>NW_026622819.1:25312500-28262500 GCF_023065955.2 Ursus arctos | reverse complement strand
AGAAACTATATATACCTTTATGTATTTGGCGGTTGAGGTATTACATATGTAAAGTTTCAATTGAAAAAAAAGACTATTAGAAAAGAGCTTTTTTAAGGTATGGAAGGAAGAACATCAGACAGTGTCAGGAGCCTGGATACTAGCTCTGCCGCTAACACTAACATACCATGTAGTATCTGGGTCACCTAATCACAATGCTACAGTTATTCTTTCTTTCCCTAAAATGCAACACAAGCCAATTGTGAACAACGGTGTTTAAATATTAACTATTTTACTAAGATTGATACGGTTTTTAGGATTAGTATTTTTCAAACTGGTGTATGTTAACCTAGAAGTTCTCAACTGGGAGGTGAGTTTGTCCCCACAGGATATTTGGCAATATCTGGGAAATTTTTGGTTGTCACATTAGGGGAGTTGGGGGGTACTACTGGTAACCAGTGGACAGAGGCCAGGAATACTGTGAAGCATCCTACAATGCTCAGAATAGTTCTTGACAACAAAGAATAACCCAGTCCTAAATGTCAATTGTGCTGAGGTTGAGAAGCCTTGTGTTAACGCTTTTTATGATAGATAAAAATATAGAATCCCAGAACTAAGTATAAGACTTATTTTAAAATCTGAAATATTAAATTTTTAATTTTAAAAAAGTTTAGAACTTTGATTAAAAACGAAGCAGTTTTATTAAAAAGATAGGTAGAACATTAAAAAAAAACAAAACCCAAAAGGTTAAAGAATTTACAATAAAGTCTCTTTCAAAAAAAAAAGTTTCTTTCCACCCACTATCCTCCAGTCATCCAGTTCCCCTGCCCTAAGGTAACCAAAGTTACTAGTTATTTTTGCAAAGTAAGGCATTCAACATGTTTTTATCTAGTCAAATTATCACTCTTTAGTCTTAGCAACAGGTTATGGACACTCATTTTGGACTCTGAGCTAATTACCGCTCACTAAATAAAAACGTTCCTACCTTACATTCATCTATCCTTTCAGCATACCCACAAGATTAAATAAAAACGTAAGTAAGATGAATACCCTAAGTAACATAGAAATCCTGTCATTTCCTGCCCTCTCCCACTCCCACCTCTTTAAACAATAGGGGGATGAGTAAAGTGGTCTAGGGATGAAGAGTTTTTGTTAAGATAAATTCATTTGAGAATCACAGCTAAAATTTTACTTTGAAACCACTCTTAACATTTCTGGCCTAGAAAGTCAAGTAAAAAATATAAAGTCTAGAAGAAAAATTCAAAGACAGAAATTGTGAAGGAAAAGAGCAGAATAACATAATACTAAGAAAACTACTTGAAATGACTATAACATAAGGTACTTCAATATCTAAAAAACTTAAGAGTAAAGAGTTTTCAAAAAAGGAAAGAAAAAAAGCTCCACAATTCAAAGGTAAAATGGTCAAATGATACAGTCAAATCACAGGAAATCAAGTACAACTGGTTAATATCACAAAAAAGATGTTCAACATTCTTGGATATCAGGGAAGGTAAAATGAAGCAACAGTGAACTATTCCTTTACACCTAACTGGCAAAAAGTATAAAAATGACATAGACTGTCATATGCTGGTTTTCAAAAAGGCTTTTAAAACACGTCCACTGGCAATTTGGGAAAACCTATTGAAAAACCAAAACCCAAACCCAAAAGAACATTCCCTTAATCTAACAAGTCCATTCCTTAGGATTTATCCCAAAGAAAAAATCACCACCATTTAAAGGTATATGAGTATGGGATGTTTATTAAGGAATTGTTTGTGGTGCCTATCGATAGGAAACAATGTAAAAACCTGCCAAAATGGGAAATGGTTAAACAAATCATAGGACAAACATAAGATGGATAATGTATACATATATAATATGTATACATTAATATGATATGTATATAACATAACTTGATTTTAAAACACTGGTCAACCAGTTATATATGTGTGTGTGCACAATTAGAGAAGCATGGCTATAGTATGTAAGGATACCCCAGGTTGTTCATCCTGAGATAAAGAATAAAGATGGAGGGAGGATACAGAAAACAAAAATTTAAATGTGTCTAACATACAGGAGATGGCCTTATTTATATAAAACTTTGTGTATGTGTATAAAACTTTCCAACATTCATCCTTCCTTTTAGCATACCCACAGGATTAAATAAAAAATATATTTATAGATCCTTTTGTAGTTCATAAGCATGATGACAGGTTGTTCACTGTTAATGTGACATGTGCCTCCCTCAAACCTTGTTACAAACCTCAGCACATTACCTTACATGATTTAAAATAAATATATATGTATTATATATATATGTGTGTACATATATATATACATAAAAATTACACAAAATGTTTTCAAAGTAATCTTGCTTCCAAGCAATATTGGTCCAAATAAGGCCTATTCATGCAAGTTATTATAGACCAGTTCTTAGAAGCAAAGAGACATGGGGTTGAATTCTAGCTTTGGGACCGGTCAGCTGTGTGACACTGGGCAAGTTATTTATATTCTCAAAGCTTCAGTTTCTTATCTGTAAAACTGAAATAATAACGATACCTACTTCACAAGGTCAATGAGATAATGCACGTAAAATTCTTCATAGTACTTGGCACTGTCCTCAATAAATATTAGCTATTATTATTGGCCATAGATTACGTATTAATCAATTTATTTCTGGATCTAATACAAGCCCTAGAGATAGAATTAGGATCTCAGAAGTATTATAAGTTGTTTTTATATATTTATCTTCTGTTACTTTCTGCAGTTAAAATTTCTCAGGTGTTTCATCTAGAACTTGTTAATTTAGATCACCAAAAAATGAGACCATAGCAGCAAAGCAAATCTAGTAGAGGAAAACAGTTAAAATTAGTTCCTTAGGAACACTGGGAACATAGTAAAGTAAAAAAAAACTATTTACATTCTACAGTTTTTAGACTTTCAAAACTTAGTGTTTGTAATAAGCCACTTAACTCACCATGCTGTCATATAAATTGCTGGATTATTTTACATAAGCAATGTTTTATTTGATTTTCGCATTTAATCGTTGAAAAACAGTATATGCGATATTAACTTAAAACAACCACCTAACATCTCTGATATACTAGATTTTCCGTGTTCAACATACTGGTGTATTATAAAATAAATACAATATACTCATAAGAAAATATATTGAAATGACAAATGAAAAGCAAATTTAGAATCCAAAAGACAGTAAATTTCTCAATGACAGGAACTCTGTCTCATTCACCTTTGAGTCTTAGCAATAGTTATAACATTTAGTAAGCATTTACTGAGGGTTTGACCTGAGGAGCTTATGGAGGAAATGAAGCCTAAAAAAAATGATGTCTGTAGATAACTTGCCACAAACATTAGAATACATATTTGAGTACATGACACAGTTGATCAGTCAGTAAAAGTGTGGACAACACAATGCCAATTCTAAGTTTAAAATACTTACTACACGGTAAGAAAGAAAAGTAGGACAGCTCTATACTTACACTACATTTAGTGGTAAGGTATGGCTGCATAGTCATGGCGTGTTTAACCATGAGCTGAGGTCTTATTTTGCTGAATAAGAACAAAGTGGTTATGCAAGCTACCAATCTTCCAGAATTCACACCTTTATTGTCAGAGTCTGGAAAAACAGAAATAAGATACTAAAATATGACAAGGCAGTGGAAATTATACAATTACTTAAATTACTCAATACCACCCCCTGAATTGATTTAGTATATGCTTCAATAAAAGATTAGCATTTCTTATGATACTAGACTTCCTACATTTTTTTCTTTTATTATACATATTACATATATTAAGCATAAAAGACAAAGAGGCTGTGCTATGGAAGGCAAATTTTACACTAAGGGGTGCAGGACTGAAGTTAAAAAGTACAATGGAAGCTAAGTTTAGGGATGGGCTTTTGGGAATAAACATGGTGTTGCTTATATCTAAAAATGGATGGAAGTTAAGTATGGGAAAGTTAGCGAAGGGGGACAAAAACAAATTAGCTGAGGTGATACTGTGTTTGAGTGTACTGGGAAAAAAGAGATGCTACCATGGTAGAAGAATGTTCAGAGACTGGAGTGACAAATTAAGAAGCTGGACCAGTGCTACATCAGAAAGGTAAACAAACTACTGCTCCAGTGGGAGGAAAATGCTGCTAGTTAGGAGAAATAGTAGTTCTTACGAGGCAAATTAGTTTAGAAGAGATTAGCAATTTTTCAACATTGACAACAGTATCACCCTTAAAATCTAGGATAGGCAAAAATAGGGGAAACAGAACTAGTAGATAAACAGAAAAAGAGGTACACATGGAAAATGAAAAAAAATTAAAGAAAAGAAACTGCATATAAAATATAAAGGATATCAACAATTTCCTTAGGTGCCCTAATGGTACCTCTGTAAGGCTCCCAATTCTGGAGAATGACCAAGGCTGACTACTGTTCCTCATCAATGTACATTAGGACTCAGGAAGTAATGTTAGGCTTGGGTGCCTTAAGCAATAGATTATCAATTATTACTTTTATAGTTTTATATAATTATTTACCTATATTCTGATTAATAACTTCAAATTTGTGACTGATAATGTAATAGATAATATAAAATATTAAGTATTTAAGGAATCTGTCAATTTAAAAAATACTAACCATTTTATCTAGCTCGAGATTAAACACATTTATATAACAATTATAAATGATATTAGGAATGTACTACAAATCTTTTAAAAATATTTTTATCATAGTTAAAACAATTTCATTTTGAGAGAAATTTTATATCATTTAAAAGATATCAAACAGTTTTTGGATGAGTACAACTAGCTAAATACACAGTAGCACCTGGACTTTTATATCTGTTCAACATAACATCTAAAATTATATGCTACTCAAAGATGCAGAAGAGATGAGGCCTATGCTTCTATTATACTGCTCTAGATAATCTTAGTCAACCTAAACAATATAATCTAGGATGCAATATCAAACAAAAAAACCCCTTCATTTAAAAGTGAAGTAGTTAATTATTAGGTTAAGCAGAACCAGAAGCAAAATTGAGAAATGTGCCCAAAGTATTTTAAAATATCTTATAAAATCAACTTAATGACCAATATATAAAATGTCTTACCAGCTAGAGATTCCTCATATTTAAGAATGTGCTCAACTAGGTTATCAACAAGTTGAGTACAAGCTTTCTTCACAGGTTTATATGAGGAATCCTCTTCGGACTTCAACAACTATATATGTATATATATAAAAAAAAAAATCCCAGTATAATTATTCATTAGGCAGTAATAATATAAATGCATTAAATGTGTCCATAAAAAGCTTTTCAGTTTGTCATTAACAATTAATATGGAAAATGCAAATAAACAAAAAATATATAGCAAATGTTTTAAAATATCTTATAAACCAGTAATTTATAAATACTTTCAAACAATGTTAGTATGAAGTACTTAAACTACTGTGTGTAGGACCTGAGGTAGGCTATAAGAGAAATCAGAAAGGTGACTTTCCTTAATGCTCAGTGCTAGTTGGATTATTTTAAAGAATTAGAATTCCATTCTTCATTATTTCAAGTCCTTTGATAGCTCAAAAAAAGTATGAGTTAATTACACTTTTTTATATAATTGTAACTTTATCTGAATTGCACCTTCAATTTTGTAATTATAAGACACAAAGCTAGATTTCTGTATTATCCTTTGCCAAATTATTAATAAACAATGTAAGAGAAGTGTTAGGAATGATGAGATGAGGAGAAAAGATCAGTCTAACTACAGCCAAAAAATAAAACCAATTCAAACTTTTATAATCATAGGTCAATTGTAACGTCATCTAAGGTATATTTGTTCTGTTAATACAGACTAGCTAATACAAGTCTGAGATAGTAAAGAAGCTGAAATGAGTATTTGATTTTCATGAAGAATTTCAGTGCTGTCCAATGTAACTTGCTGCAATGATGGAAATGTCTTTATCTGTGCTGTCCAATATGTTTGCCACAAGACATATGCAGCTACTAAACATGTGAAATGCTGCTAGTATGACTGAAGACTTAAAATAAAATAAAAACAAAAATTCAAATTAAGTTAAAAGAACACCTGTGGCTAGTATTGGATAGTTCAAATTTAAACTTTCACTACAATACGAACGGATGATTAAAACAACTGGCAGCAATCAGTATAACACAACACATATGTTGCCCCATCCTCTTCAATTTAAAGAAATAAATAAAAAAAGAGAATTTAAATTTTCAGTTTCAACTCTGTACAGCAAATTCTACTCGTCCTGCTTCATAACTCAATTCCTTAAGCAGTTACTAAAATCGCATGCTAGCCTTTTCCAGGCAGGAGTTGAAAACAATCCCCTCTTATTTTTTCTTTTTCCTCTCTAAGAGATGAAGTATACACAAAAGTATAAATCCTAGATTTTGGCTCATGACACACCATCAATACTGCTATGTGCCCTTTTAATTTGTTTACTTATAAAAATATTGTACTATGAACCCAACTCAAGAACATTTCCATGGACTTTCATTTTCCCAATATGCTCCTTCCCTTATTCCATCCTCCGGTGTCCATTATCAAGGTAACCATTATCAGGAATTTTATAATTTCTTTGCTTAAAAAGATCATGTAAGCTATATACTGTTTATAGTTTTGCCTGATTTTCAACTTTCTAAAAGGTATCATGCTAGATGCAGTCTTTTGGGACTTGCCTTGTTCACTCAACATTATGTCCCTAACTGTAATCCAGGTTGTTGCAAATGACTGTATTTTATTCATTTTAACTGATAAGCAACAGGCTACTGTGTGTCCATATTGCAGTTAATTTAGCTATTCTGAAGACAGGTTAATTACACTTTTTAGTGGCATAATGAGCATTCTTTTGTCTTCTGGCACACATATGCAAGATTTTCAAGAAAATCTTGCATATATACCTTGAAGTGGAACTGCCAGGTCACAGATTATATAATTATTCAACTTTATGAAATAATGCTATATTTTTTCAAATTGGTTGTAGTATTTTCTCCACAGTTTAAGAGATACTGTTTAATCCATCTCTTTTTCATTTGTTATCATCTGACTTCTCAATTTCTGCCATTGAATGAATGTAAAACATAGTCTTGATTTGTATTTTCCATATTATTAATGAAGCTGAACAATGTATAGGCCGTATGTACTATTTCTTGTATGAAATGCCTATTCCTGACTTTTACTTATTTTCCTACTGGGACTCCTGCCTTATGCTGGTTTGTAGAAGAGGAGTTCTTCACATGTTCTTAATAATGATCCTTTTTTACATGTTATATGTGTGTCAAATATCATTTCCCAGTTTGTGACTTGTGTTTTTGCTTTAAGATGTCTTTTGATTAAAAAATGTACTTCCTTTCAACACACTGAAATTTATCAATCTTTTAAGGTTAATGGTTTTGGAACTTGTTTAAGAAATCTTTCCCTACAGAAAGGTAAAAAATATATTCACACATATTATCCTCTAAAGACTTAAAAGATTTCCTTTAATCTATATGGAGGTGATTATTGAGTTGAAGTAGGAATCTTTTTTTTTTTTTAAGATTGATTTATTTATTTGAGAGAGAGAATGCGCGCACACGTGGGTGCGGGGTAGGGGCAGAGGGAGAGGGAAAATATCAAGTAGGCTCCCCACTGAGCACGGAGCCTGACATGGGGCTCGATCTCACGACCCAAGAGATCATGACCTGGGCACAGACCAAGAGTCAGACACCTAGCCAACTGAGCTACTGAGGGATCCCAGAAGTAGGAATCAATTCTCAAAAAAAAAAAAAAAAAAAGCCTTTTGGATAGCCAATTGTCTCGGCCCCATTTACTGAGAACTCCATTCTTTCCCCATTAATTGCAGTGCCACTTCTATTTTATAGTAAGTATATCCTAAATACATGGAGGCTTATTTCTTGAGCTCTCCATCTTGTTCTGTTGGTCTATTTAGTACCACACTAACTACTGCATCTTTAAAAATAAGTCCTTACACTTGGTAAGGCAAGTCAGTTCTCCTGCATTTTCAGAAATGACAATTATTTTTAGTTCTCTGCTTTTCCACATACATTTTACAATCACCTCATCTGATGACTATTTTTTCTTTTGTTATGGTTTTTGTTTTGTTTTGTTTTAAGCAGGCTCCACACCCAGCATGAGGCTTGAACTCACGACCCTGAGATTAAAAGGAGCATGTTCTACTAATAGAGCCAACCAGGTACCCCTTGACGACTATTTTTTTTTATCTTGGTGAGATCTCTCAACATATTCCCATTTTGCATGATTTTCATTTTAGGTTTATAGTTATCTTCTGTCAGATTTTATTCCTAGTTTATTAGAAGTTATCATTTGAAGTTTTTAAATTTTATCAAAAATTTTTCCTGTGTTCCTTGGAACGATTACTTATTTCTTCTTCTTTAATGTTAAATCATACACACATACTGATGTTATATCAGCCTTATGGTTATATATGCATAAATGCATGTATATACACATACATATGTATACATACACACATATCTTTATCCATCTTACTTTTGACATATTTCAAAGTAAACTGTAAACAGTATACTCCTTTTTTCCCTTTGAGATAAAAGTTACACAAAATGAAATGTACACATGTTCAGTGTTCCTTTGCTCAGTTTTGTTAAGTGCATTCACCATTAGAACTCAAACTCCTATCAAGATAGAGAACAGTGATCTACATCTTTAGCTTATATCAGAATCACCTAGAGAGACTATAAAATATAGAATGGTGGGCCCACCCTCAGAATTACTGGGGTAAAGCCTTAGAATTCATATTATCTAACAAGTTGCAGGTAATCTCAGTAACTTTTAGAACCACTGATAGGGACTACTACCATCCTTGAAAGTTCCCTCATGTTACTTCCCAGTCAATCCCTGAACCCCTGCAATCACTCTTCTGAGTTTTTCCAATACAGATGAATTTTGCCTCTCCTAGAATTTCAAATAAATGGAATCAGAACATGTACTCTTTCGTGTAAGGCTTCCTTCACTCTGCATAATGTTTTTATTATTCACCTAAGTTGTACGTATCAACAGTTTGTTCCTTTATGATGTGGAATACTATGAAACTGTGTGGATATATCAGTATTTTTACCCATTCACTGGTTGATGGAGAGACAGTATTTGACTATAAACAAAACCAAATTGCTCCTTCAACAGTTTACTTAGAAATCTACTCAGCTAAATATCCAATTTCACGCTTGATGTTCTACCTTTCACAAAACACTAGAAGAACACAATTCAGCCAAGTTCTTTGCCACTTTATAACACTACTTTTTCTCTGATGTCCAATAGCATGTTTCTCATTTCCATCTGAGACCCCATCACAATGGCCTCTACTGTCATAATTTCTACCAACATTCTGTACATGGTTATATGTATTCTCTAAGAAGACAAAAGCCTTCTCTACAGCTTCTTTTCTCTCTGAGCCCTCACCAGAACTGCCTTTCAGTGTCTCTTGAAATATCAGCTTTTTCTAGCATGCACATCAAAACTCTTCTAGTCTCTACATATTATCCAATTCCAAAGCCACTTCCACATTGTTTTCAGCGCCATCCTACTTTTTGGTTCCAATTTCTGTCTTAGCTTGGGCTGCTATAACAAATACTATAGACAAGGTGGCTTAAACAGAAATTTATTTCTCATAGCTCAGGAAGTTGGGAAATTTGAAACCAAGGTGCCAGCATCTTCTAGTGAAGATCCTTTTCCTAGCTTGCAGATGACGGTCTTCTTGTCATATCCTTATACAGCAGAGAGCAGAGAGAGATCATCTCTGCTGTGTCTCTTCTTAGAAGGGCACTAATCTGATTCACAAGGGCTCCACCCTCATGACCTAATCATCTCCCAAAGGCCCCACCTCCTAGTATCACACTAGGGATTAGGCTTCAACATAATGAATTTTGGAGATACACAAACATTCTGTGCACAGCATTCTCTGAGAAATTGGAGAAAAGGAAATGATCAGACCTTTTAGGGATTATTAGATGCTGGTTCTGAACTGGCACTATTTCCAGGAGGCCCTAAAGATCACTATGGCCCACTGGTCAGAGCAGGGGTGGGATCTGAAGGTCAGGTGGTCAATGGAGGTGTAACTCTGGTCTGTTTCATACGGAGTCCAGTGGGTTCCCAAACACATCCTGTGATTGTTTCCCAGCACCAAAATGCAAAATTGGAATAGATATACTCGGCAGCTGACAGAATCCCCACACTCGTTCTTTGATCCATGCAGTGCGGGTTATTATGGTGGGAAAGGGCAAGTGGAAGCCATGAGGAATGCTTCTACCCAGGAAAATAGTATATTGAAAGCAATACATTATTGGAGGGGCTGTCAAGATTAGTGCTATCATCAAAGACCTGAAGGATGCAGAGATGGTAATTCACACCACCTTCTCATTCAGCTCACTTATTTGGCCTGTGCAGTAGACAGATGGATCCTGGGGAATGGCAGTGGATTAGCATAAGCTTAATCAGGTGGTGACTCCAACTGCATCTGCGGTACCATACAAGGTATTACTCGAGCAAATTAATAGTTTCCCTAGTTGCCTGGCACCTTCTGGCAGATGCCTTTTTCTCCATTCCTGTCAAAGGCTTACCAGAAGCAGTTTGCTATCAGCAGACAAGGCAAGCAATACACTGTACTGCCCTACCTCAGGCGTATATTAACTCTCTAGCCCTATGTTATAATTTAGTTTGCAGGATCTTGATTACCTCTTCCTTTAATAAGATTATCACACTGTTTCATTACACTGATGGTACGATGCTGACTGTACCTAGCGAGCAAAAAGTAGCAACCACTTTAGACTTACTGATAAGACTTGTGTCAGAGGGTAGGGAAATAAACCCAACAAAAATTCAGGGATCTTCTACTTCCGTGAAATTACTAGGGTCCTAGGTGGTGTGGGGTATGTTTGGAGATCCCTTCTAAGGTAAAGGATAAATTGTTCCATCTGGCCTCTCCTATATATAACCAAAAAGAGAGGCACAATGGCTAATGGGCTTTGGACTTTAGAGGCAACGAATTCCTCTTTTGGGTGTATTACTCTGGCTCATTTACTGAGTGACCTGAGATGCTGCTTGTGCTGAGTGGAGTCCAGAACAGAAGAAGGCTGTGCAAAAGATCTGGGCCGCTGTGCAAGTTGCTCTGCAGCATGGGTCAGACGACCCAGTAGATCTAAAGGTGAAGTGTCAGTGGCAGAGAGGAATGCTGTTTGGAACCTTTGGCAGGACCCCATAGATGGAATGCATGCAGTACAAACCCTTAGGATTTTGGAGCAAAGTCTTTCCATCCTCTGTGGATAACTACTCTCCTTTTGAAAAAGAGCTCTTGGCCTTCTACTGGGCCTTAGTAGATACTGAATGCCTAGCCATGGGTCACCACACTACCATGCCATTTGAGTTGCCTATGATGAACTGGGTATTACTTGACCCCCCAAGAACCCCTGTGTGTGTAAGCACAGCAGCACGTCATCATCAAATATAAGTGGTATGGGTGAGAGTGACTGGGTGAGAGCAGGCCTAAGGGCCCAAGTGTGTAAGCACAGCAGCACGTCATCATCAAATATAAGTGGTATGGGTATAAGTGACTGGGTGAGAGCAGGCCTAAAGGCCCAAGTAAGTTACATGAGGAAGCAGCCCAAACGCCTGCTCATTCCTGCCTACTCTCTTCCAGGCTGTACCTATGGCCTCATGGGGAGTTCCCTATGATCATCCCTATGATCAACTGACAGAGGAGAAGAAGACTTAGGCCTGGTTTACAAATGGGTCTGCACAATATACAGGACCATTCCAAAGTGGACATCTGCAGCACTACAGCCCGTCTGGAACATCCCTGAAGGAATGGTGAAGGGAAAGTCCTCCACTAGGCAGAACTTCTGAGTAGTACACTTGGCCATTCACTTTGTTTGGAAGAAGGAATGACCAGATATGTGACTATACATCAATTCATGGGCTGTAGCCAATGGTTTGGATAGATGGTTAGGGACTCGGAAGGAAGAGGATTAGAAAGTTGGGGACAAGGAAATTTAGAAAAGAGGCATGTGGATAGACATCTCTGAATGGGCAAAAAATATGAGGATATTTATGTCCCACATGAATGTTCACCAAAGGATGACCTCAGCAGAGGAAGATTTAAATAATCAAGTGGATAGGAAGACATATTCTGTAGGTAACTTCTCTGAGGATATCAGCCTCTTTCCCCAACTACTCTTATTGCTCAATAGGCTGATGAACAAACTGTCCATGGTGGCAGGGATGGAAGTTATACATGGGCTCAGTGACACAGACTTCTATTCATCAAGGCCAGTGTGCTATGGCCACTGCTGAGTGCCCAACCTGCCAGCAGTAGAGACCAACACTGAGTCCCTGTTATGGAAAAGCCAGCTATCTTGTGAGCAGGTTGATTACACAGGACCATTTTCATAATGGAAGGGGCAGCATTTTGTTCTTACTGGAACACTTACTATGGATACATACTTGCCTTCCCTGCATGCAGTGCTTCTGCCAAAACAACCACCTGTAAATTTATTGCCTTATTTACTGTCATGATATTCTACACAGAATTACTTTTGATCAATGAAGCAAGTGGACTGATAGAACATGGAATGGACTTTTGAAGAGCTGCATATAGCGCCAGATAGGTGGCAATATCTTGCATGGCTGCGGCAAGATTCTCCAGAAGGCTCTATATGCTCTGAATCAGCAACCAATATTTGGTGCTATTTAGCCCGCAACCAGGATTCACAGTCCAGAAGTCTGCAAGGAGTGGAAATGGGAGTGGCATCACTCACTATTACCTCTAGTGACCCAGTAGCAAAACTTCTGCTTCTGTCAACTTTATGCTCTGCTGACCTAGAGGTCTTAGTTCCAGAAGGAGCTCTCACCAGGAGACACAACAACGATCCCACTGAACTGGAAGTTAAGATTACCACCCAACTACTTCAGGTTCCTCCTGCCTCTGAATCAACAGGCAAAGAAGGGAATTAGGGTACTGGCTGGAGTGACTGATCCTGACTACCAAAGAGAGACTGGACTACTACTGTACAATGGCGGTAAGGAAGAGTGTCTGGAATATAGGACACCCCTTAGGGCAACTCTTAGTATTACCATCTCCTGTGATTAAGGTCAATGAAAAACTACACCAACCCAACCCAGGCAGGACTACTAGTGGTACAGACCCTTCAGGAATGAAATTATGGGTCACCTCACCATGAACCAAGACCAGGTGAGGTCCTTGTTGAAGGCAAAGGAAATAAACAGTGGGCAGAAGAAGGCAGCCAATGACTACACTGCAAGGAATAGAAACAAAAACTTTGTCATGAGCATTTCCTACTTATATTGTTATGAATACATTAGTGTGTGTGTGTGTGTGTGTGTGTGTAGGGAGGGATGGGGGGAAGGAGAGAGGAAAGAGCAAATAATTTTTTCCGCTCTTACTCTCTTACAATAAAATGTAAGATGTACTGACTTCATATCATAGTATATTTAACTTATGGGATATCAAGGAGAAGAGTAAATATCACTCAAGGACTTAATTTTTTCTCCTGGGAAAGAGGTTAGTGCATTTTCGATTATATGCAGGATAGCTGTATCATGTTAGGTGGAACTATCACCTTGTTACTGTTTTTTGGAAATGAAATATGGTTTAAAGAGATATATATATAGGTGCCAAGTTGACAAGATGGATTTATGATGGTTAATTTTACATGTCAGCTTGACTGGGCCACAGAATGCCCAGTGATTTGGCTAAATATTACTTCTGGATATTGGGGAGGACGTTTCTAGATGAGATTCACATCTGAATTGGTGGACTCAGTAAAGCAGATCATCCTCTCCAATTTGGATGGGTATCACACAAGCCATTGAGGGCCCGAATACAACAAAAGGTGGAGGAAGGAAGAAACCTATTATTCTCTGTCTGAGTTGGGACATCAGTTCCCTCTTGCACTCCAACTGGGATTTATACCACTGGCTACCCTGGTTCAGGCCTTCAGACACAGGCTGAACTACACCAGTAGCTCTTCTGGACTTCTAACTTGCAGACAGCAGATTTTGGGACTTAAGAGCCTCCACAATTGCATGAGCCAATTCCTTATAATAAATCCTTTTCTTTCTCCTCTCAGTATCCTGTTGGTTCTGTTTCTCTGGAGAACCCTAGTACATGTCCCTTTCATGTCAATCCCTGGCCCCTTGCAACCACTCCTCTGAATTTTTCCAATAGAGGTTAGTTTTTGCCTCTCCTAGAACTTTATATAAATGGAATAAGAATACATACTCTTCTGTGTAAGTCTTCTTCACTCTGTGTAATGTTTTTATTATTCATCTAAGTTGCTGTATGTTTCAGTAGTCTCTTCCTTTAAGAGGTGGAGTACTATTAAATTACACGAATATATTAATTTTCCTATTCATGCATCGGCTGATAAAGTATTTGACTGTAAACTTTGAGGAAATCTTGTTTTAGATTACAAAGGCCAGGAACATATGAAATATAGGTTATTCAAGTTTTTTCACTGCCTGTATTCCTTTTTAAAGATTTTATTCATTTATTTGAGAGAGAGAGAAAGCAAGCAGGTGTGCTTGAGAGAGCACACATGGGGGATGGGAGGGGTAGAGGGAAAGGGAGAAGCAGACTCCCACCTGAGCAGGGAGCCCGACAGACGTGGGGCTTGATCCCAGGACCTTCGGATCATGACCTGAGCCTAAGGCAGACACTTAACTGACTGAGCCACCTATATGCCCCACCTGTATTTTCTTATAAACTAAAAAAGGACCATAGTCTTGGTTTATAAGCAATGAAAATGAGTGTCACTGGAAAATCAATTCAATTTTTGTGTACCTATCATAGGGATATGATAGTAGTTTAATTAGACTACTTTATAGAAATAAAAAAATACAAGAACTTTCATGATGGAAATTTTTCTTTCACATGCTATTGAAAAATGGCAAAAAAAAAACCCTCTACGAATTCATTAAAAGTCATAAAACTATGAATTCATTAAAGGTTATGAAGGCAATGAATCTGCATACATTTAAAGTGTGTGTGTGTGTGTGTATATAACATACTAACAAAACTATTTAGTTGGACAGTTTGGTGCATGTCTGAATTTGAAGCTATTTCATAGTACTGTAAGTTTCCTTCAAAAAACCCCCACATTCCATGAGCTGGGAATCAATGATCCATAAGAAACTCACTCAACACAGAAATAATAAAAATGAGAAATAGTGGAAACTGGATGGAGTGGAATGTGTACATGAGCTCATGTGGAAATAGTTGAAGTGTGCTAATTCTTCTTCTTTTTTTTTTAAGATTTTATTTATTTATTTGACAGAGAGAGAGAGCACAAGCAGGGGGAGCAGGAGAGGGAGAAGCTGGCTCCTCACTGAGCAGAGAGCCCGATGTGGGGCTCAATCCCAGGACTCTGGAATCATTACCCAAGAAGAAGGCAGACACTTAACCAACTGAGCCACCTAGGCTCCCTAAGTGTGCTAATTATTCTTAAAAAAAAAAAAAATTAAATTTTTTTTTTAAACTCTACCCCCAGCGTGGGCTCAAACTCACAACCCCAAGATCAAGAGCTGTATGCTCCACCGACTGAGCCAGCCAGGCATACTCATGTGTACTAATTATTCTTGACTCTAGAATTTCCAATGATTCTAACAGTCCATTCTCTATATTCTTCCTAGCCTCTCTTAAAAGTTATGCATACATGTTGTTATAACTGCTAAGAGTGGTTATGTCTCTGTTACATGCATCTATAATACTTTTAAGCCTCATTTCTTTCATTAAATTCTGCTAATGACTGTATCACAAAGTCACAGTGTCATTGATAAACTAAACTGTTGTCAGAAACTAAAGTAAAATTAGACAACAGGGAGAAAGGACTGAATGAACAACTAGAAAGTAAAGATATAAAGAACAGAGAACTTATTAAGACATTATAAATCTAGTCCTCTCCTTTCTGCCTCTAACTTGCCAATAATACATATGGATATTATCTTAGATCCTTTTTTGGAATACTAAATAATGACATTTCTGATAGCTACAATTAATTAATTCTCACATATTGTAATTATCAGATGAAACATGTGGTTGTAGAGTCTTTTAAAAATTATTACGTCCCATCCGGAATGGATGACATAAATATAACTAAGATGGTCACAATGCTTAGTAATATAGAGCTAATTATTTGACTTAGGGGGGAAATGATACCAAATATATTTTGTAAAATTACAAAATAAAACATGATATATTGAAGATGATTTAGGAAGAGAACCTAAGATATTATAGACTGAAGAGCATAAGCAAATACCATGAAGAAGTTTAAAAAAGGCATCTTAAAAAATTTTTTAAAAGCAACATATTACTGCATACCATCAGATGGCTGAAGTTAAAAAGAATGACAAAACCAAGTATTGGTGAGAATGCAGAACAACTGGAACATTGCTGGTGGAAACACAAAATGGTTCAGCCATTTTGGAAAGAGTCTGGCAGTTTCTCACTCACAACATGACCCAGGAATCACACTCATACAAATTTACTCAAGAAAAATAAAAACACACATCCACAGAAAAACTTCCACACACACATTCATGGCATCATTATTCAGAAAAGTCTAAACCGGAAACATAAATCCGTAAGTTTTTGAGTTCATAAAGAAATTACCATACATCTGAACTACTGATAATAGTCAGCAAAAAAATAATATACCAGCAACACTCTACTAACTAAAAGAAATCAAACACAAAAAAACTACACGCTGTATGATTCCACTGATACGAAATTCTACAAAAGGTATAACTGTAGTGACAAAAAGTAGAGTGGTGGTTTCCTAGGGCCAAGAGAAGAGGACCGACTACAGAGAGGCACAAAGAAGCTTTTAAGGGTGACTCAAGGGTGCCTCAAGAAAACAATTTTGGTTGACGGTTCAAAAATATCATTAAACATACAGAAGTAAACAGAAACAAATGGACTGAACTAGACAGTAGATTGTTGATATAATCAAACAAAAAATTTATTTCAAGAAGGGCTTTTAGGGGCGCCTGGGTGGCTCAGTCATTAAGCATCTGCCTTCGACTCAGGGTGTGATCCCAGAGTTCTGGGGTCGAGCCCCGCATCAGGCTCCTCCGCGAGAAGCCTGCTTCTTCCTCTCCACTCCCCCTGCTTGTGTTCCCTCTCTTGCTGGCTGTCTCTCTCTCTCTGTCAAATAAATAAATAAAATCTTAAAAAAAAAAAAAAGAAGGACTTTTAATGGGGTGCCTGGGTGGCTCAGTCAGTTGAGTGTACAACTCTTGATTTTGGTGTAGGTCATGATCTCAGGGTTGTGAAATGGAGCCTGCTTAAGATTCTCTCTCCCCCTCTGGCCCTCCACCCACTTCAAAAAAAAAAAAAAAGAAGAAGAAGAAGAAGAAGAAGAAGAAAGATTTTTAGTACTGTACCTTTAGTGAGCTATAGATAAAAAGAAATGCAAAGCAATCTTAAAAACTGTATACAATAATGTTATTGTTAATATAGTAGAGCAAAGCAAGAAAGAAATTACGTTCCTTTCCTTAGGAACCAAGATTTTTAGCCTAAAGGAAAGAATAAAACCAAAGAAATAGACCTTCATGATAAAAAAATTTGAATAAAAAAATATAAATTCTTGATTTATTTTTGCCTTCCTAAAAAATATATTTTTTAAGCTCTATCCTCTGGAAAAGGCCCAAAGCTATGATAACCCATTAGCAAAGAACATCTGCAGCATCCAAATTCTTCTCCCCAAAGGGAAGTAGGGATCTTGGGGAAAATGGCTGATTTGTTTGGGGCAGAAAATGTGCAAGTCGAGTCTAGGGCATCTTGTAGAGGCAAAAAGTGATCAGGTTATAAAAGAGTAATAACGTTAGATCAAAAGGATACAAGACCAACCTGAAGGGACTAACACTGGGCAAAGATGGGACAATCTGAACTTCAAAAAGAATTATGATTACAAAATTTTAAATACAAAAGGAGTCTCCCAGGGAAAAAAAAAAAAATTTTTTTAAATACAAAGACAGGGCAGCTGGGTGGCTCAGTTGGTTAAGCGTCTGACTTGATTTCGGTTCAGGTCATGATCTCATGGCTGTGAGATAGAGCCCTGCAACGGGCTGGTGCTGGGCATGGAGCCTAGTAAAGATTCTCTTTCTCCCTTTCCTTCTGCCCCTCCCCTCTCTAAAAATAGAAATAAAAGAAAATATAAAGACATACAAATCTATTCATTCACACTGATATTAAAAAAAATGAGCAAACTCATTTTAATAGGTGCACCAGGTTGACAACATCTAAACTGAAAGATCACTGAAAGTGGATAAACAAACATTATGTGCCTCCTGATGTGACACAATAATATTCACCACCATCTATGAAGTATTCTTGTCTCCTACTACCACAATTGAACTTCAGTATTATTAAGGCTTTAGATCTATGAGTTTACAGAAAAAAAAAAAATGGTGAATAGAGGAACAACTTAAATGACACCAGAAGGAAAAGATCTATGAAATCTAGAATGCGGGACATTCTACAGGAAAACATGTAAGTGGCATGAAAAAAAGAGGGGTGAGGGGTCGACTATCATAGATTAAGAGAAGAGACTTAAGAGCCGTATCAACCAAAGCAACTGCAAACAAAATATATAAATACATTTTTGAGACAATCAGGGAAATATGAACATTGAATAGGTATTAGATATTAGGGAATAATTTATTTTGATATAGATGATAATGATATTCTGATTATTTTTTAAAAGTAATTTCTGTTAAAGATAGACACTAAAATGTTTATGGTGAAATGATACAAAGTATGGGGTTTGCTTTAAAAGTACTATAGCCAAGAACAAATAATTTAAAAAAATATAGGGGAGGGATTAGAGATAAAATAAGATTGGGAAAATGCTGATAATTTTTGAAGCTGGGTGATGGGCACGTCATCTATTTAAAAATTTCTGAAATAAAAAAATTCATAGGGAGAAACATTTCCATTTATGAAGTTTTTAAAGAACACCAATTGTGGTTTAATTCTGCACTATTACAGGAAATTCTACTTATTTTATAGTATGTCAAATAATGTAAATATGTATTTAATGCAATATGCAAATACATAGATTTCAGTCTAACATATAAATTGAAGGGATAAGAAAAAAATAATTATCTGGAAGAGAGAAGACAGAATTTAAATTACTGATTTAGAAAACTTACTTTTAACAGGCAATGGAATAATTGATTAAATAGGGATATTAACCAACACATTCAGCCTAATATACTGATATCCCCCCCAAAAGGCAAATACTTAAAAAATAACTGAAAAGGTTCTTTTAAATCATAAAGCTTACAAAGAACTGATCTTCTATGAAATTTCATGTTATTTGTTATCAGGAGTCAAAATAACACTCACGTTTTGAAGGAGTTGCTCAAACCAGTCATATCCAGTATCTCTGCATGCTGCAACCTAAGTGGGAAAATAAGGTGAAATTATCAAAATTAGAAATTTACTTAAAAATCTGAAAAACCATGACCAAAACCAAAACCTTTGCTATGGTTTAGCATGAGGTATATAAATGTCTCAATGTTCTCATTTAAAAAATTATTTTTAAAGAAAACTATTCTTTTAGTAAACCAATAATTTACTGATGCTAAACAATTTTATTTTAAAAACACTTTAGAAAATATTCAAGAAATTAGTTTAATGTATTGAAATTAAATAAAGTATTATAGGAGAGGTGGTGGGAGGATGGGTGAAATAGCTGAGGGGGATTAAGGAATGCATTTGTTGTGATGAACACTGGGTGTTGTACGGAAGTGCTGAATCACTATATTGTACACCTGAAACTCATATTACAGTGTATGTTAACTAACTAGAATTAAATAAAAACTTTAAAAAATATATGATATTATATTTTGAATAAAAACTTCAATTAGTCAGAAAAATCTGTAAGGTTTAAAACAACACAAATAAAAGTGTTTGCTTATTATTTTCCTTCTAGATAGCAGATTTAAAGACATGAGTGAAACAGAAATGAACTGGTAACTGATAATGTTCAAAATATAAAAAGTATTCTGGGTCAAAAAAGTTTATAGCTTACGTGTATAATTAAACATAATGAAACCAATCTTAACTCATGTTTTCTGAAAAAGTACTATCTCATTTTAGGTTGCTATCCCATCCCTGGGCTACTGTTACCTATTCATCCACTTCTTCCCCTCTCAGCTTTGGAGAATTTCAGTATCAGTGCTTAAGTGAACGAATGCCAAAGAGCGGTTATGTAGAAACACCAATCTCATCTTCTTTGCATCCCTTGAGTATCTCCAGAAATGTAAAGTAAGGGAAGTACAGTTGATCCTGAACAGTGCAGGGTTTAGGGATGCTGACCCCTTGCACAGTTGAAAATCTGCGTATAATTTTAATTTCCCTCAAATTTAACTTTTAATAGCCTATTGCTGACCAGAAGCCTTATCAATAACATAAACAGTTAACACATACACTGTATGACATACATATTATATACTATATTCTTACAGTAATGCAGTAAGCCAGAGGAGAGAAAATAGTAAAAAAAAAAAAACCCTAAGGAAGAGAAAATATATTTACAGTACTATACTGTATTTACTGAAATAAATCTGTGTATAAGTGGACCTGTGCAGCTGAAGGGTCAACTGTAGTATTAAATGTCAAGATTAACCAATTATCTCATCATTGTTTCTATCTCTGTAAGAGGGGGCGGGCCTAAACTAGGTTTGCACCCACAGGGACCACACGTTTGTTCGAGTCCTTACCACATCAGTGATGTTTAAAATTTTCCTTGTCATTGCTTCTTTGTCATTGTGTGGAGTTGGAGTAAACCAGAGTTTTTGGAATGTTTCATTTACTAATTTCTAGAAGAAAAAAAATTTCAAACTACACAACTACAACAAACATGGCAAAATTCTCAATCCCAAATTCTCAATAAAACCCAAAACAAAGTTGAAGCACCTGACTGGCTCAGTCAGTAGAGCATGCAACTCCTTTGATCCCTGCGTCATGAGTTCAAGCCCCATGGCAGGCAAAGAATTTATTTAAAAAAAAAAAAAAGTCCGAAAGCTATAAATAACTAATCAAAACAGACTACGAGGAATTTTTGGCATCATTTTAAAAAACAATCATTAATTTCTTAAATTTATAATCTTTTTCAGTTGGTAAAAATTTTAAATAGGTGATACTATGCCTAGCCTAGGAAATCTGCATAATATACACTCAAATGTTTTTGATCAAACTAAAAAATATTTTTACTACCTTTGGGGAGAAGTTGCTAAAAACAAACACAAAAACAAATATAGAGGCAATCATATACACATAAATTCATTAATGAACAAGATTAAACTTTCAAAGAAGTATTTAACTTAGAAAACCAAATACTAATTCGATAATAAACTTCCTACATGTAATGTAATCACTATAATGACATTAAATATTATAATTTAATTGGTTGAGAAATACCAGATTTTATTAATGTAAGATCTAGAAATAAAAATGCAAGAAAATATGTCTTTTTTGAATTTATAATAAAAATGTTGATTTGCTTATAAAGGCTTTAGAGTCATATTTTACACATATATCAACAAAATTTAGATAAACACTTATTTAAAACACTAATGAAAAGTGAATTTTAAAGTAGTCACCATTTCATCTTACCTTAATGCCCTCTTCATCATTGACTCTGCGAATCATTTTTACACACATTTCTGTAATTTTTGGAAACGTTGGTTGTTCAATACAGATGTCTCTTAGAATCTTTATTACCCTTTTCCTGACACTGATACCAGTATCCTAAGAACAGAAAAGTACTTTTAAATATTAGAAAAATCAAGATGCTCAGATGTATGAAATGTGATAAAATGAAATTAGAAAATAAATACCATCAAGCAGTCTATTGACTATTAACATGATAAAAATGGTCTATATATTTCCTCTTTCTATGCTTTCTTATTAATGTTACAATAAATATGGGTTATCATATTGTTTTACTTTTAAAATTTGATATCTAAGACATGCAAAAATATTAAATAGCACGAACATGACACTAGAACATAAGCTCACGACAATTAAATGGGATAACAAATATGAAGCTTTTAGAATAGTGGCACTTAAACAGCATATGAAGTATTTTTAACAAAAGTGTTAAACCTAAATCTAATTGAACTATTGTCCCTATCATCTGATGGTTAATAAGAAATACAAGAAACAAAAGAACAAATTAAAACTATGAGGAAATAACAAGGCTGACCCTGGTCTTTTTTAAATGAGTCAATGTCATGGGGGAAAGTGTACAAAAAAGAGAATACTCTAAATTTTAAAACATGATCAACCAAATGCAAAGTACGATCTTTGACTGGACTCTGTTTTAAAAAAAAAGGCTGGAAAAAAAATTTTTTCCACCAATTTTTGGGACAATTGGAGAATTTGAATATAATCTGGTGATTAGATGATATTTAGAGACTGTTAATTTGGTTGGGTGAGGTAACGGTTTTAGTTTATAAGGGCAGTACCCACATTTTTTGGAGAGGTGGGCTGAAGTATCCACAGAAGAAGTAACAAAATGTTTGATTTAATTTAGACTAATTTAGCAAAAAATAGAAATGAAATACGGGGGTAGATACATGAGTGTTCATTGCACTATGACCCTTCACAAAGTTTCATAATTAAAGAGTTTTAAAAATAAATAAAAAGCACTGGACACTTAATGTACAAAATTATTTCCATTATGCAGTCTGACAATCATGAAAATATTTTAGGATATACTACTTGGGTAGGTGTTGTCAGCTCATTAGCTTTGAGAATCTTACTGATTTTACCTTTCATTCTTGAAAAGACTAAGGCACTAAAAGGAAAAAATTTCTCCCACTCTTCCCTTAAAATCTTTGTTTCAATCAAGATTTTATGCTAGTTGAAGCTGAAATTATCTTGAGCTCAGTCAAATATATTCTGACAGCTGACTAAAGGTGATAAACTCTTGTCACTGTGGGAGTACCCAATCCTGCGTCCGATAACACTTCTGCTGAGTTAAGAGAAATCAATATGCTTGCAGTGGGTGATGTGGAGATTCCACAGATATTCTGTAATGCCAGTGCTTCCTGTTTCCTTTTCCAGGAAAAGACTTCAGGGCCAGAGAATTCCATGACATACAAGAAGAGAATATCTTAAATAGTATTTCTTAGGTTTGTTCTTAAGACTCAAACGGCTTTCTCATTTCATTTGCGGGTGTCTAAAGCTTGTCATAATTCAGCTTTAAGGAAACATGCAGATATACAAAAAGGATCCAAAAATATTGTCAGATACAAAAATTCTGCACTTAGCTCTCAATGAAATATTTGTTCCTGTTTATATACGTATATACAAATTTACTCTAGATTCCTGTCCAAAATATTTATGCCACTGTAGTTCCTATCATTTACTTAATGTAAACTTGCATCATTAAAAGGCAGTAGAAACTGAAAAAAGGAGTCCAATTTTCAACAATGATTTGTTTTACAGTATTGAGCAGTCCTCCTCTTGAAACATGTCCTTCTTCAGTTCAGCCTGGGGCTGAGTGTGCTTGAAATCTGTGTCTCCTGCCCTTGCTGGCACTCTGTCCAATCATTAGGACTCCTAGCTCTCAGCTCAAGGTAAGGTAAGAAAGGAGGACCTTTTCTCTGCTTTCTAAATCTGGAAGACTGGAGACTAGAATCTGCCCAATGCTCTGCTGCCCAGCCACCACTTTCTGGATTCGATTCTTGGCACCAGGAGTACCTGTTAGCTTCCCCTGTCTTCCAACCCACTGACTTGTCAGCACTATAGGGTCACAAACCTTAGCTTTTAATTTTTAATCTGGTTTAAACTATTTTTAGGGTGTGTATGTGAAATAAACATTGACAGGTTTTCTGGGGTAGTGGGGGGGAGGGAGAAACACATCCCCCTTTAGAAAGTTGCCACAGTACAGAGATTAGGCAATATAAATATATAATTGAGATCTACTTTTCTAGTTTAATAATTAAAAAAATGTGATACTAGAAAGGCAAAATTGTATTTATGAATCACAATAAAAATGACAAAACAAACATACCAATATTCTTTCAATCAGCATATCATAATACTGTTCAGCAAGCTGAGGTCGACAAAGAACAAATCGACCTAATAACTCTACTGCTGCTTCTCGAACACTAGTGGAGTTATCCATTAATCGTCCATGAACTCCTCGTTGCATATCAAGCTGAAGGAAAAATGAAGAAAATAAGTAGAGCTAATATTTTAACTTGAACATAGTACTCAAATAAGAAAAATCATTTGTGCTGTTCTTTACCCTTGCTAGAATACTGGGGTCTACAGCAACAACCTCAGATAAACACTTCATTGCTTTTGTTCGAACGGCAATTGCGTTTTCACCAAGAACTCGAAGGATCTGCCAAGCAAACATTGATATTTTCAAAATTTTAGAACATGTAACATTTAACAAAAAATAGCATGAAAACATGCAAAAGAAATGAAAATAAATATTGTATTTACATCCCTTTAGCTTTTATATGAGTAAAAGATGTTATCTTAGTGATCCAAAGTTTTAACTTGAAGGTCAGTACAGTAAGTGAGATATTCTATACCTTAGGGCCTTTCCTTTATCCTGGCATTCTCAATTAAACTTGTTTTTTATTGCTATGTTTCATTTGCAAGGACACGTAGCCCTATTAAAACCTTGTTATGAGTAACTAATTCAGGATATTTAGTATCATTTAAGTAATAATTTGGTAACTGAATAATTTATTTTTATAACATCATTCCACCTATACCATATATGTATATTCATACAGATATATACCCATTTATCTGTAAAACAACAATCAATATGTAAAAGGCATACAAAAAAAAAGACCTTTAACAAATATGAAACACAGAAATAAATGCTACTTTCATAATCTTTTAAAACATCTGTTCTCAACAGTAAAGAGACATGCTACCCCACAAATATCCATAATCAGAAAAATCAATATCATTGCATAAGGAATTCTGGTCCAGTTTACCTGTGTCAAATAAATATCAAAGCTCTGGGCAAACGGCCTCATAGAGGCCAAGTAGCGAACAATCAAGCAAGCATCATCATAGTCCACAGTATCAGAGTTCATCCTACAACAAAAAGTCATTAAATTTTATTTAATTTTTTTGCAAAGCAGATAAATAGGTATCAGAGACATAACTGAAAATGTAAGATGCTTTCTCTCTGGATCTTACTTTAATGTGCTGAACTGAGAAGGTGTGGTTTTGATAATGCTTCTAAGAAACTTTTTCCGGTTTTCAGCTCGATGCATGATTTGACCAGTTGTCTCAACTTCCTTCGCATGATGTGTTCCTTCAGATGACTCTTCATCTTTTTGTGATTTCATTGCTTTTTCTGTTTCCAGAGTTGTGTCACGGAACCACTGGGCTATATAGAATTTGCGAGAAAACTGAAAAGAAAATAGATTAAGACTTGAGCTTGACGAAATTAACAAAATTTCAAAATGAAATTAGTAACAACATTTCCAAACCATCGATAAAGTGCTCACTATAAGGAATAAATATTAAGGTGTACTTTAAAGCAACTTCCAGCAGATAAAGACAGATTTTAAGAAAGCTGGAAGGTTTGACTGCTGAATGATAGAAAACTTATTATTTTACTTTGTCTTAACACTTGTATTAATGATGTCAAAAGATAATTTGATAAACACAGTTGTATTAAATCTAGAATACTACTATCAATTGCTTAACAAAGGACAGTATCACACATAGGTCAGTAAAATTAGATAGATGATAGGTAAACTGGGGAGGTTTAGAACAATAGGATACAGGGCTAAAGGTAAAAACTCTAGTTACTTTCAAGATATCACCTTACTTCTTTAAGAAATACACAGCCAGTTATTATTGAAATATTTTAACACTGAGGCACACCTATAATCTGTTCCTTTCAATGCAGACTGAAAACCAGCTGTAGTTGGCTGAAAAGCTTAGTTATCTCTTTAGACTGTATATCCCATCAGCAAAAAAAATTTTAAAAGTACCTAATAAATGCAGTTTCCTAATACAGTTTATAAATTGTATATATGAACCTATTATACCGATAATTAGGATATATAAGATACATAAAAATATAACTAAGGATTATATTTAAAAATATATACACATAGAATTCTAATACTTTCTTTTCATATGCTACTAGATCACATCAAGCACAACCTGGGCCATGTCCACTGTGAGAAGCAATGATCTAGCTCGGTCTCAAAGATAACTATGAAAAGATGTCTATTTCTCATGTCACACCATTTTAGTGTAATATAGCATCTGTACCAGAATTCCATATAAGACAAATGAATCTATAATCATTCTTTTTTGTTTAGATCATCAAGTATCCTTTTGTTTCAAAAATCAGTATTCCAAATAACTTTCCTTTTCAGGCCACTTCCAAATTTTCTTTCAGACCCAATTTGAATTTGATGTGTTACTTCCAAAAAAGGGAGAAAAGAGTCCTACCACTAGTGAAGGATCGGTCTCAGTGTTTTCATCCAAGTAATCAAGCAATGCTTTCTGCAGTTGTTGTATTTCATCTTCTCCTCCTGAAACCTACAAAATAAACCAAGTAAGAACAAAAAGGATATTACTAGTGTACTTTAATAATTTATCTAGTTGTAGACACAAATCTGAGGGAAAAAAACTGATAAATGATAAAAAATGAAAATATAAGTATACCAACTGAAAGGAAAAAAATGCTACTTTTGAAAAACATATTATTAATTGATAATATGGGACTGGCCTTTATTTTTATGAACTATATGTCATCTTTTTCTGAAGGTGGTGCATAGGTAGTGGACACAAAAATTATCAGAATAATGTGTTAAGTATTCAGAAATGTGAAGGTCCTACCACTGCTTTTCTATATGGGAAAAAAGAGGCAATTCCAAACTTTTAATCTAAAAATGGAAACTGTTATTATCTATTTTACTATGTGTTATAGGTGTCTTTGGGATATTTAAAAACATCTGGAAGAGAAATACTTTTATTTATAATACAAAACAGTACTTTATTTCATATAGGATATTAAATATACAGCAGGTGGGCTGTTCACTTGATCTAGGAGCAGAAAGATACTAAATCTTTAGGTCCTGAACAATACATAGCAAGAAACTGTGAGCTGACATTCATGCCTACAGCTTATACTCTAGCTTTACCACACAAATGCCAATATGGTTTAGAATATCTCTAAGTAGAAAACAAAGATTAGAATAACCCATGTTCTAAGAATGTGGCGAAACTGATACACGGAGAAATTCATCATAGCACTGTAAACTAGGACACTGTAAACATCCAAAAGCAAGGTGGAAATATGTCAAGAACCATAAGAATATTTACAAATGACCCCTCCCCCTCAAGTTTTATAATGTACAATCTACATGATCAAATGTAACAAAGAAGTCCTACATCCACTCTAAGAAATACTGAAAGGAACCTGGCACCTAGATCTTGGTTTCTCAATTACCATTCTCCAATTAAAAAAACCAGTAGTATTTGGAGAAATGGCAGATTCTAGGGCTGAGACAAGGAAAGTAAAAGAGGATCGAGGATCCTGAAACATCCTGTTGTGCCACAAAGTTCTCAAAGAAAGATGGGAATCTATCAAAAAGATATAAAAGCCAGCTAAAAGGGGCTCTCACTGGTTCTATCTAGGACAATATGAGCATTAAAATAATGATAGCAACAAATTATAACCTATGAAACAGAATAAGAATGGCTGCATTATATGAGATCAGAGTATCGTATTAATGGTAATTTCTTGCTTTTGAGAAGTGTACTGGGATATTTAATCAAGAGTTCTTGTTTATAGAAAATATACACTAAGCAGTGGTTCTCAAACTTCAGTATTTATTAGAATCACCTGGAGGATCTATCAAAAAACAATGCTAAGCCCCACCCACAGGAATTTCCGATTCAGTAGGAGAGTCCTGAGAATTTGCATTTCCAGCAAGTCCCTAGGTGATGTTAATATTTGTGCTTCTTGTGCAGAGAATCATATTTTGAAATTCAAGGGTAACTGGGGCATTAAGTTTGTTAAAATAGTTCAGAAAAAAAAATGAACACACAGATATGCATGCATATATATTTTGCATGCATGTAGATACTGCACAAGGATAAAGCAGATGTTATAAATTATCAACAATTAAGGAATTTGGGTGAAAGGCTTGTGGGAACTCTTTGTATTATTCCTCTTTTTTGTAAGTTTTATATAGAAATTATTATATTATGAATATAAATTATTTCAAAATACAAAGTATACTAAAAAAATGTAAGAGACATTTCTAATGGCCAGCACGAATATGGCTATGAATGTTAAAAATAGAAAGAAAATGAAAACAGTTGTATACGGTAGGATTAGAGATCATTTACCTACCAATTTTCTTAAGTAACTTTTAGCATTACCACCACCTGACCCACACTTAAAAAAAAATAAGTGAAGCAATAAAATATTTTTTCTGCCAGACATGAAATATCTATCTAACAAAATGAAAGGAAGTCCTCCTTACCTTTCCCCAATATATCAAAATTCAAAGGTATAAAATGACTTGATTAGGAATGCTAAATGATCATCTTAGTAAACTAAAGATTTAAATAAAACTTAAACCAAACAGAAAACAGCATAATACATTCATAAACGCAGTTCGCAGAGAGTAAACTAAGGATTTATATAATCACTTAAATAGTTCCTATTAGACACTATAATTCACCCTAAGGTATTAACTTCCTCTATGGGGCTTTTGAATAGCCCACTTATAGAAATGTAAGATCTTACTTTGAATCAATAAAATGAATTGCAATACTAATATAAGAATACCTGAAGAAAGTACTTAACTAATATTTATCTGCATAATTTTAATCCTTTATCTCAATACCTGTTTTAAAATTCGTTCTATAGACCCTTGATCCATTTTGCTTGTAACAGCATCTTTCCTTAATCGTGCAGCAACAGTTCCAAGGTAATCAAGAGACGCCACTCTTAAAGCCATCTCTGTTGACTTGTTACTGAATTGGTGAACCTAAACATAAAAATAATTTTAATTTAATTTAATCAATTTATAAAATTTTAATAGCAATTTACCATATAAATTCTGAATCTATGTTGTATTATCTGAAATTTAAACATTTTTTTTTGCTTGTGATACTGTTCCATAAGAAACTGCCTTTGACAGTTTCTGGAATCTGAACATTTTCATTTAAAAAAAGTATAGATTAAACCTCCCTAAGAACACAGTTGTTTTCTTTAAATGTAGGCCCAACTGCTTACTTGTGAAAAATGGGATATTACCGACTAAGAATTTCTTATGCTGGAATTCTAATGCCTATGAAACATCTTGGTTTCAGAATAGTATTGATACATTTTCTGGTTCACAAAATGTAAGGTCCCAAAAGCTTTGTAACAATCTGCGTTGCACAAGTTTAAATATACTTTAAAAATAAAAAGAGAAATCATAACATTTCTTTGCATTTTCCTATTGTATTACATGAGAACTAGAAAGTGTCATGTTTTTAAAATACTCTTAATGATGACAAAGTGTTCATGTTAATCAGTTTCATGCTTTGAAAATAACTGCAGTAACTTATGACTGTTGAGATGCTTTTAACTAACAATATAGCATTTCCAAACCAAAGAAGAAAGTTTTTAAAGCACTGCTATCTTATGTAATGAAATGAAAGCACCAAAATCACAAGATTTCAAAGTTTTCTACAAAGTACTGACAATACTGTGTACAGTTATGCACATGCAAAAGTAAAGATGCAATGGTCATATTTCCTTACACATTTTTAAAGAATTCATCATCTGTGAATCAGAGTACATCCTCATTATGTTGTCTTCTAGTAATCTAATAATCTTTAAATGCTATACTCTTACCAACAGTCTCCCTAACAAACTAAGGAGTAGTTCAGCAGCTGGCCATTCAGGCTTATTGACTGTTGAAAGAAGGTCTTGAACAAAATTTTCAAATAGTGGTCTGTAATCTTCTTCACCTTGCTTACTACCACATCTGTTCGAAGATAAATAGTGAAAAGGCTGTGAATTTTAGGTGACATGTCCACCAACATGATTGAAATTTTGTTAACTAAGTTTTCTCTTCCCCATATCTAATGTATCTAATTAATACATTAAATATAACATGGCATAAAATGAATCTATTTCTCAAATTTCATTCTTCCCCCTGCTAGGGAATTCATTTATTGCCTAGTACAAACACTACTTTCCAGCAAGTACACCATATTTTTAAAAATGACCACTCCTTCTCTGAGATTACCACAAATTCTTATGAAGGTTGACTAAACCTCTCTCTACAAACTTTCCTATTCAATTAGAATTCCCAAAATTCACTGAAGAAAAATTACAGAATTTCAATCTAGTATTTCAACTTGTAGAGTCAAACATATAAGTAAGTTCCCAAGATTTTAATATTTCAAATGCCTCATTTTAAAGATTAGGGAGACCAAGGACCAAGGTGACATAGTCAAGATTCAGGTTATGGAGGAAATTAGATTAACCATTTACCTAAAATAAGTGAACTATTTTCTATACTGCAGAAATAAAAATCAGAGTATGATGTTAGTTTTGCTCACTTTTTAAGGAAGATGGAAAGGAAGTTTTGGGCTGTTCTCATGGCTGTTTCATAAGAGTTGGTAATGACAACATCTTGGTCAACCTAGATTGAGAAAAATGAATTTACATAGATATAAGAAATAATAAAAAAAATAAGTTCGTTCAGTTGCTACTGTCATGTTATTACTGAAAAGGGGTGACACATTTAAACAATAAAAGTTAATGGGGCACCTGGGTGGCTCAGACAGTAAAGCACAGACTCTTGATTTCAACTCAGGTCATGATCTCAGGGTCATGAGATCAAGCCCTGCTATGGGCATGGAGTCTGCTTAAGCTTCTCTCTCTCCCTCCCTCTGCCTCTCCCGCTCTTACCTCTCTAAAAAAAGAAGCTTAAACTATTCTTTTTATATATAAAGACAGAAGCTACAATTAGTAAACACATCTCAATACTTTGTAAAAACTAAATGAAAATATTGAGTTCATTTTAGTTTATTAAAATACGAAAGAGTAACATGTGGTTAGCAAATGCAGTATCAATAATTTCTTATGATCTAGGTCAGAAGAAGAAGAAATTGATTGAAAATACAAAAAGAATTTAGAAAAAGCCATTTCAAGTTCAAAGTTTAGGAAATGCTGCAATACAATACAAAAGAAAATTTAATTTCCTGAGAAATTTCAAGATTAAGCTATAAACAGTCAATTCAAAGTTTTGGAAACCCAAAGGTGAATAAATATATGAAAAAGCTCACTAGTTACCAGGAAAATGCAAAATAGAACATGGTATCATTTCAGACTGACTAGACTAGGCAAAATCTAAAAGAAAGAAAGTAAGCTAGAATACTACTTTTTTGAGCAAACTGACAAGTTCTAGTAAAGTTAAAAATACACGTACACAAAAAAATACATGTACACTATGATTTTAATATTCTACTTCTAAGCGTACCTAGAGAAACTCTTAAGTCGTGATATAGTTATATGCCAGAGAATCTGGTATTAGTTATTATGTACTAAAAACAATGTTGACTGAAAAGAATAGCTATAAATATGTCACTATATCATTTACGTAAGTTTAAAAAATTCTACGTCAAATGTATGCAGATAAATAAATAAATAAATAAATAAATGGAGGGAGATAAACATTCTCGTGATACCTGTCACCAAAGACAAGGAAGGAAAGATTGGAGAGAAAAAAATCAGATTGGGACAATGACCTCAAATTTTTGATAGGCATTTTTCAGTTATTTACTTACTTAATTATATACTACTATATACATACACAAAATTATGAAAATAACACAAGAGAGAAACAAAATCATTCCTGTTTCTTTTTAACCTTTAATAATACTATAAGAACCTGGAAAAATTGTAAGCTTTGATGGGTAAAAGCTACAAAACCAAAAGCAAATCTTACAGTTACTCAACAGGCATAAACTCATCTTCTGCATGAGAATTACATTAATGATATTACAATTATGTTACGCAGTAGTACAGATATCACATATTATAATATTCACTTGCACATTCACTATCTGTCTTCAGACTTAGTGGTTGGTATGAAAGGCTAATTGTTAGCTATTATCATTCTCATTTTATAGCTGAAGAAACAAACTCGGATTAAAATGATCCGTATGTCTCATGACAAAATAGTCAGTACCAGAACTCACGTTTCCTAAAAATTACTCTAGTGCTCTACAAGGATCCTAAAGACCAGCCATAAAGCCCTAATTAAGAACTTCAGTTTTATAAGAATGGAAGAGAATTTAGGAGCTTCTTCCTATAAAAGTACAAAGTTATAAAAGATTCCTTACTTTTTTATTTGAGTCCTCTTCTGAATTGGAGTCCTTCTCTGATGATGGTAAGTGTACAACACACTGAATTAGTTGCAAAACCAGTGCTGTAACCATCTGAATATACATGGGCTCTCCATCCATATCACTACTATTTAACCTTTAATGGAGAAGAAAATATTTAAATCATACAAAGAATGAAGAGAATTTCACTCTACATGTTATCGATCATCTGAAAATTTCAGGATGCTTTACTAACATTTCTAGGCATTATCTTTAGTGCTTGTAATAGTGTCCTTAAGTCTAATTATTTTTAATAAATTAGAAAAAGTACCAATTTGATGTCTATACATACTTACAAAATTAAAATAGTCAAATAGTCAAAGGAAAATGCAATATTTAATACAAATTTCTAACTCTATATGCACTGCAGACAAAGATTTATACATGAAAAATATCAAATGATTTTTAAAATGAGGCAACTGTCTTCTAGATTTCCAAATGCCCATAAATTCTGGTACTCATTTTCTTATTAAAATCTGCTACACAGTCAGCTCTTGATCATCTGTGCTAGGCTATGAGGGCAGTGGCATAGAATATAAAAAACCAAATTTAAATCTTTAATTCTAAAGATACTGTAAAGGTGTAAGAATTTTCTTATATTCTGATAGCTTTTCTTCAGGTTTAATAGACTATACACAATTAGTCTAAAAAATTAAGGTAAAAATAATTATTTTACATAAGACAGCCTTCAAAGCAATCTCAATATAACCTATATGCCAGGTCAACACACTTAATCACTTAGGATATTATAATAGTTATGATAATGATGATGATTCCCTATGACAACGAAGACAATAATGCTAACTACAGCAGTGGATAACACTTCTTTGTTACCCTGTGCTTAGTGATTTAAGAGCATTTAATCTCCATGTCTATTCTCCATACTGCTGCCAGAGTAATCTTCTAGCTTTTAAAAATACTATTTAATGACTTCCTACTGTATAAAGGATTAAATCCAAGTTCCTTAGTATGGCTTATAAAACACTTGAATTGTCTTTGACTTTTTCAAGCCATATTTCCTATCAGGGCTTAATCAGGGATGATTGTGCCCCTCAGAGGACATCTGCCAGTGTCTGGAGAAAATTTTGGTTGTCACAATTGGAAGGAGGTGGGTAGGTGGTTCTCTTGTCATCTAGGAGTTATAGGTCAGGGATGCTGCTAAGCATCTTACCATGTACAGAACAGTCTTCCACAACAACGTATTAACTGCCCAAAATGTCAACAGCAGCATGACTGAAAAACCCCAGATCTTTACAACTGAGAATCAATGAACTTCAAGTCCCTCAAATGCACACTGCTTTTTCACATATCTAAGCTATTCTTCATGCTGCTCTGACCGAATTGCCTCTCTTTTATTTGATCACTAAAATAAAAATCACAGATGATAAGGAATAAATTTATAAGGACTACAATATAATGTAATTCTTCACTGTACTTAGCCTTTGCTATAATTAGTTACCTGAAGTTCCTCAAACTCCTCTTGCTGGTTGGTAATCTTGCAAGTGAAGTAAAAATTTCTTCCAAAATTAACTGCCTATGTTTTTCATATCTTGAGAATACCTATTTAGTAATTATAAAATTTCAAATTTAGTTTATTTTAACTATCTGAACACAAAAATGATATTATATCACATGATAAAAAATATCACCTGCCATTTACAATGAAAATATTTTCAACATCCTCAGTGACAATGACTTAATTTGCACAACTTTTTCACCATTAATTATAACATTCTTGTAGAAGCTAGAGTATACTAGTTTCATTTAGAGGAGTATACTATTGTGGAGATGGAAAGACAAAAGTTAAATGATTTTAAACAATTCTGGTTTAATTGTAGATATTAAGGAATTATTAACTGAAATATATTTTTTTAATTTAGAGGGGAAAAATAAAACAAAACAAAATAAGAGAGGAAGACAAACCATCACAGGAAACAAACAGGTTGCTGGAGGGGAGAAGGGTGGAGGGATGGGGTAACTGGGTGATGGACATTAAGGAGGCACATGATGTAATGTGCACTGGGTATTAGGTAAGACTGATGAATCACTGAACTCTACCTCTGAAACTAATTAATACACTCTATGTTAATTGAATTTAAATAAAATAAAAATTTAGAAGAGTTTAAAATATAAGGCACACAAAAATAGTCCTTATGCTGAAATAAATCTATGGAAAACTTCAATCTGCATTAATTTTTGCAAATTTAGATTACATGATATATTTTTCAGGGGGATAACTAAAAGTATGAATTTATACTTACTGCAGTGACTAACTTAATGGCACATAACTGTAGTTCACTGACATTTTCCACAAAAAATGGTGTTATTCCCATTGATGATACCTGTACACGCAAGAAGTAATCAGTATACATCTCTAGTTGATTTTGGTAACATTTTACCTTAACCAAATTCCAAAACATTCATAAACTTACTGGAAAAAACTGAGAGGGCATTTCGTCTCCCCTCATTAATCATTAGTATCGATCTAATTCTTTCTCTGCTCCTTTCACCCTCAAGCACATTAGTACATATTTTCTTTTCATAGCCACCATTCCTCTGATCTCCACATTTTGGGTTGATAAATGTTACAGTATAAAGAAATAATACATTTTGCTACTCTGGATGAAAATATTACATATTTCAAAGGAAGTAATTATTTACCATTCAAAGAATTTAGAGTTTAGAGTTTATACTACATTCACCTATCTTTTGCCCTAAATGTTTTTTTTTAAAACTTCTCTGGACTTGTATTTCTCATTTTATATACATTCTGAATGGAAAAATTAACACAGTGCTGGCATTACTACTGAGTGAGCAAGGTTATACTGAACTCAGACCCTCTATTCTTATATCATTTGGTCTAGAAATGTAACAAAATGCCTATAAAAAAAAAAACAACTTACCTGAAGAATTGTTGTGTCTGTAAGAAGCTGTATTTCTAGCAATTCTGATAAGCTGCTAACAATGTCACAAACTTTATTATAAAGCATTACTATTACTCTCTGCTTATGGGTAGAACATTTAGCCCGTTTTGCCTTTGAACTTAACAAGCCTCCTAAAATGAAAGAAAAATTTCAAAAAAGTAATTTATCAACTTTTAATAATTTTTAATAAACAGTAATAAAACTGTTTTCTGAATTAAGGGAACACTTTTTCTGGGGGGGTGCTATATAAAAGTATAAGCTGGCAAATAAAGCTGGTTATTTATTAAAACAGAAAATTATTCTCTAGGGATATTCAGATAGCAAGTAATCATTCTTGTAACATACACTCTATGGCACATTCCAGTGGATACTAAATTCTTGTAAAACATGTATCTTTATTTCTCTTTTTTCTCATTGGTGCAGGGCAGTAAGATCTCATTTCCCTTTAAATTAACTTGCGATTAAACAATAAGTAATTAACTGTAGATTATTCATAAATCAAGTATGTCCCCCTCTTGTTAAATGTACACGTTAACTACTTCACTGCTCATTTATTTATAAATGTTATAAATCAGAGAAAGATCATACATCTTCAATCAATCCATTTTGTGGATAACTAATATTCTGCATAAAATTAGGGTGAAGTGATAAATAGAACCGGAAGCTAATATCATCTGGGATTTTCCCTGACCAGTAGAAATTACTTCCATTGTATGTAAATATTTGTAAAGAAATTATACTTGAACAAGTACTGGATTAACTAAAAGTTCTATACCCTAGTCAAATCAAAGCCAGTATTTATTACAATTTATATGATCTAGTAATTTTTGTGCCATTTTAAGTTATTGCATTCTGACCTAACATAAAATTATATAACAGATAATTTTGACATATTACTAAAAACTATCAATATAAAAGGCAAACTAACCTCCGTGAGGATCTAATCTGTAAACAGGATCATACTGAGGATAGAGTGTATTCTGCAAATGAAATTTAGTGTATTGTATAACTCTTTCAATTACATCCTCAATATATACAGCTTTTGGCATGTTAGGGGATGTCATAATATTGATAGTTGTAAGACAGGCATCTGCTGATTTTGTAACTCTCTCCATAATAAGGTCTCTCCATAATCTTTCTTCTTCTTCAGTATCGTTATTCTATAAAACAGCACATTAAGGAAATGGAAATAAACACACTTATAGGTTAAAATATTAAAAAATTATGATGTATCTGATTTTCATGGTAAGTGTTCTGATGTATGTACATTTTTTTTTAAAAGTAAGCTCTATGCCCAATGTGGTGCTTGAACTCATGAGCCCAAGGATTAAGAGTCATGTGCTCTACTGACTGAGCCAGCCAGGCGCCCCAGTGCATGTACATGTATGTTCATGAACATCAGGAATGAAGTACAAATACTGATGTTACTTTAAGATTTTTGTTTCAAAGTTTTCAAACATAATACACTCTTATCTTCTCTGGAAAACAGTGTGGAGGTCCCTTAAAAAGTTAAAAATTGAGCTACCCTATGACCCAGCCATTGCACTACTGGGTATTTACCCCAAAGATACAGACGTAGTGAAGAGATGGGCCATATGCACCCCAATGTTCATAGCAGCATTGTCCACAATAGCTAAATCGTGGAAGGAGCCGAGATGCCCTTCAACAGATGACTGGATTAAGAAGATGTGGTCCATATACATAATGGAATATTACTCAGCTATCAAAAAGAACGATTTCTCAACATTTGCTGCAACATGGACGGCACTGGAGGAGATAATGCTAAGTGAAATAAGTCAAGCAGAGAAAGACAACTATCATATGGTTTCTCTCATCTATGGAACATAAGAACTAGGAAGATCGGTAGGAGAAGAAAGGGATAAAGAAAGGGTGGGTAATCAGAAGGGCACATATGCACACTACTGGCTCAACTCTTACCATATGAGAGATTATGGACTCTGAGAAACAAACTGAGGGCTTCAGAGGGAAGGGGGGTGGGGGAATGGGATAGGCTGGTGATGGGTGGTGGGGAGGGCACGTATTGCATGGTGCACTGGGTGTTATAGCAACTAATGAATCATCGAACTTTACATCAAAAACCAGGGATGTACTGTATGGTGACTAACATAATATAATAAAAAATATTAAAAAAAATATGCTCTATCTCCTAATTTCGCCACTAGATGACACTCCAATAACAAAATTATAGTATCTTCCATGTACTTTATCCAAACCTAAGATTTTAGCTAAAGACTATAACTGTATAGAGATAATTCTGTGTTTGGAGTATAAACATGATAGTCAAAACTCTGTAAGTTCTGCTTGCTGTTGTGTGAACAAAGCGAAAATTAAAACAACGAATGGTAGAGCTCCATTTAAAAGTGGTAAAATGTTATTGACTTGATCATTCCCAATACTTCTTTTTCAAAAACACAGTATTTTTGAAACAGAGATTAAAAAGTAGTTATTATGCAGACTACTGAAAACATAATTTATTTTCTAAAATGGATAATTCGACAACTGACAGAAGATTGCATTTTAATTTACGCACTAGCAACTTAATATTACAAATGGGAAGAAGTGCTTTTTTTCACTTTCAGAGTGAAAATGCTTCTATCACATGTTTACTTATGAAATACTAACTTTATACTCTAGGAATACTTTCAAATGCATTGTATTCAAAGCTTATATATTGGGAAATGAAGCAAATAAAAGCATGATAAATGTAAAGCAGAGAAGGGCTTTCTAATCACTAATGCTCCAAACTCCATTACCTTTTTCCTAACTCTCTAAGCTTTCTTCCATTTTACTGCTTACATACCTACTCGAAAAAATAAGATAAGGTGGCTTTTCCTTAATATTAAAATCGCTGTATGGAAGAGTCATTTAAGGAGGTTTATCATTCATGTCAAATGTCAAGATTATCTGCAACACATTAAATAATGCTACAGCTTCAGGAATTAGAATAATTTCATTAAGACTGAGTCAGCCAGCTCTCCAGAACTCTAGATTCTTGAGATTTATTATAATTTCTTGTCAAAGTGTTTCAAATAAAATCTGTAGACTAAGGATGTAGTAGATTGCCACTACGGGTTTCTCTAAGCCCTTTGTTTCTGATTCAAAAACTAATTTAAAAAGGCCATTGGAAAAATATAGATATATTTAAGAAACCACAGAAATACCACCTGAGTGGTATTTTTCTACATTTTTTATTCCATGTAGATCACTTAGCAATCCTGTGGCTTCAGCAAACTCAAGAACATTTCTCTCATAAGATCCAGTGCATGTACTAAATATATATAGTATATATGCAAATATGAGAATGGAAATTCATATATCAAAAGTGTTAATAGTTATTGCTAGATGAGAATACGGACCTTTTTGAGCTTGTGTTTTGTAAATTTCTGCAATAAAGAAAATTCAGTAACTCAAAACTTTCCCAAATTCTTACCTCATATTAAATGCCCATAAGTATTAGAGTTTGTATTCATTAATGGTAGAGCTATCAAGATCAATTTGAATATACATATGATTCTGAAAGTCTGCTACAATGCTAAGAAGGTAGATTCCAGGCAATTTCCTTTTATCAGTTTATAAACCGTTACATTATGTTGCTACTGTTTTTGACATAAAGGTACTAAAATACATTAACGGTTGCTGTTAATGTTTATTGAGAACTTAATATGTGGAGACACTGTTAAGCACTTTACATGAATTAATTTATTTAATCCTTTCAATGACTATCTGAACTGGGTATAAAAATGGTATAGGGGTGCCTGGGTGGCTCAGTTGGTTAAGCATCTGCCTTTGGCTCAGGTAATGATCTTAGGGTCCTGGGGGATCAAGCCCCAGGGTGGGCTCCCTGCTCAGCAGCGAGTCTGCTTCTCCCTCTCCATCTGCCCCTCCCCCCACTCGTGTGCACTCTCTCCTGCAAATAAATAAATAAAATCTAAAAAAAAAAAAAAAAAAAAAAGTATATTAGGATTACTGTTTTAGGATATGTTAAGAAAGCAGTATAAGGCTTGTAACTATTTAATTCTCCAGGAAGGTCACGAAAAATAATTACTATCATTTCATAAATGAAAAAATATTTTAAACACGATCATACACAAGGAAGAAGATAATGGAAAATTAAAGAACAGTCCCGTAAATTGAAATGAATTTACGTCTGTTGTCTGTTTATGTCAAAGCTGTGAATCAACAATGTAATTTTGAATTACTAAAAGTGTTATTTAGTAGCACTGCTCATGAATTTGTTGTAATAAGCTCAAATAAATGAAATTTGAGATTTCCCCTATAAATCAGAGTTCTTTTGAAAAAAACAAAACAAAACTTGTATCTTAACAACAGTAAAGGTAAAATTAACAATATGGATCTTGAACTTACATGGTTTAACAAAGTGGAAAGCTTTGACCCATCTTGAATATTCTTCTCCAAGATATTTAGGACTTTCACAGTTTTGTCAGTGGAAAGCTAAAATAGCAACATATATATATATATATATATATATATATTTTTTTTTTTAAATCAATCGTTGATAAAAGTGATAAATTATTCAAGAAACATGTACAATTATCACCTTTGGGCTATGGAATATATAACATTACCACCCACTTAAAGAGTTGGAAAAGAAAATTTCCCCACTTAAGATTCTCAACTTAAAACTGAATTATGTAGAGAATTAATCACTTGTTTCTGAAAGAAAAGCAAACACAGAATGGGCACATATGCACACTACTGGCTCAACTCTTACCATATAGTCAAGATTTAGTTTGTTCTGATGCCTGGCTCCCCGTTCTTGTGGCAGTGATATTGAACATGCATATGAATACACACACAAACACACACTCTCTCAAGTTTTCATCTGTTGATTTAATTATAATATGGTTTCCACACTATAGTGTTACTCACAGGTGTCTTAAAATTCAAGGTGGTATTATGAATAAAGCATAAAACTATAAATGATAAAAGTTACAAATGTAAAATAACACGGTTTTTTCCCCAAAATCTTTCTTATTTTAAAAAACACCTATTTCATTTCTTACAAAGGATAATTTCTCTACCTAAAAAATTAGTAGCCGATTTAAAGGTTCTGGTAGGAGGCAACTGTTATTCATATTCTCCTGACTGAACAGTTCTCCTTTTAGACTCCTAGCATGCCGCTAGGACTCTCAACCAAATCTGCCAGAAGAGTCAAATGGAAGGATCAATAGAGTAACTGACATAAAGTACATTTTGATTATGCTGGAGTACAGAAACAAGTTCCCCCAAATACTGCTTTAGATAATTTCAAAACAGATTACTGAGACTTTTGGTAAACTTTCTATACTTTGAAAATACTCAGCAAACTCACCTTGTGAAATTGAAATATTAGCTATATATAATTATGGAATTTATGAAATAAAACCTACGACTGGCAGTGTCACCTCAGAGAACTGATGCCATTTTCCTACATAAAAAATAAATCAATATATCCCTCACTGCACATAGTAATATTATTGTGAACTAATAGCACATTAATTATTGGTTAACTATGTGATATGTCTGGCTTTAAAAATCAAATTCATAGAAACCTTTGTGCACTGTTGGTGATAATGTAAAACGGTGCACCCGTTATGGAAAACAGTATGGAGGGTCCTCAAAAGCCTAAAAATAGAACCACCTTAAGATTCATCAATTCCACTTCTGGGAATATATCTGAAGGAAAAGAAAACGCTAACTTAAGAAGATATATGCACACTCATGTTCACTGCATGATTATTTACAATAGCCAAGACATGAAAGCATCCAAAGTGTCCACTGATGGATGGACAAAGAAAATACAATGTGTGTGTGTGCGCGCACACACGTGTGTACATATGTATACACAATGTTAATGAAATATCTTGCCATAAGGAAAAGGAAGTCTTGCCATCCGTGACCTCATGATTGGTCCTTGAGGGCATTATGCTAAGAGTAATAAATCAGACAAAGACAAATGCCATATAATCTCACTTACATGTGGAATCTAAAACTACTACCAACAACCAACCAACCAAACACATAGACAGAGAACAGATGGGTGGTTGCCACAGGGGTTGGGGGTGGGGGCTGAGGTGGGTGAAGACGGTCAAAAGGTACTATTATAAGATAAATAAGTCCTTGGGATATAATGTACAGCATGGTGACTACAGTTAATACAATCCTGCATATCTGAAAGTTCCTAAGAGAGTAGAACTTAAAAGTTCTCACCATAGAAAAAAAAAAATTGTAATTATGTGTGATGATGGATGTTAACTAGATTTACTGTTGTGATCATTTTGCAATATATACAAATATCGACTGGTTAAATGGTAAACATGAAACATAATATCAATTATATCTCAATAAAAAATCTAAATTCATGGCACATTTATTACTTAGAATACAGGCAATATATAAACAAAAAATGAATAACTGTCTTTTAACTTGGTAAAAACATCAAAATATTTTCTAGTCTACTTTAAAATTATAAAATTGAAAAAACAGAGTTTAAGATGTTTAGAGTAAACTCCACAGGTAAACACTCTTTTATTCACTCTCTTACTTATTCTTGAAGAATAAAACATTACCTTCATATTACAGACTAGGAAATTGGGAGACTTAGAGTAGATAATTCTAAACAGGGAGCCTGCCCTGGTTAGAAGAGGAGGGAGGATTTGTCTTGAAATTGTATTTACATAGCAATCATGCAGTAGTTTAGGGAGTAAATGGTGGTTCGTAAAGATTATGGGAAGCCATCCCTTGATGCTGTCACTATTGTCAGAAGTTCTTATCCATGAAAAAATACTCTGCTATTCCATTAGAATAGAATGAGACTATTTAGCAACAGAGAGCTCACAAGAAAGTCAACTCATGAAAATTATTACAAAGCCTACAGCAATGAGGCTATGTATTTATTACAATTAATGTATTGAGACTGTAGCTTTACACTTTAACCACTCTCAATGACTAAAGCAAATGCCAAAAAAATTTTTAGTGTATTTCTACATTTAAATAATCTAAATACCTGAGATAATGAAAAAAATTAAACAGTGAAAAAAAATCCAGGCCCATGCAACAGTATGATTTTCTTTAGAATAATTTACAGAATACTTGAGTCTTATTTTTTAAAAAAGAAATAATTCAGTTAGACTCTCAGAAGGCAACCATAAATTGTTTTCATTATTATTTACTTTATATGTAATCTTTGTAATTTACCTTGAAAACTTTAATTTCAAACATTAGACTTTAAGTAAATATATAAATTTTTCTTTAGTGAGATACCTTATCCATTATACCCATTGCTTTAATTTTAGCAGATTCACTGCCGAGTTCATTAAGCTGATGTTTTCCTAAAAGAAGTTCCTGAGGAATTTCATCATCATCACCTGAAAAACAAAACCAAACAGTTTAGGTACAATGAACAGCTCAAAATAGTAAGCTTAACTTTTTAATAAAATTTCTGGACACACAAACAAATATAAACAAACTAAACAAAAAGCAACCTAAGAAGCCTCTGAAAACCTCAAGCAAACCCTGAATGAAAGGACAGGGATTAAAATGAGAGTTCTAAGATGGGAGGAGGAGATAGAGCTCTTATCTTCACTACTTTAGATATACTGTTGACCCTTCTCAACCAAGCTCTCTGCCCCCAGAGGCTGACCTGTATGGACTACATCAACAGTCTCCCATGCCCTCTGGCTTCTGTTTGGGTTCAGCTAGTGGGGTGCCCTGTCAGAAGATTAAAGAGAAGGAGAGTAAGGTCAGGGTATTTATATCCCTGACTCCTTCCTTGTAAGATCTCCTCAGGCAGCCTATGTCCTCTGACTAAAAGGTTACTGCTTTTTTTTCAAGAAGTCTACAACATTATTTTCCCTACAGAATGAGTTCTCACAACTTCTCTTTACCCTTTCCTTCTTTTGGAATAGGGATGGTAATAGTTCCATGGCTGCTAACCCCAGATTCTGGCACTATTCTGTCCCCAACTCTGTAACTGGTCTCTTTGTAAATAAGTCCTCCTCAAATTATCCTAATTTGAGAGTGCCATCTGCCTTCCTGTTGGGATCTTAAATGACATGGAAGACAGTTTCTCAGCACACAACTGGTAGGCCAAATAATGGAGAAATGCATTAATGATACTTAGGCAAGTAACTTTCACAAAACAAATACTTAAATAAAGGGTAATATAATATAAAGGGTAGTATACCTTTTAAGACATTTTCAAATAGGTGGAGTCATATCAGAATTATTGTATATTATATGGCTTTTGTAGAAATTAGGCACTAGTGTTTGTACCAGCTGAGAGACTGGTTGAGAGTAGCTCCAAAAACTGTAAGCAGTGTTACATTTTTATATTTAAAGATATGATCTTTACATATTATTATAAAAGGAATATATGAATATATTAATCCTACTGTATTCTAATTAGTTTACTATTTTGTTTTCCACATTAGATTTCGTATTACTTAAAGCCAGGGGCTGGGGTATTTATCTTTGCATCTCTAGCATTTATTTATTTATTTTTATTTTATTTTATTTTTTTTAAAGATTTTATTTATTTATTTGACAGAGATAGAGACAGCCAGCGAGAGAGGGAACACAAGCAGGGGGAGCGGGAGAGGAAGAAGCAGGCTCATAGCTGAAGAGCCTGATGTGGGGCTCGATCCCATAACACCGGGATCACGCCCTGAGCCGAAGGCAGACGCTTAACCGCTGTGCCACCCAGGCGCCCCTACATCTCTAGCATTTAATATACTGCTGCAAAGAGTAAGTATTCAATAAGTATTGGCTATAAGAATAAATGAGCAGATGCATGGGTTCCTATTTCTGCATCCTTGCTCGTATTAGTACTCTCCTTATCTAGCACCTACTCATGTCTCATCTGAATAAAGGTTTCTTTAAATATCACCTACTTTGGTAGCTGCAGTCTCAGGATCCAAAAACAGTATCAATAATACTTGATTATTACACTAAAGTTTTCAGTTTCTTGATAACACAGACTACACTTGAGTGGCACCTGTATGGCTCAGTCAGTTAAGCATCTGCCTTCAGTTCTGCCATGATCCCAGGGCCCTGAGACTGAGTCCCACATCAGGCTCCCTGCTCAGCGGGGAGTCTGTCTATCTCTCTCAAATAAATAAATAATCTTTAAAACAAAACAAAAAACCAAAAAACATAGACTACACTTGACTCTACAACTAGATAGGTTTCTTGAGAGCACAGACCATGCCTCTGTATCCACTAGAGAACTGGTAGAAAGCTAGACACATAGGTAAATAAATTTATTTAAAACTGACTTTATATTTAGAGGTAAATAAATATATCTTAAAATGATTTTACCAAATGCAGTAAAATCCATATCTTCTAAATTATCCAAAATATTCTCTATTGAGGCTGTGAATCTCTTAAAAGTTGAAGAATCCATCATTTCTACAACAGAGAAAAAAAAAACTTATCACATTACATGTAGAAAACTGAAGTTGAAGACTATGAACAAAGACAAACTAAAACGTTACCTTCAGGTGTTAGTTTTGGTTCATAAGCTTTCCTTTTCTTCTGTTTTTCTTTTTTCTTCATTTTTCTAGCAACTAAAATAAACATAAAGAAATATTGAAATATAGGAATGACAACTTAAAATATTTCTATTTTTGCTTCTAGTTTCCTCCAAAACATTAAACAATAACCACTGCCATTCCAAACTAAATATATACTGTCTTAATAATTAGGAGGTGTTAACTCACAAAAAGGTATCAAATATTCTTCAAAGTTAAAGACCTAAATTTAAAGAAGCTTATGTAAGAAATCCGTTGACACTGATGAATTACCCTCACTAAGGCTGGGAGGAGGAGAATAATCTTCCATGTCGGAATCTGATGGGCTTCGGTTTCGATAACGACCACCACCCGAACTCCTTCTTCCTTCATGAGAGTGGCCGCTTCTCCTATGATCCCCAGAGCTTCTTCTGTCACGCTCTTCATATTCCCAAGCTTTATCATCATCTTTTTTATGTCGTTTCCTAGAGGCTAGAAGCAAATCCCCATGACAAATAATTTACCTCATTTAAAAAGACTATTAAAACTTGTACTTCACAAATGAACCACATAGGGGAAAATCATTGTGTGGGTCTAGGAAACAGTCATTCTGTTTCATCAGAAATACAAAGTATGGTATAGAAATGGTATCATTTATTTTAGCATCCTATTATTTGAGATTTAAAGATTTCTACATGAATTTGGTTTGCTAATAAACAGGAATGTTCTGGGGATTAAACACAGCTCATTTCAAAGAAAGGTATTCAGTGAGTTGGTAAAGATAATATCTAACCATCAGGATTAATTAAGGCATGTAAAACAATCTTTATCTAGGATTTGAATGAAAAACAAACACCTTAAAGCATATGGATTATTGATGGGGAGCAGGGTTTGGAGGAAAAGTAAATTTCTGAGAAAGTATTATAGAATATGGAGTAACCACGTATACCAACAATGAAAAGCCAAGTTAAGCCCACAACTTAGGTATAAATTCAATAGACTCTGATAATCTAACATCACAGACCTACAGAGATAGAATAAATCTGTACAGTTGTAAATACTCAAATACTGAATTCAGTTCTCCAACAATGTACTTGCTTAAACCCAAGGAGAAACGTTTTTAAGCTTATATATGCTACATAAACATATTAATGTATGTTACCTTCAGTCCCTTCCCCAACCTTCCAAGGGTCTAAGCATTCCATTAAAAATACCAGCACTGACAGGAACTTCTAGGCAGAACTGGCAAACAGATTTCATCTGACACATCAACTCTGATCAACTGGTAATAGCTGCCTAGAGCATATTTCCCTGAGAAAGCATCATATTTCAACAAGAAAGACTGATTAAAAATGTCTGTGACAAGTGACAAATATTTACCATACCTGCTCTAGGGTGTAGCACCACCAACTTAAAACTAGGATAGAGAACTGATGAGTCCTATATCTTGGGATCTTGTTGTTTTGACCACTTGTTGGTGACAATGAAGTATTTTCTAGTCTGTTGAACTAAATTTGACTCTCTTGCTTTCTTTGAACTGGCTTCTATTTCGAATTCCTAACTATGATCAATACCCAAATACTTAAGAAAAATCTCTTGCTTGAGTTGTCTTAAATCCTTAGATTTAAGGGGGCGCCTGGGTGGCACAGCGGTTAAGCGTCTGCCTTCGGCTCAGGGCGTGATCCCGGCGTTATGGGATCGAGCCCCACATCAGGCTCCTCCGCTGTGAGCCTGCTTCTTCGTCTCCCACTCCCCCTGCTTGTGTTCCCTCTCTTACTGGCTGTCTCTAACACTGTTGAATAAATAAATAAAATCTTAAAAAAAAAAAAAATCCTTAGATTTAAGGATGCCAACCTCTGGCCCATGCATTCTATATATGCTTGCGCCGGTGCCTTTAGGTGTGGGTAAACAATGTCTGTACCCTGGCTAATCTTACCCTTACACACTGCTTTAGCTACTCCTATTCAAGAATCTAGTTTGGTTTCTGGTCCTGGACCCTTCTGTTCAATCTACTAATAGCAGAACAGAAAAAGATAATTTTGTTTCCTCTTCTTTTTGGTCATAAGCTTGGCATAGCAAGATAGTTCATAAAAAAAAATTAGTGCATATATTTAAATCTCCAATGATTTTCTTCTTAATTAGGCATAAATTTGACATGAAATATGAGGAAGAATTAGGACGTCCCCCCTTTTACAATTAGGGTATACCCCAGTACATTCTCTTAGTGAGAGGCTGCCGTATAAACTAATATAAAGTGTGTGTGTGTGTGTGTGTGTGTGTGTCAGAAAAACAGATCATTTATGCAGCATTCACTACTTTTTCAACAAGTACTAAAATACCTACCAAATATGAAGAATAACAACTAATAAGCTTGTTCAGAAATACGCAGAAAGTAGTATTCTATGACCTCAAATATGACTTACTTAGTCCTTCTGAATTTTAATTTCATAAGAAATCCATTTCAAGCATTCAATTCTATTAGAAAACGCTTGAAAAATCTTAAAATTGTTAGCAAGAACATACAATACACTGTATTGGTGGTAGTTTTTATAGGCCTTGAAGATTTCTGTTTCACACTCATTAAACTTTAGGAAATTTGGATAAAAATAGGATGGCAAATTAGAAAAAAACCCATCCAACTTCTATAATACAGTATGTTGAAATTCACCAATTCACTGTTACTTGTTTTTTCTCTATTGCCCTCATAACCCTGAAAGAAGTAGGGGAGGACCTCAGCAGACAGGTAGGTAAAATACACCTTGAGTGTCTTCCACCTTTCTTTTCTAAATTTCACCTACACTGCTCCTTAGCTTATGTCTTCCCTCCTCCTTCTCCAGCAACCCAATGATCTTGTATTTGTGTTATGGCTACCGAAATTTATGTGGCCCAACTTTCAAAGTTACCCCTCAACCCTTCTTCCATCCTTCAAACAAAACAATTGCCTTAGTTTTCGATTTTTAGGAAACCAATTTGATTAAACTGCAGCAAAACCTTAAGTTTCAAAAAGTCTCTCAAAGCATCATAATGCTTGTGCTTATCTTCTCATAATACTTCTACATTTTGTACTACACTATATTTTCACTATACCGTTTTTGTTGTGGTATAATGACAATTTGGTTATTTATGTCAACAACCAATTGAAATTCTTTCATCTCTCAAATCAGTGGCTCCAGAGCCAATTTTTCTATAGTTACTTCTATAGAAATAAACTAAGAAAAACAGAAAGCTACTCTGTGGTCTCTTGAAAAATCCAGAGAAAGTTCTTACGCCTAGCAGGTTGAAGCTGAGGTTTTCTAACTAACATCAGCTTTCAACGTACTTGGGAATAGATGTAACAGGATCCATGGCTTTAAGATGACGCTATGTGCTCCTATAAGATGAAATGACAGCTCTCATAACAGAAAGCAAGGAAAAGAATATTGACTGCACTGACGACAAACATAAGGCATGTGTGGCTCTCCCCCCTATTTTATACTTGGTGGGCATTTCTGATTATGCTATCCTTTTTACTTAACTGTGAGGTAGCTTCAAAATTCTCATCAGTTTAGCGATGTAGGGACCCACTCTCCATTAAATGGAGTTGAAGTATGATTTGAAATCAATCTGCAATTAAGGAACACCTCCTTCTTAGCTATTCCCTTTAGAAATGTGTGATGTTTTGGGGATGGGGGAGAAGGAGGAGAAGTGAAGGAGAGGTATGTATATAAAGGGGAGTGAGTTTCTGGGCCACCAGATCTCCTTTCTCCTTTCCCTTTCCAGAACATATGTTCCCATATGACCAAAAATGTTTGATTATAATAAAAAAGTATTAACTTTAGCCATTGAAATATATTGCATGTAAATACATCTTATGATAATAACAAGTTATAACAAATATACATAAAATTAAATGTCAGATTAACTTTGCTATATATTTTATTTCAATTTTAAAACTTTGTTCATATTTGTTCAGTATTCATAGTCTACTCCTCATAGCTCAAGAGCTCACAATTTAAAGAAGATCAGAGTAAATGAACATTGAAAACTTTGGAGGAGGTAAAGGATTTCCATCAGCAATATACATTTAAAATTGTCAGCATGCATCTGTCCTTCCTGCCCTTGCTTGTCACACCTCAATCTACGGAAACTAGGTGGAAAAGGTAGAACACACTGGTGGTCTTCCCACTTCTTTTGGTCATAATGACTAAGTCAGTTGGCACACAAGTGAAGATCTCCCATAGTCTGTTTCCACTGAATGCCGTTTAAGTCAAACAAGGTTGCTGACCCCTCTTGGCTAGGCTCAATTCTCTTGCTCCAGAAGAAGGAAGATAGGGATAAAAGAGAAGAACTTTTTCAGTGGACCAGTAGGAAGACAGGCGAGGTATAGCAAGTCTAGTGCAAAGACAGGTGATCACAGTGTTGTAGAGAGGTAGCTGTGTAGTGAAGAAGCCAGCTCTGGAAAACAGTGAAACAAGGGAGGAATTCCAGGACACAGCTGGGCAAAAAGGAGAAGCCAGGTCCAAACCACACAGTTAATTGGCAATGTGGCTAATCCATTCATAATTTAGTGATAGTATGGTTTTAAATATTTCTTTACCTGGCTATCTCCTATGTGTCCTTCAAGACTCAACTCAAGTGTCACCTCTTCCAGTAAGCATTCCCTGAACCCCCAAGTACAATCCTGATGCCAATCCAATGTGCTCCCATAGCATCCTGGATTTACGATCACTGTACTTTTCTCACTGTGCTACAACTGTTTACATATTTCCCCCATTAGATTGAAGGCTCTTCAAAGACAGGGGCCACATCTTATTTGTATTTTTATTCTCAGTGCCTAGCATATATAGTAGGAGCTCAATAAATGTTTGCTAAATATAGACACATACCTGTGTTATTTGACACTAATTATAGCTCATTAAATTTTTTTTCTTGGTGCCAACTGATCTCATCTTTCGCACATTTTTTAAGTATAAAGAAAAAAAACTTGCTATACTATGTTATAAAGAATTAAATCACTGTACTCTTCCTACCCCCCCAAATTATGAATGAGACAAACACATCAATCTGCTTAATTCTAAAGTAAAAGAAAGTTATGTGATACTTACATTCAAAAGCTTCATCACTATCATTATCTTCATCTGAACTGATTTCAGCATATTTTGGCTTTTCATTAACTGTGCTACGCTTGCGTTTATTCATTTTCACACGTTCACAAAGTGGCATGGTGGATTCAATTTCTGCCAGAAGTTCGGGGGGTAATTCTTTTAACACTGATTGATCTATACTACCTATTAATGAAAGGTAAGAAAAGAATTTAAATCTGAAGATAAAAGGGAAATTTTAACTAAATTAGCGCAATAAAAATGAAATATTAGTATTTATGTAAGTTTTCTAAGCCAGCTTTGTATTTTAATAAAACACATATTTAAGACTCTAATAGGCTTCAACCTGATCTGATAATGCAGTTTTTATACATATATCATTATATAATAACTTAAAAAACATAAAAAGGGTAGTTACATCATCAGTTTTTGATATAATGCCTTCATTTGTCTGTGTGGACTAAAAACTTTCTAAAACGAGAGATCCACTGGCATTATCCAGTATATATGTAGTAAGAGATTCATCTTGCATTCTTGGTAGCACCCAAATTTGTTTTACAGAGGTCTGGACCAGTTAGTTTGAAAGTAATACTATCTCTCAGCGCAAATTTGAAGAGCTGGAAGACACTTATCATACCCTTCTCTTCCTCTATGCTCTTGGGTTGTGTACTGTGGCTTTTACCTATCACTGTCTATTTGAGAGGCATGGTAATGCCTTTAGTATTACAAAGAACTTCCTCAAATAGATAAACCAATAAATGCATTATACTGAAGAGAACAGAAACATGAAAGACAGGATAAATAAAAATATATTAAAATGTAAATGTCTATAATTAAAAATAGTAAATTCAAGTTTGTTATGAAATAAGTTCATATTTTCCCATGAAAGACTAAGGATAAAAATATAGCAACATAGTAACATTAACATAATATTTACTACTTAATCCCACACGTATACACAAATACACTAACAGTTGCTATTAAGAAATAAATTCTTACATCCTACTGAGAGCTTAAAAACAAAGAAGTAGCAAAAGCTATTTATTCAGGATAATTTGTCCTTGATGACTATTAATGATGACAATTTTAAATTACTTACCCTTGTAAATCTTTGAGTGGAAGTATAAAAATGATGTCTTACCTGCTAAATTTTAGAAATTGGGAGCAAAGAGTACCTCAGTGGTTTATAGCAGGGAATATTAGTAACTAACATCAACCTTAACACTGCAACATTCGAACGATAATAGTACTTATGTACAGGATAAAAATAAATCATGACAAGAATGTACGGGTACTGATTAAGACAATTTCAAAGCCTCAATATACAATCCCAATAACTTAAGAATATAAAACATAAATTATTAATCTCGATGGAAGAATAAGCCTTTTTTATTCTTTGTGCAACTTTTATTCAACACCATGGAGTTATTTCAGTAAACTTTAAGTCTTTTATTCTTCTAAGGACACACATAGCAAAAATTTTTACCCAACAAAGATGTAATACTTGTGACTGGTAATATTCCAAAGACTTCACTGCTGAGAATCCTGGGACATAATAATGTTGAGTATACCTATCTGTGTCACTTTCAAATCATATAACATTACTCCGTGCTGGCTTTCTTAATTCAACTGTATTTTATCAGTGAGGCCCACTTTTTAGTATTCAGCTTTAGCTTTGGATTGTCCATAACATCAAACCCCAGGTAATTGGGGTTACCCCAGGTAACCCACACTATGCATTTCATTTAAAAGTCCTTAATGTCTTGGGGTGCCTGGATAGCTCAGTCAGCTAAGCATCCAACTCTTGATTTAGGATCAGGTCATGATCTCAGGGTCCTGAGATTGAGCCCTGCATTGGGCTCCACACTGGTAGCCTGCTTGGGATTTTCTCTCTCCCTATGGCCCTCCCTTTCTCTTAAAAAAAAAAAAAAAAAAAAAAAAAAAAAAAAAAAAAAAAAGGTCCTTAATGTCTTGAACACCTCTAATTAAATGTGTGGTTGTTTTGTTGGAAGGGTTATGTTTTCTAGTATTTATCTTCCCCTTTCCACATGACCTATAATATTAAGTATGTATATATTAATGGTCAATAAATACTTTTTGATTGCCTGTCATTCATAATTTCCTATGATCACTTACAAGTGTACTTTCCGTATAGTTTCTGAATTGCTATATTTTATAGGCAAATGAAGACATTTCCCAAATTTTAAAAAATGGAAATGCTTTCTTTTTTGTACTACCTAAAATGTCATAACCTTTTTGGGTATTTAAATACAGACAGCCCAAAGTATTTGGCCTTTAGTCCATCATGAAATTTTTTAAAAAGCAGATTTCCCTGATTTTGTTCTGCTAGACTAAGTTCCCATTCTCAGAGACATATCTGACCTGATACTAATAAACCAGAATTAAAATTATCCTGCAGATAAATATACAAAAAAAAAAAAATCAAGGGTCAAAATATGTATTGGTACTTGTACTCTTTACAATGGTTTATTATATCCCCAGAGCAAGGGGTCTGCTCTCTTCTTTCTCACTTAAAAAAAAAAAAAATCCTCACAATAGCCAGACACAGAAAACTTATATTTGATAAAGCAGGCATCGAAGCTTATTCACTGTAATTTACCACCTCTTATTCCCTAAATTAAAAAGAATGCTATCAAATTTAAGAGCTTTTGTAGTCTGTAGATCATTTTAACCTCCGTATAACTCTGAAAGTTACAGCAACATAACTCAAATACCAAACGTTTCATTTCTGAAGATGACCCAACTTAAGAAAAAAAAAAAATCCAGGGGTGTCTGGGTGGCTCAGTTGTTAAGCGTCTGCCTTCGGCTCAGGTCATGATCCCAGCGTTCTGGGATCAAGCCCCGCATCGGGCTCCCTGCTCAGCGGGAAGCCTGCTTCTCCCTCTCCCCCTGCTTGTGTTCCCTCTCTCGCTGCCTCTCTGTCAAATAAATAAAATCTTTAAAAGAAAGAAAGAAAGAAAAAAAAATCCAGCAATGAGTAATGTCTCTCAATGTACTATCCTCCAAAACTGAATCCTGTTTCATTGTGAAGAGAAACACCTATTCCACAGGTTTATGCATTTTCTGAATTAAACATCCTTTCTCCCTTTTAGTAAAACACTTTATAAATTGATTCACCCAGGTCCCTTGATTACAAAGGTTAAGAGATAAAATCTTTGACTTTCCAATACTCAAAATCAGCATATTTAAATACATTATCAAGGACTGAATAACTGACTCAGCTTCAATAGATATGAATAAACAGTAAGTACCTCAAATGATGCCTCTGATGTATTTGGTTATGTTCTTTCCCCTGAATTAGGAAATAATCCTTTAAATGCAAAAATAATGTCTAATTCTCAACACAATGATTTTATAAATTATTGTTGTTTGTGGAGTTATTTGTTCTTAAAAACTTCAGATTGCTAGTACTTTATGACTATCTTTCTCACCTCATTTCTCCCATCTCTGTTACTTTATTCTTTATATCAGGTGTGAATTACCATAAAATTTCAAATTACTGGCTTGAGGAGATAATGTCATTTAGTCACAATTTTGTGAAGTACTACACTTTCAGCTTTTGTAGATATACAGACATAGTGCACCTCTATTTCCTAGTTCTCATAAGGCTAAAAGAATTCATTTACTTTTAGATGCACTACATTTTAGTAATCTTGGACTTCAAGTATAAATCACTCATATTAGCACACTCAGCAGATTATTAAAACCAAACTACTAAAAGTCTCAGAGTCACTAGTCTGATAACTAACAATGTATCTGGTTTGTTTTTTTAAGTGAAAAACAATCCCAAGATTAAAATAAACCACCTCAATTAATGAACTCTTTAGGACTGAAGATTCAGACAATGGAAACCAGTCATGTTCAGAAACAAACCACGAAACTCACATAAACCTCCAAATTACGTAAGTCATAAAAAACATCTTAGGTATAATGTAGTTCTGTGATAATTCTTAGAATAACCTATACAAATTACAGGGAAGTAGCATCAAGTGGATCTTCAACTTTAATGAGATGCAAAAGAAAATAAAAATTTAGTAGTGTATGTTGTCAACTGGCCCATCTTGTGACCCTAAGGTTAATATGGTTTGAAGATACATATTTTTTGGTGGAAATGGTTCCTAAATGCAAGCCTACTTCTTTACTCGAAGCCACTGTTAAGAAGTACACCCAAGGAGCATAAATTGCAGATTACATAGTTCTGAAATATGGTTAACAGTTGGGAGGTAGAAACAAAAAGCAACAACATAAAGAGAAACTAAAAAAATGTGTGGTTCAACTATGAGACCAGGACATTCATGTTCCTTTCACAGGGACCCCAAGGTTATAACCTGATGGCAGTAATAGGGGTAAAGAGGAAGCCTGTGACAAATCCTCAGTGAATATAGGGATATGGAAGATTGGTGTCACTGAGGACATAAGACAATGACCTTAGGGGAAGAACTCTGACATGTGTATTTTAGCAATTACAGCTGATCCCTAAACAACACAGGTTTGAATTGCATGGGTCCACTTTAATGCCAATTTTTTTTTTTTTTTGGATACAGTATAGTTCTGTAAATGTATTTCCTTTTCCTTATGATTTTCTTAATAACATTTTCTTTTTTCTAGCTTACTTTAAGAGTAGAGTATATATGTAATATACAAAATATGTATTAGTCGAAGTTATTTTTTAAGGTTTCCTGGTAAACATTAGGCTATCACTAAATTTAGGAGCAGTCAAGAGTTATACACGGATTTTTGACTGTGTGTGTCGGGGGGTGTGTCTGTGAGTGCCCCTAGCCTCCATGTTGTTCAAGCATCAACTGTACTTGGAAGGAGCAATAGCAAACTAGGAGAAAGGAGATTCTACTTTTTTAGTGCTAAGGCTCCTTCACTGAGTGAAAATGAGGGAAATGAAACTCACAGCTTTTTACCGTAGTTGTTAACAGTCATCAGGGTAATAAGAAGGGAGGATCTGTTTATAACTGACAATGAAGTCTTAATTTAAGGGAAGAGAGCATCAGGTAGACTACCTCCTCTAGAAGAAAAGAGTCGGGAAATAGAGAAGTTGCTTTTTTTGTGATGGTTTAGGATAAATGGAAGTCATGCACAATGAGATAATCTGGTATAAAGTTCCTTGATTTTGATAAAGAGGTGGAGACACCCCCGGTACTGGCTGGAGGCCTAATAATGCTTATTCAGGATTTTAAAAAATTAAAAAAAAAAAAAAAGATCTTTTTCAAGGGAAGACTAGTAGTTATTCATCTTTGGCTAGGGAGGGGGTGGTCAGGATCAAATCTGCAGCTATTCTCTTTCTGATGGTCTTTGAGAAATACTGAAACTAATGCAAAGAACCATTATATAATCGCTACACAAAGAATATTACAACCTAAGAACTGGCAAGTCTCCTTTTCAATGTTAAGCAGCAATTTTTAAGTTGCGGGTTATGGCCCATAAGCATGTTGTGAAATCAGTTTTGTGGGTCTTGACTAGCAGTTGTTTTAAAATGAAAGTGAAAGCATCAGTTTTTTGCTTATAGTATAGGGATTGTTAATATGTGCCTGTATATGTGCATTAGGTCACAACATGCATTTTATTTCTTAGGGTACAATCACAAAAGTTTTAAAGTCTTTTAAGTTTTATGGTTGCCACTTCTTTCAAAATAGTTGAGTCAATTCAGATTGAAAAGGTCCTTCTAGGTTAATCAAACTCAATGTGTGGACTCTGCCCACTGTTTCTTAACCTATAGGTTCGATTAAAGATAAAGAATAATTTGAATAAAACATTCAAAATTAAATTGATTTTACTCATTATAAGTTGAAAGGATAGTGACTACCTTGGGTTTTTTTTTTTAAGATTTTATTTATTTGAGAGTGAGAGACAATGAAAGCAGAGGGAGAAGGAGACACCCTGCTGAGGAGGGAGGAGGATGTGGGGCTCGATCCCAGGACCCTGGGATAATGACCTGAGCGGAAGGCAGACGCTTAACCAACTGAGTCACCCAGGTGCCCCAGGACAGTGACTACCTTGGGTCAGAGAGCTTAATCATCTATGCCTATAATTCTGATATAAAAGTTGCTGTTTCATTTTTGAAGTCCCATTACAATAAAATCTTGTATTACCCAGAAGTTATTCTTCTATTTTTGATGTAAATCTTTCTAATAAGCACTGTATCCATCCCTTTCTTAACAAGGCAACTTCTTGGGGCATCTGGGTGGCTCAGTTGGTTAAGCATCAACTCCTGGTTTTGGCTCAGGTCATGATTTCATGGGGGTCATGAGTCTGAGCCCCACATTGGGCTCTGTGCTCAGCGGGGAGTTGGCTTGAAGATTCTCTCCCTCTGCCCCTCCCCTCACTCTCTCTCAAATAAATAAATCTTAAAAAAAAGGGGCGCCTAGGTGGCACAGCGGTTAAGTGTCTGCCTTCGGCTCAGGGCGTGATCCCAGCATTGTGGGATGGAGCCCCACATCAGGCTCTTCCGCTATGAGCCTGCTTCTTCCTCTCCCACTCCCCCTGCTTGTGTTCCCTCTCTCGTTGGCTGTCTCTATCTCTGTCGAATAAATAAATAAAATCTTTAAAAAAAAAAAAAAAAACAACCCACAAAAACCCAACCCCCCCAACCTATCCCCCAAGAAAAACAAGACAACTTCTTGACTCATGATCATTATTGAAAAGATCAAGCTTTCCACAATGCTTTCCACAGCAATGCCTTTCGGAGTTAACTGCTATGCATAAGGTGTTTGAGATGACATGGAGTGATTCAGGCTTTTGTTTTTGAGTTCTGTAGGTCTGCTTGCAGTTTACTGAGATGTATACACTCAGAATCTGCTAACTTGTGTAGAATATATAACACACAGCAAATGGGGTTAAAATCCTTTAACCCTTTTATACTATTCATGGAAATTTATTCCAAGAAAATTTACACAACGAAAAAGTTCTATGAAGAAAGACGTTTAGATCAGTTTTATCTATTGTAACATCTTTTCCCAGCTGAAAATTCTTTTCTAAATCTTGAAAGCAGTTCTTAGTTGTTCCATATTGATAACTATAGAGAAGTTTATCCACAAAGTGAAAAGATGTTTTAATTGACATGTGACAAGTATAAGATATTTGAAAAGCAATTTAAGCCTGTGTATTTGTTATTTATGTTTTATATATTAATTATATATTAGCATATTAATAATATATATCACCCCACTAAATGAAGTACTCTCAGATATTAAATATCCTGCTAAAAATATTATATTTGGCAAATTTCATACTACATTCATAAATACTGGAAAAGAACTAGAAAACTACTTCAAAACTCATTCTAGATGAATCCTTTTATATACACATATAAATACTCAAATGGCATTGGAAAATCCAAATTTTAGGTCTTATTTGCTACAGAATAAATAATCTAGTTATCAGATTCACCCACATTAAAATTTCAATTTTATATCTATAGTAGGCGTAGCAAACTATAGCCTGTGGGGTCAAATTTGCCCACCACATTTTTGTATGTGTATATAAAGTTTTATTAGAATACACTGACACACAACACATGTTGTCTATGGTTGCTTTCGTATTACAATGTTAAAGGTAAGTGGCCCACAAGGTTTAAAATATTTACGATCTGGGCCTTTAGAGAAAGTTTGCTGACCCCTGATCTATATCATGTCATGCTTTAATTCAAATTGGAACAAAGTGCCACCCACCTTGCCAATGTAGTCACTATATTCTGTACATTTTAGGTCATTGAAAATTGGTTTATTTAATGAAGACAAAAACCAAAGATTTGGTTTGTAGCAACTGAAAAAACACTATTATGAATAAAGCAGACAGAAGAAAAGATTCTAAGAAAAATCTGGTTTTAAGCACCACAGTTTTGATATCGACACTGGTACTACAAAGATTTCATCAACACGTACCTATTACATTACTAAAAGGAAGAACTATAAAAAGAAACAGGGATCAAATGATCCTTTCCTTGATATGTATATACAGAAAGAAAAATAAATAGTAGAAGCACAACTTAACTTTATATCTCAATGAACTAGAAAAAGAAAACAAAGCAAGCCCAAATTTAATAGCAGATACTAAATACTAAAGCAGAAATAAATGAAATAGACTAAAAATAGAAAAGATAAATGAAACTAAGAGCTGAATTTTTGAAAAGATAAAAATAGACAAACCTTTAGCCACACTTACCAAGAAAAAAAGGAAGAGCATTCAAATAAATAACATTATATACAAAATAAATCAAAATGGATACGACACAAAGGATCCTAAAAATACACATATGTATATTTCCAGAAACATATAACTTGCCAAGATTGACTCATGAAGAAACAGAAAATCTGAAGAGACCAATTATTAGGAGATTGGATTAGAAATCAAATTTCCCAACAAAGAAAGGCCCAAGACCAGACAACTTCTCTGGTGAATTCTAACAAACATTTAAAGAATTAGTACTAATTCTTTTCAAACACTTCCAAGAAGAGAAGAGTAAGGAAAGGCGAGAATACATCCAAAGCCAGCATTACCCTGATATCAAGACCAGAAGACACTACAGGAAAAGAAAATTACAGGCCAACGGACGCTACAGGAAAAGAAGATTACAGGCCAAGGGACGCCTGGGTGGCTCACTCAGTTAAGTGTCTGACTCTTGATCTCAGGGTAGTGAGTTCAAGCTCCACACTGGGCTCCACATTGGGCATGGAGCCAACATTAAAAGAAAAAAATTACAGGCCAATACTCTTGTACTCATGATAAACACAGATTCAAAGTCCTCAACTAAATATTAGCAAACAGAATTCAACACATGAAAAGAATCAAGATTATATACCATAATCAAGTGGGATTTATTGCAGAATGGTTCAAAATCTGCCAATCAATGTGATATACATTAACAAAATGAATAAAAATCCACGATCATCTTAATAGATACAGAAAAGCATTTTAAAAATTCAACATTCATTCATGATAAAAAAACAAAAAACCAAAAAACTCTCAACAAACTATGTACAGAGGAAATGGCCACTAAAGACCATATATGACAGGCCCACAGCTATTATCATACTCAGTGGTGAAAAGCTTTCCAAGATAAGGAACAAGATAAAGATGCCCAATCTCGCCACTTTTATTCAACACAGAACTGAAGTCCTAGCCAGAGCAGAGCAATTAGGCAAGAAAATAAACAAATAAATAAAAGGCATCCAAATCAGAAAGGAAAAACTAAATTGTCTCTATTGGCAGATTACATGATATTACATATAGAAAACCCTAAAGACTCCACCAAAAAACTGTCAGAACTAATAAATTAAATAAGGTTGCAGAATACAAAATCAATATACAAAAATCAGTTGATTTTGATACACTAACAACAAACCATCAGAAAGAGAAATTAAGAAAACAGTCCATTTATAACTTCATCCAAAAAAATAAAATATCAAGGAATAAATTTCACCATGGAGGTGAAAGATCTGTACACTGAAAACTAGAAAACATTGATGAAAGGAACTGAAGAGACAAATAAATGCTAACAAATTTCTATGCTCCTGGATTAGAAGAACGCTGTAAAAATGTCCATACTACCCAAAGCCATCTATACATTCAATGCAATCCCTATCAAAATTCCAGTATTTTTAATAGAAAAAGAACAAACCACCCTAAAATTTGTACATAACCATGAAATAGTCAAATAGGCAAAGCAATCTTAAGAAATAAGAACAAACCTTGGGGCACCATGCTTCCTGATACTAAACCATGCTGTAAAGCTACAGTAATCAAAACAGTATAATACTGGCATAAAAACAGACACATATAACAATGGAACAGAGAGCCCAGAAATAAATTCATGCATGTATGGTCAATTAATTTACAAAAAGGTAGCCAAGAATATTCAATGAAGAAAGGACAGTCATTTTAATAATGGTGCTGGAAAAAACTGGACAGCCACATGCAAAAGAATGAAACTGGACCACTATCACACATTATACACAAAAATCAACTCAAAATGAATTAAAGATTTGAACATATGACCTGAAACCACAGAACTCCTAGAAGAATACATAGGTGGTAAGCTCCTGGACACTGGTCTTTGCAATGACTTTTTTGGATTTGATACCAAAGCAAAGGCAACAAATGCAAAAATAAACAAGTGGGACTACATCACACTAAAAAGCTTCTACAAAGCAAAGGAAACCATCAACAAAATGAAAAGGCAACCTACTGAATGGGAGAAAATATGTGCAAATCATGTATCTGATCAGAGGTTAATATCTAAAATCTATAAAGAACTTACAACTCAACAGCAAAACAGCAATCCGATTAAAAAATAAGCAGAGATCCAAACAGACATTTTCCAAAGAAGACATACAGATGGTCAACAAGTACATGAAAAGATGCTCAACATCACTAATCATCAAGGTAATGTAAATCAAAACCATAAGGAGCTACACCTGTTAGAATGGCAAAAAGACAATAGATAAGTGCTGGTGAGAATGTGGAGAAAATGTAACCTTGTGCACTGTTTGTGGGAATGTAAATTGGTGCAGCCACTATGAAAAACAGTAGGGAGGTTCCTCAAAAAATTGAAAATAGAACTACCATATGATCCAGCAATACCCACTTCTGGGTATATATCCAAAGGAAATGAAATCACTATCCCAAAGAGGTATCTCCACAGCTTGCCCCCACCCATGATCACTGAAGCATTATTTTCAATAGCCAAGACATGGAAACAACCTAAGTTATTTAGTCTATCGACAAATGAATAAAGAAAATGAGTGTATATGCGTGCACACACAATGGAATATTATTCACCCATAAAAAGGAGAGCATATCATTTGCAACAACAAGGATGTACCCTGAGGGCATTATGCTAAGAGAAGTCAGACAGTGAAAGACAAATACTGTATGATCTCACTTATATGTGGAATCTAAAAAAACAACTCACAGAAATATAGAATAGCTTGATGGTTGCCAGAGACAGGGGTGGGAGGTGATTGGTGGGTGAAATGGGTACAGGTGGTCAAAAGGTACAAACTTCCAGTTACAAGATAAATAATTTCTGAGGATGTAATGTACACCATGGTGACTACAGTTAACAATACTATAGTGTATATTTGAAAGTTGTTAAGATAGTAAATCTTAAAGGTTTCATCACAAGATAAAAAACAGAACTATGTGAGGTGATGAATGTTAACTAAACTTACTGGAATAATCATTTCACAATATACACATACATTAAATCATTATTTTGTACACTTTATTAAAATGTTATATGTTACATATATTTCAAAAAATAAAGAAACGGGGATGCCTGGGTGGCTCACTTGGTTAAGTGTCTGCCTTTGGCTCAGGTCATGATCCCAGAGTCCTGGGATAGGGTCCCACTTCGGGCTCCTTGCTCAGCAGGGAGCCTACTTCTCCCTCTGCCTGCCACTCCCCCTGCTTGTGCTCTCTCTCTCTGACAAATAAATAAATAAAATCTTAATAAAAAATAAAGAAATGGTGGAAGCAACGTCTCCAAATATACTGACTATAAAGTATATATAGATAAAAAGATTTATTTTCAAAAATTACTCTCTTCAGTAGATAAATTCAATTATAAATGGCATGACTGTATTTCTTCATATAAAAAATTGGGGCAGATTTTGGCTCTTACTGTAAGATTGATTTTAGCCCTTATAACTGAATAAGGTAGGAAGAAAACTGGTTTCTCCATTTTAAAAGGGAATGAACCAAGGCTTTGAAAGGCTATGATTTATTCAACATTCTGATACCAGTGCTCTCTGTACTATCATTTATAATGAACTTAATGGAGAATTTTCAATTTGCAACATCAGAAGCCAGAGAAGGATAGTTTTTTTGTGGGCAGAGGAGGGGAGCCAGATTTAAAATTCCACATTATATTGTATTGTATCACAGATGTGACTTATATACTGTTCTATTATTCTAACATAGTTAATTCACTTATTCTAAAAAAAAGTTACTGAAACCCTCCTCTATAAGAGGCTGATATAGCTATTAAGATAATGAATACCTACTTGATATTATACTATACATTATACATACAGTTGACCTTGAATAACATGGGTATGACCTACACAAGTCCACTTACACACAGATTTTTCCCAATAAATACAGTATGGTACTATAAATGTATTCTTTCTTCCTTATGATTTTAATGTTTTCTCTAGCTTACTTTATTGTAAGAGTACAATATATAATACATACAAATACAAAATATGTGTTAACCAATTGTTTATGTTATCAGTAAGGTTTCTGGTCAATAGTAGGCCACTGGTAGTTAAGTTTTTGCAGAGTCAAAAGTTATACACGGATTTTCAAGTGTGTGGGGGCCAGCGCCCCTAACCTCTATGTTCTAAGAAGGTCAATTGTACATCAGACTATATAATAATATTGTTACTACAATATTATGTTAACAATTTAGGGGCGCCTGGGTGGCACAGCGGTTAAGCGTCTGCCTTCGGCTCAGGGCGTGATCCCGGCGTTATGGGATCAAGCCCCACATCAGGCTCCTCTGCTGGGAGCCTGCTTCTTCCTCTCCCACTCCCCCTGCTTGTGTTCCCTCTCTATCTGGCTGTCTCTATCTCTGTCGAATAAATAAAATCTTTAAAAAAAAAAACAATTTAATATTATACTATGATCTATCAAGTAGATATTCATTATCTTAGCATAGGTATCAGGCTCTTGTAAGGGAGGATTTCAGTAACTTTTTTTAGAGTAAGAAGGTATTCAGTATGCTAGAGTAATGACTGCTTCTTCATAAACAGGAGGTTCTCCCACAATTAATTATTTACCCTTCAACTATATGCCTATTTTTAACATACAGGAAAACCTCATAGAAGCTATGTCCTTGGGCTGGCTTGAGAAATAAAAAGAGAAGGAGCAAAAACACCACTAGCCAATTTTAATACATTTAATTCTTATGAAAAAAATTCTACATAATCTCTTTAAATCAGTATCAATCATCTATTAAGCAAAATGTGAACCAAAAATTTTCTATGAACAGAAATCATGGACAAAAATTTTCAAAATACTGCTGTAAAAACCACACCCAACAATAGTTAGGTATATAGTATACCAACTTCTGTAATATATTCTCCAAATGTTTCCTAATGATACCAATGATAGTAAGAAACTGATTGCAGAAACTGAAAATTTGAGTTTTTTGAAAAGCATTTTATAAAACTATTCAAATGAACCAAAATAAATTTCCACTGCAGCACTATTAAAGATTCTGAATATTACAGTCATATCCACTTTACTAAGAATTCCTCAATTAGAAATCATAAACTATGCCAAAAATTCACTCTCAGAGATAGTACACTTACAGAAGCCTAGAATCCTAAACACAATCCAACTAGATTGTGTTCAGTGCCACATAAAATGCAACCAGTTAATGTACTTTCGTGATCAACACCGAGTAGTGTAACTGGTATAATAGTAACTGAGGCGAAATAACAGCCCCAAATGTGACTGCGACCATTACCTAGTCAAATGAACACTACAGTTTAAACACTATTGACTATCTGAGCTGCTACATTAGTACACCCTCCCACTGAAAACCATTTTCAGTAACTGTTTAACTGTTTAAAGGCCATGATCTCAAATACGGATGGTATGGGATATTTCTTAAGAACTGAGTGCAAGTGATATAAAACAATAAACTAGTTGGAAGGAAATAGGTGGAGGAAAGACAAAAAATTAAAGGTAAAATATTGTGAGACACTCTGGAATTATAAAAAACCCAAATAAAATTATTAATGTTTGTAATTACTAAGCTGTTAACAACACATAACGTGCCAGTCTTAAAGACCTCATAACTTTATATTATTTTAACTGGAGACATATACATTAGGGTATATTAGGATAATATTCTAAATAAAAATATTTCAATAAAGATTATTTTTGGCATTTAATATACTGACTGAAATACATTATACTAGAAGAAATTTTAGAAATTTAAAAGGTTTTATAAAGATTATGTTGGTTCTCCATATCCATTCCCTGCTTGAAAAGGAAGAAACAAGGATGGTAAGAAGACAGAAGATGATAGAAGCAGGATGAGAACAGAAGTGATACTGAGCCAATCTGTAACAGCTACAGAACAAAATAAAGGGAAAGGGTAATTAAACAGACATAAGTAAGAGTAAATCTCTTTGGGACCTTAACAAAAAAGTAAGTAGTTGACAGGATAAAAGGAGTTATTACAAAGTTTAGGGAAGAGAAAGTTGAAAATTGTGTAGCTCTTGAGCTAGGGTCTATTGGTGGGAACATAAAAGATGAATACATAATTTTCATCTGCACACAAAACCTTTTCTGAAACATGGTGTCAATACAGTCATTCAACAGCTATTTAATATGTTCTAATTTATGGTAGGTACATACACATGTCCCCACAGAAATCAAATAAAATGTAACTATGTCACTTTTACATTTAATATGTTCACACAAATGACAAAAATAAGTTATATATTAAGAGTCATAAATCTATATCCTTAACATTCTAAATTTATCAGCTTAAAGCATTCTCAAGGAATTTTAAACTACCCTAAAGAATGAGTATTTTAGATATGGACATCAGGTAAAATATTTAAAAAGATGGAATTTCATGGCTCTTCCAAGAAAGGAAAACATACCAAGAATTTTGGCCTGAGAAATCAACCACAAGAGTATCTCAATAATATTCAATCTAATTCCTTTACTCAGAAAAACACCACCAACATGTCAGAATATGATTCTGTGACTCTCCAAAAGAAAATCCCAAGTAATGTGTACTACACAAAGGGCCAATAATCCACAACTGTGCTTCCCATATACGTAATTTAAAGAATTCACTATTCTGTAACTCTGCTATTGCTAACTTATTAGCAGAGATCTAAAACAAAACCAAAATCAGTACATTAAAAAATAACATATGAATTCTAAGGTATAAATAAAGCCAAACGATATCTACATAAGGTCTTGAAGTGAATCTAAGCATTAAAATAATATTTTTTGATGAAAAGGTCCACTTAATTATAACTGCAGATTGGCAATACATGTATTTATACGTACCTGCACATGTACACACACACACGCGCGCACACTACACACGCCCTACTCAAATAGGCAGACATACCCAGATAGCCTATTTACTAACATGAACATATCAAGTATATACATTTGTGTTAAAAGTACGTTTAGTAGAAACATGGATTAGTATTAAAAAGTTTACATTCACAGGCAATGAAAAAACCATGGGAAAGAGTACAGCAGTTACTATTAGGAGTACTATATTAGGAGCTACAGTCATTTCTTGATGCTCAGTTGTAAAGATTCTTTGTTAGGACAGAGCTTAGAAAGCAAGGCTAGCATAAGCTGACAGAGGGAAGGGGAGAAAAAGATGGTCCAGATCAAGGGATAAGAGGGTACCACTTTCCATCTTTCCATCTGACTCTTCTAAAATTGTATACCTATACTCTTTAGTTTATACTGTATATAAGCTACTCCCAAAGTTTCAGTGAAAATTTTAAGAAACAATCTTTATCTAAAAGAAAACAATTCTAGTGCTGGCCACTACATTCTAATAACTTCTTTCATATAAATGAGTAATTCTAAAGAGATGCATTCGAGTTAAATAATAAAGACTATTTATTAAAGCTGAAGTCTTAATTTTTTGTTAAGTCCGATTGCTATAATTTAAAATCTGAAAGCTTCACTAAAGAAGTACAAATATTAGTGATAAAGACAATCTTTTTTCATTTTTGAAAAATAAAACCAAATAAACATTGAAAAAGTAAACATTTGATAAAGACCAAGTAATAATAAAAAAAGAGACTGATTATAACAAGTCACTTCTTTGAATACAGTTCCTTGTAGTGACACTATGTTTTCATTGACCTTTCTTTGGTAGACAAGATATAACATTTTACAAAAATAATAATAACCATTACACCTTCTGGATTTCCTAATACACTGCAAGTACTATGCAATACAACTTTTTGTAATGATGCAAACATTCTCTAGCTGTGTTAATAAGGGAGCCATTTGCCACATGTGGCTACTGAGGATATAAATTCTTAATTTTATTTAAACTAATTTCCATTTAAATAGCTAAAGAGGCTAGTGACTATCCTATGGAACTGCACAATTCAAGAGTTTCATATATTTATAAGTAAATATAAATCTAAGTTGTTAATGAATCTCTTTCACAGAATAAGAACTTAAAAATCAAACTTTCACCTTTATTGCCTTAAAATCGGTATCTTCATGTATTTATATCGCATGGGCTACATATGTCTTGCCACATACCATCATCAAATTATATATGTATGTGTGTGCATATACATGTAGATATATGTAAATATTTTTAAAGTAGTATACAAAGGAACACAAAACTATATTTTCTGCACAGACTGCCATTGTATTTTCAACACTTAAAGACTTTTTCCTGGAAATACTACTATTCAAGTAACCATAGAATTTAACTCAGCAACCATACAATAAGCAAAACAAAAAAACCACCCCCAAACCTCACCAACTAATGATTCAACCTGATTTAAGAGGTGAATACTATTCCTTAAGACAAAAAGGGCAAAACTATGTATTTTTTAAATAAAATACCTATAACTGACCACCTCTCCCACAAAAAGGGAAATAACCTTTCTCTAACTCTCTAAATTATATAAATTTAAACTATGCCTCAATATTAACTCAGAGATAGGTATGTAAGAAAACTGTATAAGACACAATATTCTTAAGAGCTTATAACACTGATTTTTGTATACCATATAGCTTTACCGAGATGTTAGAAATTAAAATTCAATTTACTACCTCCTTATAGAATGGAACACCTCTTCAGTCTAAATAACTTTTTAAGAAAGTTGTTACATATATTCATTCTAATCATTCATTTGATTAACAAGCAACTTTCAAAAACACCTGAAATAACTAGACAGCAAAAGAGCTTATCTCTGTGTACCAAAGTAATAATCATGACTACAGTGAGTAGTTCAAGTAGGGATAGAAGATAATTTTCACTGGCAACTTTTTATTTACCTTACTGAAAACAATTCATTAGTTTTATGTAAATGTTGTATTTTCCTACAGCAGTGTTTCAATTTTTGTAAATTTCCATTTTTTTAATCCTTAGTAACCCTGAAACTTAAACCAAAACTGATTAGAATACAAATGACATCAGTATAAGTATTCTTACCTTTATTTGACTTTGATGGTTTATTCTTGATAGGTTTAAGGGAACTTCTTGATTTATCTTCTCTATCTTTAATAAGTTTCTGAACATCATCCAAAGACAGTTTTTGCAGGACAACTACAGGCTTAGCTCCTTTATTTAGGTCTTCAACTAATCCCATTTTTTCTACTTTGTCTTTCTGCTCTCCTTTCATTTCCATTTTCTTTGTCTCCTGAGTAATATTACCATCTTTATCCCTCTTGATTTTTGGAATGACAAAATTTTTCAATGCACCAGACCTGCCCCCCAACAAATAACTTGGAAATTCTGCCTTATTGTCAGGGTGCGCTTTATTACTGTCTACTTTAGTCTTATTACCCTCTGTCCTTTTGTCATCTTTACTATTTGGTGATTTAAAACCAGGCTTATCAGGTCTTGATTTATTAGAATCTCCTTGTTTAACACGAGGACTGTCAGGCCTTGATTTTTGCTCCCCAGAAGATGGTCTTTCCCTTGAGTCCCCTGATTCATGTCTATGTTTTCTTTCTAGTTTATCAGGTTTTGAACCATCAGATTTAATGCCATGTTCATTTCTATTAGAGGATCTCAATGTTTCTGGTCTTCGAACCCTTGACTGATCCCCCCGATGCCGCTCTGATTCGTTCCTGTCATCTGATTTTTGTTTACTATCATGGTCACGTCTTAATGACTCAGAAATAGATCGCCCATCAGGTCTCTGCTTTAAGGCTTCAGCTCGTTCTGATTTTAACCGAGGTGAATCAGATTTAATATCCTGTTTATGTTTAGACACTTCAGGTTTTTTCTCTGTTGATGGCTTTCCAGAATCCCTCCTATTTTCATGCCTATGTTTTGGTGTTTCAGGCCGACCTTCATTTTTTTGCTTTGGAGTTTCAGGTCGGCCCTCACCTTTCTGCTTTGGAGTTTCAGGTCTTCCATCACCCTTCTGTTTTGGGGTTTCAGGGCGCCCATCACTCTTCTGTTTTGGAGTTTCAGGTCGGCTTTCACCCTTTTGCTTTGGGGTTTCAGGTCTTGCCTTTGTTGTTTCTGATCTGCCATTATTTTGTTTGTTGTCATTTGGTTTTATTTCAGACAGTCTATTTTCATTCTGTTTAGATTCGGCTGTGGTGCTCTCATTTTGTTTGGATTCAGTTGTTCTGCTCTCATTCTGTTTAGGTTCTTCTATTTGTGTCTCAATTTTAGTTTCTAACTTACTTTCACTTGATTTTGTCTCCACCAATCTGTTTTCATTTGGTTTAGATTCTGCCAATCTTTCATTTTGTTTCATTTCACTCTTTGAAAGCTCAGAATCAGACTTTTTTTTAGGAGTCTCAGGATGGTTTTCTGGTGTAGCTTTAAGATTTCCAATAATATCTTCCTGAAGAACAGAAATAGGCGCATCATTACATTGTTTGATTTCTTCAGGCTTTTTTATGGAGTCTGAATCCTGAGTTATAGAAGCCTGAGAGTCCACTCTTCCTGCCTGATGAAGATCAATGCTAACCATTAATGCTGGCCTTGACCCATTTCCCGTAGAACCCGTCTCCTGAGAAGCTGGTCTATTACCTCCTGTAGCACCCCCAGCCTCCTGTGGGTAAGAATCTTGTTTTCTTTTTTTCAAAGGCTTATCTGAAATTCAAAGATAAATATTCAGTATCAGTAATAGACATATATTCTTATCTTATTAAAAGCCATATGGACTTGATATTTCTTTAAGTCACAATGTTTTTTTAAATGTGGTGAATGCAAATGTCAATATGCATGTATAAAATAGCAGGCATGAATCACATAATACTTCTAAACCAAGGTTTAAGGAAATATTCATGCTGGCTGTACCTCAACAAATATTAGCGACTATAGTAACAAGAATTTAACAGTGTATTTGTTGATTATATAAATAAGACCAAGAGTATAAAATAAATAGAACTTATAATACATTAAATACAAACATATATTTATGTTTGTATGTTTGTATACGTAAAGGATAAACCAGATTCTTTACATAAGAATAAGGGAACCAGTTATAAATCACATGTTCTCATTTAAGATCATTTAACCATTAACCAAAAATTACTAAGTACCCCATATCTGCTAACATACTGAACAGGAAACAAGCTTTTACAACATGTAAGACAAGTACGGAAAAGAATAAAACCCAAAAGAAAACAGAAATCATGCCACTGAAAAAAGGTAAATGAGAATAAGGGGGGAAAAAAAAGAGTTTAATAGTTTGTCATTAACCTTTGATCCAGGATTCAAATTCTTTAAGGTGTCAACAGCACAAATGGAATTTAAAAGCTAACACACATTAGAAGTATATTTAAAGTAAGGAAATATTAATATTATAAGTATAAAAATGAGACGCATATAAGGACTTTTTAGATAAACCCTGTTTTAAAAGCAACTTCCACTTAAGAAAAATGCTTTGGTTCTTCAATGTAAAGTTCTAGGGATCTATATATTGGCCTCAGTAAGAAATAATTTATGGTATTCTGAAATATAAAGACAAAAATACATACAAACACAAATCCACCACCACAATAAAATGTCAAGGTATTTTTAAGTTAGGTATTTCTTCTGTGCATGATTCCACTTGACTCAAGGCTGCTACATCATTTTCTGCAAACTGAATCTCTAGTTAGTTCTTGGTAATAGTTATATTACAGCACCTTAAAGTTTTGTCTGCTTTAATATTTACTTCTAAATTGCCTGGCTTTGTTTTAAAGGTCATTTTAAATCATTTTTATAGGAGAACCTCTAGATTCCCTTATGATATTCATTAATGTGATAGAGTATCATTTAAGGAAAACAAGGTTAAAAGTCAAAATGACCACTAAAAAAATAACCTCTTCTTGTTAGAAAACCAAGTTTGAAAAAAAAACCCTTAATGGTAATGTTGCTTTTATACACCAAAGTTCCATCATTTTGTTTTCAAAGTGAGAAGCAGCAGTCTATTCCAGCTTAAAATCTAGTAAAAACATTTTACTAAAATTTAACTCAAGTATTTGCTAGTAATTTTTTGTAGAAGTTAAGTCATTCTGGTTCTTAGTTATTCAGGAGTCAAGTCTACCATCATATATGCTCCATTTGTAAAATAACTACATAATAATATTAATAAAGTATCTTACCTATTTTCCCCAGTTAAAACTACCCTGGCAAGAACTTATATGAAACTTTCAGCCTCAGTACTTAAGAAAGCACTCAGAATATTAATGTTTCCTTAATTTTATTTTGTAATGTTCTGCCATACAAAATAATCTTTACATCTTGCCGTAGGACACACCAAATAATTATTACCTCATACATGGGATGCTTTATCACCTTATACCCTTAAACCTTTAGGACAAGAATCTAGAAATCGAAATAGTATGATCTAGGTGAAGATTTTTATATTTTTCAATGAAACATGCTTGTAAAAGTCATTAAAATGGTAACCTAAGTGTACTTAACAACCATAATGACATCACAGAGCTCAGGCATCTTGAAGATTTCTCTTAAAAAATCTGTGGCTTATCATTTTATTAATATGATCAATCAGTCTTTCTTCTGAACTAACATTAAAATATCTCAGAGGCTAAATTTAAAGAATTACAAAATACTTAAGAGTTTATAGATCATTAACCTCATTTCGAATTATCGTTTATCATTAAAATGGAAATTTAGCATAGTTTAATTTCAAAGAAATTGTTATGTTTGATTTAGTTATCTTAAACTAGTATAGATACTATGATTATTTATAATAAAAATGTATGAAAGCATCTGCACATGAGTAATATATTAAGATTGGGAAAGATCTTGTAATTTTTTTCATTATGCACAATATATTGCTAAATACAAAGTTTTAATTTTTCAACTATTGAAAAGTACGTCACCTCTTCTGTAAAACCGGGAAAAATTCCATTACTGCTGCAAGGATTCTTGAATATGTTAAGAGCACGCAGGTCTGATTCACTTGATCTGATTCAGTTCCACCATGAACTTATTCCTGTAAAGTGGCTCTGAATCTGCACGTCACTTTTGTCTATCCACTTTTGTTATCAGTCTTCATTACATCATAACCTTCACCTAATGATGGAAAGCCATCTCTATAAAGAATAATTCCAATATTTGGGACACTGATTATCTTTAAGCCCTTTTCAGCACTGGGTACCATAAGTTTAGCTATCAGAATGCATATAGTCCTGAAGAAAATGCATATAAAAAGATACCATAATTTCAAAACCAACAATACTTGTTATCTAGATACTGATATGAAAATAAGATCCAGCTCTTAGAGAAATTCTGAACTTGATTATTCTTGTAAGAAACAAACTATATCACTTGCTTAAATTTACAAGTGATAACTGAAAACACTTAAAACAACACAATTATACACATAGTAGCCAATTAGGGAAAAAAAACATCCCACCCCTAAACCACAGTATAAACTAAGTGGTTAACTCTCCTATTTCCATCTAGTCTCTTATTCTAAGTGACAGTAGGTAATTTACTTTTTATAAAGGTTATAGTGTAAGAATATCGTAACACTGTAAAAGACATTAGTAGCTAGGCTAGGCCATTCCTCATACTTACTAACATGGAAAGTGGACCTTGAGAAAAGATGAAATAGGCAAAGATGAACAAAGAAATCCCCTCTTCAACAAAAGAAAGCAGGAATTTTCAGCACATGGAGGTGATATTAATGTCTACGATAGGTCATCCCACAAGCAAAGATGAACAGCCTTTTAAAATTAATTTATGTAATTAGACATTGAAAATATGAGCAAAGGTTGAGCAAAAAGGTCCTTTAAGATTATAAAATATTAGGTTACAGAGATTTAACCTATCAGTGTATATAAAACTATCCAAAGAAGGAGAACAGGCCAAGGGACATAAATACCAAGCAGCCAGAAAAGTGTCCTCTATGTGTGGAACAGAGGTACATTACGTTCTGCCACAGCCTAGGTAAAATACTTCTTAAAGAGTATTCTATCCCCTTTCTTAGACAGCATAATGATCAAATAACCATGTGTGTTAAACTTTCTAATCTTATTTATAAGGTATATTTTTTCATTTCTGGTCTACTGAAAGGAAGCTTATCTCATAACAAATGAAAATAACGGGAAACAAGCTCAGACCCTATAACAGAGCTCTGTAAAACAAAATAGTCTTTTTTGTTCCTTAACCACCACCAATAGTTACCAATAGTTATAAAAAAGTTCTCAGGGCCATATATTAGACTGCAGTAAATATCAATTTCACAATTTAGTCCTAAAATGCAGTGGTAACTAGTAATAAATTCATTTCAAGGAAATATTTCAATTCTCCAGGGCTGACTATAAAAACTATCACTTCAGAAAATGCTGCTTTTATTTATAACCTCACCCACAGTCTTAGAGCAACATACCAGACCTTTAATCTTTCCAAAATCTCAAGATAACTGCTTATAATATAAAACACTATCCCATCACACAGTGTAGAAACTGAATACAAAATGACAAGGTTCAAATCACAGGTGTTAGGTGGCATCTAAATTCCAAAGGTTTTCAAATAAAGCCACAAAGTAATGGGAGCATGGCTTTCAGCAAACAAGTCAGAAATGACAGCACTAATATGAGTTTGGCAAAATCAGCATAACCAATTTGGGAAAATACACATACTAAATCATCTGAGTCAAACTAAAAATCAGGTAGTTCCAACGAACATTTATTCCTTTAATCCTTATAGCACCAGATATCTCTGTAAGTCAACTTACAGAGCTCAAAACTGTAAGTCAATTCTGCTCACTCAACTTTTCAATTAACCTTTGTTATAGTCACACTATCATAGATTACAGAGAAAACTGATGAATTAAAATATATATTACAAGTTTCTGAAAGAACAGCACGCTCTTTGCTGAATTTGTTCTATTTCCCCTAAAAAAAGTTAGTAGTCTAAAGTAAGTTTGTTATGATGCAATTAGCCTTATTTACTATCCTTATTTTCAATCAGTTTTTAAAAGTAAAAACTTCAGCTTCAACAAATACGATACAATAAAAGTTCAGGCAAGTAAAAAAAAGAGAGAGAGAAAAGTTCATCATTTCTTCTGTTTTTGTTCCTACCAACTTTTAAAAAATCATTTAAAAAATTAAGCCCCTTTTTGAGAACATAATTTCCCAAAACACAGATTAAAACGTCATGCAAAAATTCAGTTCTCAAGGCAACTAATATTTCTCAATCAAGAAATTAAAATTTTATGTTTCTTGCAAAACTGTCATAGGATTCAGGAATTTGGGATTAATATCATTAAGAGAAGTTAAATAATACTGCTCTCTTCATTTGACATGCATATACTTTTATAAGAGGTTAGAGGAGGAGATACATTTTGGAACCCATATAGTTATTATTTCCTGAACCCAACATTAGTAAACCAAAGAATAAGAACACTATATATCATCCTTAACATCAATAATTTAGTATTTAAAAAAAAAATTCCAGTTCCCTAGCCAATAAAATAAAGACTTCTGGCAGTCTCTTTATTTGCACCAACCTGTGATCTAGGCATTTAGCAAACATCATAGAACAACAATTACTAAATAATGTCTGTTCTTTCAATAATGTTAAAAAGATCCATCATGGTAGGAAATATAATACAAATCTTTAGCATGTTTCTTAGCCTAGAAACACAATTATCTACAAATGATCCTGTCACATAATGAACAAGATCATATATAAAAAGTTCTACCCAACTTTATGGAGTTCTGTTTTATAATTACCAAAAAGAAAATATGAGAACTATGTATCACCTTTATATCACCTATATATATATCACCTGGAATATTTAACTATAAAATTAAAGCATAAAGTATGCTTTGGTTTGGGTAGTCAAATGTGTATATGAATCTGTAAAGACATAAATCCATAAATTACATTACTAATTTCAAAAACTGATTCATCAGTCTATCAAAATTTTCAAAAGTTTTATACATAATATTCACCAAATAATTAAGAATAGGGACTTACTTTTATTTGATTATAATTTTTTAAAAAACACACAAAAAAGCCCATAAATTCAGAGAATAGGTATCCTGACATTCCATCCTAACACACTACTCAGACAAAAGGGGACACTTAACTCTAATCAGCAAGAAAAGATCCTTGATCCTTAAGCTTTGCTACTTAACATTAATTGAAAATTCTTTCCATAATTTTTTTACTAAAACAACAACAACAAAATCCCAAACTATATTTTTAAGAGACGGCAGGATTGGAAACAAAGTGAAAAATCTAACTGAATTAATATACAAACTTTTCTTAAATGTACTGATTCAAAATAATTCTCTATCAGTTACCCTTGTTTTGACAGAAAAAAAGGTAAAGATGCAAAAACTATACTAACATAACTTACAGAAAATACATGTGATAGAAACACTAATGTTCATTTTAGTAGACAAGCACAGATAATACCATTTGATAAATAATAGGTGATAGACCTGTGATACAGAACTACCAAATCTCAGATAGTTGTTTCAAATAAAAAATGAAATCAAGATTTTAACTTCCGAGGTATGAGCATTAGTAATAAACACATAACTGAGAGACATAATGAATTATAAAATATAAGGAAAAAAAAGAGTAACTTAAAAAAAACCTTTTTTACATTATAATTACATATTTGCCCAGAGTATGAAGGGGTACTAATGAAATTATTTTACCTTTGTCTTGAACTTCTTTTGAAAAGCGCTCCCTTTCAATAGCTGATTCTCTCTCTATTCGTTCAATTTCAGCTAATGCATCCAATTCCACTTCATCATATATAGGTCCCTGTTGTGATACCTGCTGCTGATTCTGTACCACAGAAGTCTGGGGCTGTTTTGTAGCAATTGAAGTGTTCTGTTGTAAAACAGGCACTTGATTTGCTGGAAGGAATGCTGTTTGTTCTTGCTGCGACAAACACTGAGCAGCATTTAGTGGGCGGTTTACATCCTGTGGAGTAATGGGTGTTTTTGAAGTCTGTCCTGGGTACTGCACATTAAAAGGAATATCATTTTCTGAAACATTGCTATTTTCCATACCAGAAAGCATATCCTCTTGCTGGTCCATGTCTGAAGACCTTACACGAGAAAGTCTTAATGTAAGTTTAGTAGAGTCCTTGGATGGAGAACTAATGATATCATACATTGCAGCTTTTTCACTCTGGTCTTTTTCATCCTTGCCTAATTTCATTTTCTTTTGCTTCTTTTGTTTTCTTTCTGGAGAATCTAGCAAGATGTCTGGTGGAACATCTCGAGGTGATGAACAAGGTAGAGGCTGAGACTGAAGGATTAAAGGTGGTCTTGATCCTAGAAAAGCAATTCAAGAGGAATGAACAACTGTGCTAGTTTTACATTTTCTTTCTTTTTTTTTTTTTTTTAAAGATTTTATTTATTTATTTGACAGAGACACAGCCAGCGAGAGAGGGAACACAGCAGGGGGAGTGGGAGAGGAAGAAGCAGGCTTCCAGCGGAGGAGCCTGATGTGGGGCTCGATCCCAGAATGCCGGGATCACGCCCTGAGCCGAAGGCAGACACTTAATGACTGAGCCACCCAGGCGCCCCTAGTTTTACATTTTCTTACACTGTGATAGAAATATTAAACAAGTGACAATATTGTAATGCAAGAAACAATATTAAGAAATTATCTAATCTCAGCGCCTTGTTTACAAAATATAAAAAGAAAGCCTAAAGACTTGTCCCCCATGGTCTTTTAGCTTGCTCACAGATGATCCAGGTTTAAATTTAAGTATGAATATTCCATCTTCCAGATCTGTATTATGTTATTCCTATTTTTGTCCCTATAAAATATACTTAGCTTGAAAATAGCAAAGGAGTTTATTGTTTCTAAAGATGATACAACACAAATATTTTGGGCAAATACTCTCTATTCTTTCACTTATTACCTAGAAAAACTGACAAGTCTAAAGTAAGAAGAACAAGTCCATCAAATTGTAAAATAACAATTCTAGAAACTACACTCACATGAATATTTACCAGTATAAGAAAAAGAAAGTGGGAACAATTACAATTTTTAGAATCTTCACTTACTTCACAAACTGGTGGTAAATTATTGATTTATACCTTTATACGGTGTTCTCTTTCTCCCTCCACTTAACATCATTTACATACTCTCTTCAGTTTGCTAATCCTCCTTCTATTAGAAAAATATGCAAGTCCAGCAAATATCAAGGCTCAATAAAATATCTTCAGCCTAAATCCCATTAATTTAACAATTGCTATATGATACAAGTGGTAAAAATAAGCTAATCAAATGGAAAAATTCTCCTAGATAAGCTATTAAATGAGGAAAAATGTATTGATATGCTTCAGAAATAAAAGTATAATTGTTACATTTCTCATCATTAGACTATAAAAAGTTTAAAAATCCATAGGAAATTATAAAAATCAGTCAGGATGAAAGTGCTTTATAGAAAGAACTTAAACCTAGACTTATCTTAAATTAAGGTTTCAGTGTTTAATATATATATATATGATTTTTAAATATATATGTATATATATATATGATTTTTCCATGATACATAAATCTGCCCTTTCATTTCGCAATGTTAATATATTTAAAGTGTGATATATAAAAATATAACTTTTCAGAGAACATATCTATTAGATAAACTGTGATAAAGATGCAACTGAAGCAATTAAAAAAAAAGATTTTATTTATTTATTTGTCAGAGGGGGAGAGAGAGAGAGCACAAGCAGAGGGAGCAGCAGACAGAGGGAGACGCAGGCTCCCCGCTGAGGAAAGAGCCCGATGCGGGACTCAATCCCAGGACCCTGGGATCGTGACCTGACCCTAAGGCAGACACTTAATTGAGCCACCCAGGCGTCCCAAGATGCAACAGAAGCAATTTACTAGAAATGTTAGTTTGAAGTTATATCAACAGATAGTGTTTTTAGACAGCTTATATGGGAAGTTAAAAAGAAATGAAATTAACATTTCTGGACCATTTATTTTGCATCAGAACTTGTGCAAGGTGCCTTGCACATCAATTCATTTAAATAATTTACAACAACCTTGATGTGTATTATCATCACTATTTTGCAGAAAGGAACATGAAGCTTATAGAGGTTAAGAAACCTGCCCAAGGTTATATAGCTAGCAAACCTGAAAAATTTAAACCCAGATTTTTCTAACATCTGAATTACAATACACCACATTGCTTTTGTATTTAAAATTTATGTGACAAATTATATATATTTTAGAACAAATTAAAATTCAACATTCACCTAAAAATCAAATTAGACTGACAATGCATTCAACCTTCAAAACTAGTTGGAAAACAACCTCGAACAGAAGTAGAGGTTTCTGATGAACAGTTGTTCTAAAGTTTTTTTCTTTCTATCTAAAAGTTATCCATCCGGGGCGCCTCGGTGGCGCAGCGGTTAAGCGCCTGCCTTCGGCTCAGGGCGTGATCCCAGCGTTCTGGGATCGAACCCCGCATCAGGCTCCTCCGCTAGGAGCCTGCTTCTTCCTCTCCCACTCCCCCTGCTTGTGTTCCCTCTCTTGCTGGCTGTCTCTCTCTGTCAAATAAATACATAAAATCTTTAAAAAAATTTAAAAAAATTAATAAATAAGATAAAGTTATCCATCCTCAAGAGTTATAGGAAAAAGAGGCTGATTATCTAGATCAACCAGCCATCCCACTGTTACTCATCCCTGGCAGTCTGAATAATTTCTCACCCTGACAATACTTGTGGGATATGTACCTAACTTTGATGCCTACCCTACAAATAGTTATTCTGAAAGTTGCTCTTTCATAAGCTGAGTTATTTTTATCCCTGAAAATTCATAGAATTATAGAATAAGAATGGCTCATAAAAGCTCAACTTTCACCCCAGGAAGAATGTGTTCCAACTCTTTGATTAGAGACAATCTGTGAACAAAAAATCTTTATAATAAGAGGCACACCAATCCATGATTTAGAAGGCTATAATTAGAAATTCTCATGGATAGAGAAAAATTATTATCAGCTATATTAAAATTAATTACAAGCTAATTCTTTAACATGTACTACACAATATTCTCTTTCAATAACTCTGGTAACTCAATTACCACACTTAAAGTACTTCTAAAAAAAGCCCAAACTTGGACTTAAATTCACAATTTTATGAATCTCTTACACAAAAGTCCATACTAGGTTCTTTGGGAATTTCAAGATAAAATTCATATCCATAAGACAGTACAGGATAAGTTATTAGGAAAAAATATAAACTCATGAATGGTTTAAGAAGATTAGGGAAGAAGGATCCATGGAAGATCACCCATTTAACTTAGAACTTGAAAAGATAGGATTTTAATAAGCAGAAATGAAAGTATGTGTAAGAGATTTAGAGCGGTAATATAGAATAGGCCTGACTTTGATAAGTGACTACATAAGAGGTGAGAGACAACTTCATGATGATTCAAGACTGGAATGGCATTAAAAGAAATTGGAATGGCAAAAAGAACAGTGAGAACAATCTTGAAAATGAATCTGAAATACCAGCTAGACATGAGGAAATTTTGTTTGGAAATCAAAAATTACAACTTGGGACACAGGACTGGAGCCAAAGACACTGATTTGGCAATCCTGTTCACAAAAGTAATCAGTTTTGCCATTACCAAAACTGAGTAAAACAGCCAAGGAGAAAAGTACAATGGGAGATTAAAAAGTCTAATGACAGAGGGGCGCCTGGGTGGCTCAGTCGTTAAGCGTCTGCCTTCGGCTCAGGGCGTGATCCCGGTGTTCCAGGATCGAGTCCCACATCGGGCTCCTCCGCTGGGAGCCCGCTTCTTCCTCTCCCACTCCCCTGCTGTATTCCCTCTCTCGCTGACTGTCTCTCTGTCACATAAATAAATAAAATCTTAAAAAAAAAAAAAAAAAAAAGTCTAATGACAGAAATCTTGAGGAATGAGAGAATAGATAGAAGAAAGCAGATCAATAATTTCAAATGGTTAAGAGAAGTTAAGAAGGTTGTAGTTTGAAAAGACCATTGGATTTATCAGTGAGAGCAATAATGTGTATATCTGAAAACACTATCAATAGCTTACAGGGGATAACTACACGTTTGTTTCTTTCCTACAATAAAGAAAAACAATAAACAATAGTTTCTGGTATCAACAACGAAGAAGTCTGAGCTCTGTACTCAGTTTGAAATAGGAAATGCTAAGGTGCCTGCATGGCTCAGTCAATTAAGTGTCTAAATCTTGATTTCAGCTCAGGTCATGATTTCAAGGCTGTCAGACTGAGCCCTGCGTTGGGCTCCATATTGGGCCTGCTAAGATTCTCTCCGAACCACCCCACTAAAAAAAAAAAATTATATATATATATATACACACACACCCACACACACACCCATATATATATTCCACATATATGTATATATATGAAATATACACACACATATATATTTAATATATATACATACACGTGTGTATATATATATACATACACGTGTGTATATATATACATACACACATATATATGCACACGTGTATGTATATATACACATACACACACATATATATACATATATATACACACACACACACACACACACACACACACACACACAAAATCCTGAAGGAAATTTTAGTTACAATAATACCTTTAGGAGTTCCATCACTTCCAGCAGGGGAGCATACTGGTTGTGGAGACCTCAAGGGAAAAGATGCAGCATTCCTCATTGTTGAAGAATCTCCATCCTAAGAATAGAGTATAAAATTTATACCTTCAATGATAGGAGAGGCTTTAGAGAAATCTTAAACAGACCAATAAAAGACATAGACTACTGACAAGTAAAGTGATGGTATTCAAAAGCAAAATTCTTCTGCACTTTTCTGTTTTCTTCATGGTAAATCTTAGAAGAATTGAAATTGTATCCAAAAGAATCAACAGCCTATGCGTGGCAATGAATAAGAAAACTGGTATTACTACTGTGCTCCATTTTTGTTTACTATTTTCTACAAAAGGAGCTGTGAACACCCTACCAGGCTATCAACATCTAGAGGGCAGAGTTCACGGTTATCTTTATCCTTATATACATATAACTTATCTGATAATACCACCAAACCAATAACATATAACTTATCTGATAATACCACAAAACCAATTCCAGTATGTGGTATAACTTAAAACATCAAAACGACCCTAAATTTCAGGGAATAAAGTTATGTGCAAGTCTTAGAGAAAAAAAGAACTAAGTAACTTACTAATAAATAAAGGTTCATTATTTAAAGGAACATTTTTGTGTGAGCAAGTATTTAAAAATGAAACTATATTTCATTAAGAACCAAAACTTCTATAGCAAGGATTGGCAAACTTCTTCTGTAAAGGGATAGATGATAAATATTTTAGGCTTGTGGGTCACATACAGTTTCTGTCACATACTGTTCTCTGTTGTTGTTTAAAAATGTAAAAGCCATTCTTAGTTGTAGGTCAAACTACTGGCCAGTTTACCAACCTTACTCTAGACTAAGCTCTGTGGGTATAGGAACCAAATCGTTCACAGCTAGATTCTCAGATCTGATATAACCCTTGATATACAGTAGATACCATTTAAACTGTGGAATCAAAATAGGTTATGAAACAAATATTAGCACAATTTTATTACCTCAATAATAACTAATATATTACATACGTCACTACTTAGCCTGTGCACCATGTGTAGGTAGTCGTCACTTGAGCCATGTCTAGGATTATCAGCATGATGATTAGCTGAATTGCCAGACAACGGACCAGAAACTTTATTATCATGTATGTTTCTCAAACCACCTGCAACAATGGGACTTGATACTGATGCTGTAATTAATAAGAATAAAAAAAAAAGCTTTATAAAAATAAACTGTTAAAGTAACGATTGTTCACAAAATACTTTAAGCATACAGAAATTATAGAAAATAATATAAGGAGAACTCATGTACTATCTAGTGCTTGATCAAATCTTAACACTGTGCCACATCATTTAGATCCATTTTTGAAAAGAAATAAAACATCAGATAAAGTTGAAGCTCTCCATGTATCTGCATATTCCTCTCCTCTGTTCCCTCCCCCTTACTTCATAAAAGTAACCACCACAGTGAATTCACAGTTCACTCTGTGAATATCTTTATGCCTTTACTATAAATGAGTATATTCCTAAATAATACAGAGCACTGTTTCACATATAATTTTATATAAATGGTATGCTATATGTATATATCCTTCTCTAACTTGCTTTTTATTTCAACATCGTGTTGAAATTTAACTATTCTTATATATGTAGTGTTAAATTCACATATTTTAAATAAACAGATATATTCTGCTGCATAACATACACAATATTCCATTCTTATGTTCAATGTTTAGAATGCGTCAGTATTTTTGCTGTCATAAACAATGCATATTCTAGTACACGCATACATGTACCTGTATTGTATTCTCGTACATGACTTTTTTACAGATGTGTCTAGGAGTGAAACTGCTGCATATGCCCACTTTTATTTTTTAAAAGATTTTATTTATTTATTTATTTATTTGACAGAGAGAGAGCACAAGCAGGGGGAGCAGCAGAGGGAGAGGGAGCAGCAGGCTCCCCACTGAGGAGGGAGTCCAACTTGAGGCTCAATCCCAGGACCCTGAGATCATGACCTGAGCTGACGGCAGACGCTTAACTGACTGAGCCACCCAGGTAACCCTGGATATGCCCATTTTTAAACCTTACTAAATATTAACTAATAGCTTTCCAAATTACTTATGTCCATTTGTACTCCACTCCACTGGCAGCATATGAGAGTTCCTACTGCTCTAAATCCTTGTCAACAATGTTTGTCAACCCGAGAATGGGAAAGGTCTCTTATCATCACTTTAATTTTTACATTTCCTTGATTAATAGTGAAGCCAAGCATCTTTTCATGTATACTGGCCATTCAGATTCCCTCCTTAACACAAAATCATAAAAAGACAGTCTTCTACATTTTCTTTTTAAAATTTTAGTTTTGTTTTTTGTCACACTTAGGTCTTTAATTCATCTTATCTTTCTGTGTAGTTGAGACAGGAATTCAATTTTACTTTTTTCCATATGGATAACTAATTGTCTCAGCACATGGTAGAACTTACAGATAAAACTGAGTATGTTTTATCTCCTTCCCTTTTCTTAAGGGAGAGAGAATTTGAACCACTAAAGGATGCACATACAGTTCGAATTATGATATTGTCAAAACGCTCTCTAAAAAGATTGTATCAATTTATATCCCCATGAAGAATGTAGGAAGTTCAAATTTCCCTGCACATTTGTTATTAGGTATCACATAACTAAAAAATGTTTACTAAGAGAGTTAATATAAATTCACATATCTAATCAGATCACATTTTGAAGAGAATAAAAAGGATAAGAAAGGCATATTTGGGACAAATGGTGAAAACTGAATACAGACTGCATATTAAATGACAGTACAGAACTGTTCTTAAATTTTTTAGAGGTGAATTATTACATTTGGTGTTTATATAACTTCCTTCTTCTTAGCAGATGTATTTAATGGCAAAGAGTTATGATGCCTGCTGATGAAAGGGTTCACTGTGCTCATCTTTCAACTTTTCTATACAGCTAAAACTTTTATAACATGAGGCTGAAAAAAGTTTTAAATATTACCTTCCACGTACTCTAAATTTCCATATATAAATTTGCCTTATTTCTGGATTCTTTTCTGTCCCATTTACCTATCCATTTGTTCCTACCACACTGCATTTTCATATTTATGATAACCTTAATATCTGGGTGGGGCTAATCCCTGAGTAACATTTATAGTTTCTCAAATATCTGAGAATTTCCAAAAACTAACTCATTACTGAACAGGCAAATGCTCAAACTAATATTTCCCTTTTGATTTTATGATTTCAACTTTTCTTCTGAAAAAGCTGGGTTTATCTTGTTTAAAAAACAGTAATCAGAGTAAAAGCTTATGTTCTTTCCTACACATACGAATGTGTATGTGGATATTTCCTTAAGAAGCAAATGTGTCCTTTTAATATTTTCCTTTCATTACAGTTAAAGTGTTCCTCATACCTTTGTGTGCCAGAGTATACTAATATTTCACAAGTATCAAGAACATACAAAATACATACATACTCATGTTCAGCACTCAAACTAAATTCTATAATTTTGGAGGTATCTATTCCAAATGTGTGATCTGCCTCTTAGTTATCCCTTAAGTTAGTGTATAAAATAGTCTCAACCTAGTATTTCATTATCTAGTTTTGGGAAACCAGAAGATGGCAGTTTTGATCGATGACTAAATGAATAGTTTGTAAGTTAAAAAGTTTATAAAGGACATTTGACTCCATGCAAAATAGAGAAGAAGAAAACACACAGGAACTAATAATTGACTGCAAATGTTAAAAATTTGCTGTTAATTATGGGGGACAAAAACACAAATTTTTATATTCCCTTTCGCACTTTTAAACATTTTTTTTAAAGTATATACCTTTTTTTTACTTTAAGTGTATACTTTATTTACATTATTAACAAAAAATTATTTAGAAGCCATGACATATGTCCCAAAGCAATATAACCTCAAAAAGACATATTATCAACTGGTTTCAACTGAGAACTAGTAATTGAATTCCAGAAATTTCTGCATCTAGGATTATTTTTTCTACCAGCAATATATTTACTTTACAGTAAAATTTTCACACTACATATACTTTACCAATTAAAACGTAATTTTCCTTTGGCTTTAGTGCTATGTAAAAAGAAAGCCCAATTAAGAAAAATAAGAACATTTCCTAATTTCATAACTAGATACACTCAGTTGCATAATAACCTAACCAAAGAGTCATATAACAGGGATTCTTTTACCTCCCAAATGAATGAATTTCACGATAGTGTTTTAGTTTGTATTTTAAAAATTATAAAAAGAAAAAATAAATTTGCTTGAAAATAAATTTACAGGCATTCCCTATAAATAAACAATGAACTTTCTTACCTTGCTGCATCTGTGGATGTGTTGTGTAACTTGAAGGATGGGAATATGGCATGTATCCTGCAGGGCTTTGTGGGGCATATGGACTAGGCACTGGGCTATTTTGTTGTGGCATAAATCTGTTCCCAGAGCTTGTCTGTGGTGGCACAAACCGGCTAAAACCCAAAATCCAAATATACAATATCAGGAAATGAAATAAATATGCTATTCCTTGAAATTTCACTGTCATAAAATTCTCCAAACTCTGATTTGTATAAAACAAAATCTCTGCAAACAGTCAAATTTGAAAAATAGAGAATATAAAAATTATTCATGATTCATAATTCAAGAGCTACACTAAATAATGTGTAAAAACAGGTAATTCATTTATTTTACTTGCATAAAAGTATCCACTTGTTTAAAGTCATGCTCCCTAAATTCTACTCTATAAATTTTTTTATTATCTCAAACACACTATTTTAACATATTCTTTTGTCTATATGAATTTAAGTTACTAAGATGTAGCTACTTCAATTAGTGTATTACAGCATTTCTGCATCTAACATTTTAAGACAAATATTCATGTGAATTACTATTTAAGGTTAAGCATTTTAACTTTTCAACTACATATAATTCACCATTGCCTAAAGGTATGTATACAGTGTATATTCAAAGCATATTCATCAGAGAAAACAGTACTTAATAAAAAATGATGCATATATTACCTGGAGGGGCTATGTGAGATAGTGGTTTGTTGATAATTGGAAGATGCAGGACTACTGTGCATGGAATTCTGAGAAAGTTTATACTGAGACATCATCATTCCTACATATCACATAAAAATGGAAAACATGTTATTTTCTTTTAATAGTAAAATATCCTTTAAATAATTTAAAGCAATTGCTCTAACATAAACATTCAAAAATTCTTTCCGTTCTTTCCTTTTTTGGACCCACATGCTCATTTTGAAGAGCAAAACAGAGAAACTAAGTTTCAAGTACAACCAATTTTACCAAAACATACTTTTACCATATAACTAACCCAGGACCAGAGACAGAAATTTAATTAAAAAAAAGAAATTTACTTGCTTAATGTCCTATCATTTAGCCTTACAACTGAAAAGAACCTTTAGAAGTCACTTTATCTAACCTCTGACCAAATTTACACAATTCCTCCTACAATAGGTCCTTGGGTGGTTCTTCCATTACACGGAATACTTTGTTACAGACATGTCCAGTCTTTAGAAGCTTCATTTCACAACACTACTTGTTTCACTATGATTCAGACCTCAGTTTTAAAAAAAAATAGTATTTCATTGAGGGTCCAAAGTTTTCAGTTGCTGCAATTTCCATCTGAATTTTTTTTTTAAGATTTTATTTATTTATTTGACAGAGAGACAGCCAGCGAAAGAGGGAACACAAGCAGGGGGAGTGGGAGAGGAAGAAGCAGGCTCCCAGCGGAGGAGCCTGATGTGGGGCTCGATCCCAGAATGCTGGGATCACGCCCTGAGCCAAAGGCAGATGCTTATAACAACTGAGCCACCCAGGCGCCCCACCATCTGAATGTTTTGATACGAAACAGAATGCTTCTATTCCTTCTTCCACAATAATTCTTTGCCACATAGTAAGGATTAAATGAATATTTGATTAAAGAATGAAAATGAGGGGATAGTTTTCAGATTCTCATATTTCTTTTTAAACTAGACATTGTTCCTTCAATTAGTGCACAAATGACATTTTGCTATATAGCAGATGCAGAAAAAATCAGTTATTTAGACATTTAAAAATCAAAGATAAAATCATGATTGACGCTGAACTTTCTTATGATATGTATAGCTAATCTTTTGGGGAGCTTCAAGCATCACATTATATTCCCAAATTCCATTTCCTGCTACTGATATGAAAAGTGCCTTTCACCAAAACATCCAAACAGAATTTACATATTCATTTGCCCGTAATACTGCAGAAGGGATTCTAGTTCTAAACAGTAGCTGAATGAGATGAGGGCTCAAAATCACCTCAGAATCTACCACTAATAATGTGTTTTCTTTTATATACAGTCTAAATTAACTTTTGAGCTTTCTCTTCCAACTCAAATTCAGTAGTAAATCATATGTTCCATAGCTTAATAATTTAATTACTATAATTATTGTTTTGTTTTGTTTTTTTTTTGAGAGGGAGGGCAATCCTCTAGGAGATGAGAGTTAAAATATGTTTCCCCTGAATTAACAGTCTGGGACAAGCTAGAATTACTAGTTTGACAGCAATGGCTTTATTTTAAAAAGGGGGCAAATGAGATTTCTAATAGTCCTTTCTGATTATCTCAAAGTTCCAAAGAACCATGAATAAAGTGATATGCATATTATTAAATTTGCTCCATATGTGTGACTCACATTTACATTTAGCAACCAAGAATCACCTTTTTAAATTGTAAAGCCAAATATCACCAGGGAAGCACTCAGAAAAAAATCAAAACACGCAATGAATCAACTCATTTTTTAATGCTAAGTTTATGTTTTCACCAAGTTGATATGGTTAAGTGCATGTAGTATAAAATACAAAATGTGTGACTGAAAGGTAAATACTCTTCAACTTTTTTATTAGAATGATTTACTACCCAAATTAAATATTTTAAACTATATTACAAAATGTAGTATAAATAGCTTTGGAAGACTTCCTTTATTCAATTTTATATCTACTCACATTATCTTATACTTAATGCTCCTATCCTGTAAGTTTTCCTTCCAATCAATGGTCTCTCCATATTTTCTTTCATTGCAACATTCTTCCAGGGCATTTAATTCTAGATTTACTTTCACCATTCCTATCTGTCTCCTTGTACTGCAATCTAGCTTGTCGGTTATGGTGAAGATACAGTGTTGTCCTGCAGACCTGCCTTCAATTTGCAGAAAGGGGAGTTTGGGCAGAAGTATTTCCATCGAATCACTTTGGGGTATGGACAGTAACTATGCAATTGCTTTAAAAACAAAACTCACACTCAAATACACAAAATTAACAAATACTATTTAAAAAAACAAGACAAAACTAGGAAATGGAGTGGAGGGCTTCACGGAGGTATTGCCAATAAATATGGCAATATTCTTGAATACAATTCATCAGTTAACTAAGTTGGACCTGAGTTGTCTAACCTATTCCCTTCTGACTATTTTAATCTGGAGAGCCTTAAAATAAGTACTTGGGCTTGAAAGATTCAGTACAAATGCTCATGGGTACTCCTTGACTACATAAAAGTTGTATCTATATTGAATATATTTTTATAGTATTTATTATAAATAGATTTTTCCTTAATAATAATACTTATAAACCTACTTTTCTGTTACTGAGGCAACAGAAGTGTTACACCAATTTACTAAATAACTATGAATGTAATCATCAGTACTAAACCTAATACTTAGTATAATTAGTTATACAAGTACTGCATGTTGCAAAGCTCTGCAAATAGTTTATTACATGATTAACGAAAAAACTCCTTTCATACCAATTCCATGATTTTCTAAAATAAAAAAAAGACTTCTAAAGCTCTTTGATTAAGTGAACAAATGCATTCCGAAATATCTAACAAAATACACTTTAGCTTTGTCTAATTCCCAAGGAACTTAGTTACATATTAAACTGCAAGAATATTAACATCCATTTAGTTTCCCTCTTGTTCTTGGCTGGATTCAAGGTATCAACACAGCATTCATAGATAGGCTACCTTATTAAAGGAGACACTTGCATTTAATTACATGTGAAACAAGCTCTGACAAGAGACCCAGAAAAAAATTTAATATGAAATTCAATGAAAAACCTTACCACTTTGTACATATCTGTTCTGCATACTTTTCTCCCTGAAAACATTAGGACTCCTTGCCAGGACGGCCTGCAACAAGACTGGTATGTCGCCTTCTGGATCATCACTGCCAAGGTTATCTTTCAACTCTCTGGAATTAAAAAAATAAAAATAAAAATATAGTGATTAAGAATTCCCTATTCTACATTAGTTAGATAGCAATTCACTAGTGAAATTCGGAAAAGACTGAGGTAGAAAATCAAGAACTTATGGCATTAAAAAAAGTGTCACAAAAGATGTCCAACAACTTCAGGGATTTTTGAAGATGCTATTCCTGGGATAGAATTATAAAAATGGCAGGGAGGAGTTCTTCTAAGTAAAACTTTTTTTTCCCCCATTTTATTTTCAACAGAGAGGAAAAAAAAAAAAGCCCCAAATGTGATTTTATGGAACTATGAGTTTATTTAAGAATGTTCACATTAGTTTCAAAGTAGAAAACAGAATCAACTCTAAACTATTCAAAATAATGAAAGGGTACAGAGATGATAATTATGCATAGAAGCTGATGTTTGGGCTTGGAATATATTTTCTCTCTTACATTTGAATACGAGCCTGCCTTTTTGAGAATGTCCTCTGAATTATCAAAAATGGCAAAATAATACTGCCATATTGGATAAGACAAGACCCAGAGATTATGTAATTTTTCCATCTAATTCTTTTCTTTTCTCAAATAAAGTCATCAGGGAGCAAAAAAAAAAAAAAACCCCAAAAACAAAAACAAAAAACCCAAGCAAGTGGTTCAAACCACGCATAGTTGTAATTTTCAAAAACCTTAAAAGTAGTAAATTAAATTTACTAACTATGGAACATAAATGATAAAATTAAATATACATAGTGTTTTTAATTTTATATTCTACATGTCTCTCATTAAACCTAATAAGAAAGATTTATAAAAATGGTGTCCAATGATAAGCTTCAATAAATTTCCAGGGGCAGTCTTAAAGCAGCTTTCCATAAAATAATTCATAAATGTATATGTGCTATTTCCCTCATCTTTTTAAATATTTGGTGATAATTGTTGATTATGTATAGATATAAGAAGTGATATAATATTTAGGGGCGCCTGGGTGGCGCAGTCGTTAAGCGTCTGCCTTCAGCTCAGGGCGTGATCCCAGCGTTCTGGGATCGAGGCCCACATCAGGCTCTTCCGCTGGGAGCCTGCTTCTTCCTCTCCCACTCCACCTGCTTGTGTTCCCTCTCTCGCTGGCTGTCTCTGTCAAATAAATGAATGGAATCTTTAAAAAAAAAAAAAAAAGTGATATAATATTTAGACATTGATGAATTTCTGGAGTGACAAAATATTAGTATTAGACTTCCTTCTGATTTTTACCAATTATTTCGCAGTTTCTCCATTAGAAAATTCACATTTAGTATCTACTGTAAGAGTCATCATGTCTCCTTTTTTTTTTTTTTCAAAGATTTTATTTATTTATTTATTCGACAGAGACAGAGACAGCCAGCGAGAGAGAAAACACAAGCAGGGGGAGTGGGAGAGGAAGAAGCAGGCTCATAGTGGAGGAGCCTGATGTGGGGCTCGATCCCAGAATGCCGGGATCACGCCCTGAGCTGAAGGCAGACGCTTAACCGTTGTGCCACCCAGGCGCCCCATCATGTCTCCATTATAATGTGCTTTATTCTCATTCCTCTAAATAATGAATCTTTAAATTAAAAAGCAAAAATTAGGGGCATCTGGGTAGCTCAGTCAGTTGAGCTCTTGATTCCGCTCTGGTCATGTTCTCAGGGTCCTGGGATTGGGCCCTCTGCTGGGCTCTATGCTCACGAGGCAGTCTGCTTGAAGATTCTTTTTCTCCCTCTGCTTCTCCCTCCCCCCCACCCACGCAATCTCTCTCAAATAAATAAATAAATCTTAAAAAAAATTAAAAATAAAAAGCAAAAATTAAAGAAAGAAAAGATACATGAGTACCAGTGTATAAATGAGATGTGAAGGGATAAGAGTGGGAGTTTTAACTTTTTTTTTTAAAGATTTTATTTTTAAGTAATCTCTACACCCAATGTGGGGCTCGAACTTAAAACCCTGAGATCAAGAGTCACATGCTCTACTGACTAAGCCAGTCAGGCACCTGGAGAGATTTAACTTTTTATACATTTTTGTGTTGTTATTATAAATATGCACTAGTTCTGTAGTAAAAATTTTTTAAAGTATACTCGTATGCAAAGATTTTATAAATAAGATATATAATTTATGTTTATATTAGTTTAAAAAAAATCTACTGTGTGAAAATACACACTTATGTTCAGATGGTATGATAAATCCTGGGAAAAATTACTCCCAGTTTTGCAGTAGCCCTCTATTGGAGTCAGTCCTTGAGTTTTGTTTAACTTCCCACAGAAAGCATGTGAGCCTATTCCAAATAAAGCTAGCGGTATAGTCCCTAGTCCTTGAGAATTCTAACCACTCTAGCGATATCAAGGAGGAGAGAGCTTCTTGGGCAACTTAAGATCTCCTTGCACAGATCCACCTTGATGACCCCAAAATTATTCAAAAAGAGTTGAAAAGACCTTTATAGAGCTACATGGGTCAGAACTATTGTCTCAAAATAACTATGGCCTATTTAAATATCAGTAAGGCTCGCTTGGATATTCATAAATTTTATTTTTAAATAAAAGGGTTTGCTTGTTTACTTATTTATTTGACAGAGAGAGAGCAAGAGAGCACAAGCATGGGAAGCGGCAGTGGGAGAGCTGCAGATCCCCTACTGAGCAGGGAGCCCAATGTGGGGGCTCAATCCCAGGACTCCGAGATCATGCCCCGAGCTGAAGGCAGACGCTTAACCCCACTGAGTCACCCAGGCACTCCTATTCATGTATTTTAAAATTAAACTGTGTTTGTAAATTTTCTGAAATAAAGAATAAAACCAGGAATACTGACTCTCTTAGACCAAAACCTTTCACTTTTAAATTATACTTACATGTGATCTGTTGATACCTGGTTGAGGCTATGGACAAGCTGTGAAACCAAATTATCATCCCTACAGGCCAAAAGGCAGTTCACCTCTTCTGCTATTCGTGCATTAAAGAGAAGGCTCTTTGTAGTTGTAGCAGGTAAAGGGGATGGAAGAGGCAGCTGGTTCAGGACTATTTGGAATAAAATCAGATTATTAGAAATTGAGTGACTATAAGAAGTCTTTTTATAATATTTGCTTATAAAATATTTCCTTACAAATATTTTGATATTAAAAATAAGTTATAAATATCAATGGGACAAATTATTAAAAGGCATTCTACCTCTCCCCCCAAAAAACCCCAACAACTCTGTAAAACCCTGAAATATCACTTGGCCAATAACAGAGTTTATTACTCCCTAAGACTAAAACTCAACTTCTTTATATGCATGACTTTTCATATCTTAAATCTTTATTCATTTAATAAATGAGTAGCCAAAAAGGGTTAAAAAGTAACTTCTAAGAATTGAGAATATAGTAAATAATCTCATTTATTTTTGCTTCTGAGATTTATCAGAATTACTAGTAATCCCACATAAATAAACCAAGTACTTATACCCAACTCTTCACCTGATATCTAGACAAGTAATATATTTTTTAAAAGTTTAAGTACATATATCAAAAATAAATAGATCACTTTAGCAGAAGAACATTCATTATAGAATAGGGATTCTGGTGGAAGCCAAATATCTAAGGAATTATGCTTTCAGTTATAAATTCCTAAACAGTTCTCTCCTCTCTTCATTCTAGTAAAACAGAAAACAAAAGGACATAAATGTTTATATAGTAGTTTAAATTCAGCTATTTACTGTCTCTTCACATAATGGAAATTATTCATTTGTCTAAAGTAAAAGTTAAGAAAGTTAACTGAAGTATCTTTGTTTTTGGCTTAATTTCTAATTACCTATACAGTGTAACAGGCTGCTCAGCCCCAGTGGCTAATAACAGGTATTTTATTAATAAAAATAAAGGAAACAAATTATTACTTAATAAACAGGGTTTATTGGGCAAACTTTTAAAATAAAAGGTACAATTGAGATAATGGGGAGGACAACCAAAAGTAAATCCCTGGTAGTAAATCTGATCTGGCACTCCTGTATACTATATGAATTAGTGCCTTACCTGTAACAAAGTGACAACAAAAACTAAAGACAGTTTCAGAAGTTTTCTTACCTGCGGTCATCCTAACTCCACCAGCTACTTTCTTATTCAGATTTCACAAACTAGCCATGTTAGTTTCCTAACCCAAAGCTAAAGGCTATTAACTATTTCACTCCCATTAAAACCAGTTGGAAATTAACAAGAGGAAAATAATATTAAGGACTACTGAACACAGATTAAAAAACACTTCCAGTTATTTTCTCATAGCTCCTTTACTATAAAGCCCCAAAGTTTGCATAATGTGATGTCCTCACCTTCTACTTTTCTCTCTCCTCTTTTTCCCTTTATTTACTGAGACAGGATGACACAGGGACTAACATTGTGGGTTGCTTTTTGTACCATTACCCAGGGACTAAGAATTAGAGTTAGAGTTGGCTACCATAAGAAAGAGTCCCTAAAAAACTACGTTACACTAAGTAAATCTCAAAAGAATAACAAAATTCTTTGAACTTAAATGATCAGAGTAAAACGGGCTGCTGATATCTGTGACAAACTCCAATAGATTACTGAGGATGACATCCAAAATGAATATTGTTAAGAAATTAGATTAAGTTGGGCTATAAACCTTCTTCTTTAAAGGACAGTTCCAGTTACCATTTCTAGAAATGTTTTTTAAAAAGTCTAAATTTGCTCCTACATGCAAATCCATGCTTCTTCTGTTTTGATTTTTCTTTAATGCTTTGTCTCATCTTTGGTCTTTACTTTTGCATTTATCCCTTTATTGTGTAAGATCTTTAAACAAACAAGCGCCACCATTTCTTAATGCATCCTTAGGATGAAACAGATATGAAAGTCCTATCTATTAGCTGACTACACTAATTTTGTTCCTTTCACATGCATGCCAATAAACCAAAGGAAATAACAATGTTTGTCATTCAAAATCTAGTATCTTAAATAATTTGTTATTTATGACAACAACAAATAAATTTTTCGCTCTTAAAATCATAGTTAACACAGAACAGAACATAAATTAGATAAATTAACCAAACTTACGGTCTGTGAGACTAGCAATCCCCGCAAGAGTAGTGATGGGGACATGGGGCATATCCCCATTCATCCTGAAGTTCTGGAATGGTGTTGCCTATAAAAGTACTTAGTTCAGGTGCCAGCTGTCATTACTTCCCATTTCCCAAACACTGCAACAAAAAACAGACAATTATTTGTAAAAATATGTCAAATATAATACCATTAGGGAAATGCCTATGAAAAATAAGATTTTCTGCTTTTGTTTGATAACCTATATAACAATAATAGCTACTATTCATATATACCTCCCATATATTAGGCCCTGCAGAGTGCTTTGCATATTATTTATTCATTTAGTTCTCACAACAATAATGTAAGGTAGGTACTATTATTTTTTGAATTTTACTGACGAGGAAATTAATTTACAGGGACTTTAAAGTAACTTGTGGAGGAAAAGACTAGAACCCAAGCGATCTGGCTCAAAAGTCTGTGTAACCAGTAGGCTATATTACTAAACTGGGATACTCAATTTTGACAAGCACTGTAATTCTCCATATCATAGATACATTAAAATCTAGCTTCAACTTGCCTGCTAGCTATGTCTCTCACTACTCTCCTACATAAAGCATTCTCTTCAACCAAGCTGATCAGATTATCTTGAATCCACCTTGTGTTTTCACATTTTTATTTATTTCCTTATATACCTCCATACCTAGATAAGCCCATCCAACCTTCAGTCCAAATCCTTCAAGATCTAGGGCAAGTTCCTACAACGTCATGAAACCTCAGACAAATTCAGCTAAAAGCCTACCTTAATCTAACCTTCATTTATAGCTCAATCAACATTCTTTTGTAAATATATATTCCTTTGTGACATTTTTTGAAACTTGTCGCTTCATTCTTATATACTGTTCAAGTACTTACCTTGTCTTCCCAATTACCACTGCATATCAACCAATCACATAATTAATATCAACCAATCACATAATTAATACACAACCACAGAAAGAACAGAGAAATGTGTTAACATCTTAATGTTCCTGTATGACTTAGTTGACTTAAATATTCAGTTTTTATAATGTGATTCTGTGTTTGTGTGTACAGACATTCTGCAAAATTTCTGAACACGTTTTCCATTCTGTTCAATGTTCCCAAATTTTTCTCATCTTAATTTCAACATGTGGATTTTTGGAACCTTTATCTTTCCTTTAACAGTGTACTTGTTGAAGAACCTTTTTTGAAGTATACAACATTTTAATAATGTGCACATTAATCAAAGATATGCCTTTATTAAATAACTTTATAAGCTCATCAGTAAATAGAAGTCTACTGCATGTCAACTAAGACATAGTGCTACAATAGAAAACTGAATTATAATTTTCACTTTAAACATTTTTTGAGGTTCTATTTGCTTGTCAGTCAGTTAAAAGAACCTTTAAGTTTTTTGAGTTGTAAACTTCAAAACAGTGAAATGATATATCACTAATATCTCCCTTTACTCATTTATCTTAATGCAACTTTGCAAATAATTTTTTTTTTTTAAGTATAAGTATACAGGGGCGTCTGGGTGGCTCAGTCAGTTAAGCATTCAACTCTTGGTTTCAGCTCAGGTCATGATCTCATGGGTCGCTGGAGCCCTCTGACGGGCTCCAAGCTCAGGGGAGAGTCTGCTTGAAAGAGTCTCTCCCTCTACCTTTTCCCCCACTCTCTCTCTCTCAAATAAATAAATCTTAAAAAAAAAAAAAATAAAAGCAGAAGTATACAGGTAGCTAAAATTAAGAATTTTCTTTTTCCTCACTTTTATTATAGATACATGTTGACAGAAGTTCATAAAACATGTATGTATGGTTTAACAGGGTTATAAAGTAAATAAACATCCATAGAAGGACCCTCTGAAAAGTCAACACCCTACTTCCTTCCACAGGTAACAAATACCTTGTCTCTTTGGTAATTCTTTTTTTCTTTTTTTTCTTTACAGTTAGTCCTTTATATGTATATTCTTTTCTAGTAGCCAGCCAAGGAAATACCACTCCTTTCCTTTGATGAATGACTGACTTAAAGTTTGCTAGTAGGAGCATATAGGAAATAGCACAAGAAAAGCTATAGGAAAGATACAATTACTACTGGCTATCTTACAACTGTCCTTGCTATACTGTGGACTTTACTCTTTGAAGTTATTAATTTGATGTTTTACCGACACTAAAGAAATTTAAGGAAACACTGCAAATTTAGCAGTTGTATCAAGCACTTAAAAAAAAAAGAATTTAAAACCTGACAGAAGTTACCAAAACACAAAATATAACGGATTTTTTTCGAAGTTTAGGCTAATAAAAAAGTTACAGTTGATGCTTAGTAATTAATGGGAAAAAATAATTGCATGCAAATTATGTACAGACAGCACAAAAACGTCTTGTTATTCTTGTATGACTGTAAATGTAAATTGCCATACTCAAGCAGATTAAGTAACAAGTGACCGTGTTATTTATTTAATTCAGAGGATGGGAACGAATAGAGAACAATCTGCTAGAGGGTTCTATCATGGGCTAACGAACTTTATTCTGTTTTCCTAAATCCCAGGTAACATGTAAAGCAGACCCAACGCTAGGTTGGAGTATTTTAGTCCAAAAATGATGTAATTAGTTACCACATATGAATTAGGAGAGTAATAAATCTAACCACAAGATTGTTGTGCTTTTCTTAGTGATACAACAAGGCATGGTAATATTGTAATGCCAACTGAAAACTGGAACTAAGTGGGGAAAGAAAGGAGAGCAACAATGTTTGCTCGGTTTAAAGTGCTTGTATAGACTGAGTAGGTAACGAATGACAAATATATTTATACCTCACTGCTGAACTAGGCTGATTTCACTGGAAGCTAAGCTTCTGAAGAACAGAAGACGACTTTGTACAAGTGGACTTATAATTTTAGCTAAAGTCACAGATGTTGATGAATATGAGTAATTTGTGGAAATGTTGCTGCCTATGCTGGAAAGTGACCAGAGTCCATCAAGAAAGAGCATTCCTAGCATTCTAAAAATGAATATGCAGGACTCTAACTAATTAGACATGACATTTCTGGCTCTGGATTGGGCAATGTTTGGTCTACCTGGCTCTGTGAAAGTATACTGTCTTTCATGAAACTGCTGAAACTGAAGCTGAAAGTCATTATCTCTGGAGAACAATGTGTTCAGAAGGAAATGGTAACCAAATGGGAAAGGAGATTATAATGAGTGCTTTAGAACTGTCACTTAAGGCAGTGCTTCACTTACTTAAAATCTGTGAATGGTGACCAATTAGTGGATTATAAAATAAAATGAGTGGGCTGAGATCAACACTGAGAGGGATGGTAGGAACAGAAATATAAGTTTACATTGCATACAGCTTTGTGATTCCAGGTAAAATGTCTAATTGTGGGTCACCAAGGCAAAGCAGCTCCAAAGTTGCCAACTAAAAGAAATGGAAGAGTGAATGTAGAAGCCCACTTCCTAAAGGGTGATGAGAATGCAACAAAATAATGCATATAAATACCACCTGGCATATAATAAGTGATCCAGAAAGTTAGCAGTGTTTCTAACTGAAAAACACACATTTGGGAAAACAAAGGAGAAACGGGTGAATTAGGGAAAAGGTGTCTTTTCAATAATACACACAATCCCTACTTCTGAAAGATACATTATAAATTATTTGAAATTCGAGTATATATTTCACCATAGTATTACAAATATGTATACCAGTCGTAGGCATACGCATCCACAATTACGGAAATGATGAGGTAGCTGAAATAAATATTGGCAGTGAAAAGTAAGGGAAAAAACCTAATCTTTGTAATACTAAGAACTAAACCAAACACAAACTAAGAAATCATTTACAGTTTAGAATGGCTTGGTTTAATTAAAATAATTCAGTAGAAGATACTATGATAAATTCTCATTTTAACCCATTATAGTGAATCTGATGTGGACATCTAAGCACTTGACAAGATTTTTAAAGGTCCTGGTTCTTTGTTCATTTAATTTCACTTTAAAATTTATGGTTTCTTCATACAAACAAAAGAAATGCAAATAAAAAATTATTGGTAGAAGTTATAATAATAATATTCAAATTGGGATGGTTATGGAATAAAAGGTGCTCTCACAATCTGATGGTAGATAAACTTTCCTGGACAGCCAGTGTGTACCCCATAGCCAAGAAATGTGTACAATCTTGTCTGAAAAATTTCAATTCTTTAGTAGTGAAAAACACTAGAAATGATAACATTTATTGAACATCTAGTTGGAGATGTTTAAAGTAGAAAGTTGGAAATTCCAGAACTGACAAAAACGGTCAGAATTACAGCTATAGTTATGAAAATGATCCACAGAGGATTGATAACAGTTAAACTGTAGTAATAGGAGACAGGCAAGATACAAGGTAACATTGTGGGGGAGACTTCTTTCATACCTCTTATGTGTGAGACATTAACATATACCTTTCCTTAATCACCACCAAAGTCAGAGGGTTATGAAGATTATCTCTATTTCACAGATGCAAAAATGAAGGCTCAGAGCCTAAATGCTTTGTCTGTGGTTATACAAACAGGACAGAGCAGAGCTGGAATCTGAACTCAGATATTTCTAACCAAACCTTATATTCTCATGCTTGTTTCTAACCAAACCTTATATTCTCATGCGTATCTGAAGGACATAAAACTGGGAAACATCTACATTGCTATGGCAGAAAGATAAACCAATAAAAGGTAAGGAAATTGTTCCTCAGAGAAACTAAATGTGTGTTCAAGGTCTCATAGCTAGTAATTGACTGAGTCAAGACTAGAATACAAATCTTTGGATTTCCAGTTCAGTATTCTTTAAACTATGTTGTCATCTTGCAGGATTATAACATTTTGAATGAACCAAAATTCTATACATGTGGAATATTTAGCTAATTAACACCTTTCTTCCTCACTAATGTTATTATTATATTATTTTTGGGTGGGGAGGGAAGGAGGGTTTTAAAACTAGCATATTTTTATTGTCTCAGTGATTATTACATTGAACAGTATAAGCTGCCTCAAATTCTTTTGGGAAACAAGTGAAATATAAATCCTAAATAGCCAGATAAGTAAATAAATAAATCTGTGTTGTACTACTTACTATTTTAAACCAGTAACAGTGACTCCCTTGAGAGTGGCACCTCTCTAGCAGAATCATTTCACTTTAGTCAAGCTATCTTCAGATTCCTTTTCACTGCCTAAAATGTATTCAAGAACAAAATTTTCACATTCTGTTTAAGATACTTCCAAAAGATGTTCTTCAAATCCTAGCTCAAAAACAGTTCCCAATCAGCCACACTGTGAAAATTCTCACTTCTTTAAAACATTTCTATTTTTCTATAGTTCTAAGTTATTTCCATTAAGTTAAGAGAAACACAAAATAAAAGCAAAAAGCACAGCACAGCTCTAATGCTCTCTCTGGACACATGCTTTGCTTCTGGACCCCGAGTTCCCTGCAGCCACCATGCCGGATACCAATACATGTGTATTATTCCTATGTGTATTCCAGTAATGTAGCTATATCCTAACGTACATAATATGTAATAGAAGGATATAGTTACAGTACTAAGTACCATTAGAGAAGTCACAAATCAGGCTGAAATTTTAGGGTCTCTCAAAACTCATTTTAAAGATTATATGTATGTTCACTGAGAAGTATAATGATTAGTAAAACTACATATATTTCTATAATCAGTTTTCTTTCTTGTTCTTATCAATTTATTTCACATGCATTTTTATACAAACCAACTTTAACAAAAACTCATATTACTTTAAAAGGTCCCAGCTGATAATTATAGTTAAATTGACTAGCAGGAGACTGCTGAGTAGTTATACAATGTCGAATCTTAACAAAATATGCAAAAATACAAGCTGCATCAGGAAAAAACAGTCCTGAGTCCTGGAGTAAATATTTAATTTTTTTTTTTTTAACAGAAAGGCCATGGAAGAAATTTCCAACTAATCCACATCCCCACACCAAAAATTTTATCTCTCACCTTCTTTTCCACTGCAAAAGAAACAGTCTATCTTAAGCCCCTAATAGAGGTTGAGACTATGCCTGATACCAAGAGACTATTTTCTATACAGGTATTAGAAATGAAAAATCAAACAATGGAGATTTTATTTCTTTCTAAATGAGTCTTAGGTTTTAAAGAACTATGACATTCAGATGTAGGTCTCACCTTCTGGCCATAACACATTTAATGATACATGATTGATTTAATCTGAAATATAAGAGAAAATGCTTTTATGTGAAATCACTGAATGGTCCACAAGAGGGCACAATTTCAACTATAAAAAGTTAAAATTCACTTTTTTTTAAAGAAGATTGCTTATGTTTTTAATTTTAATTCCAGTATGGTTAATATACAGTGTTATATTCGTTTACAATATAGCAATTCAACAATTCCATACATTACTCAGTACTCATCAAGATAAGTGTACTCTTAATCCCCTTCAACTATTTCACCCCTTCAACTATTTCAGCCATCAGTTTGTATTCTATAAGTGAGAGTCTATTTTTTTGTTTTTCTTTTTTTCTTTGTTCATTTGCTTTGTTTCTTAAATTACACATACGAGTGAAATCATATGGTATCTGTCTTTCCCTGAGCTTAGCATTATATTCTCTACAGCCATACATGCTATTGCAAATGGCAAGTTTCATTCTTTTTTAAAGATTTCATTCTTTTTTTTGGGTGTCTGGGTGGCTCAGTCAGTTAAGCATCTGTCTTCCGCTTGCGTCATGATCCCAGGGTTCTGGGATCGAGCCCCACCCACATGGGGTTCGCTGCTCAGTGTGGAGTCTGCTCCTCCCTCTCCCTCTGCCCCTCCCCCCCACTCATGCGTGCATGCACGCTCTCAAAATAAATAAATAAAATCTCTGAGGGGGAAAAAAAAAGGTTTCATTCTTTTTTTTTTAATGGCCAAGTAATATTTCGTGTGTGTGTGTGTGTGTGTGTGTGTGTGTGTGTGTGTATCCCCCTGAACTATTTGAGAGCAAGTACAAGATATGGTCCATTCTTCTAAATATTATGTACTTCCTAAGAATAAGAACATTCCCTTAGGTAATCACATTACAATGAACAAAATAGGGAAATTTAACTTTTGTAAAGTCTAACCATATCTAATATAAATAGATATAATCTAAATAATCTTAAAATCTAAAATAATCTAGGGGCGCCTGGGTAGCGCAGTCGTTAAGCGTCTGCCTTCAGCTCAGGGCGTGATCCCAGCGTTCTGGGATCGAGCCCCACATCAGGCTCCTCTGCTGGGAGCCTGCTTCTTCCTCTCCCACTCCCCCTGCTTGTGTTCCCTCTCTCGCTGGCTGTCTCTCTGTCAAATAAATAAATAAAATCTTTAAAAAAAAAAATCTAAAATAATCTAAAAAAATCTAAAATTTTAAATAATCTAAAATATTTAATCTACAGTCCCCATTTTATTAATTTTCCCAATAATCTCCTTTTTCTTGGTTCAGGAACCGATCCAGGATCACATATTGCATTCAGTTTTCAAGTCTCCTAAGCCTTCTTGAATCTAGAATACTTCTTTGGACTTACTTTATTGACCTTGGTATCTTTTAAAAGTATCAGCAATCTGTTTTGTAGAATCCATCAATTTGGCTTATCTGATATTATTATTAGATTCAGGTGATGCGTTTATGGTACGAATACCAAAAAACGTGGATTTTATGTACTTCTTAGCGCATTATATAAGGAAGCATCTGGTATCAGTTTTTTCCTAATACTGGTGATGTTAATTAACTTTGATCACTCAAGGTGGCGTGGGCCATGTTCTCCATTGTAAAGTTATCCACTGCAATTAGTTAATAAGTACTTTATGGAGAGGTATTTTGAGACTATATAAACATCTGATTCTTTTTTTTTTTTTTTTTTAAGATTTTATTTGAGAGAGAGAGAAAGCAAGCACAAGTGGGGCAGAGGAAGAGGGAGAAGCAGATTCCCTGCTCGGCAGGGAGTCTGATGCGGGGCTGGATCCCAGGACCCAAGATCATGACCTGAGTTGAAGGCAGATGCTTAATGGACTGAGCCACCCAGAAGCCCCTAAACATTTGATTCTAATCAAACTTTTACTCCCTAATTTTAACACCACTAATGATTTTCTATCATCTGTTATATTTACTAATTAGTATTGTATTGTAATATAGCCTCTCCCTTCTTCCCCATTCATTCATTCATTTTTATCAGTAGGGACTCAGGAATTCTTTTTTTTTTTCAATGGGTTACAATCCCTTACTATCATCATTTATTTTGATGCTCAAGCTTTTGGTCCCAGATTTGGACAGTAGCAGTTCCTTCTGTTGTGTCCCATCATCCTTTAAGCAATTCCTTACTTTTAAGGCAATAAGATGTCCCAATCTCATCTCATACTTTTCCTACCTGAGTGGTAGAAAGCAGCCCTTTCTTCAGGGAGGAGCTCTGGTTCTATTTAGTGGTTAATCACATTTAGAGATAGTGCCAGTTTGCTCTCTGCTACTGGTATCTCACTATAGGCTGAGTTTTATTTTGAAAAGAAAATAAAGTTAAATGAAAATTAAAGAAGGCCATTAAATGAAAAGTAGAGAATCAAGAGAAAACAAGTGTGTTAAAGTGTCTCAATATAAACACGTGAATAGCCATGTATAAATTCCAGAATCACACAATTTTATAGTTGAAAATTATCCTAGGGATAATGTAGCTAAACTCTCTTACTTTACAAACAAGAAAACCATGAATTAGAGATGTTAGGTATCCTGACTGAGGTCACAAAAGCAATTATTAGCCAAAGTCGGCAAAGTCTCAATTCTATGTTCATCAAGTTCTGCTTTTATACTATTTATTCAAAACTATTTATTGAGTGCCTGCAATGTGCGCTGCACTGTTGTGGCTAGAGATAGAAGAGCGAACAAAAAAGACAATAATCTCTGTGTCCTCACAGAACTTAGATCATAACACGAAAAACTGGATCAATTGCATTGTTTCATTTCATCTGTCTTTAGGGAAATGCAAATTACAACCACAATGAGATACGACATTAAAATTAAAAAGACTAACCATTTCTACTGTTCAAAAGACAGGAACTCTGTAAACAACAGGAACTCTGATACAATGCTGGTGGGAGTACACAAAACTGGTATAATTGCTTTGGGTAACTGACATTATCTATCTGTCCTAGGTACATATACCCAATAGAAAATTTAGTGACTTAAAACGATAGTCTCTCAACCTCCTCCTAGAACCGGTGGGCCAGGTTGGATATGTTGGTCTCTTGGAGATGCCAGAGGCACAGGAGTGTAAGCCCAAATCCCTCAAGTGCTTTGCAAGTGTTTGGTCCTGTCATATCCACTAATTCCAATAGTCAAAGCAAGTCCTATAGCCAAACACAAAGTCCAGGGGTAAGGAAATAGTCTCTGCCTTTGTAGGAGTGGGAAAAACTACACAATCACATGGGAAATAACCTGGATCGGGGGCGGGGGGGCAAAAACTGGGGCTATTAATGCAATCTATTACCCCACTTAATCCAAGTTTTCAGGAATGGGAGCTGGTAGTTTAACAAGCCCTCCAGGTGATTCTGATGCATGCTGAAGTCTGAAAATGACTGGGCTCCACAGATTGCTGGACCTCACCCCCAGAGTTTCTAATTCAGTAGGTCTTGAGTAATACCCAAGGATTTGACATTTCTAACAATTTCCTCAATAATGCAAATGCTACTGGATCCAGGGATCATATTGATAAATACTGGGTTAGGAGATAGGGAAAGGCTTCTAAGGAAAATGTCTCCTACAATGAATTTTGAAAGCTTGGCAGTAATTGTCAAATGAAGAGGGGTAGTATGGGTGTTCTGGGCAGAGTGAAAAACAGGTGCAAAGGTAGAAAGGTGTAAAAAAATGCATGGCAGGTTTTAAGAAATTTCAAGTACTTCAGCATGAATACAATGAAAGGTGCGGACAGTGAGAAGGTTAAATAGGCAAAAGCCAGATCATGAAAAAGCCTTAAGTGTTAAGTAGTCCAAATATGACTCATTGCTACGACAACCATGGAAAGATTTTATATTGAGAAAATGATCTGAACAGATCCTGTAGCAGTGGAGGAGTAGAAGGTGCAAGACTGTAGGTAGGAAGAACAATAAGGTAGGAAATACACCAATGAAGCAATGAGACCCTGAACCAAAACAGGGCAAGGTAAAAGCAAGAAAGAGATAATACGGGGCGCCTGGGTGGCACAGTGGTTAAGCGTCTGCCTTCGGCTCAGGGCGTGATCCCGGTGTTATGGGATCGAGCCCCACATTGGGCTCTTCCACTGGGAGCCTGCTTCTTCCTCTCCCACTCCCCCTGCTTGTGTTCCCTCTCTCGCTGGCTGTCTATATCTCTGTCGAATAAATAAATAAAATCTTTAAAAGAGAGAGAGAGAGATAATACAGGAATAAAAGAAATAAACTTGGTGACAACTTGGATGCAGAGGGCAAGTGAGAGAAAAGCATCTAGGACAACTTTCAGGTTCTGGTTTGAGCAACTGAAGGTGTAATACATATACATTATTAAGCATACATATCAAACCCTGCTTCAATCTGTAAGGATATGAGGCAGTTTACCAGAAAAATACAGGATAAAAAACAAACAGGTAAAGGATTCAGGGCAAGGGATACATTTAGACAAATAAAAATGACACAAAGAAAAGGACATTATATTGCTCTCCAAATCTCCAAGAATTGGCCATCAAATGTGGCTTAAGCTTCCTAGTTAGCAAGACAAAGGAAGAAAATACACAGTGTCTATAAAATAAAAGTCAGTTGTTCAGAAGAAGTACAGCTTTTCCAAGATATTGTAATCTGAGAGAAGTTTCCCCAGTGAGTCCTCATAAAGAAGATTGACGATGACACAGGTTATGGAGAAAGTTCTGGAAAGCATTCCTAAGAAACCGAAAATTAATTTTGGGTCACTCTTTTCTTTTTAAAAACTGCATCCTAAATGCACAATTCAGTAAAAGCAAACCTTTAAAAGGGGCCAAAATCATTCAATCTAAGCACACAAATCTCTAATGGTACGGTTTAACCTCAGGGTAAAATACTGAATATTCAGGGGCAATGGACAGAATGACACCTATTAGTCAGTCCTCCTTTCATATATCTTCTCCTAACTGGGCTTCTGAAAAATTGAGATGGCGTAGGACACATGATGGAATGCAAACATCTGGTATTACTAAGAGCAGAAATATGTGTTTTCTCAATCAATTAATCAAGGCAAGGCAAATGAAGAGAACATAATCTTATGAAGTTTAAAGAAACCTACCCAAAATTTGTTCTACTTCTACACAGAAGCCTCAGGCAGGTTAAAATCTTCTTCCAAAAAAGTCTGATTCTACTGTAAAGGATGAACGAGTGGATCGTAGTCCCAAAATTCAAAACCAGTACTACTAACTGCAGATAAATGCTATCTATTGCAAATTTTCACACCCTGCAAGCCCAAAAGTTGATAAAACATCTTATACTAGGCAAGACTTTGTACTGCCTATATTGTTTAACATACCACCAATTCTCCTTCATAGCAAAGACTATGTATATAACAATTTTACTAGGCTGCCTAATTGTAAGCAGCATGTGGCCTATATTCTGAGGTGAAAGTGGGGAAAAAGGAATTTGTATTCATTACATGCCAGCTATGTGCCAGGCACTGTGCTAGCTGCTTTTATTTTTATCTTTCCATTTAATCTTCCTAATAACCCAGTGAATAAGTCTCATTATTTTCATTTTAAAGATGGGGGAAAGAACAAACTTTAATGAATTGCCCGAAGTATAACAATTAGTTAAGATGTGAAATCAGGATTCCCAACCAATTTGTCATCACTCAGAAACAAAAATTATAAAATGTCTCTCAAAGAGAAAAAAATATGTTCAACCTTACTGTTAATATGAGAAATGTGAACTAAAACTACACTGGGATAGCAAGCTTTCAATTCTGGCCAACCGGATAAATGAGAAACATTAAGACACTCTTCTTAAGGCTATAGAGAAATGGGCACTCTCATACACTGCTGGTTAGAATGCAAAATGGAGCTGAATTTAGCAATATCCAACAAAATTATATATGCATTTATGTAAATTTTTGACCTCATAAGTCCACTTCTAGGAATTTACCCTCCACAAATATGTAGACCTTACACATCGTGTAATGTTAATTACAGCATTATTAGCAATAGAAACATTTTGCAAACAATCTAATGTCTAAGTAAAGGAAACTGAATAAACTATGGTATATCCACATTATGGAATATTGTGCAGCAGTTAAAAAGAATGAGAATTAACTATGAGCTGACAGGGAATAATTCCCAGGAAATGCTAAGTGAAAAAAGCAAAGTGCAAAAAAAATGTATACAGAGTACAATCTTCCTCTAATGAAGGAGAAACAAGAATATACAAAGGTGTTGCTTAATCACAAAAAGAAATCAGGAAAGATGAAAGGAATGAAATGCTTACCCATGGAGGAAGGTTGGAATAGAATGGTAGTAAATCTCCTGAGCATACCTTCCTAATACCATTTGACTTTGACCCATGTAAATGTTACAGACTCAAAAAACCAACATTAAATCAAAACGGATAAAAAAGCAAATCCTAATATTGAACATAAACAGCAACAAATGAACCAAACTGCATTATCAAATAATAATATAATCACACAAAAATTTAATCCAAGTAATTCTGACCACAGTACTCTGACTTATATGCCATTATGGGTGTGGTGGGTTGAACTGTGGCCCCCTTCAAGTATGTCCATCCAGAACCTATGAATGTGACCTTATTTGGAAAAAGTCTTTGCAAATGTAAGTAAGGATCTGAAGATCATCCAGGGATTAAGCGTGAGCCCTAAATCCAATGAACATGCCCTTATAAAAGAAATAGAAGACACAGAGAAAAAGGTGGTATGAAGAGGGACGCTAGAGATAGGAGTTATGCAGCCACAAACCAAAGAATGCCTGAAGCCACCAGAATCTGGAAGAGTCAAGGAAGGACTATTTCCTAGAGCCTAAAGGGAGAAGGAGCCTGCTGACACCTTGATTTTAGACTTGTGGCCTCTAGAACTGTGAGAATGAATTTCTGCTGTTTTAAGCCACCAAATTTGTGGCAATATAGTACAGCAGCCCTAGAAAACATGTACACTATGATATATTCTAAGGACATAAATGATTGAAAAGAAATATTTTTTTCTCATTCAGTCACATATATTTATTAAGCATTTCCATATGTCACTGTGCAAGGCACTGGGCATATGTGGGTAAGCAACAACATTAAAATGCTCTGTCTTCACAGAGCTTAGAAAATTAGTGAAATTCTATTTAAAAATGCTAAACAAAGCTTAAGCCAATTTCCTGGTGATACAGGACCTCACTAAAAGTTAAAAAGAAATCTTCAAATGTACCTAGTGTGTTTTATGTTGGCAGTGGTGTTGATATAGCAATTCTAATACAATATGGTCTTGGAAGCCAAGTGGAGAAAGTCTTCAAGGACAAAGAAGACATCAACTGTGTCACTTACTACTGAAATCTGAAAACCACTGGACCTGGCAACATGGAAGTCACTGGTGACCCCAAGGAGACAGATTTTGAAAGTGACAGGATCTAAGGGCGAAAATCTGTTTAGTATAGGCTTAAAGAAAGAATGGAGAGGAGGAGTATGACAGTGAATACAGACGATTTTTATAAAGGGGATTGAGCATTTGAGTAGCAGGAGGATAAAGAGAAGAGTTTTTCATTTAAAATGGAAGAAATAACATTACGCTCATGAAAATGAATGATCAAGGAGAGAAAAAAAATAATGATAAAGGAGAAAGGGGAGAATTACAGGAGGGATATCTTGGAGTATGTGAGGGACTGAAACCATAGTGAACAAGTGGAAGGGCTGGCTTTAGGAACATGGATAATTCATTTATAGGAAGAGAAAGGAAAGGAGAGTATATCTAGGTATAGACACTAGTAGAAAATAGGTAAATAAATGTGATACCAGGTACTTGCGAAAACTCTTCTGATTGCTTCAATATTTTCACTGTTACAGGAGGTAAGTTCAGCTAAAAGTAAAGGAGGAGATGCTGAAGGTTTTGATGAGAGGGAGAAAGTATGAAAAACTCATCTAGAAGAGGAAAAGAGTGAAACGATCAAGTAAGTGTGGTGTGTAATTGCTGGGAGCATTAAGAGTACACTGTCATTATTTTAAAGTGAGACCAGTCATCACGGTTCTATTTTTTTTCTTCAGTCCTATTCAGCTCCAAGAATGAGATTTAATTATGGCTATAGTTTTGCCAAGACAGAGAGGGGCAAAAAAACTGAAGACACATGCAAGGGAGTGATTATGACTGACCTATGAATTTAAGGTATAAGGAAAGAAAATAAGGGTACAGGGGTAAAGAAAACCAGTACTGCAACATCCAATACTTGTGAATTAGTCCTTCCATCCTGCAACAATTTAATCCTTTAGCTTCTGTAGCTCTATCTTCTCTCTTGTACCTTACTGACGGACTCCATTGATTCCATTTTCTCCAATGGTTTATTATCTTTCACCATTTTTCAAAGTCCAGCTACTTGGCCCTATGTATACCTCCTCCAAAATTCATTTATTCTCATGGCTTCTGAGAGACCTGTATGGCTTATGTGAGAATTAATTCATGATTCTTCAGTGACACTACAAACTCTTATAGTACCAATATATCAATATACCTGACATTCAACAATCATTTCCTTCAAAGTGCTGGCATCTCAGATAACATTTCTAAAATGAAAATCACTTCCTGTAATCTTCAATTTCTATCACTGTTCCCATTCATTAGTAATCCAAACTCTCAGGCTATAAAATTTTCTTAAAATCCCTGTGATCACCTATATGATTAATCAATTCTTCCTTTCCTGTTCTAATTCTAAATTTAAAATCTCACTACCAGGTACCTGGATTATTATAATTACCAATTAACCAGATTTTTAAAAAAACTTCTTTCAGCTGTACTTCGTGCAGATAAGCACTGAACTGCCCTTAAACAACTTTTTATTACTTACTTCCATAATTAACTGCCATAAAAACATCTACAAACTTAATTCTAAAGTTCTTATTTTCACGTTCAATCTCCTCCATAATGTACATTTTCTTTTCAATTATATTTTCCCTGCTTCCAACATAAACTTCTCATTCTTGCCAGATTGGTCTTTTTGCTGTTCCTCAAACATGCTATCCTCAAATTTTGCACCAATAAATTTCCTTACAATGTTCTTTTCCTTCTATACCTAAACCAATTCTACCTGTCTGTCAAACTCCACCAATTCTTTGAAAACTTCCTTACTACTGTACTTCACAATTTTTTAATAAATTCCTGAGTTACCTGTATATAAGTCAGGACCTGGCCATGTATAGTTCTATTTTCTCTAATCATTTCATGAACACATTACTGGCAAAATCTTGTCTCATTAATCTTTTTCGCCTTCTTATAATCCTAGCACAATGGTGGCATATGCTTAGGTTAAACTGAAATGAACAGTAAGAAACTGCTAGAAAATGGTATTAGATGAAAACTCAAGGCCTTACACAAGCACTAGGTAAGAAGAGTTTGTAATATGAATGCTGAGCAAGTTGATATTTTTAAAGTGATAACATCAGGAAGTCATAATCGAACATAATCAGGTGATCTTAAAACTACAATTGTCACATGTTAAGCTTGTATTAGCAGCCTCATGTTTGTTTTTATTGGAAAGGGAACCATATTTTAACAGAGACCTCTATCAGTTACATTCTAGAATTCCCTTCTTCCCCCTTTTCAGTACTCTTATTAAGAAGAATTCAAAAATTAGAATTGAACTTTTACACAGATTGATAATTCAAAGTTTTTGGAGAAATGTAGAATAAAACCCAAAACAGATCCATAAAAAGCTGGTAGTGTTACTAACTTCTCACTTATCAAACATAAATGCTGTGGGAACAAGAAAGGTGAAATAATAAAATCCAGTTGGTATCTTATCTTTGCTAAATTAAATAAAATCTGGTAATTTTTACTATTAATTTCTGAAACCATAACTAAAAATCTGCCTGGCTTTAATTATTACATTAAAATTAGATTAGATTCTTTATAAAAAATTACCCTTAAGTTGATATTAAAAACAAACTTCTGCTTTCTGCATATTATGACTCTTAAGTTTACAAGCCTCCTTTCTTGAAATCTATTCAATTCTCATTCCTCTAACACCAAAGCCCAGAAATGATAAATGTCTCTACTGCTATCTGATCAGATGTCAGTCAATAATGGGTTTTAAATAACCACTATGCAAACATAAACAATTAAATACTGTAATTTCCACAGACACTTTTGGCTAAATAGAATCACAATATTTTAAAGGCAGAAGAAAAGTTAAGTTACTAGTCCAACTTGTCTATTCTACATAAGAAACAGGAATGCTGCATGTTTATAAAGCTTCTGGGGATCATTAGTGGGGGAAAATATCATTACTACAGCTAGTGTAATGAAGAAACTGGGAATTTATTATAGTATGAAATTCACATAATAACAAAACTCAATGTAGGTTCTCATACAGCATTCAGTTAGATACAAATTCTACTAAATACTGACCTGGATAGTTAACCACCAAAGAAACATAACTAGAACTGATGATATCAGAGCTTAAAAATATGCTATGTTGGAATAAAAATTCAATTTAAAAAGTAGTTTGTGATAAATTGCAATGTATATTGTAATCCCCATAGCAAACTCTTTAGAAAATAACTCTTAAAAATGGCAAAAAAAAAAAAAAAAAAAGAAAAGAAAAAAGTCAAGAGAAATTAAATGGTACATTAAAAGAATACTCAACACAAAAGGCAGTAAAAGATGAATGGCAGGCATAAATCCAATTATATCAATAATCATATTAAATGGGAACAGATTAAACATGCCACTCAAGAGGCAGAGATTATCATACTGACCCAAGAACATTACTTCTACAAAAGACATATTTCAGATTCAAAGATGCAGATAGGTTGAAATAAAAGAATGAAAAAGGTATTCCATACACACAGTAACAATGAGAACTCTAAAGTGGCTACAAAATAGCAGATCAAATAGACTTTGAGATAAATAGTACCAAAGACAAAGAGGAAATACTTCATAATGATAAGAGTCAATAAAATGTCAGCACTATATAACATTTACAAAACAGAGCCACCAAATACATGAAGCAAAACTGAAGGAAGAAACAGAAAGCCAGCAAGGATGTAAAAGATTTGAAAACTACTAACCAACTTGACCTAATCTTACATTTATAGAACATTCCACCCAAAGACTGTTCAGAATACACATTCCTTTTAAGCACACATAGAACTTTTTCCAGAAGTGACCACATGCTGGGCCACAAACAAATCTATGTAAGTTTAGAATCAAAAAACATCTTCCCTGACAATAACAGAATAAAATTTAAAAATCCATAATAGAAAGAAATCTGGGGAAATCCATGGGTTAAAGTTGAAAATATTCTGAACTCAGTAAGAATGAAAACACAACATATCAATCACTAAAGCAGTGTTTATTGGAAAATTTATAGATTTAAATGCCTATATCAGAAAAGAATAGTCTCAAATGAATAACCTAAGTTTCCCACCTTTAGAAATTAGAAAAGGCAAATTAAATCCAAAGCAAGAAGAAAAAGAGTAAAAATATATGAAACAATAACAAAAAAAGAGAAAAATATCAGTGAATTCTAGTTTGTTCTTCCAAACCCTCCCCCCCAAACCAACAATAAAATTGACAAACCCTTAGACAGAATGACCAAGAAAATGAGAGAGAAAAGCAGAAACAAATTACCAAAACCAGGAAAGAGAACATCACTACTGACCCTAGAAATTAAAGGGGTCATAACAGCATATTATGAACAAGTTTAAACCAACAAATTATGAGAACTTCTATTAAAAACAAGGAAATCCTAGAAAGACACAAATTACCAGAAGTGACTATAAGCAATATAAAATCTGAATAAATCTGTAACAAATAAGAACACTGAACTACATATAAAAATCTTTAACCAAGACAGGCTTAGGAAGACATGGTTTCATTGATGAAACTTATGAAATATATAAGAAACAACTTATTCTATGAGGTATTACCTTGATACCATAGCCAGACCTAGACAACACAAGAAAACTATAGATCAATATCCCTCATGAGCACAGATACAAAAGTCCTTTTAAAAAATTAGCCAACTAGGGGTGCCTGGGTGGCTCAGTAGGTTGAGTGTCTGGCTCTTGATTTAGGCTCAAATCATGATCTCAGGGTCCTGAGATTGAGCAGGCTCAGCACTCAGGAGTCTGCTTGGGATTGTCTCTCTTCCTCTCACTCCCCCTGCTCCCATACACATGCTCTCTCTCTCTCTCAAATAGATAAAAAATAAGTAAAATCTTTTAAAAAAATTTTTAAAAAAACCTAAATTCAGCAACATACAAATTCAGCATATATATATATAAAAAGTATTATGCATTATCACCAAGGGAGATTTATCCTGAGAGTGCAAGGTAGGTTAACCACCTGAAAATCAACTAATGTAAAACACTACATTCATAGAATAAAGAATAAAACCCACATGATCATTTTGACAGATGCAGAAAAAGCACATGACAAAATCTAATACCCATTCATTATAAAAATGCTCAAAAAACTAGGAATAGAAGGGAATGTCTTCAACTTATTAAAGGGCTCCTATGAAAAGTCTACAGGTAACATCATACTTTATGGTGAAGACTTCCCCCCAAATACCAGAACAAGGATGTTTATTTTTACTACTTCTACTGTACGTTCTAGCCTACAGGGCAGTAATGCCAAAAATAATAAACTTTAAAAGTAAAATTTAAAAAATGTAAAAGATATTACATACATTCAGATTAGCAAAGAAGTGAAACTGTTTATTATCAGATGACATTATCCTATATGTGGAAAATCCTAAGGAACCACTAAAAAACTACTAGCACCAATAAACAAGGTTAGTAAGGTCACAAGGTATAAGATTAATAAACAAAAATCAACCGCATTTCTATATTCTAGCAAAAATGTGAAAATTAACAATTCCATTCAAAATAGTACCACAAAGAATACTTAGAAAAGTTTTTTTTAAAGAAGTAGAATATTTGTACAATGTTACAAAACAATGTTCAGAGAATAACATCTAAATAAAACAGAAAAACATTTCATGCTCATGGACTGGCAGACTCAATATTGTTAATATGGCAATTTTCCTCAAATTAATCTATAGGTTCAACACAATCCTTTTCAAAATCCCAGCTGGCATTTTAAAAAAAATAGAAATAAGCTGATCCTAATTTTATATGGAAATCAAAAGACCTAGAACAGCCAAAACAATCCAAAAAAGAACAACGAAGTTAGAGGACTTGATAATACCAATTTCAAAACCTGGTAAGAAGTTACAGTAATCAAGACAGTATGTTATTAGCAAAAGTCTAGGTGTAAGGATAAGATCAACAAAGAGACCTGAGAGTCCAAAAATACATTTCTTATATTTATAGTAGGGCTGACTTTCACAAAGCTGCCAAGATAATTCAATGGGAGAAAGGATATTCTTTCAAAACAAATGGTTTTGGGACAATCGGATATCATAATTAAAAAAATGCACTTAGACCGTGCTCACACAATACACAAAAATTAATTCGAATGGATCAGAGACTAAATGTACGAGCTAAAATGATAAACCATCTAAAAGGAAATACAGTACAAAGTCTCTTTGGCCTTCAGTTAGGCAAAGAGTTCTTAGACAACAAAAACATGAGCCATGAAAGATAAAACTGATAAACTGGACTTCACTAAGATTAAAAACTTTTGCACTTTAAAAGAAACCAACAAGAAAATAAAAAGACAAGCCACAGACTGGGAGAAAATATTAAATCACATCAATGCACTTGTATTCAGAATATAGATGAACTCTCATAACTAAGACAAAAATCCAATTTTAAAAATGGACAAAAGACTTGAAGAGACATTTCACCAAAGAAAACACATGAATGACTTATACCCACAAAGAAGTGCTCAACATCATTAGTCATTAGGAATATGCTAACTAAAACCACATGGGATACCAAGACACACTCACTAAATTGGCTATTAAAAAGAGACACATATCAAGTGTTGGTGAGAATGCAAAGAAACTGGGAATCCCCCCCCACACACTTTTTTAAAGAAACTGGAACCCTTATACATTGCTGATAGGAATGTAAAATGGTACAGCCACTTCTGAACACACTTGGGCAGTTTCTTAAAAAAGTTAATCTATCATACAACCCAGCAATTCCATTCTTAGGAACCTACCTATGAAAAATGAACACATATATCCACTCAAAGACTTCCCCATGAATGTTCAAAGGAACATTATTCATAACAGTAAAAAACCGGAAATGATCCAAGTGTCTAACAAGCAGTGAAAGAGTAAACAAAATATGGTGTATCAATACAATGAAATATCATTCAGCTATAAAAAGAAATGAAATACTGATATGTGCTATGCTACGGATGAACCTCAAAAACATTATGCTGAGTCAAAGAAGCCAGATGCAAAAGACTACATATAGTATGATTCCTTTTGGATGAAGTAACCAAAAAAATTTATAGAAACAGAAACTAGATCAGTAGGTGCCTGAGGCTGATGAAGGGATGTGGGAGCTGACAGATGACCACAAATAGGCTTGAGGAAAATTTGGGGGGTGATGGGAAAGTTCTAAAACTGGATTGTGTTGATGATTGCACAACCCTATAAATTTACTAAAAGCCACTGAGTTATATAATTACAATAGAAAATTTTATATTATGTAAATGATACCTCAGTGAAGTTGAAAAAATGCAACTGGAGATATTACCCTCCTTTAGTAATAAACATTTTTCCATAGTTCAATATTTTTTCTTAAAAAAGAAAATCATGTATAATAAAAAACTTATTGTACATATTAATCATATACTAACAATATCTGAGAATTCAAACACAAACACTATGATGTGGAAAGAAAGCAATCATAACATTTAAGCAAGTTCGCACACTGTCACCTCTATGTAAAGACTATTTCACTTACTCTAGGATGGCAGATACATTCAATATAATAACCTTGTTTTGAATAGAATCACTAATATATAAGAGTAAAAAGGCATTTTATAAATAATCTAGTACAATCCCATTGTTTTACATATGAGAGAAAGCAAAGAAATGTAACGACGTGTTTAGGAGCACACTTTCAAAGTTAATTGCAAAGCTTCCCAGTCTTTCCCAATCTTCTGACTTTCCTGCTTTTTCTGTACACTGACTATGGTTTCACTGAAAGAAGAAAATGATAGATAGGGTGCCTGGGTGGCTCAGTCAGTTAAGCATTTGCCTTTGGCTCAGGTCAGATCCCAGGACCAGCCCCACATCAGGCTCCCTGCTCAAGGGGGAGCCTGCTTCTCCCTCTCCTTCTGCCACTCCCACTGCTTGCACTCTCTGGGCTCTCACTGTGTCAAATAAATAAATAAATAAATAAATAAATAAATAAATAAATAAATAACTTTCTTTTTAAAAAGAGAAAATGATAGAAGATTATCAAAAATAATCACAGGGAAATATCCAGTTAACAGCTAAGCAGATGATTAATTTTTCATCATATGAACAAATCTCTTGTAACTCCAAATTGTTGGTTCTTTTTATATTCTACAAAAAAGAAAATTTTACAGAGCCTTTTACATATTTACGTTACCTCATTTAGTACTTAAAACATCCTCATGGAAACGTCTTCATTAACTTATTTAACAATTGGAGAAAAAGCTAAGGTTTGAAAGAACTAATCTGTCACTTGCCATAGGTAGAAAGCTCATAAACGATAAAGCCAGAATATAAAAACTATTTATCTGATTTCAAAGCTCATGTTCATTTTTCCACACTTCTTTCAGATACTTTATAGCAGTGACCTCCAAAACAGTCCCTTTCAATAAATATTGTTTGTGTCCAATATATATGAATGTTGTTTATTAGAAAAGTCACAAAATAGACATTTTAAAAGGATAAGATATAAAAAGTATGTCTAGAGAGATGCCTGGTGGTGGCTCGGTTGGTTAAGCATCTGATTCTTGATTTTAGCTCAGGTCATGATCTTGGGGTCATGGGATGGAGCCCTAGAATTGGGCTCTGTGTTAAGTGTGGAACCTGGTTGGGATTCTCTCTCTCCCTCTGTCCCCCACCCCCCACATTTGCACATGCATGCACTCTTTCTCTCTCTCAAAAAAAGAAGTATGTCTAGGGTTCTAATTTCCTTTGTGCAATGAGCTAAATTATCTTGCACACCCCCAATTCATCTTACATATTTTCCAGTATACATATACCACTTTGGAAACCACCATTCTAGCTACTACTGAATTCTTCCAGAACTGAATACCACCCTCCTTTGAAATTTTCTTCTATTCTTGACACTTTACCCTCATTTAAAAGCTTTTATCCCTGTATTTCTAATTTCCTCTATTAAACTTGTGTTTTTCTACTCTCATTCTCTTGTATTTCAAGCTCTTGAAATCGGAAATTCATCTACTTAAAATCTCAAATAGCTCCATTTTTTTAAAAGATTTTATTTATTTATTTGAAAGAGAGAGAACAAGAGGGGAGGAGGGGCAGAGCGAGAGAGAAAAGCAGGCTCCCCGCTGAGCAGGGAGCCCGATTTGGGGCTCGATCCCAGGACCCTGGGATCATGACCTGAGCCAAAAGCAGCTGCTTAGCCTACTGAGCCACCCAGGCCCCCTCAAATAGTTCCATTTAATAAAGCTAAACATTCTTACTTAAAAATTACCGTTTATAAATGACTAAGAAAAAAACTATATTAAGAATTGAAAACTATCATGTTTCTGAAAGACAAAGTTTTTTACAGTGTTTAGGTCAGGAAAAAAAGACTTAGGTAAGGAGAAAGGAGATACTTCCATAATACTAAAACTGGCATTTTATTTATTTATTCATTCATTCATCTTTCTTTTTCTCTCTCTCTCTCTCTCTTTATGAATGACATGAGAGAGCATGCACAACTGGGGAGAGGAAGAGAAAGAATCTCAAGCAGATTCCCAGCTGAGTGCTTGAGCCCTATGCGGGGAGTCTAGATCACAAGACCCTGAGATCATGACCTGAACCAAAACCAAGAGCCAGACGCTCAGCCGACTGAGCCACCCAGGCACTCCAACACTGGCTTCTTAATAAAAGCAGCAAGCAATCTCTGAATCTCAAAAAGTAAAATTTGTTTTCTAAGCTAAAAAAATTTCACTTAGACAATTGCTGATCAGAGCTATAAGAAATGATGAAGGTATCGATCAGGTTCAGTATATACTTCATTAGAATTCAATGACTCTACAATATGCTTCATTAGAAGTGTGCTGTAAAATATTTCTATCTAGCTTAAGATGCTTAAATAGCTCTGACATTGGATTACCTTTCACCAACAGGACATATAATTCAATATGAAATAAAATCTTGTTTCTCAAACTCAGTTTTTATTGTCCAATTCCTTCCAGATGTTAGAAATCTTTCTCTTACCTAATCAAAATTATTCTCTTATAAACGGACATATGCCTACTTCATTATAAACCAGTGTTTCTCAACTGTTTAAGATTCTCCGTTCCCAACCAATATTTCCTTCCTTGGGGGTGGTAGTGACCACACTGGGAACACATGTTCCAAAATCTTTCACAAAACTTTCTATTATATTGTTACAAGAACCGATTTTTTTTAAATAACTTGACAAACTGTAGATAAAGAACGTGTATTTCTATTACCCAAAAGAAGCTATTTTCCTGAATGAGTTCCTACAATATTTTTAAAACATAAAAGAGACAAAAGCAAAGTTGGAAGAAAAGGAGTTGGTGAGGGTAGGCATCCAAAAAAAAAAAATGTATATATATATACATACATATATGTATGTATATATATATACATACATATATGTATGTATATGTATATATATATACATACATATATGTATGTATATATATATACATACTGAAAACTGCAACGGACTTAGTGATTGTGCTAATATTCGGTACTAACTTCACACAGAAGACTATAAGCTGTTTTAAGACATGGAAAGTTCAAGAAAACTACAGCTAAAATGGAGGTAGGGAAGAAGGGGAAGTAAAAACAGAGGAAAGAAAAGGTAAGGAAAGGAGGGAGGGAAAAGAGGTAAGAAGGAATGACAGAAGAAAGGAGGAAAGAAGAAAGAACCAAAGACATTATTGAAAAAATTCTTTAGGCCAAACCACTGATTTTCGGAATGCCTCTCCCTAAGAGGCTTAACCACCTGATTCCAACAATGTTGTTTCTATCTACTACAGTTATCTCCATACTAGGCAGGAAAAAGCACTGTTAATAATGTAGTTTTAATCTATTCCTGATAAGTTTTATTTGGGCTATTACAATATACCCAATCACTTATTTATCAGATATCTTCCCACTGACCTTCATGGGCAACTCAATCAAAGCAGTGACAAAATGATCATCTTACTCTATATACTCTTATCTTCAAAACCACTGCTTGACTTACTCTTCCAAAATTGGTTTGTTCATGTAATCTCATGTTACCTCTATATCTAATGCATGTTTCTATTCTCACATTCTGCACTATAATTATCTATGAAAATCTGAGTTTTGTGATAAATTATGAACTACTTGATGGCACAGACATTTTTTTTTATATTCCTTGCACCTATCACAATACCAGGCAGTTTTACATGCTGAATAAACTTTATACGCAACTGTCGGCTTGCTAAGTACTACACACATATATGGCGTACAACCAAACTGACTTTTGAAAAAGGCTTTCTCTAATTTTCTATCAAAATAAAGATTATCTAATCAAGAAAAGCTTTTTCCTTGTGTTATCTGTGCTTGGAGCGCCTAACGTCTGAGGCATGCAGATGTACTAATATTAAAGTAGGAGTTTTAAGGTCAAATGACAGTGACCATGAAAATACTTTAAATGAGCAAAAGCAAAGATGGACAGAAAACAAGAGAAGGAAGTGGCAATCTGAATGCCCCAAACAGCAACTCCAGTGAACTGTAGCCACTTGGGAATTCAGGTCACGTGGCCAGATCTTTAAGTGTTAAAGAAGCTTTGAAACCTGTCCTTCCTTCTTTCCTTCTTTTTTTTCAATAGGGGTTCCTAATTTTAGATCTTGGCCATTTTCTTTTTTTTCTTTCTTTTTTTCCTTTTAATTGGGAAGGGGCAGAGGGAGAGAGGAATCTTAAGGGGCTCGACCTTACAACGCTGAGAGCATGACCTGAGCCAAATCGAGAGTCGAACCGACTGAAACACCCAGGTACCCCTCTTCTTTTTTAAATATCGTTATGAGTCAAGGAAAACAAGTCTGCAGGACAGATCTGGCCTGTAGGGCATCAGTTTGTGAGCTCTGAAAAGAATGTAATTTCTTCAACTGATAATGACAAATTATTTGGTTTGGTTCAAAAAATCCAAATATCACTTTGATTTTTTACTTCTTGCCTCATTCCTCACGCTAAAATCCATGCAACCCTTCCTATCTTCCAATATGATACACTCACATTGGATTTTAGTTCTAGAAAATCTTCTCCCTGCTTTGGTGCCTTTATAAACCTTCAGCATGGAAAACCAGCCACTTCCTTAAGTGTAAACTATCCCTTCCCTAATCCCTCATGCTCCCTAATTCCTACTCTGGTCACTGCCTCAGGAAAGCATCCCTCCACTTTCCTAGATTTATGTCTTCTGTTAAACATATTCTCAAGTTTTTTGTGCTGTTCCCAAAAGCACTTATAAAACTATAATGAAATAACCATTTCTGTAACTAGTTGTTTAATAACTAATTCCCTCCGTGGACATCAAGTTCTAAGAACGCAGAAAATGGGTGTATCTTGTTCATCACTATATGCTTATCAAGCATGGCACATGACATGCATCAATATTTGAAGGAAGGAATATAGGGTAATTTCTTACCATCATATAAAAAGAAATGGAATTAAGTAAAAGGTAGCAAAATTTGAACTTTCCCCTGAGATGAAAGGGGAGATTTTCACTTAAAAAAAGTATATTCTTTATTTGAACTTCTGTATTTATCTCTTTATTGAGCTTAACTGTTCTCTTCCACACCTCTGATCTCCCTATTGTGTCTACTAGATCGGTCTAGTACTAAAAATGTTGTATTAAATCTCTCTAATACACACACACAATATAACTGTATTTTGTCAAGTTGTCTTTACATTTCAAAATATTTTTTGCTTTACATATTTTGCTATTTGTTGAATTTATAAAAGTTTTTGCCTATTATATTTTCTTGACAGGCTTTCCTTTTATTTACCCATTTTTCCAATGTCTTTATCTAATTTAGTATTTTAATTTTAAATTCTACCCTGTCTGGTATTAATACTGGCATTCCTCACTTCTTTTTTTACTTTCCTTCAGGTCCTTAGCCCAACTCATTATTTGAATCTCCTCAACCACTTTATTTCTTTACTCTCCTTTGGTGATTTCCCTGCCTCACAGATTTTAACCACCATATATGCTAATGACTCCAGCCTGAACCCAGACCTCTCGCCTGAACTCCAGACTGGTATATCCAACTGCTTATGTGACATCTCCATTTCGATGTCCAACAACCATTTCAAACTTGAATATTTTCTTCTCTTTTTTAAAGATTTTATTTATTTATTTGACACAGAGAGAGAGAGAGAACACAAGCAGGTAGAGCAGCAGGGAGAGGGAGAAGCAGGCTCCCCACTGAGCAAGGAACCCTATATGGGGCTCGATCCCAGGACCCTGGGATCATGACCTGAGCAGAAGAAAGACACTTAACTGACTGAGCCACCCAGTCGCCCCTCAAACTTGAATATTTTCAAAATGAGTTCTTTATATTGTTCTTCACACCAGCTCCTTCAGCAACATTCTCTCTTTTGGTTAAGGGCAATTCACCTTTCCAGCTGCTTTGACCAAAAATCTTGGTATTATCCTTCATTTCTTTCTCACCCCCCCTTTTTAAGATTTATTTATTTGGGAGAGAGTGAGTGAGTGGGGGTAGAAGCAGAAGAGAGGGAGAGAGAGAATCTTTAAGCAGACTCGCAGCTGAGCACGGAGCAGCACTCAGGGTTCGATTTCAGCACCCATGAGATCATGACCTTGAGCTGAAACTAAGAGTCAGATGACTAGCCAACTGAGCTACCCAGGTGCCCCTCACACACTTTTGGATCATGTCTTCAAAATATATCTGGAATTCAACCACTTCCAAACAAACTTCCTTCCTCATAGCCTCCTAATTGGTCTTTTCTACCGTTGCCACTCCTTGGCAATTTAACACAGCAGACAGAGACTCCGTTAAATATAGGCCAGATCATGTCACTCTTCTCTGATCAAAATCCTTCAATACATTCCTTTCTCATTCAGAATAAAAGCAAAAATCCTTAAAATGATCTAGTTTTGTATATGAATTATATTTCTTAACCAGAAATTTGCTTTGGTATTCTTTTCTCCTCAGTAAAATACAAGCTGTATCTTATTTTAGAAAACATTATTTATATAATTTAAGCATTATATAAGTTGGTAAGAAAAGATGTAATGTTGGCTCAGAAGCTAAGAAATGAAGCAGAGGGTTCTTTGTCTTTCCTCAGATCTCCTACATCCAAATTCATTTATCTGAACTCAAGAAATGTCAGATGAAAGCATACGGTTTTATACTGTTAATCATAAAACAAATTATTAGAGGGAGAATATACATATTTAGAGGAAAAAAGGTTTATAGTTCTAATGTTAACAAGACCAACTCCTCCTTTCAAATCAAACCAATAAACATTTTGCTTGAGTTCCAGGAAAAGATCAACTTCAGTTACACCTGCTCTGATTCTAACAATAATTGTTTAAATCTGTTCATGGTAGAAAATACATGAAACCCATTTTGCCCACTCTACTACCACCAATTCATTTTTCACTTGAATTAACACTATCTAGAACAATTGGTGTGATTCACTGTGGTAGATTAAAAACAGCCACAAATTCTTTGCTAGTCCTCACATTGAGGTGAAGTCTAATGTCCCTCCCTTTGGATCTGCGCTGACCTCACTGACTTTAATAGTAAATAAAATACAGGAGAAACGACCTGGGATTCCGAAAGTTAAGTCATAAGAGACTGCAGCTTTCACTCAGTCATATTACACTGTCTGGGAGCCCTGGTTTACCATGTCAAATGTCAGACTACCACAACACAGCCACACAGATAATTCTGTGTTCTGTGATTCTGTGCTCTGACTGATGTCCCAGCTTCTCCACCATGGTGGCACTCATTGAATGAAGCCATCTTGGACCGTACAGACCAGCCAGATGAATACCTTCCATCTACACTACACGAATAAAGCTGAGCCCTACTTGAATTCTTGACCTACAAAATCGTAAGACATAAGAAGTTAATTTAAGCCACATTTAATTATGGGGTACTCTGTTACAGAGCAACAGATAAATGGAACATTCAGGAACATTTTTATTAAGTGTCAACAAAAAAGTTTTCATTTCATATTTAATACTAACTATATTTTCTTTTCCTTTGTTCTGGAAACCAAATCTATTTATTATTTTAACCTTATTTCCCACTTCACTCCTTAAAACTTAAATGACAGCATATGACTACTTTAATCACTAACTTTCTGTGATTAGGACAGTAAATTTTAAGGGTTTTTTTTTTTTTTTTTTTTTTAAGGTTTTTGTAACACCAAAAAAACCCCCACACTCTCATTCTGTACTTAAAGAAAATTTTGTTCACTTAACAGTTTATAAACAAGCAACTTCTCACTAAACATTTAAAAATATTTAATTAACTAAAATGTAAAGACATAACTTTCTTCTACCTAGAAAACAAGCAACTGATACGTGATTAGGAGGAAGGAGCAGTACTGTCCTGGTAAGAAGGGTAGGGTAGGGAGCAATACACAAGTAAGGAAAGAATGAGAATACTGAATGAAAAATTCAGGGTCCACTATCATAATGCTATCTAATTCGTTCTTAAAATTACTTGATACACACACCTATTAAAATCTGGAACACTGAAAACACCAAATGCTGGATCAAAAAGAACTCTTACTTCATTCTTTTTTGGAAGACATCTGGAAGGATATTTGGAAGACAGTTTTGGCAATTTCTGACAGAATTAAACATACTCTTACCATACAATCCAGCAATCACACTCCTTGGTATTTACCCCAAAAAGCCGAAAACTAACATTCATACAAAAACCTGCACATGGATGTCTGTAGTAGCTTTATTCATAACTGCCAAAACTTAAAAGTAACCAAAAGGACTGCCCTTCCAAGGTGAATGAATAAATAAATAGTGGTACATCCAGACAATGGACTATTATATAGGACTAAAAAGAAATGAGTTATCAACTTATGAAAAGACTTGGAGGAAACTTAAGTGCTATTACTAAGAAGCAAGAAGTCAATCTGAAAAGGCTACCTACAGTATGATCCCAAATATATGACATTCCAGAAAAGGTGAAATTATGGAGTAAATAAAAAGATCAGTGGTTTCCAGGGGTGGTGAACAGATAAAACACAGAGGATTTTTAGAGCAGTGAAAATACTCTGTATGATATTATAATGATGTATATATGTCATTATACACTTGTCCACACACATACAATATACAAAACCCAAGAGTGAACCCTTAGGTAAATTATGGACTCTAGGTGATCATGTATCAATGCAGGTTCATCCTTAGTTTAAAAAAAAAAAAAAAAAGCTATTCTGGTGAGTGATGTTGATAATAGGGGAGGCTATACCTGTGTGGGGAGAGGGGGTATATGGAAAATCTCTGTCCCTCAATTATGCTGTAAACCTACAACTGCTCTAAAAAAAAGTCTTTAAAAATTGCTTGATTTAACAATCAAATACGGGAATTATAAAATGACGTCTATACTGGTGACCTTGAGGGGATGGAGACCAAAGAATACAAATGTAATACACATAGACTTACTGCTTATGAAAGTCAATTAACTCTTTCGAGGTCCATTTCTCTATTTGAAAAATGAAGATAGTTCCCACAACCTTATATAGTCACTGAGGATTAGAGACAATGTACACAGACAAAGCATCCTGCACAGATGGGCCACAGTGGTGGATGAAAGTTCAGTAAGTATGGCTTTAGAATCAATACTATTATTATTAGAAAATGGTGTAAAATAATATATAAAGCTTATAACAACCAAATAATAAAAAACAGAGTTACAATAATAAAAAAGAGTTATATTTTCTTTAAAGTATAACTAAATAAAATGCTGTAGCTGTCACATTCAGTTAACTAGTATTAAACACCTAGTATACTTCCATATGCTACCGTAAGAAAGGTGTAAACTGACAGAAGCATTTTAGGCTAAACTCAATTATAGTATAGGTTCATCAATCATATGATAGATGATTATAGAAGCAGCTCCTATCACTGACAAAAATGAAATCCCGAGAAGAAAAAATACAGTTAACTAAAATCAACATAAAATCCTAATAATTTTAATCTAAAGAATAAAGTCTCATCTGCAAAACTGAGTACTAAAACATCAGCAAAGATGCATTTAAGAAGTGTTCAAAAGTGGTAAGGTGTTTTTGAAATGAGCCAAAGAGATTAAGTCAGGAAAGATGTTTATTTTCACAACCAGGAAGGTAAGGCCAAAGGGATGAGGAAGCTACTGAAGTAAATCAATGAAATGGACTTAGGAATGGATATGAGAATGAGAGGACAATATTCATAAATGATGCCTAGCAAAAAGAGCAAAGCAGGAGATTAAAAACAAATTTATGACCTAGAATTCTGGGAGACAGAGTATGGAATACTGTTTTTTGGTCTATTTGGACAAAAGAAAAAAAAAAAAGGAAATATGAGTGTGGAACATAGGAAAATGAATAGACAAGAGGAATCAAAGTTATATAGGATAAAAAAAAGTTATATAGGATTTATGAACTTTGTCTCAGCTCAGTCTCAAGAAGAAAAAGCCTTCAAACAACACTGAATAGTGGTTAAGAACAGAGTTTAATTATAATTCCACCACTTACTAGTGGAATTATTTACTTAGCCTCTTTAAAGGTTTCCTCAAATGTGAAGTGAGGATAATAGTACCCAAATCATAGTTATTTTATTCTTTTAAAAGGTTTTATTTATTTATTTGAGGGGGGAGGGGTGGGAGGGAGAAGCCGACTCCCCGCTGAGCAGGGAGCCTCAAATGGGCTCAATCCTAGGACCATGAGATCATGGTCCCTCAGGCGCCCCCATATTTTTAATATTAAATGAGATAGTATATGTAAAAATCAATGTAGAAAACACTCAATAAATAACCATTATTAATAGTTTTGAGATGCAGGGCGCCTGGGTGGCTCAGTCAGTTAAGTGTCTGCTTTCGGCTCAGGTCATGATCCCAGGGTCCTAGGATCAAGGCCCACATCCGGCTCCTTGCTCAGCAGGGAGCCTGCTGCTCCCTCTCCCTCTGCCTGCTTGTGCACTCTCTCTGTCAAATAAATAAATAAAATCTTAAAGTAATGGTTTTGAGATGCAACGTGATAAAGTAGAAAAAAGTGTTTTAAAATATTAATTTCAATACTATTAATAAATAGCACCATTCATTGAATACTGTGTGCCAGGCGTTTGCTAACTTACTTTGTATTAATTTTAATCTTCACTACATTCTTGCCAGAAAGATACTAACTTCTCTACTTTATGTTTATGAAGTACCTATGTAACTAGACAAAACAGCTGCTTAGTAACACTGTAAAATCTTCCTTTAGAAATGCAAGTATTGTGTCTTAACCTGATGATATTAAGAACATAAGATATATAAAATTACATTAACAAAGATACTGGTATAGTGGAAGTACACAGTAGAAGAAAAAGGCCTTACACAGAGACCTCCCTTTGAGAAATATCACAGAAAATTTAAGCAAAATGAAAACATCTGGGGTGGGGATAGGGAAAGAAAATCATGAAAGAGAATTTAAGAAATGAGAGAGTTTAAGAAAAATGTATTTCATATATTAGCTAGACTGGGGATTTTCTATTATTAATAAGAGTAGCTAATGCCTGCTATGCATGTTACTTGCTGCTTTATATTCATAAAATTTTTTCATGGCAATCTTGCAACATAAATATTATTCATTCACCAAAAATTTATTGAGTACCTACTGGGTGCCAGGCATTGTTAACAACTGATCACAAGGTAACAGTGTCCTTGCCCTGTCCACAGCTTGCAGATTATTACAGAAACTGAGACTCCTTCAAAGAGGTTAAGCAGTTTGCCTAAATTTACATAGCTAATAAACGAACAGAGCGAAAATATGGACTCAAATCTAAAACCCATGTTCTTACCAACTACACTTACTGCCTCAACACAATAAAAATATAAACTCTGTAATACTGACAAAGTACAAAACTATATGAAGTGATATAAAATTTCCTCAAGAAAAATTAAAACCATCATATTACTGTTTTTAATAATACATGAATAATTAATTTTATTTAATTTTAATTCAGTAATATTCCACGCTAAATGCAGCCACAACACTTAAAGGATTAAAAACTTTGATATTAGTTCAAGAGGAAAACAGCTGTTATCCAAAGTTAACATTATCTACATTATCTGACCTAGTCTGATTGATTACTTAAGTGTTCCTATCAAAAAATTAAAAAATCCTAAAGAAAAAACAATAGATCTTTGTGGAAATCAGCAAAAAATTATAACAATGCCATCTATAGGACAATTAGTAGAATGCAGACAACTAACTGGAACTTGCAAACAATTCCTAACCATCTTCATTATGAATTTATAGAATGAAAATTATTCATCAGTAAACCCCTGAAAACTGGATCTTACCCTACATATTATAAAACTAGAAACTGTCAGAACTCAATATGTAATTCTTATATACTACTATATTTGGGCTTCTATAAATAGTAGTGAACACTTTCAAACCTACCAGTGTTAGTTGGGTTCTACTGCTTCATAATATACAACCCTTTAAATCATATTCAAGCCAAAAAGTTAGTATCTAATACAGACTTTACACAGAAAGCCAAAACATGTCAAGACTAAACTAAGTTATAAGTAACTTTCATGGCTCAGAAAAAAACTTCTGAAAATAAAATTTTAAAACAGTATTTATCAGAATACTTAAGTTGTAAAGTAACATAGCCAAATACTGGTTATGTTTCAGGTCACAGAAAAAAGAATGACTGTAAAAGTATGAAACTGGTCAATTTCTGCAAAGGATCTTAAGTAGTTTTTAATAAGAACTATTTACCAAGAAAACTTAAAGATTACCCTAGTTACCAAATTAAGAGATATCAATAAAGATAATGCCCTCAATTTATTCACATAGGGAAAGAAAAATAAATGTAAAATCTCTACCTGAGAGAGTAGCATCACTGGCTCACAGAAGCCAGTTTCAACTGGATTAGTTACAACAAATATTTTCTTTAAAATGTATTTTAACTCAGTCTACAGAGATATTACTGGAAAGTACCTAAAAGTACTTAAAGGTGGTAGAATAGAAAGCTGTAGTTCAATCTACAAATACACTGCCTGACCTATCATCATTCACACTTTAAAATTCCCTTTATCAAAAGTAAGGTAAGGAAAGGCAAACCAATTTACAAGGGTTTGCTTTTTGACATGTCATTTATCCTCTTGACAAAACTGCCATGGTACATAAAATTACCAAGTCTAGGAATAACAACACTATCAGATAAATTAGGTGATATATGAATCACACAAAAAAGTGGACCTCAGAGAGATTCTTACTTGCCTAACTTCATAAAATGCGTAAGTAGGAAAGCCAAATCCAGGACTTTCTGGTGTAAAACCTAATATAGGTGTAGTAATCCCAAATATCACAGTTAAAAAGCCAAACTGATCCCAGAGAAAATTGATAGACGTGTGCCTGATACTTTCCACAGTACATACTAGGTTAAAAGTATAATACATACTAATGACTAAAGGAAAATCTAACCACAGTTTTGTTTCACACACAGATCTTATTGACTCAAAAATTTCTTTCTAAGAATATAGTCCTGGGGTACCTGGCTAGTTCAGTCGGTAGAGCATGCAACTCTTGATCTTGGCATCAAGCCCCACACTGGGCACAGAGCTTACTTTAAAAAAAAAAAAAAAAAAAAAAAAAGACTATCCTCCTAAACCGGGCAACCTTAAACTGAGATTTAACCTACACTATGAATAGCATGATTTTCCTTATTCAAATATCAAACTAACATATATTCAGGGTAAGAGACAAGCGTACAGAAATTATAATAAAGACCCAATTTTTAAGAAATGGATCAAAAACCAAAGTCATTATATGAAAAACAAGGGAGTAGAAAACAGGCAGTAAAAGAAACTGGTAATATACTTTCAAGAACCATATTGAGGAAAACACTGTATTTCAACTATAAAAGAATCATTTATTTCCCTTTATTAATGAATTACAATTTACCAAAACAATATAAAATTAAAAACGAAGTTTTAAGGCATTAATCAATTTTGTACTAATCACATTCACTTTGGAAAGCTGGCATTTTCATAAAATAACTTTATAAATTATAGGATTTTACTCTGGAGTAAACTAGTTCTCCTTTACTTAATTGAAGGCAAACTAAAATCCTTGCTATTTTGTGTGTGTGTAACCTGCAAAATTGGGAAAAGTCAGTGACAGTGTGGACTTATCTTCCTAAGTTCTCAAGTCCTAAATCATCACTTTTGATTCTGACTTGGCAAGAATATAAAGAAAAATAATCCTCGGGGCGCCTGGGTGGCACAGCGGTTAAGTGTCTGCCTTCAGCTCAGGGCGTGATCCCGGCGTTATGGGATCGAGCCCCACATCAGGCTCCTCCACTATGAGCCTGCTTCTTCCTCTCCCACTCCCCCTGCTTGTGTTCCCTCTCTCGCTGGCTGTCTCTATCTCTGTCGAATAAATAAAAAAAAATCTTTGAAAAAAAAAAAAAGAAAAGAAAAATAATCCTCACTGGAATGATTATGTTCATTCCATGGTAAGGAAGAAGGCAGGCACAATATTACAAGATAGTTTCAAGTGAAGAGAGTCCTTTTTACTTTGCTTTGGTGTGACTCTTATAACAGGAAAAATGTCATCAGACCATTATGGTTCTAATGGTAATTTTGCTATACTTTTAAGATTTTAGCCTAGGTTTTTACATCTCTCACTCCATTTTCAAAATAGTACTCAAACCAGAAGCAGTATGTACTCATGAAACCTTCAGTAATGATTTTTACAGGAGATAAAATTTTACTTTTGAAGGTACACATAAATGCACTTCAGGCGCAGGGGTAAAATGTAATCTAGAATGACTTTCCTTTGGTGGGTGTGAAGGGGTAAGGGAAGCACTAAAAAATTAGCTAGAGATTTAGAGTATATTAGTTGGTATTGAGGAAAGAGTAAGGTAATCTGAAAGTTTCTACATATATATTTATTTTTTTTAAAGATTTATTTATTTATTTGGGGGGAGCAGAGGGAGAGGAAAAGAATCCTCAAGCAGACTCCCCACTGAGCGCAGAGCCCAACTTGGGCCTCAGTCCCAGGACCCTGAGATCATGACCTGCGCCAAAACCAAAAGTCAGATGCCCAACCAACGGAGCCACCCAGGCACTCCAGTAATCTTAAAGTTTCTTAAAGAGGAGATAAAAATGACCCACTGTAAAATGGAATTTATAGGTCCTGAATGACAAAATCAAAATAGCAAGAGCAAAAAATTTTGCAGCAGTCAAAGCAAAGAACTGGAATGAAGAGCAAAGTGGCTATGGTGACATACAGAGAAGTTGGGGAATACAGATCTCTGTTTCTGAGCCTAGTTATGACAAACATCTTCCAAGTTTGATTTAAACCTAACGGTTAAATTTTATAATTAAACCCTTGTTAAACATTAACATTTAAATGTCTTCAAAAGCTGCTAAAAACTAGTCAATAAACTATTTTAGGATGAGACATAATAAGCTCAGTCTTTGAAATAAATTATTAGAAACTAACAAAAAGGTATGTAATGTCCCAGACACAGGTTAAAGATGCCAGTGAAAGTATGTGAGGTGGCCAAGCTATTGAGATGAAGAGTTCAGTGTTGGAGGTGGTCATGGAAACAAGCAACACTTTTCTTTGCTGGAAAACGATTATAAAATGAGACCATTTTAATAGCCACTAGTAGAAAAAACATAATATGCTGTGTCCATTTCTCAGAATACATATGAAATAGTCTTGTAATTGTCCTTTAAGAACATTATTTCTCGTTCTACAGTAACGTGTTCTTTATTATCAAAAGAATACCAGAGAGCAGATTTCCAAGTTCAGCCTACTAAATACAAGGCATCAACTCTAAACTTAGTCAAATATCAAAAGTTGTGTCACATATGTCCTAACAATTTGATTATGACTCATTCAAGGTCTACTTGTATGATTTCACCATATCTGAGTATCATCTGTGTACCATTACTTACTTAATCTTTTTCTTGAAAATGGCTACTTACTGAAATGCTCTGATAAATTAATAGGATGCTTGTAACAAGTGCTTCTCAAGTGATACAAACCTATTTGCCCTTCGGTTCTGCTATCATCAATTTATGCCATCCTAGTCTTTGAAAACATTTGCATTTCTGTCACCTGAGAAGCTTTTTCTTTTTCAAACTTCCCCTTGTCACAATGAAATCAGGGGTGTAATGCGGAATAGTTATATTTTTCTGATATTTGTATCCCCTATCCCTCGCAGAAAAGCTGCTTGATGTAGTAACTAAGAAAATGATGAGAACCTGTCCTGGAAATGGCAAAGTAGTATAAACATCAAATGTACAAAAGAAACTTCAGTGAGTTCCAAATACAACAATCCATCTTCACAAACTTTCCCAATTAGTAGGTGGCAGAGTTGGGATTCAAATCCAGGAAACCTGGCTTCAGGGTCCAAGTCATTAACCCTTATACCATGCAGACTGCTGCCACAATCCATTTTGGAATTTATAAGATAAACTAGAATACCTGACAAAAGTTTCTAGAAGATATCTAAGATAGTTCCAGTTAAGTCTATGCCTACAGACACCTGTTTGTGTGGTACTCAAAAAAATTCTATTCCTGTGAACACTCCAATTAACAAGAATCTGTATGTCAGTGTCATAAAGAGCCTTTTTTCAGCATGCATATGGATTAATTTGCTATTGTTAGAAAAGAAGTTGAGGATTCTTTGCTTATGTAAACAAATGTACTTCAAATGAAAATATGTTGTTTCTCAATCACGCATATGCCAGTAAAGACTTTGCCTACAAAATTAAAAGCATCTTTTTTTTTTTTTAAGATTTATTTATTTGAGAGAGAGTGTGTGTGTGCATGAGTGGAGGGAGGGGCAGAGAGAGAGAAAGAGAGAGAATCTCAAAGCAGACTCCCTGCTGAGCATGGAGCCTGATGTGGGGCTCAATCCCAGAACCCTGAGATCATGACCTGAGCCAAAACCAAAGCTCAGCTGCCCAAGAGATGAGGCATCCAGGCACCTCAAAAACTCCTTTTTTATTGCAATAAATACTGCAAACTTAATCACAGGATATGTTCAAAATCATGCTTTTTAATAAAAGATGAAAATAAAGTTTACAGAAGTACACAGTGAAACAAGAGAAAGATAATTCAAGACATAAATACATTAATGTCATACTGTCAACTGACATATGGAAAGACTACCTTTTATTCTGAAGTTATCTTTCTTACTTTCCCTTTTAAGTATTAAAATGCCCCCCTTAGCAACATAGAAAGCTGATAATCCAACAGTAAAATTTAACTGGTTGGTAAAATTCACTTAAAAAACAAAATCACTTTTGGTGAAATACTCATATTTAACTCGCTGGCATTTCCAATACAAAAATGAAGAGATGGCTTCATTGTCCACATGCTTAATTATATTTTTCAAAGTTTCAGAGAAAGTTGTCAGTTTCTTCCAAACTAAATCAATAATTTAGTAAATAACTTTGGAAGAGGGGTCATCCTCTGCCTAACTTATCAGAAAAACAAATCCAAACATCTAAAGAACTTGTAATAAAGAAGAAACCTTCTGGAAGTCAATAATCTACCTTTATTACAGAAACTTCAAATTTGGATAAAGTGTACTGAGAAAAGAAATTTCACTTTTTTTTTTTCATCAGGAAATAGTTTGGGGAAAAAAGAAAAGAAAATTACCACAAATGAAATGACAACAATTCATTTGCAACAACTGAGCGCAGTCATTCCACATATATTTTTCCATGGGAGATAATAATGTGGTAAAGAAATGGACACCAGATGCATTTCCTTTAAGTCTGTGCTCTACCAATGATAATAAATGATGAAATATTATTTCACTGACTTATAAGTTAACAGCCAGATCCTTAGGGAATTTGATACTGTGCAAAGAATTTCTTTTTTTTTTTTTTTTTTTAAAGATTTTTATTTATTTATTCGACAGAGATAGAGACAGCCAGCGAGAGAGGGAACACAAGCAGGGGGAGTGGGAGAGGAAGAAGCAGGCTCATAGCGAGGAGCCTGATGTGGGGCTCGATCCCAGAACGCCAGGATCACGCCCTGAGCCGAAGGCAGACGCTTAACCGCTGTGCCACCCAGGCGCCCCTGTGCAAAGAATTTCTGGTGTTCAATTAGCATCAATTCGACAAAAGATGAAGGCAGCTTTGGAGATCCTAAGGCATATGTTACCACATACTACTATGTGATAAGACTTATATTATCTTTATATGTCAAAACAAAGGTCAGAAACCACTTAAATGAGAGTGATGAATAGGAGTTGGCTATTTTTAAAGAATCCTCTTTTGACTTTAAGTGAACAAAGGTTTCTGAGCTAATAACTATTTCAAATACGTAAACCTTTATGCATTCTTAATATTAAATTGTAATCCTGCAAATAGTGAAAGTTTTACTTCTTCCTTACCAGTTTGGATGCCTTTTCTTTTTGTTGTCTGACTGCTGTGGCTAGGATTTCCAGTACCATGTTGAATAAAGTGGTGAGACTAGACATCCTTGTCTTGTTCCTGACTGTAGGGGAAAAATTTTCACTATTTGATGATGACATGATACTATCTATAGAAAACCTTAAAAACTCCACAAAAAACTACTAGAACTGATAAATGAATTCAGCGAGGTTGAAGGATAAAATCAATATACAGAAATCCATTGCACTTCTATACACTAATAATGAAGCACCAGAAAAAGAAACTAAGAAAACAATCCCATTTACAACTGTACCAAAAATAATAAAATACCTAGAAATAAACTTAACCCAAGAGGTGAAAGACCTGTACTCTAAAAACTATAAAACAATGATGAAACAAACTAAAGATGACACAAAGAAATGGAAAGACATTCTATGCTCATAAATTGGAAGAACTATTATTGGAAATATTATTAAAATGTCTATACTAAGGATGCCTGGGTGGCTCAGATTTAGGTTAAGCATCTGCCTTCGGCTCAGGTCATGATCCCCGGGCTCTGTGATCAAGTGCACATCAGGCTCCTTGCTCAGAAGGGAGCCTGCCTCTCCCTCTGCTTGCCACTCCCACTGCTTGTGCCCTCTCCCTCTCTCTCTCTGACAAATAAATAAAATTCTTTAAAAAAAAAAGTCTATACTACCCAAAACAATCTACAGATTTAAGGCAAACCCTGCCAAAATACCAACAGCATTTTTCACAGAGCTAGAACAAACAATCTTAAAATTTTTATGAAACCACAAAAGATTCCAAATAGCCAAAGCAATCCTGAAAAAGAAAAACAAAACTGGAGGTACCACAATTCCAGATTTCAAGTTATATTACAAAGTTGCATAATCAAAAGAGTATGGTACTAGCACAAAAACAAACAGATCAATGGAAAAGAATAGAAAGCCCAGAAATAAACCCATAATTATATGGTCAATTAATCCTCGACAAAGGAGGCAAGAATATGGAATGGGAAAAAGACAGTCTCTTCAATAATGGGTGTTGGGAAAACTGGGCAGCTACATGCAAAAGAATGAAACTGGACCACTTTCTTACACCATACACAAAAAAACCCTCAAAATGGATTAAGGGCCTAAAGGTGAGACCTAAAACCATAAAAACCCTAGCAGAGAGAACAGAAATTTCTCTCACATTGGTCATAGCAACATCTTTCTCCATATGTTTTCTAAGGCAAGTGAAACAAATACAAAAATAAACTACTGGAATTACATCAAAGTACAAAGCTTCTGTACAGCAAAGGAAACAACCAACAAAACTAAAAGACAACATACCAAATGGGAGATGTTTGCAAATGACGTATCCAATAAAGGGCTGGAATCCAAAATACATAAAGAACTTATACAACTTGGGGTGCGTGGGTGGCTCAGTCAGTTGAACGTCTGACTCTTGGTTCCACCTCAGGTCACGATCTCAGGATCATGGAATCAAGCCCCATGTTGGTTTCGTGCTCAACGGGGAGTCTGCTGGAGATCCTCTACCTCTTCTTCTCCCTCTGCCCCTCGCCCCGTTCATGCATGTGCTCTCCCTCTCAAATAAATAAATCTTTAAAAAAAAAAAAAAGAACTTCTATAACTTAACACCTAAAAACCAAATAATCCAATTAAAAAAGGACAAAGGCATGAACAGACACTTCTCCAAAGAAGACATACAGATAGAAGGCTGACCGACACATGAAACGATGCTCAACATCACTCATCATCAGGGAAATACAAATCAAAACCACAATGAGATATCACTTCCTACCTGTCAGAATGGCTAAAATAAAAAACTTAAGAAACTACAGTGTTGGTGAGGATGAGGAGAAAAAGAACCCAAGTGCATTGTTCATGGGGATGCAAACTGGTAAAGCCACTGTGGAAAACAGTATGGAGGTTCTTGGAAATATTAAAAATAGAACTACCCTACAATCTAGGAATTACACTACTGGGCATTACCCAAAGAATATAAAAGCACTAATCTGAAGGGATATATGCACTCCTATGTTTACTGCATTATTTACAATATCCAGACTATGGAAGCAATCCAAGTGTCTGTCAATAGATGAATGCATAAAGAAGATGTGGTATATTTACACAATGGAATATTATTCAGCCATAAACAAGAATGAAATCTTACCATTTGCAACAACATGGATGGACCAAGAGAGTATAATGCTAAATGAAATAAGCCAGTCAGAGAAAGACAGATACTGTATGACTTCAACCATATGTGATTTTTAAGAAACAAAACAAACAAAGAAAAAAAAAGACAAACCAAAGACCAAACTCTTTTTTTAAAAAAAAATTTCATTTAAACTCAATTTAGCTAACATATAGTATATTATTAGTTTCAGGGGTAGAATTTAGCAATTCATCAGTTGCATATAATACCTAGTACCCTCCTTAATGCTCATCCCCCAATTATTCCATCCCCCCATCCACCTCCCCACCAGCAACCTCTCCTCTCCAGAGAGAAGAACCAGCCTCCTTCTCTGTTTTTATCTTATTTTATTTTTCCTTCCCTTCCCCTATGTTCATCTGTTTTATTTCTTAAATTCCACATGAGTGAAATTATATGGCATTTGTTTTTCTCTGACTTATTCACTTAGCATAATACACTCTAACGCCAATCCATGTCATTGCAAATGCAAGGCTTCACTCTTTTTGATGGCTGAATAATATACCATTGTATGTATATACCACATCTTTATCCATTCATCTGTTGATGGACATCTGGCCTCTTTCCATATTTTGGCTATTGTGGACATTGCTTCTATAAACACTGGGGTGCATGTACCCCTCTGGATTACTATTTTTGTATCCTTTGGATAAATACCGAGTAGTGCAACTGTTGCATTGCAGGGCAGTTTTATTTTTAACTTTTTGAGGAACCTCCATACTGCAAAAACCAGACTCTTAACCATAGAGAACAAACTGATGGTTACCAGAGGGGAGGCTGGTGAGGGGATGGGTAAAATAAGTGAAGGGAATTAAGAGTACACTTAACTCGAGCACTGAGTAATATATAGAACTGCTGAATCACTATATAGTATGACTGAAACTAATGTAACACTGTAGTCTAACCACACTGGAATTAAAAATTAAATTTTTAAAAAAAGAAAAGAAAAATAAATAAATAAATTCCTTCGATTCTACAGTTAGGATATAGCTTCAGTGTTTTTTTCATAAGGGTACTGTTGTTGAGAAAATTCCTATCGAGAATTACTGGAGCAAAAAAACTATACTGAACCTGTCTGTACTGACCTCAGAACTTATAAAGCTCTAATAAAAGCCTTTAGACTACTTACCAAATTTGATAAAAAGAAGTATGTAGGAAGGGTCTGTATAGGAATCAAATCAATTTGGTTGATTTTGTCTAATAGATTTCATCCTAAGATTAAATATTCAAAATGAAGCTTTCTACTATTTGTAATTCTATCCAAAATTTTATTAGAAACTAATTTTAAGCCATACCTTAAAAATACGATGCTACAATTTATATAGGTTTAATTAATCTATATAGATTTTTAAAAAAGATTTTATTTATTTATTTGAAAGAGAGAGACAGAGATAGTGACAGAGATAGTGAGAAAGAGCAGGAGTGGTGTGGAGAGGGACAGCAGGCTCCCCACTGCCTAAGGAGCCAGACTTGAGGCTTAATCCCAGGACTCTGGGATCACACCTGAGCTGAAGGCAGACGCTTAACCAACTGAGCCACCCACGCACCCCTCTATGTAGGTATTTCAAAAGTGTTTAAGATACACAAAACTTTTTGGATAGTTGTTTAGAAATACATTAGAATTTATACCCCTGAGAAATGTCAAAATAAATGCCCAAGAATAAGGAAATGGTTACATATACAAGTGTTTGATAGACTACAGTCTGAAAAATACCCCCAATGTTATTTTAAAGGTAACTAATGTAATTTTTAAAAAGTAAAATAAAAACTTTGAGGAAACCCTTTTTTAAAAATCTCAAAAAAAATTTAGTTTAAAATAATATTTAAAAGTGGCTATCATTAAAATTAAAATAGCAAAACAAAATCTCAAAACCACTTAAGTTCTCCAAAAGATAGTAAGTACTCTATAACCAAGCAAATTACTAACCTTCCCTCAAATTCAGTTTATATTTACTATACAGTTTTGAAGGTAATAAATAAATATGGGTTGTGTGAGAAATAGTCAATATAAAAGCAATAAGCCACTTCCTGGCACTAAAAGTGATAAAAAAAAAATTTTCCCTACCATTTAATAAGCAGAATTATGGCAACAATGGCCAATATCCATTTAAGACTATCAACACTATTTCTTGAGATGAACTACAAAATGTGACATTTAATGCTCACCAAATATCCATGTGCTCTCCACATGTCCCAGACCCTTACTGATATGGGCAGAGCCATGTAACTGGTTCTGGCTAATGCACCATAAGTGGAAATGACCTGTGTGTCATTTCACCACCAAAATACGGAGGAGGTAACGGGAAAACCCTCCAGCTCTTTTTTTCTCTGTGGTCATCACTGCGGGGTCTAATGTTCCTGATGTGCCATTACACATTGTCAGAAACTCCATCGTCTGGCTTCTTGAGCTGGGTGGAGCTGGGTGGAGCAGGTCTCTTCCTGCTGATAAATTGTGTTGGCTAAGTAATATGAGCAAAAATAAACCTTGGTTGTGGATTGTAGTATAAACCTATGCTATTCTGACTATTACAGGGTTTATTAATAATAGATCACAATAATCTGGTCCACTTATTTAGTAGGCCTGGCTTCAAAGAGAAGAACCCCACAATAAGCCAGTTGCTTTAATGTGTTAACTATTTCCCATAATCAATGGATTAAACACAAACATATAATAAATACCATCTTATCCAACTTCTAATATGCAACCATACTAAAAAATATATTAAGAACACTAGACACTTATAAAAATACATTTTCACATAACTAAAAAACTCTTATAATACAAACTCACATTTGTTTCATACCTTATTTTTGTTTTGTCCCTTTCTCTCTTTACATACACTTTTTTTGTAGCTAAACCACTTGAGTTAATTGCATTTTAACACTGTACCCTAAGAAAAAGGACATTCTCCTCTACAATAATAAACTGTCACACTTAAATTTAACTTGGATAGAATTATCTAATATACAGTCCATATGCAATTATCCCAAAAACATCCTCAAAAGAGGCAATACAGGATCACTCAATCAATTAATCAAGGATTACACTGTATTTGATTATCATGTCTCTTTTAGAACATTTTCGCAACCTATGTTTTCATTTTTATTTTTAAATTTTATTTAGAGAGAGAAAGAGAGTGCATGTGCAAGCAGGGAGGGGCAGAGAGAGAGAGAATATCAAGGAGGCTCCACATCCTGCGCACATGGAACTTGAGGCCAGGCTCACAACCCTGAGATTGTGAACTAAGACAAAATCAAGAGCCGGACGCTTAACTGACTGAGCCCCACTCTCTACACCTGTATTTTTAATGTTTCAAGGCACTGATATTTTTGAAGAGTTAATGCCAATTTCCTCTATTTTAATTGCTTTGACTTTTTTCCCCTCATGATTGGATTCAGAGTAAAAGAAATTGTGTTTTTATAATTTAAAAAATTATAGAAAGTAAACCACAACAAATCTTGGCTAGTGGGGACATCACTAGAAGTCTTGTGAGTAAGACATACTCTCCAGGGCAAACATTAACCACTCTTACTTAGAACCTGCATGCTGAGGACTTTCAGTCCTGACTTTGCCTTAAACCCGAGGCTTATATAATCAACTGACTGCTGGACACCTTCAAATGGCTGCCCTGTACTACAGACAATTCAAATTTAAGATTGAACATCTTTTGAACAAACTCATCTTGGCCACAAAACTTAATGCTACTCTCCTTCCTCCCATATTCCTTTTCTAAATTAAGTATCAGCACTTCATCCAATCTCTGAAGCCTAGTCAAGACATTTCCCTCTGCCTTACCCCATATCAAATAAGACACCAAAAAGACCTATGAATTTAATCTGTATTTCTTAAAACCATTCTCTTCTATCCTACTAAACTGCCTTTGTTCTAGAATTTTAGCATTTTTTTGTTTCCCAGACTTTTGCAATAGCCTAATTGGTTCCCATCTTCCAGTCGTACAATTTTTAGATGTAGCTTTCTCACTGTACCAGACTAATATTTAAGACACAAATTTAATCAAACAGCTCACCTCTTAAAATCTTTCAGTGGTTCCCCTTTCAAGAACAGAATAAAGTTCAAACTCAGCATAGCCCACAAGGCTTTACAAAACTGATTGCCCATCTATATCTCCAGTTACTTCTTGATTTACTCTTGATGCTTTTTTTTCAGTTACATTGTTTTACTAACTGTAGTCACTGGGTATCATTTTTATAATTTTTGCAAATTTTCCTCTGAAGCAAAAGATATTTCATGGGGGCAGAAGAACAATAACATTTAAAGTTCATTAACTTTTTCCTATGTAAATTTCACAACAAATAGTTTGATCAGGGAATATTTGCTTTGCCTCTACACTAGGTGTTGTATGAAGTACTATGAGAGATACAAGTTAGGCATGTACCCGGTTCTAGGGAGTTTCCAGTATAGAATACAGATTTTTTTTTTTAAAAAAAGATACACATATAATTACAGATAAGTAGAAAAGCACAAAGGTCATAAACAAGATACAACTAAGTTCAAAGAAAGGAGAAATTATCCGAGTAGGGAAGGCTAGAAAGAAATCAGGGAAGATTTCCTAGAGGAGGTGGCAGCTGGTGCCTTGAAGAATATGAAAGGTTTGGGTGTGAGTGTGAACGAAATAATCATGGCTACTACCAACTCACTTTCTGTAAGGCAACTATTCTAAATTAGTTTTCTGCCCTTACACACGTAAGGAATGTGACACTTTCCTTCAGAAATAAAGGCACATTAAAACCGATTCTCGGGGTACCTGGCTGGCTCAGTCAGTAGAGCATGTGGCTCTTGATCTCAGGGTTGTAAGTTTGAACACGCTGGGTGTAGAGATTACTTAAAATGAAATCTTAAAAAAAAATAACTGATTCTCAAAGGGAGAGCAGTAGTAAGTGGATGGTTTCTCAGAATCTCATGAGTATCCTCTGGGAAAAAGTTCTCATGGTGCTCTGCCCTCCATACTACTTCCTCTAAACGGGGAACTCTGGTCTTAAGAGGACACCTGACCAAATTCGAGCAAGTTTCTCCAGATTCCTATACTCTTCATACAGGGCTAACCTAGATATAGAGAGCAAAATAACAAAATCTTTTTTCCTCCTAGTTCAGCTAAGAATTTCTCAAAGAGAAGGTGAATGACAAGAAAAGAATAAAACAAACCAAGAATTTACAGATATTAAAAGAGCAGACATGTTTATTCATTATAGAATTCCCATCCTAAAACACAACTGACCACACAAGCTCATGCCATAAATCTACTTTAAATAATGTCTATAATAACATCCTCCCTCCTGGAAGAGTTGAGTCAGTGTACAGCTTATATAGTAATTTTTCAGGGCTAGGCACAGTACTGAAACACAGTAGTAGTAGGTCCTGTATCTCCCTTTTCTTTAAAAAAAAAAAAAAGTTAAAAGTTTACTTCTTTACAGAGTGAAGAGGTAGAAATGCAAATTATTGGGGGTATACTGTCTATAGCTGGAAATATATTAACACAAAACTGCTTCTATGAGCACATTTAAGATAACAGCACTAATACTATCATATGCTCAGAAGACACTGTCAAGCATGGAAATGGAACGGGCTGAAGCTGACAAAAGGAGACCAGTTTCATAGGCTCCTGTAATAATCTGAGTATAAAGTAATGAGGATATGAACTAGGGTAAAAGCAATAAAAACAACAAAGGTATATATGGGAAAGATGTTTTGGAGGTTGGGTCCTACCACTGAAGTGAAAAAAACAAACAAACAAACCAACAACAACAGGAGAAAAGAGAAACAGTCAAAACATTTGAGACTATGGTACCCACGAAGACAGTATGGCTTATTGCTCCATTAATTACTAGGTCTTTTTAAAAGTCTTTCTGGGTAAAGATTCAAGAGGCAGGCTTTCTATTAAGTGCAACTGGGTTGTCCAAAGGAGGAAATAAAGGTAAATGATGGGGGAATCAACTGCTAGAAGAACAAAGAAAGCATTCTTTCTTTCTCAACCTTTGAAAGTCTTGTTCTACTTTTTAATTTATTCATTTAAAATATCACCTTCCAGGCCTCACTTACACATACACACAAGCATGTACACACATATTTTTATTGCAAAACTGGGATCATACTAATCATACTATTCTAAATTGGTTTTTTTCTTTAATGATATAGTTTGTTAATAATTTATCCAGTAAACAAAGTCCTTTCTTTAAAAAAAAAAATAGATGTATCATAAACTATTTAACCACCATTTATAACCACTTAGGTGGATGGGGTTTTTGTTCTTGGTTGGTTGTTTTACTTCTATTTATTTACATTTGGCTATTACCAATAACACCGCAAATACACATCCTAAAAGATGAATTTATATGTCCTCCAAGATTTCTATTGGCTAGATTTCTTGAAGTGGGGTTAATGCGAAATAGGCGTGAGCATTTTAAATCTTGATTGACACAGTAGTGCAAAATTACCCTTCAAAAACATTTGCAGCAAGTCCTCTCCTGCATTTACAAGCCATCAACTGTTGGAATGAAAAAGACCCAAATCCTTCCCATTTGTTTCCCTAATAACATTGAACCCTAATCCTCTTCACTCATGTCCAATGTGAAGTTTCAATCCAAACACTACAACATGAAATTAACCTATTTTTAAAAGAGCTAACTGGCATTCTTCTAGAGTAGACCAACGAATTCTCAATGGAAGGTGGTACTCAGTCATCAACTGCAAAAAACTTTGAGAGCATTTTTGGTATTCATAATACCTGAGAGAATAAGTGGCAGTAGTGAGTAGGACACTAAACCACATTCCAGCACAATGAATGTTCTGCCCGAAAAGCCAACAGCACTCACCCACCTCTGGTTGGGAAATACAGAACTAGACAATTGGGATATGCTGCTCAGTTTTGATTATAAAAGTCTGGAAAGACAGTCAACAAGGCTGACGTGGGGACGTGGTAACAATTTCAGGATGGGATACACATAAAGTAATAGTTCTGTGAAGTATTTAGAATATTATAAATTTATTTTCCTTTACCTCATTTCTTAGGTAAGACCTCAAGTTTCTAAAGAGCCTGTATCTGACTGACTACTTCTGAAATTCAGTGCTTAAACTTTTTAATATTGTGACTTACTGGTGTACATTGTTTCTTTTTTGCTCTCCAAGATTAAATACACAATGGCTGTGCTATTTTGGATGCAACCTTGGACACTGAAAAGAGGAAACTGGAAAGAGAATTTACGATTATTTTTTCAAAAGATACCCGAAGCTCTTCGGTTATTTCTAAAGTAGTATCTTTAATACCATTTTATTTCTTAAAATCATAATTTCCTTGTGGTGCTAATTCTATGTTCCTTATACAGTACCTGGACAGTAACTAACTATAGAACATACAATGTCAGCTCAATAAATTTTGAATACAAGGTTCACTTTAATATTAGGAAAATTTAAAAACAAATCTCAATGATGACTGGTTTCTGATTTAAGAATCTTCTCTAGGGGGCGCCTGGGTAGCGCAGTCGTTAAGCGTCTGCCTTCGGCTCAGGGCGTGATCCCGGCGTTCTGGGATCGAGTCCCACATCGGGCTCCTCCACTGGGAGCCTGCTTCTTCCTCTCCCACTCCCCCTGCTGTGTTCCCTCTCTCGCTGGCTGTCTCTCTGTCACATAAATAAATAAAATCTTTAAAAAAAAAAAGAATCTTCTCTAGGATATGATCTGAAAAGAGCCAAAAACATAAAAACGAATAAAACCTAAACATCCATGATATATAAAATATAATTTGTTCTCCCCATAAAGGGCTATCATATGTAAAGTTAACTTAGACATATTGGATTTTTTTTTTTAGTTGAAATGACAGTTTGCAAAATTAAAGAACTTGTAAGTAAATATTATAGCATTCTGTGATCTCATCTCTTTACACTCAAATAAGGACTTTTATTTTAAAAAACTGTCTTTCAGCATGTAAACATTCTACATGCTGGCAGTTAGAGCGTGTATAATATTTTTGTATTCTACTACAATTATATTAAATATAATCTTTCTCTGTGTTAACCATACTGCCTTTTATAAGGCTGCATAAAGCCACCAGAATTGAATGAATATATGGGTTTTGCTGTGCCATGTCGGCACTGGGTATTAGCTCTAAAGCACATCTTTTTGGGGCAGGTAGGTACCCATTTGGCTACATGAAAATGTCCTATCAAACTTGTTTTAGATTTTAAAAAGTATTTTTCTACTGTTCATTTAGAATTTGTACTTTCATTTGTGTGAATTGTTCTTTGCTCATTTTTCTACTGAAATCTTGATGATTTTCATATGAATTGTTAAGTATTTATTTTAGTTATTACCTTTCAGGCCTTTCTTCAGAGGCATTTTTGAGAAGTCTAAGGCTTTTTTTCCCCCTTTTTATTCTAAAGGTAATATATGCACATTATAAATGTTTTTAGGATACAGATTAGACTATAATCCTGTCAGTCTAATGCAACTACAGTATGTTTTAGCATATTTTCTTCTGGTCTTTTCTGAGCAAATGCAGCTTAGTTTTAGTCCTATTGCTCCCACAATATTTTTTCTTAAGTAAGGTGGGAAAATCCACATGATAAAATGCTTCTTCAAGTTTTAACTTTCACTTGGAGTCTTACACAAAGCTATAAATAAGTATTACTTTAATTTCTGATGGCTACATAATTTTATTTTTCTTATCACTTACCTAAATCTTCCATAAGGAACACATATTATACTCTTGCAGGGGTGTTGGGAGGATTAAATGAGAAAAAGTATATAAGACTCACCTAAGAGAATATCTAGCAATTATGAGACCAAGAACAAAGTTTTTTGACTAAAGAATCACAACAACTAAAGTCTACCTAGGCAAATAGCATACTAAATAAGTATTATAGAACCTTGCTACTCTAAAAGCTTGGAAAACAGATCAGGAGTATCATACAACCTGGGAGTTTATTAGAAATGCAGACTCTCAGACCCTATTCTAGATATACTGAATCACAATCTGCATTAAAAAAGATGATCAGTGAACACCTCACAGTACTGCTTCTTAAACTTGACTACATACTTGAATCACCTGGAAAACTTTACTTATGCTTTGGGTGCCATCCATGGAAATACTGAGCTCAGTGTCAAGAATAAGAGCTGAGGGGCGCCTGGGTGGCACAGCGGTTAAGCGTCTGCCTTCGGCTCAGGGCGTGATCCCGGCGTTGTGGGATCGAGCCCCACATCAGGCTCCTCCGCTATGAGCCTGCTTCGTCCTCTCCCACTCCCCCTGCTTGTGTTCCCTCTCTCGCTGGCTGTCTCTATCTCTGTCAAATAAATAAATAAAATCTTTAAAAAAAAAAAAAAAAAGAATAAGAGCTGGGAACCGAGATTTTAAAAGTCACTCTCCAGATGATTTTAATATGCAGCAAGTTTTAAAAACGCTGTTTCAGAATGCAGACACCTAAAGTGACACAATAAAATACATGAAATCCACATTTTACCTGTCACTACCTGTGCAAAGAAATACACCACAGCATTTTTAGCACTACTTTGAAACTCATTCATATTTCTTGTGGATCAATTTTCCTACACCAAGATTGTGTTTAAGAAGCTATCATTTCCTTAAAGAACATCAAGGTTAAACTTCTAGAAAATATTCAAAATCTAGTACTTTTGAATTTTGTACACATTTCTCCAACACACAGATTTAAAAATCATTAAGTATTAATTATGTTTTCTACCGAAGACTTAATGAGAACATTGACATTTTGACAAAATAAAAGCTCAGGATGCAACAAAAAGTCAATTGTTTTATTTGACCGATATAAGTGGCTACTTTTAAGGAAAGAAAATTATCAGGTGGAGAGGAAAATTCCACAGATTGTGATCAAATTTTCACCTCACTTCCTTCTGCAAATCACCGATTTTAAGCTATCAACAAGTAAAACAAAATCTGTTCATGTAACAGAAATAATTTTTTTAAGAAAGGAGAAAACCTTGAGTCTGAGATTTTATTAAAAGAAAGGTTAACTAGGACGGCTATTAGCTTCAGCTTCTAAGATCATCTTATTTTATTTTTTTAAGATTTTACTTATTTATTTGAGAGAGAGAGAATACAAGCAGGGGAAGGAGCAAGTGAGAGGGACAGGCTGACTATGCACTGAATGCGGAGCCCAACAAAGGGCTTGATGCGACGATCCTGAAATCACGACTTGAGGAGAAATCAAAGGCTGGATGGTTAACAGACTGAGCCCCTAAGGTCATTTTAAGACCAGTGATGAAGCTATATCTGCCTTGTCGTGTGTACTGGGCATCCTTCTGTACTGTGAGCCAGAGGGGAGACTTTAAGGACTTAAGCCCTGAATCACTTTACTAGTATGAACAGATTTCCCACTGAAGCAGAATCTGGAGCTGAATGGAGCAGTATCAGGTAGAACCTTGGTTCTTTAATATCTCATTTTGCCAAAGAAATCATTTACTGGATAACTTAAGTTAGCGGAGATGGAATCACAGTGAATAGTACACCAAAGACTTTAGAATACTAAGACTAATTATTTTCACTGATTCACTCAAAGGACATAGGCAGAACTAATTTTTTAAAAGTCACTGCATTAGTTTGACAGAAAAAATAGTCACTCTTAATGAAAAGACTAATAAAGGCAACACAATGATTTTAACAAGATGAAGAAGTATGTAAGCAGGTCACAAGACTGTACTTAATGTAAAACACACTCTTGTTAAAATTAATCTTACAACAAAGATTCCCAAAAATACCATATTAGCATCATGGTCACTATTCAAAATTGCTTTGGGAGGTCTAAAAAGGCACAATTTCTTAATACCTTTTTACATGTATTAATTACATATTATATATTACGATATTGAGTATATTTTTAATTTGCAGAGACAGTCTGAAAGTAGGATTTATTTTAGGGTTGCTCTGTTTCACTGATTTATTTATCACAACAGACTGTACAGTGATGTTTTAGCTACTATAGCTTAATGATGTATTTTAACATACGGTAAGGCATGTCTGTTTTTCCCTCCTCATTAACTCATTTTTTTTCAGAAATTTCTTATTTATTTTTTGGATAAATTAAAGAAACATTATTTCAAGTTTCCCCAACCCTCATTGAAATTTTGATTAAAATATACTAAACCAATAAATAATTTAGGAATGGACATCTTCAAAATATTTTCCCTATTTGCCTTTCTAAAAGTTTTGAAGTTTTCTTTGTATGTCATATTCATTCTTCATTAAGATTAATTCAGGAGGAACTCCTGGGTAGCTCAGTTGGTTAAACGTCTGCCTTGGGCTCAGGTCATGATCCCAGAGTCCTGGAATTGAGCCACATCAGGCTTCCTGCTCAGTGGGGAGTCTGCTTCTCCTTCTCCCTCTACCCTTGCCCCCTCTCATGCGTGCTCTCTCTCTGTCAAACAAATAAAATCTTAAAAAACAACAACAAAAAAAAGATGGACTCAGGAAAGGGGCACCTTTGGATTAAACGTTTGGCCTCAGTGGGTTAAACATATGACTCTTGATTTCGGCTGTCCTGATCTCAGGGTCGTGAGATCGGAGTCCTGCACTAGGCTCCATGCAGCATGGAGCCTGCTTGAGAGTTTCTCTCTCTCCCCCTCTGCCACCACCACGCTCTCTCTCTCTCTCTCTTAAAAAAAAAAAAAAAAAGAAAAGATTGATTCAGGTCAGAGAAAAGCACAGGGTAACTGCTGTTTATATACATGAAAAACTAAATTTAAAGAATTCATTCCACACCAAGTCCAATCCTAAACTTATATGCAAATTGTAGGTTTTCCTGTTCCATCACCCACTATTAAGTCCTAAATTTTCAAATAGTATCCTCCATTAGTGGATCTCCCTAAAATAGGAAAAGACTTCCATATCAGAACCAACATACAAATGAGAAATAAGTAGCAAGAGATGACCTTATCCCATGAAGATACATTTTTTAGTAAAACTGTCTCTTCAGTTATTCAAATTCACTCATTACCTTTTCCAACTAAGTCCTGGAAAACCACATACCTCTATTCTTTTTTTTTTTTTTTAAAGATTTTATTTATTTATTTGACAGAGATAAAGACAGCCAGCAAGGGAGGGAACACAAGCAGGGGGAGTGGGAGAGGAAGAAGCAGGCTCGTAGCGGAGGAGCCTGATGTGGGGCTCGATCCCATAACGCCGGGATCACGCCCTGAGCCGAAGGCAGAAGCTTAACCGCTATGCCGCCCAGGCGCCCCCACCTCTATTCTTGACTAATAATTTTTACATAACTTAACCCTTTAAGCATTAAAAGTATGTAAAAAAAAAAAAAACCCACAAAACTCAACTTGGATCCTGCTCTTATTTTTGTTGAACTTTTTTACTTTTGCAATACTCAAATCCTTATTTAAATTCCAGTGTGTGATGACTGCAGCTCTCACAGATACCCTAAAGGAAGACTGTAGCCTTGAGAGACAACCAGAGTTTAGAGGACACCCAGCTATGCTGCTGCACCCAGATTCCTGACCCACAAGAATAGTGAGATAATAAATGTTTACTGTTCTAAGTTGCTAAGTTTTGGGGTAAGTTGTTACATAACAATTGATAACACAGTATCTGAAAAGACTGTTAATCATTTAATTTACAGTATACCAATAGTTTAACAAAATTCCTTTTGCAGAAACATATGCACTATCCTATTTATAAGCACTTCTATTCATATCACCTCTATCATACCTCATGAACAATCCTATACAGTATGTGGTATATGTAAGAACACATACAATTTTGACTTATACTCTGTATTTAAGGATCCTAGAATTTTGTTTTGAAAGTTTTTTTTTGTTTTGTTTTGTTTTTAGTAATCTCTACACCGAGTGTGGGGCTCGAACTTTTGACCCCAAGATCAAGAGTCACATGCTCTTCCAATTGAGCCAGGCAGGAGCCCCACAATCCTAGAATTTAATATGCTCCTTTCTATACTCAAATTCTTAAATAATAGTTCATTCTTAGACATCTGGCTTATCTACGATCACATCTTTTATTAAGTTTTTTCTTCCTTTCTTAAAATTTTTTTCCCCAAAGGATAAGGACATCAGAGAACTCCACAGAAAACTCTACTAGCAATCTTGAGATGCTATAGGATCGCCTCAACTATTAGTATTTCTGAAAGACAGCAGCCTAGAGTAATGATCTTTCATAACCTAAGGAGTATCCTAAAATCACAAAGCAAATGACTGTAATTCAGAGGACAACACTGAAATAAAATGCCTCGACACTCACCTACAAGTCTATTTTTAGCTTGTTTGTATGAATTCATTCAGCCCAACATGTAGTGAGCACTTAAAGTACCAAAAACTGTACTTAACGTTGATTTTGAGATGAATAAGACACAGTCCACCACCAACCCCCCTCTCCTGACCAATCAAGGATCCCCAGGCTAGGGGAAAAAGATAATTATAATACGATATAACAGGTATTATAATAAACTTTAAAGGAAAAAGTGGGAGGGTAGAAAAGAGAACAAATCCTGTCTAAAAGAGACAAGAAGGCATCACGGAAGAGATGAAATTATGCTGGAACTTGAAAAATGAATAGTAACTTGCCAGGTACCCTGCCAGAGATAGTAAAAATGATAGTCCGAGGAAAAGGAGTAAGTCATGCAACGCAAATGAGATTAGTATGGATTCCCTCCAGAAGGTTCATGGCTAAGGCTAATGAATCAGCCTCTGCAACCTCATTTGTTCATTAAAAAAAACCCAAGCATATGCAATATGCCTGGCACTTTTACAATACTCAAATCCTTTGTTAAATAACAGAAATAAAGCAATAAACATTATATTAAATTACTGACCTCAGGGAGCTTACAGTCTAATTGAACTTAGGGGAAGCACACATTCATTTTAATTAGGCCAACTGTGAACTGCTTATGGGATTTCCCTAGATTAGCCCATGGGTGAGTCACATTCTTTGTAAGCATCAGTTCTCTACTTTGTAGAGTGGGGATAATACTATATGTAGACCTTAAACGGTTGTAGTGAGGATTAAATAACACCAACTGAAATATTCAAAGTAGTGGGCTCAAAAAATATTAGCCATTATTGCTATTACTATCATCATCATCATTAAGAATAAGGCTATTAAAGGTTTTAGTGAAGAATTCTTCTCTTTTCTAAACCATAAAGGACTCCTTTCTCCTTTGTTTAGCTCCTTTTAGATTCTATAAACACAGTAAAAGTGATTTTACTATCAATTAAGGCATCAAGTACCCTGGTCTGCCATAATGCCCCCCAAAAAGGGTACTGAAAACGTGATCAGCAGCCTGTGATAATACAATCTAGGACTGATTTTGAGTACTAGCAGGATTTTAAACTTTGTGTTGTATATGTGTACATTCAGCACTCAGGCAGAAAGCCTTAATTCACTCTGTGCCTAAAATACAAAAAATAAGAACTAAAAATAATAAGCTGATATACGCAGGAAGGGATGTTCTGAAGGGCATGAAGAAAGAGATTTGCAGTTATTGTTGTAAGAAGAAAGGAAAAAAGAGGTGGTCTGAAATGAATAAACAAATGATCATAAAAAGGGTGACTAGGTTTAAAATTGAAATAGCTCACAAAACTAGGAGCTAAACACGTCTCTGACCCAAGATTTCAGAAGCAATCCTTTGGAAATAATCTATTATTGGTTATTTAAACCTATTTAAAAGTTTATTTTTAAAAGGGCACAACACCATCCAAAGTTTTAGATGATTTTTTTAAAACTGAGTTTCCTTCTATAAAATCCTACTGTTCAAAACGCAACAAACCAAACTCAATACAAAAGGTCTGCACTGAATACTAGATTCTCCAAGAAAGGTGTAACACACACATAAAAAAAAAAACGATATAAAACTTCCATATAGGTTCAATCAAAAAGAAATACAATGCACATTAATTTTTAAGTACCCATAAGGCAATCACATTACACCTGTTATTTTTCTATGCTGATAAGATCCAAGATAAAACAGAAATCTTCAAGACAGAGAAAACAACTTGGAGTTATTTTACTCTTCTCAACTTTTGCCCACCCTCTCTTTAAGCTACAACATTTTTTTTTTTTAAGATTTTTAAAATTAATTTAGAGAAAGAGAGAGCATGAGCAGGGGGAAGTGCAGAGAGAGAGGGAGAGAGAGAATCTCAAGCAGACTCCACACAGAGTGCAGAACCCCACTTGGGGCTCGATCTCATGACCCTGAGATCATGACCTGAGCCAAAATCAAGAGTCCAACGCTTAACCGACTGAGCCGACCAGGTGCCCCCTAAGCTATAACTTCCTGAAGTCCTAAAATTATTCAAGGAGCTCTCCCAGGACTTCCTCTTTTACTGAGTCTGTCAATGACCTTCTGGACTCAAAGCCCTACTCCACAAGTTTCAAGAACCAACTTTTCAAAAGTGAGGGCACCAAGGAAATTTTTGAAACCACAACAACTGGGTAATACAACAACATTAAAAGAATAGTCAAATGCTTGATTTGATTTCCAAAAGCAAAGACTTGAAATTTTCTAAAGTAAAATAAAAATTCACTTTTAAAATTATGTAATAGTTATTAATAGTTTAAGGATCAAGTTAGTATTATGCATAATGTTATCAACCTGGGTGTTAGCTCCTCAAAGGGAGTGGACAAGCAGTATTTGTATAGCAATTAAGAGTTCAAGCCCAGGTTTTAGAATCACAAAATTTGGGTTAAAATCTGCCTTCTTCCTGTTTCAAGCTGTGTAACCTTGACTTCCTAAGCTTCAATTTCCTCACCTGTGAAACACAAATAACATCTATCCCAAGATATTTTTTTGGGAGAATTAAATATGATAATATATAGAAAGCTCTTAACAATATTTATTTTAAAAACAGGGAGAGAAAGAACTACCCATCTTTACATCTATTATAACACCTAAAGGTTAGTGATAAGACCAACATTAGTGAGAAAGGGAGCTAAAATTTATTAAATAAGCACACTTTTAGGGTACTTCTGCACTTATTTAATCTCTTTTGATCAAAAGAACACATCATTAAGTGAACTAGAGTATACCTCCTCATTTCTCTAACCGCTAGTGAGGTTGAACATCTTTTTATACATGTATTTACCATTTGGGTTCAATTCTGACTCAGACTAAAAAACAGAAGTTTGAATTTGAGGAATAATCCATTATCGCTGTTTCCTCTTTTGTTTCCAATCAGCAGATATCTATTTAAATCATAATACTGTATTAACAAAACTCAAGTTATTAATCTTGCCTCCTTGCCTCTCTCCTCTTTCCCTACTCCCATCACCCTCTGTGCCTGGTCACTCTTTTCTCTTTTTCCTGTACAACTTAAACTTTCCAGACAAACTACTGAAAATCACTTACTGACTCTTGGAAGATGAAGACTTTAGAAATTACTAAGAAATTTTATTTTGCATCCATATATACATATTGCTAAGACAGGCATCTATTCTGCAACAAACATTTGAGTTGGCTGTTACCACAGGTGAAATAATTTGTTTTAAATCCTAGACCACAATTCCTCAATTTTTAATCCTATGCTAGTCAGATACCACTAAATGAAAATTCTGACAAAATATGACCACAACTTTTCTTCTGAGCTATCTAATCTTAGTTTTCATATGTGCACAAGTTTTTCCAAGTCATAAAGGCACCAGATTGGACAAGCAGGAAAAATTCTATCTTGTAAACTACCTGTAGCATGTAGTAGTTGGAAGGCTGGAGAAGGGCAGAATGAACAATACTGAAAAAACAAGCATAAATTCTCCTTAGAAAAAGGAGCATGAATCAGAACTAATAAAAGAGTTCTTGCAGGATGCAAGATCATTAAATAAAAAAATCAACTGTACTGCCATACACTACCAATAAACAATCTCAAAATGAAATTCTTTCAAAATTCCATTTATAATAGCATCAAAAAGAAAAAAAATACCTAGGAGTAAATTAACAAAAGAAATGCAACACTTGTACACTGAAAACTACAAAACATTTTCAGTGAAAGAAATCATGGCCTAAAAAATTGACAAGGCACCCCAAACTTATGGACGGAAAGACTTAATATAATTAAGATGGCAATATTCCCCAAATTAATCTATAGACAGAGTAATCCCTAACAAAATTGCAGCTGTCTATTTTGCAGAAATGAACGAGCTGATGCTAAAATTCTTATGAAAATGCAAGAGATCCAAAAACACCAAAAAAATTTTGAAAAAGAACAAAGTTAGAGGATTTATACTTCCTATCTTCAAACCTTACTACAAAGCTACAGGAACTAAAACACTGTGATACTGGCATAAGGTTAGACCCCTTATAGTGGATGGAATGGAATAAAATTGAGAGTCCAGAAATAAACTCTTGTATTTTCATTCAGCTGATTTTTGACAAAGAGTGCCATTTGATGGGAAAAGAGTAGTCTTTTCAATACTGATGGCACAACTTTATAGTCACATGTAGAAGAAGGATGTTATATCCTTACCTGATACCACATGCAAAAAATTAACTTGAACTTGGTCAGAGACTTAAATTAAGAGCTAAAACTAAACATAGATATAAATCTTCATGACCTTGGGTTAGGCAGCAGCTTCTTAAATATGACATCAAAAGCACAATCAACCAAAACAAACAAACAAACAAAAAACAAAAAAACACACAACCCCCCCCCAAAAAACCCAGATAAATCAGACACCATCAAAATAAAAAACTTTTGTGATTCAAAGGACACTATCAAGAAACTGACAAGATAACCCAGAGAATGAATGTATTTGTAAATCATATATCTAATAAGGGACCTGGATCCAGAATATATTAAAAACTTACAATTGAAGGATAAAAACACAGATAATCCAATTTAAAAAAGGGCAAGATGAGAAGGACACTTCTCCAAAGAAGATATATAAATGACCAATATACAAATGAAAAGATGCTCAATATCATTAGTCATTAGGGAAATGGAAATCAAGCCACAATGAGATACTACTGCACACCCACTAGGATGGCTACACTCACACACAGAATAATACGTATTGGTGAGGATGCAGAAAAAGTGTAAACCTCAAACACTGAAAATGGAACTGTAAAAATCATGTAGCCTCTTTGGAAAACAGTCTGGCAGTTCTGCAAAGAGTTATAGAGTTAGCACATGCCCTAGAAATTTCACTCCTATGTATCTACACAGGCGAAGTGAAAACATATGCCCATAGAAAAACTTGTATATGAATGTTTATAGCAGCATTATTCATAATAGCCAAAAGTGAAAACAACCCAAATGTCCCTCAACTACCAAAACGTTAAGTAAAATGTTGTACATCCATACAATGGAATATTATTTGACTATAAAAAATGAAGTACTGATACATGCTACAATATAGAAGTGAAAGAAGCCAGATACAAACAGGCCACACCGTGGGTGGGATTCCACTTATGAATAAGGAAATCTATAGCAACAGAAGATAGATTACTGGTTGCCAAGGGCTGGAAAAGGGAAGAACGGGGAGTGACTGCTAATGGGTATGGGGTTTCTTTTTTGAGTGATGAAATATTCTGGAAACTAGACAGTGATGATGGTTGCACAACTTTATGAATAAACTAAAAACCATTGAATTTTTACCACTGCACAATTTAAAAGAGTGAATTTTACGGTTTGTGAGAATGTGAGATATTTTCCAAATCTTTTAAATCTAGTTCAGATGAGCCACATACATTATCAGCAAACACTTACTAAGGGCCACTCCAGGCAAAACACTTTACCAGGTACCACAGGCAGATCCTGTCCTCAAAAAGATTACAATCTAATTGAGAAGATAATACAAATAATATAAAATGAAACAAAATAAACTGTAGCTTGATATATAATAAGAAAATGTGAGAAGTCAACATATAACTTAAATAACTAAGTCGGCCACACCAAGTATGTATTAGAAAAGAAAGTGATCACATGAACTGGGGGGCAGGAGAAAAGGGGGGAAGTATTATAAGCTTGGGGGGAAAAAAAGCCTAGGTAATTCTGTTATGCTACCCTCCCTCTATCATCACAAAAAAACCTGTAATATCTCAAAAGAAAGAAGGTAGGATTTGGATAGATGGAGAAAAAAGGAGATAAATGTTCTGATTTAAAAGTATAAAGCAAGAAAACACAAAATGAGTTATCAAAATATAGTGGATATATATGTATATACTATCCATATATGTATACTGTCATACAGAGAGTGCTTCTCCCTCTGCCCCCTCCCCACTCTCGCTCGCATGTGCAAATGCGTGCTTTCTCTCTCAAATAAATCTTAAAATTTTTACTTCCTTTTTTTTTTTTTTAAGATTTTATTTATTCAACAGAGATAGAGACAGCCAGCGAGAGAGGGAACACAAGCAGGGGGAGTGGGAGAGGAAGAAGCAGGCTCATAGCGGAGGAGCCTGATGTGGGGCTCGATCCCACAACGCCGGGATCACGCCCTGAGCTGAAGGCAGACGCTTAACCGCTGTGCCACCCAGGCGCCCCCTTTACTTCAATTTCTTAACAATTCTTCTGCCAAATTCATTTATAGTGTCTGCTACGCTAACTTCTTTCCTCAATTCTATGTCCTCTCTAGTGTCCAGCAACTCCCCTCCATTCTTCAGGACTCAACACATCTCTCCATTCTATTTTTCATTCTAATTTACTAATAATTCCACTCACCAGTTTCTTGCTCCTTTATGCTTCACAAATAATATTTTTACAGAATAGAACAAAAGAGGGATCTTTTAGGGGTGCCTGTCTCTATCTCTGTCAAATAAATAAATAAAATCTTAAAAAAAAAAAAAGAGGGATCTTTTAGGCAGCCATGTAAAATTTGGGAGGGAGGCTGAAAAAAAATCTTAATACCTTATTAAGATTATTTTATTAAGATTTTTTTTTCTAGGCATTCATTCTGGCAATGAATGCCTAGAATTCATTGCTAAGCATATAATGTTCAATAAATTCTTGCGGAATGAATAAAAAGCCTAAGAGAAGAACTAAAAGAGAAACTTACAAACTTACTTTACATCTCCAGAAAAGGGTTATAGTTTAAAAAAATTTCCTAGATGATTCTGGTGTGCCACCTCTGTAACCAAATCAAACAGAACAAAAAAAAGTACATTTACTTAAATGTACTTAAATTCTAGGAAGCACGAATTTTTATTTTGACATTATGAAACCTGGTCAATTATTTTTGATAAATCAATTTGATTCCTTTGTAATTATTCCTGCATATACTTTAATTATATTTGTAAAGATAATCCCTCCCTGAGAAAGTGACATAGTTCTCACTAAAAGATCTCATTATGTGTGTGGATTCAGTATAAAACTAACCACAAGAAGCAGTCTTCTGATTACGCTGGAAGGTAGGCCCTAGGAAGAGCCTTGTACAACAGAAAACAGTCATACAAAAACATTCATTTTGTTATTCTAAGTTCATAGTAATATATGATCCATACACTGAAAAGCAAAACCTCAAGAAAAAATGGTCTTATTCTCTTCTGATAATTTAAACCAAGTAAGATTTAAAAAACAAAAACAAAAACACATGGTATCACCCATTCTACTTTTAACCCTGATTTAAGATTGGAGAGATCTTCTAGGTCAGCCTTGAAAGTCATTATTTTTTAAAGATTTTATTTATTTGACAGAGAGAGATACAGCGAGAGAGGGAACACAAGCAGGGGGGAGTGGGAGAGGGAGAAGCAGGCTTCCTGCCGAGCGGGGAGCCCGATGCGGGGCTTCATCCCAGGACTCTGGGATCATGACCTGAGCAGAAGGCAGATGCTTAATGACTGAGCCACCCAGGCACCCCGAATGTCATTTAAAATAACCATTAGTGTCTACAACAATTTGACCAAGCCACTAAATTTTTCAATATCCATTCTGTCTAAAATATGAAAAGTGATATAGTGTTTCATAGACTGTATTCCTGTTTGTATCTTTTTCCATTAAAAATTGTTTTTTATTGAAGTATAGTTGACATACAATGTTACATAGTTTCCGATATACAACATAGAGATTCAACAAGTTTATACATCATGCTATGTTCACCCCAAGCGTAGCTACCATCTGTCACCATACAACACTAATATAATACCACTGACTATATTCCCTATACTGTACCTTTTATTCCGGTACATTCATTCCATAACCAGAAGCTTGTATTTCCCACTCACTTTCACTCATTTTGTCCATCCCCCCATCTCCCCTCCCCTCTGGCAACCGTCAGTTTGTTCTCCATATGTGTGGGTCTGTCCCTGCTTTGTTTGTTTATTCATTTATTTTGTTTTTTAGATTCCACATAAAAGTGAAATCATATAGTATTTGTCTTTCTCTGGGTAGACCGTATTCTTATTCATAGGCAGTCAAAAGTCATTTAACTTATGTTGGCTTTAAAAGCTATGTGCTAATTCTAATTTGTATATTAATACCAGAACTATAATAATAAAATGATTATTATACTGGATATTCTTAGGTGAGAAAACAAAGGAATCCTAGGATTTCAACATGGTTTTAAAGTTAAATTTTATATGTCCTTTTAAAGAGTCAACATAGATTTAGAAATGTCTTTCTCATGAAAATAATCCTCTAACAGACCAATTCATAATTATGTACTTTGACAAAGAAAAGCCTAATGTCTTCTGAGCTCTAAAGACCTGAAGTATTTAGACTCCCATATCCACCTTACACGTGAATGCGCCATAGGTCGGTTAAACTTGACATGCCTAAAACTGCAGTTTATCACCTCCCTCCCTTCTTCCACATTACCACTGTGCAATTCTTAAAACTTTCTCCTATATTCCTGACATAAGTGTATGGAACTTCCACATTCCAAGCCCCACAAGTATGAAACTTGAGAATCAAGGAAGCATCTTTGACTATTTTCATTCTCCATTACCCAATCTACCTACATAAAAATACCAAGTTGTACGCAGGCTACTTCCTTAACATTTTTTATAAATTTCCTCCTCCACATTCTCACTGTCTTAACTGAGGACCTCATCAATACCTAAATAGCTTCCCTAGCCTTCTTTTCTCTGCCTACTATCTAATCTCTGTATTGCTGCCAAAAGAATACTTTTCAAATACAAAACATACCTCATTACTAAATAATTTCTTGGTTCCCCAATGCTTTTCAAGTAAAATGCAGAGTTTGTAAAAGCACATACATTCCTTCATAATGTGGACTCTATCCCTCTCTGTAGTTTCAAATATTTATTGCATGCTCCTTTTCCAGCCTTCTGTTCCAATAATCTGAGCATCCGCAGTTTCCAAAATCGAACTGTTGCCCCAGCCCCCTAGGCTCCCAAGTCTAATTAATGGCTTTCAAAACTTAGTTTAACCCTCATTTCTAGTCTAAATTAGGTGATTCCTCTCAGCGCTCCTCTCTTAGTCATTCTTGATATTGTAATATAATCTTTATCTGTCTATATTAGACTTTAAAATCCCAGGGGGCACCTGGGTGGCTCAGTTGGTTAAGCATCTGACTCTTGATTTGGGCTCAGGTCATGATCTCGGGTTCCTGAGATTGAGCCCTGCATCACGGTCCATGTTAGGCATGCAGCCTGCTTAAGATTCTCTCTCTTCCTCTCCCTCTGACCCTCCCCACACTAGATATTTCATGCCTCAAATATTAAGAGTAAGTAGTAGTACCTACCTAAAAATTTACTTTTCTTTTTAGTATGTTCCGATCTAGAAATCTCCTTACCATTTTTTTTTCCTGCTAATAAAAGACTGATGATCCTTCAACTGCAACTTTATTTCTAGGAACTACTCCCTCTTTTCATTTATCTAAGTTCCTTTTCTTTTTCCTTTTGCTTTGTCCATAAAAATCCTAAAACCTGAGACCAACCGAGAACCCCTTCAGGTTACAGTTGAAGAAAAGAGCTTAATGACTGGCCTAAATGTCACTTGGGTAGCAGCTAGCTTAGATTCGATTCTATGCTAATTTCACTATATACCTCCAAATGATACACCCAGTTTGAAAAAGCCTATGATTTTCATCATCAAGAAGTTCAAAAATATCTAGAAAAGAGATCATACCCACAACAGTGGGGAAAAGGAGCAGTTAACAGCCTAAGAATAATCTTAATAGAGAATTAGCATCTATAAGAAAAAATGCATTTACTGAATTAAAACATGAAGGATAATAAAGATTATGGAAATACATATTATTATTATTATTGGAAATACACATTAAGAGCCACAGAAATGTTCAAACTTTTGGCCCAACTTCCACTTAAGGGATTCTAACTCTAAGTGAATAAAACCTCCGGGGGAGGGGGGGCAGTACATATAAAGATGTTCTACTGCCTTATTTTTATACAGAAAAAAGTGAGGGCAAATAAAACGTCCAACAGAATGACTAAGGAAATTATGGTTCATCCTCTGACAAAACTATTGGGTGAGTTTTTAAAAGTTTTTAAAAAATTATTATTTCCGTAATCTCTACACCCCACATGGAGCTCAAACTCACAACCCCCAAGATCAAGAGTCACATGTCCTCTGACTGAGCCAGCCGGGTGCCCCAGGATAATATTTTAAATAATTATGAACACTACATAGGAAATGAAGAAAATCTTCATGAGACAACCTTGAGAAAACAGGACTATGTACGTATAATTTTACCATGAATACATATTTAACTAAAATTACATTCATATAAATATTTTTATTAAACACCTACTAGGAAAAACTTAAAATATGAGATTATAGATATTTTCCCTATTTTCCAAATACCATGTAGTTTTTTCTGCACTGCTTCTATAATTGAAAAAAAAAAAAAAAGGAAGTCTTTAACTTTGAAGTTCTTCTAAGTTGTAAATTCCACAATTTAGCCTCACTTAGCATACCAGAAAACTGTAAGTAGTTTTATTTTCCAAAAAAACTAAGGGAATAGAGAATTGATGTACTATGAAGTCTTTATAACGAACACTAAAATTCTGGTGGCTATCTACTAGTTGAAAACAATCAGAACCACTAAAATCGTATGATAATTCATGTAGGCAGCAGCATGGCTCAACAGACAGACAGCATATTAGAGATTCAGATACTGTACTGTATCCTAGGACAGTCACAAACAAACTTGCTGCAAATTGTTAAGTCATTTTGAATTCTAGTTTTTAGGCCTCTTCATCTGAATACTGAAGACATGCAATGGCACTCTGACATACACTACAAACCTTGCTTGAGTAACTGGAAAAGACTGAAAAACTACACTTCTCTCCCTTTCCCACCAATTCTCAATTCTGAATATGTATATCTGGATTTTGCAGGTCATTTTAGCCTTGAACCTATAAATTTGTCCCTTAGCAGTGAAGATGGAAGTACAGAGGCAATACCTGAAACCAGAAGCAAAGCTGAAGCAAGAATATAAGAGTAGAAAGAATCCAAAACACCTGTATACAGATTTTTCTCTTATCCAGCTAAGTAAATGTAATTACCCAAATATAAACAATTAACTAAATTATACTAGTTTTTGCTTTAAACGTTGTCTGACCTTTTCTGGCTTTGTGCTTTCTTTCTTCCATCCAACTTACTCAGGTTTAACATGCCCCACCTATCTTCTGTCACTCCAATTAGTCCTGCGTCCCAAAACTAAAATATAATTTAAATTCATTTATTCAACAGTTGTTGAGTGGTTGCTATGCACAAGGTACCAAAGACTCAACAAAGACAGGGTTCTCCTATCAGCCTTTATAAACTACCTTTAGATTGATCCCATTTTCTCAAAAACATGGTAATTAGTGCTGGAGCAAAATACAGCACCCATTATTTTAGTTATAAATTCTAGATATAGTGAAGACAGGTTTATTTTGTTTTTCAAGACAGCATCACATTGTATTATGTCCTTTACAAAAGATATTCAGGATCACTGAAACCAATAATTCTAAGCAGACCCTTTTGTTCAAATGGGGAGTGAAGAGAATAACTTCTTATTCTAAGGAAGAAACATTGTAAGGTTATACAGAACCACCACCAATAACTTCACGAACAAGTAATACAGTTATAACATATCTGACTCTTGCCACTAAAAACATTTGAATGCCTAGCAACTGAATGGCATCATATCCCACTGTATTTGTTTCTTTAGTTTTCTGTTATCTGCAGTAAAAGTGAAAGTTATTCAAATGAACTTGTTTCCATAGTATAGGAAAGTTAATTTAAAAGCCCTTCCTTTACCCTTTCCTCCTACACTCCCATTTTCCTCTCAACTCTGACTCTGCTCCTTAACACATGAACACAGTATTGAAATGAATGCACACATGTATGAATTATAGTACTCTAAAAGGATAAAGGCAGCAAACTGTTCTAGCTGCTATACTGCACTGTAAGTCAGAAGCCCTAGATTTTAGATATAGTGGAAATGTGTACAGAAGACAGTCTCATTTAGGCTATGAAGCATGAATGTTGATAAAGATTACACCTTAATTTTATTTAAAAAAATTTTTTTAGTAACCTCTATACCCAATGTGGGGCTTGAGTCACACACTCTTCCAACTGAACCACCCAGGCACCATGTATATACCTTAATTTTAAATACCAAAGTCCAAGCATATAAAAAATATACTAACACTAAACACATCTTTCACAACTGCCTCTAAGTCTTCTTAGAATGCTAGAAGTTACTCCAACTGACAAGCTGTATACACACGCCCACTCTATGAATCAAAAACAGTAGAGGAGGGATGGACTGAAGTGATAGTCAGAGGTGTCATGAACGTCAGGACTGGGTGAACAACCGGGCTGAAGGTACAGTAAAGGAAAAGGGTCAAGCATTATCACCAAGTTTTCAGTTTAGGAGCTGAGGTGATGGTGGAAACATTCACCTACTTCACATAGTTGTAGAATTGATTTCTTTCTTTTTGGGGGGGAGAATGGTAAGAGCAGGGAACAACTGAGGGATGAATTCAGATTTGTATACTTTTGAATTTACAGTAGTTATAGGGACATCAGGAGGTGCCTGGTAGACAGATGGATCTGTCTCAAAGAGAAATATATCATTCTGGAGATAGATCTGTGAGTCATCAGCACACAGGTAACAAACATGTAACAAGTCATATGAACAGATGAGATCAACAGGAAAGGACAACAGAAGGAAGGCTTAAGAACCACCCTGGGAATACCAATATTTAAGGGGTGGGCAGAGGAGGAAGAACTAGCAAGAGTCTACAAATGAGAGGTCAAATATACAGGGGAAGAAAAGTAAGAGACAGATATCCCTGAACCCAAGGGGGGAAGAGGTTTCAAAAAGGGAGTGGCAAAAAAACAAAAAAGGTGGTCAAATAAAATAACCAGAAAATGGTCCTTTATTCATTATCTGCCCCAACTTTCAGTAAACAGCACTGCGTCTCTAACTTTAAGCATTAAAAGAGAGGCACTAACTGTTCTTCACTATAACTGATGCTCTATTTTTAGTATAAACAACAAACATTAAACTTAAAAAAGTGAACTCAATTTTTGGTGAGTTATTATTGTACCATTTCTTATTCCAGTTTCTATGTGCTAGATGTTCAAAATATGTGATGCCATCTATTTTAATTGTGATGAAAAAGAGGGCAATGTCTATTTTACCTGGTTGGTGGAGCATCTAACCTGACAGAATGAACTATATAAATAAATGCCACTTACTAATAATGTAAATTACAAATTTTTTGAAGCTGAGGGGTAAAAATGGGCAAGTAACATTATGTCCAATAGTAAAGCAGCTCCAAGATCTGAGAGAAATATCTAAAGTTGTTCAGGTTTTTTTGACAGTAGTACCAAAGTTAAAGGGTATTCTAATTCAATTTCAAAATGCAGTCGCCAACAAACTACTAATACACGCAACTACATGGATGAATCTCAAAAGCCTTATGCTAAGCAAAAGAAACATATCACAGAAGCCTACATACTGTACGATTCCATTTATATGACATTCTAGAAAAGACAGAACTATGAAGACAGAAATTACATGTGGTTGCCAGGGGCTGGAACAGGGGTAGGAAACTGATTACAAAAGGACATAAGGCAACTTTCTGGGGTGATGAAAACATTCTATGTTTTGATTGTGGTGGAGGTTGCAAGATTGAACATGTTTGTCAAAACTCATCAAATTGTGTACCTAAAACTGACTTTACTGTGTAGATTACACTTCAATAAGCTTTACTTAAATTTTTAAAAAACTTCAGTCATCTAAAATTTTATGTGAATAGCACTATTTTATATGAATAACATTTTTTAAAAAAGATTTTATTTATTTGACAGAGAGTGAATGAGAGAGAGAGCACAAGCGGGGGGGGGAGGCAGAGGGAGAGGGAGAAGCAGACTCCCCACTTGAGTAGGGACCCCCCCTCTCCACACACACACGGGGCTCAATCCCAGGACCCTGGGATCATGACCTGAGCTGAAGGCAGATGCTTAACCAACTGAGCCACGCAGGCACCCATGAATAGCATTTTTAATGTACTGTATTTCAGATTACAGTTAACTTCTCTACATTGTTACATGCAGTGCATAAATTAGCAAAGAAAATTAAAAGTATAATATATCAATCTTGAGCTTAAAACAAGAAAATGTTTGGATACCTTCCCTCAGTATCTTATTCCTTTGATTCTACTGTCCAAGGGACCAAAACAAAAAGCCCTTCATATACTTTACAGTCCTTACTACCAGCTAAAAAAGGAACTCTGTTTTGAGTTTTTCTTTTTGATTTATTTTTACACGCAAGTTGTTGTGTGTGCATTGTTGGGATGTATGTAAATAAAATGGTCTTACCCAAGAAGAAAGAAGCCTTAAGAACACATATATATCGAAGAAAATTATATTTCAAAATTAGCACAAACATATACTTGCCACTTACTAATCTTAGATTTACAAATGTATCTTTAGGAATTATATAGCTCAATTTAAATCAATCAGTTCAATAAATATGTACTGAATACTTGCAAAACAGGAAAACACTGTGATGGTATTACAGATATAAAGATGAAAATAATACAAGTCTCCCTGCTCTCAGATAGCTGGTGGCTTAGTATGGCTTACAGACACAGGCACAAATAATTTTATCAAAGAGATACAAGTAAAAAGCTGACTGACGTTATGACATGGAATAACCAGAGAAACTTTCACACAAAAAGGCCATGCTTTCTCCTTCTCCTTACAAGAAACTCCTGGTCTGTGAGTGGATGTTTTGAGAAGTAACACATGTCTACAGAAGAAAGCAGGTTGCTACACAAATATATGTTTTCACAGTTAATATAAATACTTTCTCACTAGCATTTTGAACTTACAAAGATCTCAGAATTTGAGGACTTTCAAACTACTCAATGTTTCATCAAGGAAAATAATACATTATAGAACCATCCACATTAACACCACCACCTGTATTCACTATGCTATAAAATTTTTTTTTGCTTAGGACATTGACAGAGATGGGAAGAAATACATAAGTAAAGGGAAAGAGAAAAGAGTAAAAAGATTAATAGAGTTAAATTAAAAGCATATGTCATGTATGTCTTTCAAGATAACCTGAAGGTAGGTTATGGCGTAAACACTGGATTCTTATTCTTTTCTCAAAGGGGAAAGAATGATAACAGTAGCTTTTAGGGCATTACATTTCAACTTTCAACTTTAGAGTTTTCTGAGACATAGGCAAAACTGTGGGGGAAAAATCCTGCCATGTGCATCAATTTTTTAAGAATGGTATTTTAAAAAGTAAAGGGAGCTATGTCCAATTTACACTCATATAAAATATCAACTTGGTCATTACCAAAGAAAAACTAAATTACATATAGCCTAACTCTGAACATCAATTTCTTTAGGTGGAAGCCACAACCTATCAGATAAAGACAACTAAAAGCTAGTTTAAAATTCTTGAAAAGGTTGCCAGTAGAAGTATTCACAAAAGTCAGTAATCTATTTTCCTTATTAGGATTAATTTCAAGGACATTTTTGTTTTGCAAATTAAAAAATTAAAAAAAAATTAAATATAAAATCATAAAGATTAATATTTTTAGTGTAAACTATATTTTAAGTTTAATAATTCATTAGTGTTTCAAGCACTGTACGTTTTTAAGGTACATAGAATCAACAACTTGTTAAAAAACAGTACTCCTATTAAAACAAGTATACATCTCATCAGCATAAGACCAAAGAATTGAGAAGTACAAATGACCCAAATAAGTGCAACAAAAAGGAATTGGGTATTTCAAAATTATGTCATAGCTTCTGAATTTTTCAGGAGAGGTAAAAATCTCACCTGTGTTACTTCTCAAAACGTCCACTCACAGACCAGGTATAAAAAATTATTTTAGTAAATAAATTAATACTAATTCCATGTTTCTGCATACTGAAAATGTTTTTCCTTTCTGCCAAAAGGCAAAGACGTACAAAAGAACACTTGAAAAGTTTGGTACGTTCATGTTAACTGATGATACATACACGTAAGATGGCAAAGCAATTTATCTACACAGACTACGTTGGAAGTTTAATGTATTCTTTGGAATATTTTTTAATGCTTGACATTTTTATAAGAAATAACTGAATCGCAATATTATGAAAAAGAAAGTGCCTTTTCCATATTTTGCCAATTCCATAAACACAGCATGCATATATTTAAAAATAAATATCCTACTTATACGCATATTTGTGTATACATTTTGTATATTATGAGGTGTAAACTAACAAAGGTACTTTACAGAAAAGACTATAGTCAAATGACAATCATCTATAACCAAAACATTAGAATTCCTCTTTTTTTTTTAAGATTTTATTTATTTATTTGACAGAAACAGCGAGAGAAGGAACACAAGCAGGGGGAGTGGGAGAGGGAGAAGCAGGCTTCCTGCTGAGCAGGGAGCCCAATGTGGGGCTTGATCCCACCTGAGCCGAAGGCAGACGCTCAACAACTGAGCCACCCAGGCACCCCTAGAATTCCTCTTTATAAGACATAAAAAGTCACTGCTTTATAACGAAGTCTACCCTTTTCATCAAAAAGTATATTATAAATCTTGAAGAGGCAAGGTGACAGAATGGAAAAGATGTTTTAGAATTAGACACATTAGGTTGGAGTCCTACCTCTAACACCTGCTAGATTTGCCACCCTGGACTAGGTTCTTAAACATGATAAGCCTCAATTTCCTTGTCTGTAAAACAAGAACACATCACTAACCGCTCTGGGTAGCTAAGAGGTTCAAATCATGATATACAGTGTAGTGGTTAAGGCTGATAAGTAAAGTATCAACTTTGGTGTCCTTCCTCTACTTTCTTCCACTTGTTAGCTATGGGACCTTCGGCTAATCGTTTAATCATTCTGTACCTCAGTTTTCTCAAGTATCTTAGAATAATAAACACAACCAGACTCATATTATATACCTTGAAGATTCATGGTAGATGTAAATCACTCAATAATATCACATATTACAAACGTAACCCACTCAATAGTGTCTAACACAAAAAAAGATCTTATTAAATCTCAGTTTTCCTAAACTAAGTTCTAAATTGCTGGTTACTATCTCTAAAGCTCAAATTCACCCTTGCCATTAAGGACCCCCCCCAAAAGACTATCTCAAAGGCTCTAAAGATATTCACTAAAGAATCCCCGTAAGATTATATGGCAAAAGCTCTAGAATAAGCGCACAGCTTCCCAAGTTGATGACTTAGAAAGGATTAATATTCTTTGGCTATAGAAACACTAGGATTTTAAAAAATTATACTAATTTACAGATTCATCTACTATATTACAATTGGTCATATACATTTCTATGAATGAAGTCACTCTCTAAAGCTGAATTTTCCCTTTCTAGAAATTGATGCTTTGACAATTTCAACTCAATAAAAATAAAAAACTTAAAAAAAGTAAAAATTACACAGATTGCTGAACACTAAAATATAAGACAGTAAAGTTTTGATGATTTCAAAAATATTATATACAGAATATACACTCTAAATTCTATTTTAGTTCTTTGCCCACAGTACACAGGTTCCTTGACTGTACATGACTTGTAAGTATTGAGTTAACTGAACAACCAAAAAAATGAAGACTTTATTAAAACTAGAAATGTGGAATCCTAAATCCTTATGAAAAAATATAAACCAGACTGATCATTTACTAATTATAAGACAACGGGCAATTTTCTAACCTTTCCAGCCTCAGTTTCTTAATCTGTAAATTGTGGATTATTGTTTCTATTTCCTGAGCTTCTTATTTTAAATGAGATAATATTATGGGGGGCATACTTAACACAATTTCTGGCACATAATAACGTCTCAAAATCTTATGTAGCTGTCAATGCTATATTAAAAATAATCTATCCTAATAGTATCACTTTGGAAATAGAAAAAAAATATGCCTTAAAACAATGCATTCTGACAAAACTCAATTCATTAAAACTGACCCTAGATTTACACCAAACAAGATAATATGAAGACAAATATCTAAAATCACTTTTATTACTTACTTGGGTAAAAAATTCTGAGCACTTAATACACTTCTTAAAATTACAATGATGACTGTAAGAGACATGGTATTTTTATTTATTATTTCTTTTTAAAGATATTATTTATTTGTCAGAGAGAGAGAGAGCGTGTGCGTGTGTGCACACAAGCAGGGGGAGCAGCAGGCAGAGAGAGAAGCAGACTTCCCGCTGATCAAGCAGCTGGATGCAGGACTTGATCCCAGGACCCTGGGAGCATGACCTGAGCCGAAGGCAGACACTTAACCCACTGAGCTACCCGGGTGCCCCGAGACATGGTATTTTTAAAATTGCTTTTAAATCAACTAGAAACACTAAAATTCCACTCTATAAAAACACTTTCAGGAGTCACTATATATTTACTACAAATATAGCTAATTGATTTACATTCTTAAGGAGGAACATAATGTAAATAAATTCAATCATTCAGACACCAAACATACACACAAGGTCAGGATTTCTAATGTAAAAGTACTATTTTCATACCAGGAAAACATAATTAAGAGACAAGTTTCACAGCTTCCTAAAAGAAGAGGGAAAAGCACCTTGGACTCTGATGTATGTATCAGTGTCAATACTGAGCAATAGTAATACCTAGCTTCACGACCAGGGCTCACACTTTCCTTAAAGTAGCATAATTAAATAAAAAAACAGTAAGAGCAAGAGAATCCCTTATTCTCACTCATTACGTGAATCTACACAAATCACGTGGCCTCTGAGTATCAAGTTTTTCATCAAAAAATGGAAATCATGCCGGTCACTTCTCTCACAGGGAAATGGGAATATTTAAAAATGAACTCAGGTCACCTTGAAAAAGAACCATTTTAAAAATTCAAAGAATAATCATAAATGACAACTGCTAAAAATAGAAAAGCTGTGCTTAAAAAGTATATTTTGAAATGATTTTTAAAGGCTATATCATACCATAAATTACCACCAACGCCAACTTAATATGCTCAGAATATTGAAATAAGTATCTTCAACTAAACAGTTCATTACCAGGTTTCTATAAAATTTCTAGTCAGTAATTTCCAATTCATTTTATAGCAAATAAATGTAATCAACAGCACTGAAGTTACACTTCTCTAAAAGGAATTTTTATTTACCTCAGTCTTCCCAATCACTCCGCAAAAAACTAAAATCGTATTTTAAAATTCCAGAATTACTCACATATTATCCTTTTCCTAATAAGCAATGGGGTGGGGAAAATTAAATGAAATTATATAAAAATCAAACTCTTTAGTTTTTATCTACTCTCGTATTATTAATTTTTACATAAATATAAGGTATGCCAAAGTATGAACTAGGTGGGTTCAAATATTTCTATAGCAGTCTGATGAGGGATTACTACAAAAAATTAAATCTGAAATACATATAGTAGTTTTAGAAAATACATGTTTCAGTTGGTCAGTCTGGCTCCAAATAAAAAAGATTTCATATTTGAATTGGTATAGCTTTGCTCATTATATTTCTGAAATTTAATAATGATCGCTATGCAAAAAAAACAAAACTCAGTTTACTACCATAATAAAAACTTTCACTTTCCATCCCCAAAAATAATCTGAAATAGACAGTCTTTCTTCAAATACAACTTTTTTCTTCTTAAAGGGGGCAGTATCATAATGATCCCTAGCACAGGTTCGAAATGCTTTCCAATAACTTTAGTAAACAAATTGTTGAATGATTCCAAGAAGCATCCTATATACTCTTCTCAAAACACTAAAAATAATGAAGTATTTAATATTCAATTTTGATTTGATTTACTAGGCTTTCACTACTTTAAAGCTGCCTTCTTAATTATTTTAAGTTATTGTATCTCTGTAGACTTGAGAGAAACAATAAACCACACTGTTGCATAATACTAGAAATTATGTCTCCAAATAATATAACTAACATTACAAGATTACTGGAACACTTCTTTCACTAAATTAAAAAAAAAAAAAAACAGCAGAAATACAAAAATAGCCACTGGTGACTATTCATACAACCAATACAACCAATACAGGGGAGATAGAGCACAGTATTTATAATCTCTAGGGAAAAACAAATTATTCCTTCCAAATAAGTTGTCAAAAATTTTAAAGTTCAAGTTTAGGGTTTTTTTGAGCTTTACAATGACTCCTCCTTTAAAAATAACCCATATAATTGGTTTGGACCAAACACACATATTTTCAATTTATTTTAATGTTTATACTATCTTAATGAAAGCTACCACACAACCTATATTACCTACAAAACACTAAATATGTAGAATTGGGAAAATAAGATCTAGTGAGAACTAATTCACTTTAATTACAAAGTCACAAGAAAAAAAATCAATCACATAAACAGGTATCTAATACACTGATTCAAACATCTGTGTAAGAAAGCTCCCTTTAACTACAGAACTCTAAAAATAAGTTGCTTCTGTTGATGAAAACTAAGCAAGCAGAACTCCTCTTTTCCATTACCTTTAGTAAAAATATGTTCATCCTTTGACATACGTCTCCGTATTTTATTTAAATAAAAGTTGTAAAGGCATCACAGGTTCATATGAGGGCCTTTCAAACATTTATATTGAAACCCTTACCCGCGCCCCCCCCCCAAGTCCCAAACCCTCTGCTCAAGATGTGAAGTGTTCCTCCCTTCTGTATTCCCTCCCCCCAACAAGCCCCCATTCGTCTGCCCCCCACCCAGTGTAGGCCTGAGGCCCTGTAGCAAACAGTGTCTAACAGGAGCAGGCAGCACAAAGACAGGAATGGGAGATTAGTGGGAGGGAGGGAGGCCGGGATTGGGGCTCAGCAGGAGCTTCAGGCTTTTTAAAATTCAAACTGCTCCCTGACCAATACAAATCACGGACACGCTACTGACTACTACACGGATTTATAGCATTAAAAACATGCCTAGTACGTGACAGCTATATTAACTTCACTCTTTTTAACATTTATCCATACGTTTGCTGGAAACGTAGAACAATTTATTTTAAGCAGGGGGCTAAACTCAAAAATAACCTTCAGAAAAGTTACTTACTCTACAATGGCAATAATAATTTAATGAGACACAAAAAAATCCGAACCAATGTAACACCCATTAGTAAAACAAGGGACTTTGTTGATCAGTGTTGCTTCATTCTAACCAGTGAAAGTTTTCCTTCAGTGAATACGAGACAAAGTATCAAAATAGTCTAATGCCAGGTACATTTATTTTTTCTGTGCAATTTGTATGGCTGAGGACTTTTAAATTGATTGTTTTTCCCTTATACCAACCTACCTTACCAATGCCTCAATAAACAAGCTCTGGACACTTAACTTATTCGTAAACTAGAATTTGTTAAGGCAGAACTGATATTTTTCTCTAGCATTTACAGATACATTTGACCTATTAAAATGACACCTCTCTCATTACACAGTCAAACATCATGGGCACAAACAGCCAATGACAATCCTGGGACCTCAAGAAGATCTGCCCTGACATGAAAGGATGGCACCTTCTACATTTTTTTTTAACCTCCCTGGGATTTTAAGCATAACTTAATTTCTATGCTTTTAAAGAAAATTGGTTTTACCTGTACCTCGGTACAATTCTCAGAACATTTAATATTCTTTTTATGCGTCTACACGCTTAGATCAGGAAGTACCTGAGTATTTTATGTATAGTCGTTTAAAATTGTCCTTATATAACGCACACAAATCTAAAGTGGCAGGGTAAACCTGTCAAGTACTTTACACTTGCCTTTGAATAAAAAGTCCATGTGCAACACACACTGTCAAACAACAACATAAAAGCTCTTGGTGGGGGGGGGGGATATGCACTGTCTACCACACTACGGCTTTCTATATTAAATATTCATGTGGGCAATTTAATTCTTTAAAAAAAGAAAATGAGTCTTTATTAACTTTCTAACGTCCAAACAAGTTTTACACAAGGCAAGAATTACCACTGGATCCTTGTCTGAGTATTTACATTTGTCTCACTAACTGAAACTACTTCCTCCCTTCATGGGGTCACAGGGGGAAGAAGGGGGGTTGTTTGTTTCACTGGGACGTTCCCCACTCCCGGACCAGGAAAGTTGTAAATATGGGGACGACCAGGGCACATTTGCTGTTAGTTGTATTGTTTCCGCCTCCTCACTAGCTACGGCTCTTCTCCCGGGCGAGGCCTGTCACCGACCAGCAGTAGCTCCGCTCAGCCCGGAGCTCTCCTAATCCCCGAGCTCAAGTAGATTCCGCTGGCCCGCGGCCTGCACTCTCCGCCGGGCCTACGCCTCCCCGGCCGCCCGGCAGGAGCCCAGTCCCCGCCACCGGAGCCGGCCGGGAGAGAGTACAAAACCACCGCCACCCAGGGCGGCTGCCACCAGAGAGGAGCGAACTCTAGACTCGCCCGTGGAGGAGACCTGGGGCCGCTAAGGAAACGGCGGGGAGGGGAGCGAGGAGGAGAGACGCTGAGGACCTGGCGCCGCCGCCGCCGCCGCCGCCGAAATAAAGAGCAGGAATTTACCTGGGCGAATCGGCGTCTGAATCCAAGGGGAGGCCGAGGCCGCTGTGGCGAGAGACTATAATCCGGGCCGGGAGGGGGGGTGGCTACGGCTCCTCTTCCGTCTCCTCAGTGCGGGGAACATGTAGAGCCGGGGGGAGACCAGCCGAGAAGACAAATCGCTGCTTCTTCTTCCTCCTCCTCCTCCTTCTCCCACATAGAAACACTCACAAACACCCGACCGGGGGCCCGAGCTACCGGGGGGGCATCGCCGCCGGCCCGGGAACCAATCCTCCTGTCGGCGGGGGCGTCCCTCCCTGCGGCTTGGTGGTGTCGGGTGAGTCGGTACCGACGGAGGGAGGGGGGGGAGGGCGGGGGGGGAAGGAGCCCTGTGTGTGTCTCTCTCTCGTTCCGTCTCTCCCTCTCAGAACAAAATGCCGACCGGAAGTGCAGCTGCAGGAATGACTCCCTCCGCCGGCGCCAAACACTAACAACCACCCCCTCTTCCCCACTCCACTTCCGCCACCGCCGCTGCCGCCGCCACTTCGACTCGCGTCCTCGGCCGCGCCGCACCGCGCCGCGCCGCACCACTCCGCGCCCGGGCGGGCCGGGGCGGGCAGCGGGCGGTGGCGGCTCTCCTTTGCGCCCTTCTCCTCCTCAGAGCGACTGCGGATGTTGCCTTTTTTTGTCGATCCTGCGGGGCGGCGTTTTCGCTGCGGCACGGGCGGGCCGGCTCTCCGCGGTCTTTATTTTCCTGGAGGCCGACCGGAGCGGGGCCCGGGTTCGGTGATGGTTGTGTGCGTGAGGGGCGCTCAGGCCCGACCCGGCTCGCAGGCCAAGCTCGCTATCCCAGCTGGTGGTCATTAGCTTAGGGAGCCGAGCTCGGGGCGGCCAGGTAGAGAACGCCCGCGATTCGACGGCGACTGTGCATTTTTTAAATGGTGTCTCTGCAGTCTGGTGGATGGATGTATCCTACACCTTCTCTCCTGTGGGGAGGCCGGACTCTACGCCCGTCTCTGCGTTATTTCTGCGGAGGGAGAACGCAACCCGTGGAGGTGAAGAAGATTCCCAGCTGGAATGAATTGGAATCGTGTTTGTGATGCCTTGGTTTCTGGAAATATGCGGTCTTTTCTGGTCTTTTTGTTGGCGGTGGTTTTGGTTCTTCCCTAACTGTCGGGATAAAGGCCTGTAGGCGACGCTGTGTGAACGAGGAGCTGGCCGGCGGCGGGCCCGGAGCGTGCGGATCCGCGCCCCCCTCTAGGTGTAGGTGGAGCCGGGTGCGCGGGGAAAGCCGCCCGCCCGGACTCGGGCCACCGGCCGACCGTGGGCGACGGGGGGGTCTGGGGCCAGCCGGTTTCCAACGTCGTTTTCCTCTTTCCATTTGAAACAGTGAGGTGCCGCACGAGGCTGGAGCACAGATGTGATTGTGTGTACGGTGCCATGCTTTTTGTGGTCTCCTGTTGTCACAAACTTTATCTTTCCGAGTTCTCTGTTAAATTAGTGTAAATTAAGGGGGGGGGTCTTTTGTTCAGGTAAAAAGTGCAGTAGGTTAGCTAATTTTACTCAAGCGGGACGAAACTTGTATTATATTTTCATGAGTTTAGATTATACGTTAATTGTATTGTTTACGTATTCCTGTATGTTTTCTAATACGCTTAAAGTAAATGGGAAAATTTGCGCTCAGGTTATTCCGTTTGCTCAGAAATCACTCGAGAGAGTAAATCAGATGTTACTCCTTTACTCTAGATCCTGCAACGGCATTGCATCTGGCTGAGAGGAAAAGCCAAAGTCTTGACCGTGGCCTAAATACCGCGCGCGGGTGGGGGAGAAGCTGCCCTGGCATTCTTGCAAGCAGGACCTCTGCCCTTGCTATTCCCTGTGCCAGGCTCTTTCCCCCAAGAATCCATAGGGCTTGCTCCCTCACCTTCAGGATTTTCCTCGGACGTCACCTCGCCCCCACCCCCTCGAAACTGCAAGTTCCCTGTCCCCCTTTCCCACTTTCTCGTTCAGGCATTTTACATATCTTACGTGTCGATCTTATTACCTGTTTTTCCCCCGGTAGAATGTTAAGCTCCAGGAGGGCAAGAAGTTTTGTTTTTCTCCCCTGGGATTTTGTGGAGAAAATAATGTCTAGACTAATGCCTGACCTACACAGTGGATGCTTAATATTTAGTTAATGAATAAATGGCAATTATAAGGGCCCTGACCTCCCCCCTGCACCCCCACAGCCATTTCTGAACTCTAGCCCTTAATATATACACTTATATGCTACAGAGAACCTTATGAAAGATTGTGAAAACTGAAAAAAAAAATCTAGGGAAAAATCGCGTTTATTACAGAGTTCTAGAGAAGTGCACTACTTCTAGACATTCACCCTCCACAATACCAGAATCCCACAAAGTAGTGGTAATTGTTTTTAGGTTTCTGAAAATGGGCTTGCTAGAGGACAGTTGATTGGTAGATCACATGATCATATTCATACTGGGCCACTTAGCTTTGCTCTCTTCCTGAATCACAAACTACATTCTTTATCCCGTCTGCCCTCTTTCTTGCAAAATACAGGCTAAATTAAAGTCTGTGAGAATCTGGTTGGCCTAGCCCAAATCCAGCACTACTGGAAAAGTTGATTCTGCAAGTATTTATTGGGCACAAAATATGTGCCAAGCACAATGATTCAAAAGGTGCATGTTTCTGAGGCTTTATATAAAGGACCACATATGGCTACTTTGGTTACTATTCAGTTATGCTGTCAAGCAAAGCAAATACTAGTGAGATTTATTTTTACAGTTTCCTCCTGAAGAAAAGACTCAGTGAAAGCTTAGGTCACGCAGAGTGGATATTTTAATTCACCATTTAGTTCATAACATTTACTTACCTTTTGATAGCACTGGATATACCAATAAATTGATAATGATTTTTCAAAACAAATTGAGAATTTTTATTTCCTATTATTGCCTTGGAAAATAGGCCTTTTAAAGTAAGGACTTACACTGGTAAATAAAAACTATGCAATAAGCTTTTGGCTATGAAAGTCCAAATAATATTTCATGTATTGAATTTTTTGGAGAAGAAAGTCTTTATAACCATTAACACAAATAGTTGTATCTTGTATAGTAAATCCAACAGTCTGTTCATTTTAAGTTTACCCATTAATCTTAAGAACAGCTCTAAGTAATATACAGATGGCTCAGAATATGTTTTTCATTCAGTTTCAAAATAGTATCATTTCAGTTTGCTTAAGGAAACACAATTATCTTCCTATATACTTTCTTAAATGTTACTGGTAAACTAGTGATTCTGCATGTTAGGGAACAAAAGTCTTGGCATTATTGTAGCATTTAATTTAAAATTTTAGAGATGTTATTTTTCACTTCCCTCATTTATTAAAGACTTACTAGCTGCTAATTAGCTTTATGATAAGCATCTCTTAAATACATTAGTGAAGGAAAATAGACAAGGTCTCTACCTTTAAGGGTTTTAACTTGTATATAGTTTATATCAATTTTTTTTCCAGATCACAGAATTAAAGAAATTGTTTCAGTGCATATCAGAATATTTTTCTGTTAAATCAGTTAGTGTTTTGCTTGCCTAAATTTAAGTATCCACGTTGAGATCTTGTGTGGAATCTCTTAATCTAATCTTAGTGTTTTCTTGATTTGTCTTGTTTCTTGGGTTTTTGGGGGGGGGGGTTGCTTATTTTGATCATCACCATCCATTTATTTTGCTTTCACATTTTTAAATCTTTATGTCCCAAATCAGTTGATTTATGGTGGCTTTATATTTCATTGTTATATCCTTGATTTGTCAATAGTTTGTAGATAACCCTTAATCTGACCTAATATTGCCCCCTGTAAGTACTGAGTTGCACTAATTTTATTTATTTTATATTCCTGGATATTCCCATATGTATTCTTGATCAATAAATTGCATAAGATTTAATAAAATATTTTAAAATGGATTTCAAGAATTAAATATTGAATATCAGCAGGAATTGGTACAACTCACAAATTATGAATTGTTATTTTTTAAAAATATTTATCTTCAAAATACAGTTTGCCATAAAATGATAGAAAGGAAAAATTTTAGAAAATCATTTCCACACTATTTTATGCCTACCAGTTGTATCCTTTGTTAGTGAGACAATTAACTCTGAACAGGAACAAATGTTTAAAAGATAAGAAAAAAGTAAAGAACATGTATGTATATGTTTTGTAGACTATTTCATACTCTAAAATGATTTCATATTTAGGAAATTGTTACTTTTAGGATGATTTTGATCTTAAGAAACTGATGAAGAGTTCATTATAGATGTTGATTTGAGGGTGAGCTACAAAAATATCAACAGTCTGTAAATATGTTCCTGTTTCAAGTTTTCAAAGTGAATACCTAATCAAATTTGTGATAGTATCTATGAAGGTGTTATTCAATGTATTTTATCCATTTTTGTTAAGATGATAGAAGTTAATGGTTTTTCCCCATCAAGAACTTTCTTCATCTTGGTCTTCAAAAACAAGTTTTGTTCTTTCATTAATCCTTCTTACCTCTCTAAGGATTTTCTCTAAATTCATAGATTTTATTATTCATGCCATCTACTTAAAATCCTATGACTTTCCTATATTTACATTTTTGTATATCTGTACTTTATATTACTAAATAAAAACACCTAATTATACTGTATTACAGGTTACACTGCATTACATAGGGTAAGGCCCTTAAAAAAAGCATTTCTGAAATATTTATAATTATTTAGGGTCATTAAATCTTCATGAAAGCTTAATCTTAATGGAACCTACACATATGCTGAATGTGAACCGGATAATTAAACTGTACATGTATTTTAATCCTAAACCAGTCTGGAATAACAGAATAAAAATGATTTTATGAGGGAAGAATACAAAATCCATTTAAAACTTAACATGTAAAATAGGTATGAAGGGAGTGCTTATGATGCTCTTAAAAGCATCTCCACTAGACCAGTGCTTTAAAACTGGGTCATGTACCATTATGGGTCATGAAATTTAGTGGGTTGGGACTAACATTTTTTATTTAAAACAGAGGAAAGAATAGAATCTGGATTCTATAATAATCACATCACACATGGTAAAGTGTATTTTTAAGTAAACATTCGTTCCATTTTTGTGTGTGCATGTGCTGAGTTACCATGTAAAATCTATTTCTTACTATGGGTTATAGGCCCAAAAAAGTAGGTTTTTTTAAAAAACCTACAGTTCAGGTTTTTTACTTGTACTTCCCCTCCTTAAAAAAATGAAGAATGCTAGAAAATTCTGCCTATATAGTGAGGAATTTTAGAGGAAGCAGTAGGGTATTTTAGAGGAGGTTTGATACTGTTTTCAGAGAGGTGATCTTAAGGTAAAGAGTAGGTAATAAACTATGTAGAAATGTTTAATATAGTTGTTGTAAAAAAGAATTTCCTAGTAGAGCTAAATTTGGTGTGTTTAGATCTATGACTATTTACTTATTTGTTGTAGTACATTTTCTAATCTCAAATGCTGAAGACAGCAAAATAGTAAATATAAGGCAAAAGATACGTTTGTTCTCACCTTCTCTTTAATCTTAAAGCAAGTGTTTATTAACTGGCGATAGGAATGCAAAGAAAACTACTGCCTTCACACAGCAATTATAAGAACAAGTTATTCTCTGAAAATGATAGAAACTCCTCTTCCCTCCGAGAAATAAAACTGTCAATAAGGCTTTTCTTTCTAGCCCAAGTAAATAATTTCCTGAAGTAAATAGTTAACCTTCATTTGCCATCCAGCTCACTCTATATATTTAAATAAATGTACTTAAAATTTAAAAGCAGAGTATTGTGTATAGAATTTGAAAGAGAGGCAATATGCTGTATAAATGAGATGAAAAATAACTATCAAACAGAAAATAACGATTAAGTTATACTGGAATGTCTTAATAGGATTTAGACATTTCAATAAAATTTGAAACATTTCATTACTTACTGTTTTGCCTGATTTCAGTGTAGATTCCAGTATTGTAATGTTGACAAGTCTAACAGCATTAATAAAAGTTTCTTTTCAGACATATGCTGCCAGTTTCAATTATAGATATTTAAGACCTAGTTTGGTTAACACCTTAAAACAAAATTTAGAAAACATAAGACTCTCTAATTCACTTATTGAACCAAAGCGTATATACCCTAAGTATTTCACCAACGCAATACATACTCTATTGAACTAAGAAAGCAATTATATTACCAACCAGCAGAGGGAGCCAAGTCAGTCCTGAAAGGGTAGGATTACAAAGGAAGACCACATGACTTCCTGTTTGTTTGTTTGACTGGCAGCTGTTCTCTTTCTGAGTTTAGTTTACGGGAAGCCAAGTAAAAGGATAGAAAGGCTACCAGTGTATTAGATATGGACAGGGCGACAATTTTAACTGTCAAAATTTACTTGCATGAAGCAAACTGAAAGAAAATATACTTCTTAAATAAAGGACAACCCAGGGAAGAATTTGCAGCATAAAAGAATTCTTTAAAAACCAGATAGTAAAAGTTGAATAAGTAAAATATGCAAACAGTAAGATACTGATTTTCATTCTAATACAGGAGATGAAATTAATGTGGATCAGAACAAAGCAATTAAGCAGAGGAAATTCAAGTAGAAATATAAAAGTGGAAATGTCTCAGTATTACCAGCTAAGATGGGAAACCATAGAAAACATTACCTTAGGACCATGATGAATTACTAGCCAGATGTAACGGTGAACCATTTTTTAATAAATCCATTTTTATCGAAAGCTGAAATTAGGCTCTAAACAGACAAATTTTAAAATTATAAAGTTGGTGCAGATAAGCAGATTGACCTTAAATGTATACTCACTTTGAGAAGGGATAAATTTTGGTTAAAAATAATTACAGCAAACTAATACAGAGATGGTTTTTCACTTTAGAAAATAGAATTGTTTCTACTATCCTTTATAAATAAAAAGCAATACGTTTTGTGACAAATATGGAGGAATAAGTTTGTTAAATAATTGTACTGTCAGTTTATTTAATATTTTCTGAGAACCTCAAAGTGCCTGATACAATCATTATTTGAAGTAAAACTGTAAAAGCTGGATGTTAGCTAACTACATCAAAATAAAAAAGATTCGAACAAATTTAGGCAAATAAATAATGCTAGTTTAGCCACTTACTAATTGCATGTTTGTGGAAACCTACTGCCCAAAGCACAGAAGGACAATGGATTCAGGCAAATTTTAGCTATAGGTACATTTATTTGTTTATTCATTCCATAAATATACTTATTGAACACTTAAAATCTCCAGAAGACATGGAATGTATCTTCATTATGAACTACACAAAATTCTTGTTGAAAGATTTAATTTCATTAAAATATGTGCACAATCAAATTCAATATGTAACCCATTGAATCCAAGGAGACCGTATGTAGAAGCAAATCATTTAATATTGAGTACTAGAAGGTAGATTGTAAACCTCTGTAAGTCAGTTCTTTATAGTGCTACATTATAATATACTGACATGTATTAGTGTCTGGTATCAAATCAGTTAATCATGGCAATGATATCCAAGAAATAAAATTCATCTGATGTCAGCCTTAGAAATATTTTAATGCAAAAAAAAGCAATTCAGTCAGTATTAAAGATTTTATTTGAGAGACAGAACACAAGCTGGGGGGGGGGGTGTTGGGTGTGGGTGGAGGGTCAGAGGGAGAGGGACAAGCAGACTCCCTGCTGAGCAGGGACCCTGACAGGGCTCACCTGAGCTGAAGACAGACGCTTAACCGACAGCCACCCAGGCACCCCAAGCCTGACCTTTCTAATTATATTTTAAATTTTGTTAATGTTTCCACCCATGGAAAAATACCATAATGATTTTTTTAAATTACATTAATAAGTGGCAATAGCTTTGCCTCGAACCATTTCTTTATTGATGAACATAATAATAGGTTAACTCATATCAAATTCCAATAAAAACTACTAACTTGTCACCAAACTCAACACTGTAGAGTCTAAAATATGTAGGATAAGGGGCGCCTGGGTGGCTCAGTTGGTTAAGCCTTGGCTCGGGTCATGATCCCAGAGGCCTGGGATTGAGCCCCGCATTGGGCTCCTTGCGGCAGCTCTTCTTACTTGTGCTCTCTCTTTGTTAAATGAATAAGTAAAATAATTTTAAAAAATACATGTGGCTAACATTCCTTTTTTTAATTTTTATTTTATTTTTATTTTATTTTTTTTTTAATAATCAAGTCTCTGACTGTAATGATAAAATCAAACAAAGGAAGGAAAAGAAAACAGCTCATTCCTTGTCCTATTCCAGAGTAGGGAATGATGACAGATGAGTAAAAGCAAGAAAGCAACTTACAGTGAACAAAAGGTTTGAGTAAAGGATGTCGCTCTCCCTAAAAAATTAAATACAAAATTTTAGTCAGGAATTTATACCCACATGTGAATATTGTTTTTTAACACTGCTCTTTAGACTTTTGAAATATTTTATTTTCTCTTTGGAAAAAACAGCACCAAAACCCAAGCTGCTTTAGTAGTCTGGTTTCTCATTTATTAGCTTCTTTCTGTCTTACACTGTTGAATTCTGTAGCTCTCCTAAGGACCTCTCTGATGTCGCTTTTTCACTGTTGCCTTCCTAATTCTATCAGCAACATACAGTAGCTTTCTCAGATATACGCAGATGATTCTTCATGATCATGTCCAGGCAAACTATGTAACTTTTGCTTGATGTAAGGGGAAATAACTTAACATTATGAATTTAAAAGAGCTATAGTAATACTTGACAATATTTCATATATACAAAAGTATTTTTAATTTGAAGAACTTATCACATCTTACAGGCTTTCTGTAAAAAATTTGGAATGTCTATGTTGTGCTAGGAGCTTAGAATTGATAAAGACTTAATGTTTTGTCTTGTGCTTACATTAAATCTTGTGGGCTTTAATTGTACCTACAATACTGCTGTAAAAACATCATAGTTGTGATGTTCTGGTTCTGTCAAACCAGAAAACTGGTTTGAAACTATTCTGACTATGATGTAACTACTATATTTAATATAATAAAAGTATGACCTCTGAATAAATGAGTCTCTAATTCTCTGTATTTTTAGAATATTATTGTATTCTAAGAGTATCAGAAGACAATGTGCTCCTTTTTTCTAGGTTTAATTAACATGAAATAGACTACAAGGAGGCATTTCCATAGCCTTGGATTGGCGGTATTAATAAGTTCCTGGGCAAGTCCAGAGCTGTGGCTATGTGGATACTTGTGGAGCTGCTGGGATAGTTAGGGCAAGCAAGCAAGGTCACACAGTGCTCGTGTGGGTCTGTAGTTCTCCCTTTATACCACCCTGTGTTCACTCTCCCTGAACCTCAGCTCTGCTCAGGAGCCCAGGTTCCATCACAGGGTAGTGTCTATCTGTCTCACCATCTAAGCAGAAATTTTACTTCTTTTTTTTTTTAACTGAAGTGTAGTTGATACACAATGTCTTAAAGAAAATTTGAATTTGTATATCCAAAGTTGGGGGATAAGTTTTCTTTACTTATGTATTTATTATTGTAAACTATATAAATCATTCATTCAACAAGCATGTGCCCAGCACCTGTGTAGTAGAAACAATGAATACAAATGAAAAACCTATCTCTTTCCTCTTAAAACTTGGTCCAGAGGAAGACTAAATCAAGTACATTTAATAAAACAGTGAGATAAATGACCAAGAGTTGTATCAAAAGTGCTATGAGGGGCGCCTGGGTGGCACAGCGGTTGGGCGTCTGCCTTCTGCTCAGGGCGTGATCCTGGTGTTCCGGGATCGAGCCCCACATCAGGCTCTTCTGCTATGAGCCTGCTTCTTCCTCTCCCACTCCCCCTGCTTGTGTTCCCTCTCTCGCTGGCTGTCTCTATCTCTGTCGAATAAATAAATAAAATCTTTAAAAAAAAAAAAAGTGCTATGAAAGTACCAGAGATACATGGAGGTCTTGAGAAAAGCTTCACAGAATAGGTGAAATTTGAACATTAGTGAAGAATAAGCAATTTTCCAGGCAGGGAAAGACAGGAAGCAAAGAAATCAACCATTCTAAAGAAAGAAAGGAACACATAAAAATATATAGGTGCATGAGAAAGTCACTTGTGTTTCATAATCTGGAAATTGATTTGGTTAGAGTGCAGATTATATAAGAAGGATGGGGTCTGGTACTCTAGCATAAAGTATTTGGATATTACCTCCAAATTTGGATATTACCTGTTACTGTTGAGTAACAGGTAAGCATTAAAGAATTTTACATCCAAGATAATAGATACATCCAAGATAAAATTCAAGATAAAATTTGCATTTTAGAATAACTGCAAATTCGCATTAAAAAGAAGTACCTATTACATCAGGGAAAAAAACAATAATACTTAGTGAAAGTGTGCTGAACCTGGAAGTTTCATGCAATTTAGAAATACGTATCCAGCTGAGTATTCATACGCTGACGTAGTACTTTCTTATCTGGGCTCTTGATGTAGCTGTATTACTTCTGTAATTTCAGTTGAAACAGGAAGAAGCTTAGGAAACTGAAGGAAGGAAGGATGGAATGTGAATGAGGCTGGAGAAATGTGCATCAAAAAGAAAGGTAATGTAGTTGTTCAAGGGAGACATGAGGGCTGGGTTATGGGAGCAGGGCTGGAGAGGGGGAGGTAGATTTAAAAGATAAAGTAGAATCTAGGACTTGCTGAATCAATGAAGATGTAACGTAAGAAAATGGTGTGGGGAGGACTCAAATATTACTGGCAATTCAGGTTTAGTTCTCTAGATGGACTCTGGTGTCATTAAATGAGATAGACATACAGGAGAAAGTATAGGCTGAAAGCAGAAAGGAGTACAAATAAATCAGTTTGGGATCAATTAAATTTGGGTTGCCTCTTAGATTCCCAGTTAGAAATATCCAGCAGGCAGCTGAAAATATGTATGGATACTTAGGAGACAGAGCTAGAGATAAAGATATGAGAATCATCTTCATATAGATGATAGTTGAAGCCACCGAGTGGAAGTCAGGGGGAGTCTATAAAATGAAAAAGAGCCAAGGAATTATAAGGACCACGAAGGAAAAAGCAAGCTACCCAAGTTTGCTATGGTTTAATAATCCACCACTTTCCCCCTAAAATATCTGAAAAGGACCCTTTTTATTTATAAGACATTTAGTTAAATATTATAACAAATGCTTGGCTCTAAAATCAATAACCCATAAAATGTTACTTTATCTAATTCTGGAAGTTATTCAATTATTGTCTCTCTTACCTTTTACTCAAAAAATGGAAGAGTAATAGAACAGAGGTGAATTTCCTAAGAGAATAATAGAAAAGGTTAATGACATTTTACTTTTAAGCAGCAAATTCATTTTTAAGATTTTATTTTTTTTAAGTAATCTCTATACCCAACGTGGGGCTTGAACTCACAATCCCAAAATCAAGAGTTGCATGCTTTTCTGGCTGAGCCAGCCAGGCGCCCCAAAGCATCAAATTCTTCTTAATACCACATAGTACTTACAACCCAGACCTAGAAAGTTTAGTTACAGCTTTCAAACTTTCCAAGTAATTTCTGTCTATACTAGTCCACATGCAACTCCAATCCAATCCATACTTCTACCTGATTGCTCTTGCTGCTTCACTTAAATCATTCCTTCTTAACCCCCATTTCTCTTACTACAAATCCTCTAATAATATCTCTCCAGTCACCATTGGTTTCCACTGTCCCCACACATTCTGATATCTTTAAAAGTCAAGGGACGTCATTGTTCCTGTCACCTAGAAGACAGAAACTAACATAGCGTGGAAATGAGAATTATGCAAAACATAACATATTCCGAGATATCCGTGTTTTTCAATAGTGAACCACAACAGTTAGAAATCTATGTGGGCCACATACATTTTAAATAATAACAATAAGGGAATTATAGGATGCCTGTGTGGCTCAGTCAGTTAAGGGTCTGCCTTGGGCTCAGGTTATGATCTCTGGGTCCTGGGATTGAGCCCTGCTTCCAGCTCCCTGCTCAGTGGGGAGTCTGCTTCTCCCTCTCCCTCTGCCCCTTCCCTGCTCGTGCTCACTCACTCTCTCTCTCTCAGATAAATAGAAACTTTCAGAAAATAACAATAAGGGATTATAGTCTATAAACTATTCAAAAGTATTGTTTCATAGTATCCAAATAGCTTAATCAGCTTTATTTATAAAAAGGTGCACAATTATGGGCCAATTACTAGTCTTTAACCAATTTTGGAAAATCAAAGAGGATATTATTATACAACAGACCAAACTTCGCTAAAGAACAAAGGGCTGTTCAACAAATGGTACTGAGACATCTGGATGGCCACATGCAAAAGAATGAAGCTGAACCCTAACTCTTCATACCATATGCAAAAGTTAATTCAAAATATATCAATGACCTGAATGTAAAAGCAAAAACTAAATAAAACTATTAGAAAAAATACATAAGGGGAAAGGATACTTAGTTAGGACACCAAAAGCTTGAGCAACCAAAAAATAAATAAATAAAATGGAAAACTCTTGTGCTTCAAAGGACACAAGAAAGAAAATGAAAAGAAAACCTTACAGAATGGGAAGAAAATTTGCAAATCACATATCTGATCCTTATCTAGGGATCTATATCTAGAATATATAAAGAACATTTATAAATCAATAAGTAAAGTAACAATCCAATTTAAAAATGGACAAAAGATCTAAATAGATATTTCTCCAAAGAAGAAATACAAATGGCCACCAAGCATGTGAAAAGATGTTCAACATCATTAGTCACCAGAAAAATGCAAATCAAAATCACAATGAGATACCACTCATACCCACTGGGATGGCTAGAACAAAAAAGTCAGATAACAACAAATATTGGCAAAGATGTAAAAAATATTGGAACCCTAATACACAGCTGGTAGGAATATAAAATAGTGCAGCCACTTTGGGAAACAGTCTGCAGTTCCCGAAATGATTAAACACCTAGTTATCATATTACTCAACAATTCTACTCCTGGGTATATACCCAAGAACAATGAAAACATATGCCCACACAGAAATTTGTACACAAATGTTTACAGTGGCATTATTCAGAATCATCAAAAAGTGGAAACAACCTAAATGTCCACCAACTGACAAATGTGTAAACAAAATGTAATTCCATACAATGGTACATTATTTGGCCATGAAAAGGAATGAAGTACAGATACATGCTACAACATGAATGAATCCTGAAATCATTATGCTAAGCCAATCACAATAGACCTCATACTATATGATTCTATTCATTCGAATTCCAGAATAGGGAAATCTATAGAGATATAAAGTAAATTAGCAGTTGCTTGAAGCTGGGAGTGTGCAGGGGTGAGTGGATGGGAGGGGTGATAGCTAAAGGGTACCAGGTTTCTTTCTGTGGTAATAAAAAAAATGTTCTAAAATTGACTGTGGTATTGTTTGAATGTGTCTGTAAATAGACTAAAAGCCATTTGATTGTACACTTTAAATGAGTGAATTGTATGGTGTATATGAATTCTATCTCAGCAAAGTTTTTAAAGAAAGAAACAAAACACAGACTCTATAGGCAGGCACATCTCAATCGTCACTCCAGGCTTACATTACTGAAAGTGGCCCTCCAATTCAATTTCCATGGTTTTACGAAAGAGAATATAATATACATTAACAGAGCTGGATAACTCATATATTGCAAGAATTTGGCCACAGAGCCAGAAATTCCAGAATAGTAATGTGTGCTGTACATATTCATCTTCAAAAACTAGGGATACCGTAGGTTCTTGGTAGGTATAGTTTGCCTTCAGCTCAATCAGTTTCTCTTAAGTAGAGCCATTTTGACAAGGCAGATGCTTAAAACATTCAAATACATCATTCTAAAGTCAGCTGCAGAAACTTAAAGCATAATTCATGCTTATGAAAATCCGTGAATTTCTTTAGAAATCCTGACTTTATTTCCAACAAATAGCTTGGCAGCTCTTCAAATTTTCTGATTCCATTGAGCACAAGGCAGTTCTGATATGGGACATGAATGCACACTCCATGTAACAACTACCCACTCCCCATGTCCTGGCTTCAATATTAATAATCATAGTTCCTTTGCTGACTCATCAGTTATTTTATTTATTTATTTATTTACTTATTTTCTCTGCAGTCTCAAGTTCAAATTAGTCAAATAGCTTGCTTGCAACACCAAACGGGAGTTATAATCATGTTAGCTATTTGGGCTCTGTTATGGGCTGAACATTTGTGTCCTCCCCTAAAATTCATGTGTTCAAGCACTACCTCCCAATATGATGCCATTAGGAGATAGGTCTCCTAATGGGTTTAGATGAGGTCATGAGGGTACAGCCCCCATGATAAGATTAGTGCCCTTATAAGAAGAGGAAGAGACACCAAAGATTCCTCTGTCCGCCACGTGAGGATACAGCAAGAAGGCAGCCATCTGCAAGCCAGGAAGTGAGCCCCCACCAAGAACCAAATTGCTAGCACCGTGTCTTGGACTTCCCAGCCTCCAGAACTGTGAGAGATAAGTGTTTGCTCTTTAACCTACCCAGCCTATGGTATTTTGTTACAACAGCCCAAGATGGCTAAGACACACTCAGATAAAGTTGGGTCCCATTTATTACCAAAAGTTATAGATCTGAAGTAGCATCAGTATAACTCTCTTCAACAAGTTTCTACAATCTAGCCATTTTACCGCTTTAAAATAAATCCATTACATTTAGAACAGCACAACAACAACAGTAATAACAAAATAGTTAGAAATATCCTAACAAGAAATATATGACATCTATATAAAAACTGTATAAAGTTTTATACCGAGAGCTATAAAAAATCTGGAAGAAGAGAATTGTCCTTAAGTTAATATACACATTTTTTTTTTAGAACTTGAAAAAATGATTCTAAAATTCATATGGAATAATGATGAAAAATGGACAAAGACATTTTTAAAAAGAAGAGTTACTGGGGCATCTGGCTGGCTCAGTTGGTAGAGCATGCACCTCTTGATCTTGGGGTTCTAAGTTCAAACCCCACGCCGGGCATAGAGCTTACTTACAAAAAAAGTTTTTGGTGGAGAAAACTTGTCTCTCTAAATATTAAAACACATTATAAAGCTAAAATAACTGCAACGTAATTGTCATAGGATTTACAGATAGTTGGAAGAAATTCTAGCATGCCATAACACAAAGGGGAAGGATAGATTATTTAATCCAGTTTTGTTCAAGCCAGAAACCTAGAAATCTTCCTTAACACCTCCCTCCTTCATGTCCCCTGTACCTGGTCAATTCAATCAAGCACCAAAAAAATCCTTTTCATTTTGTCTTCAAACTGTCTATTGAATCTGTTCCCTTCTCTGTCTCCAGTGACAACTTAGTCGTCAGTCATCACTGGTAACCAGAATTGGATGCCACCATTTCTCACCTATTACTTCAACAGCCTACTTACTGGGCTTCCAGCATCCACAAAGTCTCCCTCCAATTCTTTATCCTGCAGCCACAGTGATCTTTTGAAAACATAAATTTGATTAGGTAAACCTCCTGCTTAAAACCCTTAAATGGTTTCCATTACTCTTAAGATAAAGATTAAAATTCTTAACATAGCATAGTGTGTCCTTGCCCACCTCTCTAGTCGCATCTCACATTAATCTCTACCTTGCAGTTCCTGTTCCAGACACTGGCTCTCTTCCCAGTGCTTAGAATGGTTCGTGCATCCTGCTGCCAAGGACTCCACAATTCCTTTCCTTTAGGGCTTTTATATCACTTTGTATTTATACATTCATTGGTGTGACTATTTGATTTATGTTCATCTTTACCATCTAAACTGTAAGTTCTACAAGAGTAGGGACCATGTCTGGTTTACTAGCACCTAACAGAATACATGCTTGATAAATACTCACTGAATTTATAACTGAATAAACAAATGAATGAAAAATAAACTAGGTTCCCATATTATATTCACTAAAATAAATTACAGAAGAAATTATAAATCTTACAAAGCAAAATAAATTAATTTTGAAAAATTATAGATTACTTGGTAAGTTAACAAAACTCAGTATGTGAACAATTTAAAAAATATATATTTTGGAAGAAACAACATTGCTTATAATATCGAAGAAAAACTTATATGTCTTCCAATTGAATGTTTATCTTAAAAAATACATATATATCTATATATCATGTTTTTAGAGAATGTTAGATTATAGGAAAATAAACACTTAATAGAGCATAAGAATGAGAGTGTGTGTATGTGTGTGTGTATATATATATATATATATACACACACACATATATATATACTATAATCCCAATTTTGTAATTTAAAAATTGGTTCGAAAGTATACCAAAAAGTTATCTCTGAAAGGTGATTTAAAAGTAATCGATTTTCTTTTCCATATTTCTTTTCTTTAATCCAAACTTTTTATTACTGACCAAGAATAACTAAACAACATTATTAAAGAATTACCCTGAAATATTGCTGAGTATAGACAGATCATTTTATCAAATTTTCATGGCATGGAGAATTTCCATGCTTTTTATAATCTATTCAGAACTTAAAAGTGATTGAAAATTATCCAGTTCATTTTTATTAGACTAATAGGATCCTGAGGCTAAAATATAACCAAAAAAATAATAAAACAGAAACTAAAGAAAATCTCAATTAAATACCAAAAATCTTAATTCAATAGTAATTTAAAGAATCCACCATAATAATGTTCATAATAGGACTGCAAAGATGTGAACCTATCAATATAATATATAATACATCATATCAATCAGTTAAGTGAGAAAATACTCACTTATGTAAATCAGTTAAGTGAGAAAATATCCATCATATGTAAACTCTTAGAAAGCAAAACAGTGGGGATGGGAAAGTATTCAATAAATAGTGCTGTGAAAACTGACTGGACATTTGCAAAAATTTATTTAGTGTCTCATTCATAATTCTACCTACTTGAAACAGGTAGAATTAAAAATCAAGCAGTACAAATCTTGAAGAGAATATAAGTTATTTATACCAAATTTTTGATTGAGGATTTCAAAGCTTAGAAAAGTATTGAAAAACTTTTAAAAAGAAAAAAAACTTTTAAGATATAATATTCACAATTATAGGTTAAACAATCCAACATTTCTTGGATTAATGATCAATCTAAATTTTAAATCTAAATCTTAATACAATCTAAAATTTAAATAGAAGATTCGTCCTGGTATAAGCTAAGCAGACTTTTATAATAAGTGGTAAGTCAGAGACTTTCTTCATTTGTTCCTTAGTAGTTTGCACAGGACTTAACACATATATATTAATATGTTCTTAATGGAATCTATTCTTTCTAAAAATGTATCTTTTCCTCCAACTATTCTTGCAGTTACAGCAGCAACACAGTGCTTGGCTAGCATGCTATACATATTTATTGAATGAATGACCCACAAATGATCAGATTTTAAGTAAAAATTAAATGTTTCTGGGTTTCCCCCCCCTCTTCTGATACACTATCAGGGCAAGGAATATCTTATAGCTTCGAATAAAATCTAGGGAGAAGCTCCATGGACTGTAAATTGTGATAGGACTTATTATAATATTACACATTTTGGCAAGTCACTAACTTTTTTTGTGAACAGGTTGACAATATGATATTGTCTGTACCAAATCTATTTTAACATTTATTAATTACACTGTCACTATACCACTATTACCCAAATATTTCACAGAACATTAGTTCTGCAAAATGATCCAGAAATAAAGATTCTTTGGCCATAGTTCCCTCTTGACAATTTATCATGCATATCAACATATTGAATGTTCTGAAAAGTTCCTCAGTAAGGAAACCTACTAAATTATGTTTAATTCAGTGTTTTTGATCATGAAAACTTTTTATCATAAACCTCTATTACTGACTTTAATATTAAAGTTCTTTTCTGTGGAAAACCATATCACCTCATTCCAAATTGAAGTGATAATTACGGAAACGTTTTGGAAATGGAGTGAATAAACATTGTTCAAAGTTTGTTTCCTAACTAAACCAAATAGGCCCACATGGTTAAAACAGGGCCAGTCTCTTAATTACACATTCTTAGAGCCCCTGGGATTTTAGTATATGATAAGTTTGTTATATAAGTCAACACATATTCACATTTACTTTCACCTTTTCAATACTTTCAACAACTTAAACCATGTTTTAAAAGTAATATGCAAATATAAAGTAATTTATTCAGGTAAAATCAGTAAGTTTTAAAAAAAAATTTAAAGTTTCAGGATTTTTATGGAGGAAGAAATGCAATTTAGCAAGAATGGGTCAATTTTTAGCCTATTTTCATAAAATAGAAGCGAATATTACATCCTAAAATGTTATATATTTATGTCTAACCTTTGTTGTTAAGTTGAAATTTCATTTCTATGTGAAACAGAGAATATCATCAAGCACACACCTTAAACATTAGATTTAAATAATTAATTGATAGGACTTGAGATAATCATTTAACTCTTACTAATAAGTAGCTTAACTCTCTAAACCCTTGTTCCCTCATCTATAAACTAGATATTATTGCTGCCAACTAATATGGCTAAGGGTAAGAATTAAAGGAGATACACTTCTAATGTTTTAGCACTATGCCTAGCATATAATCAATTTTAAATAAATGTTTGTGATTATTGTACTCTCTCAAGTTTTAATTCTAAATCTGATATTAGGCAAATTATCCCAAATAACCCAGGTTTATATTTTTAAAATACTATCTAGCTCATAGAACTCATAAATATTTTGCAATGAAAGCTATTTTTTAAAAAAATCCCCAATGCCACTTGAAAATTTAAAAACGCTTTCCTTCTTTAATTTCTCTCCTCTACCAAAAAATAAAGATTACCAGTTAACTTTTCATATACCTTTCTGAAACTTTCTATGTTACTAAAATTATAAACCAAGAAACATCCTTGGCTTTACTAAGAAATGAATACGTTGTGACTGAGATACTATAAGATTGTAACAACTTCATTGATAACTAAACTATTTGAAAATGACTGGCCCAAGTCACGGAGAATTTACGGAAAAGGCAAAAATCAGCTGTGCAAGTCCTAATACTCATCACCACATGAAATAAAAGCCCAGGCTATAACCCAGCTACTGACACCCAAGTTATCGCAGAAATTGTATATGGACTACAACATCATTAATTATTGCTAATTATATGCTCCAGAAAAAAATTACTAATAGTCTTTTAAGTCTTTAATTGGTTTAAAAGAAATGATTAAAAAATACTTCACACATCTTAGACTCTTAACAATAGAAAACAAACTGCGGGTTGATGGAGGGAAGAGGGTGGGGGACGGGCTAGGTGGGTGATGGGTATTAAAGAGGGCACTTGAGAAGAGCACTGGGTATTGTATATAAGTGATGAATCACTCTGAATTCTACTCCAGAAACCAATATTGCACTGTATGTTAACTAAGTAAAATTTAAATAAAAACCAAAAGAACAAAAACAAAACAAAAAAACACCTTAAACATCTTCAATTCTGCTTCTGTTAAAAGCCAAAGAAAAAGTGATATAATCATTATATATGTGTACTATTGTGGGACAGCAGCCTGAATCCCATGTCTACATTTTTACTTTGGCTCTACCGAGAACTAGTAATGTGACTGCTTTAAGTGAATCTTTGTGGGTAAACTGTTTTCAACTTAAAATAAGGAAGATAACCTAAGTAATTCCTGGTCCTTTACTTAGAGGCAGGATGGTACTGTGGCTAAAGCATGGATTTAGGAGTCAGATCTGGGCTCCTATCCTTACACTACAGTAATTTCTACTACTGTGTATCTTTGAGAAAATTACTTCCCCAAATGAAAGCTCATTTGTTTTTTTCAGTGAAAAGTAAATGAGATAAAGCATGTAAAGTCCCAGGTAGGTGCTGAATAAAAGTTAATATCGCTCCATCAAGCCTATATTTCCCTCGTTCCTTGTAGAACCCTGACTTTTTCTTTGGACTCAGTTCAGCCAGTAACCAAAAATCTGAGCACGTGGATATTTTTCTATTTATTTTAAACATTCAAAGTCACAAAAATCAAATGACATTTAATGTAATTACACATGTAATGAGTAACCCTCATGGAAAATAATACATTTGCATGAAACCAGAACTGTCCTGGTAAATCCAAGACGTACAGCTTCCCTCCTCCTCTGCACACAGCCAGCTTCTCAGGAGTCTAAAATACTTCGGGTGTTCAGTTTAACTGCTGGTTCTGTTTCTAGTATTTGAGCACATCCCACTTGCCCTCCCAACCCCGACCTTCTACACACCTGGGGGACGAGGTCCAGAACTAAGCATTTCTATCAGCTGTTGGTAGTTTTGGGGAATCCATGAAAAGGGTCCGATGAGTGCCTGTATTTGTGGAAGGAGACACAGTCACAGGGCCTTGGTGTTATTACAGAATTATCTAATTAGTAACAAGGAGGAAAGCTGTGAAGCCCCTTACCTGAGCGGGAAGCCTCGGATTAAACCATGCCTCCTAGCGAGTTCCTATTTGGGAAAGAAAGAGGATACTGACTTCAAATTCTCATCTCAGATTCACCTATTTTATTGCACAAGTTTGTTGATTGTAACTTATTCTATTGGTTTCATCGGTGATAGCGAAGTTCTCTTATTCAGTCTCGGACGAAATAAGTTACATTTGTAAGAAAATTCTCCCCCCACCGCTCCGGGAAAATGGAAGAGTCCAGCGACCGTCCATGTGGTCCACGCTCAGCTCAGCTAGTGGCTCCGCGTGTACCTCGCGGCCTCTCTGTGGGTCTGTATTTGGCGGTGTGGATGGTTGTGTGTGTGTGTATATTGGGGAGGAGAGCAAGGAGCTGTAAATTATAGCACAGAGGAGACAATTTTCTTATTTAAAATGTTTAATAGAGATTTTTAAAAATATAAATAATGAAAAAAGAAGGAAGATATTTTTAAAGAATTGCATTGACGTGTTACTTAAACTACAATGAACCAGTTTTATTTTTACTTTTTACGTAACTGAGGATGATATAAATTAAGTGGGTTTCTTTGAATACTTTTCTAAACATACAGCATCAAATATAGTTTAAAGTTTGAGAACAATAAAATATGAAGCATGTTTTTCCAAATGAGAATAGCTTTATATTTTTCTGACTTTAATTTTAATACGTGATCATTGTTTTAAAAAGCAAAACAATGCGCAAAGGCATAAGAGAAGAAAGAAAATCACCTGAAATCTCACCATTCAGGTAAACACTCCTAAAATTTCATTAAACAATTTTCTAGTCCTCTTATGATGTACGCACACACACACACAGGCACACATATATACACATTTACTATATTCTTATGTAACTGGACACTTCTCCACGCACACTGCCTTGTACGCTGCTTTCTAATGAAATACTATGTTGTGTACATCTTCTTATGTCATTATTTTATGAGTGGGTGGTATGATTGAACAATAAGTTGTTTACTCAACTCCTGTTGAAAGACAATTAAATTGTTTTCAATTTTTTTTATAGCATATAATAACACTATAGAGAACATCCTTATATATAATCTGTGGGTAAAGAAGGGTTATCTCCTTAGAATAAACTTCTAGAAGTGGAATTGCTGGAGCAAAAAAATTATATCCATTTAAAAATTTGGTCAAAAAAATAGATCAATTTACAATCCCAAACAGTACAAGAGAATGTCCATTTCTCAACACTCTCAACATCGCCAAGTATTATAAGCGCTTTTATTTTTTATTGTTATTATTTTTAAAGATTTTATCCATTTATTTGTCAGAGAGAGAGAGCACACGCGGGGGGGGGGGGGCAGCAGGCAGAGAGAGAAGCAGGCTCCCCGCTGAGCGGGGAGCCCGATGAGGGACTCAATCCCAGGACCCTGAGATCATGACCTGAGCCAAAGGCAGACACTTAACTGACTGAGCCACCCAGGCATCCCTTATAAGCCCTTTTAAATTTTGATAATCCAGAATGTTTTTCTTTAATTGATTTTTTTGCATTTTTATCATTAATTAAGCTGGATATCTTTTCTTGTGTTTATTGTTCATTTGCATTTCATCTTCTGACATTTTTCATGTCATTTACATATTATTCTATTGTGGCAGCGATCTATCTCAATTATTTCTAAGAACTTCATATATTAATATTAACCTCTTGTTTGTATTAACAAATATAAACATGTTTTTGAGTTATTTACCTTGTAATTTGCCTACATGTATTTTAGACATATATTTATTTAAACTTATCAAATCTATCTATATATTTTTTAAAGATTTTATTTATTTATTTGACAGAGAGAGAGACAGCCAGCAAGAGAGGGAACACAAGCAGGGGGAGTGGGAGAGGAAGAAGCAGGCTCCCAGCAGAGCAGGGCGTCCGATGCGGGGCTCGATCCCAGGACCCTGGGATCACGCCCTGAGCCGAAGGCAGAGGCTTAATGACTGAGCCACCCAGGCGCCCCTCAAATCTATATTTTTATTACCCTTACTACTCGATTATAGAATTTTAAAGTGTAAGAATACAATGAATTATAAAGTAGATACTCTTCCTCAGGTTGTCCTCAGGTTGCTGAGGTATGTCAGGGTGATTCATTTGCTTGACTTATCCTCTGACGTCCCAAAAGTAGTTTTACAAAAGTCTACCCATAAAAATTTCATTACAGTGTCACAACCTAACAATACTGTAACCAGAAAGTACCCCTAATCTAGAGACAGCTCACATACAATAGGAGACGATTCATTTTCACATTATTCCTTCTTACCCAGATACCCAGAACATTCACACAGACTCTAGTTGGCCCAAGGAAATCATCCCACTTTGAAGCCCCACCCCCGGAAAGGCATACAAAAATCTAGACCCTGTCAGCCTTTTATATCCTGATAAGCATCATGAAGTCTATGCCTCATTATCTCAGAACACTAATAGTCACTATCAACAGCTGCTATTTAAGATAACACGTCCATGAACATTGTTTATAAAAAGTTTTTTTCTTTTAAGTTGTCCTTGAAAAAAATTACAAAAGTGGGATTATTGGATCAAATTGAATATCGGATCCAATATAGCTCTAGTTACCTAGTATTATATTTTTATCAAATGGACAATACCACTAAAATTGTTTTTGTTTTGTTCCTTTTCAACTTTAATAGTTTTGAGTGCTAGTAACAATTATTTTTGTTAGTTTACTAAGCATAAGAGAAGTACATTGTAGTTTTAATTCATATTTCTTTGATTTTTCCACATGCCTTAGGTTTCCACTTTCTTTTGTATTTTTATTAATATTTATTAATTTATTTATTTTTAAAGATTTTATTTATTTTTTTAGAGAGGGTGAGAGAGAGCACAGAAGGAGAGGAAGAGGAAGAAGCAGACTCACTGTTGAGCAGGGAGCCCAATGTGGGGCTCAGTCCCAGGACCCTGGGTTCATGACCTGAGCTGAAGGAGATGCTTAACCAACTGAGTGACCCAGGCACCCCTGTATTTTTAAAAAGCTTGGTTAAATTTGTCTTTATCTCTAGAAATTGAAAATAGGTAGGAAAAACTGGGATAATTCCATTTTAAATGTGAAGAAAATGTACTTTTTTTTTTATCAGAAAAGGAAATAAAAATACAAAACAATACATTCTATCCTTAATCCCTGGTTCACTTTCCTCTAATCTTTGAAGTCATTTCACATGTGTAATCAAATTTAGAATTGGGCCTAAAATGTATTTTCCACATTGCAGCTAGAATTATCTTTTAGAAATACAAATTTAAAACCATCTTAAATAAAAGTCCCCAATGTAAAACATTGTTTCTCAAACCTTCCATGATCCAACTTCTGTCCACTCTTTCAATTTCAGCATGTGACCCTCACTCTTCAATAATGGCCGTCTGTTATGTTAGTTCAGGAAACCTCTTGTCCTTAGTACCCAGTACACTGTTCCTTCAGCCTAAAAACTTTTACTGTATCCTCTTCATCAATGTGTCTTCATTTTTCAGGGGACTCTTGGAACATCGTGAAGTTTGGTGCAGGTGGTCAAGGAAGGATTCCTAAAAAATGACAATTACACAGAGATCATGTTAAGAAAAATAATACAGAAACACATAGCTAGGGCTTCTCCCAAGAAACCTCATGCAAATGAAGGGTCTTGAATTTTAAATTTCACAGTAAATCCACCTCTGGGTGTAATACCTGCCTTACTTCTATTACAGGATCATGATGATCAAAAGAGATAACATTATCTGGAAAGAAATTGAAATTTAAAGCAGTACACAGTGGTTATCCTTTTTCTTTGTATAGGAACAACAACAATAAAGGTTTAATCTCAATAAATTGATACTTTTCACCTAGGTTGACAAATGGACCTAATCATTTGTTCATTTAATTTATGAGCTACTCTACTCTTTAGGGAATGTTAGCCTGTCCATACTGTGCACAAATCAGCCACAGCAATACATTTTACTTGAATTCCTATTTTTCCTTGAGGCTACTAATTGCATTTATTTTATTTAATTTCATTTATTTATTTTTTTAAGTAATCTCTACACCCAATGTGGAGCTTGAACTCATCACTCAGAGATCAAGACTCGCATGCTCTACAGACTGAGCCAGTCAGGCACCCCTAGGCCAGTAGTTGCACTTAAAACACATATTTCGATGGGCGTGTGGCATCCCCTAAGAAGAGCAGTTAAATGATCCCATATGAGAAGTGCCAGTCAGACTGATTTTCTGGTCATTGACAGTTATTGGTTAGTTGTTAGATTTTCAGTACAACATGTACTTGCAAAAAGAGATTCATCTGATAAGTGGTAGAGAAGAAGGGACCAAGGGGCGGTGGGCTGAGAAGAGGGCAGGAAGACCATCTCTTGGAGAAGAGAGAGAGGGGGTTAAGACAAACTCCATCTACTTTGCAGTTTGTCTTTGGACTAGCCTGGGACCAACAGGCATAATGATGAGCATCATTTTTCTATACTGATATGAAATATTTTTTATTATTTTACTTTTCAATTGCTTTAGTTGTATGCAAATGAAAGTTTATTCTAATTTTTTGTCGTTCAAAGTAAAATAAATCTATAATAGACATTCATCTTGAGAATTTATAAATATTTAAATATACATTATGCTTATAATTAAAGAATTATTTTTGAAGTATTTCTCATAGTTATTCATTCATTCAGTTAGCAAATACTTACTGAACACCTAACAAATATTTACTGAGGAACCATTTTAAATGCTAAGGATGCAGTGGTAAACAAGAAAGTTTATCTTCTCGTGGGTAAAAACAATCAATAAATAAAAGAACAAATAAATATTGAATATATAAGTGTGATAAGTATTGTGAAGAAAAATAAAGAGGGTGGAGAATGATGGCAGATGGTCGGGGCCAGGCCTGTCTGTGGAGATAGTATTGGAGGAAAGATGTGAATGTAATGAGAGGTGAGCTGTGTGAGTGTCTGGGGAACAGTTTTCCAAGCAGAGGAGAGTAAGAGTAAAGATGAGTAAGACGTACAAGATGAGTAAGAGCTTGGCATGTTCCAGGAACAGCAAGAAGGCTATTTTGTTTCTGGAAGAGTAGAGTTTCTGAAAGAATGAACCAAATACAAATCCCTGTTCTCTTGGAACTTACATCATACCAGAGGGAGAGAGACAAAATGAATAAACCATCACATAAGTGTATGTTGGGTGCTGATAAGTGCTATGAAGGAAAGAACAGAGCAGACGGGGGAGGAGAAAGAACAAGTTCTGTTTTAGATATGATGGTGAGAAAAGGCTCCTCAGAGGAGATAACATTTGAGCTGAACCTTCAATGAAGAAGGGGAGTGAACCACACAGATACCCAAGGAAGAGTAACAGGCAGGAGAAGAGTGAGTGCAAAAGCCCTGAGATGCTTAGAAAAAAGCAGAGTGTGGAGGAAAGTTTGCAAGAAGAAAAAATGGTAGGAGGTGAGGTTGGATTCATAGCCAGGGGCAGAATGGCTTGGAGTTTGGAGGTCTTCAGATTTATCCTCAGTGAGATGGGGTGCCAGTGGATGGTTATGAGCAGAGGGGTAATGTGGTATGATTTACATTTTAGAAGGATCACACCATCTGCTTTCTTTAGGGGACAACGATGGAAGCAGGGAGACCAATTAGGAAGTTGTTGGGTAATCTAGGCAAGAGACAAAGGTGTTTGGATTACAGGAGGTAGTGGAAAGGGGCCAGAGTCTGGATATATTTTGAAGGTAGAGCTGACAGAATCAAAGAATGATTAGCTGTGGGGTGTAAGAAAATAAGTACCAGCTGGACAGCACTTGCAAAAATCCAGGTGTAATTATGTATTTATAAGTGTAATTCAATTTGAAAGGCATACATTTTAATTATTCAAAGATACTGTTAATCATACAAATACAGATTTGATCAATCCATTCAACTAAATTCCTTTGAATGTGAAGGTTTGATTGAAGTGTGAGAAATAATTCTCATTTTGCCTTTTATTTAGCATCTGGCCCGTATGAATAACACTCATAATTCAACCACTTGGCAACAAATTCACCAAACACTTGTTAAGCTTGGCACTATACCAAGATTTGAGGACACATGATCAATAAGGTACTGATCTGAAATCATATTTAATCTTCAAAATTACTATTTTTAGGTAGATACTCTGACATTAATATCCATGCTAGTGTCTGTGACATAATATTAAATAACATCACAGTGTACTTTTAAAAATAAAAATGTTTCCTATTATAAAGTTGATTTGGGGAAATAGGGCTTCTCTCTAGGCTGACTTAGTGGTTGTGGCCTTTATTTTTAAATTGTTTTAATTTTCTTGGGATGGAGTTTGATTTAAAACCCATGTAAGGTAATATTGAACCATATGACAAAGGAGTTTTTGTGTACAGTTGATTCAATTTAATGATGCTTGATCTAGGTTTTTTCTTCAGTGACCAGAGGAAAACTATCTGAAGAATCCGTTTTTATATCACTTTTATCATTACTACCAAGCCAGAATTGTTATCTGATTATTTTGGAAACATTCTTAATTCATCTAGTGAATGTTGTACTACCTTTTCGGACTGTATCTCTTTATGACCATACTACAGTATTTTTAAAGAAATATTTCCCCACTTTAATTCTTTTTATAGTGTCTAGAATATCACTGCTGGCTCTCTTTTTCTAAGAATTGTATGATGCCTAAGCGAATGCTTCCATTAGTGTCACTTAGCTAATTGTTATTATAAACTCAGGTCCAATTTTAGCTTATTTTACCAAAATACAGAGATAAGCCAACCTATATTTTTAAGGAACTGATTTTAAAAAAATAAACATTTATTCTTGCCGTTGGTCTGTATTAATCAATGAAGAACTGTCTTCTGATACCGATTCAGGGAGAAAAAGATGGATTTAGGCTTATAATGTATGACTGTCATGCTTCCGATTATTTTGTGCATTGTTTTTACATATATTTTAGGGCCAATTAATACAGGGGAGGTGTTCAAATCATTAACTTTTTCATTAGGACTTGTGCAATTCTATTTTCAGCATAATAATTTATATGGAATTATTCTTTTATCCAGATACAATTCCTGAAAGTCCTTGTCTATCCAACATCCATCCTTCAACAACTCTGAATCTCCAAGAACAACTCTGAACCCATAACTCAACAAAAGGAACATTGCAAAGAAAAGTGTCCAACCAAAGCTTAAGCCTTCTGCATCATGCATCATGATGATGGGGTTGACCACACCAACCAACCAACCAACAGACAAGCAAGGCAAAAACCACCAGTGGTCTGACTGATTAATCCTGCCTCTAAAAGCCGTCATGCTTACTTTTGCTTGTTAAATTCATGAAGCAAGGGCTTAGTGAAAAGAGCTGGAAGGGGAAAGAACAGAACAAGAGTGGAGAGTGAAGGCAGTAACTGCAGAAGTAGGAGAGGTTAGAAACCACAGAAATGGTGAGAAGCAGCTATGAGCATAGGTGGCAACAGAGAGCCCTTGAAGAATGCACAGAGATGTTCAACTCTGCAGCTTACCTCTTCTGGGGCTCTTGAAAGCCCAGGACAGCTCCTCTCTGAGACTATCTGCAGAAGAGAATTGCCATACAGGTATAACCATTTTTTTTTTAAGAGACAGGGAGAGCGCCTGCATGTTTGCAAGCTGAGGGGAGGGGCAAAGGGAGAGGGAGAGAGAGAATCCCAAGTAGGCTTCCCGTTCAGCAGAGTCCATCCTGGGGCTCTACCCCATGACCCCAAGGTCATGACCTGAGTCGAAATCAAGAGCCTGATGCTCAACAGACTAAGCCACCTAAGCACAGGTCGAACCATTTTAAAGCCACGTGCTGTCTATGTAAAATGTAGTGAATTTCTGCCATGCGTACATGGAAAAGAACCATACATTTTTTTCTACTGTTCTGGTGATGAGAAATACTAAGTAATAAAGAGTTTAGTATTTCACAAATAATTACTTAAATCATGATTTTTTGGTAAAAGAAACACCTGTAAATGTCTTCCTTATCTGTAGAAACACTAACTCATAAATACGACAGTTTTCTCTCCTATTGGCTACATTTATTGTGCATAGCAAAATGGCAGACTTTTAAAATCCCAAAACACATTTCTGCCTTAAATAATATTTTACAGTGAGATGAGATATAAACAGAAATAAATAAAGTCATTCTAAATGAATTTGTATTCTTTGCAATTAGCTTTAGAAACTTTGTAATTAGCTAGCCAAAATAAATGCTTTTATGTTTAGCTTAATAACCTGGACTTCACTGAATTCATATTTCTGTTTGCGACAGAAATACAGTGCGACATCGTCCTAAAATGTATTATTAATGTGAAGAAATTTGATTTGTGTATGATTCATTTTTCTTTAATCCACTAAAATGTCATCAACTTAATGTTTTTACTTTCCTCATTGTGGAGCATTGAAAGGTAGCTTCTATAAGAAATTTCCTATCAGAAATGACTCAATGTAAGCCAAAAAAAAATTAGTAGTCCATGAACTATGTTATTTCTGTGTTATTTATGTAAATAATTTCATTAGAAGAGGGAAGCCTTACTGTGCCGTGCTCTCCTGATGAAAATATAGAAGTTCATGTGTTCACTGGAAAGGAAGCTTTGTAATGTGGCAAATGGCCGAGAAAGCCCACAGATGGCTCACTTCTACAGGATTATATAAGGATCTCGGGCATCTCATCTCAAACTCTCCTTTACTTCAACCCAACCCCATTCAAAATAATGCACCTTAAGCCTGTGGCTCTCAATCTTTAACGGGGGTGCTTGTTACAGTACGTATTCCTGCGTCCCACCTTTACAGACATCAGTTTCACCAGTTCTGGGTTGGGGCTGACATGTCTGCATTTCTAACAAGCCTGCAGGTGATTCTGATGCAGGTGATCTGTGTACACCTGCTGAAAAATCCCTGCATAACGGCATCTTGCATCTTGATTTTAAAAGCATATTAAAGATATGACTATCCAATATACCCTCCTGAAAACACATTCTGATGTTGATAGTGGGATTTTAAAAGTTGGCACATTACAGTGGTAGGGAAAAGGGTACTTAAAATGGGGACTTTGTGGGTACTTAATTCTTTATAATTTCATAAAGCTTCCTTTATAGGAATAAAATCTCAGAAATGAGAATAGGGGCACAACATAAGAGAAGAATAAGAATGGGAGATGAACACATTTCTCTTTAAAAAGGGGTGTCAGTGCTTGAAGTTAAGTGAAACAGGCAAGGTATCATCTTTTAATTTTCAGAATATCGTTAAGGAGATTTTCTGCCTTAAGTAACAGATTACCCAAACATCAATTACATAACCCATAAAGACATTCAATCGTCTAACCATACAAGAAACTTACAGATGGAAGTTCCAGATATGGAGTTCAATGACCCAAGCTTACTCTTCTTTGCCATCCTCAGAATGTTGACCTGTTCATGTCATTGTCATTGTCATGACTCATCATGTCATTGTCAATGATGGCTGCGTCTTCAAACATTCAAGGGATAAATAAGGGATCATCTTACTTTGAGCAAAATCCTCCCCAAAAGCGTGTCTCCTGTCTCATTGATCAGAACTAGCCAGAACTGGGCCACACCAAATGTTAACAAAGGAGAATGAAATTTCACTCCTGGTTTATATCAATATCAGTTATGGTTCATGCCCTGATCTGGAGGGAGAGTCTACCTTCTCTGAAGATACTGCTGCTAGAAGAAACTCAAGGTTCTTTAAATTGATATATAACATATAAAAAAAGGGAAAATAACAATATATAGGCAACCAATCATATCTTCCTTGGTTTTGAAATTATCCTTTGGATTTTAGTGATTGCAGAATCCTAGAAATGCATTGCGAGTGGGGTAGAGTGGGAGGGAGAGGTTATCGTCAGAAATGCTTCTGGGGATGGTGGTAGGTGGGGTGGAATGGGAGTGGGTATGTGGGAAATGACCTGGAGAAAGAGTTGTCTTTCTTTTTTGATATTTTGGTCAGTCATGCCCTAGTTGAGGATGCCTTTGTAAGAACTAGAAGTGTTTGTAAAGATTGTGTTGCCACAAGGAATAATAAAATAAAATGACTATAAGCTTGTAAACTAATAACCTTTGGTTATTTCCAGAACATACTCTTATAAGTTTGTTTATTGCAATAATCTAGTATTTTACAACCTTCCATTTAAATATAACACAAAGTATGATTTCAGCTTCTTGCAACTCACATGAAAGACTATGGTAAATAGTACTGCATAGTGTTTGCTTTTATCTTCAACTCTGGAGATCACACAAGATATTTAGACATGTTGGAAAACAATGTCAGCCATATATGTAATGCTTTTGTTTATACTATGCTTTGCTTTGTTCCAAAAATACTTGAAGTGGCTTAAAAGAATGTGCCTAATACAAACGGGTAATGATAAGTGGAAATGTCAGCCTAACACCTAAGTAGGACAAAGTTACTGTTTTTAAGTTATATATAATGCAAAATGATGAGAATGAAATTAACCTTTTTTGAGACTAATGTTAGACTTTCAAAGATTATTATTTCAAAATTAAAACTGAAATTATCGTAGGGGTGCCTGCATGGCTCAGTCTGTTAGGCACCCAACTCTTGATTTTGGCTCAGGTCATGATCTTGGGGTTGTGAGATGGAGCCCCGTGTCTTAGTAACTGTTTTGGGGTGCCTGGGTGACTCAGTCATTAAGCGTCTGCCTTCGGCTCAGGTCATGATCCTAGGGTCCTGGGACTGAGCCCCTCGTTGGGCTCCCAGCTCCGCGGGAAGCTGCTTCTCCCTCTCCCACTCCCCCTGCTTGTGTTCCCTCTCTCACTGTCTCTCTCTGTCAAATAAATAAATAAAAATCTTTTTTAAAAAGCCAAACTTTAATAACTGTTTTAACAAAATCATCCTTTCTTGAAATATGAAAGAAACAGACAGCAGTATGTAATATAGTCTTTTTATAATAAAGCCTTACCAAGTGTCACAGTTTTCCATAGGGACACAGTTTTCCAAACTGAGGAAAATTTTGCAGTGAAAGAACATGTTATAAGAAAAAAATAAACCAAAGTCTTACCTTTAGGAAATGAATGCTGGAAAATGGCCCAATAATAGGAATTCACTTGAATTTTTTTTTCATTTAAGCAACAGCAAAGATTTCAATCTCCTTTTCCTTCAAAAATGAAAAATATCCCATCTGTGTTAATGGCTTTAAAATTTTGACCATAAGTATTTGAAAATAGTTAGAATATCAAATTCTTTCTTCATTACAGACTTCATAATGGAAAACAAACTCAACCTAAATTATAGTGGTGGGTTTTTTTTCTGACTATATATGTATGTGGGTATGATCGGAAAAACTCGTCATAATCATTTAAAATGATTTTGAAGAACTGAAAAGTGAATTAATTGATATAACTATCTGATTAACTATCATTCCTTCAAGAGTTTTTTTTTAATTATTTAGGCTAATGATTGGCAAAACCAAACACATAAATCAAATAGCATAAAACATAAATCTATAGAGGTTGAATTTAAAAAGAGCATTCTAATCAAGTCTGGGCAAATGACGATTAGATCAGGCAGTGACTATTGAGAGTTATGCACTAAATTGTACCACATACTTGTTTTCTTCAGAATTTACTTTATGTGCCTTATATTTATCATTTCACTTAGCAGTGTTACGGGAATATAGTTATTTTATAAGAAGTTATATTTTGGAAAGGGAAAAAAGGACTGGAAAATTCATGATCTAACATGTTTCTCAGGTAAATATACCTAAAGTAAAAATATAATTGTGATTGACACATAGTAGATGCTCGGTAAATACTTATTGGAAGTGAATATGATGGGTTAACTGGGGCAGCAAAGCTGTATGCAGATTCAGTTCTCAGAATCATTCAGTTATGAACAAACACCTTGAACGTTGTCGATGATAGTAATATCGCTGTTACTGAACAGCAGCCACTCTATTACAGTTATTTGACAATGCCATCCTTTAAGGAAATAAAGAAAAACACTTGGGAAACAGAAAAGGATAAAAGTTGTTAAGAGAGGTTTGCCCAGCATAGTTTTACTATTGTTCTGTCTAATAATGTTTGACATGACTGAGTCAGGTGTATTGCAAGGGCAGTTTATACTCAACACTTAGTATTGTAACCACATTGTTTCAAAGTCCATCTGATATATACGTAATGATAGCCATAACTGTACCTTGCACCTTGGTCTTTACGCAACAGTAGTAACATGATCACAAAAATGGATACCTGACTCATTATTCATTTTATACAGACAGGGCTAGGGTTAATGGAGGTGGATGGGGAAGCGGTGAGGAGGTGGTGGACAGGAAAGAGGTTGGGTCTGTGAGGGGAGATTGAGCAGCGCAGGAAGTTATGCTGAGAGCACTAGGAAGACTCGGCATGGCATCTGGAGTGCTGCATGTCACTACCTTCTGCTGCAAGGATTGCCTATGGCCCGGTGTTCTGGGGAATTCTGGCTAATGGGCTTGTTCCCACACTCAGGAACTCAAAGCAGCATAAATAATGCATCTTCCCTGATGAGTGAAAACTTGACAGATGGCTCAGTTCTTAGTTTCTGACCAAGGGCTGCTTGTGGACAAATAAAGCAGAAAGAACAGTGACTAATATCTAACTTTCTCAGAAGAAGAACTGGGTAGTCACAAAATTTCCCCTCCTCTTCCTCCTTTCCTTCCAGAGTTGTGTTTTACTTAAAGGGGACATCTGTATGTAAAATTAAGGGCTGTTCACCAGCCCCCAAATCTCCAAATCCAACAAGGAGAGAGAAAGAGATTCTAAGAGTGTTAAGAACAGAGGAGTAGCTTTGGGGAATGCACTGAAATATCTGGTGGTGTACGCATGCTAATACCTCTAACACATTGGAAAGGAGGCCATCATTCACATTTTATTCACTCATTTAGTGAACATTTATTGAACACCTAGTATTCTCTCCAAGCCATTTTATAGATATAATGCAATTCCAAGGACACTAAATGGGACCTCTGTTCAGAGACCAACATGGCACTCCTTGTACTTGCAGTAAGACTGCTCCTTCCTAGGTGTCTTTGCCTCTACCTGTAGGGTCAAGAGGATGCCCTGGAAACCCACTACTCCCTGATCACAACTTGCCACCTTATCTGCCTTGAGTCCACTAAAATTAATCTCATATTAAAACTGCAAGTAGCTGTACTTCTCATTCCCATTCATTTCCCACTCTAATCCCTACACGGTTCATATCACCTATTCTATTCCTTTCTCCCACCTTTTCCTGACTTCTGAAAACTTTAACATCATTTCCTTTGGAACTTACGATCCATCCTCAATAAACTGCTCTATACCTTTAACCCTCTCTGAAGGTTGCCTTCACTTTCTTGCTCTAATCAAAACTTGGCTCTCTCTTGAGCCTACTACGACACTATCTAGTTGTAAGATATTTTTTCTTCCATACGGTTGGGGTTGGAGTGGGTATATGTGTCCTCCCAATTCCAATATCATCACTTTCAGAGTATTCTCACTCCCTTTTCCCTAAAAAAATACTCGGGTGTGAGTTTCATATCATCAGACTGTCCCCACTATCTCCATTTTGCTTCTGTCTACTGGCTCTCTGAGTTACTGTGCTTGACTTCTTGGTTTTATTTCCTGACCCACTGCATGCTTCTCCTAGCTTAGTTCTTGGTAATATGAAATACATGGGTGATCCAACACTTTGGCTACTTAGTTCCTTCACATCTCTCTTCCAATAATCTTGACTCTGTCCTGCCTTAGCACCTCATGTCTATTATTATATCCTAGCCCTTATCATTACCAATAATTGCAACAGCGTACTATTCCTGACAACCACTTTTCTAACTCCTCCCTCTATCCTGTAACTCCTAACAAGGCTTGTGTCAAACCAGAACCTACAGTCCATTGACCCTACCATTTTTTAGCCATCTCCCCTTTTCCTGTTGACCACTTTTTCTTCCTTACCCAGTACAAATTCCAAAGTCCAGCGCTGTTATCACTCACTTTTATTCATCGGCAAACCCCTTGCCCTTCTCTCTTACTTCATCATACTGCCTTAACACAAGCACAACCCGGTTAACCCAGCTATTGCCTACTCTTGGTTTCATTTTAAATCTATGATCATTTTTGAAAATATTTTATTTATTTATTTGAGGGAGAAAGAGAGCACAAGCAGGCAGAGTGGCAGGCAGAGGGAGAGGGTGAAGCAGGCTCCCAGCTGAGCAGAGAGCCCAACATGTGGCTCCATCCCAGGACCCTGGGATCAGGACCTGAGTCGAAGGCAGATGCTTAAATGACTGAGCCACCCAGGCGCCCCTAAATCTATGATCATTAACCTCATTGAGCCTTTACTGATTTCTGAGAAATGTCCTATATTCTCCTAGTCCATTCACCTTCCCACTCTCTTAGATAACAATTGCATACCTTCTTGTCTCTCTTCAAACCTCCAGCATTTCCTCTCACATCCTCAGTCAAATGTTACTTTTGGATGAATAGTATGGGCTCCTTTTTAAGACCAATCTCATCTTCTCTTGTCTATTAAAATGTACCACTTGCAGTTCTTCTGTTTCTTTCCTACATTATTGTATCCCCCCCCCCTTCAGGGTCATTCCCATGAGCATACAAACATTCCATTTTGTTCTCTCATCTTTACTTCAACCTGGAAACACACACACGTGCACACACACACACACACACACACACATATATATTTTAAGTAGTCTCATGCCCAGCATGGAGCTCAACACGGGGCTTGAACTCATGACCCTGAGATCAAGACCTGAGCTGGGATCATGACCTGAGCTGAGGTCAAGACTTAGACATTTAACTGACTGAGTCACAGAGGTGCCCCTGGAAAGGTTCATTGAACATTTAGTATTTGCACCTACTGGGCCTGGAGGAATGGAAAAAAGAAAAAAAATAGAATCACTACATACTGCCCCTACAGACCAGAGGTAGAGCTCTGCTAAGAAAGATTTTAGGATTAAAGACTGTAGATATGTGCCCTCCTAGAGTCCATAGTCTCTCATGTTCATTCCCCCTTCTGTTAACCCCCCCTTCATTCTTCCCTTCCTTCTCCTACCAATCTTCCTGCTATTTCTTATGTTCCATAAATGAGTGAAACCATATGATAATTGTCTTTCTCTGCTTGACTTATTTCACTTAGTGTAATCTCCTCCAGTTCAGTCCATGTTGCTGCAAACGTTGGGTAATTGTTCTTTCTGATGGCTGAGTAATATTCCATTGTATATATGGACCACATCCTCTTAATCCAGTCATCTGTTGAAGGGCATCTTGGCTCCTTCCACAATTTAGCTATTGTGGACAATGCTGCTATGAACATTGGGGTGCAACGTAATCATGGAACATTACACCAAAAATTAAGGATATACTGTATGGTGACTAACATAACATAATAAAAAATTATTATAATAAAAAAATAAAGACTGTAGATATAATGAGTTACAGTACTTTAATGTTACCCATAAATTTCCATAATACCAGCTTTCTATTGCCCAGGTAACATCCATAATAGAAGTCATTTTGCTCAGAGCAGAATATTTTATGAGCCTTTCCACAGTTTCTATCACTAGAAATGATAAATTTGGACTTTGTTATGCATTCTTATGGCTGGCTATTTTCTTTACAAACAACAGATAAGACCCTACTCCACAAATTAAGGCCACAATTTATTGAACATCAATAAACTTACTGATTACCTGATTCTTGGCTGGGTGTTTTCATCCAATTGTTCATTTAATCCACACGGCAATCCTGTGAGGCAAGTAGAGTTCCTTAAGTTACAGGTAGAAAACCGAGAAACAAACAAACAAAAACAATTTTTTTTGTTTTGTTTTTAATAAAGGCCTTCTCCATGAGTTTTATAAAATTTTAATTTTAATTAGGATAACATACAAATTCTTTGAATAGTCAAACACAAGAAAAAGTATGCATGCAGATGGTCTGAACTAAATAAGTCATGTGCACTTGAGAATGAACGCCGTCTTATGAAAGAGAACACGTCAATGGCTACAGTGGATTTATTGTGTGAGTGGTTTCTACAGGACACCAGAAACCCCAGGCAATGACAAGACAATTTAGCCAGCAGACAACTGGTAGCTTTAGGGGGTATGCAGGGAGGAGGGCATGGATGAGAAAGGAGGAGGGGGTCATATACAGTGTCAGATACAATATGCTTTTTCCATTAGGTGGCTTAGCTTTCTCTACTCTCAATTTTATATTAAAATTTTTTTGAACCTGCAGAACAGTTGAAAGAATAGTCCAATGACTAACTGTATACTATTAATGTAGGTTCCAAAATGAACATTTTGCCATATTTGTTTCTCTCCAAATATCTATATTTTTTCTTTATTTTAGAAGTAGGTTAGTTGCAGACATCCTGCTTCTTCGGGGTGTAGTGCTCAAGAATAAGGATATTCTACATAATAACAGCCAAAGAATCACACTTAATAAGTTTAACATGAATCCATTATTATCTACTATGCAGTTTATTTTCAAATTCTCCCAATTGTTTCAATAATATTGAATATAAACCATTTTAAACTCTGCTTCAGAACCCAATCTTGGATCCTACATTGCATTTAGTTGTTAAGTCTTTTGGGTTTCCTTTAATCTAGAACACTTTCTCAGCCTTTCTTGTCTTTCATGACATTGATCTCACAGAAGGGTCTAGGCCATTTGTGTTGCAGACTGTTCCTCAATTTGGATTACTGTGATTTTTTTCTTATGATTAGATTCACAATAAACATTTTTTGATGGTAGTACTGCATAGATAATAAGATGAATTTTAACATATATTAGATTTTTAAATAAATGTATTACCTATAACTATGTTTTGCTTCAGTAATTTACATGTACATTTTAAATATTTATTCTTTGCTTATAATGAAATTTTGCTTTAAACTTAAATGAGTTGAAATGTACTCCACTGTCACGAATAAGAATTTCTTTGCAGATTAGCAAATTATGTATTTTCAGTGACAAATTTTAGATCTTAATTTTTTTTTTAAGTAAGCTCTATGCCCAATGTGGGGCTTGAACTCACAACCCTGAGACCAAGAGTTGCATGCTCTATGGACTGAGCCAGCCAGGTGCCCCAGTGACAAATTTTAAAATTAAGAATGAATGCAACAGGGACAACTGGGTGACTCAGTCAGTTAAGCATCTGCCTTCGGCTCATGTCATGATCCCAGGGTTCTGGGATTGAGTCCTGCATCAGAGCCTGCTTCTCTCTTTGCCTGCCACTCCCTCTGCTTTTGCTCTCTTGCTCTCTCTCTCTCTCTCTCTGACAAATAAATAAATAAAATCTTAAAAAAAAAAGAATGAATGCAACATAAAATGTGTGAATGTAATTGGTTTAAAATATTTATACACAACTAACGAATCATTGAACACTACATCAAAAACTCATGATGTTCTATATGTTGGCTATTGAATTTAAATTAAAAGAATATTTATGTATTTATTGTGTACAAGGCTAATAAATTCACTATACTATTTTTGTCCAGGTGGTAATGAAATTCCAGTAATGTGAACCCTTTTTAGAAGTCTTAATAAGTCTTTGCTACAACGTGGAGTAAAACTAACAAGGTGTTTGATAAGAAATGCCAAAATTGTTAGCTGTAGAAATACGAAATAGAGAAAATCTCCTGAAATAGCTCAACATTGATTTACAAAAATTTAACGTGTGCTTTACAATAATTATGGTTGTTGTTTATTATCTTTTAAATGTATCTCCTGTAATTATCACACAACCTTAAGAGGGAGATATATTTTTTTACGTTTTGTAGGTCAGAAACAAAGCAACTTTTAGTCATTATACTAAGTCCCTTTGGTTTTATCAGTTTACAAAAACGCTTGCCTTATGGGATGCTTAAAGTGATGCCATTTCCATCCCTCTGTTATAGTTCTCCTGGGAAGAGACTGACTCTACTTGCCACCATTCCAGAAATTTCTCTTATGGAAAGGAAGTAGGAGAATCTAGAGACGAAGTCATCTAACTTCCCTCTGACCTTCCTCCTCCCAACTGCAATCTAGATCTGAAGTTCCTTTCCTTTCCAAGCTACCTTTCGAACTGTTAGTCAGATGTTGCCCTCCTGCTGGAGAAATGAACATTTCCCCAAGATCCTAATGTACCTTATCCATAGTAAATTTGCAAAGCAGTTAATCTAAGCTAGGATGATTAAGGATGATTTGTTTTCAACCATTATTTTACTTTTAATAGAACGTTGACCATAGTTTTTCCTTAGCCATGATTTTAGATTTTCTGTGACAAGAATACCCACCATTAACATTATTAATTAATATTACTCTGGAATTTCCAGTTGATACAGACATAACCTTTAGGAAGGAGAAGTAAATTTTCATTATTTACAGATATTATGCTTAGGTATCAGAAAACTCTACAAAATCAATTAATAATTATTGAAAATGGAAATCTTAGATTTGAGATAAACATACATTTTTTAAGATTTTATTTATTTGACAGAGAGAGAGAGCACAAGCAAGGGGAGCAGCAGGCAGAGGGAGAGGGAGAGGGAGAAGCAGGCTCTCTGCTCGGCAGGGAGTCCGATGCAGGGCTTTATCCCAGGACCCTGAGATCATGACCTGAGCCGAAGGCAGCCACTTAACCGACTGAGCCACGCAGGCACCCCGAGAGATAAACATATATTTTTAAAAACCCTTCCAATACACCAGTAAAAACAAGTCAGAAAACAGAACAGAAAAGATTTCATTCAGAATAGCAATAAAAATCATAAAATAACTAGAAATACCCATAGTGTGAGCTGTAAGGTAAACAATCCATATTACTTTATATCAAAAGGTATGTAATAAAGCTAGCCTATAATGTTGTTGTGATGCAAAACAGAAAGCTCACTAAAACAGAATTGAAAGTAGACAATCAACCCAGTATTCAAGAAAGCATTAATATGTGATAAAAGAAGTATCACAAATCAATGGGCAAGGGAATATCATTTTTACTGGTGCTCTAACAGTGGATTAACATTGAAAAAGAATCAGTTTTGTTTCTAACCCAGCACTACAAACCAAAACTTTGCATGGTTTAGAATTATATGTAAAAATCAAAAAAGAAGGGGCGCCTGGGTGGCTCAGTTGGTTAAGCATCTGCCTTCAGCTCAGGTCATGATCCCGGGGATGGAGCCCCGCATCTGGCTCCCTGCTCAGGGGGAGTCTGCTTCTCCCTCTGCCCCTTACACGACATGCTCTCTCTCACTCTCGCTCTCTCTCTCCCCCTCTCAATTAAATAAATAAATCTTTAAAAAAATGAAAAAAAAAAAACCTACTAATGTGAAGTGGCAGCTGGGGACACATCATCATGATGGCTATGTTAACGGTGCCGGGGGAGAACAGTTACAAAGGAAGTCATTGTGGAGCGTAGAACACAGTAGTCCAAGGGCTTGCAGGCTGAGGGGATGGTCACATGGGTAGAGCTCCTCAGGAGGACTTCTTGGGAGAGCTGGGCCCTTGGATGGGGTGTCACATTTGGGTTGTTGGAGAGGAGGGGGCACCCAGGCAATGGCAAACTAGCAAAATTACACTGATTAAAAAAAAAAAGAGTGATGCCCCAGGAGGGGATGGAAGCTCTGGGAGGGTGGAGATTTGCATCTGCTTTGTTTGCTGCTGACCCCTCAGGACCCTGGTGCTCGAGAATGGCTGCTGTTGGGGAGTAGCCAGCTTCTGGGCCAGGAGACGCGAGTTGGGATTTGAGACAGTGAGAAGCCTCTGAGCCGTGACCACCCACGGGTGAGTGGGGTAAACAGAGATAGAATGTAAGAGAATCCGCACGGTGAAGGTATTTGTTAAGTATGAAAGCAATGAACGAAAATAAGAAAGAAAAGGTGAAGAGATTTTTTAAGAGCATTTTCAGAAGGTCTGTATTTTGCAAAGTGTATAAATCAAATCAAAAGTAAATGGAAAAATAAGACATAAAGGGGTAAGGTCAGTACATGGACGATATCCTAAAAATTATTAAGATGTGAGGATTTATCAAGAAATGGGGCAGGGAAGTGAAATTTTTCAGAAAAGAACAATTACAAATGGCTAATTAACATTGGAAAAATTTCCATTTTCTTGATCGTAAAAACAAATTTAAAGTATTAACTACTTCTTCCTCTTTTTAAAATTAACTAGTAAATGTTAATAAGGAGAGTCAACTTTCTGGGAAAGTAATCTACTAACACGTCCAGAGGGCTTTAGATTGTTCCCACCTTTTCATTCCTAGGATCTGTTACAATCCCAACCAGGAGCTATATTCAGGAACTCAGAAATGCTGGCAAAGCTTTTGTGCAAAGAATTTCTTCTCAGTGTTATTGACATAAAAAAAACAAAACAGGAAAAAAACCTATATAAGTAATAATTTGGGACATATTGTTATCTACATAACAATAATAAATATAAATACAAAAATATATAAAAATAAATAATAACAAAATATTATCCACGTAATTAAATAGGAATAAAAATGTTTTCAAACAATTTTAATGATTTGGAAAGATGTTATACTGTAATAAGAAAATAAAAGCAAGATGCAAATTTTTAAAAATGGACTGATGCCAACGTGTATTCTAACCCCCAGGGTGGGTGTGTATGTGTATATGTGTGTGTGTTTTTGTTATGAAAAAAGAGAAGAATAAACTTAAATTTACATTTTTGTATGACTGGCTTTTGCTGTTTTCCCTGGCAGTCTTTTATGTCCTGGATAGAGCTCTGAGGATAGTCTTATTTTTCTTGTTTATCATTGTATTTTTCAATAAAAAGTATTAATTTGGTGTTATATAAACAGTTATACCAACAGCCAAGATGGCTAAGAAAGAAAGCTGCTGTTTACATTCTCTTCCTTAATAAGTGTTATGTTTGCTCTGGCTAAATTGCCACTTTGGCAAATTATCATTTTTTTTTTTTTACGTTTGTCCATGTAAAAGTGCTGTATAAGTCTAAAGAAGTAAAGACCTAATATTAACTTTTAATGTTTAAGTCAAATTCTGAAATGAACATTGTAATGATTAACTATGGATTTTTTTAGTTTATTATAGAAACATCTTTAAAATAAACTGTGGTTAAATTCATAACATTAAAGTAAACACTGAAGGCAGGAAATCCAGTGAGCTCTCTTACCATTAGTGCTTAGCTGTCAAAACGCCTTCATAATAGGAGTAATTTTTAGCTCATATCTTCACCCAGTGTCGGATTTTAATTTCAGCATGATACTCTACACCTGATGTGTTAGAACAACCAGATTTTTGGGATGAAAAAAATGGAGTGTGTGAAAAAATTTGCTTGAATACTACTACTCAAAGACTTCTCCAAATGTCTGTCTGGCTAGGCAGCCTGATGGTCTGGGGAGAAGAGGACTTCTGGACATAAGCACATGCCCGAGGGATCAGAGAAAACCAGAGTCTAACAAGTACTGCAAATGCTATGATTCACTCACTTATTTAATTTGACGATTTAAAGCTGTGATAAGAGGCAGGCAAAATGTGGTGTCAAATTCAAAACAAAGTGTGGTGATCTGCCTTGTTTTCAACTTGTTGCTATCTGATGAAAACACTTTCCACAAGCAACACTGATGAGCAGATGGTGCTAATAAGACCAATTAAGTGCTAAGCTTCTGGAAATGTTTTTTGTTGAGTGACATCTTCAGACTGTTTTGTGCTAACATACATCTTAAGCCATGTGTTTCTAAGGTGCAATAGCATTAATAGTTATGGTCACTGGAATTTTCATTTTCAAAAATACGGACCCAGACAAGAAAAAAACAAAACAAAACAAAATCCCAAACCCCAAAAAACTCCAAAACTCTCTGGCCCAATTCCAATGACAGTATGTGAAGTTGAGTGATGAGATTCTAACCCTTTTGGGACTCTGGGGGGCTTAGTCTAGGTCACTGGTTTCCAGTAATTGGTACATGAAGAAATTTTCTCTAGTCTGCAATGAAGAAAAAATATATATAAAGAAACCCCCCAAAAGTAATGGATTTTGGGGGGTACTTTTTCCCTTTTTTTTTTTTTAAGATTTTATTTATTTTTTTGACAGAGAGAACGAGAGAGCACAAGCAGGGGGAACAGGGGGAACAGTAGAGGGAGAGGGAGAAACAAGCTCCCCGCTGAGCAGGGAACCTGATGCGGGGCTCAATCTCAGGACCCTGAGATCATGACCCAAGCCGAAGGCAGACACTTAACCATCTGAGCCACCCAGGTGCCCCTACTTTTTCCCTTTCCCTCTTAACTTCTACTTGTTTTTCCTGGTAGTTTAGAAGTCAGTGATCCTATTCTTTTATTGATTTCTATCTACACGATATCTTTCATTTGGACAACAGTAAACAGAATTGAATTAATTATAATACATTATCATTGATTCAGGAATGATCTTTGTTTTCTTTTACTTTTACTTTTATACATTTATATATTTATTTCAATTTATTTATTTGGAGAGACAGAGTGCAAGCCATGTGGGGGTGGGTAGAGGTGGGCAGAGCAGAGGGAGACAGAGAATCACAACCAGGCTCCATGATCAGTGCAGAGCCCCACACGGGGCTCAATTCCATGACCCCCATGATCCCATGATCATGACCTGAGCCGAAATCAAGAGTTGGACACTTAACTAACTGAACCACCCAGGCACCCCTTAATTTTATTTTTTTAAATTTACTTTTACTTACCCCTCCTCCCCACAAAAAGCTATCATAGTCAGCCACGCCAAGAACCAAAGTACTACCAATAATTTACATCTACCTAAGTATTCTTTCCTTATCACAACTCCCCATCTCCCTCCGCCCAAGTATATGTTGTCTTCTTTCTGTATGTGGGCATCTCCAAATTTCTCCTTTTTATAAGGACACTAGTCATATTGGATTGAGGCCCACTCTAATGACCTCATTTTAACTTGATTAAATGCTGTAAAGACTCTGTCTCCAAGTAAGGTCACATTCTGAGGTGCTGGAGGTTAGGACTTCAACATATGAATTTCGGGAGACACAATTCAAACCATAACAACGGAGAACTTACTTTTTATTACTATCAAGTTAACAGTGAGCCCCCTTGAAAAAGTTCGTGGAGGACTTGGTTCAAATCCTTTCCCAGAAAGGAAAATGAGAGGAGAGATAAAAATGACTAACGGGAAAAAAAAAGAAATTTAATAGTGGACATCTATAATTTTTGCCTGCCCAGAATTTTTCTCTTCTTCTTTTGGTAATATCACCTTGATTTTTGCCCCATGTGTGGTTCAACTGGGGACTGAAACAGAGTACTCTTCCTTCCTTCCTTCCTGCCTTCCTGCCTTCCTGCCTTCCTGCCTTCCCTCCTTCCCTCCTTCCTTCCTCTTTCTCTTTCTTTCTCTTTCTCTTTCTTTCTCTCTTTCCCTTTCTTCCTTCCTTCCTTCCTTCCCACAAATCACATTGCAGCATCTTCAGTTTTATGGTTTCCATTTCATTAACATTGAAATAGAATATAAAGACATTGCAGAGGGGCACCTGGGGGGGCTCAGATTGTTAAGTGTCTGCCTTCAGCTCAGGTCATGATCTCCAGGTCCAGGGATGGAGCCCCACGTCCGCTTCCCTGCTCAGCAGGGAGTCTCCTTCTCCCTCTGCTTTCACTGTCTCTCTCTCTCAAATAAATAAAATATTTTTAAAAAATAAATACATTGCAGAATAGTCTGAGTGCAGAATCTTTCTGGATTTTTACAATTAAAGATTTTTTTTCAGTTGCCTCACTTGCATGTGATTTGATAATATTTTTTAGCACTCACTTTTTTAAAAGATTATTTATTTATTGGAGAGAGAGAGCGCGCGCGCATGCAAGCACGCATGAGAGCAGGGGGAGGACCATATGGGGAGGGAGAGGGACAAACAGACTCATACTGACTGCCAAGCCCTTCACGGGGCTTGATCTCATGACCCTGAGATCATGCCCTGAGTCAAAACCAAGAGTCTCACACTTAACAGCCTGAGCCACACTGGCAGACCTTTTAAGCATGTTTAAGCATTTGACTTAGTTTTCATAGAATCAGAGCCTAACTTACTTGCACTTGTATTTCTCATTTTATGTAATATTTAATTGAATTATCTAATTATAATAATCAGTACAACTGGCATCAACAGACTTGAGGATAAACAGCTGACTCGGGTAGGATGAAACTCGGTGTAGAATGGGTTTCCTTGAGCATTCAGCGCCTTATGGCTATCAGTCAAATATGTTTTACCTTTAGGCTCTCGTTTAGAGAATTCATTTGAAATACTTTAATTTTGAAATACTCGATGTATTTTATGTAAAAAGGTAAAGTCAAAAGAAAAGATAGTGTACTCACAGAAAAATGAAGCATGGCAGTAATTTTAAAGTTAAATTCACAGAATAAGATGACAAAGCAACATGCTAGAATAAGTGATGTACTTGAATTATAATTGTGAAAGAAGTAAGTATTACATTAGTGAAATATTAACCACATCAGCATTTTGGGAAGGTTTATATGATCTCAGGGGAAACAACAGTCAAAATTCCAGACCCTAATTCTAAATACAGAAACAGTAACTTTCAAATATTGCAAAAGCAATGATTGTGTCACTGTGACTATTTCAGTTAAGTAATAAAAACAAAATCATGCTTTTTATATTGCTTATCTGTTCTTCCACTTCATCTAGTTTTACATTTTCTGCACCAATTTATGACTGCCTTTGTATTTTCTACTATTACGTTTTCTATTGCAGGTTATATGGCAGAGTTTTATCTTTGGAATTTCCTATGGAATTACACAAAAGAAAAACGGCAGATCTTGCATCAATAGATTTATCATTTTTTGTCAATCTCTGAGGGGATTCTGAGGAAATATAATTATGCAGTTAGACCAAGAACTTACTATATGGGATATGAATACAGAAGAGAGCTACCTACACATGGAAATTTCTTGGAAGACTGCCTGTGCCCTAAAAGGTGCAAAACTGGTAAAATAAATATTTATTTGGCATGTATAATTTCCATAGCTGGATTCGTGAGTAATAAAATACACACTGGCTCAGTGACTAATGTCGCTCTCTCTTCTACTTTGACTGTACAATTACCTCTTCTAAGAGCACAGAGTGTGCTCACATGAAGGGAAAAACAAGGTAAGCGGAATCCTTTTATCTATATTCTAACTGCTATTCTAGAAGACTATGCCACTCGATATTGAAGAAAAATGGAAAACTTCAGTTGTTTATGTTTTGTCTAACTTTCTATCTAATCGAATCCTCGATAACAAGTAGATAAAGCATTAGTATACTGGAATTTTTATTGTAGATGTATTAGTTTATAAAACTTTTTTTGTGTTTCTTTTTATTGTAAAATGTACATAACATAAAAGTCACCATTTTAACTATTTTGAAGTGCAAATTTGGTGGCATAAGTATATTCACAAGGTTGTGCAACCCCCACAGCTACACATGTCCAGAACTTTTTCATCATCCCCAGCAGAAACTTCCTGTCCATTAAAATAATAACTCCCCATTTCCCCATGTTCTTAGCCCCTGATAACCTCTATTATCCTTTCTGTCTCTATAAACTAGCCTATTCTAAACACCTCCTATAAGTGAAATCATATGAAATTTGTCCCTGTGCGTTTGGGTTATTTCACTTAGCATAGTCCTTTGAAGGCTCACCCGTGTTGTAGTATTTTTCAGAATTTCATTCCTTTTTAAGGCTGAATAATATTCCATTTTATATTATATATATTCCATTAATACATAATATTCCATTATATATACATATATGTATAAATAATAAACACATACGCCATTTTGTTTACTCATTCATTTGTTAATGAACATTTGTTTCCACCTTTCAGCTATTGTGAACAATGCTACTGTTAACATTGGTGTATAAAAATCTGTATGAGTGCCTGCTTTCAATTCTTTTGTTTATATATCTGGGAATAGAATTGCTAGGTCATACGGTAACTCTATGTTTAATTTTTGAGAAATCATCATACTATTTTCCAGAGTGGCTGCACAATTTTAAATTCCTATCAGCAGGGCACCTGTGTGGCTCAGTCGGTTAAGCATCTGCCTTTGGCTCAGGTCATGATCCCAGGGTCCTGGGATTGAGCCCCACATCGGGCTCTCTGATCAGTGGGGAGCCTGCTTCTCCCCCTGCTTGGGTGTATGCTCTTTCTCTCTCTCTCATAAATAAATAAATAAATAATTTTTTAAAAAAGAGGTTGATAGTCAGAATTTCTAGTTCAGTGAAATTCTTACTGTGTTCTCTGGTAGAAGGGTCCTCTTGAGAATGAGAATTTAATCTAGCAAAATCTAGAGTTTCAGAGAAGGGAAGCACAGAATCTGAAAATATGTCACTGATAATGATGCTGAAAGAGATTAATCTCACTTCTTGTTTTCTGGATCTATGCATTCCGACCATGGGGGACGCAGCACCATTTACAATTACTGATTTAAAGCTTTCACTACATTTTGGGGACTGTGCTCTCCCCCACCCCCCTTCCCAGAATGTTGTCCTTGAATCGGAGAGTTACTTGAGCCTATAAAAGTTTATTCAAGCATCTAATAAGCTAGATGCTTTGGAGTAAAGAGGTATGTGAGAAAACCAGTATACCCAGTGCTCACGTGCCCACTGACACACCACTTTGGCCATAAGATGGGTCCCTTCATTAGAGGTAATGCATCAGTTGCTGTGCTGATAGACCAGTCACTCTAGAAGCCTCTGAAACTGTCCCCCGCTCCTCCCCCGCCCGGCTCAGCCAACATAGTGAATCAGAAGTAATGCCACAGTCCAGAGAAAATGCTGTCTACTGCCTCCATCAGTACTTAAAGAATTCAGGACTAGAGATCTCCATACTGTCATTGTGCAATCCTCTTGTTCAGTCCCTACAAAACCTGTCAGATGAAAGCATTTCAGGCTACCCCTCCCATCATTACCACCAGGAAGTACCATAGTTACTGCATATTCCAACATTCACTTGACTTTCACCCATATCTCAGTCTGTCACAACGGAGAGCCCCAGCAATTGCAATGGGGTCTTACTGCTGTCTGGGACCGATCCAGTTGCCACATTCCATCCTACGCGCCTGTAGAAAACAGACCCAATGGTTAGTGTCTTCGATCACGTTTCCTCGGAAATGTCCTCTGAGGTGGATGTTGAAATGCCAGGGGTTTGTGCTCGCTTTGGTAGCACAGATCCTAAAATGGGAAACGCAGGGGGTTTACTGGGGAGTGTTCTCCAGAACACCACCGCTGAGGGAGTGCGGAAGGCAGGTGGGAGCAGGGGGAGAAGTTCATCTGTGATGCAGTTATAACAAGGGGTTTGGCAGATCCCATGGAAATGTCGGGAGCTGTTTGCCCTTCACACGTGTCGCAAATCCAGGCAAGGCTACTTTGCCCCCAGTTGTGGGTTAGGCTGTGGGAGGGGCTGTCAACGTGGGTGAAGCAGCTCCCTTTGGCCACTGGCAACACCCTGAAAGGTGCTCAGCTGTGAGCCAGCAGCAGTCCCCAGCCCCAGCGATGGCAGAGAGGAATGCTGTGGGCCAAGGGCAGATCTGGGTGGCTCACGACTGCACTGTAAGAAGCTTGTAGAAGCCAGTATGGAATGGGTTACCTCAGGGCAGGGTGGAATTGAAAGGGTCTACCAAAGGTATCTAGTACTTCTGGAAATACCTGGAAGAATTTAAAATGTAAACACTTTATAATCCACAAATTTCACTTACAGAAATTTATACTCCAGAAATTTGGGCTTATAGAGACAAGCACCTATTTGAATTTGACAGGCTCTGGGGCCAGCTGCCTGGGTTTAAGGCCAAGTTCTGCCGCTGTAAATGCGGCACCTGTCAATCTGTCATGTCTCACACAGGGTTGCGATGTGAGAGTATTAAAGGTTGCTGAGAGTATTAAATAAATTAAACCACGCAATAGGCTTTGGACAGTGCTTTGCCCATAGTGAGGTCTCTATCCATGCCAGTTATTATTAATATTACTCTTAACAAGGATATTGGTTAAAGCTACTGTTTGTAGTAATAAAAGATGAGAAACAACCTAAATACTAGGTAAAGAAATTATAGTACGGCCACACAGGAAAGTTTCATATGCAACATATGTTCTAAGTAAAACACAAACCACAAAGCCAAGCCCAAGTGTAGAAAAGAGTGCCTAGTTTGTGCTCCCATTTGTGTAAAAAGCACATGTAAGTACATATGCAAGAGAGATTATTAGTGTTTACCAAATGCTGGTCCTCTCCTGCTTCCTGGGCACACAAAAGATTGCTCTTTGCAGTTGAGTGGACCGTGTGGTGAGCTCTGGCCAGGGTGAGTCCAAGCAGGAGAGAAGAGCCCCTGTGCAACCTTCCAGCTCTCTCTTCCTGGAAGCCACAAGCTGGGATGGTGGCATCACAGGGTGATGTAGCTTAAACATGTAATCGGATGCAAAACCAAAAACCTTCGTTGTGTCTAGCCACTGAAATACTGGGTTAAATTTGCTACCACCACATAACCCAGCCTACCTGGGCTAGAGGAGACAGAAAAATGAAAGCCCTGGTTGCTCCCAGGGAGGAAAACCAGGGGACCTAGAGTCAGGGGTTGGAGGGAGACTTATTTTGTCCTCTATATCTTTTCATGTTACTTGAATCTTTAAACTACAAGTGTAAGTTAATTTTTTTAATTGAAAAAATTTGGGGGGCTCCAGGGTGGGTCAGTCAGTTGGGCATACGACTTTTGATTTTGGCTCAGGTCATGATCTCAGGGTTGAGGGTTCAAACCCCACGTAGGGCTCTGTGCTCCGCGGGGAGTCTGCTTGAGATTCTCTCTCCCTCTGCCCCTCCCCCTGCTCATGCTCTCTCTCTCTCTCAAATAATAAATAAATAAATCACTAAAAAATCTTTAATATTAAGTACAGTTAAGTTAGACAGAAGCCACCAAACTTCCCTAAAACTTAGGAGAAGGTACGGCCCTCATCCCCCTCCCCGAAAAAGACAAAAGCAGAGATATCATTTAGCCAGATTATGTTATTTTCTCCAAGGGTGTTCAGCAGCTTGAATAAAGATGCAGAAAAAGAGCCTTTTGGACAAGAAAGGCAGTGAAGACAGGAAGGAGTGGGGTCTGTGGTTGTGGAAGGAGAGAAAGTGGTGGGGCGGCACTGGAGTTCTTGAAGAGATAGTTTATGCTGTGGCACCAGAAGAAGTAATGTGGAGAAGTAAGTATTCGTGATTGGGTAGTTGTACACCAGAGGAAAAAAAAAATTTACTAGTTATGACAAGGTCTGAGAATGAGGTAGGGTAAAGTGAAAGGTAGCATGGTTTTGATATTTTAATGCAATTCCTATAAAATTTGGTCTTGTTTATCTCATTATGTTTATAATATTCAGAGTGATTTCAAAATACCTTGTATATTTCATAACATAGCTGGTGACAATTAGAGAAATCTTCATCATTTTCCTTCAAGAGCTTTGCAAAAAAATTTGTGATTTTTTGGTAAGTTTTAGCTGCAAAGATTGGTATGACATACGGCTGATCAATAGTGACCAACCTGGATATTTGCAGGACAGCTATGACAAAAAAGGACGGCAATTTCACAATAAGGATAAATAATGGACAAGATAAAAGATAACCTTGACAGAGAACTCAGGTAAGAGGGAAATTGGAAAATATTTAAAGATCCTGATTCATACCAATAGGCCACTCTATGGGATTGCATCTAAAATAATAAACAGTATTTATACAGATGATTTCCTTGAGTTGCAGAAAATTCTTCTTAGTGAGTAGAGAACCATGGCATTTTGGAAAATAGATGAAGGCTTTTATTAACATGAAATAATAGAACCACTCTCAATAATACTATCGCAAATGTGGGAGAAAATTAATCAATCACAGTAGTTATTCAGCACCTACTGTGTGCCTGGACAGGGGACGCTGTTTGAATCACATAGCTATGTGATTCCTGATTTTAAGGTACTTTTGGTTCATTTGGAGAAATGTGGAACAATGAAACACTCCTCACAAGAATGATGGAAATAAAGCCAGATAGTAACCACTGATGAATTGCAAGGTAAAGAATAAAAGTGGTATAAAAATTCAGAGAAAGGGAGCTCAGGGTAGTTGGAATATATGTTGAAGGCTCAGTGGAAGTTACTATTAGCTGGGTTCAGAATCGGAAGCCCCAGATTAGAATCTGCTGCTGTCATTTACTAACTTGTGACTTTGAACAAGTTTATTGAACTTGCCTGTTTCTTAATTTGTAAAGTAGGAATGACAGTAAACACCTTGCAGTGCTGTAGGGTGTGCCAGTCCCTCAGATCTGTTTCTTGCCCTTTCTATATCACAGTCGAGTGGGGGTGGCAAGAAGCTCCATTTCCCGAATGCTCTGCACTGACCCAAGTCCTGACAGATGCATATATTGGAGCTCCTCAACCCCCACGATGATAGGATCTGGAGATAGTTTCCTTAGGAGATAATTAAAGTTAAATGAGGGCATAAGTGTGGGGTTCTAATGCAACAGGGCTGTGGCCTTAGAAGAAGAGGAAGACAGAGATCTCTGTCTCTCTTCCATGTGAGGACACAGCAAAAATGCAGGAAGAGAATCCTCACCAGACACGGACCACGCTGGCACCTTGATCTTGGACTTTCCAGCTTCCAGAACTCTGAGAAATACACTTCTGTTGTTTAAGCCACCCCCAGTCGATGGCATTTGCTTATGGCAGCCCGAGCTGACTCAGAGCGGGTTTCCACATTAGGAGGGTCAGGCCAATGGTAGGTACGGGAGAGGAGTAAAAAGTGGGAGGAAGGGAACAGCCAGTCTCTCTCTCCTCTCTGCCTCAGCAGCATCTCCAGCCTCTTGCCACCTCAACTCCCTGTATTTAGGCTGTATCTAGCTTCTCGCTTCTGCTGGGGACGTCTGGTCCTAGATCCCAGCAGCACCAGCTCTTCTTCTTTTTGTCTTTCAAGACTTGGGGTGCTTGTAGCTTTCTGCTGTTATTAATCACTGGGTTGCCTCACTAGCTCCCACTTTGTTACTGTCAGCTCTCCCATCACCTGTGTTATTGGTTTTCAGGATTAATTCTCTCTATTATAAATATGTAAGTATGTTGCCTGGCTGAATTTTGGCTAAGACAAAGAGTAACTCTTAAAATGGAACACTGTGAAGCTGTAACATGCCTTACAAGTAATAAATTTATATACATGTAGATGTCATACTACACATACCTGTCTTTGCCCATCCTGCCCACAATGCCTCGTGGCCGTGCCTGTGGTATGTCTTCTTTGATCTCATTGATTATTCTAGAGGACCCAAAGGGGACTCATCACAGGTCAGAGTGTTGACCTAATCACAATCCCTCTCTCAGAAACTGGAACTCAGGGACAAAGAGGGACATTCTAGCCAGTGGTGGTCACTGGGGCTGAGAAGTCAAGCTATGAAGTTCATGACCATGTTCTGGTAAGTAAAAAAGAATGTAGTTGAGAGATAGGAGCGAAGAGTAAGTCACATGGCTCTTGCGAAGTAGAGCGTAAGCTTTGTTCCAGATAACTTTCAACTCCCCAGTATCAGTTTTGTTGTACAGGCTTGGTATTGAGATCCTTTAAATGCTTTCCATAAAGGTAACTTCACTGGGGCTAGCTTATTTGAATATCTGTTATCTTTGTTTTTGAATCCTTGACTAGAACACCCTGTGCATCTGTGTACACACACACACACACACACACACACACACACACACACATCTGCAGACTTTGAGCTGCCTTTAAAAAGAGTTAGCTTGTGATCAGGCAAATAGACATTTATGTGGAATTCTGTTCGAGATGAACAACATGAGCAAAAGTTCATGGTTGAGAGAGGTGAGACTCTAGAATATCTGGTTGACTGCTCCACTTGTTTTAACTAACATAGAGTTTACCTATATGTCTAAAGGCAAGTTGTTTTTAAGTTACATATAGTTGGAATTTTGTAGCCCTTACTCTAAATAGTTAACTAATAATGTTGGTGTTCCCTGAAGCCTGATTTATAAAATAACATAATTATAACATTCACAACAGAGCAGTAATCATCCCATTAAAATATATTAAAAACTAGATTTATAAGCAGCATGTTTCCTCCATGCCCTGAAGGTCATGCTACAAGGTTTCTGCAAAATTGGGTCAGGGAGAAAATGCAGTAAAGAATGAACTGTCTCTGGTAACTATCCTATTTGTAATTTCTTGAAGATAAATTTTTGAAACTCAGGGCACCTAATGGATCTTTACCAGACACAACACAGTTTTTGTGTGTTGCTTTGTCTTGCTATTAGGTGTTGGGCTGTCATTCATTCTCTGCCGGGAAGAATCTTGCTACTGAGATGAACATTCCTGTGTTGATCAACTGGTTACATTCAAAGACAGGCTGGAATCTGGTTTTTGATGTCAATGTGAAAATGTCAGTGTACAAGAAGGGACATGAATGGAAGTGTGAAATATGCTCCCAGAGGGAAGTCCTTGTTACAAAGTTTTAAAAGGTATTGATCAGCTTCACCGATATCTGGAATTTGTCTGGAAGTTATGTCTTTTAAAGCAAAGAGTATTTTCTGGACACAATATATGCATGTTCTATAGTGGGTTTTAAGCTGATTACACAAATCCATTTGTTAATGTACTATACTAATATTTATTGCTTTGCATTGCATTGTTGTCAACATCTGTCTTTTTTATTATTTTATTTATTTATTTATTTTAAGATTTTATTTATTCATTTGACAGAGAGAGAGACAGCCAGCGAGAGAGGGAACACAAGCAGGGGGAGTGGGAGAGGAAGAAGCAAGCTCCCAGCGGAGCAGCCTGATGTGGGGCTCGATCCCAGAATGCCGGGATCACGCCCTGAGCCGAAGGCAGACGCTCAACGACTGAGCCAGCCAGGCGCCCCAACATCTGTCTGTTTTTAAAAGATGTTATTTATTTATGTATTTGAGAATGAGAGAGAGAGAGACAGAGAGAAAGAGAGAGAGAGCAGGGGAGGGGCAAAGGGAGAGTGGGGGGCAGAGGGAGATATAATCTTGAGCAGACTCTGTGCTGAACCCAATGCAAGGCTGGATCTCACAACCTTGAGACCATGACCTGAGCCAAAACCAAGAGTCTGAAGATTAACCCACAGAACCACCCAGGTGCCCCTTGACATCTGTCTTTTAACTTTTGGCACTTTTCTGACACCACCGTGAGATGAACACGCTCTGTAAGCCAATTGGTCCCAGGAGGTGGATCAGAGACACGGAGCAGAGCTGCCTCAGTCAAGCTGCCCTAAAAGGCACAGCCTACCTCAGCCAACCACAAGCTCGTGGGCTAAGTAAATACCTATTGCCATAAGGGTAGTGAAAATTGTGGTTGTTGGTTAAGCATCATTGTTGCAGCCATAGTTAACAGGTACAACGATAACGGTAGTTTATTATTGAGCTCGGTCGTTCCAACAGCAGCCTTTTGATTCCTTCTTTTGTGGTTGTGACACATGTAATGGCTCCCCTAGTGAATTAGTTTATGGTGTTCTGGGTATCATTCTGGAAGGCCAGTCTAGAGTTTGCTGCTCCAGTGCTTCAAACAGTTTTTAGTGATCTATTTCCTTTTCTGCTTAAGATAACTATGCCACCTCACACCCATTAGGATGGCTGCTACAGAAAAACAAACAGAAATCAAGAGTGTTGGTAAGGATATGGAAATATGGAAACACTTTTGCATTGTTAGTGGGAATAGAAAATGGTGCAGCTGCTATAGAAAACACTAGGGCAGTTCATCAAAAAATTAAAAATAGAATTACAATCCAGCAATTCCACTTTTAGGTATAAAACTCAAAAGACTTGAAAGCAGACTTGAAGAGATATTTGTACACCCATGTTTATAGTAGCATTATTCACAATAACCAAGAGGTGGAAGCAGCCCATGTGTCCATCAATAGATGAATAGATAAACTGGGGTATATACATTCAGCCTTAAAAAAGCAGGAAATTCTGACACCTGTTACAACATGAATGAACCTTGAAGGCATCATGGTCAGTGAAATAAGCCAGTCACAAAATCAAATTAATGTGAAGTACCTAATCAGATTTATAAAGACAGAAAGTATAGGTAAACTCTGGCTACCCTCCACCCTCTGGCTCATTTTGGGATCAGAATAATATGGTGTAGGGCCAAGACCGTTGTTCACTCCCTCACCATCTATGTAATAGTCTGAATAAGGAACTAGCACAAAATGGCTGCAGTTCCCCCTATGCAAAAGAAGGGTATGAGTTCAGCCCATAGTAGACAAAGTGTAATACATACTGTCAGCATCCTGCATCCCTGGAGAATTCAGTGTGCTTTCCTGAAACCCCGGTTGCCAGTATCTGCGTCTTTGCCTGAAGGTTCTTCCTTCCACCCCTAACCCCAACGACAACCGTGGAAAACCATGTTGTGCATATAGAGTAGGCTAGAAGTGGGAAGAAGAGTAAACACTGTGCCCCTTCACTTGAGCAGTCCTCAATCGTCGACTCTTGGGATTTTATGTATAAATACTCCAGCTCCCTCACCTTGAAGCTGGGGTAACTCTGAGGCATATGTTTTGCATCATTTCCAAGGGTTTCCACCGGGGTTGGGGGTGAGCTCTAGCTCCCACTGTGGCATCTGGTCTACTGGCTACCCTCCTTTCCCTTCTTTTTATCACATCCCTACTTCTTTACCTGTGTTCCCTTTACTTTCCAAATAACCACCTGTACTCAAATCCTTGTGTGCAAGTAAAACTCCAGTGAAGCCACCACGGGAGATTTGTTCCTTAAGTCTCCTGTGAGTCCTTGGCACTAGGGTCATAGTACGTGCCCCCGCAACTGAATAGCGAGATAACCACGTCCACTTGGATGAGAGTATGATACTCATCACAAGTTAAGACCAGGAAACTCATGGAGCCTCCCTGGTGGCACTCCACCTTCCACGTAAGTCCATCCATCCCGGCCTCACCTATTGCGTAGGAGAAGAGCTGCCTCTGCAGCTTTCTTCCAAATCACTGGGATCTGGGATTTGAGTTTCAGAGCTGCCTTATGAAGCCTGAAAATGAACACTCATTCTCTCCCAGTGATTTATTTCCAGGTCTAGTGGGATAAACTGAGATGGGTATAGGCTGGGTGGTAGGAGCAAAGAACAAATGTGGGAAAAGCAAAGCAAAAGGTGGAAGGCAATTGCTAGAAGAGAAAACCTGGGATCTAGTCTTCACTTGTGAGCACTTGTGCTGGTTCTACGGTGTGTGATGAGCCAGCCTGGCTTAAAGGCACAGTTGGAGAGAACACTTAAAGGACCTTGATTTTCTCATACAAAAATTATTTTAGTAATAGTAAGATTCTTTGGCCCTGGACCCTGCTCATTTCACCTTCTGCATTAAAACTGAATACATTCAAAGGAAAAAGTCACTGCAGGTAGAGCTTGGTTTGAGGAGTTACCCCAGATCCTGCCTCCTACCTTCCTTATCACACTCTGCTCTCCCTAGTGTCTGTCTTATCGATTCCATACCCACATTGTCCTTGCATCACTGAGGGGACTGATAACTCTGGCTCTAACTTTGAGGAACGCATAATCTGGTGGAGGAGACAGCCATAGCATCAGATTCAAATAGTCCGTAGTAAGTGCTGAAAGAGGGAAATAACTTACGTGCTATGGAGACGGGACAAAGCAGCTAATTGTAGCTGGTGCTCAGAAGTACTGCCGAGTCATTTTAGGCAGAAGGATCACCACGCCTTCTCTTACCTGTGTGAATCTTGGGATCCTGGGGCTGGTTGCGAACTTGAAGACTCCACATATGTTCCTTAACAGCTATTGGGGGAAAGAGAATCCATTTGGAAAGTTAGTATTTTGCAAAAAAAAGTGTTTGTTTTTTAAGTTAACTCGTCTGAGAAACCACCTCTGATGTGTAGCTTCTAAAAAAGTAGGCATTTATTTCTTATGAATTGAGAATTTCAATGGATAAGCCACATAATTTGAAATTAATACCCACAGGAAACATTAATGAGGGTCAAAGCACAAGTACAAAGTCAACTTGATGTGTATATTGCTTTTTGATTAAAGGGAGGGAATACCTAGGGTTCAAATTCCAAAAGCAATTATCAAACAGGTTTGGGCAAGGTATTAGCTGAGGCCCTGATTTTTCATCTAAAAACCTTGGATTTTCTGTGAAGTCGTTTCCTCTCTTAAAGCATCACTACAAAATGAAAGTTTTGGAGAATTTAGAGAAGGGGGTGATGGGGTTACTTTTGTCGTGCAGCTAAACATATATTGGGGACCCTCTTCATTTCTTTTTTGGTGGAAAAGTTTAAAAATTTAGGAATGCTTTTCACTGTACTTATTATTGTTAAATGAAAAAATTTTCACTTGAATATTTCTAAGACATTAGATATTTTTAGGAGACTAGATACTGAGAAGGGAAATAACTAATAATGAATATGTAACTCTCCCCAGTTCTACCATTTATTAGGAATCTGAGAGTTGAGTTACATTTTGGGTTACTGTAGTTGGTAAGGTCCTTTCTGGCCCCAAACACATTTCCTTTCTTCTTCTTCATCCACATTTTTACTGCCAATGTGGGGAATTATTTTATCTCTTGGGAGTCATATTTGAAAATGTAATATATTAGTTAGGGAACAGATTAGAATCCTGTAAAAAGAGACCCCAAAATACAGTAGCTTAAGCAAGACAGATTATTTCTCTCTCACACAGAAGTCTGGGGAGGCATTCTAGGGACAGTATGATCTTGCCATGCTGTCAGGAGCACTATCTTGTTACTCTGATGCGATCAACACTCAGGTTTTAATTCCTTGGTTGAAAATGGCAGTTTCAGCTACAACCAGTGATCAATTTATTGTAAAACTAATGAAGATTCGGCTTCAGGATCCTTTACTTGCATGGGTCCTTTCCAAGTGGTATGTAATGTTGGAGGGCTGCCGGCTTTTCTGAGATACGACTGTAGGGACACTTTCTGTGTCGTAAAACCCTTTGACAGTTTGATGAAGTCTATGGACCCCTTTTCAGAATAATGTTTTTTAGAAGCTTAAAGTATAGTTCCCTCTCTCTCTGGCTGTCTCTCTGTCAAATAAATAAATAAAATCTTTTTAAAAAAGAAGCTTAAAGTATAATACATAGAATTTAAAAGGAAACCAATTATATTAAAGGTCAATAATCAAAGTATTTTTAAATGTTGTGATATAGTGGGGTGCCTGGGTGGCTCAGTATGGTGAGCATCTGACTTTTGGTTTCGGCTCAGGTCATAGTCTCAGGGTCGTGAGATTGAGCCCCATGTGGGGCTCCATGCTCAGCAGGAAGTCTGTTTGAGACTCTTTCTCCCTCCCCCTTTGCTCCTCTCCCGACTCCCTTGAATAAATAAAATCTTAAAAAAAAAATTTCATGATACAGAAATATGTATGTTTCTTCATTACACACTAAACAATCAGATCTAGTGATGAGACTAATAGCTATCATAATTTTGAACTTGTAATGAACACTGAAGGTATTTCACAAATCTGTATTAATTTTTTAAAAAAGATTTTATTTATTTATTTGACAGAGAGAGAGACAGCCAGCGAGAGAGGGAACACAAGAAGGGGGAGTGGGAGAGGAAGAAGCAGGCTCCCAGCAGAGCAAGGAGCCCGATGCGGGGCTCAATCCCAGGACCCTGGGATCACGCCCTGAGCTGAAGGCAGACGCTTAATGACTGAGCCACCCAGGCGCCCCAACAAATCTGTATTAGTTGGAATGTCAAATGAGCATATTTTAATTCTATTGGTGACAGAGTCACGGCCAAGCAAGTACAACTATGCCTTGTCTACATTTATAGTAGAAGGAAAAATATTAAAAATCACACTCGCCAAGGTAAGAGATCCGAGTGATACATTTTCATGGATTCTGTATCGGTTTTCTAAATGAGAGCCAACAATTATCCTAATATTTGACTGACTTCATTTTCCATCTCAGTTTCTATGTTCGCTTCTTTTCATTTTCATCAATATATATTGTGATTATCTCAGGGCTTTCCTCTATTTAGTAACTCAGTTTTTTAGTAAAGACTATTCTTTTTTTATATGTTTATTTGCTTTTTAATGATATTATTTTAGTCCTCAATTTTCCCTTCAACTCATAAGCTCTCTTTTTATTTTATTTTGATCTTGTATTTGATCTCTTGCTTTCTTTACTTAATATTCTTATTCATTTTTTATTCAGTGATGCAAGTTCAGGGAGTTTCCTTTTGTTCCTTGAATTAGATTTTCTTCTGGTTTGAGCATTTTGTCTGTTTCTTCAATGTTTCCTTCTTCCCTGTATCTCTCTTTTGATTTTGACTCTTTCCTTCTTTCTTTCTGAAAATGTCCAGATTCAGTTTTCATGGTTGTCATTGTATTCTTTTTCATGCTTGCCTCTGTCCAGGCATGCATTCTATTTGCTGTGATGCAGTGTAAGTCATTTCTTGACCTTCATTTCGTGTAACTGAGACCACTTTTCCCCTCTGAAGTATAATGTGGGGCTGGGGGCTTTGTTCTTTATTTACTCCTCTATAGCCTGAGGAAATGTAGCTCGGAGTGCGAGTGTGTGTGTGTGTGTGTGTGTGTGTGTGGTGTCTTGTTCTCTCATCTAGATTTTGCTGAATCCCAAGCTTCACCCCCCCATTCCAATGGGCCATGCCATGTACAGCATTGAAGTCCTCGCCTCTGTTAAAGAAAACCAGCTTTGCTCTTCACTTTGTTTTATCCTCTTCTTTTCCAGTTTCCATTACTCCTTTGTGAAAAGAAGGGTGGAGAAGAGGAAAACAAAAAAGAAGGGGGAGGAGGAGGCGGAGGAGAGAGAAAGACCAGAGTGGTTATCCAGTTTGTTTTCTCCGGACTTGGGGTTGGTGAGAATTTTTCAAATGCATTATGATGTCTGGATGCTGGAGGTGGGGTTAGGAACCGAGCCACTTGCTCCTCAGCTCAACCCCAGAATCTTCTGTTTCTTTCTTTGAACACCCATTTTTGAGGTTTGTAGCACTAGCTTACACATGTTTTCTTGTTTGCTGGTTGCTAGTAAATTTTTTGGATCGTTCTGTTAGGTGAAACAGAAGTTCTTTGAAGAAGTTCTAATCTTATATTGTATCCCAGATGATCAAGCCTCAGGTTTTGAGTAATAAAATGGACCCACATATATCTAATTGGAAGGTTGTTAGGACAGTACCATGGATTGATATTTGCAAAGTGCCCAGCACAGTATTTGGTATGAAGAAGGCAGGTGGTAGTTGATGGACCATTAACTTAAGATTGACTGCTAATTTATTTCCTGAATTGTGATCTTTTTAGGTGAGTCGGGAGAATCAGGAATGATCACAGTTGTCTGTAGGAAACATATCAATACATTCACAGCCAATTCTTGATTATCACATGCGGATATTCTGCCTGTTTGATTATCAGTGCCTTCCAGATGATATCCAGAAAACAAACAAACAAACAAAAAAAAGATTCTGCTGTTTGGTATGGTGCAAATTAATGTTTATTTTTTTTTTCTTTCTGCTAGTGAAATCTAGACCAGATGGTGATTCCCAAGCAAACCCTCCTATTTAGGAGTCTGTAAATAGATAATCTCTTTCCATACCAACCCTATGTTAGAAATTTGTGCTGCCTCCTCCTGTTGGTGGGAATGCAAACCGGTGCCGTGGACAGTAGGGAGGCTTCTCAAAAAGTTAAAAAAAAAAGAGCTACCCTATGATCCAGTAATTGCACTACTGGGTATTTACCTCCAAAATACAAAATCTCTAATTCAAAGGGATACATGTACCCCTATGTTTATTGCAGCATTATTTACAATAGCCAAATTATGGAAGCAGCCTGTGTCCATTGATAGACGAGTGGATAAAGAAGATGTGAGATATGTATATCTATATAGATAGGAACAAAACAAATGAGCAAAGGAAAAAAAGGAGAGAGAAGGACAAACCAAGAAACAGATTCTTAACTATAGAGAACAAACTGATGGTTACCAGAGGGGAGGTGGGTGGGGGAATGGGTGAAATAGGGGAAGGGGATGAAGAGTACCCTTACCATGATGAGCACTGAGTAATGTATAGAACTGCTGAATCACTATATTGTACACCTGAAACTAATATAACACTGTATGTTAACTATACTGGAATTAAAATTAAAAACTTGAAAAAAAAAGAAATCTGTGCTGCCTCTTCCATGAGCCTTCTGGAAGAGGGATGCATTTGCCTTTATTAAATGGAAAGTGAAAGGAGGTAGGGAAAACCTCGTAGAACTACTCGTTCAAAGAATCGAGTATATGTGTTTGATAAAAATAAAAATATATATTAGAATGACAGGGGGGACAATGTGAACCTTTCCTCCCATGTTTTCTTCTTCCCTTGTTTTTCCCTTATACGACTGTAAATTCCTATGCAGGGAGGAATTCAGTCTTAGCCATCTTTTTTATTCCACTTTCTGTGCCTATCACGTAGCAGAGCGACTGGCATAATAGTAGGTGTTTAAATGTTTTTTAATAAATCCACATGTGTATTTTATGTGTGAGCTAAACATTCCAATCTGATTTACAGACATCCTTTATTGAGCTTGTCAGACCTAAAATCATATTTTTCATTTTTCTGAGAACTATACATACAATTAGAGGACTATGAGACAAGTCATTACCTAATGCTACCAGAGCAATTGCTGTCACAACAGTTCTTGGACACTAGACTATTTCCAAACTTCCTTATAGTGGGGGTTAACTGCATCATTTTGCCTCATCCTACTAGAAAGACTAGATTCTAGAAGACATTTGGAGAGAACATTGTGGGTGTGGTCGTCATATCTTCCCCACGTATTGATAGTATTTGTAGTATGATTACTAAAAAGTTTCTCAGATTTCCTATCTATGTCCTGACAATAGTCTTTTGTCAAAAAAGCAAATGACTACTTTTTATTATTGGGGTGTGTGTGGGTGTGTGTGTATTAAACAATATACTTGACCAATACAGCCAAAGAGTCAAGAAAAGACCATGACTCATTCCTTGGGTGTTCCCTTTATTGGTTGATGGGTGGCTTATGCACGTCAAGGCTATTGCATTCTCCAAAATGAACAGGTGTGTACCTACATATTGTGTTTTAATATACCTCCTTTCACAACTGGTAGCATTCTTTACTTGGGATCAAAGGGTATTCAAGTGCTGAAGATGCTTTGCCCTTTCTAGTCTCCATCAGCTTATCCTTATCCTCACCCTCCTATAGTAGATGCCATCTGTTGTTCCTATATATCTATCGAGGTCAATTCTATCCTTTAAAGCCATGTCAAATGCACTCATATCTCATACAATGCTTTTCATTATAGCACAATTTGTCTTAGCTTTTGAAATGGAAATTACATATATGTAGTTACAGTAAAGAAGAGCTGAGAACAGCTTGACAAGAAGCCAACCAGGTGCAGGCAGATCGGCATGAAGTACTTTGAAAAGACAATCAGTAATAAGAATTTGATAATACCCAAGCCAGGAATTTATCTGTAGAATTCAGCATCCCTACTTTATTCATTATGATCTTTCACGTTCTAGCATTTTCCATTCTTTAGGCAGGTTGGGGGGGGGGGGCTGTGTGTTGTGGTATCCTGAATATTCGCCTTAGAAATTGTTATGGTCTCAAAAACTGGGGCATAAAAGAAAACCAGTCAAATCAAGTAAAATGAGCTGGAAGATTTTGTTTAAAGATTTATTTTATTAATTTTAGAGAGAGAGGGAGTGCAAGGGGGAGGGGCAAAGGGATAGGGAGTGAGAAACACAAGTAGACTCCATGCTGAATGCGGAGCCCGACTTGGGGCTCAACACAGGGCTTGATCTCATGACCCTGAGATCAGACCTGAGCTGAAACCAAGAGTCAGACACTCAATTGACTGTGCCACCCAGGTACCCTGAGCTGGAAGATTTTTAATGAACTTTGAAATGATTGCCAGCCAGGCCAATACTACTCTTCTTGAGATGACCAGATCTCACTCATTAGCCACATGAATCCATCAATTAATACAAGGAAATGGAGTGGGCACTTACTGTACATCTTCTTGCTTCTTGCTGGATACTGTGCTAAGTGCTATACCACTTTTGCTGATAGGATTTAAGGAACATACATACATAAACATACATAAAATTTTTTAAGTTCAAAGTTATGGTTTGGGACATTAAAACAAGTATGAATGGATAATTCAACTTCTTAATTTTTGTGACATAGCTATAGCTTAATTAAGAACTTCTCTTTTGCATTGTTGAAACACTTCTGAAATATCTTGCTAAATGATACTGTTGTGTGAGGGTGGTCTCTGTTCACAAAAGGGAGGGCATGCTTCTTCTTTTCAGTGGGAACCCTTTAAAAATAATTTCACTGCTCCTTTAAAAAATATGTACTGAATTGAAATTATTCTTAAATATTTTAATTCACTTCTTCAATGAATTCAGTAAGATAACTCAATCTCTTCTTACACCCTTACCCTGACACTTTATTTTATTTATTTATTTTTAGTAACCTCTACACCCAACGTGGGGCTTGAACTCACAACCCCTAAGATCAAGAGTCACATGCTTTTCTGACTGAGCCAGCCAGGTGTCCCCTACCCTCACACTTTTACAGTGATCTACCTATATTTTATTTTATTTTAATTTTTTTTTAAGATTTTATTTATTTGAGGGGCTCCTGGGTGGCACAGCGGTTGAGCGACTGCCTTTGGCTCAGGGTGTGATCCCGGCGTTATGGGATCGAGCCCCACGTCAGGCTCTTCCACTATGAGCCTGTTTCTTCCTCTCCCACTCCCCCTGCTTGTGTTCCCTCTCTCGCTGGCTGTCTCTACCTCTGTCAAATAAATAAATAAAATCTTAAAAAAAAAAAAGATTTTATTTATTTGAGAGAGAGAGAGAGAATGTGAGAGAGAGAACACAAGAGGGAGGAGGGTCAGAGAGAGAAGCAGGCTCCCCGCTGAGTAGGGAGCCTGACATGGGGCTCGATCCCGGGATTCCAAGATCATGACCTGAGCTGAAGGCAGGCACTTAACTGACTGAGCCATCAAGTGCCCCTACCTATATTTTAATTACTCTCGGGGCCTCCTGCAACAATGATAGAATTTTATTTTTTACTCATAAATAAGATAGGTCTGTGGTCACTAATAATTATTTAGTATGAAAAACCATGGTATCCATAAAGACTACAGGGACAAATCTCATCTTTACATTAGCTTGAGCAAGGAGAGGCACATTAACCTTCATGAAAACTTGCCTTTGAAGAAGAAAAATTAGGATGATAGAAGAAAAATTAAAGAAATGTGACCAGTTGCCCAAAGAGATGAAGAGAGCCTGATTTGGGATTGCTGGAATTATTACTAATGAGGAGAGGTATTTTATAAATGTTAGATATTACATACAAACTACATGGAAAATATATAAAATCATATACTCTCACATCTGTGGAGAATTATGTGGCCATTTAAAATATGTCCACAAATTCTTTGACAGACCTCCCTTCAAGAAGGGGAGTCTAAATTCCCTCTCCTTGAGTGTGGGCTGGACTTTTGGGATTTGCTTTTAACAAACAGAATAAAGCAGAAGTCACAGCAGGCAACTTAGGAGACAAGGTCATAAAGGGCACTGCAGCTTCCTCTTTAGTCTCTCTCTTAGATGGCTTACTCTGTGGGGAAGCCAGATGATGTTTTAAGGACACACAGGCAGCTCGGTAGAGAGACCCAGACAGTGAGGAAGTGAGGCCTCCTGCTGATAGCAAGTTAGGATCTGAAGCATCTTGTCAATAACCTTGTCAGTGAGCCATCTTAGAATTGGATCCTCCTGCCCCAGTCATGCCTTCAGGTGATTGCAGCCCTAGCTGATATCTTGACCGCAACCATGAGAGGCTCTGAGCCAGAAGCACCAAGTAAATCTGCTCCTGACTTCCTGGCCCACAGAAACTATAAAATAATAAATATTTGTTAGTTTAAGCCACTAAACTGGGGAGGAGGGGATTTGTAACACAGCAATAGATAACGAATCCAAATTCCTATAATAGGATTTATTTTCAAGAAACAGAATTAATTCCAGCTGTTTTGATTGAAAAGAGGTATAAGATGTTGGAAGGACTGGAGAATTGGTATTGGGGCCATATTTGTAGAATCATACCACTATTTTCACATATAAGGGGAGCTGCTACCTCGGCCACTATTAGGAAAGTGAAAAATCAATAAGCTCCCCCTGAAACTGCTGACTTCAATGAGCTCTGCTAAATGAATCGGGAAGCCTCTGCTACTATTGCCACTGCTCTGATAACCACAAAGCTCCTACCTGGATATAGGAATGTGGCGGCAGAATAAAACCAGTATGTGTATCTCTAGAATCAACCAAAGCTTCAGGAAAAATGCCTCTGCTTTCCTTCTGCCTTCCATGTCGTATGGAAATACATCTGGTTGGGAAAAATAGAACACAAAACAAAAAACCAAATTAAAAACTTGCCTCTAGGACCCTAGATGTAAGAGAATCTAAGAAATGTTGTTTCTAGCATTCTGGCTTCTGTAGCGCAGAAAGGCACACCATGGGTGTTGGATATTTTTGTATTTCTAGAAATATTCTTGAGTTTTGTTCTTCAACACAGGGAAGTTGCCTGAAAACATTTTGATCCCTTTGAGTCCTGCTTTTAGGGTTTGTTAAGCTACGCTTAGTCTAGGGCTCATTTTTTCTCATGACTGAGGGAAAAACCTTCCAAGCACTCTACCCAATGCCCTGTGGATTATGAGGTTTTCCAATCTAGTTAGTGGGCACCACTCTAGACCCAGTGTGGAAGCCAGGCACTGTTGTTTTTCTAATTCTTTCCCTTGCCCTAGATATTTTCCTCACACACACAGGATGAGTGAGTGATTACTCTCCTCAGCACTGAAGGAATAGCCTTTGTGGATCTCTGGGGTCCTGTCTACGTGCAGCTCTCTTCTCTTTGGCATTGTCATGTGAATTCTGTCACTTTGCCTGCTCTAGACTTTTGGTTCTTTCTCCTTAACTCAGGAAGTCCGTCTGGTTCCACCTGGGTTTCCCCTCCCTGGACTAGAGCCTAGAAACTCTCTCAAGCCAGCAAGCGAGGGTAATCATAGGGTTTGCCTCATTTGTTTCTTGTTCCTCAGGGATCACTGTCCTTCCTTGCCTGATGTCTGGTGTCTTCAACACTGTTTTCTCAACTACTTTTTCCTTTTGTTGTTGTTGTTACAGAGGAGAGCATAAATCTGCCACTATTATTACATCTTGGCCCCTTATTGATTTTTTGATCAGAGCCTGTATCACATCCTGTAGGAACGCATTCCAACTAACACGGTATTATTTCCCAGGTGACACCATAAGTGTCTACTTCAATAAGTCGTTCTACTGTTTTATAAGACTGATTGCTTCTGTGTGCCGGGATACATGGTAAGGTCATTGTTTGCCATAGGCATTGATTCATCACATACCATTTTTTTCTGTACATTTAGTTCTTTGGTCAGTAGTTGAGTGAACAGGGTATTTAGTAAGTCTACGAATGGTAGTACTGGCACATATATGACAAATAAGAAACATAATACATATACAGAATACATTTCTATTCCATTAGGACCATCTCTGCTTCCCTATGATGGAAGGTTTCCAATGTGATCAACCCGCCACTAGGTACTAGTTTATGGTACTGTATCATGGGCTCATTGCAGGCTTTTGCTATTGGCAAATTAAGTTGCTCTGCAGTGGAAGTAGCCGGATCAACCTGGGTGAGGGAAAGTCCATCCCTCTCACCATGGCTACCTGTTCACAAGCCTATTCAGCAAGTACTGGGTGGCTGGGGAAAAAGTCTGACTGACATCCATGAACAGTTTTACTTGTCCTCCAGATTTTTAAGTGCCTCATCTGTAGTGGTTGACTTGTGGTTAGCATTCACAAGGGCACAGATGATTTTACACTTAGGCCACTTCTGAGAGATTATCTGTCTATTTTCTATGGCTGTTTAACAAATCATCCCAAACTTAACGGCCAAAGAAACATTTGCGTTGCTCATGAATCTACTTAGGCAAATCTTGCAGGGATTGTACATCTCTGCTGTACTTAGTGTCACTAGGAGTGGCTTGAAGGCTGGGGCTGGATTATTCTAAAGGCTTGGTCACTCACATATCTGAGGGTTGATGCTGCTATTGGTTACATCTTTAGCTGGGATTGGGCTAGAACATCTACATGTGGTTTTTCCAGGTGGGTGCTTAGTTTCTTCACAGCACAGTTACTGGGTTCCAGAGATAAGCATCCCGAGAAGAGTAGAAGAAAGCTGTATTGCCTTTTATGACAGCCTTAGAGGTCACATGACGTTGCTTCTGCCAAACTCAAGGAGAGGGATCACAGACCTCATCGCTCAATGGGGGAATGTCAGTGTCATGTTATAAGGAGTACGTATGGGATAAGATACACTGGTGTGGCCATTTTTGAAAAATAAAAATCTCCCCCGTCATCCTATACTTCTTCTGTAGACTTCCTCATCACTGATTTTTCATTCTTGTTCCAAGATCCTCACCATATAGCCAAATTGGTAGCCCTTACACATGGATTCGTATTGATCTATATATCTGGGCATGTCTATTTCCAAGCAGAGGATAAACACATGTACTACTCCAAGTCCTTGTCACTGAATGTATCTGCCTCATTGTCCTTCACAGCCAATGTGAGCAGCACTGTAATGCTGAGGCAGCCATTTAGGGAAGGTGCCAACATATTATGCAGAATGATCGGAAAACCTTTCTTTAATTTTCTTATTCCCTAGGCAATTGTCATGGATGAGATAAAGGGGATATGGCAGTACATCAGAAGTAGGAATACTAAGAATGTAAGTTACATGTTTGTGAAAAATCTGGTGTCTTTAGAACCTGCTTTAGCCTAATCTTTTTCCTTGAGGATAGAGTACAGCTGCACACATCTTGAGTGTTTGCTGGATCAGATAATACCTCAGTTTATGACAGGAAGATCAGGTTGCATAGTGACTTGAAATCCAGTGACTAGGTAGTGTGGTAGGCTAAATAATGGCCCTTCAATACATCCACATCCTTTTTTTTTTTTTAAAAGATTTTATTTATTTATTCGACAGAGATAGAGACAGCCAGCGAGAGAGGGAACACAGGCAGGGGGAGTGGGAGAGGAAGAAGCAGGCTCATAGCGGAGGAGCCTGATGTGGGGCTCAGTCCCAGAACGCCGGGATCACGCCCTGAGCCGAAGGCAGACGCTTAACTACTGTGCCACCCAGGTGCCCCAATACATCCACATCCTAATCTCTAGAACCCGCGTATGTGCCTTATGTGGCAAAAGAGACTTTGCATAGTGGTTAAGAATCTGGAGATGATTACCCAAGATTATCTGAGTGGGCCCAATGTAATCACAACATTCCCTAAAAGAAGAACACAAGAGGAATCTAGGCAGAGTCATAGGAAAAAGCAATATGATGAGGAAGCAAGAGATTGGAGTGATGCCTTGGGAAGAAGGAAGAAGGGGCCAGAAGCCAAGGGCCAGTCCCCAGAAGCCAAAAAAAGCAAGGAAATAGATTCTCCCCTCAGAGCTGCTGGAAGGAACCAGTCTTCATGCCAACACCTTGACTTCAGTTCAGTGAAATTGACTTGAGACTTCTGACTTCCGAGACTGTAAAGAGAATACATTTGCATTGTTTTAGGCCGCTACCTTCGCTCCCTGTAGCCGCTATAACAAATTACCACAAACTCGCTTAAATAGCAGAAATGCATTCTCTCACGCTTCTGGAGACTGGAAGTCTCAAATCATTATCACTGGGTTACAGTCAAGCTGTTGGCAGGGCTGCACTCCCTGTGAAGGCTCTAGGGAGTGCCTTGCCTCTTCTAGCTTCTGGTGGTTGCTGGCATTCCTTAAGCTTGTGGCCACATCCCTCCAATCTCTGCTTTTCTCTTCATGTTTTCTTCTCTCTGTGTGTCTTCTCTTCTGTCTTCACATGTCCCTTTATCTCTCTCTTATGAGGACTGTGTGATTGCATTTAGGGCCCACCCGGATTATCCAGGATAATCAACCCATTTCAAGATCTTGAACTTAATTACATCTGCAAAGACCCTTTTTCCCTATAAAGTAGCGTTATGGGTTCCAGAATTAGGACTTGGTATCTTTGGTGGGTCATCCTTCAGTCTACTACGACCAAGTTTGTGGTAATTTGTTATAAAGGCAACTAATAGAGTTAGGTACTAAGTCTCTACTAGGGCACGGTAGCAAGCCAAAAGCTGTTTCCTAGAAGGAAAATAGTTATCTTCAAGAAAGCATGGCTTTCTTAGGAAACCCTAGGAGCCTAGACAGTGGTTCTTTGAATGCAGCTTTTCAGATCTGCCACAGACATTTCAAACTTTATTGAAAATGTTGTTGTAAGGGACACAAGTTAGCCCAGACCAGTTGGAGAACCTTCTCTTTCTCTCTGCTCCATGTAAAACAGGTTGCCTTGAGGGTCACTTAGTGAATAGCCAGGAACATGCACTTACATGTGGTATATTTCGTCGCCAAATCCCAAAGTTGCCAAAGTTGCATCAAATCCCAAAGTCGCCAAAGTTGCATCAAGTATCTTTCTTGGTGGGAAGGGGTGCAAAGCGTGGTACCTCTTCTTTCACTTTTTTGAGGAGATATTTTGAAGTGTTCCCTCTGTTGGACTCCCAGAAACTTCTCTAAAGTAGCAGGTCCCTGAATTTCTCTGTCACACGTGTGTGCCGCCTTACAAAGGCATTCCAGCCCTATTAACCATTTGTTACATATTCTTTAAACCCCTTTATTTTCATTTATCTATACAGATACTCCACATGTATTTACTTCTTACTCAGCTGCTCTTCATCTTTTTCTCACTATAAAATATACGGTGGTGGGTTAATCAATGCTGACATCCACTCCCACCCACAGAGTCCCCTGTGAATTTAATGAAAGAGAGACATTCTGGAATGGGAACGCACAATACGATAACAGGCATCCTTTCTCAAGTTCAGTTAAACCAGATGCAAAAAGAATTGGTGTGGTTTGTCTTTTTTTGTATTTGGGGAATTTGCAGGTGGGTCTGACTATGAGATCCTTCTATTTCTGAGCCAGATGTGTTCACAAATAGCAGTGCCACACATTTACTGCGTGTATATTTGCATGAATGAATTCCTCCCTCATTAAAAGCTGAGGATGTAATACAAAGCAATATCCTCTTTCTTTATTTGAGAGGCACAACTAGGTGATGGGAATATTTATCCTTCAATGGATAATTTCCAGGAAAACTAAGAAGGAAAGAGCAATAGAAACTAAAATGGAAGGGGAAAAAAAAGAGATGTGTTTGAGAAATACCACGTTGGTTGCCTTGTAGAGGATGGAGTGGTGGAGAAAGAGCCAGGAAGACTAGACAAAAGCTATTGCCATTAAAAACAAACAAACACAACACAACAACAACAGTAAAAAACCAGAATGAAATACCAATAGACATGACAAAATGGATGAAACGTGAAAACATTATGTCAAGTGAAAGAACCCAGACACAAAAGACCACATGTTGTATGATTTCATTTATATGAAATGTCCAGAATAGGCAAATCTATAGACAGAAAGTAGATTAGCGGTTGCCAAGGCTGGAGAAGGGCAAAGGGAGGGGTGGGTGGCTGGGTGATTACTAATGGGAATGGAGCTTCCTTTTGGGGTGATAAAAATGTTCTGGAATTAGAGAGTGGTGATGGTTGCACAACTCTGTGATTATACTAAAAATCACGGAGTTTACAATTTAAAAGTAGGAATTTTCGATAAATGGAATTATATTTCACAGAACTGGTATATTTATAAAAAAAAATAAAAGCAAGATATCAAAAGAATTTTGCCTAACAAGTTATTTCTCAAACTTCCTATCAGATGTAGAATTTTCCCAAGCCTTTGAAGGACAGACCTATGTAGTAGTATTATAGGTAGCTTCTTTTCATGGTCATTTAATTAATATGATGGATAATCTAACAAAAATGAAAGGAAAAATATCACCAACAAAATCAAGGATTTTTACTTCATTCGGCTAATGGTCAGGAGAGATAAAAATCTTCTGAAACTAAAAGGTTAGGGAAAAACAGTTTGCCTGACTGAATCATCAATTGAATTATAAAGGCCTCAGCAAACATTAGGGGAATAGTGATCCTCAAGGAAGGAAATTCTCCTTTATTTGTGGTAATCGCTATTCAACATAATAGACACCTGTTGGTGCCTTCCAGAGCATTCTCAATGTAAGCTCTGGGCAACTGGGCAAAGTCTTTTATTATAAGACAAATAAATTATCTTAAATAAACAAATAGGTGTTTTGTTATAGGTGAGTAGGCCTAATCATGCATCATATTTATAACTATCTAAACTGAATTTGGGGCAATTTTCAAGCTTTTCTGTTGTTTGTTTAAAGAAAATCAGGCAATATAGCAGGTTTGGTGGATGTTGCAGTGTATATCCTGTATCAATTTCCCCCTTGTTTCTTACTAACAGAGCCCTGATTATGTTTGGAAGGCTGTTGTGGGCTGAATTGTGTCCTTTTTTTTTTTTTTTTTTTTTTAAGATTCACTTATTTATTTGAGAGAGAGAAAGGTGGGGGAGGGGCAGAGGGAGAGAATCTCCAAGCGGACTCCCAGCTGAGCACGGAGCCTGACACAGGGCTCAGTCCCATGACCCATGAGATCATGACCTGAGCCAAAACCAAGAGCCAGATGCTCAACTGACAGAGCCACCCAGGTGTCCTGTGAATTGTGTCCTTTTAAGATTCACATATTGAAGTCATAACCCCCAGTACCTCACAGTAACTATTTAAAGATAGGATAATTAAAGGGGTAATTAGGTTAAATGAAGTCACTAGGGTGGTCCCTAATCCAATATGACTGGCGTCCTAATAAGAGGCCATTTGGATATAGATTACATACAGAGGAAAAATCATGTGAAAACACAGAGACAAGGCAGCCACCTACAAACCAAGGAGAGAGGCCTCAAAAGAAACCAACCCTCCGACACCTTGATATTGGACTTCTAGTCTCCAGAATTGTGAGAAAATAAAGTTCTGTTGTTTGGGCCAACCACTCTGTACTTTGTTATGACCCCTAGCAAACTAATATAAGGGGTAAATAAAAACCTTTATTTATTTATTTATTTTCAGTTTTCTTGCAAACATTGGTGGCCATGACTCAGCATTCTGGCCAAGGAGATATACAAGCAGAAATTCCTTGGTTGACTATTTGCTAGAACTCTCTAGAAGAGGTCAGAATTAGCTACCATGTGCCTTTTGCTCTTTGCCCTTTCCTTTCATCCTGCCTGGAATGGGAATATAAGTCTGACAATAGGGTAGCCAAACTGGGACCATGAAGCAACAGCCAAGGGTGGCCTAGTGCAAAGACAAGAGACCTGACCTGATGGCATCATAGAGCCACTGTACCAACATGGAGCCACCTAACTCCAGGAGTTTTTAGGTGAGAAAAACAAAACATTTAATGTGTTTAGCTACTTTTTTCCAAGTTTCTATCTCCCATAGCTGAATGCAATTCCTAAATGATATCAGATATTTAGTACATATATATTTCTAACCTAATGAAAAAGAGAATTGTGCTATATAGGGTATAGGTGAAAGATCTAATTGGAAATAACATGGAACATGAATTTATTTACTTCCATCTATCTGCTTAGCTACACAGTTGCCACCTTCTCATTTGTGAGCAAATATAAATGAGATAATTAAACAGAGAGATACTGACTTTTTATTTAAAGTGGGCAATGATGTCTACAAATGCACTTATTCAGTATTCAAAAAAATTTCACAGGAGCTGTAACTTGGTAGCCAGCACATTTAAAGGTAAAGAAGTCTACCACTGTGATCACTGGAGTAGGTTTCAGAGTAGCATCATGGGATTCCTTGTAAATTTCCTTGTAAATTGTCCTATCTGGGCTATTCAGGTGCCTGACCTCTGGCTCTTTAGCCTGTGTGGTCTGTGGACCACAAAGCTGTGGGTCTGCAAACATTATCAATTAGCGAAGAGATAGGGAGATAACCTCTCACCAAATGTAGAAAAACTACATCACTGAGCACACTGTTTAGTTCGGGTTACTTTACTCATTTTTTTGGTGGCAAGACTTCTCGATGAAGGAAGCAGGAAGTTGGTTTACATTCTGGTGCTAGTTTCACATCTCATTGCTGGTGGGCACTGTGAGTAGCACAGCGATGGGCAACTTGGGTATAATCGGCTAATCACAATGGGAAATAAGGCTGTGTGTGTCCATCCTCTGTGACTCACCAGGATGTGAGTCCAATTAAAATCATATGTATATTAGGTCCAGACTGTGATGACTCTAAGCCCCAACTATCCGCATAAGACCTTGGCCATGCCTCTGGGAGTCTCTAGAAAATGGTCTCATATTTGTTCAGGAAAAATTTACTCCAGTTCTTTCTCTTTGGTCTGCTAGCCAAGTTGTCCCAGCGCGGCCTCTGCTGTTAATATTTTCAGTGACACGACTGAGGTTCTCTATTATTTAAGATACATTTGGCTGCAAGTAACAGAATATTCTCATTTATCTTTACCCACATATCCTTAGTAATATAGACATTTAATTTTTTCACATAACAGAAAGTCTGGAGGAAAGCAATTCTAGGTTTGAAATCAGCTCAGCAGTTATCTGCAGCTCAGGATCTTTGCAGCTTTCCCCTGTGTCATCATCCGTGTGTTGGCTTCTTGTCCTTGGATAAGTCACTTAGTGGCTACGAGGGGGTCTATTCTAGACATCAATTCTAGACATCATGGTCTGAAGCTGGAGTTTTCTTTTCTTTTATACAAACAAGAAGACCCTTTCCAGAAGCAGCAGGTGTCACCTCCCGCCCCCGCCACCTCCAACCACACACACCCAGAAGATTCCCTGTTACATCTCATTGGTCAGAATGAGGTCGCAGGAACTGTCCTACTTTCAAAGGAGTCTGAGAAAGTGATCGCCTGGGAAAAGGGAACAGGAGAAATATAACTGGCTTAGTCAGTAGGATTCATCTCCTTGGGCTCCACTCATTGAGACACCAAATTAGTTCAAGGTTCTGTTGGCAGAGAAGAAGGGAGGGTGCTTCTGTTGTGTAGTTATCCAGCACTATTTTCCAGGGATACTGTCTCCCCAGTGCCATCCTTCCTGATGGGCCAGAGCAGTGCTAATGACGGTAAAGAGACCTAGGCTTCAAAGCAGCTCAATCCAGATCCAAAGTCTCATAACTTCTCTCCTGCAAAGAGCTGCTTTAGCTTCTAACACTTAGTTTCTGAGCCCTTGATGGCATCTTCCTAACACATACTCACATCCTCCCAAGACAGTGAGCCACAGTTTTCCAGCAATGGATCCATGTCAAATGCACACTTGGGAAGAAAATATTCTCTCAATGGGACATCATTCTACTGAGCTGTAACTGCTGACCACACAAATATTATCATCTACTGTAGCTTGAGCCCCTAACCAGTTGGAGCCAGTGTCAAACATCTTTTTTTTTTTTTTCCCAGATTATGGTCTTTACATTTGTAAATATACCATCCAGGTAGTTTTTCCCAGAACAAAGAATAGCGTGTGCAGCTCCTTACTTCTTGTATAACCACCAAACTGTGAGATGCTTCAACATTGCAGTTTTCTAGCTCCCATACCTCCTGTCAAGGTTTGAACAGACTCCAGTTTCAGCCAGGGATCGCGCACTTTCTCTATCCAATCCCTCCTCACAGAAGGGATTTTCTTTCTGAAAAAAGAAACTGTTCTCAGGCAACTGGCCTAGGAATGGGATCTCAAACCTGAGATGGTGGCAACAAGTTACTTCCCTTTCTCCATCACCTATTTAGTGATCCTTGCATAAATAATGCAAAGGAGTGTATGATACATATAAAAACAATTGATAAAATGCTATCAATTGTAATGATGTGCATGTGTCTGTGTGTGTATATTAAACAAAATAAGCTGGATGATTTAGGAAGATTTTAAACAAGAAGTAGAGTTAGAACTATGGGTAGGTTTGAGTCAATGGAGACAAAAAATGGAGTGGGCTTTCCTGGGTGAGGGGTATTTAATATTTATGTGTCTCAAGGAAGGGAGGTTAGGGCTGTCAGCAGAGAGAGTATTGTTATATTCCCAAGTGTATAAGTAGTTTAGATAAATCCATGATTAACCTATATATTATTTGAAGCTTTCTGTTTTCTGTTTATATTGACTATTAGGGTTATTGTGGTGGGTTTCCTAGGAATACCTTGAGCTACCCATACTCAACCATTTCTTTTCTTCCACTCAGTTTCCTCATGCAATCTTGACCTTGATCTAGATGCTGCCAAAACAACAAATTCCGAATTAAAATTCATACAAGTCAGAAGTTTTGCAATCTTTCACATTATTGTTCATCCCAGTGACAGAAAATGGGGATGTAACCTGTAGTCTCTTGAATTTTCTCCAACTGTTATACCTGCCTTGTATTAATAGGGAAATGTTAGCACCTTCTGATCTTTTCTATGCATAAATTCTGGATATAATTCTCCAAATGTACTATTATTATTATTTATTTAATACCAATTCTTAAACATCTGTTCCTTTTGAGAGAGGAGTAAAAAAAAAATGGGTTAATTATTATGTGCATGAGAATCAGTTTTCCACCATTCCATTTTCTTTTTCAAAAGAATTTGACAACATGCCTGAAGATGTGCAATCCTTGTCTTCTGATGAAAGGCAGTCTCTGGCTTCTACTGGCTAGGTTTAATCTCATTGGAGAATTTGGAAAATTGGATTTCATGTGTCAGCAAAACGTATTGTTCCTTAAAGCATTTGAAAAAACCGGCCAGGGTGTGGGGAGGGTGGTAGAATCAGAAAATGGGAGAGGATACATGGATCCTGAAACAGGGCTTGAGAAATCTTCTTTATTCACACAAGACCAAATGTGTATTTACTGAAAACAACACATGGAGAGGATGGGGAGCTAGAACTTGCTTTGTGAAGCTAAAGCTTGGGAAATATTGTAATTGAAGATCCACCTGGTGTGTGCAAAGCTGATTATAAAGCCTGTTGAGCTGCAACCAATTTCTCTGGAGACCAGTTCACACCTACGAGCATAGCTGGGTTGGCCCTGTGGTACTCAAATCAAATCAGACCACAGTTTTGGTTTCACCCATGATGTCTCTCTCTCTCCTCTCTCTCTCTCTCTCTCCCACACACACACACAAAGTTTTAATGGGAATGGGTATTTTGGTGGGTTTTTGTCGTTGTTGTTGTTGTTGACCTTACTAAAGAAGTCTTTTATTTTTATTTTTTTAAATTATATTATGTTAGTCACCATACAGTGCATCCCTAGTTTTTGATATAAAGTTCCATGATAGGTTGAATAATGGTCCCAAATATGTCGACATTCTAATTCCTGAAATCCTTGAGTGTTCCTTATATGGCAAGAGACTTGCAGATGTGGTTAATTTAAAGGTCATGAGATGGGAAGAATATCCTTGATGATCAAGGGAGAGGGCCTAAATGCAACTGCATGTATTCTTACAAAAGGGAGGCCGGGGGAGGCTGGGCCCCAGAGGCAGAGACTGTACTGACGCAGTTACCAGCCAAGGAATGTGAGCAGCTGCCCGGAACGGCGAGAGGCAAGTACCGGGCTCTGCCCTCGAGCCGCTGGAGGGAGTGTGGACCTGCTGACACCTTGGAGTTGGCCCAGGGAAGCTGGTGTCGGACTTCTCGCTTGCAGAGCAATGAGAGGATACATTTCTGTTGTCTTAAGCCACCAAGTGTGTGGCAATTTGTTCCAGCAGCAAAAGGACAGGGATATAGATATATAGTGGGGAGACATCTTAGCTATCAGAATTTAAGGGCAAAATCATACACAGATGAATTGTGGACCCCTGCAAATCACTTAAGAACACAGCACACTGGAGAACAATACAACAAGTTTTGTCCCCAGCACGCACTGGAACAGAGGGTCGCTTTTCTAATCGAGGTGCCAGATGAAGGAGTTGGCTTGTGTTTACAGGCTGTCTTCCGGGGAAAATATTTCTCTTTAAACATTAGACTCCTCACGAAAGTACCTGGCAACCAGGATGTCAGATTCGTGTCTCCCACCTCAGTCTCAGTCAAGGCTCTTTGAAGGGAACCATGGACAACATTGCTCATGTGCTTCAAATTGCTCTTTCTTTCTCTACCAAGGTGGAATTTTTTGGAGATAGATAATAAGAGCTAACCGCTATAAAGGCTCCCTACATGCCAGGTTCTTTTCTCATTGCTCAAATTAACTCATTTCAAGCCATAAGCTGAGGTGCAGAGAGACTAATAACTTGACTAAAATGGATTTTTCTTATTTATTTATTTGTTTGTTCAAATAACCTTCCAATACCAAATTAAAGACGTTTGAAAATCCCAACTCTTTGTCCCACAAGACTTCCTTGGGGAGCTGCCTAATAAAGATGTGGGTCCCAATTTCAGAACCCGTGGACCCTTTAAAAACAGCTACTCCAGAAGGAAGATCTCCTCTTGTTTTATGTGGACTTTTTCATCTTCTCCATTCAGCTTGAAATGCAATGTTCTTAGAAAACTTTTCCCTTCTTTGCTATTAACTTGAAGACATTCTGCTATTTTTCCAAACATTTATTTTCATAATTCAGGCTGATGCTGCTGAATTAATACACACTTCATTCCCAAATTCTTTTTTCCAGCAATCTCTGTGGATTTCAAAGCTAATCCCTTCTGTGCTCCCTTTACTCAGTTTTAGTCCATTTAAAAAAAATTGCCTATTTTAATTTGTCTTTCATATAATGCATTTGAAATAAGTCCTTTCCCCTTCCTAACCACAGAACATTTTCTTGGGCTCAGTGAAATTGCTGCAATTTTATACAATCTTCAATAACTCTCTTACTAGAAGAGCCATATGTAAGTTTCAGCTGCAGCTTAAAGCTGCCATAAAGCTTTGTCTCTACCAGTCGAATAACCAGACTGGAGCACCCTTGATGGGATTCTTCAGGTCTCCTGAAGGACTAAGTGCTGGTGCTGCGTAGTTGACGGCCACCCAATGATTCCGAGAGACTGAAAAAGGAGTGAATTGGTGTCAGCCAATTCGGTCACAGGGCACGCAGGAGAGATCCAAGAATGATTCTGTAGCTTTAAAATCACCTGCATCATTACTGTGCACCCCACTTGTCTCACTGATTGTTTAAAAAATAGAGACTTCTTTTCCTGGCTTTTTATCCAGACAACCTAGCAGTCTATGGCGGTATTGTCTCTCTTGCTGAGATGTTTCTCCTTTTCTTCGCTATAGCAAAAATCTGTCTGTCTTCTAAGGACACTGACTCTCCTGCATCCCTTTTGCGTTTATTGTCCTGCTCTCTGCATACCTTAGGCTTGTCAAGAAGGATGGTGCAGTATTTCCGCTGTCGCTGCCCTGCCCAGATTCCCCTTCCTCTCAGTGTACTCATCCCATCTGCTGGCTGCTCTAAGTGGGGGCTGCTGACTACTCAAAGCTCCCTTCTTCTCTGTAGCAACATCTTTCTAGACACGTCTCCCCAGGCAAGGGAAACAAAAGCAAAAAATAACCTATTGGGACTACACCAGAATACAAAGTTTCTGCACAGCAAAGGAAAAAATCAACAAATCAAAAAGGCAACCTACCGAATGGGAGAAGATTTGCAAATGATACATCTGATAAGGTTAGTATCCAAAATACATAAAGAACTTACATAACTCAAAACAAAAAAATAGGGGCGCCTAGGTGGTGCAGTCAGTTGGGTGTCCAGCTCTTGGTTTCGGCTCAGGTCATGATTTCAGGGTCATAAGATTGAGCCCTACGGTGGGCTCCACACTTAGCTCAGAGTCTGCTTGAGACTCTCCCCCTCCCTTTGCCCTCCCCCCACCCCGCACGCGCTCGCTCGCTCTAAAATAAATAAATCTTTCAACAAAAAACCAAATAATCCAATTAAAAAATGGGGGCAGAAGACACAAACAGACATTTCTCCAAAGAAGACATACAAATGGCCAAGAGACTCATGAAAAGTTGTTCAACATCACTAATCATCAGGGAATTGCAAATCAAATCACAGCAAGTTATCAACTCACTCCGTCAGGAAGACTAAAATAAAAAACATAAGAAACTGGGGTGCCTTAGTGTCTGCCTTTGGCTCGGGTCATGATCCCAGGGTCCTGGGATTGAGCCCCACTGGTCTCCCTGCTCAGCAAGGAGCCTGCTTCTCCCTCTCCCTCTGCTGCTCCTTGTGCACCTTGTGTGTGCATGGTCTCTCTCTCTCTCTCTCTCTCTCTCTCTCTGTGTCAAATAAACCATAAGAAACAACAAATGTTGGCGAGGATGTGGAGGAAAAGGAACCCTCTTGTACTATTGGTGGGAATGTAAACTGGTGCAGCCACTGTGGAAAATAGTATGGAGGTTCCTCAAAAAATTAGAAATAGAATTACCATATGATTCAGTAATTTCACTACAGGACATTTACACAAAGACTACAAAAACACAATTCTAAAAGATATATGCACCCCTATGTTTACTGCAGCATTATTTATAATAGACAAATTATGGAAGCAACCCAAGTGTCCATCAATAGATGAATGGCTGAAGATGTGGTATATATAAAAAATAGAATATTACTCAGCCATAAAAAGGAATGAAATCTTGCTCTTTTCAACAACATGGATGAATCTGGAGGGTATAATGCTAAGTGAAATAAGTCAGTGAGAGAAAGACAAAAACCATATGATTTCACTCATATGTGGAATTTAAGAAACAAAGCAAATGATAAAAGAAAGAAAGAGAAAAACAAGAAAAACCCAGATTTGAAATAGGTGAGGTGGATTAAGGGTACACTTGTCTTGGGGCACCTAGCTGGCTCAGTCAGGGAAGCATGTGACTCTTGATCTCGAGATTATGAGCCCCATGTTAGGTATAGAGATTATAAAGATCTTTGAAAAAAAGAGTACACTTGTCTTGATGAGCACTTAGTAATGTAAAGAATTGTTGAGTCACTATATTGTACAATTGAAACTAATATAACACTGTATGTTAATTATAGTGGAATTTAAAAATAAAAAATATTTTTTTAAAAAAATAGCTGTTTCCTTCTAGGAACTACCCTATGTCAGTTGGTCTCAAAGTGTGGTCCCTGGACCAGCAGCATCAGTATCATCTGGTCATTTGTTAAAAATGCAAATTCTCGGGGCGCCTGGGTGGCACAGCAGTTAGGCGTCTGCCTTCGGCTCAAGGCGTGATCCCGGCGTTCTGGGATCGAGCCCCACATCAGGCTCCTCCGCTATGAGCCTGCTTCTTCCTCTCCCACTCCCCCTGCTTGTGTTCCCTCTCTCGCTGGCTGTCTCTATCTCTGTCAAATAAATAAATAAAATCTTTAAAAAAAAATGCAAATTCTCAGGCCCCACCCCTGGCCTATTGAGTAAGAAACTTGGGATTGGGGTCCAACCATCTGTTTCTGATGTACACTAAAGTTGGCCAATCACTGCCTTAGAGTGAATGGAAACCCAGATCAGAAATGTCCAGGATGACACAACTTCCTTTCAGGGGTTATCTGCAGACCAGGGCTGAGTGATTTGGGAAGAACGAAAGGCTGCTAGCCTCCTTCGTCAATGGGGACAACTTCATGATGCCCTTCGGCCTTCAGAACTTCTTGTGGGATCAGGCTGGGGCTGGAATTGAGCTGAACTTATACCTTTGCCAAACTTCTTCCCTGCCCTATTCTGCACCCTCATTTCCTTAAGAGGTGTTATGAGTTCACTTGTGTCCTCCCAGAAGAGAAATGTTGGAGTCCTAGCCCACAGTGTTTCAGAATGTGAACTTATGTGGAGATAGGTCATTGTAGATGTAATTAGTTAAGATGAGGTCATACTGGAATAGGGTCAGCCCTTGAATCTATATGACTGGCGTTTGTATAAGGTGAAGACACAGGGACACAGGGAGAGTGCCCCGTGAAGATGGTCTGCTGAGTGCAGACGGTTTAATGAGAAGACAGGCAAGGTTAAGGGTCTGATTAACTGGCTGTATGTACAACAGATCCAGTGGCTCCAGCTACCTTCGGCTTGGTCACAGCCCCTCAACTCTTGTTGCTTTCTACTGCTCACCATTCTTGGGGTTTGTGCCCCTTTCCAAGCTCTTTCATGGTGTTCCCAAAAGGTGCTCAATATACCGAGCTGCCCACAGAAGGTAATCTGATGAGGACAGAGTGGCATTGCTCTCAGAACTCCCTCAAAGGGAGGAATTTCCAGTTATACCTCTGCTCAAAGTTGGAGGACTGGAATTAAGAAAAGAACTCATTAAACAAGGGACCAAGGAAAGCTCTGGCTCCAATTCCTAAGTGAAGCTAAATAACAAGGACTCATGGAAGGCATTAAAGGGAAATTCCTCGTGTTGATTTGTTGGGTTTTGGCCTGTCCTTTCTTTTGGAATTTCTCCAGTGTAAACTTTTAAGTCCTTTTCTATTTGTAGAATTCAGTCATAGCTCAGGTTTGGCTTCTCCAACTGGTGCTTTCCTTAGATGAAGCATTCAGCAAGATATAACTAAAGAAAATAAACATTCGACTAGAGTTACTATAATGTGCTGATAATGAAAGGACAGTTTTAAAAAATGGTGTATATTAAAACTTAAGTTTCCTAAAGTAGCTTTTCCAAAATAACAAAACATCATTTGCTGAATAGTGACTGAAGATACACTGAGTGGCTCTAGCTCTTTTTTGTTTAATGTGGAATAATTCTATATACTTCAAGGCCAAATTTGCTTCACTTGGCTTAATTGTTAGTTAGATGAATGGAAAATAGCATGTTACTAATTCCAATTTATTTTGCTTTGATATAGTCCAGATTCATGCAGCAGGGAAAGAAAAGGAGGTCAGATTCACATCTGACAACTTTTTCTTTTTTATTATTCATATTTTGCTATAATTGCTAAGATTTAGCAAACAGTCCAACTAAATTACAAATAAAACACACAGCTGCCATTTCTTCTCATAAAAGGAAAATGTTAAGTCCAGTATCATTACAGATAATAAAAAAAGGACATACTTGTATGGTTAATTTTTGTATTTTTTTTTTAAAGATTTTATTTATTTATTTGACAGATACAGAGACAGCCAGCGAGAGAGGGAACACAAGCAGGGGGAGTGGGAGAGGAAGAAGCAGGCTCCCAGCGGAGGAGCCTGATGTGGGGCCCGATCCCACAACGCCGGGATCACGCCCTGAGCCGAAGGCAGACGCTTAACCGCTGTGCCACCCAGGTGCCCCTAATTTTTGTATTTTCTGAGAAGAAATACCGTATTTGACGAAAACCCTTATACGTAGGTTTAAGTTGATTCTGTTTTGGTCAAAACTCTTTTCTTAAATCTGATGGCCCGGCTTTGAATTACTCTTCTTAAAGACAATCCGTTCATGTTATTCTCAACAAGACTGCTTTTCCGAAAGCCATGAGGGAATCTGGTAGTTTTGTTTTTCATATATAACAAGTGCCATTTTACTGTTCAAAATGGTCTACACTGTGTAGTTGCCTGAGGGGATTGGTGGTCCGTAGATCTGCTATTAATAAAATTAGCTCAGAACTGTTCATGGTGAGAAGAGACCTTGAAAAACCCATTATCCTATGTGACACTGATGCTTGGGAACTTCTTTCCCTTTGAAAGGAAATTGTCTTAGAAGTTGGAGGTTGCCTGTCTGGGCAACTTCAGTCCTCTTGGACTCTGTGACCACGGTTGCGTTGGGACTTACACGCAGACATAAACAGGCAGCCACCTCTCTGATGTGAGGAGTGTGTATATATGTGTGTGAACCTCTGTTTTTTCATCCGCAGAATGGAGGCAATTCTGCCTACCTCGCTGGCTTTTTGATGGGCACCAAAACAAGGCAATTTTAAGAAGGTGCTTTTACCTATGTTAAGGGTGGTAGTGATAGAAAAATGGGAATTGATCAATGAGGATTATGTTAGTGGTCTCTGTATATATTTATTCAGTGCCTGGCTTTTCTTTAAAATGGAGATAATGATATTGACGTACTTCAAAAGGTGGATGAGAACAACTAATTACTGTTGGTAAAATACTTTGAAAACATGGAATGCTATCTATGAAAATGCTAAATACCGACTTCCTGAAGCAGCTGAAGGATTAATTAGGGAATGTTTGCTTGAACCCTGATCCTCTAATGAAAGGTGTTTCTCCTGTTGCTATTTCTGTGTTAACTATGATTTTGTGCCATAATTTGCTAGATAGTAACTGTCATGTTTGGCTGGTTTTTAACTGTTTCCAGACAGAATTTTGATAATTTTTCTTGGAGAGATCAAATGGATTTCACTTTGTAAAATGTCCAAGGTCATTCAACTAAACTGACCTTTGCTTATTTCGTGATGTCACTCACAGCTTCCTAGATGTTCTCATTCAAGCCTCTCTTTCATGGTCTCCTTCAAATACTGTGCTTAGGGATGGATTTACAGTTCTCTAACTCCTCTATTTCTTTGACCATTTTGTCCACCAATTCCAAAAGAATTAAGAAGATTTTGGGGGAAAATGACTATTTAAAAAACTTATTGAGAATTAGTATTTGCTTAAAAATAAAAGTTGTCACTTCTATTTTCCATACTTAGATTTGTAGATATACAGGCTTAGTCTTCCTGTTTTATTCTCTTAATTTTCTTGGTGGCAAAAGGAACTGCCTTTAGAATATCCTTACACCGAAGGGGATTTGATGAAATTTCATTTTCACTTCTTTCTAGTGGATACAATTGCTCCAAATTGTTTTGCCATTTTCCAATATATTGTGAATGATAATTGTGTCAGTCAAAGAACCCAGATGATTTCAGAAGCTGAAGAATTCATGTAAAGGATATCACGCAGCTCAGAGAATCTGTGGGGAAGCTACAGGCCCCAAACGATGCCCAAATCTTGTTGCAGAAGAACATTCTCTGGGGGCGTCTGGGTGGCACAGCGGTTAAGCGTCTGCCTTCGGCTCAGGGCGTGATCCCGGTGTTATGGGATCCAGCCCCACATTGGTCTCCTCTGCTCTGAGCCTGCTTCTTCCTCTCCCACTCCCCTGCTTGTGTTCCCTCTCTCTCTGGCTGTCTCTCTGTCAAATAAAAAAATAAATAAAATCTTAAAAAAAAAAAAAAAAAGAAGTACATTCTCTGGAAACCAAATCCTACAGCTTGTACCATTTAGATCCCTGACATTGGTGCCACCAGCTACTGCCACCGTAATTGTCATTGCTGCCTCTGAAAATCAGATGTTGCTGCTGCCATCACCAACACCCATCTCCACAGTAAATTTGGGCAGCCCTTCCACTTTTTTTGTTTTTAAAGATTTTATTCATTTATCTGACAGAGCACAAGCAGGGGGAGCAGCAGGCAGAGGGAGCGGGAGAAGCAGACCCCCCACTGCATAGCAGGGAGTCCAATGCAGGGCTCCCTCCCAGGACCCAGGATCTTGACCTGAGCAGAAGGCAGGTGCCCAACCGACTGAGCTACCCAGGAAGCCCTCCCTTCCTCTTTTAATTAAACTCTCAGGGGGATGAATCTAATGGATGGAGCCACAGGAAGATTGAGAAATCCTGGGACTGGCATTTTCAGCTTCTCTAGTGGGAAAGGGGCTCTGCCTCAGGAGTGCAGATGGGACTCTGGAGGGGTGTTCTGCAAACACTGGGGAAAGGTTCAGATGCTAGGTGGCCAAGAGAAATGACAAACATCCATCTATAACAGTAACAGGACTGTAGTCTATCAATATGTGCATTGGATTCCTTATGCTTCTCCTGGAATAAATACTTAGATGTTTTTAATTTTAAAGATGTATTTTTCCTTCTTCTGCTTACAAACGTTAAATTCTGTTTGGGATAAAAAAAAATTCCATTAATAATCTCTGTGAATTTACTGAATGTTTAGTGAATGTCCTCACAGATATTTTTCATACAGATTTCCTACAGAAAATTTCCTGTTAATACAGCATTAAAAATCCTCTTCCTGGCATATTTGGAAAATGATTATCATAAAAGCCAGTAGGGAGGAACAATGGACTTCTTTATTATTCTCAATAGTCATTTGTGTTTTTTATTCCTTCAGTTTGTGTCAGCAAAAGATAGCAACTGGTGTCCCTACTATGCCAGAATTTTAACCAGCTCCGGGTTAGTTGATTGCATCACTACGGTTTTAACTCCCACTGGCTTTTCTCTAAATCTAATTACTGATTATATGGTTCTCAACATCACTGATGATGAAAGTGATTTCTTCTTTTCTTTCTTTCCTGAATACTGTGCCTAGCTCTACCAAAACCATGACAATGTGTGGGTGACTTTTGCAAACCAATAATGCTATTTGCAAAGTTTACCAACAATATTCCCTGAGGCATTCTCTTCAAATCTCACTTTTCAGAGTTCCCATTTGAAGCACGTTTTGAATTCTTTCACCATCAAGATGCCCAGTATTTTCAAATAAATGGTACTGGTACTGGACAAGGAGCCATGTGGCTTGCCGTCAAAGATGGATTACTCTCTTTCAGTTTGGATACTTGCTGCTCAGCTCTCCTGGAAGTTTTGGGAAGAATTTTTGGTTTCTTTTTTAATGTAATGGAGGAGGCAAAGAAAGCTTTCAGAATGTAGACACCATAGATATCAACGGCTTCGTAATCAATGTTCATTCATTAGCATTTGATAATTCATCTTTAGTCAACAGTATTTGTTAGGTAGTATATCCAGATAGGCTCTGCTAAACTTTCATCATGAATCAAGTGTAACTTGTAAAACCGAAAACCTTAATTTGGTTGGGGTGCAAATATTAAAGATGGGGTTTTTTTCCCCCAATTGCTGTCCTAACTGTGCTAGACAGAAGCATGCTTTCCTGACCTATATCTTAAGGAGATCCCACTGAATGGCCTGGAAGAGCTCCAATTTATTCTGTCAAGTACTTAGAAATCCCTCACTATGTGCTTAATCATGTGAGTTGTGCCTAGTGAAGACGATGGAGCAACCCTCATGTCTTGGTGGGCTAATACCAACAAAATATTGCAGAGGAAAAAAAAGAATAAATGAATTTTAAAAATTGTAAAGATCCTTCTAGCCACCAAGACATGAGGGATGCTGACCCTTGCTTCTCACTGGTACTCACTAGGCACAACTCACATGATTAAGTGCCTAGTTAGGAAACTTTGAGTACTTGACAGACTAAATTGGAGCTATTACAGGCCATTCAGTGAATAACTCGTTAAGACTGAAACAGCTCTGAAAAAAGGTAGTCTATGATCTATGAGGGTACTGTGGTCTGGGAGGCCTGAATGGCCACATAGAAGGTATGTTGGGTTATTCTGACATAAAAGACTTAGCAGGATTCTTGAAATAGCCATGTTGGGCCCTTCTGGGCTCCTACCAAATAGGGGCCATGTATCTCTGGTGGATATGTGTATAGTTAATGTTTTAAAAGATAGATTAAATGGACTGTTGGTTACGGCGATACATTTTATTTTGGAACAGATCCAGGTTGGTTTGGTTTAAAACACAAAATTCTTCTTTTTCCAGGAGAATATGTTGTTACAGGGTCCAGCCATTGATGAAATAAATATTGATGACCTGCTCTGCGTGAGGCACCACGTTAGAATACATACTCCCTCTTTCTCTATATAATACACACATACACATACATTTGCTTACATATATGACTCTACAGAGAGAACATACACGAACGACATTGGTGGTAGCTGATCAGCACAGCGAATTTACTAAATATATAGCACATATTGCCTAAGCTGCTCATGAGTTACTCTGCCTTGTGTAACCTCTTGAATTATTATCTTGTATAATCACTTAGTTCTTTATTTGGGTTTTGGTTCCCCACCTAATCTCTGAGCTCTTCTGGGTTGGACTGTAGAGCAGGCTCTGCCTTTTCTCTACTCATTACTCCCTTAGCAGTAATTACTGGAGACCTGCCGCTAAGCATCGAACGGGCGCAGATGTTTAGCTGAGGGCAGGGTGCTGCTTCTCCAAAAGCCATGCCTTTTCCGCACATTTTGAAGATAATGTGTTGACACTACAGGACGCAGATGAAAAGACCTCAGAGAAAAGTAGATACATAACGCAAACTTCTGGTGTGCCTAGAAATCACCTAGGGATCTTGTTAAAGAGTAGACTGCGAATCAATAGGCCTGGGGTAGGGCCTGAAATGCTGCTTGTAACAAGCTCCCACGTGATGCCGGAGCTTCTGGTCCATGGATCACACTTGGCTGATGCAAGGTTGTATGTCATGGCCGCATCAGGGACCAACCCTGATAACCTTCGATAAGGAAGCCAGAGAGCGTGCTTCCCCCAGCCCCGGCCGCGCCCCCACCCGGGTCGGCTGCCCACGTTGGCCCGCCTGTAGTTGCGCCCGGCTGGCCTCTGAGCGCTCTCCCTACGCTCCTGGCGGGAGTCGGAGCACAGCCGCCAGGTGAGCGCCACCGCCCGCCGACGACGCCACTCACGTGGGACAGCTTTGCCCGCCCCTCCCGGAAACCCGGCAGACCGGTTTTACCTGTCCTCGTCCGGAGTAGGCTTCCGACCCAACTGCAGGCAATCGGAGGAGGCAGGCGTCCTTCTTCATCTCTACCCCCTTCTTCTAGTCACTTCTTTCTTCTACCTGACGCTCCCGAAGGCGCAGAAAGCCAGGACCCAGCACAGCAGCTGGTTGAGCACCGTCTCCAGCGACGTGTGTGAAACTGTTCAACCCCAAACACAAACACCAGCCACTGACATGTTTTAAGAAACGCCACAGTTGGATGACTGCGGAACCAAAACAGACCAAATGGGGAGGCAAGAAGGGAAAGCAATTGGCCCAGTTCGGTTGGAGAAGCGGCTCGTGTTACATTCCCTTTGCCAGTTAGCGTCGTGGGCGTTTGTTGCTGTGTTAATTACAGTTCTTCCCCGAGTCGGAGGCGAGAACAGCCCTTGTGGAACGGTTTCAAGTGGAACGTTTCACCAGGAGGAAAACAACTGCCTTTCTCCCCAGCTGGGGAGGGATTCCCACCAGGCAGCACCCGGGCAGCAGGCAGCAGGCAGTCCCCGGTGCGCGCCGTGCGCCCGCACAGCCGGCGCGGCTCCTACCGCGGGCTTCCGGGTGCGCTCGCGGACGGGGACTCTCGCGCCTCGGTCGCGCGCCGCTGCCGGGGCCGGCGGAGGTCGGCTGGGAGCTGACCTGCGGCGGGCGGGAGGGCGCACTTCTCAACTGCTGCTTTTCTCTAAGCGTCCCGGGGAGCTCCCGGAGTGGAGGTCGGGCTTGGGAGACCCCCTGTTTCATCTTTGGATGGGCAGCAGGAAGGGTGTGCGCGGCTGGTTCGTCAGGAATCAGGGACAAAGGTCAGATAGTGCAGCAGGGTGGGAAGTACATGGCCTGGCAGGCAAAATGACCCAGCTCCCAAATCCTGTCTCTGCCCCTCCTTAAATTAATGCGGCCTTGGGCAAGTTGATACTTTCCTGAACTGCGCTCATTTCTCGTGTGGTATCGGCTACGTTGCAGGACTCTTCTAAACACTCTGTCCTCACAACCTCCTAAAAAGGTTCTTTTTAAATTGCCATTCCACAGACGGGAAAAGTGAGTCCTAGAGATGTTAACTAATGCGCTCAAGGCCACACAGCTGAGAAGCAGTAGGGCTGGGATTGGAAACGAGATGGTCTAGCTCTAAAGTCTATGCTCTCACCACTGTGCTAAACTGTATGTTAAATCATAATGTGTATGTGAAGTACCTGGAAAAGAGCGGGGGGGGGGGGTAACCATAGGCACCTCATCATCAAACTGATCCTAGCTAAGATGTAATGGACCCATTATTGATTTACAAGGGAAGTGACAGAGGGTCCACGTGGTTATGGGAAATCCATCAGAGGCACCTGAACAGGGACTGGGGAATAGGAACGTGGATCCCAGCTCCAAGCCCATCAATGTGTGGTAGGCCCCCCATTCCCCACCACCTTGCCAGGTGTGTCCACAGCCCAAACATGATTAAAGACTCTAGAAAAAACAGAAGCCATAGGGTCAGGGCAGCCCAGTGACAAGTGGCCTGAGTCATTCAGTCTATACTAAAGCCACCTACCACCTGCATATCATTTCCTTAAAACAGTACAAAAGATTACTAAACTGTTGGTTGTCCTGCTATTTTGAAAAATACATTTTTTTCCCTACAGGGCTCTGTGGGCCTCTTAAGAATAAAATTCTTGGAAATGACTCAAAAAATGCAATTCAAAAACTATGGTGTGCACTTTAAACTGTCATCTATGCACATTTAAGGGCTGGCACAGATGTCTGAGATAATATATGGGAAGTGCTTGGGAATACAAGTACTAGGTAATGATATTTTAAAAGGATACCATACATGTTTTGATTGTAATAATAACCTTCCTGAGAGAATTCTGTCACTAACATGTGGCTTTCACTCAGAGTTTCACGTCCTTCCTTTTTGGTAAGGCCGTTTTCAGAATAGTGCACAGACAGCGTGGGAAAGGCCAGGAAACAGGTGATTTTGGAAGTCGTACAATTTCTGCCTATGAAGAATTGTCATGGTGGACTAAGGCAGACATTTGGGTTCTATAGAGAGCAGCCTATTTACCTTTCACCAGACCATTGCCCATTCATCAGGACAATTTGGGGTGAGCTGGGAATCTAGACACCATGAATGAGTTAAATATTGTAACACATTACCACAAATCTGGTGGCTTAAAACAACCAAATTCATCATCTAAGAGTTTGGTAGTTTAGAAAGCTGATACAAGTCTCCCTGGATGAAAGTGTCCATCAGCAGGATTTGCACCCCTTCCATACACCCTGGAGGCTGTATGGGAGAATCCGTTTCCTTGCCTCTTCTAGCTTCCGGAGGCTGCCTGTATTCCTTGGGTTGTGGCCCCTTCATCCATCTGCAAAGCCAGCAATGGCAGGTCAAATTCTTCTTACACTGCATCACTTCTGACTCTCTTTTCTGCTTTCCTCTTCCACTTTTAAGGACCCTTGTGGTTACATCGGGCCCGCCTAGATAATCCAGGATAACCTCCCTATTTTAAGGTCCTCTGATTAGCAATTTAATTCCATTTGCCACCTGAATTCCCCTTTGCCACGTGAGGTAACATATTCATGGACTCTGAGGATGAAGACATGGACATCTTTGGGGGCCATTATTCTGTCTGACACAATCCCAATTGCTACGGTGGCAGGCAGAACCTTAATTAATAAACATATGCTCAATACTTGCTCTGTGAATGGTGCTATTAGCAGGGACTTTGAATCCTGTAGATGTTTGAGTCCTAGTTCTGCCACTTAATAGTTAACATTATTTTGGGCCAGTTACAGAAACTTTCTGACCCTCAATCTCTTCATCTATGAAATGGGGATAGTAATAGTACCGACTGTGTTATTTTGTTGTTTGAATTAAATGAGATAATGCTAGAAAACTCTCAGCACAGAGCCTGTGGTAAACACTCAACGAATGTTTTGTTTATTATTATCAATCTGTTATGAGGATTGCAAAGAGGCATGGTACATGGTGCCTGTCCTTGTGGAGTGTGGGGGGTAAGGCGTACTCACACATACAGTCGTGAATTTGTATAGCACACAGGAATAGATAGTGAGAGATACAGAACAGTCTCGTACTTCTGTGCTAAATGGGGTACTACAGACAGTAAGTGCTATTGAGTGAAGTCAGATATTTCAGTAAGCAAGAAAAGTAGGAATGAAGGAAGCAGGATTGATGTTGGGACTGAAGGAACCAGGTAGAGATGAAAATGTTGGGCACATGAGCACATACATGACAGATTGCAAGATGACAGTAAGTAAGGTGGTTTATTTGTCATCTTATGGAATGGAAAGTTTGTGTAGCGGTGTTCCTTCATTTCCATTTTTTTCTAGAATGTTCAGGGAAAGCATGGACTCAGACTTGAAAGGGGCAGACTGGAAGGGCTTGAATACTAGGTTATATAGTTAAGATTTTCCCCTGTGATAGCAGGGAGCCATGGAAAGTTTTAGAGCAGTGGTAGATTCCCAGTGAAAGCAGTGTTTAGAAAGGTTGATCCAAGAGTACCATGTGTGGGTAGGTTGGTGGGAAGAGAGCCTGCAGGTAGGGAGAGCTGTTGGGATATGTTTTCAGTGGTCCAGATAATAATGGCTGGAGGAGATGCGATAGCCATCAGCCCCAGGAAAGGGAATGGATGCAAGAGACATGACAAAGCAAGAACAAAGAGAGGCCTTAGTGAGATAGAGGGAAAGGATAAAAAATTCCTGGAAGTTTGGTAATAGAAATAATAGAAATCAGAAATGAGTTCACGTTGAGTGTTCCTGTGTTGAAGATGTTGGCAGGTCATCAGGTGGCACATGTCCAGTAGGCTATTGGAAATGTGGAACTGGAAGAGAGAGAGAGGTCCTAGCTAGATGAGGAGGTTTGGAAATCATTAGCAGAGAGGTGGTGGCTGAAATCCTTCACTCCTGCCCCCAGGCTTTCATGATCAAACCTGTTTTAGCACCCACACTGGTGGATTCCTAGCCTCATCCCTCCTTTTCTCCTTGTTATGGGCTGAATTGTGTCTCCCCCAAATTCATGTATTGTATCCTATCCCCCAGTACCTTAGCATGTGAATGTATTTGGAGATAGTGTCTTTAAAAAGGTAATGAAGATCAAATGAGGCCATCAACTGGTGTCTTTATAGGAAGAGGAGATTAGGACAAAGACACATACTGAGGAAAAGACTGTGAAGGCACCGGGAGAAGATGGCCATCTACAAGCCAAGCAGAAAGGCCTCAGAAGAAACCAACCCCGCAGGCACCTTGATCTCCAATTTCTAGCCTCCAGAATTGTGAAAAAAACAAATCTCTGCTGTTCAAGCCATCCAGTCTGTGGCATCTTGTGATCGCGGCCCTAGCAAACAGATCCACTCCTCCAGGGACCAGTGCCCTTGCACCACCAGCACGTTGGAGCTGAGGGCACTCCATGCTGCCAACATACCCTCTGCTTACATTTAACAGGCTGTGGCCCAGCCCCTCATTATCTGGATATAATGTGGGTGGTAGTTAGTGGTTATCAGAAATGTGGTTCCCTGCGAACTAAAAACAAGGTTATCCTTCCTTGATAACAGTGCTCTGTGTCTTGGGAGGCTCCCCATGGTGAGGACTCTGGTGTTCAGAGCAGAGCTTGTGGAAGAGGGAGTTGGTCAAAGAAGTCTTTCTGAGCACCCAGCTCACAGCTGTTCGAGGACTGTTCTGCCACCTGTTCCTAAGGCTGTCTCTGGCAATGGATTCCTCCGTGTGCCTCCCTCTGAAAGCATACTCAAAACAGAAAGAAATGTGTCCTTTCTTGTTAGTAAGACAGAAAAATGAATTTTACTGCTCTTCTAATTAATACTTTTTTTCTTTTCATTTAGTAATGATTCTGAATCTCGGTTGGGCCCTGCTTTTCAAAACACAAAATAAAGTACTTGGGGGATGAAGCCCAAGTTAGCACTTGAAGTAGCCCTCAGGGGAAACAAACAGAGTGATATATTCGCACAACCACCTACAAAGAGCTTATCTATGAAAGGCTAGAATAGCAAGTGTCCAGAAAGCTCCTGTTAATTCAACTGGACAGATTCCAAGTCCTGTCTTGTAGGCTTGTGACAGTGAAATATTCAGACCAGGACCATGTCCTTGGTGACTTCTGTGTTCATTAGAGCTGGCCTTTATGGTGGATTAAGGCCGTTATTATGAGGAAGATGCTGATGAACTGTTCTCCATCTTCACAGAGGACAGAATGAGAGCAAGTGGGCTGAAGTGTAGCCAACAGAGTCATCCTGTCAGAAATAGATAGCCTGCTTCTAAGGCCATTTTAAGGTCTGACTAGGTTGTGCTCTAGCACCCTCCTCTGGGCTCCCTCGGTATTACCCTGCATTTCCCCCAGTCTGTTTACCAGGTCGTGGCGTTAGTTGTTTAGGTGCGGATCCTACCAGAAGACTGTGAACTCCCCACGAGCATGGCTCCTGTCTCACCTGTCTTTGCCCCTCTGCCTCAGCCCCTAGCTGGCCCTGGGTGAGGCCTCGGTGGATGTGACTAACTCTGAACTTTGACAACTTTATATTGTCCTAGAGACTATGTGTGTGTGTGTGTGTGAGAGAGAGAGAGAGAGAGAAAGAGACAGAGACAGAGAGACAGAGAGCAAGAGAGCATGAGAGAGAACGGGTGAAAAAGACCATGAATGCTCTTGGAAATGGTTTGTTACCCTGGATATCAAATAAATGCAAGAATAGTGTAGCTGAATATCTAGCTTATGTTGATCGTGAAGACATCCTTATTGACGGATTAACAGAAGGCTGAGTAACAGGTATTTGTTAGAGGGAGAGGTGTGGCTTCCTCTCCAGAGCTTTTTAAGGAAAACGATAGTGATATTTCTGAGATGGGGTGTGAGCAAACTTCTGAATGCACATTTCTCCCCCTAGACCTACAAGGTGAGGGGAACCATGAGGCTGTGTACTGGGTGGTCAATATGTAGCTGTTACCACGTATCAAGTGCTTTGTACATGCTATGTCATGGAATTTTCACATACTTCTTGAGATGAATATTGTTCTCCCCCAGTTTTACAGATGGAGAAATGGAGGTTCAGAGAGGTTTGTCTATTCGTTTAGTCAACCATATTTATTGCTTTTGTGCTGAGCACTGTGCTGGGCTTTGGGGATATAACACTGACAAGACACATATAGTCCTTCCCCTATGGAGTTCACAAGCTAGCAAGAAAGAGAAACATAAAAGAGGTAAGAGAGATTGTTAAAGGGTGCTGTTGAAGTTTATAGCAGGAGGGTGCCCATTAGGAACTCATTGTAGAGTGAGATATGCGGGAGCAAACAATCCATTGCAATGGGCTTGGTTATAAGTGCTCCACAGAGTAAGCACTAGGTGCTGAGCGAGCACACAGAAGACAGTCAGAGAGGCATCTTAGAGGAGGTGACATCCTGAAAGAGGAGTAGGAGTTGGCTAGGTTAAAAAAAAAAAAAAAACAAAAACAGGGGGTGGGGGGAAGGGGAAGGAAAAAGTTTCTAGGAAACAGAATATGCAGAGGCCAAAGGTGAGAATTACCATGACCCTTGAGAGTTAATTCTGGTTGGAATATGGATTTGGAGTTAGAAATAAGGCTGGAGAGGTAAGTGGCCAGATATTAAGCATTATCGTAAAAAGATTGGACTTGGTTTTAAGGCAACCAGACAGAGGATGAAGGTCGTGGTGTCCTGAATAAAGCAGGAGCAGGTTAAGTGACTTGTCCAATGTCTCATGACCAGAAAGAGGTAACATGGGATTGGAAATGAGGTTCTATCTAATCTGGAAGCTCATCCCATGACCCCTGGCCCACATTGCCAGAAAACAGTCTACATACTGGAGAAGAAGAGGTGGAGACTCACTTGTGGTTTTCTACCAATCTCTTCTACCTACCCCCAGCCCCCACAGGCTTTCCATTTTTTATTTCTCCAGGACCTGCAATAGCCCAGAAGAGGGCGTGTCTCAGCCTGGGCACCGGTGGGAGATGCTGGCACCCAGGAACAGTTCTATGATACCTCTCGACTGCTTTCCACCCCTTTTCCTGGGGTTGACATTTCTGTCCACTGCACATCAGTGCAAGAAACAAGCGGGCTGCCTCCGGGGGGTGGGGAAGCTGCATCTGGGAGGCTTTTGCTGCCTTCCTAAAACATGAGAAGAAAAAGAACCAGGTTCCCACCTTGTAAGAGGACGAGTTTTTGGCGGGGATGAAGAGGATAAGATGCTCATGTTCTCTTCACAGCCATTTGTGTTCTTGTTGGGTGGATTCGAGGTGCATATGCTTGTGCGTTGTTTTGCATTGTTTTTCTGCATACGTCCACAGTGGAGGGCTGCCATCTTGCCAATGTTTCACTAAGTCTGCATGCCATTATTTCATATTTTGGAACCCCAAAATGTTAAAATGCTTTCATGATAAACAAAATGTTTTCAATAATTGCTCAAGAGAATTTGGAAAAGCAAGTTTGTTCTCTCCATCTTTATCTTTTCAGCAGGATGCTTGCCTTTTTTCATTTACTTTTCTTTTAGTGTAGTGTGGTAGGTAAAGGTGCAGTCTCTTCCCAGAGTTCGAATCCTGAGTCTAATACTTTCTGGCTAGGCGACCTTGGGCAAATTACTTAACATTGCTGGGCCTCCCTTTCCTTATCTGTAGGAAAGAAATAATAACGGGATCTGTCTCAGAGTATGATTGTGAGGATTAAATGAGTTCATTACAATATTTGGCACATAGTAGGTACTTCATAGTGTCAAGCTACCATTATTATTCATTAATTAACCGAGGATTCTAATCCTCAGTTCCAAATATGCTTTTAGGAAAGACTTTGGAGAGATAAATAGTGCCGACCTTCACCCTGAGCACCTTCCATTTGAAGCCCATCCGTATACAAGGAGACGATTATGGGATGAGGCTCCCCTGAAGATGGAAAGAGGGAGGTACAATTCTGCTTTGCTAAAGCTTCTGAGAGTATTCAGAAGCATTTGCAAAGGATGAAATAATATCCTATATGTTAACACATGTCACATCAATCATTCCCAGCAAACTTCTGGGGCAGCATATAGCACACAGCTCAGTAACAAATTGCAGACCCACAAATGATTTCTTTTTAACGTAGATAATGTTCGTTGTGTAAGTAAAATTCCAACGTTTTTCCAGGTCACAGAGGAATGTGCCTTGGGAGAGTGCCTCTACCTCTATGTGGCTTGTTCTTTTAAAACCAGGTGAACGCCTATTGTTTTGAACAAAGTTTTTGTTACAGGTCAGTTAATTCTTTAGCTCTGAAAATGAAGGGACTTTTATTTTCTTTGGCAACAGCTTTAACTAGAAAGTGCATGCATAAGTGGAGGGAGAAGGGTGCCCTTTGATTCTTCTAGATAGAGGCTCTGATAAACAAGTTCTCGACAGTCTGCACTGCCTGGGAATGTGCAGGTGACTATGGAGACAGCCGCAGAGGCACAAGAACGGGCATATGGTCCTCATTGGCACGGCATACCAAAGTAATTAAAAATGTCTTAAAATGCAGAAACCCCCTAAACTGTAAAGTATATCATGGTAGATGTCAAATTAGCATTTTCTGCCTCTTTTAAACAATGCCACAATCTCATTAATCTGCAGAAGGAACCAAATGCATGGACTCCAACCAGTTGGCTGGACATATGTTGCATATTGGACTGGCCATTTGGTTGGATCTGATTAAAGTGGAGAAATTGCATTTTATTTTGGGCACTGAACCCAAATCTGGGCCTGCTTATTACTTTTTGAGCTCCCTTTTTAAAGTGATAGGTTTGTAAGTGCCAAAAATTCAATACCAACTTGCCTTAAAAAAAAAAAAAAGCCTATGAAGAAACTACACAGAGGAAAAGGACAAGGATTGGAGATGGAGACATAAGGCTGGCTTCGGATCACCGGGATATATTAAATATCAGTATTCACAATATTATACATCAGAACTGTCAAATCCACAGGACTGTGCTCACTTATGGGCAAGGTGGCTCAGTTGATCAAAACATTGTATTTATTTTGCATGGTATCCTATACTATTAAGTCTTTTAGCACAATGCTTTGTTTTTAAATTCTTTATTAACAAGTATGAAAATTAGAAAGTCTACGTATATTTGAAAACAAAACGAATGTGTATTGTTTGCTTGCATGGACGCACCCACTGTCTTAGTTAGTTTGGGCAGCTACAGCAAAATGCCATAGATTGAGTGGCTTAAACAACAGAAATTTATTTCTCACAGTTCTAGAGTCTAGAAGTCCAAGATCAAGACACCAGCTGATTTGGTGTGTGGTGAGAACTCTCTTCCTGGTCTGCCTTCTTGCTGCGTCTTCACATGGTGGGCAATCATCTCTCTTGTGGTATCTCTTCTTATAGGAGCCGTAATCCCATTCGAAAGGGCTCCACCCTCATGACCAAATCACCTTCCAGAGGTCCCACCTCCAAGTACCATCACACTGGTGATTAAGGCTTCCACAAATGGATTCTGGGGGACACATTATCAATCCATAGCCCCCGCTGATATTTCCCGAATAGTTGGTGTGTGCTTAGCCCGCTGTGCTAAGCATTGTAAGCATACACATTTGCATGGGATGCTGTAGGGTATTTGTGGTTAGGGCAAGTTCATTACTAGCTCACAGACTGGGCAGGGTGTGTCATCTTTAGAAAGGGCAAAGGGCAATGGGGATTCAGAGGAGGATGAGATCATCTCTGGTGTGTATTTGGTGGGAGGAATAGGATTCTGACAGGCAGACCAGGGAGCAGGAAGGTGATTTGAAATCTCAGGAGTAAACCGTGGAAGGTAGGAAATCACAGGGAACTATGTAAAGGGGGTTTCCGGAGGATTAGTTTGGAAAGGTGGTTGTTGGGGACCATCTTGTGGAGTGGACTCAATGGCAGATTGCAGAGTGGTGGGCAGCAGGGGGCTACTGGGGGTTTTTGAGCAGAGAAATGACAAAAACTGGACCTGTTCTTTAGGATGAATAATAAGGCAGTGTGTGATGTGTGGGACGGGTGGGGAGAACCTCAGTTAGGAGATGATGATGGCCGACCCGGTGAAAGGGGATGAAGTCCTCTTCTGAGGAAGGGCAGTGAGAACAGAGGGAACGGGTAGTCAGAGTTACTGTGGACACAGAATCCACAGGACACATGCTGAGTGACTGCTGGCTGATGCACCAGGATCATAGGACCTCAGTACTGTCATTTTATTATTTATTTATTTATTTTTATTTTTAAAGATTTTTTTTTTTTTTTTTGAGAGAGAGAGAGTGAGAGAGAGAGAGTGGTGGAGAGGGGGAAGCAGACTCCTCCTGAGCAGGGAGCCCGACGTGGGGCTTGATCCCAGGACGCTGAGATCATGACGTGAGCAGAAGGCAGCTGGCCAACAGACCGTGCCACCCAGGCGCCCCAGAATTGTCATTTAAACAGTAATAATCATTATACATTTGTAGACAGGCTAGTTGTCGTAAAGCTCTCTGGCGAGAGAATGCTCAAGAGATAAACTTTTGCCCTATTAAAGATGTCTTTTCGGAAGCTAAATCTTTCATTCCCTCAGACTAAGGTAAGCTGTGTCTGGGGCAGGGTGGATGTGGGGACAGGGAACACGGCTCATATTCTGTTTTGAACTGTCCAATGCCACACCCCAGAGATTAGACATTCTCATTAGCTTGTTCAAAAGAGGAGGAAACCAGACAGGAGGACCAGAGCTGGAACTGTCCCCACGACTTAACCACGCCACATACATTCTTCCATGACAAGCCTTAATGTTTTCACAAGGTGTCAACACTGACTTTTTTCATCAGTTTTACGAGAATTTCTGCTAAGATGGTGGCTGAAGTGGAGAAATGTGTTGGTAAGGATTTTAAATATTGCAGTTCCCATAGTCCTGCAGTATCTACATGGAATTTTCAAATCCAAGAATGCTCACAGGTTGGGCACTTGCTGGGATGTGAGAGGTGCTCAAGTCAATGGAAGAAAGAGGTTTTTCCCTTTTGACAGCGTGTTCTTTTGACCTATGCCCTAAATCCAGAGTTCAGATACAGGCGGGTGTCTCAGTCTTAGGAGACATAATAGCCATTTGATTTCATTAACCTCTCTTTTTGTGGCAGTAGAATTTTCTGAAAGGAAATGAGACCTGTGAGACTTGGCATAGAAACGGTAAATTAGAAATCTATCCATGAAGACTTCTCTGCATTTAATTAAGTGACACTCTCTAGAGATTTAGCAGTATATAAAGTAATAAACCCATCACACAGAACTGCTAAATACGTGGACTTCAGTGCCAACTTGTGACAATCACAGTAAGATTCTAGTGGTATATGAAAACATGTGGAAATGAATCTTTTTGAAGAAATACTTGCTGGCGTGTTTTGGGCTTGATATTGTGACTCTGAGTGAGGCAAACATTAATTAAAATGGGTTGCCCGAGTTCAAGTGAAAGTATAAGAGCCACATGAACCTTTTGTGGTTTTTCTTACGATGGGGGAGAAGCTTCTGAGGAGAAAGAGTCCTTTCTGTCTCGTGATGGGGAACTTCTAGGGCTACGTCTATGTTGTTCTGTGACTCATGACTAATGACTGTGTTGGAGATAGTCAACAAAGCGGTGAGATCTGTTTCTAGTCCTGCTGAATCCTCTAGGGATTTCCTTAGGGACTCTCTAATATCCTGGGCAGAAACAGCTTTGGAGGCAGGGGAGTTCTAATGCACTAATCACACCTTGGAATTTAACTTCACATTGCTCAGTCCATAGACCTGCCCACTTCCTTGCAGAAAGGAACTGCCATTAACTATAGGCTAGTAAAGGAGTGTGTGTGTGTGTGTGTGTGTGTGTGTGTGTGTAACTAGTATTTTCATGAGATGTGATACAGTTCCATTTCCAGCTTTGTGGGTGTAACTGATTACCGTAAACACTGGAAATGGATCTTATTTTGTTGTTGTCACTATCTCTTCCAAGGGTTTTGCATCCTTTCTATGACAGGTATATTCATGTAGTGAAAGCTTGGAAAATTTTAAAGCCTATGGCAGATATTTTTTTTAAACCACCTTAAAACATTCCCTCCCTATTAGAAGAAGAGAGGAACTTACGAGCTCATTTTGTAGATGACGAAACCTAATTAACGGAGGCATTAAGTTAGCTCACCCCTGGCGATGTGAGTGGTAGAAAGAGCTCCGGTTGGGGGCTCAAGGGTGAGATCTGGATTCAAGTGCTGGCTCTGCCCCTTCCTACACGATTCACCTTGGGCAGGTCTTCTAGGTCTGAGCCTCAGTTTCCTCGTACGTAAGAGAGGGATGTAATGGATGAGAGAATGTATGTAGGGCCTAGAACCATGTCTGGTACCTCGCTGGAGCTCAGTAAATGTTAGTGGTCATTGCACCATTACAAGCCTGATCCAAATTCTGATCCACAGCTGCAGTCTCCCTGCCAGTGTTGACCGCACCTGCCTCTAGCTGCAACCTGGGTGCTCGCTGCTGATTTTTGCAATGGGCTTTAACTTCCAGCTTCAGTCCTTCCCTTCTGACTCCAGTCTCCTTCTAGATGCCTCCACTTTCAATTCTCATTGACTGCCCTTGGATAGGAGTAGCCTGTGCCAATATGTTTGGTTTTAAATGGCCGTGGCTGCTTCTTAGACAAGAGCCTCATTCGGAGAATTGTGTCATCTTGAGCCAGGAGGTAGGATGGGCTTTGAAGCCAGACATACTGAGTTTGAATCTTAGTTTCACATCTTAGGATCTGAGGAAGTCTAGCCCAAGGAGCCGGCATAGCACAGTGATTTCAGGCTTGAGTCGTACGGTAAGACTGTATATGTTGAAATCCTTATTCCTTAGATGAATTCCTTAATCTCCCTGAGCCTCAGTTTCCTCGTCTGAAAAGTGGGGTTCATAATAATCTTTACCTCATAGGATTAGTATGAGGACTACATGGTACTACATTAAGTGCTCAGCTCAGAATTACAGTGAGTGACCAATAGCTATTTGTTGCTGGTGATGTTTTCACATATGGCCACGGGTTAGCCATTTAACCTCTTTTCACCTGTAAGTTTGGAAAAGGTCTATCTGTCTCATAAAGATGGGAGGAATAGATGTGATAATGTACATAAAGGACATGAGGTGCCGTAGAATCCTGATAAACGAATTAGCTATTTTATTGTTTCCACAAATTAGCCTTCATGCTGAAGGACTGAAGCCTTCACTGACCCAAGGCCTTCCGTGACCAACTTCATGCCTTTCATTTGCTGCTGGAGTTGAACAACATTCCCTAAAGAGCTGACATCTTCCCAGAGTGCATTCTGTTCCGCTGTCACCAGGCAAGGCAACCCCTGCCCAGGCGGGGCCTCGGTAATTGCTGTGCACACAGACATGGCTCCTAGGGCCCCAGGGGTGACCTGGCCTGTGAGGCTGCTGTAGTTGATTTCTGTAGGTCAACGAATAAACATTTGAAATTAAATAAGCACGTTAGTCACGGCAGGTTCAAGTCGCTGTAATTAGCTTCTGTCTGGCTTGCTGTAGCGGCAGCAGGCCCGTGCTTCGTGCTGCACAAAAGTCTGGTCCCAGAGCTCGTAGGCGCTGTGGCTAAAAGCACTTGATGCTGATGCTTCGGGACGGATGCTGGCAAAGCCTCTTCCTGTGGTGGTGGTGATAAGTGTGGGGCCTTTAATTTTTCAGGCTGTAGAGAGATCCTGAGCAAGCTATTAGGCCTAGCACTGGGGATATAGAGATGGGCTAGACATGGTCTTTGATTGCAGGGAACCGTGATGGGGGCAGGGGCAGGGAGGGGCATGCACAGACCAGGAGCAAAAGATGAAGCCACTCCGGGTTCACCCCGTTCTCTGGGTCTTACTGGGGAGGTGTGATTGAGCCAGGTGTGGCTACCTGCTGGGACCTGGACCAGCTTACCTGTGAGTGTCCCAGTGTTCTCCTCAGTCTCTGTCCCTGCACGGGCCTTCTCTCTCCACTCAAAATCTCTGAACTACCTGGGCCCCAGCCTGGCCTCCCTTTCCTTCTTTTTCCTGGAAATGTCGCGTCTTTTAGACTGAATTACAGTCTCTGTGTATCATTACCCTACAATCTGCCAAACCCGTCATGCATTTAATCATAAGGATAATGATGGTAATCGTAATGGTAACAATACATTGGTTTGGTAAAGTTCTTTTGATTTTTCAGAGCAAATTGTGTTTTTAATCTCAGTTTTAAAAGAAGCTGCTATGTATCATATTCATCACCTCCACCAGGCATGTGAGTACCAACTCTGTTCGTCAGCCTTGGAGGTACAAAGAAGCATAATATGCAATACCCACTCCCCTGTCCTCTACCCTCCACAGGGAAGCAGTGTAGAAAGTAAAGACAATATGAGCTTTGTCCACTCTTTGCTACTTATAAGCTCTGTGACCTTTGTCATGTTTCTCAACCTTAGTTTTCATGTCTGTAATATAGAAATAATAGTAGTATTTATTCATGTGCATGAATCTCATATATAATCCTAGTAAAAGAATTAGGCACCCAGAATGTGCTAGGGACTGTATTATAAGTATAATCTCCTACACCTTACCACAGCTCTGCAAGGTAAGTATTATTATTCCCATTTTACAGATGGGAAAACTGAGGCCTAGAGATATTCTTAAGGTCACAAAACATATTATGTGGTAAAGCTGGGATTCAAACACACATCTTGGATAAATACTACACTGGAGCTTATTGGGCACTAAGCCCAAAGGAGTGGGATATACAGTGGGAATTGGAGGAATGCAGAAATGAGCCCAAGAGATGAATGCCTGCTTATTCTGAACACATGCTTGCTTCCATCGTATTTTCTAATGTTACACACTTCTACTTTTAACAAGACAATAACAACGCTTAAGAATACTATTCTGGAATAGTTTATGTTTATACCAGTGCGTGCATGTTCTTAGATATTCTGCTCTTAGTAAATTCTAGGGTGAGATACTTGTAGTTAAAGTTTTGCTCAAATAAAAGGGGCATTTTGTTTAAAGGGCAGCATTTTGGTGATACTAGCAAGACCAAACACACTGTAGGGGACTTTGTGACTCACTTTTGCATCAGTGCCCTCTGGTGGTAATCTAGGAAATCATTTACTTCTTACAGAGTCTAAGAACTAAAGGGGAAAAAAATTCCTGAATTTATGCTCAATCTTTCTGACTCTCAGGCTAAAATACTAGCCAGTTAACCCTGGCATCTTTATTTTTGTATAAAATATCTTTGTAGAGGTCCAAAGCTGTAAGAGAAGAGGCAACTTTTTACACAAACATTGGCTGTGTTTGCTTTTAATGATTTAGAGTAAATATTTGGGAAAATATTTTGAAATCAGCTATTTCATGTTAGGTGAATTAATGTCAAGGAAAGTAAATATTGCCTAAAGATTTTTACTTGCTGCCTTTCCACAGAGTCATTTTAGAGAATGCTGTACTGAATAAGCTCTTCATTTATTTATATCTTTTTCTCCATAAAATCCACTAAAACAAACAAACAAAGAAGACATCCAAGCAGGATTTTGCTTGGATTTGTTTGGAGTCATTGTTCCAAAGCCCTTGGTTAAAGGTTGAATGTTCTACCTTTCCTCAGATGGTCAGGATTCTAAGGTTGGAGTTGAAAGTAAATCGTGGAGAGTATCATTGAAATTTCCATGTTTTTCTCCTAGGTTCTCAGATGTGGCATCTAATTCTGTGGTCTAAAGGATATCCTGAATGGTGTTCCACCAAAACAGGTGATAAGAGCAGGTGCTACCCGCCAGCCATTGTGTCAGGTGCTTTACATCCTGTTTAATCTTCACACTCCTTTGAGGTCTGATTATAGCCTCATTTTCTAGAAGAAAGGGACTCAGAGAACTTAGGTAACTTGCCACCCAGCTGTTAAGTGGCAGATCTGGGATTCAACCTCAGATCTCTGACCTCTCATTTTATGGTTTTGCCTTCTTCTGTGTAGGACCCCAAATGCTGGGTGGTGTTCATAGGCAACTCAAACCCCAAACTGAAACTGTGAACGTGGCTGTGTGTTATGCTCCCTCAGGGGAAAGTTGCAGCGGGGCTAATGTGTTTGTGTAAAGGATGTAGGCTGACACGTGGCAATGTCCCCTCTACGGAGCCACAGGAAACAGAAGGCTCTGCTTTGCCCCCTACCAAGAAGTTAAGATAAAGAACATGGAGGACCTGCACTCAGTACGGTGAGATTTGCACAGAGCCCCATCTGTCCGGCCTGGCAAGACTCCTTTAAACACAGTAGCTACCTCTCTGGCACAAGTTGCAATTCCCCATTGCCCTCAAGAAACTAGACCCAACCCAAACTTGCATCTTACCTGGTATCTCTCTTGGTCTCTGACTTTGCTTCTCATTTGCTCATCATGGGCTAACCCTGTCCCTGAGATTTGCTACACTTTGGTGTTTTCCTGCTTAATGACGTTAGCTCCCATGGGCAATTCTGCCTCCCTTTCTTGGAAAAAGTACTTTGTAAAAAATATTTACAATCCTAATCTTCTCACTCACTGATACACTGTTGGCAGGAGGGTAAATAGACTCTTTGGAAGGCAAGTTGGCAGTAGCTATCCCATAATTTCACTTCTAGGAATTTATTCTATATAGCTACTCATGCATGTGTTCAAAGATACATTTATAAGAATGTGCATTGCAGTATTGTTTGTAATAGCAAAAAAATCAAATAAAAGGAAAACCCCTCTAATATCCATCAGTAGGATACTAATTAAACAAATAAAGGCTGCTCGATTCCATAATATGTTTATACTATAGTCAAGCAGCTGTTAAAAAATGACATGGTTATATGTGTCAATGTTCCCCTGAAATATGGTTAGAAATGGTTCTACAATGTACTGTTCAATTTAAAAAACAAGGACAAGTTGCAGAGCAGTGTATATGGTAGAAACTTTATATGACTTTGCATCTTCATAGGAAAAATACATGGAATGATACACACCAAACTGTGAACAATGGGTAATCCCTGGGGAGCGGGGTCAGGAATGAGGAAGGAGCAGAATAGGGTGGAGGGAGTATCTATTTTCTACTTATAAAATTCAGGGTTATTTGAATTTTAAAAAATAAGCATGTGTGAGTTTTGGAATTAAAAAGCTAATGCTTTCTATATAGTAATTGTAGCAAAAATTGAAACAGAATTCTGCCATCAATGGAGACCACATGTAGCATTTGAGGCCCATTTGATCTAGTACTCCCAGGACTCCCTGTTCCACTCACACGTCTCAGATTTACCTTGCCCAGTGCGCTTCGAGCTTGCCGTAGGTGGACCTGAGCACCAAAGTGTGTGAGAGCTGGACAGTGGGCAGGGCTGGCAAGCAGCCGCTCTCTGCCATTCTTTGCACCCCTCCCTCCAACTTTGTTGTAGGCCTGTTGGGTATATCATCATGAATAGGAATTCACAGTGAGGAGGGAAGGTGATGTGGCCTAGATAAGTGCAATAATCAATTAGAAGGCATAGTGGATGACCAGTTCGGCAAATTGGAAGAAGCTTTTGGAAGGTTCCCCAGACCTCAGGTGGGAGCCACAGTCCCTAAAGAAAGCCTGGTGCCCGTAGGTTGACAGATCACTGTGATTTCCCAGCAGGCTGGCAGGGACTGACAGAGACATCTTGAACATGTGCCAGGCTGGGGGCTGTCAATACTAAGGCATGATCTGAGTCCTGGAAGGTGTGAGCTACCAGGTCAATAGCTACAAATTAGGTACAAGGAATGACGTTACCCAGAATGGGGATGGGGAAGGGTCTCAAGAACAAAGCAGGAGTTCTCTAAGAGTCTGCTTGAAGAAAGTCAGTGCCAGTAAGACCTGGAGTATGTAGGGAAAGGAGGGGCTCAGTCTCTGTAGGGAGAAAAGGCATGCAGAAGTGGCAGCTGCAGATGGCCTGAGAGGTGGGGAATTTTGCCTCTTCTCGTTTCCAATTACCCCAGCTTCTTGAAAAAGTTTTCTTGAAAAAACTGAGCTGAGTGTGGGTGTTGGGGTGGGTAGGTAGGACAGGAATGGCTTAATGAGCAACTGAAGCCGCCATACATTACTATCAGGACTACATTATTCTTTTTATTTGGAATCTTGAAAATGGTGAGTATATAAAGACCTTGAGGGCTTAGTGAATGTTGAAAAAACCATCACATTACTGATATTTCAAGAGTCCAGCACATGAAATAGTGCCCTGAACTTCTGGCCTTTCTGGTGACTGTTTTTCTCTGTCATCATCTCCAGTCGCCCTCGCTTCCAGCCACTCTGGCCTTGTCGCTCTTCCTTGGACGTGCCTCAGGGCCTTTGCACTGATTCTTCTCTATGCCTGGACTACTTTTTCCCAAGATAGCTATATGCCTCACTTCTGCACCTCCTTCAAGGCTGCTCAAAAGTCACTTTCTCAGGGAGGCCTAACCCAACCGTCCTATTTTAGATTGCACTCCAAATTTCTTTTACTTTGCTCCCCATCCCCATAGTGATCATTGCAAAATTTACTTAGTTTTTAATATTTATTGCCTACCACCCTTCTCAGCTTCCTTACATCCCAGAAAGTAAACTCTGTGAGCAAGCATAGTGGTGTTTTTTTTTCTTCTTGGTCTGTTTTGTTTATTGACAAATATCCAGTGCCTAGAACAGTGCCTAACACAAGGAGTGTTCTGTAAGTATTTGTTGAATGAATGATTACACTGTAGTACAAGTGGTAAAGGATTTGGGATCCTTTGGTCATGGAATGCTGCCCAGATATGTTGAAACCATTTCCGAAGCATTTCCAAAGACTTACTTTCTTTCCCCTCCTCCCACTTCCAAATCCCTATGGATTTAGGTTTTGGCATTTAGCCCAGGAGATATGATTGCTGGCAAAAGTTGAGTGAAACAGTTAAGAGCATGGGTTTGGAGTCAAAGAGACCCAAGTTGGAACCTAAGCCTTTCCACATATCAGCTGTGTGACTTTGGGGAAATTATCTTCTCCAAGCCAGAGAATGAAATTTGTGCGTGAATGCATAAAGCCTGGCCTTAAATGTACCCTTACATGTGGTAGCTTATGTTATCAATGATGGAGATAGATGAAAGAAATGGGGCAATGAATCTTAAAAGGGCGATTTCCCCCATCATTTAAGCTGCCTTAGATGAAAATATTGGGGAAAACCCACCACATTTCTAGTTAATTTAAAAATATCAAGAGATTTTTAGTAGATTCCGGGTTTTTCCTTCAATAAAGTAAATTATTTTTAAAAACCCAGATAGGTACAGAGTCTTGGAGTTGAGTAATAATGTCTTTGAGCCTCGGATCTCCCTCCCAGAAGGTGCATAGAAACCAGGGGGTACCTCACTCATGCCTGGGATGCAGCACGTGGAACCAAGCAGAGAATTTGCGTGGTTTCAACATCTGGAGCCAGGTTACCAGCGCAGATGGAAAATAGCAAAATGCAAAACCCGTGGATTCAGCTGAGGGAAGCCAAGGCAGAAAGAGCTGGATAAAGTGAATGAAAAGTGAGCCAGAACCAAAGCCCAGGCAGGTGGCTATGGCAGCTTTTTATCTAGAGCCCGTGGCTCCAGGCCAAGACAAGGAGATGGGAACAGAACACTTAGGTCTACCTGGACCAACCTCCCCGTCGGAACTAACCTCACCTCAACAGCCCAGAAGAGGGCTCCAGGGTGGCCTCGTACTCTTTTTCCTGACTTCTGCTCCATTGCTTGGCCTCTTCCCTAACCTGCCTCCCCCTCTCCTTTACCAGTTTCTTCTCCGAGACTTCGGGATTCTTGCCTCAAAACTACACTTGAACCTGAATCATTGACTCCACAGAAGCTACTGGGAAAACCCAACTCAACACAGAACGCGTCTCACAGATTCCGTTTTTTTTACAACTCAGGAAGGAATTCTGATTGGCCAGCTAAGGTCACATGCTCATGGGGCCTTTGATTGGCAGTTTCTCCTCCATTCCCTTTCGCCCCCACACCCACGTGATCTGATCTAGCCAGCCCGCCAGCCAGCTCTGGCTGGTGTAGGCATCGTGGCAGGCACAGAGGAGGCGATGGTGAGTGCCGTCCCTGCCCTCCTGGGCTTATAATCACGCGGGAGAGAGTCGTTGGTCAAATAATTTCACCTACACACGTTTACAAACTGTGGACATTGCCACGAAGGAAAAGCACAGGGTGCAGTAAGTGGGAGGGGACATGGTAGAGGAAGTGCTGTGCCTCTCGGCTGCCTTGGGCCGAGCTGGTAGTAAAGAGGACAAGAGCGGAAGGCGTGGCAGGAGAGCCGGTGAGAGGTGGTGGTGACTTGGTTAGAGGGGTGACCCTGGAGTTGGAGAAAAGCGGAAAACCTTCCAAGGACCTCACCGGTTGCCTTGGAACACGACTTCATCTTCCCAAGTCCCCATCATAGCCCTGGGGCAACTGGAAAAACAAAACAGAACAAAACGAAAGGAAAACCAAAAAAAACAAAAAAAAACAAAAAAAAAAAACCACATTGCAATTGGCTAACATTAGGAAACTTTAGGAGAAGCAAAAGGAAACCAAGTAGTGCCCTCTAGTCCAAAGATTCATCTTATTTAATACCCACACACCCCTTCCTTAGTTTCAATGCATCCATCTGCTGTTTGGAACTTGTAATAGAGAAGGGTTTCTTGGCTTCCGAAAAAAATTGCCTAAATAAATGTCACACCTTGGCATTTCCCCACATTCGCGTTATTTTATTCCTTTGGGGTGTTCTAAAGGACAAAGTGGTCCGTGAATCTGATCTCCATTTCCGATTCTGTAAGTGGTAGCAGTGGTTTTTACCTGTATTTTTCATGAAACTACATACGAGACAAAGATAGCTCAGAAATATAAGCTCTTTCACCATCTCTCCATAAGGTCGTGTGAAAAGATAGTGACCATTTTGTGGAGACCCAGTAATTTGGGGTGGCTAAATCATTACCCCGAAGCGTATTTGATGCTGCTCGGGCCTCCTTTCTCTGCAGTTAATGGGGAGAGAGGCAGAAGCCCCACCCCCGTGCTGCTAACCTTGGGGCAAACCCCCTCGCTGATCCCACTTCCTCTCAGCAACAGCCGTGGGTTTGTCTGGGGGTGCGGAGCGTATTGAACCAACCTTGTTTCCAAGCAGTAGTAGGAACTAGAGCAGTGGGGGAACTCCCCAGTAACTCACCCACGCCACCTGCTAGGGCTGAAAAAGAGAGGTCTGAGACTTTAAGAATCTAGCTGGCTGGTTCCAATTTGCCAGACCCTTCTTCCATTTAGCACTTCACTAAGCTTATTAACACATTGCTTAGACTACAAAGGTTGTCCATGTTTTGTTTTTTTGCTTGGGTTTTTTGTCTTCTGTATTTTAGGTCTTCAGAATCTGTCAGACACTCAAGCCGCTTGGCAGTTTTAGTTCTGTTTCCAGATACGCCCTGTCCCCCAGCACTCAGTTCCTTTAATCTCTCCTCTTTTTGTTTTTTATTTTCTTCTTCTTCTTAAAAAAAAATCACCTTCTCCCTACCCCTTAACTGCTATTCCACTTGTATTGTTCCTTTCCCTCCCTTTATGCTGTGTCCTTGCCCTTCCCTCTCCTTTCCCTTTCGTTTCTTTCTATCCTGTGCTCCCTTGTTATATCTCACAAACTCAGAAATTGCCCTCCAAATACCAGAGGTATCACCATCTATTCAGTGGTGAGGGCTGCTCCCACTCTGCCTTGGAAGATGACATTTCCCAGAGTGTTCCCCATAGAAGCTGACCGGTCTGACCCAGATAATGCTACCAGTTAAAATAACCCTGGCTCAGGGCCCAGGGGACTCACCAGTCATTATGCTGTAGTGGAAAGTAAAACTGATTTGGCAGCCTCATTAGATTATAATCAGCTCAAATCTTCCTTCTGGCTTCTTAGAGCATCGCATGTGTCCCCAGGAGCAGAAGAGGGGAGAAAACCACTTCTCCTCCCCAGCATTCTGTACTTCTTCTAGGCTCTTGGCTCAGATTAAATATTTGTTCGTTGGCCACCATGCCTATCACCTTAAGTGGGTTTCTAATGTGTTTTGGAAGCTGTAAGGAGCTCCAGGATAGTATCTACTGTCTTAAGAGTGCAGTTCCAGAATACAGATTGTATAGGTCAGCAGATGCTGGGCTGAGAAGTATGAGCCATATTAATTACCATAATAATAGTAATAACTGCTACTTGCTGGATGCTTATTAAATACCACACCCTTTTCTGTATTAATTAATCTTCAGATTAATCCTATGAGCTATGCACTATATTATCCCTATTTCAGGTGGAGGATATTGTGGAACAGAGCGGTTAAGTAACTTGCCCAAAGTTAACAGTTAATAAGTGGCAGATTCAGGATTGGGGCCCAGAAAGGCTGTCATCAGTATCCATGCCCCTCAATATTTTCCTGTCCCCAATCTGGAGGTAATAGGGAGCTACAGAAGGTTTGTAAGTAGACATGGCATAAAAACAGTCATGCTCAGGAAGAGTCTTTTGGAGCAAGAGAGAGAGAGCGATTGATGGATGAGTCGAGGAATCTGATAAGAACCTCTTCTAATATATTCTGGTATGCAAATATTAAAGTCTGAATTAGAGTCAAAGCAGTGAATATGGGAACCCATAGCTGTAAGAGATGATATGAAGGATTTATTTGAACTAATTTGGGACACAAATGAAAGAGCATGGTCTGGAATGTTTTGCGTAGAGAGAATGATGAGGTCATGGTTGGAAGTAGAGGTGGCAAAAAGGGCCTTTGACTTGTGTGGCCCTGAGATACTGGGTTGATAAGGTTTCCAAGCTGCAGGGATGAAGCATCCTCCCACCTCCCCATATTTTATCCCTGAAAGGAAGGATGCTGATGTGGATTCGTTACGTTCAAGGGGGCCAAGATGCTAGAAGGTGGGGCTCTTGCTGGGAGGAGTGAAAAGATTATAGACAGAACCCCCTGGCACCCCTTGTCTTTCCCAGGATGACGGAAAGTCAGGTTCCAGGCACCTCTAGCCCTGAGATCCCCTAACCCCCTGGTGGATGAGGCCAGGGGAGAGACGCCTGGAGGGTAGCTCAGAGAAGAGGGCTGCTCACATTTTTGCACACTCCCATACTTCCTTCTCTGAAGGGAAAATGGTAAGATGTGAGACTCAGGAACGTGGTGGGGTCTGGGGAGAAAAGAGCCAAGTAATAGCCTATTCAGCCTGCCTTACTTCTAGGTCTGGTCCTAAAGAGGGTAGAATAAAGGTCCTCAAAACTCAGCTCCCCAGGGTAGGGCTAGGAGTTTGATACTGAAACTCCAGGCTGTATTGAAGACTGTGTATTTGCCCTTGATCAGTGTCCTCCATAATCCAGAGCAGAGGTCATCAGTGGGGTGGGATTGAAGGATGCTCTATCCATGTTTATCAACCACGATAATGATACTTCCTTTGTCTAACCAGTTTAAGTTCCCCTCTCTAGTTCTTTAGTGACCTAACCTGCTTATGTTTTCCCATTTCAATAAGATACCCAGTGGTGGTAAATATCCTTGAAATATGTGGTTCAAAGAGCTAAAAAGGAGCTACAAAAATAAAGGCATCTCCCTTTACCCTCTGAAGTATTACAGGAGCCTGATAAAATGATATATCTGAAGCCCTGATTTTAAAAAGCTCTCATTGCTAATAAAGCAATAAAAAACAAGGGCTATGCGCATGTTAATAATTTGGAGATGTAGGTAGAGGTATCAGTATTCTTGAATAACACATGTTCACACTTCATCTTTTTAATTAACGAAGTCCTTTTTTTTTTTTTTTTTTTTTTTTTTGTAATTTCAGCAGGAGGGATCCCAGGGTAAGAGAACAAAACTTGGATTTATGTGAATAGGATTTTTTTTTTATTTCATCACTGAGTCCAAATAGTGTTTTCCTAGTGTGAAAACAGATGGCAAAGACTTTATTTGTGGTCAAAGGCATTATGTATGAGAGGGAACCTTTCTTCAACAGGCAGATTTGAATAAATTCAGGAAGTGATTTAAGACGTGATAGGTCTCTTGGAATGTGATCTATAGCAAGTACTTTTATTAACAAAATTCATACACTCAAACCCAGTGAATCAGAGAAGCTAATTTTCATTCTGGCAAATCATGATTTTTTTTTTCTTTGCTGTGGAGTACATGCCTGGAGATCAGGACTGTCTGGAAAAACTCAGTCTGTGAGTCGGAGTTTGTATGTTTCTCCATTCCTGCTGAAGATTGTCTTCTGATCTTGTTTTCAAGACCTTGTTGGGTTTAAAAGAAACTATTTGAGGAGATAACTAAATCCTGGCTTGCTGTTAACCTCCTTAGTCTATACATTATAATTTTGGTATCTCCAACAATACAAAGTTTAAATGGGGTATTATCCGTAAAGGATGGTGGAAGCCATAAATCACTCTGCAAATTAAGATAGTGTTATTATAACACACAGCTTTGATATAAAGCCAAATGTCTCCTACATTCCCAATAGGAATTAGACCATTGGGGTTAACTGTTCCCTGCTTCCATAGTATCAATTGGATAACTACAGTTTTGGAACCAAAATGGGATACCTGCAGGAGGTTATCAAGGGCTGTACACAGATGTGGGAAATAGCTGGAAATAATGTGTTTGCAGTGGCTTAACTGTCATGGGTTATTTTGGGGGCATTTTCCTCCTGAATTCATCAGTGAATTTCTTGGATCGTAATTCCTTGATTTTTCTTCTCTTCTTAGTTTCTTTTCACCCCCACCAATACATTGACTCAAGTTCATGTACTGAAGGAAGATGAGGTGACATGGTGCCAGAACTTGCCTGGGGGTTCTGAACTGGACAAGGCAGAGGTGATATCAAGTCTTTGCTTGGCAACGTAGGGCATGTAAGTCCTCATAGATCTTGGGGGTCTTAAGCTTTAAAGGGATGAGAATCTCCTAGTGAACAATAACCTTGTAAAAAACCCAAAAGCCAATTCTGTTACATAAGTCTGGGATGGAGTCCAGGAATCCATATTAATAGCCATTCCAGGGAATTCTGCTGCAGTTGGTTGAAAGGACCGCAGTTTGAGAAACACTGCACAGAGTCCTAACTCCATGGCACCCTAGTGCTCAAGAATATTGATTACAGTTGTTAAAGTCACTACTTTTCTTTTGTTTTAAACTTTAAAGAAATTTTTTTAAAAAATTGTATTTTAAGTGGCCTCCACACCTAGCGTGGGGCTTGAACTCACAACCCTGAGATGAAGAGTTGCATGCTCTACCCAGTGAGCCAGTCAGTTATCCCCCAACTTTTGGTTGTTGTTGTTTTTTTAAAGATTTTATTTATTTATTTGACAGAGAGAGAGAGAACAAGCAGGGGGAGCAGGAGAGGGAGAAGCAGGCTCCCCGCTGAGCAGGGAGCCCCATGCAGGGCTTGATCCCAGGACCCTGGGATCATGACCTGAGCCGAAGGCAGTCACTTAACCAACAGAGCCACCCAGACGCCCCCCCCTTTTATTTATGTAGAAATAATGTCCTCCTCTCTGAACAGGTGAATGAATGAATATGGCATTGTCTGCTCTAGGAGCTTTAATGATTCTGATCCCTTCCTTACCAAGGTTAGGAGATGTAAGGTGAAGGGAAACTCCCAGAGATGACGTGTTCTCAGTGACCAAAGTAGTGGTGTGAGAATATAGACCCAAGCCTTCAATACCTTACACTTGAATCACTTTTTCTGAGTTGACTTGTAAATCAATAAGAAACAACCGGAGTCAGCCAATTAGTAAATCAACACAAAAACAGGAAGAGCGCAGAGGATGACATAGATTAGCGGGAATCTATAGGAGCAATATTAAGAGTGAGAGCTCAAAGAGCTGTGAGTTGTGTCTCAGAAGTGATGTGATCACCAAGGAGGGGGGTTCTCAGTCTCAAAATGCTACTGTGTGGCTTTCCTAAACGTATTTAAATCCCTGTTTTTCTGGGGTCTGACATGTAAAAGGTACAAGTGGGGCTCAGTGTAGAGAGCATAGAAATGTGTTACGTGGCCCCCCACAGTTTACTTTTGGCAGGCACTTGGAAGGAAATGGAGCCTTGGCTCTCAGAGATTACAGGTAGTTTGGCAAATGTTTCGTGTGTACCTACTGTGTGCTCAGCATTGAGCCCAGAGCCATGATAGGCCTGTCTCACATTCTGTGTTCATTGCCAGCCAGACAGCTGCGTTGTATTTCCCAGAGCCAAACTGAAGCTGCCTTGAAAACCGTAGGCGTAGCATACAGACATAAGGAGCTTTTTACCTTCGGAGCTTTCACTCTTGCTTAAAGTGCCAACTCTGTCCCACAACCCAGAGAGATTAAAATGCCGACTCACTGCTGCAGATCACTAATTTCTAGTTCTAAAACTGAAAAAGCAACAACAAAAAAATATGAAGGCCACTGAGATACTTGAGAAAGAGGCACCTAACTCCATGTGTTAAATAGTATGTGGAAGAAAATATGAGGTAAATGGGCAAAATATGGACTTTGGGGTCCTTAGACTTGAATTCGGATCCTGATTCTGTCACTTCTTTTTTTTTTTTTTTTTTTTTAAGATTTTATTTATTTGACGGAGCGAGAGACAGCCAGTGAGAGAGGGAACACAAGCAGGGGGAGTGGGAGAGGACGAAGTAGGCTCCCAGTGAAGGAGCCTGATGCCGGGCTCAGTCCCAGAACACAGGGATCACACCCTGAGCCGAAGGCAGACGCCCAACGACTGAGCCCCCCAGGTGCCCCTGATTCTGTCACTTCTTATTCTCTCCAAGAAGTTTCCTCTTCTTAAAAAAAAAAAAAAAAAGATTCTACCTACCTTGTCAGGTTTATGTAACAATTAATAATATACAAATACAGATAGCACAGTAGGGGCTTATAACAGGGACTTGGGAAATATGAAACGCTCCCGTCTGCTTCTTGTCTTCATATCCTGGGCCTTTGGCAAAATCTCAGATCAAGCACACAGTACATTTTGGTTTGGACCTTCTAGAGCCGGGTATGCTTAGGGGAGAAGGCCTGTGTCAGAGTTCTCTGCAAATTGAGCATAAAATACCGGAAATCAGAAACCATTAACCAGGGTTCCTTCCAGAAAGATGAACTAGGACAAGGGATTGTATGCAGGTCCTTTGGGAAGTGAGCTCTGGGAACTGGAGTGGGGGATGGAGAAAAGGGAAAACGAGGTAAGAGGGGAAGCCAGTTCATACGAAGTATGTTATCGAGTTTGGTCACAGCTGTGGGAAACTGGGGCTTGCTCCTTCTGGGACTGAGAGCCATGAAAAATGCCTCTCAGGGGCGCCTGGGTGGAACAGCGGTTAAGCGTCATGTCTCTCTTTTTCACAAGAAAAAGCTTGTAGCTTGGGATGAAGTCTTCTAATTATTTTTTTTCAATTTCATCAGTACGTAACTGTGCTCAACAAAAACCTGTTGACTTGAACTCACTTGATAGATAAGTCCTTTCTTTAGTGAACAAGGCAGTAGCTTCTTTGACATCAGCCACAGCAACTTCTTTCTAGATGTGTCTCCTGAGGCAAGGGAAACAAAATAAAAAACTATTGGGACTACATTAAAATAAAAAGCTTCTACACAGCAAAGGAAACAATCAACAAAACTGGAAGACAACCTGTGGAATGGGAGAAGATATTTGCAAATGACATAGCTGATAAAGGGTTAATATCCAAAATATATAAAGAATTTATAAAGCTCAACACCCAAAAAACAAATAGTCCAACTAAAAAATGGGCAGAGGCAGGAACAGACATTTCCCCAAAGAAGACATCCAGGTGGCCAACAGACACATGAAGAGATGCTCAACATCACCTATGATCAGGGGAATACAAATCAAAACCACAATGAGATATCACCTCACACACATGTCAGAATGGCTAAAATCAACAACACAAGAAACAACAAGTGTTGGTGAGGATGCGGAGAAAAAGGAACCCTCATGTACTGTTGGTGGGAATGCAGACTGGTGCAGCCAGTTTGGGGAAGACAGTGTGGAGGTTCCTCAGAAAGTTAAAAACAGAACTACGCTACAATCCAGTAATCATACTAGTGAGTATTTACCCAAAGAATACAAAAATACTAATTCAAAGGGATACATGCACCCCGATGTTTATTGCAGCATTATTTACAATGGCCAAATTATGGGAAGAGCCCAAGTGTCCATAGACCTCAGAATGGATACAGAACAGGTGATGTATATAAAGTGGAATATTACTCATCCATAAAAAGGAACGAAATCTTGCCGTTTACAATGACATGGATGGAGCTAGAGAGTATTATGCTAAGCGAAATAAGTCAGAGAAAGATAAATACTACATGATTTCACTCATATGTGGAATTTAAGAAACAAAACAAATGAGCAAAGGGGGGAAAAAAGAGGGGCAAACCAAGAAAAAGACTCTTAACTATAGAGAACAAACTGATGGTTACCAGAGGGGAGGTGGGTGGGAGATGGGCTAAATAGGTGATGGGGCTTAAGGAGGGCAGTTGTCATGAGGAGCGCTGGATGATGCCTGGAAGTGTTGAATCCCTATATTGTACACTCGAAACTGATGGTACACTGTATGTTAACTAACTGGAGTTTAAATAAAAACTTAAAAAAAATCCTTTCTCTAGAAGCACAATCATTTTTTTAGGGGCCTGTGGCATCTTCCTACTTCCTAACTACATTGAGACCCTCACCAATTAATGGGGCTTGGAAAGCAAGTCTGTAACGAGGGGCAGAGAGCTGGGAGCACAGTGCCGGGGCCTCAGGGTGTTGTAAGGTTTTCATCAGCAATTCATCCTGCACTCTTTGTATTTGGTTTCATTCCAATTGCTTCACAGCCAGTAGCACTCGGAAGGGACATATATTTAGACTAGACTTCAAGCCTCTTGTTGAAGCTTTCTGTGTATAATGAAACACAAATGCACTGGTCCTTTCTCTGCCTATCCTTTTCCCTCTCTGCTTCAGCTCTGCCCGGCTGTAGCTACCTTGTAAGTATAAACAGTAAACTAGGATCCGAGTGGATTAACAGGAAACTAGTATTTGTTGGATTCTTTTAGATGGCAAAAAAGGAACAGATCCAAATTACCTTCAGTATTTCTTAGTGTGAACTTGGAGCCACTTACATGAGGACTATTCATGGCTGCCATGTTTAGCTGGGCAGGTTGTGCACTGCACAGCTCTCAGGAGGCATTCACATCATGGTCAATCTGACTGTGTACCTGGTGGAGTACAGTGGATAACCTGTGTGGCCACAGATAGTGGCCCCCTCTGTCCGAGGCTCCACTCCAGTTCTACTGAATCAGAATCTCTAGGGAAGGGACCCAGGAATCTACATTTTAACAAATTTCACAGGCTTCTATTAACACTAAAGTTTGAAAATCGCAAGTTAGGAGGTAGGTTTTAAAATAGTAGGATGTACTGAAAGGAAAGTAATGTGGGAGATTATCCCAGCACCTATGCCATCACTGGATCCTCTGCTTCCCAGGCTTAAATGTTCAGCTGGCTTCATGAATACTCAGTGAATAATTGCCATTCAGAATATGGTTGCCCGGCTAGTGATCTGGTCATCTCTTCAATGTCTTTCAAAGGGACCGCTACTGCTTTCTTTGTTGTGTGATTTTACATTCCAACTTTTGAAAAGAGAAGTTCTGACCGGGCTGGGTTGTCACCATTCAATACAGAATGCTCCAATTAGGTAGCATCTATGATGGCCTGTCAAGTCATCTCCTTGGCAATAAGTCTTTCTCATGTTCATCTTATGTACATGTGGTCGCCTCAGTCCTGGGCACTCATTTTTGGGTCAGTGACTGTCAGCTATAGTATCTTAATAAAGAAGGAACTACCCATGACCACTCTCCTCTGAAGGGAGATGTGGACAGAGCCAACATGTAGTACTTCACTGTTTGTTAAGACAGGAAGAGAAAGTAAATACTCAATACACCATCTATGTCCAATAATAATAAGAGCTAATATGTATTGAGTACTACCTTATGCCAGACATTTTTCTGAGCACTTGAATAGCACTCATAATTTAACCTTCAAAAGCAGCTCTTTGTGGTAGATGCTATTATTATCTTCATTTTACAGACTAAGAAGTTGAGGCATAGAACTTATCCAACACGTTGTATATGGTGAAGCCATAATTGGAGCCCACACAATTGAGCTCTGAAGCTATTGCTTTTTTTAAGAGGGGGGGGGAGAGAGAGAAAGGACAGAGGGAATCTTAAGCAGACTCTGTGAAAAGTCCCATGCAGGCCTCCATCTCTGACCCTGAGCTGAAACCAAGAGTCGGATGCTTAACCAACTGTGCCAGCCAGGTGCCTCTGAAGTCCTTGTTTTGCTTTTTATGACTACGTTGGGGTCATGATAGAGGATTGTGTGTGTGTGTGTGTGTGTGTGTGTGTGTGTGTGTGTGTGTTGGGGATAGGACAGTTAAAAGAGGGAGAATGCAATGCACAAATTAGGTCAGAAAGGCAGGCATATGCAGAAGCTTCCATTGGTGCATGTTGGGGGAGGGAGTTGGAAGCAAGGACAGGCAGATGCCACAAAGGGACAAGACATAGCTGGGCTTTCCTTGAGAGCCAGACAGGGTTCTAGCAAGAGATCCTGGACGGTTATTCTTACTCCTTCCCCAACTTCTTAAAAAGGAGTATAAATGACATCTAATTGTCCATGGTTCCTTTAAAAAATAAAGCCATACAAACACCTTCCTTTGGAGCCATTATCCTCCATCCTGTGCCAGTTCCTGGTGGGGGGGGGGGGGGCTAGAATTCCTTGATAGAAAAGCCTTGAGAGTTTCGGGTTAGACAGGAAAGTTGGGATCTGACTGTTTAACGAAAGAAAGTCGAGGGGCTTATACCTGCATTGCTGAGGAGCACGGAGTTTGTAGCAGGGATGTGGAATGGAAGACTCTTCTACTCTGAAGAATGCTCTTAAGGTCCAATGCCCAGAACAGCTACTAAGCTGTCATCAGTCTCCACTCCAGGTCGAGGCAATTATTCTAGTATTTCAGGAGGAATTACTACAATAATGAGCTCCATTTCCTTTCTTTCCTTTTTTGTTTGCAGAGAGAGATCTGGTCTGCTCACGGCAATGTGTTCTACTTGCTTGCAGTGGACTGCCTCCTAGATCCTGAACTTTGTGAGTAGAACACGGTAGTCATCGAAAAATCAGTAGGGGGCTATATGGGTCTTGTCAAGGTCTCCTTGGTGCTTCTGAAATGAAACCTTTTCACCTTTCATTAGCTACTTTTTTCTTTCAATCAATAGTTTAGGAAGTAACAGGGGAGACTTGACCTGAGAAGAAAGTGGCTATTTAATGTCATTCCCAGGTTATGATCAGTTTCTTGTAGGTTGGGATTAATTTTGCATTGTCCTGACTGAAGACGGGGAATGGACAGGATGACCTTTGCCCTCCCAAATTCTGAGCAGGCCAGGGGGCTGTGCAAGGTTTGGGTTCTGTGAATTGGGTATTTATATACCACAAACCAATAGGTCTTGGTGCTGAGAGCAGAATTTGAAGGAGGGGGCTGTATTTCTCCGGGTCAGTTGTTCCTTTGAGAAACACAAAGATGTTCTCTGTTTCAAGCAAAACAATTACTCCAGAGATTTTGGGAGTTTCAAGACAACTGAATGCGTGATAATAAAGGGGATATCTTGGAGAAGATAGACGTTCATCTCTACTGGGATTCTTCTGTAAGGCACATTATTGACTTCAAGGCAAGAGGCCATGAAAGTGTGACTTTCCTTAACACAGTAAACTCTCTGTTTTCTCAAGTGAATGGGAAAAAAGGGGTGTATTGGTTCCCCATATCAGTTTCAGTATATTGTACAACGTACTTCATCTACAGTGCTACCAAATATAATTTATTGTGCCTCAGATGATTCAGAAGACCTTCTGGCATCTCATCAAGATAAACAGCAAATATTCTGTGCTGCAGCTGTGTGGAGGAGACATTACCCAGCGACTTCTAGCAATGAGTCAGAAAAATAAAAATAAGCGCCTTCTCTGTTACAACATATTCTAAAGCAATCACTCAATCCATTGGAATTTATAGTTTATGTATAACCATTGAGGGATTATATAGGTACGTGGAGAATATAAAGAAACGTAAGCAGTGGACTCACTGGTTGCAAACAGTTACATCTACAAAAGTTCTTTGTCAGAGCTTAAGACTAGAACGTAGTATTTGGGGTTTGTGATGGGTTTGCTACGAGCTCTGCTCCTACTGTCTACTCCACCTGCCTTCTCGCACTGTAGTGGCTGGAGAGCCAACCCCCACACTTCCCAGACGACCCTGCCCTCAGGGCTCTGCATGTGATTTAAGTCCTGCCATTATGTTGTGCTGGTACAATGTTTGGAAGGAAGAAATGAGGCAGAGGCCATGCTTTTGCTGCTTCTGTTTTTTCTTGTACAAAGTTTGGTCATGGAGGTATTTGAATTTTCTGCAGCAGCATTAGCAGAGGTTTGTGGGTGTAAAGAGGCAGTCGCAGAAAGCTCATTCTGCAAGTGAGTATTAAAGCATGTCCGGTTTGGTGTGGCACCAGCTTCCTGTCCATGAGGACCACCCCACTGTGGTGGCTTCTGGACGTGACAGTCATATCCTTTAGGAGATGGCAGTTTCCTAATCTTGGGAGAACTAAGAGCTCCCTTGGTGATCCAGTTCTACCATGTAGTTTTGGGAGCCATTTCTGAAATGTCAACCTAAATCCTTGACTCTCCTAATGATTCAGTGAGCTTTTGAATGCCCTATAATAATAATAATTTTTTCTTCATTCTTCAACTTGCTAGAATGGTTTATGTTCTCTGGAACTAAACATTGTCCATGACTGTGATTGGTACCAGGAGGGTTATAGGCGACAGACTCTAAAAAAAATGGAAATTTGGCTTTGTTTTTTCTGACTTGATGAGGTTTGAAAGTAGCAATGATTACGATACCGTTAGAATATGGAATATTGGCAGTATGTGACACGGAGTGGTGAAATAGTGACTTAAAATATTGATCACTTGGATTGAAGTGCTCAGTGAAGGCAAAAATCGTGGTAGAGTGCCTGCTGACCGTTGTGGTGAGAATAAGAAATACAAGGTCTGTGCAGTTGGGTGGCTGTTTTACCTACATTGGAGAATTTCAAGAAAGAAAATGATATGCTCAGGATCTTAAAGTTATTGGCATGAGGCATGATCAGAGGACCAAGGAGCTTCCATGACTAGCTGATTTTAGAAGAATAATTTATTTCATGTAGTTGCAGGGCTTATGCATTCTAATATCAAATACTATTTGATCCTATGGGTTGATGATGAAAAGATAATCTAAACTCATAGAACCACTAGGTCTTTTATGTAAAATTTTGGGTATTGATTGGGAAACAGTGGGGTCCTGAGAATTGGGACTATTTGGGTGTGTTCAGTTGAACCTACCAAGATCCCCAAAATTCCATTGAACCTCCATTGGTAGTAGAAGCATCTTGACTTTCCCTGTCTGATGAGACTGGTCCAGCCTTGCTTAGAGGCTCTGTAATGATTTCCTTGCAAGGGGATGTCAGTTTTTTTCCTGCCCCTGTTTCCCACCACTCATTGTTCTAGATCTGTAAGTAATCAAACACCAGTATGTCCCCAGAAGGACAAGTGCAATGTCTAGCTTATGAGGCGAATGTTTACATACCCAAGGAATTGCAAGACTTTGCTCATTTATATCAGCAAAACCCCAGGGAACAGGTGTGGGAATGGATTATGAGACTCTAGGCCAGAGAGAAAGAAACTTAACTTTAAATCTGGCTTAATGTTTCAGTGTGGGTGCATTTCCCAAAGATTCTGGGTTCATTGTTCTAGTTGGTGCAACTGGTAATGGTTGTAATTCTTGGCCTGGCTGAATGACTGGAAATGGGACTCAGTGGTGGCCTACGTGGAAGGAAATTCAGTTGTCAGAAATCCATGGTATAATGTAGGGGGAGGAATCTGAACACTTAAGAGAAAGGAGTATTAAAGTAGGTATTTCATGTATGACCCGGTAACTCACTAAGGAGGCTCAGAGGATGCTCTTTTCACCAAGGCATTGAGAAACAAAATTATGAGAAATATATTCGTGAAAAGTATTGCAGTGGAGTCCTCTCTAGGTCAGGGGTAAAGAGAGGATGATGCTGAGAGATACTGCTATTGAAATGGGCATTTTGATTGCAGTGGATCTGTTGAGATCCTGGAGTGGCAAAGGACAAGTAGCATCACTTAAATGGGAGATGCAAGGTCGAAGCAGCTTCTGGTAATAGAGCTGGGATAACTAATTGGGTAGTTGATTGATCATTAGTAGTTAACTGATCATGAGGTTTCCAGGAATGAATAGATGGCTGATCTATCAGGATCCCGCTTGATCTACATAATAAAAAATGCTCCTTTTGAGAAATAGGCCTGGCTTGCTTTTCATGGAATACCAAGTGATCATGTGACCTGAGCTGTCCACGGGCTTGGTGTTATCTGATTAATCAGGCTATAAGAATGGGTCATCTTCTACATTCTTCAGCACTTCATCATTAAGCAGTCTTGAAGGCTCAAGTACACCGCCTGAACAAAGAGCTCATGCTCCCAGGGTATCACCTGCTGTTGCATTGTCCTCTCCCTTAATCAATACCTGTAGATTCTTGGGGTGGGCCCAATGAACTCATTAACCTGGGGGGGGGGGAGTCAAGCCTGGCTTATGGATGTGTTCCACATGATATGCTTATGTCAGCTGGAAGTCAATGTCTATACCATTATAGCCCCACTCACTGGTGACTTTGAAGGACAGTAGGGAAAAAAAAAATCTCTCAGTGGGAAGAACTTGTCAATGCGACCTGAAAATAAAGATGCAGAGGTCCAGGCTGACATAGATACATTGGTTTCGGTTAATGGACACTGGAATGGCTGGATGGTTAGAGATTTGGAAGGAAAGAGACAGGAGGACTAGTGTCAAGGACTGAGGAAGAGGTATGTGAGTGGAACTGTTAGGATGGTCACACCTATCTTCACGTTTGTTTTCAATAGGGCATGTTTTGAGGATGAGTTGCTAAAAAATAAGTTGGACACACTCACCTGTTTTGTGGATGTCTATAAGCCTCTCTTTCCACAGTGTGACGGTGTTGCCTCATAATTAGACTCAGGTTATGCATTTTTGGCAGGAATATAAAACACCGGGAGGCACATGATATCAATCTGTCCCATTAAGTTGAAATTTGAGGCTGCCCCCTCACCATTTGGGGACTGTATGCAGATGAACCAGCAGGCAGAAGAGGGGTCACTATCAAGTCAGCTGAGTGATTGAGCCTGGTTAACAAGAGGGAGTAAGACCGCCATTTTACGATGGGAGCAGGGAGAAGTATTTTTGGAATGGAGGGGATTCTCTGGGGCATTTCACAGTAGTGCCATGCCCAGCGGGAAAAGTTAAATTATTTATTTAATGTGTAATATATACCTTTAATGGAAGACTACAGAAATCAAGTATGTTCAGGATCACCTAGTGTTCAGATTCATTAGGAATCTGGGTGACTCTCCCAACTAAACAGCTTGCCCCAACTGTGATGCTGACTGAGAGCAAAAGTAACTTACAATGGGCTGTGGAGGACAAGGGTTATAAGACTTGCCCCTGAAACTGGAACTGTCGTAACCACCAATGATCTCTTCCTTGCTCTGATGTATATACTTCATATAATTAGCCATTTCCCTTCCTCCCTTACCCTGACAATTTTATGTATGGTCTACCCATGGTGGCTAATCTTATAAGTTTATTTATATACAATGAATATCCTGGTGGAATTGAAACTGAACTGCAGAAGGAATGAGTATCACCCAAAGACAGATGCAGAGACTCATGGAAGTTTGGGTGTCCTCCTTTGAGGGGAGGGGAGTACGTTTTTTTAGTACAGGGATAGTCATGTTATTATCGTTTAGAGGTTTAAACATGGAGAGAATGTCAGTATGGATGGTGACGAGCAAGAGGAAGAGTCTGTGGCATTTATGGTGGATTGGTGCTCAGTATCCACTCGGGCTTTCTTCTGTGAACTTTCATGATCTGCAGGAGTTAGAAAGTAAAACATTTATTTTACCCAGACTCTCTTGCAGCTAAGATTTTGGCAGTCATGTAGGCTGGGCCAATCAAACACACTTGCACCACATTTGGAAGACAGAAGTGGAGTGGAGGCTATGCTCTGCCGTGCTTGTTTTTTTCTAAAAAGCCCAGTCACGGTGTTGGGGGGGATTTTTTTGCTTTTTTCCCGTGGCGGCTATACCACAGGTACCAGTGTCTAGTAACTCAGTTGGTTTGAGGACTAAGAAGCAAAGTCTTGGGCCCTCCCTTCTGCTGGTATGTTTGCAGGCCTGCTGCAACTTTCTGATGTGGCAGCCTCCTCGTTGTAGCTGCTCCCTGATCCCAGCAGAGGCAGAAACTCCTTTGGCGGCCCATTCCTGCATCATGGCTTTTTGTTCCTGAAAACTTGACTTGGAGGCTATTCCTTCAGCTTTCCCAATGATACAGGCCTTTACAGTAGCCTGTAATATGTATTTTTCCTGCTTAAACTAGCCACACTGGATTCCGTTCTTTGCAAGTAAAACCTGATCTCTATACATAGGGGTTTAGGAGGCCACTGTCCTGGGCCAATGGCCTACACGAGGAGCAAGCAAAGTTCAGGTGTGGCTTCTCTGCTACTGCTGGTTATGTGCCCTATTTATTCTGGAGAGAAATCTGTCAGGAGTTACATGTCAGTTTATGTCTTTTATTGCTCTTTCATCTACTTTCGATTCTAATAAGAAACTGTACAGCTTGAAGAGTATGAGACCAAAAACTGCCGAGATACAGAGGGGTTAAGGAAAACACGTGCCACAGCCTCTATGACAGTGGTTCTCAAACTCACCCGCACGTGAGAATCATCTGGGGAGTTCTAAAAGTTCCTGATTCCTGGGATGTACCCAGATCAATGAAATCAGAATTTCTGGGTATGAGACTCAGGATTCAGCATTTTGGAAGCTCCCCAGGTGATTCCAATGTGTTTTCAAGTTGAAGAACCAGTTAAGTCTAGGAAGAAAGAGGTGAATTTTCAGGTTATGTAGGAGTTGCAGCTGGGGAGAAGTAAAATACTAGGAAAGTAGCAAAATCACCATCTCACACTCAGAAATCCAAAATGGGTCTCACTGGGCTAAAATCAAGGTGTCTGTAGGGCCGGGTTCCTTCCCAAAGGCACCAAGGGAGAATCTGTTTTCTTGCATTTTCCAGCTTCTAGATATTGTCTGCATTCCATGGTTCTTGGCCCCCTTCCGTCTTCAAAGCCAGCAAAGCCTGGCTGAGACTTTCTCATGATGCCCTCTCCCTGGTTTTGACTGTCCTCCTCTTCCACTTTTACGGACCCTGTGATTCCATTGGGCCGCACTAAAGTAATCCATGTTAGTCTTCCCCTCTCAAGGTCGATTAGCCACTTAACTCCACCTCCACTCTTAATTCCTCCTTGCTACGTAATCCGACATGTTCACAGCTTCTGCAGTGTTAGGATGCGGATATCTTTGGTGGGGGGCGTTATTCGGCTTACCATAAGAAAATAAGGGACAAGGACACTGGAGAAGAGACACCCTAGGGATTCCTTTCTCACACTCTTTGAATCAGAAGAGGCGATTGGAGGGTCTAAGTCACTCAAAAACTATCATACTATTAATTCAGATGTGATGGGAAGCCTGGTACACTGTATATTCATACTTCTGTCAGAAGCACGGTTAGCCAGAATGGATTGCTAAGAAATTAGATAGTAATTTGGGATTGTTTGGTCTTGTTACTTTTCACCCAGGTGCAAAATTATATCTCAATGATTTGAAACTTCTGTGCAATCACCTGGATGCCTGGCTACAGATAACAGGAAAATGCAGACATACAGCCCTTCCAGGTACCGATCTGTGGCCTTCTTGTTAGGAACCAGGAGGGGCCTACCACACACAGGTGGCCCTGCGGGCTAATTGTTTTTCTCTTTTTAAGCGCCATTTGACATTAACCATTCTAAAATGAAAATTATTCTTTTGGCAGATGTCCTCCAAAATTTATTGCTCTGTATCTAGTAACGGCTGCTGCAGACTAATTCATGTAGTTTCTCTAGGGGCACGTTGTACAGCTAATTCATCCAGGCAGGTTCACTGGGAAGCTTTTGCTCATGAGAGTATCTCTGAGAATTTTCTTCTTTTTGACCTTACTGAATGATTGGTAACACCTGCTTTAAGCAGAGTCCATGCCAAGAGCATCAGAGCCGTGATCCAGCGCATAGAATGCCACAATCTTAGTGTTCACTTGTTGCCATGCTAGAGTAGACCCGGTCTCCTGAGGAAATTCCTGGCTTTGCCACAGGTATCCAGCAGATGCTGATTTTTACCACTTATACCTCTGATCTTAAAAGCAGGGAAGCACCCTTAACCAGCATCTTGGACTGCCTACACATTGGGTCTTTGGACACTAGTCATCTGTGTTTCCCTGGGCCCATACTAAAAGGGGACGGGGTGGAGTTAGGTTGCAATAAGGGAAATCAAGTTGGGTATTTCTGGCTCACTGGCTACCCCCAGTCCAGACTCACAGGATCTTCGGCCTCACCCTTTTGATGCTCTTGCCCCACAATCCACCTTATGATGCCAGTGGCTCCTGCCATTCCCTTCTTTCGAAGCCTGAGGTTGGCCTCATGGGCCCTGGCTCCTAGGTTGCTACTCTGGCTGCCTGGGAACCTCTCTCTAGCTAAAATTGAGGCATAATTCTAGGCTCTCTGTAAGCTGTCTTAGGCTTTCCTTGGTCTTAATTTTCTATTTTTGTTTATTTTGTCCCTGCTGCTGACTCCTTATTCTAATTTATATTATGTCATAATATGATTGTACGGGTTCTTGCTGACAAGCTCCTCAAAACCTCTGAGCACTATTACAGGACACAAATAAGTATACAAGTATACAAACTAGTGGCACTCATGTCCCTCTCCCCATTGAGAGACTGGCGATGAACATCAGCTGTGTATTTTATTCCTCTGCATCAAAAGAGCGGTGGGGATGATGCAAACATGACCCATTTCACTCTATTGATCAAGGGAGGTCTTGGTTGCCTGGGTCAGGAGAGGGGAGCTTTACCCAACCAGGCAATTTTCCAGGTATTCCAGATAGGCAAATGGTCCATGAAACTATCACACACCAGGACTTAATCTCAGGACTGAGTGGGTGGAAAACATGATCACCTGAGTCTTTCATTTGTGTAAAAAGAAAAGAAAGAAAAGAAAAGCTAAATATAGCTAACTGAATTTCCAGTCTTGAAAAATGTTTTCTGGCATAAATTTAAAATATACCATTTTAGCTCAATTGGCAGCATCTAACAATCAGATTTTTTTTAAGTCATTTGGGATTGTGCATCTAGGGTGGAAGTTATGCTGAGGAGAACTTGTAGAGCTTGTCAGTCCGGTTCTTGGTCTCTCTTTTTCTCTCCTCTTTCTCCCCACCCCTGCACCTCTTACTGTGCCTTTCTCCTCAGTTTTCCTCCTCCCTTTGCCTAATACTGGATGGAGTTTCCCTGTGGGCCCCACGGTTGTGCTAATAATAGCGGTAGCTGCTATTTATCAGCCCTTTGCCACTTGCCAGGCGCTTTGCGAAGTACCCTGGATACATGACCTCAGTCGTTCCTCCCGGCAGCCCTCCATGGGGGTGGGCATATTTGTGTAATGAGCCCGGTCAGACGTGGTGCTTAATTCCTCCATTATGTCCTTTGTCAGCACTCCAAATAACAAAGTTATTGGTGTTCTTGACTTTTTCATGCTTGGCTCAAAATACATTGGTAAACATGATGCTGGTTACAGAAAGGAGCTAGCAGGTGGCCTGTGAGGAATTGGAGTTATGCTTTATATATACTTTCAATCCTTTCCCTGAGCAGTAATCACCGGTGGTAAATGAAAGTCCTGGGGCTGTTGTTCCATATTGAAATGTAACTGCTTCCTTGCCTGTGCTTATTTTAATACTGGTAGGGATGCATGAGAGCCTACCACATAGGAAAGTGTTAAGTTTTGAATTAAACTTTCCTAGTAGGCTCAATATTAACCATCATTTTCAATACTTAACCACATGAGAAAAACAAAAGTACCAAGTCTCTCTGCTGGGTATTTCATAGGCAAGACGTTCTGGAACTTCTGACCTTTTGGGTTGGAGCCAATGAATCAGGCAAGCATGGCAGGTCCATCGAGGCTGGAGTTGTTGTTTTGTTTTTTTTCCTGTTCCTGGCGTGTACATCATCTTCCTACCTTCCTCACCGTCCTAGCGAACCCACCTGTGTGCAGAGTTCTCCAGAGTTCTTCTGCTTCCCGTGTAAAGACCTCAGGTTGCTTTCAAAGTCAGAATCTGGAGCTCTGGGGACTGGCACACATTCCCCAGTCAGGCAGCTGAGTTCTCACACGGGGGACAGAGCCAGCTAGTGGGGCGAGAGGACACCGAGGGAGCACAGTCTTGCATCAGACGCTGCAGATCTTTCATCATATGGCTCTAACAATGAGGCTGAACAACCACAGCTGAAACTGATGCAACACGACGGAAGGGGCCCGTAGCGCTGGGAGTTAAGTTGCCCTTGCAAAGGGGAGATGGGAAGGGAAGTTGAAAACTGTGTCTTGAGGCACTGACTTTAAATTACCCACTGCATATTACTGGAGACCATCCCGCATCTTTTAAGATGAGCTTCAAGGGAATACAGTTAAGTTCCTCAGAGGGTAGGTGATAGGGATGTTAGAGATTCATCAGAATATTAGCCTTTCTTAGTTTTGTTAACCTGAATAAGATCTGGACAATAGTTTGATTCTTGTTATTGTCATTAATTTGTGAATGAAAACTTTAATGTTAAAAAAATCCATAACGTACTGTAGTGGGCTGAATAAAAGCTCCCAAAGATCATTGGTCCTAGTAACTGGAACCTGTGACTGTTTCTTTATTTTGAAAAATTGTCTTCACAGGTGTGATCGAGTTAGGGATCTTGAGAAGGAGAGATAATCCTGCATTATCTAGTGGGCCCTGCATAATTATAGCGTACTCCTTTTAAGAAGGAAATGGGGAGGTTTGACATACACAAAAGAAGAAGAGAAAGCAATGTAACTATGAAGACAGAGATTGGAGGGATGTAGCCACAAGCCAAGTAATGCTAGCGGCCACCAGAAACTAGAAGAGGCAAGGAACAGAATCTGTTCTTGAGCCTAAGGAGGGAGCACAGCCCTGCTGACATGTTGATTTTGACCCAGTGATACTGATTCCAGATTTCTTGCCTCCAGAACTGTGAGGGAATAAATTTTGTTGTTTTAAGCCACCAAGTTTGTGGTAATTTGTGACAACAGTCATAAAAACCTAATACACTTACCTAACTTGAACCTAGTGAGTCAGATTCTTCAGTCATAAATACAGATCTCTCTATTGAAAAATATGTCAGAACCAGTATGTGCTTGTAGAGAAGAAGATGTTCCTTGTGCCAAGAAATTGGCAGCCATACTTGCTTCTGGGAAGGGGAATGAACCAAGAGAATAGAGTCTAAAATAAGAGGCAGACTTACTGTTCCATTTTATATATTCTGGTTCTATTTGAGATTTTTTTCAAATGCACATATTTCTTTTTTAAAAAAATAAACTTTTTATAGACACACAGATCAATGGAACAGGATAGAAAGCCCAGAAATAAACCCACAATTATATGGTCAATTAATCTTTAACGAAGGAGGCAAGAATATGCAATAGGAAAAAGACAGTCTCTTCAACAAAATGGTGTTGGGAAAAAATGGACCACTTTCTTACACCATATGCAAAGTAAACTCAAAATGGATTAAGGACCTAAAAGTGAGACCTGAAACCATAAAATTCTAGAAGAGAGCACAGGCAATAACTTTTTTGACATTGGCTGTAGCAATATTTTTCTAGATGTGTTTCCTGAGGCGAGGGAAACAAGAGCAAAACTTAACTATTGGGACTACATTGAAATAAGAAGCTTCTGCACAGCAAAGGAAACTATCAACAAAATTGAAAGACAACCTACTGAATGGGAGAAGATATTTGCAAATGACCTATCCAATAAAGTGTTAGTATCCATAATAGATAAAGAACTTATACAACTCACCACCCAAAAAGACAAATAGTTCAACTAAAAAATGGGCAGGGGCAGGAACAGACATGTCTCTAAAGAAGACATCCAGATGGCCAACAGACACTTGAAAAGATGCTCAACATCACCTATGATCAGGGGAATGCAAATCAAAACCACAATGAGATATCACCTCACCTGTCAGAATGGCTAAAATCAATAACACAGGAAACAACAGGTGTTGGTGGGAACGTGGAGAAAGGGGAACCCTCTTGCACTGCAGTGGGAATGCAAACTGGTGCAGCCACTGTGGAAAACAGTACGGAGGTTCCTCAAAAAGTTAAAAATAGAGTTACCACGTGATCTAGCGATAATATGAAAACACTAATTCATAAAGATACATGTGCCCCTGTCTTTATTGCAGCATTATTTATAATAGCCAAATTACGGAAGCAGCCCAAGTGTCCATCAATAGATGGATGGATAAAGAATATGTGGTACATGTATATACAATGGTATATTACTCAGCCGTAAAAATGAGAAATCTTGCCATTTGCAGCAGCATGGATGGACCTAGAGGGTATTATGCTAATTAAGTGAAATAAGTCAGAGAAAGACAAATACCATATGATTTCACTCATATGTGAAATTTAAGAAACAAACAACCAAAAGGGAGAAAAGAGACAAACCAAAACCAGGCTCTTAACTATAGAGAACAGATAGTTACCAGAGGGAGGTGGGTGGGGGGATGGGTGAAAGAGGTGAAGGGGATGAAGAGTACACTTTTCATGATGAGCACTGAGTAAGGTTGAGAACTGTTGAATCACTATGTTGTACACCTGAAACTAATATAACACTGTGTGCTATCTATACTGGAACTGTAAATAAGTAAATAAATACATACATACATAAAGTATATAAAAAACTTTTTAATTTAGGAGAGTTTTAGATTTACAGAAAAATTATAAACATAGTAGAGAGAGTTTCCCCTATTATTAGCATCTTATATTATTAGTATGGCACATTTTTCACAATTTGTCACAATAAGCCAATATCGATACATTGTTAACATACTTTATTTGAATTTCCTTAGTTTTCACCTAATGTCATTTTTCTGTTCCAAGATCCCATCCAGTATCTCACATTACATTTAGTTGTCCTGTCCCCTTAGGCTCCTCTTGGCTGTGATAGTTTCTCAGACTTCCCTTGTTTTTGATGACCTTGACAGTTGTAAGACGTACTAGTCAGTACTGGCTGCTAGTCAGTATAATATCTCTTAATTGGGATTTGTCTGATGTTTTTCTCATGATTAGACTGGGACATGTTTTCCTTTTTCAGTTATAAACTAGTGAATAAAAAAGGGAATATATTATTAATACAATAAAAATACTTCTGTAGATTATTGTGAGGATTAAAAGAGTATATATGTGTGTGTATATATACAAATATTGTTTAGGACATTATTTAGCACTTACTATACACTGCATAGGTATTATCTATTACTAGTACTGCTATTATGAGGTTAAAAGGTTAAAAGCATACACTAAAATAAATGCTTGGATAAAAAGATGTTATGTAGGACAATGTGCTAGACTCAGAAAGATCTATGTTACAATCTCAGCCCTATCACTTGCTAGTTCTGTGATCTAGGACAAATAACCTCTTTGAACCTCAGTTTTGAAATCAGTAAAATGGGGATAATACATACTTAATAGAGTGGTTGTAAATATTCGAAAGAAAAACGTGTAAAACTTAATGCAGCTACAATAAATTTTGTATTGTTTTTAAGTTTAACATTGGAAGATAAACTAAATACAATGGATTGTGACTAATTTGCTTGTTTTTTTTAAGATTTATTTATTTGAGAGAGAGAGAGTAAGTGGAGGGAAGGGAAGAGGGAGAGAAGAGGAGAGGGAGAGAGAGAATCCTCAAGCAGACTCCCCACTGAGCACAGAGCCTGATGTGGGGCTCAATCCCAGAACCCTGAGATTATGAGCTGAGCTAAAATCAAGAGTCAGGGGCTTAACAGACTGAGCTACCCAGGCGCCCCCAGGCAATCTGTGACTAATTTGCTTGTAATATAGGTAATGTACAAATAAAGCAGCCAAGTTATTGCTTTTTTTTTTTTCTTGAGAGAGAGAGAGAGACAGAGCGCATGAGCAGGGGGAAGGGGCAGAGGGAGAGAGAGGATCTTGAGGGGGCTGGCTCCAAGCTCAGTGAAGAGCCTCATGCGGGGCTCCATCTCATGACCCTGAGATCAGGACCTGAGCAGAAATCAAGAGTCAGACACTTAACCGAACCGACTGAGCCACCCAGGAGCCCCAGACAAGTTATTGCTTTAAGTTACCTGTATTTATAAACATCTCAGCCTTTCTAATTGTGATTTATCTGTCAAATTCTTGTCTGCTAGAGGTGAAATTCTGTGCAACACAAAGTTACATAAGACACAGTGTGCTTGCTTACAGTATAACAGGGGCAGGAATGAAATGGCCCATGAGTGCAGAAGAAGGGGTATTTCTGGCAGTTGGGGTGGCTTTGTCAGAAATACAGGTGGCTAGAATCTTTATACTTTATATTTTCTTGATTATCAACATTTGGATGTATACTGCAGAAAATTTGAAAAAGTATAGACAAGTAGAAAGAAAATATTCAAACTTAATTCTATTTAGGCATAGTTCCTTCCAGTTTTTTTTTTCTTAAAGATTTTATTTATTCATTCATGAGAGTTAGAGGCAGAGGGAGAAGCAGGCTCCCTGAAGAGCAGGGAGCCCGATGCAGGACTTGATCCGAGGACCCTGGGATCATGACCTGAGCAGAAGGCAGACATTTAACTGCCTGAGCCCCCCAGGCACCCCCTTCCAGTGTTTTTAACCATGAATTTTTTAAAGAATTGCTAAGATCATATTATATACAATTATATACATATTTATATAATATACATATTATATACATATTATATTATTTACATATAATATACATATTATATACAATTTGGGATCCAGTTTTTTTCCCCTTAGTGTAACATAAACATTCTTTTGTGACATTCGAATGGCTTCTTAAAGCATCATTTAAAATAGTTGCATAATGTTTCTGTGTGCAAATAGGAAACAGGTTTGACTGTTGTGAAAGAGACACAAAATAAGAGTGGTTTAAACAAGATAGAAATTTGTTTCTCTGTTGTGGCCTCTGAGCCAGTGTTCAGAGGCTCAGGCTCCTTTATTTATTTATTTATTTTAAGATTTTATTTATTTATTCGACAGAGAGACAGCCAGCGAGAGACGGAACACAAGCAGGGGGAGTGGGAGAGGAAGAAGCAGGCTCATAGCGGAGGAGCCTGATGTGGGGCTCCATCCCAGAACGCCGGGATCACGCCCTGAGCCGAAGGCAGACGCTTAACCGCTGTGCCACCCAGGCGCCCCTCAGGCTCCTTTATTGTAGTGTTTTGCCATCCTCAGGTGTGGCCCCCATCTGCAGGATCCAAGACGTCTCACCACCACATGTATGTGAAAATGAGAAAGAAGGGAAAGAAGATAGGCAAGACATACCCCTAACCTTTAAGGACGAAACCCAGAACGTATGCTTTTCACTTCTGCTCACATCCCACTGACCAGCCCAGTCATGTGGCTCTAACTGGCCACAAGGAAGGATGGGAAATGCGTTTAATCTAGGCGACTATCAGTCCAGCTAAAACCAGTGTTTCTACTTCTTTCATTTCTCCTTCTTTAGAAGGAGAAGACAGATATTGAGGGTCAACTAGCAGTTTCTGCCGCACGTTGTGTGGCCAAATACTGCTTCTAGAAACCACATGCTATTGCTAGAGACTTCTGATATTTCCATTTTCTTTTGCTTTAACGATAAATCTTCAACATTTTTGTGTTTACCAAGTGTCAAGTGTTTTACATATTAGTTCATTTAAACCTCACAATAATCTTATGGATAAATATTATTTTCCTATTTTAAAATGTGGAACACGAAGTTAAGGAATTTGCTCAAGGTTATATTATTGGTAAGTCCATATTCTATAAGCACCACTATAGGCTCCTCGTCTTTGACCATGTACTGATGATTTCCTCAAAGAAGATTTCTAGAAGAGGAATTACTGAGTCAATGGCTATGGACATTTTGAAGGCTTTTGATATATTTTCCCCAATTACTTTATAGAAAATTTGTACCAATTGGTCATAACCTCTTATGAAAAGGAAAGATGTCCCCTCACTGGTCCAAAACAAATCTTGCCAATTGGGCACGGACATCATCATCGCACTGTCTCCCTGGAACTGCCCCCTTGATCGACTCTTCTTACACTAGGGCTTGGTTTTCCCCTGTTTAATCCACCACTGTATCCCCCTAGCTCAGAGTAGATCCCCAGTAAGTATTTGTTGGATGAATGAATATATCTACTGGCCCCTTCTTAATGATAACATTATGAAATCTTTGATCCAGAAGGAGTTCAGCAACCCAAAACATAGTACAGGCATACATTAGAAAAAGCTTCAAGAAAAAAACAGAGGTAACAATGATAAACATCTTTCCAAACATAGTGGTGGGAGTCTAATAAACAATGATGTTGGGAATCTACACCTTCTACTAGCCTGGCTCCATATCAGCTTGTGTTCGTTAGCAAATCCGCTTTCACATTTCTCTCCAAGCCCTTTTCTCTCCCTTTGGGGGTCCTCTCCTACCCTGTGGTCTCCTTTTTCTTCCACACTTCAGCCACTAAAATATTCTCATCTTTAATTTCCATTAATAACTCCCCAAGTGCCCCCATTGCTCTCTCATGATATGTTCCTTTTGGCACTCTAATTTGTATTTAAGTGGTTTCGTAATGCATATTTGTTTCTTTGGTCTTACTTTGAATTTCCTGAGGACAGGAACTACATCTCATTTATTTACCTTTGTTTCTCTCAGGCTTGGTGCTCATGGAGTAGGCCTTCAGCAATTATTTCTTGACTTGAATTCCCCTCCGGTTGCTCATGGAAGTCCATGGCAATCCCTCCTCTCTAGCTGTCTTCCTTTCGCACCACCTCTCCCACTCCCCACCCTTCACTATCAACCTACAGTGTCCTGAGCTCAGCCATAACTCAGTGAATAAGACTTTCTGCCCTGCTGGCCATTCCTATATCTGTGCTCTCCAACATGGTAGCCGCTAGCCACCTGGGGCTATTGAATACTCAGCATGTGGCCAGTGTAACTGAAGAACTGAATTTTCAGTTTCATTTAATTTTAAGTAAAATTGGCTAATTAATTTATATAATTGACTTAAATAACTTAGTTAACTTAATTTAAATTAAAGTAGCCACTACCATACTGGATAGCACAGTTCTCTAAACATGGAACCAACTCCTCAACCAGAAGCTCAGACTGGAGAACAGGCTTTTGCAAGAATTCTGCGGAAGTGCATTCTTGAGTCCAGAAATGAGGGCTGATGGAAAGCTGTACAATTCATCTCTAGGCAGGTCATTGCTCACGGTTGTTCTTAGGTTGTCTTGAGCAAGTCATCATGCAATCGATCCATGGACTATACGTGTAGACACCGCCTGTTGTGTATAGGGGGGCAACTCCATTGAAAGAGCATTCATGTCTATAGGATAAAATGGGGGAGACGTCTAAGTGGCCCATTATTGAATTGCCCTAAAATCTCTTCAAAGGCATAGAGACACTAACTGGAAAAAATTCTTTTTCCCTCCTCTTCATTTCTGTCAAATTTAATTTTTTGTTTTCTTTTCCTGGAACTCAAGTAGCTGTCAGGCATGTATCGCTGGGAGCCAAATTTGCCATTTTATCTTCGTCAGTTGAAGAACTTTGATTTTTCTTTCTAGGGGTAATGCATTTCCACTTAGAGGACAGCTAAGTGAAAATGCACTCCCGAAACAAGATTTGTTCTGCCGGCTTCTTTCAGTTTGTCAAAAGGACAAAAAATCTCACCAGCCTCCCTCTGTAATAATGCCTTGAAATTACTTAGCATCATCTTCCACCTACTTTTCTTATCTCCATTATCTCATATGTATGGCAGGGAAGAAGAAAACGAACACTTTTCGAATTTAATGTTCTGTGTATCCGTGTTTTGCCAGAGCTAATTGTTTTGAACAAGGTGTCTTATCACCGATTAAAATGATCAGTGCCTTAGAGCATAAAAGAAACAGTAGTAGAGTTTCACAAGTCTTTCTCGTAATAGAATCACATACTTAACTCTTTCATGTGCTGACACCGATTTCTAAGACGCAAGTCCTGAGTTAAGCCATGATTATCCTTCAAAATATAAAGATGAAAGGCACATTCATTAATGAAATTTTTTGAGGTTCCTCCGTGTGCTATCCAGTTAGAAAGAGAGGCTTTTTTTTTTTTTCCAAAATCCTCATTTACAGAGAAGGAAACTGAGACCACCAATCACTTAAGGATTTTTGCTTTTTCAATCCAACCAGGGATGAGCAATGTTGAATATTCAGCATAACTTTTGAGTCTCCTAAATCCAAGCACCATCTTCAAAGCCCAGAAGGCATTCCTCTTGAGGCTAGCCATTTGCTCCCAACACAGACCTGACGTCTACTGCTTGTATATTTGATGTTAACAATGGGTAATGTAATAGCAGAAAGAGATTTTTATTGTCTTCACAAGGTAGGCCCAGTAGAAAAAGAAGGATAGGATGACCTCATTCTTGCCCTGTCGCCAACATTTTCTTTTCTCTGGGTTCTTCCTCCTTGCCTCACCCTTCATCCCTATCATGGGCAGGCTCATCATGATAATGCTATTCCTGGGTAGCTCCAGTTCACTGTCACCCAAGAGGGTCCCCTGGAGGTCCTACTGTGTTCCAGGCCCTTTTCAGAGCTGATCTTCAATCCTCATGTCAACCCTGGGAGCAGGTGGTGTTTCCATTTCACACACAAAGAAACTGAAGCTCAGTGAGGTGCAGTGAGTTGTCTGTGATCCAGCTGATAAAAGGTGACAAAGGCTAGCTCAGAAGTCCTGTCCTTTGATCCCAAAGCACCATACCATCCTGTTTTACTGTAGAGAATAAAGGTTTGTTTCATGGATGTGGAGCCTGGGTCTCGTGGAGCTTCCAAGTACCATTCTGTTAGAGAAGAGAAGCCTTAAACTGGAAAACCCCTCATGGGAGGAAACCTGGTCTAGGTGTCTATGGCGGGCTGAGTCATGGTCACCCAAGGAGGTCCATGTCCAATCCCTGGACCCTATGAACATGTCACCTAACGTGGTAAAAGGAACTTTGTTAACGATCTTGCGATGAGAAAATTACGCTGGATTGTCTGGGTAGAGCCAATGTAATCACAAGTGTCCTTGCGAGAGGGAGGCAAGTTTAGAGTGAGCGGCAGGAGATATGCCAATGGAAGTAAGAGGTTGGAGGGGGGCCAGGGAGGGGCCACCAGCCAGGGAATGCAGATGGCATGTAGAAACAGAAAAAGGCAAGAATATAGATTCTGTCCAGTACCCCCCAGAAGGAATGCAGCCCAGTTAACACCTTGATTTTAGACTTCTCATCTCTAGAACTGTAAGAGAACAAATTTGTATTGTTTTAAGCCATTAAGTTTATGGTAAGTTGTTGCAGGAGTGAAAGGAAAATAACACAGCTTACTAACAAAGAGAAAACAGCCACCCAAGGTTTGGGTTGGCCGGCTGCTGTCTCCTCTCATTGGAGCCAGTGATTCCTCCCCACCTGTTCTTTTTTTCTGCATAACACCCTGGTGGGGGGACCTTTTATATCAAAAGTATCATGAAGTTCTCACTTTTTAAAAAAGTCATTGAATTGTTCTTGTGTTGTATATGTTTGTTTATATTATATATATTATATATACACACATGTATAATATATGTACACAAATACATACACACTGAATCAACTGCACTGCTGAAAGACCCAGAAGGTAGTACAAATTAAGAGTTTGGTTTCTGTGATTTCATGAAGGAGAATAGGATCTTCCACAATATCATGTACCTTACAAAACGAACAGAGTGCCAGATTGGGAGGAGCTTACAATGATAGGTAACTGACAAGCAAGGGTGTTAGAGATAGAATATCAAAATTCCATAAACACTGTGAATGCCTGATTCAGGGAAGTTATACTCCATCTAGAGTAAAACCACCTTTCAGCTACACTGGTTCTTGACCCAGGGAAGGTTGTTCTCAAGGGACATTTAAAAATGTGTGAGGGCATTCTTGGTTGCCACAGCAACGGGGATGGGAGATGAGGAAGGGTGGTGGAGATGGTCAAGGGGTGGGGGAACGACCAACAGTTAACGTCAGGAACCCAGGATGCCCGATGCCTGTGGTTCTCAGGACCCTGATGAACTGTCTCACCGAAAATGACAATGACATGTCTATGGAGAGACACTGAAAGAGGAAGAGGATAGTACTCAAACAGATGCTAACCCTGGCCATGTGGAATTCATCAAGTTAAAGATGATGCCGTTAAATTGAGAACTTGTTTAGTCTCAGTTCTGCTGTCACCCTGCTTTCAGACACTGGACGGGAAACACACCGAGAGTCACCGGGGCTTTCTCTATCTCTCCTGTGGTTGTCTTACTGTGCAGTCACAAAGGCTGGACCAGACTCCGTTACCCACTTGGCCATGATCACTACCACCGTCATCACATCAACCACCTGGTGAGGGAGTACCTTCTGCAGGCAGAGACTGCTCTGCCTTTGAAATCACAAGCAGTTTGGGAGGCTGGAACTACATGAAAGAAGAAGTGTGGTTAAGACAGAAGACTCTAGAATCGCATCATCTTATTGGAATTCCAACTTCACCGTTGGTTAGTTTTGTGACTTCAGGCAAGTGATTTGACCTAGTTTTCTCATCTGTAGAATGGGGGTAATGATAATAATTATCTGCAGAGTTTTAATAAAGATTAGATGAGACCATCTATGTAAAGAGCTAAGCACATACTAAGCAGTCACTATGTGTTAGCTATTATTATTGGGGAAGCGAAGAGCCAAATTTAGCTGAAAGGTTAAGAGTATGCTTGCTAGACCCACACTGTTGAATTAAAAACATTAGTTCCAGGGGGCGCCTGGGTGGCTCAGTTGGTTAAGTGTCTGACTTTTGATTTCTGCTCAGGTCATGATCTCAGGGTCATGAGGTTGAGCCCTGTATTGGGCTCAGCAGGGAGTCTGCTTGAGGGTTCTTTCTTCTTCGCCCTCTGCCCCTCCCCCCTCTCCAAACAGGCAAGCAAGCAAGCAAGCAGACAAACGTATTGGTCCCACAGCTTGTGGCCTTGGGAAACCTACTTAAACTCACCAGGCCTCATTTTCCTCATCAGTAGAATGGGGGGGATAATAGTCTCCATTTCAGAGGGCTGACAAGACTTGATTTTAACCATGTAAATCTCTTAGAACAATGCCTGGCACCAGGTAAGCCTTCCATAAACCTTTGCTATTCTTTTAATGGAGTAAGGCAGGCAAGCAATGATAGGAAGGAAATAGGAATCTAGATTTTATAGGTCAATTAATGAGTGCCTTATATAAAATGATAAAAGGGGCAAGAGAACCAATTTTTTTGAGTGCTTAATAAGTACCTGGAATTTAACATCAAAGGAGTTGTTTTGAGCATTGAATAAAAAAAGACACCCCCATGCCCACTGTGGGGGGTTGTTTTCTTTTCCCAATTTTGCAGCTGAGGCTTACAGAGGTTTACCCAGGATCTCATGATGGGCGTGATGGGCGATGGACCCTTGGTTACGTTTGCCTCTAAGCCCTTGTTGTTTCCCCCTCCCTGCTGTGTCCAACTACAAGAAGGGAAGTGATGCTTGTGGTGGGGGAGAGGGGAGCAGAACGTGAGGAATTAATTCAGCTGCAGTTAAGATTGTTAGGTTAATGCTTTCAAGTTCAAGATACGGCAGTGCCGGCCTCTTGACGACCACCAGATGTCAGTGCTAACAAGGAATTTCTCCCCTTCATCCTGTGTCCAGAGCTAAGTACCAGAGTAGACTTAATTTAACATTTGGCAAGAAGAATCAAGCCTGGCCTGTGGGGAGCATCGCTGCAGAGCACAGAGATAGACAGTGATTGCATGCCATCAAAGGAGAGCAGAGGATTAAAGAGAAGGAGAGCAGGGATGTGGACAAATCCTCTGAGCCTGGGCAACAGAGCCCCAGACTCCTGTGGATTCCTGCCTGGATGCGAAGGAGCAGAGAACGATGCTTCTGGCTCAGACAACGGGCTTGTGTTACAATCCAATCCTGTTTGGCCTGACTCAATTCCAGCTATAGGGCATTTTCCCAGATTCGTGAAACTTTAGAGTGGGAAAGGACTTGAGATTATTTGCTGCCATCCTGTGGCAGGATCCTTCTCTCTCTCTCTCTCTCTCTCTCTCTCCCTCCCTCCCTCCAGATAAAGCCAGCCTACACACACTGTGTGAAACAAACGTAATAATAACTAATAATAACGTCAATACTAACAGTAGCCAAAGGTGATAGTAAAAATACTTCACAATTGCCCAAGCATGGGTGCTGACTAATCAGAAGTGACGGAGCAGTGAACAGCGGGTCTGGCTGTCCTGGTGCCTACAGGGTTTCAGCCCCAGAAATTGCTACAGCGTATTGAGCACATGTATGTGCCGGGTGTCCCGGGCGTCAGCTAAGTATCACCTAATTAAATACCCATAAAACTCCGCGATGCCAATGATACTTCACCAGAGGAGGAGACCTTAGGTTTAGAGAAGTGGCATTACTGTCCCAAGGAAACACGATACAGAAGTGGAGGAGTGTAGTTTGAACTGGCAGCGCTTGATGGCAAAGCTGGTGCTCAGGCTTAGCCATTCTGGGGTGGCTCGCTGTCTCTTAAGCGCATAGCTGCGACAAGGACAGGGCAGCAGGAAGGGGGCATCTGCTTGCAGTCTGAGAGTTTGAGACAGGTGGGTGGGGCAGTCTTTTCTGTTCTGCTTGGAAGGACCCTTGATTTCTTCCAGCAAGGGCCTCTGAGAGATGGTGTGGCCATCCTGGTCTCTGATTTCCCTTAGGGCAGGAAATACCTAGTAAATGGTGACCTCTTTCCTATGTCAGGGTTTGCCTTGATTTTTTTTTTTTTTTTTTTCTGGGTAGGGGGAGTAGATTTGAAATACATTTCCATTATTTTTACTTCAAGTCTTCTGTCCACTTCAAGAGGGCTCTTGCCTTAGGGAAATGTTTGGACTCTATCCAGGCTGACCCCCCAAGGGCTAGAAGCCACAAGGTGGGTTCCATGATGGTGTCTGAGCTCTAGAACTCCTTAGCTTTTTCCCCAAGCATGGTTCCTTAGTCTTTCTCCCATGGGGCCTCACAGGGCCTCTAAAGTACAGAGAAGAGGTCCAGAGTGACCTGGGGCAGGTCACAACCTCATGAGAGAGACAAATGGAGGAAATAGGAAAATGGAAGAAAAACCTAGGCCAGACATAAAGACCCAAAATAGTTGTAATTTCATAAATGAATAAATCTCAGAGAGAGAAATAAGGATTTCTTAAGTAGAAGTAAAAAAAGTAGTCTTTGAAGAGAGACTGGAAAAAAAATCCATCAAATGATAAAGAACCACAGTGATGGTTTCCCTACCCCCGGGCTTCATTTTTCTGTAGTAATAATAATAACAACAGCAATGAGTATGATTACTACCTAATATTTTGATGGGAAAAATTGACATGATTTTCTCTTTTGCTTTTCTAAATAGGTTTCTGTCAACCCAGCCAAGGCTCCTCATCTGCCTCAAGAAATTAGGGAAATTACTGCAGAAAGAAATTAATAGTATTCAGGTTCTGATTTTCAAAATAGGGTCTTATTTCAAGGCCATAGAGTTGAGAACAGGCATTGTGAAGAGAGATTTTCTAAATTCCCTCATCTCCTTCCTTAGCTTATCAAGACCCAGGCCAGTGAACAAGACCGTAGGGTTTTCATTTGGGAGGTTCATGTAGGAAGAGAAGTGGATGGCAGAAACCCCACCTCTTCCATCCACAGGATGGCTGGAAAAAGGAGGGAGGCCCCAAGAGCAGGTGTCCCCCAAGCTGAGGAGCAGAGCGTGGGCAGAGCGCTCTGACCCCTCTCCTCCCTGCTCCTTCACTCTGCACCGGCAGACCGGCAGACCGTGTGGTCTGCATACCTGAGGCCTCTCTCAGTTCCCGTGTGGTGTGGATGTCAGGCTGAGAGCTGGCAGGTCTGTTGGGGACCCTGGAGTGAGTTCCAGAGCTGGGTGAAGAAAGTGGAGGGGAGGAGAGGGAATGGGAAGTCCAGAGGACTGCCCTGAAAGATGCCGAGCATTGAAACAGAAGGTAGCCAAGTTACCTAAAGGAGACTCTTTACGTGGGGAAGTGCTAGGACTGTTCATCCCAAAGGGCAAAGAGAGAAGGTAGAGATAAAACAAAGGATCTCCGGTCTCTCAAACCCCCAGTGGCATCCCATCACACCTAGAGTACAATCTACAGTCCTCACAGAGGGCTGCAAGACCCTGCCAGAGGGCTTCTCCCTCAGCCCCTCTCTGACCCTGCCCTTTTGTCCAGCCTTCCCGGCCTCCTGGCTGTTCCTGCCACACCGCTTGCACCACACACCGGAGGTCTTCGGAGGTCCCCGGGCTTGACCTCTCACTCCATTCAGGTCTTTCCTAAAACAGAGCCTCCTTGGGAAGCCTTCCCTGACCACCCCATTTCAATAGTGCTCTGATCCCTCTCCAGCTCTTTGCAGCTTTTCTAGTCTTCCTAACAGTGATTACAACTTGACCCACTGTCTTAGTGAGCTTGGGCTGCCTAACAAAATAGGGCAGACTGAGTGACCGAAACAGCAGAGATCTTTCCTATCACAGTTCTGGAGTCCAGAAGTCCAAGCTTCGGGTGCCCAAATGGTTGGGTTCTCGTGAGGGCTCTCTTCCTGGCTTGCAGATGGCAGTCTTCTCCCTGTGGCACCATGGAGCCTCTCCTTGGGGTGTGCACACAGAGAGAGGGCCACCAATCCTGTAGAATTAAGTACCTATTCTTATTACCTCACTTAAGCTTAATTACCTCTCTCCAAATACAGTCACAGTGGAGTTAGGGTTTCCACACATGACTTTGGGAGGGTACATTATCTAGTCCATTATAGTGTATGTTTATTGGACTGTAACTGTACGAACAGAGGGACTTTATCTGTACATCCCTACGTCTACATTACCCATCACTATGCTGGCACTCTATTAAATATATGTTAAATAGAGGAAAGAACTTCATTTTCTCCAGATATTTTACTGGTAGTGCGAACAAATTTATGACCCCGTTATAATAACATCCCAAACTAGCACCATTTATCGAGCATGTATATATGTCAGGGACTTTATTTATTTACTTAAGATTTTATTTATTTGAGAGAGAGAGCACAAGCAGGGGGAGTGGCAGAGGGAGAAGCAGGCTCCCGGCTGAGCAGGGAGGCCAATGAGGGGCTCAATCCCAGGACCCAGGGATCATGACCTGAGTCTAAGGCAGATGCTTAACTGACTGAGCCATGCAGTTGCCCCAGTGTCAGTGACTTCACCTTTGTTTTTTATCTAGCCTTTAATAATCCTAGAAAATAGGAATGATTATGGAGCAAATCAAAGCACGGAAAGGTTAAATGACTTGCACAAGGTCACATAGCTCATAAGCAAAGCCAGGATTAGGATAGCCTGTCAACGCTGAAGTCTGTTTCTTTCTGGACTCTAGACCAGTGTTCTCAACCTTTGGTGCTCATCAGAACCACCTGGAGGGCTTGTTACAACAGATGGCAGGCTCGACCCTCTGAGGTTCTAATTAGGTAGGTCTAGGTAGGTCTAGCATCCCAGGGGATGCTGATACTTCTGGTGTGGGGACCACACTTGGAAGATCACTCTGGAGACACAGAGTGCAAGTTCCTTTTTGCTTCTGAACCATTTTCTGTCTCTATGGCCTTTGCTTGAGTCAATCAGTGATGGGTTTCAGGTCCATGCTGTTTCCATGTGGTCTGGTCGGGAGTGGCCACGAGGAGCTCAGAGAAAGACCTTTGCCACAGGGTGGCAGCAGCACCCCAGGTACAGTGTTTGTTCCGGCCAGGGACAGCTCATTAGCACACCATCCCCTGGGTTCCCACAGAGCAAGGGCCTGACCGCCTCTCCATTTCCCCTTGGCAGGGAGGCGGAGGCTGGAAGGAGGCCTGGCAGAAGGGGAGGTCATTGGCACACAGAGGGGCAGTTTTGTTCTCTGGGAGACTCAGGAGGAAGCTGGGTGGTCTCCTCAGAGTGTCGAATTGTGCCCTTCACAAAACCACCATGCAGTGTGGTGCTGCTGGGAGAGCCAGGCCTAACAAAAGCCCGCAGAGGAGACTGGCAGGCCTGCGGGTCCGCCCCGGTGCAGAGGCCCAGGCCCCTCCGTGAGGAGGCCTGCGGGTTTCTCCTGGTGCCAGTTTCCAGGGGTGACGGGCCTCACACGCCCCCACCCCCCAGCCAAGATGTAGGTCTGCGGCCTCCTGGCCTCTTGGCCTCCTCGGGGAGTTCCGTCCTGCTCACAGTGGGCCCAGATGGGGCCAGAAAACACTCTCCCCTTCTCCAGCGTCACCCCCACCCTCTTCCTCCTTCACTGAGCCAGTTTTGTTCTAAACGTCTTAAGAATCTCTAAGTGCCAGACACAGCGCTGGCGGTGTTCTATTATCATCTGTTTAATTCTCATTACATCCTCCTGAAGAAGGTGGCATTATATTCATTTACGATGAGGAAGTTGAAGTTTAATCTACCGTTTGTCAAGCTTAGTTGACCACAGAACCCCATTATGACAGCTCTGCCAATATAGGGAAGCTTGATGGTAACATCGCTTTGAAGGTTGCGGGATTCACATGCCCCCGTCATACACAGCCGAGGGCACTGGAAGATCAGGTCAAGGTCCCACAGCTGGTTGAAAGCAAGTGAGAGACCAAAACTCCTTTCTCTTGTCTAAGTCTGCTCTCCACTCCACCAGTCGGGTGAAGCTGTTCTACAATTACCATTACCGCGAAGTCAACAGATTCTGTTCCAGGGTTAGTGGGGACGATCCAGGGCCCCTGTGAAAGCGCTCAGGGGCTCAGGTACAGCAAGTGCGGATTCAGCCCAGCGCCCCGTACAAGTTCGGATGCAACCACCGCTCTGAGGCGCAAGGCCTCTAGGTTTTAGGCCGCATGAAGCTATTTTGAGTCTAGTCGTGTTACTTTTCTAACTCACGTGGGCTTTCTCGAGTTTGTTTTCTACTTCTTTGGCTAATAGCTTACCATCAACTTAAATCACACAATGCTTCACAGAGGCCCCACAGTGCCAAGGCAGTGGAATTTGGTGAAACTTTTCAGACTGGTGTTGCTGACAGAATCTGTGAGTGCTGAGTTCCCCCCAGGGCAGACCCATCATCAGTTCCTTTCATGGCTTAGCTGATCCCGGGATGGTCTTTATTTTCTCCTGCCATGTCTGCCTGGCTCCTGGCTGGCTGCCTTCAGGCCTTTTATGATCCCCTGAACCTACAGAGTTGAAAAAGAAATTCGCAAGTTGTCATCTGACACCAGCTTCCAGGAGACTCAGTGCTATCTTTAACATGCGCATATGTGATGATTGGGAAAGAGTTTATGGTTTTTAGGGGCATGTTTTGTCCTTTTGCAGTATCTGTGGGGCCCTGCTTTTCATAGGCTTCAGCCTGTGGTTTAAAGAAGGGGCTTTTGTGGGAATGATGCCCATCCTTGGAGGCTGGAGTTGCCTGAAGCAGCTTTGAAAAATGCCTCATTTCCAACTTTACAATGACTGGAAAGTGGTGGTCTTTGAATAACTCAATATGAAAAAAATATGGGCACTTGCCTAAAAGGGGCACCCCAAATGAAAAAAATGTGTTCACCACTGGAAAAAAATTTTCAGCCCTGTAATGGATTACAGAAAATATTTTATGTTGGATTGGGGGCGGTGGTCAGGAGGAAGGAGTGAGAAAAAGAAAAAGGAATGAGAAGAAAAGAAAAACATATGAATCTTAAAATATCTCAAGTGTAGATATCTGAAATGTTATTTAATTTATTTAAGACTGTTCATGAAGTCTTTTTTTTTTTGAGAGAGAGAGATTGTAGGGTGGGAGAGGCAGGGGCAGAGGGAAAGAATCCCAAGCAGACTCCCTGTTGATTGGGGAGCCTGATAAGGGGCTTGATCTATGACCCTGAGATCATGACCTGAACTGAAATCAAGACTCGGACCCTTAACCAACTGAGCCACCCTGATGCCCCAAGACTGGTCTGTGAAGTCTGGAGCTACAAGACTTACAAGCACAAAATGAGTGATAACGTCCCCTGAGCAAATAAACAGTGGGAAATGTCCCAGATCTGGACTGCCTTTTAAAGCAGTGTTTTTGTTTGTAGAGAGAAATTAAAAGTTATGATGATTATTTTTAATAAGATCACACCAACATTTATCTACAGCATCACTTCATTGGGGCAAACATAAATTGTCTTGAATTCTTCATTTCGCTTGTGTAGGGTTGTTAGATTAACAAAAATACAGGTTGCCCCATGCAGTAGTTCAGAATGAACTTACACTAAAACATCGCTATTTACTACTTATCCTAAAACAGTTATTTCTCTGAGATTCAAAAAAAATTTTTTTTAAGATTTTATTTATTCGACAGAGATAGAGACAGCCAGCGAGAGAGGGAACACAAGCAGGGGGAATGGGAGAGGAAGAAGCAGGCTCCTAGCGGAAGAGCCTGATGTGGGGCTCGATCCCAGAACTCCGGGATCACGCCCTGAGCCGAAGGCAGACGCTTAACCGCTGTGCCACCCAGGCGCCCCGCCTGAGACTCAAAATTTAACTGGATGTCTTGAATTTTATCCCACCACCCTACTTTACTGCGGATTCAGTAAAATGTGACTTTCCAAACTGAAGATTGAGATAAGAGTTTTGTGGTCGTGACGAGGGAAGATCAGCTGGAAAATGTTACCCTCCCGCTTTCTGAGTTTCTGTCTGTGCCTGGGAAACATAAGTGATGGAATGGGAAGATGAGAATTCAGAACAGGATGGCAAAGAAGGCGTTGGTCGGGAAGAGAGGCCGGGCACAAGGAGACAAAACAGAGAATAATACCTGGAAGGAAAGGGGTTCCTGGGAGAGACGATTGGAGAAGGAGGATGACCAGAGAGAAGAGGGAAATGGGAGCACTGAAAACTTTTTAAACAGACTGATGGCTTTCTCTGCTCTGCAGAGCTTGGAATTTCTCACGTGTTTATCAAGCGAGTTCTAAGAAGTTCAGTCCTTGCCCCCCAAGCCCCGCCGCTCCGCAAAGGGCTCCGGGCTCCCCCTGGTGGGTATCTTGGGTATCGTCCCCCCCCCCCCCAGCCCCTGCCTCATTTATCCCGGAGATTCCTTATCTCCCACTTTCCTTCTCAGAAGCTGCCCATCAGCTTCCTTCGCTCTTGCGGCCTTGCTATTTTTCCGTCGGTTTATTCATTCCGAGCCTGCCTTCGGTGTGACACCTCCCAACAGTCCTGGCCCCCGGGAACAGGCCACACAGAGCTGGTCATTGTTGCCCCGGTTCGGGGACCACCCGGGTGGGAGCAGAGGCTGCGCGCCGCTGCGGAGGCTGGATGATTGACAGCAGCCTCGGGTCAAGTGCCCAGCGGCCGCCCGGAAAGAGGGCTCCCTGCGCCCCCCCGCCCCGCCCCCTCCGCCGCAGGATGCTCTTCGCTCGGCTCCCACGCGGCGGGAACCGAGCCTCTCCTCTAAGCTCCCTTCAGACCCGGGCAATTAACAGCACTAAAATCTCTGTTTTCAACATGGTGTGTATGAATAAAGTCTTACAAAAAAGGGTTTTACTTGGAGAGTGAAACTATTTAACTTGGGAAAGGGAATCCTGCTGGGGGTGAGACAGTGGTGCTGAAGGGATAAATATGAGAAAAGGAACACACAGACCCCCAACTTCTCAAAGCGTAGGATTAAAAAATTTTGTTAGAAATGTATTTACTTACCAGAAACATTTTCTTAAAAAGTTAACCTGAAAATTTTCAGTTAAGTTGGTGAACAGATCTGTTTCCTTCCCCATCATCTTCTGCACCGCACCCCCCCCCGCCCCGCCCCGCCAGGCCATACAGTCACACCTTGACAGAGCGGATATACCCCTCAATCATAATGCCGTCTCCGCAGACCTCCCACAGGTTGATGACCAGCTTGTCAGATTTGTACTTGAGGGGGAGGGGGTGCAAAATCCAGTTTAAGCTGCAGAAGTCGGAAAAAGGCTGGTGACTGCTGGAGGAAGCGCTTCCCTGAATGCTTTTGTGTCCAGAATGTCCTACAGGTGTACACATATGGGTCCCCTCAAGGTGGCCACGGCTGGTTTGGTTCCCTCAGGCTGTCAGCAGTCTCCTTCCACTTCCCCAATCAACTATTTGAAGATCACAGATGCCTTGAAAAAAACTAGGATGTACTGATCAAACAGTGATTTGTAAATTTTTTGGTCAAAAGATCCTTCTGACTACCCTGACATTTGTGTTAACTTTCCTCTTCCTAGTTTTTTTCCTTTTGCGTGTTTCTCTGAACAATATTTTGGGAATCTGAAAAGTATATAAGTGAAACTAAAGATCATTTTGGTGAGCATTAACTTCATTATGGTGTTAAATCTTTCTATCCAAGAATATTGCATATCTGTCCATTCATTTAGGTCTCTCTCAGTCTTGCAATAAAGTTTTATGTATTTTTTTCAGTAAAAAAAGAAATCCTTCAGAGAACGGATGGAAATTAAAATGTCTACCCCAGAAAAAAGCAAATACACAGAACTTTCCCTACAATTTCAAGGGCAATGAAAACTCATTTAAGTCTTCACATGGATAACCTAAGGGTTTACAGACCCTACTTAAGAGCCTCTCTGTTACCTACGGGTAGAGGGAGGGTCAGTCTCCAGACGTAACTTCAACCTGGGCATTCCATATTATCATCTGCCAATTCTTTATTAAAAAGCCTGAGAGGACAAAGCAGTAGTCCAAAAGTTGTTCTTTATGAATAGAAGGGGTTCGCTACCACAGGGGCTGCTTCTGAAACATCCCTTGAGATCTTATTCAGCTCTTTTCATAAATGGCAGTAGTAATCACACAGATAAATCTACCTAATTTGAAGGCCAGACAGGAAATTACTTTTTTGGAAGAGCAAATGGTGGCATTACACTTTTCTAATCCCCACATGGAAATGATTCAATTTATCTGAGAAATTTATGTGGACAAGTAAGTGCAGGCCAAAACAGTGAAGTGCTTCCCTCATCAGCTCCTTTTGGCTCCAGTTCCAGGAGCTGGGCAGGGAGAGAACGTGTCCTTCCTTATTTCCTTGGGACTGGCTCCCCCAGCCAGTCCTTCCACAACGTTACCTAGTATCACCTAAAAAAAATCTGCATGGTATCCCTTCCCAGCATTGCCCTGAGCTCATTACAGTACTTCCATGGATGGGACACAGATTTTCCTTCGGGGAGAGGAATAACAACAACATACAAGGTCATAATGTAAAACTAATTTTTTCTTTATTGAAAATACATCTACAAAGTAATGCTTCTCAGTCCCCACGGGGTGCATGCTGATGCAGAGCCTGTGATGGGCTGGCCAGAGGATCATCCTAGAGGACTTGCTTTCCGTAAGAAATGGTTAGTATAAAAAAAGATCACACTGTGTAACAGAATTAATTTGACATGATTAATTTTTTGCTCTACTGGTGTCACGAGATGATAGCCATGGATATTAACTTTTGTAGTGTATTTCCCAAATAGAGCCTCGGCATTAAATAGTTACTCCACCACAGCCTAACGTTAACCTTTGTACACATGTAACGCTCACGATCTATATAAAAAATCTAATTGTATATCGGGGGGTGTATGTCTAGATTTTCAGTCTGTTAGCATAATTAAGTCCATTCTTTACCATTTTCGGTCGGAAACTCAAACACAGCTGGTATTGTCTGTGAGCTCCCACTCCATGTCTTTGAATGAATACTCCTCAGGGGGTAAAAAATTAATCTCCTCCAAAGCTGGGAGCCGCCTCGCCTGCGACTGATGCTCCTGCTGGCTTTTTCTTAGAACCACATTGGCGGTGTCTTTATACTGATTCGTCTTCTACCATTTCTCTCAGGGACACAAACAAAATAAAACCAAACCCCACTCCAGCCGAAGGTTTTGAACGATTTGCTAAGTGGAATTCCAACACAAAGATATCTTGTTTCTCTCATTCTAGGAACTTTTGCTTATAGTCAAAACCTTTTCAAATCAGAGACCACCCACCCAGCTCACGGAACTCTATTACAGAGAGAGCTCATTCATCTGACTTCTTTAAAAAATATAGACGTGCCTATGTTGATAGGCAAACTTCCTTGGGGGATGATTTTGAACTGAAGAGAAGTATTTCAGGTTAAAAAAAAAATGAACCTCTCCATTTTAAATTCTTCCTTAAAGATGGTGTATAATCTTGGGGTTTTTAAATCCTCTCTCTAGTGTCAGTCATGCTCCGTTCTTTCCTACCTGGCTCTTTAGTGTTCTATAGTAAGACCGTGGGCACCCTTGCTGGCTGCTAGTCTTACATTTTACTTTTTAAAAGTCTATAGTCAGTTGAGGAGTGGTGGGAGGCATCCATCCCAGAGCAGTCCCTTCCGTTTGGGAAGAGTAGGAAAGAAGGGAATCCTTCCCCTGTTGGGAAGAACTGAGCAGAGTTTCATGGATTATTCCACTCCTGGAATGGCCTCCAGCCTGGTGACTTGTGTAACTGACATTTTGGACACAGGACCCGGTAAACCATACAGCCATCCCTCCCCTATTTAGAAAGGTTCCTTCCTAGTAAGTGTCCTTTCTGAAAGTCCCATGCTCCATGGAATGGTACTTGCTACATGATGTTCCAAGGAGGAACAGAAGGCAGACTCTTCCATGACGTCACGGGATGTTTGGGCTAGAAGAGACCATACAGGCGTCCGGAGAACTCACTCATTTTACAGATGAGAACACTGAGGCCTGGAGATGAGATGTAACCTGCCCATGGCCACATGGAAATTTCACTCTATGTGAGTCCTCACAGCTGTGCTAGCTGTGTATTCATACTGCCCTGCTGTTAATAAAATCAGGACACAAATCAGAAGAGAAAGGGAAAAAAAACCCTTCTACTCTCCCACTGATAACCGATTACAGTTTATCAAGTTGTTTTAATACTAAAACTGAATTGTATTCTGAAGGATTTTTAACTTTTGAAAGTTGACTTAAAAGCATGTTTTAGCCCACTATTTGACTCTTTAGCTTATAAAAAAATCACATTTACAGTTTTGTGTGCCACATAAACATGTAAGATCTGATCTGACTCGCGAAATCCTCCCTTGTTTTTGGATGAATACTTCCCAATCCTATCAGAGTACCAGGAAAAGGGAGGTAAGGGGGCCTCCTGGAGAGAATGAGTTGTAACAGATGGAAACATTTTACAATGGTTTGCAAACACCTGCTGCTCAAGAAAACATTTTTTTGTGTTAGTCTACATCTTGGTTTCACTGTCAATGGGTTTCTCAGTCTCGCTTTCCTGGGCAATCAGCTGATACGGTTTCTTCATTTCGTTCTCTTCGATGACGGAATTACCCATTTCGACGTCTCGGTTCTTCAGCTCGTGCCGTGACAAGTGCTCTACAATGCCGGCTCCAAGGGAGTCTCCCAGCACGTTAGTGGTGGTGCGGAGGCGGTCCCTGAGGTGGGGGGTGGGGGCAGAAAAAACGGGGCTCCTGTGAACATCACGTGATTTCAGCTCATATTTTGAACCAGCTGCTAAATCTATTGAGGCATCTTTTAAAATGCTGCAAACATCAACGGCAACATTACATAATAGACACGTCTGTTTGTAACAGTAGTTACTCAAAGTTGTAAGAACACATAGATGACCAAGGTTCAATTACTACAGTACCAACAGTGGGGCATGACCTCTCCCTTTCTCCTATTTAAAAGTTCTCTTTGCCTGTCTTTCCTACAATTCACCCTCCTTTATACCAGTCGTCTTCAAAGGGTGATCCAGAGACCCCTGATGGCCCCCGAGGTCAAAACTATTGTCACAACAATGCTGAGATGGTTTTGGCCCTTTTCATTCTCCTTTCCCGATGAATGCCTGGGTGGGGTTTTGCAAGAACTACAGCACAACACTAAAGGTACCACAACAGACTGAGCGCAGAAGCAGTTAGGAGACCCCGGCTGTCTTGTATTAAGCCAGACACTAAGGAGATACCAAAAATGTAAAATGGTATCGTTCTTTTCCCTAAATTTTTGGTTTGGTAAATGATGTTTTTTTTTTGCAAAAACGTTATTTATGTTAAGATGTAATGCATTTATTATTGTAAACTTTACATGAATTTAACATTTAAAACATTCTGTTTTCCTAATATGATAAGTGTTGATAGCTAAAACCCACACAGATAAAAGCTTTTTGGGTCCTCGATAATTTTTAAGTGTAAAGGGGTCCTGAGGCTAAAAGCTTTGAGAACCACAGCTCTATACTGTAGAAGTCCTCATGGCAGTTGAGTGCTGACTGGGCCCAACAGTGGGCGGAATGCCAGGCATCACTGCCCGAAATCCTTAAGCACCATGGGGAGGTGGGTGGCATTATCATCTCCATGTACAGAGGAGGAAACCAGGACAGCTGGGAACCTGCCCAACGTCACACAGGGCTGGGATGCAAACGCAGATCCAAGCGACTGTGGGACTCATGCTCTCAACTGATTACCCTCCTCCCACTTATCGTGCCTTCAGCACACCCGTCAGCTCTTCATAGTCCTTCCAGCGAAGGCAACACACAGGAGACTCCAACACCTACTGTATCCTTCTAGGCCTTCACTTTGGGCATCCTGTGGAAAGTCTTTTTTCCAAGTGAAAGGGAATTTATGAGACAAAAGATGTCAGCTAGAAGGGCGTGGGGAACATGGAAGAGGGATGGGCCCCCCGAGATTAGGGTCTGAGGGGATGGAGGGTACCTTTCTTGGAACTTTCCCCAGAGCCACAGTCAATTCTACTTAATGACGCTAGTGCTCTTCCCACTGCATGACCGCCCCTCTCCCTCCTGGGTTCAGACGGGAACATCTGCGCTGCATTACGCCATTGGAACGGGAAGCACAAGGAGGAGGGCCTGAGCCAGCGTGGGAGGCCTGTCGTTCTGCTCTGGCCACCGTGGGGATGTGTTGCGCAATTCGGAAAATGCCTTGCTGATTTATGTTGGCTTCGCAGACGGCCAGTTTCCCAATCGCTGAATGGCTTTATGGAGTGAGAAGTGTACTTGCCGGCTGTGCCCCACGGGCTGATAAGGGCGTAAGCACACTTGGCGTAGGGGCTGGGTCTCCAGATAAGGGCAGGGACTAAGCAGTGACGGCAATTTAATCACAGGCACGCTGCCCCTCTTGGTGGAGCCCTTCTGGCAGGTAGGCCAAGCTGCCTGGTGCCCTGGAGTAACAGAGGGGGCCTTGCGACAGCACGCTGGCCGGCCGTCCAAGCATACTCACAGGAACCAGTCCACGGCGATGATGAGCGTGATGTCGTCGGTGGGCAGGCCCACAGACGTCAGCACAATGACCATGGTGACCAGGCCCGCCTGAGGAATCCCAGCTGCCCCGATACTGGCAGCCGTGGCTGTGATGCTGTGAAAAGAAGTTCCAAAACATAAAACATTTGCACACCTCCCCCCAAACAGAGAGTGTGTCCTGCAGACCACGCCAGGGGCAGCAGTGTCTGCCTTGCCAAGTTAACAGAGCAGGATATGCTTTAGAAAAACTTAAGGAGACTGTAAAAAAAAAAAAAAGCCACTGAGCTAACAATAATATTAACTAATATTTATCAAGGGCTTATTAGGTGCCATCAGATACGCTAAGCATGGCTTATCTCATTTGAGCCTCACAACAACCCTTAGGAAGTCGGTCCTATTATTATAGCCATTTTTAAATGAATGCATTGGTGCCAACAGACTTTTTCACATACCTGAAAATATTTAAGGTCAAAAATACTGTAGAGTTACAATAACAATTTGTTTCCTGTTAACTCGTCTATGCAAGTAGAGGATTGTAAAGATACTGAACTTGTACGGTTAATGTGGTCAGAAAAAAAATCAAATGTATTAATTCAAAAGCAAAATGATTCATGAACAAATTTCTGTACCACTATAAGTATTTTTTATGGAGGTGGTACAGACCTGACTTGTAAGGCACACAACCTTGTTTGGGACTCTGTTAAATATCTATTTGATATAGGCTGATGTGAGAAGGTGAAAATGTTTTATAAAGAGTAAAATACTACCTTGATATAAAGTGGAATTAATAAAAGTCAGTCTGTAGAAGAGACTATCGTGTTCCCTTATATTGTTGCTCTTCTATGGTACTAGAAGCTTTACCTGGTCTACGGCTGCCCAGCGTGAAGACTAGAGGCTGGAGCTTAGACTAAGTTCTGGTCAATGAGATACGGGTGAAGTGATCACGCACCTTGCAGGCTGTGTCCTCCTCCGCTTCACAGGGGCTAGGATTCGAAGGTGGTGAAAAGCTATCCGGACCATTTGGACGAGGGTGCTACCTCACGGATGATGGAATCAAAGCCTGGGTCCCTTACCCCGCATATTACACCGCATAAAACACTTACCAGCCTTGAGGGCTTTGTGGAGTAATGGAGAAAGTAAGTCACTCTTAGTGTTATTATAATGTTTTACTCTGTCACATGCAACTGAGCCTTTTTTATAACTCAGGGCTTTTCAACCAGTTTGCCAAGGTATGCCCACGAATGGGTTATGGTGAGCTGCGATATTCATCTCCTAACCCCAGTGTAGCTAGACTGTGCTCAGGGCTCCCAGAACGCCCAGGCCAGTCACGTCTGGCTGTGACCAGCCTCATTTTTTTTTTATAAGCTATTATTGTTTTCTAGTAACTCAAAACATATATACAGAGTCTAACATAACTTATTTCTAGATAAACATATATGTACACACACACACACACACACACACACACTCACTCACAGTGGGGGAACTGACAGAGATTAAAACTAGACTGAAGTGACATGAAAACCAAATGCAAGCCATAAATCTGGACTTTATCCTGGTCTAGGGGAAAAAGTTATAAAAGACATTTTTGGGGCAACTGGGGAAATTTGGATGTATACTGGATATTCTTCAAGTATTTTAAAGAATCTTACTATTGTGGTTTTATAAAAAATGATTCTTATTCTCAGGAGACGCATGTTGGACTATGTATATGTAAAATATAAAGAAGGCAGAGAAAGAAAGAAGCAAAAATGGTAAAATGTTAACAATTCTTGGATCTTGGTAGATGTTTGTTGTAATATTATTTCAACTTTCCGTTTGTAAGATAATTTTTATAATAAAGAGTTGTAAAAAAAATCTGACTTATTTTGATATCCAAAATAAATTGCTAATAATTATTAGAACACACACAATGAACAGTAGAGTCTGATCTGGCTTGTGAGGCTTAACGTCTCCCTTACACTTACTTATTGGTCTGTTGTGCAGAACGGACACTCAGTAAGCCAAAACAGGGCGTTATAATCACATATACACATGCATATGCGTGGGCTATCTCCAGAAGAACATAAAAGAAATTAGCAAGCAACAGTGGCTGCCTCTGGAGAAGGAAATTGAAAAATCAGGGGAAGGTATGGAAAGGAACATTACCTTTCACTAGACACCTCAAATATAATAGTTAAAAAAGCAGTCCATAGAAATAAAATTCTCAACCTGTTTGTCAATGGGGTCTCTCACTATTTTATACTGCCTAAAAATTAACCCAAGAGAAAATGCTAATCCAGTTTTTCAAGTGTATTTTAGTTTTTTAATACTGGCAATAAAAGCCAACATATTTTAATGCCTTTTAAAACTGAAGAATAATCTAACATTTTTAAAAAAGAAATATCCATACTATGTATTCTGTAGATTTTAAAAGAGCTAGATGTTTTATCGACGGTACACTGATAAATCAATCCAGGGACAAGCAGTATGCATGGCATGATTCTATTAATTATACAAAGAGTGTATGTGTGTCTAGGTGTCGGAAAAGGTCTTTATACCGCAAACATTAATAGTGGTGACCTACAGAAAGATGGGGGTGATGGTGGCAGGGAAGTTCCATTTTTTTGACTTCTACATCTGTTTTAGTATATGTGCTGCCGAAGCGAGCACAACTTCTACATTTCTGTATCATTAGAACTTCATTATTAATAAATGTGTACATCTGTACTTTTTTAAAAAAATGAATAAAAATATCTAAATATCAAAAGTAAATCTACTGCCACAAACCCCAACCTCCTGTTTATGTTCGATCCCCTTTCCAACCAGTTTCTTCATCCAATCCTGATCATCTTCTCATCATTTAAAGGCATTCTTAAGAAAATGCTGTGTAGAATTTTCCTCATACCTGATTGTAATGATCTGTCCAAAGTTCAGCTCGAAGTTGTTAACTTGAGCGATGAAAATGGCAGCCAAAGCCTCATAGAGGGCGGTCCCATCCATGTTGATGGTGGCCCCCACTGGGAGCACGAATCTGGTGACACGTTTGTCCACACCGTTGTTCTCTTCCAAGCACTTGAAGGTGATGGGTAGGGTAGCAGAACTGAGAATGGTAAAAAAAAAAAAAAAAGGGGGCGTGTCAGCTGACCCTCCAGATCTTTTAGACCACGACTGTATGTTTGGTATTTTGGACAGAGTTCCTTCCTCTCCCATGCCCTAATTTAAAGGGAACTAAGTCAGCACTTGTAGAAATAGGGGAACAGGGTTAGAACAGTGTGGGTTGCCTCCCTGGGTTATGTGGCAGCTCTCCCACTCCTGGGTTCTTCTGTGAGGCATACTTGTGATTATTCCCCTCTCCCCACACCTGTGCTGAGTGACTGCCATCTTTCCCTCAGGCACAGGTCAGCTGGAAGAGAGAGAGGACGGTGGGCAGGAAAGGAATAGCTGATTTCCATATGTCTCCCCAAAGGGTATACAGCCAACCATTCCCTGAATCCCAACTAGGTCTGATTAGCACCTGCGTGAAAATGCCAATTCATATACCCGGAAGTTTAAAACCCAGAACCGCCCCCCCACCCCACCGCCACCACTACCAGGATTCTGGATCAAAGTTAAGTTTGAGATACATATTCTGATAGGAGTGAAGACACACATACGTACGCACCTGGAGGAGGTTCCGAGAGCCGTGATGAGTGCTTGCAGCAACCCTCCGATAAAAACCCAAGGGTTCTTCCGCGTTACCAGGAAGTAGAGGAGGGGCAAGACAATGACGGCGTGAATGAGCAGGCCGACGATGACAGTCACCGTGTACATGGCAAGCTGCCCCCCAATCACTCCCATGTCTTCCATCTCAACAATTTTCCCTGCAATCAGGAAGAGGATGCCCAGAGGGGCGTACCTATGCAGAAGCAACACAGGCACGGTTGGAAGTCTGGTTTCTGACGAGCTAACCAGCTATTCCACAGAAACGACCAAGTGACAAGAAAACGCGACAGAGAGCTGATAGCTGAACTTTCTGTGCCCAGGATACTATGAGAAATTGCAGAAATCGTTAAGGTTTTTTTTTTTTTAAATATAAATAACGCATAATAAGGCCTTCCGCTCACTCAGAATTTCTCTAGGTCACAATTTTTTTTTTCTTTTCTCCTGAGCCTATGAAAAAAAGACAGGTACAGAGGTTTTTAAACTCACTTCTTTTTTCTAGATCACTCTCCTTTCACCCCACCTGGGTTACTTTTGCGGTCCTCAGATGGCACCCAACTCCCCCTGCCTTCTGTTCTCCTTCTAAGTACTCTGAACAGCCAGAATCCACTGACCCAATATCCAGACTTTTGGGAGCATTTCCCACATCAGAGCCCGATTTCCAAGTTAAAGCAAGATGCACACAATACCATTTCAGTGTTTTAGATTTGCAATCATCTCTCTTAAAAGTCTTTCTTTTCCCACGTAACACGCCACTTACAATATTACTTAGTATTGGTCCTCAAATCAACTCTTAAATTTACTCTGAGAGTAAGTTTTATGCTATAGTGGGAATGGAAAACTAGTACCATTTGCCGCAGACTGAAGGCAACTATATAATAAATGCAAAGCTAAAATTAATAATGTGCATGTATGTATTACCACGATCAGGTTATAGGTGTTCTAATTAAGTAATTATCACCCACAGGCTGCTACTGGTATTTGTCATCTTCCCCCTGCAGACCGGCAAGAAGAAACAACTGAGACACAAAATAACTTGTACGTAGAACCACCTTTGTTGCATAAAGGTCCCTCTGCCCCACTTTCAACTTCCTTTGTCTGATGGGCACAGTAAACTGCAACCAAACTCACGTTACCAAAAACAGAGGGGCCAATCACCCTTGAGAAGGGTCTGCTGGGAACTGTGGAGGTCTTATTTCAAGTTGAAAATACAATGCTTCTTTTAAAAGTCCTTTCAAAACACAGGCCAGGAAATTATAAGAGTACCTGTTTTCAGAAAAGTAATAACTCAATGTTGAACGTGCAGGCGAATGTACAGCTTGAAAAGCTACATGTGAGGTTCGTTCAGCAGCCTTGAATGGGTTTCTTTCATGAAAGAGGTGAAAGGTGGAGGCATTTTAATAATATGAAGATAAATGTCCACTTTCAGCTCTGCCAGGATTTCAAAGGAGGGGCCCCAGGATTTCAACCGAGGGCTCCTGTGGAGATCACATTCTGATCAGCCTTCGTGCCCAAGTTCATATCCACCTCGTACAAGCTCCTGAAAAATGGATTTCTCTGGGCCTTGGTGGCCATAAAGACAAAGGGTATTTTTAATCATGTTGGTGAGTACTTTTCTTAGAAATGGATGCCTTCCTCCTACCAGTGCCAAGAAGGGAGTCTGGATTAGAAAAAAAGGATAAAGGGAAAGCAACCCCCACATGAGGCCTAAACCAATCAAAGGGTTCTCTCCCAGCTGGGGAGAATTTACTTTCCAAGGTCAATGTTCCTCTGCGGATTTAGTCTTTTCCTTTGTGTCCTACTCTCAACTTTACTTGAAGGAAGTTTTATTATGAATTGTGGATTGGCATTCTCTAACACTTCCCATGAGTCCTTTGGGCAGGCAGCAGGACTGCCATGATTTTACATTTCTTTCCAAGAGCTAAAAATGGAGGAGAGGAGATCTCACTTTTTCTGACAGTCAAGGGGCCTCTACGTGTGCTTTGCCCTCTACTGTGAATGCTCTTCTCTTGGCACACTGTGTGGCTAGTTTCTCTGAGTCATTCAGATCTTAGCAAAAAAGTCACCTCCTCAGAGGCCAAAATCCAAGGCAAATTTTGTGCTTCCTCCCCAGTCACTTTTTATCACATCACATAAAATAAAATCTGCTGTTTTACTTTTTCACAGTACTTGTTACTAAAGCATTCGGTTGATTTGTCTATTTTTCTATATCCCTTAAAAGACTGTAAGTTCTGGGACATCCTTGTCTGTTTTCTTCACTGCTATGTTCAGAGTGTGTGGCACTGTATGCTTGGTATATAGTAGACAATAAATAAATATATACTGAACGAATAACTAAATAGATATAAAATGAAGGAACGAGGAATGGCATCCCACTAGCCCTGGAGTAAAGAAGTAGACACCTTTCAAAAACGAGAAAGCAAACTTGTTAAGAGTGGCTTACAGACAGGATCCAAGGCCACTACAGGCCCCGACAATCACTAGATTTCTTGTGCTTACCCCAGTGAGATTGTTGCAACTGGCTATCCTGCCTGGCGGCATCTTCCTCAGCATAGAACCCATGCTGATGGCAATGAGCACCTGTAGACAGCGTATACAGCAAATGGAAATACGTACCACATTATCACTGCTACCAATCTCATGATGGCTTCATTAAGAGAATCAAAGAACTCTCTCAGGGCTTGCCCCTGCTCTTTCATGTTGCCAATCACAAATCCAAAGCACATGGAGAAGACAACCAGTCCCAGGGCATTGACCCCATTCACAGACCCTGGAACCGGGACCAACTCCTCTCTGATCCTTGTAAGAGTCTCCATGGCCTCTGACACATTGTTTATCACGGCACCCACGAGCGTTTCATTGGACTGGATGGGCACTTTAAAGCTTCTCTTCTCATAGTTGGTTTTAAACTTAAAAAAGAAAAGGCACAACAGGGGTTAGAGGTGATTTTTCTTTTTACTTTCTTATTCTCCAAATTTTCTCTAATGATATACGTTACCTCGCATTTGGAGACTACGGCTATAGAAGGTATCTCGCATCTGACCTGTGACAAACCTCTACTACTTCCTCAGCACGGACACACACCCCCAATGCAAGACAATCGTAACAGGAAAGAGGTATCTGGTTGAAGAGTCTGGACTAGACATATACATGTGTTTTTGCCTTCTTCTGAAACCCTAAAAAAATAGCCAAAATGGGCTTTAAAAAAACCCGTAAATCCAAATATTCACATCGTCCCTTTACTATCTATAGGATCATGCTATGGGATCATGAACAAATCTCCAATCATCATTTTGGTCTTACTTACATCTGTGAAACAGAAATAACCACAGTGGTTCTATCTCACAGGGCTGTTGATCAAATTAAGCAGAATATATGAGAATGCCTTGTAAGTTTTAAAGTACGACACTAAGGTTGGCTAATGGGGCTCAGTAACAAAGCCCTTTGGGGACCAGACTTAGTTGGAGATTTCAGCGAACATTAAAAATTTAAAAATCCCCTATGCACCTCTACGTTTATAGCAGCATTATCTACAGCAGCCAAATTATGGAAGCAGCCAAGTGTCCATCAATAGGTGAGTGCATGAAGAAGATGTGGTGTATACATTTACCACATGGACTATTATTCAGCCATAAAAAGAATGAAATCTTGCCATTTGCAACAACATGGATGGATTGAGAGAGTGTAATGCTGAGCGAAGTCAGTCAGAGAAAGACAGATACTTAAGAAACAAAAACCAAAAAAAGAGACAGACAAACCAAGAAACAGACTCTTAGCTATAGAGAACAAACCGATGGTTATCAGAGGAGGGGGTGCAGGGGATAGGAGAGGGGGGCTATAGGTGATGGGAATTAAAGAGTACACTTATCGTGATGAGTACTGAATAATGTATAGAACTGTTGAACCACTCTATGGTATACCTGAAATTAACATAACACTGTATGTTAACTATACTAGAATTGTAGAATTAAAACAAAACTTAGTGAAATTAAAAAAAAATTTAAAAATCCCAAAACAACCGTCTTCAAGGCATTTCTGATAGAATCAACGCATTTCTGATACTATCAATAGATGCTTGATTAATAGCTGAGGGTGACAACCCAATTCTCAAGTCTATAAAGGAATTTCTCTTCCTACTCAAGTTAGTCTTTTCCCAACAGCTTCTGCATAGATGGGCCAGACAGAAGATGCAGAGTCGATGATTGTGACCGTATAAAACAATCAAGCCCATCCATCTATCTATGATTTTAATGAGAGTAGAATCCCCAACCTTTATGTTGACGGTAGTAAAGGATCAGAGAGTAATGATGTACGGATGTTGACTGGGTCTACAGTCCAGGGGAAGAACACACAGCTGTACATGAAGTGCTGGGCCATTTCTCTACCAAGAGCGAATGGGAGGGGCCCCTGGGTGGCACAGCGGTTAAGCGTCTGCCTTCGGCTCAGGGCGTGATCCCGGCGTTACGGAATCGAGCCCCACATCAGGCTCCTCCGCTATGAGCCTGCTTCTTCCTCTCCCACTCCCCCTGCTTGTGTTCCCTCTCTCGCTGGCTGTCTCTATCTCTGTCGAATAAATAAATAAAATATTTAAAAAAAAAAAAAAAAAAGAGTGAATGGGAGACTTTTTTGTCCAGTGGGGAACCACTACTCTCCAACAAGGACATAGCCAGCTGTCAATACTATGGACACATCCCTGAACAATCATTGATACTGCTGGTAATTCTAAGTAACAAAGAAACTGGCCCGTTTTAGTCTCCTGTTCCAGGCAACTCTCAAATCTCTATTTCATTGGGATGCTTATGCATTTTATGGACTGTCTAGGTAGATTTCCTATCCTGATTAGCCTTTCCTATGGCTCCAACTCTTTCCCCTCAGACACAGTTTGTAGCGTACAGAAATTGCAACCTCATTTGCATTCTGGTCTAAGACAAATAGATCTGGGAAGATACATTTGCTTCCCTTTCAAAATCTTGTAAATGCAATCCAAAACCAAATACAATTAATCTGCTCGAGTCAGCACTTTTCCTAGTGCTGCTAGAAATCAGCACTTTTGATGTTGCCCAGTGCCAGCTAACTAACTAGAATAGTCAGCCCCATGGTGCTGGGGTTGGCTGGTTGGATTGAAAGGGGTTTATTATTTATGGTTATTGCAGGTTTTGAATAAAGAAAATTTGATTTTGGCTTCTTAGACTCTCTTTTTTTAAAAGAAAGGATTCTGTTTGAATTTTGCAGTGTGTGCATTCATTACCTATTAAAAATAGTCAATAAAAATTTTAAAAAGGGGGGAGGGAACCAAAGCATGACTTGAATGTATAAAAGTTAGTCCTCCATAAAGTAGGGGTTTTCTTTTTTTGCTTTAGAGATCCTAAGGAGAAGGGTTAGGGGATTACAACTAGGATGAAGTGACACCACCTGGAGAAATGCTGGGGAACTATTACTTAACCCAGAATGTCTAATTGTTTTCCTTTTAATATTTTGGGCAACAAAGCTTTTTTATTCAGGTGAAGTTACAACGAACTTTACCCCCAACAGTAAAATGTATTTGTATCCGTAACACTGAGAGCAGAGAATCGAGTAGATATGGGCTAAAAGGAACTGGACCTCACTATAGCTTCCAGGCGGGTGTCTCTTCCCTCTCCAGGAAGCAGAATGCAGGAGCAGGAAGAGGGCAGAATTTGCAGTCAACGTGATGAATTTGAATTCTGGATCTACCATTTATTACTTGTGAGATCTTGTGCCTTTTAAATAATCCTTCTGAATTAGCATAGATGAGTTGCCTCATCAATGAAATGAAGACAATGATACCCATTCCATTCATGTGAGGACCAAATACAACATTAGTGCTTGGCACATTGCAGGCATTCAAGAAATGATACGGTTCCTCCTTTAGAATCTATAAGGCCCTTAGTAGACTTCTAAAAAACAACCCATTGGTTTTTAAAATTAAACCCAGAAACTTGAATAATCTCCCTAATCTTTAAAGCAAGTTGTAGATGTGTTTATACTGGAATTTGTTTGCTTGGTGGGCTTTCATTTGTGGAATGTGGGGGCATAGAGAGGGAGGGAGTGTTCTGATTGGCCTTCTTAATAATTAACAGAGACTTAATCAGTTATTTGTATGCAAGATTTAGAGTATCTGGCAACTAGTAAGCCTTCAATACAAGGTAAGACCTCCCCACCCCTTGCAAATTCCCCAGAAAACCCGAGTGCTTTCTATCTGGTTGGCAAGAGTGTTCTTACTGTGGAGAAACGGAAAAAATAAAATAAAATAAACAAGAGGGTCCCAACTGTGTGGTATGCCAAAGAGGAATTTCAAAAGTGAATTAGTGGCTATAGAGTGTTTACCTGTTTAAAGCAGGCTTCCACCAGATTTGGAGGGAACATATTCCTGCAAAGAAAATAATGGTCATTTAAAAAATGTCTCGAATAGTAAGTTTGCTTCTTAAATACTTTTTCATTGGGTCTAAGGTAAAGATGTATTGAACTAAGCAGCAAATGGATAAAAAGAAAGGTTTTGGTGACTTTTATGACTTGAAGTGGGACATACTGTCATCCCTATGTGGGGCCCATGTAGTTCGTATTTTTCAGGGAAGTCTCAAATTCAACTCATCTGTCCTTTTGTCAAACAATGGGATTTTTAAATTTGGTAATTATCTCATCAAATCCTGCTCCCAGGAAGAACCAAAGTGAGAACGGAAACACCTTTGGTTATAAACATTCTGGTTAACTGAGGTATTATTTAATAGCAGCCATTTTGATTTTATGCCATGTGTCCAGGGACCAAATGTTCTGAATCAAATGTCATGGTCAGACTGTGGCATTTTGTTCCCCACAAAGTCCTTCCAAAGGCCAGCTGGGGGATGGCATACTGACCCTGAATTGCTGGCGCTTTTGAGGCTTTTTGGTGACCAATGGGGAGACGGCTCACGAAATTTAAACTTGTGGTCCATGTGGCAAGGCTTGTCACTTTCTCAGAGCAGTGTTTGAGTTCATGGTGGAGTTCAAGGGGCCATAATCTACCTGGGGAGTCTCTAACCGGCTGCATGAACTTGGCCAAGTCACTACACCCATTTAGATCTCTGCTGATTTATCTGTTAAAGAGGAGATTGGAATAAACTATCCTTAGGGCTCCAAGGTTGAAGACTGTGGGACGAGGAGACATGGCCCAGGAACTTGCAAAGCCTGAGATTCTAGCAGTTGTGTGCTATCAAAGTCATGTTTTAAGGTCATCAACTCTTGTCCCTTTCTTCTTACTGCCTAGACAATCCTGTTTCCTTTTCCTTCCTATCTATGCTCTATGGATCTGTTTATATAAATCTTGAGAGAAATGTGAGTTCAGGAGATTTCAGGAAAAATGCTTGAGCCAAGTGACTGGTGGGGATAGGCTACTCATACACCTACCACTGGGGCAAGGAGAGGCAGAAACACACAGCACTCCGATGGATCAACCAGACTTGGAATGACAAGATCCCAGTTCTTCAAACAAGGAGTGGAAATTATACAGAAGAGAATATAATAAAATACTCCTAACCTAACCTACCTGATGGTAAAGCTCATGGAAAAAATGGTGAAAAGCTGTAATTAATTTTATGAACTACATAAAATCATAGCATCAGGTGACAAGTTGATATGAAATAATGTTATAGGGTGGCTTCTTGGCTTCTTACCTTCAGATAATTGTGATTAATTCCCTACAAAGGGCTTTCAAGAAGAGGCTCTAAGGGGCTGGGTTGTGCTTATATACAGATGGGACAAAGTCATTCATGGTAGAAACAGAAGTGCTGCTGAAGGGAGCCTTTGTTGCTCAAATCTCTCTTGAATCTACCTGTCAAAGACCCATCCCTTGAGATGGCATGTGGTATCAAGTCCCTAGGAGGAGTTTCTTTCAGATGATCAGCGAGGGACCCTTTAGAGTAGGCATCTAGGATTGGCCAACAAGTCACTCTGTAAGGAAGTCGTACAGAAAGGAGGAGAGCGCTTGGTTTCGGGAGGACAGGCCGAGAAGGCTACATGGTGGAGGAATGCTGAGCAGGTGAGAAATCTAGAGGCTTGTGCTGGGGTACCTTTCATTTGCCCTTCTAGATCCACTCTCCATCCTGCTCTGTGCCCTAGAAGGCTGACCCCTCAGGTTGTAGCATGTGGGCTCTCTTGCCTTCTGGCTTCCTTTTTGGGTTTGTGCAGTGGGATGTGCTGACAGATCACAGGGTAGGAGGAGAGAGAAGTGGACGGATATATTCTTCAGCTCTCTGACAGGTTGGCAGCAGCTCCCTCCATCCTAATTAGCACTCCTGTTCTTATCATAGGGCCCTTTTCCAAGACCACAGCTCTTCCCACATCCCTTCCTTTGCCCCTCAGAGCTGGGGTTGATAACAAAACAGCTTCCTGTCGCTGGTAGCGCCTCGCCATCCCTTGTAAGTTCCTTAACCCTGCCTGTACCTTTCTGAGCCCCTTTCACTGATCCTTTTGAATATGCACTATGCTTCCTGCCAGGATCTGACTGATGCAAGGGCAGGTGTGGAGAGAGAGCAAGCAGGAAGGTGCGAGGATCAAACACTGGTTTACTTCACTGTTCTGTGTGAGATGACTCTACCATCAAGTCTGTTTCAAGTACTGGGTAAGACTCATTTGCAATCGGTGTATGGTTTGTACACAGAACAATGCTAAAGAAGCCATCCTTTAATCTTTCATTGCTGGTCTGCCAAATCCTTTCTTCATGAATAGTATAAAAGGAAGACCTTAGAACAGGTATGACCAGATGACCCTTAAAGTCCTTTCTGGACAGAAACTGTTGTGCAGAACAGATGATGATACAGATGACAAATTCTACATTAGAAGAGTCCCACCAACAGGCTATAGTTGAGTAAAAACTAGCCTCCAACAGCAAGGCAGTAGGGTAAAGACTTATTAACATTCCAAGGTAAGCTGCACAGCTGAGAGGAGAACTGAGTGATCAGATTCTGAACCCTAAAAGCAAGACACTCAAAATCTGTATCCCCTCTCTGCTCCTCACCTCTTTCCCATTAGATCAGAAAATAAAACCTTTAATTCTGTTAGGCAGAAGTAAAGATGTGACTTTCATTACAAGCCTAGCGAGGTTGGTTCCGTTAGACACCTGTTCTGCAGTCTGACTAGCTCCCCAAAAAGAAGGGCTGCAGTGGTCAAAACACACCCAAAGGGGCGGGCTTGCAAGGACGTACCTGATCAAATCCAGGAAGGCGTCTGCAGCTGTCACTTGTACAATTTTGCCTTCTCTGTGCATGTTTTCCTTTGTGCCCTTCCCGGGATGGATGATGATGACAATGATTATGCCAATCACCACGGCAATGATGGTCGTAGTCATGTAATAGACTACGGCTCGCATTCCCATCTTCCCTGATGCCTTACTATCTAGGGCCGCCATTCCTGGTGAAGGCAAACAGAAGGAGATTTTCAGGAAGTCAGTCCAGAGAATTCTCCAGAGGAAGGTAACGGGGACAGTAATTCCTTCTACACCCCCTTACCCTCATTCCACCCAGCAATGGGATCTTACACAAGTTATGAGAACCTGGCATCAGATTTCATCAGGGCATCATAAAAGGTGAAGGAAAAAAGCCAAAGAACGGCCAGTCATCAGCTGTGTCAGCAAACACCTGATCACCCGTTTCCTGTCTCAAGAGCTGATTTCACATGGCTCTCTACTGATTTAAAAGGGCAATCAAATTCTTTCCCAGGTGATTACTGGTTGGGGAAGCTATGCGTGTAAATAGTGAGTAGTGTGTGTGTCTCTGTAGATGAAGAAATACTCAAAAAAATTTCTGGCAGTATAACCTGAGCATATCTCAAGTCACTGTGGTGACTCACACAGATAAACTGGCATTAAATTCTTTTAAAAGACTTATTATTTTATATGTGTACTTGGGAGTCTTTTTTTTTTTATGTTTTTATGCAAAATATAAGCCATTATTCTGATCACCTAACAATTTATTGTCAATTTGCAGTTAAATTAGACATTGGGTTATAAAACCAAAGTTCTCAAATAGTTTCTCGGTGGTTTTCTCATCTCATCAAAATTTTAAAAAAATTCTCTTTTTTGGTGGGGTTCTTCTCCTGTTTCCACCTTCTCCCCTGGGCATGGAGTACCTCATCCCATGTTAAACATCTTCGCCCCCTCGTTTTCAGGACATCTGCAAAGTCTACCTCAGGTGAGGTGTTATCCTAGATAAAAAAGGAGGTGTGACTTTCAAGATTTCCCTTCCTGCTCTAGCAAACGAAAAGATCTTAGTGTCTCTTGGGATGGTAAAAAATTGGAAATGACACAAAGCCCTCAAAAGATTAGATTATAATAATATGGGCTCTTCTGTTTCATTAGCTATTTCTTCACTTTTCTTCTTTCTTTCCCCTCCCTAATCTCATGAAAACACGAAAATCCAATTATAGTATAATCCAATCATAACAAATGGGACTATTCTCTTTACTATTTAAAATTGCATTTTTATAAATGTATTAAAAGGTTATACTGTACTCCAATGATCAGTATCAGATTCTAATAGAGATTTAATCTTAGGTAGTGACCCTGTTCATACCAACATATTTAGAGTAAGGTAAAGTATTGAAAAAAATAGTATCCATGACTGGGCTGAGTTTGCCCCAAAATGTGATATAATGGTAATTCCCATGAGAACTGAAGCCAGGGCTTTCAGTTTATCATTTCATTTGTATTTGAATATCATTTATAATTTTCATAATAAGCACTTACTTATACCTGATATGTTCTTACTTTTAACAACCCATAATGCAGATTAAAAAACACTTAAGTGACTGTCTAAGGTCTTAGTCAACACCAAGTAAAACGGAGTGGGAACTTAACTTTGCTCTTATGTCACTAATTTTCATATACTTTCTGCTCCTGAGGAGACAGCTGCAGCTCCCACAAACAAGGAGACCAATTTGGCTTTAATGCATGAACTTAGCTTCTCTTACCCTTGCCCTGGGTTTCCATTTACTGGGATGGAGCCACTTCAATACTTTGTCAACCTTAAAAATGGGCTAATCTGTTTTCAGTCCAATGTCCCCTCCCCCCATTTTCATCCTCAGGTCTGAATCACATCTCAAATATCTTGGCTTCCCGTGCTTGCAATAATTTCTCAGAAGGGGCCCACTCTCTTTCCCATTATTGCCTGAGCTTGTCACCACTGAAGCCTGAAATTCCTCGGCGGCGAGTGGTGTGGGCACAATAGGCCGGATATCTCTGCTAGGGGGTACCAGGCAGCAGTATTTTCTTCCTCCGAGATGCTTTCTTTCCCTCTCGCCTTCTATTCTGTGGTGCTGTTCCGTTCTCACGCCAACTCTTCTCTGACGCTCCTGCCCACTACTCCCGACCTATAGCTATTCAGAGAGAGCGCTAAGTGGTCACGGCAGAGCACTGGAAACCAAAGTGGCAAACAAAGGAGGAGGCTTAAATCTCCCTCCCTCCCACTGCAGGGCTAGGGATGGGGGGAGTTATCCCAGAGTCCACAGCTATACGGCTATCAATGGGAAGAAACGAAGATTCTTATTTATAGGATTTTTTTTTAATTTAAAAAATGAAAACCAATATGAGAGTGTTTTCTCCATACTTTTGAATTCTGAAATAGCTGAAGACAACCACCAAGCCATGTTTTCAGCAGTGAGCCCAGAAGGAGAAGCGACAGTCAAACGAGAGGCTCACCAACCTCTACATATTGACCCTTTTCATTTGCTAGAGAACAGAGCAACAGCTGCTGTGATTTCAGCCAAGGAAGGAGGGGTGTGTGGGGTAGGGCAGAAGAGCTTCATGAACCAATTCTCCAAGTAGGTCCTTTCCCGAGAGGGGGCCCTGGTGTCCCACACAGGCTGCTTGCCTCTCTCTGCCCCTGGTCCTCCACCCCTCTTCACCACCTGCCAACTCTGACCACTCCCCTTTTCTCTGACACGGGCTCTTAAAACTAAAGGTACCACCATGAACAAGGTGTCGTGAGCACAAGAGCAGGATGGATGTGGACAATCTGCCAGACACAGGGCCTGAAAGAGAATGGTCCTGATACCGGTGGAACCAGGAAAATGGAGGATAAGCTCCGGAAGACAAAACCTAATGTGAGCGGTGTCTCTCTTCCTCTCTCTTACTCAAACCCAGTGACCATCTCTGATCCCCAGCCTCATGAAATCCAAGACAAAGCTCTACACCAGAGACTACACACAAATGTTCGAGGGTCTGGGGGCAAGGGAAAGTACTAAATCACTTTGTAGAAAAGGGAACTTTGGCAGGAAGTGCCCTAAATGTTTGGGAAGGGAAAATTTTAATTGAGTCTTGTCACTTCAAAATACGTGGAAGAAAAGGAAGAAAAGAGCACCAGGGCAAGGCAGACAGGAGGTCACTTGGGTGTGTAGGTACTGACGGGAGTGTGTTACAACTATGCGTTTGTCTAAACATACATTTGAGAAACACATTCCAGAGCAAGTAGTAAAGATAAGGATCTCAGCTGGTCTCCTTTTCTTCATTTGATCTGGGTTTAGCCAAACCAGACCCATTCAAGACATCTTGACATCTTTATTACGAAAACAATCTGCCATCAGAACTGAGACCCTCTTGAAACCCAAGAAATACTATATTGCACAACTGCTACAAGTACTGTGACTGGTCTTCCAATTATGATGACGTGTTTGTTCTCTTTATAGGCTTTCTATATTTTGAGTTAACTTGTGTGCTAGTTCCCTAACTCACTCGCAAAATCCCACCCCCAACCAATGGCACATGTTCATCTAATTTCATCACAACTGGAGGTTGTAGATGTCACTGATATCATTTTAAAGGTGAAGATACCCAAGATAGAGAAGTAAAATACGTTATCCAATGTTGCACAGCTAGCGAACGGCAGTGGCAGAATTCCAAACCGCACCGCCAAGGGATCGCCCTTTCCCCTACACCTCTCTTTTAATGGATGGGCTGGAGGAAAATTCCATGGCGGTAGGTAACTGGAAAACTCTAGCACATTACTCAGCATTCCCTACCTTCAGCGGAAGTGCGTTACACTGGTCACCAGAAGGACTAGCTAGAGTACTGATCGGTTAGTACGGATCTCTCATCATTTCCAGAGAAACAGCCACGAGCATGTTCTAATGGAGAGTGGAGGCTCACGGATACTTGCTGGCTGTGGGTACAGGAATCTCATTTTCCTTTCTAAAAACCAACCCATCAAGAACCAGTCATCAAGAAAGCAATCCATCGATCATTTCTGCAAACCTATTACATGTTCACTGATGAGTTAAGCATCTAAAAGGGAGTAAACAGACATTTTTTAGAATGTAAAAGATTAAGACTTTGCTTCAGAAACCTGGTATTTTAGGCAGCAGTCACTTTGAAGAGAGGAAGGAAGAGAAGAGAGTTTCTTAATGCAAATAGGTAAATATGCATTTACTTCTTTATTTATAAAAGGAGTCTTTTGGTAATTAACAAATATGCACCACATTCGTGGGCTTTTGCACGGATGGAGTAGGGAGAGAGGGTCTCATAAATACGTACGCGGAACTCTGTAAGTCTGTATTGTAAGTCAGATCTCTTTTGGTATAATATTTCGTATGACTTCTTGGATAAATGAAATATGTACTCAGCCGAGTTTAGAAGGATAATATATAAATAATGTCAAGTTCTCAACGCTCTATTATTTGCATGGATTTTATTCACCCATCTGCTAAAACTCCATGTCTTATCCATTCATGTGTCTTACTTTACTTTCCCCAATAATTCCTGTCTCTGGTTTTGAAAAAAAATTTAAGGAAGAAGCCTTCTGTGATGAATTGTCTCTCTACTCATTCTCATGGTGTTTCATTGTTCTTCCAGGAACTGGACCAGGCCCAGAAAGAACAGAAAAGGGGGGATGGCAACTGCTGACTCAAGAATGTTGTCTGTTTCGGTTTTTGTTTTACTTTAGAGGCACTCCTTTTCCACAATGGGCTCAAATACTCATGTAATGAAAGCCGCCTGTTCTCCATCCTCCTAGAGTTTCAAGATGGGCAAACTTACAACAAGGAAATCGAGGATGAGCTCCAGCCTATACCATATTCATTTGACTATAAGGTGATGATTTTTTTTTAAGTAAAGTTAAATTCAAAAAATACAATGTACTTCCTGTTTACAGATTGAAAAATGAGCTCTTGTGTCCTAAAGCAACTGCCCACTGCTGGAGCAAGGGCACACTGGAACCCTCAAAAAGGAGAGCGAGCAAGAGGGTCAAAAAGCTCGGGGGGGGGGGGGGGGGGGGGAGAGGGGCAGGGGTGGAGGGGTGGAGGGAGCGAGCATAAAATAAATCATTTTAAATCGTTCTAAAACTATATTATGTTTTTCTTCACTAAAATATTTTCTTCTTGTCCCTTTATAGACTAGATTGTAAAAAAAGTGAAGGTCTATGATTCTATGGGTTCTGTTAGGTTGGAAACGGTTGCTAATGATTGTATCACAATTTTGAATCACAATTAGAAGCAGGATATAGCCTCAGAACTTAATCTAAAAGACAATAGTTCAGACTAAAGGCCAACCTCACGCACTTTTGGAAGCATATTCTTTTTTCTCTTTTCCTTTTTCTTTTTTTTTTTAAATTATAGCTCAGCGATTAAGAGTTTAGGCTCTGAGGTTAAGAATACCTGGATTCCACTTCTGGCTCTGGTACCATATGACCTCTGTAAGCCTCTGTTTCCTCATCTGTAGTATGGGCGTAATGACGGCTCCTTCACTGGCTTTTCACTGGCATTAATGGGACTTCCATTCAGAAAGCACTTCGCATCGGGGCACCTGGGTGCCTCAGCCCTTAAGCATCTGCCTTCGGCTCAGGTCATGATCCCAGGGTCTTGGGATCGAGACCCACACTGGGCTCCCTGCTCGGCGGGAAGCCTGCTTCTCCCTCTCACACTCCCCTTGCTTATGTTCCCTCTCTTGCTGTCTCTTTCAGATAAATAAATAAAATCTTAAAAAAAAAAAAAAGCAGCACTTTGCATAGTGCTTGGCACATAGTAAGGACTCAACAAATGGTAGCTGTTATTAAGTAAGCAGAAAAGTAATAAACAAGCTATTCACTAAGTATTATTTGCCTTCTCTAAGCCTCCACTTCATCTAGGCAAGAAGCTAGTAATATTTATACTGCAAGCTTAGGGAAAACTTACACAAAGAATCTAGATAAAGCAGGTTCTTGATAAATGCTAGTTACCATCACTGTATGTGTCTCCCTCTACTAGACGTTTAGTTCCAAGAGAGCAGAACCACATGTTTTAGTCACTAATGTAGCCTCAGTGGCTAGAACGGCGCCTGCGCAGGAAGGCCCCCAATAAATACTGGTTCAACGGTCATTCTTATCACCATCGTCGTTGTTATCCTGGGGAGAGGCCACACACACTTTTTTTTTTTAAACATTTAGGTGAGGTTACTGTGAATTACAAGTACTAAAGTTGCTTTTGTTGAAAATACTCTGAAATTCGGATTCACCAATTTTAGTTGCTCTTCCCCCAGTTACACCAAAATAGTGAGGTTCATTCTATCTTGAAGAATGAGAGACAGCTCTGGTGGGTAAGAGTGACTCGGCATCACCTGGAGCTTCATTTCCACAGCTGGGATGGGGGGGGGGTGTCACTCATAGCAAGCTGCCCTCGGGATGGTCAGGAAGGCAGAGGGCTGGCCCGCCTCCACTACTCACCACCGGGAGCACCCTCCCTCTTTCTCTTCCTTCTCTCTCTCCCACTCCTGTGTTATCTTCCCTCTTCCACCACCATGATGCCCTCCCGCAGGTGAGCCTATGTAAGTAACCGCTGAAGTCCTTTTCCCATTGATGAAAGAGAACAGAACAGAAAATACTGAAGGGGTATCCCCTGTGGTAAAGGTAAGTATTATTTTGTGAAACTTTTTTCAGCTGTGTGTATGTATTGTGTGTGATGGGTCACAATGTAAACTATATTTGTGGGTGTGGGGTTTTTTTCCTTTTTTTGGAGGGGGCACCCAGATATGAATACATTTGTAGGTTCTAGTAAAAAAAAAAAAAAAGTAGTTTGCAAACACTGGTAGATACCACATTCAGTTAAAGTAGAGGCTTTAAAAAGGAACCATGAGCTGTGGTCTCTCCTTCCTGTCGTCCTTGCTTGCTATGACTTCGGGCTGCCCACAGCACCCAAGAATTTATTTCACCTAGCCAGTGGAGACCAAGGAAGTACGGATGCCGATGTCTAGTAACTGGTCAGTTGAGTTGAACAGAAATTCTGGAGACGTTGTAACAAGGGGGAAAGTTTGCAAATAGATTCGCTTCACACAATTTTGAGCAAAGAGGCATTTACTTTAATCAGTGATTCTCAGTGAAGAAGAGTTAAACCATCTCCATAAGCAGCTAAGAACAATTTCACGGAATTCACAATTAAATCACAAGTACCTTCACAGGGGTTTTCACCCTGGCCAAAATTTCCCTCCCATATAGCTGTTTATAATGTCACAAAACTTGATATTTCGTTCACCTACAATATCACTTAGTTTTATGAGGTTATATTGCATAAGAATGACAAGGAAGCTTCTCTATGAATTTATTGCTTGTGATAGCATATAATTTGCTGGGAAAATTGATTTTTTAATTTGACCCTTAAAACTGTCAACAAAAGTCTTTCTTCGAGTTCCACTGTTCACTAGTAAAATGAAGTGTGGAAAGGCAAAAGGGAAACATTCTATTTTGAAAGATTGTTAAACAGAAAAATCCCAGGGGAGCAGACAACATAATTAGTGGCATAAAAATTCACATAAATCACCCTTTATCCTCAGCAGGCAATCCCTTTTCTCTGGCTATTGTTGTCCCCTGAAAATGAACTTTCACCCGGGAAGCAGTGAGGGGAAACTGAGGCCCAACTTTAACTGCTGCTACCTCCAATATCAAAGAGCATCCAGTGGCCTCCTTGACCTTTGGGGTGGAGAACGCTTCTCCTGAGTTACCAGCCGGCAAGGTCCTCTGAGTGGTCAAGTTTGCTTTTTCTCTACGCTAGTCTTAACCCTGCAACAGACGCTCATTACAGCCTCGCTCAGCCCTGCGGTCGTTCCAGTGCCGCGATCTGCCAGGGAACCCACCGTGGGGACTTCCTGTCTCTGTCTCTGCAAGGTCTCAAGAAAACCTCTGAAGAGCCAGCTCTGAGATTCACTTCTCACAGGCACACAGCTGCCGGCGCAAGACCCACCGGGAGGTGATTTCGATACCCATTTACCCTTCTCATTAGCCCATCCTTCGCTCACGGCATTGGAATGTGCTGCACCATATGCTTTTCTGAAGAGGAACCAGGGAGTAATTCATCTTCTTTATGTGTGCTAAGCAGAGCAAGAGGGAGAGGCGAGCGGGACCCACGATGAGCTGGGGAGTAGTGATTAGTAACAGCTGACAGCCTCAGACCAAGACCCTTTCTTTGGTTACCTCATTGTAACAGCCGAGCACAAAGGAATGACTGTCCTCTCGCCAAGATTTAGAAACCCAGGACCACAGAAAATAGCGGCTCAAAGAAAAAGCGTGGGCTGGGCCATGGAGACCAGGGGCTGATCGGACCAGCTCTCGGTTATACCTGTGAAGCCTGGCTTTGAAAACAGACCTCCATCGCGTGCAAAGATGTGCCAACACGCAGTCAGCCATCGCCCAGCCCCCGCCAGGACCACCGATGTGACTGGGGAAGAAAGTAGGCAACTTCACTCACAGGAGAACGAGTGTGTGGAGAGCAGCAAACTGCTTCAGTTTAATGAGAGGAAGTTCTTTGAGGGCCAGAGCTCCAGCCCCCTCTGCCCTTTTCCCCAAAGAATCATGATTTACAACCAACCACTCAATGAGTAGTTTGCAGTTCCCAAAGCAGCTCTCTTTACTTTGGTTTGAATTACTTGCTGTGGAAAAGACCTCTACGTTCTGGGTCCCACGCGACTTTCTTAGGAAGATGATGGTCAAGACAGCACGTTTCCCAGCTGGCAGAATGCTGAGAGGGACTGAATTCCACAACTGGGCCAGACTTGTCCAAAGTTAATCCAAAGGCATTTCAAGCTGACTGCAGAGCATGTCAGACTCAAGGGGTTCCCTTTCTTCCCATGGAAGGCCTGTCCCTCACAGGAGAAAAGGAATTGAAAGCCTCACAGAAACTGAAAGCAACACATAGACATTAAAAACCAATTCGACCTGGCCCCGATTCCCAGAACAGTTGAGACAGGACTGTGTCTCCACGTCCTGAAATGAGGCTGGGAAGCAGCAGAGATTCCTGGGGCCAAAGGAGCCATACCCACGGTTGCAACCCAACATCCACCCCACTCCTTGCCATCAAAAGATTCTGGAACCATAAGCCAATCTGAGAACTTGGAAATGGACTGAGGTTAAGTTTGTGGCTTGAAACTGAAATTCGCATATTTTAAAAAGATGTGTTTCTTATATTAAAAAAGAAATGATAGAGAATAAAATGCATTCCCTTCAGCTATTCTCTAAATTAACTCCAGGACACAGGATCTTATATATGATATACAAGAACAATTTTTAAAAAATTTTACTCCACATTCTGGCCAGTTCAGAGAGCGTGCCGAGGAAGTCTGGAGACAGAGCTGGGGTTGAGACAATGACAGGAGGAGAGAGAAGAGGGAAAGACAGGGAAGGCAGACTACCCAGCAGAGAAGCGTGGAATGGAGAAAAAGTTCTGTGGGTGCTTTTATCTCAGTCAGCATATTTCTTGGCCTCTGGCCAACACACCCCTTTTCAGTTCTGATTAATTTTCTCAGCATTTAAAACTTCATCAGTTGTTCTTATCTAATCTATAAAGGAATAGTCGCACCCAGGGAGGGGGAGATTATGCTCGCAGCTACCTGACCCGAACAATAAAGCAGTATCACTTCACTGAGCGAAAAAGACTGTCCAAACTCTGGTCTTGGTCGGCTTCCCTTACCTCTGCCTGAAGTGTAGTAAGAGAACATTCTCTCCTTGAAACAGGAAAAGCTGCATTTTTGCCCCCTGGGCCAAGGGCGACCTAGAACTGAGTTAATCCTGATACAGTCCACCCGGACCGGCACCAGACTGCCGCAGCTTTTCCCTTCCCCCGAAGGGAGCTGGTTCGGCCTCTTCTACCTCAGTCTTCTAACACCTATGGAAGTAGTTTCTACGTGCTTCTCAGTTTCATATTTTGATTTTTTCAAGGGGTATTTAGAAATTCCCATAAGTGCTCCAAAGAGAACTATGGACAGCCCCTTCTATCCAACTCCACTTATCCTGAGTAGTCTTCAGGGATCCAGGAAGGTGGCAGAGACAGGAAGTGGAAGTGGTGTTTGGTTGAATCGAGACTGATGTTGCGTGGACTGGATTGTAAAAGTTATTCTTTAACTTGGAAAATGGGGATAGGGTGGGTAACGATGCAGTCGCCAGTGCTTGGAAAAAACACAACTACTGGATGGGTCTTGAGTAAAACCTAGTAACATTCGATGGCAAAAAAACAAAACAAAACAAACCCAAAACACAAAAAAAGGGGGGGGGAGTGAACTGTGGACATTGTTGCTAAAAAGATATGAGACAAAGATTTATAAATAAGGTAAATGAAAGGAGGATGCAAAACTGAATTCAAAGGAATGATTTCTTTTTAAAAGATTATTTATTTTACAGAGAGAGAGAGCGCGCGCAAGCAGGGGGAGTGGGAGAGGGAGAAGCAGACTCCCCGCTGAGCAGGGAGCCCGATGTGGGACTCGATCCCAGGACTCTGGGATCACGACCTGAGCTGAAGGCAGATGCTTAACTGACTGAGCCACCCAGGAGCCCTTCAAATGAATGATTTCAAATGAATAATTCAAACAGGCACCACAGCCCCATCACAAACCATGGAAAGAGGCAGCAGGGTAGTGAAGTTATATTAAGGGTAACTTGTTTCTTTTAAAAGTGGCTTCTACAATTAAAATTGTTTCACTTATTCATGCATTCATTCAACTTTTATGAAGGAACTTCTCCACGCTCCGGCCAAAGACATGATTGATAGGGCCCTCACATATTTAGTATAGTAAGATTTCAAAATATATTTTTGTGAAACAGCCCTGAACAAATAAAATGCATAAAATTATCCAGCAGAGTGATTTGGAATGGAATTGGGAGGAAAACGGGGAACTGTGTTGGTCCGTATTGGAAGGAAATAGTTGTAATAAACTCTAGAATGTGCTTTGTTTGAATCCTGGCTCCCTCACTTATTAGCTTGGGACAGGTTAAGATACGTAACCTCTCAGTGTCTCAGTAAATGAGGGATAATAATGGTTTACTTCATAGGGTCGTTCTGAGGATTAAATGAGTTCAACGTGTGATGCCTTAGTATAATAACTGGTACATATAACTTAGCCACGATGATGATGATGTGTTTGTTTTGTTTTATAAAAATATTTTTGACTCTGAAGGGGTCCTTGGAACACGACTATAAAATGTGAAAACTCAGTCCATAAACTCCACCCTGCTAGGCACACTCACTAAGGTTTTATCTCATGAAATCTCCCAGGCAACCTACAAGGTTGGGATAACAATGGTCACAGATTAGGGAACAGGGAGGTTAAGTCACTTGCCCAGGATCACACAGGTAGTAAGTGGCATTGCTGGCATATGAACTCAAGTCTTTCTGCCCCCAGAGCTCCTGTTTAATCCCTTCATCGACAGCCCTGGACAGGGATTCTTTGTAAAATAAAGTCTCCTTTGCACTGGACTTACATCAATTGTTGACTTGCATTTGATTCACCTAATGGGGACTTCTGACAAAAACCTGTCAAATTCGGATTTGAAAGGATGCTATACATCCCAGCTAAAAACAATGGTGCCCATGTTGAAAAGTAAAGCACTGATGATGAGTGGCTACTGTCAAAGCACTGAGCAGCCTGCATTAGAATTAGTCTGACATCTTATTGAACTGGGGAGTTCTAACATGCAGACTTTATTCAGAAGTTGATACAGTACTGGAGATCTTAAATCAAAGAAAGAAAGAAAGAACACTCAACCACGGATAATTCCACACTACAAAAGCCTTGGGTAATTCCTAGAACTCCCATGTCTCTTGGTGAAGCTGCAGCATTCCCCCTACACCCCCCCCCCCATTTCCTTTAGAGTATCTGTTATTAAACTCTCTCTGAGCCTAACCACAATGGCGCTCACCATCTCCTTGGCCAGCTCTTCATTGTTGGGTAGCTTTGAATTTTACAACAGAAAGCAGCTCAGAAAGATGCAAAATCTGATTCCTTATAACCCTTTTCTCCTGAGATAAAATTTTCCTTCTGGAAGAATATCAAGTGAGTCTGGTTCACATTTACCAGAGGGCCCTTGGTCTTTTCTCCAGACTAAAGACTCAACATTTCTCCAACTGATCCTCGTGTATCATGACTTCCAGATGTTCGCCAACCTGTAATCGCTCCCACTGCCTACCAGTCAGTGCCCTCACGCTCCAGTCCAAACCTTCTTTGCCCGGCTTTATTGCCTGCTGAGACCTACCCCATTCTTCCAGCAACTTCGCATACTCAGTATTCCCTAGCTGAGCCTTGAGTGTTCCTGTCTCTCCATCTTTGCTTTTAAGGCTTCCTCTGCCCTCGTCCTCATTTGCCGTGGAAATCCTACCCTTGGTCCAGCCCCTGAATTCCCACAGCCCTTTCTTTGTGCTTCTTGGCTTCCTAGTCGGCTTTGTTTCACAGTCATGTGCGTACCTGTCCGGCTCTCCATTTACTTTTTCAACTCCTTGAGGCTATAGACTGGCAACGTCTCTTCGTTTCTTTATTTCCCACATCGGTTAGCATGCTGCCTGCCCAAAACAGGAGCCCAATACGCGCGTCTTGGATTGGATTCGACACCCTCTTAGTAGCTACTTTGCTTTGTCAAAGTCACTCTTGAGTGTGCTCAGAATTAACAAATCACTCCCGATGTAGTGTGACCAGTGCAGAGTACGATGAACTATTAATAATTTTAACTGACTAGATTCATTCTTTTTCAGCCACCACATCCTATTGCTGGTTCATATTAAGCTTTTAGTCACATGAACTTGTGCCAAGCTCAGTCTTTCCCCATCCTGTAATTGCGCAAGTGCCTTTTGAATCTAAAAGCAGAAATATACATTTATCCCCCGCTCAACTTCATTTTGTTGGTTTCCATCCAGCACTGCAGCCAATTGAAGTCATTTTGAATCATGATCTTAGGCATATGTGGTAGAGCCATTCTTTTGGGGCTTATGTCATCTGAAAACCCAATGTAGGTGCCTCCTAGGTCTTTAAGTTTTTGATAAAAATATGAACAGGACACAGCTTTTAAAAAGTTCAACAGCGTACTTCACTAGGTGTCTTTCCAGCTTGATACAGGGCCTTAAACACTCCTCAGGTGTAAACGTTCAGCCAGTTTAAAATCCACTTCGCTATTTTATTAGGTCCTATTTTATTGTCAAAAGTATCACAGAAGACTCAAAACTTTTGAGAATGACCCAAACAAATAGTAACAGGAATCCCACAGCTAAAGGGAGTATTTTCACAATATAAAGAGTCCTTGTAGTGCCTGGGACAAGCTGTTTTGTGGGAATGCAGTAGGCCCCACTTTGTAACTTTAGGAAACAATTCTCTTTTCCTAAAAGCATCTGTGGCATCAATCTAGAAAGGTACATACTGATAAGTATCTTTTTCTACTAAATGGGAATGCAGTATCATTTGAATAAAGATATAAACATATCAAGAATTAATACAAACATAAGTTATTCATAGGAGAAAGAAATAACAATTATTTTAAGCTTCAGGAAAGTTTACCGGCTAGTTCAATGAAAACAATTCTGGATGTACTCTCCTGATCATAGAAAAGTTCCGTATTTGATTATACGCCTTTAATTCATCTTTGCTTTTACTCCTTCCACGGTAACACATCAGCTTGTGATTTTCCAGGTTATAGGCCTTCAGTTATAAACATACACAATGGCCCATATTTACTGTTATATGCCCAGTGGCTCTCGCAGTAGCGACTCAACAGATACTCGTTGAATGCATGATGACTGACCTAGTCTGCAAATTCAGCAGGTGAGACTAAGCAAATGTAGTCAACCCACAACTCAATGAGTTATTGACGTTAACATCTACACAACACAAGCTCACTGCTGCAACCAGAGCCGGGATGCAGATGTACAAACAGGAGCTCCTACTCCCAAGGAGATCTCTTGTTGAGAAGACAAGTCATAGTCTCACCAAATAATCAAACGTTAAACCACAGATGACAAAAAGTTAAGGGCACAAGAATGGGAAAATTGTGGAAAATATTTAGTTCATGTGGAGAGAAGACTCTACCATACGCAGTAAAATTAAGACAAAAGATGTGCTTTAGCATTATAAACTGATCCAGCACAATCTAGAAGCCGCAGTACATTAGGGGCTGCATGGCACTACAGAGAGGGGGCCTGAGTGACAAACGGATCTGAGTTTGAACACAGTTTCAGCTCCTTGCCAGCAGGGAAACCCTGGGGACGTTTCCTCGGCTGGAAAATGGAGACAGGAATATTACAATTTTGCAGAAGGGGTAATACGTATGTGTGTTCAACGCCTGGCATGTCTTTTATACTCAATAACTGCTAGCCAGCCTTATGGCAGGTGAAATACAAATGTCACTGTCCAATCAAAGAATAAATCAATCTGCAATCCAGATGATCATTTTATCACGTCAAAGTGAGAGCACGATCTGAATGATGATGCCAATGACCTCACACATTTTTCAGCTTCAGATGTAAACCACACATTATTGAGCTAATGACTGAGGAGTTACCATGTGCCAGGCTCTGTCCCGGGCTGAGTAAACCATGGAGTATTGGCTCTAATTTGCACACATCTTAATGGTACGGAAACTTGATTGCAGAGAACACAATCCCACAGGGAATCTGCGGACCACCTTGGGAACCAAGTCTATTATCAAAAAGCCAAAATTAAATGCCTGAAACTGGGGCTAAGTCATGGCTGAGGACCTCCAGGTTTGGAGAGTGAGGCCAAGAAACCAAGATTTGTCCATGTGATGTACAAAATGATACCACTGGTTAGTGGTGAGGCAAAAGCGGAATGAAAGCTTCACCAGGCCTTTGCCTAACGCAATACAGTTTAAAGCTTTGCGATAGCACACCAGCTTGAGACGAAGTTTATTAACAAATCACATTTTCCCAGTCTGGGAAGGTTGGGAACTTCCTGGCAAGTGGGTTTTTTATTCTAATGTAGATAATACAGTGATTTCAGCTGCTTACTCAGGCTCACCCACAAGCAGTTCTCTCATTCACAAATGCGGAGAAGTACCAGTAGGCATGTTATAGGAAGCAGCAAGTCAGCTGAAAGGAGGTGAGGTTACATGCGACAGGAGCTCTGAAACTGGCTACCACTCAGTGACAAAGGCAAGCTGGTGTTGATGAGGATGCCTCACATGGCCTGGGCCGACCGTGAGGAAATGATTCTCTCTGGGCAGACCCCGCACGCACAAGCAAGGAAGCGCCTTGAACCTGGCACTCACCACCAAGGAAGCCAAACGGGACTTTCAAGTTGATGTTCATAGTATCGAAGCAGAATCTGAGAGGCAGTATTCACCAACGTTAGCCGAGTGCCTACAATTCACGTGAAGCATGCTCACAGCCCCCATCTCAACTGAGCTCCCCTCGGGGTCCCCTGTGTGGCATGGACAGCCAACGTATCGATTACTATCACCACCACTCTTTCCACTCCATAAATGAGCCCTGGATGCCAAAGCGGCTTCCCCGTCACAGCTCGTCAGTACCAGCGACGCGTTTAGAAACTAGTCCGGTAGCTCTGAAGCTTGTGTTCTTAAGAACCAAACAGGGATCAGCACACATACACAGAACCCGAGCGAGCCTCCTCGCCAACTTCTCAGCGTAAACACTGCGTCTTTGCAGAGGAGGAGAGCCAGGCTCTCGGCTTCCTTCCTCGGCACCGAGCACAGCCCACGGAGCAGCTCGGTCCTGAACGGATTATTCGCCTCGACCAGACAAGAGCTGCTGTGCGCGACGCAGAGCACAGTCGCCAGCAGGACAAGGAAGGGAACCAAGCGGGAAAACAGACGGCAGATGCGTAGGGACTACTTCGCGTGCACGCAGCGAGACCGCAGCGCTATACGAGGCCTGACGACGGAAACAAAGGACAGCGCGCACTCTGCGGCCCCCCCCCCCCCCCACAGGTGCCTGCCTCCCGAATACCTGCAGAGTAACTCTCCCGTGAGTAGACAGGTAAACTATTTCAGGTAGGGAGACAAACTCTGCACCGCCCACGGGGGAGCAGGGCCCGAAGACGCAGACACGCCCCTTGATCCACCACTGAGTGTTCTGAAGCGTGAGGACACGTCCACGGGCTCCTCCGACCCACTGTGGATTTTCTGTATGCACCGACGATTACCTGTATGCTCCCTAGTGGCCCCTGCAGGGGCATCCGAACCCCCTCAGAGGTGGAGGCTGACCTTAAAGCAGACTGATAATAAAATATGAACTATTTTCCTTTCTCTTGGCTCACTTGAGATAAATTTATTGAGCCCTTATTGTATGCCAGGCTCAGAACTACAGATGGAAATACAACCTCGTGCTTGCTCTCGGCGCTCACAGGGCAGGCAGGGCAGTGGGGGGGGGGAGCCTCAGCCGGGGGAAGGGGGTGCTGAAAGAAGGGATGGGAGTGTGGCAGAAGAGAGGGGCCCTGGAGAAGGGGATTTGGGGAGCGGTAATAACCTACCCGCCGGAGTTCTGGCAACACTTAACTTTGCTGTCAGGGAGAACTTGAAAAGCACACTTAGAGAGAAGGAGCAATTTTAGTGCCAAATTAGATCTGCCCATGCACGTTTACCAGATTGGACTTTGAGAGCCAAGGATTTAGTAGTGATGTTGTCAGAACCAATAAACGGGTTAGGAGAACTGCTGAGGGGTAAACGTGGAGTCAGAGGTTAGGTATTTATGTGAACACTGGAACACATCGAAGGCATACAGGCTGTTCAAAGTCTAACTATGAGACATGAAATAACCCGAATTTTGAAAACTAGGACCCCTCAGAATGCTCCCAAACACCTAGCATCTGTTAAAATCTATTAGGAACCATTTCCTCAGGGAGGGAATGTGAAAGAATCGCAAGCAGCTGCCAGGAAGTGTGCTTGCAGGGGATGCCTGAATTTACGTGTGACCTTATTCATTAAGTAATACCACTGACCACGGACAGGCCGCAAAACGGGCGACGCATTCGTCACGAAGCACATGTGAGGTCAATGCTTCCAAGAGGTCATAGAACAATTCAAGAAGTTCCTCTTGGGAAACACACTAAAAAGCAAACTAGCACACGGGCCTGACTCGTCACACTTGGTTTATGAAGCGGAGCCTGATCTCTGCAGTGGAGGCACTGCAATTCTCAGGACCCTCGCCCTATTCATTGCAAAGCCTGTAATTTACAGAAGCTGTGTCAGTTTCTCTAATTCAGCCCTCAGCCCGTTTAAGCGTTTTGTTGGCGGGTTCCTAAGACTTATTTTCGGTGACATTTTCTTCCACCGGGCGTTTACTCACAGAGTCACTGTGGGAGGAGAATAATAAAGCCATGTGACACAGCAGTGTCAGTAACACGTAGCTATATTGGGTTACTTTCTTTTTACTGAACATTTTAGGCCCAGTTTTGCTCCCTGGGTGACTCTGGGAATTCTCCAGAGGCGTGCAGGAGACGTGAATCCAGCTCTTTGTGTTTGTAACTGTACACCTGTTATTGATGCAGGGGATGAAAAGAAAACACCAAACACACATTGTTCTATTTTTAAGCCGTTGTACTCCGTTCCAGGGGAGGGAAAGATGCCCTTTCTCCCCTTGAAAGTTACCAAGAGGCAGCTCTTCTGTTGTAGTGAAACGTAACTTCCCAACTTTCAAGACAGATGATCTTAAGTACCAAGGGAGAGAATATGCAGTGTGTGCGTGCGTGTGTGTGTGTGTGTGTGTGTAAGCATGTGTGTGCACACCGCTGGAGCTGGGGGTGCCAAAATACATCTTTCCTCACATCCGGAAATGCCTATCGGGGAAGCGAACTAGCTGGCACCCAGAAACCGCTCATGTACTGCTCACTGTTCTAACCGACGCCCACTCTCATGTCCTGGGGCAGAACTGCCTGCCTGCCATGCCTTCAGCCGGCACTCTACTACATGTGAACTGAAGACTGAATCAGTGAATCTTTCCAGGAATAGCGTGGCGAAGCACTCTGCCTGTTTCAAAAGCAAGCAAGCAAGAAAAAAGCCAACTGCATAAATTGGCAGGAGGTGTAATATTTCTCTGTCAAGAGTCCAAATGTTGGCTTTCCTATTCTGACACCACTCAAATAAGCCATGTAATAAGTTTCAGGAACAGCTAAGTCACCTTGGAATTTTGACCCTTCTTCCCGCCTATGTTCAAATCTCCAAAAAATGTTATGCAGTGTATAACCCTGTTTTACATGAGAATGGAGGCGTCCCTGAGACTTTCTAAAATAAGTGAAAACACTCTGGGATCTCAGAAAATGAGTGTTGCCAGCCCCTGGGGTTCCAGTACCAAATAAAATGGTTCCTTGCTTTCAACAAACTTACAGCTGGGTGGAGGAAGTGGGGAATGACGATGGGGCCACCTGGTTACACTGCAAGGGTAGGAAGGGTTTCCTGGAGGAAGTGACATCCTAGGTACGAAGTGAGGGTAAGGGGGGCGGGTGTTCAGGTGAAGAGGCTGGAGAAGAGTCAATGCAGGCACAGGCTGTGAAAAATCAGACAGAAATGGATAAGTAGGACCTGCTCACAAGTCTGACCTTTATCCCAAAAGCAACGTGAGGGTAAGGGCAGAGCTGAGTTTTAGTTACACTGTACAGTCTTCATGTAAAAAAGTAGGCAGGGGGACAAAGCAGGGGAATTGTTACAAATTAGGACTGAGACTCTGTTGGACGAAGGTGGGGACGGAGGCCTCGGTCAGAGTTAAGGTCAGAGTTAAGGAGGAAGAATCGACAAGCCTGGGGGTGGGGGAGGGGCCGGAGGAGGAGACTGAGTTTCTGGTTGAGCTTCTGGTTTCTACATTTCATTTGGATAAAACAACAATAACAACAACAACCCTTTTTAATAGTTTTCCTGCTCTTTCTTTCTAGATTGAAAACTGCTTAATTACCCCTCTGTATTTATATTTTTTCACCAGGAATAAATTTATTTATATGAACTCACTATTTTTATAATAATAACCAGCTCTTTAAAATCTTAGTAACTTGGGATGCGTGGGTGGCTCAGTCAGTTGAGAGTCCGACACTTCATTTCCACTTAGTTCATGATGTCGGGGCTGTGGGATCAAGCCCTGCATTGGGCTCTGTGCTGGGCATGGAACCTGCTTGGGATTCTCTCTCTCCCTCTCCCTTTGCCAGCACCCCTCCCCCCACCGTGCTCTCTCTCTCTCTCTCTCTCTCTCTCACACACACACACACACACACACACACACACACAACCTTAGTAACTTGGAAAGGACCAGTGGGCCCCTTTAAAGCCAGGAGGAGAGTTTAGAATTATGAAGTCTTTACTGGGCCTTTAAGCTTATTTTGCATACAGTTCTAGTTATGCGTATACCTGGTGACTCATTCTCTAGTTCTTGCCTGTTTTGAGAGGAATGAAAGAATCGCATCCTCAAAGGGCAGCCCTGCCTAACTTGATATTCTCTGGCCAGTTGAGTTTTATCAGCTCCTAGAAGCTGTGGCCACTAAGGCCCTTCAAGGCCTCTTTCTGTTACAGACTTCTAGGGCTGGTTATCTGTTTGTGAATCTCTTGGCCTGAAACCATGGTCTGAGGGATAGAGAAAGATGTCACACAACACTAGAGAGGTTATTATCAGCAAAATTCAGATTGTGGAAAGCTAATTTTACATGACAATCAAATTGCAAAATGACAATCAAATTGCAAAAGAAAAGGATGGGACAGAGAGAAAGAGAGAGAGAGAGAGAGAGAGAGAGAAATCCTATAGATTAAGAGATTTACAAGTACAAAACAAATCCAACCTAAAGATATGGCTTGGTTCAAACCAACAAACTATAAAAAGAGAGGGAGAAAAGAAGTGGGGATATTTGAAAACCAACTGGATGATACTAGTAAGAGATTACTGTTAATTTTTAAACAAATGATAATGGGCCTTATGGCTATGTTTAGGGAGAAGAATTCTCTTTTTCGACATAAATGACTTCAACAGAAACCAGACTTCCCCTCACACTACAGAAAGTCCTGATCCTGTATCGAGGAGACAGGCTTTCACTCTCACCCCAGAGCCAGACGTCGAGGTAGGAAGAGTGAACAAGTTCATCTCACATTTAATCTTATTTCCCCACCTGCTTCTGCACTAAGAGTTGCGATGCCCCAGACAAAAACAGAAGGTTGACTGATGTTCCCAGACTTTCACGTTTGCCCAGCAGTTTATTAGAAGCTGAAGGCGAAATCAATGATCCTAAAAGTTTGAGTCAAATTTTAAATGCACTAAAGCAATCCACACTGGAGCATTTTATAATTTGTTGGTTTTGGAAAATGCACAGTTATTCTCAGTTGGAAAGGCACCTCTTTACCAAGAGTTGGGATTCGAGGCGGGGGGGGGGGGGGGAGGATGAGTATCAGGGTATCAGAAAAATCCTTAGGGTCCTTTTAAACTACACAAGTTTACATAGCTCCTTCTGCTCTCCCCACACCAAAAACAAAACAAAACAAAACAAAACAAAACAAAACAAAACAAAACAAAACAAAAAATACACACACACACACACACACACACACACACACAACCAAAAAAACCAAACACAGAGATTGTATTAGCTACTATTAATTACTAAGAAGAGTGATTCTTATCCCTCAAGTATGTTGGGACTGGAAAAATTTTGAGAACCTTTGATCTGGACCTTCCTTTAGGATATTTTCTCAAGGTGAACTATACCTTGATCTTTCAACAGTCAGAAATTGTTTTAGAACAAATTTGTTGGAATGACGTTCCTGAGAGAGGAATATCTTTCTTTTTAACAAAACGAGCTACGCTAAGACAAAAGCCCTGCTCTTTATGTCACTTTTGATCTTGATCTTATGAACCAACAGAAGAGAGAGGACTGTTTTCTTTGAGAATCCCCGAAATAGGAATTTAAGCCAATTGTCCATTTTTTCATGATAGAGACAACAAAATACAGAACATCCTTTACCCATGAGCTAATCAGATAAACTCATTCAGTTAGGATTGACGTGGTGACTTTTATAATTAAACCTACATATTAAGACTACAATAACTAACTGTACAATTAGGGCTGTTCATTATACGTAGCACAAAAGTGTGTATTTGCAATGTTTCTTTTTTTTTTCTTTAAAGATTTTATTTATTTGACAGAGAGAGACAGTCAGCGAGAGAGGGAACACACGCAGGGGGAGTGGAAGAGGAAGAAGCAGGCTCACAGCGGAGGAGCCTGATGTGGGGCTCGATCCCAGAACGCCGGGATCACGCCCTAAGCCGAAGGCAGACGCTTAACCGCTGTGCCACCCAGGCGCCCCGCAACGTTTCTTTTGAGGGGGTTTTTGTTTTCGTATTTTTTTCTTCTACTGAAATCTTAGTAGCGTTTGAACCACAGGTCATTTATGCAGTTAGAGTCATGAGAGATGAAATCCTGCACTTTTGACATTGAGACTTTCGACAATGTATGAGGTTGAAAAGAAAAAGAGAGAGAATCGCCATCCGTAAAGACCAGTAACACGCTGGGCCTACTCAGGCTTAAAGAACTTTTCAAGCCCCTTTCCTGACGAGGCAGCATTTTTGAATGTGGATTTCAACGACCTTACATGTGGGAAGCTGGTATCCGTAGCTCCCTGTCATAAGAAGGACAAAGGGTTTATCCTACAAGAACATGGTGATTGGGGACAAAGCCCCTAGAAACGATAAATACCTCCAAGGGTAACCAAAGTTTGTAGAAGTCAAACTCTCAGACTGCGCAGAGGCGGAGACAGTATGAAATACACGGTACGGAGAACATCTGGAGGATGTTCGAAGAGCTGATTAATTATGGGGACAAAAATGGTAGATTTTGCAGCCTCAAACTGATTTAAGGACTGTGTTCTAAATTATATTAGTCATCAGTAAAAACATCTTATTGACACAAACCTCAAATTCCTTGAAAAGTCTCTAAGCTAAATTTTTGAAACTTAAATTTGTTGCTCAGAGTGGTATCGTCCTACGTGTAGGTAAAAAAAAAAAAAAAATCAAACATACAAATCTTTTCCATTTTCATCTCAACATGGAGACAGTGCAGTAATTTTTAAAAGCTTAATAATGGGAAGGTATTTAGAGAATAAAGTACTATTTCTTGCACATCTATGTGTTTGGTCCTCAAAATAAAAAAGGATAAATATAAACCAATTGGTAGGTTTGAAGCTGATTAATCCCTAATTAAAAGAAAATTCTAAGTGATCACACAGAAATGCAGAACAGTTTACATTAATCCTAATTCTATAAAGCTAAAGAAAATAATAGTCATTCAAGTAACAGGATTCGAAATGCTCACTACAAACTCACAGCCCTCAGGGCCCCGTTTAGCCTCCTCCACGTTAAGGGCTGGGATAAATCAAAAACAAGAAACAAAAAAGGCATGAAATTACAGTGATAAATTGTGATAAAAAAAGAAACTCCTCTCTTTTAAAACACAGTAATGGTTGTCACTGCTGCCTTTTCTCAAAAACTGATTTCAGTTGTAAAAATAAAATAAAATGGGTGATTGGAGTCTGGATGTTTGTTAAGAAAATAGCCTTTCGGTCAAAATTTGACCACAATCTGCCTTTTCCTGCTGCTGACAAAAATCTCTTTCCATGAAAAAATCGTTGATTTAATCTTAACTTTTATATGTACTCTTTCGTGTTAAGTAGACCAAGGGGTAGACTGGCAGGAAAAATGTACCAAAGTAAAATTGATTAAATTCGCTCTAATGTATTTGATCTCTGTTCTCTCTCCTACCCTTTCCTGAGCAAAGCTGGGACTTCTGAATGCCAAAGAAAATGTTTACTTAACAAAGATACATTTGAATTTGAGTGCATCTTGACTGAATGTCGAAAATGAAAACATTTATTTGGAAGGATCGCGTATGCTTTGCTCCAGAGTAATTCATGGCAGCCAATTTTGCCTTTTGTACATTAAAAACCATTAAATTATTTCATTCGAGTCCTCTTAATAAGTTGCATGATGATCGGCATGTGGCTGAAAATAGAAATTGGTTAACAGTGAGTGCTTGCTGAGTACTCACAAGACTCATAAAATATTTTAAGAGGAAAATGATCAAATCAGATTCTTGAAACGACCAAGGAAGAACTACACATTTCCAATAGGGTAATCGAAGACGACAAATGAAAATTAAAGCTTAGCAGTGCAGAATCGTGAAGCTTTCTTTGCATCTCCCACGTGAGTCTGATGTAGGGAGAGTCTAACTCTATCACAACTCTCACCAACATGTAGTCTAGAACGTGGTGTCGTGTGGGATGTGTATTTTATTAGAACAGATACATTTTGGGCTGTGGACAGAGATCATTTCAGTAAGAAACATCCCCGGGGACCAATTCTATCCCTAACTTTTATACCCCCAAAAGCACAATGAACATGGGATCTCTGATTCGCCCCCAGACATGAAATTGTACCCCACAGGAATTACTAGTACCTGCAAAGTTTCAAGGAACTTTTCTTTCCTCCCTCAAAAATTCCTCTTCGAGCATTATTTATGGGTAATGTAATTTCGATTTCTCGCAAGAAGAAATATTGAGATACAAAGTTTTCAAAGACTTAGGAACCACTCAGTGGAATCTTCTCCTTAAAGAGACCGCAAGTAGGATGCCACAAATCATTTTTCTTCTACCATCCAATTCCCCTGTCGCGGCAGGGAGGGGACACTGTCATCGTCAACAAGGGCAAACCGCTGCACAGCACGGCGCTGGGGGCCCCTCCTGAGGACCTCGAGTACAGAGCTGACCCAGAGCGGAGCCCCCGGTCTGCCTTCGTGCAGCCTGCGTCTGGAGAGGGCACTCCGGCCCCGAGCCACTGAAGCAACTCACAGGGCTGAAGAATAAAGCCGACGCACCTACCAGAGTGTGGTTCTGTCCAACCACAGGGGGCAGACATCACCCAACAATGTCTAACATTTAGATTTCCAAAAAGCTTGGGATATTTTGTTTATTTTTTTGAGGGTTTTAATCTTATGCCCCTTGTGTGGATTTCAACACAGAAAGGATAGTCTGAAACAGCAAAATAAACAGAGGAAACCAATTGTTAGTGAAAAAATCCAGCCCTTGTTATCAAGGATAGTTCATGTCATACTCTATCGGTTCTTTAAATTCCAGAGTTCCCTTGGTTAAACCAAAAACCCATCCTGTGTCTGGCAGCAGAACCAATGCTGCCTTCCTTGATAGCAACTTCAAAAGACCCAACCAGCTTTAGTTTTCCCTTAATAGTATAGCGTGGTTTTGTTGGTTTGTTTTGTTTTGTTTTTAAGAAGTGTTCACTGGCTTAAATTTAGCTTATACCAAAGAGTCTTTGGGGGTTTCTTTTAATGAACACAAAGGAATGACTTCTAATTAGTCCATACGTTATGTCTATCCCTGTAAAAGGATGTCCATATCAACACAAGAAGTTGCTTGGGCCATAGCCCTGTTCAGGCATAAAAATTAGCAATAATAAGGATCATGACAAATTAGCTCATCAAGTAAAAGTAGAATTCACCACTGGGAATTCAAGAAATAAGATGGAAGCTGAATGTAACAATCCTCAAATTAACTGAGAATGGTCAGTTGGCAAACATCACCTTGGCTCTCACTGATGGTTAAAGGGCAGTAGAAGTTACTCTTCAAAGATGCCGAGTTAAGATTTGGATCTGAGGTGTCCTAAAAAAGGAAGTGTCCTAAAAACATAACTTCAGGGGCTCTTGTAATCACCCAAATGCAGACACCTAGGGAAAGCAAACATTTACTTTCTGGATTGAAAATTACTGACCTGGGATAGGAAATATGTAATCCGATAGTACTGCAAAAGATCTGAACAGAATTTTCACCAGTGGGGCATGGGGCCACTCCATAAATGGAGACGTACCAGGCTGCTGAGACAGCTCCTAAAATCTACTTCCTACTCCAGTCTCAGCACTCCAGTCTTGGCATCCACGTTCCTTGAGTCAGGGGGCTTGGCTATGTCACCCAGAGGTTCTCTTGTTTCAGTCTGTGTCCTCCCCAACCTCACCCCCAAGCACCTCTTCAAGGCAACTACAGGGGTGGCTGAGGAAATGTAAGTTAGAGAGATTATCTGATCATGGCCCTCGAGAACTTACATTCTGGCTAACCCGAGTGCCTGTATTACACATTTCCAGAAGTGAAATCCAGGCACAGGGAGACAGCTCTACGGCTCAAACAGTGTGTGATGTATGTTGAAAGCTTTGTGTAAAAACTGTGACTGCGGTAGGTTAGAACGATGAGCAAACAACCGTTCAGAGTGCCCCTTCCAAAAAATTGACATTAAAATGTTACACCTCCCTTAATCAAAAATTTTTTAAAAATTGTGTTAAAATCATATGACATAAAATTTACTATCTTAATTCTTTTAAAATGTACAGTTCGGTAGTGTGAAGTATATTTACACTGTCATGTCACCTGGCTTATTTTTTGAATTAGCTTTATTTTTATTCACTATAACTCAAGAAATGAACATATTATATTTTAATGTAAAAAGTTACAATTGATTAGTCTACATATATTCTAAAGGATTTCAATAATATTTTAATATAGCTAAAGACTTCGCACTTGAATTTTACTATTTTTGAAATGAAAATGCACAATTATAATGCTCAGACTACATATCTTATGACTTCAAAAGTAAAAACATAGATTTTTACAGGCAAAAGCAAAAGAAAAAAAATTAGCAAGTGCTGACAAGAATGTGGAATAACTTGAAGCCCCATATACTGCTGGTGGGGATGTAAAATAGTGCAACTTCGGAAATAAGTCTGGTAGTTCTTCAAAAGAGTGCCAGAGTTACCATATGATTCAGCAATTCTGCTTCAAGGATATACCCAAGAGAAATAAAAACATATGCCCATAAACGTTCACAGGAAAATTATTCACTATAGCCAAAAAAAAAAAAGTGAACCACCCAAACGTCCACCAACTAATAAATGGATAAATACAAGGTGGTACGTCCACACAATGGAATATTATGTGGCCATAAAAGGGAATGAAATACTAAGATGTGTGACAACATGGATGAACCTTGAACACATGCCAAGTGGAGAAGCCCGTCACAAAGGACCGTGTATTGTAAAATTCCAGGTAGATGAAACGTCTTGAATAGACAGATCTATAGAGAAAGAAAATAGATTGGTGTTTCCTGGGGCTGGGGAAACGGGGTAATTAGGGAATGATGGCTATGAAGTGTGGGGTTTCTTTCTGGGGTGATGAAATGTTCTAAAATGGATTGTGGTGATGGATGCCCAACTCTGAATGCACTAAAAGCCACTGAATTTTGCACATTATTTGGGTAAACTGCATGCATGTGAATTATATCTCAATAAAACTATTAAAAAATAAGTGCCTTCTTGAAGGGGGTGCCTGGCTGGCTCAGTTGGTAGAGCCTGCGACTCTTGATCTTGGAGTCATGAGTTCAAACCTCCCATTAGGTATAGAGTTCACTTAAAAACAAAAACAAAAAGAAACCAGTAAATCCAAACAAACCATATTTAGGGGGAGCCTGGCTGGCTCAGTCAGTAAAGCATGTGACTGTTGATCTTGGGATTGTGAGTCTGAGCTCCACGCTGGGTGTACAAATTCCTTAAAAATAAAATCTTTAAAAAAAAAGGTACTATCTTGAAATAAGATAAGCCTAAATCTATCAATACCAATGAATAATTTTAGAGGCTTCATAGGGATAAAGAATCTCCCCCTCTATGGGAAAAGGGCTTCTATCATTTTGTCTATCTATCTCTATCTATCTATCTATCTATCTATCTATCTATCTATCTATCTATCTATCTATTCAGCCAGCCAGCCAGCCAGCCAGCCATGAATCCCTACACCCAACATGGGGCTCAAACTCATGACCCCAAGACCAAGAGTCTCACACTCCTCCAACCGAGCCAGCCAGGCGCCCCTGGCTTCTATCATTCTCAGGAACAAGGGAGGTTAATGGTGGATGGCAAAGGTTTTAATGCAACAGTCTCTAGCAGTTCAAAGTCTGATACATGTTGTTATGTAACTGTTTCACATAAGGAAAGCATACTTATGTGATGTATCAGGCACTTGACCTCACTTGGTAGTTGTTAAGTTACTGTTCAGATGTTTATTTAATAGGAAGTTATGGAGACTTTCAAGCCATGTTCCCATTGAACATCTGTGTTCTGTTAAGCTAAACCCAAATGTTTTCGGCTAAAATCAAAGGATACTGGGTACTCAATTCAGAGGGAAAAGTGATGAATAAAGTCAATAGATCGAATTCTCTCAGTTTAAAATTTGTCCACCGTGAATTTTTTTCTTTTCTTTTCTTTAGAAAGAGAGGGAGTGCGCGCAGATTTGGGGAAGGGCAGAGGGAGAGGGAGAGAGAATCTTAAGCAGGCTTCATGCCCAGCGTAGAGTCCCACCTGGGGATCGATCTCATGATCCTGAGATCATGGCCTGAGCTGAAATCAAGAGCTGGAACTTAATTAACTAAGGCACTCAGGCGCCCCCACCATAAATTTTTCTTATGGCTTTCTTGACTTCTACTGAACTGAATGCTAGCAGATAAAAGGGCTTGAAAACTATGAAATACTATACCTAAATGGTATTAGAGAAGTTAAAATTGCCAATCATGCTTAGGTTAATAGCTTATACATGGAAATATGTTTACAGTTTTGCCCTTACATTGCATGAGAGCCATACTGTCTTACAGTCAATGTGCTCCTATATCACACAGAATTTAATATGTAAACATTTTAACGTACCCATAAAAGTGTTATGCATTTTCAGTTTGTTATTTCTAAATATGATTAAGAACTACTACATTGCCTGGCTCTAAAACTGTGCTTGGGATCCTTGCCAAAAAGGAATGCTTGCAGATATGTCATTAAGCATACATCCCAAGATAAGACTCCCAAACTCAATTATAAAATTAAAAAAACATGGCAAGGTTCCAGTATAGAAGCACTAATGTTTCCATTTTTTCTTAAATACTTAGTGTGTAGGTCAGGTGTACTGATATTAAGGATTTTTTTTTCTTAAATTTGGGAATCTTTTGTGACATGCTTTTTGGTAGATAGCTTTAAAATAATGAAACTTCACCTCTTAGCACACACACCCTTGAGAACATTGCATTCGTATTATAGCTTACCTAGAAATAATCTAGTACAGGAACAAATTCTGGAAGTTGTAAATTAAAAGAGTTACCAACAGTTGAGGCACTGACAGACTTTCTTGAGTTAGAAGGACCTTGGAAAAAAGAACGAATATACAAAGCTATGTGTGCACATACACACACCCTTGCTGTAATGAACATTGTGCCCCCAAATTTCATAGCATAAACACCTATTGCATCATCCCCTACTAAAGACCTGCTCTGGCTGCAGAAGAGTTCGGTAATCAATGTAAAGCACTGGTACAGGAGTTTGTATCCTAAATGGAAAGAAAGTAAAGTGCTTGGTTGACAAAACTTTCTTCAAGTGATTGACAGCTCTTGGGGTATGTGTGTATGTGTTGTTGGGCGGCGTAGGACATTAAAGAAACATTAAACATGTTAAAATCATCTTAAAATATTATGCCTATCTTATGTTCCCTTTGCTTTTCTGTAATGAAATATCTGGCATTTGCTTCAAAATCATCCAGTAGTGGGACAGAGTGTAGGTCGGGGAGGAGTCCCAGGGATACTACAGATGAAACAAGACTGTGTATGTATACATACAGATATTTTTGCCAGAAAGTACTGGTAAGTTCTAGTAATATGGATGTTGTTTTAGCAGGCTGGATCTAGGAGACCAATAGTCATGTGGATCTTATGGAACACTTTCTGAAACATTAGCCAACAGCTCCTCCTGACTTGTTTGCTTGTCTCCTGAATCAAAAAACTCAGAAACTGGCCACTTTCCTCCAACACCCTGTGAAAGGAAACCCCCTTAGTAATTTAGGGGAATTTTCATTCCTCTGAAGACAGCTCGGGTAGAAACTCAAGCAATTGTTGAAAATAAATAAATAAATAAATAAATAAATAAATAAATACACAGATGGCAAAACCTCTTTCCCCACATGAGGAAGTTCAGGAAGGAACATTTGAAAACACTCTTACACTGTGCACTGGCTTACAGCCTGGGGATCTGCCATAATCAGGCAAACATCATCTTCCTGAGGAAGCTAAAAAGAAGCTTAAAACCTAAAATCCAGATTCTACCCAGATTCAAAACTGGCTGGATTATTCCAGCAGAACCATCCACCAGCAGATCAATCCTCCAGCAGAAAGTAATACCACCCCAAAATCTTCTTTCTGCTTCTTATGAGATGTTCTCTAAACACGGAACAAAGGGATGACGGGGTACTTAACATGCCTGGAGACGTACAATCCATGACACTGTCACAGAAAGCCTTGTCTGGCTATACAAACTCTCTCTCTCTCTCTCTCTCTCACTCTCTGGGTACGTGCGTACATGCATGCGTATGTGTCTTTCTGTTGGTAGACACTCTGGCATCTTTTCTCTTGGCTTTCTGGGACACAGACAAGTCTATTTACTTATTTATTTAAAAGATTTTTATTTATTTGCGAGAGAGAGAAAGAGTGAAAGAGAGCGAGTGAGAGCGAGGGGAGGAGCAGAGGGAGAGGGACAAGTAGACTCCACGCCCAACTCAGTCTCACCACCCTGAGATCATGACCTGAGCTTAAGTCAAGAGTCGGACGCCTAACCAACTGAGCCACCCAGGTGTCCCCAGGCGTCCCCAGACAAGTGTTTTATAACGGACAGAGGTAGCCAAACGTTTTCAGGGTAAGTAGTTCTCCTAGCAAAAGTCCATTCAAATCAGAATCAAGAGACTGAGCGTCTCTGTGTTTGGGAGTACTTTCATGGTTTGCTCTATGTATTTCTATATGTTTTGCTCATACAAATGGTAAGCACTCATTTTATTTAAATGATTTTAACTAAAATCCTATGGAATGAATAATGCTGTGCCTTTGGGAGCATGCATTAGTAGGGGCTAGAGAAAAGCCAGAGAAAGCTTCCTGGAAGACCGGGTATCTGAACTCGTAAGAACCTGACCTGAGTGGTCATACTCCCAAAGAACGAGTCTAGAAAAACTATAAAGTGGTAGTCCTTAACCCTGGTGCACAGTAAAATCATCTGGAGAGCTAGAGAGAAACATCAATTCCCAAGCCGCATTTCAGACCAATTAAGTGAAGAATTTGCGGGGGAGGGGTGATGCGTGGGCACTACGTCCCATGTAGTGTAATTAACCTGAATGGGACAGTATAGACTCTGAGAATGTGAACTCCAGAAGTGAGTGGTGCGGAAGATGCTGTCTAACTATAGAAGCACCCCATCCCCCGCCCTCACCCACCACTTCCAGTCCTTGAGCATAAATCTCCAGTCAGAATTCCTCAGGTAACTTACTCTCCAGGAAGCCATCATGGCATCAACAGAAGAAAAACATCTATTCCCAACACCCCCCAACAGACCTATAGTCCTACAGTGGTTTGAAGGAAATTATCAAATTGGTAATGTAAGGGGGAGAATTTCTTTTTCTTAGAGAGTGATTTAATTTTACAGGAAGCTTTTAAAATTTCTTTTTAATTTTTTTAAGGAAGCTTTCAAAAACTTCCTACCAACCAGAACTGATCGAAACCACAGGCTAACTTGAAGCTTCTGCAATTTACAGATAAGAGTTCCCAACTCACGCAGGCCCAAGCCTGCAACTTTCTGGAAAGTTGCTTCTGACAAAGAGCCTTGAACCTGTGGCCTCTGATCTTCCAACTCAAGAACTGTTCCATTTTTACCACAAACATGTTTCCAGAAACATTCAGTTCTGAGGGGTAGGTGACCACAGGCTGGACTCATCTCGGCCAATAGTTTGTTGCAGCTGATACGACAGCTGGCCCAAACCCAGCCCGTGTGAGCAGAGGGTTGGGTCCAGGTCAGTGTCCCTACCCCGTCATGTGACATCTGGAGCACTGGGTTCAATTCTGGGAGTGGAGTACAGGGGAGGGAAACCAGGGTGGTGAAGGGCCCTGGGATACTCAGCTTGTGTTTAGGTGGCCTTTGCATCACTCGAAAAACTGTCATCCTTCACTGCTCCATATGGCACAATTAGGACCACTGGGAGGACCTTACAGGAGACGGACTTCTCAACAGTTTGGAGCATCTGAGAGTGGAATGTTCAGGCGGCCGCTGACAGCCACCTTCCAGGGGTGTGGAGGGATTCCCGCTGGTGCCAGGCTGCACTGTATCACCTCAGCGGGCCTTCCAGCTAGGAGAGCCTCAAGTCTCCTGGCTCCCCTCCTGAAAGGAAAGTTTCTGTGGTCGAAACCCTGTCAGGAGACTCTCCTCTCAGACTTAACATTCGTGAGGCCATATTCCTGGGGGGCGGGGCGAGGGGGTGATTTCTGCTGGGAAACTCGCAGGGCCCCACCCCTGGCTCTTACTACACTTAATGAGGAAGAGTCAGGTGTGAGGAAAACAATGAGAACAACCCCAAGAGATGCTCCTTCTCTCCCGCTAACAGAGTTGTTTCCTGCTAGGGAGCACTAGTTTCCTGAACACTGGAGAGTCCGGAAGACGGATGGTCGCATTGCTCCTTGTGTCCTTTGTTTCCCCCTGGGCTCATCCTGCCTGGGTCACCACTCCCTGTCATACTGCCATCTCAGGCCTGTCTCCCAACCCGACTTGGAACTCCTTGAGGTCAGGGACCTTGTCTTCCTCGTTGTGGTATCCTCAGATGCTAGGAAAGTGGCTGGCATGTTTAAAGTCTCTACACATGTTTACTGAATGAAGTTGTCTGTAACAGAAAGGTAGACTTCTTCTGAGATAGCTAGACTTAAATGATTTTGTCTACATTTCAACAAAACCCCGAAATCACTAAAATTTTTAAAAATAAAAATTAAAAAATAATTACCCAGATTTCCTTTCAGTATGATGCAGAAAAGAAAAAAAAAAAGCCAGATGATCTCTACCCCACAGATGGGTCTTCCCATTATATCCTACCCCCTCCTTCTCTAAATGGACATTCCCTGCCTCCCCTTCCACGTTTCTGAGCAGCTCTAGAGAGAAAATAAAGCAGGACCAGCCTGTTGGCCTTAAATGAGCTGGGCTGAAGCTTCTTTCTGGCTGGCTTGTTTCCAGGGCACCACAAAGACTGTATGCGTGTTGAGACAGAGACTCAGTTTGTCTCAAGTTTTGGTTTGCGGGGAAGGCTCTGCTCACAGCATGGGGAACCCGGGGCCCTGTGGATTCTGGGGTGCCACACACTGGGCCTGAGTTTCTCAGGAAAGACTGTTGTATAACCAATGAAAATATTTAGAATTGTGCAGCTGGGATAAGGTAATCACTTCCCATGCTGGAGGGCAGAAACCAATCCCATCCAGTGGTGAGGAAGGAATTCTCTCTGGCTCCCTTGTTGTTACTCGATTAACTTCATGGTTTCTTAAATTTACCTTCAATGGGAAAGTGATCGCGGCGAGGATCACACACAGGAGACATGTGCAGTCTGGACGCTTCGTGCCATGCCTCTCAATGGAAGCGGCGTCCTCTCGCTCTAGAACTTGCCTTTATACAAAGCGGACCACCAGGACAGCTCCTACTGATGTTACTGTGATGGCCAAAAGCTTCCACTAACTGAGCACATGCTACGTGCCAGGCATAAACCCTCACAATTTAGGTACCCAAGACCCAGGTACTGTTATCACCTTCCTGTTACAGAGAATGAAAGGGAGGCCCAAAGAATCTCCTCCCCACCTAAGACAGACACTTTTGTTTCTTCTGTAAAATGTATGCATGGGGAAAACAGAGAAATCTACAGTCCCTTTTCTCATACATAAATGCCTGGAGTATTTCAAGTAGGCTTTAGCTATACCCCAGAGCCATGACAATCAATAGTTTAAGCTATTAAATTTTTCTTAAGTGATTTTGGCTTTCATTTTTGCAAGCCCTTAATAAGCCCTTTATACGTCCAAGTAATCGATTAGGAATTGTCTAGCTCACTGTTTGCCCTCTCATGTTAAAAGAAATGACAAACCTTTAGGTTATTCTTATTGTAACTGCCGTTTTTCCGAAGCCGGAGGGATAGACTTTGAGGTACAACATTTATTGTACTTTTTTTTCCTCTGGCAAAAGAGCCCTTATTGGCCTTAAAGATGGTTAAATTCTATGTTCCACCAACTGCATTGGTCAATAGATTGGGGAGGAGGCTGCCCAAGGAATATGTGACATGTCACAGAGCTTGTCACATGGAGGAGGAAGTACAGTCTGTTTTTCTGGATAAAAATACTTGTTTGATTTTGGATATAAATAGAATTCTTAGATTTCTAAGGGCAAATGGGTTCTAAAGATCTTTTGTCCTGGGGACTGTTTAGGCAGAAGCTGGACAGTGACTCGGAGGAGATACCGGAGGCTGGCTGGACCAGAGTAGTGCTTCCACAGCGGAGTAAATACAGTGGCATACATCTATTCTGGTGGGACAGAAACCCCTCCTTAATTAACATTAACTCCCACAGTGAGAAAGTCATTCTTTTCAATTCTCTTTCAGTCCTTGTATTACAGAAAAGACAAGTCTTACTATGGTACTAAATGCATTTAACACCTCATTAACGCCACCCCCTTCCCCCACCAGGCACCTTTTTAAACAATGAGAGCACAAATCTCAGGCTCTCAAAACCTTTGGCAGGCAATAGTAGCAATCTGGAATTTTATTACGTTGTAATTTCACAAGACAAGTAACAGGAATGTTCTGTAATGATTTAAAGCATTGGAAGAAAAGTATGTTGATTTCAAGAACACTTTAAGTAAATGAGAATAGGGATGGTAGCCACATACCTTTGGGATGGAGATGCCATGACTCAGAAAGTCAGATTTAGGATCATGTTCCTAAAATCAATTAAATGTCTTTCTTGTTGCCCTGGTTGCCCTCCCTGTACCTCACTCCCAGAACTGAACCTAGTGCTCCAGATGTCACATGCCGGGATTGGGACACCGACCTGGACCCAACCCTCTGCTCATACTGGCTTGGTTTGGGCCAGCTGTTGTATCAGCTGCAACAAACCAGTAGCTCAGAGGAGTTCAGCCTGTGGTCACCTAACACAGGTCACCTAACAGAGGACCAGCCTTACTCCCTCGTAGCTGGAATCAGGATTTGCTTAAAATATTGTTGTGATTTCAGAGATGCAGGGTAGCTCTCCCTTTCCACCCAACATACATCCTCTTGGGGACCATATCTTTGTGTTCATATATCTCTTGTGCCTAGCTCAGTGTCTGACATAGTAAGAGCTCAGAAAATAGCTGTTAATGAATGAGTGAATGTTAAAAGATAAACTTCATCCATCTTATAACCTCAATTCCAGAGTGCCCTACCATGGGCCCCAGACACAGCTCCCACTTTATTGCTGTTGGCATTCCCCCCCAACTCCCCTTTTACTTACACTATACCCAACTCCACAGAGATCGTTGGTCAAGTGTTGCTCCCCACTTCAAGCAAGCTGGAGACACAGTTTGAGGGAAGAGATCACAGAGGAATGCACATTTAGATGAGAAAAGAAGAAAGTACTAGTTTTCTGAAAAGATGGAGGAGGAGGTGATAGTTATGTCTACAAAGCACAACCTGAAATGGAGTTTAATTATTATCTAGCAAATTTAATCAGGCTAAGCCAGCCAAACCAACTCATATTTCTGGCATGAAACACCTAGTTGGTCTGCCTATGCTGACCAAGTCAATAGAAATTGGCGCCAAACCTCTATTTTATTGTGTGGTGTGTTGGCACAGACTTACTCTTCTTGTTCAAAAACACAGGTACTTGAGTACAAATCCAGCCGTTAGACTTGCTCCCAGCTTCTCTCTGGCAGCTCTGGAATGCTAATACACACCAAGGGTATTCGGCAAGATTGGAATTTCAAATTTGGGAAGAGGAGAAAATGGCTTACTGGCGCTTTAGAGCCCCAATTCACAAACATGGATGTTTCAAGTATGAAAACCTAACTTAGATTTCTGAGTTTAAATAGGATTTAACACAATTAAATGTACATAAACTTTTAAAACAGAGCACCTAATCCAACAAATGCAATAAGGGCTTCGTGCATTTCAATGTGTGTAGAAACTCTGGGACTTTTGACGTGGAAGCATTGAGCCTGTCAAATATTTTCCCGCCGGGAAATATTTCTAGGGGAGCATGAGCCCCGAGTTTTGATTCTGGTATTCCTGTCGGGTGCAGGGAAGTTCAGCACAGATCTGACACAACGTGGTTATACCCAGAAGATGGGCAGGAGAAGTCTTCCAATCGCTATTTGTTTAGGTGGCGATAAATGTTCAGTAATACCATGGCGAGTGGAGTTTTGGCAAGGGACCGTCAACAGTTGAAGGCGGCCGTAAGGGAAACCCAGTGACTGCTCTATGGCGCACCCTTAGCAGTGCATCTTACAATGAGTAGCACTGACGTTCAAACCCGAGTTCCTGTACTGGCAGCTCAGGAGTTGGTTTGGCCTGCAGACGAGCTTTGTTTGCCTTGCAGTGTTCTGTTCTGTTAATTTTATCGACACTGAACAATCTGGAGGTTCTTAAAATTTTTTAGATTTTTGGACTCTTGAAAAAATCACATTTGGGTCTCGGTTGACACATGGCAAAAATTTCGTCTTGTCTACACTATTCTGCAGCTGGATCACTTTCCACACTTATCACGCTTGTCCCTGTTACTTCTGTCAAAGAAAACTATTTCTGTGTATCCATGGCTCTATCAAAGTAAGAAAACAAAGGTAGCCTGAAAGGGCAGCTTCATACATAATCATCACCTGCTTGGCCACGGGAGGCATTTGAGTTTGCTTTTCCATTCTAAAATAATGGCCCTGACTTTGTTCCCTCCCTAGGCAACACATTCTCCGACACTTTATCCACATTCTCTAGCGTCTCCCAACACACACGGGGGGTCCTCCAGGGATGCATGCAATTTGCAGAAGATCCCCCTCCCCATTCCCATTGGGTCATACAGCCTGGCCCCCTTTTCGGTTTGGAATCACTGTATTTAAAACCCTGAAGGAAAGTCTTATTCAATCAATCATTCATCGTAATTGATCATAAGTATCCAAAATACTACACAGCTTGGAAATTACTGCTATGAGGTTAACACCTTAAGAAGATCTTTAGCAAACTAAATTATGTCCCTTGTCTTAACACAGTCCCAGAAAAGGGCTGAGACTCTTTCCATGGTCCCAAGTGGCAGCATCCCCCAACTTGCAATTAGGTTACATTTTAAAAGTTCATTTAATATTGGTTGCTTGCAGCTTATAATTCCTTTCAATATTATAAATGTTGCTAGTTCTTCCACGGTTTACCCACAAATTTCTTTTCAACCATGTGAAGGGATTGCATCATGGTGTGGGGTTTTTTTTCCTGTAAAATTACTCAGTGAAAGCTCGTATTCCTTCAATAAAGTTGCTGTGCTAAGTATTAGAAAACATCACGAAAATCCACTTTGAGGTAACTGTTAAGTAGGATTGCTACTAAGGGGAAGTAATATTTTCTCTAGTTGTACCGAATGAGGGCTTTCTTCTTAGAATGAGTGACACAGTGGGTTTTAGCACAATTACCAGAAAGCAGAAACCTCTAAACCCTGGTCCCACCCTTGGAGAGACAGTATAAAGGAATCCAGAACCCCTTAAGTTTCCATCCAGGAAGACCGCAGCGACACAAGTCAGATGTCAGCCAGTAGGGATGGGGAAGAGGGATGCCCTGCTCCACTACGTAAAATGACACATGTGCGTGCGTTCTGCCCTCTCGGTGCCACTGCAAGAACTTGCTTCCCAGAAAAATGTCAATACATGGATAATAAAATGAGAATGTCAGCTCACATCAGCATTCATCTAGCTTCTGAGTTAAGAGCTGGGGCTGCTAAGATTACCCCTGGTCAGCAATGGGCCAGGTCACTTCAGAAACAAGCACCTCAATCATCCTGCCTACATGATTGTTTTATGGGCACTTCCTCCTCCAATGGGAGACTCCTGTACAGGCAATCACTTGTTTAAAGACCTGAACAAGTGGAAGCCAGCAGAGATCCGCGAGGCACCGGGGAAAGCTGACACAGTTCCTGTCCAAGTAAGGCTAGCCCTCCCAGGCATGCAGTCCTCAGAATCTTGCCCCATGACTTTCGAGTTGTGCTATGAAGTTCTTACTACACATAGATCTTGAACAGAGATTATAAATATCCTTGAGAATCCCTGGGAGGGGAGAAGATGCTCAGAGCCAGCTCACACAGAGGTGGACTGATGTGCCCAAGGAGGGACAGTGAGCCAAGGGTGGAAAAGAGAACAAGGTCAATAGTACCTGAGTTCTGGGTTTTAGCTACAAACCCAGAAACCATCCTGCTGGGACAGTGTCTATGGACATTCTTTCTTCATGTCAGAGATGTGCTGTGGGGAAAGAGAAGAGTGGGCAGGAAGGAATGTATAATAACTTCTTTTTTTTTTTTTTTTGCAACTTCTTGGCTCTGTTGGAATTCACCAGTCACACGTACAAACGACTCTTGAAGCATCTCCCGTGCAGGCGTCAACTGCCAGCGGAGAGTCACAGAGAACAGATCCTACCCTGCAGAGCCCCCGCTCGCTGCAAATCCAAGTGTCGATGGACAAAACAGCCAGATGGGGAAATCTCCCGCCCCCTCCCCATTCTCCCACCAGCGTAAAAGGTTAACGGGGGTGGGGGACAACTGGAGAAGGAAACGAAATCATGCGGGTTCACCAGGAAAAGATCAAGTGTTGGTGGCAGCAGAGTTGGTGAGTGTGTTGTGGGCATTACCTCTCGATGAGGCTTCCAAGAAGGCTCCCGCTCAAGTCCTGGCGGCTCTGAGAACAAGCATTCTTGCATCAATAGCTAATAGGCTGTCCAACCAGATGTTATCTGGGTGGGATAAGAGGGTGAGAAAACAGACCTGTTGTACGCTGTTGTCAACTGCATCGCTGTGGTCAGAGAAGGCTGGGTGTGTAGTGTTTAGCGGGGTGCCTCTTTCGTAGTGAGGCAGACCAGATTACGTGGTGGTTTAAATCCGTTTCCTCTTGTGATTGGTAAAATACGAGAGTTATAATCATTCATGCATTACTAAAGCCTCCTTTCCATCATTCTGAAGGGACTTTTTTTTTTTTTCTAGAACAGAGCATGCATCCAGCAGAAACCTAAAGCGTTTGCTTTTCTAAGCGATCTTTTGCAATAAGCACACTTAAAAAAAACACAAACCGCGTATGGTACCTGTAACAAGACTGGAGATGATCAGCGGTAACACCAGCATCTGCAGCATCCTCATCAGAAGCTCCCCAGGAAAAGAGAAATACTTGACTTCCCGGTAGCTCATTTTGTACGGTCGGAGGGTAAACCCAAGGATTGTACCTGGAGGGGGGAAAAAAGGAGAAAAGCTGAGTTTTTTTAAAAACCGAAGTCACAGTCCTAGGGAAATGAGGAACTATTTGGCTGGTGGTCACTCCTGTCAGACAAGTGTACATTTATTTAAGCAGTAAATATTTGTGCTGCTTTAAGAGCTAGGGGTATGCCTGTCTCTTCGGTTGTAGTCTGGAAGGGTCTGGCTGAATCCAGGGCTTTCAGTAGGACTTAGAGAAAAAATGTTACTGGCTTCAGCAAATGAAAAATTTCTTTGTCTAACTTGAATGCAGTAGAACCCATTTTGACACGGCTTAGTACAGAGTTACAAAGATAGGGGCATAACTGGGAGACAAATCATGTATCCATGAATAAGGCATATAGGGGGGAAAAAAAAGCCCTTATGATGAATTTCCTTTGTAACAACAGATGTTAGGACTGCTAACATAACCACTTACAAAGGGTAGTGTCATTTTATTTTTTTCCAATTAAAAAAATTCCTCTTGTTCACACTGTTAATCCATTTGCATCATCTCCCTGTCTGCACACCATGCTTTCTGTCTACACACCATGCTTTCTGTCTACATGGTCTTGATATTACCTTGGCAACTGTATTGTACGGCCTTGTTAGTTGCTGGCAAAAGGAGGCTCCAAAATGAGCAGAGACTTTTTTCCAAAAATTTTCCCTGAAAACTTAGGGAGGAGTAAGAGAAGGAGAATGCAATTTTCCCCTTAATTTTCCTTCTGCTCCTGGAACTTTAAAATATATTTTAAAAAATAACTTTATCTGTAAATTAAATTATGCACGATAGCTTCTGAAGTGCTCGGAAATCAACAGACACATTGAATAAATGTACCCCCTCCCCCCTTTCCCTAATTTACTTTCCTTGCCCAAGAAAACTTACTTATTCCAGTATTGTAAGTATTTTCAAAAACTCTGTCCTGCTATTACTAAAACATGTGAGTTATAGAGAAATACTGAGTTATCTAGAAGCTAGAGGTTGGGGACGGGGAGAGAATACTGGGTAGACGTAAGTTTTTCTAAGGGAAGCAAACAGTTCTTTAAGGAAACCGAATCATCCTAACTTCTTATGAAATGGGCTTCTTCTCTTAAGAAATGAGGCACAAAGTTCATTTCAGTTGTCACAGCAACTCCAATTTCATTTCTTGGGTCTCAGCAACCACGAAGTATCCATGCTCTGATTATATACGTGATATTCCAAGTAAGAGTCTCAATCTGTGTGACTAGAAAATCTGGCTGATCCAGTTTGCAGGGCCTTCAGGAAAATGTTTATCGCGTTTTCCCAATGCAATGATCCTACGTTCAAGCGAGAAAAGGTGATCTGGAAAACACAGGAGAGAGAGGCAAAAGCCTGCCCGTGTTGGTTCTACACTAAACAGCATATCGCTAACGCTCACCGAGCTTCTGCCAGACGCCAAGCGCTGTCAGTGCTTTACTTGTGTTGGTATATTTAGTCCTCACAAAAACCCCTGGAAGTAGGTCCTTCTTCACCACCAATGTACAGACGGAGAAATCTAATCACGGAGAACTTCGAACTTGCCAGATTCCAACAGCTACTCAATACCCAAGTCACAAAGCGACTCAAGTGACGGAGCTAGGATTGAAACCCAGGCACTTGGACTCAGAGCTGACACTCTTGACCCCCTCACCGACTTCCTACCTCTCTCGTAGAGCCAAACAACCACTGTTAGTGTGTCTGTGAGTTTCTTTTCAGAATGTTCTCATAGAGCTAAATATAGGGAAATCACACAGAATATCCTTTTCCATATACAGTCACCATAAGCATCGCTTTTAGCCTCATGATATCGAATCCAATGGTTGAACCAAATTTACTTAATACTTCCTTTGTCATTGAACAGTTAGGTTGGTTGGCATTTTTTCACTTTTATGAAGAACACCACGATGAATGCACCCGTTTTGTAACTAGGAATATTTTTTTAGTGCAGTTTAGAGAAAGGAAACCCGTGCATTGAAGACCATGATGACTTTGATTGACGTTATCAATTGTTTTCCCAGTGGGTTGGCCCCTCAGTTTAATGCTTTGTTAGTGAGTGAGAAGGCTTTAGTATTATCTCTACCTCTAGCAGCTGAGAGAATTTTCATAAAAATTGTTTAAACAACTTGTGAATGTGATGAGTAAATTGTACATATTTTTTATTTCTTTTCAATTTACTTAACATCTATTGAGGTCAACCATTTCTCCTAATTGTATATTCTCCAAGCATTTACTAAATCCTAATAGTTGAGGAGTTTATGTGTGTGTGCTATGTATTTGGTTATAAATTCCTTGCATAATAAAGATAATTACCCTTTGCCTATGTGTAAAATATCTGCTCTATTTTTCTGATTTGCTGGCCATTTATTATTATTCTAAAATACAAAGGTGTTTTGCATTTTTATAAAATAAGGTCTGCACACCTTTTTTATTAGGTGATTTCTTCAAGAGTTATACACTTTAATTTCTCTCCTCCCAAGTTTGATAAATCTTTAATTCATTTTTCCTGCTTTCATTGTTTGCTGGCTTTGTTTTAAAATTTTGAAGTTTTAATCTTCCCGGAACTTGGTTTGGGGTAAGGCACTGAATTCTAATTTTCAGTGCGCATTATTCCACACAGCACCATCAACAGCACACAGGAATTATAAAAGGCACTGGTAATATCTAGCTCTTTCCTGCCTGTTCAAATAAGACCAAGTCACACTGAAATAACTGCTTAATCTTATAATAAGTAAGTAAATAAATATTTATAAACCTTACTTTACTTCCAATCAATTTCACTGGAATTGATTGTTTTCAGAACTTTATTTAACTGCATTTAAACACTTGTCATTTAAGTATAAAATGTGCACAATAAACTCTAGAAACTCATTTTGGTCATCTGGAATTTGACCATGTCAAAATATTAGGAATTTCAGGTATCTCCCAAATAATAATTAAAGACCAGTCTTGGTTTTATAAGTTCATTTCTAAGTTGGCTGTTTGTTATTAGAAATGTATTTTTTCAAATACAACACACTGTTTCCAAGAATGGGTAGGATCCTGGCTAGTCTAGAAGTTAGTTATTAAATTGAAGTTAAGAAATTTGAATGAGTTAAGGTATCATTTAGAAGAAAATGGTAGAACAGCTGCTCAGCCAATGATACAGGTTCTAGGAGCAAGAGACAAGTCAATGTCGATGAAGGAAGGGATTAATCTTTCTAAATACTAGGTGCATCAGATCCCATTTCCCAAGGTCTGACTCTTGCCAACACTGACTGTATTCTTCTCTCTACAGCCACACCAGCTGTATCCAGACTCTCTCTCCCTGGGAGCTCTATGTACTCTCTCTCCTCTCCCCCCCCATCAAATACCACATTTATCCAGTGCCACCAATCTTCATCTAGGTGCAAAGCGGGAAAGTAGGCTAGCTCACTGAGTCCCAGGCAGTGGGTAAATGATGTCTCTTAACCCCAGTCCATCAGGTAGATATCTAACAGAGCAGCAGAAATACAGCCAGGGGGCAAAGTCTCAAGAGGTGATGATATTTTTCTTCTGTTCTTCCAGTCAACAGGCTTCTTGCTTGGAAGCGTAGTCCTGGCATCAGCTAGTCTAGAACGTCTCAGTTTCTTTACATTATCCGATATGGAACCCCGATTTTCTTAAAGCTCTTCTTTATAGCAGGGATAGCAGATAGGAGTCACCATTTATTTCTTCATAAGGGACAGTTTCAGGTCAAAAGCTTTGAAGAGAAGAGTTGTTTAGAGTGACAGCACATTGCCAATACTCTTTCAATCAGTTCTGCCCCTGACTAAGCTTTGGTCTGTCTACTATCTCTGGGTTTACCAAGTGAGCCATTTCTACTCCTAGGACAGAGGAGATGATGTTGGGAAGGGGAGTATTTATTGAGCCCTTAATGGGAGCAATGGTGGCCTGATCCTCATCACAACTTTATGAGGTAGATAGTGTCACGTCTATTTTTTAAAAATAAATACATCGATTGATGCTCAGAAGCTAGTTAACTTGCTCAAGGCTACCGAATTAGTAAGGGCTTGACTTGGGAATTTTAAAGAAAACCCAGAGCGCTTTCTACTACACTCTAATGCCTCTCAAACACAGACATATCCTTGTAGCCTGGGCCTGAGGACAGTTCTCAAAGGAGCCTGGCTCCTGGGTCTTCAGCACTTCCAACCCTGAACTCTGGCACTTGAGTAATAATCTTGGATCTGCTAGAGATGTCCCAGAGGCACCCAGCACATGCTGAAACCCATCAGAGGTCCCTTTATTTGTTGAGGATCTCACAATACGGTCATCACATGTACAAAGTCATGCTGACCATGACTACGGTCAACAGTACTAAGTCACTGTTTAAAAGGGTTCCACCCAATTCCTTTCAATGGAATGATTTAATTAAACTTACATAAAACTTATAAATTAAAATAGCTTGCCTCTTCACCCCACTTCACACATTGTAATCCTTGGAAACCATCAGTAACAAAGCTGGAAAGGACATTGAGTGAAAACATGCTTCAGGCGCCCATGTTTGAGGACAAGGGCTAGCAGTCATCAAGTACAGGCAAGACGCTGTGTCCTCATGAGCACATTGCCTCACGGAACCATGGAGGCCAGGATTCATATTACCTACACTTCACAGATGAAGAACGGGAGTCATTGAGAGGGTAGGTAAACTGCCAAAACCTCACAGCTGGTACAAGTTGGGCCATGGTCAATGCAGAGAGGGGTCCAGCTGCTTCCCCAATGCCAGGTGAGTGGCTGAGGTGGGCTTCACAAGCAGGCTGTCCAGCTCCAGGGCCCGGACTCTCACCTACTGTGCTGTACTCCTGGCTAATTTAAAGAGCCTTTAGGACACAATATTTCGCCTGCCTTTTTGTTCCATTTCAAATTAGTTTAACTCATATGGAGACCGAGTTGGGCAAAGGTTTTGTTGGTGTTCCTTAATGAAGTCAACATCCAGCTTTTTTCCCTTCATTTGTTGAATGAATAAACAAAAGACATTATTTTTTTGGCTGTTGCTCTGCCAGGCAGCATTAGAGGGGAGGCCAGGGCGGGAAGGTCAGCCAGCTACCAGCGTCCAATCAAGAGGAGCAAATGCTCTGAATGCGAAGACTGCTTTTTTGGGGTAAGCAGTTCAGGTTTCTGATTACACAGCCCAGTGATGAGACAAGTCTTCCCCGAAACATCCTCACAGACTTCTCAGAGCCCTCCACTCTCTGCCCTTCCGACCAACCAGAGGCAGCAGGGCGGGGTGGCCTTCTTCACTGTGGTCAGCGGCTCACTCACAGCCTCTGAGGAGCTGAGGACTCTGCACGTCCTTGAAGCACATCGATTGAGGTTCGCAGAGCTAATAAAAACCTTGATGGCCACCAGGTCTTTAGTGCGAAAGAACAGATCCTTTATTATTGATTACTCTGCAAAAACAACGATACAAATCCGAATAACCTCCCCATGGGATCTGTTACAGCTGAAGTAACCTTTGTAGTGTGCACCTTGGTGACATTATATAAGACACATGTCACAATGGGGCGCCTGGGTGGCACAACGGTTAAGCGTCTGCCTTCGGCTCAGGGCGTGATCCCGGCGTGCTGGGATCGAGCCCCACATCAGGCTCCTCTGCTAGGAGCCTGCTTCTTCCTCTCCCACTCTCCCTGCTTGTGTTCCCTCTCTCGCTGGCTGTCTCTATCTCTGTCAAATAAATAAATAAAATCTTTAAAAAAAAAAAAAGACAGATGTCACAATTCAATTCGGATTGCACATTCTCAGTCAACAGTCTTCTTCTATCATTCCTGTTTTGGTATTTTACCGGATGTTTGGAATCTAGTCAGTATCTTAACTGGAACGCTGAAGGTGATGAAAATGAACTGTGCTGGTTGAATGCGATGAACAAAGACACATTTCTGTTTCAAGATGTTCTCCTAATACAAAAAGCTCAAGAAGTGAGTCCTTCAGGGGGGTTCGCTGTCTCCCCTAGAGAGTCGACACAACAAACACTTCTTTGGTAGATTAAATATCACTTCGCTTTCCTAAACCAAGACACAACGTGGACACTAGAGCCTCAGAAAGAACACATCACCACACGCTTCCTTTTGAAAGCCCAACACGTACAGCAAGTTAAAAGCTAAAGACATCTTTTAAGAATTTGGCCCATATTTAATCAGATAAAATTACTGAAAATATTAAGAAGTCAGAAAATATTTAAGAGTAGAAAAATGAGGCACAATTTGAAGTAAAATTTGGACCGATTCAACTTCTAACTTTTGATAAATGTTGGAGTTTGAAATAGTAAAATTTTATTCAAGTTCCCCTGCCCTATTTCCAAACTGTCATGAACAGATTGGCAGACCACAGCTTTCTAGAATAATTGCTCACCATACAAAATTCTCCAGAAAAAGACAGGATGCCCCCCAAAGGGCTCAGATACCAAAAGGAAATCTAAAAGTCATAGTTGCACTGATCTTGAGGGGAAGACTTTCTGTTTTGAGGCCACAGTATGAAAACTACCAAATGTCCACCCAGGATGAGCCAACTAGCTCTTCTAACACTGACACTGCAAACCAGGCAGCGGACATTCGAACTCCTACCAGAATAAGCTTGGCCTGCAGATCTGTAGCCAGAAAGGGTCCCTTGCCATCCACTTGTATGCAAGATGGCTCAAGGAAAATGACGATTTCACAATTTGTGCTGATCGCACACACTGGTTTTATGTGACAAAATACTACTATCCCCCAGCTGGGAGCTTTTCATTTATGTAGGAACAGTAACAACAAAAGACCAGCACTATCCTGTCCCAAGGCGACAATGGTCAATGTATGAGGAACAAAAGCAGGAATGAACCCACCATCTCTGCTACATTCTACTGGTTAGAAGCAAGTCCCGGGTCCCACCCACACTCAACCAGTAAGCGGCCCTGGACAGTTAGGGGCTGACTCACAAGCAAAGGTCTTTCGGCCCCTTTATCCAGCTGCTCCTCGTGTGGTATAGACACATGCAGAGACAAGATGCTCCATAGATGTTTGGCGAATGAATGATGTTGGGATGGTAGTCCTAGGCCTGCCTTTAACTCTTCATGTGACCTTTCCTAGGCCTCATTTTTTCCCCTAATTTATAAAGGAAGAATGCTCCAAGATTCAAACATCACCCTCCTTCTTGCCGGGGCCTATTGCACAGCTTTCCAACTGGTCTCCCTGCTTCCACTTTGCCATCCTACAGCAAGCACCCTCCCCCCCCCGAAATACTACCCAGAGGGGCACTTTCAAAACCCAAGTCAGAGTGTTGTTCCTCTCTGTCCCCTCACGGCTCCCCACGTCACATGGGGTAAAAGCCAAAGCCAAAGCCATGTGATGGCGGCATCTGGCCTGCTTCCCCAGCTAAGCCAGATTCAGAACTCACCCCCCCCCCCCCCCCGTTGTTGTTCCACCATCAGACATGATCCTGCTCTAGGGGCCTGGTGCTGGCTCTGCTTCCTGCCTGGGACACCCTTCGCAGAGGTTCCCAGGTTTACTTCCAGTGTCACCTTCTTACTGCAACCTACCCTGAACTTTCTTCTCCCTCGGCTGGCTTTGTTTCAGGAGCTCTTACCACCTTCCAAAACACGATATAATTTTCTCATTTCCTGTGCTTGCTGTTTATTGTGGTCTCTGCGTCCTCGAATATAAGCTCCAAGGGATCCAGATTTTTCTTTCCTGAGTATTTGTTTTTGTTCAGCGATATATACTAAGCCCCTGAAACAGTTCCTCACACATACCACGTGCTCAGTACGTTGCTGAATGAACGAACGAACCGCATGGCTTAGCTCTCTTTCAGAAGACCCGCGCCCAGCCGTGCCCAGCCGCCGGCGCACACGTGTACCCGATGGAGGGATCTGGAGGAATCGCTGTGCTGTGCGCTTCCCCACCGTGTTCTGTGAGCTCAGTAGCTTACCCTCAGGAACAGCCCTTCTTCCAAACCGTCATTTCTCTCTTGTGATCTGTGAAACTGGATCGCAACTGAACCACGATTTCTCATAGGGCTTAGGTTTTTAGAATCACAAACGAGGAGGGATAGTTCCCGATTCCTGTTTCTCCCACAAGGCTTGATTTTTTTGAGTATGAAGGAGAGCGGGTGTGAGGCTACAGAAAGGTCATGGACTGAGATTTCAGAGATGAGGTTCTGGGCCTGAGGCTGCCAGCAAATGATGCTGGTGGGTACTTTAAAGATTGAATCTTCCTATCAAACCTGCAGCATTTAATTATTACCCTCTTACGAATGAGGAGACTGAACCCTTGAAAGAGGAAGCTGCTGGTTCTGGGCGACAGGACCAGTGACTGATGTTGGCAGAATGGGGTTGCAAACGGAGGTCTGCCCATTTCCACAGCCCACGTCTTCAAATCATGACACCTCTTTGGACCTCTCTCTCTTTTTTTTTTTTTTTTTGTCCACAAAATGGTACGGATAGATCAGGACAGGCAGTATCTAAAATCCTCTTGAACTTTAATATTCTCGGCGAAAGGTTCTGAGTTTAAGCTGAAAGCATTATACATCTTAGCTGCCTTACTCTGAATGTATCTTGTTTCTTCTCATGAATTCTCAAGTCCTTGAGAAGGCATAGGAAAGCATTTTTTAATACGTCAGAAAATGCTTTGTCACCTTGGCCATTACAGTTATTATGGCAGGTAGGCAATAAATTATTTGAGAGATCAAATAGAAGTTTCTATTTTAGAACTTGGCTAGCTTGTAGCCCAGGCTGGAGAAGTCTTTTAAGTCGGTCTCATGCAAGCCTGATGAAGCCGGTGTGCATGAAGTTCCAGTAGTTTATTTTTACAAGAAGGGCAAGGGCGTAATGGTGAGTTTACCTGCCCAAGGGGTCTGCTGCTCCAGGTCTTTGGTTTCACCCCAAACTTCCAGGCATTTCCTGGAGAGAAGCTACTCTGTGGGAGGCAACCTTTCAACCCTCCCCCACTCCTCTGTTCCCACATCCTTCAGAGATTTGGGCCCTGGCTTGGCTCATTCTTTTGTCCTTTGGTATTTCCTGTTGCTGGAGGTGGGAAATACCTGATCCAGCCTTGTTCTACCAGTGCCGCCCAGAGGAACCAGCCCTGGGGACTGATGCAGACAAGTCCACTCGGCGAGCAACTCGGAGAAGACAACTCTGTCAGAAGAGCCCTAGGAGTTCTGAAAAGCCTGGTGCTTTCTTCCTAAAACTGCACTAACGCAGGCTATGTGAAATGGCGATTAAATTTGCAAATAATCCTACAGGTCTCTTAGTTTATTTTTTTTTTAATTTTTATTTATTTATTTATTTATTTATTTATTTATTTATTTATTTTGTTCAATTAGCTGATATATAATACATCATCCGTTTTTGATGTAGTGTTCAACGATTCATTAGTTGTGTGTAACACCCAGTGCCCATCACCACACCTACAGGTCTTTTAAATGCCCAATCATTAGGACCTGTTGCATTCCTTTCTGGTAAAACATAAAATAGTGATATGAATGAGCAGAAATTGTAAATGCAGTTTCAATTCTGGGGATGTATCCGCCAGATACACTTTACCTGGGGGAAATCACTGTTGTACAGGAATATTCATTGTACCATTTAACAAATGTATCTAAATGCTAGGAACAATCTGAGTGCCCATCAACTGGGAATTACTTAAATAGATGAAGGTACACCCATATAATGCACCCCCAAGAGAGAAGGAGGGGGCTCTTGATGTGCTAATAAGGCACGATGTCCAAGGTATATTGCACAGTTAAAAAAGTAAGGCATAAAAGCAGGCTATATATATTATGCCAGCACTTGAATACAAAAGGCAAAAAAGGGATAGACATGTATTTTTTTATACTCATAAAACAATTCTAAAGGCGCACAAGAAACTGGTAACAAGATATTTATATCCTTTTGAATTTATTTTGGGCAACGTAAATGTATTTTATAAATAAAATAACAAAATAAATAAGCAAAAAGATAATTGGCTTTTTTTTTTTTTTTTTTAATCTGACTGAATTCAGGGTGCCTGTCTGACTCAGTCAGAAGAGCATGTGACTCTTGATCTCCCGGTCATGCGTTTGAACCCCATGTTGGGTGTAGAGATGAGTTAAATAAATAAAAACGAAACTTGCAAAAAAAAAAAATCTGAATTCCAATCTATGTATTTCTGCTAGATGCTTGGATCTTTCTAAAAAGTCACTTTGGGTCTGGGTTAGTTTCTCCTCAATCTTGCTTTAATTTGCTTTAACACTGAGTTTACTTAATTTGGGCCATGGAGAAGAAAGTCACTAGCTGTGCTCAGATTTCTAGTGAGTGGGTCACTTTCCGACCAAACAGTTCTCTTTTTTCCTGGAGACAAGGAAGTGAATCTGAAAAAACTTTGAACTCAATCATGATAGGATCACATTGGCTTCCACTCATTAGCCCTTGGAGTAATGAGTGCCCCAAAGCTGCAAAGTCGCCTCGTCAACCAGTAGGCAAAGGTAACAGGCTCTTTCATCATCCATCAGACGGCGTAAAGCATGGCAAGGGCAGCACGGACAAAGCCCTGGGAAGTCTATGGAGTCTCAGCTTTTTTATATGACTATTTCATGTGCCTTAAAACAAATCCAAGAGGAAATAAGAAAGAAAGAAAGAAAGAAAGAAAGAAAGAAAGAAAGAAAGAAAGAAAGAAAGAAAGAAAGAAAGAAAGAAAGAAATAAGAGTCTGTTGAAAGACTCACAATTTCCTTCTCGATTGTCACTCATCACTCACATTCAGCAAGAAGCTGGAAGGCACCAGGAAACACATGGATCCCTGGGGTCTTGCCTTACTCGCTTTAAAGATGAAATTTCCAGGGGTGCAAAGTGTCTAAAAGCAGGGGCCGTCTTTTCAGGATGAGAAGGGCAGTGGTTGTTCCTCTCTCATTAGGGACAAATGAGCTTCATCTTACAAGATTCTGAATAGAAAGTCTCTCGCTAACAGCCATTGTTTCCTCTCTGGGAAGCAGAAGCCAGTCTGCGGCCTGCAATCATTGTTGCAGAACTGGAGAAGTCTCTTTGGGTATAAGAAGAATGGAGGTGCCCTTTCTGGAGAGGGGGACTCAGTCTTGAAATTCAAAACTTAAGGGTGCTTTTAACTCGCTGCTCCTACATTTACCTTTGAATTTTCGATTTGATACGCAGAGTGAAGAAGGAGTGCCTTTCCCCCTCTTGTCTTAATTCATCCAGGGAATACCTTCCTTCATCTAGTTTTGGGGCTTTCATTCTTCTTTTTTTGGCTTCAAAACCACTCGGGGACCTCTCTTGACCAGGCACAGTGATGGAAATATTCTTGGGTTAGGGAGTAAGCGCTGGGCAACTTTGGTAGCGGTGAAGCTTGACCTAAAACTCTTCATTTTTATACTCGGTGAACACAATGGCTAAACTTCATGCCCTCAAGTGCTCTGTGTGTTTCCTCACCGCACAGCAATGATACAGCTCACCCAGCTGCCAGACCAAATAGCTGATGAGTGATAGCACCCCAGTGTTCCATAAATATCAAGCGCTCCAACACCTGGAATGCACAACTTGGAAAAGACAGTGCTTAAATTCCAGCGGCCTTTTCCAGAAACTGTAGGCTCTTCCCTGCCTTGCTGGCTCTATAGCAAAAACAGAGAACTCGCAGCTCTTCTCCTCTGATTTATGAGGGATGGGCTGCAGGGCAGAGACGGCTTCAGCATGCCTCACCCGCGGGCTCCAACACTGGTTATCCCACCCAGACTGCAGGAACATGGTGGTCCTCAAGAATTTAATGGGAGAGAAGGGGGCTGCTTGTGGATGGGAGAGCCTGGCTAGAACGGGCCGGGAGACCAACGGTATAGGCTAGAGGTCCCTGCAATTGTACAGCATGAAGGGGTGGAAAGAAAACACTGTCATGCTTTACTCCATACATTCTGCTTTAGAGGAAGGCAAATCAGACGTTAAGTGATAGAATTTTGTAGCTGGAAGCAGACGTTAGTCAAATACATGATTTGCTGACGAGGAAACCTGAGGCCCAGAGATTTGTCCTGATCATAAAGTGAGGGAGTTGATGGCAGACCTGGGTCTGTAACCAGGACCTTTAGACTCTCAGCGCTTCCTCAGCTGCATTCCAGACACGTGCAGCTACTGCTCAGGAACACGGACTGGGCCCAGGACTTGAACTGCAAGAGAGAGCACTGCGCAAACGCTTTGGAAACTGGACACCGCAACAGTGGAAGGTATCGCTACTGCAGGCAATTGTTCCCAACACACCTGCTTATTTGATAACCTACTTAAGAGAAACAAATTTGAAGTTGCCTGCTCAGCTTTCTCATTATCTGAACAAACAGGAAGAAAACAGCAAAATAAAATCCACAAATAATCTTCGAACTACCATCACGCCCTCTACCCAGTACCAACTTTCTTAGGAACCAGCAACACTCCTCCCAGGTTTCCAGAACCCCTCATCTAGCCTGTCTGGACTCTGATGAGGTGGCCGGTAACAGGGAGTAGACCCCAAAACGCTGGAGAAAAGGGAGAAACCAGGGAGGTGGTGAACTTGCAGATTGGTCCCAAGTGGTATGAACAAAAATGCATGACTGAGCAGGTTACAACATTTATTGAACACATCTCCTCAGCAACTCTCTTTGCCCGAGAGAGACATCTACCGTCAGGCAAGCCCTCCATTGAGCAGTCTACCGTGATAAGGGCTGCGCTGGGGGGATTACTTTCTGCTTCCGTTCAGGAGGCCAGGTGGGTGAGGGACAGATAATGACAGTATCTCTTACTCCCAGCCTTTCATCTCGGCCTCTCGAAGCTCTTTACAACCACTAAATCTCTCCCTACAAGTCTTCTTGGCTCTCTTCTCTCGCCAAGGAAACAGAAGCCACTTCTAGACCTCAACCAGGTGACCATCTACTCCCCTTCCTGGCCTGTCCTCGCCGCAGCCCTGGCTCTCAGTTCTCTGGCAGAAGCAGCATCAAATCAGCATGTATTTTCACTTGGTGCCCCAGCAAAGTCCCACGCAAAAGATGAGGGGTTTATGGTTCCTATGGATACTCTTAGCTGCCAAGCCCTTACGGAAACTATGAAAGGTTACGTGGTTGTACGTGGCGGAACTGGGGTATCAATCTTGGCAGAGGTGTGAATTATTCTATTTTACACATGAAGGAACAGAGGCGCAGTTCCAGAACGGGGACATAAACGTCAAAGTGTCGGACTCCAGACTCCATAGCTCTGATCCACTCCCCTGTACTGTCCTGACTACACCCCCACGATAGGAGGCAGCTCCCTGGTTCGAGAATGAAATTGAAGGCCAGGATCCAGGCCGGCCATGAGCACATGTCAGATACTTGTGTTATCGTTGTCCCCGACAATTTTTTTCTGTATTTCTGCTCCCTGGGGGAGAAGACAAAGCAGAAGAAAATCCCTAGTCCCTACACCCTACCTTTGTGTCCCTTCTCCAGAGCAGGGCATGGTGAGTCCACGGCTTCTGAGCTCCTGAGGCCTAGCCCCTTCCCTCCCAGCCCCTGCCCCCAGGAGCCTCTGTGAGGAGCTGGGGTCCAAGGCACCAGGCGAGGGCCTACCCCAGAAGCCAACTTTTCTTGTAACTTCCCGAAGCTCCCTCTCTCTTCTCGTTTCCAGGAAGTGTTGAAGAAACCATAAACCCCAGCCTGGAAATCTTTCACCATTCTTTGGATTCCTGTTGTGCAACTGTGTGGAGATGCCCGTCTCTTGGTAAGTGGAGAGGCCGCCCTCATAGGGGCCGCACGGGGGCCGCACTGCTAACTCAAGCCATCGGCTCCTCTGGTCCCGTTACCAATCACCTGAGCACGGCAGCCGCTGGCTAACCACATCACTAACCTTGTCTGACTGAACTGACTGACTCAGCTGGGTAGTGTGCACGTGTGCAAGGCACAGAACCCCACTACGGCGTTTCTGGGAGAGTCTCGCTTTGTGCACAGAGAAGGGCCCTAGAGTTAACAGCGCTCTGAGAAGAGTCTCTCTCACAGAGTAGCTTCTTCAGGAGGACAACCCGATTCACTGATCACTGTTCATTTAACATTCCAAGACAGAACCTGTCCTGGTTCTGCTTCGACATCAAAACACCCTCAAAATCTCCATGTCCAGTGAGCCTCTTGCACTGTATCTCTGCGGTGGCATTTGCATCTCAAAATCCACACGTCCAAGAAACTGAAGTCGCCCCTTCCATTCTTGCCCCAACCTTCTTCCTGTAGTCTACCCTTACTGGTCGCACCAGCATCCGCAGTCACCCAAGTCACCCAAAGGCCTGCAGGCCAGCTCTTCCGCTCATGCTCACATGCAACCAATTGTCGGGACACAGAAGTGCCTCGCGTACTGAGGTCTCAATTTCACCCCTCCTTTCCTGTCGTTGGGTCAGTGCACACCCTTAGCTAACTGATGTCATAAAACAAGAAGGGACAGGTCCCGAGGGCAGGCACCAGCACTCAGAAGAGTGGTTAAGAGTCTAAACGTTGGGCCAGCATGGTGGATCTGAATCCCAGTCAAATATGCTTCAGCTGTGGGAAAAGTATCTGAGCTGTTTCCTCATCTGTGAAATGAGAATAAGAACACCTCCCTCCCTGGCTTGTTCTGAGAATTAAATAAAGCTAATGTGTTGACAACACTTACAACAGTGCTTGGCACACAGTATAAATGTTTGCAGTGTATATAATATGTGTAATGGTAGATGAGGAGACCAAGGCGCAGAGCAGTTAAATGCCTCGTCCAGGGTCATACAGCTACTAAATCATACAGTTGGCATATACATCCACTCTGTCCTTCATCAAAAGCCACACTCTTTTTTTTCCCCACATGGTTTTTTGTTTTAAGATTTTACTCATTTATTTGAAATAGAGGGTGAGAGAGAGTGCATGAGTTGGGGGCAGAGGGAGAGGGAGAAGCAGGCTCCCTGCTGAGCAAGGAGCCCTACGCGGGGCTCCATCCCAGGACCTGGGGACCAGGACCCAAGCCAAAGGCAGACACTTAACTGACTGAGCCACCCAACCACCCCCCACATAGGTGTTAGTAAGAAAGTAGAAATTCGGGGCTCCTGGGGGGCTCAGTCGTTAAGCGTCTGCCTTTGGCTCAGGGCATGATCCCGGAGTCCTGGGATCAAGCCCTGCATCAGGCTCCTCTGCTGGGAGCCTGCTTCTTCCTCTCCCACTTCCCCTGCTTGTGTTCCCTCTCTCACAGGGTGTCTTTCTGTCAAATAAATAAATAAAATCTTAAAAAAAAAAAAAAAAGAAAGAAGAAACTCTAAGTATCAACACAAAAATCATGTATTATATAGAACAGTACTGATAATATGATCTCACTTAAAAACTGTTTAGAGATAATTTAAAAACTCTCTGGTACTACCTCTGAACCGTGTCTATTTGTCTGTCATCTCATTTTATCCATTTCTCCTATTAAACAACCTGGGGGAAGAGACTCCCCACTGCATAGCACAGGCCAGATACCCAAACATTCAGCATTTGTTAAATTGCTGAATCTTTAAACAAAACCACACATTTATTTAGCAGATAATAGAGAATAGTAGATAATATATGACTGTGGTAAAAAGCATTCAAACCATACAAAAACTTATTTAGAGGAAAGTAATATACCTTCTATCTCATTACCAGATACCCAGCTCCCATCCCAGAGGCAGCCACAATGACCACTTTCTTGTATATCCTTCAGAGATATCGTGGAATTGCATCTAATTATAGTGCAATTTACATTCATTGCTGGAGAGCATTAGCGAATGATGGGAAATGTTTTCTACACATTTAGTCAGTATGTTTTCTTTTCTGGAAAGTCACCAATTCTTCTCAAACCCATATAAAGGACAACCTAAACATAAAAGGTGTGTGTATAGACAAACAGTAGAGAAAGGTGCTAGTCGCGGGGTTCCTGAGTTCCCTCAAGTCAAATCACCCTCCTATCTATGCAATGCTATTTAGTTTCCTTCTCCTTGCAGCTGATCTTATGACCCATTTCTTCAAAAATTTTTAGCCGGAGATTTCATTTTTATTGTGCTATTTGTTCCCTGGACACGGACAGATGGGCATTCTAGGATTTGAACACGACAAAGGACTTTCCCTTTCTTTCAGCGAGGTGTCTGAGGTCACTCTCAACCCACTTACCACAGTTTGAACCGAGAAATGCTTCCTGGAGGGAGAAAGATAGTAACCACTCTCCTCAGTGTGGTTTTCATCAGACAGATGTCTGCAACAGCCCTGGGAGACACTTTATCTAATGCTTTAATAATGAACCCTCTTAAAGGGACTAACACTTGGCAATGCCTTCTCTTAGGTTGCAAATTTGTTCCCATTACACGGCCTTGTCAGAGCATGGCACATTCCGACTTTGACATCGCTTAGAAATGACATTAGACATTAGGCCTTCTTTTTATTAAAAGTGATTAAAACCTAAGAATTTGGTTCTTCTCACCTCCTCTTTGGGAAAAATAACTTTTCTTCTTCCTTGCTAGCGTCTTTCCAGTTTTTTTCCTACGATGCAGCGAACGGGTTAGAAAGTTAAGTCCAGACATCTTACTATTCTTTTAGGGCTGAAGTACACATGGTACCCAGTGACAAGCTAAATGGGGCCTTTGTTGCCTCCACTGGGCCCTCAGTGGAAGACACACCAAGAGATAACGGAAGGATTCTTCCTTCTTTCCTAAGTCTGTTTGCTACTGAGTTGTCTGTTTGCCTTTCCAAGTCTTTGGTGTAGACTCAGTGGTCTGACTGTCAATGAGCTCTTTTTATGTGTTTCTTTGTTAGTGCCTTCTTCTTGTTATTTCTACCTCTTCAGTTTCCATTCGTAAAGCCAACCATGAGGACATCCTGCCAAGTTATCTACCCCGGCGTAGCCAACTCATTGCAGTTCTCACAAATGTTAGGAAAGTCCTCACTGGGCTAGAAAATGATCCCAGAACTCATAGAGAAAATGGACTATTAAATCCTGGCATTATCTTCCTTCTATTAGAGATTTGTCTTTGTAATCACTTAGGAACTTGCTTCTCCATCAATCTGACTCCCATGTGCAGGTTTTATTACTTTCCCTTCCTCTATTCTTTAACTGAAATATTTCTGTTCTAGAAATCGAACTCTTCTTGTGTTTAGAACATCGTTTTGAATACGTGTTTCTGCATCTTTTCCAAACATACGCCAGTAACACTGAACTCTAATTAAGGGTGTAGGATTGCAGAATAAATGAGTATTTGTTAAATGAATGAGAGGGATGTGGCTGAATCATTTGTCGGAGAATTACAAGTTTTCTGCTGATTTAACTGGGTAAACCATATAGTAAAATGACAGTGCTATGTGAATGGACCCAGCATTGCTTGCTAACTGGCCTCTACCAAGACACACAGCAGCATTTCTCTTCCTGGCATCTCTCACGAGACACCAACCAGTCCACAGAGCAAGAAGGCAGGATGGCAAAGTGGGTAAGAGAACAGCCTCTTGGCCGGACAGCCCGAGTCTGACTTTTAGCTCTAGCACTTACTATCTGCATGACGTTGGGCAAGTTGCCTGATCTCTCCTTGCTCACTACTCTCATCTATAAAATAAAGATCATACTAGTCATACCTTCCCACTCACCCACAGGCTTGTTTGAGGATTAAGTAAGCTAATAAAGGCAAAACACCTGGAAAGTAGTTGGAGTAGCACTGCATGATGTTTGCTCTTATTACTCAGCAGCTACTGTTTGGCTTGCTGGCTGTCATTCAAGCATTTTACATCAACTTCCAAGACAGTGATACAGCACTGAACTACTTCTCCCAGGAATGTATTTCAACCCGGGAATCTGGGGCGCCTGGGTGGCTCAGTCGGTTAAGCATTCATTGCCTTTGGCTTAGGTCATGATCCCAGGGTCCTGGGATAGGGCCTTGAGTCTGGGCTCCCTGCTCAGTGGGGAGCCTGCTTCTCCCTCTGCTCCTTCCCCTGCTTGTGCCCTCTCAAATGAATAAATAAAATCTTAAAAAAAAACAAAACAAAACACCAAGCAAACCACAACAAACCTGGGAACCTACTAAAGAAAGCCACTGCTTCCCTGAGTCAATCAGGACCTTTTCTCTCTGAACATCTCTACAATTAGTTAAACGGTCATTCATCACCAACAATTACTATAAGGAACAAAAGATGTTGAAATGGAATACATCTAAAGTCTTGTGACAAACTATTCTCCTGTTGTACTCTTATTTGTCTACACTTTAAGAATCCTATTTTTTTGGATAAAGTTCTAGTTATATTTACATGCTACAAAATTTTCTTAGTTTTTATTGTCATTACCTCTTTATATTTGATGGAGATCCTGGCAAACTCAAAGGTAGAGATTAAAACTGTACACAATGCCCCCTCCCCCTTTTGGGCCACACCGTAGAAATTTACGTTAGACAGTTTTTACAACATGGCATTGGCTTGTATGTTTACCAGCCCAAGGACTTCTGTATTGGTTCGGCCAAAGATTCCAAGTAAGTAGCTTCTTCAGCTGTATTTTAAAGTAGGATCCACGCCACCCATAAGTAGTAAGTGATAATTTCAGGTATCAAACAAAACAATGTTTTATTAGTACAGATTGCTGTTAACACGCTACATTTGTAAGAGGCTGAAAAGGGATAGACAGCTATTTATGGCAAGAAATAAATGAAAAAGATCGGTGTCAACATTTTTCTCAATTCACTTTTTCCAGTCACTGGATGGGGGAGTGCGAACACCAAAAGACTCAGCCTCTACCTCCAGGCATGATACTCAGCTTCAAGTCAGCACCAGCTAGAAGATAATTACTATTAGGATCCTGTACCGCATTTTGGGTGTACTAATTGTATAAATTAGTTTTAAGTGAAAGTGACATCGTATAATGATTACATTTTGTCCAAATCTAGCCTGCCTACTTGTTTTTATTGTTATTTAAGTGCTCAGGCCTAATGATTAAATTATCACTCCTTCATCCTTACACGAGATGGGAAAACATTTGATTTGTTTCCTTTCTCCACACAATCAATTGATTTGCACCATGCCTAATGATGCTTCTTTCAGATTCCCATGTGTTTACCATATATTGCTCCAAACATGCCAACAGACTGTCATTTATGGGAGAAAAAAATCTTCCAATACAGATGAAAGCCTGGACTATTATTTTGAATACCTACAATCAGTCCATCTGATAATATGCTCAGGCAGCCAGATGCCCCAGAGAAACAAGATCCTTTTTTTTTTTTTCTTGGTTGTTATCAAATGACTTACCCACAATGACTGCAGTGACAGTGAGCAGCACAAAAGCATTCCGAAATAGGTAACTTTTAACATCCTCCTTTGTGATATTCTGCACTTTCCTCTTGGCCAAGAGTGTGCGCTTCCGAACTCCTCGCTGGAATCTCTCCATCCTGCCCCCCATCCTGGGCTCTTCTCCATTGCTTTTAGTCATATTTTACTTCTCTAGGAGTCTCTTCTTTGCACTTCAGTGTCTTGGAATCACCCCCGGAAAGCCAGACCTCTTTGGTGTTAGAGAACACAACTAGAACCAGGAGAGAAGGGACAAGAGTTACAGCCTGCAGGGCTGAGAATGCAGGGGTGAGAATCAGGGAGGCCCCACAGCAGGGCAAGCTGTTGGCACACCGCATGATCTGGGTAGGAATCAGGGGCTAGAGAGCCGCAGTGCCAGGTTTCAAGGCTGGGATGTGCATATTTTACTGGACCCCTTGTGGGAAATGTGCATAAATTCAGAAATACGAGCAATAAAATATGTATGTATATACAAGCAGAATTGTGTGTTCTATTTTAAAAAAAAAATTTTGCCCTTCCCATTCCAAGGAGGCTATAAAAGGGTTCATCAGAGCCCTGAGTGTGACTGAGCAGACCCCACCCCCTCATCTCCCCGGAACCTAGCCAAGTGCTTTTTGCACAACGTTCACCCTCAATAATGTCTAATTGAACTGAATGCACAGGAAGCGCTCAATAATTGCTTGATGGCTCATGTTGCGTACATGGTGAAGGCATAACCAGGTCAATAAAATGAATTAAGATATTGATATTTCACTTTCCGAGCTTTGTTATCTATAATAAAGTAACGATTTTCTTCACTAAAAAAAACATGATAATATCAGTTGGTAATTATGGGCATGAAGAGAACGCAATAAAAAGAATACATGCCCAGGACTTTGGAAATATATTTGACTATTTTACAGGGTCACTTTTTAGTTTTTTCCCTGAAATAAGCAAAGATCTCCGAGGCCAACTATACATTATCTGAAACGGTAATTCATTTCCATTTTTGTTAAAAGTAGAAAGTAGTATCTGCCTTTGTGGCAATCATATCGGAGTCTTCTCAGGAAACCATCAGCGACTTCTGGGCATTTCAAAATTTAGGATTTCTAGAACAGATGAGATGAATCCAATTTTCATTCCAAACATTACAGTGTGTGGTTTCCATTTCTTTAAAGTGCTCCTAGGTTATTCAAATAGATCTAAGTCCATCTCTCCTCTGTGGAAATCAGTTGTTTTGAAGAAATCAAAGGATTCCTCCTGCTTTATAAGATTTGTGATCCATAATCCTTCCCGTGATCAATCCCAGTGAAAATGAGTGGTGCCTGTGGACGTGTGTACATGGCAACGCAAGCAGCCAGCGTGTGCGGCTGTGGGGGAGGTAACTGGAAAGCAAAGACTCCTCCGAAGCTTTTGGCAAATCCAAGGGTGGAAAAAAAGACTCGTCTTAACAGTTTTGACTTTTAAATAAAATTGCAGGTTGGGGTCAGTGATAATACGACCTTACAGCTTGCTTAAGACTTCACAGCAGATTAGAAATTGAGGGAGAAGGGAAGGAGGGATGACACGAGAGACCAGATTTTTTTTTTTTTTCCTTTTCATTAATCTCTGGTTCCCTTTCCAGTCCCTTTTAAACAGACCAGCTGAGCCTTGATTCTTTTCTGGCTCTGGAACCACCATCTACCCGAATCCAGCCCGAATGACTCAACTCCAAATTAAGCGCGGACGCGGCATAAATAGACACCATGCGCTGGTTACATTAAATTACTAACGTGGACTTTATCTACCAAAATGGCTAGCTTTCTACTCTCGCTGCTCCTCCGCTAGCGAAACGAAATACACGGGTGGAGAAGTGCAACCAGGAGCGAAGCCCAGCAGGAATACAGAACGTCAGACTTACCTTTTCTGATTTTGTAACGGGTGGAAGGGACAGCAGGCAATGAAAGGTGAATTCCGCAGCAGGTACGGCACAGCCACAAACGCTGTGAGCAACGCATGCACGCGCTCTGAAACTGCAAGTTACTATCAGGGCAACTTAAGAAAAGGGGAGGAGTCTGCGCCCGGGAAAGGGGGAGTGGGGAAAAATGAAAACACCACAGGGAAGGAGGGGGCAAACCCGAGGTTTCTGGAATATTGATTAATCTTGGCTCACCAGAAGCATGCTTGCTGGCTTTGTTTTGCTCCTTAGACCACTTTCACGCTTTGCCAGTTCACTTTCATTAGGAATGCAAAACCGGGACCAGGAAGAATTGCAAAATAAAGCTCACACACACTCAGAAAGCTGGAAGTCTTGATCAGAACGTTTCAAAGAAGACCGTGCTAAGACTAAATTTAAATATCTCACTTCATTGCAGGTTTCCTCCCCTGAAGGAAACATGAGAGTGTGCTCTTTTGCCTGGTTGTGCAACTGTTATAAAGAGTCCCTCGTTTTGGAATTGGGGGAATAACTGACGTTTCTTGGGAAGACCCAGAACGCAGCAAGTATGGAGAAAGAGAAATGCTTACTACAATTCTGCAAACTTGCCCGAAGTTACTCAAAACGCAAGATGAGGCATGTCTCTATGTTAGCAGTTTAACTCTTCTTCTAACAAATCTAATTTAGCTCAAACTGCCTGCATTACAAAGACACACACCGAGACCAGTATCTTTGCTGAGCTATAAAGTAAAAAGCGTTTTAAGACCAAAAGTGTAAATGCACACCTGAAGGTTTGTGATTTCAAAAGATAAGTTGCTATATAGATAGATGCTTCAATTTTAAAGGATGCTGAATATCGCCCCGCCCCCCCCCCCCCCCAGCCCCGGCGCCATCGTTTTTTAGGAATTAGAAAATTCTCATTGCAGTTTTAGCCCTCTTTTCTTAGAAAGGAAAATAGATTGTGGAAATAGATTTTTAAAAAATGAAAAAAAAAACCAAACACATTTTTTTAAGCCTGACTCGGCTCCAAAACTTTGAACTTGTTTAGCATGAAGACCAAAGTTTGAAACAAAAACCCATACCAAAAATGACAGCCAGAGTTCTGTACTCCTGTTCGTTAAATCTCGTGTTCTCCATGCAAAATCTGCTTCGTTCGTGCGTCTGTCATCCAATAGGGAGGTGTGTTTTTTCCCTCGTTAGCAAACCCAGGGAGAGTCTAAAGATATGTCTCCTGCCAGCTTCCCTTCCGAACGGGTTGGAAAGCAAGGGCGAATCGTGTAAATGACTTAAAATTACAAACGAGCAGCATTTGTTTAACAAATCATAACAACTTTTCAATTTGGCGTAATTTTAAGAGTTTATTGAAAATCACGCTCTTGACAGTCTCAGCCCTCAGGGATCTTTCTCTTGCTGTGATCTCCTAGGTCACTTAGCATCTGTGCCACATTGTTTAACACTTAATTACGCTCTGTCTTCTGCTAATCCTGTCTTTTTAAAATCATGTTAAGCTTTGGCTTCTTGACCGAATTATAAGTTCTTTGAGGGCAAGAACCAGTCCTATGCCTGATACAGAGCAAATATTAAACAGTTCTTAGAGGTGGACGGCGTAATGTAAAAGTATGAAATAAAATGCTTTTCAATCTTCTGTGTTAAAAGGAAGTTGTTTGTTTTTCTGTTGGTGCTTCTGGCCTAGGTGCGTGGAGCAGAGTCATTTCTTAACACCATGAGCACATTTGAAAGCATTTATTTACTGCCCTAAGTCCTATCCGAGCCATGGGTTTAAGAGTAATTTGTCCATATTTCTTGTGGAAGTGACTTGTATTTTAAGAGAGCTTAAGAGAGAAATCTTTAAATGATTTTAAATGGAGTTTCAAGCCAAGTGGCATTTCCGTTTCTAAATTCTGTTTTTTCATAGGCAACAAAGAGGACTAGAAAAACCACACTTTGGTTAGCATAGAGATGAGAAGGCCCTACTGCCCTTTCTTTTTTTCTTTTTTCTAATCCCTAAGGCTTGGTTAAAAACCATTTCATTATTTTAGTTTGCGCAGACATTATGGGAGTCTGGTGTACCCTTGAGAGGGGAAGTAATTCACCACTGAAAGTTTTGTTGGCTGTAATAAAACCTAATGAGAAAATGAGATGCAAAGAGTCTCAGTTCAGAGTTCATCTGAATTACAAGGTTTTAGTCTGGGGGGAAATATCGAGAATTACTTCTTTTAAGCACCACTTTCTCTTTGGGAAAGCTATTAACAATAATGCCCTTGGGGCGACCTAGGCCCCAACTCAACACACATTTCTACCTTTTCCCTTACTTCATAAATAAGACCGTTAAGCATTAAAATATTTTTTTCCTTCATAGAAATGTGAAATAAATGAAAGATGAAGAAATTATGAACAAGACTCTATAGGCTGGATTTCATTTAAAGCTACTTTGGGTAGGAGACACAGAGCCAGGGAATCATATTAATTTTGGTATTCCAGAGTGAAAAAAAAAAATCACATGGGGCAAACGCTGCTCCTTTTGAAAAATCTTCCAAGAATCCTCTGTGAACATACTATTGTAAAGTATGCTGTACATATATTCTTTTTTATTTTTTGAGAAAAAAATGTCACTGGAACAACCACCAAATCTAACGTATTCTTAAAGGGACTGTTTCCATTCATTAGCCTGAAGTACGAAGGATCGTGATTAACGAGTAAGGGCTGGAACACAGTACAGAACAATTAATTTCAGTATTCAAGATAAGGGCATTCTGGAATTAGAACAAGAAAATGGATTAGAAAATATTTTAACCTTTACCAAATGTTTTCTACTTTTATTTTAATTTCATGTTTTGGGAGAGATTTTGTCGTCCTTTATTCAAATAGCTTATGTTTTAGGATCATCAATAGGGAGTGTCAACTCTCCTATGATTTGGAAACTATAGAATGTGAAGACATGAATGGAAATTGATTTAACCTGGGTGGAAATGTTAGCGTTGTAGTTACAGTAGAAGCAGAACTTATGGTCGTTGGTCTTTCATGTTGTCTCGAATTTTTTTTCTTAGGCTTGAATGTAAAAAGCAAAACAAAAAAAATCTGTGCTGAATTCTGGTTAGTTGGATTTTTTTAACCGACTGGGTTTATTTTAAACCCAGATGAAGCCTGAAAAACCCAGCTCTAGGGGTGGATTATAATTAACCTTTATCATATTCATTCATTCGTTCATTCAACAAACCTTGAACAAGTATTGTGCTCCCAATGCCAGTCCCTTTCCTCAAGGAGCCCACAGACACACATCTGTAATTATTTTTTTTTAAAGATTTTATTTTTATTTATTTGACAGAGAGAGACAGCCAGCAAGAGAGGGAACACAGGCAGGGGGAGTGGGAGAGGAAGAAGCAGGCTCCCAGCGGTGGAGCCTGATGTGGGGCTCGATCCCACAACTCCGGGATCACACCCTGAGCAGAAGGCAGACGCCCAACGACTGCGCCACCCAGGCGCCCCACACATCTGTAATTATTATGCAGTGGGCAAGGGGAGAACCCCACAGGGAGTTATGGGAATTCTGGGTTGGGGCCTATTTACCAGGTCTCTCTACGAGACTCAGAGTTCCCTGAAGGAGCTGGGCCTGGCTTCACGTTGTATGTACAGAGGATCCGAAACACCATATTAAAGAACTTGAACTCCCAGGCACAGGAGTGATTTTAAATTTGGGGTTGATGCAAATCCTTTACGTGAGGAAGACTTGAGTTAGGAAATGGAAGTGAAGAGAAGCATTTACCAAGTGGGATAGTTCACACCTACATTAAAAGGAATAGTTTCTGTTGAAAAATACAGACAATCTCATAATATCGAGGCCCCTCGGGATAGGCTGGCATTGAGCAAGACCTCCTGCAGTAGATGGGTGTGTACTCCCCACGTCACTGGCCTGCCCTCTTTGGTTTTAGTTTCCTTTAACATACTCTACTGTTTGGACCTTTGGAAGTGGTTTGAGCAAGGGCAGAGGCCTAGAGAATCCCAACATAAGGGGGAAGAAGAACAAGAGGAGCTCTCTAAATAGACCCACTCACGGTGAGAAATGACACCAACCACGTGATCACAAGTTAGCTAAGAACTGGATCTCATGGTGGTTTAAAGAAATTGAGCACATTTTCTTCATACTGAAACTAAGGACGGTCCACTTTTTAGTGAAGATTTCACAATTGCTATTAATTGTGACATATTGTGAAATGGCTTTTTTCCCAGTTGCTCCCAGTTGCCAAACCTCTGAAGGACCAGAATCTTGGTTTAGTTGAGGAAAATCATGTAAGTTAATTGGAATTAGTCTTTGGCCGAGTGCTAGCAACAATAATAGTGAACATTTATATAGCGCCTCACAGTTTTATAAGGACTTTTATGCATGTGATCTAATTTAGTCTTTGTGACAATGCTTGAGGCATATTCTATTATTACTAGTCCTGTACACCCAGATGCTGACATGGCGTTTCATAGGGATTAAGCAGTATGCCCAGGATTACAGTCAGTGAGTGACAAGAGTTCACAATGATTCTGAGAACTTGAGTTTCTTGGGGTGCCTGGCTGGCTCAGTTGGTAGAGCACGCAACTCTTGATCTTGGGGTCGTGAGTTTGAGCCCCATGTTGGGTGTGGAGCCTACTTTAAAAAAATAAATAAAATACTTAAAAAAAAGAAAAAAAAAGAACTTTAGTTTCTCATCTTTTTCCAAAAGAAGTTCCTGGTAGCTTTTATTAAAGATAGATAGAAAAGAGAGTAAAGAACATTAAAAGGAGGGCCTACCATCTGTTATTTCTTCTGGAAAATCAAGAATAAATTTCTCCTCCACCTCTTCCTCCTCACCCTTCTCCTCACCCTCCTCCTCACCCTCCAATCCTTGATAGGTTGATTGCCCCTCCTGTCTGCTCCCAGGGCTCCCTGGGCTTAACTCTCTAGAGTGATTACCACTCTGTTCTTTGTAGACTGTGGGCTCTTTGAGGTCAGAGCCGGTGTATACAACCGCTGCATACTCTGTAACCAGCACAGAAGGTCCTCCGTGAGGAGTCGCCATGAACAAACGGACAACACAGCCATACATCGATCCCTCTCTAATCCTAAGACTTGGAGAAAAGACATCAACAAACACCAAACTTTAAAAAGTGGGGGGAAAAAGCCAATGAATTTCTTTTTCAGTCTTTACGATGTAAAATAGATCCAAGTGGGGCCACTCTAATTGAATGGGTGGGAGGTGGGTGTCATGGTCTATTTCAGTGTCCCCCTTCCTCAGTTAGCCCCCGAGGTACCTCACCAATCCATGGATTCCACCCATGGTCCTTGAAAACAAGATGAATGACGAAGTCAGGTTGGCCTTTGCTGTTGTTCCTTAGGGCTAGGTTCAGGTTTAGAACTTGGGTCCCCCATTCTTGCTCCCGTGGGTTTTCAGTCACTAAAGCACATGTTTCTCCCCTCCCGATTTTGAATGTCATCTGTAGGATGAGGTGGGACTACATTATTTCCTCAAGTTGCTTTCCCTATTAACATTCTATGATTCTAGATCGTGTCATGCCAATAATGGGCTTGCCTTATCCACTTCTGCCTGTTTAGGTAAAGACACAAATTTTTATATGCTCTCAATGATTAATGGCTTCTCATTAGATTTCTCTGCCACAAACTAAACACAAACACATAAACAGTCACAAAGAGGAAGCTCATTGAAGGGCACGGGTTTTATGAAGCACAGCGATGACATGAATCTTTTATAACTGTTTGCTGCTATAGAATCATAATTACAGCAATCAAGAGAGATACACATCTTTTGTAAGGAAGAAAAAGTAATTATAATTTAAAAGCACACAGCTCAAAGTTGCCATCACAAAAACGACTATTATAGCAACTATTTCGCATTTGGACATTTTTTTGGCAGGAGGTCTGGGCATTGTTTATTGTGAGTCAGAAACAGGCACTGAGAAAATATGCAAATTTTTTAAGCAAGAGAAAATGCAGCTTTGAGTTGAGAAAACAGGGTGAATGGTGGAAACTGTCTGGGCCTTGAACACAAATCAACCTTAGCTGCTGAAATCATTTTTGGTCATTGGATGCTGTTACAGGGATCTGGGGTAAGGTCAGAATAAAGTTATTTTATGTTTTAAAACATACATTCAAGATTAGGGCTATGCGCCCGAGTCAAAGTCTCTCTTCTGCTAATGCTGTGTCTATGGATTGATTCTGAGTAGAAAGACCAGGGAAGAAAGCCACCAGAATGCTCATGGATCCCATTTTCCTCGGCCAGGCAGGGGAACTGCCGTTGCCTGGTGAGGCAGTTCACCTATGGGTCACAGAAGAGGCAAAGGCAAACCTCTTTCCTCACCCAGCTGCTCCCCCACACAAGATCACACCTGCTGAAGTGAAGTGAACTCCGGGTGACCAGTTCATTCCTGTCAACAGGTCTCGGCTGTGAAAGGTGTTTCTATTAGAACTGCATTAAGTCCAATCAGTTCTTAAAAAAAAAAAAAAAAAAAAATCTCTTAATATCAACAGGTGAAATGAAGGGAGATAATATGATGTTGGACAAAAATACACTAAAACTGGAGTGGGGGTGTGTAAACCTTGGCAAATATTGTGGCCCTGCCCTCCAAATGAAAGGTGAGACAAGGGCTGGGTTTAAAAAAATTTTTTAACCCTTTGTTCAAATAAAATCTCAGTGATGAAAATAACAGCAATGTGGCACATGAAGGATAAGCCACTAGGTTTGCCCTTCCTCTGGCTTCTCCTTCCCCTCCCCCTTTCCTCGTCTCCACTGCCAGCACCTGGACCCCGAATGGGTGCCCAGGGTCAGATACGGAAGCAACTGAATCAGGTAATTCAAAGTACTCAAATTCTAAAAACAACCCCTGAGGAAAAGACAAAAGACATAAAGTAAACTCTAAGAACCCAAGTTTAAGTGATGCCTCAATTAATATATTTTATAGAGGCTGCCTCATTCTAGTAAATTCCATGATAGGTAAGATGTGTAGGCATATGTGTTTCAGGTCTCAGGCTTAGGTCTAGGGGTTTGGGTGGTGAAGAGACAGACTGGACTGAGGGACTGGTCATGTTTTGTATGGCCTTGTGACCTAGCTAAGCCCCAGGACAGATGTGAGAAACGAAGCATGGCAAAACAAATGGTTTGCCCCAAACCAACCAAATGAATGTCAGAGTCAAGACCAGAATCCAGTGTTCACTCTCAGTTCTACTCATTTTCAGAGAAACATATTGTCCTTTAATCCCAATTACATTCAGTGAAAGAAGTGATTTGATTCATTCATGAGGCCAGTGTTTTAAAATCCAATATTTTAAATCTGTGTTTTCTAATATGGTGGCCACCCTCGACATTCAGCTATTGAGCACTCAAATGCAGCTTGTGCAAATTGAGATGCGCTGTAAGGATAAACTATACACTGAGTTTTGAAAACTTGATCCAAAAAATGGTAAAGTATCTCATTAATAATTATTTTTATTTATTATACATTGTAATGATAATAGTTCAGGTATTACATATATTAAAATCAATTTATCTGTTCTTTTTGCTTCTTTTAATGTGACTAGTAAAAACATTTTTAATTACATATATGACTCACCTTCTATTTCTATTGGGCAGTACTGTTATAACATGGTTATTCTTTATAGAGGAGTTCTTGTTCTTTATAGAGGAGTCCTTGGAATTGTCACAGCCGGCAAAACCTCTTCTCTAGCCCATTCTCTCCCAATTCATTTAAATAGATTAATGTAAGGTGAGAATATTTGGTCTCTGCTAGTGGTCATACTACTACTAATAAAAACAGCTACCATTAGTTGAGTCTTTCCTATGTGCCAGGCACTGTGCCAAGTGCTTTATATTTGCCTTGTTTACTTGTCACAACAACCCTTTGTCACGAAGTTTTATTATTCCCACTTTACCAATGAAGGAATTGAGGTTCAGAGAGAATCAGCAACCAGCCAAGGTCACAAGCTGGTTAAGTGGTTGGACTGGGATTCCACCCCAGGCCACTTACATTCAAAGCTCAGGCCCTGGAAGGCCACACAATTCCTCTTTGCCGGAACTAACAGTCTCAATGAAAATACTGCCCTCAGAATTCTACAAATTCCCAGCATGTTTAAAAGCACTGGAGGGAAGGTAGAACACACAGAGAGGGCCAAAATGGTTGCAGTCCTCAAGGACATCACAATACAGTAGGAGAAAGCAAATGCATGATGAAAGACAGGACAAAATAAAACCTGATGAAATATTTAAAATGGATTTCTTTAGACAGGAGAGAGATTAATTCCAGTTGTGGGGAAAAAGAGTTTCACGGAAGAGACAGCATTTCAGAAGGAACTCTGAAGATGAGGAGGTTTCTCCCACAGTTCGGAATAGCTCGGGAGAGTCATTCCAGGTGGAAGAACAGGCCCGAACAAACACAGAGTAGTGTGAGGGGACCAGCAAGGACTCCAGATGGGCTCTTAATACATGGCTAAAGGACAAAGAAAAGACCAAAGAGACAGGGTATACCATGTTTTGGACAGAAAGGTGGGACGACACTAGAAACAACTTGGCATACCTGGAGTTCTTGACGTTGCAATCAGAGCATTTCTTAGGTTGGAAAAAAAGTCTTTAGGTATGACTTTCAAAATCAGACAGTTTTGTACTAATGCATTTCATAGAATGCTAAAGTCTTTTTTTCTAGAATCTGGCATAACAAGCAATACCATTATCACAAACAAAATCAGTCCCTAAGACCTTCCAAGAACTACCCAATCTTGATGAGCCAAAAGGAATATATCCATATGTAACAGAGACGCCATGGGAGTGACCCCCCCTGTGGCCAACACTCTTCCATATGCCAGAATCTCTATCAGCAGAAACAGAATGCCTTCTCATCCCCCACCTTCACCCCAATCCGCACTCTGGTCAAAATCTCGGTTTTCTATTCGATTAGAGGAGGATGGGTCTTGGTGGTAATAGATTCACCAGGAATAACCACTACTATTTACAAGGCAGACAGAAAAGATTAGAAAAACACAGCTTTCACCAGACGTAGAAAAGAGTGAATAATTTTATCAGGTAATCTGTTGGAGTCCCTTTTTTAGGTGTCTGCCTTGTTTTTCAAATGTAATATTTAAGATAGAAATCACTCCTCACATGCTTGACACAGTGGCGGGTGTTTCCCCTTCCTCTAGGGCTGCTTATACTTGCATCTTTCCTCCCCTAAATCCAACAGGACTCAGAATTTTTATTGTTCGTTCTGTGTTCAAATTCTTCTAGGACATTGGAGCCGCCAGGTGAAGCCTGCTGTTCTGGAGTAGTTTAATGATTAAAATGTGGCCCCAATCTAATCTCAGCCTCACGGCTAAAATGTGTGGGGATGGGACTAATGAAAAGAAGCATGCTGGGGGGTAAATTTACTCCAGGTTAACCACCCTCTGCACTTTTTGCTTCAGACTCCTCACCATAGCCCCGCACTAGCAAATCCTACTCCTCCTGAGACTGGCCCTATTCCAGGAGGCGTTTATTGTCAATCCTGGAGCTATCCCTCTGGCATTCCTTTTATCCACCAGGAATATCTGGTTTTCCCAACTTCTTATCATAGAGAATTCATTGCTTTCTTGCTGGCCTTTTAGAACTGTTTTCTTGGGTCTTCTTGATGCGATTGCAATCTTTGAGATATTGGGCTTTATGGTTGAAGGTCCTTCCTACAGGCTTGTCTTGAGCTGCTGAGAGCTGTCTAGAGATTTAAAAATGCACATTGACTGCATGATGTGACTTGTGTGATTAGGGTGAGAAAGAGGAAAAGAACAAATGAGAGAGTGGACAAGGGCACAGATAATCTTCAAAAGGATAGAGACAGGCTATGGCCAAAGCTGAGATTTTGTTTATCACAAAGCCAGTGTAGATTAGAGGAAGTCTCCTTTCTGATCTTTCTCTTGAGGTTGACTTAATGTTTTCAGATTCCTCAACTGTACCAGCATGGGCCCTATAGATCTTTCTCTTATTCTAGTGCCCCTTCAGTCTTGTATTGAGCTTGCTCTTGTTGACACATTTAAATAAATTTTTTCTCTTTAAAATGTTTGAAGACTTGGGTCTTCAAAATATCTTCTCTTCACAAAAGAGTAAAATATATAAAGTTCTTCGTGTTGCCTTTCTACACTGCCTCACACTCTTCACCTTCACTCCCATTCAGAAGCTTGTTCACTCTTCATGCAACAAACATCAATTGAGTCCCCATTCAATGCCAGCACTGTAAAGTTGTGAAAAAAGGAGAGGAGTTTTGACTCTCATGGAGCTTACATTCTGTTTGGGAGGAGACAAACCCTGTACAAATAAATGCTCATTGCTTCTGGAAAGGGCTTTGGACCTCACTCTGAGTGGGACAGGAAGCCATTGTAGGGCTTAGCTCCATGCAGAGGGGTGGGATGGAATGGCTTTTAAAAAGGCTGACTCTGGCTGCTGCATGGAGAGTGGTTAGCAGTACGGAGACTAGTTAGAGAATTATTGGTATAGCCCAATGAGAGATGGTGGTGGCTTAGATTAAGGTCACTAGCCAGAGAGGTGGTGAGGAGTGGTCCCATTTGGGGATCTACTTTGAAAGAACTGTCAGGATTTAATGACAAATTGGACAAAGGGTATGAAAGAAAGAGGGTAGTGAAGGATGGAACGAAGGTTTTAGACTTGATAAGCAGGTAAATAGAGTTTAACTGAAATGGGGTGGAGAGCCTAAGGTTCAGGGTAGGTGTAGGCGAATAAAGAGTCCTGTTTGGGATCCTCTCAGATCTCCAAATGGAGCTGTCCAGGTGGCAATGGCATCTAAGAGGAAGAGAGCGCTGAAATTCCACATTTGGAACTTGTCACACACATGGAATTAAGAGCTTCAGCTCTGTATAAACATGCCAAGGGAGTGCGTGAGAATGCATGAAGACAGAGAAGATTCATAACTGAAATGGAATGGAATAACTAAGAATTGAATAGTTGAGGTTGTTGCGTTTAACATTATACGCGCTAGTACACCAAACATTATTGCAAAGGCTAGAATTGTATCTAATGGAATCTCTATTATTCTGCCTCATATTGTTAGCCAAATTTTTATAGGCATTTATTGCCTCAAAAAGGATGACACCAAGGTTTTTGGCCTGAGAAACTGGAAGACTGTAGTTGTAATTTACTCATTTGGGGAAGATCCGGAATAGATTTGTGTGGGGTGTGGTCAGGGCAAGGAATCAAAACTTGAGATAATCAAATGGAGATGTTGGATAGGCTGTTAGATATAAAAGAAGGAATTCAGGGGAAAGGTCTGGTTTGAGATTAAATTTGGTGTTATTAACATCTAGATAAGGTATAAAACTATTGTACATTTCAGCAGTAAAGGACTGGATGTCAACTCCAGGGGTGTGAATGTAGCTAGAGAAAAGATAATCAAGGACTGGCCCTGTGGGCTCTCCAAAGTCTAGAAATGGAAAATACATGGAGGAATTGGAAGAGAGACGGTGAGATAAGGGAGGAAAAAACAGAAGCGTTGTCTAATATACCAAATTATCTTAAACATTGTAAGTACTTAAAATATTACATAGTCACAAATTCTTCTAAAACTTAACACAAGTATATTGGGGAGCCAGGGTGGCTCAGTCGGTTAAGCGTCCGACTCTCAATTTCAGCTCAGGTCACGGACTCAGGGTGGTGAGATAGAGCCGGGCATCCAGCTCTGTGCTGGGTGTGGAGTCTGCTTGGGATTCTGTCTCTCTCTCCCGCTGCCCCTTCCCTCCCTCTCTAAAAACAACAACAAACCAACTTAACACAAGTATAGAGTCCCATAGTTTTGATTTCCATTGTCTCTGTATTTAATTCTAAATCTCGCCAGGATTATGGATACTTGCCTTTGGAAATAATTACGTCATCTAAATAATTTCAAGGTTGCTTTTCCAAAGGAATATTTTGGAATTATGTTTGGTGCTATACCTTTTCAGCTAATTAGCATTGCACATTGACCAGAAGTTTTGGCAGGGTATGATATTAAAACTGCAGACATCACAGCGTGGCTTCTCAACCCCTGACTGCCATGCGGAGGTGCTCTTTAGAGTCTCTCCCTCATGCATTTAGAGGGTAGAGTGTAGGGTGGTCACATAACTCAACCCCCAGGGGCTGAGTTTCTTCCTCTAACACTGAAGTCAGGCTGGAGTCTTTAAGCGACCACAGGGGAGCTAGAGCATTCGATTGGACTTTGCATTTCTTTGTCTTTTGTGATTGTGTCAAGGTCTTTCAGGTCTCTCCCTGGAATTCTGAACCTAGGGTTTGAAGAGCCTTCCGAAGGCTCTTCTGGGAATAGAACCAAGGGATCTGTGAACTTGGATGGAAAAAAAATTACATCTTTATTTTCATTAACTTTTAACTGAAATTCAGCAGTTTCTTCAATTATGAACGTAGGCAACATATCACATTCGTATCAGTTGTACCCTGATTTTGATACCAGTAGTAATCACAGGTATTATCACATTGCCCTACAATTATTTCAGATACCCTAAAATGTTGTCTATGCTCCTCATGATTTCAAAATTGCATAGTTGTCAGACCTGACACTTGTCTTTTTCATTGTTGGTAAAGAAGCACAAATACATATAATTGTATTTCAACATAATTGGTTCCCTTTGTAATATTTTGCATTTTATTTTATGTACTTATAACTTTTATTTTATTTTGAGGAGGGACTTTATTAGTCCAGCAAAAAGGACAATGGTGCAGAGAGGCAGAGAACCTCTGGTGTCTCTGACTCTGTCTCAGCGTTCTTTCCCTAGACTTCTCACTTCTTAGCACCAGGTGACAGAGATAGTGTAATCATCTTCTACTGGGTATCTTGGGGGTTTGGTCAATGGCATTATCTTTGTTCACAGCATCTTTTCTCCTCTGAGGTTTTTAAATTTTAGGTTGTCCAGTGTGCTATTAATTTTTTTTTTACGGCTTCCAGGTTTTGAGTATTTCTTGGAAAGATCTTCCCCACTCCAAAGTTACACAAGTATTGTACTGTACTCTCCAATGTTTTCTTCCAACATTTTTATACGGTTTTTGTTTTGTTTTTTTTAATCTAGCACTTTAATCCAATTGGGATTTCTTTTTATATCTGGTATGATGTGTGAAATGAAATAAAGGACACCTCATTTAAAACGGAATTGGGAGGCCCAGAGAGCGAGTCCTCATGCCCTACCACTTTGTTGTCAGTTGCAGAACCCAACAGGAAGAGCCCTACTTTCTCTCCTACTCCAGCAGGAGGAAAAAAAAATTTCTCCTCGCCCCCAACAAGCACAGCCAATGAGAAAATACCACAGTCCAGCCAATGAGAAACTGTCACCACCCTAGTCTTTCGTGTTTCCTCTAATGGACTTCCATTCAAAACAGCCCCTCCCGACCGAGAGGTCTCCTTTTCCCTGTAAAGGAGCTTGCTTCTCCTTTTACCTCTGGATTTGCCTGTGCTTTGCCATGGTTTACCTGTCTTGGATTGCAATTCCTCTGGTATTCCCAAATAAACCCATTTTGCTGGAAAAATAACTGGCTGTTTTGCCTTTAAGGTCAATAGATGTAAGAATCTAACTTTTTTCATTTGTTCTCCTAAAATGGTAACCAAATATTCTAAAACCATTTATTAAATAGTCAATCTTTTCCTCATGTACCATTGTTTTAGAAGCTTTGCTGAGTTAGCAATTGATACACAATAAACGCCACATATTAAAATTATACAATTGGATACATTTTGACATATGTATTCACTCATGAAACCATAACCACAACCAAGATAGTGTACTACCCTTATTTCTTAAAATCTTCAATTTTACTTATTTATCTTTTGAATAGTCAACACAGTCACATGGTTGAAAACGTAAAGACATAAAATGTTTTATTATAAAAAGTTCCATTACTCATACCCAATCCCAGCCTTGATTGTTCATTTCCCTCTCTAGAGACAATCAGTGTCACTAGTTTCTTTTGTATCCTTATAGAGATGTTTTTTTATACATATGTTTATTTTTTAAATTTAACTTTATTTATTTTTTGAGTAAACCTGCCCCCAATGTGGGGCTTGACCTCACCACCCTGAGATCAAGAGTGGCATGCTGTACTGACTGAGCCAGCCCCACACCCCCATATTATTATTATTATATAGCAATTATACCTCAGTAAAGTTGCTGAAAATATGGTAAATGAGGAAAAGATCGACTACCCCAAAATAGAAATATTTTTGCACATATAAGCAAATACATACACAAATAGGATATAATACTAGTATATAATACACGTTGTTTTTCAACTTCCTATTTTCCCTTATTAATATATTTGGACATCATTTCATACCTATATTTAAAAAAATTCTTCATTCTCTTTCACCTCTTAGAATTTTATTGTATGTATATACTCAACAAATATTTATTGAAAACATAATATATGTGAAGCACTTTTCTAAACTCTGAAATATTAGTGAACAAAACAAATTCTTTTCCTCATAGAGGTTATATTCTAATGAGATCTATCATAATTTATATACTCAGTTCCCCGATAATGGATATTTAGATGGCTTTCAGTCTTTTGCTCCTATAAACAGTGCTGCAGTGATACCTTGTATAAGTCATTTTACACCTGTGCAATATATTGAAAGAATACAATTCTAGTGGAGGAATTTCTGGGTAAAAGTGTATGTACATTTGTAATTGATATGATCAAAGTATTCTTGGTAGAGGATTATCAGTTTATAACTCCTACCAATATTGTATTGATAGTGCTGGTTCTCCATGCATTGTTCCATGTGGATTTTTATTTTTGCCAATTTAATAGGCAAAAAAATGACAAGGCATTGTAGAGTTATTATGTGTTTCTTCTGATTAATGATGCTGGGCATTTTTTCATTTATGTAAGAGTCATTTCATATTTTTTTTCCTTTTTACCTATTGAGTTGTTAGTCTTTTCTTGCTGATTTATAGAATGCACGTATTGGAAAGTTTTGGCTTTTCTCCCATGATTTAAATTTCTAATATTTTGACCACTTTGTCATTTATCTTTTGATTAGGGTTATTATGGGTTTTGCTATACATAAATTCTGATTTTTATAAAACTGAAATGATCAATCTTTCCTTTTGTGGCTTATGGGAGGTTTTTATGATACTTAGAAAATTTTTCCCCACTGTAGGATTATAAAAGACTGTAATGATTTTTTCTTGAATTTTTATTATTTCATTCTTTGAATTTAAATATTTAATCTACCTGAAATTATCTTCCATAAAGAATCCAGCTTAATTTTTTTCTGTATGACTGCCCCAACACAACTCATTAAATAATTTTTCTTTTCTCCATTGATTTAAAATGCCGTCTTTATAACTATTAAATTTCCACATATATTTTCTGCCTTTCTTCTCTGATCCATTGATCTGTCTGTATATTCAGTGTGCTGAATACCACAGTTTAATTACTGTAGCTTTATAATCTAAAAACCCATTTTTTTACTAGTCTCATTTTTCACAGCTGTCTCAGCTATTCTTGCTTATTTCCATGTATACTTTAAAATTAGCTTATATTTTCCAATATCTAATTATTTTGTTGGGATTTCCCAGGAGCTCAATATATAGCATTTATTTTCTCTGTCCACATTTTGAACAAATTGAGAAAAGAAGGTAAAGAGCTAGGCAGATGGGGAATAAACGTATAACCTTTATTAGAGACCAAAACTGAGTTGGATAGCTAAGTATACTTCCAAATAGGTTTGTGACCTGAGCCTCAGAGCCAGGCAGATACTTTGAGTCAGAGGTAACCTCTTGAGATGGGAGCTGTCTAGGCAAGACTTTGGAACCAATGCTCCTTGTAGTCTGCTCACTTCCAAAAAAAGAAGAGGAAGAAGAAGAAGAAGAAGAAGAAGAAGAAGAAGAAGAAGAAGAAGAAGAAGAAGAAGAAGAAGAAGAAGAAGAAGAAGGAGGAGGAGGAGGAGGAGGAGGAGGAGGAGGAGGAGAAGGAGAAGGAGAAGAAAAGAAGGGGGAGGGGAGAAGAGGAGGGGGAGGTGAAGGAGAAGAGGAAGAAGAAGAGGAAGGAGAAGAAGAGGAAGAAGAAGAGAAAGAAGAAGAAGAAGGAGAGGAAGAAGGAATGAATCAAGAGGGTAGATTTTATTCTTCCCAAATTTGTCAGAGGACGAGAAGGAGGAATGAGCAAGGGGTTGGAAAGATGCCTTAAAAGTTACCCTCCGCCCCCCACCCGCACCCCGCCACCGGTATGGGAAAGGAAACTGAACCTTTCCCTTCTAATAATGTGATGCTGGTAGGAGTAAATTATTATCCTCCTTTTTAAGATGAGAGACATAATACAAAGAGATGTTAAGAAGTGATACGACACCTTCGTCTTCTAGCTCGGTTTATTCCATAGGCAAAGTCTTTCTTGCCTTTGACAAATCCCCTACATTATTTATTTTGGAATATTCTCTCACCCCAACATTAACATGAGAGAAATGATAAAGATACATTTCTCCATTGATTTGGGTTTTTTCTTCATTAAAATGATTTGGAAATGATCTTTAATATCATCTCATGGACAAATAATCCTCAATTCAAATTTCAATGGCTTCCAGGTGCCAGTTCAACACCAAGCTCAACTCTCTCCAGTGAGACTTGTTCTAGGACAGCATCATCTACCTTTCTTGGCATTTGTCACCCAGTTTGGCTCTCTGACTCTCTCACCTCCAATTAAGTAACCCCAAAGTGATGCCAACCTGCGTGCCTAGTTTCGTCTACATGGGGTGTTTTCTGGACCTTGACTGTGTCTATGGGATTATTGCTGTGGATCCTAAACCTGGGGAGGAAGACCCAGCACCTTTTCTGATTTGCTACACTTGAGGCTAGAATGATTCAGGGCTAGTTATCTTCCCTACCCCCGTTCTACTGCCCCATGAGATCTGGCTGCACTAAAACGGACCTGTCTTTTGGAGGACCATATCTCTTCAAGGACCACTGAACTTCTCCTAATCCACACATTCCTCTAGGTGGTAGACCCCCCTTAGCCCTCCAACTCTTGCGCTCCACCCTGGGACACATGACTCTGTGGAATTCCAGGGCAGGGGCTTTATTCCCAAACATATGCTCTGAAACCAAATAATGGTTACTTTTATATCACTATGTTAATATGGCAGGTGCCCACAGGAAGAGAAAGAATAATCTTAAGTGTATGTCATTACTGGAATCAAAAGAGAAGAGTGAATTTATTTTTGAATGTGCTGATGAAAAGGAATTCAGCTTTATTGCATAATCTCCTAAAGAACTAATGCAAGTCATGATCACAGCAGGCTTTTATGGTCTTTCTGTGTGTGTGTGGTTTTCTTTCCGTGTCTTTCTTTCTTTCTTTCTTTTTAATTTTAAAAATTATTCTCTATCTTTGTGCGTCCAAGTTCAAACACACTCTACTTAAGAGCTTGTTAACGTTCATCACAGCATCTGTGTTGTATTTTGGGAGGTCCATGGAACTTAATTAGAAAGAAAGTTGGCTCTAATTTCGTCTTTTAGTACCCCCACTTGAAAAAATAAAGACTGGCTGTTTGAAGATCCTTTAAAAAATTATTCTTTAGTTTCCTCTTGATTTGTGTTTATTGCTCCAAGTCTTCCCAGGGAGGGCTGGAGGCAACTGTAGGACAGTTGAGGCGTTCTGTTCTATTCCTTTTCTACCACCGAAGGGCTCCAGATAACAGCCCCAAAGAAGGGAACACATTCAGGCCTCACAGCAGGATGTCAGTACTTTATGATAACCTCTCCCACAGCCTGAAGCTCCCAGCACTACTCACTTTGTACTAGCACCCTTAACCCAGCACAAAGGAAGACTTTGAAAGTCCCTGGACCCCACATCCCTGCTGAGAGCCTAGGATGCAGGATACTGCACAGCAGTCTTCAAAAAGCCCCCTAATTTTATTTCCATCTCTGATTTCTGGGCCAGAGTCTTCTGCTTGAAGGAGGGGGAGCACAGCTGTGTAAATAAATACAGATGACGGCAACAAGCTGAATGCTTCCCCAGCCGCCTGCGGTACCCATATAGGCTCTCCCCTGACTGTGTAGGCTGGGTAAGCACATGGACCGGAAGTGCTGCGTATATGGTATTCTTCAGGGAGGAAACTGTCTGGTGTTAAGCACCTGGGAGAGTGTTCTGTATGAAATAGGGATGCTGGGCTGCCGGGTAACCAGAAACAGTTAACTGAATCCTATTATTGTAGTTAGGAACTTTCAAAAAGCCCGTCTTCCTAAAACCAATCAATCATTCATCCAGAAAACATTTGTTGGGTATCTACGACACACAAAGCATGCTTCTAAGTGTTTCTGGGGACCCTTGGCAAACCTCAGTGAGGTCTGTCCGTGTCGTTAAGCCTGTGGATCCGAGCCAAGGGATAAGTAGTGATTAAAAGTGTAGTTTCTGCAGTCAACTGACTGAGGCTTGAGTTCTAACTCCATTGTCCACTCACCGTGTGGCCTTGGGCAACTGGCAAACCCTTTCTGAGCTTCAGAGTCCTTGTCGCTAATATTATTTTACATATAACATCATTGTGAGGATTAAATGATGTCTTGGGTCTGCCCCGCAATAAACTTTCAATAGAAAGATTAGTTATCCTATTAGATAGGGCATAGACTAAGCTGATACAGAAAAAAAAAAAAAAAAACCCACCCCAAATTCAGCAGCAGAGCAAAATAGAGGTTTATTTCTCTGTCTAGAGCCAGGAAGTGTGGGGCTGTAAGGGTATCTCTGTCATTTTCAACATGTGGCTTCATCTCTAAGGCCAAGATGGCGGCTCCAGCTCTTACCACATCCCTGCCAGCAAGAAAAGGAGGGGGCCGGGGAGGGCATGCTTATTCCTTTTAAAGGTACAACCCAGATGTGGCACACGCTATTTCTTCTTACACTCTATTTGCCAGAACTCAGTCATGTGATTGTGTCAAGCCGCATTAGAAGGGTGGGAACTGCAGTGTCTAGCTAGCCTTACGTCCGGCTACAACTCTTAACCACGGTGTGTGAGACAGTGGGCTGTAAACCAGCCTAGCCACCGCTGTCATTGTTAGCTAGCCATAGGGCTAGGGACAATCACTGCTGAAGGAGACTGGGAAGATCGTAGGAGGTAGACCCCTGGACATATGGATTAGAAAAAAAAAAATCCAGTGGAGGGATAGACAGCTCAGAGACATCAAAGAGGGGATTTGTTTAGAGTATATTGAGAAGTCTGGATTATCTGGAATGCAGCATGCAATAACAGAGCTGTGTGCCGAGCCGAGCCAGAGCATAGTTTAGCAGCAGCTCATGCAGGGTCCGAGACATTTGTACTGTATTTTTCAGGCAGTGAAGAGATAGTACAGATTTCTTTAGTAGGGGAGGGAAAAACAGGGGATGTGCTTTAAGAATAGATGGGACGGCAGTGAATAGGTAGGACATGAATGAGCAGTTGGAGAAGTCATTTTAGTAAACCTGGGATAAGATTTTGAGGGCCTGCCCTGGGCCCTGGTGGTGGTGAGATTGTGAAGACAGAGCCACTTTTGGAAATAGAATCAACAGAATATGAGAACCGACTAAGTATGGGTGTGAAGAAAATGGGTCAGGACTGCCCCCCAGATTTTCTGCCTTCGTTTTTATCAGGACAAAGATGCCATTAAGAAGCACAAGGAAGCCAGGAAGAGGGGAGAGAAGAACTAGGGTAAGGTAAGGTTTTGTGAGCAGGTGAAGAGAGTTTCATGGTACCCTTATAATTTAATGAATGAATGAATGAATGATTTTGATAATTGCTTAATGTCTGCTCATGCCATCACTACTCTGTAAGCTCATCTATAGCTGTAAAACAAACCATCTCAAACTTTGTGGCCTGAAACGAGCAAGAAAGGTCATTTATTAATATCTTTCATGGTTCTGACGGTTGACTAGCCTCAGCAGAGTGATTACCACTAAGTCTCTCATTTAGTTATAGGCAGACAAGGACAGAGTTGGAATCATCTCAAAAACCCCGCTGTCTGGTAGTTGATAGTGGCTATCGGCTGAGACCTCAGTGGGGACTGTCAGCCAGAACATCTGTATGTGACCTCTCTGTGTGGCCTGGGTTTCCTCACAGCACAGTGACTGGGGTCCAAGAACACGTGCCCCAGAGAAACCCATGGAGGAGCTTACTGCTGTTTATCACTGCTCCACTCGGGGGCATTTCTACTGCGTTCAGTTCATTAGAACCGACTTACCAAGCCGACTCATATTCCAGGGCTTGATGGGAAGAATGTGAAAAATCTGTGGACATGTTTTAAGATCTCACAGTCTGTGAGGACAGGGCCCAAACCCTGCCAGTTTTTTAAACCACTATAATTTCAGTGCTTAGGAAAAAGTAGTATATGGTGTAGTCAATAAAAATTCATTGACCAGTGAACGAAGAGAAAAATCAAAGTGCTTCAGTGCACAGATTATTCATAACAAAGACTAGGGAATGTCGGCTCTTAACTGTTATTAGCGGCCCAGCTGTAGGGCCGCCATGTCTACGTGGGGGACTCGATTTTCAGCAGCAGCCACTAACACCACTGGGGAGCGAGAACATTATACTCAGAGGGCCGTTGGCTCCTGAGTATGGCAAGTGGCTCTGAAAAGTGTTAAAAGATAAACTGAGGTGTATTAACATTTTTAAGAGTTTATTTGAGCAAAAATCTGCTGGAATGGACAGCCTCCAGTCTAGCAGATAGAAAGGAGCTCCAAGGAGCTGTACAAAACGAAAGACTTTTCTGGGCAGAAGGGAGCAGGAACAAAGAAGTTATACGAAGCCAGAAAGCAGGTTGGTTATTGCAAAGTTACTTTCGTTTAGGGAGCAGCAGGGCTCTGTCAGGCGGATGACCCAAGTAGTTCTCATCAGGTGATTCCTGATTGAGTTAAGATTCCACTTCTCGGAGAGCACAAACTAGGATCCTCAATATGGCAGCATGGGGCTTAGCATAAGCTTCTCCGGTCTGGTTTCTAAGTCAGACCAGGTCTCACCCCGAACCAGTCCTGTTCCTAAGTTGGGCCCAGCTCGACCTGGACCAGTTTTTAAGTCGGACCCAGTCTGACTCCGGCCAATGTTCCAGCCAGCCCCCATCCAGGACGCAGCGAGGAAGCAGCCCCTCAAGGGCTCCACAGGTACCCATGTTTGATTGCTCTGTTGCTCCTGGGGGGACCCTTGGGGTCTCCTCGGTTCCCTCTTCTGATACTTAAACTGTTGAAAGATAAACCGAGGCATATTAAACATGTTACGAGCTTGGGCAAAAATTGATTTAAATTGGGCTGCATCTGGTCCAGGAGATAGAAAAGAGTTTCAAGGAGCAGTACAAAATGAAAGACTGTTATAGGCAGCAGGGAGCAGGAACAAGGGAGTTACATGAAGCAAAAAAGCGGGTTGGTTGTTGCAAAGTTACTTTCCTTTAGGAAGCGGCAGGGCTCTGTCAGGCGGACGACGTAACTAGGGCTCATCAGGTGATTCCTGACTGACTGAGTTAGGTTGCATTTCCGGGAAAGCCCAAACTAACATAAAGTCAAGTCTCAGCTTTGTTATAAGGCTTAGCGTAAGTTATTCCACTTTGGGCCTGTCGTCTTGTTTTTAACAGGGACAACACCTGACCCAAATGCCTACACCTACTGGTGTAGCAGTTTTTGTTTTTGTTTTCTGTTGCATTGCAAATTACCACAAATTTAGTGGCTTAAAACAACAGCCAACATTTATTAGCTCCTAGTTCTGTAAGCGAGAAGCCTTGGGTTCTCTTCTAAAACTCAAACCAAGGTGTTGGTCAGACTTCATTCTCATCTAGAGCTTAGGGTCCTCCTCCAAACTCATGAGGTTGTAGAAAAATCTAGTTCCTTGTGGTTGTAATACTGAGGTCTCTTGTTTCCTTGCTGTCAGCAAAGGGTCACTCTCAGGGTTAAGAGACGGTCAGCATTCTTTGCTGTGTAATCCCTCCTCCATCTTCAAAGCCAGCAATGGAGAATTTCTCTCTCCTTGAATCCCTCTCTTATGCTTCAAATCTCTGACTTTCTGTCTCTGGTCTCTAGACCCAGATTTAAAGGGCTAGAGTAATTAGGTCAGACTCACCTGGATAACCTCCCGATTTTAAGGTCAGCTGATTTGGGGACTTAATTACATCTGAAATTAGTATTTGAAGAACTAGGAGTTTGCAGTATTAGTGTCTAAATAGCTGGGAGGTACGTGTACACCAGAGGCTGGGAATCTTGGAGGCTCTTTTAGAAGTCTGCTGCCACAGTGGGAAATGCCCCAAACACAGGAAGATGTACGGACGGTTCCAGAAATAGAAATAGAAATAGAAAAAAAAAACTTTACAAATGTCTACTACAGAAAGAAAGAGGACAAATGAAGTGATACGAAAACTAAAAGGTAAGCATCTGAGATTGAAGTTATAAATTCTACTAAAGAATTACAGATGGACAAAGGAGTGAGGAGCTATGTTAAAAGCCAGGCTAAGGTTAGATGCAAAAAATGGCACTGGAGGCCCTTGATGTTCTTAATGAGTTTCGTAAGCAATTAGCCGCAGCAATGAGTAAAAAAAGATGAAGCTGGAGAAATTGAATGCAGGTGTTTGCGTAGTATGAGGATCGGCAGGGTAAACAGCATTGGTCATGGAAATACAGGATCACAGTAAGAGCACTACTGCAGGAAAATAAGCTGGAGGTCTGAATTCTCCTCAGCCATATGGGTTTTGCTCTATAGTCCAGCAATTGCACTACTTATTTATCCAAATGGTACAAAAATAATGATTCAAAGGGGCACCTGCTCCCCAATGTTTATAGCAGCAATGTCCAAAAGAACCAAACTGTGGAAAAAGCCCAGACGTCCATCAACAGCTCAATGGATAAGGAAGATGTGTTATACACACACACACACACACACACACACACACACACACACACACACAGGAATATTACTCAGCCATCAAAAAGAATGAAATCTTGCCATTTGCAGAGATGTGGTTGGAACTAGAGGGTGTTATGCTAAGCAAAATAAGTCAGAGAAAGACAAATACTGTATGAGTTCACTCATGTGGAGTTTAAGAAACAGAAGAGAAATCATAGGGGAAGGGAAGGAAAAAATAAAATAAGATAAAAACAGAGGAGGAGGGAAACCATAAGAGACTCTTAACAGTAGGAAACAAGCTGAGAGTTGCTGGAGGGGAGGTGGGTGGGGGGTTGGGGTAACTGGGTGATGGGCGTTAAGGAGGGCACGTGAACTAGCGAGCGCTGGGTGTTATATGCAACTGATGAATCACTAAATTCTACCCCTGAAACTAATAATACACTATATGTTTACTAAATTGAATTTAAATTAAAAAATACAAGTAATTCAACCAGAAAAAAAGAGGTGGGGGTTTTGCAATGGATAATGTTCTACCCCTGGCACTGTAACATCGTGACTTATGGTGCGGCCACAGCGTGCTGCTGGGTGGGAAAGCAAGAAAATGATGCTAGTAGAGACAAAGAATAGGGACTGGAAATCATAATGAGAACAAAGATTAGGGTCCTTAGGATTTGATGGAATAAGAAAGTGTAAGAGTAAGAGGGTAAGGTAAGAAGTTGATTTTATGCTACTTCCCATAAAATTTCAAAAATTTATGGCAATATACGTCCTTCCCCCCAACACCTTTCCTTGGTCTATTATTGTGATAGATTTTACTTCTCTGTATGGTATAATCCTCACAGTACTTTTTTTGTTTGTGTATTTATTTTAAAGGTCAATTATCATTTAAAGACTTAAGCAAATGAAAAATAAATGTCTTTTGTATTTATCTGTTTATTTACCACTTAGGGCACAATTCATTCTTTTGTGCAGCTTTAAATTCCCATCTGATATTATTGTCCTTCAGCCTGAAGCACCTTCAAACATTTCTTGAAGTGCATATCTTCTGGCAATGAATTCTCTCAGCTTTTGTTGTTTGTTTGAAGATATCTTTATTTCAACTTCATTTTTGAAGATTTTTTTTTTTTTTTTAATATAGAAGGCTGGTTCCCCCTTCCCTCGCAGGCCCTCTTTAAACCTTCAAAGGTTGGTCTGTTTTGTTCTGGCTTGCTTTGTTCATGATGAGACATAAGTGATAATTTTTATTTTCTTGTATATAATGGGCATTTTCTTTTGCTGCTTTTATGATCTTTCTCTTCATCATTGTTTTTTAGCAATTTTATTATGATGTGTCTTGGCATGGTTTTCTTTTTGTTTATGCTGTTGAGATTTGTTGTGTTTCTTGGATTTGTGAGTTTATATTTTTCATCAAAATTGGAAACACCTTGATCATTATTTCTTTAAATGTTGCTTCTATACTCTCGCCAGGACTCCAATGACACAATTATTAGACAACCTGATATTGTCCCATGTATCACTGATGTGCTAATAATTTTTTTAAGCCCCCTTTAACTTGTGCTTTATTTTGGGTAGTTTCTATTGCTCTTTTTAAAAATTTACTGGCCTCTTCTTCTGTAGTGTTCATCAGCTATTAATCTCATTCAGTAAATTTTTCATTTTGGATATTGCATTTTTCATCTCTAGAAGTTCCATTTGGTTCATATATATTCTGTTTCTCTAATCATTATGTTCATGCTTTTCTCTAGATCCATGAGCATATTTGTGATATTTTCAACAGCTGTTTTAAATCCATCATCCACTACTTCCATAATTTCTGTCACTTTTGGGTATATTTCTATGATTAATTTTTCTCCTAATTATGGGTTATATTTTTTTGTGTCTTCGAATATTTAGTGTTATTTGACTGGATGGCTGGACAGTGCATTTAAGTGTCTGGATCTCTTTATCTTCCTTAAGCAGAAGAGTGGATAGATTTGTTCTGTTGTGTAATTAATTTACTGGTGGATCAGCTTCACCATTTTGAGGCTTGTTTTTAAGTTTTTGTTGGGCAAGCATAGAGTAACTGCTCTAGGATTAATCTGGCCCTAATGCTATGGCTTGCCCTTTATGGGGTCTTCAGTGATAACGAAATATCTTGGGTATTCAGTGAAGTTTCTATTTTTCTTTGATTGGCCTCATGTAGTATTGCCCTAAGCATGCACAAGGTTAGTATTACCCTGTGCGTGTGCAAAGTTAGTATTCAGTCAAATACTCAAAGAGACGCCTGTGCAGAGTTCTAAAGCTATATGTCTGTGTAGTTCTGTCTTCACTGCCCCACACATTTCAGCCACCTCATCTTATGTAAACTTCACCGAAGATCTCTCCCACTCAGTGAGACCACTGTGCTCGGCTTGCTTTCCACTTCCATGGCCTGGAGTCTGGTAAATGCCTTCAGAGAAAAATATCATAGAGGTCATCATCAGAATAATTTCATTTGTTTCCCTTCTCTCGGGGGTTACAGTTCTCTGATGCTGGTTGTCCACTGTCTCAAAATAGTTGTTTCACACATATTTCCTAGAGAAGAAAATAGGCAAAGGACTCTTGTGTCTACCTCTGACCTTCCTGGCCTCTTCCAAAATACCCCTTGTGCAATAGGTGAAATTCTGAGTACAGGGGTTGGCTGAGTTCTGAGTTAGGAGATCTGAGGTGGGTGCTGGGTCTTACTCTCTGATTAAAAATGCAACTCAGAACAGGAGACTCCAGCCTTTCTCATTCAGAGCGCTTCCCGGGAAATTAAGAGCTGGCCAAGACAGGTGTTTGGGTGGTTGGTAATACGAGGCAAGCAACAACTATCTCCCTCCTCTAGGTCCTTCCTGAGTTGGGAAGACTCTCACTGATAAAGGCAGGGCCTGAGCTAGAGCTTGGGGAGTGGGCTTGGAGGGGTGGGAGCAGGGTGTAGTCAGCAAGGGGCTCAAGCTCTCTGACTTTCCCCCTTGCTTTTTTTAAGGCCTTTTCTCCCCTCCCCCCAATTCTGATTATGCATTGCCATTTTCCTGAGAGCTTACTTAAAAAAACTTTTATTATATCTTAAAATAAATGAATAAGACAAATAAGAGAAGTATTTATTCATTGTAGAACACTTGAAAAATACTGAGCATCCTTAGAAAACTGCCTTAGATGGTATTACCTTTTAATAAAATAGATGGTTGGGATAATACAATGCATGAAGTTGTACATCCAGTCTTTAAAACCTATCATTCTAATCATTTTTCTAAAATTTCTACTCTGCTGTTACTTGTTGTGTTAGCTTGGATGAGTTACTTAACCTCTGGGAACCTCAGTATCCTCATCTGTACAATGGAGATAACAAATGTACCTCCTTCAGAGATGGCTGTCAGGACTAAATAAGATAGTGTATGTCAGAGTCTTAGCTAGTCCCTGATTTATGGTAAGCACTCATTCACTGTTAGCTAATACTTTTTCATGGCATGCATGAATTCATTATATTATTAAAGTATGACTTTCCAATGAGTCTGTATCATGTTATTGTATAACGGTATCATGACTTATTTAATTGTGGTCCTATTTCAGACATTTATATTGGGTAAAATTTTTGTGATTTAAATGATTTTGTGATGAAAGGCTCTTGAATATGAAACTGCCTACCTTTCACATGAAGGTAAATCCCTGGAAGTGGAAGGAATAGTTGAGGGAGAGGAACCAGAGCATCAGTGGAGGTAGAGTTTCCTTCATCCATCTCAGCTCGGACTCCTCATATAAAGCCTCTGAGAAAGGATAGCAGCTCAGGGATGGCTTCTAGAGGAGGCTGGGCTGAAGGAGAAAGGAAGGCCCTTTGGAAGATTTCTGTCTTCCCTCCTTTTTGTTTCAAATTCTCAGAGGGTTGGGACTCACTGAACTGGGAAGACCTGAAGTCTATATCCAGCTCCCTGGCCAAGTATGTGACTTTGGGCAGGTTACTCAATTTCCCTGGGCTGCTTCTTGGGTAAAATGGAGGAGTTGGGCTTTACTTCTAAAGTTCCTTTAAATGTTAGCATCCTGCAGATCTAGACTCTGACAACCTCATATCCAATATCAACTTACCCCACCTCCTATTTCGAGTGGAGAATTTAGTTCGTGCAATCTGCAGTTCATTCATTTGGTCAAGAAGCATTTAACCAGCACCTACCATTCATCCACCATAGAGGTGAATTACATGGTCTTCAGTCCTTGAGGAACTCCTACTCTAGTAGAGAAATACGACAAGGAAAAAATTATATCGACACACTGTGATAAGTGCTGTAATAGAGTCTATTACTGAATCCCAGGGAAAGACAAAAGGAGGAGATACCTGTTATGTTTTTAATAGTGCTGAGTGGGTGGGTCAGATGAGGAGTGGATCACCTAGGAAAACAGGCAAGCTGTCTCTAATCCCCTCTATGTATGAGCCTGATTCTGAGTATTAACGAAAGCTTTCCTGATATGAGACGATTGTTGGTCTTAAAACATCTCCGTAAGGCAAATATTGTTGAGAAACTCCAAGATGAGAGAAAGGAAGTTGACTGTAGAGATGAGCAAGACATTGTCTTTACCTCCTAAATAGTGATGAGAAAAGGCAGTTATGAAAGTAATCAGTATGGAAAGTAAGTGTGGAAATAATAATTGGATGGAGCAATTCTATTCCTTCAGAGATTTGGGCTAAGTGTTCCTTCTGGTTGGGTGGAAAGAATGCTGGCTTTGGAGTTGGAGTGGCCCGGTAGCTCCAGGGTCTAGGACAAGTTGCCTGATAGCAGTGAGCATCAGTAAACAGACCCGGGAACACTTAGCTGGAGATAATGCATGTAGATCTGGCGTAGACCAGACACTGAAGAAGATGGTCCTTTCTTCCTGCCTCTGGTTACTAATCTTTCAGTCTTTGTTTACATATCCTAGAGGTGTGAATAGTACTTTTCCCTGAAGGAGTAGAGATGAAGTAATGAGTATGGGGGCTTTTGGCACATGCCAGAGCATTACTGTGGTTCTGGAAGAAGGATATGAGCTGGAATCTTAAGGAACAGACTTGTCCAGTAAACTTTTTAAAGAGGATTTTGGCATTCACCAGGGAGTTGTTCTCATTGGCAGAAGGGCACCGGCACCGTCCAGGAGCAGTTGTTGGAACGGGGCCTGATGCTGCGTGGTGGTGGCGAAAGCTCTCACAGGAAAGGAAAATGGAGCAAAGGGGAAGGGGGACAGGGCTAGATGACTCAGTCTGAGTTGGCCCAAGCGCCAGTAGGGAAGAGGCACTTAGGCAGGGCGGCGTCTGGGGGTGGGTGGCAGCTCACAAAGTGCTGGTCACTTCACACCGTGGAGAACATGACAAATACTGGTGACCACTCTCACCTCTGTCCCTCCTTGTTGTATTCCAAAGAGAAAAGCTGTGATGAAAGGGTTAAAAAAAAAAAAAAAAAGTAGGGCAAGGGAAAGATAAGCCAAGCAGGGGTTGCCAGGACAATAGTGAAGAGACAGCTGGGTTGAGTGTTTGGGGCTGTGCGGTGAGGGAGAAAGGCCCTGAGAAGCCCTGTGTTTTGTTCTGAATTCAGACGTAATGTGCAAGGTCCAGTGTGACCCTCCCCCCCAGCCCTCCACCCCCCAAAGTCCTTCCAGACAGGGAGGGAGGGAGAGAGGGGGGAGATTTATTTTGGCGTAGGGTGCTTTGAAAGCAACATGGAAGAGAGAGAAAGTGAGCGCAGAGAGAAGGAAAATGCAGGATATCCTAGGGCACCTTCATGAGGCACCGGGACAGGAGAGGGCGTCTGCAAACCTAGCCGCGCACTCACCATCACCTCCATGTGTGGAAAGCCCACTCTGCGCGTGGAGTTGAAGCTGGCAGCCTTTTTGAACGGAAGAGCATTGGGTCATTTGTAGCATTTGGGATGTGCTATCTTGGCATGTGTTTCCTATGCACACTCTCGTGGCAGCAGAGTTCTCCCCAGTAGCTCCCTCCTGGCTTGTGGAGGGGCCCTAAGTAAGTCACGTAGTGTCTCTTGCAAGCAGAGTCGCGGCATCGCGGCGGTTAAAAACACGGACCCGGCACCACGCTCTCTGGTTTTGTGATCCAGTTCTACCACTTGGACAAGAACTTAACCTTCCTGGGACTCCGTTTCCTCATCTGTAAAATGAGATAATAGTAATATCAACTATAGATAGGCTCAGATGGGCTTCTACATGTGAGGCACTGAGGACCTGCCTGGCACATGGTAAGAACAAGGAGTTTGGCTATCGTTATTATTAGTTATCTGGTGCTTAGAAGGTATTCAATGATTGTCAAGCGCTGTCAGAAAAATCATCATATCAAATACTTCCCAAACCCCATGTGTCCATGATGCTGTCTCTCCTCTATGCTTATTTATGGTGCTCAACTGAAGATCTGTTTTCTGTCTGGTAACTTACTTTCTGGGGTGGAGATGCTGATTTGGACATACACAAAAAATTGAAGAATAAGATGGGAATAAGGCACAAAATACAATGCATCAGAAAAAGAAAGATGTGAGCATAGAAAAACAGCCAAAATTTGTGTTTGCTGTTTTAACAAAGTAATCTCATTTCTTACTGTTAGGGATTTAAAATTGGTTGTGTTGATAGGTCAGTTTGCAGCTGTTACATAGTCATATGCGTACATGGAAGTAAGTCTCTATTGGGATATCACAGAAATCATTCTTGTCCTGGTGAATTGTTTTCCATAAGAATATTTTATTATTATAATAAATGATAAGCATACTTAATGTTATATTATAATAACTATATTATAGCACTATTTTATTTCTATAATAAAATATTGAGAGATATACCAGCTATTAAGTCATTTAGTCATCTCAAGATCCTGTGATTTATTATTCCCATTTGACGGATGAGAAAGTGGAGACTTAGGTTGAAATTGCCCAAGTCTATATAGTTAATGAAGGGTAGAGCTGGTATTTAAACCTATTTGAATCCAAACCCATGTTCTTAATGACAAAGAATCCAAAGCTAATAATTTAGACGATCAGAAAGATCTTAATAGATATAGAACTATGGACTGAAACTAACAAGACTAGCTAAAATGGGGATAGATGGGAAATTCTGAATGTATTTCACCAGCTGTTTGAGTTTGAAATGGAGAGACTATGGCTTAATAACCGTGTGAAATCCACTTGGATTTTCTTTCTTGCTTGCTTTTTGTTTTTAGATTTAAGTTTAATATGAGCCAACACATATATGACATGGCTGCCCATAAAAGCTAATTGCTGTGGTTGCCGCAATAGACGTATTATCTAGAAACACAACCGTAACAGGGAGGAACTGGTAAATACAACACTAAGAGAGCGTTCATGTCAGTGAAGGATCTGGAAAATACGTTGATTTCTAACAATTTCAACAACAAAGAATTACTGAAAGAATCATAGTGGTAGTATGTGTGTGTATTTTCTAGAAAGCAGTAATAATTTTAATAATAACATTTAATTCTGATAAAAGTTTCCTTGACCCAGGCGTATTTATATGTATTAACTCTTTTATATTTTACAACAACTTCATGAGTAGATCTATTATTATTTTTGTTTTATGCATGAGGAAAATTTGTTATGCAGCATAGAAAACTAATGGAATAGCTCTCCACCTTGTGTTTCCGTCCCCCCCGCCCCGCCCCGCCATGCTTTTAGCTTCTGCCATGGTCACAGGTAAGATGCAAGTGCAGTGAACAGAGTTTTTACTTTAACATGTGGTCAATCTGAAAGAGGACTAATGAAAACTCATATCTCTTTTCCCAACTGTTTCCAGATGTAATTAACTGCTTCTTTTCAAGAATAGCACGCAGGCGGGTAGCTGTTAAAACGAAATGCTTTCACACGTGAGCTAACTCCTTTTACTCTTTTGACAAGAGGCTGCCTCTGCTGGTCAGCGTCTACCAGCCAGGTGTGCTCAGATATGTGCCATGGCCAGGGAGAGTCACAAAGTCATGAGATTGTCCATCAGTGGGAAACACAGGGAATTACAAGTTACGTATATTCAAGATATGTGCTGGATATAAGGACTGACAGTCCTGACACAGATACACAAAAAGTAGTGTAAACTCTCTTGCTATCATGGTTTTGACATTTGTTACTTGGTAACTCTATTTAAAAAATTTTGCAATAAGTACTTTCAGCAGTAACAAGCTAAAAAACAAAAGCAACAACAAAACAAACAAAACCCAAGAGCCCGAAAGAGTATATTTAATGAAAAATGAGGTCCTGAATGTTCATTTCTCAACTTTGTTGATGATGAATATAAAACTTGCACAAAATGTTTGTTGACATCAGGGGCTTAGTGATATCATTAAACACATGAAAAGCACAGACACACATCTGCTGAAGAAGCAACAGCACCTACTTCAAAGTTAGAAGTTGTTTTAAGAGGATTGTGTCCAAAGAAAATAATTTAATTTGTGCAGTTGTGGAAAGCTATGTTTACATGTCACTCTTTGAAGTGTGACTTTTCATTTAGATCGAATATCTGTTCTTCTAAATTAATTTCAATCATTTTCAATTTCAGGATTTCTTGTATGTTTACAAAGCAATGTTAAAGTGTTGGCTCTATCAGCAATAGAATGATTTTGCGAACAATTAAATAATTCCAGTTTTTTTTTTGTCAGGGTCATCAGATACTTCAAATAGGAAATCAGTCAAGTTAATTCCAGTGGATGACTCAATTCTTTTCCCATCTGACAACTCGTGAAATCCAAGTAAAACTTTCAGAAGTTTATCTGTTGAAGGCAAAACAACTGATATAATGCTGAATACTGTGATGGATTTAGTAAAAAATTTAACATTGAAGATGAAACTATTTGTTGCCTTGGTGATATTATGAATATATGTTTTGGAGCATAGCACCATGATAAAAACTGTGTTCTAATTACGACATCTGTGGAGCACAGATATAATGGGAATTGATTTTGGTGCATCCACAACTCCTAATTTCATTCAGATAAATTTCAATATTTTAGCAATTGAAGTAGAAACTGATAGTGGTTAAATTTTACAAATATTTTTATATATACACAGAAGGACTGAATTAAAATTTTGTGTGTGCAGTGAAGCTGACGTTAATAAACAGAACCTTCAGCTTAGCAGTATGCATTTCCTCTTAGTCATGCATCATCAACTGAGTTTTATATAAGTTTGAGCTTTTTGAAGAATTACTTGGAAAATCAACTTAAGTGTCAACCATGGGGAAGAATTTCTCTAAATTTTGATTGTATTTTATCCAAAATCAATTGGAAATATCTAATCAAATTATTCAATAAGGGAACAACCAAGATCTTTAGCTTTTCAAGCTTATAGCAAACTGCAATTATTAAAATCAAAGCTTGCAAACAGGGGAATATTGATATTTATCTGCACAAAAGCAAACGAAGAAGCAAACACCTTAATTAATGAGAACTCCAATGGTGGGCTAGCTCAACATGTGAATAGAAAAGATTTGATTTTTAATTTGGTAAGTGTATATTCTATTCTGGAGTGAATTGAAATTGAGAAGACCTATGATTTTATATAATCTCAGTTTGACGAACTATTTAGAAAAATCATTTAAAAACACCTTTTAAGATGAATTTTATCTTTTAAAAATGTTTGTTGAAGAAGGAACTTTGGGGTTAAAATAAAACCTATAAAAATATGTGGGTTGAAATATGAACAGATCTTAATTTAAAAATTAAAATCTGAGAATAGGCTCTCTTTAGCCAACTTTGCTCGGAGCTGCCTGTAGAGTGCCGGGCACCTATAGAGAGAGGAGTTTCTTGGATAAAAATATGGTCAGAAGAAAGGGGTCAGTGGAAGTTGTCACAATTTGCAAACTTATTAATCATAAAATTCAACTATGAATAATACTGAAGGCAAATTTATGAGGAAATTAAAAATAATAATTGCATATTTGAAAAAATTCTTGACCAAAAAATGCCTGTGACAGGGTCTTACAGGCAGATAAAGCTAAAAATTGATTAAAAACATGAATGTGTACCAAGGGTAATTATTTCATTTTTATTATTTTTGGTGTTCAGATAATTAATGTAAAGACTTAAAGTTTGTACTAATATACTCAGATACATTAATTTTAACTTTTTATGAAAGAATTTTATTTATTTACTTATTTTCTTAAAATAATTATTTGAGAGAGAGAGCGAGTGAAAGCACATAAGTGGGGTGGGGGGTGTGGGGGGGAGGGACAGAGGGAGAGGGAAAGAGAGAGAGAGACTCCTCAAGCAGACTCCCTGCTGAGCGTGGAGCCTGACCTGGGGCTCCATCCCAGGACCTTGAGATCATGACCTGATCTGAAACCAAGGGCTGACCACTCAAGGCCGGCTGAGCCCCCCCAAGTACCCCAAAAGTAATTTTTAATAAAATAATTTATAAGTTCTCCAATAAAAGAACACCTGTTTGTTGGTCACTTAATATTTCAACATAGTTACATGATTTAATTATTTGTCTTAGGTTTTTATTTGGATGCAATTTCTAACTTAGAGAAAAGTTGCAAGAATATTACAAGGAGCCCTGGTATTCCTTCACATTTCCATTTTGCTCCATTGACATTAACATTTTCCCTTTTCTCTTTCTCACTCCCATATCAATGTATTTATGCACATGAAATCTTTTTTTTTTTTTCTGAAACATTTAAGCGTAAGTTTAAGACACCATGCCCCTTTTCTGTGAAATCATTTCATGTGGTTTTTCTGTAAGTAAAGATACTGAATTCAGGAAACTTAACGTATATGTAGCACTATAAGCTATAATTCACATCCAAAGTTCATCTCTTGTCTCAATAATGTCGTTTGTCGCTATTTTCTTCCTGTCCAGGATTCAGTCCAGTTATCATATAACGCAGCAGTTGTCAGGTCTCTTTGCTATCCTTCATTCTGAAATAGTTCCTCCGTTTTTCTTTGTCTTACTTAAACTTGACATTTTTTCGGAGAACAAGCTAGCTGTTTTGTAGAATGTCCCTCAGTTCGGGTATGATTAACTTCAGGCCGTGCATTTTTGGCAGGGATAACATGATAAGTCCTTCTCAGGGCATCACACCTGAAGGCACATGGTGTCAATTTGTCCCAATATTAGTGATACTGACTTAGATTATTTGGATAAGTTGGTGTCCACCAGATTGCTCCCCTGAAGGCACAGATATATTTTGTAAGAATTAATTGGAGGTCATACAAATCAAATTTTTACCCACTGTATTTAATATCAGTTGATTTTATCGATTGTCCTAGATTTGACCAGTGGGGCTCCTCCAAGCTAGCTGGCTTCTTGTTCCCTTGGCATGATCTCTTATTCTTTAAGCATTTCTTTATTTTTCAGCATGAGGTATTACAGGATCATCCAATACTCTTACTGCTTGAAGCCTGGAATCAGCCCTTTCTCCAAACACCCCTCGCTTTTGAGTAGAGTGGTATTTTAAACCAAGATCTGACAACGATCGAACTATGCTCGTTACATGTGAGTCATTGCTTATAAGCCCTCTCGGCGGTAGTGCCAATAAACACACAAATACACACTCACACATACACACACACACTCGTATACATCCACACACATGCATACATAAGCCTGTACATATATGAATTTCTCTCTCTTTCTCTATGTATGGTATAGAGCCATGAATTTATGCTGATATTTCCAATTCAATCCAACACCACAAGATACATTCTAGTCTTCTCCCTCTCTAGACCTATAATATATAATTACTCATTTGTTCATGCCTCAAATATACAGAAAGTGGCTTCAGAATTGCTCAACTATACTGCTGTGAAAAGCAAACTTACTAGCTAGAATTTAATATGCATTTACAGGTTTTTATAGGTAAATATTACATATATTGAAGTGTAAAATCTCCAGTGTACAAGTGGTGGGATTTTCAAATGGATATATACGTGTAACACGATCCTTACCAAGATAAAGAGCATATCTGTCACTCCAGCGAGTTTCCTCTTGCCGCTTCGCAGCACACAAGTCCCTCCTGCAATACACATACGCAAAGGTGGTTTTTTTTTTCTTTCTGATTTTTAAAAACCACTTTAATTTAGTTTTGCCTGCTTTAGAGCCTCTCCTAGATCTTCCTAGAAGCTTTACAGTTTTAGTTTTTATTGTCAGGTCTATGATCTATATCCAATTAACTTCTGTGAATGATAAGATAGGAGTTAAGGGTCATTTCTCCTTCACACATATACCTAGTTGTTTTAATACATGTATGGAAAAGGCTTTCCTTTTGTTCTCATTGCATTGCTTTGGTGTCCGTGTTGAAAGTCAATTAATTGTGTAAGTATAGTTCTGGACTCTTTTGTCCCGTTGATATTTATTTATCTTTATGCTATTATCATACTGTCTTAATTATTATAGTTTTATAGTAAGTCTTAAAATGAGGTAGTGTAAGTCCTCCAACTTTGTGCTTTTTTTTTTAAAGATTATTTTAGTTATACAATTTTTTTTTTAAAGATTTTATTTATTTATTCGACAGAGATAGAGACAGCCAGAGAGAGAGGGAACACAGTCAGGGGGAGTGGGAGAGGAAGAAGCAGGCTCATAGCGGAGGAGCCTGATGTGGGGCTCGATCCCATAACGCCGGGATCACGCCCTGAGCCGAAGGCAGACGCTTAACCGCTGTGCCACCCAGGAGCCCCTATACAAGTTTTTTTTTTCTCTCATTCTCTATATACATTTAGAATTATCTTGTCAGTGTCTATAAAAATACTTGCAGGGATCGTAACTGGGATCGCTGTGAATCTATAGCTCAGTCTGTGGAGAGCTGACGTTTTAACAATATTGAGTTTTTCCAATCCATGAACAATGCATATCTCTCCATTTATTTAGGTCTTAATTTTTATTTCAGTATATTTTGTGGTTTTGAGTATAGAGGTTTTGCACATTTTTGCTAAAGGTATTCCTAAGTGTTTTATAGTTTTTGATGCAATTGTAAATTGAATTTTCTTAAATTTTATTTTTCAATTATTTGCTGCTAATAATAGAAATCCTATATAATAGATTTTTAAATATTGATTTTTATCCTGTGATTTTGATAAAATCACTTATTAGTTTTATAGTTTTGTAGCTTCCTAACAACTTCCAACTTAACGTGTATGATGTCTGTGACTGGGGATTATTTCACTTCTTCTTTTTTAATCTTTTTGCCTTCCCCGCCCCTTTTACTGGCCTTATTGCTGTGGCTAGATGCTTACATAGTTCTTTTATTGAATTTGTATAAGACTGATATTATTACCTCCATTGTTTCTGATGAGTAGTCTACCATTATCCATACCATTGTTCTCCTTTTAGTAATATGTTTCTTTTCTCTTAACGCTTTCAAGATTTTCTTTTTATCATTGGTTTTCACTTGTTTGATTAGAATATGCTTAAGTGTGTTTGTATTTATCCTTTGGAGTTTGCTGATGATCTTTTTGGATCTGTATGATGTTTTTCACAAAAACTTGGGAAACCTTTGGCTATTATTTCTTCAAATAGTTTTTCTTCCTTATTCATTCTTTTCTTTTCTTCTGGGGGTTCTAATTACAATTATATTAGTCTTGTTGACATTGTCTTCTATGTCCCTGAAGTTTTGTTTATCTTCTTTCAATCATTTTTTGCTCTTTTTATATTGGGTAATTTCTGTTGACCCCTTATTCAATTCATTGACCCTTTCTTCAAACTCTGTTCCTCAAACCAGTAAGACTGGGAATTTCTGCTTACATTGTGGTTGCTTTAGGCTTGTGTGGACTGGGGAGTACTCTCAGGCAAAAACCTATGTAAACACAAATTTTATTGAATTCAGTTCCCCTCCAAAGATTGACTACCGTCCAGTTTCTACTGCTTTTGATTGCTCTCCAGAGCCTTCAAAAGGTTGTTTTTAAATAATTTTTTTCTGAGTTATCTGCAGAAAATACAAGGTACCTTGCCAATATCAGATATGGAAACAATAACACAAATGTTATTCCCTAATTTACCTAATAAAAGGAAAAAAAGTGTATATATATATGTATATATACATATATATTTAACAATTGAAATAGAACAATGTTATAAAAAACAAAAAATTTAAAAGATTTTAAAAGACTCATATAAGTACCTGGGTTATACTTGGCAAACTTAACCTTAAAGTATCTCATGTGTCAACCTGAGCCTGTCCTCGTCACTAGAATGTAGCTCACGCTCCATGCAGTTCACCCCAATCAACAGCCCCTGAACTGCTCCATTTGCTGTTTAATGAGGTGGGTCTACAATTACGTACTTGAGTGTTATGGCTGCATCAAATTGCTATCAAGGTTTCTAAATGCATACTCCTGTGTGTACTTGTCTCATGGTGGTTCAGCCACAAACGTTTCCCAGATTGGCGCAAGTCTGCAAAAGGCACAATGAGGAGTGCCGATAAACATGACGTTCTCCTTGGCACTGTGGACAAACCTCTGAAAAACAGCTGTGTATGATCATTTAGAATAAGACAGGTAACTAGTAAGTGTACCCTTATTGTGTAGTGAGTACTGCTGACCTTAACCCATCTTTCTACTCTTCTATAGTCCACATTGACAAAACTCTTGCGACACTCATGGCATAGCTTTCATTGGTGCCAAGGTCTCTTTCTTCAGAAGATTTCTTCAGATATCATAAGTCACCACTGTTGCAGCAATAAACAAGTATTGTATCTTACCATCAAACCACCTGCTTTCCACAGATACTCCATCAGCAGCAACCACTGAAGATCCTGGCACCCATCAGTGGACGGACTCCTCATGGTTTCTGCTTTTCTTCCATCACGAAGACAATGATGACTCCTTGGATTTTTTTCCCTTCTCATGGAACGTGAGACACCATGAAAAGGTAGGTATAGTTTTTCACAATACAGGAGTGGGATGCACAGTTATTTAATTCAAATATTAAAAAAGACAGCCCTCTTTTTTACCCCATATTGGTAAAGGGGGACATATCAGTCATAAAAATAGATATATCCAAAGGGATGTATCTAAAACCCCAGGCAGCAGAGTCAACGCCAGAACTATAGTTTGTGTTACGATCTTTATAAATATTGGTGTTTTTAGGGCAGAAATTTTGGTTGAGAATGCACTGACTAAGTGGATAAAATCCTCATTTTATTTGTATAAGTCTCTTTCCTAAAGAAGTAGAATTTTAGAATGTCCTATTTTTTATGGTATAAACTTGGGCTTGGTTAGATGTTGAGACCAATGATGAGGATGTTTGTGTGGAGAGAGGAACACGGAGACCTCAATTTAACTGGTTTAATTTACCAAGCATTACTGTTTTTGTGATCTGTTCTTACTCTGTTTGGGCCAGTGTGTTGATTTTGAAATGTTTATCTGTCCTTGGAGATTTCAGTGATGAGAACATTTTAAGAACTCTTGAAAAAACGTTGTAGTTCTTTAAATGCAATCACCTGTTGACATGTGGTCAAGTCATAATTCACAGTAAAACATTTGTGTTGTGGGATTAGTTCATATCCATCAGGGAAAAGCTCGCCTGGTCAGTTGCCTTTCCCAAAGGTCCTGATGGGAAGGCTTGTTGTCTGTTTTGTTTTAAGATGACTCATATGAAGGGTTAAATTCCTTGATCCTTGCTGGGGTTGTGTGGTCAAGCGTATGCTGGGTATGGTATCTTACTTTCTTCATCCAACAACTGGGGTTACAAGACTCTCTTCTTTTCTCTCTCCAGAGTCAGAACTAGCATCTCTTCATTCCTTCATTCCCATTCCTCTTCTCTTCTACTTCTTAACACTCCACTCGTGGGCTGCCTGCCTGAATGAGGAGGCAATGAGGTTTCCACTTAATGTCTTCATGTAAAAATTTTAGGTGACAAGCAGAGAGTATACAGCCTGGCAGGGAAGATGCCTAATGAGAGATGACAATGTGTGAGACAGATGCTCTAATTAAAGTAAGCACACTCGGTTTCGGTGCCTGTAGGAGGAAGCTCACCTTGAGAAGGTCTGAGAAGGTTTTCTCTATTAGAAGATATGTAAAGGAGCACAGAAGTATAACTTGAAAGATAAATAGGGGCTAAATCATTAAAAAAATTGAAATAATATGTTAAGGAATTCAATCTTTAATCTGAATTATGAGGAGCCATAGAATATTTTTAAGTGGCACATAAGGTTAGTATCTTTGAAAGATTTCTCTACAAATTGTAAGGGCCCAAAAGTAGGGGCAACGAGTTTGTGAAAGAGGAGAGAAAGAACACAAGTTGTTTTAGGACAGACTCCACAGGACTTGGATTGGCTTAGATGAAGGGTGGGCAGATGAAATAGGGCTGGGGGCAGGGAGTTAGGATGAGTCTCCCAGGTTTGATAGACCGATGGAGAGTAGGGGCGCTGGCCAAGAGGAATATAAAATATAAATGGAATATAAAAATAGAAATGAGTTAGTGTGGGGGTGTTTGGGAAAGAGATTCTGAGTTCAGTTTTGAGAACACTGGATTTGAGGTGCCTGTGAGGAGAAATAATCATGTCTAAACATGGAATAAAGGAGAAAAGTTTTTGTTTTTTCTTGTGACAATTGGTAACATTCAGTAACTTTTCAGTCCAGGGTATTTTTTCCATCATACTTCTTTGTCACAATTTTCTTGATCTATTTGGTCACTCATAGATATATTCCAGTCTCCTTTGAATTCATATTCTGTGAGTTATTTTTGTATCGTGACTATTTTTGATTAGAAATACATTTTACTGTAAAATATGCACTTAGAGTTTCTTTTGTTTGCATTATTGTTTGCTATTCGTTATTGTTTGCTATTTCAGTTCAAAACACTTTTTACATACACATTTTCTTTTCCTCCATGCAGCAGTGCTACAAGTAGGTGTATCAGAGAAGGAAACTGAGACTAAGAGGTGGCAAGCAAGCACTTGGCTTGTGCAGAGAGAGTTCACAGAAATAAAGCTGGAGAAGTGGGTCTGCTCTAGGTCTGCAAAGGAAGCGTAACCAGAAGCAAGTGTCAGAGCTGCGATAAGAAAAAATAGTTTGCCGATATGGCAGAGCAAGAGGGGATCACTAGCCAGCATCAGAAATAGCAGATATTGCCCTGGGCTGGGCTTCTCCCTATGCATGCGGGACAGTGCAGCACCTGAGTCCATTTCAGGAACCTCTAGGCATTCTCATCTACTGTTCACGTATGAATGGAACATCTACTATGTGATTGGCAGAATGTTAGGAACTGGGGATAAAACAGTTAAATAAGACAGTTCTTCCTCTCCAGGGAATGAGAGTGATAGATGTATAAATAATAGTTGACTATATACAACTGTAAAGTTCTAAAATAGAGTGAAGAATCATATACCTGGAGAATAAGGGAAGAGAGAGTAATTAATATTGTACAAAAGTTCAGTAAAGAGAAAGTGAAGAAAGGAGTTACATTTGAGCCCAAACTTGAGAAGGCTGGGGAGATGTCTATCAGATTGGAAAGGAGGGCAAGGGTGTTCTAAGTATCAGGAGAGCAAGGGGAAAAGCTGGGAAGTAGAAAGGTGCATGGGGATGGATATATGTTGGGTCAAAGGTACTACCAAGGGTAGAACTCTTCATGGGAGAGACCCGCAAGGAAAGGTGGATATATTATCACCATTTTGTGGAAACTTTTCAAAGGCAGGGCCAGGGAGGGGAGGGGAGGGAGGAGCTCACAGACCAATCTGTTAGATTGCTGACACCTGTGATCTAGATTGTTTAACGCTGTCTTAGGTCCACAGGTCCTAGGAGGGTGAGAAGACTGGCCATGAGTGAAAGTTTGGTAGAGAACACCCTCCGCTTCTCTCTACCTTGGAGCAAAGGGAAGGCAAGTAGTTTTCTACAGGTTGTTAGGTCCGACACCATGACCCTGGTGTCATTTGGGACTCCCTGCAGTAAAGAGATCTAAGAAAAATGGGGTAGAAATCAAATGTTTATCAATTGTGGGAGAGAGGGCTCCATGAAAAAGACAGGACTCAAGTTCACCTGGAGGTGTAAGTAGGACGAGCAGGTGCACCCAGCAGAGTAGATAGTCTGTGGAGGTCAAGAAGATATGTGTTGAAGGAGCATGGGAACTGGGCTCCAGGGAACAGAGTGCTATGTCCAGACAAGGCTCATGTCAGCAAGGCTATTTATAAAGTATTTATATCTGATGTGTGGGTGGGGGAGGCTTCTGACCATTGGGTAGTGAATGAGACCTTTTAGGGAGATGATTCTGATGGATGGAGAGCTGGGAGTCTCTGATTATACGTACGTTTTCAACTCCTGGGTTCTTATGAAGTGGAAGGAGCCTTCATATCATTTTCATGATAAACAGACCCATTTGATACCCATCAGACTCTTCTTCACGATGGAAGGTTCTGGTAAGCACAGGAATGAGTTGAGGGGAAATGGCGCGAAGCCTGCAGTCAGTAGCTGAAACCAGCAGCAGGCATTTTATCATCCCTGTGCCATGTGCAATGGCTTTTCCCAAGTGTTTTTTTATCTGTGTTTGCTTCAACCTCAGAGGACAATCTGTTCTGTCACCAGAAGGGATACCTTCAAAGAGTTTTCTTGGATAAAGTCCACTCATGTGGTCAGCTGTGACCTCATCTTACTGCTCCAGGGGCCCTGGTTTGGGACTTGATATCTCGAGTTCCTGCTTGAATGGGAAGCAGAGAGGCCTTTCTATTTCAATGCCTCTCATTTTGGAACACATCAGAAACCACCAGTTAGCTTGTTAAATGTTTTTCCAGATTTTTTTTCATTCTTAAATAATTTAGCCCATTGCCCTGCTTATTGTCAAGAGTCATTAAAGACAGCCAACTGCTTATATTCTTTTCACAAGCAAACACAAACTGGGAGGTTTGGGGAGGTGCAGGGTGGGAAGAGGAGGGCTTTTCACTTTGCTGGCACAAAATTTGGAACTGTGGAGAAAGAAGAATAGAAAATACTGGTTCAGATTTTCCTAAACTAAATTGCGAACTTGATGTTTCTACCAGCGACCATAGTGCTCATCTCACGGAAATGGTCACATTTCTCTTCCTTCGCTGTCTCTTCAAATTCGAAACTATTCTGAGAGGGCTTCACATCCCCACATTTTATTTATTCTCGAAAGCAAGGTTCCCAGGCTGACTCCCACGACTCCCTGGAGGGGAAGCCATAGCCAGGGCATCTTTCTCCTGCCAGCTGTGGATGCCAGTCCAAACCCCTCAACTACTCACATCCTTCCCCAGTAACTCAGTGGCTGGTGAAGATTGTTTGCATAGCAGCTGAGGGGATAGACGGGAAGGGTGTGAAGGGGTTGGGGGCAGGTCTCTTGTTAGGGCCCCAGAGAATGAGGCTGTGCATGGGAGACCTGCTTCCAGAACAGGCCGCTGCTGCCAGAAACAACTCATTCCCTGAAGAGCCTCTGACTCATGCCTCTAATGGGACTATTATGGTTTCCTGGCTGCAAAGTGGTCCTTTCGAAATTCAGGGTTTTTTTTTTTTTTTTTTTTTTGAAATTTGAATTCTGAGTTATGTGTGTAGATTAATTCCCCTCTTTCGTGCTCTCACAGTGCTTTTTGAAGCTCTCTTCACAATATCCCTTTGCCTGACTAGATTTTAAACTCTACATACGCGAGGACTGGTGTGTGCTCTATATGTTACTGTATGTCCAGGAGCTGGAATAGTAAACGGAGCATAGAGGCACATGATAATTGTTTGTTGAATGACTGAATGAAAAAATGGTATGTTTTGCCTATGCAACCGTACCAAGGAAGAAAAGATTTTAAGAGGCATCAGGCCTCCCAAAGCAACAGCAGGAGGACAACTAAGGAACATGTCCCAGAATTTCACTAGGCTTTTATTTGGGACACAATTCAACAAGTGTGGTCATTTGGTTTCTATGCGATAGTATAATAGAAGTAAATTGGAGTGGGGAGGTAGGGTACTGCTAGCGAGAGGTGACTCTAACAGAAAAAGAGGGAACAGACTATAAAAGGCAGGCCAAATTTTAGCGAAGTGGAGGAGTGAGGCTACTGATTGAAGGGGCCTCCCACCCTACAAATGTCACAAGCCCTGAGAACATCTCTCCATTATACTTAAAATGTAATAATTGTACTGGCAGCGGCAATGTTCAGTTATCTGGGAAGTTAACTTATGTGAGCTAGCTTATTTCCAAATGGTGCTGGGCCCCTGAGGTATTAGCATGTTTTGGCACGTTGATTTTATTTCTTCGAATCCTTCAGAAAATCTACCACTTTTCTTTGACAAGGGTAATAACAATTGTATCCTAGTCTGTTTCTACATCACAAAGTACAAGACAGGATGTTCCTCAATGGCCATAGGTCGGCCAGCCTTGTGAGGGGGAGAATCTTCTAACTCGTGAAGAGACTTTATGCACAGCTATATTGGACATTTCCTTCAACGAGAAACAAAAAAGAAAAAGTCGAGAGAAGAAAACAACGACAAAAAGCTATGCTCAGTGTCCAAAGATGCTAAGAAGTACAGTTCTTGTTTTGACCCAACTAACAAAGGAATAGAAATTTCTGATGACGTCACAGGAGAGAAAAACAGAGAAGTGCAACCTGGAAGAAGCAGGGGAGATTTTAATCAGATAATGAACTCTGGTGTATTTGCCAACAGAAGCTGTAATTCTTCCAAAACCCTTTTTATGTTCATACCACATTGGACAATATTTGCTTCAGATTTCTAGGTAAGGAGAAAACATTGCATGACTCAAGCCATTAAAAAAGGTGTCCCTATTCCAGAATTTAATTGTTGGGGGCACACACGGGCTTCTCTTGGTCTGTGCTGATTGTAAGCAGGCACCAGGTTGTCTAGCTTGCAAGATGCCGCTCATTTAACACCTGGAGGAAAATATACACTAAGCACTAACAATGTGATGTGAAATATCTAGAAGTAGTTACAACTAAATTATTATCAGAAAAGGACTTGAAGGAAAAGGTGAAAAGAATGAAAAAAGGAAGGATGAACTCTTTAATACTCAGTTTGTTTATTTTAATTCCAGTAAATGAACATACAGTGTTATGTTAGTGTCAGGTGTACAATATAGTGATTCAACAGTTCCTTACATTACTCAGTGCTCCTCATAATTGTACTCCTAATCCCTTTCACCTCTTTCACGCATCCACCCATCTGCTTCCCCTTGGGGAGCCATCCGTTTGTTCTCTACAGTTAAGAGTCTGTTTCTTGGTTTGCCTGTCTTTTTTCCCCTATGCTCATTTGTTTTGTTTCTATAATTCTACATATGAGTGAAATCATAGGGCATTTGTCTTTCTCTGACTGACTATTTCACTTAGCATTACACCCTCTAGCTCCATCCATGTTGTTGCAAATGGCAAGATTTCATTCTTTTTTGTGGATGAATAATATTTCATTGTATATATACGACATCTTCTTCACCCATTCATCTATCAATGGACACTTGGGCTCTTCCCATAATTTGGCTATTGTAAATAATGCTGCAATAACATCAGAGTGCATATAACCCTTTGAATTCGTATTTTTGTATTCTATGTGTTAATACCCAGTAGTACGATTACTGGATCATAGGGTAGTTCTACTTTTAACTTTTTGAGGAAACTCTATACTGTTTTCCACAGTGGTTGCACCAGTTTGCATTCCCACTAACAGAGCAAGAGGGTTCCCCTTTCTCCACACCCTCACCAACACCTATTGTTTTTTGTGTTATTGATTTTAGCCATTCTGACAGCTGTGAGGTGACCCTTCATTGTGGTTTTGATGTGCCTTTCCCTATTGATTAGTGATGGTGAATATCTTTTCTTGTGCTTACGAGCCATTTGTACATCTTCTTTGGAGAACTATTCAAGTCCTTTGCCTGTATATATATTATATATAGGCAAAAAAAAAAAAAAAATATATATATATATATAAATTGATTTTTTAAATTATGTTCAATTAACCAGCATATAATACATCATTAGTTTTTGATGATTCATTGGTTGAGTATAACACCCAGTGCTCATCATCACACATGCCCTCCTTAACACCCATCACCTGGTTACCCCATCCCCTCACCCCCCTCCCTTCTGTAACCCTTAGCTTGGTTCCTGGAGTCTAGAGTCTCTCATGGTTTGTCTCCTTCTCTGATCTCTTCCCATTCAGTTTTCTCTCCCTTATCCTGTGATCCTCTGCACTATTCCTTATGTTTCACATATGAGTGAAACCATATGATAATTGTCTTTCTCTGCTTGACTTGTTTCACTTAGCGTAATCCCCTCCAGTTCCATCCATGTCGATGCAAATGGTGGGTATTCATCCTTTCCGATGGCTGAGTAATATTCCGTGGTATATATGAACCACATCTTTATCCATTCATCTGTTGAAGGACGTCTCAGCTCCTTCCATGGTTTGGCTATTGTGGACATTGCTGCTATAATCATTGGGGTGCATATGCCCCTTCTTTTCACTATGTCTGTATCTTTGGGGTAACATACAAATGACTAACAGACACATGAAAAAATGTTCAACATCACTAGCCATCTGGAGAATACAAATCAAAACCACAATGAGATACCATCTTACGCCAGTTAGAATGGCAAAAATTAACAAGACAGGAAACAAGTGTTGGTGAGGATGTGGAGAAAGGGGAACGCTTTTACACTGTTGGTGGAAATGCAAGCCGGGGCAGCCACTCTGGAAAACAGTATGGAGGTTCCTCAAGACATTAAAAATAGAACTACCCTATAATCCAGCAATTGCATTACTGGATATTTACCCTTTGCCTGTTTTTATATTGATTTGCTTGTTTTGTGTTGTAAGTTTTAGAAGTTCTCTGTATGTTCTGGATATTACCCTTATTAGAGATGATTTGCAAATATTTGCTTCCATTCTGTGGGTTGTCTTTTTACTCTGTTGATAGTATCTTATAATGCACAAATTTTTAAAATTTTCATGAAGTCCAATTTGTTTATTTTTCCTTCTGTTACCTGTGCCTTGATATTGTCAAACCCAATGTTGTGAAGCTTTTGTCCTACAATTGTTATTTTTCTGGTTCCTTAAGTTATAAAGTTAGGTTGTTGATTGGAGAACTTTTTTGTTTTTTAAGGTAAGAGGTTATAGCTGTAAGTTTCCCCTTAGCAGTGCTTTCGCCGTGTCTCATAAATTTTGGGATTTTGTGTATTCGTTTTCATTCATCTCTAAGCATTACTTAATTTCCCTTGTGATGTCTTCTTTGATCCACTGGTTGTTTAAGAGAGTGCTCTTTAATTTCTAGAAATTCGTGAATTTGCCAGTTTTCCTTCTGTTATTCATTTACTTCTAAATTCATCCTGTTGTAGTCAGAAGAGATACCTTGTATGATATCTATCTTTGTATTTATTTAGTACTGAGATATATTTGAGGTATAATGTTTTATTAGTTTCATGTGTACAACATGACAATTTGATACTTGTGTATATTGAGGAACGATCACAATAAGTCTAGTTATGAATTTTTTTCTTGTGATGAGAACTTTTAAGATTGACTCTTTCAAATATATAATACAACATAGCAAATTTCAAATATACGATACAATACTATGAACTATAGACATCATGCTGTACATTACATCCTCAGGACTTATTTATTTTGTTTCTTTTGACCACCTTCACCCATTTTGTCCACCCCTCTACCCTCTGCCTCCAGCAACCACCTATCAGTTCTCTGTGTCTATGAGTAGTGTTGTTTTGTTTTCACGTATAAAGATCATATAGTATTTGTTTTTCTCTTCTGACTTATTTCACTTAGGATAACACCCTCAAGGTACACCCGTGTTGGCACAAATGACAAGATTTCCTTCCTTTTTTATGGCTGAATAATATTCCATGGTATATATACATTTTCTATTCATCCACTGTTGGACACTTAGGTTGCTGCCATGTCTTGGCTGTTCTAAATGAGGCTGCAATAAATGGGGTGAAGATATCTTTTCCACTTGGTGTTTTTATTTCCTTCAGATAAATACCCAGAAGTGGAATTGCTGGACTGTAGGGTAGCTCTCTTTTTAATTTTTGGAGGAAACTCCATACTATTTTCCAAAGTGGCTGCACTGATTTTTATTCCTATACTTTGTCCTAAGTTTTAGTAATTTGTGTATTTCAATGAATTTTTCATTTCATCTGTTTTGTCAAATTTATGGGATCCAAATTGTTTGTAATATTTCCTTACTAGCTTTTTAATACCTAGAATGTCTCTAACTAGAGAGTTATCCATTTTACTCTTTCAAAGAAACAGGTGTTAGGGCTGCCTGGGTGGCTCAGTCGGAGTTGTCTGACTCTTAATTTCAGCTCAGGTCACAGTCTCAGGGTCTTGAGATCGAGTCCTGTGTTGGGCTCTGCCCTGAGTGTGGAACCTGCTTAGGATTCTTTCTCTGCCCCTCCACCTGCAAACAACAAAAAACAAACAAACATACTTTGTTTTTATTGATTTCTCCTTGTTATTTTTCTATTTCAGTGTCACTAATTTCTGCTCTAACTTTAATATTTCTTTCCTTCTACTTTGGATTGAATTTGTTCTTCTTTTTCTTGGCTTAAAGCTTTGCTCATTGACTTTAGAGATTTCTTTAAAAAGTAATTATTTAAACAATTAATATTGTTTAAATTATCTTGTAAGACTGTTTTATCTTCATCCAGCAAATTTTGTGGTATTATTTTTTTCATTTTCATTCAGTTAAAAATATTTTCTCATTTCTATTGTGATTTAATCTTTTATCCACGGGTTTAGAAATGTACTGTTAATTCCAAACATTTGGGTATTTTTCATGTATCTTTCTTTATTGGCTTCTAATTATTTCCATTATGGTCACAGATATTACTCTGTATGATCTTAGTACTTTTCTTTTTTTTTTTTAAGATTTTATTTATTTATTTGACAGAGAGAGAGGCAGCCAGCAAGAGAGGGAACACAAGGAGTGGGAGTGGGAGAGGAAGAAGCAGGCTCCCAGTGGAGCAGGGAGCCCGATGCGGGCCTCGATCCCAGGACCCCGGGATCATGACCCGAGCCAAAGGCAGACGCCCAATGACTGAGCCACCCAGGTGCCCCAGTACTTTTCATTTTATTGAGATTTATTTTATAGCATAGTATATGGTCTTTTCAAATAAATATTCCACATGGTCTGAAAAGAGTACATGTTCTGAAATTGTTGGGTATAGTGTTTTATAAATATTAGGTCAAGTTGGTTTGTAATGTTTTGGCTTTGTTATATCCTTAATGACTTTCATTTAATTGTTCAATCAATATTTATGTTTTTCTCTGAAACAAAAAAAAAAGCATTTATCCGGTTGCTTAGAGCTACTTTAAATAGATGTGGAGCACATCACTGATCCTTTTTACATTGATTTTTGCCATTTCAGATTCCTGAACTCTGAACTGTTTTGATCCCCTGCTTACAGGGCTAGATTTCATCATTAAGTAGGTTTTTGGAAGACATGGTTTTTAAAAAAAAATTCTTTATTTAAATTCAATTTAGTTAACATATAGTGAATTATTAGTTTCAGGGCTAGAATTTAGTGATTCATCAGTTGCATATAACACCCAAAACTCATTACATCAAGTGTCCTCCATAATGCCCGTCACCCAGTTACCACTGTCCCCTATCCACCTCTCCTCCAGCAACTCAGTTTGTTTTCTCAAGTTCAGCATCTTAAAGAAGCCTGAGATTTTACATGGCTGAAAATTTCTGTGTTTTTATGCTTGTCTGAGTATATTTGTGGACCTACCCTTCAGAACTTGGTACACATTATTCCAATGTCTTCTGGAATTAAATTTTCTAGGTACAAGTCTTGGGTAATCCTGAATTTTTGACCTTATTTATGATATTTTTTCCTGTCCGGAAGTCTTCCTTTATTTATTTTTTAATTTATATATTTTGTTATGAAATGTGGTACAGATACCTTTATTCCTGAAGTTTAGTAGTTGAACCAAACTATGTCATGATGTCATGTTGTATCAATTTTACCTGGTATGTAGTGTGCTCTTTCAAGTGTATAGATTCTGTTCTTTCTTCTTTTGAGGGGAATTTTATGATTATAAATCTCTGAATACATTTTTCCCCACTATTGTTTCTTTTTTCTTCAAGTACACAAATATATTTAGGATGAATTGTCTTTGTCCTCCCTGTCTAGCATATTGTCTTCATTCATCTTATTTCTCTTGTTTTTCTTATATATTCACTCTTTTTATCTTAAGATGCTCCTTCATACCATTAATATAAAATTCAGGCATATCTATTTCATCCTTTGCTGGACCTTGGTTACTTATCTGTTATAAATGGGGAAGGTTTGGGGGCATTTTAAGCCTGCTTTTATTGTTCTGCATCCCCTTTTCCATGCCATGTTTTATATCACCTTGTCTTTGTACTCTTACTTTACCAAAGTGATATCCTTGTTCAACTCTTCATAGTACACAAAGAGAATCTGTTTCTGTTTCTTGAGTTCTATTCCACTTATAGGAATTCACTTGTCTTTTGCATATATATTCCTTTATCTTCTTTTTGTTGTATCTCTATATAGCTTCTATTTAATTTCTTTTAATCTTGCTTATGCCTGGGAAGCTTTTGTCCAAACATCTATTTTCTGTAACATAGCATAAATTTGACACATATTCTCTGTGTAGCAGATGCTTTTAATAGCCCATCCCACATCCATACCTACAGCTGCAGACAGTTCCTGGCAGCCTGACAGCTTCCCTTCTCAAGCACCTGCATTTCTCCTCTTTACTGCCGAAGGCCTTCTTTGATGATAGGGGAGTTTGCTTGATTGTGTACAAGCACACTTCAGAAGCGTGGGTGGAATTTTGCTTCTGGGGGAAACTTTTAACTGATAGGGGGTGGGAGTCAGTGGATAAATGGTCATCGGAGAGTAACCCCCACAGAGAATACACTGAACAAGTGGACATGATAACTCAGCCATTAGAGATCAGCCAGTCTCTCCTCAGCCACCATACTACTTACAGAGTGGGCCCATGAAAAGTGTGGCAATGGTGTCAAGCATAGATGCTGTATGGGTCCAGCTGTTGTTGTGCTCTCTCTCACTTAGGCTGATCTAGTAATTGCCATTGCTCAATGTCCAACATGTTAGCACAGGAAACAGTGTTGAGCACTACCATTCAAGGATACTAACCAGCTCATTGGTGGCAAGTTGATTCCATTGACTCCTTCTACCCTAGAGGAAAAGTAATTCTTTCTACTTGAGATTGATAAGTATTGCAGTTACACGTTTGCCATCTCTGCCCACAATGTCTTGGCTAACACCTAACTGAAAGGAGAATTTCTGAATTACTGATGTAAGATCCTGCCTAATGCTGCCTTGGACCAAGGGACCCAGACATTTACTTTACCATAAGAAGGTGTGAAGTGGGCAGTGACCATGGAATCCATTTGTTCTACCATGTATTACAGCACCTAGAAGCTGCCAGCGTGATAAAAAGTTGGAATGTCCTCTTAAAGACACAGACAAGGCTCCAGCTTGGAGAAGAACACTTTTAAGGGTCAAGGGATGTCACATGGTGCTTTGTCCCCAGTAGACTATCATGTAGTGCTTTGTCTTTGGTAGCTAAATACAAGGGTGGAACCAGGGGGTGGAAGTTGGACTGACTGCCCTCACTCTCACCATCACTGTCCCAATTACGGAGTTTTTATTGCCTATTCCTATAACTTCAGGGTCTACAGAATTAAAGGTCCTGGTCTCCGAGGAGGTAACACTTCTACCAGGGGACACAATTAGGGTTCCACTGAATCTAAAGTCATGACTGTTGCTCTCATGTCAACAGGCAATATAAGGCTAAAAAAAGAGTTAGTGTACTGGGGGTGGTAATCAGTACTGACAATCCTGAGATTCTAACGGTTTTGTTGTAACAGTGGGCATGGTCTGAAATCAGTAGATCCATCAAGAAGCCTCTGATAATTCTGTGCCCGAAGGAAGGGCAGTTTCAGCAACTAAGGACTGACAAGGTTAAGGACACCAGGGATTCAAACATCTCAAAGATCTGCATTGTCTCAAGGGAAAGCAACCTAGGGTGGCAAAAGTTCTGACTGAGTTTGAGATGAAACTGGAATGGGTGCAAGGGGAAGGAGAAAATAAAATCAGTGGCTTTGGGTCTAGCTGAGGCCAAAGGGACTTTGGTTTCCCCATTAACTGCCATAGCTGCAGCAGCAGGGACTCTCGCTTTTACCCTCAGGCATCACGAAGAGAGTAGAATCAGGGTGCGGCATGAGCAGATCTGGGGATTAGTAAGGGTGACTATGGCAGATGCTGCTAATAGCATTTCCCATACCCTTTGACCCACCAGAGTTCACCTGCTACTGTGGGGGGGGGGGGGGCAGTTGATACCCTGAATGCCCTAGTCTTCTTGTCCTTCAGTGGGACAATTCTGAGGTGTCTTCAACAGGATTTCTCAGGAGGTCCCAAAATATTAAGCCTCAGTTACCTATAGCAGTAACCTGATCAGTACCATTGCTCCTCCAGACTGTCTACCTAAAGATGGGGAGGCTGGAGCATTTATCCACCCCACTGTACCTTGTGCTGAATTGGCTGAAGTTTGCCCTTGGGGGCGTGAAAGTCCTGCTCCTACAGATGGCACTAGCCTGTCCTACGAAGGCCCTGGGCAGAATGCAGAAGAACTCAAATACAGGAAGACTCTTCAGTAGGCATGAGGTGGGGCACTGCCAGTGCGAGGCGCGTCTGAGCCCTCCAGAACTGTCCTCTGCACAGCTACAGGTGAAATCAGAGGTGGGCCAAGGGTAGGATTCTCGCATCCGAGCCAACTGCTACACATGCTTCCTTCCTCCCCCCTGCCTGTCACTACTCCCCATCTCTCTTCTTGCTTCACAGTGTAATCTATCCAGAAGGATAGCCCTTATCATCAAGTATATACGTTGGTGGGAATGTAAACTGTTATAGCCACTATGGAAAATGGTATGGAGGTTCCTAAAAAAATTAAAAATAGAACTACCATGTGATCCAGCAATCCCACTTCCGGGCATATATCTGAAGGAAACAAAATCACTATTCTTAAAAGATATCTGTACCCCCATGTTCATTGCAGCATTATTTCTAATAGCTAAGAATATAATACCTGGAAACAACCTAAGTGTCTACTGATAGATGACTGGATAAAGAAAATGTGGTATATGTATACAATGAAATATTACTCAGCCATAGAAAAACCCAGGAAATTCTGCCATTTGTGACAACATGGATGGCCCCTGAGGGTGTTATGCTAAATGAAATATGCCAGAGAGACAAAGACAAATACTATATTCACTTACACGTGGAATCTGCAAAAAACCAAACTCAGAGATATGGAGAACAGATTGATCACTGCCAGAGGTGGGGAGTTGGGGGGTAGGAGAACTGGGCGAAGGTGGTCAAAAGGTACAAACTTCCAGTTGTAAGATTAACTGATTCTGGGGATGTAAAGTATAGCATGCCGGCTATAGTTAATAACGCTGTATTGTTTATTTGAACACGGCTAAGAGAGTACATCTTAAAAGTTCTCCTCACAAGAGAAAGAAATTGGAACTGTGTGAGGTGATGGATTTTAACTAAGCTCATTGTGATAATCATTTTACTGTATACACATATATCGAATCATTACGTTACACACCTTAAACTTAGAGAACGTATGTCAATTACATCTCAATAAAACTGGGAAAAAATAGAAAAGAAGGGAAAGGTCAGCTGGTGCTCCATTAACTTAGTTTACCCAGGTCTCAGCAGCAGGTACTGTAATTTGGATTATGTCTCTGATTACTAGGCCACGGGTGAAAAATCCCTCCCACATTGATATCCTTAAAGAAAGACATTTATCTCCAGCTGGCTGGAGTTGGTTCTATGGTGTGGAATGAAAAACACTGGCCGATAGAACTCCATGACGCTGGACAAATGGCATTTTGCTGTAGGATACTTAGTTGAATGTTATTACAAGGAATTAAGACCAGATAAACGGAAGCAATAACTATGAACTTTAAGATAATCTGTGTAGAGCCAGGTACTGAGTTCTACATGAAACATTCAAAATAGGAATTTTGTGTCTTTCTACTAAGAGTCTAAAAACTCAAAGGTGGCCTGATCACTGTATGCAGAAAGGAGGTTTTCAGGCACCGGGCCAGGGAAACGTTTTTCTTATGAAATCATTTCTGCCCTTACAATTTTGGCTCCTTGTAGCTCCGATCAATTGTTTTATTTATCAGTATGTGCCAGGTATGCCACACAGAAAATAAAATGCAGCAAAACAAATCAAAGTAGAATGGCTCTCCTTCGTGGACAACTTTTACATTCTGGGGCATTATGACTGATTTCCTACGAGCTCAGGGTTCCAGAGAGCAACCCACAGTGGATTTTATTAACTCTGCTTATAAATCTGTTAAAAAAATAAAATAAAATTCAATCAAGTAAATCTGACAATCTACTTGGTTTTATTAAGTGCTTCCGCATCAGGGCAGCAGCCCACCTAGCCAGTAGAGGGGAGCTAAATGAAAGAAAGTTTATTAAAGGCATAGAGGGGCACAACAAAAAGAAGAAAGAAATTTCTTAGCAAGGAATGCAGTGTTTAGGCAAGGTTGCCCTCCTACGGGGAATGGAAGGGGTCTATCAGTGCATTTTCTAGTATTGACCAGGAAATTCCATGCTGACTGGTTAAAGGTTACATTCCTAGGGGATTGAAACTGGAGATGAGTTAGGTATTAAGTCTTGGTTTACTGACTTGTGGGCCTTAAGCTAAGTGACATCATTTTGGGTGTGTGGTTTTCTTTTGAACAATTCTCTCTCTCTTTTTTTTTTTAGAACAATTCCTTCCTTTTGATCTGACTCTTAGCTTAACTCAAATGTGATCAAAATGGCAGGCATTAGCACCACTCTCAGCTACCATTCTGTGGTTCTGGCAGCCTCATTGGCCCTTGGCATGGCATTCACCAGTCATGAGGCTGTTGCTTTACCCCTGTCGTATTCACAGGTTAGAACTTCAGGTTCACGTTCTTTAGGTTGGTCATCCTCTGTGTTCCTTTCCTGATGCTCCAGTTGCAGGGTGATCATTTGCTTGGTGGTTAGCAGCTGGCAACATGCATTTACAGCTTTGGCCAGGGAGATTATCATGATTACTATAAGCAAGAGAACTCCCAGTGTTTGGAGTACGCTTTGAAACCGTGGTCCCCAACACCCGAACCAAACAAAATCACATAAGTCAAAAAAAGATCCTGTGGTAAGAGTCACCTTCTTAAGCCAAATGACGTGTTTTTGCTTTTATGGAATTGAGTTTTAATATCCCGACAAGTGTTAATCTGGGGACAGCAGGTGGTGTTGGCCACAGGACAGATACCTCCTTGCTCAGCTCAGAGATAACGAAGAGCTATTTATTAGCAAGAACAACTTTGGCCAGAGAGTCCATCTTTGTGGGACAACTATGGGTTTAGCTGCAGTTTCTGTAACAACTTGAAGAATTAAGGACAGGTTCTTATCACAGCCTTATTTACATATACCCCTAGCCAGGGAAGTAGGGACCTGCCACAAGGAGTAAATCCGGAATCACGAAAGCTTCCTGGAACATCCTCTTTTTTTTTTTTTTAAAGATTTTATTTATTTATGTGACAGAGAGACAGCCAGCGAGAGAGGGAACACAGCAGGGGAGTGGGAGAGGAAGAAGCAGGCTCCCAGCGGAGGAGCCTGATGTGGGGCTCGATCCCGGAACGCCAGGATCACGCCCTGAGCCAAAGGCAGACGCTTAACGACTGCGCTACCCAGGCGCCCCTGGAACATCCTCTTTAACTCGACTATGTGAGTTCAGAGGAGTCAACCAATGAGACGTGTTATTTTGCTTGTGAAAAGTTAGGGACACCATTAGATTTGTTTTTTCCTAGCCTGAAATAAAATGTTCTGAATTCCAGAGGTTACCTCCACCCCCCACCCTTAGCAATGGCTTGGGAGATGAAGATGAGGCATTATCTTTCTAGGCCAATGCCAGAGTAAAGGAAAGGAGAAGAAGGAGAAAGGGTTTCATGTTCACTTAGACTATGAAGTCTTGATCTGTCGTCTTGGACAGAAATAGTCTGCCTCAATGTCAGCTACTTCTCTTCCTCAGCAATTTGATTCGGAGGTCTCTGTATAGGACCAGGTGCCACATGGAACCTTCTTTAGCTGTGTGATGTGAAGCCAGGGCTTGATACCTTCTAGCTCCATAGCAGTGTCAGTGGTCAGCAGCACCTGGTAAGTTTCTTTTCAATGGGGCTTGAGAGCTGGTTTTCTTTGATGACATTTCTTTCTTTTTTTTTTTAAACAGATTTCTTTTTTTTTTTTTTTTTTTAAGATTTTATTTATTTATTCGACAGAGATAGGGACAGCCAGTGAGAGAGGGAACACAAGCAGGGGGAGTGGGACAGGAAGAAGCAGGCTCCTAGCAGAAGAGCCTGATGTGGGGCTCGATCCCGCAACGCCGGGATCACGCCCTGAGCCGAAGGCAGACGCTTAACCGCTGTGCCACCCAGGCGCCCCTCTGATGACATTTCTAAAATACCTAATCACCAGGCTCTAAACCGTTGATCAACAGAATCCTTTGAATTGCGACCAAGGAAGACTTGTTTCCCCTTCTGATCATAGGCTTGAACAGAAGGCATTAGAGACTCAGAGTAGGTGGCCACACCAGCATGCGACAACAAGGGATCAAGAAGTTCGCAAGGTTTCGTTAAGACTCATATGATTTGCCCAGGGAAGTGGGTGCCTTGGTCACTGGAGGTTATAGAAGATGTATCCCGAGTGGGAAACACATTTTTTCAAAAGATTTATTTATTTATTTATTTATTTATTTATTTATTTATTTGAGAGACAAAGAAAGAGTGTGAGCAGGGAGAGGGACAGAGGGAGAAAGAATCCTCAAGCAGACTCCCTGCTGAACATGGAGCCTGACTCGGGGCTTGGTCCTAGGGCCCCGAGATCATGACCTGAGCTGACATTGAGAGTCAGATGCTCAACTGACTGGGCCACCCAGGTGTCCCTGGGAAACACATTTTTTAAACAGTTTTTTTTCTTTTTCCCCACTGTGAGAGCATCAGGAAAGGCTTCAACCCACCCAGGCTTCAATACACACACAGTCACAAGAACGTATTGATAACACATCTGAAGTGCCAGCTTTATGAATGAAGTTCACCTGTAGGTCTTCAAAGCATCCAGAGGGAGAAGATCTGAGGCCTCTGGAGACCAAAACAGTTTTTCCAGGGTGATGGACCCGACAAATCAGACATTGCTGGTAGACGGTTTTTGCAATTTTATAGAAGTTTCCCCACTAAGGTCTATTTATAATTTGAGTCATCTGAAATGCACTGTGGTGGGTGAAGGAATGCAAAAACCAAAAAATGGGGTTTGTCAGGGAACTGGGAAGAATGAAGCTGCTCTCTTGGTTTTCTCATAGTCTGGACTCTTCATTTGACTTACAGCCAGTTTACCACCTCAATTTTCCTGACTTAGGAGCAGACCGTTGCCATGTTATAATGCCAGGAGGATAGCAATGGTCTGGCAACGTGGCGCCATGTTTTGCAGAAGCAGAATGGGCTTCACGCGCGTGAGTCACAGTCTTCATAGAATCCGTTGTTCCTGCCCTTGCCCAGAAGTCAGGTGGGTCACATACTAGAAGTTCTTTTCAGCGATTTCTTTTCCACAAACTTGTAACTTGCTCTTTAAATTTAGGTTTTGTCTAAGTTTTCCCTTTTTATTTTACTTTATTTTGTTTTATTTTATTTATTTATTTTTAAGTAATTTCTACACCCAGTGTGGGGCTCAAACTTACAACCCCGAGGTCAGGAGTCCCATGGTCCACTGACGGAGCTGGCCAAGCGCCCCTTAAGGTTTCTTTTTTAAATAACCAGTCTTACTTCAGAACAAAGTTACTTTCTTTTCCCTCAACAAAAATGTTTTTTCTTTTCATGCTTTTTCTTACCAGAACATACATCCTACTTTCCTGACGTAGAGAATTGTTTCCCTTATTATTTCCAGTGGTCTTAATTAATTAGAAGTTGTAACTCTTAGAACCCTTAGTTTCCAGGGCACACTTACCAGTAAGCCATTGTGAACTTTACACCGGTATTCTTTAGATTTGAAAATTTATGAATGTATTTCATAATTTTTGGAAGCATATGCTTTTTTTCAATTTTCCCGTGTAGCACTAGCATATCTAAATATCTTTTAGTTTCTTTGTAATAAGAAGCCAAAACGTAGATAAACCTATGTTCAATAATTGTTTTAGTATTTTATCTTATTTGGAAATCATCTAGATATTTAAAGAATTTAACTTACAGTTTAAACCTCATTCAGTAAAACTTTAAGGTTACCCAAAAAGATGTGGGAAAGTTATTTAAGTAGACATAAATATTGCTGAAATTTCATTTATAAGCTTATCTTGCTTTTATTTAATTCACTTGTTTTCAGTAATTATGTTTAGATTACCTACAAAACTTCATTAAACATTGGACAACTTCAGCCATTATCGCAAGCTAGTGTTTTTTCGGTGGTAAATCTTGTAAGAGATTATGTGAACTTATTTGGCTAGGAAATTCAGGTAGAATGAAAGTTTTACATTTACTGCTGGTAACTCTAAAGACATGTCTGTTTTAATTAAACCATTAACCTTACACTAGCTTTTATATAGAGTATTTTCCCAGATCACATGGACTTGAAAAAAATTGGGGTTAGTTTCTCTTTTTGAGTATTTACTTTTTTGGAAGATTTTATTTATGAGACAGCATACAAGCTCTGTGCTCGTGCAAGTTGGGGATGAGGGCAGAGGGAGAAGCATACTGCCCACTGATTGACGAGGGAGCCAACGCAGGCCGCGATCCCAGGACTCTGAGATCATGACCTGAGCCAAAGGCAGACTCTTAGTCAACTGAGCCACCTAGGTGCCCCTTTTCTAGTATTTTAAATTGCCCAGTCCTTGTAAGCACTTGTGTTCAAACCCACAAAACAGCTCTTTTACAAACTAATTTCAGCAATACTGATACAGTTGTAGAATATAGGTGAGGTTCAGTGGGGTGGAGTCCGGGGCTGATGACCAAGAAAGAATTCTTGAGACGTCTTTGGTGCAAAATGGTGGTGTATTAAATCAAGGAACGGGACTCACGAGCAGAAAGAGCGGCGGCCCCGGGTTGTGAGGGGTGGCTGATTATATACTGATGGGGTTGGGGGAGGTAAGGAAAATGGGAGACTGTGAAAGTACTTTCATATGTTAAAGACTCACAAGATACCAGAGGCCTGGCCATTGTCAAGTTAAGGTTGTTTTTCTCTCTAGCAAGACATTAGCATTAAGACGGTTGGGGGCTTCCTGGAAGAATGTCACACGTCCCACCCAAGAGTGGGGGTGGGGGGAGGCTGCAGGGTGTGTGCTTATGCTTTGTCTTCAGCCAGCCTTCTCCCTCATCAACACCATCCGGAAGTGGAACGGTAACTCACATTTATAACGTCCACACACACACACACACACACACACACACAGGTGCAGAGATCTTATAGTTACTAATATTTGTGGAGAAGATTTTTAAGATTTTTATTTGTCCCTAAAATTAATCTTAAGGGAACTGTGCTTCGTATTTGAAAAAGGCCTCTTTCCCTTTTTTCTTTTTGTCTCGCGTGATTGTGGGCTGTGTTTACATTTCAAAGACATGATAAGATGTTTCACTTCAAGGAACAATGAAAGAATGTAAGTTTCTGTAGGGAGGTTTCCTAGGGCCAATAATTTACTAACCTTTTGAAAGGAACTAGGGAAGTTTGGAGGTTGGTAAGAAATAGACGAATTTTGAATTGCCTCCAGAACTGATTTTTGTTTTACAAAAGATTAAGATAAGGATAGCTGCTCTCATTTCCTCAAAGAATTGGGTTGTAACTTAAATGACATCATAGGTTGATCTACTTATCCTACTGCGTCATCCTCAATTTATTTCTTTCCCTCTGGGGATATAGTTTTAATTTTAAATATTTTTGGCAGTATTGACTAACCTCCCCCCACCCCCTTGGGTGTAAGACAGGTCCCCAAAGAGGGTGCAGAGGATAGTACCTTCCCAAAATCCAGAGTTACTCCCAAAGACAGCCAAAAGAGAGAACCAGCAACCAGGGCTGTTCCAGGCAGGCGGAAAGCCAAGCCCAGTTACGCAAACTGAGATGAGCGAGAAAGCAATAGCTGTTTCTGGGAGCGGAAGTGATGCTGGCTGGCTGGGTCTGAGGACCCAGAAGGGGTTCTGCAGGGCCAGTCAAAAGGGTCCGTGGTTTCTTGAGGGACAGACATCAAACTCAGGCAAAGAGGAAGTGAGAGCCGAGTTTACTGAATAGTGTAAGTGACAGTATAGCAGGCGGAACATCCGGGAGACTCACAAAGGAAAGGAGAGGGAGTCTTGTTTTGCTTGGGGTCTGGGGCTTTATTGAGGATGGTGGTCTCGTGTACGTGTCCTCTCAGGCATCCAGGAACCAGAACAAGTGTTCAGGTGTCCTTCATAAGTCACTTATGTCCTGGAGCCCAGGGTCTTGGTGTGAAGGGGTCCCGAGTCCGTGGTCTTGGGAAATTGTACATCATGCCTCTGCCTGGTCAGTCCTTAGGTGTTATCTACTGTCCTGGAAGACTCCAAAGAAATCATTAACTCCTTTACAAAGGAGTTACAAAGAAGATATATTATCAGGCATGTGAAAAGCAAGGGTGCCCATCTGGGGACCCCTCCTGTGTAGGTAGATATGGGGGTGTCTGTAAGGCTATTGACCTGGAGGAATTTTGTTTTCAGTTGTGTGGTCTTTCAGAGTGGACAAATAATTTAGATTAGAGTAAGTACTCGGAGGAGGAAAGAGGGGAGCAGTAGGCGTTATGTCAGTTTTACAGTCTTTTACGTTCCTCACACGTCTTTAATTTTTCATTAGCCTTCGCAATGAATCTTCCAATGAAACAATTTTGGAATCTTGAAACCTTTTGGAGGTGCTTGCTTGCCAATTAAAATAGGTATCCCATTCAGTTTAATTTGGGAACCCTTTCTTTCAAGTGCCCTTCTTAAATGAATGATTTTATCTCATTGGAATATTTCCCACAATGGTCATTGTAATTTTAGCTTATTTTTAGTAAAATTTTGCCATTTTTTAATAGATAGTCACAGCTCCCTGCATCAGTTTTTAGACATGAGATGAGCAGGTGTCCCGGAAGATTTCTTCAGAATTTAAGGATCCCATTAGCTAAGCCTTTATTTACACAAAACAAGACAGACAAACCTGTGTACCTTCACGCACCAGCAGTAACCAAACGATGTCATTGTGGACTGGCCAAGAGAAGGCTGTGCGCACCCCCAGCAATTCCCAGCATAGACGAAGTTAGCAGACTCCATAAACAGAGACTGTGGACTGGAAATGGGGAAAGGACTAAAGCTGCAAATGCCCGAAATGCGGAATCCAGCCAGGAACTGGGGGAGGGATTCTGGTGTGGGACTGTGGACCAAAGCAAGGGCTAAGGACAGCTGCTCCCTGAGAGCCTCCTGTTAGTCCACACTGACCCATTAACCTTGGACTGGGAAGCCAATTAGGTTGCTAGCCTGAATGCAAAAAGAGCAGAGTTCAAACCAAGAGGGAGTCACCGACAGCCCACAGAGATGGTGCAAAAGTGAACTTGAAAGGTTTTGCAAAGCGTCGTGTTTGTTTGTTTGTTTGTTTTTAAGATTTTATTTATTTATTCGACAGAGATGGAGACAGCCAGCGAGAGAGGGAACACAAGCAGGGCAAGTGGGAGAGGAAGAAGCAGGCTCCCAGCGGAGGAGCCTGATATGGGGCTTGATCCCATAATGCCGGGATCATGCCCTGAGCCAAAGGCAGAGGCTTAACCGCTGTGTCACCCAGGCGCCCCATCATGTTTGTTTCTTATCGTCCCTGAGTGCTGGCAAAAGTTCACTTTGGATCCCATCGCTGCCACCAAATCTGTTAAAAACCAAAATTCAACCAAGTAAATCTGAGGATCTAATTGGCTTTGTTATATGATCTGTGAATTAGGCAGCATCCCACCTAGCAAGTAGAGGGAAATCCATTGAATTAAGCAAAGCAAAGGTCTTTAGAGGCAGAGAGAGGGCATAACGAAAAGGAATGTATTAACAAAGGAATGCATTGCTTTGGCAAGGTTGCCCTCATAAGGGGAGTAAAAGGGGCCTATTAGTAAATTTTCTAATATTCACCAGGAAATTCATGCTGACTGATTAAAGCTAACATTGCTAGGAGGTTGAAACCAGAGTTTACTTGGTTTACTGACTTGGGGTCTTAACCTAAGTGACATCATTTGGGGCCTGTGGTTTCCTTTTTAATACAACCTTAAAACTGGAAAACTAGAGTGTAATCACATATTACAGATGGAGAAATAGAGTCCCAGGGATGTAAAGGGAGGTACATAAGGTTTCACAGCTAATTCTGGGCTGAAGAGCAGCAGAAATGTGATAGGGCATGCCCTCCCAATATGTTTTGTGACATCGATCATTTTGAGCTGCAGTCACTTGAAACACAGTAAATGTAGGAAAAGGCTTTCCCTGATTTCCCCTTATCTGCCAGAAGACAGGTTGTGCAAAAGGAGCTCAGTTGTCCTAAAGCCCCTCCCTCCCTGTGAATGTCATTAACGGGGGCGGGGGAAGATTGACTCTTATCACAGGAGAGGAGACTAGAAGTCAATGCCCACCCCCAGGCAGAATTTGTCACAAACTGTCCTGCCTTCCCATCTATTCTTCTAAGGGCCCATTCATCTTTCCCCCAAATCATTTACTCTCCACTAAGAGGTCTGCATCCCTCCCTCCTCTTTCCCTATTAAGATAGTATTTAACCCTGACTTCTAAAGCCACCTCTGGGAGTTACTCATTTTCTTGGGTATCTCCGGTGAATACATAAGGCTTAGATGCTAATAATCTGGTTTTTTCGAGTTAATCTGTCTCTCATCACAGGCATCTCAGCTAAGAACTCAGAAGGGTAAAAGGAAAATGACGTTTTTCTCTCCTAAAAGGCAGATCCAGATTTAAAAACCCCTGGTGCATCATTCTTTCACAGACGGCTCTCCTGGGAGCAGCAAGTGCTGTCCGTCCAGCCCAGGAGACCTCCCCTGTGCCGGGTCTCGGTGCCTGTGCCTCCCACTTGAGCGGTTGTACTGAGGAACAGGTTGACAAAGGCATGGAATGTTAAATAGCCCTTGCTCTCGGGAGGGAGGGACCTGTACCGTACTGGGCGTCAGGCTGTTTGCCTGGAAGTGGCTTCCCCGTTGCAGGAAGTTTCTTTCCCTTGCTCCCTTCTTCCCTGAACTCCGGATTCCGGATTCTGTCGCATTATTTTTCCTCAGGGTCCTTTCAGTTTCTGCTTAATGAGACCGGCGGTAGCTGAGTGTGTGACTGACACTCGGTATGTACAGCCTGTATTCATCTCCCTGAGAAAGGGCATTGCACAAGAAAGGATTGCCAAGGGCAACTGTGGTGGCATTTCTGGGAGCCCCAGCAGCATTCCCAGCAGCTCCGCTCTCCACCCCCGTGGAAGGAAACACCGCCGGTTGACCAGTGGGTGGAGGGAGGCGGGGTTTCGAAAGCAATTAAAATACTCATATGCAGAGAGACCTTGAGTTCTTTGCTCGTTGTCCATTAGACCTCTACTTTTTACCCACATACGGTTCTCCTGATTTCCAGGACACAGAGCCAAGTCTAGGCTGGAGGGAAATACTTTTGGAGTAAAATCAAATCAGTTGCAAATGAGTTACAACATCTCAATTGCCTTAGTAGATCAAACAAAACTTCACTGTGTACTCCAGGCACCAGAACTGACCCCCCCCTCAGTGGAGTTCCCCAGCTCAAAAAAATGCAAATCTTTGGCCTGCCTATAGCAAGGTCCTAAGCAATGCCCTTGAGGGCTTAACCAGGACACAGTATCTTGGAAGAGAGCTCTCGGAGCATGTGGCCTGCCAGGATGGTGTAACTAGCAAGCTGGCTGGAACAAGTTCTCCTGCTTCAGGCCAGTGAATGCTTAGGTCAGGCCAGAAGGAAGGAAAGTTGATTTTACTTACTTTGTACCCTGGGGATTGCCTGCGGAGAGGGTGGGCAAGTGAAGCCGTTTTTTTGTGTTGGTAGCTCTGCTGGTAGTTCAGCAAGGCTTGCTGCCCATACCCTCCCTCTTCCTCCATCCCGGCTTCTCTCCCTGTTTTGTCTTCCGAACAGAATTCTGTGTGCTGCCCGTAAATGTGCATAGGCTAGGCACACGCCTCCGTGTCTCACGTGGGTCCCTTTTAATATAGCTGGATGGTCCTTCACAGTCACTTTAAAAGCAGGTGGACTGAATTGAGATTTATAGAACGATCTTTCAAATTGAGAAAACAAACTCTGTTTCATTGATAAAAGTGGTTTACCAATTGACGAAAAATAAACTGTACATACTTAACATATACAATTTGGTAAATCTAGACATATGTATAGACCCGTGAACTCATCACCGTAATCAAGATAATGGGCATATGTGTCCCCTCTAAAAGCTTCCTCTTGCCTGTTGTAACCCACCCCTCTCCCTTCTTCCTGGCCCCCGCCTGCTCACACCACTCCCACATACTAGGCAACCACAGATCTGCTTTCTTTCATATTAGATTTGTCTTTATCTTCTAGAAATTTATATAAATGGAATCGCACATGTATACTCTTTTTTGTCTAGCTCTTTTTACCGTAAGTTTTGTCTATGTGGACTGAATTTTTCTTCTTCTTCTTCTTTTTAATGCCTGATCTTATGTATTGGTTACTCTGAGAAAATCTCATTTTTGACTGGACTCAGACTTAGGTAGAAGCTCCCAGAGTGAACAGCCTCCATCTCTTGGCAATCTGTTCCTGGTGTTTTTCTTTGGCTTTCTGCATTCTCTTGGCCAAAAGTTTCGCATATTTTGCAGCCTCTTACTTATTTTTCTTAATATGCTATTTCTTCAGAGCAATACGCTGACGTTTGGGTCACATGATTGGGGAGTGACAAGATGTTGAATCTGAGGCCCCATGAAAAAGAGCTATGTGGAGTGAACTTCGTTAGTTTGTAACTCTCAAAGAATTGGTCTATTTAAAAATTGTTAAATTTATTGGCATAAAGTGGCTCATAATATTTCCTTATAATTCTTTCAATATTTGCAGAATTTAAGGTACAATCACCTCTGTCATTTCTAATATTATTATTAATTTTTGTTTTCTCTGGTTTTTCCCCCTGATAATTCTGCTTAGAGGTTCTTCAATTTTATTGATATTCTCAAACAAGAAGCTTTTGGTTTCATTGATTTCTCTATTATTTTTCTAGTTTCTATTCATTGATTTTTGCTCTGATATTTATTCCTTCCTTCCTTCTACTTTGCTTTAATTCCTTCGTTTAATTTGCTTTTCTTTTTTAAATTTCTTAAAGTGGAAGTTGAAGTCCTTGATCTGAGAACTTCCTTCTTTCTAATATAGGTAGTTACTACTGTACATTTACCTCTATGGACTGCTGTAGTGCATCCCATGTTTAGATAGTGTTTCTCTTTTCTTTTTCATTTTAAAATACTTTCTAATTTTTCCTTGATTTCTTTTTTGATCCATAAGTTATTTAGAAGTTTATTACTTATATACCTTAAATATACACAATTTTGTGTCAATTATACCTAAATGAAACTGTCAAAAATGTGTATTACTTAGTTTCCAAATATTTGGGAATTTTCCAGGCATCTTGCTGTTATTGGTTTAGAATTTAATTTCATTGTGGTCAGAGAAATACTTTGTATGACATGAATCCTCTTAAATTGACACAGATTTTATTGCTCAGAATGTGGTCTATGTTCTGTGTGCAAATGAAAAGAATATGTATACTGTTGTGTGGAATGTTCTAGAAATATCAGGTCAAGCTGGTAGTGTTATTTAAGATGTCTGTATCTTAACTGATTTTCTGTCTACTTTTCCTAGTAGAATTACTGAGAGATAGATATTAAAAATCTGTAATTGTAATTATAGATTTGAAAAATTCATTCTAAATTTCCATCAAACTTTTGTTTCATGACTTTTTGAAGCTCTGTTATTAGATACATACATTTTTGGAATTGTTACGTCCTCCCGAAGAATTGACAGACTCCTTTATCATTACGTAATGAGCTTCTCTATCCCTGGCAATATTCCTCACTCTAAAATCTGTCTGATATTAAAATAGTCGCACTAGCTTTATTTTGATTAGTGTTAACATGGTATATCTTTCCCCAGCTGTATTAATTTCCTATTGCTTCTATAACAAGTGACTACAAACTTAGTGACTTTAAACAACACAAATTTGTTATTTTATAGTTTTGGAGGTAAGAAGTCCAAAATTGGTCTCCTCAGGCTAAAGTCAAGGTGTCATCAGGGTTGGTTCCTTCTGGAAGCTCTAGGAAAGAATCCGTTTCCTTGCCTTTTCTAGTTTCTAGATGCCTTGGCTCATGGCTTCTTTCTCCATCTTTATAGCATAGTGTCATTACATCCTCTTGATTATCTCTGCTTCCATTGTCACATGGCTTTCTCTGGCTCTGACCCTCCTGCCTCTCTCTTAGAAGGACTTTCATGATTACAATAGGTCCGCTTGAATAATTTCCTCATCTCAAGATCCTTAATGACATCAGTGAGATCCCTTTTGCCGTGTAACTTAATACATTCATAGGTTCCAGGAATTAGGATATTGATATCTTTCAGGGGAACATTATTTAGCCTACCATACCATTCTTTTCCTTTTAACCTGTTAGTTTCTTATATTTAAAGTAGGCTTATGGTAGAAAGCAAGTTCTTTTTTTAAAATCCTTTTAATTACAGTGTTTAGGCTATTTATGTTTAATATAACTATTGATAAAGGCGAATTTAAATCTTCCCTTTGCTTTGTGTTTGCTTTTTGTCTCATCTGTTCTTTGTTCTCTTTTTCTTCTTTTGTGTCCTTAGTCTGCTATAACAAAATGCTACAGACTGGGTAGCTTAAAAACAATAGAAATTTACTTCCAATGATTCTGGACACTAGAAGCCTGAAATAGGGTCCCCGCGTGATTGGGTGAGAGCACTCTTCTCAGTTGCAGACTTCTTGTTGTGTCCTTACCTGATAGAAGTAGATAGGGATATCTCAAAAGTCTCTTTTCTAAGGGCACCAATCCCATTCATGAAGGCTCTGCCACCATGATCTAATCATGTCTCAAAGGCCCCCACCCTAATACCATCAACTTGGACATTAGGATTTAATCATACGAATTTTGAAGGGATATATTCAGACCATAGCATGACCTTCTTTTGGATTAAGTATTTTTGATGATTCCATTTCATCTCTGTTTGTGGATAATTGCTGTAACTCTGTTGTATTTTTTAGTGGTTGCTTTGTGGTTTATAGTAAATATCTTTAACTTATCTCAATATATGCTCATGTGATATACCATTTCAAATACATTATTAGAACCTTATTATGATATACTTTCATTTCTTCCTCTTGACCTCTGTGCTATTATTATTTACATTCTATTTTTACATAAATTATAAGCCTCACAACATTTTTTTCTTTAAAGTCAATTATTATTCCAAGAGATTTAAACAATAAGGAAAAATATCTGACTTAGATTTACATAGTTATACTTTCTGGTGCTCTGTATCTCCATATGTATATCCAGATTTCTATCTGATAAAATTTTTTATCTGCCTGAGTTACTTTATTTGATATTTCTTATAGTTATAGTCTGCTGGTATGTCTTCTTTCAGCTTTTATATCTCTGAAAAAACAATTATTTCATATTTTTAGAAAAAGATTTTATTTATTTTAGAGAGAGAGTGTGAGAGCAGGGGGAGGGGCAAAGGGAGAGGCAGAGAATCACAGGCAGACTCTGCACTAAGCAAGGAGCCCAGCTGGGGGCTTAATTCCATTACTTGTGAGATCATGACCTGAGCCAAAATCACAAGTCAGACACTGACTGAGCCACCCAGGCACCCCAATTATTTCACATTTTTTAAAAAGATATTTTTGCTGGGTATAGAATTCCATTTCAGTACTTTGAATATGTACTCGAGTCCCTTCTAACTTGCGTTCTTTTCACCAGGAGTGTGCTATAATTATCTGGTAAATTATCTTTGTGTGTGTGTGTGTGTGTGTGTGTGTATTATAACCTTAATGATAGGCCACATAATGACCTCCCTACATGCTTTTAAGATTTTCTCTTTATCATTGAAATCTCTTTATTAATACAATCTCATTATGATGTACTTTAGTTTTCTTCATGTTTCTTACACTTGGATTTTGTTGAATTTTTAGAGCTATGAGTTTATAGTTTTCCTTAAATTTCTGACCATTATTTCTATTATTATAATAATTATTATTATTTCCTCTTCCTACTTCAGGAACCCCAAGTGCCTAGATAACAGGCCACTTGACGTTGTCCTAGATCTCACTGACGCTCTCTTCATCTTTCTCTTCAGTCTCTTTCCTGTTTTTCATTTTGACTACTCTATTATAATATCACTAAGCTTACTAATCTAATTTATGATCCTTTTGGGTCTTGCTTTTAGATTTTGTTAGGCAGGACCAGAACAGCTTTTGGTTTGGGCTAATTTCCCCCCATTACTAAGGTAAAACTTTTGAATATATGCTGATAGTCCTGAATTATGAGGTTTTCTTCACTGGTTTGTGGAACCAGGAACTGTTTTTTGGCAACATATGACCTTCGGCTATTATTCCTTCTAATCTCATTGGATATCCCCGCCCCCCTGACCTCAGCAGGCCTCAGGTCATTTCCTGACATACCAATGTTGCTCAGCACTCAACTAAAGACTTACGGTGGGCTATCTGCAGATCTCAAGAGCTCTCATTAAGCCTTGCTCCTTCCAGTACTCTCCTGTGCAAACTCTAGCCACTTTGGTCTCCTCAGACTGTCAGCTCTGTCTCTTCAACTCAGGGATGATGCTGGCTCCAGCTAATTTTTCCTTCCTCTTCCACATCCTGGAAACTGCTCTCTGCAGTAAGGTGGAACAATTGTAGATTCGTTTCATTTGTTCCTCCTCTTTTAGTGTTCATTGTGTTTCATTGCCTGCTGTTCAATGTCTTGAAAACCATTGTGTCATACATTTTGTCTGGCTTTTTAGTTTTTTCAGGTGGGAGAGTAATTTGGTTCATGACATTTCATTTCAGCTCATGGTAGAAGTTTTGCAACCTTTCACTTAATTTTTTTTAAACTCAGTATTTATTTAAGTAGGAACTCCACTATTATATCTTAAGTGTTTGTGTATTTCCCTCATTAAGGGATCTGACAGAGAATTGGATAGCTAGAACCTGAGAGCTAAAATAAAAGATATCATTTCCCAAAATGCAAATGAAGTGCCTCTGAAATGAGAATGGAAGTCAACTGGAAATTAGAGTACTGTTTATAAGAATTGATGTGCTCATCTACATGTAACTACCTATTATGCAAATATTGAGAGACAATTATCCAATTCTCATGTTTCTGCATTCCTGATCTTTGTTTTGGACTATCTTCTCAAAGATTTTTATATAGTGAACAGCTTGGAAGATAGAGATAGAATCTGCTAGAACAAAAGATAAGATTGCCTGTAAACCTGGTATAAAAAAGATTTCTCCCACTAGAGCCAAGGTCAGGCTTTTTGCTTTGTTTCCTTTTTGGCCATTATAAAAGATTCAGGTTCTATAAACTTTCCTGTAAAGCAACCCCCTGTGTGTATGGGTGTCACTTGGTCCTCTTCTCATTGCCTTGTGGGAATTTGGGCTTGAGGAACTGGCACAAACATTCTGATGTTTATGCTGTTTGCTGTGCCATGAGTAGTAAAGTCTTTTGTCTCTGACCCAGGAATCTTGTCTCTTCTGCCAGCATCCATGAAATTGTGTGAGGCTGGTTTGTTTGCCTACAAGGAGGGTAATGTACCTCCATACAAACCAGATTCTTTACAATTTTGACAGTGATGCAGACTATGTTTACCGAGGATATAGGCAATTCGACTGTTTCCTTATACCAACAAGATCCAAACTTACAGAAAGTGGCAGACATGGAGGGATGAGGAAGATATGCGAGGACTCCAAATGAGTGGCAACTATGGTATGACCATGTTCTGTAGCTCTTAAGTAAGTAAAGCTTTATTCAAACACCAGGTGGTGTTACTGTATTATACTTATTAAGGAATCTGAGGATATTTGGCTTGGAGAAAGGAAGACTGGGCAGGGCAAGATAGCCATAATCAACTATGTGATGAGCTTTGAAATGAAGGGTAGAAATATGGGGTGTGGACTGTTAGCGAGATCTAATCCTCTTTCTAATCTTATGTGGGTGCTGCACATATAATCAGATGTGACCCTCAGTTAGTGGGAAAGGAACTGCTGCCGAAGACAAATCTCATGTATGTATCACCAATAGCCATTCTGCTTAGGAGAAGAAAGGTTAAAATATGCGAGTACAAAGGGGAGAATCTCCAACCTTGGGCATAGTGCGAAGGTGAGCCTTCCAGGAGTTACTCCTGGTGCCCTGTCCATATCCCCTCTGGCCTTTTCACTGCAGTGCCAGACTTCTCACACCCTAAGGCTTTTTATCAGTAGGTGAGAAGTGCCCGAGGCTTTGTTTCATCTCCTCCACACAGCAGTCTGCAACCATGACCCATGAAAACTGGTGTATAAGTCTTCAGCTCTCTCACCTCTTGCGTTTGTAACTTCAAAGTACATGTGCTAACTGACTCTTTGCGTTCCCAAATGCATTTATGCTCCGGTTATTTACACAGAAAGGGGCTCCATCATGCACTGCTTATTTGCTGCTGCCTTTTTCCTGTCTCATCTCCCATTTCTTCTTCCATTGTTACTGGGATCGCCTCCCCCACAAATTCCTTGTACTTTGACTCCTTTTATCAGGATCTGTAACCCAACTAAGCAGGTAAAGGGAAGGGGTTATGGACACATTGAAAAAAAAAATCACGTTTGATGTACTGTCCCACTAAAATTTGAACATCAAAAAGAAAGTTGATAACCCCCTCAGTGAGGCTCTGGAGCTAAGCTATAATGCGGTTATTGGCAAGAGGAATGGGTTTTTTTAAATGTCCCTTAGGACGTATCCCCTTTGAAGGAGAGAAAGGCCCTGAAAGTCGTGGTGCAATGCTTGCTCAGGAACATAAAACAGATGTCTTGAAAACCCTATCAGTGAGGGTGGGAGTCCAGAGGGCTTTGATGGCTCCAGGCTCGTGCTTTATTTGCTGGCAAGATATTTTAGATTTGCCAGAGCTTTTGGGGTTGCCATAGTATTTGTAAACAAAACTCTGTGCTCAACAGACTCTGGGGTGGTACAACGAAGCTAAGGGAAGTTTGGGGGAAGGCAGGGTACTCTTGCTGGGAAAGTCTCGAAAAATGACATCTTGAAAAGGTCATAGAACACAAAGCAAAGGAACTGGCCTCCTTGCTGATTGGGACAGTCACATTGACTTAGTTCCCTCCCTCCTTTCCTCTTCCAGCCTCTTCTCAGCAGATGTTTCACCATTCCTCCTTAAAGACGGGAAAGAAGTTAAAACCATATGAGGAAATTTCCCAGGTGCCACAGATGGTGTGGCCAGAGGGATAACCTCCTCCTGGGTCTCTGAAAATTAAAGTTGTCAAACGTTCTGCTGAGTAGTTCAGAACTGCCTGCTATTCTCTCTTCCCTAAAAGATATTAATTGCACATGGGGCACCTGGGTGGCTCAGTCAGTTAAGTGTCCGACTCTTGGTTTTGGCCCAGGTTGTCATCTCATGGGTCATGAGATCCAGCTCCAAGTCTGACTCTGCACTCTGTGGGGAGTTGGTTTGAAGATTCTCTCCCTCTGCCCCTCCCCCCAATCACACACACTCTCTCAAATAAATAAATCTTTTTTAAAAAAGATACTAATTGCACAAACACTGATTGCACAATTACAAAATGCCAAACTCTGCACTAGATACTGGGGAATATAAAGATGATTAAGATACAGCTCCTGTCCTCAGGAAGCCACTGACCACTAGGGGACACTGTAGAGTGATGAACACAATGACAGCAGCACCAGTCATAGTGGTCAGCAGAGGAAGGAGTGGGTAACTTGGGGTGGGCCATGTCTTCCTTGAACGGCAGGATGGGCCAGTGATAACAGCATTTATTGAGCACTAGTATGTGCCAGGCATCATTCTAAGTATATACATGTATTAACTAATACAAAACTTCACAAGTACTATTATTATCCCCAGATGAGTAAACCGAGAAGTTAAGTAGCATGCTTAAGGTCACATAGCTGAGCCAGAATTCAGTGCCCCAGACTACAGTCTTAATGACTGCACGACGCTGCAAAAAACCATCTCTAGGTCTAAGAATATGAAAAATAGGTGGAGATTAGTGATCTTTAACACATTTTATGGGTGTTCTGGTAGAGTCTAGAGTCCTAGATGTGAGACTAAAATCCAGGATTTCCCAATGACATTAAAGTCCTTAAGCAAAATGACTACAAAGTTCTTATTTCAGGAAACTGTGCTTCTAGAACCTGTTTAGAAATTACTCTTCTCCCAAAGATGGTGACTAGGGTTCAGGCAGGCTGCCAGAGGTTTTTGCATTAAAATGCAAACAAGATAGGATCCTAAGAGTATAAAGAGCCCCGATTTTAATCCACAAGGCTTCCCAGAGCCAGATCATTGTCATTATCTTTTTTTTTTTTTTTTTAAGTAGGCTCCATGCCCAGTGTGGAACCCAACACAGGGCTTGAACTCAGGAACCTTGAGATCAAGACCTGAGTTGAGATCAAGAGTCAGATACTCAACCGACTGAGTCACCCAGGCGCCCCTTATTATCTGGATCAAGATCATTATCTTGAAAATGGAGACCCTTGAGAGCTTTGGAGCAGAAGAGTCTCAAACAGGACCTAGTGTGCTAGGGCTGGCCTGAGGCACGGCCAGGAAGAAGCCATTTTCCAGAAGGAAAATGCCTAGAAAGAATGAGCATATATCTAATCCAGAATGGGCTTTCTGATAATGGAGAGATTGGGTGGACCCGAGGCAAGAGGAGCCTTGATAAGAGCAAAACAGAAATGACTGTGGGAAAATGGGTTTCTAGCACATAGGTGGTGAGGTCTATGGCTTGGCTTACTTCAATTTCAACAAGGAGATCTTTCCTTGGATGGGAAAGAGTCTTCTCCTTCAGGACCATGCAGGAGCTACAGGAATGACCTCATCCTTTGCTGTAGGCATGGAAGTCAGGTGTGCTGCCCAGCAGGACAGTAGCCTGAAGGGTAGGGGTCTTGTGCCTGGCAGGAAGAAGGAAAACAGGGAGAGCCTGGATGGACCTGTTTAAATGCTTAAACTGCAGCCAAGCTACTGAGTAATGTGCCACAGTATTCAGCTGTTCTCACTGTAAAATCTCCTCAGCTATGTCAGTGTTCATTTGGGATCTTGAGCTGACAGTGTGTGCTGGACTTTAAAAGGCTAGACCCAGAGAGGGGAGAAAGAGGGGCAAATTGGGCCTCGACATGCTCATTAATAGAGAATCCCTCCTCCCCACCTTCCCTCCCTCCTTTCATTAAAAATAAAAAAAGGGTAAGAAATGCACATAATTTTAAAGAACACAGGTCTGTAAGATAAGTTAGGAGAAAAGCAGCAAATTGTATAACATGACTGTCCAAGGAGAGGCTTTGGGGGTCTGACTCTAAAATATAGACTTTCAACCAATCCTGTTAATTTTGGCCACCTTGTTCAGCCCCTCTTTCTAGAGGTAACTGTTACTGATTTCTAAAATTTTTGAGGACTTGTTGGTACAAATCGAATTGTTTCTCAGCTTTCTGGTTTAGGGGATATATTCATGTATTTTCTGTCCTCCAACATTTTGCTCTTAGTTCCTTCTCTCGTGGACTACTGACCTTTTAGATTTATGTCTTAAGAAAAAACTAACCCTCTCCTGGTATTTTTAGGGGTGTTTTGGGAGGGGAAGAAAGTAGGCAGCTGCATTCCATCTGCAGATTTTGTCAGAAGTCACTTACCTTCATTTTTTAAAATCTTTATTTTGTGACTATGAAAAATCAACTGTAGAAGTCAATACAGGTGGGATGTGGGTTCAGTTGGGCGTCTCTCTGGTTGGTCAGCAAGTTGGTCAGTCAGTCTGTCCATCGGTGTCTTATCCCATGACCAGGGACCCATTGTTTGTGTTTGCCACAATGCTTTTTAGCTGATCTTGGTTTCAAAAGAGGTATTAAATCAGATGGGAGGTGGGAGTGCAGAAATCAGATCACCTCATCATCTTTAGGGACAAATAGTGAATCCCTAGGCTCTCCTGTACTTTGAACCAAGCTTTTCCCTACTGATTTTCTGGATTCATATCTGAAGATCCATATCATCAAAGGGACAAGCCATGGAATCTCCAGGATGTAGAGGAACAGGGGTGATGCTATCCATTGGGCAGAGGCCCAACAAGAACCTCTCTTCCCACACTGTTAACTGATTCTCTGTTATCACATAGGAAAAGCCAATGAAAGGTGACAAAGGAGAAGCTTTTCCTTCAATATATTGGAGAGAGCAGAAATTCTCATCTGTGTGCTGATAGACTTGTAGGGAAAGGAAGAAAATGCCCTTACCCTTCACATTTTCTGTAACCGATGGCTCCTTGCTTGGGGACGCAGATAGACTAGAGCAAGGACTACATCATGTGCCCTGAGGGGTCCTAGTCCATCGTGGACTCTGGGTGGTGAGTCTGCAGGTCCCACAGGCATAGGACCCAAGATTGTGGCAGGGAGGGAGCGGAGAGTACAGATGCCGAAGGAAAGCTTGCCTAGCTTCCTGGGTGTGTAGACAGTTGACGGGCCCTACTACGGATGTCCATAGTGCCAGGGCAAGGAAGTTGTTCCTTGGGGCAGTGGCATAGGTGAGTTGGCTCCCGGCTTAAAGGAGTGGAGCCCCAGGAAGTGGCATTTGGAACACAGCTTCTCTGGACGCTAGCGTTCCTTGGCTTGTCTTAGCACCTCATGCCACGTGCCCCACTTCCGAGCTTTCATTGCCAAGATTTGGAACAGTTTAGGATTGTCCCTTCTCAGAATTTGTCAACCTTTCTCCACAGCCACCAGGAAGTTTGAACAAGAGTGTCCATAGGAGCTGGAGCTGGCATGACCTAGGACTTATCCTCCATTCTCTGAGGTCATTGCAGAGATTTGGGATAACATTTTCCATGGAGTAGCAGACTTGAGGAACAACTGAGGGTGCTAGTTAAAAGTGAAAATCCTGGGGTTCATCTCAGACTTTCCAAATGGAATTTCTTCAGTTAGAGTGGGCATGCCTGGCCATCTTCATTTCTTAAAAACAAAGTTCTCTGTTAATTCTTATACACATTAAACATTTGAGAAATTTTGGGCTGTTTCCCAACTTAATAAGATTCACCTACTTTTTAGGCTCGTTCCCCCAAGGTTTAATCCAGAGCATCTGGAATGGAGTGTGGGACTTTGTATTTTCAGCAGGTATCCCAGGTGATTCTTATCTGAAAAGTTGGAGATACCCTGTCCTAGGCTAAGGGATGGGGAAGTGATGACTGGCCCAGGGGTTCTCTACTTGGCTAATCCTCAGAATTATCTGAGGAGTTTAAAAAGGTACACACTGGTATCCCTTACTTTTCGAAAGTTCCCGTTGCACCACTTTGCTTTTATGAAAGACCTACATAAGTACTGTACCTGTTCTTGCTATCTGAAATCCAAAGATGATTTGCACTTTTTAGGATCAAAAGCAAAAACAGTGTAGAGCATTTGTTTTCTGTGGAGTCCTTATACGGACAGTGGACCCCTAGCAATGAAAGTGGCTCGGCCAAGCCGTGTCCATGGGAACTACACTTAGCGTCTCAGCATCAAGCTGCCAGAGCTTGGAACTGTGTGGGCATCTGTTCTTGACCTTTATTTACTTTGTGCATCCGTTAGCAAACGATGTCCTACGGTATCAGAAAAGCCTAAGAGAGGTTATTTTTTGAATCTTGGCACTAAAAAAATTTTCCTTCTAAATTAACGGTAATTGCTTCTTCACTTTACACCATTTTGGCTTCCCAGAGATTTCACCAGAATGTTCCACTTTTGGACAGTGAGGGAAACATGTACACCTAGCCCACTTCTGATGACTGGTTCAGTAGGTTCTTATCCATATAATTATAATTATTATGCGCACATCCGGACTAGAAACCACCCATGCCCTCCTTCAGGCTGGTCTGATTTCTTTGAATTGCAGAAGGTCGATTTCACCACCAGCAGGAAGCATTTGAAAGGAGCTTCTTTTCTCTTCTGAAGCAGGAGTTCACTGGAGAAACAACAATGGCGGTTTCACATCAATTTACAGTTGACATAGCACTTTTGCATGCTTTATCTAATTCGATTGTCACGTTGTAGGCTTATGAGGTAGATTCAGTTACTCTGCGGATGAGGAGCATGAGGCTCAGAGAGGTTCAGTAACCTGCCCAAGGTCCCACAGCTTGGGTGTGGCTATGTGTGGGAGCAGCTCTGTGTCTGGTCCCATTTAAACAAGTAGATGAGGCAAGGAAATTAACAAGGGAGCGTTAGCCTGAGGGATTGGGGTAACATTGATGTGGGTCTCATCTGTGGGTGAAAGGCCAGCTGGGGCTTAGACAAAGAAGAGGAGGAAACAGTTATGATGCTAATATGGTCACTTGTATTTGTTCCTGCTGCCACTGGTAGCCTTCGGTGGGATGTTCCCTTTGAAGTCTCCCACCTCCCTGTCTTCCAAGGCCAACACGACCTAAACCAGCCTACACTCTGATATGGCCAGACTGAGGCCGCACTGCAGCCCTTGACCGAGGGGGCGTTGGCGCTGCACAGAACCTTTTTTTTTTTTTTAATACAAAGGATGCTGGCCTTTTGGGGACTAATCCTTGATGTCATTAGCACCAGTGAACGTGGCCAAGTGGACCTACCCTCCCTGACCATAACAACAGTGACATAATAATCACTGACATTTCACAACTTGTCAGATGCTCCGGGAAGCCGGCAAGCTTTGGGAGACATGGACTTCTTTTTCTAGTGACTCATCATTAGAACCCACACCAGACAACTGCTAGATCAGTATTTCTTCACAGGAACAGGGACTCTAAGCAAGGCCCCTGCCAGGGCCTCACTTACCTAGACCAAGGGATAGGAAGACCCTCTAATCCACATGACGGAGACTGGGTCACCTTGGGCCCTGCCTCGTCCTCTTATTCACAGGAGAAGAACCACATCCATCCCAGCCAGGGAGGTCCTGGGGAGAAGCAAAAGGTTCAGAGAAGAAAGAGCGACAGGGGCCTCAACACCCTTCGCCAGGCCCGTGCTTGTGATCCGAGTATAATTTGCTTGCTGTTGTAATGAAGAAGAAAACAAGAGTGAGGGGTGAAGTGTGAGGAGGAGCCGGCTGCAGAGTGATCCAAGAGTGGCTGGCTCCCTGGAAGGTTTGATTGTATTGGCCTGCATTTCTTTGGCTGCCAACGTATTCGGATCCAAAAATGGCATGGAATTGCTGGCGCTAGAATTCTCCTTACCACACACTGGGAAATAATCCCAAACCGTTGGAGCAAAATGTGAGGGTGAGGTTTGGCTAGGTAAGCGGTAGAAGGAGCAGAAGGGTGCAGGGCAGGGAAGGAATTCAGAGTCAGGAAGAAACAATATTTGTTTTCCCATCCCTTTCATCAGGGAAGTCACCGGCCCTCTAGCTGGCATGACAAGGGGAGGAATGAGGGTAGAGGGAGAAAAAGAGTGGAAGTGGAAGTAAGAAATCTGTGGTAAGGAAACTGACCCTGAGGAAAGAGGGGGAGAAGGATGTGGCTCAGCTTCTGCGTGTGTGTGTGTGAGTGTGTGCACACGGGCACACACACACACTCGTGCACACACACGCACGCACCCCTCTTTGCCAGGTCCAAGCCTGCAAGTTAGCCAAGAATTAGTTTTTAGATTGCTCGTCTTAACCATCCTCTTTTAAAGTATAATCACCATTAAAAACATTTTTTTTTTTTTTGCCTTTTTGAGTCCCTTTCCTTGAACCACAAATGTTATTGGGACCACATTAATAGCTAATTTCATGTTTACTTATTTTTCTCCCTCATAGCCACACTTTTGACCTCTAATTGAACATAAATACTTTCATGGGCAGAGAAAGTAGTGTTTTATTTATTTCCTACTCTGCACCCCGAAGCACCGCGCATGCGCCTGTGCGTGGGTCACGTGCTGCATAAACGCCTGCTTGGCGACATCTTCATAGGAAGGAAGGATTTATGGCTTCCGGGGCAGCGCCAACAAGTAGGTGGGCGAAGCCAGGGTCCAGCCCCATTCTGCCAGTGTGAGCCTTGCTTTGCGCTCCAGAATGTTTAGCCCAGTTTGCGGTCACCTGGTCCCACAAGGTTCAGCATCTCGTCTCATCATGAACGTCCCAATCTGGCGTGGCGTAGCTTGGAACGCTGCACGAGGACTGCCCTTGAGATGCCCTTTCCAGGCCGGTGTTCTCAGTGATACGGTGTCCTCACACAGTACTTCTAGTACTTCCACTAATCTCTCTTCCTTGGCTGGGGCCCAGCGAAGGCCTCTGTAACCCTGTATTCGGAGCCAAGGGAAGTCATGTTATAGCAAAGATCCTGTGAAACAAGAATGCCCAACTACGCTTTGAAAAGAATGTCAGAAAATTCTGAGTCAGGCTTGCCATCTGCTGAAACTTTTTTTTCCCACCAGCCCCACCCACATTGATTAATGAGATTCCTAATCCACTCAGAAGCACATCCCAAACTCCTCTCCATCTCCCAAGGGAGAGGGAACATACACATGGTGGCAGTCACGCCTGCTTGGAGTCTCCACGCCCAAGAATTCCTTAGGAAACCTAACAGAGGGGCAACTGGATCCTTCCAGACTGGCCACTGAAACTCTACTAACCCAGGAGAGGGCCGAGGCCCCGTGTTGGTACCTCTGCAGACGAATACAAACACTACTGTCCTAGAAGACTGCCATTACTTAAAAACTTTTTCTGATGATATTGGCGGTGATATTATCAATATGACATTTTGATATTGCATAATAAAATAGGATAACATTTGGAAAATCCGTGTAACTTAATGAACCAATATTTCTCAAACGACTAAGTCATGGTGTTACAAAATTACACCTGGGTAAAAGATGCCACGTGGTGGAAAAATAGAGTTCAGTGTAAAAAATATGAAGTTTATTGATATGGTTTCAGATTCCACATTGCAATGAATCTTTAAAAAACACTCAATTTTCAAGTTTTATGTAGCAAAGAAAAACATCCACAATTATCTGAAAAGACTATGAAAATACTTCTCTTTTTTCCAATTAAATAACTGACTTTGACTAAAACAACATGGTGTAATCATAACATAACCATTCCATAGATGGAAAGCAGAAGCAGAGATAAGAACCTAGCCCTAAGCTGGACTCTAAAGAGATCTGCAAAAAATGTAAAAACCAGTGTCACGCTTCTCACTAATTACTTTTGTTTTGGAAAATATGGTAATTTTCCACAATAATATGTTATGCTAACATGTAATTGTTTCATATTTAAATAACTTAATATGTTTTAATGTTCTTATTTCTAATTTCTAATATTATATATAAACATTTAACTCACAAAAAAAGTCCTTTTGGGGTGTCCTCATTAATTTTTAAGAGTGGAAAGGCGTCAGAAGACTAAACAGTGAGAAGACTGCTGACTTTTTGCAGCCTCGTGACATTGGAATTATTGTTATCATCCCCATTCTACAAATAAAGACACTAAAGTTTAGAACAGCACCTGGCTCAAGGTTATACAGAAAATGTCAAGTGGCAGAGGTAAGATTCAACCCAGGCTTCCGGGCTTCAGGGCCCAGGTCGTTCCCTACTGTATCATGTTGCTGGGGATCAGTCAGATAAATCAGCCATAGTGGCCCCAAGGGTAAGCTTCGTCATCACACTCAATTTCCCCCATTCTCAGGGGCACAAAGTCCCATCCTTGCTCTCCTAGGGTTACTGAAAAAGGCAGCATAACCCCTTCTTGTATAAGAGCTCCGTGAGTGGAAGCAAGTTAGTGATTGTCAAGGTCATCCCATGCTGTGTACAGGGAGGGGTGGGAGAAGCGGTCAATCCTCACATATCATCCAAATTGCTCTAGGTATACGTCCAGATTCTCTCAGCTCTTAGACTTGGTATTTTCCAATAGGGTTAATTTGGGAAACGGTGATCTCATCCAAAGCCAGGAGCCGATCTCGTTCTTCCTCCCTGCCTCTAATTCTGTCCTATGCAACATGGTAGACACTGGACTCATGTAGATATTTATATTTAAACTGAAATAAGTTAAAAAGCAATAAAATGACTTTTTCAATTCCTCAGTCTCACTACTATATTTCAGGTGCACATGCCATGCAAGTATCTTGCAGGTGCTGGGGGCCCTGGAAATGTATGTGGTCTGGCGAGGAATGTGCTGGTTTTGCAGTGAGTTGAACCTGGGCCATTAGAAAATAAATATTCCCCAGATGGCAGTGGTGAAGGCTGTGAGGGTAATGAAAGGTGCCGAGGACCAATGTCCAGCCTTGGGATTTACAAATGTTGGGTTTCTGACAGCACCGTCTGTAGACTTTCTACATCAGATTCCCAGCTGGGCCTCAGCCCTCCTGAGCCAGAATCTCTAGAAACAGCATTCTGGCCAAGCTGACTCAGCTTTCTCTCAGCAGCATTGGGATTTTTCATTTCTCAGAATGAATAACCCTTGTCTTTCTGTGTCGTCTGTGGAGGTACCAACACAGGGCCTCAGCCCTCTCCCGGGTGAGCAGAATTTCAGTGGCCAGTCTATAAGGATCTAGTTGCCTGAGCCTCTCCTTTCATTTACCTTCTGTTAGGTTTCCTTAGGAATTCTGGGGGGTTTCAGTCAGATGCTGGCTCCCAGAAGGCTCTCAGAACTGGCTCTCCTAGTTCCTCACCACGCAGACTTCTCCATAGGGCTCCTTGAATGACCTAATGCATGGTGGTAGCTATCTTCCCCCAGAGCGAGTGACCCAAAAGAGGGCAAGGTAGAAGCCACATGTCTCTTATGACATAGCCTCCAAAGTCACACATGTCATTTCTGCAATATCCTCTTTGTTATCCAGATCAGCCCTTTTTCATGCAGAAGAGACTCCACAAGAGTGTGAATACGAGGAGGAGAGAATTGTTGGGGGCCATTTTGGAGGCTGCCTACCACAGAGACCTGTTTTAGGTATAGGGTTGCCTTTTCCACCTGTAGAGTCTTTATCTAAGGCTCCACTCCTTAGGAGCTTACAGAAAACCTCCTCAAGGGTGTGGAAACCCACACAACTTAGTGTCAGACCAGGGGACCCATTCCACAGTGAGGGACGTTTGGGAGTGAGGCCATGATAATGGGCTCCATGTTTGTATCACATATGCACCATCCACAAGCAGCTGGTGTCTTAGGTGGCACAGTCTTCTGACAATGCAGCAGGTGCTCCAGCTCAGAGCTAATACTTGGTGATGATGGGCTGTCATCCTTCATGTTGTATATGTATTAAATCATAGGTCTCTATATGATGCCGTGTCACCCACAGGAAGAAGAAATAGGTCTGGGAATCAAGCGGTGGAGGCAAGAGTGGTCTCACTGGTGGAATTTATGTTTCTTGTCCCTTTAAGTCTACTTCTGTAGAGTTGAAGATCTTGATCCCCAGAGTAGGAACACTTTTGCCAGGGTGCACAGCAGGGTGCCCATTGGGCTACAAGTTACAGTTGTGTCCAGGTTCCAATAGGCAAGAAGAGAGTCATTATACAGACAATGGTAATTTACTGTTAGTCTGGGTCCTCTGAAAAGCAGACAACAAGGCAGGATTAAACACGTAGGGATTTTAATGGAGCAAAAGCCAAGGAAAGAAAATGAGTCATGTGAGGCTGGGAGAGCGGTCAGACTGCAATGCAAGTCTCATCCTGAATGAAGTGGAGAGGGAGCAAAGGTTGGATGAAAGGGTCCTAGACTGCTATGCCATCTTCAGAAGGCTCAGCAGGTCACTGGGAGCGCTTAACCCCGAGTCAGCCACCTGTGGAGTCCCATGTTTTCCAGGAAGGGCCACCATATTACCCCTGCTGTGCCCAGTCACTGGCTAGGAGCAGCCTTTGGGAAGGGCAGCCTTAGATTTCAGAGCCAGCAGCTGGGGCCCTTGGTCAGTTACACTCCCTGGAGTTGGAGGTCTGCTCGGTGCATTCTCACGGCTGCCATACTGATCCCAATTAGCAGGAGGAGGTAGACTGCTTTTATACAAGGAGGAAACGAGGAATACATGAGTAACCTCCTGGTACTTCTTTGCCTCATTGTAACTGTGAATATATGAATATGTGTATATATTTATCTGTATAGGATTATAAGACCAGGAAGAAAAATATGGAAGGATAGAAATTAACTTGTGAACATGGTATGGAAGATGATGTTGATTTGTTGGTGGAAGCCCATCCCAATCTCCTTTTCCATAGCCACTTTCCAGTCAGGGATGGTTATATGGCACAGGTCTGGCTTAAGAGACATAAGCGCAATTCTACTGGTCATCATGTCTCCCTTCCCCCTGCTTCCTGACCAGGATATGTGCTTGATGCATGAAGCTGCAGCAGCCATTTTGAGACCATGAAAGAAAGGCCAAAAGAATTGCCAGCAGTGGAATATCTCTAGAACTCACTGAGAAAAAACTAGATACCTTTTGTTTTACTCACAGTAAATGTGTATCCTAACATACCGGATAATTTCTGGTTATATGAATTCACGTGGTGAAGGGGGGTAAGTCAAGACTTAGATAAGCAAGTATAAGACCACTTGAAAAATCATGTATGTGATCACATGTCATCATTTACATGCAGAGGTCTTCAAATATGTTTTGATAGATGTAAAAACCAGTAAAATGATTAAATATCAAAACAGGAATATTGTCCATTTAATCTACGTTTAAGCTTTATTGGTATATTACTTATATATTTAAGATTCATTTTTTAAGTTATGCCTTACTTGATTTGTAATATTGTATATATGTTTTTTTGTGCCAGATGGTGATTTTACTCACCCGAAAAACAAAGAAACAACACTTAGATTCTGTAGATCTTCTTTATTGTTTATTTTCTAATTCATTAAATCCTTACTTGCCTTTGTCATTTCTTTCCTTCGACTTTCTTTGGGATACTCTGTTCATTTTCTAACTCTTTGAGTTGAATGCTCAATATTAATTTTTAGATTTTTTTTTTAATGTAATAAATTCTTGGTCTAATGCAGTTGGTGATGGGCTCCCACTTTCTGCCCAGCCCCTGTTCTTAATGAGGAGGTGGATTAAGGTTCTTATCCTCTGTGTAGGTGGGAGAGGGCTGGGCAAAGGCGAAATGGCGGGCAGTGGAGATAGGAGGTGGGTCTCCAGCCAGTTACTCCGCCTAGACAATACTTAAGCCCAGTAGACAATCACCACCAGGTGGTGCCCAACCTCAACAGGGACTGGAATAATTTTAGCAGGTGATCGGAAAGGGGATCTCTAGATCTCCTTGCCCATGGGCTTCTTTACCTTTTCTTCTTTTTTTATCCTTTCTTTCTCATATTATATTGTTTGTTTTCATTACACTATTCTTGCACCTCCTGTATTGGCTTGAAAGTATTCCTTATATTTCAAATATTTTGCTGGTTACAGTAAAAATTTTATCATGCATACTTCTCTAATTATTCAATCTCTGTTTGTTTTCCTTCCTCAAATACAAGGATTTAAGATACCACGTCACATTTTCCATGTTATTGTTCTTTAGTATTTCACTTTAACTTGCTTTCGGTTATTCCAGATCGGCTCTTATTGTTGCCGTTGTTTTAAGTCTATGCTTATTTCTCTGCTCATTTCTTCATATTTCTTTTGAGATTCAATTTGTCTTTCTGAAACACATCCAGCTAGTAGCTTTTTCAGCAATGGATGTCAGTGATAATTTTTTTTTAGCCTTGTTTTTGAAAATACCTTAATTTCACCCTCATTCTGGCACAGTAGTTTAGTTGGGTATAAGAGAAACTCTTCTGTTCTTGCTAGTGATAATTTTGTGGTCAACCTAGTTGTTATTTGTTTCTAAGTTCTCTCTCTTTTCAGGAGCTTTTAAGAGTTTTGTTTGTTTGTCTGTTTTAAAGCTTGACTCCAGTGTATGTACCTATGTGCCTTTTTGTTCATTTTCTTTTATGCTACCTTCTTTGAGTTTCTTCAAACCCCCTTCCCTCCATCCTCTGCTAGAATTTATATTTGATTTAGCAGGGAGATCAGTTGGAGAAGGAAGGGAAGAATGAAGGGGGGTAAACAGAGGGGGGATGAAGCATGAGAGAGACATGAGAGTGAACCATGGAACACTACATCAAAAACTAATGGTGTACTGCGTGGTGACTAAGATAACATAATAAAAAATTAAAAAAATAAATAAACAAAAAAAAATCCAAATATATCACTCAACTCTCCATGGTCTCTTAAACTCTTGATATAGTCTATGTTCTTATTTTTCTTTGTTTTATTCTGGATGATTTTCTCAAATCAATCTAATAGTTCATTAGTTTTTTTAAGTGCATCTCATCTGCCTAATTTGATTTAAAAAATTGAACGAGTATGCTTTCCAGTTCTCGAAGTTCTATTTGATTATTATTCAAATTGCTCACTTAAATTTTTGAGTCCTATCTTTTTGTAAAAAAGATTTTATTTAATTGAGAGAGACAGAGAGAGCATGAGTGGGGAAGGGTGAGAGGGAGAGGGACAAGCAGACTCCCTGCTGAGCATGGATCCTGATGTGGGATTTGACACAGGGCTCCATCCCAGGACCCTGAGATCACGACCTGAGCTGAAGTCAGATGCTTAACCAACTGAGCCACCCAGGCTCCCCTGAATTTTGATTTTTACTATGCTTTCTTTTATCCCCTCAATTTAAACATACTTATTTTGCAGTGTCTTTCAGATTATTCTGTTTTTTTAGTTCTTGGGTTCATTATTCTTCCATGTGTTGTATCAGCTATTACTCCTCCTGGATACTTTTTTCATCATATAGTTAGTACCTTTTTACGTAAAACTTTTAATTGTTCTTTTGGTAAGAGTCCCATTCACCCTGGACTGTGGATAACTCCCTGCAGAGCATCTTGTATTTACTTCTCTCCAGGTTCTCATGGTTTATACTGGACATGGACCAGTAATTTTGTTAACTTCTTGCTTGGGAGTCCTATGACATGAGGATAGCTTAAATTCATACCCCACACCTAGATTGGATTTGGGGCTTTCCACAGGATACATATTCTATTTCAGTTAGAGCCCAGAAGAGATAGCTTGCTTCCTTGTTGCAAGTAGACAGATTCTTTTAGTGCTCCTTTCAAGTCCTGGGAGGATTTTCAGAGTCTCAATTTTAGGCAGAGGTCTCAGTTCCAGCCTGAACAGCCTCCAGGCCAAATTTACTTGGGACCTGTGTCCAGGCCTGATTCTTTCTTGGTCCCTTACACATAGCTGGAGCCCTACATCTCTAGTTTCGAATTTCCTTTTGTTTCTGGCACTTGGGAACTGTCTTGGCCTTTTTTCAGGCTATGCATTTTAAAGTTTCAAAATATTTATCTAACATTACATGTATTTGTAGTGGGGAAGAGTCTTTGTTAAGTCAGGCTGCCATGTTACCAGCATTGAAAGCCTTCCGAGCTCATGTTTTGGATATGCATTTCTCACTTAAATTAATCTGGACAATTCCCCTGACCCTCACTAATCTCACACCCCAAAGAAGTTGGACAAGCCAGAAGCATAAAGTGGCCTACTCAAGTTTCCTTTTCCATTTCATTTGCATTATTTCTCAGAAACAATCAAACAAGGATGGAACTGGGAGACACTTTGCAATCGTCTAGTCTGATATGCTCAGTAATCAGATGAGGAAGCAGGGCCCAGCTGGGACTCTGGATTTTGGATTCTATGTCTGAAACACGTTCAAATTCACTATCTGGAGCTGAGTGTAGAAAAAGGGGCACTGGACTTGGAATCAGAAAACCAAGATTTGCAGCCCAGGTTTGCCACCTAATGGCTGTAGGATCTTGGACAAGTCACTTAGTCCTTCGGGACCCAGTGTGTTATCTTTTAGATGTAATGGCGGCGGAGTGCATGGGATTTTTGATTCAGCAGGTATGAAAGGTCTTGGTACATAGTAGGCATTAAATAATTGGTTTCTTTCTTCCTTATGATTAAGATCCCCCTGTCCCATCTCAGAAACAACTTTTTGCAGCTGTTCATTCTCACAGAATCTGCCTGGAAAAAGCTCACAAATACCTGGAAACTTATGAAAGTGGAAGGTTGTAAAATTGGAAAACAGGAGGTTATTTTCCTGTTTCTCTTTTTTTCTAACTCCTGAACCTTTGTTTCTAAAGGCTAAGGTAAATCGATCTTAAAGAGTTACATATAGGCTATACAATTGTTAAGTGAAGCCATTGCAGTCTTAAAATGGTTTTCATTCTGGTTTCTCATTCATGGGCCCTGGCTTTCTTGTGGTGATCCCAGCTGATTCTAGGCAGGGGTTGTTGGCAAACTTATTCTGTAAAGGGCCATATATCAAATATTTTAGACTTTGAGGGTCACAAGTGGTCTCTGTCATATATCCTTCTTTGTTTTATGTACAATCTTTCAAACACATAAGAAATGTGGACTGTACAAAAAAGGCCATGGGCTGGGTTTGGCCCGCATATGGGTCTGGCCATAGTGCATGGAAGCCTGTTGTGGACTGATATAGCCTCCTGACCAAGTCCATGAAGACCCTCTTGACTTCAGGAAATCTCACTCATTGCTTAGGGGCACTTAGCCTAATTACCCTACCAAGTCTGTGCAACTCTCCTTTGTCCTCCACCCTACTTTGTCTTCTACCCCACCAGCTCCCGATTTTTTAGCGTAATTACCCTTGTCTAAGGGAAAGAGGAAGAATGCTCATTGAGTCACTCATTAACTGAGTTTCCATCCACCCAATTCTTTGACTTTTTCATCAGAAAGTGATTTCCTAGGTGACTAAATTAATGCTTCCCAACATTTTCTATGACATGGTACATTAGAAAATGTTAGTCGTTTGTACAGCTCAGGATTGTTGGGGGAAGTGATCAGAAGGGGATTGAACAGATGTAACCGTGCATGTTTGGAGGCAGCTGGGCTTCAGGAGGTCTGACGGGATCAATGTCTCAGCAAAACTATTAGGAATATAGCACAATAGTGATGGCCATAGTAAACTTGGGAGTCAAACAGTCCTGTAGTTAAATCCTAGCTTTGCTTCTTGCTAACACTACAACCTTAGCAAAATTTTTAATCTCCTCTGTCTTAATTTTCTCCTCATAGAATGAGGATAATAATAAAAGCACTTATCTTATAGTGTCTATTTTCATATAAAAATGTACGTGTAATATATGCATGTAATGCCCTTACCGAGGTGCTTGGTTATCAATCCAAAGTAGAATGCATTCTCCTCCTCTTTTAAGTCAATAATACTTTTGCATTAAATGAATTCTGCATTAAAAGAAAGTCTCCAGGAATTAATAACGTCTAGCCCTTTGAACTTTAGTTTAAAAACTAAAATGTTTAAAAACTATTGCTTTTGTTATAAAGGTTTTTTTTCACTTTGTCTTCCAAGTTTAAGCCTTTGTGGGGCCTGTATTTTTTTATGCATCTATTTTTGTTGTTCAAACACTCAATGCCAAAGAGTTCCTGCCAGTGATACCCGGAGGACACCACGATGAGCAGCAATCTGCTGTTTTTTCTGGCCCATCTCCCTGCTTTCTAGACAATATACTAGAGGCACTTATGTCCGGCAATCCATAGAGAGTTAAAACACGATCATGGAGGATAAGAATTACACAGAAAATAGGAGATGACATGAAAAAGTCTGGCACATGGTATGGGTTTGCTACATATTGCATAAACACTTCAAATTAAGTAAAACCTTGGGTTGAGGAGTGTGTCCTTAGCGCCAGCAATCAAGTCATTAATAACCACAATTTGCCGTCGGATCCGCAGCTGAGCCACCTGTGGGTAATCAGCATTTGGCCATGCCTGGAGAATGCATCCTCCATCTCTGGGGCAAGAACCCTTCCAGGGGTCCTGGGATACAACGGCTGCCATAGCAGTGAGAGAGCAACAATGTCAGGAAGTGAAGGATCTCCTTACAAGTGGAAACCACAGGAATCCTGGGCAGGCAGAAAGTAATCAGGAAAATTGCTTTTTGGCAAGGTGACATGGGTCAGCTCTCCTGGCCTCAAGAAGAGTGCTCTGAGATCTGTTGTGGCTTTAATCACATTCAACCACTCTGTGGTTATGGGATGGCTGGTTGCGATGAGTTCACAGTACAATTTTGCTTTCGTATGCCTAGTACTCTGTGGGGGTGAAGAAGGAATGGGAGGTTTTGTTTCTTCACCTAAGATCCTAAAATTGGCTAGTAGGTCAGACTTTACACATATACAACGTTAAAGATAGTAAGTGATGGGAATCAGGAACTCCAGCCTAGAGGTCCTCCAAATTGCTCTAACAAAACAGTAACACACAGGGTCTGAGATACAGAGGGTCTATGAAGCTCCAATACTAAATTCTCTCCTGACGAGTCACAAAGAGGTGACCAAGTTAAAGGATCTGAGAAGTCCTGCAGTAAATACAGGAGAGCTATGTTTAACAGAGTTTCACAAATGCAATTGACCCTGCTACCTGCCTTCCCACCCTCTGCAGTGACCTGGAGTTCTTTGATTCTTTGGTTGAAAGCAGCAGATACCAACTCTAGCTAAGAAGATCAAAAGCTAATGTTCTGGAGGAATACTGGAAGCTTATAGAATTGTTAGGAAGGCTGGAGAACCAAGCTGCCTCTTCCTGTGGTTGCCTGAGAGCTGACATGACTTAGATATACTACTGAAAATTGTATCATTTTGAAGGCTGGAGGGAGACCGTGTGACTTCCCAGAGGAGGAAGCTGAAACTGGCAGAGGGGAAATAGCTTAACCCAGGTCATCTGGTTGGTCATGGGAGAGTGAGGTACCTGCCATTTCTACTACACTACAGCCTCTCTTCTCTTCTGATCTTTTCTTTGAGGGGAGAGGCAGTTTCCTCTCTCTGCACCCCCATTCCACATGCAGAGGAGAAGCCTACATCCTGAGTGTCTGGCAATCAAGAGCTTTTCACTGACCTTTATTTCTACCTCTACCCAACTCACTGGGAGACCTTATATTTATAAAATGACCAAAACATGTTTTAATTTGTTTCCCACATATTTCCAAAAAGGAAATATTTTGAGGTGGCTTAACACATCCCTATGAAAGTAATTCCATTGGTCTTTTGAAAGTTGATAGTTTCTTGTGATCATGGTTCGTCTAAGGTTCAAGGTTCGATAGTCCTTGCTTTCTTCTCTTTCTTTCCTTTCCATTACCCTTAATCCAGAGGAAAAGTACTCGTCTTCAGGACTCACCTTCTCTATGAAACATATTCGACTACTTCCTCTCTCTCCTCGTCTAGAATTGCCAGAAAAAATGCAAGATTCCCAGTTAAATTTGAATTTCAGATAAATGATGAATAATGTTTTAGTATAAGTATGTCTCAATCACTGCCTGGGACTTATACTTAAAAAGCATTTGTGGTTTAGCCGAAATTCAAATTTTACTGGGGATCCTGTATTTTTATATGCTGCATCTGACAGATGGAGCAAGGTTTACCCTTGGTAACACCGATGGCTTCTTCTCTTATCTCCCTTCTCCCGTAGTACAGGCCCAGCTCTCAGCACTGTCTCTAGCACTGTTACTCATTTGTGTTACCAGTGTATTCTGGGGTTACTCCTGCCGCAGTCCTTGTAACACTTTAACGCTTTGTTCCCCTCATGTGGTTTCACGTTGACTTCTCTATCAGTCTGCAGATCTCATGTCAGGAGAAACTATATTTTTTATACCTTAGCAACTGGACATCGTTGGTGCTTAATACATGTTGAATGAAAAAAAGAAGGAAAGAAAGATACTTGCATAATAGATAACTGATAGATGAAGTAATCTAGAGAGAATCTTGGAGCTACATATCAAATAAATCGTGTTTTTTCATCCATTTTGGCATCTGATGGTCTTGGGTCTCAAATCATAAGTCTACCACGACCACCCATGTGATCTGGGACACAGTTGTTGTGTCATCTTCAAGATTCCAGTTCCTTATCTGCGAAATGGGGATAATGCATTTTTCTAGCACTCTGAGATTGTTCTTGCCTAGACCACATAGAGAAGGATCAGGTCCAGTGCCCCCGGCAGTTTCCAGGGGGCTTCCACACGTGTGGCCCTTCACCTGCCCTTAGCCAGTTGATCGCATTTATACGGTGTGAGGGGGCAGCAGACTGATCCTCAGAGGGTCATTTCCTAGAAAAACAGAACCTACCTTTTACGGCACCCTTACTTTTCCCTTTTACCCATTTTAGGAGAAAATCTTCATAGATTATAAACTCGTCGTGCTCTTCTGTCTTTTTCCGTCTTCTCACATTTGAATTTTTCTTTCTTTCTTTCTTTTTTTTTTTTTTTTAGATTCATGTATTTATTTTTGAGAGGGAGGGAGGGAAGCACAAGCATGGGGAGGGGCGGCGGAGGGGGTGGAGTTGTTCAGAAAGGAAAGAGAATCCTCAAGCAGACTCCGTGCTGAGCGTGGAGCCTGAGGCCAGGCTCAATCCCAGGACCCTGAGATCATGACTGAGCCGAAATCAAGACTGGGATACTTAACCCACTGAGCCACCCAGGCACCCCTCACACTTGCATTTCTTTTTAATTTTTTTCCTTTAGTGAGCAGTGACAGGCCTCAGGTTCCAGAGTCTCCTTTTTTTGGCACCAAGCAGTGTTTATTTATTTTCCCTGCTTGTGTGAGAAAGGAAAGCCTAGACGGCTGGCATTTGTCTGGCTCCCTTATCTGGGGGAGCCTCTCTCAGTGTGTGGGTTTGCCCCTGGGGTGCACATCCTGCCTTCCAAAACATTTTGGACAGAATGCAAACCTTTTTTGGTAATAGAGAATTATCATTGTGGACTGTGGCTTTGAAGAGACCTAGGACTTTGAGATTTTGACTGAAAAATCAATTTATAACAGGAGGAGAAAGAAAATTTCCCTGCTTAACTAAGCACGATTTACTGTAGTTTAATCAGAGACTTTAACCCCCTTCACCAAAGAAAGACTTTCACCCAAGACAGGCGGCCAGTAGGTAATGCAGCCCCTTATCTCAAAGAGACAGACCGTCAGAATACAATCAGCATCATACAGAAGGATCCCAGTCTGAAGAGGAATGACTGTGCTCTGGGCACTAAATTTCCCTTGAATCTCCCACCAGCGCCGAAAGTGAAGTCCAGAGGGAAGTGGGTGAGATCTGCAGGCTCTAAAGAAACTCTCTCGGTCCAAATCCCAGCTTCGCCTCTCACTAGCTGCAATATCTTAGGAAAGATGCTTACGTGCATCTAGAAGGTTAGGATAATAATAGTACCTACCACATAGGGTTGTTGTAAGGATTAAATGAGATAACGCACCTAAGCAAGCATGGCACAGAAGCATTTAATAAATATTAACCTTTGTGATTCTCATTTTATAAAGAAACTTTAGTAACTAGTAGAGCAAAGTTCGGACTCCAGATCCCACTTTTTTCCTTTTCACCACAGGGCCATTGCCAAAGAAGAGAGGGGAAGTGGAATTTAGGGGCATCAATGGGATCCCCCAAAATTATATCTCTAGTTAGAAGTTTCACTAGTCGATTAGTTAGGATGTAGGTTCTGCTGCTAAAACCCGAAATATCAGTGGCTTAAACAAGACAAGTTTATACTCTTATCAAGAATCAGACCAAGCATAAACAGCATAAGGTGATATGGTGGCTACATTGTGTCAGTGACCCAGACTCTTTCTATTTCTTTGTCATCCTAAATATGTGGCTGTTTGTCCCAGCTCCAGGCATCGTGTCCACACCCAAGCCAGCAGATGGTGAGAATGGAGAGCAGCAGACTTCCTTTCAAAGAAGGACTTGACCGGGAAGTCGTCCATATCACTTCCATGCACACCTTATTGGCCACACCCAACTGAAAGGGAAGATGACGAAATAGTCTTTGTTTTGAGCCGTCTTGTGCTCAGCGATAATACTAAAACAAAAAAGGAAGGACGGTTATTGGGAGCTTAGGTGAAACAGTTCTTTCAATTGATTTATTACCTTTGTCTTGTTTTGAAGCTTAATTGATAATCCATTCCACTCCCATTCTAGATATGCTGCAATCCATTTAGCTACCAGTAGAGTCAATGGGTCTGTTTATTTCATCATAAAATACCCTGGACTGCAAGATTCTTGGATTCGCCTTTTATCATGCTTTCACTGCCTTTTATTTTCTATCTCATTGCCAGGCTATCCATTAGCATTTCCTTGGCTGCCAGTCCAGCCAGTGGAGGCTCTCCCTCCCATGCCTGCCTGGTCCTTCCCTTTCCATACACACTTATATGTTTGACACTTGCACTTTTTTATTTCTAGATAGAATTATATGTAATGCAAAAGAAAACCGGTTTGAGTGAAGGTTAAGTCATCACAACTTTTGTGCTAAGTCCATGTTGGTTATTGGTTAGTGCTTCTTGCTTACTTCCTGGTTCTCAGTTACGTTAGAATAGCTGAGATTGCTAAGTAAGCAAGGAATCTCAGTACTAGAAGAGAGGAAATACAAGGAGACCAGTGATGGGGATAAATGAAGCAATCAGAAAACAACACTCACCTAGGGAATTTTGCCAGGATTAAAAAAAAAAAGTACGTAAGAATAGAAAGGTGAGGCAGATAAGGAATACGGCAGAAATAAATATGGGAAAGGCCAACGAATATCCAGAGATCAAAAGCAGCTTTCTTAAACTTTAAAAAATAATTAGAGCTCCTGAATGTGGATGTCTGGAGTGACCCTCGCAACCAGGTTTTGTTCCAATTTGAAGCACAATCTGGGGGCGGGGAAGGGTCTCCAGTTTGTTCCGACTGTGGTTGAATTCACATTGGGGAACGCGGGATGTGGAGCTGGTACGCAGTTCATCATCCTGCCGGCTGAAAAGAGGGCCATTGAGATGCTGGTCACCCGGGACTCTGGCAAGGAATAAGCAGGGAGCTGAATGCTGGTCTTTGCGCAGGCCATTCTAATCACTGATCCTCTTTGTAACGGTCCATTTACATGTTAGAAGATCTAAAAGGCAGGAAGCATAGAAATGGGCTTTGAATTTTCTTCCTTAGAGTTTGTTTCCAATTAATCTTTCTGAGGCAAGAATTGCAATCCACCGCAAACTGTTTTGAAGCTTTCAAGAGCAGGTTTTGCTGCTTCAGACAAGATGCTAACACATTAAAAAGGAGGAAAACAACTTAGTGTTTGGTTGGATAGCTTCCCCCCAAATATGAAAACCACCCCTCCATATCAATTAAAGGGTAGTACAGAAATTTCACTTATGGTGGACTTTGGGCAGCTTTCTTAGAATCACAAGGCTGGAGAGGACTGCCCAGATTTTTTAGAAATGGAAAAACTGAGGCCCAGAGAGGCCAAGCCATTTGCAGAAAGTTGCTCAGCAAATGCGTGGTAGCACAGGAACTCATTCCTGATGCTCCACCAGACCCTCTGCCACTCCTTCTCAGAATGTATCTGTAATGAAGAAAAAAGGTGTCATCCTAAGCCTGATCAGTTTCTTTGAAATTTCCTTCAAATGCCTACGTTTTATATGAGTGGAAAGGTTTTGTGTTCAAAGGGAAACAGTGCAACCCAGAGAAAACTGCCCTTGATCCTACGTGAGGCGGTCAGCTGTGATCTCAAAGGCGTTAACAGGACGTTTCCTGCCCCAGAGTCTTTCCTACCTCTCTTGCCTCTGGCCTGAAAATTCTCCTATTATTATTTCCTGAAGCAAAGATATTTAACAGATGGTGGTTTCTCCTTCACACTGTGGTTAAAATGCAAACGTTAACTGGGAAGAAAACCTCCTATAATTATCGGCTATTGATACTCACTGTCAGTGGTTTCAACCTTTTGTGGAGTCATAGATGTATTTCAGAATTTGATGAAATCTATGGCTCTTTTCCCCAGAAAATGCATGAGCAAAACTGTAATATCTTAGGGTCTTCACTGCTCTCTGAAGCCTGTCTTGGGAACCAGGTAATGGACTCCTGTTTTTAAGTAAATTAGCTTGTCCTAATAGCTGGCTGGTCTTAACAAGCAGAGCCTAATGGGCATGGAACTAAGTTTCCATGGGAGAAAAGAGCCCCAAAAGAGCTTCCCTGAGAAGCCAAGATAGAGTCGTGGGCAAGCTCGAGGGAAGGGGACAAAGGAGAAAAATCAAAGAGAAGGGTTCTCAGGGAGTTTGGAGGGAAGCCAAAGGTAAACTCAACTTCGTCGCCTTGTCTAGGGTTGACCTAATTATGATTTTCAGACTTATTTAACTTACTCAGCTGACCTCTGTAATGATTCTGAAGTCACACTTCCTCCTGGAGTCCTTCCCCAATACACTGACTCTCAAAGGCAGCCCTTTGCTAGTGAATAAGATATCGAGCCAAGAGCCGAGTCCTTGTTTCCTGGCATCTTGCCATTTTACGCTGCTCACGGATCTTTTGGGCCCTAAAAGAGGTGGGAAGTCCTTGATGTAAACTATGGGGAGATGATATATCACTAAAACCCGGACATGATCTTGGCAAGCTCATCAGGTAGTGATATATTGATAAACATCAAAAGAAGTCATGAATTCCAAGAAAGAGTGATTTGGAGTGACTCCCATGAGTCAGATTTTTTTTTTTTTTTTTTTTTTTTTAAGATAGAAGGTGATTTGTATTTGCAGCAGGACATGGTTGAGAAATGGGCTCGGGCTCCTCTGAGCAGTGAGAAGCCACAGAGAAGGACCCAAGCTGCCAGGACGTGTATGTGCCCTGGAGTGCCTGGCGATTCCAAAGAAGAGTCTGGGATGAAGCTGGGGTGCTAAGCAGCCCTTTCAAAAACCGTGAAAAGTTGCAGCAAGTCAGGGGCCACTTATCAGGAGTCCACTAATGCCATTTCAATGGGCAGGTTCTCACAGACTGGGAATCCTTATGGGAAGAAAGGGAAAAGGTGGGAATCCCAGTTAAAAGCAGCAGGGATATAGGACTGGCTACTGGGACTCCAGGTGACTGGCTGCATGCAGTTAGAATTGCCGAAGAGAATTTCTGTTCTGTAATCTGTGCTGCCCAGTGGGCGGCCAATAGCCCCATGTGGCTGTTAGTACTTGAAATGCAGCTGGTGCAACCAAGAAGGACAAAAATCTGCTTTCACAAAGTGATCCTTCCTGTTAGGACATAGATAGCTGGGGCAGACCACTGCTCCCATGATAACATGGAGACAAAAATAGATAAACTAAAAAAAAAAAAAAAATCATACTAAAGAAGAAAGCTGTGGACAGGAATAAATCCAAGGGAATGAAAGTGTCACAGCAGAGTAACATTGTAGCCTTTGCCATCCAAGTGGAAATGCAAGAGAAGAAACAGGCCAGTTAGCTAAAGCAACAATCCAGAGCATTGACCGTCAGTGACAAATACGTATCAAGCATGTATATTGTGTCAGGCACTTTCTAGGCACTGGGTCATCCCACAACGGGTCAGTGTTCTGGGTCCTCTTCTTCCAGGATCAGAATAATACCATCTGGTGTAATTCCTAGTTATCTTCCTGCTGTACCATTATAGAGCCGATCGCCTGGGAGGCATCAAAAAATATTTTTGAATGACGACTGAATAAATAACTCCATGAATAATTTATTAATGAGGCTGGCCTTGTATTATCTCTCAATGTCTCAGTGGAGGGCACGGCCACCTCCTCACCACGGTGCTGCCCCTGCTTACCAGGCCGTGCCTTCAGCAGACCCTGGGGTGCTGCCTGGGCTTAGCCCAGAGCAGTTGAGGCTTCTGGATCAGAGCCCTTTTACCATCTCCGCTGGGAAGGCCTGCTGTGTGGAGGGGGGACTTCCCTCCTCCACCCCCTGTCCTTCCCGACAGCGTTAGCACAGGCATGTTTGTTTAGATGTTGGCGTTCTATAGTTTCAACACAAGAATCAAGCGAGTCTCCTATACTCTCATGTGGACATCAGTAGAGCTTTCAAAAGATATTCCTGTTTTGTTGCTCTTGTAATTGTTAAGATTTTAGGGTTGTTTTTGTAGCATAGTCTAACCCATCCAGACACATATGAATGTGTTTATGTGCATATATATGTATGTACATATAAATATACACACTATTTTTGTATGTATGTATATTATACATATTAGTGTGTGTGTGTGCAAAATTTGCTACCAACTAGTAAATTTTTTTACTAAAATTTTTAATTAAGTTTTTTTCTTACTATCAACTGAATCTAAACTATCCGTTTTGCCTGATCGTTATTTACCTCTGCTTAGATACAAATATCGTCACAAGGATCAGACACTCCTAACTGGCAAGAGCAGTAACATCTGTCTACACAGGTTTCTAATCAACTAACATTACATTTAACAACACATTTAACTCATCTTAGGGCTCGCCATAGCCTTTTAGAACTCCAAGGCAGTTATAGTTTTTGTCCTTATTTGCATTTCTTTTGCATCCTCCACATAATATATTCTTAAGATTCATGTGAATTCCAGTGGTGTTGGGAAAGTTGGACAGCCACATGCAGAAGAATGAAACTGGACCATTTCCTTAGACCATACACAAAAATAGACTCAAAATGGATGAAAGTCCTAAATGTGAGATAGGAATCCATCAAAATCCTAGCGGATAACACAGGCAGCAACCTCTTGGACCTCAGCCACAGTAACTTCTTGCTAGACACATCTCCAAAGGCAATGGAAACAAAGGCGAAAATGAACTATTGGGACTTCATTAAGATAAAAAGCTTTTGCACAGCAAAGGAAACAAGACCAAAAAACAAATGATAGAACAGGAGAATTTGCAAATGTCTTATCAGATAAAGGGCTAGTATCCAAAATCTATAAAGAACTTAATCAAACTCAACACCCAAAGAACAAATAATCTAATCAAGAAATGGGCAGAAGACATGAACAGACATTTCTCCAAAGAAGACATACGAATGGCCAACAGACACATGAAAAAATCCTCAACATCACTCAGCATCAGGGAAATGCAAATCAAAACCACAATGAGGTACCACCTCACACTGGTCAGAATGGCTTAAATTAACAAGTCAGGAAACGACAGATGTTGTCAAGGATGCAGAGAAAGGGGGACCTTCTTATGTTGTTGATGGGAATGTAAGTTGGTGCAGTCACTCTGGAAAACAGTATGGAAGTCCCTCAGAAAGTTGAAAATAGAGCTACCCTACGACCCAGCAATTGCACTAGGGATTTACCCCAAAGATACAAATGTAGTGATCCTAAGGGGCAACTGCACCCCAATGTTTATAGTAGGAATGTCCACAATAGCCAAACTGTGGAAAGAGCCCAGATGTCCATCAGCGGATGAATGGATAAAGAAGATGTGGTTTATATATACAATGGAATACTACTCAGCCATCAAAAAATGAAATCTTGCCATTTGCAATGATGTGAATGGAACTAGAGGGTATTATGTTAAGTGAAATAAGTCAATCAAAGAAAGACAATTATCATACAATCTCACTCATATGTAGAATTTCAGAAACAAAACAGAAGATCATAAGGGAAGGGAGGAAAAAATAAAACAAGACAAAATCAGAGAGGGAAACAAACCATAAGAGACTCTTAATCATAGGAAACAAACTGAGGGTTGCTGGAGGGATGGGGGTGGGGGGATGGGGTAACTGGGTGATGGACATTAAGGAGGACATGTGATGTAATGGGCACTGGGTGTTATATACAACTGATGAATCACTGAACTTCACCTCTGAAATTAATAATATACTACATGTTAATTAAATGAATTTAAACTAAAAAATTAAAAATTAAAAAATTTTAAAAAGATGGAACAACAACAGCGAAAGATTCATGTGAATTCTGTTCCCTGATTTCTCTTCCTTTTCCCTCCTGGTCTTAAGACATTAGGAGAGCAGTCAATCAGTACATTCAAATTTACTTATACAGTGAATTCTTAATTATCGAGTATGAGAGGAGGTATGGGTTACCCCATACACAGTGGAATATTATTCAGCCTTAAAAAAGAGGGAAATTCTGCCATTTGCAACCACATGAATGAACCTGGAGGACATTATGCCAAGTGACATAAGCCAGACACAGAAAAACACTGCAATCTCACTTTTATGTGGAATCTAGGAAACTCATTGAACCCATAAAAGAAGAGGGTAGAATTGTGTTTGCCAGGGGCTGGAGGGGAGGGCGAGAGCGACTGTGCATATAAGGGCAAAATCCTGGAAATTGGCAGAACGACAAGATACAGGGAGTTTGGGGCCCTGACCAGCTGGAGAGGAGCCACCATACCAGCTCCAACTTCAATGCAACAGAGAAATGAGTTTTTATCTAGTGTAACCGTTATTACTTTGGGTCTCCATTATAAGCATCTGATTCTATCCTAACTCAGAGGTCTTGAAAGTGAGGTAGAAGTTTCCCCAGGGGATAAATATCCTCCACAAGATGTAAAGACTAATAGTTTTAAGAGAATCAATTTCTGGATGCTCAGAATGTCCAAACGATGATGATGATGAAGAGGATAGTATTTACTTGAATTTAGCAGTTCACTATGTTCCAGCACTTAATGCTAATTCATTTAACGTATCTTAACTTGTACATATTCTTTCCTAAAATTAATCTGTCTTAGACTATGCCGTGGCTGAATCTGGTTCCCTTTCTCACTCCCCTCCCACAAATGCCCTTCTCCTGCTTTAAGGAAGAGGTGCAACTGTCCATTCCAAATCTTACGAGGCCTTGCCCTTGAGCAGTGTGTTGCGACATTTTTCTCATCATGGTCTCTTAAGGAGACTTTCAGACATTTCCCCCCAATCATTCCCATCATAAAATTTTAATTCCACAGATGTATTCCATATATCTGTTCATGTACTGTATGCATATTTGTACTTTGTACATAAAAAGAGTAAGACTTTTTATCCCTCAGGAACCAATTTTTGCCCCCATCAAGAAGGTATGTCCTTGAATATAAAAACCCTATAAGCCACCAAGGGACTACTTGAAATACTGGTGTTCATGTGAGAAATTAAACGATTCTGATTGCACATTGAATCTTTTGCAACTCATATAATTTCTGATTCTTTGCTTCAAAAAAATTCAAGAACGTAGCAAGTTGTCAGCTGATAAACCATTATTAGCTCAGAAGGAGTTCAAAGGATTGAATGACATTGCCATAACAAAACCCCTTCCATTCTGTATAATTATTTATATGAATAAGATTTATCAGGACTTTCACTTATAAAAATGGAATACATTGGTATAAATTGGGCTGAATCCTGACTCATTCTAATGTTAAGTATTGTCTATCAACAGAAATGATTAGAATAACTCCTATTCATATAGAGCTGCACTTCCAATAAAATTCCCTTTTTATATTTAATGATTTGTAATATATTCATGTTGGTTTTACCAAAATTACAGTGATCACTAAATTCATCAGACATCTTTCAAGTCTTAGATCATTTTACTCATAGGAAATTATAAAGAGCACATTAAATGCTAGACTTGACATATATCTATACATCTAAACATATATCTATCTATAGGTGTACTTATATATAGTAGAGAAGGTAAGTATGATGGAATGGTCAATAAAAGACTATAAGAATAAAAATATAATAGGATGAAATTATATGGAGGAAGTCAGATGGAAATATGAGTCCAAAAGGAAAAAGAGTTACTATAAAATTTCTGACTATTAAGGAAGGACTTGTTCATGTATACTTATATAAATGAATGGATGGTGGTGAGTACCAAATTGTAATACCTTCTAGATTCCCTTTAGTACATTTAAAGAGTCATGTAACAGTTCAGTTAAAAATGTCAAAATACACAATATGCCAGAAAATACATACTTTGCAATGATTTAAACTCATGCTGAAAAACGTTAGATGTCTACTTAGCAATGAGTGAGGTTGCCTTAAAGTTTATTTTAAGGGATGTCAAGCAAAAAAGGTTGAGGATTACATTCTGTTACATACGGTTCAAGTCTGACCAACAACTCTGGGGATGATTCCAAGCCACCAAGAGAGGAACAGAGGTTATCCCCATCCCACTTCTGGTTGCTCATTCTAGCGACTGAAGGTGAGCCTGAGATTACACATGGGGCAGGAAATGGCCCTCTGCATGAGGGGTGTGAGGGAGCAGAGTCTGAGAAGTCAGGTTACTGCTGGCTGTTTGGCACAAAGCTACAGACCTCAGCCTTCTCCACGCTCTGAAGCCTTCTCCTCCACCAAGGGCCTCTAGCCGCCAGGTGGCTGCATGTCACCGAGTTCCCTGGGCCTCCCTTCCCCCACTCCAGCTCTTTGCAGCTCTTACTACACTGACCTTCTCTTTCTCCAAAAATGTAGTCCACCTGCCTAGAATCACCTGGAGTGCCCATTAAAGTGCAGGGATCTTGGTCTCACAACAGACCTATTGTACTGGCATCCCTGGGGGTGAGACCCGGGATTCCATATGATTAACTCTTCAGTGTAAGATTTACTTCTTCGCCTCAGCAGCTTTTGTCCAGCAAATGATGGTATGTTTCTTTGCTTAGGGCAGGAACTTAAGGTTGAGAGTTTAGATTTAAAACACTAGCAAATGGAGACATGGATCCAAATGGATTTCAGCCTGCTTTATTCTTGGACGACTAGCGGATACTGGGGACTTCTTGGCTTTAACCTGAAAGAGCAGGAAGAAAAGAAAAATGTTCGGAGCAAGATAAAATGCATTTTCAAAAAAAAAAAAAAAAAAGGAACAGGAAAATCACAAAGCAAGCTGTCTTCTAATCTGATTCTTAGGACCATGACATTGGACCAATGTGTAGCACAGACAAAGGAGCAGACGGTTTCCAGCATGTACCTAACGCAGAGCTGGACGCCATCCCAGTCCTGGGGGTTGAATCAGGGTTTGAACTAGACCAACACAATTATAAGCAGAGGCCAAGAATGGGTGCTCTGTTCAGGGGAAGCTTAGGAAGGAACCGGGTGCTTTGGGGTCTGTATTTAGCAGAGTCAGATTCAAAGCCAGCTGATTCTGGGAGGGAGCCTGAAAGAAAGGCCCCATGAAGAACAGAGCTGGGCAGATGGATCCCTTGGATGGTGTTGAAAGGGGTTTACCTAAAGAGTTTGGTAAATGGAGTGGGGCAATTTCAAGATCTTTCTCCAATGTTCTACTTTAAAAATCCGGCAACTGTTTCTGAGACTGTTCAAATTCTCTGATCAGCTACTTAGGCCAGGTTTGAAATGCAGGCCACGACCCTTGATTTTTCCTAAGTTTACTACCTGGTGCCTTGGGGCATGGGCCATCAGAGCGATGTTTTCAATTATTTAAAATAATTCAGGCAATGCAAAAATGTTTGCGTTGTGCCAGACCCAACAAGCTTGGCTTCCTTCTTCTAGCACAGAAGACTCACCTCTTTGTGCGATTGAGAAGGGAAAAATCAACCCCAGTAGGAGCCCTGCAAGAATGGGATAAAAAAAAAAAAACTGGAGGAATTAAAAAAAACTGTCTGTTGTGTAGTTCCAGCTTTGGGGAGGGTGGAATTCTCAGAAACAACTATCAGTCTTGACTACAGAGGAGTTTTAGACTTTTTTTGAGCATTATCATTGCTTCTTTGATTTCACAACACTCTCTTCTCTATTACCACCTTGTTTTTATAATAATTTGGTGAATTAAAATAGTTTTGGGAAATCAGGGAAGAATTTCGTGATGCTTCTGGGGGTGAAATGGAAACCCTTGCGGTCGGTAGAACCAAGAATGAGAATTGCTACTCTTCAGCTGGAAGTATCTGAGAGTTGTCTCTGAGGGTTCTGAGAGTCTTCAGCCTTGGACCTTTGTAAGGTAATACTTTGGTTTCTAGCACACATAAACAATTTGTTTCTAGTCTTTTTTTTTTTTTTCTTTTTTGGTATCTCACATGCATAGGCAACATTCTTTCCATTTATTATATTAAGAATTGTCTTAACCCACCAAAGCAAATGGGTAGACACAGATATCTGCTGCAATGTTTTATTTTTCTTGTTGGCTCTTCAAGTCATTTCCTTACTCACTTTAAGAACACTCATTGTGTTCTTACCTATTTGTCCTTTTTACTCTGAATCGCTTTGGCCATGTTAGATCGTGGATTCATGTATTCAGCCAACAGATATGTATGGGGCACCTATCACGTTCTCAGAGATGGACGAGGCTGAGGATAGAGGCAAATGTGTTTCCTACTCTGCAAAAGCTCCCATTCCCCTGGAATTCTCAAGTTTCTCTCAGGACCTCCGGGGAGATAACATTCTCTTGCTTCTGTGTCATCGAGGCCTGGTAGGGGCACTTCTTGGCCTGTACTTTTTTTTTCTGGCTATTTTTCCAAGGACCAGAGACAATGCCGTTTGGCCCTTTCCTTTCTCCACCAGGGAAGAGGCTAGAGGCTTCCTCACAGGCTTTTTTACCTGACTTACGGGGGTGGGAGTGGGGGGGGGCACGGAAGAAGCGTTCTCCTGGAACGCTTGGAAGCTGATGAAGCAGCTTACATAAACAAAAGAAATCCTAGTGACCTCCCTGGGGGAGATGGAGGTGTGTGACTACAGCCGAGTAGATAAATATGCCCTTGGGTGTTTCACTGCAGTCCTGGGGATTATTGAACACATCTCCCTTCGTGAGAGCAGCTGTAAATCAAAGAACATAAGGCCTTTGTGACACAAGGGAGATAACTCTGCATTACCACGTGGATTTGAAAACATCCAGGCTCAGCTCGCAATGTGAGGAGCTCCAGCTGGTCAGGCTGGTGGTAGTGTTTGTGGGTCTGCAGGCTTCCGAGTCCTCGTCCTCAGGCGGCTCTCCTCTCCCAGCCTGAGGAGAGGGACTCCCTTGGCCGACTTGATGACTCGCTTCCCTTTTTCAGGTGTGGAGAGTCGAGTCGATCATAATGTTCAGCTCGCTGCACACTTTGATCATTGCTAGTACACGGCCCCCTTCAGTGGCGTGGTGTTTTCTCCATCCTCACTCTCTACTCCCACTCTTCTTCCTCTGCACGTATTTGTTCCTACAAATTGTACTGTGCTTGGTCTGCACGTGTTTTCCTCAGCTTTTAATGATAACCACATCCAAACTGAGTGGAAAGTTGAGTGGACATGTACGCACCCATACCTGCCACCTAGAATCAAGCATGTCCTAACATTTCGCTTGTTTAACTCTATATATGTGTTTGAAAGTAAGTTGTAGATATTGTAGTGACCCTTTCTTCTAAAAATAAGGCCATTCTCCTACAGAAAGAAAATATGATTTCATACCTTAGTAATTATATAATTTAATCTAATATCCAGTCTATCTTCAAATTTCCCAATTACTAAAAATGTTTATATAGTCTTTTGAATCTGAATTTGATCAAGGTTTACACGTGGTGTCTGATTAAATCTTTTTCACCTCTTCTACTCTAGAACGGCCCCCTCTTTTAAAAATAACACAGACTTTTTGAAGAGATGTGTTCATTTTTCCTACAGGATGTCCTCCATCCTGAATTTGTCTGATTATTTTCTCAAGGTATCTTATTGGTTCCTTTATGTTCTGTATGTCTTGTCAACTGGAAGTTAGATCCAAAGACTCGATTAGCTTCAGGCCCAAGTTCTGGGAAGCAAACTTCGTGGGTGATTTTGTGCGCTTCATATCACATCCTATCAAGAAGCTCATAATTTCAAAACAGTCAGTTGTCTGACTATAACGTTAAATTTGATCTCTTGGTTAAAGTGACGACTACCAGATCTTTGCATTGTAATAGTACAGTTTACCCTTTGCAAATTAACAAGAAGTATGTGGGGATGATACTTCGGTGCCCTTGGACTTCCTGGTCTCCAATACCGTCTCCCTTAATGTTAGCGTCCATCAGTGATTCTTGTTTGAATAAGTTATCTTATTGGCAGTTGTAGAATTGTGATATTCTGCTGTGATCCTTTCTACATGTACTGGCTGGAATTGTTCTATAAAGCAGAGCTTTTCTTCATTGACTGTGGAAAAACTCATGTCTACTACTTTGTAAAAAGGCAGAGTAAGATACTCAATTATTTCCCTATAACAACCAGCTCTTGGAGTGATGGGTGAATGTAATAATCACCTCCGAAGATGAAAAACGAGATTTTCCCTCTTTCCCTTTTTATTTTACTTCATAATTTGAATGTCAGTGTAAACCTATGGGTATTATTTATTCAAGATTTTATAACCAATTATAGTCATTTTTCTTTTGCTGCTCAAATTTATGTGTTCTGCCAGGACCCTGATTAATAGACAATATATCCTGGACACCACTCTACATCACAAAGGTCATCTTCGGTCTTTCATGTGGCCGTGGAGTACTGCGTTGTATGGATGGACCATGGTTGGCTCACTCTTTGGGGGCCAACTTTGACATCTCCTCCCTCTGCCCTAGGAGTCAGTATGATTAGAATCACTTGCTTTATCTGTTTTCTTTTCTAGTGGGTGACGTTGAGCAAGGAAGGTCACTTATCCTCTCTGTGCTTCAGGTTTCTCATCTATAAAATGGAGATAATGGTACTGACCAATAGGGTTGTTGTGGAGATTTAACGAGTTAATATATGTAAAGCTCTCAGAGTAGTGTCTAATGTATATTAAGTACTCAATAACTCTTAGCTATCATAATAATAGCAATTATGATAATATAATCCTCAATTATTATGACTATTATAATCTTCACGTATTCTCATCTGCTTGCTACCAGCCCTGGGCAGTGTGATGATGAGCAGAAACTTGTAAGGGGGACAGTGTGGTTCAAAGAAAAGAGCACCAGGCTTGGAGCCCTGAGATCTGGATTCTAGTCCCTGATTTCCCTCTAATCTCTTGGGTAATCCTGGAGGAGTCATGAAACTCCCCTGATGTTATCTGTATAAAGAGGGAGCTGGAGAAAGGAGCTTAATTCTCTCCCTGCTCTCTGGTCTGTGTGTGTTACTGGATGACTTGTTTCACACTGGCCGGAGGACAGGAAAATCTTCTGCTCTGAAAACTGAGACACCCTCATCTGTCATTCGAATTGACAAGCTCTTGGCTTTCTTCTGTTCTGTGGCCTTGTGATGCACAAGGCTTAGCATAAAGGTTGTCCAAGATCTTTAGTCCTGGGAGGGAAGGAGGGAAGGGGAAGGGAGGGGAGGAGGGGAGGAGAAGGAGGGAAGGGAGGGGAAGAAGGAAGAGGAGAAAGGAGGGGGAGGAGGAAAGGAGGAGAATTTAGCTTCTTCTCTTCAGTCTCTTGACTGTAGAAGAAGTGTAGAAGACATTTTTTGTTTCTGCAGATGGGTGCCATGCTGCTCTGTACACACTATGGACATCTCCGAGTGAAGTTACTATTCAAAAAAACAGTCAAGTCTTGAGCTTCTTACCTCTAAAAAGGTGCTTTTTAGAAAATTAACGCTTGAGATTTCCTGAACATGCCCCCTGAACATTCCAATCTGCTGGCTGTCCAGTCCCAGCAGTAATACCAAGTTTTGGGTTAAACTTTTGAACTGCAATGAGGGTCTCAGGGTGGTCATTTTTGTGGTGTGTGGAGCAGTGTGTGATTTTGACGTCTGAAAGCCCAGGCACAGAATTAATGAGAGGCTTCAGGGGCCCCTAAAAGAACATCTTACCGAGAATATATTACCCTTGTTTTTGTATGTTCTCTTGAAACCCTTCAAATTGGTGATCAGATTGAAAACTTCAAAATTTCCTTTAAAAACCTCTGCCTGGGGCTTGTGCACTTCTCTATACATGTGTCATACTTCAAAGAAAATTTTAGAACAAAAAAAAAAAGAAAAACAAAAACTCTGCTTACGTCTTACTTTCTCTCGGATAAACCTAACATAGCCATCATTCTTTACCGTTAGCATTTCCCCACTCAGCGCTTACAAAGCCTTTACCTGGACTCTGGAATTGACAGACTATAGTGTGGCACCAGGAGCTCTCAGCTCAGGGTCAGCATCCCTGTCTCCGGAACTTCTTGGTTCTTTCACACGGGAGTTGCCCATTGTCGGGGAAGCCCCTGGACCTTGTTACGGCTCCATTCTCTCAGCTACGAGACAGGTGTAATGTGGATTGTCATGAAATGTGTGGTCATGAAGATCAACTATGATAAGGGATATAAAAAAGTGTTTCATTAACCATAGAAAATGGTAAAAAATCTACAGTTAAGGTCTATATCTTCCTATTATTTTTTTCTGGTCTGCCATGTTATCCTCTGGCTTCCTGGGCTCCACCCTTGGCTGCCCACACTTCGTTTTCCACCCAGCAGCCAGAGGGGTCCTGTGAATATACCCCGTCCCTCCTCAGCTCCAGTGGTCCTGTTTCTCTCTCAGCCCTCTTGGCTCCTCACTGCCTCTCTGACTTCCATTCCTACTCTTGCCTCGCCTGCTCATTATCTCCCAACACACTGGGTTTCCTGTGAATCTCCAAACCTCCAGTTCAGTCCCGCCTCTGAACCTTTGCAATTTACTCTCCCAGGAATGCTTTTCTCCCAGACGTCCATGAGGCAACTTTTTCACTTCCTTCAAGTCTCTGTTTTTCAGTGAGGTCTTTTTTGGCCATTGTGCTATCATTGCAACCCCAGCCCTCCCTAACCCTCCTTCCTGCTTTATATTTTTCTTTATTTCGATGATCATTTGTCTTTCTCTACAAGACCTAAGCTCTACAAGAGCAAGAATTTGTGTCTGTTTTATTAACTGATGGATTCCCTAACGCCTAGAGCACAGCTTGACAGGCCTTCAGTAACAATTAGTCTCATGAATGAATGAAGACAGTTTCAGGCTCACAATCAGACAAAGGATGCAACTGACATTTTGGAATACTTTTCCAGACATCACTAGTGAAAATGAGCCCTATTGGAAATTCTGTGTGGATTCCATATCTTCCCCCAGGATCTTGACCACCTGGAAGATATTTGTATAATCTCTGAGTGCTTTAAAATTGAGGAATGCTGTTTCTATTCCAAGGGCCTGTGGAGAGGCAGTAAATGCAGCGGAGATGTTCTTTGGAGAAATAGAACCTGGACCATACACCGCAAATTTGACCTGATCCACTGATCTACTGTATGTTATTGTTTCCCCATCCGAGTTTGTAGTATTTTCTTCAACAGCATGTAATTTGGTCTTGCAGCTTCTTAAAAGGTAGAATGATGAACCCATAGGATTCCCCAAACTGTGTGCCAGGTCACACGAGTCCTAGGAAATGCTTACCTTTGCTCAGAAAAGAACAAGGGCTCCATAGTTCTGATTCACTGTACATATTTGTATCTTAAAGGCTCTGGGGAGTCACATAGCTTAATATAAATAAAGGAGGGGTGGCCTACTTAATAGTTATTTATTGGACTAGGGAAAAACTTTTTCACTGTATACCTGTTAATACCCTACCCCACTCCCAGGGAATATAAATGAGTACTAACATTATGGAGTTTTACTTAATATTTTGTTAAAAGACCAGCCACTAAAGTAACATGTATGTACCAAGTCCATGACATCATGCCAGATTAATTTTAATATCTAGGCAATATTGAATTCTGCTCCAGTATATGCATTTATTTGAAACAACAGACTGATATTCAAAGACACTACTTATTTTATGGTCATGATCCAGACCTTTCCAACGTTCATTTCCCGCAGATCTCATGGCATCTCATATATGTTTTACATGGCCACCAAGTCCTGTTCAGTACTCTGAAAGCTTACCTAAGGAAGGAAATCATGTGTGGAGTGTCCATTATGTTAACAATATATTCTCTGTGGGATTGCAGTTCTTTTTTGATTTCTTATCAGTGAAGAACGTATGAAGCACTGCTCCTTACTTTATGCCAGGAATTCCAGCAGACACAATGAAGATAGCAGGGAAACAAGACGGGACAAGATCATGGAGCTTGCATTGTGGTGTAGCTAGGCAAAGACAACACATGAACGTACCCAATAATCAAATGTTGAGCCAAGGGTTTTAAAGGAAGAGAGGAGGAGCTGAGGCAGAGTAAGGTACGTGTGTGAGGGTGTTTGCTATTCAGGATGAGGTGACCAGGAGAGAGGATGCTCTGAGGTAAGGACATTTGAACTGAGGTGTAAAGATGATAAGGACCTGGCCATGACAAGACAGGGAAGGAGCTTTGTTTTAGACAGAGGGAATGGCATGACGAATGGCTCAGACAGGAAGCAACTTGCAAAGAACTGAAAGAAGGTCACATGCTTGGCCCATAGTGTTCATGAGAGTCACGAGATGGGGGGAAGGGTGGCATTCAATGGGTAAGTGCAAATCACTCAGGGCTTTTGAGGTCATGGATTGGACTTTGAGAGAGTGATACGCTTGAATTTATGTTTCAAGGAAGCTTCCTCATAGCAGAATAAACCCCAATGTACTAAAATTTTTGTTAAGTGAACAATGGACATTTTAGAGTGCTTTTAACTATCTAAAAAATACAGATTATAAATTTCTCCTTCTCTCTATTCCAAGCATTCAATATCCTCCAATCCTATATGAACCACTGGGTCTTGGTGAAATGCTGTTATCGTACTCCGTGTTTTACACACGCGTCTCCACGGCTAGGCTCTCTCTGCGCTCTGCTTTGGAGAACACGGATAGCCTGGGGCGCATTTGAGGATTTTGAGGTCAAAGTCTACCTTCTACAGTCCTGGAGCTTGTTTTGGGGGCCTACCCCACATCATGACCTTGCCTTCTTCCAAGCCCCCAAATCTTCCTCTGATCTCCATTCCACCCGTTCTTGAGCCTAGTTCACACAGAAATCTCCATTAAAGTGTCATAGGTTATGATCGTGTTAAATAAAGTGGGTTGAAGGTGATCCTAACCAAAAGCATTTATAATTTTGAAGTCAGCTCTTTAGGGCAGTCTTGGCCCCTAAGGCATAGAGAGAAGAGCCATAGGGTAAGTAGGTGGGGCAAGAGGAACTCCTGCTCTGGGTGCTTTTAAAGGGTTCCCAGTATTAGAAGCACACACACAAATAAATTTGTTAAGTCATACATGGGTGTCTGTCCCTTGGGATTCTGTCCTCAGTGTTGGCACAGTAGGGTCCATAACTCTAAAGATCCAGTCTCATGACTAATACCATTCAGGGCCCAGGGAAGTGCTTTTCTGCATCTCTCACCCCATGTTCCTGAAATATCGGCGGCTAGATCTAAAGATTTGTGGGTTATTTTACTACTGAAGTCAGAGATAGACACTACTTTGAAACATAGGAAGGATTTGTGCAATGAAAGAACTGATGTATGACAAAATAAATTAATCAGTTTTTCAAATCTCATAAATTCAAGCGATGCATCGTTTTCCAGTAGTGCTGAACATCCATTGTCTTGCTCTTCTTCATGCTGCAGTGAGGGGTTCGGGAGGTACTCGTGAATTAGCATGACACTTTCAACACTTACAAATGGCAGTTCATCAAATAATTCATGTAACCCTTAAACTCGTATTTATGTCAGTACAGACATAACATACATGAAGCATGATGGTGATTCTTCTTGTGGCTACTAGATGAACCCTGAACTCTGGAAAAACAAAGCTTTGTTTTTATAAAACATGTTTAATACAATGTATTTAAATTCTCACAGATGAAATTTAGAATTTCAGCTTTCTTAATTTGAATAATTTGAATTTCACATGTTGATATTTCAATTATAATTTATATCTTGCCTCTTAATTAATTAGTTAAATGATATTTTAAAAAAGATTTTATTTATTTATTTGATAGAGACACAGTGAGAGAGGGAACACAAACAGGGGGAGTGGGAGAGAGAGAAGTAGGCTTCCTGATGAGCAGGGAGCCTGATGCGGGGCTTGATCCCAGGACCCTAGGATCATGACCTGAGCCAAAGGCAAGATGCTTAATGACTGAGCCACCCAGGTGCCAATTATAATTTATATTTGGCCTTTTAATTTTAATAGAATATTCTGAGTACTTCAGAAGAAAACTGACTTCTTTGGAAAACTTATTTTTTTATTTTTTTAAAATTTTTTAAATGTTTTTTTATTATGTTAGTCACCATACAGTACATCCCTGGTTTCTGATGCAAAGTTCGATGATTCATTAGTTGCGTATAACACCCAGTGCACCATGCAATACGTGCCCTCCTTACTACCCATCACCAATCTATCCCATTCCCCCACTCCCCTCCCCTCTGAAGCCCTCAGTTTGTTTCTCAGAGTCCATAGTCTCTCATGCTTCATTCCCCCTCTGATTACCCCCCCTCTCTTTATCCCTTTCTTCCCCTACCGATCTTCCTAGTTCTTATGTTCCATAGATTAGAGAAATCATATGATAATTGTCTTTCTCTGCTTGACTTATTTCACTTAGCATTATCTCCTCCAGTGCCGTCCATGTTGTAGCAAATGTTGAGAACTTGTTCTTTCTGATAGCTGAGTAATATTCCATTGTATATATGGACTACAGCTTCTTAATCCAGTCATCTGTTGAAGGGCATCTCGGCTCCTTCCACGATTTAGCTATTGTGGACAATGCTGCTATGAACATTGGGGTGTATATGGCCCTTCTCTTCACTACGTCTGTATCTTTGGGGTAAATACCCAGTATTGCGATGGCTGGGTCATAGGGTAGCTCAATTTTTAACTTTTTAAGGGACCTCCACACTGTTTTCCAGAGTGGCTGCACCAATGTGCATTCCCACCAGCAATGTAGGAGGGATCCCCTTTCTCCACATCCTCTCCAGCAATTGCTGTTTCCTGCCTTGTTAATTTTTGCCATTCTAACTGGCATAAGGTGGTATCTTAGTGTGGTTTTGATTTGAATTTCCCTGATAGCTAATGATTTTGAACATTTTTGGAAAACTTATAAAAAATAGGTTTTTTTACTGTTTTTTTAAAGATTTTATTTATTTTCTTGAGAGAGACAGAAAGAGCATGAGCAGGGGGAGGGGCAGAAAGCAGGAGTCTCAGCTCCATCCCAGGACCCCAGGATCACGACCTGAGCCAAGGGCAGATGCTTAACTGACTGAGCCATCCAGGCACCCCAAAATAGTTATTACTTTTCCAAGTATTTTACATTTATTGTCATTTATAGAATTTGATAAAAACCTGTTTAAATTTTTTTAACTTTGAATTTTAATTCAAAAAATTTTTAATCTTTTAGATTATTGAGAATGAGTACAAATTGCAATTGTGATAAAATTTAAAAATATAAAACTCCACAAAAGTGGGGTCCAGAGAAGAGAAAAGGCTATAAAGGAAAAATTAGTAAATCTTCAAAGAAACCACCTGCTTAAATTTTTAAAAACTGTTAAAAAGTAAAATGAGCAGGGTTCCTTTGGGTATGACCCACATGAAATTTGCAAATAGGACATTACAAATTCTTTTTAAGTCAGGTTTTTGATATAGGAACAGTCACCCTTTTTAGGTGCTCAATTTATGTGTTTTGACAAAATGTATGTACTATTATGTAACTGTGACCCCAATCAAGATACCATGTTTTCCATCAACCCAGAAAGATCCCCGGTGCCCCTTTCTAGTCACTCCCCTCATCCACCTCTCCCAGTTCCCAGCTCCTGGCAACCTTTGATCTGATGTCTGTCCCTGTAATTTTGTCTGTTTCTGAAAGTCATGTAAATGGAATTCATACAGTATATAATCTTTTGTGTCTGGCTTCTTAGCATAATCCTTTTGAGAGCCATTCATGTTGTTGCAAGTATTGATAGATCATTCTCTTTTATTGCTGAGTATTATTCCATTGTATGGAGGAACTATGATTTGTTTAGCCATTCACCAGTTGATGGATATTTGGGTTCTTTCCAGTTTGGGGAGATTATGAATGAAGCAGCCATAAGCCTTCTCTACAGGTCTTTGTGTGCATATAGCCGGCTAAGTCGTGGACTTACAACTTGGACCTACGTTGTCTTATTCTACGGCTTGCACGTTCAACTTCTAAGTTATATTAAGCGAATACAAAATCTGTAATTAACTCCTAGTTGACCCAGAATATCTTATACACAGACCACCTTTTGGGACAGTTGACTGGCCAGTGTGGTGGACATTAGATGATAGCCCAAATTTATTAGAAGGTAAATTACTCATTTCTCTTAGGTAAATACCTAGGAGTGGCTTGATGGGTCATATGGTAAGTGTATGTTTAACTGTGTGAGAAACTGCCAAGGTATTTTTCAAAGTGGTTGTGCGTTTTGCCCACCAGCAGCGAGTGAGGGTCCCCCTCACTGTGCATCCTTGCTAGCACTTCGTGTTGGGAGGTGGTTTGTTAGTATCGTTCTTTTTAACTTAGCCATTTTAATACGAGGACATTCTCTAATTACTGGTCAACGCAGTTAAACTGAGCAAAAAACTTATTCTCACCAACAACGCAACTTGAATAGGTCAGATGAAATCTTGCCATTTCTTACTCCTGGTTAAAATGATAAGAGTATGTGCAGTCCTCTATTTGTTCTCGTGCCCAGGGCCCACAAATGACAGTGGTGAGGCTTTACTTACTACATCCTTTCCTCCTGCTCCAAAGTTGATTCTTTGAGGGTGTGTTGCTTTGGGGTCTGAGACCCTGCCTTGTGCGGAGCTACCGCCTCGCTCTGCAGCACCCTCTAGTGGACGTGGAGAGTTCAGGATTCAATGCTTCCTCTCTGCCTGCACTGCCCCTCTTCGCCAGGGCCGAAAAAGAGTCAGCATGCTCCTCTGGGAGGCTGTGCATAAACTTGAGACAGCTTGAGAAGTATTTGGCAAAAAAACACAAAAAACAAAAACAGAAAAACAAAAACAAAAACCTAATTCCTTATCATTGGTTTGTAAACAACTAAAACTGGTTAACTGGTTTTAGATCATATTTTTGAGATGTGAAGTAGCAGAGATCGGTAGTTAAGTAATATGACAATCGAAAGAATATTAAAATTAAATTTTTGGGGGCGCCTGGGTAGCGCAGTCGTTAAGCGTCTGCCTTTGGCTCAGGGATCGAGTCCCACATTGGGCTCCTCCACTGGGAGCCTGCTTCTTCCTCTCCCACTCCCCTGCTATGTTCCCTCTCTCACGGGCTGTCTCTCTGTCACATAAATAAATAAAATCTTTAAAAAAATTAAATTTTTGTACAAGGTTATAAGTATCTATAGAAATTTTTGTACACACAAACCAGAAACTGCATCTTTAGGGGTGGTCAACATGGCACCCCAAGAGACTGCCAGTCCCTGGTCTAGAAGACAGAACCTGTGTTTAGGTAGCTTTCTCTGTAGGAGACCTAGCATGGCTCCCTGGGCCAGCTGATGGAATGGTGGGTGATGCCGTGAATAGTCTATGAGCAGCTGAGCCTTCATTCCCCAGACTGTCACGATGGGAAACCTTACTGGATGTAGCAAATGGTAGCATGCTCTATTTTCCCATCACTGGTGAGACTTTGGGTAGAGCTTCCGGTCAGGGATGAGTTCAGGATCCTGAAATCTGGAAGCAGGGCTCTGGAGAAGGCTGGCCTGTGATGGACATTGGCCGGCCTCTCCTCATAGGGGAGAGGAAGTGAGTCTGAGGCTAACTTGCCCTGACTGATTCTAAACTTTTTAGGAGATTGTAAAGAACGCTACTAGGGAAAAATGGACTGCCTCATTTTCAGATTCCACAAAAAAGGCACTCAATAGATAAAATGTTGCCTCTTCCTGCCCACAGGAATGTGTCCCCACAGGAGCAGTGTTGTTTTGTCATCTACCAAATGCGGGCTGGGCTAAAATATTTCCTGACATGGCATTTGGGGAACCTTCAAATATTTAAAGGCATTCATCTCCCCTCTCAGTTATTTATTCTTTTGGGGAAACACAAAAACCTTGAGAAATGTCCATCTTTCTTTCTATATTTTCTTTACTGAATTCAAGATCTCAACTTTTTTTTTAGCCCTTCTCATACATGTGGGCTATCATCTAATGCCCATCGCACTGGCAAGTCAGCTTCTCCTTCGGCAGTCTGTCTGTAAGCTATTCTGGGTCAACAAGGGGTTAATTACAGATTTTGTATTCGCTTAATGTAACATAGAAGTTGAACGTGCAAGCCGTGGAATAAGACAACGTAGGTCCAAGTTGTAACTCATCTCCTTAGCCGGCTGTTATACTCTCTTGAAATCTGGATGGACTGCCAGCCCATTTCCTTATTTATTTATCTTGGAACGTGCTTGACTGTTTGTGTTATTCCTTTCATGTATACAAACAGTCAAGCACTTTCAAAGGTAAGTAAATTTACCCAACTGGTCTCACAGTAACTTTGGGCTGCATTTTATTCGTGTAATAAAATGCTGTATAATCTTGGGCAAGGAATTTATCCTCAATGACACTTTTGCTTTAAACAAAAACTTTTTAATTGAGATGTAGCAAACATTAAGTGTATCAATCTCCGTTGCACAGCTTGGTGAGTTGTTGTCTACACCCACATAATCACAGTAATTATTGTTGTGTTTTGCTCTTGGAAAGACAAATATACATTTAAAGTTCAGCTGCCTGGTGGTTCAGTATACAAAACATGCAAAGACAGTGGTACTCCAAGTTGCATCTAGAATACTTAACAATAAATCAAAGTGAATATTCAGATACTAGCAAAATTCCATGACAATTTTTGCTTGCATGGCTGACACTGTTACACTAAGCCTCTGTGAGGTTAGCCTAGATGATCTGGAGATTGAGTGTACCCTACGCTTTGACCAAATAGTTCTCTCCACATTTGCCTGGGTTACATTGCTCGAATATGTGACCTACAGTCTTGGGTGCTGCTATGAAGCCATTGCCATATCAAGCGACGACAGCTCATCTTACAATGAAAACAGTACACAGGATTGCCTGAAATCCGCCTCTCCAACAGCCACATAATTAGTGGGACCTGGACGGTGGTGCAAATCTGGATGGCACAGCATAATGTGAAATTATTTACACTGATTTCGTCATTCTTTGGCCAGTGAGGAAGACTGAGAAATAAAAATTAGCTAGGATGGTAAAAAAAAAAAAAATCTGTCCTGTCTTTCATCTGACTAGAATAAAAAACCAAGGTAAAGCTAGTTGCAGAGTTAATAGAAAACAATATTTCCTCCAAGGACATGCTTCAAAGTGTCACAATAACTCCTCCTTTGAGTGACCACTGCTTTCTTACTTACCCAGAAACTTTGCTGTTTGAACTGAGACTGGTTAAGAACAAAGCATCTCACTCTTGCCCAGAGGGTTTAAGTCCCTTTCACACAGAGGAGCAGTCTTAGTTTCCAACCCAGGGGCAGAGCTTGAGATAAGAAGTGTCTACACTCAGCATTTCATGTCCATCTTAACCTTGCAGTTTCCAAGGAAACGGGACCCTGCTTTCACTTTGCAGCTCACACTTGACGTTGACTTCTTTGAGTTTATCACAATTCCACTTCAGTTAAATTATACTTAATTCTACCTTTCCCCCAAACCCTAGAATAATCTATTTTTTCCTTTGTCTGGTGCCATATCCCATGATTCTCTGGTGTGTGGTTTCCCTCTTTCCAGTGGATTAATAAATCTGCTTCAGTTGGCCTATGGGTTTGTCCTTGGAATGCTTAAGCTGATTAGGCTAGGACAGTAGGTTTCATTATTCCTGTTTTTCCAGACAAGGGAACTGAAGCTCAAGAAGGTTAAATAAAATATACATGGGGTCATGGATAATAAGTGGTTACAGAATTCAAACCAAGATCTGAAGTGTGATGAATGAAGCCCCATCCTTTCCCACTCTACCATGCTGACCCTCTACTTTTGCTTAACAACCCCACCCACTGTGAAGACACATAATCCCCTCAAGCCACATTTCTCTTCCTCCTCATAACTAGTATCCAGTTCTGACACACACCTCTGTTCCTCAAAGTATGGCTTCAGTTTTATAGTGTTCCTTTCTGCCAGGAAACTGAATGAGCCATCCAACAGTTAGTTCTAAGTTCCTTTCTTCCTCAGCCACACCAATCAGCAAATATTTCTAACAACACACTCTGAGTTTTTAGACTTGCATGCCTGTGCTTGTGCTGTTCCCTGACCTTGGAATTCCTTGCCCATAACTCTCTGCCTGTACAAATCTTAAAAAATAATAATAATAATATCAAGGTTTTTACTGCAAACATCAAAAACCATGCTAGTTTACTTTAGCAGGCAAGTACTTTACAAAGAATATTAGGTATTCTTTCACAGGAATTGTGAGCAGTTGAACCTTCATTGCCCAAACTGTCATTATGGGAAGACTTATGGGATGCAGCAAATGGTAGCATGCTCTATTTTCCCATCTCTGGTGAGACCTTGGGTAGGGCTTGGGTGGGTAATATTTCACAGAACCTTTGGACCAACACACTGACTTGAAGGCTACTCTATCGGATGGGTCCAGGGTAGGCAGCCCTGCTGCCAAGACACAGGTAACAGTTTCCATCTCTGACATTAGGGGGTGCTAGACCCTCTCTTGCTGCTGTTTTATAAGCTGGGTGTCGACCAATACCCTCACGTGGTGCCTTATTTACATCATGAGCCTCCAATTATGTGGCGGAATTTTCTAACCTTTGTCCATATATTATTACTTTCTAAAACATCAGCCATTCAGGAGGGTTGGGGCTCATTGTGGGCACGCACTGTAGAATGATTCAATTACTTGGGGCCCTTCCGGGTTGAATGACCTGCCAAGACCAAAGCCCTTGTGCAAAACACTTTATGCTGGGGACAGCCAAAGGGATCTGCTGGACCCTACAGTGGTCTCCTTCACCTTGCACCCCCGGCTTGAATCCATGCCTGAGTGGAGTAATCCCTTTCCTGGCCCCTTTCCTTGTCCCATAAGATGGGCTCCCTACACTTAGAAACAGCTTTCATATGAGTGGTCTTTTGCTTGTTTTATTCTTGTGATTTTGGTTTTGAAAATAGGCCCAGTGTCTTTGGCCAGTGGGTATAATTTCAATGGATTTGATGGATATGACAAATAAAAGGAGTGATGAATATTATGTAACAGCTGGCAGCCTCTGAATGGTTTTGGCTGTGATTCTGGAAAAGAATGAGGGAGGAATATGTTTACACACAAAGGTGAAGTTTGAATGGAGTCATCCTAACTTTCTTTTGGATATCAGTATTTCAGCAGGAGGCCAAAGCAGGATGGCACAGAGACCAACACAGTCCCTCTCCCCCAGGCTCCCTGCCTCTCTCACAGGACTGAAGAAGTTCCCAGACTTCAGACATTCTTACATGTTTCTGGCAAGGCATCCCCTCTTCCCTGCCCACCAACACCCATCTCGGTGGCATTATCTTCCTCTGTATAACTCAGTTACCACTAGACACCCAAGACTGCCTCCTCATTCCCCATCTCCCAGGTTCTCATTTCTGAAAGATCTGAATAGCTTCTTAAATGACTCCATCTCTTATTCCAGAACTCAAAATTCTTCCCCTGTGCCTCTGAAATTCAATGAATAGACAGGAAACTCTCTTCTTCCTCATGTTCCTTTCACTTTCTAGTCCTAACTGGCTCTTCCCTAAGGACACTGCTCCCACTGTAGCCCCCTGTGAGGGTAGCTGGTTTCTCTTCCACATTTCTTGAACCAGTGGGCCTACAACAGGACAGGTGTCCTCTTTGCTTCTTGTTGCTGCTTTCAAACCACCCTCTTCCATAAAAACAGGCAGCACTGAAATTCTTAATATTGGACTATATCATCTGCCACCTTCCTTTTGGCAGCCATTTACTGACTCCAGTGTCACTTCCCCTCCTGGCTCATTGTCACTTTCTCCGACATCATGTCTACTATGTTCTTGGTGATTTCAGTATCCATATAGATGAATCTTCCAGTTCACTGGACTTTCAGCTCCTTGACCTCCTCTCCTCCAAACATCTCATACTCCGTCCTACCTCAGCCATTCACTTGCATGGATGTACCACATGACCCTGTCCTTACCAAGAAGCTTATCCCCTCCACTACCTTAATTCCAAGCATCCCATTATCTGGGCACTACTTCTTATTTTATTTTATTTGCTTCTACCTATGTCTTCCTTCTCCATCCCATTGCCTTGCCTCCTCTTCATGAATAACCACTATCCCTAATTTTGCACTTTTAATTCCCCTGATATTTAAAATGGCTTTATCACATACGCCTCTATTCCTAAACAGTATATTGTTTAGCTGTTTTTTTGGAACTTTATATAAATGATGTCATACTGCAAATAGTGATCTGAAGTTTATGCTTCTTATATGCTATTCAATACACAAAATGTCTCCGTGTGGCTGTGTGCCATGGCTGTGGTTCGGCTTTATTGCTGTATAGTATTCTGTGGTGTGAATATAACAAAATTTATTCATTCATTCCTCCCAAGGCTGTCTCCACTTTTTTGATATTATTAATTCTGCTGCTATAAGTAGTTTGTACATATCTTCTGGTGCGTATTTGCTAGAGTTTTTCTAGGAGCGGAATCGATGGGTTCAACTTTACATGATGCTATGTTTTTTTCTAAAGCAATTGTACATCACTTCCTGTTATTCCACTAGATCCTGATTTTAAACTCTTTGCCATCACCAGGATCTATAACAATTGACCATACTATCTTCGTACTTCCTTCCGTTTCTATTTACCCAGCCTATAGTCCGTGGTCTGTCATATACTCATTCCTTCATATACACCCTCATTTCCTTTGCCTCCCTTTTCTTTGTCATGCTCATCTGGCAAAACCCTGGCTCTGACCACAGCCAAATCTCTGTACATGCACCCACCCAAGATAACATGGTTGCAGACAACTTTACAGCCAGGCTGTCTGTTCTCACTTTACATTCATACCATTCATCTCAGCCTTGCAGTCGCACTGACTTCCCTCATCTAGTAACTCTCCCATGCTTCCGTCTTATACCTTCTCCTGTCTCCTCAAACCTCTCTCACCTCTTGCTGCGTCCTCGCTCTCAGCAGATGGGCTTGCTCCCTTCTTCACTGAGAAAATAGAAACAATCCGAAAAGGTGCGCCATTGGCTCTCACTTCTGCCATGTTCATCTATGCTCGTTGTGTTATCCATGGCTAGGTACAAATCACTCTAAAACTTAGTGGCTTAAATAATGTCATTTATGATCTCACAGTTTCTGTGGGTCAGGAACCTGGGCACAGCTTAGTTGGGTCCTCTGGCTGTGGGTCTCTTAGTAGCTTCCTTTCAAGGGCTCACATACCTTGGTCAGTAAATAAATAGGCCAGTTATGCCCTGACCCTCAAGGACAAGTACTTATTACTAATAACGAGCTGGGTGAGAAAGGCCACACACGCTCCCCTCTTCTTACAGAAGATGCACGAGGCAAAATAAATTTTGTACTATTAGTAAATTGTAAAACTCTCCCACATTAAACTATTTTTTTCCTTAAATTACCTTTATGGTATTAGAATAATTAATAGACATCTGGAAAAAAGAAAGTGAAATTCTTGCCTCACCTGAGACCACAATAACTTATAGATGGATCAATGATTTAAGTGTAAAGAAAATAAAGTATAAAGTACAAAGTACCAGGGAAAAAAAGGAAATAATTTTTCTTATCATCTCACAATAGGAAGAAAAACCTTTTTGAATAGAGTACAAAATCCGAATGTCACATGAAAAAGATTCAATAATAATAAAAATGTCTACAGGGTGAGAAAAATAATGAACAAAATTAAATGACAAATTACAAACTAGGAAAATATTTTCAACTTATGTCATAGACAAAGGATATACAATATATGTAATTTGTATATAATTTATACTTTTAAAGCACTTGAGAAGTCAATAAGTAAAAGATCAATAATAACCTGATAACAAAACAGGCAAAGGACATGAACAGACAACTGGAAAGATGCTCAAATTCATTCAGTTACGGAAACGGGAGTTACAGCTACAATGCATACGCATACTTTGTGTTAGACATCATGCTGCATGGGTTAGATACAAGCATATGTTTATATATTAAAATGTTACAAGTATTGGACTCATTTCCTCCTCTCAACAACCTTACGAACGAGGTACTCTTGTTATTCCCATATTGTAAATAAAGACACTGAGGCTCAGCAGTTTGCTCAAAGACAGCGGAAAAGGAGCAAAACCGCTGTGCTTCTCTCTTTTTTGCACTTGCAGAAAGTGATACGAGTACAAGGATGTTGACTGCAGAGCACGACGCAGGGCAAGCCCTGGGTACGCGCTGGCTCAGTAAGTAAGGAAGTGCTGCTTGTAACATCAAAGATGGGCACAATCTACCTGCCCCAGGAGGAAGCGGATTAAGTAAATACGGCACAGTTAAAAGAATGAGCCACTGAGCGCATCCATAGGGAATCATTTTCAAGATTGATTACTGAGAAAAGCAAGATGCAGAAAAGGATGGGTGACATGCGTATCAATTCCGTCATATAAGGGACATATTTGTACAAGAGCGGTCCATCTCTGGAGGTATTCACAAGAAGTCCATAAGGAGGCTTTTCTCCCAAGAGAAGAACTAGGTGGCTGGCTGACAGAGGACAAATGGAGAGTACCTTGCATTATATTGCACCTCTCCTATGTTTTTTTGTTTTCATGTGTGCATCTGTTACCTATTGAAATGAAGGGAAAAAATGAAAAGTGAAGTAGTGGTAATTTTAAAAGAAATACAATAGTCTATAAGCAACAGTATGGAAAAATAGAGTATTACAGCCTGAGCTGTTCCTTCCTGACGATATTTAAAAGAACAAGAAGGAGTGGTTTTATGTGCAAAAACATAGACATGGTCCAGGGATGTTAATATAGCATAGAAGCCAGATGTTCTGGATTCATCTCTTGCTTTTGACTTTGACTGCTGGTGCCTGAGGCAAGTGAATTAAGCCAGTCAAATCTGGATAATAGTACTTAATGATCAACCTTCCCTCTGCATTGTGAAAACCAACGACTTGATGTTGGCGAAATGCTTTGAAGGTGCAACATTCCAGGGTGCAGGGCGGAGCCTGTTCAGGCCTGTGTGCTGTCATGGGAACTAAGACTCCGGAGTCAAGCCTTTGAGACTTCCAATCACCGTTCAGTTACACAAATGCTTTTAAAGTACCACTGCTTCCAAATGTTTCTTAAATGTGTGTGCCCAGAGAATTAGCTTATTTCAGTTGAGTTTTCTGCAAGCACTGCCAATGGTCCAGTGAGTACATTTTGAATGTAATGATTTCAGGAAAATGAGTTCTTTGGAGGGAAAGGAAGTGAGGCTTAAGACATCACAGTGTACAATTCAATAAGGAAATTGCAAACCCTTTAGAAAATTACCGTGAGTTTAGGGGCTGATGTTAGTTTCTTAACAATGTATATTAAATGAATCTATAAAAATAGAACATTCCCAAGCAGAAATGTATAGTCTAGGAAAAGAAAACTGATGGAAATGAGAAGGTTGGTAGGTAGCTCTCCATGGGTCTCTCACGCTTCTGCTCATCTTGTAAGCAATGCGCCAACTATCCTTCTGTCTTGAGTATCTTTTCAAGGATGTTCGTGGAGTTAACAGCCTTGGAAGACAGAGACAGTGTTTTCCTCCAGAGCAAAGACAGGTTTGCCAACTGTGCCTTATCAAAGATCAGAGTTCTCTAAATTCCCTGTGCCTTTTCTGTGGTGCAATACAACATATCTAGTTCTTTTCACGTCACTCGTGGTAACTGGGGCTTGGGTCTCCTAGTATCTTCCTTTCAAGTGCTCGCATACCTTGATTAGTAAATAAATAGGCCAGTTATGCCCTGACCCTCAAGGACAAGTACTTATTACTAATAACGAGGTGGGTGAGAAAGGCCACACACACTCCCCTCTTCTTATAGAAGATGCACGAGGCAAAATAAATTTTGTACTATTAGTAAATTGTAAAACTCTCCCACATTAAACTATTTTTTCCCAAATTACCTTCATGGTATTAGAATAACTAACAGACATCTGGAAAAAAAGAAAGTGGTGACTGGGGCTTGATGAACTTGTGCCAATATGCTGATACTCTGGCTACTGCTGTCACTGTGAATACTAAACTGTCTTTTGTCTCCGACCCAGGAGTTTCGTATCTTCTACCAGTGTCCGTGAAACTGTGATCAAGTGACTTCTTAGCTTGCAAATTGAGTAATATCTCAGGTTCTTCACAGTTCTTGAGAGAAAAGTACTCTCTAGATCGATGCTATACAATAGAAACGCAGCGTAAGCCACTCATATGAGCCACATACATAATTTTCAGTTCCACAAAAGCCACAATAACAAGCTAGAAACAGGTAAAAATTAATTTTAACAATATGTTTTATTTAACTCAATATAATCTATCTGAAATATTATCTCAACATGTAATCAATATAAAAATTACTAATAAGCTATTTACATTCTTTCATTAGTACAAAGTCTTTAAAATCTGGGTGTTTTTAATACTTACAGTACACCTCAGTTTGTACTAGCAACATTTCAAATGCTCGGTAGACACTAACTGGCTTTCATTTTGGACAGTGCAACTCTAGGCTGTAAAATATGGTAAAATGAAAGTAAAAGTTTTCAAGCCTGAAATAGATTTAAAAAAAAAACAAGTCCAGAATGTCAGGATATCACTCATCAAACCTGTCACTCTGGGGACTCTGAACCATGTCCCGCATGTTCCAAATTTTAAGTCTGACAAACCTGTCAGGAAATCCTTCATGCATTATTTAATCCTCCCGTGCCCTTTAAGGTACGTTCAGAATGGTTGGTTCTCCTGCAGCTGCATGTAATAAGATAGGAATGTAGGATAAGAGTCATTAAAGACAAATTTGCTACCAATCCATCAAGCCATGCCTTGTCCCCTTGTTTCCAGAAACTGAAATTTAAAGGTACCTTCACTTTTTCTTTCATTTTCTCCTTTGAGAAGTGTATCTGCCTAGCTAGAGGAAGGGGGACATTCCTAAGCTCAGCCCGTATTATATTACTATTTGAATCAGAGATGAGTACTTACACAATTTTGATGAATGAAAAATGAATGACTTTAGCCAGACTCACTTTGCCTCAAATTTGCTCAGCTGCCCTGCCTAGTCCCCAGGGTTGCCACGTGATCATAAGGAATAATGGCAGCAACGGGGTGTTGGCAAAGGAAGAGGGAGAGCCTGAGATGTAAGCCGCACACGATGATAAATATAATGATCTCTACTTACTCTATAGTGTTTGCTAAGCAGCATTCTTCGGACCTCCGAATCTTGCGTGGGTTTGATTATGGTAAAATAAAGTAGATAACTGCAAAACGTTTATCGCGGGGGCTGAGGAGATGGAACCCAAATAATATTGAGATGTAAAAGCAAGAAACACGAGTTTACAAGAATCACACACACTGCTTCTCATATATCCTCAAAATCCTCCATAGATGGAAAATTGTAGAAGTTAAAGAATTTTATTTTAATGTTCTAACCTCATAAAATCCAATGTTCGAGAAAAGGACTTGAATAAAAATATTATAAGATTTCACCTAAAATTTATACAACAGAATCCTTTTTGGAACAATGTTGGCACAGGGAAAAGATGTGTAATCAATCAAACTCTTTGTAATTAGGGTCCTGTAACATTGGCAGTAGATGAATTAAAAAACGACCTAAAGTGTCAGGCACCGTACGTACAGAATAGTATCAGTCCTCAGATCCCAGACCCTGGTTGCCTCAGGGCCTCCCCATGGGTCTGTGGAGGAGACACTCCTCCTTGGGAGGGGTCCCACTATGGGCACAGGGGAGGATTCACCTCCACGTAGATTTTCCACCAATCGATGACCTATTGTTACTCATGTCATTCTATTCCATTACGTGAAGCTGGCATTTGGTCTAAGGCTCTCACAGAGGCTCTGCCTTTCCTTCATAGTTCTATTCAAGAACTACTACCAAGGTGCCTTGGGGACATTGTGTCCTCTTTTGTATGGACCCTTCTCTTTTGCCCAATGCCCTGACTTCCCAACCCTCTCCTCAAGAGTCTCTTCATTTCTTCTATTGCCCTGTGTCCTAGTAGCACCGCACTCTGGGTTTCATATCTAGGCTTTAGCCAGATCCTTCCCTGGTTTTGGACCTCACCCATGTTGACACCTGGCCCCTACCAGACTCAGCTTGTCCTGCTTACCATTTGGCTTCAGTTGCTACGTCTTTGGGTAACAGGCATGGCACCCTGCATCACCGCCCAGCTGGGTGCTCTTCTAGGCAGCCATTAACTTTGCTGGCAGTTGCTCCTTCCTTGTATTAGATCGTCTTTCACTCTCATTTTTCCTCTGCTATTCTCTCTTCTTCCCCTCCAATGAAATGACAGTGAGCTATAGTAAAAAGCCTACAGAATTTGGAGTTAACAAAGACTCCAGATTGGACGCTGAATGTTGGATTCCATGGTGCCACCTTGCTGTGCAACCTTGGCAATACTTAACATCTAAGCTGGGTTCTTCATCTGTAAATTTGGGATGATAACAATCAGTGCATATGTTTCTTGTGATGATAAAAAGATGTGTGAGGGCTAGTGTACAAGAGCCAGACATAAACTGACACATGAGCATGGCATGTTTGAAGGACAATGAGTTGAGTGTTCTAGAATCAATTGACTTTTTGTTGGCTGGACTCTTTCTGCCTGAATTGGATTTAAAAAAAAAAAAAACACAGATATATATCTTGTAACTCCTGCTATGTGACATTACTACATCTTTGACATGGTCTGCTTTATCGTTCGTATTCCTTTCAGTAGTATCTTGACCATCACCATCGGGTATTTCCTGGCTTGGGTGGAACAGAGAGTTCCTGCTGGAGTCATGGCACATAAACTTCCCAAAAGAGGGCCTCAGATGTTGGGAACCCCTGTAGGTTTTTGACCAGGAAATCCATAGCGTGAAAGAAAAGTTGTAGGAAAGCCTGATACCCAGTGTAACAGAACTGCTTGGGAGCAGGGAAGCTAGTCTCAGAACATTTGACAGATCTGAGGCTCTACATCCTGTCTGTGAGGTTTTGTACAAATTGCTTAGCTCTTCAGCTTTCGTTTCCTTGCTTTAAACATCTTCTGAAGCTGTTCTCAATCCAGAGGGATCCTATTAAAATGCTGATCAGATCACATCATTCCGCTCAGAGCCTTCCAATAACCCCTTCCATTCAGTGGGAAAGTCATGATCCTTGTAGACACCGACCCAAATGCACTTTCCTTTCTCAGCTCTATTTCCTTTTTTTTTTTTTTAAGATTTTATTTATTTATTTGACAGAGAGATGGACATCCAGTGAGAGAGGGACCATAAGCAGGGGGAGTGGGAGAGGAAGAAGCAGGCTCCCAGTGGAGGAGCCTGATGTGGGGCTCGATCCCAGGACTCTGGGATCACGCCCTGAGCCAAAGGCAGACGCTTAACGACTGAGCCACCCAGGTGCCCCATCAGCTCTATTTCCTTTTTCCCCTAACATGCAAAGCCTCTTTACAAAACATTTAATTTACTTATTTGATATGCTTATTGTCTATTATCTGTCTCTCCCTACCAGACTGTAAGCTCTGCGAGGGAGGACTATTCTGGTCAGTGCTCTAGAATAGTGCCTGGCCAGTGTAAGTGCCATTTGTTGAATGAAAGAAGAAGGAAGGAAGGAAGGAAGGAAGGAAGGAAGGAAGGAAGGAAGGAAGGAAGGAAGGAAGGAGAAAGAAAGAGAAAAGAAAGAAAAAAGAAAGAAAGAAAGAAAGAAAGAAAGAAAGAAAGAAAGAAAGAAAAGAAAGAAAAGAAAGAAAGAGGAAGGAAGGAGGGAGGAAGGAAAGAAAGAAAGAAAAGAAAGGAAGGAAAGTATTTCCCCAGCCAGGGGTAGATGGTCTATACCTCTTCTAAGTTCCTAGATCACTTTGATGGCTACTCTCTTATGCTACTTATTAGAGTCTAAATTATGCTGTGCTATTTTGAGATTTGCCTTAGTCCCTTAACCAGAGTGTAAATTCCCTGATTGGTAATGGTGTCTTATATCATTTTGCGTTACCCTGAAAGCCTAGCCACGGTCGTTAGTGCTCTTATTGGGGGAGAAATACCTCTGGAATTCTGGGCAATGTTCTCTGTCTTCACCTCACTCCTCTCTCCACCATTTCTTTACTGAGATTAAACTTTATTATCAAAAATTAATTGGTTAAAGATCTGGCCTTTCATTTTCAAGAACAAATGAATTTAATAAATACCACTTAATAAAATCCATTAATAAGTGGTGAAATTTAATTTCTGAACATAATATTTACATTTTCTTCTCAGAAGAAATAAAAACTTGCGCACTGGCCACCTTCTTTAATGTGGTGGTGAGTATCAGAATGACATGGGTTTGGTGGCAGAAGCCGCTCCCTCTCCACCTGTTTCCCCTTCCCTCCACGTGGCCGCATTGCACAGGAGTGGAAATGGGGCTGCTTCACCGGCTCCTTCCCCTGGGCCTCCTCGGGGCTGCAGCCTACCCTGGAACAGTGTGGCTTAAGGGCGAAATCAAAAGAAGTGGAAAAGAGCCATTTAAGAAAAGAAGCAGACAAAAATACAATTCTTTCTCTTTTATTACGTAGGGAATTACAAAAATGTGCTTAAAGGGACGTTTCTCTTATTTGGATACTAAACTTCATCAGCTTTTTGCCCAACTCGTGATCCCAGTAACTGATGTCTACTAAAATTTGGGCTTGTGTAAATCTAAGGAAGAAATTCCTGAACTTGAGCTTCCCACACAAATAGCATGAATGAGCCCTCAGTCAGCGTCTATGGCGTTGAAAGAAAAAGAAGGCCCCTCTTGCACCTCTGACATAGGCGTGCTGAGAGCCCCTGGGGCCCGAGTTCATCACTGCGCCCCCCCCTTCCTGGAAGGCGGATGTGCAGTTGTCAACGTTTGGCTGCTGCCATCCTCATTGCTCAACACCGAAGCCCTGTCACTTTTATTTGATGTTTCTATTTGAAACTCTTGTGTTCTCCTCAGGACCCCAAATGGCACAGGGAGGTCTGCATGCTTCTCTGGGTCCCTCGGGGGGACACTGCCCTCTGTGACATGCTCAGGGACTCGCCCTTGGAGGAACACGCATTTCCCAGGCTGCTGGGCGACATACTGGCCGGTGGGCTGCAGGCTTCAAAGGCCCGGATGAGCCCCTGTGGCAGGTCAGCCCCTGGAAGTGCCTCTGATGTGAACAGACACCTGGACAAACACAAAGGATGCAGGATGGTTCTTTACTCCCGCGGCACATCTCCCTGAGCGAAATGTGTCAGAACCACCTTCTGGTTCTCAAGGCTCACAGCATAAAGAGGCTTTTGTGTGGTTGGGGGCTGGGGCAGACGGTGCGAGTTGGGTTAGAAGCTTCTCCGAGCTAGGTCTTTCATCTTCAGACGCTGAGCCAGCCGGTGCATCTGGGCCTTGCCGTGTCCAGCAGGGCTTGGCCCCTCCGTGGTCCCTTGCCCTGTCACAGCCACCTCTGCCTGTCGTGGGAGATTCTCAGCCACACCGCCACTGACCGATGTTCCAGAGTGTGCGTGTATCGCTTTTCGGCGCCGGGCTCAGCACCTGATCCCGTAGGCACACAACGAATACTTGTTGAACGAACAAATGAGATGCTGAAAGAAACCCCGGAACAATTCTAGAACAAAGCTATATTTTTAGGAGTTGAACCACTTGTCTTTGTTTGGATTCTTACGCTCCACCCCCTGACCTCCCAAGGAGACTCTGAAACACGGGTGTGAGTGAAAATAGTTCATTTGGGAAGTGATCCCCGAAACACCAATGAGGGAATAAGGAAGTGGGGCAGGCTGGGGAAAGCAGCCAACAGAGGCCACCTCATTTAGCAAATTGCCTCTGTGAGCAACTGGAACGTAACCTGCTGGGGAGCTGGGGGGGGGGGGAACTCGCCTCAGAGGGACCTTACCCAGAGAGGGCAGGGGCCCAGGTATGCATGTATCATCCTTCAGCTCCTGCCAGGCATTGACAAAGGATGGCTCTCAGGGGCATCGTCAATCCCAGCCTGCTTTGTGCCCAGGCCGAGTGTGCTCTGGGGCCACAGAACACTTCCAGTGAAGGTATGCACTGGCAGTTGGAAGCCAGGCTGCTGGGCGCGTAGACTGTAGAGGACATTTGCAGTGTCTACACCACCGTCCCACCTACTCCAGTGTCCTTTCCCTCCATTTTTCTCTGTACAATTCTCTGTCAGGGGCCACTGAAGGCCACTGGCTCCTTCAGCCCTAGAGATAATAGTAAGTTCCAGAGACTACAGCCCAGCCGGACGAGTAATCTCCACTGTCTTGTTACTGTTACATTAGTGGTGCGGCTAATATGCATGTGCATTTCAGCAAACCACAGGCTAACTTCCTCGCACTGCATTTTGGTGGTCTGTGATTCTCCCGCCTTCGTATCCAAATCTCACTATCTGTGCTTTAGGACTCACAGCATTGAAGAAACAATGCTTGGGTTAAAAATTGAAGGGACTGGGAAGTTTAAAGAACAGTAACGTTATAATCCAGAGGAATCAAACATACTTAATAGTATTATCATGTCATTTCTCCCAAAACCTGACATATTGGACCTGTGACAAACCTTAGGTATGGTTTAAATGAGCTCGTTTTATAGACAATGAGACCAACCAGCAGAGATGGGAAATGATTTGTCCAAGGTCACACAGCCGGTTAGAGGCAGGACAAGATGAAGGCCTCCTCACTCCATCCCTGTCCCTTTGCTCTGCTGCTGTTCACACTAACCATCTCCAAGCTGTTACTCCTCGCAAAATCTCTGGAAGGTGTGTGTCTGGGTAGTCAAAATCTATACATTACAGACTTTACCCCCCCCCAAAAGTAATTTCTTTGATTTTTTTTTTAGTAACTGCTCTCATCTTGGTCCTGGAACTTCATTGTCACACACACACACACACACACACACACACACACACGCTAAAGTTTCAGTGTAAAATATCTGAGCTTCCTAGGGACTGATTAACGAGACCACTGGTTTTACTTTGTCAACAGTCCAAAATGAGTAATTTACATTTCTCATGTTCATGAAGAAACTCCCTTGCTGGCCTTTAGGGCACGAAGGCCACCCTGGCCATCTGAATATTGGTGACATTTAATCTGAGTGGCCTCCATCTCCATGGAAATTCCAGATCTCTCTTTTGGTTATAACATTGGAGATCTCTTTTAAGAGACAAATAGATTTTTTGAGATTGTGTCGTGTTAAATGATTACAACATCCTGTGACACATCTAAAAGAATAAAGCAGAGAGCTGGCTGTTCAAGAAATAGGAGGCAGGGGGACAGCCAGGGTGTTGGGGAGGTGGGGTGAGGGACAGCAAAAGGAGGTGTGGGAAGGATGCTTAAAGCATGAGGGACTTCCAAGAAGGGCAGGCATGGCCAGGGCTGAGCAGCAACCCAGTGTGAGGGCCCTGAGAGCTTGGGAAAGGGAGCTTTGAGTAGGATGGAGTCCAAAGTCACGTAATAGAACCATTTCCTATGCAGTGACTACTTGGGTGGGTGGGGTGGGGGGTGACACTTGGACAGGCAGAGTGAATATTGAGGCTGGTGCTCACCATCTTCAGAGCCAAGAGGTGGCTTTCTAATCCTGTCTGCACTCACATGGGAGCCAGAACCCCCTCTCCTGACCCCCATCCAAAGCTCATCATGCCAGGCACAGATGGCATTGCCCATCAGTGCCCAAGGGCCAAGGGGTAAATTTCAAGGCCTGTGCAGTCCTCTCGGAGCTGTGATTTCCTTTGATTCTGTTGTTCTTGTTCTATCCGAGTGGGACTTCTGTTCCCATTCTGAAGGCCACTGTTAAGTCCTATTCACTCTCAATGGCTCATTTAGTTCAGTGGGGGGTTTGGGTTTTTAGAAGGTTTCCTCTTTTAAATTCTTTTTTTTTCTTTTCCCCCCTTTTTAAAAAAGGGGTCATAAAGAGCTTTAAGATGCCATGCATGAAAAGCTCTGGATAAATGCAGCTTGTACTGGATTGTAAAATACTGTATTGTTCCAAGCTTAATTCCTTGTGTGAGACCGGAATCGGTAATTTGCTCGTCCTGAGGCAGAGGCCTGGCAGCAGCGGGCTGCGGACTGCGCGCAGGGATGGGCGCCCCTGGAGGCCGCAAGGGAAACTGGAGGTCTCGAAGAGAAATTCTCCTGGTCCAGACTTGGTTTTCCTGACTTTTGTGTTAAGGTAAAAGAACATTTTTGTGAAAAAACATAGCTCTGCTCTCTAACGTGGCACTTTTAAGGGCTGGATCGGCTGCTATCTACGGTCACACAGAGTTCTAAATCAGAGAAAGGACCTCCTCCCAACCTTCCTGCTCCGAAACTCTCCCTGGCTAGTTTGTGACCGTATTTGTGTGTGGGGGGGAGTCTCCCATGTCTGAGTTGTGGAGACAGTTGGCCCCGAAGGTCCTTTTCTCTCCCTTGGCATCCAGGATAAGAGGCTGCCGTCTCAGGCCAGCGGGATGACTGAGTCTGCCTCCCATCTGCCATGCTTGGCCCTGCCTCCTTGTCATTGCTTCTTTTGGTCCTTGCTTGGAGTACTCCTCTCCCCATCTTCCTCTCTGGCTAGATCAGGCCTCTCTGCTTGAGAATAAACAACCCTTTTGAGTTTCCCACCTCTTTGGTCTCTGTGGTAGCCATAGTCAGGATTGCACATTTTAACCCATTTTGGGCTGTTTGGTGCCCAGGTTGGACGGTAAGCTGCTTGAAGGGCATACCTTTCCCACAGTTGGTATCTGTCATATGTGCTATCCTACATGTCCAGTACGAAACAAGAACTTCATGAGTTCCCCGTTTGGATTTTTTTATTGATTGATTGGCTGATTGATTGATCGATGGACTGATAGGAGCCCAGACACCCCTTGCTCAGATGCGAAGTGTTTTGCTCAGCTGACCCCACATGTTGGCAGAAGTGTCCCCTGGGCTTTCACATCCACACATGCTGTTTCACCCCCACTTCATCTCAGGAGCAAGATTCAGCCTATGCTCCAGTTTCTGGAAAAACATCCACTCGTGCCAAATGTTCTGTGAGTCTTAGTAGATTTTGTACACCCGGGGATGGCGGGAGGGCTCCATTGGCAGCGTGTTGCACGTCACCATCTCCCCGTGTCCATGCTACAGAACGATCACAGAGTCCTTGTGCATCAGTCCCTGCACCAACAACTGCTGTCGATCTAAAATGTCTACTGGGACTCCACTATGGAAGGTGTCTAGAAGGACGAGAAAAAACTAAAATTTCCTGGGACGATGAGAAGAGACATCATGGATAACTTGTAGTCAGCGTGCAGGGGATTTCGCTCCTCTACCTCCCACGTGCCGCAACAGGAGTCGCTCCCCCAGCCCTCGCAGAGCACCTCGCAGAGCCTCATGTGACCTGAAGATAGCTCCTTTAGGGTCAGGCCTCCCACCCTAAGTAGTTTATGGAAGTGTGTCTTCTAAACAAATCCCATGCTTTCTCCAAGAATAATCCCAGGGAATTCTCCTCACTCCCCTTATTCTCACCGTATCAGTACTGCGAAGGGCTGAGTTTGCCATCTCTGGATCCAATTATTGAAAGGGTTCAGCAGAGAATGCAGCCGCTAACTCAGGGTCGAAGAGGTTCTAAGTATCTCCCGCCCCCAGCCTTTGCACGGTGGGATACCAAGAGGGAGGTCTGGGCCCCCTGGAAGTCTGGGCATGAAAAAGTAAACAGATCTCCGGGACACGGAGCCCCCGCCCCCGCCCCCTTCTCCTCCCCCTCCCCCTCCCCCTCAGGAGCTGCTGACTTGTGCGTCGCTGGCCAGGGGCTGCCCCTCTGTCCCAAGCCTCCAGCTGCTTGGTTCAATTCCTTTCGGTGCCTTCTTCCTGCCTCACGGAAATAGCAGTTTTACAGTCATGTATTTTGGCACAGCAGAGATTTCATGTTAAGAAAAAATAGAACTGGTGCTGGGTCATTGCGATTGAACCTCTCACACCGTTTTACACTTGCTCTGAAAGAGCCCTCCTCTCAACTCCAGCTCCCAGGCTCCCCTCGCTTGTGTAGCCTTTTGTGCCTCTCGTTTGTTTTTTCTGCTCTTCAGATGTGCGCACAGTTTAAATAACATTCCTTCCTCAATTTGTCCCTTCATTTCCCCAGCTTCTGTGCTTGGGGCTCTCCAGCTCCCATCCTTTTTCTTTCTTGCTAATGTTCTCTTCTCCATCCTTTGTTGACAGGCCAATTTATTCAGCGCTGGCCTCCCCCTTCCTCTCCTCCCTGTTTTCCATTCCTCGCACTCCTCTTGACAAACACTCGCCAAACAGTGTATGTGTGTGTGTGTGTGTGTGTGTGTGTGTGTGTGTCTGTGTGTGTGTGTGTCTGTGTGTGTCTGTGTGTGTGTGTGTGTGTTTGGGATCTGGGAGAATAAAATCTATTTTTGTCCCCATATCCCTGAAGAGGTGGAAAGAATATCTCTTCCTCCCTCACAAATTCTCCAAAATGTCCAGTGTGGCCAGTTGGACACAGGCTCAATTTTATGCATAGGTTAAGGGCTGTGCGATTTGCAGGGTGCTGGGAAGGCCATTGCAGCAGTCACTCTTGGTGGTCTGCCCATCAGCCATTTCTCCCTTTCTCCTTCCTAACTGAACTCTGGCGGTGGGCTCTAGAGGAGGTGGGCTCTATCCCCATTTCCCCGCTGTGAGCCATGATTGGTCTAACTGATCTTGAGAGTTCCATTCCCCCTTGTCCCTGATTGGTGTAGGCATGGGCATGCGAAACAAATCTATCCAATGAGAACGAAGAAGTCTCTGGAGGGGGGGGAGCATCTGGGAAAGATTTCCCTCTATCTTTAAAAGATAACATGGAGAAATAAAAGTCCTTCTTAATGCCGTGGTATGTTGTCTGGAAGCTGTGATGTTGAGAGCTGCTATAGCTTCTTGAAAACACGAGAGGCCCCAGGGGAAAGCCATTCTACTGAGAATGGCAGAAAGAAATATGAAAAGGAGTCGAGACCTTGACATCCTTGTACTGCTGAACTGTCTTACTCTGGATTTCTTGTTTTTGAGATCATCAACCCCCTCCCTTTTAAGTCATTTGTCTTTAGTTAGTGCTTTCTGTTCCTTGCAACTTAAAGTATCTTTAAACACGTAGCTTTTCTGACCAAAAGTGGTTCCTCTCCATATATACCGTCTTTCCCCTGTTTAGCTTGTGTGCGACACACAGATCATAATCATAATAACAATAGCTACTAATTTCATATCTCTTTTCATGTGCCAGGCACTGTTCTAAATGCTTAAAATAACGTAATTCATTAAGCCCTTATAAAAAGCTATAAGATAAGCACTCTTATTATTCCCGTTATACGAAAAAAGAAACTGAAGCATAGAAAGATTGAGGAAATTGCCAAAGATCCCACAGCTGGTAAGAGACCGTGGTGGGGTTTGAATCTGGACAGCCTGGCACCAGGGTCTGTCTTCTTAACAATGACTCCATCAGCTTCTAGGAGTTGAACAGACTGGGAGCTCTAGACTCTGGTTCCCCTGGGAGAACATGTACTCTGTAAAGTCAGCTGCCTCGCCCTCCCTTGAAAGAGGAGCAGTCCTTGCACCTCCTCATGAAAGTCTCTTCTCCAAGGCGAGGAAGCCCATGCCAGTTTTGTGAGAGCCAGGGTTCGTGGCTCCCTCACTTTGCCGCTGATGGTGTTGGGGCCAGTGCCCATCAGGTGTCTGAGAAATGTGAGCCAGAGGCCACCATTCTTTTTTTTTTTTTTTTTTTTTTTTTTTTTTTTTTTTAAAGATTTTATTTATTTATGTGACAGAGAGACAGCCAGCGAGAGAGGGAACACAGCAGGCGAGTGAGAGAGGAAGCAGCAGGCTCCTAGCGGAAGAGCCCGATGTGGGACTCGATCCCGGAACGCCGGGATCACGCCCTGAGCCGAAGGCAGACGCTTTAACGACTGCGCTACCCAGGCGCCCCAGAGGCCACCATTCTTACACATTCTTTATTGCTATCAGCAGGATGAGTTGAACTGGACATTGGACAGCCTAAAGGCTAGCCCAGAGCCAGAGCTGGGGAACCTTCTCACTTTCCCTCAGATTCTTTCAAGATCCCTCTATAACTTAGGGACTGCTGGCTTTTGACCTCACTCAGGGGCCCCAGTCTACAGGACATGGAGATTTGTTGTTGAAGGGCCTTTAAAACCCTCCTGGTCCCATCTCCCCCCACCTCCTCTGGATCACTCAGGATCCGGTTGGGAGACAGAAGCGACATCAACTATTTTAAAAGAGAAAATTTAATATACATAATTGATACCTAGGCTTAAAGAATTGAAAAGGCAAAACGAGAACACAAAGGTATCATAGAGCAGCAACTGCAGGGAGCAGCTCCCATTCTTCTGCCTGTGGAGCGAAGGAAGAGGTTGGAATTACTGAAACTTAGAAACTTAGAGGAGGGGGAATTCTGAGGAGGGAGCCATGCTCTGCCTGTGCTGATGGAGCAAGGAGGTGTCGCTAGGGTGCTGCTGACAGGACCTTGAGGCCCCTGGAAACCAACCAGCAAATAGGAATGAGTGGGTCCGTTCTGCCTCCTCCAACATGGCGGTTGGCGTCCAGTGCTCTCTGTGGTGGAATCCAGCACTGAGCCAGATGACAAAGCAGCATGCAGAGTGTAGAAGGGGGGATTGAATCTGAACACCAATAGCTAATTCTCCCTCTCTCTGACCTTAAGTGTGGTGACCAGCTCAAGGGACTGCAAGGTGGACATCTATCAATGGGAATTCAATATAGTAAGAAAGCTTTAATTTCGCCTCTATCCCATTTGCATTGGAAGTGTAAGATACATGTGAGGGGGCAGCCACATGGAAGAGAGAACACTCTAGAAGGGCAGGTGCAGGTGGCTTAAAAAGCACATAGTAGAAGCTGGTAGGTGGTTTGGTGTAGGAAAGTTTCCCGTGTACTGAGGAGGAGAGCTTTTCTAAATTTTAGGTAAAACAAAGGAAGGAATTCGGTAAGAGTTTTATACCTATTACTGTCCCAGTATTAACACTGTCCTTCCAAAAAGCTCTCTGAAAAAGAAAACTTGTCCTCACCTCTTGAATCTCTGAGAGACTCCATTCCTGCTTATGGGGGAGGAGTGATGTGTTCCTGGAGGAATGGACACTTATTAAGGACTCTGCACCGAACTCTTTTCAGTTCTTTTACCACTTACCAGCCATGTAACCCTGGTCAAACCGCGTTACTTCTCTAAGCCCCAGGACCCACACCTATGAGATGAAAGTAATGCTATTTCGTAGAGCTAGAAGGATTAGGGAGATACTGGAAAGCTCTTGGCCTGGTGCTCTTCAGACATTGTCTCTCATTGTTTGTTTAAGTACTTTGCCCTTGTGTATAAATTTTAGAACCAGCTTGTCCATATTTACAAAATATTCTGCTGGCTTAATCTGCAAAAATCGATTAATGTGCCAACATCCTTTCGTGATTAAAAAACTAACAAACAAGCCTCAGCAAAAAAAGAACAGAATGGAACTTCTGCAACCTGATGAAGGACATCTATGAAAAACTCTCAGCTAATATCACACGTAATGGTGAAAGACTGAGTGCTTTTTCCCCGGAAGGTCAGGAACAAGATCAGGATATCTGCTCTTGCTACTTTCATTCAACATTTACTGGGCAATTAGGCAAGAAAATGAAATAAAAGGCATTCAGATAGGGAAAAAAGAAGTAAAACAATCTTCGTTCCCAAATGGCATGATCTTGTATATAGAAAATCCTATGAATTTATTAAAAAATTTATTAGAACTAATAAACAATTTCAGCAAGATTGCAGGATATAAGATCAATAAACAAAATCAATTATATATACTTTCTGGTACAATAGCATCAAAAAGAATAAAATATTTAGAAAAACTTAACAATAAAAATGAAAGATTTGTACACTAAAAATTACAAAATATTTTGGAAAGAAATTTTTAAAAATCTAGATAAATAAAAGTAGGTCTCAGGTTCATGGATCGAAAGACTTAACATTGTTAAAAATGACAACACTCCCTGAACTCATCTACAGATTTAACACAATGTCTATCAAGCTCCCAGCTGACTTCTTTATACGAATTGACGAGCAGATCCTACAATTCATATAGAAATGCAAGAAACCCAGAACAGCCAAACAACTTTGAGAAAGAATAAAGGCAGAGAACTATCACTACCTGGTGTCAAGACTTATTATAAAGTTCTAGTTATCAAGACAATAGGATAAAGATAGGCATGTAGTTTGATGGCATAAACTAGAGAAATATATGTATACATATACATGTGTATATACGTATATTTATATATATCTGATTTTTGACGGAAGGGCAAAGGCAATCTGGAAGCAAAAGGAAAGCCTTGTCAACAAATGTTGCTGAATCATGTAGATACCCAGAAGCAAAAACAAAAACAAACCACAAAACAAAATAAAAACAAATATATAATTCACAAAACTTAACCTGGATCTTCCTCCTACATGTAAAACGCAAACTGGAACATGTCTAGAGAAAAGGAGAAAAATCGTTGTGACTTTGGGTTAGATTTCATAGATATGATAGCATGAGTCACATTAATAAATGAAATTTCATCAAATTAAGAGTTTCTGCTCTTTGACATAAGAGAATGAAAAAACAAGCCACATCCTTGTGAGAAAATATTTACAAATCCCATATTTGATATTGCATGTGCATCGAGAATATATTAAAAAACACTCAAAACCCAATCATGAAACCAACACCCCAATTTAAAAACGGGCAAAAGCTTTCAACAGACATTTCATCAAAGAAAATGTACAGATGCTAATAAGCACACAGATAGATGCTCTTTATCACTAGTCATTAGAGAGAGGCACATTAGAACCACCTTGGGACAGCACTACAAATGTATTAGATCACCTAAATTTAAAACACTGACCATGACAAGATTTGGTGAGGATTTAGAGCAACTGGAACCCTCAATCGCTTCTAGTGGGAATATAAAGTGGCCCAAACCCTCTGAAAAAAAAGCCTGGCAATTTCTTAAGTTAAACATACAGTTACCATACAATGCAGCTGTTTCACTCCCAGGTATTTACCCAAGAAAAATAAAAGCATATGTTTCTACAAAAATTTGTAATGAATATTCGTAGTTTTATTTATAACAACCCCAACAGAAAACAACCTTGTGGTTTAGTTAAAAAAATTTAAATATATATATTTGGTCTTTGCCCCTGGTTCCTGGCACAGAGCTCCTAAAACCCTTGGAATTTCCTGAGTGATAGGACGCTCTTTTGTTCTTTGTAACAAGTCTCTTTAGACCATATCTGAGTTTATGCTAGTGAAGTACATTGCAGTGAAATCCCTAGTTAGCTTCAGGATAAGGACCCGTCACCAGAAAGATGAGGCATGTGATTAGAGGATTAGCACTTTAAGCCCTAATTCCTGACCTCCCTCCTGGGAAGGGAAAGGGGCTGGAGATTGAGTTCATTGACCAATGGTGGATAATTTAATCAATCTTGCCTACATCATGAAACCTCCATAAAATCCCTTAAACAATGGGGTTTGGAAAGCTTTCTGGTTGGCAAACACATGGCTATTTTAGAAGGGTAGCACATGGAGAGGGCATGGAAGCTCGACACCCTTCTCCCGCCCATTCCTCGCCCTATGCATCTTTTCCACCTCACTGTTTCTGAGTGGTCTCCTTCCTGAAAAACCGGAATCATAAATAAACTGCTTTCCTGGATTCTGTGAATCATCCAAGCACGTTATAACTGAAGAAGGGTCGTGGGAGGCTCAGAAATAGTATTCAGCTGGGCAGAAGTGTGGGTTGCACTGGGACTCCCCTTTTGGCTGGTGTCTGTCGTGGGGATAGTCTTGTGGGACTTACCCGGTGGGGTCCGTGCTAACTCTGGGTAGTTAGTGTCAGAACTGAATTGCCGGACACCCAACTGATACCAGAGAATTGGAGAACTGGTTGTTGGTGTGGGAAAAAGATATCACAAACCCAAATATCCATCGATAGACAGATGAACAAATTGCTATATAAGCATTTAATAAAATACTACCCAGCAATAAAAACAAATGAGCTATTAATACAGGCTACAATGTGGATGACTCTCAAAATAATTATACTGGGTGAAAGAAACAGACGAAAAGAAGTGTATGTTATATGAATCCATTTATATAAAATAGCAAATGTAACCTAATCTATGGTGGCAGAAAGCAGACTGGTGTTGGCCCGGGAGTGGGGGCAGAGGAAGGAATTACAAAGAGTCATGCGGTTTTTTGGGGATGGCAGATAATGGGTATATTCATTATATTAATTATAGCTATGGTTTCACACATATATATGTGTGTATTCATATATATATACATATATATACATATATATACATATAGACCTGTGAAACTTCCCCAATTATACATTATAAATATTACAGTTTATTTATTGTATGTCAATCATACCTTAATAAGTCTGTTAAAATTTTTTATATTCAAATGGTTATCTCTAGTTGATAGATTTTGAGAGTTTTGTTTACTTTTTTTTTTTAAAGATTTTATTTATTTATTTATTTAAGAAAGAGAGAGTGCATGAGCTGGGGTAGGGGCAGAGGGAGAGAGAGAGAGAGAACCTCAAGCAGACTCCACACTGAGCACAAAACCTGATGTGAGGCTGGATCCCATGACCCTGCGATCATGACCTGAGACAAAATCAAGAGTCAGACCCTTAACTGACTGAGCCACCCAGGTGCCCCTCCGTCGTTGTCTTTTTTGAGAATTTTGTTTACTTTTATACTTCGTTATCTTTATATTTTTCTCTAGTTTGAAGTTTTCTGCAGTGAACCTGTGTATGGTAGAAAATGAATGAATACAGGAATAAGAACAAAAAAATGATATGAAAATATTGTGCAGGGCTAAGACAACATGATGGATTTTACAGAAACCTTGTGAGTGAAGTAGTCCTTTGTGAGCTCATCTAGGAACCCAGTCACCGTTTATAATGAGGCCACTGTGAAAAAATGTGTTCTCCATCCCCAAAACAGATTTTTAATTGAACTGAATTTTTAGAACCGTTTTTATTTTTTTATTTTTATTTTTTATCTCTCTTACCAGTGAATTCCTTTGTTTCAGGTTTCGTTCATGAGAGTTTCTCTTATTTTCTTGAGGATATTTTTTTCACAGTGAAGTAAAATCGTTCTTTAAAAGCTGAAGCAATATTTGGTGTGGGAAATGTCAGTGAGGATTAAGGCCAGAGCAGTTCTCTGTTTGATCCACCGGGAAAAGCTCTCAATGTGGTTATGGTCAGAAACAAGTCTATAAATATTGCACCTTGTTACGGCAAAAGCCCGTCTCCCCGTTTATGAGGGACTGGTGACAGAGTTGCTTGGTGAACTGCCTTCTCTCCCACACACGGTCTCTGGCATCCCCTAAGCCCCTCTGCAAATGACAAACCTCAGGTCAGCCTCCTGTTTCAGGACAGGCTCTGTCCGGTCCGTGGCCTCTGCTGAGTCTGCCCTATGGTCTCATCAGACCAGATCAAACACCTGTTTTCCAGCGAAGTTCTCACCCTGCGATCTTTTTGCAGGCGATGAAGCATAAAACAAAAAGCAGGCTGAACATTTCTGAATTGGTGGGACTCACGCCGATTCTTAGGGGAAGGGGACAAAACTCAAATTCAACTGAACTCAGACTCGCTGGAACCTAACCACAACTCGTTAGTCCCTTCAGAACAGGAAAACTCAGGAAACACGAAGGAAGCTTTGCACAGAGTTACGGTGGTTTTTCAGACTCACAAGGTACAACTCTATTTCCCACTATTTATTGCCTTGCAAGCTTCACACAGTCTCAAAGACACAACCTGACGTCACACCTTGGTCTACTGGAAAGAGCTCAATCCAGATGTTACACAGTTCTCTTTGGCTACCCAGCTTTTGTTCCTTCCACAGGGCTCTTGTAGCACTCAACATTATGTTGAAATTTCTTGCTTATCTCAAAAGGAAAACCTCTCTCTTTCTTCCATGAATCTGCCCCAACATCTAGCAGAGTGCCTGACACATAGTAGGCACTCAAAAAATGTATACGTGACTTACGCATATTGTTTTATCAACAAATTCCAAATAACTAATGAAGCTTAAATAAATACATTGTTTAAAGGTAACTGATGGAATAGTGGAGGAATAACCCAAGAGATTTCTTGTTCTATAATTTCACTCTTGTTGCTATTATTTTGTAAGTTTCTCAGGGTGCTAAAGAGAAGTAGGGTAAATCACTGGCACTAAGTCGTGTGATTTTATCATTCTGCTACCCTCTCCCTCAGCACAGCTGACTCTCCCAAGGAGTCTCTTGTTGGAAAATAATTTCTTTCTTTTTTTTTTTTTTTAAGTTTTTCTTTATTTATTAGCGTGAGAGAGAGAGCACGAGAGGGGGGAGAGTCAGAGGGAGAAGCAGACTCCCCGTGAGCGGGGAGCCTGATGTGGGACTCAATCCTGGGACTCCAGGATCATGACCTGAGCCGAAGGCAGTCGCTTAACCGACTGAGCCACCCAGGGGCCGGTCTTGTTGGAGAATAATTTCTAAGTCATTTTATGCATTCAGGATTAAGGTTTGTAGCACTCAGCATTTTAGGTGCAAGCAATAGCTTGCAACTCTAGCTAATTTAAGTAGAAAAGAGACTTATTAAAGGATATTGGTAGCTCACAGAATCTTGGGTCAGGCCAAGAAATCAGCCAAGCATAATGCCCCAAGTGCCACAGTGCATCTGTTTCCTGAAGACACCCATGTCCCTGATACTGGGGCATCTCCAGCATCTCCAATGTAGACCTGGACTCTGCCACCGAACCAGTTGCCACTGTTGTCTCCAGAGATGGAGTGGAGCTGCTGTCACTGGGGCCGCCCTTACTGGAATGGGTTGCGAGCAGTCCTGCTGCTTTGTGTCACCGGTCTCTTATTGTAAGTCTAGGGCAGAAACAAAACTGAGGTCCAGCCTCTAGTGTGCAGGTGTTGGGACAGTGATTATCTGGCATGTACTCTGGGAGTAGAAGGTCTCTGTCTCTCTCAGATGCTGGGGCCCTGGATATCCGTTACAAGGCTGTCTTATCATTACTCTCTCAAGGATAGGAGGCCAGGAAATATCTTTAATATGTAGCTGTTGAGAACCATCAAATACCATCTTTGTGAAAATGACACAAGAGAAAAATAGTGAGACTGAGAATTAGTATAAAGCATTAGACAATCATGTATAGAAATCGGTGGGTGAAGTCTGTGAATGCTCCGCAATTTTACACAAAATTAAGTGTATTTCAAAAGCATGCATTGTGCAAAAGCTTAAGGTCTAGATCTAGATTACAGTCCAAACCCATCACTGCGTAGGCTAGACTAATAAACTGAGGCCCAGAAAGTGGCTTATTTAAGGAGGTACAGGGTCTCCTAGCAGAGTAAGGACTAGAGCTCATGGCTCAGAAATTTGTCTGAAGAACATCTTCCAAGTGCAAAGTACCATTTAAGGTCGTAGATGTGTTTGTCTTAGAATAACCATGTCAATTTGCACCAATGTTATTACATGTTTTGTGTAAACACAGGAGCCTGATCCCAGGCTTTGATTTCAGCTTTGCTCTTCATTAGGTTGTCTTGTATTGGCATAAATCTCACTTGCTTTCCTTACATTCCCTATCAGTGACCTCGACACATCCCCTGCAAGAATCAGGTGGAGGTGAGAAGCCCCCAGGCCAGGCAACCCCAGGACCTATAGCTATGGTCAGGTTTCTGAAGGTCTCTTCCAAGTTGAGCCTTTGTGCATGGCCTCTCTGGTCTTATTCACAGGCTCTGCTGCCTGTGCTGAAACTGCCCACCACTCCTAGCAAAAGGACTGCCAAAGCGATTGCTAATTGCACTGTCCAGCCATTTGTCCAATAGTCTATGTGCTGAGAACTCAAAGTTCTAGAGGGGTCAAACAAGTAACGTGAGTGAAGCTGTCCAAGGTAAGACAATGGGAAGTGGTGGGAACAGGAGTAAACAAGAGACAGCAGCTGGAGAAAAACAAAGTCAGATTCCTACTTCACTTTTTACACTGAAATAAATTGGGGAAGAGCCTCAAACAATTACATGTGTTATATATATATATTATATATAATATATATGTAATTGATCTCAATTACTATTATTATATATTATTGATCTCAATTATTGATCTCAATAACTCAAAGTAATAACTAAGTCTTTTATAAGACTTAAGAAATGAAGATACCCACGAGTAGATAAAGCTATTATATTTTCTTACCCAGCTATATGCAAAAGGATTGCCTGCCACTCTTCAAACAATGTAACGGAAGGGCAGGGAAAACAGTCTAGTACTTTGGAACAGATGAAACTAATTTCAGAGCAATAAGGGGCTGACTTGATTGATTTACCGATCGAGCAGGACCATCATTAAGGCATGGTGTCATGATTTTATTGGGATTTTTTCTTCCTTGGTGGACACAAAATAATGGCACATCTTGCAGTTGATGGCATCCTAGAAATCCAGCTTATATATTTGCTCGTGTATGCATATAATATCTCTGGGAGAACACACAAGAACCTCTAGGGGCTCAGGGGTTGTCTCTGGGGAAGCAGCACTCAGTGTCAAGGGACAGTGTTTGTACCTTTTGAACTTTGTAACCAGGTACCAGTATTATCTATCAAAAGCTTAATATGAATAATAATTAAAAAATTAAAAAGTAGCTGTTTATGTGCTGATGTGGAATGAAACCCAAGATACAGTGTTAAATAAAAGAATTAAATAAGTAAATGTATAAAGCAGGCAGTGCTTCTCAGATCCAATCCATTTTGCTACATGGGAATGCCACTGTTCCCAGATCTTCTGATTTTTCAGTAAAAGCTTGAAATCTCAATTTTGTGTGAAATTTCCTAATTTTTAAGGTTGACAGGCAATTCAAATTCTTTCTAACGTGATTAGGACTATAAAACCCATCTGTGAGTGGGCTGGGGTCCATGGCCTGCCCCTTGGGGACATCCATGTTGTTCCTTACGGTGGTCCTGCTACACACGGTTATGCATTGTCCTGAGGCACCTGCCAAGGGGATGAGTGGGGACTGAAATCAGTCCTGTTCCCTTCTCGCTGAGCCACGGGGCCTGGCATAGAGCTGTGCGCTCCTGGGGGAAGGGCACAAAGCTGCCATCTGCTCACCAAGCACTCCACTGAAGTCACCAAATGCACCCCTAGGAGCACCTCTTCCTAACTCAAGCCAAGGTGGTCCACAGGTTAGTAACGGCCCCACCTGATGAAAGAAAGAACAGCGACTTCAGTTTTTTAACGTGAAATTTAAACTCAGGTCTGTTTTTTCTGCTATAAAATCGATTACTCCTCGCCCTCTTGGCTTATGAACAGTTTGAGGTGAAGGGTGTGTTAGCTGAGAAGGCCAAGGGGAATGAATTCACGTGGTTGCACAGGACTCTGAAGTCCTGTGACCGTCTTGGCCAAGACAGATACGGCAGGTTGTCAAGGATACAGTTCTTTTTGCCTTGTTTGGTAAAAAAATCAGCTGCCAAAGCTTTTGTACTTACTCTTCCTTTCTGGAGACGAACACAGAGCCCTTGGCTGTCACCAATACCTACTCACCCACCCACCAACCAATTCATTATATTGAAGCTAAGGAAAACAAGTTAAATCACTAGAGATGTTTGTTGTCCCGAGCATTAATTGAGGTACGACACTCAAGGGGCTTAGCCAGTGCCCAGTACACAGTGAATTCTCGGTAAGTGGTCGCCTGTTTTTTAAAATAAATCGAAACATAGAAATCAAATGTAAAGTCCCAAGTATCTTCAGACCTTCTCAAGTTAGAAGTGAAACACCTTTTTTGGTAAGATATCAAAGTCCTAGGCAACCACCCCAGACTCCCTGACAGTACTGGTCATTACAAGTTATGGATTCACTGAAATTTGGCTTCATTCTAAACACCCCTTGTCAGCCCTGAAAAGCAGGAGAAAATGAGAGACAGGAAAGTCATTGCTCCCTGCTGGCTTTTTATTTCTCTCTGTTCAAAAATGTCAACTCCACCAAAGTATTGCTGAGATTGCTAAGAAATTGGCTGCTGTGTACATTGGGACCTTGACTCCAATTTGGGATAAAGTAATCCACAGACTTTCCACACGCTGCCTGCCCCCTGCACCCCCCGTTCCCACACACCGCCAGGGTTAAAACCAAGCTGTAACATATGGTATTGGTCTCAAGTCTAGGTTTGTTTCTTCCTATGGAAATAGTGATGATTAAAACTTATGAACCTACTTCATAAGGTTGTTTTAAGGATTAAAGAAGATAATATCTCTAAGGTGTTCAGAACAGTGCCTGCTACGCAGAAATGTTCAGTTAGCTTTAGCTGGGATTAGGCACCAGAACGCAGGACTAGGAAGCTTCATTCATTCATCACGCACTTACCAAGTGCCCTCTCTCTCTCTCTCTGTCTCTGCCACGCACTGTACCAGAAGCACACTCAAAGACAGGAAGACTGAGCTCTTAAGTGGTTTATGTCCTAATAGAACAATAATTGAGGATAGGATGAAAGAGGGAGAACGGAGTGATAAGCAGCCAGCCAGAGGCAATGGGAGTCTGGCCTGTGGGAATCTTGTGTTTTGCACAGCATACTTCAATCCTGTTATTACCTGCACTGTAGCTAGAACTTTGTTTTCCATATGGAGACAGGTGGGATCAGTAATTGGGTAATTTTGACAAAGCCATGACTCACAGAATGAAAAGAATGTTGGCTCACCTAGTTCATGCCTTGCAACAGGCTTCAAGAAGGTCAATGCCCAACTAATCCAAGTTATCCATGTCTTCCCTTTTCCACACAGGGCCTTTAATTGGTAGAGACCTACCCGTCTCTCTGGAGAAGGACCTGTTGAAGAACCTTCCAATCGAGGCTGCTTCTTTCTCATGTACAACTTTATTTTCCTCTAGTAAATCAAGCAAATTCTTTCTAAATGAAGGTCAGTAAGCCAGGCAGAATTTCTAGGTCATGGGCAGCTCCCTGCCCTTTCCACTCCTGCTGATATCCCACCTCAAGAGGAGTTCTTGGCCATATTCTGGTTTCTCACTGAAGGAGACATTAGAATGTCATTCTGCCACATTCCTCAGGGAAAGTATTCAGTGGAAGGCCTTCCTGAGAATTGATGGTTAACGTTTCGTAAAACTGGAAGTACCCTATTAATGTTTGAGAAGTTTTAGCAAGTTCCATGACCTGGACTGGAATCCGGAGTACGTTTTTGTTTGTTTGTTTTTGGTTTTTGGTTTTCGCTTTTTACAATGGTTTCTATGACATAATTAAGGCGGCACCTGTAAGAGTTGGGGTCCAAAGGTTAAGGGGGCCCCGACTCTGTCTCTACCTCAGTGGAGAAGCTCATCTCATTTCGGCAAAAATAAATTGGGCACCTCCTGTGTGCCCAGAACACAAGTATGACTATTTGGAAGATCATAGAGTTCTGCAGGTCTGCAGATACCACTCAGCACACTACACCTTTAAAATCCACAGGGGTGTTCACTTGCTAAACAGAAATTCTTTTTTTTTTTTAAAGATTTTATTTATTTATTCGACAGAGATAGAGACAGCCAGCGAGAGAGGGAACACAAGCAGGGGCAGTGGGAGAGGAAGAAGCAGGCTCATAGCAGAAGAGCCTGATGTGGGGCTCGATCCCACAACGCCGGGATCACGCCCTGAGCCGAAGGCAGACGCTTAACCGCTGTGCCACTCAGGCGCCCCTAAACAGAAATTCTTAAGCTCAGACTTAAACCAGCTTAAAGCTGGAAGAGACTTTAGGAATTTTCTAGTACTCAATGAAGAATCCCTTCTCCAGAATCCCTAGTAGATGACTGTTCTGCTTGAGTGTTCCTATCTCTTGGGGGGGGGGGGTGTCCCTCCTTCCGATGAACACTGATCCACCTGCCACCCAAAGTTTTTTGTAAGAATTAAAGGATTACAAATAAGGAAACTAGAGCATAGTATGTCCTCCACAAATATGAATCCTTTTCCACTAGGTTGGAAAGTTCTTCCCTGAACTGATCTTAATACAACCTCTCTCCCTTCTAGTCATATCAGTTCTCGCCTCACTTTCCGAGCCAACATGAGACCAGTGCACTGTGTCCTGTGCATGACAGCCCGTGAAGCATTTGCGGACAGCTGCCTTCCATCCCGCCATCTCTGGCCTCATCCCATGCTCCTCAGTGTCATGACCTCAGAGCAGCCTCGCTGATGAGTGCAGGCACAATACATCCTTCTTTTCAGTCACTCCATCAATCACCTTGTCTGTCTTCTTCAAGCACATTTCACAGTCTGAAATTAACTCGCTCATGCATTTGCTTATTTCTTTGGGGTTGACTATGGGCAGGGATCTGGTCTGTCTTACTCATTACCAAATCGCTGTGCCTAGACCCGTGACTAGCAAGCACTCAGTAAATATTTGTTGTTTGTTAGTTGAATGAGTAGGTAACCTGAAACCAGTCTTCCAACCATTCCTTATAAAATTTTATTCTATTCAATTTCTTTGGCTCAGGTAGCTCTGTCCTAGAGATGGGGATGAAAAATAAAGAAGCTGCATCAGAGCAAGAAACATCTACAAGCCACTTCCTTTTCTTACTCCTTTGAATACAGTGTGAAACTGGGAGAAAAGAAAAAGCTGTCAGGGCCTGGATTCTTGTTTGATATCTGCTGGTATCTTACTGTGTGGCCTCATAAAAGTCTCTCGACCTTTCTGAACTTTAATTTTCTCACATGGAAAATCCAGAAGGTAGGCAACTTGATCTTGAAGGTGCCTTGGGGCTCAGAAATTCTCTCAGTGGGAGTAGAAAGGCCAAAAAGAAGCCTCAGTGTAGTTCAGGTGTACTTAAGATCTGGTTATTCTCCACTAGCAAAGGGCCTGAGGTTTCCAGGAAGTGTTTTATTAAATCAACTTTATTGAAATACAATTTATATGCAATTAAGTGCACATAATTTAAAGTATTCAGTTATATGAGTTTGGACAACTCTATATGCCCTGTAACCACCACTCCAATTTAATATATAACATTACCCTGGTACTGGAAATTTCCTTCATGCCTCTTTGCAGTCAGTCTACGTAACCCTCTGCCCTATACAACCACCAGCTTGATTTCTATCACCAGAGTTTAGTTGTGCTTATATTAAAACTTTGTACCTTTATGGTGTCATAATGTACAGTGTGCACTCTTTTGTGTTTGGCTTCTTTTGCTCAGAATATTGTGGTTGAGATTCCATCCATGTTGTTTCTTATATCAGTCATTTGTTCTATTTATGTAGCTGAGTAATTGTCCATTCTAGAAAACTTCTTAAATGTAGACTCTGGGGCTCCACTGATCTCGATATTCAGACCTCTGAAGTTGAGGTTCAGAAATCTGTGTGTTTAACGTGCGACAGATGGAATGCTTTTGCAGAAGCTGGGTTTCGGAAACTTTTAATTAGGGGATTTCCCCCTCAAGTTCAAATAGTTCCCACAATACAACCTACTGGTATGGCTGAGAGTGAATTGGTCACGTGTTCTGTGCAGGGCTGAGAACCCTCATTCCTGTCGGTCTATCCCAGCCAGATCTTGTGGCCTTCCAAAGCTCATGAAGTTCACAGCGCTTGTAACAAAGCCCAGAGAGTCAGCTCTGCAAATATTCCTTCAGCTCTAAGGCACCTGTAAATTGAGTTATGAGTCTCAGTGTTCACAGGTAAGTCTATAATCTTAATCTATAAAAGCTCACCCCTGTCACGGAGAACCAGAGGTGCTTAGAGCAGCCTTCCATTTCAGCCCAGCTGCTGGAATTACTCATGACAGTTTTATGAGTTGTTTTACTGTCTGGTAAACTTTTTTTCTTTCCTTTTTTTTTTTTTTTGGTCTTAATTGAGGGACTCCTTCTTTGACCATAGTACACAAACGCCACCTTCAGGCAGGAAATAGAACGTTCTTTTGAAACCACAGGGAACAGTTTTCCTACATGAGAACTTTAAAAAAAAAAAAAGTCTTGAGATCAACATACAGTTTATTTTTTTAAGTTTCAGTCCAGATTTTTAAGAATTAGAATTTACGTTTAGAGAAGTTTTGGGTTCACAGAAGAAATGAGCAAAAGGTATAGAGATTGTCCGTATATTCGCTGCCTTTATATAGGCCATCCCACACCAGAATGCCACATTTGTTACGATAGATGAACCTGTATCATTATCTTACAAAGGCTATGGTTTATATTAGGTTTAACTCTTGGTGTTGTGCATTCTATGGGTTTGGACAAATGTATAACGATGTGTAGTCACCATTACAGTATCACACAGAGTAGTCTCACTGTCTTAAAAACGCTCTGTGCTCAGTCTACTCATCCCTCTCTCCCCTGTAACCCCCGCCAATCACTGATCCTTTACTATTTCTAGAGTTTTCCAGGTCATTCTGGCTCCTTCTAAATTTTGGTAATTATGAATAAAGCTGCTATAAGCATCCGTGTGTTGGGTTTTGTGTGGACATAAGATTTCAACTTCTTCAGATTCATACAAAGGAGAGCGATTCTGGATCATATAATAATAGGTTCAGTTTTGTAAGAAACAGTCAAACTGTCTTCCTGTTTCTCTACATCCTCACCAGCATTCGTTGGTGTCATTGTTTAGAGTCTGGCCATTCTAATGGATGTGTAGTGATATGTCGTTGTTGTTTTAATTTGCAACTCCCTAAAAACATATGATGTAGAGCATCTTTTTATATACTTATTTGCCACCTTTGTATCATCTTTGGTGAGGTGTCCATTCAGGTATGTTGCCCATTATTAAATTGGGTTGTTCGTTTTCTTATTGTTGGGTTTTACGAATTAGTTGTATATTCTGAGTAACAGTTCTTTTTCAGATATGTCTTTTGCAAATATTTTCTTTCAGTTTGTGGCTTGTCTTTTCATTCTTTTGACAGTGTCTCTTGCAGAGCTGAAGTTTTCAATTTTAATGAACTCTAGTTTATCAGTTATTTCTTTCATGGATTATGTCTTTCGTGTTGTATCTAAAAAGTCATTGTCATGCCCAAGGTCATCTAAATTTTCTCCTATTTTACCTTCCAGGCGTTTTAGAGTTTTACATTTTACATTGAGATCTATGATCCATTTTGAGTTACTTTTTGTAAAGGCTGTTATGTTTTGTGTCTAGAGCCATTTGGTTTTTGTTTGTTTATTTTGTATTTTATTTTTATTTTTTTGTATGTGGTTGTCCACTTGTTCCAGCACCATTTGTTGAAAGCTTGTCTTTTTTCCATTGTATTTTCTTTGCTTCTTTGTCAAAGATTGGTTAACTATGTGTGGGTCTATTTCTGGGCCCTTTACTTTGTTTCATTGATCTATTTGTCTCTTCTTTCACCAATACCACACTACCCAGACTACGGTAGCTTTATGGTAAGTCTCGAAGTTGGGCAGTGGCACTCTTCTGACTTTGCTCTTCTCCTTTAATACTCTTGAGTCTTTTGCTTCTCCAAATAAGCTTTAGAATCAGTTTGCTGATATCCATGAAATAATTTGCAGGGATTTTGATTGGGATTGTGTTGAATTTATAGATCAAGTTGGGAAGAGCAGACATCTTGACAATATTGAATCTCCCTATCAATGAACATGGAATCTTTCTCTATTTATTTAGTTCTTTGATTTCTTTCTTCAGAGCTTTGTGGTTTTCCTCATATAGATCTTGTACATATTTTGTTACCTTTATACCTAAGTATTCGTTTTTTTTGGAGGGCTAGTGTAAATGGTATTGTGTTTTTAAAATTCAAATTCCACTTGTTTATTGCTGGCAGGAAAGTGATTTTTTTATATTAACCTTGTATCTTACAATCTTGCTGTAATTTCTTATTAATCCCAGAGTGTTTTTGTTAATTTTTTCAGATGTTCTGCATAGATGATCATGTCGTCTATGAACAAAGACAGTTTTGTTTCTTTCTTCCCAATCTGTATACCTTTTAGTGCCTTTTCTTATCTTATTCCATTAGCCAGGACTTCCAGGACAATGTTGAAAAGGAACATCCTTGTCTTGTTCCTGATCTTAGTGAGAAAACTTCTAGTCTCGCTATTGATGTTAGCTGCAAGTTTTTGTAGATGTTCATCAGTTCTTTTAAATCTCTCACGTGTATCTTAAATCTGTTGAAATATTACTAAAAAATGGAAAGAGTGGGCACTCAGGCAACACTGAACCATGAAAGCAGGTTTATGAGACATTCTTTTTATACTTCAAATTGTGAATTGTGCTTTAAATCAACTGGTCAAAGAAAATTGTTCATAATTAGTTTCACATTAAAATCCAGAAAACATGTGTTCCACTAACTAATCATTTAATTTCTGAGCGAGTCTCTTGTACTGTAAAGAAATCTATCTGAAAATCAAAATCAATGTGTCAATTTCTGTTTAGTCTATGTGTTGTTAAATGAATTCTTTCCTAATTGGCCCCAATTAAATATTATGGATTCTACCACTATGCTCTATATTTTGCATACTGTTAGTTTCATGATGGTTTCAGTCATTTATTACATCTTTCAACATCTGTTGTTTGGCTAATACTGTCATAAAAACACAAAGAAGTTGAAGTCACAGTTTTTTCCTTCCAGGGGTTTAGAGATCCATTAGGGAGTCAAGATAGACATTAAAAACAGCCAAGAGACAATATAAAGCAGAGTGTACTTAATCATCAAAATGAGTGATGTTGGTATAAGTATAAAAGGAGCCAGGGATATGGCAGATCATTGCGGATTGGAGGTGGGAGATCCTACAGAGAAGGTAGTCACAGGTTGGTCCTGATAGGGTAAGTTGGACTTGCAGTGTGAAAGGGAGTGGGCAAGGCATTTCTTCCAAGTACCTGGTCAGCATGAGTAATGGCTTGGCGTTGGGAATGAGCATGGCATGAGTAAGAATAGCATAAGGACAGCATGAAAAGAATGGTCTTGGGGCTTAATCTCCTTGAGGTGTGATTGTTCGCAATGTTATTTTCTATAATGATAAAGGAGGAAGATTTTAACACTCTACAGAACAAATAAAACCATGAATTAGTTTCAGAGTTTATGTTGCTCACTTGAAGTAATTATAACTATCAGAAATATGATAGAATGAATGATTAAAATCCTACCCCCCCCCCCTTCCCCAGTGTTGGGATACAGCACACCCTTTCCCTTCCCCTCCCCTACATTTTTGGGAGGCTGTGAGGGAACTAGCTGCATTGTAGGTAGGATGGGGGCAGATCCTAGAGCCCATTAATAGTGGATGGCTTCCATTATTTGACTCTCTCTCCTGCACCCCTCTCCCAAAAAGTGAGGGGCTATTCACCCAGAGAATGCAAGTCCTTTTCTGTCACTGTAAAGAGAGAACTGGCTGCTGCAACCATAGAAAAATGTCTGGTATGCCACGTAGGAGTAACATTGGGTTTCCTGCCGCTTCCATTTGAGCCCCAGTCCTCCATTCTTCTGATAACAGATTTCCTGTGTGTATGGCTAGAGAGAGCCTGCATTGTAGCGCCTGGTGGCAGTAACACTGGAGGTTACCTGTGCTACCCCTCTGAGGAGTAGGTGGTAGAATGCAGATGTTAATAGTGCAGTCTGGGGGCATAGGTCACAGGGGTACTGATCATCTCCCTAGTTCCTATCCTACTCTGGGGAAGTTTAAGAGTCGCAGTAGCCATTACAAAAGGCATATAAAGGTTTCAACGTGAACATTATAAAACCAAGTATTAGGAGTTTCAAAAAAGGGCACAGAGAATTTCTCTTTCTCTCTTCATAGTGTTCACCACTTATAAAAACTCCTACTCTGGAAGACAGCAATATCTATATCTATATCTATATCTATCTATATCTATATTTTCTCTTGAAGAGTATTGTTGCTTAATGTGGATTAAGACTGCCATCCATTAATATATTCAACAAGTGTTTATTGTATACTCACTTTACAAGATGCCCATGCTTGTGGATAGGGATACGGTGGTGAGCAAAACAGCTGGTCATTGATTTCAGGGTATTTAGAATCTAGTAGAAAAGGCAAAAAAAGAAACTATAGCAATGAAATGCATTGAATGCTCACATGGAAAGAATACACGGGAGCATATAGCAAAAGAACTTAACTAAGTCGATGGATAAATTAGAAATTAGCCAGGCATTGGAAAGAGGAAGAGTGCTTCAGGAGGAGGGACAGCCTGGGCAAAGGACCAAAGGTTTACTGGAGCAGAGAGTGGTACATACCAAGACCAGAGGCAGAGGTAGGGGTCTGACCATGATGGTTTCTTTTTTTTTTTTAATTTTTTTTTTTTTGATTTTTTATTATATTATGTTAGTCACCATACAGTACATCCCCGGTTTCCGATGTAAGGCTCGATGATTCATTAGTTGTGTATAACACCCAGTGCACCATGCAATACGTGCCCTCCTTACTACCCATCACCAGTCTATCCCATTCCCCCACCCCCCTCCCCTCTGAAGCCCTCAGTTTGTTTCTCAGAGTCCATAGTCTCTCATGTTTCATTCCCCCTTCTGATTACCCCCCCTTTCTTTATCCCTTTCTTCCCCTACCGATCATCCTAGTTCTTATGTTCCATAGATGAGAGAAATCATATGATAGTTGTCTTTCTCTGCTTGACTTATTTCACTTAGCATTATCTCCTCCAGTGCTGTCCATGTTGTAGCAAATGTTGAGAACTCGTTCTTTCTGATAGCTGAGTAATATTCCATTGTATATATGGACCACAACTTCTTAATCCAGTCATCTGTTGAAGGGCATCTCGGCTCCTTCCACGATTTAGCTATTGTGGACATTGCTGCTATGAACATTGGGGTGCATATGGCCCTTCTCTTCACTACGTCTGTATCTTTGGGGTAAATACTCAGTAGTGCAATGGCTGGATCATAGGGTAGCTCAATTTTTAACTTTTTAAGGGACCTCCACACTGTTTTCCAGAGTGGCTGTACCAACTTGCATTCCCACCAACAATGTAGGAGGGATCCCCTTTCTCCACATCCTCTCCAACAATTGTTGTTTCTTGCCTTGTCTATTTTTGCCATTCTAACTGGCGTAAGGTGGTATCTCAGTGTGGTTTTGATTTGAATTTCCTTGATGGCTAATGATTTTGAACATTTTTTCATGTGTCTGTTAGCCATTTGTATGTCTTCATTGGAAAAGTGTCTGTTCATATCTTCTGCCCATTTTTTGATTTGTTTATTTGTTTCTCGTGTATTGAGTTTGAGAAGTTCTTTGTAGATCTTGGATACCAGTCCTTTATCTGTAGTGTCATTTGCAAATATATTCTCCCATTCCGTGGGCTGCCTCTTAGTTTTTCTGACTGTTTCCTTGGATGTGCAGAAACTTTTAATCTTGATGAAGTCCCATAAATTCATTTTATCTTTTGTTTCTCTTGCCTTTGGGGATGTGTCATGAAAAAGGTTGCTTTGGCCGATGTCGTAGAGGTTGTTGCCTATGTTCTCCTCTAGAATTTTGATGGATTCCTGTCTCACATCGAGGTCTTTCATCCATTTGGAGTTTATTTTTGTGTATGGTGTGAGATAGTGGTCAAGTTTCATTCTCTTGCATGTAGCTGTCCAATTTTCCCAGCACCATTTATTGAAGAGACTGTCTTTTTCCCACCGGATGTTTTTTCCTGCTTTATCAAATATTAGTTGCCCAAAGAGCCGAGGGTCCATTTCTGGGCTCTCTATTCTGTTCCATTGGTCTATGTGTCTGTTTTTGTGCCAGTACCATGCTGTCTTTGTGATCACAGCTTTGTAGTACAGCTCGAAATCTGGCATTGTGATGCCCCCAGCTTTGTTTTTCCTTTTCAACAGTTCCTTGGAGATTCGGGGCCTTTTCTGTTTCCATACAAATTTAAGGACTGTTTGTTCCAGTTCTTTGAAAAATGTCCTTGGTATTTTGATCGGGATAGCATTGAAAGTGTAGATTGCTCTGGGTAGCATGGACATTTTAACTATGTTAATTCTTCCGATCCATGAGCATGGAATATCTTTCCATCTTTTTATGTCTTCCTCAATGTCTTTTAAGAGTGATTTATAGTTTCTAGAATATAGGTCCTTTACGTCTCTGGTTAAGTTAATTCCAAGGTAACGTATGGTTTTTGGTGCTATTGTAAATGGGATGGATTCCCTAATTTCTCTTTCTTCGGTCTCGTTATTCGTGTATAGAAATGCAACTGATTTCTGAGCATTTATTTTGTATCCTGCCACGTTACTGAATTGCTCTATAACTTCTAATAGTTTGGGAGTGGCTTCTTTTGGGTTTTCCATATAGAGTATCATGTCATCTGCGAAGAGAGACATTTTGACTTCTTCTTTGCCAATTTGAATACCTTTGATCCCTTTTTGTCGTCTGATTGCTGTTGCAAGGACTTCTAGTACTATGTTGAATAATAGTGGCGAGAGTGGGCATCCTTGTCGAGTTCCTGATCTTAAGGGAAAGGCTTCCAGCTTTTCCCCATTGAGAATAATATTTGCAGTAGGCTTTTCATAGATGGCTTTTATGAGATTGAGAAATGTACCTTCTATTCCTACACTCTGAAGGGTTTTAATCAGGAAAAGATGCTGTATTTTGTCAAATGCTTTTTCGGCATCGATTGAGAGGATCATATGGTTCCTGAGTCTTTTCTTGTTGATATGATGTATCACGCTGATTGATTTGCGAATATTGAACCACGCTTGCATGACCATGATGGTTTCTGGAAGTCCTCTTGAGGAGTGTGGATTTGATCAAAAGTGCATGGGAAACCATTGAAGAATTTAAAGCAGAGGAGCAAAAAGAGTATATTAGAAAAAGCGCCTTGTACCCCCTACTGAAATATGGAGATTCCGACAAAGGCTTGTTCATAAACACTAAGCAGCAGGCACCCTCAAAAGTTACCCCCAATTTGGCTACATATTCAAATAGTCACCTGTTCGCATTATTTCTCATTTTGGATAAGGGTGAAATGGGAAAGAAAATCAAAAATTGTGCCAGCACTTTAGATTCTCTAGGATTCAGAGGTTTTCATGAGCCAGGATGATTCAGGGTAGGGTTCACATTTCAAAATAGTGGAGGAAACAGTTTTTCGTGTCTGGATCAGAAAAGGTAAAAGGAAATAGGCAAAATGTTGACTGCGGTTATCTCTGTGATGAGTGATTTTATTTTATGACTTATATTTTTCAGTAGTCTCCAAATCTCTGTATATATTTTAAAATCTGAGGAAACATTCTTTTTAATTTAGCATATAAAAATAAAGTTGAACTTTCCAGAGTTTTCTCTTCTATTCTTTAATCATCCTTTCATCTTTGCATATCCTAAAGGTCATGGAGAACATGTTTTGATTCATTATTCATTATTCAGGATCCTGGGGCCCTGGAGGAGAAGTCTTGGGAGGTCAGGCTTGCACAGAGGTGATAAATTTCATTTCACCATTGATTTTTTACAGCTGTGTTTCTTTCAGCCTCTTCTTGCCCCAAGCAGCATTAATAATGGATTTCATGTCTTCTTCCAAATTTAATGTTTAGCTCTAGTCTGTCACTGACGCAGGCTCATGCAAGGAACACTGCTTTTCTTCTGAAATCCTGAGTGTCCTGAAATAGCTCAGAAAACACATTTAGAGGTGGAGAGGTAGCTGGCTGTCATCAGATGTGCAGCCCGATGGAAGGACTTGGATGATTTGGTAAAGGCCTTACATGAGATTAGTGATGGCTCTCTCATTTTAACAGAGAGGAAACTGAGGCCCAGAGAGGTTAAGCAACTTGACCAAACCATGTAGCTAGTTAGTGGCAGAACTGGAACAAGATTTACATTTTCCTATTTTTAGAATGTTGTTTTCCCTCCATCCCATTGCCTCCCCATGAATGGTGCCAGCTTGGGAGAAGGTATTAGAGAAGGAAAGATGAGTGCACAGTGAGTTATCCTAGCAGAGGCAAAAAAGATTGAGGAAGGGAAGGATGGAAATCAACAGGACGGGAAAGCAGGGGGTATGCCAACCTCAGGGCAAGGCTCAAACAATCCAGTCCAATCCAAATCAGGCTGGCAAGCGGTCTTTGATTGGTCCATCCGGCTGAGTCCTCCAAGCTGTCTCCCTGAACGGTGCCCAGCTGGCAGGATGGAAATCATTTGAAAAATATCCGGAAATTGCTACTCACCAGGGAGCATCTGTGAAAAATACTGACCGCAAATGAGCTGGCAGAGGCTCAGTGACTGCCCAGTCACCCTGCCACAGCAAGTTTGTCTGAAGGGGTTCCGGAGTTATTTCCCACATGGGCCGCTCCGCTGCCATAAGCAGCTGGCCCTGGTGGACTTTTTGTGGTAGTGTTGCTCGTAATGCAGGAGATGCGTTCTTGAAGAGCTGTGAGTGGATCAGAGTTTTGTACCTGGAATGATGTTTTCCAAAAGCACTCATGAAAAGTCCTGTGGTGACTCTCTGAAGTGAAGGATGCTTTTCATAAATAATCTGTCATTTTGTAAATCTGGATTTCTTAGCATAGGATCTACCCAGGGTCATCATGATGAAGAAATTCTAGAGCGCTGAGACATAATCTGTATTTTTGCATATTGTTGCTGCGAATGATAAGCAAGAAGCCCAGTTAGACCCTCTTCCTAGTAGCCTGGGATCCTGGGAATTGGCCCACCCTGGTGGAAATTCGCCCAGACTCTGATACCAATGCCTCCATAAGAAATCAAAGCTGGGAGGGGCGCCTGGGTGGCACAGCGGTTAAAGCGTCTGTCTCCGGCTCAGGGCGTGATCCCGGCGTTCCAGGATCGAGCCCCACATCAGGCTCCTCCGCTATGAGCCTGCTTCTTCCTCTCCCACTCCCCCTGCTTGTGTTCCCTCTCTCGCTGGCTGTCTCTATCTCTGTCAAATAAAAAAAAAAAAAAAAAGAAATCAAAGCTGGAAAAACCTAGCCCAATGTTTTAGCTCATCATTTCCTATCCCAGGTTGTTTCCAACATAATTCAGTGATTTTTCTTATCTCCTATACCCTAATGTCCTTCTCCAAAATGCTGATGTTCCCAGCAAGATATTATGTAAATATTTTAGTTTGAGCTCAGAGTCCAGGCTCTTTGATCTCATTCCCAAATGAGCTCTCATTTGGGAATGAGATCACTTGCCGACACCTACTGACTGTTTGCTTTTTCCTATGGTCTTTTCACCTGCTGTTCACCAGAAAAGGGTGCTCTGAGTTTCAATGAAGCAGTTGAAAGTAAGAGAATAAAATGTTTGCTTACCATGTGTATTAGTCTGTGTTCTCCTGAGAAAAAGAGCGAATAGGGTATATATAGATATATATAAAAGGAAATTTATTATAGAAATTGGCTCACACAATTGTGGAGGCTGAGAAGTCTCACAATCTGCCCTCTGTAAACTGGAGAACCAAGACAGACAGTGGTGAAATTCAGTCTGAGTCCAAAGGCTGGAGAACCAGGGGAGCTTATGGTATAAGTCTGGGTCAGAGTCCAAAGACCCCAAAAGCAGGAGTACTGATGTTCATGGGTAGGAGAAGATGGATGCCCCAGCTCAAGCAAAGAGAGCAATTTTTCTTTTCCTCTGCCTTTTTGTTCCATTCAGGCCCTCAGTAGATTGGTGATGCTTACTTTCATTGTTGAGGGCAATCTTCTTTACTTAGTGTATGGATTCAAATACTAATCTCTTCTGGAGAGACTCTCACAGACAACCTGGAAATAATGTTTTACCAGCTATCAGGGCATCTCTTAGCCCGGTCAAGTTGACATATAAAAATTAACCATTACGTACTCCAAATACACAAACTGTTCTATTCATGACCTTCTACCCTCTTGGCCTGTTATGTGGCTTCTATCTATTTTAAACACATGCAAGACCCTATATGCTGAAAAGGAAGAAAACGATGGTGCAAATGACCCAACTAAGAGTAAGACCCTTTCTAAAGAAGCTGAAAATATCTCAGGTCACACAACAGTTCGCAGAGCAGAATTCCCAAGAATTCAGGACATGAGTTCTTCAAAGGCTTTTGTCTTGTGGGTTCCCTTCCCCTGTACTTGACCTTTCAGCCCCAGAAATACAGAGGCTCTCTGGAGAGAGGACTGAGAATCAGGGTGAGGAAAAAGAGACTTTGGGCAGCTAATAAGCATGAAGGAGAAAGAACAATGAGAAAGGGGATTTTAAATAGAATCCTGTCTTCCATCTGCTCCATCTGCTGGTACAGATGCCCACCTACGTTTCCTAGGCCAGCCCTGTTAGCCACGGATCCCACCTTTTTATCATGATTTTATATGTGATTGCTGCTAAATTCCCTTGGCAGATACCTTTGCTTTTTCCATATTATATAAATATTGACAATCCCACTTAAAAATATTCCTTATTTTTCAACAAATGGTGTTGGGAAAATTGGACACCCACATGCAGAAGAATGAAACTGGACCATTTCCTTACACCATACACAAAAATAGACTCAAAATGGATGAAAGACCTAAATGTGAGACAGGAATCCATCAAAATCCTAGAGGAGACACAGGTAGCAACCTCTTGGACCTCGGCCACAGCAACTTTTTGCTAGACACATCTCCAGAGGCAAGGGATACAAAGGCAAAAATGAACTATTGGGACTTCATCAAGATAAAAAGCTGTTGCACAGCAAAGGAAGCAATCGAAAAGACCAAAAGACAACTGACAGAATGGGGGAAGATATTTACAAATGTCTTATCAGATAAAGGGCTAGTATCCAAAATCTATAAAGAACTTATCAAACTCATCTCCCAAAGAACAAATAATCCAATCAAGAAATGGGCAGAAGATATGAACAGACATTTCTCCAAAGAAGACATACGAATGGCCAATGGACACATGAAAAAATGCTCAACATCACTCAACATCAGGGAAATACAAATCAAAACCACAATGCAATACCACCTCACACCAGTCAGAATGGCTAAAATTAACAAGTCAGGAAATGACAGATGTTGGTGAGGATGCGGAGAAAGGGGATCCCTCCTACAGTGTTGGTGGGAATGCAAGCTGGTACAGCCACTCTGGAAAACAGTGTGGAGGTTCCTCAAAAAGTTGAAAATAGAGCTACCCTATGACCCAGCAATTGCACTACTGGGTATTTACCCAAAGATACAAATGTAGTGATCTGAAGGGGCAACTGCACCCCAGTGTTTATAGTAGCAATGTCCACAATAGCCAAATGATGGAAAGAGCCCAGATGTCCATCGAGAGATGAATGAATAAAGATGATGTGGTGTATACACAGACACACACACACAGACACACACACACACACACAATGGAACACTACTCAGCCATCAAAAAAATGAAATCTTGCCATTTGCAAAGACATGGATGGAACTAGAGGGTATTATGCTAAGCAAAATGAGTCAGAGAAAGACAGTTATCATACAATCTCACTCATATATGGAATTTAAGAAACAAAACAGAGGATCATAGGGGAAGACGAAAAACAAAACAAGATGAAATCAGAGAGGGAGACAAACCACAAAAAAACTCTTAATCATAGGACACAAACTGAGGATTGCTGGAGGGGAAGGGGGTGGAGGGATGGGGTAACTGGGTGATGGACGTTAAGGAGGGCATGTGATGTAATGAGCACTGGGTATTATATAAGCTTGATGAATCACTGACCTCTACCTCTGAAACTAATAATACATTATATGTTAATTAATTGATTTAATTAAAAAGAAAATTAAAACAAATTCCTTATTTGTGTACCTGCCATCCACCAACATGGACGGTACTAAAAGGCAACTTCCATGTCACTTAGACATGGTGTTACTTTAGTCTGAGGCTCCAGGCTTGGGTATATATCAGAATTATTGAGTGAGGAAAGTCTCGTTAAGCAGTAAGGATTCTAGGTCTCATCCTAGCAATTCTGATCTAGGAGCTCTGGAGTAGGCCCAGGAATCGGCATAGTAACAGATTTCCGGTGATTCTGATATAGGTGGTTCCTGTCTGCACTTTGAGAGAAGCTGATAAAGGTACTTTCTTTTCCTTTTTTTTTTTTTTTAAGATTTTATTTATTTGACAGAGAGAGAGCACAAGAAGGGGGAGCAGCAGAGGGAGAGGGAGAAGCAGACTCTCCACTGAGCAGGGAGCCCAATGTGGGGCTCGATTCCAGGACCCTGGGATCATGACCTGAGCCAAAGGCAGATGCTTAACTGACTGAGCCACCCAGGCGCCCATAAATGTACTTTCTACAGAGCCCATTCAGAGGCATCTGGTGAGTCACCAGCCTCCCCTAAGCCTGCACCCTGTGGCTACTAGCAAAAATGAGCATTTGCAGGGAATAAGCAAGAGCCAGGGAATTTCACTGCCGTGTTTTGATGCATTAAAGAGTGCCAAGGTCTAGCTTGTCAGAAGCCCAAGAGCTGTCTGGCTAGATAAGGCCTATACACTTCACAGCAAAGGATCCATGACTGAAAGATTAAAATTGGGCTTGCTTTCTGCTTCTTGAAGTATTTGATCATTAAAGCATGGGAAGAGAATGGCTCATTGACGAGGGCGACACAGTGATTTTCTTCATGAACTAAGGGCTGATTTGGTGGAAAGGAGATTACAGTTTTCCCATGTGGCTCCAGAAAAGAACCAGGAGTAGTAAGTGGAAGTGTAGGAAGATGAGTTTAGTTCAATAAAAGGAAATCAATAATTAGGGATCTGGAAAATAAAGTGGGCTCTGTTGTGTGGTAGTAAGTTCTCTACCATTTGAGAGTCATGATAAAGAAGCTATGTCAATTCATCAACAAATTTACGTGTTCTACATTTTTTTAATATAGTATAAAGTGGTGGAAAGAGTTCTGGACTTGAATCAAGCCTTGATTCAAATCCTGAATCACTCACTTGCTGTGTGAGTTTGGGAATATAATTTAACCTTCCTGGGATTACCAAGTAAGATATGGCAAGTACCTGGCACAGAGTAGGTGCTCGTATGTATTTGCTCCCTGACTCCTTCTTCTGTGTCTGCTGTTGTTCTAGACAGCAGGAAAACAGATGAGGAAGACCCCGTGTCATCCCTCCAGGAGATCCCTAACTAAGAGTGGGAGACAACCAGAAACATAAACATGATGCCTGCTGTAATATGGAGTGACATGTGAAGGCCAATGGAGGCCCAGACAGGGCTTGGGCTTCCTATCAACTCAAGCTCTTGATGCTGTCATTTGAATTCTACTGGACACAGAGAGTCGTCTTCCATCTTGGAATAAATACTCATCACTGGAAAATGCTAAGGGGCAGAGAGAAATTACGCTATAAACCAATGGTCAAATTCCCATTAGTACTTTGATTTTTTGGAATCCGTTAATCCCAAAAAGCTTTTTTGGAGCTCCTACCAATTCTAGGTAGGGGACCATCAGCTGGGGATGTAGAACTAATAGGCACGGTCCTTACCCACACAAGGTTCACAGTCTATCTGCGGAGATAGGCAGAGACGGATAAATAACTCCACAGGACCCCAATATCCATTTCAATCAACAATGAATTTTCCTCATTTTCCTGTATTATAGTTAGGCTTATTGTTGGCCAGTAAAACTTACTCTGGCCAAAATGACACTCCCTTCTGTGGTAACTCTGAACTCACAACAGAATTTTTTTTTTCAAATTTTAATTCAAAAGCTTCAATTTTAGAACTTTAACATAGTGCTATTCAAACTCTTTTGAGCACATCTTTTTATTAGTAAATAATTTTTGAACTTACATGTATATATATTATATACAGTTGCCACTACTTATTAACTCATTTCTCAAGGCACAATGTACCTTATGGGCAAGGCTATCTATCATTAATAACAATGTTTTCAACTCCATATACTAAATCATCTTGGTAATTTCAATTTGGGGGGGATCCAATTCACTATCAGATGTGATGAGATAGTAATTTTTTCCGCCTTGTTCCTGAAGGGGTCATATTAGGAGTAACTAGACCTCTGCCATTGTATTTGTATAGGTGTTTGTGCTTGCATTATTGCAAATATTATCTTTAATACACAGCTCATGTGGAAGTCCATTTTGTGAGGGCAAGACTAATTAAAATTAGACAATGTCATTCCTGAAGCCATCTAACTGGGCACACAAATACTGCAAATGCCTCTGCCCCAAAGCAGAGAAAGATCAGCCCCACTGCTTTGTGGCACTTCCTCACCTGTCTGAGGACATCTCATGTTCCGCCTGTGAACGTGACCTCTGACATACAGACAGATGGTGATGCCTGGGAAATACTTCTGGTGAAGTTCATCTTTTCTCAACTTTCTGCTTTCCGTCGGATCATCTTGTGTTCCCTTGAAGTGTATATTGCTCACTTGGAGGCCACTCAGGCTTGACAGCCAATGCTCCAGTTCATTCTGTTCCAGTGAAGGGCGCCACACAGCTGGCTGTGCTGGACAGTAGCTCCTTTCCTTGATCAAGGAATGTTCCCAAGGCTGCTGATGTGGAACCATTTCAATGAACAATTGAAAATTTGCTACAGTCTGTTCTTCATACTCTCTTTTTAGTTGCAATTCAACATTCAGAAAACATCACCTGATATAAAAATTAAAAACAAATTTCATAATTTTAAGAAGATATTTTTAGAGAAGTGTGTGTGTGGGGGTGGGTGTGTGTGGGGGGGGTGGTTTGAGGGAGGAAAGTAAAAGGAGAGAAAGGATTTTTTTCAGCACAGTTTTGGGGTCCAGTTTCATGAGAAGAAAAAGAAAAGACAAATTTTGTACACTGATGATTAATATATTGTGAAAACATTCTTTCATGAAAAAAGAAACTGTTGCTGTTTAATTCTATATATAAGACACTAAACATCATCATTTTAGTGAAAGAGAGGAGTAGTTCTAATTTTTTAATACTTCTCTATCCCCTCTAGAATGCATCTAGAACATTCTTTTTTAGTTGAAGTATAGTTGACGTACAGTATTATATTAGGTTCAAGTGTACAACATAGTGATTCAATGGTTCTATACATTATTCAACACTCACCACAATAAGTATAGTCACTATTTGTCACCATATGATGTTATTCCAATATTATTGACTATATTCCCTGTGCTCTACTTTTCATACTCATGACTTACTTATTTTATAACTGGAAGTTTCTTCCTCTTTATCTATTTCTCCCAACACCCACTTCCCCTGGCAGCCACTAGTTTGTTCTTGTACTTATGAGTCTGTTTCTTGTTTGTTTTGTTTTTTAGATTCCACATATAAGTGAAATCATATGGCATTTCTCTTTCTCTGACTTATTTCACTTAGCGTAATATCTTCTAGGTCCACCCATGTTGTCACAAATGACAAGATTTCATTCTTTTTTAGGCTAGTATTCCACCGTGAATATATACGACATCTTTATCGGTTAATTTATTGATGGACATTTAAGTTTCTTCCATATCTTGGCTATTGTAAATAATACTGCAATGAACACAGGAGTGCATATGTCTTTTTTAATTAGTATTTTTGTTTTTTTTGAATAAATACCCAACAGTGGAATAACTGGATCATATGATATTTCTATTTTTAATTTTTTGAGGAATTGTTTTCATAGTGGCTGCACCAATTTACATTCCCACCAAGAGTGCATGAGGGTTCCTTTTTCTCCACACCCTGGCCAACACTTGTTATTAGAACAAGTGTTCTTAATATCAAACACCGTTAGCTGTTTGGTGGAGACTATAAACACCTTCTCAAAATAGCCTGTAAAGATACAAAACAAAATACGTGGAATTTTGTAGAAAACCAATTATATTAGAATATTCAAAAATCAAAATTTGAAAAGCAAATGCATGAGATATTAACATATGTGCTTATTTACTAACACACTGAGTAACAAGATCTTGTGGCAGGTCTATTGTGATTTCAAGTACCGATGAGTGTAAACAATACTTTGAGACATCTGCAATATTAGGAATGTGATTAGAAAACACCTCTACTTTCTCCTGTTGACTACTCACTAGTAACACCAATAGAGTTAATTGCATATACACATATTTGAAGAAAGTGCTAAATTTAAAATAGCAATTAATGGAAATAGAAATGCGAGGTTTTCCCCATCCAGTTTCATGCAGCTCTGAATCCTACCCAGGGTCAAGAACTCCTCTTTAAATGAGGTTCCCGGGACCCGTCTTACTGCCTCTGACAAAGGAAATACTTGGGAGTGTAGTGGTTGCATGCTTTCCAGAAGGTGTCAGACTTGCATTTCTTGAAGACTGAAATCCAGTTTCTGCTATAATTTCCCCAAACATGCAAGTCTCCTGACTCAACTTTTAAGGCAGATATTTTACCAAGCCTAGTATTGAAAATTAGGCCAAAAATGCTGATTTCAAAAGAAACAAAGAACTTCAAGGAAACAAATTCTACGAGGACTAACAAAATGCTGAATTAAGAAATTTTATGGCAAAAAAAATCTGAAGACAGAGAATTGCTTTCCTGTCTTTTCAGTATGTAGACAAGATTTATGTTGTCAGCAAGGATCAGACACTGAAATTTTTTGAAAATACATCACAGTCGACTTTTGGTTGAAGCTGGGTAGCTTATATCCTCACAGAGGAGTCCATAAAGAGGAGGATTATAGAACAGAAGAGATACTGAAAATCCAGCCTATAAACAGAGGCTTCTGGGTACAAAGCAGGGATTAGGTTATAGTTCTTCCTTTCATCTAAGTTGTACCCTTAGAATTCTTCAAACTCTCCAAGAAAACAAAGAATTTATCAGAAATCAAGTGCACTGAGTAAAAGATGTTTCCTAGAGAAGTCATTGTTCACATAGGGATTATTTGGGCTTCTAACACATCTAACACATGTATGTTTAATTATTTAGTGGATTTTCTTACATGAATGATTAATGGATAAATTCTGACTATGTTCGTTGAATATGGGGGAATTCTTTTTCCCTCCAATATCTGAAAAAGATATAATTTCTCATTGACCATCATTAGAAAATAGCCCTTGTGATAGTCCACATTATTTCCCCCAATTGTTTGTCCTCCATAGAAAGGACTAATGTCAAGCTTGGCCAAGTGACTTCCTTTTATTAATGAAATATAAGCAGAAATGAGATATGTCAGGTCCAAGTAGAAGTTTTAACAGCCACTGAGTGGTTCCACCATCTCTTTTTCTCTTTCTTCTACCTCAGGAATGACGTGTCCTAGATGGGAACTGCTCCAAAGCTGATATTGCAGAGGAAGAAGACGTGTGGTAAAGAGTGTCAGGCTACTGTGGCTGAAGTAATGTGAGTAAAAAAGCTTTTATTCTTTCAAGCCATTGATACTTGGAGGTTTGTTGTTACGTAGCAAAACTCAGTGAAAGCTGACTAACCCAAACTCTACTAATTAAATTTTCATTCTCTTCAAATAGTTATTGATCTATAAACAAACTAAAAGAGTTTACTATGGATGCTTCCATTTAATGACCACTCCTGAAATAATTAAGGAAAACAAAACCTTATCTTTTTCTATCTTTAATCCTCCTTCCCTCCCCCTCTTCCTCTTCTTCTTCCTCCTCCTGCTCTGCTTCTTGTCTTCTTCTAAATCTTATTTGTCAGTACCTGCTTGCTATGGAACCTTTCTAGATTCTTGCCAAGAAAACATAACTATTGTATTTGGGGGTAAGTTATTGGTTCCCAGGAAAAGCTTCAGGGTCTCTTGGACTGGTCAACCATGGCTTTGTTCTTTCTTCTGATAGGACAAATATGGAATCTAAAGATAAACTTTGTCCATAAAGAGACAAAGTTAAATTGACTATGTGTCATGAATTTTGAGGCAGCTCCTGCTTCAAATATCTCATCTCACTAATGCAGTGGCCTATATAAGGACCAACATTTTGCCTCTAAAAATAGTTGTCTTAAGAGCGTGCATGATTTTTACTTATGTAAAGTTCAGAATAGACAAAGCCAAACTACATCATTAGGTCAGGACAATGTTTATCTTTTGGGGGAGAAATGGAATGGCAATTGGGAAAGGGCAAGAGTGGGGCTTGAGGTTGAAGTGTTCTGTCTCTTGTTCTTGAACACAGATCAGTGTTTGCTTTATGATCATTTATTTTTCTTCTGTATATTTATCTCTCTATATATGGCACTTCACAATAAAGAAGTTTAAAAAATGCAATTGTTGTAGCCATAGCCTACTCAAAACACATATGAAATTAAAAGCTTGAGAATTAACAAACTCTAACTTAGAAGGCCCACCTTGCTGTGTAACTACAAAAAACACTCTCTCCATTCATCCTGCCTTTCCTGGGCTAGGAGCCAAGTGCAGTTCAATTTAGTACTCTTCTTCCCTCTATATTGAGTGTTCTTGTTTTTTTGCTTTTTTTTTTTTTTACAGTTGTGTTTTTTTGTTTTTTTTGTGTGTGTTTTTTTGGTAGCTTATCGGGGGAAAAGACATTAATTAGGTAAGTCTACAAATAGGTAATTATGTACTACAACAGGTAATTATATATTGTACAACGGAGTCATTATATAAGTAATAAACTCGACTGCGTTAAGTACTCCAAAGAAGTACAGAATGCTGGGAATACCAAGCTTTATCTCTGCCATGCTGTTATCAGCCAACAGGGGAAACACTATACCAGATACAACTCTCCAGTCTAGAAGAGAAAAGCAAGCAATAATAAACTAGCTCAGTAGGTAACAATCTCAGAGAGGAAGCCAATGATGCTACAATAAGAAAATGCAGGAAGTCCGTACTGCACCTGCCTCTGGCTGCTCCTGCCTACTGCTGTCAGAATCATCCAATCCCGGGCAGAACCGCGGCCTCCTCAGGGCTCACTTTGATCTTCTTTGATCTTCTTAGATCTCTCTTCTCACACAAGCCTCTTTAAACAGAGCTTCAGACACATTCCCAGAGCCTTCGGCAGTGACGTACTCCTCTCTACAACTAAGAACCTGAGAGCTGATCCTCAGATTTGTTCCTCGGTATGAACTCAACCACCTCTGAGCTTTATGGCCAGATCTACAAGGCTCCTGGAATTCTCTGACCTAGAGATTTGGCCTTGAGGGCTCTGAGGTCAGAGGAGAGGATGAAAAAAAAAAAAGAGCATAGAAGGAGCTGGATTCTGCTTCTCACGTCCCCAAGACAGCTAAGGACATATTTCCCAAACTTCTCCCCACCAACCAAAAGTTAAAAAAAAAAAAGGAAAGGAAAGGAAGAGTCAGACCTTGATTTTAAATGAATTCCCCCGGGCCCATGACAGCCCATAAGGGAAACTACTTGCCAGAGTCTCCCTTGCAGTTAGGTAGATAGCCTTGGGACTAAATTCTGGCCAATAGGATAAGAGTAGTTACAGAGGCAACCCCTCATCCCTATCCACTTCCTTCCATCCTCCTCCCTGGAATGTGGGTGCAGGGGCAGACCAACTGGGCTCAGACATAGGAAACATCCTCCAGACAGCCGACCAGCAAGATAAAAGGAGTCCAGGTGTTTGATAACTTGGCCGAGCAGAGCTGCCTTACCAGCTCTGACTTTAATATGAGAAAAATGCATTCCCATCTTGTAGCAGCTCTTGTTTTTTTCAGTCTCCGGAAGGAGAAGCCCAGCCTGTATCGCAATGTGGCAGAGGCCTTCTAGCCCAGAGGTTCTCCAAAGAAGAGGTGTAATTTTGTTTCCCCTGGGAAACACGTGGCAATGTCGGGAGACATTTTTGGCTGTCACATTTGTGGGCGTGGGGAGGGGGTTGCTGCTGACACCGAGTGGGTAGAGGCCGGGGACGCTGTAACCACCCTACAGTACACAAGAAAGTATTACGCAGCCAAAATATCAAGGTGCTGAGGTTGACAATCCACAAAGCACCTCAGTTAGTAGTGAAGGGAGCGTAAGACCCAGGTTGAGTGACAAGCCTTGGCATCACACGAGTTTGTCATTAGGCTGGGGCAGCTGCCTAGTTCTCTTGATGCTCAGCTCACTGCTTTTTTTATTTTTAACCGTAACTATACCATTTCACCACCCCAAAACCCAGATCCATTTTATCCTCTGTTTTCCCTATTTATTTAATGGGAGAAGAAAAAAGAAGACAGAGTGTAAAGCACTAGCTACAAAGTCACGCCCTTTTCTACCTAGAGTCACCAATGTTGTATCACGGACTTTTATTGAACAACTATTTGGTGTAGATCCCGAGGCTGCATGCCAGTTTTAAATCTAGGTGGGAAATTAAGGCATTTGTAAAAAGAGAGCCCAGGCAACGCAATGGAGCGCATGGCCATGCACAAAGAGGGGCCCCTGCGGTGTGTGGGTGGAGATGGAGAGAGGACATCATGGTGGGCTGTGGTGGGCAGTGTTGGTGACAGAGTCAGGTCTCCCAGTCCCATAGACGGGTTTTGGACATCAGAATCCTCACCCAGGTTGTAAAATTATCTCTGCCCAGCCCTTGGGCACAGGCTCCTTCCCTAAGAGTTGAAAAGACATTTGTTATGGTGGACTGCTCACACCCCTCTTCTCCCTTCTTATCGCAGTAGCATTGTGCTTCTCCTTTGCAAAACTGCTCTGCCCCCATCCTCTATGATTCTGGCAGGGAGTCCAGTGATAGCACTCTATTGGGTATCTTCTAGTTGTCTCTCCAGATCCTCTCTCCACCCTTTTCTGTGTCCCAGAAGCCTACTGATTCTAGCTGAGGCAGAGAGAATGCTTCTAATGACCCTATGACAAAAAAGTGTCCCTGCCCTGCTTATCCACAGTCCCCCTCAGACACAAGAGCTGACCCGATAGATGTCCTCACTGAAGTGATGAGAGCTGCCCTGGGGAGCAGAAAAAAACAAAGCAAAACAAAAACGAAACACTAACACTCAGGCTGAAAACCTACATTCAAATTATGCTTTTCTTTTTCTTTTTTTCCTGAGTCATTTAACCTCTCTGTGCTTCATCCCCCCCACCCCTGGAAAATTGAGATAATGTTAGCCCCAGGAAATGGGTCTAGAATGGGAGGGACTTCGGTACCTGGGGGGTGGTAGTGGTGGTGGTGGTGGTGGTACTGGGTGAATATTTTTTTCCTTTGGTGGTGAAGAGAGGTCTGCAATCGTCTTGGAAAGATTAATAGGCAGGTCCCCTGACAATTCCAGACCACAGGCATTTCCTGTCATCCAGCGGATGTGCCTGACGTGATTTTGAGGAAGGCATAGAGCCTGCTGGTGACAGAATCTGGAGCCCTCACCCAGGGCCCTTATTCAGAGGCAGCTTGTCCTGCTACATGCCTCTCGCCCTGGGATGTGCTCTCATTCTGAATGTGCTTCCGGAGAGGCCTCTTTGTTGCGACCCTGCAAAGTTGGCCCTGGGAAGGCCCCCTTGCCCTCCATCAGGAAGGCTTCCCACCTCCCCTTCAATTGTAGCGAGTCGTGTTACAAGGGCAGTGGTGCTTTGAGGGGTGGAAGGAGACCAGTGACGGCCTGACTCAATCATTGTGGTGTTGTAAATAGAAAGACTGAGTGAAAGGATCCAGAGGATGTTTCATGGAATACTTGCCCAGAGAGAAAAGCAGAAACTCTGCAGACACTACAAGAAATTCCCTCAAGGATCAAGACAGTGACATCAGCAGGGCAAGCAGGCATCTTCCTGCCTCTTCCTTTGTCACTCTTTCTCCCTGGAGCCAAATTTCTCCACAGTTCTACCTCCGATTGATCCTGGGTTAGCCCGACAGACCAGCCCCGTGCAGCTTCGGGATGTGTCATTCGTCCACTCTTAGCCCTTCCCACACACCTGCAATTTAGCTGTTAATCCTCCCCCGGCTCCTAGAAGAAACATAGACACTCAAGGAGACACACCAATTCTCTCCATCCGCACTTACTGTGATATTTAAGTTCTGCAATGTTCGTGTTAGCGGTGCCGCTTCACAAATAGAATTTAAATGTGCCATATTTGTATTTCTATTTCCCAAACATGACTCCCCAAGGAAAGGGGTCATGCTATTTCGTAATTGCAGACCATGACCACAGTGGGGAACCACTCTATTTCTATCCTTTGTGTGGTTGACCATACGTTGTTAGTCCTAAAGCTGGACTTTGTAATTAGCTTCGAGACTTTGGGAACATTGCTTCTTTTCTCTGTGCCTCAATGTCATCATCTACAGTAAAAAAAAAAGGGGGGGTTTGACTCAAATGTTGTTTTTTTAAGTCCCTTTCTGCTCTAAGGGATTGGGCTTCTATCATTCTTTATAAAATCTCAAATGTCCTGGATTCATATTTTCTTTGTTTCCATGAGTCAGTAAGTATTTTATTGCATTTTTCTAAATAACTATTTCATTAACAAGTGTCACTAATAATGTCTTTGCAATGGGAATATTAATAGATCAGATAATGGCTGTAAGGCCATGTACCACAGGACATTGGTTATACAATAAACAAGCCAGGAGAGGGCCCTCTGGTGACTCCGGAATGCGGGAAGACAAAGAAAGCTGGAAGGAAAACAGAACATGACACACGATTGCAAAGGGTTTATGAAGAAAAAGGTGCACACGTGCGCGCGCGCACACACACACACACACACACACACACACGTGGAAACATCTCTTCTCCATGTATAACCCCTTCCACAGCCAACAAAAGAAGCAGTGGAAATTTCCAGCACGACACATAAGCAGGTCCCAGTCATTAACTCTCTACTTCCGGAACTTCTGCAAGGCTTCATGGTCTTTGTAGTCTATCTCTGACCTTTGCTTTAGAAATTGTAAATTTTCCATGTCCTTTCGCCAGCTGAGTGCTCTTTCTCTTTGTTAAAGGATGGAAAACTTCCTAATATTTAAGTTCAATTTGTTTCTTATTGAGACAATACTGAGCTAATTGGACAGATTTTTCAAAAATAACATTTTAAGAACACTAATGGATATTTGGTAAATAGCAAATAAAAACATGTGCCCTGTGGCTCTCAGGATTGGTGTCAGTTTAGAAATGACAACGTTTATTTTTGAACCAATGAATAGACTTGGATAAAATATGCACGATTATTATTCAGCCTGCTTTCCCAGTGGGAAATGAAGGCTCACTGAGATTTCACTGATGGCTTTTTTATTTCCCTCTTTCCAAGCAAATAGCAGCTTGGCCGTGGAAGTGGTCTGAGCATTGGTTCAAAGAGCTTCTGGCTTCAGCTGCTACTGTCAAAGCCTTATGACAAGAAATGGGTGATACTGACCGTTGCCCCCATACTAAAAATGGTAGTGATTGAATACTTACTGTGCACCAGGTGCTGTGCTAAGTCCTTTATAAAGTAGATATATTATTCTCATCCCTGTTTTACATTTAAAGAAACCAGTTTAGAGAAGTCAAGTAGCTTGCTTGAGATCTTGTAGCTGGTAAGTGCAGAATCTGGATTGATTTCAGGTCATGCCAAATTCTTAACCTCCTGCTATACTATCTACTTGGAAAGCTCTTTTTTTTTTTGGACCTATCAAATATGAGATTTTCAGCTCTACCCCTGTCCTCCCACACCCCTAATGCCATTCAATTGGGCTATGAATGAGGGTTAAACCAAACAAACAATTCAATTCTGTTTAATTTAAAGTATGTATTGAGACCCTACAATTTTTAAGGCACCATGCTAAGCTATGCCATGGGGACTACAGAGATAAATAACCAAAGTCACAAAATTTATAGTCTGATGGTAGGGGGAAAACATATTTATAATTATAGTTGGAATGACAGCTATAAGCAGAATGTGATTGTATGATAGAAACAGCAGTAAGGGGTAGAGGACAGCAAGAAATATATTTAAATGGGAAGTCTGGGTTGTTTTCAGGGGATTCTTGCACAGGATTTTATTTTATTATTATTTTTTAAAAGACTTTTTTTTTTTAATTTGACAGAGAGACAGTGAGAGAGGGAACACAAGCAGGAGGAGTGGGAGAGGGAGAAGCAGGCTTCCCACTGAGCAAGGAGCCTGATGCGGGGCTCGATCCCAGGACCCTGGGATCATGACCTGACCCAAAGGCAGACGCTTAACGACTGAGCCACCCAGGCGCCCCTTGCACAGGATTTTAAGGGATGGGTGGGACTTCAAACATGAGGATTGCATGGAGACGGTATTCCAAGGAGAAGAAACAGCGGGAACAAATGCAGTGGGACACAGCTAGGTCCCTGAGCCTACAGTTGGGTTATCCTGAGTAGGTAAACAAGGCGATAACTTACAAAACTATATGGTTGTCTGGCAGAGCCCATCCATGAGAGAAAATGCAATGATTATGCAGTAAAATGCCAGGCTGCTGATGTCAGGAGGATCTATGAAACTCTCAGATAAAGGTACCCTCAGAAGCGGGGCTCAGGGCAGAGCTCCCTCTACCCATCCAGAGCCACAGCAGTCTCTGAATACCACCCCTGTGGTAACTCACTGATTATCTTTTGTGTTTGTTATCATTTGACTCGTGTGAATGTGGTATCTCTGAAAAGATAAGCAAGTAAACCAAAAAAAGAACTTGAGATAACCCTATATTTTTGAAAATGCGTGGACTATCTCTGGAAGGAGGACATTGAAGAAACTGATCACAAAAGTCATCTCCAGGGAGGACAGAGTGGCCAGGGGCAGGAAAAAGAGGGAAGCTTACTGTACTCCCTCACCTGTGAATACTCTGAATTCTGTGCTGGGTGTACAGATGATCTGCTCATGAATAAGTAGCCCTAAACTAGAACGACCCTTCTGATGACTCACGTGAAGGATTCAGAGCAGAGGACCAAGCAGGGAGTGCCTTGGAACTTTGCAAAGCCTGTTCCTCGTACTGGAAAGGCCTCTCGGTCTAAAGAAATAGTGTCTCCTCAGGATGGCTAATGCCTAAACTCTCATAATTTGAGTTTCACTTATTTTAGAAATGGTTTCCTTCCTGTTTTTTTAGGAAGAATCACAGCTTTGGTGACCATTTCCAGCCTAGCAAACATGTCAATGTCATAGTGGAAAAATTCCAAGGAAAACAGAAGTAACAAGAAGAAATCCCTCCGTGCTCCCCCTTTAAATTTTTTTTTTATTATTATTAAGGGAGAAGTAAAGAAAAGGTCTTAGAAAGGGGTTACATTGTATTCTTTTGTCTTTCAATTTTCCAGGTTTCTCCCGACCCCCACATGAACATCTGATTCACATGAATCATTTCTGTGAAATAGTTTATTAGATCTTTTCCAGGGTAGGATTTAAAGCAGTATGGAAGGAACAGAGGCCACCAGACTCTGGGGAGGGGAAAGGGCCCTCCTGAGACACAACATGTGAAAAGGGGAGGGTTTACCTTGGGTTAATCAACTGTACTGTTCTGAGAACAGTGTAACTAGAGAACAAGGGCGCTCACTTCTTTGGGCAATAATGCAGGAAAAGCCTGTGTGTGCTGCAGGGTGGGAGGGCCGCTGGGTGAAAGGGGAACTGTTCTTACTGGCAGGTGGGGAATGCTGCAGTAAACAAGCCCCTGGGCCAGGAGGAAGGAAGTGCCTGTCAGAGAATTAGTAATGATCAAAGCTGCCCAGGAACATCCTTGTGCCTGAGATGAAGTTCACATTACCTTGAATATCGAAGAATATACATTTTTCTCGAATACTAAATGGTCTTATTCTTTCGTCCAGAAACTAAAGAATGTAGCTACAAAGAGTGAATTCCTCTAAAGGCTCAGACCTCCTAACTGGCAGAGGAATGCATACCTTCAACAAAATACGCTGGGTTTCTCTTTAAGTGACTTAATGTTACACTAGGGAATGATAAGGGGAAATGTAAAAAACAGCCTAGGTTGAGTGATCTGACATATTTTTTTTGGACTGCAAAGTTTAAAAGCTCAAAAAACAGTTTCTAACTTCAGTTTTGTGCATACGCATGGTTTTGTGATTTCTCTCCCTATGGCTGAAGCAATCAGCAGCATGAAAATGCAGTTTTCGTCTGGTATCTGGTCACTCATCCTGATCAGAGAGCTCTAAAGGTTCTCTATTTCCTACTAACTCAAGCTTACTGCCCTTCCTTTTTTGCAGCCATCATAGTGTCTGTCATTCGCATTTTCTTCTGCCCCTGTGCCACCTTAGTTGGGATTCCATTAATGGAGTGTAAGATGGATGGTGAAGAGAGGCATTCAGACTGTTTCTCATTTAACATCCCAGTGCTGTGGCATTTTGAGGACTCCAGGCCATCCTATCAATTCCTGAGGGAGATGGTGGTACCTGGTGAAAGTCATGGCAGTGCCCATAAGGAAAGGTTGCCAGATAAAATATTTCAGGGGTGCCTGGGTGGCTCATTTGGTTAAGTGTCCGACTGTTGATTTCTGCTCAGGTCATGATCTCGGGGTCATGAGATCGAGCCCCGCATCGGGCTCCACACTAAGCAGGGAGTCTGCTTGAGATGCTCGCTCTCTTCCTCTCCCCCACCCTCCCCTCACTCATGCTCTCTAAATAAATAAATAAATAAATAAATAAATAAATAAATAAAATCTTTTAAAAATGTGAATTTCAGATAAGCAACAAATAGATTTTTGGTCTATCTCCGGTAACATTTGGGGCATATTTATACTAAAAAATATTTGTTGTTTATCAAATTCAATTTTTTAAAGCCCCCACCAAACATAACTTCACTTGTTTCCAGTGCTAAGAAAGTTTTTTAAGTTTTATTTATTTTTTAGTAATCTCTATACAATGTGGGACTCGAACTCACAACCTCGAGATCAAGACTCGCATGCTCTAATCACTGAGCCAACCAGGGGTCCCTATCAAATTCAATTTTAACTGGGTGTCCTATATTTTCATTTGGTAAATGTAGCGACCCTACTGAGAGAGACAGTGGTGCCTGAAAGAGGGTAAAATGTCCACTGGGGTTCAGTAGAGCCTAGATGAAGGAATCCAGATATGATAACTAGGCAGTTGGCAGTCTTCTCTTTCTGAATAAAAAGACAAAGCATTGAGAAGAGAAAGCCTTTTGACCTTTCCACTTGCTTCATGTCTTTGGATTACTCATGATGCCTGGAGTGATGACAGCCATCTGGAGGTCATGGGCTATGAGTAGGGGGATGAAAAGCGAAGATACTGTGGAGAGTAAAACAAAAGGTTGCAAAGAGCATGGGTCATTTAAGACATTGTTGAGCTCCATCCAAGGAGGTTCAACCTTCCCTGAGACAAACCTGGATTGGAGCAATACTTGAATAACATTCAAATTCTATTAGGAAGGAAGAAGGAGGAAATGGATGCTGGGTAGGCTAGCAACAATGTAACTAAAAATGTAACCAACAACCACGTGGATAGTCCATCTGTAGACATTGTTTCTGTAGGCCTCAATTACTGACCACAGAACACTAGGATTTTAAATATAGGTACAGAAATTAGAAGTCTAGGAAGAAAAAGAAGAAAGGAAGTATAGTGCAGCAAATGTAGCTGGTATTACCCTTTCCACATTTTTTTGTGTTTAATAGATTACCAATGTGGTTGAATGTCAAGCATAGCTGACATGGTTTAAAAAATTAGATGGCTGACTTATTCCCTATAAGATCGCTGCTCATATATTCTTCCTTCATTCACACAGGGCCACTTGATCCCCTATCACCATCACTCCCATCTCCTCTTATATGTACATCCCTACCTCAGTCACTGGAAAATATCTTTTCAGTAGTCAGGGGGAGTTTAAGGACCCATAGCAGACTCAATAGCCGGTGTAGTCAACTTTGCCATTTATCAATCATTCTCTGAACTTATAGTAAGCTTCACGTCTGACTGCTTACCTCTAGATTTCTCAGAGTTGTGAAACATTCAGTGTTTTTGTTGCTTAAGACACCGTCAGGTGTTCTGTTACCTGCAAACAGAAGCATCCCTAGCTGATAGAGAAGCTGCCACGTTTTTGTTCATGAGCACATGTGAGATACACTTTACCAACTTTCAGAAATGTTTAGGGGGAGTTTTCCAGGAAAGGAGAGTCCTCAATTATCAGGTAATGGAGAGAGCCAACCAAATACAGGTTACATTCAGCATCTCTATCGAAAAGTTGATATTGGATATGAGTGAGCATCAAGCCTCCAAGTGGATGGACTTCAGCTTCCGAGAGCCCAGAGACTTTCCTTTGTATTCCCATCCTTCAACTGCATGACTCAACATACATTTAGTAATCAATTAATTATTTAATTGATTTACAGAGGATTTCCAACTTGATCTAAATCTGGAAGGGAGGATTTAAAAGGTGGTGTGGAAAAGGAACACTGTGGGTTAACAGATGAAAGAACAGAGATCCTAGAACTGGTCATTAGCACAGCATACTTGGTGCCTAAGGATTACTCCCCGAAAAAGGATTAGTAAGAGTTTTATGCTACTGCTGGGTACGTTGCTGGTTATTTGGGGCTGGTGCAGTAGATCACTAGGAACCACTGCAGTCCTTGAATAGTGGAGGAACACAAGGACAGAAATATCTCAGGGAAGTTCATTAGTCAGCAGCCAGGAGGACCTATTAAAAGGAAGACACTGGTGACCAGAAAGGTAGTTGGGGAGCTCTTAAACTGATCGAGGGATGGATTATAGCGGTGATAAGGAAGCAGGTGGGGAAAAAGTAAATCCTAGAAAGAGTTTGCTTGAAGAACTGCCAGAAGGCAAGAGAAAAAAATGGTAACACTTGCTTGGTGCCTACGCCATGCCAAGCACTTCACATACACTGCCCCATTTAGTGAGCTATGTTATTATACTCTCCATCCAGTGGGGGGACCCAATCTGTAAAAGTGTAATAATTTTACAGAGGGACAATAGTTCTAATAGAAGCTTATATAAGAAAGCTATTGGGGTATCTAGGAACGAGACACAGACCCAAGGAATGTCTTGGAAGATGCATTAAAATTTAACAGAAAAGTCAGAGAAGAACATTCCAGGTGGATGGTATGTGCATAGGCATACCTTGGCAAAATCTTTGCATGTGGTGTTTTCTGGAAAATTCATTAGTACCAAGGAGTTTCTCTGAGATATTTGAGTGAGATATTTGCAGGCTAGGGCAGGGGACTTTTGGGGACCCTTAAATAATACCATGTAGTTAACTGCCAATTTGGCATCTTAGAAAAACTATAGTTATAGCCAGCAGTGGAAACATCTCCAGAGATTTCTGCTGAAGTAATGCTCCATGATGTGGTGATGTAAGAAGGTAGGAAAGTATCGAAGTTCTTCCATGTCCTTCTTCTCTCCACCCTTCCCAGAATTCTGCAGGGCCACCTGCCTCTCCCGGTGACCCCCACCCCTACCTGTTTTCCTGTCCATGCTAGGGGCTAAACATATTCTGAGCACAGAGAGCTAGGCAGCATCTCTATGTCCCTCATCTATTCGTTCTCGGGGCTGACTTCACAGCCTCCTCTTCTGGCCCCCTCCTGAATATTGCAGACCTCCCTTCTCATGATGCCCTGTGGCTGTGGCTCTCTGACATTTGGTCTGGAGCCCCTGGGGCATGACAGCAGAGACCTCCTGATCAAACCCTCCAGTGTTCAGGACATTGTTTGCTTGTCTTCTCTCTCTCTCTCTCTCTCTCTCTCTCTCTCTCTCTCTCCTGTCCTTGGAGATAGGCAAGAGACCTCAGATAACCCTAATATCGGGAGGGATCATCTCTGTCTCAAAAAACAAATGCTCTAGCACTGGGAGGGGTGGGTGGGCTGGCTACAGATGCATTCCCTGTCACGTCCCCTTACCTGACCAGTTGGAACCTTGCTCTGTGGCATTTGGGGAAGATAAGGAGTCTTCTACAATTTGTTCAAAAAGTTAGCAAAGGCTTCCATGTTTCTCCTCTCATTCTGCTGCCACTTCAAACCTATTTTTCAAAGCATCATGAATGTTAACATTCTCTTCACATTACTCTTCCTTCAAATAATTTCTAAGGAATGTGCCCAAATGGCACAGGAGAAGGAGTCAGGAGAGCCAGGAGTCTGCAGACCTCACTTGTGGGTTGAATTCGGCCTCTAGCCATCTGTTCTATACCCTTAAGCAAGACATCACTTTTTCAAACCTTATTTTCCCCATTTGTTAAAGAGATGCAACAGAGTTTGCTCCCATTCCTCAGCATTTCTATGAGGACTGGATCTAGTTACGTACATTGTAGTGATATAGGAAACATAAAATATGATAGGTGGGCATTATCACCAGGCAGCAGGACAAGATAACTCTGGAACCAGACTTTCTTTAAAGCCAGGATTTTCCTCTGGAAAATGAGGATAATGGTACAATCTGAAAGCTCTGAAATACTCAAAGTTTGGGAACTAAAAGTTTTTTCATGAGTGGGGACCCATACTTATTTGGTGGCAAGATTGACATGAGGGTTTTTATGGTCTTTGTCTAGCCCATTTCCTGCAGAAAGCTCAATGTGCTCCCTTGCTGGGTGCTGCCCCAGATCCCTTGGGAATCACTAATAGCATGCAATGCATGCACTGTGCCATTTTTCCTAAAATATGAACAATTCTGAATTGGAAACACATTTGGCCTCAAGGAATTTGGATATGGGATTGTGGGCTTTGGTACCAAACTCACAGAGCTGTTGTGATGATTAAGTAAATAGATTCAGCATAGTGCCTGCCCCATGGTAGGTGCTCAGCAAATGTTAGCTGCCATGCTATTCCCTCCGTTACTGCAGCCCTCAACATCTTTGAACAATTTCCACCATTGCTCTAGACCTGTTTCCCTATTTGTGCCTGTAACAAATTTTTTTTAAGATTTTACTTATTTGAGAGAGAGAGAGAGAGAGAGAGAACAAGTGAGGGGGAGGGGAAAAGGGACAGGAAGAAGCAGACTCCCCGCTGAGCAGGGAGCCCTATGTGGGTCTTGATCCCAGGACCCTGGGATCATGACCTGAGCCGAAGGCAGACACTTAACTGACTGAGCCACCCAGGCGCCTCTGTGCCTGTTGCTATTAATGTCTAAAATTCTTTCTATTCAGCCACTCAGCACTTGCCTTTCCTGAAGCTCCTGTCTTCGCAGCTATCTGCCAAAATGCTGTCCTCATTTAGAACAGAAAGTTCTCCCTAAAGCCACCTGAGGTCCCCTCCCTCTGCCTTCTCAGTAATTCATGGGATGGTTTGCTTGTGGGTAAAGGAGACTGGGAGAGAGTTCTGGGAAGTATCCCACTGGCTGGTCTCAGACTCCTAGCTCACCCTGATGTACTTCCAATGGGCTGTGTGGCTGGGATCCTATGGGTGTGGGTGCAGCTCCTCCCCTTTAGAAAAGTTACTTCCACCTTTCCGGACCTCAGTTTCACATGGATGAAGCACAACAGTCAGCCTAGATGATAACTTCATGCCTCTTAGCTCCCTTAAATCCCACCCGCTGTGATGCTGCCCTAGAGCCGTTATCCTTGTGTGCTGCGAACCACGTCCTCCATACCTTCAGTGGTCAGCTGATGTCAAAGGGAGAGTGAAAGCTGCTTCCCTTCAGCTCTGGGTACATCCAGCCTCAAGAGGGGCCAAATGCAAGACATTTGCAAACCTTGTTACCAAGGAAACTAGATCCTCTCTCCCCAGCTTTCTGGGCACTGAAACTAAGCTGACTGTAGGAATAGGCTCTGGGTCATCTCCTGAACAGGAGAAATGAATTGGACAATCTCAGGTTTAAGGAGGTCCAGCCTCGTAGCTAGGGGGCTGGAGGCAAGGTTGCCATCCACCGATTAACATCAGAAGCCAGGCAGCAGAGTGACCAGCATTGGAAATCTGCTCAACAGACAGAAGGACCCTGCTAGTGGTGAGAGGGGCTGATGGAGAAGCAGGAGAGGGATGCTGGGAAGCAGCGAGGCTTCAGGTCAGGACTGTAGCTCAGGAGGGAGACTGAGGTATGAGGAAGGATGGGTGATAGGAGGGGAAACAATGGAAGCTTGGTGCTGTGGTCTGGGTCACCCAATGGTGGGGAGGAAACACATAACCCTCAAATGCATGGGCCCCCAGGGCTCTTCCCTGGGACACCAAATACTGCCATGTTGCACAGGACACTAGAAAATGCCTGGCTTGTCTCCTCTTCATCATTACAAAGAGGACCCCAATTTTGTTTCAGAAACAATGTAAACAACCAGAAACGCTAATATCCTCAGAGTCCCAGTTGTGTTTGTTAAGAGATAAGCAGAAATCCCTGGGAGGAGCTGTGGGAAAACCTGTGGAAGGGGCAGATTCAGTTGGCACATGCATTTGCCCTTCACCCTTGCCCCTTTTTTTCTGCCTGAGATTCAGACAGGACACTGAAAGAGAAACAGCCATCTGGTGAGTGGGAAGTCCAAAGCCACAGGCTAAGCTGGGTGGGGCTGGAAGCTGAAGGAAGCCTGAGACCCTGATGGCACTGGGAGGCAGGACAGCTCTGAAAATGGTACTGCAGCTTCTCATCTTGTGAGAAAAATGAACTCTTGTTTGGCTAATCTACTGTGGATGACCTCTGTTGTATGCAGACGGACCCAGTCCTAACAGACGCACATATCTGACTTACTGGGTTGTTGGGAGGATTAGATGAGATGCCTCAGCGGACTCTGAGGGTTGAGGTGAACCCAGCAGAGATTGCTGAGCACACAGAATCCAGCTTTGGGACCTTGTCCTATTCTTAAGCCCCTGTAGGTGGTGAACACCTGAGCCACTGATACACTTCCTGTCCCCAACTTGATTAACTAAGTCCAGACTTAGTGGGGTGGGGTAATCCTGTGACCACAATGGGGATGCGTCAGTAAATCCAGCTGCAGGGGAACAGTTTAGAAAAACCAGAGGAAGCAAGGCAGAGGGTGACGTGCATGGTGGCTTACTGAAAATCCATCTGCACTTCTAGAAAAAAATTCTCTGCTTATGTGCTATCAGTGGTGGTTCAGTAGCACCTTCTTCACATTCAGAGTAGCATTCATTCATTCGCCAAATACTTCCTGGGAGCCTACATTGTGTCAGGCACTGTGTTCAGTGCCGGAGATACAAAAGTGAATAAGATACAATCCTTGACTGCAAGCATCTTCTCTGGGTACCAATTTTTTTTTTTTTTTTTTTTTTAGATGGGACCAAAAGGTGAAGGGTATGTTTGGGTTAAATATGAAGAAAAAGCTCTGACTACTATCATTGTTGTCATTTTGTATCCCCTGACTGATGCTATAAGGATAATATACACCAGGTTTTGGGAGGTGGGGGATATTTCCAATCTAGTCTGAAGTGGAAAGTTACTGGTATGCTCAGAAGTAAGCTTCCATAATTATGGGCTGAGGTTAGACAAACTATAGAGTTCTCAATTTCTAGCATTTCCTTGGGCCGTGAGTACACTACCACTTGACCCAGGTAAAACATGCTGTCTCCTTAAATGGAAAATACCCAGATGGTGGAAATTTTATGTTATTTACAAATGGGAAACTATTGGGTCTTCAGTGATACCCATTGCATCACACTCTGAACAGAGTTTACGAGCCCACCATTTTTCATTTTTAGCTGCTCCTTCCTGGAGAGATATTTGGGTATGCAGTATAAACCGTATATCAGAATGCAGGCTCTCGGGTAAGAACACCTTTTGAATCCTAACTCTGCTCCTTACCAGGTAGTTACTTGACATCATTGTGTCAATCATTCCTACCACTTAGTGTTGTCATGAAGATTAAAAATAACGTATTATACAAAGGATGGGCAGTACTTGGCACAGAATTAGAACTCAAAGCATGCTAACTATGGGGGAAATGAGATGGGGATGGGGAGAGAGAATAGGAAATCCTTTCTCAGAGGGACGATCTGGGCTAGAGCCAGTTTACCCCCCAACAGACCTTCTTGGGCCATCTCTGTCCAGACACAGCCTATCCACAGCAGATCCCAGAGTGAATTCAAACTCTTGCTGAATTCTGCCCCAATCATCTTCAAACTGCTGGGGAATGTGGGGGTTCTCCAATTATTTGAATGAAAACTGAATTTCAGTGGGAAGTTCTGGAGGGTCTGTGAAATGAGCAGGTCTGATGCCCCATTGGATGAATCTGCTTTGTGAGACTTGTTGAGGGCTTTCATGAAAGGCTTCCCTAAGGAAAGACATTAGTTTCCTCATCTCTGCAATGGAGGTGATTGTCCTGACCTCCTCTGATTGGTGGTGGTGGTGGGGGGAATTAAACCAAATGATAAGCACCTAGCATGATGATGGGGAGGAAGTAGGAGCTCCAGAAGATTGCTCCATCCTTCCCCATACTTCCCTGCCCTGTTGTCAGACTGCCCTAAACTGAGAGTATGACTGCCAGAGAGTGGCAACATGTGGCAGGAGAAATATAGGAATCCACTCTTAGCATCTTACACTTTAGCTGCAATTCATTTATTAGGCCAACCAGGGCACTCCCTGGCCCAGTTCCATTCAGCCCTGGTGCACATTAGAATTGCCAGGCAGCATTTTAAGAATTATTATATTGAGCATAAATTCCATTCCCCAAGTGAATGTGTCTTAATGAATACCTCCTTTAAAGAATGAGCACCTCTCTGGTTTCAGTTTTTTCCTCTGCAAATTGAGAGCAGAGGAGTAGAGTAATCACTGGGTGCTGCATAGCTAGAGAAGGGTCCCAGGTCTGCTGAAGCCCAGCTAAGGACAGTCACCCCAACGCATACTGTCTTTAGTTAAAATTATGATAGTCTTTCCATCACAGATTTTTTTTTGCATGAATTTTGAGTTTGAAAATAGTGTACTAAAGTATTATATATCTTTATTCCAAGGTTTTTTTGGCATCTCCTTAAGTTTTGCATCCAAGGTCCTAGCCAAATGATGGGGAGTACTCAAGAGAAAACCTCACATCATTTCCCCAGGTCCAGAAATTGCATCTAGAAAGGGACATGAACTGAGCATCCTGTCCTTTTCCTTGGAAGGTCATGCTCAGGTTCACTAGGGTTTTATGCTGTGTTTCCAGGAGTGGTGATGGCCAGTCATGAGGATAGGGATGAGCTGCTGGTCTGTGGCAGAGCTGGACACAGGCCCACTGAATTTCTGAGGCTTCTCTGTAAGAAATCAGTTGAAAGTCATTTTAAGACTTTAGATTTTGGCTGTGTCTCTTTTGCAGCCCAATTCCTCCAGGAAGTATTCATTATTTAACTGTCACTAGCTTACAGTTAAGCTTTGGCCAGCTTGACATTCTCAGCCCATACTAACCTGAATTAGGTAATAAATGAGTGACAAGACCCGAACCACGCCCTCACATACCTTTGGACCGAAAGATAGTTGATTTGCCTGGAGGGAGCTCTGTGCTTACCAGGTCAGGAAACACCAAATGGTTTGCAAAGGAAGCATTTGGAGAAGGCAGAGCCGGAGATCCAGGTGAAAAGTCTTCTCCTGAGCCTGTAGGCAGATACCGCTGCCGGGCTTGCAGGTAGAGTCCTACCTGTCAGGCTGCACCTGCCTCGGGGAGTGTCTTCAGTCATTGCTGAAATCTCAACAATTCCTCCAAACTCGACTTCACTTTTCTTTCAATTCCCACTAGAACATAAGCTCCATAAGGTCAAGAATTCTTGCTGGCTTTGTCCCAGGCTATATCCTCAGCAGTTAGAAAGGCGCTTCACCTAAAAGAAGTGCTGATGATCGTGTGACCCTCCTAATTACAGCTCTTCAGTATCTCTCTGTTTCCGTTAGAATAAACCCTGAAGCCCTTATGTGACCTACGTGATCTGCCCACTGACAACTTCTTTAATTTCAGGTCAAGCCGCCTTTTCTTCATTCACAATTTTCCAAGCTACCCTCCCAGGCCTTTGCAAATGTTTTCTTCAGCATGGTGAGCGTACGCGTGCACCCGTGCGTGCGCACACACACACTTCACAGAACCAGCTCCTTCCCAACCTTCCTATATCTCAGCATGGGTCCTTTCTTCAACTATTCTAAAGATCCTTCTCTGACTGTTCTTATCCATGGAGGACCTCTTCTCCCGCATGCTCATCTCCGTGTCATGTTTCCCTCATAGCACTTTCCTCAACTTGTAATTGAATATTTTTTAAAAAATGTATTCCACTGCTCATTGTCTGTTTCTGTGTTAGACTTCACAATCTGTGAGGGAGTGAATATGACTGTGTTCCAATATATCCATATTCCCCTGAAAGACCCTGATATAGAATAGGTACGTACTTACAAATTACCTGTTGAATGAATGAATGAATGAATGAATGAATGAATGAATGAAACGAACGTCTTTAGTATATATGACCCTGTCCTAGAATAAAATATAAAGATGGCGTTCTCCATTTCTCTTTTGTCCACCCACTTGCCTTTAGTGTTCTCTTTGCTTGTCCCAGTGGCTAAATACTGCCTGTTAGGCTGCCCAGGCCGCCTTATACACCCCAAGCCCAGGTCTGACAGTCTAGACAATGCCCCACTAGGATGCTAAAGGCTGGAATGTCATGATGTCCTGTGCATAATATTTAGCTTTTAACAGACATGCATCCTTCTCAATACTGTGGGAATGCAGGAAATTATAGATAGCTTATGGGGAAGAAATTTATGTGAGGATAGGAGGCAGCCAGCTGCCCCGTTGTCTGTGCAGAAGAGAGATCCTGGCATGTGTATCACAATCAGTTAAAACCAGGTTTATCTGGGATTTTCATACTATTCACTTCACCATTATAACTATATATTGACTACCCTGCACTATTTTCCCTTCTTACATAAAACTGAAGAGAAATAATAGAGTATTATATGCCACAATGTTAACAATATTTACATTTAGATATTAAGATATGAATGTTCTTAGGGTTTCCCCCACACATTTGTCCATTTAAAACTTTATTTATTGAGATTTTGTTACTTTTATGATTTTAGAATACGTATTTCTTGTACTCTCCTCTGTGTTTGTATGTAGTATTTCAGTTGTATAGAGCTATGCTGTCCAACATGGTAACCATTAATGTCATGTGAATATTCAGATTTAAATGAACCAAAATTAAATTCAATTTAAAACTCAGTTCCTCACTAGCCATATTTCAAGAGCTTAGAAGTAACATGTAGCTAGTGGCTATTGTTTTGAACAGCACAGATATAGAACATTTCCATTACCACAGAAAGTTCCACTGGAAAATGCTGGTATAGAGTGCATAGGTTTTAAACATTTGAATATAAAAACAGAGTCTTACAGGTGTTGAAGAGTATTGTTGATACAAACAAAAGTTTGGAAAGATCAATTGTCTGGATTTCTTGGGATTCAAATGCAGTGGTATTGATTCCTCTCTGAGAAAAGGCCCTGGTTTGCTCATCAAGGTCCTTGAATTTTATAGCTGTGGAAGCTAACTGAGTTTAGCCATCTGAGAATTTTTACAGAGTAATCTGTAAAGGCTGGACAAGATGCCCGCCATGATGTGTCAGTCTGAGGCCACTCCTGAAATCCACCTTTCCATGGGAAATTTTCATAAGCATTCTTAAAAGGCCTTTAGGATCTGTTCTTGACTAACTCCTCTTAATGAACTACAGGATAATCTAATGCTAAGGTAAATTTATTATGCAACAGTCCAGGAGGTTGTGCTCAGCAAGCAGCCAGGCTCTTCCTTGAAAGGGCAGGGACTAAGTGACCTTTGACACAACAGCACAAGATCTGAGCAGCTAATCTTTCTCTGTAATTATCAAAATTTGTCTGGTGTCAAGATGCATTCCCAAACCTACCCTCTTCATGACCTGAGGAATGTGTCATGTCTGCCTCAGTCATCATTAGCAAGAGGGACCTAGTTATTAACTGAGAGGTGTAAAGATATAGTCATTCATAGATTTTTTTTAAAAAACAAAACTTCAGTGAACATTTACTGTGTGCTACATACTGGGGATAGAGTAGTAATTAAGGCAGACCTGGATACTGCCTTACAGAACACCATCTCAAATTATGATAACACCAACCTTATCAAAGTCAAGGATAATCTTAAATAACCAGAAATGAGCTGACTCCCACGGGTCAGGACTGTCTCTAATGTGTGGTAAAGGTAAAAGTAGCTGCATGTCTAAATCAGAAAAGATACTGAACATATCAGCGTGTTTTAGATCAGTTAGCTTCTCAAGAGATCCCATAAATGTCATTTAGGTCTGTGCAAGAGGAAAGAGACAAAATATTTCTGTAATCGGGCCCTCTAGGGGACATTAATCACCATATGGAACAGTGCTAGGTAGTAAACTGCCAAGACCTGTGATGTACTTCCTTGTCTTTTCTCTAAGCACCCTGGGTTAACATGGAACAAGGAAGATCTACCAAAATGTTGATTAAAGTCCATGATGAAAGGTCATTTCCTTAAATAAGTAAGATATGGAGAATGTATGACAATGTGAAAACAGAAGTACAGAATAAAAAGGGAATATGCCTTCTTAAAGCATTTTTTTTTTACAAGAGAAAAAAAGGAAAGGAAGAAAAATCTGGATATAATCTTAAGAAGGAGGCACTCAGATGATACCCCCTACAGAGCACGTCTAATTGCCCAGAAAGTAGACTAGGAAATCTTTTTTTTTTTTTTTTAAGATTTTATTTATTTTTTTGACAGAGATAGAGACAGCCAGCAAGAGAGGGAACACAAGCAGGGGGAGTGGGAGAGGAAGAAGCAGGCTCATAGCAGAGGAGCCCGATGTGGGACTCGATCCCGGAACGCCGGGATCACGTCCTGAGCCGAAGGCAGACGCTTAACCGCTGTGCCACCCAGGCGCCCCCAGACTAGGAAATCTTATTGTAAATCTCTCTTCTAGAGATTTACTTCTAGATCTCACACTAAGATGTTGTAAAAATGTCTGATTGAAGTTCAGGGGCAGCAAAAGAAGGGAGGAGCATGGAAAGACCTCAATGCTTCTGAAATAAAGTTATCTGAGGAAAGAGAGCATATAGAGTGATGGTCAGAAATCAACAGAAGGAATTGTGGTGGAGATGTTGCCTTTTCAGACCAGTCCCCGTTGCCACTGTGTGTGTGGTTCAGAAAATATTTGTTGAGTACAAGAGTATGTAATATTTGAGCCCAAAGAGATTTAGGAATTATCAATAGTTGCTAATTGTTAAAGAGCATGAATGAAATCCCTGGACAATGCAATATGAGAAGAATAGGGGCCAAGCGTGAACACTTGAGTATCCCATAAGTTTAAGGTCAGCACAGAAGATAAGAAATCTATTAAAGGGATAGAAAATGAATGTTCAAAGGGAACCAGCAGTGTGTTGCAAGAGAAGTCAAGGGAGTAAAGAATTTAGAGAAGAGATGCCTGTTTAAACACTGCTGGGAAGCAGAGCCCGCTAAGGATCATAAAGTGTACATTGATTTAGCAATATTTGCCAGAGAAGTTTGAGTGGAATAGGGTGAGCATAACACAGATTGAAAGAGCCTGAGAAGTGCAAGGAGTGGAAATATGGTTGGGACCAACCATTCCTTGGGAGTGTTCTAAAATGAAGACCCATTTAGACATTGTTAATCAGCTTTTATTCCTAAAGAATTTGGCTTGCTAAATTGTAGAGGTTTGTCTCCAGAACTGACCTGCCTGGCTACAAGGATGGGAAACAATCATACCTGACCTTTTGATCTGAGGAAGTATCCAAATAACAGAGCATTCTTAACCTGATTCTTCTCTGATTATTATAAACATTGTTTAGTCTTTAGAGAAATAATGCTTTTGAACATTTTCTCCAGAGCAATTTTTCTTGCCCTTCTTTATAGTGCAGAAATTGCCTGTAAGAATTAAGTCTATGGAGTTCAAGAAAAATGAGTTGGCATCTCTTCCTTTGAAAAGTGAGCTTTGGGGGTTAGCACAGTGAGCCCTGCAAAGCACCCACAATAGAGGCAAGGAAGGAGTCTCTTGATGTGCTGTACACAGACACTAGGTCCTATGTAGCCTTTAGGTAAACAGAGAAGATGATCAATGTGCCTCAGATCTGTCTTGTGGACAGAAGGCTTTGCACAGAGAAACACCCTGGAAGTCTTGGAAGGCAGACCCTGCCTTTTATTAACAATCACAGCCTCTAAGTTGTTCATATAGACAGCCATAAGATGCCAAGAAAAATATTTCAATGATTATTCTACTTCATAAAGTCAAGAGTCCTAGGTTATCACAACATACTAGTGTTTCCACGTTTTATCTTAGCATCAAATCCTTTTCATGACTAGACTACTATGGTTGAAGCTGAGTGAGATAGGGCAAGGTCGTGTCCTTAGAATGTGACACAGTTTAAAAGCATTAGCCCTGGAAAAGTGGCTCATCACACTGGCTGCATATGAGAATCACCTATGAACAAATCCTAATACATTTAGAAATCCTAATTTAATTAGTCTAGGGAGAAGATCTCTGGCATGGTATTTTTTTTAAAGCACCCCAGATTCTATTATGCAGTGAGGGCTATGAACCCCTGCCCTAGTGGAAGACTATTTATGGGGGGCTCCATTCTGCTGAAGAAGATAATATTTACATAAAACTGTTATCAAACCAATAGTTAGGTAATACTCTGCTGTTGGTTAATCAAATATCTTAGTTAATGAATATTGACAAGTTTACCAATAGAAGCCAATTCTACATGAAATTAGAAAAAAAATAATATATACATTACAACAGTCAGACCGAATATCTCATTTAGCCAACATTTATCCAGAAATCATTCTGGAGTGCCTATTATGTGGCAGGCTCTATGTAAGAGGCTTAAAGCGATGTAAAAATTATTCTTCCTAGTCCTTACTCTCAAAGAACTGTAAGTCTTCTGTGGAAGGTATAATTTATGATATAAAGCAAAATATAAGAGTCAAGAAACACTAGAGGGTCTATTACTATCTTGAGGTCATTGTCATTTTGGTGAATTAAAAATGACTACAAATTCTAGCCACTCCTCCCATCAAAAGATGGCATCTATTTTTCCTGTCCCTTTATATCTGGGTCAGCCTTATAAATTTCAACCAAGAAATGCAGCAGACGTGATACTATCTTAGTTGTAGGCCTAGGCCTAAACTTGGCAGCTTCTGTCTTTGTTCTCTTGAAGCCTTCAGGCATCACACAAAGTGGTCCAGCTGGAGAACACACATAAAGAGAGAGATGCCTGCGTGTTCCAGCCATCTGAACAAAGTGCTAGGTCTATGAACAAAGCCATCTTGAAAGGTAGCCTTGAGACTGTTATATGAAGAAGTCCACATTTGCCTTATGGAGACACCATGTGGAGAACTAAGGCATCCTGGCCAACAGCCCCAGCTCAGGTGTCAGATAGTTTCATGACTGCGCAAGTGAGACCAGTGAAGAGTCATTCAATTAACCCATAGAATCATGAGAAATAACATAAAGTTTTGTTTTAAGTCACTAAGATTTAGGATTATTTGTTACACAGCAATATAAACTGATACAGAAATTGGTGCCTAGAAATAAGATGTAGCCAAAAAAAACCTGAAACATGAGGCATTGGTTTTGGACCAGGTAGTAGGTAGAAGTTGGAAGGGTGGTAAGGAGACTAGTAGTAGAGGTTTGAAAAGTAGTGAAATACTTGCTATTGAAACTGGAGAAAACAGCACTCATATTACATAGTGCTGATCTGTTTGTCAACACTGTTGTCTCTGATAATCTAGAAGATAGAAAATTCATTAATGAATTTATGGATCTGGCTAAGGAGATTTCCAGGTAAAATGTTGAAAGTGAAAGTTAACTTCTTTTAGCCACTTATGATAAAGTATGGGAAGACAGAAATGAACCAAAGAAAAAACTATTCCTTTTTAAAACAGAATTTAGGGGAAATGTTTTCAATTCTGGACTTACTAGGTTGGAAAATTTCTAGCCTTTCCATGTGTCAAAAGATTTTCAAAGTTAGAAATGGACTCAGGGTAAAGGTCAAATCAAGAATGCTGACAGTAAAACCTGGACCCAAGTAAAGATCAAATAAAGGTTCTACAACTTTGATTTGTGCTTCGTGACCCTTTTGGTTAGACCTCAGAAAGAAGAATCTGAAGAGCATTGCTCCACAGCACCCTGACTTGCAGTCTGAAAAAGGGGCCTAACTTGAAGAATTTTATGAGTGTGAATTTTATTTAATGAAGTGGATTTGTAATATGATGCATAGAAAACATACAAAATTTAGAAGGAATTGTATTGGCAAAAGTATCACCATTAGATTAGATAAAAGGGGTAGGGCAATACAAAATAAAATGAGATTCTAGACTCCAAAATTTATATAGACAGAAATTAGGCAAAGAAAGCAACTCAGGTGTAAACTTGGCCCTTGTCTTATAGAGAAGAAATTTCTCAGGTGAGAGAGCCAGATGCAGAGGATAGAAACAAGAGCCACCAAGAACAGTGGGCTGGAAGAAGACTCTGAGAGAGCAGAACTGGACCCTAATCAAGGAACAGTCCCTGAAGGAGGGAGACCCCGACAACTTGTGCCCAGGTGGATTTCAAAATTACTATGAAATAGGGAAGCTACGTGCTCCCCCTTTCTCCCTTTTTGAAAGGGAGTGTCCATTATTGTTATTCACTTTTGTAAGTTGAGTGTTTGGGGAGGTGGATAACTTGTCTTTTTAATTCGCAGATCTCTGCATAGATGGGAGCTACACTGCTTGTCTACATTCAGAAGATTGCACCTTAGGTGGCTCATTCATATCTGGGCCTGATTTAGATGACAAAATCCTGGGTCTCAAGTCTGAGCTTGATGCCATAATGGAATGAGAATATTGTAGGTCTTGGGAAGGGATGAGTGTATTTTGCTTCTGGGAAGAACATAAATAATTTAGAGATTATTAAAGATAGCCACAATTTCTCTGCTTTCCTTCCATCAAGAGAAAGACTTTATTTTCCATTCTCTTGAATCTGGCTTGCCATTGTGAATGGCTTTGATCAGCATAATGTGGCAGAAGTGATGCTAGTCTAGTTTAGGCTAAGCTACACTTTAAAAACTGGCAGCCTTTGCTTTATTAGTGTCTTGAGACTTCATGTCAGAAAGTCCGGTTACCTTGCTGAAGAGAGCACATGGCCAGCCCCCAACCAACTCAACTAAAGTGCCAGGCATGTGATGAAGTCATCTTGGAATGCTGCCTTAGGACTACCATGCTGTGAGGAAGCCCAAGCTACCATATGGAGGGAACACATGGAGGAGAATGAAGGCATGACAGTTCATAGCCCCAGCCTGGCTGCCATCTGAATGCAGTTACAGGACCTACCTAACACAAGACTAGAAGAAAAACTGTTCTTCAACCCACAGATCATGAGAAATAATAAACCATTGTTGTTTTAAGCCATTAAGTTAGGGGAGATTTGTTTTACAAAATCAATCATTGACGCCATTGTGAGCTACACTTGGAGCATTCAGATATGCCAAAGAATTTTCAAATAGAGAGTCTTACCTGGAAGTTCATTTAACTATTTCGTATTAGCATTTTTTTTTTTTAAACTGCATCTCAGGATGATACCAACAAAAGCAGTCCTAGGATGCTTGAGAATAAGTAAACCACAGTGTCATGCAACCTAGAGAGAAGACGTTGATTCCACTTCTCCTGTAATTATGTCTAGATGGGCAAAGTGTTGCGAAAAGTCATCAACAGATATTTATCAAGAACCTCCTATGATGGTCAGGCAACCGAAGGAGAAAAATCTTATTGCCAGTTTCTAAGGAAAGACAGGATGTGAACATCTAAATAATCCAAATATTAGCCAATTTCAGGCCTTAATTAACTCTGAACACTGGGGAGTTGTTTCTTTTTCTTCTACTATTTTCTGGAAGAGATTATATAGGATCGTTGTTAATTCATTATTAAATATTTGGTTGAATTCTTCAGTGAAACCATCTGGACCTGGAGATTTTTTGTTGTGGGATTTTTGAAATTATGAATTCAATTTCCTTAATAGTTATAGGACTATTCAAATTATATCTTTCATGTTGGGTGAGTTATGGTAATTTGTGCTTTTCAGGAAATTGGTGCTTTTCTTCTAAGTTGTCAAATTCAGGTGTAGATTTGTTCACAGTATTCCCTTATTATCCTCTTGATGTCTGCAGGGTCGGTAGTGGTAAAACCTACTGCATTTTTTATATCAGTAATTTGGCTTTTTCTTTGTCAGTCTTGCCAGAGTTGGTCAATTCTATTGATCTTTTCAAAGCACCAACTTTTTGATTCATTGATTTTTCTGTATTGATTTTCTGTTTTCAATTTTAGTGATTCCTGCTCTTAACTTTACTAGTGCCACCCTTCTGCTTCCTTTGGAATAGTTTTACCCTTATTTTTCTAGATTCTTGAGGCTTTTCATTCTGTGGGAAAATACTGCTTCAGTTTATCATGTATTTTTGCATTTCACTAAATACAGTATATTTATTAGTTAGGATTATCTTGTAGCTATTACTTTGAGAGTGCATCTTGTAGCTATTACCTTTGAGAGTGCATATAAAGCTATTACTTGCTCATGTTCACGTGGAGCCATCAAGGCACATCAGAAAACAACAGCAAATCTCACAAAATGTGTGTGGATTTGAAAAAAAAAAGCCATCAAACAATCAGTACTAGCTGATATACCCCCTGGTGTGCTTACAGAGGCCAATCAAGGTAAATCATACCAGTAAAAGGAGCAGACCATCACTGTTTTTTCCTGCTGCTCTAAAATTTTCCCCTCGGCCGTAACTTAGCAGTGGAAAATCCCCAGCATGAAGGTTAGAGGAAGTGTGGTAAACGTGTGCTGGTCACTAGATTTATCTTTCATGGTGTTTCCAATAATAAATTGCTCTCAGAACAACAAAGAATCTGAGTGGGAAAGGCTCAGGTTAGCAGCTGAGCTAAATAAAGAACAAACGGTGGTTCAAAAGGGGTAACTGGCACATTTTCTTATATTTGTATTGGTGTCCATTTGGAATTACTTAGTATATTTTTAAGAGGCAAACTATAAACTACCCAACTGAATTTTAAAATCATACAGTTATTCTTAGAGGTGTATGGACTCCCAGAGGAAACAGGGATCTGGACTGATTAACTGATTTGCCCACAATTGGGCAGCCAAGTCCCAGAAGAGCCTGAGCTCAGACTGCCCACCCCTGTTCCACTATTTATTTGGTCAACAAATGTTTATTGACTGCCAGTAACATGTCAGGAGCTGTTCTAGGTGCTTGGATGCAAAAGAGGCAAGAATCCTTGATCCCATAGAGCTGGCAGAGGGAGAGAGGTAATAAACAAGTAATGAATTAACAAAGTGAATTACACAACACATTATGGGGTGATAAGTACCGTAAAAAAAAAAAGAAAGTAAAGCAAAGGAAGTAGAGTTGGGAGTGCTAGCAGGGGTGACAGCAGCGTGCAATTCTAAGTAGTGTGGTCAGGGCAGGCATCATTGAAAACCCTGGGGAAGAGGCAAGGAATTAGCCATGGGGGTAATGGCTGGGAGAGAGCATCTCTGCAGAGCTACACAAAGGCCTTAAGGCAAGAGTGAGCACACAGTTTCTGAGATGCGCCTGCCGTGCTTGCGGGATTAAAGTCATCTATTACACCATCTGCGGTGTGTCCTCTAAAAATCATGGAACCTATAGACTTTGAGTTGGGAAAGCCTGAAAAATTGTGCAGTCTGACCTCCTAGCCATGCAGGAATGTTCAGCACAGTGGCCCAGATCCACAGTTGTCCAGGCTCCAAACAAATCTCTTCAGTCCAAGATCTCATTGGGTCACAGAGCAACTTGTGCCATTTTTTAAAGCTGCTTCCAATGGTTAGAAAGTTTTGTCTTTGTGGAGCTGAAATCTGCCTCCCTTAGGCTTTACCTGTGATTCCACTTCTACCCTTTGCAGCAACACAAACTCCCTCCCCCACCTCTCAGCCATGACATATTTCTCTTCTGTCTTATTCCCTTCAGACTGTCTTCTGTTCCTGGCCAGCTTGGTTGTTTTTCTCTAGACGACGGCTTTCTAAATATTTTCATTACTCATTCTTATTAGTAAAAAAAAAAAAAAAAAAGAAGAAGAAGAAGAAGATGGACATTTATCCCCCATGTAGGTCTATTAACTTCTTTATAAATCATGTATATGTACTACTGTACCAACACATCTTATACATTATAAAACAGAAAAAAGATAAAGTGATAAATTAAAAAATAGAATTTCAAATATTTTTCTTCCCACACCTCATGGATCAATCATCTTGCTCACTTCGGACATCTACTTTAAGAAAATTTTAGTTTCTTTATATCCTCCCCCTGCCCAGTTGCAAATGGAAAACCACAGTCTCAGGAGAATAATTACAAATAATATTGACAAAGCTCAGAAAGAGGAACAGAGAAAACTCCGTTTTCTGGGCTCTATCATCGTCACTTGCGTGATTTGATGCAAGTTACTTAACCTGTCTGTGCCTTGGTTTCCTCATCTCTAAAAATGCAGTGAATAGTGCTGTTATTTGGGGGTTCTAATGCCTTGCAATGCTGTGGGGTACAAATGGGATAATCAACAGAATGTACTTAATACAGTATCTAGCACAAAGTAGGATGGAATAATTGTTAACTAATTATTGTGGTTTTCAGACACCACTCCAGAAATAACCACTAAGTCATACATGTTGGTCATTCAATTGAAACTTCACCTCCAGTAACCTGAATTACTGAATTCTTACCTTAGTAGTAACTTGAAAGTCCTTCATATCACAAGGGAGTGGTATTGTCCAGATGCTTTTTGCCCTTTCATTCCAATCATAGCGACTTTCTTTTAGTCCTTTGGGTACCATTTTTTCCTTGCAGTACCCCAGGGCCTTTGCACATGCAGTTTCCTCTGTGTGGGGTGATGTTCTGAACCATTCCTCACCTATTTGACTCCTACTTTTCTCAAGGATCCCTTCTCTGTCATCCTCAACTGAGTCATACTCCTTTGTTGTTGTTGTTGTTGTTTGGATAACTGAAAGGTAGACTGCTTGAGTTAACAGATATCCATCTTTCAACAAATGTGTGTTATTTCTTTGGCCAAGGAGACCTCTGAGACAGTTTGGCACAGAGGCAAGAATGTGGGCTCCAAAGTCAGTAGGGACAGCTTTCATTTAATTTCATTCTCTATCTCCACTGCTAAAAATGCTCAGAGTATACATCTCTGTGAGCAAAATTTAAATTCAAAAAGCCCCTGAACTCTTTCCACCTGGGCTATTGATGTGTTACCTGGCCTTAAGGAAAGTCAAGCGATCTGTCTGCAGTAGATTATCTGTGGCACATAAAGCCAGCCACTAACTAGCCAGGGTTACTCATTACTTGTTACCGGATTTCTGAAATAAGGAACCAAAAACCAATGAAGCAGAAGAAAGCCTTGTGGAGTGAAAATGCTGAAAAGTAAACTACTCTGTTACTAGTATACACTAGCACGTAGCATATGGTATATTCCCTTAGAAATTTCCTAAGAGAAGAATGCAGGCAGTGCTACTGGCCACCCCACACACAGACAATGAGTCAGAAGCATGAGGTATCTACCTAGATGACCAGAGCAATGCCCTACACACTGGAAGGTCTCCTGCCCACCCCCTGGTACCCAACTTCTTTCAGAAACTCAGGTATGAAGTTCACTGAGCCATCTTAAGAGACAATCTCTTAGTAGAGATGAGGCAATGAAAGATGATGCATCTGCAAATAACAAAGGTAATAACCATTTCCTGGGTACCACCTGTGTGTTGGTCATCATGGATATAAATATTGCCTTTCCTGAAAAAATAACATGCTCAATACATCCTTGGTCAAATTGTGCCTCTGAGAAGCAGAAGCCAGGGGGAGTCTGGGTGGCTCAGTAGTTAAGCATCCAACTCTTAAATTCAGCTCAGGTCGTGATCTCAGGTCAGGGTTGTGAGATTGAGCCTTGCGTTGGGCTCTGCGCTGGGCATGGAGCCTGCTTGAGATTCTTTCTTTCTCTCCTTCTGTCTGCCACACCCTCCCCCCCCAAAAATAGAAGCCATTCCAAGACAAAATTACTAATGACCGCTCCATCTTCTTCTTTTTTCCTAACCCCCCTTCAATCATCTCAGCTCTTCTCTCCATTGGAAAGGTTGTCAAAATCAGCAGAGCAGGGCTGAATTCAGGCAGGATTTTTTTAAACGATTTTATTTTTAAGTAATCTTTACACCCAGTGTGGGGCTCAAACTCACAACCCCGAGATCAAGAGTTACATGCTCCACTGACTGAGCCAGCCCGCCCCTAGGGAGGATTAAATCAACCCATGTAGAGCCACGTGGCATAAACAGATATGGCAAACACTTGCCGTGCTTACATATAATCTTTGAAAGATAACACTGAATTTAAGTGCATACTCATTCTAAAACTTTCCATACAGCAGGTGTGAATTGGAAAGTCACAAAACAGTGATGTGCAAATACGAATCTCATTCTATTTTTATACCTGTGTCCATATTCCTTTGACTAGCCCCCGTATTTTCCTGGCAACAGGACAATCTAGAGAAGTCAGACCAATCCTCTATGTTTTTAAGCTTTTTTTTAAACTGAAACATAATCTCTCTTCAGTATGTTCTCAGTCAGATCCACTATTATCATTATCAGTTTCCATCTAGTTCAGTACTCTCTCCAAGCTTCTGCTCATCCCTTCTCTTCCTGTCTGATCATTCCCGGCAGCTGCAGCTTCACAAAGGGAAAGAAGGGGCCGCAGGGCACCTGGTGGCTTATTGGTGATGGAAGGTACTGAGTCTGGTTTGTGGTCACTCCTTAGCTGGCCCCAGCCACTTGGTCCTTTCTGTTGAGAGCTCTCAGGTGTGGTGCATGTGATGTGACCTTCTGCACAGCGCTAGGTGTGGATATTCCCCCAGGAATGTGCTTTCTTTCCTTCACTCAGAAGCCCATCTCTAGACTCCTATGACACTGATCCTTCATCAGGCTATGTAGATCTGGGTGGCAAACCAGCTTCTGGGTTTGCCAACTTCCAGAGCTCCTGCTGAGCCCATGGCATGCTCACACACCTTTGCTACAGCACAGAATGGGGACTTGACACCCTCTCCCTGTCCCTCACCTGTTCTGGCTGATGTGGAACACCTCTGTGCATTACTGGCCCTCCAGAGGGTTCCAGAGGAGAAATACACTCCAGCCCTATCTTTCAGAGTGATTCCTTCAAGAGTCACTGGGCAGATTCTCTGATCACCTTCTTCCAAGCACTAGAAGGTTCCACAAACTCTCACTTCTCTGAAAAGAGCTAGTCTTACTTTCCCCAGCCTTTTTAATATATCCTAATGGCAAAGGTCACAAATCAGGTCTGGTTTGCTCAAATCAATTTCATCCAACACCTGGCAAGTTCCCCACTGAGCCTGGAGGTGGTTCATCTACTTTCTTTGTTCTTGGCAGTCATGATGGAATGGCGGGGGCTGGGGAGTGATGACAATGAAAGAAAAAGAGCAGAACCCATACTTCAGTGTCTTGAGTCCTTGCCATATGTGCATACTTGGTATGCTGGTCCATTTCACATACCTGCACTCTCCATTCCACAGGACAGATGGCTACGATACTCATTATGGTTATAGACTCATTATGGTTATGGACTAGATTTTAAGAATATTTTAGAGATAATTTAATCCAGTTCCCTTAATTTGCAGATAAGGAAATTGAAATCTATATGCATGCAAATATGAAACTTTCTTCTTCTCCCATAGCTTATTCCTTTGTGCCAGAAATTCTGGGAATCTTAAGCAGAAAAAAAATAGGTGCCAGCTATTTCAATACAACCTACAAATGCAAGATGATTAGAATTACAGTCTGAAATATTTTAAGCTGTGCTTTTAAACTCATTATTTCCAAGTTCTTTAAAAAAAAAACTCTTAAATTCAAAGAATTTTTCCGACTGCTACATTTCCTTTTGAGGAAAATCTTAATTTGTCTGATCGAAGTAGCAAGAAGGTACTTGGAAAGCCAGCCAGACACAGACACCTCTGTCTTCCTATTTGGAGAAACCTGGGAAAGGGAGGGGCGGTTTATTATTAAGGGAGTATGCTGATTAACTTTATGTGTCCACTTGGCTAGGCTCTGGTACCCAGATATTTGGTTAAACACCAGTCTAGATGTTGCTGTGAAGATAAATCTTTAGATATGATTAACATTTAAATCAATAGACTAAGTAAAGTAATGTGAGTGGACCTCATCAAATCAGTTGAATATCTTAAGAAAAGGACTGAAATCTCCCTAGGAAGAAGGAATTCTGCCTCAGACTTGAATTGCAATATCAGTTCTCCCTGGGATCTCTAGCCTGCTGGCTGCCCTGCAGAATCCTGACTTGCCACTCTCCATCATGGCAAGAGCCAATTCCTTAAAATAAATCTCTCGCTGTCTCTCTCCCTTACTCTTTCTCTATCTCTATGTATTATATATTTTAAAATGTATATTTTATATTTAATATATGAAATATTTATATATAACAAATACATATTTACATTTGTATGTAAATATATACATCCTATTGGTTATTTTCCTCTGGGGACTCCTGATTGATACAGGTGGTGTCACAGCAGCTGATCAATTCGCAGTGATTCACACTGAGCCTGACAGTGGCCCAAAGAATGGTTCAGCCCTGACCCTTATCTTTACCCAGAGAGATCTGACGTTCTCAGCAGGGCCAGCAACAGGAGATACAAAAAACCAAGCCTGAGACTTACCACCCGGCCAGGGTACCCTAGGAAGTGCAAAACACCATGTCTCATCTGCCTCCCTTGGTGCCAATGGGACCTTGAGGGCCACAGAGATTTTCCTTCCAAGGCACCAGTCCTGCAGGAGGAAAGCCAAGGGAGTGATAATGATAGGCCTGGAGTTACGATCTTCTCTGTTCAGAGTGAATCTGTCCTCTCAAAACTTGCAATAAGCTAGCACACTACAGCGGGACCCCCAATTCTTATGGAAACAAGTATGACTGCCCCGGTCATCAGAGGCCTCTCAGCAACAAGAAGTTCTTTGTGCTCCATCCATTGCTTTCTCTGGGTTTTGAGGGGCAATGTTTGAGCTGGGTCTTCTCTGTTTCACGTGAGATTGTTCTGTACCTGACTGGGCCCTCCAGGTCTTGTGAAGAGAAGGTGGATGTGTGAACCGAAGGGATAGGCATCAAGTTCTTTGGATATGAAGATCATTTTGTTCTGAAGTTTGGTGATATAGAACGTGTCACAAGGTGGGGTTGTCATTGTTTCAGAGGTTCAGCAACATCACGGTGAGTGTTCCTGTGATTCTTTTGATCTTTCATCCATGGCCACGATGTGGCTGCCCCCCATTCCAGCATGACTTTCACATTCAAGGAAGGAAGGAGAGGCCCAGAGCCACAGCGGCAGGACAACAAATGCTTTCCAAATATCTCAGCAGGCAGTTGCTTTTGTCTCATTGGCCAGAACTTGGTTGTCTGGCCACCCCTAGCCACGAGTGAGGCTGCGAGTGAGGCTGGGGAAATATTTAGCTCTGCCAGTCTGCAGTAGAAGGGAGAACTTTACAGAATAGCAGCATCTGATACGAATCTGCATTCTGCATGTTTAAGGCAGTGTGATAAAGTATATTTGCATATTGTGAGAAATTTTTGATATAATGAGACTCCCCCCAAGGCGAATGTTGCTTTGAGAGCTACCTTGCAGATCAGTGTTCTCCAAATTGTGGGTTATGGAATTTATTCAGTGGGACTCCACTAGGTGCAGGAGGAGGAGGAGGATGAAGAGAAGAGGAGGGGGAGAGGAGCTGGGAGGAGGGGGAGAAGGATGCAAAATGGAAGATGAGAGAAGGGAATATATCAGGGTGAAATTTTCGTTTCACCAAGGTACGTTTTTCTTAATCTTGATTGAGGTCAAAAAGTTTGGAAGTAACTGTTAGAGAGCATGTGATTAACATGCGCTTTCAGAGGCTCGTGTGCGTGGTTTGTACAAGCCTGACCACAGCAAACTTATGAATAGTGCATTTGCCCCCACTCTCATTTAGCATCTTGATTCTCAGCATCTTTCCCGCCCCTCTCCCCAGCCTCCAAGTGTGTCTCTCCTGCTAATAAATTCTGCTTGAGCCTGTTACTCCCTCTCCACTTCTCTTGCCTTGAGTTCCATCTGGACCCAAGTAGACTACATTAATAACATCCATTTTTCTTTCATTCCCCCTAAGAAATTTGCTTCTATTTCCCCGTTCTCTAATATGCGCTCTGAAGATGTCAAAACTGATATCTTTATGCCCAAATTCAGTCTTCCCTGCTGACTAGCCTGAATTTGCCGTCATTTCATAGGAGTGTGTGCTTTTGTGGGCGCTCCTCTCCCTCTCTAAGAGCGTACATTTCTATCATAGATGCAGTTAGTATCACCTTTATGCCAAAGGTTCTACTACTGTATTTCCAGTCCTGCCCTCTCATTCCTATCCCATACTCCACTCTTGGAAATCTTGAACTCAACATATCTGAAATGAGATGAAGCATGTCTCACTCAAAAGTGGATTTCCTCCCAATTTCTGTATCTCTGTAAATAGTACCATCTTCTAGTGACCTAGGCAGGCGTTATAGAAGCCATCTTTTCATCTTTGCCCTCTTTATCCTTCACATCTTTCTAAAGAACAATCCCATGCTGTGGGGCATGGAGTAGCTTCGACTTATGACTTGTCCCACTCATTGGTCGGGTGCAATCAACTGAAAGGACCAGGACCTACCACTCCACTTCATTCCTGGGATTTACTTCTTTGAAGAGAACCATTATTTTTAAAGTTCCAGATGTAAAATCAATTGTTTTTTAATGAGCAAAGCATCAATTTGTATTTTTTTACACATTTATTTTCAGAGTTTAAAACAATGCTGAGAGGCATTTAACATGTAAATGATTACTCTCCTTTTAAGAAAGTATTTGGCATAGCATCTAAAGAGTCATGAAAACATTTGTGCCATGTGGCATAACAATCAAAATTCTAAGAAAAGAAGAGGATAGAATCCAAAGGTGTTCATTACAAGTCTATGGAAAAATAGAAAGTAACCTAACAGTTGAACAATAGGAGAATGGCTTGGTAAATTATGCTTAAGAAATTACCAAGCTCATTAGATATGATGCAGCCATTAAAATGATAATTACAAAAATTCTGTAGCAACCTGGAAACATATAGAAAAAAAGCAGCTATGATTACAGCTAAGTTAAAATTAGGCAAGAATTTTGGCAAGAACTAGAAAGAAATGTGGAAAAATACTTCATTTTAAGATGGTAGAATCTGAACCATTTTTAAAATTTTATTTTCATTTCTTCATTTATTTCCAAAGACATCATGATATAGGTAGTGAATTTTAAGCTTTTTTGACTATGACTCATGGTGAAAACTACATTTTATATCATCAACTAGTATGTGTGCCCACACGTAGGCACACTTCCACACTCATGTGTAAAAACTGTATTCTAGGGGCGCCTGGGTGGCTCAGTCATTAAGCGTCTGCCTTCCACTCAGGTCATGATCCCAGCATTCTGGGATCGAGCCCCACATTGGGCTCCTGGCTCAGCGGGAAGCCTGCTTCTCCCTCTCCCACTCCCCCTGCTTGTGTTCCCCTCTCTTGCTGCCTCTCTCTCTGTCAAATAAATAAATAAAATCTTTAAAAAAAAGATTTTATTTATTTGAGAGCGATAGAGGGAGAGCATACACGACAGGGAGGAGAAGAAGGAGAGAATCTCAAGCAGACTCCATGCTGAGTGTGGAGCCAGACATGGGGCTCAATCCCGAGCTGAAATCAAGAGTCAGATGCTTAATCAACTGAGCCACCAGGCACCCCAGTCTTTTCAACTTTTTGATGTTGGAAGCAACTCACTCAATGGAGTTTTACAATTCATTAATGCAGAAGTTGGCTAACTGTGGTCATGCTGTTGTATAGCTCATGAGCTAAGAATGGTTTCTACGTTTTTAAATACTTGGGCAAGAGAAAAAGAATACTTCATGATACACAACAATGAAAAGAAATTCACATTTCAGTGTCATAAATTTTTCTTGGAACCCAGTCACCCATTTGTTTCCATTATTTATGACTACTTTTACCCTGCAAGGGCAGACTTCAGTAGTTGTGACAGAGACCATATGCCACAAAGCCTGAAATATTTACCATGTGGCCCTTAACAACAACAACAACAAAAAAAAGGTTGCAGACCCTGTGCTAATGGATTGCAATTCACTGTTTAAAACACTTCTGATGCAATGGCAGGAACACAGAGATGGAAGATCTGGGTCCAGTTCTGGCTCTACCATTGCTGCTACCTTTGCATTTATAAAATGGATACAATGCCTAGGGGATAGTGCTACTGGGAGTTTTGTGTGATCATTTCTCTAAAATGCTTGGTCCATGGTGGGTGCTTGAACAAATGTTAGGGTTTTTTTTCCCCCCTTTCCTTTTACATTTTGCTTAAGCTATGGCCCTCCACAAGTGTGACATTTTTGATGTTTCACATTTTATCCTAAAGATGTAGGGGGATTTTTTATTCTATTCCAAAGTATATCTATGTTTGTCTCAACATAAAAGTAATTTTTAGATTGAGCAAAATGGATACTCCTAGAAGACCATCTTTGTCTTGTAGCTTTGTGGCTGTGCTTTCTCAGTGTAAGAAGCATGAGCTTACGCAATGGCATTTGTTGTTGTTGCTGTTGTTGCCATTGTCTTAAGAGCTTACTTTTCCAGAACTTAGCCTTTGTCGTTTGGTTGTAGTTAAACGGGAGCGAAGAAAACCTGTTTTTAAAGGAGGACATTTGGGTTTGGCCTTAGAATGGAAAGTATGAGTATTTAAGAAGAATCATTAAAACCTAAGATCTATCCTGGCCTTGCAGGTGCAAAGCTGATTTTTTTCCAGAGTTCCCTGAAGTGGTTAGGATTAGCTAGACTTCCTCGGCTGATGACGCTCATAAGAGACTCATGCCAGAGGCTAATTTAATAATTTGCAAAGAGAAATTATCAAGTGCACTGGAAGATTGTCATTGCTTTTTTCCCCTACAGATAAAGTTATATGAAAAGCCAAATCATAGCCAACAGTCTGCTTGCTGAGCATAGACTCAGAGGAGGAAAGGCAAAACTCACAGATCTCGTGGGTTTGGTTCCAGGCCACCGTAATAAAGTGAATATTTCAATAAAGTAAGTTAAATGAATTTTTGATTTCCTGGTGCATATAAAAGTTATTTTATATTATATTGTAGTCTTTTAAGGGTACAATAGTATTGTGTCTAAAGGAAAAATGTATTTACCTTAATTAGAAAGTACCTTATTGTTAAAAAATGCTAACGACCATCTGAGCTTTCAGTGAGTTGTAATCTTTTTGTTGGTGGAAGGTCTTGCCTTGATGTTGACGGCTGCTGACTGATCAGGGTGGTGGTTGCTGACAGTTGGGGTGGCTGGGGCAATTTCTGAAAATAAGACAACATGAAGTTTGCCACATCGACTGACACTTCCTTTCACAAACAACTTCACTGTACCATGAGATGCTGTTTGAGAGCATTTTACCCACAGTAGAACTTCTCTCGAAATTGGAATCAATCCTCTCAAACGCCACCACTGCTTTATCAACTAAGTTTATGTAAATCCTTTGTTGTCATTTCAACAATCTTCACAGCATCCCTACCGGGGAGTAGATTCCATCTCAAGAAATCATTTCCTTTGCTAATCTCTAAGAAGCAACTCCTCAGCCATTAGTTATGTCATGAGATGGCAGCAACTCAGTCCCATCTTCAGACTCCACTTCTAATTCTAGTTATCTTGCTATTTCCACCACATCTGCTGTTACTTCCTCCACTGAACTTTTGAACCTCTCAAAGTCATACATGACAGAGTCAAATTCTTCCAAACTCTTGTTTGTGTTGATATTTTGAATCTCTTCCCATGAATCATAAATGTTCTTAATGGCATCTAGAATGGGGAATCATTTCCAGAAGGTTTTCAATTGACTTTGCCCAGATCTGTCAGAGGAATCACTACCTATGGGAGCTGTAGATTTTCAAAATGTATTTCTTAAATAATAAAACTTGAAAGTTGAAATTACTGCTTGATCCGTGGACTACAGAATGGATATCCTGTTGGTAGGTATGAAAACAGCATTAATCTCATTGTACACCTCCATCAGAGCTCTGGGGCGACCAGGTGCATCACCAATGAGCAGTAATATTTGGAAAGGAATCTTTTTTTCTGAGTGGTAGATTTTAACAGTAGACTTAAAATATTCAGTATAATAACTATTTTATTAGTGGATGTGCTGTCATCCAGACTTTGTTGTTCCACTGAGAGAACACAGGCAGAGTAGATTTGACACAATTCTTAAGGGTCCTAGGATTTTTGGAATGGTGAATGAGCATTGGCTTCAACTGACAGTCACCAGTGGCACTAGCCCTTAACAAGAGAGTCAGCCTGTCTTTGAAGCTTTGAAGTCAGGCATGGACTTCTCTTCCCAAGCTATGATAGTCCTAGATGGCATCTTCTTCCAATGCAGGGCTGTTCCATCTACATTGAAAATCTGTGGTTTAGAGTAGCACCTTCATTCACGATCCTAGGTAGACCTTCTGGAGAACTTCCTGCAGCTTCTATATCAGCACGTGCTGCTTCATCTTGCACTTTTGTGTTATGAAGATTGGTTCTTTCCCTAAACCTCATGAACCAACCTTTGCTCAGCTGCATACTTTTCCTCAGCAGCTTCCTCACCTTTCTGAGCCCTCACAAAATTGAAGAGTTAGGGCCTTGCTCTGGACTAGGCTTTGGCTTGAAGGAATGTTGTGGCTGCTCTGATCTTCCATCCAGACCACTAAAACTTTCTCCATATCAGCAAAGAGCCCATTTCACTTTCTTATTCATGTGTTCACTGGACTAGCACTTTTAATTACCTTCCAGAACTTTTCCTTTGCATTCACAACTTGGCTGTTTGGCACAAGAGGTCTAGCTTTTGACCTACCTCAGCTTCCAGCATGCCTTCCTCACTAAGCTTAATCATGTCTAGCTTTCGACTTAAAGTGAGAAATGTGTGACTCTTCCTTTCCTTTGAGCATTTAGAGGACATTGTAGGATTATTCATTGGCCTAATTTCAATATTGTTGTTTCTCAAGGAGTTAGGATGTCTGCGGAGAGGGAGAGAGACTGAAGAACAGTTGGCTGATATAACGCAGAACACCAAAGCACACACATTTATTAAGTTTTCTATCTTACAGGCACAGTTCATGGTGCCCCAAAACAATCACAATAATAACATCAAAGATCACCAATTACAATTGTCAAATCACTACATCGTACACCTGAAACGTGTATGTTTGACATAACGTTATATGTCAAGTATACTTCAACAAAAAGATCACTGATTGCAAATCACCATAATAAATATAAAAACAAAGACATTAGAAATATTGCAAGAATTACCAAAAATGTGACACAGAGACACAAAGTGAGCAAATGCTGTTGGAAAAATGCCACCGATAGAGCTGCTCAATGTGGTGTTGCCACATACCTTCAGTGTGTAAAAAAAAAAAAAAAAAAAAAGGCAATACGTGCAAAATGCAATAAAACAAGGTGTGCCTGTATCTGTATGATCTTAATGGCTATTGCACAAACTAGAGAGGCTCGGCATCTCCATCTCCATCAGGTGTGTGCCTACCAATCAAATCAAACCAAAATACTCATGTTCAGCCATCATAGTCACCCCTGCCCAATGCTGAAGGTAGCACACATTCTTAATCTTGGGGGCTTTCCCTTTTCTTGATTTCACCTCCCTCTTCCTTCTCTACATACTTGTGTTTATTCATCGTTTCTTCAGATATTAAAACCATTCATTAACCTTTTTCAAAATATATCCTATAAAATAATAAGTAAGCTTGGAAAATTTTGGGTTAAGTGAAGGTAGACTGTTTATTCCTGTGGGATTTCTCAGAATCTTTATGTATTGGCATGAATCATGAACCTCCAAGAAGGGAATCTATTATATGGCATGTCTCAAACTTATCTGAGCACTTTTTATTTCTCAGAGCATCTCTCAGGACTAATAGAAGTGGAAAATGCTGGGCTCCAGTTCTCTTACCTTCACATTTATTCAAGTCTTGATAACATTATAGGTCCTATTCCTATATTCAGCCTAAGGTTGTTAGGCTACCTTGTTACAGTGACTTCTGCAGAAAGATAATCTTATCTGTTTCCTATTGACTCCATTTGCTAAGATTTCCTAGTTGTGATAAGGTGTAATAGGAACACCTAATGTATTCATGTTCCAGCTTTATATTATATATAACTAATTTTATCTTGTGTTTATTTTTATATAGAAAAATATATTTTTTACTAAAAAAGGTAATAATCACTTTTGAAAAGTAAATGAGCTAAAGAAAGGATTACCCATATCCCCACCATCCTAATTCAGCCTTGTACAAAAAAAATCTAAGGACTTATTTTGTATGCTCTAATAGTTCTCCTGAATAAATCACTTAAAAAATACCCTCCTTCAATTATTCATTTAAAAAAGTAATTAAAATCAAAAGTACTTATGTGTTACTGTTTTGATATTACATTTGTAACTGAACCGAAGTGAGTCCACTCCTTGGTGAGTCAGAAACTGTACCAGGTTGAGTTGTCACCGAAAGAAAACTTTTATTTGCAGCAGATAAGGAGATCACGGGGAATGGCTTGCAAAGCAGTGAGTCCCCAAGAGAGGGTGAACAGGTTCCTTTTGTTTAGGGTTAGAATGAATATTTAGATAGGGAAGCCTTGTCATCCCATGCAGAGGCGAGCATAAGGTCGCACATGCGCCTGAAGGAGACATGCCTGTATCTATTTAGTATGTTACGTAAGTGAGGCTGAGGCTCCTCATTAGGCAGATATTTTAGTATTATAATGAGGTAAAGGTGAATGTACCATATTCCCAAGGTCATTCCATGGTCCATCTGTGTAGGCATAAGTCGTGAGTCCAGTTTAGCACAAATGGTTGGGTGGTCTGGGCCCACTGGAGGGAGGTCTTGTCAGGGCAATCACCATCACCTGGAGGGGTGGTTTCGGGTTCCATTTACCTGAGTTAAGAGGAAAGTCTGAAAGAAGAGCTTAAGGAAGAACGGAAGACAAAGGTTAGTGAGTATAAGCAGGTGAACAGTAAAGGCTAGGTCTTGGGGTCTGGCTAGTGACAATGTCTTGCTTTAAAATCAACCATTTAGAAATTCTAAGATGTTGGCTAATCCTTTCCCATACATGCAGAAAGTATAGTGCCTAATCCATCTGAAATATGATCACCTGCTACTATATTCAAAGACATTTACATGAAAGAGAAAGACACAATTTATTGCCATCAGTTATTCTTCCTTGTGTCTGCCTTTCTCTTCCCCCACAATGGTTACCTTCCTTACCGCAGTGTTTGGGGGAAAGGGGACTATGTCTCAAGTCTACATCTAAGCAAGTCACTGCAGCTTCTCTAATGTTCTTTGGCTCCTACTCACAGTTCACAAGGGTGAACTTGTGCCTCTTTTCGTTTCACTATTGGTAACTGCCTAGAATTCTGATATGTGGTGTCAACTGATTTCACCAGTGGGTCAGGTGGAGAAGGCTACGATTCTCTTACTGTTATGCAATAGAATTTTACTGGATGCTTGTGCGTTTAAAAAAGAAAAAGAAGAAAAATTTTGGTTCAGCATAAAACAGGAAAAAGTCTGAAATTTACAATTTTATTAGGCATTACTCTTCTTGTAAAAACAATGACTTCCCTATCACTGGGAATTTCTCAAGCCAGATCTGCTGCTATGTTGCTGGGAGCTGCTTCTCCTTTTTCTCTTTCCCTAGCTGCCAGCAACATCTCCAAATTGCTGTTAATTTCTAGTGCAGAGCAGTTGATCCATCTAACTCAGTGGCTCTCAGCTGGGGTCAATTTTGCTTCCCCTACCCCAGGGAACATTTGTCAATGTCTGCAGACATTTTTGATCATCATGACTAGGAATGGAGGTTCTACTCACATCCAATGGGTAGAGGCCAGGGGTGCTGCTACATATCCTACAATGTACAGAACAGCTTCTCATAGCAAAGAATTATCCAGCCTAAAATGTCAGTAGTGTAGCTATTGAGAAACCTTGATCTTACTCCAACCCACCGAACCAATCTAGAATAAGGGCATAGGTCTGCAGACTCAGATAACTGATTAGGGTATTCTGCTGAACAATGGAGCATTCACTCCAAGACTCCACTCCTAGCGGTATAAAGAATATAACATAACTTGCAAAACTACAGTGCCTTCTTGAGCATATCTTTATTTGAGTTTTAAGCAGAGTTCTATCCCTACCAATATTTTAGAAATAAGAAGGACAGTAAAAACATTTATGGTTGGGGTACCTGGGTGGTGCGGTCCATCAAGCCGCTGGCTTTTGGTGTTGGCTCAGGTTGTGATCTCAGGGTTGTGAGATGGACCCCCACATCTGGTCTGCACTCAGCATGGAGTATGCTTAAGTATGCGTGGAAACGCAAACTGGTGTAGCCACTCTGGAAAATAATATGAAGGTTCCTCAAAAAGTTAAAAATAGAACTACCCTGTGACCCAGCAATTGTACTACTAGGTATTTATCCAAAGGATACAAACATAGTGATTTGAACGGACACATGCACCCCAATGTTTATAGCAGCAATGTCCATAATAGCCAAAATACAGATAGAGCCCAGATGTCCATTGACAGATGAATGAATAAAGAAGTGGTATATAGATATAGATAAAGATCTATCTATCTGTCTATCTATCTATATCTATATCTACAAAGGAATATTACTTAACCATCAAAAAGAATGAAATCTTGCCATTTGCAACAACATGGATGGAACTAGAGGGTATTATGCTAAGTCTGAGAAAGAAAAATACCATATGATTTCATTCATACGCAGAATTTAAGAAACAAAACAGATGAACATAGGGGAAGGGAAAGAAGAATAAAATAAGATGAAAACCAAAATGGAGGCAAACCATAAGAGACTCTTAACTCTAGGAAACAAACTGAGGGTTACTGGAGAGGAGGTGGGTGGGGGATGGGGTAACTGGGTGATGGGCATTAAGGAGGGCAGTTGAAGTCATGAGCACTGAATGTTATATGCAACTGATGAATCACTAAATTTTACCCCTGAAACTAATAATACAATTTATTTTAACTAAATTGAATTTAAATGAAAAAATTTAAAAATATAAAGTCTTTTTTTTAAAGTCCCTTTCTCCCTTTCCCTCTGCCCCTGCACACTGCATTCTCTCTCTCTCTCTCTCAAATAAATAAATCTTTAAAAAATTTTTTTGCTTCACCTGTTAGGAAAAGTCCCTTAAGGTTGGGGATATTTTATCCCAATTACAATTATATCCAAACTGCTTTTCTTCTGTGTAAGTGTGAACATTCCTTTTTCTGAAGGCTTATTAATAAGCCTAGTGAGTTGAGGCTTCTGCCAGTGACAGAAACCACAGACCATGCCCATGACTGTGGCTGTGTAGCTGCAGGAGTCCGGAGATTAGTCCTGTGGTTAGGAAATGGCTTTTGTAGTTTATTTCACTTGGGTATTGTGCACATCTCAACGTGATGCTTGCCTTCTCGTACTGGAAGTTTCCAGTTACCATAGGACTCCAAAACTACCCCCATCACACCTCTCTCAATTCGTAAGGCCCTTAAAATCATCTCCTATCCCAGGGCAGTGACTGGCCCCTAGAAGACTCTCAACAGTTGGTTGCTGGATAAATATATGAATATTTGCTCAATAGAATGAGGTAAAAATGAAATAACATAGTCCAGATTGAAGGTGAGGAATAAAGAAGGACTTGCATTAATTACGCAAATGTGGACAAGATACATCATTAAAGTTCCTGTCACAGGAACACAAAGTTTCACGATACTAATTCCTTTAGAGAGTAATTTTAATTTAAAAATTTTTTTTTACTTTTAATTTTGGTAGGCTCCATGCCCAATGTGGGGCTCAAACTCACAGCTCTGAGATCAAGAGTTACACGCTGGACTGACTGAGCCAGCCAAATGCCCCTAGAGAGTGATTTTTTAAAAAAGAATTTCCTCTTAACGAGTTTCCCTGGTCCCATTTACTCAGAGAAACTAAACAATAATTCTAAAAAATGCGTGTATACACTCAAATGTATTTTAATTGGATTTGAGACCTGTAAGAACCTCAAACTTTAGTGTGTATCAGAACTGCCTAGGGAGCCATCAAAACACAGAATTCCAGGCCCCAACCCCAGAGATTTTGAACATGATGACGTGAGGCCCCGAAAACTGGCAATTTTAAAGAAACACACTGTGTGATGCTGAGACAGTTCATTTGGAATCTCATGTGGAGAAACACTCTTTGTTAAATAGCTCATAACCTAGGGTATGCTCTGAGGCCATTGGAAGGGTTTCCTGAAAATAACAGCAACAACAACAATAATAATCATGTGCATTCCCAGACTTCAGCCTCCTTTAACCTCATTTCCTAGTAAAGCATGACTTTTAGGAGCAGTGTGGCTAGAATTCCTTAAATCTTGTCCACCCACGGTCTGAACTGGTCACATTCTGGACTGGAGAGGGGATAAGTGTACCCATAGGTTGATTTAACTGGTCCAGCTGAGAGCGAAGGGGGCAGCTACAGAGAGGCAGAGTTGATTAGAATAGGATGAGAAGGCAGAGGGGGGCTTCCTAGAGGAGAACTCTAAGTATCTGCAAGGGCTTTGTAGAGAGGTTGTTATCACTGTATATTAATTTTAGCTCATTTCATTTCAAAACACAGGGTTTTACTTGGGCTTGATGCAATGTTTTATTCCTATGACTCTTATGTACTTAAGTCATCATTAGGTTTAGTGAAAAGAAATGAAGAAGGAAGTGAAGAACAAGAGAAAGGAGAGAAGGTTTCATCCAGGAACGAGGCTGGGACTAGTAGAAGGAGAGGAAGGTGAGACAGGATGAAAGAGAGTCTGCCAGGAGCAAGAGAGCAGGAGCCCACACTGTCCCTGGAGTGGCTTCTACCTCACCAAGTGAAAACAGCATGGCGGACGGTGAGCCACCACCCAGGTCCAACTCACCAAAAGTTTATCCGCCAGTCTCCCAAGAGACCTGAGTCCTGTCCTTTACAAGGCTCCCCAACATTGGAGGGGAGTGCCAAGGGACCATTCCTTACCTACCACTCATTATTTATTCTTTACTTCTTATGCCACGTGCCTCACCTGGCACAAGCTCCCAAGAGCAGAGGCTGTTCTGCTCACTGCTATCTCCTCATTTTAATTGCCCAAAGAGTTAGTTCTTGATGTTTGGAATAAAAGAACATATAAACAAACACCAAATCCAACATCTCAGGATCTCACAGGCAGGAAGAAAAATGTTGTTCCAAGCTACAGGCAGTAAGTTTTAAGAGGGGCAGCTGGAAAAATAGTAAAAAGACCATAGTCTTCTGGTCAGCTTTATTTTTCTTATTTCTGGTATAAGCATGCTTTATTTTGATAAAAACTGGATTTTGGTAACTGTAGGTAGATAATATGAATGCATGTACAAATTTAAAGGGACAAAAGTTCTGATATATGTTAAGGGCAAAGGAAAATAGCAAAAGGCTTCACGAGAATGTCTCATGTCTTTGAATCTGGAAAAGCTAAACAACAAAATAGTAATATTTGAAAAGTGAACTTCATAAAACAAAAGTCAGAAAGCAATGACTCCTTCAAATACTTCATCTTCAGAGATTACTTATAATTGAGTATACAGACATTACCTCTCCTGGAATGGGCTTCTAAGCCAGTTTTGAGAAGGTGTGTGGGAAATCTTTTTAAATGAAATGAGAATGAATGAATGAATGAATGAATGAATAATAAATGAATGAATAAATAAACCAAATAAGGTCAACTATATTTGAGGAGCCCCGTTCCTTCAGCACCAGAAATCCATTATTTTTTTTCTTTTTTTAAAAAAATTTTTTATTTAAATGAAATTTAATTAACACATACTGTATTATTAGTTTCAGGGGTAGAATTTAGTAATTAATCATTTGCATATAACACCCAGTGCTCATGACTTCAAGTGCCCTCCTTAATGCCCATCACCCAGTTACCCCTTCCCCCCTACACCTCCCCTCCAGCAACCCTCAGTTTATTTCCTAGAGTTAAGAGTCTCTTATGGTTTGTCTCCTTCTCTGTTTTCATCTAAAGAAACCCATTAATTAAAAAAAATTTTTTTTCATGTATCTCTGTATCTCTTTGTTCTGGTTAGGAGTCAGAGAAAGATGGAAAAGGTATGGTCCCATCACAAGCAGAGGATGATGGGTGTTTCAAACTGTGTAAAATTCATGCTTTATCTTATAGTATTTCTTAGTTTATTATTTAGAATCCTTTTCATTGCATTTTGCTGGTAACACAGCAAAACTGGCATATTATGCAGGCTTGTAATTAATCTTATTAAAATAAGACAAAGGCAAAAATTATGCTTGTTTTTCAAGGAAAAGAAAATATCTGGAGCAAGTATACTTAAAGATATTAAAGATGTAATGAAAGAGCCTTAGCTGAAACTGGACATCAAAATGTATCAGGTGACATTAAGATGTGAACACATAAAATTTAGTATTTTTTAAAAGGGTAAAAAGAACTTAATATTCTAAAACTTATTCTTTCCAGTAGAACCAACAAAATGCACGAAGATTACTTCATAGATTTGTTATTTTTTTATCATACAAATTAGCCAAAACCTAAAAATTGTCCAAATTTTGTTTCTGGAACTCTTTAAATTTCCATTTCTTCTTTTGGGAGAATTTGACCCTGGTTCAACTGGTAATGTTTCGAATCTGAGTCCAATAGCTTCCTACTGCTGGGTAGCTCCTGCTGAGATTCACAAGCATGATCTTGTATGAATCCCCAGAAGCTTCATCAATAAAACATTTGATGGAAGACTTAAAAAGTTTTTGTGTCATGTAAGAGCATAGGAGAAACAAGACCCCCTAGACCACTTAGTCCATTAACTGAAGATACAACTCATCACAGATGCCCTAAGCAGTCAGAAATTCTGACTAGAGGATTAAATCTGGGCTTCTTAGTTCACAGCACGTGAACACACACACTCTCTCTCCCTCTTTTGTGTGTGTGTGTGTGTGTGTGTGTGTGTAGGCATGTGCACTCTTGTGTATGATATACACATTTGGATTGCCTTAGGGCTTTTATTCTTAATAATGTGATCATCATAAAGCAATATAGAACTGTGAAAAATGGATCACTAGGCCCAAAATATTCTCAGTATGGATCTACCCTTAAAACTATTGATGCTGGCCTTTCCATCACACTTTAGTATCTTGAGGATTTCTTAGGTATGTTGAACACATCCTCCCACTCCCTGCCACCAAGAGAGCTTGAGAGAGCAAGGTGAGAGAAAGAACACTACTTCAACAAGGATTTTTACATTTCTGGACTCAGGAGGCCTTTGGAAATCTGAATTTAGATATCAAGAAAGTGCAATTTTAAGAAATTTCTTGCCGGCTTAAGAAGGATGGGGTCAAAGTATTTTTAATTTGGATTTTCTGGTAACTTCTGAATGTATTTTACATGCCATGAATTTTGGTAGAATTCACTATGCATATGATGACTCCAGCCTTCTCTATATTCTCCACATCTCCATGAATGACTGACATCCCCCTCCCCAACTCTCAGGAGATGACCTTGTTGTTTTCATGAGTAGGTAACAAAAGTGCTGTGCACATGCTGTCCATCTGCCTAACTCTAGTCCTAAAAAAAAATTTTTTTTGCATCAGGTTATTAAGTAGCCAAAAGAGTGTAAGGCATTGTTGAATATATCTTAATATTCGACTCACTCTATAAATATTCTGCATATCTCTTTGCAGTTGGTTAGATTATAAGTTTTATTTTACTGATAAACTATATATTCTTCATTTAGTTTTAATCCCAATTCTAGTTGTTATATACCTATATCTTTTTTTTTAAGATTTTATTTATTTATTCGACAGAGATAGAGACAGACAGCAAGAGAGGGAACACAGCAGAGGGAGTGGGAGAGGAAGAAGCAGGCTCACAGCGGAGGAGCCCGATGTGGGGCTCGATCCCACAACGCCAGGATCACGCCCTGAGCCGAAGGCAGACGTTCAACCGTTGTGCCACCCAGGCGCCCCTATATACCTATATCTTATAGCCTCAGTGGTTTGAAAATTGAAGAAGAGTTTATCTGACAAAAATTCTGGTTCCACATTAGTCTTTTCCTAATGAGTTATTTAGAAAAAAAAACTTGTTTTGCAAAATTGAAATTAATCCTAAAACAATAACAATTGAGTTGTTTTCTTGTTATGAAAATTTCAGAGCTCCTTGTTATGTTCTGTATATAAGTCCTTTATTAGGTATTTTCTTCCAGTCTATTTTTTATTTTCTTAACCGTATTTTTTGAGGAGCAGTTTTTAATTTTGACAGAATTCAATATATCACATTTTTAAATGATTCATGCCTATGAGTATATCATATCATATCATATCATTTATTTATGGCTCATGCCTATGAGGCACTTGTATCCTATCTATGAAATTTTTGCCTAATTCAAGGTCACAGAGATTTTTTTCCTCAAAACTGTAAAACTTCTGGAGAAAGATATAGGAAAAAAATGCTTTTTATGGGTCTGTTGGGATGATCATGATTTTTTTTTCTTTGTTTAATATGGTGAATTACATTAATTAACTTTCAAATGATAAACCAACCTTGTTTCTCTGGGATAAATCCAACTAGCTCATGATGTGTGATACTCCTCGCATATTTTTGGATTTGCTCTACAATATTTTTGTTTAGAATTTTGGCATTTATTTTTATGAGAAATATTGATCTATCATTTTATTTTCTTGTAACGTCTTTGGTTTTGGAGTCAAGATACTGCTTGTTTCATAGGATGAGTTGGGAAGTAGTCCTTCCTATTTAACTTTCCAGAAAAGTTTGTATCAAATTGTTATTATTTCTTCCTCGAATGTTTGGTAGAATTCATCAGCAAAGCCATCTAAGATTTTTTTTGTATGTGTGGAATTTAACTCCAAATTCCAATTTATTTAATAGATACAGAGCTATTCAAGTTATGTATTTCTTCTGAAATGAACTTAGTGGTTTGTGTTTTTCAAGGAATTTGTCAATTACCTGTAAGTTGTCAACATTCTTGGCATAAAGTTTTTCACAATATTTCCTTATTATCATCTTAATATCTATATATCTGCAGTGATGTCACTTTTCTCATTACTGATATTGGGTATTTGTATTTTCTTTTTTTTCCTAATCAGTGTGCCAAGGGTTTATAAATATTATTAATTTTCTCAAAAACCAGCTTTTGGTTTCATTGATTTCCCTTTTGTTTCCTATTTTATTAATTTCTTTTTGATTTTTATTTTTCCTTTTCCTCTATTTACTTAGGGTTTCTCTTTCTCTATTTAAAAATCATATCTTCGGGTAGACTTCAAGGTCATTCATTTGAGAACTTTCTTCTTTTCTAACATAGACATTTATTGCTATGAATTTCCCCCTACATATTGGTTTAATGGCATTCTACAAATTTTGATATGTCATGTTTTCATTTGATTTAGTTCAAAATACATTCTATTTCCTTTTGGTTTCTCTAGGGCCATAGATAATGTACCAGTGAGTGTTTTTAGTTTCCAAATATTTGGGCATTTTCCAGATATCTTTATGTTATTGGTTACTAATTAACTTCCATTGAGGTTACAGGAATACTTTGTATAACTTGAATCATTTTAAATGCATGGAGGTTTTTTTGATGCTCAGAATATGGTCTTTCTTGGCAAGTGTTTTATGTACTCTTGAAAGGAATGTGTGTTCTGGGTTGTTGGGTGAAGTGTTCTAGAAATGAATTGGTGAAATTGTGTGATAGTGTTGTTCAGGTCCTCTATATCCTTACTGATTTCTGTTTACTATTTTATTAACTATTGAGAGAGAAGTATTGAATCTCTGACTGTATTTGTCTATTCTTCCTTGCAATTTTATCATTTTTTGCTTCATATATTTTGAAGATCTATAATTATGTGCATAAACATTTATGATCATTATGCTGTCTTTGTGAACTGACCCCTTTAACATTATGAAAGACTTCTTTATTCCTGGTAATAGTCTTTGATCTGAAATGGACTTTGACAGTAATATCACCACTCAAGCTTTCTTTTGATTAGTGTTAACATGGTATATTTTTTATATTGTTTTACTTTTAATCTTTTTGTGTCTTTACATTTAAAGTGGGTTTATTGGAAGCAGCAGAGAGTTAGTATTACTTTTTAATTTAATCTACAATCTCTGCCAGGGTATTAGACCATTTATATTTAGTGTGATCATTGATATAATTAGGTTCAAATCTATCATCTTGCTAGTTTTTCCTATGTGCCCATCTGGTCTTTGTTGTCTTTTTCTGCCTTCTTTTGGATTGAGCATTGTTTTTACTGTTTATTTTATTTTTAAGTAGACTATATATTTTAGAGAAGTTTTATATTCACATCAAAATTGAGCACAAGGTACAGAAATGTCTTATATACCCCTGCTCCCACATATGCATCACCACCTTAACTATCAACATCCTGCACTACAGTGATAAACATTTGTTACAGTTGATGAACCTGCATTGACACATCATTATCACCCAAGATCAATAGTTTACATTAGGCTTTACTCTTGTAGTTCTATGGGTTTTGACAAGTGTATTATGACAGGTATCCACCATTATAGTATCATACAGAATAATTTCAGTACCCTAAAAATCCTTTGTGTTCCACCTGTTCATCCCTTTTCCTCCCTCTAACCCTGTGGCAACAAGTGAGTCTTTTACTACCTCCAAGGTTTTGCCTTTTTCAGAATGTCATCATAGTATGTAGCCCTCTTTCACTTAGTAATATGCATTTAAGTTTCCTCCATGTCTTTTCATGGCTTGATAGCTCATTTTAAAGAACACTAAATAATATTCCATTGGTTAGATGTACCACAGTTTATTTACCCACTCACCTCCTGAAAAACATCTTGGTGGCTTCCAAGTGTTGGCAATTATGAATAAAGCTTCTATAAACACCTGTGTGTAGGTTTTTGTGCGGGCATAATTTTCAACTTCTTTAGGTAAATACCTAGGAGTGAAATTGCTGAAACACATGGTAAAACTATGTTTAGTTTATAAAAAACTGCCTGTCTTCCAAAGTGACTGCACCATTTTGCATTCCTACCAGCAGTGAATGAGATTTCCTGGCACTTCACATCTTCATCAGGATGTTGTCAGTGTTTTGGTTTGGCCATTCAATAGGTTTGTAGTGGTATCTCATTATTCTAATTTACAATTCTCTAAGACATATGATGTTGAACATCTTTCTATACACTTGCTTGTCATCTGTATATCTTCTTTGATGAGGTGTCTGTTCATGTCTTTTGTCCATTTTTAAATCATGTTGTTAGTTTTCTTATTGTTGAGTTTTTAAAAGTTCTTTGTATATTCTGGTTAACTGTCTTTTGTCAGATATGTCTTTTGAAAATATTTTCTCCCAGTTGTTAGCTTGTTTTCTTATTCTCTTGAAGTATTTTTTATTATTATAATTCAACTCTTTTGTTGGCTTATTAACTATGACTTTTGTTGTTTCAAGAGTTTATAAGTTACACCTTTCACAGCTTACCTTTAAGTACATTGTACCACTTTACTTATAGTCTAAGAACCTTACAATAGTATACTTCTATTTCTTCCCTCTTGATCTTTGTGCCATTGTTGTCATAGATTTTATTTTTGCAAATGTTATACACCTCACACATCATTAATATTTTTGTTTAAACAGTTAATTGTCTTTTAAATGCATTTAAATAATAAGAAACAATCTTATATATTTATCCATGTAGTTACCATTTCCAATGGTATTCATTCCTTTGTACAGATTAACATTTCCAACTGATAAAATTTTCCTTTTGCCTTTAGCATTTCTTATAGTGAAGGTATGTTGGTTATTAGTTTTTTTCAGCTTTTTGTGTGTAAAAAATTATTTATTTTGCCTTATGTTTGAAAGGTATTTTTGCTTGGAGTAGAACTCTGGGTTTACAGTATTTTTCTTTCAATACTTTTAAGGATGTTGTTCCACTGTCTTCTTACTTGCATTGCTTCTGGTGTGGAATCTGCTCTTATCCTTATCTTTGTTGTGCCGTATGTCACATGTGTTAGACACATGTTTTCACTGACTGATTTTAACATTTTTTGCCATTGGTTTCTAACAAATCAATTATGATGTGCCTTGGTGTAGTCTTCTTTATCTTTCTTGTGCTTGAATTTATGGGTTTATAGTTTTCATCAAACTTGGAAAAATTTTGGCTGTTCTTTAAAAAAAAAATTTTTCCTACCTTCCCCTGACTCTCTCATCTCTTTTGGTGACTCAAATTACACATATATTAGTTTACTTGAGGTTGCCTAACAGCTCGCTGCTGCTCTGTTCAGTTTTTAAAATTTTCCTTTCTCTATATACTACATTTTAGGTAGTGTCTATTATTCTGTTTACAAGCTCATTTGTTTTTCTCATCTCTAGTATCCAATCTGCTGCTAATCCCATCCAGTGTATTTTTCATCTCATTTTATTCCTATTTGGGTCTATTTTTTTTTTTTATATCTTTCATGTCTCTAGTTAACTTTTTGAACGTATAAAATGTAGTTGTAATTACTATTTTAATATTTTTTGTCTGCCAATTCTAACACTTATTTTATTCTGAGTTTATTTTGATTGATTGATTATTTGCCTTACTATGGGTTATAGTTTTTCTCATCCCTACTAATAACTTGCATACCTGATAATTTCCTATTGGATGCCAGTCATTGTGAATTTTACCTTGATATGTGTTTTACATTTCTATAAATATTCTTTCTCTTTTTTCCAGGACACTGTTATATTGTGTGGAAACAGTTTGATTTTTTCAGGTCTTGCTTTTATGATTTATTAAGTGGGATCAGAACAGTCATCAGTATAGGGCTGATTATTCTCCACTACAAAGATGACACCCTTCTTAGTACCCTACCTAATGCTTTATGAATCATGAAGTTTTCCATCATGATTTTTGGGTGCAAACACTCTTCTGACTCTGTATGGGTCTCAGGTACTCTTCCTCTACCTTTCCAGGTGATTCTGTCCCTGACCTAAGGCAGTTTCCTCACATGCATTTGCTAGTCAATACTCAGGTGAAGATTCAAGGGAAACTCTGCAGATCATCAAGTGTCTCTGTCTGTAAAGCTCCTTTTTTCCCCAGTACTTTTTCCTGTGAACTCTAGCCACCTATTCACTGCATGCTTTCAGCTCCACCTCAAGCCAGGGAATCATCCAGGCTCCACCTGGTGTCCCCCTTTCCTACACTACAGACTGGAATCCCTCTTAAGACAGCAAGCTGGGATAATCATAGTACTCACCTCATTTTTCTCCTTTCTTTCAGTAGTCGCTGTTCTTCATTGCAGGATATCAAGTGTCTTGAAAACCATTGTTTCATATATTTTCTTCACTTATTGCTTGTTTAAGGTGGAAATGTAAATCTGGCCCTGTTACTCCATCTTGGCCAGAAGTGTAATTCAGTTTCCACCATATTTATTTGGAGAAGGATAATGGGTACTATTCATTATCAGGAAAGAAAGGGAAAGAAAGAGTGGAAGAAATTTGGTTTTAAATAAACCTTATAAAAAGAGGTTGTTGGAAGGCAGCAAAATGAGAAAAAAAGAATAACGTAGAGTTTTTCATTAAGCTTAATTTATTTCATTTAAATGTCAGTTCCTTATGCTAAGATATATATTTGCTATTTTTGTGTGTTAAAAGGACTTTCATCTGATTTTGTTGTTTACCTTGTAAAATTAAAAATGATCATTCTTCCAACTGAAAAAAATACTGGCTTATCAAATTCTAGAGTCTGGAAAAGAGTGGTAAATTTGGGGACTAAAAACAGGTGGCTGAGAAATAAATGATTTCCAAGGTGACAAATAAAAAAACTGTGGGCTCTTTGAAGGTTGAGATTTTATCTTTAGTAAACATGTTGTTTCTGGTGTCCAACACATAGTTGGTGCTCAGTATATGCTTGTTGAATCAATGAATGAATTTGGTGCCTAACCACATAAAACTCAAGGACTGCTGGTCTGGCACGTCCAGGAATTTTCCAGTGGAGCCCTGTTCTTAATTGATCTGCTTCATTAAAATGGAAACAGTGAGACTAATTGGCTTTGACACAGGCTAATTTCCCCAGGTTGGTGATGTGGTTGTCGCACACCTCTCAGTAAATAAGCTGATGTGCAAGGCACCTGAGGCACAGGACCTAATCAGTTGGCAGGATCTTGGACCATGACAGCATAGAAAGGAGAGAAGAAACAGTACGGTATTAACTGGTGAATCTGCCAGGATTTTGGAACACAGACACAAAGAACTGACCAGGAAGATACCTGCTCTGTGGGTTACAACCCTGGCTGCTCCTTAGAATTACTTGAGTTGTTTTTAAATATATATAGCTAAACCCTATACCCAGCAATTCAGACTCAATTACTCTGAGGTGGGGAAGGAAATCAGAATATTTTTTAAGCTCTTAGGCAAGTCTATTGTACAGCTAGGGTTACAAATTGCTGTGTCAAGCCAAGAAATTAATAATCCCCACCTTTTTATCTTTGTTAGTCTCTCCCATTCAAAAGATGTCCTATTCTCCAGTAAGATGCTACCAGTAGGAGATACGTATTAGAAAAATGCAAAGTCAGGCATTGGCAAATATGATACTCCCTTTATTTTGGTATTGGGGCCCATTTTCCTGTTACAAGCCCCCATTTCTGTTCTGCAGCAGGACAATACAATTTAGTGTGATCAGGTGGGCATCCATCTAATTTAGCATATCCGTAGTCAAATTCAGGCAAAATCATTTCAATCATGATCAAGTTCAATATCTTTGCTCCAAATTGCCTTCACTCCCTACTCTTGCTGAATTTCCAGGGAAGAAATCTCATGCTTGACTTTTGTGAAAGCAGCAAGGAGATGACGTCAGGAAGCATGAGCTGACTGATACAGGCCAGTGGGGCAGGACACTGAAGAGCTGGTTACAGTCACTTCTCTGCTGATGCCAGATGCCCATGTCATCACCCAGTCTGGTTGTGGGTATCTTCCTGCTGGCTCAGCAGTCCATGAATGTTCCTGGCATCCTGCAATTTGCTTCTGCTTTAATCCCAGAGTGCTGATCTACCCTGGATCTCTGCTTGTGGGGTCCCTTCATGCCCACCCAACCTTCAGAAGGCCTGAGGCAAATGGAGGCACACATACCTTAAATCTATATATTTAAGAGTTATAAATCAGGTAAATAAATTGCCAAATGAAATATGTTCTATCCTCCTAACCTGAAATATAAACTTTGTAAGGACAAATCAGAAAAATATATATAAAGCTGAGAGTTAGCAGAATATCAGTTGAATACGATTGAAATTAATTCGTGTCGTACACGCCCAGGCAGTATCCTGATGGGATGGCAAAGTTAGTATGAGTAATAGTTCAGAAATAAGTACATATTTGTTTCCGGGAATCTAAATTTTTGAGCCGTCATTTCAAGTAGTCACTAATTATGGTGATATAATCAAAACTTTCACACATAACTTGTGTTCACTAGGGAACACATAGAGTAAAAAGGAAAATGTAATTATATTCAAACTGTATAAAATTTGGATGAATTTTTAGGAAAATTTAAAGTAAATGTAAACAAATAAAATTGTTTTTCCTAGGTTGTTATGTAAGATTTCTTCTAAAATATTTTAAATTATTTATTAAAATTAAAAGGCAAACTAGAAATTATAATGAATATCAGTTCATATTTCACAAAATTTTAAATCAAAGTGATTCCATTAAAACTGAAAATTAAAAAATTTTTAATTCTAATTAAATATTTTTATAGAAAGAACTATTTGTAAGTCTAAAATTTAGTGTCCATATAATTGCCAATATAAAGGAAAGTAATCGTTGCTTCATGCCTGCTACATTAGACCTACAATACACATACACTTAAGGATAATATGAGCAATGCTGTGATTATTTCTCAGCTATCATGTTAGCTGTTGAAAATAGTGGGCAAATTCATGAGCACCTCTGGAAGTACAAACAAAAAATTAAGAGAAAAAAAAAAACACCGGAGAGTTGGCACAATGAGGGAATTGCTATTTCATTATAAAATAAATTTCTGTATGTACACTATTTGAGAGGAAGGATTCACAAGTTAATTAATTTGGTTTTTTCTCCCCAAAGTGTTTTCACCAAATGCACTGCTATAATCCTCCCCACACTCCCAAGCAGTCTCTGCACAAGCGCAGACCACAGACCTTCCCGGCTGTGGACACAATTGCCTTCTGTTCAGAGTATCTAAGGGAGTGGCGAAGCTTTCCCCGAGGCCTGGAGAGCGTCCGAGAGCAAGTCTTCAGGGTTTTATGTTGGTCTGTGCCACCTCTGACCTCAGATCCTGAGGGGTCCCTCTTGCCTGAGACTAGGGCTGGTACTGAAACCTTTGCTTTTTTTGTCTTTGGGGGATAAGGGTTTTCTTAGCAAGCCAATTGGTGCTTTTGACCGTCTTATGGGACCTCTGGGGCCCTGGGAAGCTTGGACTCCTTGTTAGGACCACCTTGGCTCCATGGAACACTGGGAGGGAATTTGTGGCTCTTCCTGACTTGTCCTGTCCCCTTCTTATCCCTCTGCCTGTACCCTGGCAGCCTCGGATGTGCGCGTGGGTTCTGCCACTCAGCAGATTCCAGATGAGAAATCGGTGCCAACTTCTATGTTCAGATGTATCCCTGAACTTCCCAGGCTGTTCTCTGGGGATCCTCTTTAAAGGAAACCACCTCGAGTACTCCCCTTCTTAAGAGTGGGAGGATAGGGAAAGAAAGAAGCTTTCAACTCTAACATTCCAAGATCTCTTCGAGAAGTCTCCCCCAGTCTTTCTCTGGAATCTCTCTGTAGACCACCCTCTAGCGGTGGAGTGAGGCATCGAATTCACTTCTGATTTTGCTCCATAGTTTTTGTCTCACACCTGGCTGGTCCTCACGGAGTCTACGCATCTGTAGTTCTCCCAGGAAGGGGTTTGTTGCAAGGGGGAAGAAAGTAAGACCTGTGGATTGCCATTTTGAAGCCATCCAAGGACTTTTCACCACCTGGCTGTGACGGACCAGGCTTGATACCACATTGGGGGTTGGAGGACATCAGTTTTTCATGACGTTCATGACTTTTTTTTTTTTTTTTTTTTTTTTTTTGCTCTAGAGTTTAACACCAGGTTGACTCCACAGTCTGTGAGCCAGTTTCCCAAATACACAAGGACTTTTTCAGAAATCTCTGCCCTGTTCTGCTAAACAATTCAGGTACCATCATTTTCTGTCAGTCTCAGTCTCTTTTAAACTACAAAATGCTTGCCTACTTTTAAACTCAAAATGACACTTATAAAGTTTGTTTCACATGAGCTTCAAAGAGGGAAAACAATATATATATATATATATATATATATATATATATTTTTTTTTTTTAAAGATTTTATTTATTTATGTGATATGCAGCCAGTGAGAGAGGGAACACAGCAGGGGAGTGGGAGAGGAAGAAGCAGGCTCCCAGCGGAGGAGCCAGATGTGGGACTCGATCCCGGAACGCCGGGATCACGCCCTGAGCCGAAGGCAGACGCTCAACAACTGCACTACACAGGCGCCCCTGGAAAACCATATATTTTTATATAATAGTTTTTAAACAGACATACTTTACTCTATTTCATACACTAATTCCCTTAGATGAAACACTATTTCTTATCCCAAGCATGGCTGGCTGTCTAAAATGCATTGCAGATAATTCCACTTGGTATCTGCTATGTCTGTAATTTACTGGGTCTGCCAAATGCTGACTAAACAAATCATGTTAGTTGACTCCCAGTGGGGTTCTCCTCTTCATTTCACACTGGGCAGCTATCTCCCTCTTTCCATCATATCTAGTTAACATCTTAGTGCTTTGTGTGATTGTAAATAGTATTTTATTTAGAACTTTGTAAATCATAAAAATGACATAATTTAAAAAATGCATTTCACAACCCATAATAATAGAGCTGGAAAAAGAAAAAGAAAAAATATCTGTGTTTGTTTGTTTATTTCTTGGGGGCGGGAGGTTGAGGGCAAGAGTGGAGATGGTTTCTGATGAAGCTCTCTCATGCAACTGGAAAATCCCCACAGCTGAAAGGCTGGTTGTCTCTCAGCCATCAAGCTGAAAAAGGTTTCCTTGCACTGAGAGAAAATGGGAATGTGAGAAAGTTAAGGAAGAATGAAGCTCTACTGCTTTTCTGCTTGATATTATGCACTTTAAAAAGATGTCATCAGAAAAAAGTCCTGCCAAGAGTTCTGGGCTCTGCTGTTGATATGAATTATAGCAGTTTGGCTCAGATAAGACCTTGAGCGTGATTTCATGAATTCATTCTGCCAATGAAACTCATTGCCACCTGAGGTGTGCCGGTCTCTGTGCCCCACACTTGGGACCCAAAGTTGAGTTAGACATGGTCCCTGTCCACAGAAAATCTTGATGTCCTCTTGTCGAGACCCCTGCAATCCACAGGGCTCAAATTCGGTAACTCAAATTTATCAATTTGCCCAAGAATGTTCATTCTGTAGAGAATTGACTCATCCTAAACAAACCAGAACAGTGGTTTGTCCTTACCACTATATGTGGTAACAAACCAGACGCACAAGAACAAGTGGTTTGGGGGCACCTGGGTGGCACAGCGGTTAAGCATCTGCCTTCGGCTCAGGGCGTGATCCCGGCGTTCTGGGATCGAGCCCCACATCAGGCTCTTCTGCTATGAGCCTGCTTCTTCCTCTTCCACTCCCCCTGCTTGTGTTCCCTCTCTCGCTGGCTGTCTCTCTCTGTCAAATAAATAAATAAAATCTTTAAAAAAAAAAAGAACAAGTGGTTTGTTCTTACCAGATATATACGGTAAGAAATATATATATTCGAAGTCAGTACTTGCTATGCGTGGAAAGATGCTAACATCTAAACATCTAAACAGCTTGTGCCCAGCATTGAGCTAGGTACTGTGATCTCATCTACTAGAGACGCGTATTAATCTTATAATATAGGTATTACTGCACTCATTTTTGCGTGATGCAGAGATGGAAGCTGAAAGATGAAAGGTTGCTCAAGATCGTACAGTTGCAAAGGGGGAGCCCCAATTCCAGCAGGCCGGCCTGCTTCCGAGCCGTTCCGATTTAATGATCTTGAGCTCATTTACCAGTATTAAGTCTGCCTTTGGTTCTTAGGTCAGTAGCACTTTATTCTTTCTATTTATTCGAGATGTCGACCACTTAATGAATCTATTTTCCCCAACTATTTAAAAAAAAATTACTGCAATTTTCTCCATTTGGTTTCTTAACCATGGATGGAGCAGACATTTTCCCAATATGGGGAACAATCTGCTAAGATCTAAACATGCCACAAGTTGGTTATTTAATCATGGTCTCATTGAGAAAAAAGAAAGAAACCGTAATATATTACTTTCTTCCCTTCCTCCATCCTTCCCTCCCTTCTCTCTTATTGTCCGCTTTCCTTTCTGTCCTTTATTCCTAATTTAAAAGCACCATATATTAGGCCCAATGCACTCATGTCTTCGTGGGAAGAAATATATGTGTACAGATAATTATCAGGAAATATGTATATTCAATAATAGAAATATATCCAAAATACAGTTCTAGCCCAGAAAAGAGTATGATTAACTGTATCCTGAAGAAGGTGGGGCCAGGGAATCTTTCACCCAGAAGACACTTGATCTTGATGCTTGACAAATGAATAGGCAAGAGAAAGGGCAGTTTGGGGAGAGAGCACAGAGCACAAAAAGCCCGGGTGAGTCTTGGCCGGCTATAGATTCCTATACCAGCGACTGCTAAATGCAGTGTTAAGAAGAGGAACGGAGATGCAGAAAGGTCAGAGCCGAGCAAGTACTGTATTGATATTGGCAAAGCGTGCATGGTTTCTGAGGCCAAGTATCCTGCGGCTCTCAGCAGTGTCAGCGTGGAAGGTGAGGCAGCTGCAGGGATGGCACCACGCCAGTCGGTGTGGATGGAACAACCTCTCTCCTGGAAGTGACGATGCTAAATACTTCATCTTTTATCAGGACTTTTTCTGTTTGTTATAAAAGCCAATTGACATGGTACAAATTAGAACAAGGCTGTGATGCAGAACAGTTATTTTCTCAGACATCTTTAATGCGAGGAGAGTGGGGTCTTCGTGCTGATTCAGACCAATCCTTGATGATAGGGGTGAGACCCATCTCTCCCAAGGCACGTGGCTGCACTAGATTAAAGCTTTGTCAATGAAATGGAGGGAGGAATGGCTGCTGGGCAGGCACTCAACAACATCTGCTACAGAGAGAGCGAATAAGAAAATTGAGGGACTCGGTGACTGACATTTGCAGTGGAGTAGAGATGATGCTTCTGTGTACTAATGAAGAAGGAGCCTTGCATGTTTTCTCTCCTTTTTTAGTACCATGCACATCACTATAGGTCACATATAATGGTCTGTAAAGGACTTTTCATTAGTTTTTGTTTTGTTTTATTGTTTCTTTATCTTTAAAACAGTGCTTTTGAAAGTGCTTTGAAATTTCTGTTCATTATCTGCAAGGTGCTGGAGATTTAAATTTGCCTTCATTCATTCCATTGCTGAATACCTACAGAGAGGCAAGGAATTTGTTTTCTGGCAAACGTAGTCTCTAGGTAGCATAGACATTTTAACAATATTTAGTCTTCCAATCAATGAGCATAGAATGTTTTTCCATTTTTTTGTGTCTCCCTCAATTTCTTTCATGAATGTTCTATAGTTTTCCAAGTACAGATCTTTTGCATCTTTGGTTAGGTTTATTCCTAGGTATCTTACGGTTTTGGGTGCAATTGTAAAGGGGATTGATGCCTTAATTTCTCTTTCTTCTGTCCCATTGTTAGTGTATAGAAATGCAACTGATTTCTGTGCATTGATTTTATATCCTGCCACATTGCTGAATTCCTGTATGAGTTCTAGCAATTTTGGGGTGGAATCTTTTTAGTTTTCCACATAGAGTATCATGTCATCTGAGAACAATGAGAGTTTGACTTCTTCTTTGCTGATTCGGATGCCTTTTATTTCTTTTTGTCTTCTGATTGCTGAGCCTAGGACTTCTAGCACTATGTTGAACAACAGTCGTGATAGTGGATATCCCTGCTGTGTTCCTGACCTTAGGGGAAAAGCTCTTGATTTTTTCCCATTGAGAATGATATTCACTGTGGGCTTTTACTATATGGCTCTTATGATATTAAGGTATGTCCCGCTATCCCCTCACTGTGAAGAGTTTTAATCAAGAAAGGATGCTGTACTTTGCCAAATGCTTTTTCTGCTTCTATTGAGAGGATCATATGGTTCTTGCCCTTTCTTTTATTTATGTAGTGTATCACATTGATTGATTTGTGGATGTTGAACCACCTTTGCAGCCCAGGAATAAATCCCACTAGGTCACGGTGAATAATCCTTTTGATGTACTGTTGGATCCTATTAGCTAGTCTCTTGGTGAGAATGTTTGCATCCATGTTCATCAGGGATATTGATCTGTAATTCTCCTTTTTAGTGGGGTCTTTGTCTGGTTTTGGTATCAAGGTAATGCTGGCCTCATAGAAAAAGTTTGTAAGTTTTCCTTCCATTTCTATTTTTTGAAACAGCTTCAGAAGAATAAAAGCTTCTTTAAATGTTTGGAAGAATTCCCCTGCGAAGTCATCTAGCCCTGGACTCTTGTTTGTTAGAAGATTTTTGATTACTGCTTCAATTTGCTTGCTGGTTATGGGTCTGTTCAGGTTTTCTATCTCTTCCTTTTTCAGTTTTGTTAGTTCATTTGTTTCTATGAATTTTTTAAATTCTTTAATTTCCTGGTTGACCCATTCATTCTTTAGTAGGATGCTCTTTAGCCTCCATGTATTTGAGTTCTTTCCTAATTTCCTCTTGTGATTGAGTTCAAGATTCAAAGCATTGTGGTCTGAAAATATGCAGGGAATGATCCCAGTGTTTTGGTACCAGTTGAGACCTGATTTGTGATTCAGTATGTGATCTATTCTGGAGAATGTCCCATGTGCACTTGAAAAAATGTGTATTTTGTTGCTTTAGGATGGAATGCTCTGAATATATCCGTGAAGTCTATCTGGTCCAGTGGGTCATTCAAAGCCCTTGTTTCCTTGTTGATCTTCTCCTTAGATGATCTGTCCATTGCAGTGAGTGGGATGTTAAAGTCCCCTACTATTATTGTATTATTATCAATGTGTTTCTTTACTTTTGTTATTAATTGGTTTATATAGTTGGTTGCTCCCATGTTAGGGGCATAAATATTTACAATTGTTAGATCTGCTTGTTGGATAGATCCTTTAATTATGATATAGTGTCCTTCCTCATATTTTATTACAGTCTTTGGTTTAAAATCTAATTTGTCTGTTATAAGGATTGCTATCCCAGCTTTCTTTTGATGTCCATTAGCATGATAAATGGTTTTCCACCCCCTCACTTTCAATCTGGATGTGTCTTTGGGTCTAAAATGAGTCTCTTACAGACAGCATATCGATGGGTCTTATTTTTTAATCCAATCTGATACCCTGTGTCTTTTGATTGGGGCATTTAGCCCATTTACATTCAGAGTAACTATTAAAAGATATGAATCTAGTGACATTGTATTACTTGTAAAGTCACTGTTTCTGCATATTGTCTCTGTTCTTTTCTGATCTATGTTACTTTTGGGCTCTTCTGTTGCTTAAAGGATTCCCTCTAATAGTTCTTGCAGGGCTGATTTAGTGATCACAAATTGTTTTAGTTTCTGTTTGTCCTGGAAACTTTCTATCTCTCCTTCTATTTTGAATGACATCCTTGCTGGATAAGGTATTCTTGGCTGTATATTTTTCTCATTTAGCACCTTGAATATATCATACCAGTCCTTTCTGGCCTGCCAAGTCTCTGTGGATAGGTTTGCTGCCAGTCTAATATTTCTACCTTTGTAGGTTACAGATCCTTTGTCCAGATTTTCAGGATTTTCTCTTTGTCTCTGAGATTTGCAAGTTTCACTATTACACATCAAGTTGTTGACCTATTTTTATTGATTTTGAGGGAGGTTCTCTGGGCCTGCTGGACTTGAATGCCTATTTCCTTCCCCAGATTAGGGAAATTCTCCACTATAATTTGCTCCAGTATACCTTCTGCCCCCCCCTTTCCTTTTCTTCTGGGATCTCAATTATTCTAATATTGTTTCACTTTATGGTATCATTTATCTCTCAAATTCTCCCCTCATGATTGTAGAGTTGCAGCTATTCTTTTCTTAGATCTCCAGTTGAGTTTGTAGGTGTTCAGAATGATTTGATAGCTATCTAGCTGAATTCCTGGGACCAGACGAAACTAAGGTCTCCTTCTCCTCTGCCATCTTGGACTATCCCTCCCCCCTCTTTTTTATCCTCTTGTAAGTCCTCAAAATTTCTCATCCAATCATGGTGCACAGATAAAGATAACTTTCTAATCAACGTTACATATATTTTTTATTTATCCCTTTGTATAACTTTTCATATCATCTGAATGTACTTTTTAAAGATTTTTGTTTATTTATTTGAGAGATAATAAGAGAGAGAGCGTGCACAAGCAGGGGGAGCAGCAGAGGGAGAAGCAGACTCCCCACTGAGCAGGGAGCCCAACACAGGGCTCAATCCCAGGACCCTGGGAGCTGAAGGGCAGCTTAACTGACTGAGCCACTCAGGTGCCCCTGAAAGCATTTTGAAGTGTGTGCTCAGCTTCTTATTTTGATTAGTCTTTTCTGTAGTAAGTTTAAGTCATCTCTTCTCTATTGTCTTCTTTAAATGGTTATTTAGGATTGGTAGATAGCTACACGGGTTTACTTAGGGAAGCTGACAATGAAGTATATGTTTGCTGACTCTCTTGTATGTGTAATATCCATGAAAACATACCAGGAGTTTTATCTAATCGTGTCAATAACACTTAAATCTAGGCTTCAGAGTTCCTGGGAGAGCTCTGAGCTTCTCCTAATTGAAAGACATTTTAAAGAATCAGAAGTAGAATGCCGATTCTTTCATGATTTAACCTTTCTTGATTTACCCCATCGGACCCTTGAGACAATGAGCGAGATCCTGTATTCTGACCCTTCCATCCTTTTCATGGATACATGAACACAACCTTTCCATCCTTTTCAAGCTCAGCAGCTCTGTGTCCTCACTGAACCACAAAGGAGTGGCTTCAGTGGCCCTGGTACTGACCTAACTTCAGGGAGCTTCCACACTACAGATCACTGGGTGCTGTTGTTATTTGAAGTTGAAGATCAATATCTGAGCTACAACACCTGATCTTCACATGCCAGTCATGAATACCAGGGAGATAAGCCACGTGTGTGTGTGTGTGTGTGTGTGTGTGTGTGTGTGTGTGTGTGTGTGGTTTGGGAGGCAAGAAGTTGTTGTAGTCCTACAGTAAATGTTAGTTGATATTTATTGACTATCATGAACATGCCTCTGAAGTCATATATGTGGGAATATAAAAAGCTCATAGATATTTTGTCCTCAATGCCCCACCAAATTGCTGAATTTAGATTGAAAACTCTCTTCCATCCTTGAAAATGCAACCTGTTGTGGACTGAGTGTTTGTGTCCTCCCCCCACCCCAAATTCATATGTTGTAATCTTAACCTCCAAATGGGAGGGTGTTAAGTGGGGCTTTTAGGAGGTGAGGAGGTCATGAGGAAGAAACCCTCCTGAATGGGAATAGTGCCCTCATAAAAGGGACCCCAGAGAGCTTTTATTGAGATAAACCAACACAAAGCAAGATTTTATGGGGGCACCTGGGTGGCTCAGTTGGTTGAGTGTCTGACTCTTCCTTACCCCTCAGGTCATGATCTTTCAGTGGTGGGATCAAGCCCTGCGTCGGGCTCTATACTCAGTGTGGAGTCTTCTTCAGATTCTCTCTCCCTCTCCCTCCTGCTCTCTCTTTATCTTTTTCTCTTAAATAAATAAGTAATCTTTTAAAAAACAAACAAACAAAAAAACCCCAAGATTTTATCAACCATCTTTTCTGAACCTTATAAACTCAGCAGAGATTCTGGTGCATGTATATGTACTTACAACATAACACATCCCAACCAAAACAGAGTCCCACTGGAACACTTGCCAATTAACAGAAGGCCAATTTTTCTAACCCCAAATGTTTTCAAAATTTTGAGTCGCCAGTGTTCACTTCTCAGTGGAACTGGTCCCTTATGGCTAGGGACATTAGGATTCTATCCCATTTTTACTGAACAAAAATACATTTCTTTAAGTTTTAGTTTTGTTTCAACAAAGGGAAATGACTTTGTTTTCCCCAGGCGCCCCTCCTACAGCCACTGGTTAAAATACAGTAGCATTTATGGCATGTCCTATGTCATCTATACCTTCCATACCTTCCTCACTCAAATTATTTTGAAGCAAATTCCAGGCATATAATTTCATTTTCAATATATCAAAACTATATTTTATGCCACTTAATTAACATAAAAGAAAATGAGTGAAAGAAGAAGTAGAGAAAAAGAGTGAAAAAGGAGAAACGAAGGAAGGAACCAACAAGCTAATTAATGAAGGAAGGAAGGTACAAGGGAGGTGAGGAGGGAGAAACATAGTTTGGTTATTATTTTATTCCTGTGAATGTAAATTCCTATCAAGTAACAAAAGTTTGGTCTGATGCAAGTTAATTTGCTTTACTTTGGAAATGATCCCAGCTAATGAATGTTTACCTTCAGAGTTCAGTTCTGCGGCAAACCCATTGACCCCATGCCCATGAACTTCAAACACTCTTAGGTGGAATTCAGACTCTGTAGGATCATTTGATCCTACCCAGATGGGGGACGTTATGGAACCAGAACCATCATACGTTGGGTTTCCTTGCCACTTAAAACAAACAAAATAAAACTCGGCATTTTTCTGCCCTTGGTTTTATTTTGTCTTGTTTTCACTTTGGCTGAAAGTCTTCGATAAATGTAGAAAAAAATGTAAAGCTACAGAGATTAAATACCAGAGCACAGCAACAATCAAATTTCACCCACAGGAGAATAATCAGGTAACTTTCCTTCAACCTCAGACACAGATAATCGTTTCCTGAGCTCACAAATACAAGACCCCATTCTGTAGGCAGTAGATGAAAAGACATGGGTTTATTTTGCGCTGAGGCCAAGGCTATTTTGCTAACTGACCTTGGACTCTGCTGACCTCCAGAGGGAGCCCTGTGGCAGCCAAATCTGAGGCTCATCTGTGAAAGGGCCAAAGGTAGTTTTGTTTCAAATGCCAAGGCAATGTTTATGGAGTAAGGCAATATTTCTGATAACCAAGACCCGAATGTTGGTGTTCAATGGATTAAAGATCAATGGTAGCAATTTCAGAACAGTGCGCACCTTTAATAAGTAAGCAGTTTGGGGCTATGCCAGTGTAGCCTCCTGAATTCATGGAGAGGAGCAAGTGTTCAAACAGAACAATCTCTAATACAACCACTTGCATCTCCCATGTTTTCACAAAGAACAATTATGTGAATCCAGCCAACTGTGCTACCTGAGAAATTCTTTGAGCTAAAACATATGGTGACTTAGATTAACACAACTCTAGACAGCCACAAAAACCTGCCTTGCTGGTGTTTTATGATATACATGTTGCATAAGCCATTGTGAGATCCCGAAACTCAACATTCTCTTCCACCACGTATTTGGTGGAAGGAAGAGTGATTTAGGAAAAAAAAAATCTACCATGCGATGATATAAAGGAGGAGATCTGTTATTTAAAACCAATAGAGTATGGTGACTAACATAATAAAAAAATATATTATAATAAAAAAAATAAAAAATAAAATAAAATCAATAGAAATTCCAAAGTCTTAATCCCGGTTCATCAGTTTGAACCGAAATGACCATGTGGTAATCCTGCAGTGCTTTGGGGAGCATAGTGAGGCTCTGGCCAAGAGCTCATCATTTCCATGTTTGTATTCTGCTGAGGGTCTTTTATCCTATTCTTTGAGGTTAAGAGTGATAAATGTAATACTACTGCTTTTTATTTATATTATACTTGTCATTCAAAGCAGTCCAAAGACTTTCAAAGAGTAGATATACTCGTACACTAAATACCATAAATAGTTTTGAAACAAGGCAGGTTATTAATTAAACAAGTAACTCACTTGCTATACTAATGTACAATGCATGTGTTCCTACTTCTTAAACATGGTTCAACTGAAAGACGAAAACTCCTATAAATTCAGGACTGTTTATATTATTCAACCAAGTACTTTGCTTTCTGAGCTATAAATTCTCATCATAAAATATCAATTTTTCCAGTATCCACCACAAATGCACCAGCTGATAAGATCGATTATTTACCTGTGACATCCCATTCTGCTCTATCCTCTGGGAGTACAAAGACCAGGTTAAGCAAAGAGAATATGGGAGAAGGAAGAATCCAGACCAAGAAAAATAATGGCATATTTTTTTAATTTAAATTCAATTAGCCAACATATAGTACATCATTAGTTTTTGATGTAATGTTCAATGATTTCATTAGCTGCATATAACACCCAATGCTTATCATATCATGTGCCCTCCTTAATGCCCATCACCCAGTTACCCCATCCCCCCATTCACCTCCCTTTCTGCAACCCTCAATTTGTTTCCTGGAGTCAAGAGTCTCTCATGGTTTGTCTCCCTCTCGGATTTCTTCCCCTTCAATTTTCTCTCCCTTCCCCTATGATCCTCTGTGCTATTCCTTATATTCCACATATGAGTGAAACTATATGATAATTGTCTTTCTCTGATTGACTTATTTCACTTAGCATAGTCTCCTCCAGTGCCATCCCTGTCAGTGTAAATGGTGGGTATTCATTCTTTCTGATGGCTGAATAATATTCCATTGTATATATGAACCACATCTTCTTTATCCATTCATCTGTTGATGGACATCTTGGCTCCTTCCACAGTTTGGCTATTGTGGACATTGCTGCTATGAACATTGGGGTGCATGTGCCCCTTCTTTTCACTACATCTGTATCTTCGGGGTAAATACCCAGTAGTGCAATTGCTGGGTCGTAGGATAGCCCTATTTTTTACATCTTGAGGAACCTCCATACTGTTTTCCAGAGTGGCCGTACCAGCTTGCATTCAATAGTGGCGTCTTTTTGACATCGCAGAATTGACAAGGGACAAAGCTTGAATTTCATAGAAATGCTACTTCATTTTTAATCAAATTGCAAGTAAAAAATTATTCACCTGTTTTTTGACCCAACCAGACTTCACTTTCTATAGTCTGACTCCTTGCTTTTATTTACAATCAAGAAGCAAAGTATATTATGCCCATTACGAACTACTAATTTGGTAGTGTTTCTGAAAAATCAGAGTAAGGCTTACTATAGCAGATTCTTACCAAGGCTGTTACAGCTGATGTTATTTTATATATTCCTGTAAAACACTGCTTTCAGCTGCACTGGCTTATTTCCAGTGGAAATGGGTGAGTCAAAACAGAGACTCCTCCCAGAGCAGGCATGTGACTCAACATGCAATGTAGGAGTCCAGGAATCTCCTTAACTCCGTCAATAACAGGGTCACTGCCCAGTGCTGACTCAATGGTGCACAACCGTGGGACATAGAGGAACCAGGCGGCAAATCTCTGGTATTGCCTCTAGTCCCTCATGTTGTGGCGCTGGAAACTATGTTTAGGGAGTTCTCGTTTGGTTTCATCAGCCCTCAGGAAAGATATGATGAATGAAATAATGGAGTAAACCAGATCTGTTTAAGCAGATTAGGCTTATTTATCTTGATAAGAGGACTTTTAAAATATTCCATCTGAAAAAGTCAAACTCAGAGAAACAGAGAATAGAGTGGTGGTTACCAAGGATTGGGGGTAGGGGAAATAGGAAGTATATTGGTCAAAGAGTAAAAATTACAGTTGTAAGATTAGCAGATTGGGGGATTGTGATGATAGCTGATACTACTGTATCATGTACTTGGATGTTACTAAGAGAGTGGATCTTAAATATTCCCACCACAAAAAGCAAATGGTAATTATGTGACAGGATGGAGGTGGTAGCTAATGTTATAGTGGTGATCATCTTTCAAGATACAGATGTATCAAATCACCATTTGTACACCTTAAGCTTACACAGTGTCACGTGTCCATTATATATCAATGAAGGTGGAGGGGGGAAAGTTAGGTTAAAAAGAATATTTTATATATATTTCAAACACCACCCCATACCACCAGCTCTGCAGTTGGGGCCCAGGAATCGATCTTTATGACATTCCCAGCGTGATTACTCAGCCAGTTTTGAAAATCGAAGGCTTTGATTTTCAAATACACTCCCAAATCCTTCTCATATTTTTAGGTTTAAGTCCATTTCTTTCTCGTCAGGCTGTAGCTAAAGACAAAGCAGGATCCTCCTTCCTTTCTTGGGTCTTCATATTCACAGAGTGAGTGTTGAATAATTTCTTGCGTTGCTTACCAAAAGTTTGTTTCTTTTGACAAATGAAGACACAAACTCAGAGATGTTAAGTACTTGGTTCAAGGTTACACAGGACACTAATGGCGTGCCAGGGCTAGAAAGCTGTCTGTTTTAGCCTCTGTGGTTAGTTGACCATTCCTTTTCCCTTCTTTTTCCTCGGCTTTACACCCATGCATAAGAAAAATGGAGGTTATCTAGGGGTTTCCTTGAAAAATCAGACATAAATCAGGGTAAATGTAGATATTAATCCCTAAGCAACATTATCTCTCAGAGAGAAGCCTACAGAATGAAAAAGACTTATGACACATATCAAGCAAAGATGGTATGTGGACCTTGGGGTCCCAATTTGAAATTTTTTTAAATTATGGGACATCAGGAAAATAAGAACACCACCTGAATATTCAATTACATTAAGGAATTGTGTTTAAATATTAAAAGGGTGACAATTTTATTATGGCTCTATTTTTCAAAGTCCTTGCATTTTAGAAATACATATTGAAATATTTATGAATGCAACGATTTCTGGGAAACTTCAGATCCAGTAGTGGGGTGGGGGGTGGGAATGGCAGTGATGAAAGAGATTTGAAATAAGATTGACCATGAGTTTAAAATGATTGAATCCAAGTGGTGGCTCATAGGACTTATTATGCTATTCTTTCTACCTATTCATTTATATGTTTTAAATTTCTCACTGTAAAACTTTTTTTTTAAGAATCCATTTCTCTCAAGGGCTGGCTTACAATTTTGTGGGTTATTTGACTTACCTATATAGTAATATGTTTATTAGTCAGGTCCACAATTTGATAAAATATCGATAGCTTTATGCCTCCACCAGCCTTCCACCATGACTGTAGAAGATAAATGCCAACCACATTAGGGGTGCCTGGGTGGCTCAGTCATTAAGCGTCTGCCTTCAGCTCAGGTCATGATCCCAGCATTCTGGGATCGAGCCCCACATCGGGCTCCCTGCCCAGCAGGAAGCCTGCTTCTCCCTCTTCTACTCCCCCTGCTTGTGTTCCCTCTCTTGCTGCCTCTCTCTGTGTCAAATAAATAAATAAAATCTTTAAAAAAAATAAATAAATGCCAACCATTAAAGCAGAAACCCTAGTTTTCTAGTAACAGCAATCTCTTTCCAAGTAGTACATACTTCTATAACCTGTCGCACTGTGAGAGACCTAAAACTGCAATAGGTAAACTATTAAAATAATAAAAGCAGTTTAATAAATAATAGTAATTGCGAAAGAGCAATCACACATATCATAAGAGTTTTCATAACTCAGAGTATGCTTGGGGAATTGTTGTTAACTGCATCAAAGTAGAAGGAGGAGGAGAAGGAGATCTGGCTAGGGATAACCCAGTTAAGGTGTCAGGTTTAGCACCAATTTCCAAATCTGCCCAGGAAGCTGCAGCACCCAGATTTTGAAGCTGAGCTCTCTGCCTTTCTCCTTTTTCCCAGCCCACCACCTCCGTTCAGAATCTACAGAGCTGTGAATCTTAAAGAGCAGAATATACTAGCATTCATTACAACTTCAGAAGTAGCAGGGTTCCCAGTTAAATGAAAGATGTTCAGGGTTTGTTTTTCAAACAATAATGAAATATTCTCTTGTTTCAATGAATAGTTCAATGAAATACGCTATTTCAGCACAAGAAAACCCTGGAAAAAGCTTTGTTTTATGACCTAGAAGTGGAAATAGAGAGTCTAAGGGGAAACAGAGGTAGATTTCTGGAAAGGTAATGTTTTATGTGTTTATTTGTCTTCCAGAACTCCAAATAGTTGCATTGGCAGGCAGGCTGCTCTCTAACTGCCCCCTTCTGAAGACTCAGAGGTGTTTACAGAAACTGAAAGTTCCAGCAGTATATTTCCATGAGCTCATTACTGGTTCCGGTGATATCCTTTAGATGTTGCACGTGTGAATGAATATCCCTGCAGTATAAACCCCTGCTCTGAGCTTCTGTCTTAATTACAAAGCAGCAGAAGTCAGATATGTGATTACTGAAACATCAAGGCATCTTTCTAGAATCCCTGCTTTGGTCACTATTATTCAAAGCAACTCCAATGCCATTTCTTGCCTGCCTCTTTATGCTAATCAGCCTAGCTCACGCGGCTCCTCCTCCTTCGGCTTCCCTTAAGAACTGTTCACTTTCAGCTGTCACGGAGGGTAACTCAGACCAGGCTTAGAAATCACTTGATTTAACTCAGCAGCATTTCTTAAATTTTGTTTCTATTACTCTAGCAGTCCTCTCTAAATACCAGAGGCATTAGATTTCATGTCAGTAGATGAGTCAAAAATTGCCAAAACTGTAATTGGTTAGAAATAGTTATTTTGTAGGAGTTTACATTATAAGGGGGGAAAGCTTCAAAGTGCTTTGAAATGAAAGTAGAATTAAGTTGTATTTTTATCCAAACGAGTTGGCATCTTTACATGTAGGGGAAGTTATACTGGTAAATATTTATTTCAAGAATCATGACTCAGAAGCACTTGGAGTTTTATTAGAGAAGTAAATGTTTTACACTCAAGGACGAGATCTGCACGTACTCTGTGGCCTGGGTGTCTGGTGAAGACCATTTTAGGGGACTGACCAAGGGAAGGAAATGCCCTAGTGAGACTGGAGCCACAGCCATATTGCCAGCACCATGTCTACCATACCAAGAAAAGGCAGCAGCCAGCTGTTTAACAGTCTGTACACCTGTAAACTGAAGCTTCCAGAAGACCAGCGGCAGCAAGGTGAGTCAGCCAGGCTAATGTGCTGTGTGATCACGGTGATCTCCCGACCATTCACGTTCCAGGCAGAATGGTAGGCTGGGGAAGTACCTGGGGAATCTCTGGTTGTGAAATGCTTTACAATCTTTGATTTTTTAACTCTGGGAATAGACATACTAGTGATGCATAAGGGTGAGTTAACTTGGATTCATTATTGGTTTTTAAAGGACTATGGGAGACTATCAAGAATGCATATTCCTTGGACCTGTCATTCTGAAGCTTATGTGCTTAAACTTCTGGCCACTGTCATTTTTCTAGAATATGCTAGACTTGTGTAATTCAAAAACGCCCATCCAGGCAAGGCGGAATCAGCTACAGGGGGAATTTGCTGAGAGTAGATTTAAGTTAGCCTGGAACTATCTTCCCTGTCCTTTCGCTAATGGCACACTTTTGGATTTGAAGTTTAAACCTAATTTTTGCCTGGGTCTCTGACTCATTCATTTGTGGGAAAAAGAAATAGATTCTTGACTCTTTTCCTGTTATGATGTAGGAACAGCTGGAGACAGCCAGGGGGAAGGGTCACATTTCACATGATGGTTCCTCATTCAGATGAAACTATCTACCTGGCAGCCATTTTCACCATCAGTCTTTTTAAAATTTCAAATCCACTACCCAGCTGCATCGATTGGTGGCAGATGGTGGACATGAATAGACAAGATGATCCCTCCAATCCATTCTGTCACAGACAGCAAAGGACACTTGAGAAAAAGGCAGGGTGCTGTCGTAGATGACATCATCACTCCCCAGAGGCTAAGGATTGGCCCCCAGACATTTCTAGCATGCCCTCAATAACCACTGATGGAGCTGTCTATGCACAGATCCAGGCTCCCAGCTCTTTATTTACTTTTCCATAGATACAGTTTTAGATTTTAGTGACACGGAAAGTGTTGGCTCATGGGCTGAAACCTCCCATTTCCAAGGTGGCATCTGTGTGCTGACATGTGCAAGACAGTGTCAGGCCACCTCCCTGCATTAGTTCCTGGACTTCATGCTGTACAAGGCTTGGCAGAGTGTGGGTAGAGAATACTTTATAATAAATGGAAACAGCAAAAACTTTTAAGACCATTCTGTATCGTCAGGGCTTCTATAAGTTATTTTAAACTAACTTCCTTAGCATGTCAAGTCCTGGAATGTGCCAGGGTTTAATCATAGCACTGTAAAATTCTTACCCTTCTATTAGTAAACCCTAATTCATCTTAGGTTTTTGTTGGCTTTTCGTTTTGTTTGAAATGTTTAAAGTGACCTCCCCCCTCCGTTGCTAATATAATATTTATTATATAAAATTTGCCAGGGGGAGCATCAAGGAGATGGTAAAAATCATCACTCAACAATAGTTGCTATTAAGATTTTAATGTTATTCTTCTAGGCTTTTCTTCCGTGCACATGTACAGCTTATTCCTTTTGCTTGATTTTTAAATAGAGTTATTTTATATATAGTTGTTTTGTAAACTGCCTTCTAGTTTAATAACTGATTATTAAATTGATTTCCATATCACATATTCTTCTACAACCTTAGTTTTAACAGGTGTGTACTATTCCTTTAAATGGATGAAGCAAAATTCCTTAGGCAGTTCTCTATGATTAGACATTTTATTTCTATTTTTCCACTATTACAAACAACACTGTGATTCACATAAACTAATAGATAAATCATTGCAGAGATAAGATTATTTTCTTGGGATACATTCTTAGCAGTGGAATTGTGAAGTCAAAAGATATGTATATTTTTAAGATTTTGTGTTTTTGTTTTGTTTTGTTTTGTTTTGCCAATTGGTCCTCCAATCAGAAGTTTAGGGGTATATTCTCAGTAATACTGGGTAATATTTTTAAAAGTTTTTCCCGATTTTCTAAGTGGAAATACTATCCCGCTGTTGTTTTCACTTAAGGCAGGCTGTCTGAATAGCCTCTCCTCTTATTGGCCATATCCAGAGGACACTGGAAAAATCATTATGATGACATACTTCCCAAAATACCAGCAAGACTAGAAGTCTGGTCTCTTTTTTCAGACTGAAGCTTTTGCCTAGAATGTTTTGAAAGCAACCATATTCTTCCACAACCAAGTCTCAAAATATCAGCCCACATGAACCACAATCCATAAAGTTGTAAAGCATGCTGATGCAATCCAGACCGGCCACTGACTGCTACAAGAACTGTCATCTAGAGATCCGAATTGACAAGTGACACTGGGCAGTGTTTGCTATGCTGCTAAATAGCATTCTAGTTATTGTTTGGGAGTTTAAAAGTATTCATTGAGTGTAGCGGCCTTGATTTTCCCTCCAAGCTATATTTGCACCTTGCTATTATGCAAAATTCAGCAAAGGTCCAAGAAAGCAAAGCCATTCGTTTCAGCGAGTGAGGTCCAGCTGTGGATTTACTCACTGAGGGATTCTGAGTTTGTGGCTTTGGCTTACCCCCAGCCGCACCAAGTTTCCAGCTTTTTAACTTAACCTAGGGACCATGATTAACTGGCATTTAACTCTTCCTAGGGCACAACCAGATTCAACACATATGTACTTTCTAGCCTTCCACACTCTATGTTGAAGCGCTTGATGTTATAAAGCTGTCCTTTTTGGGTGATCACTTAGGTAAAAGCCCCTTGTTCTTTAGCAACTGTCTGAACAATGACTATGCGAAGCATTGGGCCAGGCACGGGGCACATGAGTTGAATCAAGCCAACGAAGTCGTGGCTTCCAGTGCGCACAGCGCTCGCCTGCTACAGCGGGAGATGCTGCAGGGTACAGGACAGAATTCAGGAGGCTCCTCTCTCTACTTGGTGCTGCCTGAGAGCTTCTTCTGTGAGCGTTCAATTCCATTTATCTATAACTCTGATCAGAGACCACATTTGTTGACATTAACGTATCTGCAAAACCTCACCAATGTTCAGTACACATTACATGGAGGCGCTGCGCAACCTTCGCCATGTTTATGTTTTATAATACCGTATACTTTAAAATTTACAAAGTAAATTTTTAAAATGCTTTCAAAATTGCAAAATTTTCAATACATTATCTTATTTAATTCTTAAAATAGTCAGGTAAGGTAATACAGTAGTCAAGATTCTCCAGAGAAACAGAATCTATAGGCTCTGTGTGTGCATGTGTGTGTCGGTGTGTATAGATAGCTAGAGATAGAGACAGAGACAGAGATGGAGATAAAGATAGAAATTTATTTTAAATGAATAAAACCTGGGCGGCTCAGTTGGTTGAGCATCTGACTCTTGAATTCAGCTCAGGTCATGATCTCAAGGTCCTGGGATCAAGCCCCATGTGGGGCTCCATGCTTGGTGTGGCATTTGCTTCAGATCCTCTTCCTCTCCCCTTGCCCCTCCCCCCACTTGCATGCTCGCTGTCTCGCAAATAAATAAATAAATAATCTTTAAAAATGAAAAAAAAATTATTTTAAGATATTGCCTCACACAATTAGGGAAGCTGGCAAGTCCAAAATCCTTTGTGTGGGCCATCAGGCTGGAGTCCCAGGCAAAGAGCGGACCAACATTGCGGTTGAAATCTGAAAGCAGTCTGCTAGCAGAATTCCGTCTTGCTCAGGGCAGGTCAGTCTTTTGTTATATCCAGACCTTCAGCTGATTGGATGAGGCCCATCAAAATTCTAGAAGGCAATCTGCTTTACTCACAGTTAACCAGTATAAATGTAAATCTTCTCCAAAAGCACCCTCACAAAAACATCCAGAATAATGTGTGACCAAGTATCTGGCACTGTAGTGCAGCCAAGTTGACACATAAAATTAACCTTTATAGGTAGGCATCATTGTCCTTAATTTCAAAGATGCAGAAACTGGGAATCCTCAAAGTCAAGTGATTTTTCCAAGGTTAAGTTACTAAGGCCTACTTTCAATGCCCTTTCTGCTATATATAGCTGTCTCATAAAATCCATGATTCCTAGAGTTACAATGTTTAACTTTTTTTCATTGATCTATATCAAAGAAACTTCTCTGCAAATACTCAAGATGCATTACCATTCCTTCTGAGTTTGTTTGTTCTGACACCAACTGGGTATGCTACAGTTTAATTTAATTCTGACATTATCCAGAGTTAGCGAAGACTCCAAAAGTTAAGGCCTCAGTCTCATGAGACTGACCATTTCAGACACCAGCTACAAAATTTCAGGTGTCTCCAAGCCACCTGCATTTCTGCCCGGATGATTACAAATGCAAGGCTTCCCACAACTCATCCAGGTTTGAAAATTTGCTAGAATGACTCAAAGAATTCAAGAAAGCCCTGTACCATTTTATTATAAGGGATACATTTGAACAGCCAACCGAAGAGATACATAAGGCAAGGTGTGGGAGGGTTCTGAGCCCAGGAGTTCTGTCCCCATGGAGTCTGGGTCTATCACTCTCCCAGGATATCAGTAAGATCACCAACTAGGAAGCTCCGGTAAGCGTGGGTGTCCAGAGTTTTCATATAGGATTTCCTTACGTGGGTGTGATTGATTAAACCACTGACTATGATTGAACTCAATTTCCAGTCCCTCTTCCCTCTCTGCAGGTCGGGGGTAGGAAGTAGGGCTAGAAGTTCCAACTCTATACTTGCTTGGTCTTTTTGGTGTGGCCAGTCCTTCCCTGGAGTCACCTCATTAGCAAAACAGACACCTGACTCTGTTGGGAAATTCAAAGGGTTTTGAAGCTCTGTGCAAGGAATAGAGAACAAAACCCAGATCTATTCTTTATGACATCACACTTTGGCCATGATTTTCTGGATGAATTCTGTTCTTAATGTCAGGACAGTTTCCTGCAAGTCAGGAAACATTGATTAATGCCTTTAACAATGCAGTTTTTACCCTGTGCGGGATGCTGTATTAGACACCAGAAATGCAAAGATGTTTCTCTCCCAGGTTTATTTTCTATCACGTGTTTTTTTAGAGGAATTCAGTAATAAGAACTCAGCTAATGGTACTTTTTCAACTTTTTGGATGGAAGAAAAAGTGATTTGATTCCATAATGTTCTGACTTTGGCGCATTCATCCTCGTTCTTTGTATTTTAGCTACACTCCTCCTGAGGGTTTCAGAAGGCACTTAATTTAGCTTTGAACTTAGTAAATATAAATATAAAGGCTAAGTGGGGCCCATTTACTGTGCTATCAAATTTGCTCTGAATCTAAACCATAAAATACAAGTTATATTTAGACTGTTGCAAATACACTATTTCCCTTCAATATATTCTGTGAACATTTATGAATGTACTTAATTTAGAACACCTAAAAAATTTAAGCACTAAGGACTGAAGACACAACCATGAGAAAGGGAGCCCGGTAGTGGCAAACAACGACATAATACCTTTTCTATGAAAAGATAATGTGAAATATATATATTATGCTTCTCAAAATAGATTTGTATTAGCTTTCCTTTTTGTGATTCTAAAATTGTGATATGGCCTAGACAACGTGACATCTTTTGGGTGATAACATGGCTAAATAAACAAGGATCAAAGAAGATGGACACATATTTCCGTTTTTCTTCCAACAAAGGGAGCCTCAAGGCGGCCAGAATGAGCTTTGTTCTATCTGCAAAACCATTCTACTTGCATTTAAAAGGACAGATTGGTGGAAACAAATATAGACCACTTTAAAATAATTAGAAAGGAGAGAGTTCATATTGGATTTGATCATATTTAAGCTCTCACCAAGTACAGAACTCCTTTCCATTAAAACCTCCTTAATAGATGGCACATATATAAGGATTTGGAAAATATATGTAATGGCTTAAACTTCATTTTCCCACCTCACACTCATTAGGATGGCTACCATCAAAAGAAAAAAAACAAACCCAGAAAATAACAAGCGTTGGCAAGAATGTGGAGAAATTAGAACCCTTATGCACTGTTGGTGGGAATGTAAAATGGTGTATCTGCTGTGGAAAACAGTACTGCAGTTCCTCAAAAGCTAAAAATAGAATTATCACGTGATCCAGCAATTCTACTTCTGTGTATATACCTAAAAGAAATGACAGCAGGGACTCAAACAGATACTTGCCCACCAATGCTGATAGCAGTATTATTCACAAAAGCCAAAGGGTGGAAGCAACCCATCTGTCCATTGACAAATGAATAGATAAAATGTGGTATATACATACAATAAAATATTATTCAGCCTTAAAGGAAATTCCGATACATGCTACAACATGGATAAATCTTGAGGACATTATGCCAAATCAAACAAGGAAGTCGCAAAAAGATAAATACTGTATGATTCCACTAATATGAGATTGCTAGAGTAATCATTCACAGAGACAGAAAGCAGAATGGCAGTTGCCAGGGGCTGGGAGGGGGACTAGGGAGTTACTATTTAATGGTATAGAGTTTCAGTATTGTAAGATGAATCGGTTCTAGAGATTGATTGCACAAACATGTGAATGCAGTTAGCACTATTGAACTGTACACTTAAAAATGATTAAGATGCTAAATTTTATGGTATGTGTATTTTACCAAAAAATTTTTAAAGCCATGGCTGCCCAAAGCCATCCCTATTTACATTTCTGAATTTGGACTTAAAAAAACCAAACCAAACCAAAACAAACCTCATTTTTCCTATTCCAAAATAGAAGGAAATATCCTGCTCATCTCTGATTCCCAAAAGTTATTTATTTGAAAACATTAATAAAATTAATAAACTCCTAATTTCCACAAAAAAGAAACAAAACATTACTAATATCAGAAATGATAGAGTGTGTCATTACAGATCCTACAGCTATTAGAAGGATAATAAAGGAATATTATGATTAACACTGTGCCAGAAAGACGCCAAAAAAAAAAAAAAAAATTCAACAGCCACTCACGTAAAAGCTCTAAAAGGATTTAGAATAGAAGGGAACTTCCTCAACCTGATAAAGAACGTTTTTAAAAAACTGACAGCTAACATAGTACTTTCACTATCAACGAAAGACTTAACACATTCCTACTAAGATTGGGAAGAAAACAAGGATGTCCATTATAATCACTTTTGTTCAACATTATGGAATACGACTGAAGGTCCTAGCCAGTGTGTTAGGTTAAGAAAAAGAAATAGGGGCGCCTGGGTAGCGCAGTCGTTAAAGCGTCTGCCTTCGGCTCAGGGCGTGATCCTGGCGTACCGGGATCGAGTCCCACATCAGGCTCCTCTGCTGTGAGCCTGCTTCTTCCTCTCCCACTCCCCCTGCTGTGTTCCCTCTCTCACTGGCTGTCTCTCTCTGTCAAATAAATAAATAAAATCTTTAAAAAAAAAAAAAAAAAAAAAAGAAATAAAGTCTTACATATCGGAAAGAAAGAGGTAAAACTATATTCACAGATGAATGATAGTCAGTATAGAAAAACCTTTGGGAATCTACTAAGAGAAAAAATACTAGAACTAATAAATGAGTTTACCAAGGTCACAGGATAACAGCATACAAACTCAATATAAAAAAAAAAATTGTATTTCTATGTATTAGCAAAGAATAATTGGAAATTGAAAATTTTTAAGTATTCTTTTAGTAGTACCTTTTTTTATTAAAAAATACTTAAGGATTAATTTTAAAAAATATGTGCAAGACCTGTACACTTAAATAAACATTACAGAGAAAAGTTAAAGAAGATTGAACTAAATACACAAATTGGAAGGTTCGATATTAAGATATCAGTCCTCCTCAAATTGATCTAGAGAGTCAAGGCCATCTCAATCAAAATTCCAGCAGGCTCTTTTCTTTTTCACTGACAAGCTAATTTAAAATTTATAAGGAAATGCAAAGAACCTAAAAGAGCTAAATGAATCTTGAAAAAGAAGAACAAAGTTGACAACTTATGCTTTGGGATTTCAAGCTATAATAATCAAAATGGTGTAATATTTGTGTAAAGATAGAAAATTGATTACTGAAACAGAAGGGGGAGCCCAGAAATTGACTCATTCATTTTTGGCCAATTGATTTTTGACAAAGCTACCAAGATAATTCAAAGAAGGAAAAGATAGTATTTTTTGTAACAGCTTTGGAACAAATGGCTAAACATGTTACTAAGAATGGACCTCATTACTCTCCTCACACAAAAATTAATTTAAGATAAAATATGAAAATACCAAAGCTTAGTTCATAAAGCTTCTAGAGGAAAACATAGGAAAATATTTTCACAAAATTGGAATAGGTAATTTTTAGATACAAAAAAATAGATAAACTAGACTATCGACATTAAAAATATTTGTATTTAAAAGATAGCATTAACACAAGAAAAGAGAAGACTGAGGGTGGCTCATTCGGTTAAGGATCTGACTCCGGCTCAGGTCATGACCCCAGGGTCCTAGGATTGACCCCCTGTTGGGCTCCCTGATCAGTGAGGAGCCTGCTTCTCCTTCTCCTTCCTGTTCATGCTCTCCCTTGCTTTCTCTGTCTCTCTCTCAAATAAATAAATATTTTTTTAAAAAAAGAAAAACGAAGACTAGGAGAAAATACTTGTGATATATAGATCTGAAAAAAAGCTTGCAATCAGAATATGTAAAGAAGTCAATAAAAAACAATTTGATTTAAAAATAGGCAAATGGGGCACCTGGATGGCTCAGTCATTAAGTATCTGCCTTCGGCTCAGGGCGTGATCCCGGCGTTCTGGGATCCAGCCCCACATCAGGCTCCTCCGCTATGACCCTGCTTCTTCCTCTCCCACTCCCCCTGCCTGTGTTCCCTCTCTCGCTGGCTGTCTCTCTCTCTCTGTCAAATAAATAAATAAAATCTTAAAAAAATAAAATAAAAATAAAAATAGGCAAGTGATCTGGCAGACAATTTAGAAAACGGATATACAAATGTCCAATAAACACATCAAAAAAATGCTCAACATAATTAGTCATCAGGGAAATGCAAATTGAAAACACTGTGAGATATCACTTCACATCCACTAGAAGGGCTAAAATTAAAAACACCAATGATCCCGTGTTTCAGAGAATGTGGCGCAACCGTAACTCCCGTTTACTGTTGTGAAGTGGTATGACCACTTTGGAAAATAGTCTGGCGGCTTCTTTTATAGTTAAATCTATGCCTACTCTATGATACTCAATTACATTCTTAGATATTTTCCCAAGAGAAATGGACATGTTATGTCCACAAAAAGCTTGCAGAAGAATGTCCCCAGCAGATGCGTTCCAACATGTGAACAACCCACATGTGCATGAGCTGGAAGATGGATAAGCAAACTGTGGTGTGTCCGTAGAGTAGAACACTACCTAGTGGGAGAAAGGGTTGAATTGCCGATACACATAACCACATAGGTGAATCTGAAATTGTACCTTTTGGGGGTGAAGACAAGAGGCTGAGGCTCTGGGGTGAAGGACTATGAGCTTGGCACACAGGTAGCCCATGAAGCAGGCTGCTGTTGCCCACGGGCTCGTAAGCTCTGGCGGGAGCCTACGTTCTAGCCCTTACGCTGTGTTACAGAGGGCCATCTACTGAGCTTGCCGTAGACACCTCAGATGGTAAGTTCTCCTAGGAGACCTATAAGATCCCTTTCAAAACCAAGATTCTGTGACTTGCCCCTAATTTGTTCATTCATCTGGATGTTGCCTCCTCAACGGTGTCGAACAAGTTCTTTGGGAGCAGTTCCCTGAGTTTATACCGGGAACCAAGCACAGTGCTAGCTTGTCGCTTACAAACAAATCGCATTTTGTCATGTGTCAGGTGCTGTTTTAAGCACTTTGCATGATGTTAGCTCATTTCTTTAGGAAAGTCCCGTGTGGTAGGTAACAGCAAGACCTCACAGCTGGGGTCTTGAGCCAAGATCCTGGCCCAAGAAACTCCAGAACCTGTGCTTTAAGGCATGTTCGCTTCCTCGTATGGGGGCGCAAGATCGATGTTCACCTAAGTACCTGCAGACGATCTGAGTGACGGCTGGCCCACGAACTCAGTTTGTGGTTCAGTTTAACACGTGTGGTTATTGAAGTCGCTGGTCAGTTCCTATATAGACTGCTCACCACATCCACCTGTTTCCCAAAAGGGTGTATTTGACTCTCAAGCAGACAGGTAAGAAAATGCAGCAGTATCCGTGCAAACACGTCAGCCCAGAGCAAGGGGTCTGCGTACCGGGCTGGCAGCTTCCACTTACATCTACGTAGCTGCATGGTCTCCATCTCTCACACGGCACCAACTGTGAAAGATAGCATGTACCACTCCTGGAACTGGGCCGATACGACCTTGGAGAGATGATTTGGGTTTTAGCAAAATACACAAGAAGTATCCAAAACTCCAAATTAAAAAGGGGCTGAATAATAGTCATTATTATCATTCGCTTTTTTATTTAAGCTGAAGATTCTATTCAAAGTGCTGGCTCAACTATTACATTAAATCATTAACTTGACTTGAAATTGTAACATTTAGGCAAAGTAAGTTTCACACCTGAGTTGCTTTTTAATGACTCCTGTTGGTAAACCTAGCATAATATCCAAAAGTCAGGATTCAAAATGCAGTAAATAACCCGTATTCAGTAAGAAGCTGTGTTCCTTCCACCCAATGAGCAGATGACCCACCCTGCGTGGATGGCCAATAAGGAAGCACGAGGTCACAGGAGTAAGAGCCCGACTGCTGGCAAGAGGTGATAGTCTGAAGGTGGCTTGTGATACTAACTAAAACCACATCAAAAGAGCATGAAACATGTGTCTGTGTGTTGAGCCAGGAGATGGGGTTAAACTGTAACTGAGGAAATGAAAACTGACCTGTATATTCGAACAGGAGAGAGAAGAAAGAGATTTTTGTGAGTGGCCTGTATCACACAGGATGAGCTTCAGGTCCGAAAAGAACCCAAGGCTAACGGTACACAAATTGCCTTCCCTCAGCAGAGGCAGAGAAACTACCAGACTTCCAGACACTACAGCTCAGGAACTTGGTTGTCCCTCTCGGGTAGGGATCTATAATGACTGGTTTAAATCATGGGCACCAACCTTTCTTGTTCTGATAAAAGGAGGTAATTCATGAAAAAGGTATGTGACCACCTGGGGAGGAAAGAGTTAAGCAGGGAGAACGCCTTCTTGTTGGAAATGGACATTTTTGGTCTAGGGCTTTCTGTGTTAAACTTTAGTTGTCTGGCAGAGAAACAGAGTCACAGATAAAGATTCGTGAGCATGTGTGTTTTTATAAGCTGAGCGTGGGTAAGACTTACAGCAGCACCTGACCAATTATGAGGAGCTGCCCGGCTTTGTCAGAAGGAACTTCACCCTCAAGTAGGGACGAACGTTTTGGTATTATTTGCCGTTTTTCTTTCTGAAAATTGAAAAAGTTAAAGTGAATTAGTAGAAGCGATTTTTTCTGTTTTGTTTTTTAAAGATTTATTTATTCGACAGAGATAGAGACAGCCAGTGAGAGAAGGAACACAGGCAGGGGGAGTGGGAGAGGAAGAAGCAGGCTCATAGCGGAGGAGCCTGATGTGGGGCTCGATCCCAGAACGCCGGGATCACGCCCTGAGCCGAAGGCAGACGCTTAACTGCTGTTCCACCCAGGTGCCCCAAAGTGATTGTTTTGATAGTAGGACGAAGCAAAGTAGATTTTGAGGGACTTGTAGAAAACAACTCTAGCTACAAATAGAAAAATGTAAAGACTTAGAAAACACATCTTCAAAAAATACCATAATGGAGGTATCAAATATCTTTCTATGTAGACATTTCTCACATTTTAAGGCTTAAATTCAAGATATTGTTATTTCCTATTACCTTGCTCATAGCAGACAATTGATGTTTATTAAGTGAATCAATACTTTTCCCCCCAAAATTCATCCAAGGGATTAATAGTCCTCAATCACTGAGCTTCAAACTCCGTTTAGTCCAACTGATCTTCACTAGGAAACTGAAACCAGAGGAGAGAAGAGACTTACTGGCCGTTAATAGTTAGGGCGAAGGACTCGTACTGTATTCCTTCTACATCTCCCTGAGAATTTCATGGTATCGGGCCAGCACAAAAAAAGTATCTAAAATGGATAGAAAATTAAGATGAGATAAACTCGCATTTTAGCTCACTTAAAAATGCCCATAGAAAGAGTATTTACTTGCATAATAATCCTAATATTAAGCATGTAGAGAAAATGATGAGCATATGAGGAGGGGGAGAAACAGGAAATGCGGAGGGAGGGAAGCATGTGGGGAGGCCAGGAACCGGTCGCTAGAGAGAAATATGCAGCCAAATGAGAACGAGAAAAGGAGGAGAAGGCAAATGAAGAAAAAAAAATCTGATTAAAGAAAAAAAAAAGGTCCAAAATGTGCTACATACATACACGGGGGTATTATTCAGCCTTATAAAGGAATGAAATTCTTCATACCTGCTGCAGCAGAGATGAACCTTGAAGATACTACGCTCAGTGAGATAAGTCAGACACAGAACGACAAATAGTGCGTGAGTCCTCTGACACGAGGTGTCCTAGAGCAGCTGACTCACAGAGTGAGAGGGTTGAGTGTGGTTACAGGGGTTGTGGGGAGAGTGGAATGAGGCGTTAGTGCTTCATGGGCAGAATTTCAGTTTGGGATGAGGAGAAAGTTCTGGAGACGGATGGTGGGGATAGTTATACCTCAATGTGAATATACCTAACGTCACTGAACTGTACATTTTAAATGGTTAAGACAGTAAATTTTACGTTATGTGTATTTTCCCACAGTAAAAAAAAAAAAAAAAACTTGAAGGGAAAAAAATGAATAAATTTAAGGGATTGTTCTCTGTCTTCTTGAGAATGTTTCAAGTCACATAAATGTGAACAGTGTTTTTCTCTTGTAGCATGGTGAACAAAATATGTCTGGTAAGTCTTACAAATTGCTACCTGGCCTTTACTTCTGCCAGATTAACTCTAAATCAATGCAATAAGGTATCCGCAGCAGGCATCACTCTATTCCTGTCCAGTTCTGTGCCTGAGGGCCAGCAGGGCATTTCAGTGACGATGAATGCCCGCCTGCCGGCTTCTGCGAGTTCCCAAGAAGAGAATGAGGTCCAGGCCTTCTGGGCTTATGAGCGCCTTGGGTGGGCAGCTCTGCTCCTTTCTTCTGGCCTAGGCCTCCAAGGTCTTGTTCTCAGGGGAATAACATCCATTTATTCCTGTGGAAACAAGAAAACAAGGAGCCTTTTCTCCTACTTGCTCAAAGGCTCAAAGAGGAATAAGTTTAAGGAAAAGAGATTTGGAATTAGAAGAAGTTGCAATCGAACTTCTCCATCCGGCCTGCGTCCTTGGAATCCATGGAGGAATTTAAAAATAGTGTGCTTCTTTACTGAAGAGGAAGAGCTTAAATTTATCTGAATTCAACGTATGAAGCTGTGCTTCAGCCATATTGACTTATTAATAGTCTGTGTGACGAGTGACTTAATTCTTACTAATGTGATACTTGGTGTCAAAATCACCTCTTTAATTTTAGCAGTCCAGAAACACTAGAGAATCACTTAAAATAAAAAGATACCATTTTAAACCTGTGCATGTGCCTGTTCAATATTAATCTTCACCATGTCCTAAAACCTAGATGATATTTCTATTCCCCCTCCCTCAGCAAAATGGAGAGACCCATTTCTAACATATGGAAGCAGTTTCACACTGCAAGTTATTCTGAGGGGAAAATATGTGATTTATAAATGCTGTCAAATGAAATATGTATCTCCAAATGGTACCAAGTTGACCAAGCACATCCTAGGACACATTCCACATCTTTATTACCCCAGGGGCGTAAATGAAGGAACACCATGGAGAGAGAAACAAATGGCCCCTTTTGGCATTCTCAATCCAGAAGTCCCGCGTGTGCTGCTGGTAAACATACTCAAGTCATCGAAGATTGCAAGTAACCTTATCACAAACTTGTTTCATTTATAAGAAAACAGCACCTTCAAATTACGGTGAAGGGGGTATGCTCTGTCAGAAGTATTACATTTGTCTGAGTTATTTTTGCCCGTGGTCGAATATATATATTGACATGGAGATTTTAGATGGCAAGGCTCACCAGGCCACTGGTCTGCCGACATTCTCGAAAAACCTCTATTGTCAGAATGCGAACAGAAAATGGTGAGACGAAGTCGAGCATCCTACAGTGTTTCCAGAGGGCGAAACGGAAGTGCAGGGAGCCGGACACCGTCTGAGACCGCGGAAGGAGGGGGGTTATCACAGCCCAGGCGTATCACAGTCTCAGAAGAGAGGAAGCTGTCCGGTAGTCATTTTACTCACAATGGAACCGGGGTGGGGCGGTGGGAGCATTCGCTACAGGAAAAAGCTCGGACTTGGAGTCTGCTCTCCTGTGCTTTATCCCTAAGTATTAGCTGTTTGACCTTGGGTACATCCTGTAATTTTAGAGCCGTTCTTTCCTTGTGGGGAGCACAGGGGTTTAATAACGCGCCTTCTGAGAACCCCGTAACGCAGCCGGAATAGCAGCTTACCGAGCATTTTGTACGCGCCAGCCCCTGCGCTTAGCGTTTTGCCTGCATTACCTTGCTTCGTCCTTACAACTGTGTGAAGACTGCTTTATGCTCTCCATCTCACAGATGAGGAAACCTGCCCTAGCTCATCGTTAGTACATTCAGGAGATGGAATTTGAATCCAGGTTTGTTTTTTGCCAAAGCTTAGATTTTTAAAACCATGCATTCTGGCCCCTAGTAAGCATTCATTTAGTCACCAAAATTTGATATATTTAAATCTGTTTTATAATAGGTGAAGTAGGATGCAAATGTCAGTTTTTCTATTACACCAGTGCACAAAAGAAGCATCTTGGGAGGTCACCAAGGTCTAACTTTTTATGCTACTTCTTAAGGTCATATTGAGTTAAACACTTCAAAAGGCAAAAGATGAAGACTAATCATGACATGCATAAGCATATCATATGCTAGTTAAGAATGAAAAAAGAAATAATTCAAAGAGTTATGTTTTGACACTGGAATAATAGTAAAATTTAAAGGAGAATGCTATGATATCTTTTTAAAAATCACTGATCACCCCCAAATATAAAGCACACTGCCCATGATGACCAAATATTTGGGGGGACAATTACAGAACACTCTCAAAAATATAAAGCCAGTTTTTTCCCCTCACCATTGTGTTTTGATTGACAGAGTGATTTTGCCAGATGTCTACGCCAAATGATTTAATTGAAATGATCTGTTTTTTAACCTGTGTACTTCTCTATACAGACATTAGTAAAGTAAGTGACTTTAAAAAAAAAGAATTTTTCTTCCATTGAATTACTGCTGCTCTAAATCTCCAGATTCTAAAATGTAAATGAAATTAATTCACTGGCTATCTCCCACTACCATATAGAACTGGACAATAAATTAAGCAGCACAGTTTAGAGCTGAGGTTGGATGGGTGCATTCAGCACAGAATTCTCAGGGCTTGGTCCTACCTCCAGAAGGGTAGCAAGGTCTATATTGACACAGCCTCTGGGTCTTCTTGCTTCTTGCTCACACCAGAGACTTTTATTATCTCTATGCCTTGATTTTCCAAAATTGGTCTGTGTCTAGATCTAGACCAATGTACAAACCAGTGGCAGAAAGAGTCCAGACTCTTTAGAACTTATGATGAACCGATCCCTTGAAGGTTATCAGCATGAGAAGCGGATGAGTTCAGAAATTGGGTGGATTGGATAAACTCTGGTTGATGATGGTTGTGTTCAGTGGATTGAGAGAGGCTTTTCTCATCTCCAGTTTCCTGCTCTGATATGATTCTCGTTTTGAAAATGAGCGATTTCTTTATCAGCATGGTATTGACAAGAAGAATAGCTTTCCTGTGCCATTGTAATGTCGATTCTTTTTGTCTCTAGTGTGTGCTTCTCATAATGAATCAAAACTGGAAATGCTCGGGGCACCTGGGTGGCTCAGTCGTTGGGTGGCTGCCTTCGGCTCAGGGCGTGATCCCAGCATTCTGGGATCGAGCCCCACATCAGGCTCCTCCGCTAGGAGCCTGCCTCTTCCTCTCCCACTCCCCCTGCTTGTGTCCCCTCTCTCGCTGGCTGTCTCTCTCTGTCAAATAAATAAATAAAATCTTAAAAAAAAAAGAGAGAGATTATTAAAAAAAAACTGGAAATGCTGGATTTCTTAGACTGGGCAGTTAGTAACTTCGTTTTCACCAAGAACTTAAAGAGCTCAGAAAATTCAGAAGTTGGTTGAAAGGGTGAGTGTCTCCCCCTTCTACTTCGTGCACTGTGTTTATTACGACTGGTTTATATTTATAGTACACAAAATTGGTTATGACTTCAGCAGCAATGACCAGGGCTGGAATCATTCCAGCAGGGTCCATTCATCTTGTGTCTCAAGTTGAGCTAGTGCTTTGTGAATCAGCCTGGAAACTTCCTGAGTAAACTGCCTCTGTTTTCCTCTGGGGTCCTGGTTATTTTATCTTCAGGGCAGTACAAAGCATCTCATAACATAGAACCACGAGTGTCCCATCACAGTTCATAATGTCACTCTGTGGCCCGACCGCCCACTCTGTAAAGGACTTAAACTTTTTTATACGTTGGTGGGCGAGTAATATGTTGCTTATTTCATTCTTTTAACATTTTTATAGAGCTCCTCCACGTGTGGCCGGAAATAAGTACAGAACATCTCATGCTTGTGCTCCCCTGTAAATTGGCACAGATTCCTTTATCTTCTGGGGCTGCACCTCGCCCTTATTAAAACTGTCTTGGAATATTTTAATATAATGTTGAGCTTGTGTTTTTTCTTTTTTAAAAAATCAAGATTATGATTCAGACCCTTTGTGTCTCCTCTTTCTGGGGGTCCCATACAGAGATTAAGGTCACTTGCTATGATTTGTCTATTTTTTTCTACAGAAGATCTCATTTTTAGAGTTGAAATGTCATGTGTTTCAGATTTTTGTTGAAGACCATCAGTACCGTGGTGAGGTTTTTGATGTAGTTTATGCTTTCAGCCTAATTTTTTGCCTTGCAGAAATGAACATTTTCATTAACATTTAATAATCTCAAGCAGAGACATTTTCTAAAAACATTTTTCAAGTAAAAAAGTCAGATTTCAGACATATCAAAGCAGCAAACTTTTGCATCAGAGAGGAAATCATTAATTGCTTCAAGCAAAATATCTGAATGACTGACATCTTTTCTTTTTTAAAGATTTTATTTATTTATTTGACAGAGAGACAGAGAGAGAGCACAAGCAGGGGAAGCAGCAGAGGGAAAGAGAGAAGCAGCCTCTCTGCTCAGCAGGGAGGCTGGTGCGTGGCTGGGTCCCAGGACCCTAAGCCGAAGGCAGACGCTTAACCGACTGAGCCACCCAGGCGCCCCTGAATGACTGATTTCAATATCAATGTCAATGTTTTAATATCCTTACTCCAGAAATTTCTTTTTAAGTCTTCAGAGTAGCCCTTGACTTCACCCTACATTGAGTCATAGCAATCATAGTATGTGGTTCGAGTAGTAATCATTTTCTCATTGTCAGGTTACTCAGAACATCTGGAGGTTTAGTCAGTGGCTCCACGAGTCTCCACTGCCATCTTCCTAAATTTGGTCTCGGGTGATAGAAATCGGGAGAAGTCTATAGGACTACTTCTTAAATACATATACATACATCACCTGGGGGAGGTGTCAAATACAAATGCTCATTCTGTAGGTCTGGGGTGGGGCCCGAGAGTCTGCATTTCTAACAAGCGCCCTGTAATGCTACTGGTCAATCTGGACCACACGTTGAGGACAGCAATCTCTAAAACTATGCATGGGCCACAGCCTGAATTCAGGAACTTCCTGAAATTAAGAAGAAGAACTATAGGAGCTCAATGAGGAGAAATGAGAAGAAAACTAGGGGTAAGAATAAAGTAATGAGTGAAAGGAAAAAGAGAGACCTTTGAGGAACAATGAGACATTTCCCCCAGACTAACAAGAGTCTCAGGGTGCCTGCATGTAACATTGGACGGGAGAGGAGGAGGGCAGGATATCTGACTCCTAGTGAATGTCTTCTGCGCAACCTGTAGTCTGATAAATTGCAAATGCTTCTGTGTGGATGGATAGACAGATCGATGGATAGGTAGATATGGAATATAGTGTAACTATGTGGATATATAGAGAGATGTGTGCTTATATGGAGAACGGATGAATGGATACATACATAGACAGATGATAGCTAGCTAGCTAGGAGATGTGTGCTTATATGGAGAACGGATGAATGGATACATAGATAGACAGATGATAGCTAGCTAGGAGATGTGTGCTTATATGGAGAACGGAAAAATGGATATATACATAGATGATAGCTAGCTAGCTAGGAGATGTGTGCTTAGATGGAGAACAGATGAATGGATATATAGATAGATGATAGCTAGCTAGCTAGCTAGGAGATGTGTGCTTATATGGAGGACGGATGAATGGATACGTAGATAGACAGATGATAGCTAGCTAGCTAGGAGATGTGTGCTTATATGGAGGACGGATGAATGGATACATAGACAGATGATAGCTAGCTAGCTAGGAGATGTGTGCTTATATGGAGGACGGATGAATGGATACATAGACAGATGATAGCTAGCTAGCTAGGAGATGTGTGCTTATATGGAGGACGGATGAATGGATACATAGATAGATGATAGCTAGCTAGGAGATGTGTGCTTATATGGAGAACGGATGAATGGATACATAGATAGACAGATGATAGCTAGCTAGCTAGGAGATGTGTGCTTATATGGAGGACGGATGAATGGATACATAGACAGATGATAGCTAGCTAGCTAGGAGATGTGTGCTTAGATGGAGAACGGATGAATGGATACATACATAGATGATAGCTAGCTAGCTAGGAGATGTGTGCTTATATGGAGAACGGATGAATGGATACATACATAGACAGATGATAGCTAGCTAGCTAGGAGATGTGTGCTTATATGGAGAAAGGATGAATGGATACATACATAGACAGATGATAGCTAGCTAGCTAGGAGATGTGTGCTTATATGGAGGACGGATGAATGGATACATAGATAGATGATAGCTAGCTAGGAGATGTGTGCTTATATGGAGAACGGATGAATGGATACATACATAGACAGATGATAGCTAGCTAGCTAGGAGATGTGTGCTTATATGGAGAACAGATGAATGGATACATAGATAGACAGATGATAGCTAGCTAGGAGATGTGTGCTTAGATGGAGAACGGATGAATGGATACATACATAGACAGATGATAGCTAGCTAGCTAGGAGATGTGTGCTTAGATGGAGAACGGATGAATGGATACATACATAGACAGATGATAGCTAGCTAGCTAGGAGATGTGTGCTTAGATGGAGAACGGATGAATGGATACATAGACAGATGATAGCTAGCTAGCTAGGAGATGTGTGCTTATATGGAGAACGGATGAATGGATACATACATAGACAGATGATAGCTAGCTAGCTAGGAGATGTGTGCTTAGATGGAGAACGGATGAATGGATACATACATAGACAGATGATAGCTAGCTAGCTAGGAGATGTGTGCTTATATGGAGAAGAGATGAATGGATACATAGATAGACAGATGATAGCTAGCTAGCTAGGAGATGTGTGCTTAGATGGAGAACGGATGAATGGATACATACATAGACAGATGATAGCTAGCTAGCTAGGAGATGTGTGCTTAGATGGAGAACGGATGAATGGATACATAGACAGATGATAGCTAGCTAGCTAGGAGATGTGTGCTTATATGGAGAACGGATGAATGGATACATACATAGACAGATGATAGCTAGCTAGCTAGGAGATGTGTGCTTAGATGGAGAACGGATGAATGGATACATAGACAGATGATAGCTAGCTAGCTAGGAGATGTGTGCTTATATGGAGAACGGATGAATGGATACATACATAGACAGATGATAGCTAGCTAGCTAGGAGATGTGTGCTTAGATGGAGAACGGATGAATGGATACATACATAGACAGATGATAGCTAGCTAGCTAGATGAGGTTCTGCTCTGTTCGGAACAGGTTTGAAGAGGAAGCTGTACCAGGAGCTCCCATATGCGTATATGGCCTCAAACCTCATGACAGACTTTTAAAAATATATACAGAGAGAGGTGATAAAGCTGACGCTTAGAGTGATTTTTTAAAAAACTCAAAAAACAGCTCTAGGACTATTCGACTTCAGAGCTCCAAAATCCATGCTTTGACCAGTCCCAGAGCTGGACACAAGTCAAAGAGGCAGGGGCATAAAGAACAGTATTGGAGACTGGGATAAGAGTGCACAAGGAGAAGAAATTAGAGAAGAGGATGTGGCAGACATGTGGATAGGTCCAGGAAGAAGGGGAGAGGAAAATGCAGGGCTTGCCAGGGCCTGGGTCCAAGTGGATAATTCCAGTCCTGGTAGCAATTAAGAAGTGACCCATTTGGCAGAGCCTGCCCCTCTGCAGGGGGGTTGTAACCACTGTCTTTCCTGCCAACACTGTTTCCATAACCTTTCTGGCCCTGGCTCGAGTAGCCTGGTTCTATCCAGCGTGGACAACTCGGTTTTCCCCTTTCCTACACTCCCAATGCAGCAAAGAGGCGGTCTGCAGGACTCTACGTGGGAGAAACCATGCAGCAGAAATGGGGCCCCTGGCGATGCCCCCCCCCCCCCCACTGGGACTCTGAGTCAATGGTACTCCGTGTTCAGGGTCTTCCTCCTCTTCTGGATCTGCTTTTGGCTCCATAGATCCATTTGACAGTCCTTCTCTGAGATGATTTATTAAGAAAATCCTCCAGCTACTTTCCTAGATGAAGCAGGTTGTCAGAGACTGTCAATTAAACATATGGAAATAAACAGCAGGGACAAGGCCTTACAGTGCACATAAAATTGGGGGAGGGGAAATTATGGTACATACTAGAAGAGGAGCAAAAGAAGTTTATATTCGCTCACCTTCAGCCTCATCTTGCACAGTCAACCCTCAATACACATTTTTTGAATAAATGGATTGATTATGAATCCATCGGAAAGAAAAAAGGACAAATTTAAAAATATAAAATCATAAGAACCTTGGTTTTATTTTGAAACTTTCCTACTGGATCAAGTAAGAACATTGTTATGGATCTGATGGCTTGATAAATGCTTACTTTTGGCGTTGTCTTTGGAGCCAAAAGTGTTGCTTGGGAGACTCCAGATGGAGGAGGAGGTATGGAGAGTCTCTGCTTTCCAAGCACCATGCTGGGCAGTGTCAGGGAGAGAAGGTGGCTGTGCTGAGGCTACTATGCCTTCAATCAGACGATGTATGCCTACATAGTAGCACAGTGGCTGGCACAAAAAACATGCTCCATAAATATTCATTGAATTAATGAATAAAAGTGATGTACTTACTTATCATATGTCCTCCAAGCTGCAAGTAGCTCTTTGTGATTTCCTTCTTAATGCTGCATGGAAGATTGCTTTTGCCTGTGTTCAGCTGAATGTTTTGATCAAGGGAAAGTCAACATGTCCTTTGTCTAGGATGAGACCTCCTCAAGTTATTTGAGGCATAACTATCCTAAGTCCAGTTTGGAAGAGGCCAATTTATAACTCTAATTCATAAGTATTCCCCTGAACGTTCACAAAGACTATTTTTTTTCAAAGTCACTAGAGTTCTCATTTCTTAAATCTAATGTAATTGCTGGAAGAGGAGCTTGTTCAAGAAGAAACAAAGAATTGAGCTATAGTTAATATGGATGGGAACGCCAATATGTTCTTGAGCATTTTCTGCTGGGGCTCGCTCAGCTCCAAGGGCAGACAGTGTGGTAAGCACTTGCATGAAAAAGTGAACAGTTTACCTCACTGGACTGAAAGAAAGTACCCAAGGTCACAGGGCCCAGGAGTTTGGCAAGGATGGTCTGGCAGAGTTTTGACACTCTCTTATGGGATTAGTTTTGGGGAACTGGCGAACCCCTTTCTGGCATATAAAAAAAATGTAATTGGTAGTTCGTAGAAACTCCTCGGTAAGAGTTTTATTTATTTCAGCCCAGGGATGGCAAAATACCTCAGCTTGTACGCCAGGACAATATATTGGTAATGGCTGCTGGAAACCTATTATGAGAAAAATTCTGAGGTCATATTTGGGCTCATTAAGAAAGTGTTGTCGTTTATACTTCAATTTAAAGAGAAAGAAGGAAGGAAGGAAGGAAGGAAGGAAGGAAGGAAGGAAGGAAGGAAGGAAGGAAGAGGGAGAGAAGAAAAGAAAGAAAGAAAGAAAGAAAGAAAGAAAGAAAGAAAGAAAGAAAGAAAGAAAGAAAGAAAGAAAGAAAAAAGGAAGAAAGAAAGAAAGAAAGAAAGAAGAAAGAAAGAAAAAAGGAAGAAAGAAAGAAAGAAAGAAAGAAAGAAAGAAAGAAAGAAAGAAAGAAAAAGGAAGGAAGAAAGAAAAAGGAAGGAAGGAAGGAAGGAAGGAAGGAAGGAAGGAAGAAAGAAAAAAGAAAGAAAGAAAGAAAGAAAGAAAGAAAGAAAGAAAGAAAGAAAGAAAGAAAGAAAGAAAGGAGAAATTGTCATAAGTTGGCAATGTCAGCTAAGAGTTTTGGAATGGTGGTTGGTGGCATGCCACATATTTAATATCCTTTCCTTAAAGATTTTTTTCTCCTTTCTTCTTTGGTCTTGTAAAAATCTAAGTAATTATATCCAAAAATTCATTTAATCGTCCCATAAACTCTGTGAGGTAAGTACTGCTATAATCTTCATTTTCTTTTCAGATGAAGAAACTAAAGGTACAAGCATATTATTTCCCCAAGTATTAGTGCTACACACATGTGTACCTAACTCGAGGGCCCAGGCTTTTAACAAACATGTCATTTTCCCTAAGAATTCTGGAGTGCTGATATTTAAAGCTGTTATCACTCATTTATACCCTAGAATAAATGAGTTTCTCTCTGTTGTCTTACCTAAGATAGGAAAATATAAAAGATTAATAAGGTCAGCAGGGCTGAAGACAAAAGACTAAGACTGATTCCTAGTCTAAATACTGAAAACACGGCTTAGTCTATGACTACCCCAATCAAGGAAATACGGATTATTTCTGGATCATTCTAAGGATGGAATGCAATACATCTATACCATTTTTACCTTGAGATCCAACCCAAGTAGAACTATTCTTAGATGAGATTTTTTCACCCCTTGCAATTTTTCATGCTAAAAGCAAAGATGGTAATCATGATGTCCTAATGATATTCTAAACGCAGGTAATTATACTTTGTTTTCCCTAAACACTTAAAGTGTGCTCTTTTAATGGGATGATCTCACTATTTGTGGAAACACATTATTATTGCTTTCCCCAAGTATTTATTTCTGTAATTAACTGTTAAAATCATTTGTAAATACGCAAGTTATAGTGTCCATGTAAAAGCAGTTTGGATTTTACCCAAAGGCAGGAAAAATACAAAATGAAACCAAAAACCCTCAAATATTCTTAGCTGGTGTTAGAAATGTCCCTATAGAGTTTGACTTTTTGCCTGTTCTTTCTTGTACAGAAAAATCTGTCATTGCTCAACCCATATTCGTTTTTGCAAAGAGAGAACAAACTTTTAAGGTAAGATCAAGTTCATTTTCTTTCTTTTTTTTTTTTTTTAAAGACTTTATTTATTTATTCAACAGAGATAGAGACAGCCAGCGAGAGAGGGAACACAAGCAGGGGGAGTGGGAGAGGAAGAAGCAGGCTCCCAGCAGAGGAGCCTGATGTGGGGCTTGATCCCATAACGCCGGGATCACGCCCTGAGCCGAAGGCAGACGCTTAACCGCTGCGCCACCCAGGCGCCCCTCAAGTTCATTTTCTTTGTTTGAGTTTTACTTTGACAAAGAAACTGATGTTTCAAGAAACTAGTGGTGCTGAATGATGTCATGGTTGCCTTACTTTTTCCTCTTGCTTTTCCCTTAGCGGAGTAGTGGCTCTAGAATATTTATATAGTAGCTTTTTACTGGCAGCAGTTTGGTCTAAATGGGAGGCCAGAGGCCTGCCTTGTCTTGAAGCTATGAATAACATGCCATCTTTACCAAAATTATAGGGTATTTTGGAGTGACTTGGAAAGGGGCGGGACTGAAAGAGGTTAGCAGGGTCAAGACTCCTGGCTGCAGGTCTCCACCGCTGACCTCACTTAAAACTGCGGATAAAATAAGTTCTAAACTGCGATGCTTGATTTAAAAGGGATCTTAAGGACCCTGCATCAGATAAAACCACCTGCTTTGAAAGACCAACGATAAGATTAGTAGCTTTCCCACTTCAGCTTGATTAGTATTTTCCTGTTACTCGGTCCTGCTTATGCAAGTCATTTACCGACTGCCCACAAAACTCAGTAAAGAGAAGCTCAACCCCCAAGCCCTGGTCTAAAAGGCAGTTTCCTGGGCCCCACCCCAGGCCAACCACTCCAGATCTTGAGAGCTGGTGTTTCAAAATCTTCCTTTTAAACAAGTTCCGACAAGGGGTTTTGCAGTCACTGAAATACAAAACTGCTAAGACTAAGACTTTGCTTTGTCTTGAATATATGCCTAGTGAGTAAAGGAGTAAAGGTGAGTGGCTTTGTCCGGGCCTAGCTGAATAGAGCTGGCTTTTGAGAATTCTCTTCTGAAGTGACGGGTAGAATTCTGACGTAAAAACAGCAAACACTCAGCTCTCATTGGCAGCTTTGTTTCCTTCCAGAGACGTGCAGAAGACCCGGGGAACGAAGCAGCAGAGCATGGTAATGACTTACATCCTGTATTTCAAAACCAACCTTCAGACAAAGAAAATAAGCAGGCACAAGTATTTTGGCATGTGGCAAGAACTGGGTAAAACTTCATGGTTTTGCTTCTGTTTAAACACCAAAATAAACTGGCTTTTGTTTTGAAAGATGACACGTAGGTCCTGAGAACACTGACGTTAGCAACGCTAAGGTCCCTTGTTTCTCCATTGCCTGGGTCTCAACCTATCAAACACATTGTCTGCACAGTGTCATCCATCATTCATATGCAGTTTCTTGCCGAAGCCGCTTGTTTCTAAGTGTTTCCTACGAGGGTGATATGCCTATGGCTTTACAATCACCAAGCTATTAACCCCAGCCTTTAAACTTGGGCTTCAGGGGTTAACATGTTAGCAGATGATGACCCATGTAGGCAAAAGGTAATTCTGTTTATCCTTCCATGTCTTGGCTTGAGGATCAGTTGTTATCGCCAGCAATTTTACCCGTCATGTTGAATTTCTTGCAGAATGCCATGGTTTTCTAAGAAAGCGTGTACGGTCTTCATCTTTTACTTCTCATACCACAGATCCTCAGTCCCCAGGAGGTAGGTACAGACCTCACGGTTGGCTGTTCACTGTTATGTTTTCTCTGAGTGTGGAATTACTGAGAAACTTTTCAAATGGAAATGTTGAAAACTCTACCCGTTGGAGAATGCTTATATTCAGTTGTTGTATAAAGCAGTCTATAAGAGGGATTGTAAAGTGAGTCGCTATTTAAAAATTCGATTTATCAGGGGCGCCTGGGTGGCGCAGTCGTTAAACATCTGCCTTCGGCTCAGGGTGTGGTCCCGGCGTTCTGGGATCAAGCCCCACATCAGGCTCTTCTGCTGGGAGCCTGCTTCTTCCTCTCCCACTCCCCCTGCTTGTGATCCCTCTCTCGCTGGCTGTCTCTCTCTGTCGAATGAATGAATAAAATCTTTAAGAAAAAATTCGATTTATCAAAAAAATAATAAATAAATAAATAAATAAATAAATAATTTGATTTATCAACATTGGATAAAAGATGGAAAGAACATCAGCCATAATGTCAGTAGCAGTTATCTTAGGTAATTGGGTAACAGGTGATTGGGGGTTTCCCACCCACTCTGCATTCTGTTGTGTTTCCAAAGGGTCTGCATTAAGTATGCATTAGGTATTAATTAGAGGAAACCGACATTTCTCCCTGAGTTACCATCTACTTAAACAAATAGATGTCTGCCTTGAAAAGAACACGTTAAGAACTTCATCATATACTGTTTTCTGAGTAAACCAGTAACTCTGTTTGCCTCTCTTCTACACTCCAAGCCCTCTGTGATTCCTTTTATACGTGACCGCATTGCCCTCCGCCTTGTAAGACGGCGATCTCGGTGCATGCCTATTTTCTCCACTGTGCCTTCCCTGAGGTCATCCTCATGCCTGATAGTGTCTTACACACGGTGAGCACTCCCATATTTATTGAATCGAATAGAAATTACTTTATAATTCTCACCACAGGCACATTTTGTTTCTAATGATAAAAAATATAAAACCTTTTCTAAGTTAGTGATACAGAAATTTTTCTGAAACAGCAAAAGTCCAACTCGAAAGAAACACAAAAACCCACTTTTTCACTGACTTCAGTTTGCAATTTGCTTCTAGCGTCCACCTTGTCCCAGAATCGAATGAGATCATCGTCCTTCACCAACCTCCTGACCTTCCCCCCTTCTGGGCCAGGTAATAAACAGCTTCCAGAACCTCGAGCCTGATGCTCTGACTTTTCCAAAATCCATTCTCATTGATGTTGAGCTTTCTTACTCAGCTACTATAAAATGCTGGCATTTTAGTGGCAAATAAAATAGAAGCCTTAGCAAAGTATGATTAGAAGAATGCCTTAAGAATTCCAGCTCCACAAATCTAGACAGTGTATCTGTTTATTTTTGCCAGAAATTTTGAACTTGATGATGTGTTTAAGGAATTCATGTTTATGACAGCAATATGTTATGTAAGGCAGCTCCATAAGATAACTCGCTTTATTTTACTCATTGTTCATCTGTACAGTTTATAATATATATAGTACTCAAAATATACAGCTATGCTTTAAATTCTTATTCTAAAGTTTATGCTTTAGGTGAATATCCTAAGGTTTAGACGCTGATTCCTTTTATTTTTTTTAGAATATGATTCCTTTTAAACTTTTCACTAATTAAAACATTTCTTTTTATTTGAAACTTGTAGTGCTTTGCTAAGTAAATCTATTTTATCATTATAAAATATTTGAAATGGTTGGAACATTACATTAAAATTATGATTTTATATTCTTTTCATTTTTCACTTCTACTGAACAACCAACTGCCCAGATACAGAAGAAATACTTTCAAGCTCAATATATCCCCTTTAAACCTGACTGACAAGTTACAGACATTAAGAGAAATAGGGGGGTCCTAGTCCTAGAGAATTTATTTTATTGCATTTGTGCATAAAGTGAAGGAATGGCTGAAGTTATCTGAATAACTGCTTCGATTCATTAGTATTTTAAGTTAGACATACACACACAAAAAGACTAAATAAAGGAACATTGATATCAGTAAGTACCATTCCATTTTATGTCGTGTGGAATGTTGGTGGTGTTGGAAAGGAGAAAAATAGTACAATTTGATATAGCCCATTTGTTGCTGGTTTTTAATAATAAAGATCATAAAGCATTTAATTGAACTTTGAATTAGAGAAGCAATTCTACCCCAACATTTATAATACGTTTTAATATTAGAAGAAGCAATTCTTATACTTTTCTCATTTCTATTAATTCAATGCTCAAAAGTTGCTGTTTCTGCAATTTGCAGCCAAGAGGTGGGTGATCTCTTTGAAAGGTATAATAATCCTCCTATACTTGCAGCCACCACCATAGTCTTACCCCACCAGTACACTTCACAGAAAAATCACCTAGCGTGACAGGTGATCTCTCTCTGTAGGTATCCCTAGAGTGGGGAAAGTGGCAGAATTTGCTAATAGTTTGTAATATTTTGTAAGAAATACATATTAATGCACACAGAGGGTTCACTACCATCAGATTTTATAATCTGTACTCATTTCAGTCCTCATTTTCATGATTCTAAAGAAGAGTGCCTATTCCATTAGTGGGCCGATTTTCACTTAAATTTCTGAAAGTAAACGAACTATGTGGCAAAACTCAAGGCCATCACCCATTTTTAGCGGACTGCCTTCTCAGCGCGCTGCCTACAGTTGTTAGTGCCAACAGCGACATCTACTGGTGAGTGTACTACAGGACTGTTAAAACCCGAATTGGGTAGAAACTCTCAGATATAAAATTTGCTAAATATTTTTTCTTACAGTGAAGAAAAACAATGTTTTTATGACATCAGCTCTCGTGCAAAGGAATGTGGATATGAACAGTACAGAACAAGGTATGTAGTTTATTACAAGAACCTCTGAAATTTTACATTTTACCATTTATATTTTAATTTGTCGTGTGTATGTTGGAGTATGGAGGTAGGGCTGAGCGACAAAACATGAGAAAACAAATTTGGTAAGCCAAGTCCCGTGATCAAAATGAATAGGTATTGGCTAAAAGCTAAGGCAGAAGTAATCACTAAGCAATTCACTGGCTATTTTGACATTGATCGGTTAACATTAATCCCTCATTTAGTGATGATTTTAGAAAATAAACATTAAATTAATCAAAAATATGGAGGAAGAAGTATTTCACTAAAGATACATCAACACTTTAATTCTGTTCCTTTAAGGTCCTGTGAAACATTCTGAACATGTTCTAAGACCTGCTATTTTGCAACCACCGCAAGCTCAAAAGTGTGACAAAGTAAGAAAAACATTTGGACACAATACCTTGGAATCCTGCAAGGCTAAGGAAAAAACAAAAAATAAGGTAAGAAAACCTCCTATGGCGGGACTGCCATCAATTCTCCATCTTTCATTTAGTAGATTGTGTGGGCCCTACGTTCAGAGTCGGGGGCTGCCTGACTTCTGTTCTGTTGCTGAAGCAGCTGTCGGGCTGGGGAAACACCCAGGTAGCAAACAGCCTTCGGTGACCTTATTAAAGTTGTTCCTAGGAACTAGTTATGTGGTCTCCCCTAAGCTGTAAAGTGGAGTCCCTTATGGGAGAAACCTCTGGGCTCTCAGTGCACCAATCCCACATGAGATCAGGGGGAGCAATGAGGTGGCCGGGACCAGGAGCCACACGTCAAAAAAGGAACAGGAGTTTCCTGCATCCCCAGCTGGTCTACGTCCCAGCGTGGCTTTGCCAGTTTAGGTCACAACGGGGATCCATCCAGACCCATCTTCATGGATAATGGGAGCAGGGAACTACTTACACAGAGTAGGGAATTGGGAGGGTTGGGGAAGCTTCTGAAGACAGAGAAGTCTCCCTTCCAATGGTTGTGGGTGGCGAATCCCTCACTGTGGGCCTTTCTAGGGAGATTGTCATTTTGCTCAAGCCATGAAGGTGTGGGTTTGGGGATATTCTGTTGCTGTGTCTTCCAGAAGCCAATGCTTGAGAGGAATGGCACCCAAGATTTTCAGAGTAATTCCATCCTTCATTCGTTTCCAGGTTAAGGGTTGGTCACCTGTTTCGTTTTCTTTTTCCATACAAAGAGAGTGACACATGGAAATTAAAAACACCAGTCATTTCATCAATGCAGTGAAAAAAAATCAGATCAGTACTAATCCTACCTCTGCCCGTATCTAACTTATGCTTACATTCTTGGACAAAGCACTCAATCTTCTCTTTCTATCAGTGAAGTGAGAGAGTTGAACTTGGTCAGCATTTGACAACATTTTTGTAATTCCAAACCTTTTTCTTTGTAAGATATGATCTCATGAGACTCATTGTGAATTTTAAAAATCATTTCATTATTTCTGCATGGTATATGGTGTGATTTTTAAGTAAAACATGTTTTAAATTTCAAATCAGTAGATTATTAAAAGGTTTCATTTAAATATAACATAATAATCATAACCATATTACATAAATTCTCACTTTTATCCATTTAATAAGTGATGCATGTTGTTTAATTTGTGTTAAGGTATGTAAGAAAAAGTATGGATGTGTGGACTAATTTCTAAAAGGTTATTATATTGCATATGATTTGGGAACAGAATGTACTATAAATTATAGATTAAATTTTTTGTTACATGTTATGATATAAAAAGTAAATCAATATTTCTTCTTTGGCATGGCTTATTGAAATATGGCATTATGTATTTTAAAATTAAATTTATTAATATTTTTCTTGTATTTTCTTTCTAAATGGTAAAGATTAAGAGAAATTTTGGGGTAATTGTAAACATTTCTTCTTGGATAAATCCATCAAATCTATGAATGGCACTTTTTCCTAATTAGTGAACAGCTCAACTGTATATGCCCATTATTGAATTTTCTCTAGTAATGACCTTTGAAGATTTAAAGACACACTATATAAAATGAAATGTAAGAACACTGGCAAAATAATGTAATTTATAGATCTAGTGAAAATTATCTCTAGGTGAATTTCATAGAACTATTATTTTCATATTCCTTAATGACTTGTATTTAAAATCAGAGCAATTTTTATTCACTGTCATTCATCAATGGTCACTTATTATGTACGATTTAAACAATACATGCCTAATAAAAACTGTTTTGAGTACATAAGAGTAAAAACTACCATCCTGGCTGAGAGATGAATCATCTGAGTGACTGAGTCATGAGCATGCACTTTGATCTTTGCTAACCAACAACATATATTCTCTTCATACACATTTCTCAGCTTCCAAATCCTCTTATAAAGGGAAAAATGCTCAGAATTATTTTTATAGATTGATATAAAATTAAAGTGGAAACAGACCTTGAAAGATATGAATTCCTTGCAATGCATTTGCAAACCCCCGCTGGGTGAAGGGAGGTGTTCGGAAAACATTGGAGATACTAGATCAGATCATTTATAGGGCTCCTTCCAGTTCTAAAATTGCCCACGCCTTCATTTATACATTAATCAGGTAATGTACATTTGCATACACATCAGAGTAACTAGTTGACTAAGTTAACCAGTGGAAAATTTTTAGATGAAGAGATGAATGGCATTTCCTCGAACATATGGTGGCCGTGCTGGTGAAGCTCTTGGGGTGTTTTCAGGATTAAAGAGTCCTGAAGGATATATTTGCGAAGCTAAAAATGAGAACTCCATGTGGCTAAAAGGATAAAAGTAAAAAAAGAGGTGGGATTTCTGAATATGATGGAGAAGGGTACTGTCCCTGATGTCAGACGGACCCTGGCTCTGAGGTCAGCCCCATTCCTGGTTGCCCAATCCTAGCCAAGTTATTTAAACTCGTTAGGTCAGTTTACTCTTCTGTAAATTATACAATGTGGATAATAGACGTACAACCTATACAGAGATGTTGTGAGGAGTAAATGAGGTAATGTACGCAAAATGCTTGGGGTGGTACTTGAACATAGTAACTTCTCAATACATTTAACTGTAACTATGTTTCCTTGTCTGATGCTCTTTCCTTCAGGCAACTGAAAGGAACTTTCTGATGGATTTCCTTTCTTTCAGATTTCTGAGGGGAACTCCTGCTTGCTGAGTGAAAATTTACCAAGTGCCAGAATTTCAGTCCCGCTGACTACCAACCAGAATTGTTCACGTGCAACATCAGTAGGGTAATTTAATGATGAGGACACAGAAAGGACACCCTTTTATGCTTGCTTTCTTTTATCATTTTAATCATTTATGGAAAATAGCTCTCTGATACTACACAGATAAATTGCTAAGATTTCTTTTTTTTTTTAAGATCTTATTTATTTGCGAGAGAGAGAGCATGAGCTGGGGGAGAGGCAGATAGAGAGAGAGAGGCAGACTCCCCCCCTGACACTGAGCAGGGAGCCCGATGTGGGGCTTGATCCCAGGACGCTGGGATCATGACCTGAGCCAAAGGCAGACACTTAACTGACTGAGCTGCCCATGTACCCCAAATTGCTAAGGTTTCTATTGTGTTCTATAAAGGACACAAGTTTAAAATGCTTTTCAAAACATCTGTAATATTTAAAGATTATCATTATTAATATTGGATTATCTCCATTGTTTCGTTGACTTGGGTGAGAATATTTCAAAAACGTACAGCTAAATTTTTATTTAGTTAGGAATTAATTTTGTGGCTGCTAGATTAGCCTCCCCCTTCTCTGGTGTTCTTCCCCCCCACCCCCACCATTTTTCATTATTTTTGGTGTTATTCCTTATTTATTGACATGCACTGGTTAGACAACAAAGAAAGCAGTATAAATGTGAAAATTAGTATTTACCGATATCATCAGCAATGAAGGCATGTTTGATCTGAAGGAAGATGAAAATGAGCCATAGACCTAACCAGACTCACATGATTAGGGCCCACGTAGGTACCACAGCACTTACGTACGGTGCACACTGGGGGTGCAGTGGGGACCCCAGAGCACATTGGCCTACAGATAGAGAGCGGCATATCTTTGAGTTTCTCATCATGCAAAACACTTTTAACAACAACAACAACAAAATTTCCAGGAGGAGAAAAACCCAAATTAAACAGAAGCACACTCAAGTATAACTCCAGATAGATTGGCTGTGCTTTTGCTCTGGAGACCTCTGGTGGCTGAGAGCATTGGCCACTTGGGGAAGAGGACAGAAGAAATGAGAGATTGAAGAGGCTGTGCTGCAAAAGCAAGAAGATAAGGTCTGGGCAGCCCCTGGTTGATCACACAGCCTGAACAGTGATGGGCATGACGTGTGTTTGGACTGGTCTCAACTACTGCTGTCACAGCTGTCAAATATTTTCAATCTCATCCCTGGGAGAACCTCAAATTTTCCCTCATTTCTCAGTAACTGCAGATGAACAAGAGTTAGCAGATGTTTTTATGCCTTACATAAATCTGTTAAATCACCTAATTATTTCATGTGCTGAGGTCTAACATGGCTTTATCCATATATTTCCAGTAGCAAATGTTCATTTCTTTTCCTTAGATGTCAACCAAAGGAAGATAAGTATTCTTTTAAAAGCTGCAGTTCTGATTTCGTGTTTGGAGAAAACATGGTAGAAAGAGTTCTGGTAAGAATTTGGCGAATGTTTCTATTATAAAAGCTGTCACTTCGAGTTTCTGGAGGCAAATTAATTAAAACAATGTTAAATTGGAGCATACTTTAACTCCTGAGTTCAAGGGCACGTTTCTTTCTTTAACCGGAAAGATTCTCCTGGGAAGTAAGTTCCAGTTGTTAGAATAATGGGCAGGAACCCACAGAGGAAGGGAATTGTATAATTATAACATCATTACTGATGAGAAATATTAAATAGTTCTTTGACATGTTTTACACCCAAGGTACCCAAGGAAATCCCAGAATTATCTGCAATAGATGAACTTAACTGGTAATGATATTTTACTATCAGGGTTTTTTTTTTTTAAAGATTGTATTTATTTATTTGACAGAGATAGAGACAGCCAGCGAGAGAGGAAACACAAGCAGGGGGAGTGGGAGAGGAAGAAGCAGGCTCATAGCGGAGGAGCCTGATGTGGGGCTCGATCCCAGAATGCTGGGATCACGCCCTGAGCCGAAGGCAGACGCTTAACCGCTGTGCCACCCAGGCGCCCCTACTTTCAGGTTTTTTATAGCATTTTTCGTAACGAGATGCACTTAAAATCATTTGCCAATTTTTTCTTGTTAACCCCAACCCTCCCCTTCAAGCTTTTACAGTGAAAAACATTATCATAACTTTTTTTTTTTTGCAGGCTTTAAGAGGAAAATCATAGTACTCTATTGCCTAGGGAAACATACTTGCCACGTGGAAACCCCTAAGGAGTATTACCAGCATCCCTATTTACTGGGCGTCCTCCTCCATGAGGCGGCTGCCGCTCTGCCCTCCACAGCTAGCGTGCATTAGGACTACCAGTGACATCAAAGATCCAGAGGAGGCTACACAGATATTAAAACCTGCATAGAGGCTCAGAATGACAAAGGACCAATTCATGAGGCCTATTTCAAGTTTTTTAGGGCTTTCACAAATGGTCCATTTTTAAGACTTGGTTTATTCTACACCCGCCTCGGGCTAAACCCCAAATCCCAAGAGTAGTGTCACAGCTTTTTAGCTTGGGGACACCCTCTGTCACTCTCAAGATGAAGGGCAACTCCACAGTTCTAGAGCTGTTGACCCACATCTTTGGATCTGAACCAGAATGGACCAACTTCCAGAGCGAAGTTCTAGGCGATACCTTTAGGCACATTTCTTCCCCATTGTTTACTCCTAAATTTGGCACTAGGCTAGCCACAGCTTCTGTAAGATGTCACAGACACAAATAAAATACTTTCCAATCCTCCCAAGGATCAACTTTAACATTCAATTCAACTTCACAAGCATGTTTTGTGTTCTTATGATATCGAAAGCGCTGGTGTTGGTCTCAAGTTTGGCTGCATAATAACAATCATCTGGTGAGCCTCTAAAGGATTTCATGTGCCCGGGCATCTCCCCAAACCGATTAGATCAGAGTCTCTGTGGGTGAGGCTAGGTGTCAGGTGATTTGAATGTACAGCCGGGATTGAAAAACACCTGGGGGAGTGGTTCTGCAAAGCGAAAGGGAGACACTGTGCTCTGGAGGTGTTTGTCATCTAAGGGGAGGCAGAGACAGATCTGAGCACATGAGCTCCAGTTGGGATTAGAAATGTGGTTTGAGGAGGTATTTGTGTACATTTCCTATGGGCACTTTCAGTCTGGCTTGCAAAGGAAACTGAGCTTCCTGTCTCTTTGATAACATCCTAGACTAGCAGGAGCAGTAGTTGTCCCTTGTATTCGTCCTCTGCTTAATCCTATAATCCCGCGACCTTGTGATCTGGGGGTCAGAATGCCCTCCTGCCTTGTTTGCTGACCGTGTGCTGTTCCAGTGAGTCATGAAACTTTCTGTGCCTTCCTGTTTATTTTCTTAAAATGGAAATAATCACACCCATCTCTACCAATTTTAACAGAATTATCTTAAAATATCCAGTTAAATTATGTGGAAGAATTTTGAGTTCAGAAACCCAAGTTCTGAAGTACTGTTCTGACTCCCCCTGTTCTTCAGGGGCCTCTCCAGGATCACACATGGCCTGGCAATTGCTCAGTCTTTCTTCACAGGTCTTGATTTACAGCCCCTGTGCAGGGCCCTAGGTGTGCAGCCTTAAAAGAGATTGTGGGCAGAAAGGGTCTTAGAGGGAAAATGAAGATGAGCTCTGAGACAGCGAGTGGGTTCGCTGGGTAGCTTGTATGATTATGTTGGATAGGAAGTGGACTGCTGGGAATATCGAAAGACCTTGAAACCGAGATGAGAGTTGCATCTCCTTCCAGGCATCAGGTTAGTCTGGGTGCAGCGCGGAACAGCTGTGACCCCTTTCGGGTCTCTAAACCTCCTCCCCTTGTCCCTGGAACGAGAGCCCATCTGAAGCAGGCTGGTGGTAACTAGATTACGCTTCCTCATCATCAGGACCAAGGTCCTCCCATGATAGGATTTCCCTGCTCAGCACATAGGGAGCCCCTAACAAAAGCACAGCACTAGAGTTTGTTTGCCGTGTTGAAGTAGAAGAAAAAAAGGTAGCTTCTGGCTTACTACAAATATATAGGGATACGATTCAGTAACATATCTTTATCCCTCACCTAGGAGACGCAGCATCTCACCCGATCTCAACTCGAAAATGACGCCTACACCAAGGAAAAACCATTCAAATCCACTCTAGAACTTCTTGTCAACTCTCCAAATTCAAGTAAGAATTATGTCATTTGTAAAAAAAAAAATTTGATTCAACTAGTTCATTTCCTGTTTTTCCATGTCATTTGTTTAATATCTATACAATACAAAATCAATAACACAGTGCTTTAAAAATTTTTGGTTGAGATTAAAGCATACAAGTATGGTCATATGATACATAAGCTTAAACATTTTTTTACTTGAGGATATGAGAAATCATTAAAGAGATTTATCTAAACTCGAGTAGTTTCACTTTTTGGGAAACAGTCATGGTTATAAAAAGCGAAGTAGACATGTATATTAATGGGGACAATAAAGAGCTTGTACAGTAGAGAAAATGGGGTCTTTCACGTGTCTTCTCCCCCAATTTTTTCTTAGGCACAGACTCTATTAAAAATATATCCCTAATTGAATCAGCTGCTGCTTTCTCTTCTAAGCCATCACCCAAATGCTTGCTGGAGAAAATTGATGTTGTAACAGGAGAGGAAGCAGAACATAATGTGTTAAAGGTCTGTATATCACACGTTGCTCTTTCTGGCAGCAGGAACACCTTTAAAAATAAAGGCAGAAGTGTCGTTTTCATGAAGACAGAGCTGCTTCCATAAAAATGTGAGAGGCTTCCAAAGACTAAGCCAATATTTTGTTGTATTCATACGTTAGTATATGTAAATTTCAGGAAGATGGATTATTGGGTTTACAACCATTCACATTAGTCTCTTAGAAAGAAGACAGCCAGACACCCTGTCTTAAAACAGCTACAGACCTGTTTTATACTTTTCGTGCCTACTTCTATAATCAGTGCATCATCCTATGATTTAAAAGTTCTACTCACCCTGGACATTTTTAAATGATAAGATGAATAGATTTCAGTTCAAGATAATAAAAAAAAAATCTGTTTTTCTTTGAAAAGTTCTTTTAAAAAAGTTTTGGATTTTATACAAAGCAAGACTTTCACAGATGTAGTATACAGTATCATACATAGGATTTGAATGTTGGGTGGCCTAGCGATCAGTCAAGGCACATGAAACGTAATCACTATGACCTAATCGTTTTCCAACAGAGTGCAGATTTCCCTTTCTCTTTCTCCATCTGCTTTTACCCCCAAATCTTTCCATTTCTCTTCTCTTCTCCCATGATTTACTACACATTTACTATCAAGTGTGTTTCCAAGCACAACTCTCAGATCAGATTAAACTGAGATTAAGTGAGGTAATTGCTTGAGGTCCTGGCATGCTATATTTTTAACAAGTCATCTGGGTGATTCTTGTACACAGTAACATTTAAAAGCATTAAATTATACTACGGTACTCTGGTATCACATCCTACTTCTGATGCTGTATTCCTCAAAAAATTTTAAGCATGCAAATAGTTTCACTATTCCTTTACTTTCACGTAAGTTACATAGCTCAAATAACATTAAATTTCATTTAAAAGTTGGTACCTATAAATATATTGTTAAGTGAAAAAGCACAATGCAGAAAGTATGTGTAGTATTCTACCACTTATAGAAAAAGTAAGGGACATATGTATCAACATGTATATACATACAAATATCTCTAGAAGGATAAAAAAATATTAGCAACAGCGGTCACCTGTTGCAGGGGGTGGAAATTGACAGATGGAGAAGCAGGGTTGGGAAGGACTTTCCATTTTTTTTTTTTAAAGATTTTATTTATTTATTCGACAGAGATAGAGACAGCCAGCGAGGGAACACAACCAGGGGGAGTGGGAGAGGAAGAAGCAGGCTCACAGCGGAAGAGCCTGATGTGGGGCTCGATCCCACAATGCCGGGATCACGCCCTGAGCCGAAGGCAGACGCTTAACCGCTGTGCCACCCAGGCGCCCCAGGACTTTCCATTTTGTACATCTTTTTGCTTTTTGATATTTGAACTATTCAAAAATTGCATGTTTTAAAAGTTAAATAAATTTTTAAAGCTGGTTTACAAATCATTAACAGAGGTTATTCTGGTAAAATCAGACAAAGAGAAGTGTTACAGCATAAGAAAGAAATCACTTTGAAATTTTTTTTTATATATTTGACATTTAAAAAATTGTTCTTTAGATCAACTGCAAGCTTTTTATATTCAACAAAACAACACAGTCCTGGATTGAAAGGGGCAGAGGAGCTCTGAGGCTGAATGACACAGCAAGCAGTAACTGTGGAACATTCCACTCAAGACTAAGTAAGGAATCATTTTGTAAAGCAACCCACTATTTCTCAGAGTAAAATTTGCCAGTAGGTACACATCATTTTCTGGAGATGTTATCAAAGAGTCAACAAACCAGACTGTTGAAAACAATGTTGTTTTGAATGTACTATTAGCAGCGTCCTGTTTAGAGCAGGCTCTGGTGTCAGACTACACAGGTTCTGGTTCTGCCTCTATCACTGACTAACCAGTGACCTTGGATGAGGTACTTAATCTCTCCTTGCCCTACTTATATCAGTTTCAAACAGGGAGACTAGTACTCCCTGACTTATTGAGCAATTGTGAGAATTCAGTGAGATAACGCATTTAAGCACCTATGAGTGAGCCCAGTACACACCTCAGTAGTAATCTCCGTATTATTTAAAGCCATATGATGACATTATTTTTGAAGGATAAATAGTTTTTCTAAAAGAGAATATTTGCCCTATCGTTTATTCTTGGCATTCTAAACATGGCGTGTGGGTTGAGATGAAGGGTCAGTTTCCTAGGAAATAAAGGGGTGTGGTTATTGAATCCTGTGTGTGGTTACTGACATCCAGAGTGATGGTGAGAATCTCGAGTCAGTCAAACTGGAATACTCGGAAAGTTTTTGGCATCCGAAAAGACACACTGTGTGTTGTTCAGAGGCCCAAACTGAAAGTGAGCACCCCGCACGGTGTGGGAGGGTTTGCTGGTCAACCCTGGGCAGTCAACGCTGTGGAGGGGACCATTGGTAGAAGTTGGATCCACATATATGGATGTTTACTGAGCTTCAGATATCAAGCTCAAGGAACCAGTAAGGAATAGAATTCAGACTAAAAGTTCTATAACTGGCAAATAGGTTCCTAAATAACCCAACCAAGTATTATTCCCAAGGCAGGTGCTAGTTGTTTTCTACTCTTGTTCAATGCCACTCTTTCCACTGCCTGCCAAAATTTGTGATGCATGGTGTTTACATGCTGGGTAACCTGATTTTACTTTCTATATGGTATACTATGATCACCTTTCCACATCAGTTGTCACCTTTCTTCCCAATTCTTAATGGGTTCATAATATTATCTTGAATAGATATCTTGAATAGCCATGTCATCATTTACTTAGCTAATTCCATTTTTTGAATGCCTAAAGCCAAGTTTTCTCCATTATAAACAATTCTTGGATAAATATTCTTCAGACTACTAGATCCTCAAAGGAGTTCTAAAATTTTCATCATTTTTGAATATTATAGTAAAAAAATAATTCCAGCTTTTAAGCTAAGAATAGTCCTCCAACATAATGAAGCTCAATTTGAAAAACAACTTATAATCAAGCCAAATTACAACGTAATAGTGAAAATACAGTCTGAAAAACAACTGTAAGATTTACTTTGCTTTCAAAAATGGCAAATTCCCCAGGAAGGTCAAGGAATCAACTGTTCTGTAGTCTTATATACTCACTTTTCTATTTTAGTTATGCGCAATCAAGGCAGCCTGAGGCTGATTCTCAATAGCAAACTCTGGGCTCAAATGGAGATTCAAAGAGCGAACCACAAAAATTTGCGAATAACAGCTACTGATTTAGAAGACTATAGCATCAAAGTGTTTTTAATTCAGGTAAGTAACAAATTTCAGTGATTATTAATTATCCTACTATATTTCTAGATCTCTGCAATTGCTAATTTGTTTAATTTCATTGTAACCTGCACCACTGGCAAAAAAACAAACAACCCCCCCCCAAAACCAAAAAACAAACCTCAGCCATTCATTTTGGTTATTTACAGTTCAATATAAGACCCAAATTTTATATGCAATTTACAGATTAATACCAAAATCTATAGTAATCAATTGGTATATGTCCCAAGATGTTGGTATTGATATATGCTTCAAACCTCCACATTTTTCTTTACCATTGAAATTATGTCAATGATCTTACTAAGTTACCAAAGAGACTGTTGTCAAGATTGGCTCCTAGGAGTCCAGTGGAATACACAGCCCAGTGCTTATACTGAATGCCGAAACTGAGAAGGCTTTGAGATCACTGGAAAGGAACCAGTGAGAAATGGAAAAACACAAGGCTAGTAAGTTAAAACAACCAGTCCAACAGCAAATTCCAATTCTGGACATGAGTCAGTCTCCAAGGTAACAGGATGGGAGTGCAGTCTTAGCTGTTCCTGGCAGCAGGAATGTTTGACCTCAAATGCAAGATTCAGGCACAAAAGAGAGAGAGCTGGCAGGGATCAGACCAGAAAAAAGGCTAGGTTTCCTACATGGGCTGAGACCCGGAAGACTGGAAAAGACTGCATACTCAAGTGACTCAGGCAGAAGGTAACAATACAAGTGAATTAGCTCCCATAGAGTAATGGGAAAAAAAGTTTCCAAGTACCCAATGATGAAAAACCAAAGGTTTTATTAACTACCGGTAAGGGCACTGTTAGGTGTAAGTGATGTTGAGTATTGAGATGTTAGAGTAAGATAATGCCCAAAGGCTGTTGACCATTTAGGGAGACAATCCTTGATACTCTGCCAGGCTGGATCCCCTGGCTTGGAGCGAGGAAGGCCTGTCTGCCCCTGATAGTGAGATTGAGACCATTAGCTAAGATGGAATTCCGCTGTTCACTATTTGTGACCCACGCTGACTCCATAAATTGTAGGATATCTGCTAGAGATAAGCAAACCAAATGCAAATAAAAATCACCCCGAATTCCATTCCCAGGGATGGTCCCTACCAACATTTTTGTCTTATATTTAGCATATATGTGTGTGCGTACACGTGTCTGTACTAGACAAACGGCATCATCTGCAGGCAGGCTATTTAGATTCCTTAACTTGAATTTATTCATCTGCAAAATCAATATAATAATATACTTAATAAAGTGGTTGAATAGATTAGAACACTAATATTTGATTATGAAGTAAGTACACATATGTAACCTTTTCACTCATCAATGAAAATGAGTATTTTCCTGTCATTAAATAGTTCATTCTTTAAAAATTCTTTCAACAGGTGAAAATTCTATTATGCACCCTAATTTATTCCATTAATTCCACTTTGTTAAATACTTAAGTAATTTACTGTCTTTCATTATTATAAATTCTGCAAGAAAGATGTGGGGAATTCTCTGTGTACATACATGTTAGTTTTCTTGGGATAACGTTTGACTTGTCTTGACAAATTTCTCTTCAGAAAGACTGAATCAATTTTCATTCTCACCAGCATTTTCTTATGGTACTTCCTGGGAGTTATAATTTTTTTAAGCATTGAAAATTTGTTATTCAAAAAATACATCATCGTGATTTTATTTTTAATTTCTTGTTCTGAATTTCTTGAATGAATATATCTGAATGGATATATCGACTAGTGGAAGACATATTTAAATTTTAATGTTAGAAAGTCAAGGTGGCAGAGTAGTATTTATATTTCAATTCCAAATACTCTTTCAATACTTATTCACTTACTAAAGAAAAATTATAACTTTGCACATAATGTAAAAAAATTAAATCAGTCAAGAGTTGTCAATTATTTTCTCAACATCTAATATATAATATTTAGCACAATATGAGGAACAAAAATATTTTATTTAGGGGCGCCTGGGTAGCACAGCAGTTGAGCGTCTGCCTTCGGCTCAGGGCATGATCCCGGTGTTGTGGGATCGAGCCCCACATCAGGCTCTTCCGCTATGAGCCTGCTTCTTCCTCTCCCACTCCCCCTGCTTGTGTTCCCTCTCTTGCTGACTGTCTCTATCTCTGTGAAATAAATAAATAAAATCTTTTAAAAAATTTATTTAACTTATAGTTACTTTCCCCCCAAAGTAATTAAGGGAACTTATGAATGTGCAAATGAAAAAATACAATTTAAGACCCTTCTCCCAAAAAGTTGGCATGTAGTTTGTTCAGCTCTCAGTTCCTGACTTTGAGAAGTAAGACAGCTTTCTGGAGGGTTAGCAAAGAGAATAATTTACCTAGATTCTCTTTGAAATTGTGCAAAGATACAAAAATGTGAACCACTGCCATGTTACCTTAAAAGAGCCCTGACTTTGATGACCAAGATCTGGGATCCGAGCCCAGCCAATTTACTGACTAGCCATGTACGCTCAAGCAAGTCATTGTACCTTTCTGATCCTTAATCTCTTAATCTGCAGAGGGATGTGGGAAATGAGTATATATTGAATACTTGTGCTGGGTGCTTTTGCTAATATAAATGAAATAAATAATTCACTCATGGTTTTATTGCAAGGATTCAATAAAAAAGAATGTAGCAACCATAACTGTTATACCAATGTTATTGTTACCATCATTTTTTTATATTAACAGCCTCCATAAAAACAGCACAGAAAAGTACTGAGAGCAAAGACTTCTAATGTGTTTCTGATACAATGTCATAGGGTGGCTCTGTGGCACAAGGGACAGTGCACTGAACTACAATGCGATATTATAGATTGCTCTCATGAGCTCTGCTTTTCCACTGAGCTGTGAGGCTTGCAGGAGATGTCCAAACACAGTCATGAAAAGGAAATGGGGGTCTTTTTTCATCCACCTTCCAATTTTCTACAGTGTAAAATAGTGGAGGAAGAAGTCTTAAATTCAAATAGAAATTTTAAATCACAAAATTTCATTTCTCAGTTTAAAATGCACAAATTGGGACCTGTTATAAAATTATCCACTTTCGGATTCAATTTGCTTCAAGATGAATGGCTTTTTACTCTTTGATTTTTAGGGTTATTTATATCCTAGATTTATGCCATATAATTCCTTCCTTATTAATAGTGGAAGATTAAAAATCTCTAAAATGTAGCTATTATTAAGTTATTTATACTCTTAAGATTTTATTTACTTCTTTATTTTGAGAGAGAGAGAGGGCGGAGGAGGGATGAGGGAGAAGGGGAGAGAGAATATCAAGCAGACTCACCCTGAGCACACACAGCCCCACACGCGGCTTGATCTCATGACCCTGAGATCATGACCTGAGCTGAAATCAGGAGTCACCTGCTTAACTGACTGAGCCACCCAGATGCCTCTATTTATATTCTTAACAACTTAATATTCCTGATGCAGGCCAGCGCCAAAGACACAGGATGTCTGTATGCCGCAATACACCATCGGCTCATTGCACTTCGGAGCTTCGATAAACAGAAAGGTGTAAATCAAGCTGAAAGCCAGTCAGAAACAATCCTCCAACCATTAAACTGCGAAAGCTGTGATGAGGATGAGGATGATTTCATCCAAGTCACTAAAAATAGATCAGGTAAATAACTTTTCTTAGGTCAGTGGCATAAGAAAGAAATCTGCACAATCCTAATACATGAAATAGATTTTTGTAAGGTGCAACTAATCTCTTTGAAGTGGATGGGAATTAGAGTCCTAGCTCTTTGGGATCAGAAGAAATAGGTTTGGAAATCATTGTCTTCTATATGTGGCCTTCATTAGGATTTTACAAAAGTCATCCTCATTGTGATGCCCATATGTCATTTGCACATAAATTTAATACTATAAAGTCTTACACTGATACACTGAAACTAACCCATTTATTCATATTTCTCTTCACTTGCTCTCATTTTCCTATTATTGCCTATAGTAGAAGAAATTATAAATATAAAGGTAAAAGCACATTACGATGGAGCCCACCAGGCAAATCTGGCTTGAAATACTGAAACTCCTATTTATCTCCTTTTTGGAATTTGACTGCTTTATTCTCAAGGACTTTTTTTGTCTAGGACAAACAGTATTATTTTTTTTTATTGTGTCAGGATTCATGAATTGAGCAAAGTTAAAGTGGGACCAGTAGTTAGCAGATTTTTAGGTTTCAATGCTTGTCCTGATGAGTAGATTTAAAGGTACAAAAAAATTTATTATTATTTTTAGAGAGAAGCAGTGTCAAGGAAATAATAATCCCGGCTTTGTTATTTAAATGGTGCCACGTATTTTCAGTAATAGTTTCATTGAGGCCTGAATTCGGCTCTACAGAGAACTGAGTAACATATTACAAAGACAGTGTGTTAGCAAGCATTTTTCCAACTTTTAATCATTTTGAATCTTAAAGGTAACTTAATCGTACGTAATTTAAGAATCTATCAAAGTATATGTGCAAAACTTGATGAAATATCTTCCCTTGCCTAATACTAAAAATGTAATCAAGAAGAAAAATGCACAAAATATGCAGGTGAGGATTATAAACTGTGTGACTCAGTGAGCCAGAGAACTAAGTGAATGATTTTTCTTGTCTCTATTAAACAAATGGTTTCTTATTCTTTAAAATGTGTGAGATGTATAAATAAAATTATCTTTTATATTGTTTATATTGTCAATGAAATGGGGTCTATTAGAAAATGAACTGTTATCCATTAGAAATGTTAACTCAAAACAGGATTCAATGGTAAAATTCATCAACAACAGTCACACTTAGGAAGTCTATATTTTATTATATTCCATTTTAGGAAAGAGTAATATGCAACTATTTCGTATAAGATGAGAAACAATGGAAATACTGCAAAGTAAATGTCAATCATATGGACCCACCCTTCCTCTGCTATTTTTCCCTTTTCACTTAGTACTTACTCCAGGAGGTGTTGCATACAAATGCTAAACTGTTAGGAAAGCAATAAAAAGTCCATTTTTTTAAAAAAAATTTTGTTGCCTGTGAATTAAGGAAGGGTTTAATTATCTGAAATATCATGTTTAAAATTAGCAACATTTCCAACTATTACGTATAAAATGTATATTCTATATATTGCATTTCCTCACAGTAAGCATATTCATGTGTTTGATATTAAATCTAATCTGAATATAACATTTTATAATATTTTAAATTTATATCACAGATCCTTCTAGGTGGACCCACAGACAGTCGGTTGCCTGTTCATGAGCGCTATCTACTATAAACGTGACAACATCTACAAAAAGATTGGTCACCTTACCGAAAACACTAAGCCATCCTAACTAAATGAGAAGATCCTATTCATTCCTTGAAGAGTTTTTATAGCAAAGTTCACGAAAGATAATCTGTTGCAATTAAGATTTTTCTCTTATATAGTCTAATAATTGCAAGGTTTTACATTCTGATTATTGTGGAGAAAATGACAGAATTTAAGAAATACGTGGACTTTGGAAGTTCAAAATTTATCATTTTTGAAGAAGCTAATTTAGAATAGGATTTGATAATTTGGACTATTCATCACATTGGTGGCTATAATAGTCAAAATAAATTGCTGGATTTGATAAATATCCAACTAAAATATTTTTTCAGTCGTACATTGTCTGGTCATAAAACAAATATTTTACAAGATTTCCAGTCATTTCTTCCAAAGCACTATCACTGCATGCTAACATTTCAAGAAGTCATGTTTCTCTTCTGGGAAATGTGTATTTTCATTGAACCTTTGGATTTACTAATACTATGAGATTATACATTCATGGTATGAATTCCTTTAAAGATAGTATTGTTCTTAGACCTGTATCCATTGTACCTTGTATATGCTTGACTCCAGTTCAGCTTCCAATAGTTGTTGAAGGGACGAACAAGAACATTAACTATGTAACAAAACAGTAAGTATCCAAAAAGTAAAATATGTTAACTTGTTCTTTGCTTTATGTAATTAAATTGTCATTAATATTCTAACGGGTGTAGCTGTATAGAGACCTTTTTAAAAAACAAATACATTCATATATACCCAAATGAATTTTTTTCTTCAATGCCATTATTGTGGTAGACTGTAATAATTTCACCAACTGTGCAAAAAGGTTTTGATGCTCCTCTTTTGAGATTTGCCTCAGAACACTTTATGAGTTACACAAAAAATTAGTGCTTCTAGCCATATTTCATTTTTCCAATCCAGTTTGATCATCTCATGACTTCAAAATGACTTTTGATTGTGATTCCTAAATATTCCCCTGTGAGAGACATCTTAGTCTTCTCAGGGTGTCATAACAAAATAGCACACCGTGCAGCTTCAACAGTATAAATTCATTTCTCCCAGTTCCAGAGGCTGAGAAGTCGAAGATCAAAGGGTCAACAAAATGGGTTTATTCTGAGGCCTCTGCTCTTGGTTGTAGGCTGCTGCCATTGCCTCCCTCGAGTGTTCACAGGACCTCTTTGTGGGGGCCCAGGCAGAGAGAGAGCAAGCTCCCTAGTGTCTCTTCCCATAAGGGCGCTAATTAGACCATTAGACCAGGGCCCTGCCCCCATAAACTTATCTAACTCTAATTACCCCCAAAGCCCCATCTCCAAATTCCATCACATTGGGGGTTAGGGCTTCAACATATACATTTGGGGGAGAACATAAACATTCAGTCCATAACTAGGGAATAGGATTTATAATTCCAAAATGATTGCTGAAAATTTTTTGAACAATGACAACACATTAGGAATAATGGATCTAACTTCACTAAATGCTACTTTGAAGAACAATATTCATTTGGATATATACATGCGAATACACATTTTTTTAAGTTACATTATTTTGCTACAGTACCTTTTATAGTAATAAAAGCAATTATTTAGATATAGATAGATAGATTCATACATACACACATACACATAGATATAGTAAAACCCAAGCTAATGCCTGATAGTTTGGCATATGAAAGTTCAATTAACTCTTTTAGACTCTAAGTATATAAATTGTTCAGAGTTTTGCTCTTTCCCTATAACTTAGTAAAATTTAGCTACTAAGAGAGGCTCATTCATTCTAGTGACTATAGAAGAAATATAACAACATTCTAAATTAAGCAATGATTCAGGAAATGGAAAAGAAAAATTAATGTGAGAGAGGAATAGAGAAAGGTTAGAAGAAAAAAAATCAAAGACTAGCTCTAGCATAAAAGGAAGAATAAAAACAATGGGAAAACAAAAGTTTAAAGTTTGGGTTTTTTAACCCCCAAAAATGCCTCTGATGCAGAACACAGTCAGTGGAAAATTTTCTTTAGAAGTGAAAATAAACAGAAAGACATCTGGAGAAGAAATTAGAGTTGGTTCTCTTTTCCTGTAAGATCTTAGCTGATATGGTAACATTGTGATTGCACTGAATTGCTAAAGTAAAGCAGAGAACAGAGATCTTGATCTTCCTGACATGTTCATTCTTGTGCTCACTTTAGGGTGGAGATAAAGCAATATTTTCTCAATCCCTCAAATATTTTAATATCATTTGAATTCATTCTTTCTTTCTTTGATTTTCCTTGTACTTCTCTGAATATACCAAGCAAAAAAAAAAAAAAATTAGACTACTTTAATTACTTACCTACACATTAATGTCAGTGCAACAGAATAAAAATAGAATATCAGGAAGGCAGAGAGAAAAAGTGAAAAATTCTGGATTATTACATGGTTACCAACAGCAGAAACATGATATTCAGCTTATGACTTTTAAACCATTTTCTATCCACTCTACTATTTCTTCTTACAATCTTTGTGCAAATATTTAGTAATATTTTGGAGGGGATAATAGAAGTAGAAACATCTTCTAGTTTTTCTTTGTCCTATATCTTCATCTAACCTTCTTCTTTTTGGCTTTTCTACATATGTTGACCTTTCTGTAAGGTGAAGAGATCATATACAATGATAATCATTTTCATAAGTTATTAGGTAGATGATTTCAAAGCATACATCTTAGATTTTGATAGAAGCTGCTTTTTGTCAAAATTTACTTAAATATTTCCCAAATACACTAGATATATATTTAATATGATATCTAATTATATATCTTATATTCAAGTAACCTTAACATTCTTCTCTTTCAACAGGACTTTAGACTCTACCAAGTTATTCAGCTTAATTATGGACCATCAAAATATTCTCTCTTAAAATATTATTTTACATCCATTACTGTCAAAGCCAGGAATCCTTTGACCTTGCAAGGATTAATATCCTATACAAGTCTTAGAATATGTCATTTAAAAAAAGGGTGTGTGTGTATCTTTCATAGAGTCACAATGTACATGAAATGGGTTGGAAGGATACATCTTAACCTTTGTAAATCCTCAAATTGTGAATATCACAATGATATATAACCTTTCCCACAAAATGTTGAGAACAAATAAGCTTCTTGAGATGTGGTTACCAGGTGGTTGGATAAGCTCACTTACTAGAAAAGTGTATCAGCTCTGCTAGAGATGGGGTTTGAGTTTTTGAAACTCGGTAACATTACAGATTGTTTTAGTAGTTTGAGGGTTTTGAAACTCGTATTAAATCCATGAGTGCAAGCACTTCTGTTTGTTTTGCAACGGACAAATCACACCCACAGTACTGCATGATTTTTGACATCAGACTTGGAGTGGACAAACTGGAATACATGAACACATTTAAAGTTTCTAAGATGATATTTGGAAACTGTGGCATTGGAGAAGTTATTGAAATAACTGGCAAATGTGTAGCCTAATAAAGACTTGATGAAATAGTTTTCAAACAATTAGAAGTTTGCCAAAACTTCTTAATTTCTGCCAAGCTAGTGGATATAAAAGACTATTTCAGTGAAATTACCTTAATTTGTATTTTTCTTGTGCTTGTTTCTTCTAAGAAATTCCTGTTCATAATCTTTGCAAACCTAAGCATGCCATTTTCCTCTTTTAGTGGCTTCTTAGCATATACAGGATAAAAGCCAAGTTTCTAAGCATGGATATAACACTTTCCATGTCTTTCCCCAATCTTCCTGCCTAGCCTCACTTCCCACTGTGGCCTGCCTCCCTCTAAATTCTCTAGCAATTCAAAACTGCTATTTCATTGCTTCATACTTTTGCTCATGCTGTTTTCTCTGTGGAAATCCTTATGATAACAAGGTGTTGGAATAGTGAGAAGAGAAAGGACCTTGAGGATGTTCAAATTATACATGAGTAACTCACACCCCGCGGAAGTTAAGAGTTGTGCTTAAATTTCCACTGCAAGTCACTACTAGCACCTGCCATGAGGCAAAGTTCCTGACCAGAAGGGATCAGTGACCTACTAAAAGTAGACATCAGCTTTCATTGTGTTATTTCCTATTCTAATATACTACCTGGCACACAGTAGGGACTCCATAAATATTCAGTGAACCCATGAATGAATGTTGTTGGTGGCGGCTAGCTGAAAAGAAGAGTCCAGATTCAGGATCAATTTGGGCTTGACAGAACCTTAGTATCACTGTAGTTCAACACCCTCATTTTATAGATGGGGAATCTGAGGCCCAGAAAGATGAACTGACCTGCCCAAAGTCCACAGGCTAGTTATTGATAATGCTAGGACTATGAAGAAGCAAAGGGGGCGCCCAAGCAAGTGGATATAAGGAGCAGGAAGGATGAACAGTAGGACATGGATTGCCTTTTGATTCTCCCCTTGTAATGGGAGAGTTTTCTTCCACTTCCATTAGTACTAAGTCAACCCAGGGCCATGTGTAACTATTCCAGTAGCGCCGAGTCTCCTTCCTCCTCTTACCTCCCAATCCGCTCAACAGTTCCAAGCCAGATAAACAGTCATCTTTGTTTTCAGAACTCACTTCTTTCCAGTTAAGAGCCTTCAAAAGGCTAACTACCGTCAATAGAATGAGGTCCAAATTACTAACATTCTTCTTACCTTTCTCTGTTGACCTATCTACCTTTTCAATCGTATCTCCCCATCTAGAAATGCTCCACTTGGCCAGATTCCTCTACCCATTACCCTCTAATTTCCTCAAAGTCTACCTGTCTTTCTCCCGTTGGGCTGATAGTTTTTTGGTTGTCTGCAGGGGCTAAAACTTGTGCAGTTCCACAAGGCGCCATGCTGAAATGGGCCAGGCACTCTGCTTACTGCGGTCTTGCAATTCTTAATAATTTCTGAGCAAGAAGCTCTGCATTTTCATTTTGCACTAGGCCGCACAAGTTGTGCAGATGGTCCTTGGTCGGTCTCCTTGGCCCCTAGCCCAGCATTGGTTATATCGGCCATCCGACTAGACTTGGTTAAATGAAGGAATAAAGAACCTAGTCTTGTGCGCGATACTGAAAGGGTCTATTTTTATATGGGCCGATAGTGCAATAATGAAACCCAAGGGAGGAGGGGCCCAGAGACACCTGCTCTCCCGCCAGGCGCTCGAAACCCCACCCGCAGCCCCCGCGCAGCTTCAGACCGGTTCCAGCTGGATTCCTAGGGCAGCTCAATCGCCAAATAGAATTCCAGCCCTTCCTTCGGCCGCAGCCAATCCCCGCCGCTCCTCGGGCTCCGAAACCGCAGCTGGCTCTGATTGGCCCACAGAGTTGGGGGCGGACGGGTGGGTTTGGTGCCCACCCAGGAAAGGGGGTGGAGCCGGGTGTGGGCCCCCGGGAGGCGAAGCGGCCACTGCGCAGGCGTGGATGGAAACGGATACACAAACAAACAAAACCCACCATCCTGAGGCCTCTAGCTCTTCCCCGCCCACCTTTCTCGGGCTTCGTCTCTCCCGCCTCCCAGTCGCCCGGCTTTCCCCGCCCCCGCCAACGTCTGGGCACGTCCCCCTCGCGGCGCGAGCCACGCACGGCGGTGCACTTAACCTCTCCCCGCCCGGCGCGGAGTTAGAGGCCGGGGCGGCGCGGGCGGCGCGCACTGCTGGTGGCGGGGAGTGGAGGCGAGAGCCCGGGCCTGCAGCCCCGCCGGGCGGAGGATGACTTGCTACCGAGGCTTCCTGCTGGGCAGCTGTCGGCGTGTGGCGGGCGGCCGGGCGGCGGTGCTGAGGGGGCCGGGCGCGGGAGGCCCCGCCGCGCGGCCGCGGCTCTGCGGTGACGGCGGCGGCCGGCGGCACCTGGGGCAGGGGCAGCCGCGCGAGCTGGCGGGCTGTGGCAGCCGCCCTGACGGCGGCTTCCGCCCGTCGCGGGTGGTGGTGGTGGCCAAAACCACCCGGTACGAGTTCGAGCAGCAGCGGTACCGTTACGCGGAGCTCTCGGAGGAGGATCTGAAGCAGCTGGTGGGTCCCGGCGGCCCCCGCTCCTCGTTGTGTGTGGGCTCGGCCCCCGTTCACTCCCAGGCTCGGCCGCGGCTTTGTGGTGTGGCGAGACCTCTCGGGACCACCCTTCTTCCTGGGCGCCCTAGATGCCCTGCCTTCCCGGCTCGATGACCTCCACTCCCTCTGGCTTCGCTCGTAGACACCCCCACCGCCGCGCTCTGTGTTTGTGTGTGTCGAGAGGGAGAGGGAGGGAGGGAGGGAAGGAGAGAGTCACTGTTACTGTAGAGACCCCCCCCCCCCCAAGATGGGGGAGGAAGACTTGGATGGGGTACAGGAGCTCCCAGTGGGAAGGGTTTGGGGATTCATTTGTGCCCTCGCTTGCCCCACCCCCTATTCTCCCTTTTGAGAATAGCAACAACAGCCCCGAGAAAGGTGGGCGGGTGGCTGAGGTCTGGACGCTCTGGAAACAGATCCTTAAGCCTCTCTGAGAAAAGGGGCTCCGGGGCGTCGCTGCGGAAGGTGGGAGAGAGGGCTAAGGTACCGCGGACACACCCCCTTTTACTCTGCAGGACTGCGAGGCCTGGGATACTCCGGAAAGCCAGTCTGGGTGAGCCTTTTCCGTGATGGAACGTTGTCGTCAGTCAGGGTTCTAGCAGTTTGTTTTAAAAGCGCACGTGTTTTGAGTTCAGGGGATAGCAAGGGGGAAAATCTGACTTTGAATATATGCTATTAAATAGAAAGGGCAAGATAGAGGGCAGGTAAACTTGGTAATTATGAAATAAAAAGCCTACGTCCATACCGTAGCAGTATCTCTACAATAGACTCTATTTAGTACAGATACTAATATCTTTGCAAAAGTATATAAATGCATCCAAGAAAAAAACCCCGAATATCCCTGTCTTCCCTCTCCTTTTGAGACTTCTGATCCCGTGCTTCCTGCCCACCAACTTTAGGAAAAGGAGAGTGACGATGCTACTATGAACAATGTGGAAATCTCTAATTGTTGATATCGTGCACCAAAAAGCTTTGGAATTACATGCCTATAACCAAATCTTGTAGAATTCTGTACAGGAGTAGACACCCTGTTTTAAACTTTTGGTATGGTTTGTAATCTTCAGATTTGTTTGTAATGTTTTGTACAGGTATCAAAATGAAGTTGTAAATCATGTCTGCTTAAGTACTGAATCTATTTTCAGCATTAAACTTGTTGATTCTTTAATGAGTTAATTGAGGGCCCCTGCTTTCATTAGATGGAATTGCTAGGTGCAGGTTTGTTTTCTTTCCTTTAGTGTTTGAAGATGTAGCAGTTTATAGAAAACCAATCAGTTTGAGTAGGAAGTTGGAGTAGTTTTGTCAGGGAGCGAAATTGGGGGTGAGCCAGGGAATAATAATTCAGAAGCAAGCACATCATTTCTGTGTTGGGAAAGAGGTGTGTTCCTTGGATTGTACTCTCAATTTTGCAAGAATTTTTTAGAAATTGTCAAATATATGTATAGATATGTTCTTTATACAATTTTATGAAAACCTCTCAGAACAATTTAAAATAGTACACTCCATTGGCCTATTTGGAGTGTGGGATTGGGAGTTAGGATCTTGGGGTCCTAGGCCCAGTTCTGTGTGGTTAACTTCCTAGGGGTCTTTTTAACTTCTCTGGGCCTTATGTGTGACAATGATACCTTTTCGTTGTACTGTCGGGTTTTCAAAGTGCTTTTGCCTAGTTCAGTATGTGAAATAGTAAGGTTGGACTACTAGATAGCTTCCAAGGCCTTTTTTAGTGCTGGCGTTTTGAAACTCTGGATAACTTTTCAAGGCCTCAAGAAAATGAGTGTCCTCTGAGTTAGGTTAATTCTGGGACCTCTGAACTAGATTGCCACTAATCAAAAGTTTTAAAATGTAGGCAAATCAATAAGTCTTTAGAAATTGAACTACCTAGTGTACCCACTCTGAGTATCTAAGGAGAAATCTCTAATAGGTAAATATTTGTCTTTGGCTGGGTAATGCTGTTTGGGAGAAGAAAACTTTGAGTTAAAACTTCCGTACTGTAGAACACATGGTTTTGTAATGGCAAGGCAGTGAAACAGTTGTTGTCATTTCAATTACATTTCATTGGATTAGCTCCTTCCTGATTTGAGTTTGTTTTACCATTTATATTAAAGCCAGTATTAAGAATGGAATAGCCTTAGGTGGAGTCCATGCCGAAGAATACTGAGCTGTGTAAAGTAGCTCTAAAATGGGATTCTGCGGTACTACTGATAAGCTGGTTGATATTGTTTGCTATTTTGCTGGGGTAAAAGATACCAAGACCTATGAATCATGTGAATTGGGAATAAAAGAAAGTGGCCATGGGCTTACTTTAGTCTTTGGCACCATACCTCTTGTCTGTAGTGTCCCGGTAACCTGAAGTTTTAGGTCAGAGGGTTCTCTTCTTTTGTGCAGGTGGTGGTTTTGTTGCAGAATAGGTCTCTGTTAGGTTATTTGTTAAAATGCAAATAGAAGATGAAGGATGAAGTGTCAGTGTAATTTTATACCGTCAGCCCTTATGGTGTTCTCACTTTGTAGAAACTTAAACAAATAGAGGAAATACGTCTTAGTTGTTAAAGCATGTACAGAGTACGTTTCTTTTTTTTTTTTTTTTTTTAAGATTTTATTTTTATTTATGTGACAGAGAGACAGCCAGCGAGAGAGGGAACAGAGCAGGTGAGTGAGAGAGGAAGAAGCAGGCTCCTAGCAGAGGAGCCCGATGTGGGACTCGATCCCGGAACACCGGGATCACGCCCTGAGCCGAAGGCAGACGCTTAACGACTGCGCTACCCAGGCGCCCCAGAGTACGTTTCTATCTTTCAAAGTTGGTCCAAGTCTGACTTCCAATTACTCTTTCATATTGGTTGCATTGCTTTATTTTTAAATCTTGCAGTAATGTTCCCTGTGAATTTCTAGGAAGGTGTACTGGCTCATTACCTTGCAAGGGCTAATTAAACTATTATTACGATTTACTTACATCATAAGAGATGCAGCTGTTGGCAGATGTGGATTTTTTTTATTAATAGGGTCCATGGTACTCAACAAATTTAGATCTTTAGGTGAATCCAAGCTGATTGGAAAGGGTTTTGACATTGTAAACATGCCTTATTGGCCCAAGAGTAGGTTTTATTTAAAAATATTTTAGTGTATACCAAATAAGATATGAACTGTTTCCACTCTTCTCTCCCTCCACCCCAACCCCAGAAGCAACTTCTTTAATGGTTGCCATTTTTAGGTTGGTTTCTTTCTTTTCCTTCCTTCCTTCCTTCCTTCCTTCCTTCCTTCCTTCCTTCCTTCCTTCCTTCCTTCTTTAATCATCTTTATAATGGGATAGAAAATTTCATTTAGTAGTGCCTCTGTTACTGGATTAAGTTCTTCCTGGTTACCGCCTTCTCAGCATGTTTAGGACATGTAGCACCTTGGATTTTGTTTCCCTTACCGCGTGTCCTGAAAATGATGGTGTAGCTTAGGCTATAGTTCTTGGGCAGATACTTTTGCCACATGGTGTGCAATGAGTGCAGTGTATATGAGTATTTATCAAATTAAAGAATATGATCTGGAGTATTTCCAGGGCCTTCTAACAGAATCTCACTTCTTTCACATCTTTCAGAAATAGGCACCAGAGTCGTCTATCTAAAGTGAACATCTGGCCACTTTATTCCTCTGCTTAGAACTTCTCAAAAGCTTCCTCCCCATAAACCTGTAGAATCACCTAGGAAATTTGTTAAAATGAGGGTGCCTGAACCTTAGCACCCCAAGATTCTGATTCAGTTTGTGGAGACTTCAGTCTCTGCCTTTCTGAACCATACCCTTAAGTTTGCTAGCTCTGTCCAGGGATCTGCATTTTTTTTAATGTTTTTTTTATTATGTTAGTCACCATACAGTACATCCCTGGTTTCTGATGCGAAGTTCGATGATTCATTAGTTGCGTATAACACCCAGTGCACCATGCAATACGTGCCCTCCTTACTACCCATCACCAGTCTATCCCATTTCCCCACCCCCTCCCCTCTGAGGCCCTCAGTTTGTTTCTCAGAGTCCATAGTCTCTCATGCTTCATTCCCCCTTCTGGTTACCCCCCCCTTTCTTTATCCCTTTCTTCCCCTACCGATCTTCCTAGTTCTTTTGTTCCATAGATGAGAGAAATCATATGATAATTGTCTTTCTCTGCTTGACTTATTTCACTTAGCATTATCTCCTCCAGTGCCGTCCATGTTGCAGCAAATGTTGAGAACTCGTTCTGATGGCTGAGTAATATTCCATTGTATATATGGACCACAGCTTCTTAATCCAGTCATCTGTTGAAGGGCATCTCGGCTCCTTCCACGATTTAGCTATTGTGGACAATGCTGCTGTGAACATTGGGGTGCATATGGCCCATCTCTTCACTACGTCTGTATCTTTGGGGTAAACACCCAGTAGTGCAATGGCTGGGTCATAGGGTAGCTCAATGTTTAACTTTTTAAGGGACCTCCACACTGTTTTCCAGAGTGGGATCTGCATTTTTAACCAGCTCTCCAGGTTGGAAGTGGTCCCCAGATCACACTTTGAGTGTGATACAGCAGTGTATGGGAACCATCATGATCCTTACTTAGTATGCCAAACAAGGCCCTTCATGAACTGGCTCCTGTTTACCCCTTGAACTTCATTTCTGATCAATTTTTGTCTTGTGTTTCATTTTCCATTAATTTCAAACTGCTTTTATTTTCATTAGGTTGTGTGCTGATTTAATTTTATTTACTTATGGATCAGTAGTGCATTAAAATGGTTCAAAATGTAAAAGATACAGAAGGGTGTACAATGAAAAATCTTTCTTTTATTCTTGTCACTGGGCACACAGTTTTTGTCCCTGGAAGTAGCCAGTGTTATCAGTTTCTTGTTTTTCCTTCCAGAAATAATCTATACATACAATCAGCACAGTGAAATATTTTTCTTTGTCCCATCCCTTTTTACTTAGTGATAACATACTATTTAAGCTGTTCTGCAGCTTATTCTTTCTTAAAATAGTATGTGTAGTATTCCATTGTGTGCATGTCTTAATTTATGAAAATATATTCTGTAATGAATAACATTTATGTTAATTTATTTGCGTGTGACTCAAGCTTGAGGATAAATACCTAAAGGTAGAATTGCTGAGTCAAAAGGCATGTGCATTTGAATTTTTATTATTATTTTTTTTATTTTTTATTTTTTTAAGATTTTATTTATTTATTTGACAGAGATAGAGACAGCCAGCGAGAGAGGGAACACAAGCAGGGGGAGTGGGAGAGGAAGAAGCAGGCTCCCAGCGGAGGAGCCCGATGTGGGGCTCGATCCCAGAACGCCGGGATCACGCCCTGAGCCGAAGGCAGACGCTTAACCGCTGTGCCACCCAGGCGCCCCGGGAATTTTTAATAGGTATTACCAAATTGCTTCCCTTAGAGGCTGTACCAACGTATACCTTCACCACAGTGGGTGAAAGGTGTCCCCCCCCCCCCCACCCCAATAAGCAGTTTATCACATTTTGGGAGTCTTACCAAGCTGGTAGGTGAAAATGGTATTTCAGGATGGTTTGATTTGCATCTGTCAGTGTCTTTACTTCTTCTGCAGCCTCTTTTACTTTGAAGGTTTCTCCTTCCTCTAGCCAATCCCTAGCCTTCCTTTGAGGTCAAGCTCCAGACATTACTTCCACAGGAAGCCTTCCTTGGTAACGTTGCTGTGCCCCTCTCTGGCTACCGAGGTTGTGTTTGGTGTTTTTCACTGTATCTTCCTGATACTTACGTATTTGAGCTTTCCACCTTTGAGTATAATCTGATTATTTTCTTCTCTAGACTTGAGGACAAGGACCTCCTCATCGTATCATCCTCTCTACCTTCCCATCCCCACCAAAAAGGTTTCTGACTTTTTAAAAATCAGTTTTAGTTCTTTTCTCTTGGAGGCTTCCAGTCCAGAGCCTTATTTCCAGCTATCTTTCTTCCAAAAGATTTTAGCTGCTGAAAGCTTAAGGTTGAGGTTACCAACATGAGTTCCCCAAAAGAGTTTCATGGATAAATATGTTTGAGAAACATAAACCTAAACAAAACAGGATTTTTATTTGATGATGGGATCTGGCAGGGGGCAGAAAAACATGTTAAATTTTGTGGAATACAACTTGGAAAACTTGGAAAAAAGGCTTATGGTATATTCCCTTCCATAAATATTTGCAGTTAAATAGAGTCCTGAAGATGTAAAAGGGTTGAATATTACAGTAGCTGAAATTCTACCATTAACGTAATCATTGACCAATGTGCTTTAGAGCCCTGATTTTCGCTCTTCACTGTATCAGGGTTATCAGGGGGAGATTTTAGAAACTATATATATGTGGCCAGCCTTCAGACTGTAAATAACATAATTTCTTACTGTGATCACTTTTCCTATATTTTTAATTATATGAATTATGTTTTGAGTAAAAAAAGTATCAATGCACATTAATATCTTCTCAGCTAGTAAAGTGTAAGTTCACTTTATTTTTCACTATCAGTAATCTTTGTTAATATGTAACAGAAATGTGTATTTCAGAATATCAGCAAGTGTGCGGGTTATTTCATGCCTTAGCAGAGTTCATTGTATATGATGTGGATTGTGCAGGAAATTCAACCAACCTCTGTAAGACATTTGTGTTCAAGGAGAGGTTAGCTAATTGGCTCTCTTCTTCCTAACTGAAAGTTGGTAGAATTAGGACAGAGGAACAGACTAGGTCTTGGCCTGTGTAGCTTAATCATTAAAATTGAGGCTTAGTGCCCTGAGTATTTACAGTTCTCAAGCAGGAGTGAAATATATAGCTAACTTAGGAATGTTAGGAGTCTGTAGTGGGCAAGTCCTAGATTAAGAGCAGGAGATAGAATTTTGATCCTGGCACCAGTCTATTAGCTTTATAAACTTGAGCAAGTAACCTAAGCTCTCTCTATTTATCAGCCTCTTTGACTTTGAAATAGGTGTAATAATGTCTGCTTTTCCTTGCTTACATAATTTTTAGGAAGATCAAATTAATCTATAATTTACATAATTTAAAGCAGCATAATTCTGATTTTTCAGCCACAATGATCATTATGTAAATGCCACTATTATTTACTAAATTATGTACCTAAAATGGTACTACTTTGGGCACTTCAGAGTAGGTTCCTTTATAAAATAGACCGCTAAAGGAACTGAAGATTTGTTCAATTTAACTCTTGCTTATGTAGTTTTTATTGTTGTTTTTAAGCCAATCTCTTGGAGGAAGTGACAGTTTTGAATTTCTTTACTTTCTTTTAAGAGGTATTTTTGTAGTGGAGAAAATAATAAAAACTATGATCTTTAAAAGTACAAGCTTACAGTGTCACTGTTGCCAACATTCATGAACTTTGTTGGTTAATTTGTTTAAAGAGTCACTTTTGAATATTGGTCAACACATTCATTGAGCACTTGCTAAGTGGGCATCCTGCTAGGTTCTGGGGAGCCATAGGTGATTAAAAAGGGTTCCCAGGGCGCCTGGGTGGCTCAGTCGGTTAAGCGTCTGCCTTCGGCTCAGGTCATGATCCCAGGGTACTGGGATCGAGTCCCACATTAGGCTTCCTGCTCCGTGGGGAGCCTGCTTCTCCCCCTCTCTCTGCCTGCCACTCTGCCTGCTTGTGCTCTCTGTCAAATAAATAAAATCTTAAAAAATAAAAATAAAAAAATAAAAAGGGTTCCCAAATGTTTGGAGAAAATATATTAAATTGTGTTATAACTGTTTATAAGTAGTCTATGGGAATACAGAGAAGGGAGAGAAAAATTTGGGAAAGGGCAAGAATGAAAGGGAAAAAGAAGACCTTTGAATTTTTTCAACTTTTAAGTAGACTTTCTAGTGATCTTTTTAAAGTTTAGATTTTCAGTTATGAAATATTTTTGCCACATTGAAAGCTTTCAAAATAGACACCTATATCTCCAGCTACTGAGCCTTAACAGATATAATATTTGCCACATTTGCTTGAAATATTTTTAAAGGAAATGTTATAATTAAAGGCCTGCCCTTCCACCTTTTCCCCCTCCCTGTGTCCCTAGAGGTAACCTCTAGCCTGCAGCTGTTATATGTATGTGTATGCACATATGTATACACAAATGTATCTTTCTCATGCCTGTGTTATACATAATATGACCATGTCCATAAAAAGTACACTATTTTGTGTGTCTTAAAAAAGTTACATCAATAATACATTCTTTAGACTGTGCGCCTGTTCTTTAGAAATTTGCTTTTCTTACTATTGGTTTTGAAACTTATTTGGTATGTGTTAATTCACTTTAAGTGCCATCTAGTATTACATTGTTTGGATAATTAGGTTTCCAGTTTTTTTAATTAAAAAATGCAATTAGAATACAAATAATATTTCCATAAGCATTGAATAGCTCCCCTATGCTGTCATTAGTACTTGGTAGACTTTTACATTTTTACCAATGTGATGAGCGTGAAATGATATCTTTTAAGTTCAGGATAGTTTGATTAAATATTAAAGAATAAGGAAGAATTTACATGTGAATGGGAGAGAGCCGTACTAGCAAGACAGGGGGAAGTTAATCTTTTTGCCAACAAAAAGAACTTAAATGTTTTTGATTGTAATCCACAGTCAGAAAAATTTTACATCATGACTAAGTACATATGCTCATATTTGAAATAAAAGATAACATGAAACAACTGAGCTAGTTACATGTAGTAGAGTTGTTTTTTTTCTTAATATGGGTCGTGATCAGTAAATTGATGTGACAACCATTTTAAGGGCAGTTTGGAAATCATTGCTCAAGAATACGGATATAGAAGCTAAATAGGTAGGCCGGACCTTATAAAGGTATTAAATGTCACGTGCAGGAGTTGGCTTTATGTCCTAGTAATTTTCAGTCGTTTTTAGCAGGAGAATACAACTGTCAGTCCTACTCTCTATCCCCACAAGAGTGGAGTGAAGGGTGAATTTTTCTGAGACGTTAGCATTCTGGGGCTAGTATAAAGGCAGGCTTCTGATAGTGGTGGTTAGGTTGGCGGAATGGGAAATAAAGACTGAAGGAAGTAGTTAGCAGTGTTGGAGGCGGGCTATTACATGAGACCAGCTAAGTTGATGTTGTCCAGAAGTCAGGCGGTGGCAGCATGAATGTGAGGGACAGATGGGAGAAGCAGCTTACAGGTATATTTACTGTACTTTGCCACTGACCGGCAATGGAGATTGAGTGTGAGGGAAGAATAAAGGGGACACCTGGGTTTATTCTGTTGATTATATAAATATAAGTATTATTAACTGATATATGAGACTGGGAAGAGCAAATTTGAAGGAGGAATATGTCATCAGATTTGGATGGTTTTGGGGAGAGGTACTTGATCTACCAGTGGGGGGATTTAATGTAGGCCTTTGAAGATTTGGGCCTTTAGCTCAAGAGAATGGCGTGAGTTGACAGTATGTATTTCATAGTTACTGGTGCGTACTTGAGAGATCAAGTCCCTGGAGTGGGGAGATAAGGAAAATGAAGTGGGAGCAGATAAGTTAAAGATGGAACCTGAGCAATCCCAACATATGAAGGAGTAGGTAAACAGAATAAAAAGAGGAGGGGCGCTTGGGTAACGCAGTTGTTAAGCGTCTGCCTTCGGCTCAGGGCGTGATCCCGGGGTTCCAGGATCGAGCCCCACATGGGGCTCCTCCGCTGGGAGCCTGCTTCTTCCTCTCCCACTCCCTCTGCTTGTGTTCCCTCTCTTGCTGGCTGTCTCTCCGTCAAATAAATAAATAAAATCTTAAAAAAAAAAAAATGCAGAAGCAGAAAGAGAATGATGGAGAAAGTAAAGTTAAGCACCTAGGAGAAAGGAGAGTGAAACTGAAATGATCCCAGATAAATGCCAAATATAGCTAAAGAAATACTTAGTTTTCACTGTACCAGGCCTGATCATGCTGGGTGGAATAGTTTACTTTCTAGCTGTTGACTAGGTGTTACTAATCATTTTAAGGCGATTCTTCCTGTATGTTTACACTTAACATTTATTGTACCATTTAGTTAAGCGGGTATGCTTTTAGGAGTGCTTAGGGGCGCCTGGGTGGCTCAGTCATTAAGCGTCTGCCTTCGGCTCAGGGCGTGATCCCAGCGTTCTGGGATCGAGCCCCACATCAGACTCCTCCGCTAGGAGCCTGCTTCTTCCTCTCCCACTCCCCCTGCTTGTGTTCCCTCTCTCGCTGGCTGTCTCTCTCTCTGTCAAATATATAAATAAAATCTTTAAAAAAAATGCTTAAATTATGAATCGTGAGTTTTATGTACCAAATTGTCATTGTTTCAGAAAGTTTGTGCATTTCTTACGTGTTAAATTTAAAAAGACCTATTTCCTTCCCTTATTGAGCTTTCATGTGAATTAGTACATAGAGTACAAAGTAGTAACATTCAACTGACTAGTAAAACAAGTCTTAAACATTTGTATTTGTAATAAACTCAAGTAAAAATATCTATGATATTTTAATAAAAGTGGTTGGATCATTTAGGAAATAGCCTATCACATCTAACTTTAAAGTAGGCAAATTTTTGTTGGTTCAGAATCAAGTAAAACCGTACTAACCATCTCTCAGTAATACGGATCAAGTAAATATCTATGCATATAGATCTTTCACAGAAAGCCTTGAAGCTAGAGACCCCAGGGAGAGAGTAGAGATGAAGAGCATCCTGATCCATATTTACTGAGAGATGGTTAGTACGGTTTTAATTTGTAATTGGATAATGATAGTATAATAATCTGAATGCTAATGCTATGTTCATTTATATTCAGAAATTCTCTTAAAACAGTTTTTCAAACCTGTTTTTTTTTTTTAATTAAAGTAAATGAAGGATTATCTAATTATGACCTTGGTCACTGCTTTCCTTTAAAAAAATATTTTTGATGTTGGTATGGTCTAAATATGAAGCTTATGTCTAGGTGTCAAAGTGTTGTACAGATGATGAGATCTAGTGTGTCTTTGTGAGTTAACATCTATATATTAATTATCAAATAGCCAAATGTGTCCTGACCTCCTCTCTTGATTGCCCTTAGATTATAGAGTGAGGGCAAAACTATTTTAAAACTCTTGACCCCGTATTCATAAACCAAAGACTGGAAAGGTAGATATCAAAATATTAACATAAACTGTTCTGGGACAATAAGATTATATTTATTTTAAATTTTCTTTATGTATCTTCCATGTTTTGTTATAAATTTTTTTAAAAGATAAAATACATATTAAGGATGCTATCTAAAATTTGGTTTTACTTTATTGTTCAGTAATAATCTAAAACAAAAGAATATACTTAAGATTGTCTTTTGGACAGGTACTTGAAAAACTGATACTGTGTCATTAAGAGGCAGGGTATAAGGGAAGTTGGAGAAGGAAAGAAAATAACGTTTTTTAATTCTCACATTCATTCTACTGGACATATTTCCTAGTTGATTAAACGGATGTGAACTTCTCTCTCAACATTTTACTTTATGGATTATTTCGAAGACATATACTTTAAAAGGAGAATAGTAATGGTAAAATAGTGACATTGTAAAAATGTCACTCCAATGGACTGGGAAAGATAATTCTTGAAGGATATATGTCTTTATATCTAAGAGTTACCCAATTTCAGGGAGCTAACCCAGCCTTTGTTTGGATTGCGTGGGGTAAATTCCAAATAGAGTTCATAAATGTGAATAGAAGAGAGCTGCAAATCCAAGTGGAACAAAGGTCATCTAGCTGCCTTCTAAAATACTAGTTTAGCTTTGGTCTTCAAGTAGCCACATGTGATGTGTTAAAAATCCATTAAAAAAACCCTCAAGTTGAAAAATAAGCAAATTTTGAGATTCTGTTAACTACATGATTCAGGAAACTTAATGCTGCTGTATTTGGTATTGAAACCAAATTATGATTTTCTGAAATCAGACTTTCTAGTTCAGTTTGAATTCGTAGTCATAAAAATGTGCCTTAAAAAAAAAAACCCATTGTATTTTTCATAAGGCTTTTTAAAGAGCTACGTTATAATGTGTAATATATGTCCTATAATGAGACAGAGTTTGTTTTATCTTGATATAGCTTGCATTGAAAGGCTCTAGCTACAGTGGACTGCTTGAACGGCATCATATTCACACCAAAAATGTAGAGCACATTCTAGATAGTTTACGGTAAGTTAATGGGTTTGGATACTTGATGGGCTTTTGTATTCAGGACTTCCAGTTTTTAATTTTGCTAGCAGATGATCCTGAGATTTTTAGTAAAGATTGCCATTATAAAATCATTTTCAGAAAATTATATTGTTAATGGAGTTGATATCATAGTGTTTCTAAGGAAATTTTTATTGTACTCTGAAAATTTCACAGATTTTCAGTTAATATTTGGCCTGAGAAGTGCCTTTTCTACAGAGAGAATTCTGTATACATTAGGCTTCAATTGTATGTATAATGTTTTATTAAACTGAAAACTTGATCATATGGGTGTTCATTAAAATATTCTTTGAATGTCTAAAAATTATGGGAACTTGAGTTAATTAATGCAGTCAGTGAATAAGTTTATATGAGAATCAGTGTGCGAACATGCAAAGTAGAAAGTATTTTAGTCACTGTTTCAGTGTCTGACACTGAATGAGTATTTGTTGGATTTAAAATAATGACTTTTATAATTTACTTTTTAATTAAAGTCTCTTGAGTTTTGTTATACTTCTCGACCATTTTTGTATTAGTGAATTTTAGCATCAGAGGAATAGAGAAGATGAAATGAAATTCTAATCTATTGATACTGCTGTTTGTCAGGAGCAAAAACGAGATGTTTTTGAAGCACATGGAGTTTCGGGATAGTCATTAACTTTCAGTTTATTCATATACTTCCTGACCATAGTAAATCGGCTGTCATAATTAAATAAATGAAAATGAAGTTAACCTTGCAAAACTAAACATTAATTTGTTTATAAAACAAGTTTGGTTATTTTACATCATTGTAATAACCTGCCTCTCAAAACATCCTTCATGTTATTAGTGGACCTTTTATAAAACCTTTACTTTTTTATCCTAGGAATGAGGGAATTGAGGTTCGTCTAGTAAAGAGGAGAGAATATGATGAAGAGGCTGTTCGATGGGCAGACGCTGTCATAGCTGCAGGAGGTAATAGTTTCACAGAGGTAAAGATGTTGGAATATGGAAACGCTCTTTACTGTGCATTTCCAGATACCCTATGCTCTAGCTGTAATGAAGCCTTCAGAATCCTACCACGAGGTGCATTTTGGGATTTTTAGGATAAGATTTAAAATATCTGCTATATATAACATTTCACTTTTTCAGTGAATGATGTTATTGTGAGGTTCTGTGTCTATTTCTGTGTGTATATTTAAGGTGTACATTTAACTTCAAATATGATTCAAAGGATGAGTTGTAACTATTTTGGTTTAGTTACGCCACTCTTAAGCAATTTCAAAACTTTTTTTTTTTTTTTAAGAGTTCAATGAGATTAGATAAATTCCATCCAACCGTGGCTCTAATATACTTACAGCTATTTTTCCTGGGCTTTATTATTAAGTAAGTGGATATTGTTGCTAAAGCTTTAAATTGATAGCATTTGTTAGAAAAATCTGCACTGGACGCTTTGTTGGATGTATTCTGATTATGAATTTGGACTGATGTTATGACAGAAGCAAAGAGATTTGTTAGTAGAAGTGATAGGATTAGAGCAGTGGTTCCCAGCTGGGGGGCTGCTACGGGGCATTTAGCAGGTAGAGGCCATGGCTACTGCTAAACGTCCTGTAATGCTCAGGACCCCCTCCCCCAACAAAAAATTATCTGCCCTAAAATGTCAGTTGTGCCACTGTTGAGAAATCCTGGATTAGGGATAACGGGTAGAAAGGAAGTGGAAGAGACTGTGGTGGTCAGCAGGGTGGAGTAGGAGTGTGATTGTTGAAACAAAAGTACTCGTGTTCAAAATGATGTTAAAAACTAGTTTTGTAACAAATCTGGTTATGTCTTATGTCCTTTAGGTGATGGCACGATGCTTCTGGCAGCAAGTAAGGTCTTAGACAGACTTAAACCAGTTATTGGAGTAAACACTGATCCGGAACGGTAAGGAAAAACGTGTTCTTTTTGTTTGGTATGTGTGTGTTATACATACAGTTATTCTTTGCTTTGCATAGTATCTATTTCTGATAAGTCTTAAATTTGGGGAGCTCTTTATTTTCTCTACTGTAGTCACATCGCTGTGCTCTGTTGCTACAGGGAGTTTACTGTGGTGCATCATGTTTAAGTGGAAGTATCATTGCTCCTGGTTATCCTGAATCTTAGAACCGTGCTCCAGAAACATTTTAGAGATGAAATTCAGGCATGTACAATTCGTTTCTACTTTTAGTAGAATTTTCTTCTATGGGGTGGTTTTCAAGGACCTAGCTCTTATGTGTAGCTCAGGCATGAGATATATATATGTGTTTAGCTACTACTGGTGGTAGAAAATTATGATATGGGATGGACAAGTCTTCACATTGGACTTCCCAGGTAGTCTGGGAGTAGTACCTTTTGGCAGAATAGACCTGAGCCCTTGACCTAGTTGGTTATTGGTGACCTTTGGTATTGCTGAAGAGGTATGAGTTCATGTCCCATCTTCTGCTCTTCCTTGTCTCTCATCTACATTCCTGGTTATGCCTCTGCTGATTTTCTAGGTGACTTCATTGACTTAATGAAGAGACCAAACCCTGTCATCACTTCTTTTTTTCTTTCCTCAGCTTCATTGACATTTAGCATCATTCTATTCCAGCCACCCACAGCCATGACCATACCTGGACTTTATGATCATCTAGAATTGCCCCATCTCTCAAATCTTAGTTCCACTCTGACCACAGCCTCCTACTCTTAACAGCGGTCTTATTTCCTCAATCCTGCTAAATCTGCCCTTTGGTTTTCAGAGTGTTGAACCCCTCTATTTTCTTAATTTTCCCTCACTTCATTCACATTCTTGACAAAAGTCGCTCTTTCCTTTCTCCCTTTCTCTCTCTTTCTTTCTTTCCCTCCCTCCCTCCCTCCCTCCCTCCCTCCCTCCCTCCCTCCCTTCCTTCCTCTCTTTCCCTCCCTCTCTTCCCGTGGTGGGGGGAGAGGGAGAGAGAGAGAGAGAATCTTAAGCAGGCTCCACACCTAGTGTGGAGCCCATGCAGGACTCGATCTCAAAACCATGAGCCCAAATCAAGAATTGGACGCTTAACCAGCTGAGCCACCCAGGATCCCCTCTTGACAAATCTCTTAAACATTTTGTACCACTGTCTTTCTGCTCAATCCCGCATCAGTCGGTCACCCTTTTTATTCCTTCATTAGCACTGCTGAGGCCATTTGGGGGAACAAAATAGAAACTTAAGCTTGGCGGCTTGTTTGGGCCCAAATTTACTTCCAATTTGTCATTTCTAGCACTTAGAACTTGACCCTCAGAGTTGTTCAAAAAACTTCGCGTGGCTCAGGTCTTCCTCTCTCTTCCCCATTCTCTGCAATAGCTTCTTCAAAGTTATTTAATTTCTGTGTGCTCCTTGCTTTCCTTACTTTTCCTCCTTCAGCATTAGGCTTCTCTTACTTCATAAAGGAGATGGAAATCATTGGACTTTTCAACTTTTCCCTGGCTTGTTCTGTTATTTGTTCCCTTTCTTCCCCTCTCTCCAACATGCTTCCTCGGAGGCTAAAACCTTTTTCAAGACTATCCTCTTTTAAGAAAATTTAATAAATCCTTTACCCTGTGTCTTTCTCTTGGTTATTATTCTTTTTTTTCCTCTTTACCCCGTATCTTGGTATCTCTACGTCCTTATTTAAGTTATTGTTTTGCCATCTTTGCCATCTTTTCTGGATTGCCTCCAACCAGTTCATATTGACATTCTTTTTGCCTTACCAGTGATGTCCTGGTTACTGAACTTAATGAACATTTCAGTCCTTGTCTTACTTGATTTCTGGGAAATTTTTGCTCCATTGTTGCATCTGTACTTCTTTGGCATTTATAACCTTCTCCCCCTTTCTTCCTACCCTGGTGGCTACTTCTTTGTCTCTTTTGAAGGATGTTATATTTAAGTCACTGCTTAAATAATGGCATTTTCACATATCCTCTGGGCCATCTTTCTCTCTTTAACTTTTTATACTGTCTCCAGAATAACTGATTAATATCTGTAGTTGAACTTAAATCCTGGTGACTCCAAAATATTTATAGCCAACATTGATCTTGCTTCCACTCTCATCCTTATTTACATTTTCTTCCCACTGTAGCCAGAGTAATCATTTTATGAAAGCTTGATAATATTATCTGACTTCTCTGCTCAGAATCTTATGGTGGCTCCCCGTCTAACCCAGGATAAAATCTAATTCTTTACTCTGACTTGGGCGCCAACTCACCCTGGTTTGCCAGGGACTTCCCTAGTTTTAGCACTGAAAGTTCCATGTCCTGGGAAAATTGTCAGTCCTAGGCAAACTTGGACAGTTGGTCACCTGAACAGTGACATAGAAGACACTACATTTTCTGGTCCCTGGCTATCCTTCTCTCCTGTTATTTTTCTCTTTCTTCATGCTATTCTAGCCATACTTTCCTCTACTTGAAAGTATCCAGTGGCATTAACAATGTAGCATGTCTGGCTGACTCAGTCTTAGAGCATGGGACCCTTAATTTCGGGGTTTAAGTTAAACAAGAGTTTAAATCCTATATTGGGCATGGAGCCTACTTAAAAAAAAGAAAAAAAAAAACGGCAACATGTCTACAAATGAAACCGTTTCCTTTCCCTTCCCCTACCATACTTGATGAATGGAACCAACGTGTGCTGAAGCAGGGCCCACCCGCCCCTCACCCCCTTTATCACATTGGTCTATGGCTCTAGTGCTGAGTTCTTGGGAGCTTACCTTTGAGTCCATCTCTTGCCATCCTCACTGCTACTGAACACAGGCCTTTGTAATTTGTTGTTTAAATTACCGCAGTAGCTTCCAGTCTTGCTCGTTCCAACCCATCCATTACACTTTATCTTCATGTTCTTTCTGAAGTACAAATCTGATTGTATCTCCTTCTGAATTAAAATCTTTTAGGGTTTTTCCATGACCTTCAGAATATGTTGCAAATTCCTTAGTATAGTAATATGATCTTTCACCATCTGTTGCCTATTTGGTTTTTTAGTTTCATTGATCCTCATTTACTCGTAGGCACTATACTTTCTTAAGTTAAGAAATAATTACTGAAGTCCTTCTAGGAACAGCCTAGGATTCTTCCTAAGGCTGTTGTTGTTTTTTTTTTTTGAATTGCATTTTTTACCCAGTTTTGTTGAGCTATAACTGACATACAGATTGCATAAATTTAAGGTGTACCGCTTTAATAACTTAGACATAATGTGAAATGATTACCACAGTAAACTTAGTGTACATTTATCATCTCATATAGATATGAGAAAAAAGTGTTTTTCTGGCGATGAGAACTCTTAGGATCTACTCTCTTAATAACTCAAATATACAGTAGTATTAACTATAGGCCTTACGTTGTATTGTTACATCCCCAGTATTTGTTTATCTTATAATTGGAAGTTTTTACCTTTGACCACCTTCACCTAATACCTCCACTAACCACTCTGACCTTAAGTGTAACTGTCAGGTATGAGCATCTGCTAACACCATGGATGGAGGCTTTTCCACTGGTGAGGAGGTTTGTTGATACTCGAAACAGTAGGTTATGAAAGAGTAAGAGGAAGAGTTCTCCAGAAGGTGCATATTGTTTTCATGCCCTTATACATGCTTTTGCCTAGAGTGCCCTTATACCACTTACTCAGTTGTGTAGTTGTTCATTGAAGACTGCTGCCTCTCCTGGACTCTGACTATAATTCTCTGTAGAGAGCATATTATTTTCTGCTTGGTTGTCTCTTCCATTAGACTATAAAGTTCTTGAGTATAGGATTGTATTTTAATTCCTCTAACACTGATACGGTATTATACATAGTCCACAAACAACCTTTGAAATGAGTGATTAAATGATCTTAGGGAGTAGGGCTAGGACCCCAACCTAGCTGGGTAAGTATTTCTTTTTTTTTTTTTTTTTTTTTTTTTAAGATTTTATTTATTTATTTGACAGAGAGACAGCCAGTGAGAGAGGGAACACAAGCAGGGGGAGTGGGAGAGGAAGAAGCAGACTCCCAGTAGAGCAGGGAGCCCGATGCAGGGCTTGATCCCAGGACCCTGGGATCACGCCCTGAACCGAAGGCAGACGCTTAACGACTGAGCCACCCAGGCGCCCCAATATTTCTTGAATATAAGTAATCGAGATCATTGGTTCAGTAATTATTTTTTGATTGCCTTCAGTGTTGATGCGTTTATATTTTAGAACTTCTTAATGGCATATTTCTGTATCATTAAGAGATTCTTTAGTGATCACATTGTATACAGGTTGTTGAAATATATTTTCCTTCAAAAAGCTGGCTTACTACTCATATAAGCTTATGGGAATTTTGAAACTGGTAAACGGGCAGTATTGCTTCTCTAATTTCTACCTAGAATAATAGGCTTTAGAAGTCGTTTGGTTTCTCTTCTTGTCTCCAGGCCAATAGTGTATTAAGCCTCCTAGCTTGTTTGGTAATTCAGGTTGCCTGACTTCTTTTTCTTAAGTACTCTGATGACTCACAAGGCTTAAATAAGCCCAGAAGTTAATTTCAATTTAAATTTCCTCTCCTCAGTATTAGTTATCAAATGCTGCATAACAGATCAGACCAGAAATTAGAGGCTTCAACAGTAATAATCAGTTATTATTGCTCATGGTTTCTGTGTATCTGGAATTCAGAAGCTTGGCTGGGTGGTTTGGTTTGACATCTCTCATGAGGTTTTAGTCAGCAGGGCCTGCTGGCACCTGAAGGCTGGACTTGGGCTGGAGGATACCCTTCTAAGATGGTTCACTTACATGGACTCATCTAAATTAAATATAAAACTTCGGTGTGTCTTGTCTGTATTCTGCGTTCAGTTTATTGAGCCCAGTAAATAATTATGACATTTGAATGCTTCGTAATTAAAATGGGATAGAAGGCATGTGGTAGCTAGCCTCCAGGGTAGCTGCCTAGCATTCACTCCTTTATGTGGTTCTCTCCCTGCTTCTGTATTCCGTCAGGGTTGGCCTGTGTGACCCGTGGAATATGGTATGACAGTGTGTGGATTCCAAGGCCGGGTCATAAATGGTATTACAGCTTTTGTATTAGTCTGTTGGATTGCTCGTTCTGGGGTAAGTCAGCTAGCATGACGTGAGGATACTCAAGCAGCCCCGTGGAGAAGCTCTCATGGGGAAGAATTGAGGCCTGTTGCCAATTGCTCGCACCAATTTGGCAGCCTTGTGAGTGAGCCACATTGAAAGTGAATCCTCCAGGCCAAGTTAAGCCTTCCGGTGCTAACAGCCCTGGCTGGGCTCTGCCTATAATCTCATGAGAGATTGTTCTCTCTCGGTGTTGTAGACCTGTAGTGGACCCTAGCAGGTATTGTTCTATCAAATGACTGTTGATACCCTCTATATACTTAGCACCATGTAAAAGTGTTGCAGTGAATATAAAAATTAAAAAACTTAGGGCCTAGTCTTAATTTCAGTGTTGATCCTCACAGATAAAGAAATTGACCTGTCACAACTTGGTAAAAGACTTTTTTTCTGTTCTTCATGCTTATAAGTTAATGTACAGTTATTAAGAGTTTGTTTTGCCAAGTCTCTTCTTAACCTTTCCTTCAAGATCAAAGCATCATGTAAATGATGATGATTGAGCTTTCTGGACACATTTCCTCATGTTAGGTGCCACGTTCTCTCATCTTCCTGTATCAGCTTTAGGCAATGTTAACACTTTTTAATTTGCAATTAAAAAAAAAATTTGTCTTCTATGTCAAGCCCTTAACTCCCTGAAGGCAGTTCACCCTTATATATTTTTTGAATAAATGATAGGATTGGATTAGCTTTATGATTTTTCTTTATGACTTAGAATATCTTAAATGATATTTAAAAGGGATTTATGGTTCACTTTCACATATAGTGTGATTCGTCACAATAACCTTTTGAGATTAGTGGTTTTATCACCCTTTTAGAGATGCGAAAGCTGATGCTAAAGTGACTTGCCCAAAGTTTATGTTAAATAATTTAAAGGTAGGGTGCAAACACCACTATACCTTTAGGTAATTTTGTAGGGTAATCAATCGGTGGCACGTGTGCTGTTTAGTTTCACTGTGTTGTGGAAACTTTAGTAGTGTGTTTTATGGCATTGAAGCTGGGTATAAAACCACTATTTCTATTTGGTTTTTTGTCTTACTGAAAGTACAGAAAATTTTGTGGCAAAAAAAAAATGAAGTATAAAACAGAAATTTACAAAATTTCATGTCTGGCTTTTGTAGTTTAGTGATACCTTTTGCATTAATTTTTTTCTTTTTTCCTTTTTCTTCCCTTTACACCACTACAAATCTCGTAAAGGTCCGAGGGTCATTTATGTCTTCCTGTTCGATATACACATTCCTTCCCAGAAGCCTTACAGAAGTTCTATCGTGGTGAGTTCAGGTAGGAATTTCTTACGGTCGTTTTATAAATACCTTTATGTGCCATTAGAAATGCTATTGTATAGAACAAGTTAGAGAATATTTGGCTTAGTGCATAGTTATGTATTACTCTTTATGGCTACTGTTATTAGCTGAGTCACACACACCTCTACCTTTCTTCTAGTCCAACTGGAACTGTGTAGAGAAACCCTGACAAATGCCACTTGGCCTGTAACCCAAATGCAAGTAGAGGGGTATTCTCCATCAGTGAGATAGAGGCCATGTTTCTATTTTCTTAACGTTGTTACATGTTCTTAGCAGTTTGGTAGAAAGCTAGTTGAAACTATTGGCCAAAAATAAGCGTTCACGTTCTGAGATTTTATATTTATATCCTCCTCTCCCATCCAGAATGCCCGAGGGTTGGGTTTACTCCACCGTTCTGAGGTTCCCAGTCTCTTTATTTTACATATTTAAGTGTTTCTTTAGTAGGGGGCTGTTTTGTCATATTTCTTTCACTTAATTTGTTCAGTGGTCAGACTATCCTGAAAAGAGAAGAGTGGAGGGAGGAGCTGAGATGGGGTTGGTGATTATAGTAGAGAGAGCCAAGTTGGACGACTTTTTATTTCCTAACTTGGACCAGATTTTTTAGTTTGAGAAAGCTTTTCTGTGTGTGTGTGTGTGTGTGTGTGTGTGTGTGTGAAATTGTATTAAATCTTATTGATTTCTGGAATCATTAGTAATGATTGTAGTTTCTGATCATTTCAGAAGTTTGGCACCTCTACAAATGACCAGTTTATAGCTACCAAGTGGGAGTGTATTTTTATATACTAATCTAGCAGAATCTGCCCCACTGGCTTTTTGATATATCAGTTTTTGGTTTTAAAATCAATGATACCCAATTTTTTTCCTTCTATCAAAAATGTCATTTAAGTTTTAGGTGTAATGTTAAATGTTATAAAATTTGTCATTGATTTCTTTTTTATTGTAAAAAAATCATCATTATAGAACTCCAGGAGAGGGAGTTTTGTCTAACCACCTTAACATAATATTGTTTTAATTTCAGAGTGTTTGTTTTGTTTTTGCATGTTATGCTCTCGTATGAGCAAAATACAACTAACTCTGTCTTACTCAGTATCTTAAATTTAATGGACACTTGATAAAGAATTTGACTTTAATTCAAGTTATGTGGGAGATTTTGTACAAATACATTAGATATTTCTATTATTTTTGAAAAGACAACTAAATCTCTGGATTTGTCTTTGAGGAGGAACCTGTGGGTGTTAGGTGTTTTGGTATAATTTGTTCATGGAATAACGAAGTTTTTAATATGAATTTTTTAATTTGGTGAAATTTTAATGCTAAGTTTACTTTATCTTAACATATCTGCTTTTCCTTCACTCTTCTAAGGTGGTTATGGAGGCAGCGAATCAGGTTGTACCTTGAAGGGACTGGCATAAACCCTGTTCCTGTGGACCTTCACGAACAGCAGCTAAGTTTGAATCAACACAGTAGAGCCTTCAACATTGAAAGAGTTCATGATGAAAGTAGGTAGATTGGGAATTAGACGTGTTTGGGCAATATTTAACTTCTTGTTCCTTTGATTTCTAATTTCTAGAAGTAATAATTTATAATTAACTTATTTGGGGATTTTAGTGCCACTGACCACATTTAAGAAAATACAGCGAACTACTTCAGGTGTAAAATGTAATATGACTAGATACAGAAATAAGAAATAAGTGTATTTCCAGAAGAAATATTTTCTAGGATGGGTTTGAAAACTTGTTGATTATGAAAGAATTATAAAATGTCTAAGAAAATAGTTGATATTTAAGGAAAGATTCTTGGCTTTAATCTTTGAAATGTCAAAAAAGAGAGCAGTAGAAATGACCTAATCTGTAGAAGATTTCTTAATAATTATACATTTGTATAATCATATTTAAATATATCTACCAGTGTTATAGTTGTTGATTAAAACCTTTTTGTTGGGAAATTTTGAATTGCAGCCTTTAGATTTGTGTTTCAGACATCTCTGTAAGCTGCTAAGAGAGTAGTAGTTTAAGGTGATATATGTTCGTTTGTTTTTTTTAATAAGTCTTAAGGTGAAGTCTTAAGCCATTTTTCCCACCTTTTCCAGTAATTTTAAGACTTTCATGATACAGGAAGACCCCAAGAGATCTTACTGACTACCTGTGGACTGTATAAAAAGATAATTTTTTCCTCCTGTGTTTCATTTCTTGGTTCAACTTATCAGGAAAAGCTACCTTTACATATCTGCTTTGTCTCTGTCTTGTCTCATTATTTTCAGAGTTTTTCATGGTGATTTATAGCTTTATAGGTTGGGCTTTTCTTAAACTATGTATTCGTGTCATGTTTTAAAGATTCTAAATTTTTAGTTGGAAATCTTACTTTATCCCTAGCCAAAAGAAGTTATTGCTATCATCGGAGATGTTCGAGATTTGGCTTTGAATTTCAGCGGCTTTATAAGAAAGCTCTAGATCGGTATTCAGAGATTCATTGCTCAGATTCCTGTCTCAGATTTACTGTTTATTTAGTTTTACAAACTAAGGTAATATATATACAAACAAAATCACGTAGTTATTAAGTAACATCCAGGATGTACATATCTAATTAAGGGTATTTGTAGAAAAGAGAAAATGTTCAAAAAAATAATTCAAAGAGATTTCTCAAAACTTAGGTACCATTCTTGGAATTGAAAGGACTCACAAATACTTAGCGTAACTAATGATAAAAGATTTTATACCAAGCTATGTCAGAATACTAGGGATAAAATAAAGTTGCTGTAAGCTTCCAGAGAGGAAGTAGTGGTGGCGATTATTTTATATATGAAGAATCTGGACTCAAACTAGTTTGATTTCTCAGTAGTAACACTGGAAATCACTCTGCTTATTATAATATTTTTGTTAGTAACAATTGTATGACATTTACTTTGTCCAGGGACTACTATAGAGGGCTTTTTTGTGAGTGTTTTTTGTTGTTTGATAGCTTTATTTTGTGAGGAAAAAATCTAGGAAGATTCCAAGGTGTATTTCTCATTTTTTCTAATTAAATTCTCATCAGGTTTGTAGGAAACATTTCTTAGGAAGCTACCATTTGGAATTTTGGAATAGAGGAGTAGGTTTTGAGATTAATAAATATGCCACCATGTTTGATCCCTGATTTAGCTTTCTAATTTAGAACAAAAGATTACAGAGAAAAAAACGTTTTAGTTTTCAGGGTTTTTTTTTTAAATTTTTTTAAATTTATTTTTTTAATAATAATTTTTTATTATGTGATGTTAGTCACCATACAGTACATCCCTGGTTTTTGATGTAAAGTTCCATGACTCATTACTTGTGTATAACGCCCAGTGCACCATGCAATACGTGCCCTCCTTAATACCCGTCACCGGCCTATCCCATTCTCTCCCACCACCACCCCCCGCCCCCGAAGCCCTCAGTTTGTTTCCCAGAGTCCATAGTCTCTCATAGTTTTTTTTTTTTTTTAACTTTTCAGATTAAAAAAAAAATCCTTTACTGGACTGTATTTGTGTACAAGTTAGTGAGGAATACATTTTTATTACCTGTATACTTTGAAGGGAAGATAGGGTTGGTTTATTATTAAAATTTTCATCACATAAACTAGTAACTAGATGTGGCAGTGTTCCTCCAGTGCTACTCTTGCTAAAAACACTCTAAGGTTTTCTGTTTGAGGAGGAAAAAAAAATCTGATCTCCAGTAGATAACAGATTTGGTTTCCAATATGAGCCATGCATGTAATTTGCTGTTTAAATCCGAAGTGGCTCCTGTGGAAGTACTTGATTATTTCCACATCTGAAGCTTGCAGAGAAAAATTAAGTGTGACAACAAGAATCTTATGAGATGGATAAGTCTTATTTCACCACTCTTCAAAAATTGTTTCAAGAAGAATTAAGGTTGGGGCGCCTGGGTGGCACAGCGGTTGGGCGTCTGCCTTCAGCTTAGGGCGTGATCCCAGCGTTCTGGGATCAAGCCCCACATCAGGCTCCTCTGCTAGGAGCCTGCTTCTTCCTCTCCCACTCCCCCTGCTGGTGTTCCCTCTCTCGCAGGCTGTCTCTATCTCTGTCGAATAAATAAATAAAATCTTAAAAAAAAAAAAAAAAGAATTAAGGTTTATTTTGGGGAGAAAGAGAGGCTTCATTGCCGATATGTTAGGTGATTTTGAGGTTCATTATGAATACTCTAAATATGAGATTTAACTTCTGTGTTAATGTTAAAGTATGGATTCTATTGAAACAAAAGTATGAATATTTTAATGTTTTATAAAATTTAAATCCTAATATTTCTAAAACTTAAACAAGTTGTTTTTCTTTTCATTACCTACAGGACCTGAGGCTTCAGGACCCCAGCTTTTGCCAGTGAGGGCACTAAATGAAGTCTTCATTGGGGAGAGTCTGTCATCCAGGTACTTTTAAACCTGTGTGCTTGAGTTTGGAATGTAATGTTTTAGTATTTTTTAGATATTTATTTGATTTCTACAACCTAAGAATTGTGAATAATTAATATGGTATAAGGGATAGAAGTGAATTATTTAATGAAATATTTCCAAAACCTTCTCACACATTTATAATACATGTTAAGAGGAAAGAAGGTTCTATGAGCAAAAAAGTTTGAAACCCCAGGTTAAACAAAGTTATTCAGGTTCTGTTACTACAGAGCCTAATCTATCATATAGGTACTTTATAAATGTTTAAGAGAATAATATACTAGGCATACATTTGCAGTTATAAAACTTTTATAGACAGTCCATATTAAAACTTCCCAACTAATTATCTTAATAAGGTTCCTTAAGGCTGATTTGTTTGCTTATTTTTATCCAGGATCCAGTTAAGGATTATGCATTGCATTTTGCCATTACGGCCCTTTAGAATTAAGAATCATTCCTTAGTCCCACCCCTGTTTTGTCATTCCTGATATTAATATTTTTGAATAGTCTAAGCCAGTTGCTTTGCAGAATATCCCTTGTTTTAGATTTGTATGATTTTTTTTTCTCTGCATAAGATTCAGACTAAACAATTTTTGGCAGAAATACTACTACATCATAAGCCGAGTGTATGGGCAGTTTAAGATTTGTAACCATTATTAGCAAAAACTAAGGTTAATAAAGTTCTTCATTAGGAGTATAAAAGTATAATATGGTTTTATTACTGAGGAAATCTGTTTGGTGGGTGTTGAATATAATTTAGCCTTAAATGGTCAGCAGAATTTTTTTTTTTCAAAACTTTCATGTGATATTACCAGTTATAAAATGACTGCCATAATGTAATGTTTTTTTAACTCCTGGTTGTCATTTAGAACTTGCCTTCTCATTTTTGTAGATATAAGTAAATTAGGGGTGGAAAACTAGAGATGAGTCTCTGTCCCACTTTGCTGCTCTCAGAACTGTGTGACCCTTTGAAGGTCATGTAGTTGTTTCGCTAGTTTACTGAGAGTCCCATATATTCTGAAATTCTGTTTGTTGATCTGTCTTTTCATAAGAAGTTTAATTATGGTGGGAAGTATTTGTCTTAATTAAAAAAGATATCTGTGTTTTACCCAATGACTAACTCAGTACTGAAAAGAACAAAGCCTGATTCAGTAGAATGCTTTGAACAATCTTTATCAGTCGTAATTATTTTGATTAATGTAATTTTAAATTTATTCAGTAAAATGTATGGTGTACCTGCTACGTGCTATATGCAAGTCACTAGGGATGTCAAGGTAAATAAAGGTAGTAAATAACATCTTATTTTTTTGAAGGGTGATAAAATACATAATTTTAAAAAGTAATTAAAAGTAAAATTCTTTGAAGAAATCAAATAAAAATATATTCTTTAAAGAACATAAAGTGTAAATATACTTATTTTAACATAGTAATAAGACCCATGCTATACATAAACTGTTTTCTTTTGCTCTATATCAAGTTTGAAGCAATATGGAAATGAATAATGGATACTTTGTGATAGGGGAGGCAGGAAATGTAATTCTAATTAGTGATTAATCATGATTACTAAAAACATAAGGCAGAGAGCAACAACTTTCAATGAAATTGGAGAATGTCTGCATTAGATGACAAATGAAATCTTGCCATTTACAACAACATAGGTAGACCTAGAGGGCATTCTACTAAGTGAAATAAGTCAAAGACAATTACCTTGTGATTTCACTCAATTGTGGATTTTAAGAAACAAAACAAACAAATAGAAAGAAGAGAAAAAAGCAGACTTAAATACAGAGAACAAATTGGTAGTTGCCAGAGGGGAAAGGAGGTTAGGTGAATAGAGGGGATTAAGAGTAATACTTATCTTGATAAGGGCTGAGGAACGGATACAGTTGTTGAGTTACTATATTGTATACCTGAAACTAATACAACACTGTAGGTTAATTAAACTTGAATAAAAAATAATAAAATAGATGACAAAGGTAAAAAAGTTATTGAGTTTATGCTGATTCTAGAGAAGCCATTTAATGGCTTATGTTATCGTTTGTGTATTTTAAAGGTTATAACTTCCAAGAGCTTCTACTAGTGTTGCTTTGTAATTTGTACTTACTAAAAATCAAATAACTTAAAAAGGAGGAAAACTGGGATCAACTGACAGACTTCTGGGAATTCAGTGAAGTCCCACTAGATTATAGACTGATTTTTTTTTTTTCTGTGGCAGCAGTGATTTGGTTAGTTTATCTCCAAATAATGTCTGATGCTGCTGCTTTTTGTGTTGAGCCTCCCCTTATATCCTTACTAAGATGAGGACAGCAGTGGGTTCGCTTCTGATGCTATTGAGAAAGTTTTCACTACAGGAGGTATTAGAACTTATTTTCAAGGACTCCTTAGGCAGAAAGGAAATGAATACTTACTGGATGGCTGCTCTGTGTCAGGCTTTGTGTATACTGTGTGTATTACCACATTGCACGCTCAGAGCAACCCTGTGAGAAAGGTAGTTGTATGTATCCGTGAAAAAGTGACTGGGAGAGTTCACATAACTTGCCCATGGTCCTATCATTAGTTAGCATCAGAACTGTCATGTATACCCAGTACTTCTGACTCCAGGTCCTATATTGAGGCTTCACTGTGCCCTGGAAACTTAAGAGCTTTGCTTGGAAAATATGAAGTGCAGCAATATTATTCCTGCCTCATTTATAATGTTCTTAGATTTAAGAACATTTTAAAAGCCCAATTTTTTTTTGTTTTCTATTCTAACCTAGAATGTCTTATTCTTGGGCTGTAGCAGTGGACACTTTAAGAAGAAGTATACCCACTCTAAAGGGACTGTGAGTTTTATTGCTGCCTTAAAAGAAATAATTTCCCTGAAACAAAAATTCCGAGTTGACTAATCTTGATAAACCTGCATGTGAGAATGACACTAAATTTGCTCATCATTTTGGGCTCAACACCCCTTACCTGACTATACTTTTCTTCCTCTCCACCTGTTTCTCTTCTATCCCCACTTACCTCTAATCTCATTTGTTTCTATGTGATTCTGGCATAATAGCAGCCATTCCTATAGAGTTGACTGGCTTGTCTGAATGTAATAGGCTCCTAATTGCCTAAAATTCCTAATTTTGTAGGAAGACATAACAAAGCTATGAAATAGATTAAATGTGAATATGAGAGTCTGCTATCTTTTCTGAAGAATGGTGACTTCAGAGAAAACATGAAAAGAAGTTGTGCCATGTAAAACCTTTACAGATTGAGTTTGGCAGGAGAATTGAGGGTTAAGAGATAAATTATCCATTGAGTGTTAGTGTTTGCAAGCATGTCTAATAATTGTCATTATTGGAAAAGCTATATTAAGAATTTAACTTTTTTATTTGCTGGACAAAAATAACCCAGTGTTGATCAATGACACCATTATTTTAAGATATAGTTTTACAAAATAGGCGTTTACATGATTCAAGAGGTTTTTTTTTAATAACTGCAAATTTATATATTCATGCAGTTAAAGAAGTGTCACTTTTGCTGGTGTCAGAAAATCCATTTGATTTCATATTTATGAAATACTCTAAGAAATAGAAATTTTTAAAGAAATCATAATTCGAGTTTTATTCCTAGTTTTGTCCACTGATGCAGTACTAGTTGAGAATTTTCTTTAGAACTTTATCTCTCTTAGCTTACTATAAATTCAAAAGGCACATCAGTATGTAACTTAAACACAAGTTGAGCAGAAACTTCTGGCAACTTGAGGGGTTAGATACAGACTTGGAGCTACCGAGGACTAGCTAGCTACCAAGAATGAAACTCACATTAAGAATGGTATTTTCTTTTTGAATTCTGAAATAAGGCTCTGTGTGTGTTAGATTCCGTAAAAACGGTAGAAGCTATGGTAGGTAAAAATTTACAAGCAGCCCTCGTTTGAAATGTTGAAATATTGATAGAAAGGAGCATATGAATCAGAGGGATGGAGATATGCAGATTTTTTTTTTTTTTAAACTTTTTCACTTACTCAGTATTGGTATTAGCATCATGGTATGCGTGCCTACTAAGTCAGGTATGTCTAAGTCTAGCTGGCCCACTTAGATTTCATTAGTTCTGAAGAAATGATGTTTGTCTTATTTACTGTGAGCCATAAGTTCAGCAAATCCAGTGTTATATTCTCAATTCATAGGGCTTCCTACTATGAGATTTCAGTTGATGATGGTCCATGGGAAAAACAGAAGAGTTCAGGGCTCAATTTGTGTACTGGAACAGGATCAAAGGCCTGGTGAGTAGCTTGGGATGTTGCTTATTGACTTTTGTGAAATATTTTAAGTAATGTAATTTACTCGAGGCTGCACGTCGGTTTATCTAAAGCCTCTGATATGCAAGAGGTAGCCTGGTGGTGGTATGTTGGTTGGCTCACTTTCTGCTTTACTCATCAGTTGGGTCCAGAAGTCCTGCCTTGACTGTAGATTAGAGCGGTAGCCTGGATTTGGTCATTATCTAGCCTATTGCACTAAGTTTGTAAAGAGAAAGAAGAAAATGAGGAATGTTTTAGGGGATTATATATGTTTTTTTAATGAAAAATACTTTAAATAATCATGAAGAAATGAAAACAAGTTCTGTAACACAAGAGCAAATGCCCCGGAGGTGTTTGCGGCAAAGGCCTAACTGGAGATAACTTGGGCTCCTGTCTCTTGTTTACGCTCTCACCTCTCTCTGGGTAATTGCTGCTGCTTCTTGGTTATACACATGCAGATGCCTCCCAGACTTTCATCCGGAGCTCTCTTGTCTCCTGAGCACAAACTCCTATCTGAAAATTACCTACCAAAGAGTGTGTTAATAGACCTTCAAATTCAATACATTCAAAACTAAATTTATTATCTTCAGTTTTTCTCCCTGTGATCCCTGTATGGCTTAATAGGATCACTGTTACCCTGAGTTCATGCTCTAGAGGAAAAAAACCTTACTCCCCCAATCGTTGCTCTTACTTTTGAGTCTCCCTGTTCTCCCCTTTACACATACCAGTCTCTGAATCCTGCCAGTCACACTTCCGAAGTCCTTGCCCCTTTCTTTCAATTCCTCCTGCTATTTCTTTGGTCCAGGCCTCCAGCTTTGTGGTGAATATTCTTTGTGCCTCACCCTTTATTCTTCAGGCTGTCATCCAAACTGCCAACAGCGTAATATTTCTAAAATGTAGATAAATTTGGCTATATGCCTTCTGTGCTGTAAAAGTTTCATTTACTTCTGACTATGTTCAGATTACTCAGTCTGTGTGTAAGACCCTTTAAATGTGACCTAAGGAACCTTCCCAGCCTATTGCTGCCCTACCCTCACCCACCAGCACGCTGGGACACTGCAGGCTACTTGAAATTCTCAGCACAACACGTTCTCTCTGGGCTTTTTGTTTTTGCTCAGTGCATCTTCTTCTTGGGTTGAATGCCTGAACATTCTCCACTTTCCATCCCCTGGCTGAAAAATCCAGTCTTCAAATGTCATTCTGTGTAGGAAATCCTTACTAGGATCTCGTTCTTTTCATCAGCATAACGAACCCTTTCGGTGCATCCCTCGCACTTTTTCCTCATAGCACTGTTACATCACTTACCACATTATCAGTTCTCTAACTGGCTGACACCCGGCTGGTTCAAGCAACTTGAGGCATTTGGGATGGTGACTCATGGTTTTGTGTGTGGGTTTTTTTTTTTTTTCCTCAATTTTTTGTGTGTATAGCATGACCTAATATATATTCACTCAGTTTATTTTTAAATAAATGCATGCTCACAAATACAGTGGAAAACAGTACTTATTAAACTGTGATTTTAAGTTTGGGTAGTTTAAAATGGAGTAATACTTTTTCAGTATAACTTTTTAAAACTTTTTATTGTGGAAACATTTATATGTAAGATTAGACAAAATAGTATCATCAATATCCATATACCCATTAGGCAGTTTCAGTGATTATCAGCACATGCCCAACCTTTTCCTTTGTTCCCCTACTGTCTCCTTTTGTCTCATAGTATTTTGAATTAATTTTCAGACATCACATTCATAAGTACTCTATAACTTCACATCTTTTAAAAAAAATCCTCATCTTTGTCAAATAAATGAACCTTTGGAGAAAAATGAAAAGTATTATTTAAAGATTGGATAATATCTCATTTTCTTGAGGGCCAATGAGAACTACATTTCTAAAGTGACTTTAAACAATAGTTGTTTGAAAAAATAAATTTAATCTAAAATGTTATAAAATTATTGTGTAGCCCTCTCATAAAATGAAAACATTACAGTTAACTGCTTTAATTCATCATAACATCTGTTCTGCTCACCGTGATGTGTTACTTGTTGAAAACTATTGAGAATCAGAAATGGTTTCCTAGATATTTCTCTTTTCCTAGTATTCTGATCCCCCCCCTCCCGAAAGTGGGCAAAGTGGTATAACTGAAAAGAGTACTAGCCAGGAAGTTAGAGCCCTGGCGAAACCACCAACTAGCTCTGTGATCTTGTACAAGTTTCCTTTTCTGCAAAGTGAGGGGAAATGGAACAGATAAAATAAGATTACTTTATCTTCCGACCTGTGAGTCTGTAGGCTCTGTTTTATGCGTTATAATACAAGCTATCAGTTACTTAGCCCCTGCTACTTTGAGTACACTGTGCTAGGTGCTTTTTATACTTTGACAATATTCTTACAGAAATCTTGCAAGAAAGTAGTTGTATCCCTGTTTTATAAAGGTAGAAATTGAGGCTTTGCAAGGATAAATAATTAGGGTGAGGTCACAACTAGTGTCAGAAACTGGGTACAAGCACAGGTGTGCTTGACTACAAAACCAAGGCCTTTTTGACTGCCAGCTTTGTAAATGCAGAGGGGGAGCTGTCTATAGAATTCCTACAGTTCAAAGATGTGTCACTAGGTTGTATTGCAGAATTATCAAGGTAAACTTGCTAATCTTAGTGAAATAGTGGTTATGCTTAAAGGCAGTGAATCAGCTTTGACTTTTGCATTGGGGTGTGTGTCAATGTCTGTGTGATTTTGATAGTTTTAGTTTTCACCTTTTAGTAGTAAGAAGAGCATAAAGAGTAAGAGCCATTAGGCTTGTGAAGTAGTCCTGCCCTCCACTGCCACACACCTTAGAGCTGAGTCCTGTGTTGATGTTGGACATGAGTAAGTATGGCTTAGATTAGGATTTCAGTCTTTTCTATGTTGCTTATTAAAGTCTCCTGTTGTCTCCGATGTTGTGGTCTAGAAATCTCTGTCCCTAACTATATCCTGTCCCTGCCACCTTAGTCACTCAGCCTCTTTCTTCTCTGTTCAGCCCTACGTAGCTTGCTTGCTTCTAACATCTTCTACCTTACTCCCGCCCATTACTGATCGTTCGTTTGCTGTGATTGCATTTCCCATTCGTCTTTTGTTCTTTTTCTCTTTAGAAAATGGGGGGAGTGAAGAGAAGCCTGGGGGCCAGAAGGGCTGAGGGAAAGCTATACATTTCTGTACATTAATAACTTTGTCAAACTACCATTTCTAAGCTGCTTCTTTGTCTTGAGCTTACATATATTATTTAAATTTTCAAAAATACTCTGGAAGTAAATGATTTTATTTTTATTAATAGAACATTATTCACAAGTCTCAGCAGTTTCCTAAAGCCATGTGGCTAATAAATGGTTGAAGACAGGATTTAAGTTCTGGACTTAGCTCTCAACTGTAGACCTCAGGAATCACTGGAAAGAAAGGAACAGAATAGCCTATTTCTTTTACTCTTTTAATTCTTGATCCAGAGAGAGAGAAATTTTCCTACGTGACCTCTCAGTCCTTGCTTTGAATATGAAATGTGGACATGTATAACTTTGGATAAGATAGTTATTGTAACTGATAAACTCCCAATCTCAGTGACTTAACACAATAGAAGTTTATTTCTTGTTCTTATAAAGTCCAAGTAGGGTCCTCCCTGGGAGGTGGAGCTCTAAGTGGTGACTCAGGGATCCAGGCTCCTTCCAACATGTGGCTCAACCATCTTTTAAACGTAACTCCTGAAGTCCCTCTACTTATATACATCAAGCCACAGAAGGAGGAAAAGCCTGGAGGATCACCTGTGGGAGGCTTATGGGACACACGCTTAGACGTGTTGTGCATGACTTCATTCCTGTAGCTAGAACTCAGTCACATGGCTTTATGCCAGGAAAGGATGGAGAAGATAGCCTGATTATGCACACACACCCCTCCACACCCTCCATCCCCCCACCTCCTCACACACTCCCCCCCCCCACACGTGTGTGTACACACACACACACACACACACACACACACACACGCATGCAGAGAGTCTGGGGATTAGGTATCCCATTTTGCATTTCTAAAAATTCCTCCACAGGACAGAGGAGGTAAGGGTTATGTTGCATAGCAAGTTGTCTCTGAATTGTCTCATTGTTATTTCTGTCCTCTTCCTAGTGTAGAATTAGCTACATTCACTGGGAGAAGTACTACAGAGTTCAATCACATATATTTCTGTTAGTTTTTAGGACTGTTGCCAGTCCCCCTCCTCCATACGTTCTGTCTTAGCCAACTTAAGGGTGAGTGTTCTTAAGTGAAGAGAGAAAGCTTTGCTAGCTTAAGATAGGGGATTTAATATGTCTTTCAGTGGGATTGTCTTTAGTGGAAGTCATGTGTGATTTCAAGTGGGAACGGTCAAAATGCTGAAGGTTGTAGACCTAAGAAACAAGTCATCATGTGCCAATACCATCGTAGGCATATAGTTTGTCTTTGACGTAGAATATAAACCACTCCTAAAGGGACAGTGAACTGGCTGAGATCCAGGTTGCAACCATAGGAAATTCCTCTTATTTTAACTCCCAAGTCAGAGGACTTAGTTTGGCTTGTCTTGTGGTATCCCGAATAAGTCCTAGCTCTAGGGCTATTAGATCAAGTCGTATGAGACTTTTGTTCTCTTAAGTCTTAACTTCAATATTTTAATTCAATGGAACCCTAATAAACATAGCTCATTTTATGTGACTTTTAATTTAGAGTTGTAAAACAGTATCTTCCAATAATGTGACTATTCAGAAGAATTAAAATATAACTCATGCACATCTCTTTCACTTGATTTTTTTTTTTTAAAGATTTTATTTATTTATTTGATGGAGAGAGAGACAGCCAGCGAGAGAGGGAACCACAGGCAGGGGGAGTGGGAGAGGAAGAAGCAGGCTCCCAGCAGAGGAGCCTGATGTGGGGCTCGATCCCAGGACTCTGGGATCACGCCCTGAGCCAAAGGCAGACACTCAACGCCTAAGCCACCCAGGCGCCCCTCACTTGATATTTTCATTCAGTATTGGGTTCTTGCCATGAGCCAGGTGGTGCCGCAGATGCCTGGCCTTGCAGTGCATGGCAGTAATTCTAATGAGATAGGTATTGCAAACCTCATACTAAACAATGAGTCAGGACCCTTAAAAGTATTTTGCTTCATGCCACATAGTAAGCATGAGCAAAGGTACAGAGGCAGGAATGGGCTTGGTGTGGTTGCACTATGAAATTGGAGAGTAGATAATGGTGAAGAATAGAATAGGCAATGGCTGGATTTGGGATTTTTTTAGCATAGGGATATGGTGTGTGAATGACCCTAAATTTTTAATATAAAAATTTGTGTATCTGTTTTATTAAAAGAATGCCCAAAATGTCACCACATTTCTCAAAATGTGAAAGGTATAGGTTAGGGTATGCAAGTGTACCGATTACTCCCCCTCCTCAGAAAGGTTAAGAGTCACTGAATTATGTTGAGTGTGTGTGGGTCATTATCTGAGGACATGTGAGAAGAGCTGTAAGGCAGCAGCAGAATTCTGAATCACTGGAAAGAGTGAAAACACACACACACACACACACACACACACATTCCATAACCATCTTTGTAGACCTAAGGACAGAGCTACTTTTAAGTGATTCATGTCTGTGTCGATGTTTGTTAAGTCGTTAAGCAAGGCATCACACAGTAGTAAAGATTTCTCATCTTTTCTGTTTTAGTACAAAAAGGTATCAAATGAAAAGCGAGTCTTTCATTTCATATCTCTAATACTAATCTCCAGGCACAGCCATATGTATATGAGGTATATATGACTTTCCTGTTTGTTTATACTACATAATGCCTTTGGGTTTTACCGTAACATCTCCATTATCTATCAGCATATCCAGTTCTATTTTATTCTTTTTAACATCTACATAGTAATATATTTAACCTGCTTCCTGTGAATATGAGTTGTTTTGCTATTATAAACAATGTTTCAGTAAATTTCCTTGTACATGTCTTTGTGTATTATAAATATAAGTATATTTTAGGATAAATTAGTAGATTGGAGAATATGTTCACTTTAAATTTTAATAGTGCAGAATTGCCCTCCAACTGCAACTTCCATACTCCCATCAGTGTATGAGAATGTTTTTTTGATACCAATGCCAATATATCATTAGTCTTTAATTTGTATTTCCTTAAGTAGGAGTAAAATTGAACACTTTTTCATATAGGCCTGTAAACTGTTTGTGTACTTTGCCCTGTTTGTGTACTTTGCCTACTTTGTAAAACTGGCTGAAGTGGCTATTGTCTTTTGGTTGTTTTTTTCTTGATAATTCTAAGAGTTTTTTGTATATTAAGTAGGTAATTCCTTTTTCATTTTTAGTATGTTTTTAGAAGTAAAGAACTTATGTGATGTTTGTTTCTAGGTCATTCAATATTAACAGGGTTGCGACTCAGGCTGTGGAGGATGTTTTAAATATTGGTGAGTACCAAAATAGCTATTATGTTACAATTATATGCTATATAATGTATATATTTTATTATATGTTAGCTATAAATGACGCAAAATATTTAATCAAGATATTTCCCCCTTTCCTTTTTCAATAGCAAAACGACAAGGAAATTTAAGTCTTCCATTGAACAGAGAATTGGTAGAGAAAGGTCAGTGACTAATAATCATAATTACTAACAGCTAAGTTCTGCATTCATCTTGAGGACGTTATTGTGAAGTTTACTTGTCTAATTAGCAAAGCATAGTACTTTTTTGACTCAAACAGGCTCTTAATATCCCTTTATGTATATTTAAGCAATAATACATTTAGAGCTGGACTTTTTATATATTTTTGTGAACTATGAAATATAACCTTTATGTCAAAGCAGTGTTAACTACAAACATTTCCTGGGGGATAGGAAAATAAAGAAAAATACAGATCTGGCAAATAGGAAATGCTTACCTAAACTCAGTATGCCATTAATAGCCTCTGAATGAAATGGAATTCACTGAGCTGTGAATGCTTATCTTCACATCCACTAAAATGTTCTTTTTAACTTTCGACTGCCTACTCCTGCCCAGTTGCTTCAGGGTTTCCTTGAGATAGATAACTGGCCCTATTGGGAAAGAATACTACTGATCAGGGAGTTTGAAGACCTGGGCTCCAATCCCAGACCAGTCACTTACTAAAAATATGAGCAAGACTGATTCCATTCCTCTACTTCCTGGACTGTAAAATGAGGATGTTGAAGTAGATTGGTAATGAATTCATAGGGATTCTTCAACTTCATTCTTAAATTTTTTTTTCTAAATATTTTAATTCCTAAATTGGAAAACACATTTCTTTGATTTGCATATGAAATTAACTCACCAAAGTCCCATCTCATCTGTCAGGAACATTTTTGTACAGACTTCACACTAAAGCTTTCCTTTCTGTCTCTGTTAATTGAAGAATATCCTAAGATTTCAAGCTCAATTATTTTTTAAAAAATCCAAACTTTTTCATAGTGCATCTACTTACATGTATAACCGTGTCAGTTCATTTATGTGTAGATTTTGTATTTCCAGTAAGACTTCCTTTGTTGGGGTCCTTTAATAGTTTGAAAACAGGACTCAATCTCTGAAGTCCTTTTCAGCTCTCTAAAATGGACTTTCTCCCTCTCTCAATTGGAGACTAAAAAGATTAACATGAAATCTGTGTCAAAGAAAGGAAAATTAGGTATTTATAGTAATTGATTCATTATATAATTTAACTTAAAACATAATTATATAAAACAACTGAAATTTATACCAGGCATGTAAACTTAAGGTTTTATATAAAATATATAAAATACAGTGATTTTTCTGCTTTATTGAATGAATGTTACTCCTTTGACTGTCCTTAGAAGCAATAGTGAATGCCAGGGTGCAGTCACTGTTACAGACATTTTTGGAACTACTACTTTCAGAGCTAGCACTTTTTTTTTTTTTTTTTTTTAAAGTTCTCTCTGTGCCCAACATGGGGCTGAAACTCACGACCCCGAGATCAAGAATCACATGTATTTGCTTGAGCCAGCTAGGTGCCCCTGGAATTAGCACATTGTGTGTGTGTGTATTCCCAGAGAAGCAAATTTTTATTTTTGAGAGTGAATTAGATTTTTTTTTTCAAAGAGCCAAATAATTTAAGTGAAATTTTGGTAAATAAGCTAGATTATCTGACAGTCTCATGATTTGTTTTAATATATGGTGTTCAACTGAACATTCTTACAAGCCTGATTTCTTTGTACAGTTGTTTTTAACCAATTTGTGCTTTCCTATCAACTTTTATATGCCTCTTGGTTATGAGAAACAGGACTCAAAGATTTCTAAAAATATCTTGAGTAATCGCAGTTTCATAAGAGAAAGCAAAGCATATTGCCTGTCATTGCTTAAGACTGCATTTTATATCAAGACAATTAACTTATGAACACTTGGACATGGTATTTTGGAAGGGAGACTGTTGGAGCTCAAGTTCCGTTTGAATGCCTCAAGATACTAGTTTCTTCCTTCTGTTTAATTACTGGTTTTGTAGCCCACCCCCCGTATGTCTATTTCTGCTATATTGTGATTGATACAGGCTTTGATGGCCTAATCTTGGAACCTAATCATCATAAGTTTTTTTGTTTTTAATGGAATGCGTTGTGAGTTCCAAGAAACTTGATGCCAAACAGACCTTTGGAACAGAGTTGCTTTTAAGTTGGGGATAGGCTCGTGTTCGTTTTTCATTTTGCACTTCTCAGAAGTGACCATCTTTCATTGAATGCGCTAATACTTTTTTCCTGTATAGTAACAAATGAATATAATGAATCGCTGCTCTACAGTCCAGAAGAACCAAAAATACTTTTCAGTATTCGAGAACCAATAGCAAACAGAGTTTTCTCCAGCAGTCGTCAGCGTTGCTTCACCTCAAAGTAAGCTTCCAAAGGCTGACTTGTGACTGTGCTTTCATGTAATTATAAAGGAGTCTTGGTTTTAAAGTATGCAGTTTGATGAAATGCACTCAAACTTAATCTGGTAGGAAAGGTATAGAACTCGTGGAACTAATGAGGTGTCATGCTGTACCCTGGTGAGAATGGTATTTTCCGTTCTAACATACTGTACCACTTTAGAGAAACTGTAAGTGACTAGAAGGGGCATAATTATTTAAGTAGGTGATGTGGATTTGTTGTTTGAATATATTAAGACACAAGAAGATCAAATTATCACTTAAAACTGGAAACCAACTTTTTTTCATATGCTATGGGATAAAAGCAGGATAAATATTCATATAAAACCTCAGTTGTATAGCAGTAAACGACTCATTTCTGTCACCTTTTCCCTAAAAGTGACCCCCCCTTTCCCATATCTATCAGATTTGATTTTTTTGGAAGGGTGGATATAAAAAAATATATAATTTATTTTGTAAAGATTGTCCAATTTTCTGAACCAAAAAAACTGAAAAAAATGTCATCTGTCTCATGGCAGGCAAGGAATGGTTTAATTTTGAATTCCTGCTTATATAGTGTACATAATTCTTTTTTGAAAATACTGTTGATTTTTTTCTAGGAAAAACACTCAAGGAAACTCATTTTACTCATTTGAGAGTTAATTTTGATTACTCAATAAATCTATACTCAGTTTAGGTGAGATGACAAAGACATTTAAATTTTTGCTTATTTAAACAGAATAAGCTTCATGACTTTGGCAGTTGGACGATATTTCTTAAACATGTCCTAAAAAGCACTTAACAAAAGATTGACAAATTGAACTATATTAGAATTAAGAACTTCTGTTAATCAAGACAACATTAAGGGAAAAAAAGGCAAGCCACGGAGTGAGATATTTGCAGTACCTATATCCAACAATGGACTTCTGTCCCGAATATTATAAAAATTCCTACAAACTCCATAAGAAAAGGCAGCTTAGTAGAAAAACTGCCAAAGTTTTGGACAGGCATTTCACAGAAGAAGGTATCCAAATGGTTAAGTGTATAAAAAAGACCCTTGGCCTTATTATTCATGTGGGAAATGCAAATTAAAACTACATATTCTGCTACCATATACACTCGCCAGAAGAGCTGAGATGCTAGCTGTTGTAAGGTGGGAGTAACTGCAAGCTACATATTGTTAGGAGTAGTTTGGAAAGTTGTTTGGCGGTTACCTACCAAAGCTGAATCTAGCACACGCAGTGAGCCAGCAGTTCCACTCTTAGGTGCATGTCCAACAGCAATGTATATACACAAATGTCTGCAACAAAAGATGTTCAAGAATATACATAGCAGCACTACTTACCATAGCAAAAACGCAGGTGTCAGTGAATAGAAGGGAACCATCCATTTTGGTATTTTCATACAATGGAAGTGTTTTCATACAGCAATGAAAATGAACGTACTACTACTACCGGTAATAACCATGGATAACTTTCACAAGTATATTATTAAGCAAAGGAAAGCTAGACACAGCTGACCTATTCTTCCATTTATATAACGTTTAAGAACAAACAGAGCTATTACTACTATGGTGACTGACATTAGGATAGTGCGTGTGTACGAAAGAGCGGGGCCAGTGGCAGTGAGGGGGCCACTGGGGAACATTTGACTCCTGATTTGGGTGACGAATGAGTACCCAGATGTGTTCGTTGAGCTGTACACTACAGATCTGTGCCTCTTCGTGTGTTATACTTAAGTAAAAGCTATCTGAAAATGGTCACATTCTTGTTCAGTATTGTAATAGTAATAACATTTTTTCATATGAAAAAGCCTGTGAGTTCCATCAAATCTGAACTTGTTCTCTCATAACTGTTTGGGTGAATGGAGCTATCCTGAACATTAGATTTTGGTAATGTACACATATTTACATTGTTACTCTCTCAAATCAAAGAACAACTTGATTTTTAAAAATCAAGGCCAAATGCTGCCAGTTTCAATAAAAATTAAGGGTTTCAAAGAAACCATAATTCAAGGTTAAGAAAACTTAACATTTAATGAGCTGTTTCTTTCTGCTCAGGGTGTGTGTTCGTTCTCGTTGTTGGGATGCCTGCATGGTTGTGGATGGAGGTACTTCTTTTGAGTTTAATGATGGAGCAATTGCTTCAATGATGATCAATAAAGAAGATGAGCTTCGAACTGTGCTTCTAGAACAATGAAAGATTTCCTCAGATGACAAATTTTGATTACTGGGAAAATGCTTCCACTGCAGAAACAGACTACCACTCATAAAGCTACATCTTTGGTTATTATCAAGACTGGCTGGCCCCGGGCTTCAAAGGTGACCAAGAAAGTGAGATCTGCATTGTTCTTCCTTTGGATTCGGGTAGAAAAGATCGTTCACTGTGTTAGAAAATGGATGGACTAAACTGATTAGAATTGATACCAGTGGAATTTCTATATCGTTTATAGTTGGTATCCAAGAGTACTGATATCTTTTCAGAGAGGTAGGCTCAAATAAAGGATTAAATGTACAAGTTTTTTTTTCCTTCCCTTTCCTAACTGCGGAATTGGTCAGACCAAACACATATCATTTGGTTAGTGTATATTTTTTATAGTACCTAAAAATCAAGATTTTTAAAAAATTTTGATGGAGAATTTTGATAAATCCTGACATTGACCTAATTGAAGTAGGTAAATGTGTTTTTTATATACGCTTAGAATTTTCTAATTTCAGAGTACAATATTATGGCTCTTTATTGATTTAAGTTCAATCATTTTTGAAATTATCCATGTTTTCATTTAATAATTGACTTTCAGGTTAATTTTGACAGTGCTGGGTGAAATAAAGTATATCTGGACAAAATCATGATACTGTTACAAATTATTATCCGATAGCTATTTTAGGTCATAGGTTTTTTTGTTTTTGTTTTTTTGAATGCTTTTGAGTCTTAATAGATTTCTTCCATGTTTAAAACTCTAACATGGAATCAAAGACTAAAAGGATGAGCTGATTAGACATGAGGAATTTGAAAATATTTGTCAAAGGTTTTACCATATAGTATTAGGAGCATTGTCGGAAAATGATTCTTTAATAAATATGTAAAACATTAATTTTGGAACTGCCTTACTTTTAATATCATGGTAGTTTTCACCTAGCTAATATTCCATGTTTCACACATTAGCTCCCTGTACCCCCACCATGAGAGTTCCTTTAGTTTGAGAGGAGATTATCTAATTCTTGATCTACTTATAAGTAATCCTAGAATTTTTACAAAAAGCACCTATTGCATCATGAGACAACTGGTATTCTCATGCCATTATTCAGAGTTGTATCTTTTTTTCATTTGCTGTTAAAAAATTATATTCAACATGGAAATATTTATTGAACACGTACCTTGTGCTATGTACTGTGTCAGATGCTGGGTATACACGATGAATGAAAGACTCTTTCCTAATAGAACTGGAGCCCTGTGAGCTCAAATCTGTGAAAGCTAGAATGTATAATTGTGCTATTAGTTTTGCCAACATTTAACATGTTCTTGTCAAATTTTAAATGTTATACAAAGGTAACCTAGGTTTTGATGTATATCCAGAACAAGAATCTGTTTTTCTTTTCTAAGAGTATCTGCACAGACCCTCAGAGCAGTGTTTACATGATGCATTTAAAAAAAAAAAAAAATGTTTTCCCAGCTGGATCTAGTTTCTGGCTTGATTTAAAATGATTGAAGATAACACTTTATAGTATGGGATTTCAGTTCTTTACAAAAACTCTTAAGAGGTTTAAATACCTTCTTAACAAAAATTCCAGCTCCATCTTTATATCGAGCAAATCTGATTGTCCAAAATGGTACCATTCATTTGTTAATATGTAACATATTAATAGGCAACATGCTCTGTAGAATTTTTCATAAGCCATATTTTAAAGGTTTAAAATATAATTTTCTCCCTTTGCAGTATAACTTTTAACATTTCTGCTATGTGGTGGGGATTTATTTGGAAGAGAGAAGAGGCAAAGGATATTACAACAGAAGAAATGTTTTTATGAATGAGTTAACCTTTTGATGGCAACTATTTGTGAATAAACATAATTAAACTAGTGTTATCTTTTTTTTTTTAACTACATTTGTTTCCTTAACTCTTACAGCATCATTATTAGAAAACAAGATTCTCCTAAAATGTTATGTTTCAGGTCTTTTCCACTGCTGTGCCCTGCTGACTTCATTCATTGCTAATATTTCACACAGAACTAGGACTTACTTATTGTATAAGCAAAGCAAAGCTTACTATTTTTGATGCTTCACATGTATTTATATTCATAGCCCCAATCATATTAAATGTTTTTACTAGCCTTCAAGTATAAAGAATTTCCATTCATTTCACTTTTAAGTATCAAAAGAATATAAAATCATTAGAATCAGTTAACAAATTTTGTATCAAAGAATCACTTGATGCACATGGAACATTCTCACAAAACAAGTCTCAACAAATTAAAAAAGACTGAAATCCTACCATGCATCTTTTCTAACCACAATTCAATGAAATTAGAAATCACAAGAAAAAAAATCTGAAAGACCATAAATACAGGGTTAAATAACATGCTACTAAAACAATGAATGGGTCAACCAAGAAATCTTTGGGATGCAGCAAAAGCAATTCTAAGGGAAATTTATAGCAATACAGGTCTACTTCAAGAAGCAGGAAAAAGCTCAAACACCCTAACCTTACACTTAAAGGAGCTAGAAAAAGAACAAACAAAACCCAAAACCAGCAGAAGGAAGGAAATAATAACAAAAATCAGAGCAGAAATAAATAAATGATATAGAGGGGCGCCTGGGTGGCTCAGTCGTTAAGCGTCTGCCTTCGGCTCAGGGCGTGATCCCAGCGTTCCGGGATCGAGCCCCACATCAGGCTCTTCTGCTATGAGCCTGCTTCTTCCTCTCCCACTCCCCCTGCTTGTGTTCCCTCTCTCGCTGGCTGTCTCTCTCTCTGTCGAATAAATAAAATCTTAAAAAAAAAAAAAAAAGAAATGATATAGAAACTAAAAAAAAAAAAAAAAAAAAATCAATGAAACCAGGACCTAGTTCTTTGGAAAGATCAACAAAATTGATAAATCTCTAGCCAGACTCCTCAAAAAACAAAAACAAAAAAATCACAGATGAGAGAGGAGAAATAACCAACACCACAGAAATACAATTGTAAGAGAATATTATGAAAAATTACATGCCAACACATTGGACAACGTAGAAGAAATGGATAAATTCCTAGACACATAAAACCTACTAAAACTGAAGCAGAAAGAAATAGAAAATTTGAACAGACCAATTACCAGTAATGAAATTGAATCAGGAATAGAAAATTCCCAACAAAAGTCCAGGGCCAGATGGCTTCATAGGTGAATTCTACCAAACATTTAATAAGAAGAGTTAATACCTATTCTCAAACTATTCAAGAAATAGGAAGGAAAACTTCTAAATTCATTCTGTGATACCAAAACTAGATACAGCACAAAAAAGTTGGTTGTCATTTCTCCTCTCTCATCTGTGATTTTTTTGTTTTTGTTTTTTGAGAAGTCTGGCTAGAGATTTACAGGCCAATACCTGATGAACACAGATGCAAAAATCCTCAACAAAATAATAGTAAACTGACAGGCAATACAATGAAAAAAGTCATGATCAAGTGGGATTTACACCCATGGTGCAAGGGTGGCTCAATATTCACAAATTAATTAACACGACTGATCACAATAAAAGGATAAAAATGATATGCTCATTTCAACAGATGCAGAAAAAGCACTTGACAAAGTATAATGTCCATTCATGATAAAAACTCACACCACCCTCACCACCTTAATTCAACACAGTACTGGAAATCCTAGCCACAGCCATCACACAAGAGAAAGAAATAGAAGACATCCAGATCCACAAGGAAGAAGTAAAACTTTTACTATTTGCAGATGACATAATACTATATATAGAAAATCCTAGACTCCACCAAAAAACTATTAGAACTGATAGATGAATTCAGTAGTCACAGGATATAAAATCAATATACAGAAATGTGTTCCATTTCTGTACACAAATAACGAAGCAGCAGAAAGAGAAATTAAGACCATTCCATTTACAATTGCACCAAAAATAATAAAATACCTAGGAATAAACTAAGGAGGTAAAGGACCTGTGCTCTGAAAACTATAAAATGCTGATGAAAGATGACATAAAGAAATGGAAAGACATTCCATGCTCATGGATTGGAAGAACAAATACTGGTAAAATGTCTATATTATCCAAAGCAATCTGCAGATTTAATGCAATCTCTATCAAAATACAAGCAGCATTTTTCATAGAACTAGACAAACTGTCCTAAAATTTGTATGGAACCACAAAAGACCCCAAATAGCCAAAGCAATCTTGAAAAGGAGAAACAAAACTGCAAGTATCACAATTTGAGACTCAAGTTATATTACAAAGCTGTAGTAATCAAAACAGTATAGTACTGGCACAAAAACAGACACATAGATCAATGGAACAGCACAGAAAACTCAGAAATAAATCATAATTATTTATTGTATTGTATATTATATACAATTAATCTTAGACAAAGGACCTAGCTGGTCTAGTGGTGGTAGGCACCATTTCTGGCTCTACCTAGCTAGTACTGCTTGCCTTGTCCTGCCCTGGCGTTCCCTTGCAGACCTGATCCATCTAACCAGCCTGCTCCAGCAGGTGCCCCTCCAAACAGCTCCCGTGCCACTGCACCCAGTGGGTGGCCTTGGTCTGATCCAATGCTCCTCTCTCCCCAGAGTGGCTCCTCCCCTGGGAGAGCAGCCCAGCCTAACACTGCATCTACAGGAACTGCACCTGGGTGCTGCAGCGGGCTGAGCTGGGGGTCAGCTCTACCCAGCAGCATGTTCATAGCAGTTGTGCCCAGCCACAACAGGAGAGTGCACACACCCCACATGTACAACCCTGGAGTGCCTGGTTCTGGTATAAGGGTGGATTCCACTTCTGAGTCCCACAGGACACCTTCTACATAAGGCCACTCCTTCAAGACTGGGAGACATACCTGATCTACCAAATATACAGAAACACAGAGAGTCAGGCAAAATGAGGAGACAGGAATGTATTTCAAACTAAAGAACAAGACAATCAAAAAGAATTAAATGAACCAGAGATAAGTAACCTACTGATAAAGAGTTCAAAGTAATGGTCATCAAGATACTTACCAAACTTGGAAGAAACACAAAACTTCAACAAATATATAGAAAATATAAAAAAGAACCAATTAGACCTGAAGAATAACAAAAATACACTAGAGGGAATCAACGGCAGATTAGATTATGCAGAAGTACTACCAGCATCTGGAAGACATGGTTGTGGAAAACTAAAGAGAAAGAGAGAATCTTGAGCAAGAGAAAAACTCAACTAGTTATGCACCCCCATAAGATTATGAGCTGACTCTTCAGCAAAAATTTTGCAGGCCAGAAGGAGGTGGTAAGATATGTTAAGTGATGAAAAGAAAAATAAAACGTCCAACCAAGGCCACTCTATCTAGCAAGATTATCATTCAGAATTGGAAAGTTTTTCAGACAAAAATTAAAGGAATTCTTCATCACTAAATCAGCCTAAGGAGATATATTAAAGGAACTTATTTAAGTGGAAAAGAAAAGGCCATAACTAGGAGAAAATTGTGAAAGAAAAAAAAATCTCACTGGTAATAAAGCAAACATACAGTAAGGGTAGTGGATCAACTACTTATAAAGCTAGTTGGAAGGTTAAAAGAGAAAAAGTGTAAAATCAACTACAACCATAGCAATTAGGGATACATAGAATACGATGTCAAAGACAAAACACGGGGGAGGGTAAAAATGTGTTTTTAGAATGCTTTCAAATATAAGCAACCATCAACTTAAAACACGGCTGTATACACAAGTTGTTATGTAGGAGCCTCATGGTAACCACAAACCAAAAACCTCTAACAGATACACCATAAATAAGGAGGAAAGAATCCTAACACAACACTAAAAATTAAGTTCTCAAACCACCAGGGAAGACAACAGAAGAGAAATACAAAATTAACCAGAAAACAATGGACGAAATGACAATAATTACATACCTAACAATAATTACTTTAAATGTAAATGGACCAAATGCACCAATCAAAACAGAGTGGCTGAATATATAAAAATTAAAAAAAGAAAAGACCATCTATATGCTGCCCACGAGAGGCTTCAGACCAGAAGACACACAAGCTGAGAGTGAAAGGATGGAAAAAGATATTCCACGTAAATGGAACTGAAAAGAAAGCTGGGGTAGCAATACTTCTGTCAGACAAAATGGACTTTAAAACAAAAACTAACAAAAGACAAGGGCCTTACATAATGATAAAGGGATCAACTAACAAGATGATATAACACTTACACATATGAACCTAACACAGGAGCACCTAAATATAGAAACCAAATAGTAACCGACATAAAAGGAGAAATTGACAGTAATACAGTAATACTAGGGGCCTTTTCTACTGCACTTCCATCAATGCATACATCATCCAGACAGAAAATCAGTAAGGAAACAGTAGCTTTAATTGGCACATTAGACAAGATGGACTCAGGAGATAATATACAGAACACTCCAACCCCAAACAGGACAATACACATACTTTTCAAGTGCACATGGAACATTTTCTAGAACAGATCATATGTTAGGCTATAAAACGAGCTTCAGTAAATTTAAGAAGAGTGAAATCCTAGCAAGCATCTTCTGACCACAGCAGTATGAACATAGGTATTAATTTCAGGGGGAAAAAATGGAAAAAAATACAAGCATGTGGAGGCTAAACAAAGCTAATGGGTCAATGAAGAGATCAAAGGGGAAATCAGAAAATACCTAAAGGTAAATGAAATCGGAAGCACAATACGCCAACATCGGTTGGATGTAGCAAAAGCACTTCTAAGGAAAGTTTGTAATGATACAGGCCTACCTCAAGAGAAAACAAGAATCTCAACGTACCCTTATAACTAAAGGAGCTAGAAAAAGAAGAATAAACAAAACCCAAAGTTAGCAGAAGGAAGGCAATAATAAAGATCAGAGCAGAAATAAATGAAATAAAGACTAAAAAAAAGAGAAAAAAACACTGAAAGAACTGGTTCTTTGAAACAATAAACAAAACTGATAAACCTTTAGCTAGACTCAAGTGAGGGCCTAAATAAATAAAACTGGAATTCAAAGTGAAGTTAACAACTGACACTGCAAATTATAAGAGACTACTACGAATAGTTTTACACCAATAAATTGGACAACCTTGAAAAAATGATAAATTCCTATAAGCATATAATCTTGCAAGACTGAATCAGGAAGAAAGAGAAACCTTAACGAACCAGTTACTAGTAAAGAAATTGAACAGGTAATTTAAAAACTGCCAACAAATCAAAGTCCAGGACCAGATGGCTTCACAGATAAATTTTAGCAAATATTTTTTTTTTTTTAAAGGTAATACCTATCCTTCTCAAACTATTCTAAGAAATTGAAGTGGAAAGAACACTTACTTCCAAACTCATTCTAGAAGGTTGGCATTAACCTGAAAACAAAACTGGACAAAGACATGACCAAACAAAAATTACAGGCTGATGTCCCTGACAATCATAGATGCAGAAGCCCTCAAAAAAATATTAGCAAACTGAAGTCAACAATATACTAAAAAGATCATATACTATGATGGGCTTATTCCAGAAATGCAAGGGTGCTTCAATATCCACAAATCAATCAAAATGAGATACCACATCACCAAAACATAAACATAGGGGCGCCTGGGTGGCTCAGTCGGATAAATATCTGCCTTCCATTCAGGTCAGGATCTCAGGGTCCTGAGATCAAGCCCCACGTCGGGCTCCTTGCTTAGCAGGGAGCCTGCTTCTCCCTCTCCCTCCTGCTCCCCCTGCTTGTGTGCTCTCTCTCTCTCTCTGTCAAATAAATAAAATCTTAAAAAAAAAGATAAAAATCATGATGACTTTAATAGATGACAAAATTCAATATCCACTTACGATAAAATCTCTCAACAAAGTTTGTATAGAGGAAAGAAACCTCAACATAATAAAGGCCATATGTGACAAACGCACAACTCACACCATAATCAACAGTGAAAAACTGAAAGCTTTTCTTCTAAGATGAGGAACAAGACAAGAAATGCCTGCTCTCCCCACTTTTACTCAATGTAGTACTGGAAATCCTAGTCATAGAATCAAATGAGAAAAAAAATAAAAGCACCCATACTGAAAAGGAAGAAGTAAAACAGTCACCATTTGCCAATCACATGATACTATATAGAGAAAACCCAAAAGACTCCACCAAAAAACTATTAGAATAAGTGAATTCAGGAAAACTGCATAATACATAATATACAGAAATCTGTGGCTTCTATGCACTAATACTAACTATGTAAAAGAGAAATTAAGAAAACAATCGCACTTATAGTTCTATCAAAAAGAATAAAATACATATAACCAAGGAGATGAAAGAAACACTATGAAAACCGTAGGACACTGATGAAAGAAATTAAAGATGACACAAACTGAAAGATATTCTGTGCTCGTGGATTAGAAGACTTAATATTGTTAAAAACTACATACTTCCCAAAGCAATCAACAGAGTCAATGCAATCCCTATCAAAACACCAGTGGCATTTTTCATAGAACTAGAATAAATAATCCTAAAATCTGTATGGAACGACAAAAGACCTGAACACAGTCTTAGAGAAAGAAGAACAAAGCTGGAGGTATCACTCTCTGATTTCAAGCTATACTACAAAGCTTTGTAATCAAAGCAATATGGTCCTGGCACAAATGAAGACACACAGATCAATGGAATAGGATAAGAGCCCAGAAATAAACCCATACTCAGAAGGTCAATTACAGTTAACCCTTGAACAATGTGGGGGTTAGGGGCATGACCCCCTGCCAACACAGCTATTCTCCAAAGGATTTTGACTCCTTCAAAACTTAACTACTAATAGCCTACCGTTGACCGAAAGCCTTAGTAATAACAGTTGATTAACACATTTTGTATATGTATTATATACATATATGTATACATATATACATATATGTAATATATACATATTATATATATTGTATTCTCACATATATGTAATATATACATACTATATATTATATATTGTATTCTCACAATAAAGCTACAGAAAATATTAAGAAAATCATAAGGAAAATACATTTACATTACCATATAATCTAAGTCATTATCCATCAAGTCATCTTTAGTTAACTCCTCCGGTGTGGTGTCTATTAGCTCTTGAATTTCTCCAAAAACCTTATCTCGAAAGCCTTCACCCCCCACCTTTTTTTCCCCATATCCACAATCTGTTTATAAGATTAATCATTTGTCATTACTATCATCAATATTGTCTTATAAAAAACACTGTAAATGTTACACATATTAACACTAAACATGAAAAATGAAAAGATAATGTGAAAAACAGATTCCTATTTGTTCACAGCTATAATGATTCATGCATCGATTACAAAGAGGCAGCAAGATCATCGCTTTACAGTAGCCCAGTGTAAATACGATGCTTTCACAGTGCCCGAGCCTGTACACCTGTGAATGAATCATTATAAAATACTTAGAGCATGACAGTCATATTCATAACACAGTATTAGAAAGTTATATTTTTTTTAAAAACCACTTACCTTGATAACAGGCTGATACAGTTTCTCCAGTTACAAGAAAGAGGCACGCTGTAATGTAATTTTTCAAAAGCAGTTATAAAATAGTAAGAAGAATGTTATTAATTTTATATTAAAATCACTCACCTTCTGCCTATGTAAGGATAGGCTATCTACTTCCAGACGTGTTTTGCACGTGACGTTCCTCCCTGTGAGTACGCAGGTGATGATGAGGATGACACAACATATCAGACAGTTCTTGCCACACGGTTAGGTTTTCACATGAAGACATTCACACATACATACAGCAGAGAAGTTTATTAACTGTACAGCAGATTGTTTAGTACGCATTAAATGGATCATCAAAAGGTCTTCATCCTCATTGTCTTCATGTCGAGGAGGCTGGGGAGAAGGCAGAGGAGGGGCCGGACTTGCACGGAGACACAGGGACGGCAGAAACGAAGAGGCGGAGGGGAGGCAGGAGAGGCAGGCACACTCCGTGTTAACTCCACGGAAATACATCATGATTTCTGTCCTTTTTGCTTTTTCCTTGTGCTAAAAATATTTCTATGGAGTGCCAGTTTTCTCCCACCATTGCTTTAGTTTCAGTGCCCGTCTCATAGAAGGGTCCAGGTAGTAAACGCAATCGAAAGCAGTCTTAATCAGAACCCTGACCTGACCGTCTAATGTCGGTTTGTTTTCTGCTGCTGCTTCTATGTCTTTGTCTTCATCATCGTCTGCATTGGTTCAGAAGCGCTCACCTCTATCAAGTCATCTCTAGTTAACTTCTCTGGTGTGGCGTCTAGTAGCTCTTGAATTTCTCCGAAAACCTTATCTCGAAAGCCTTCATCCCCCACCTTTCCCCCCCCCCCCCATATCCACGATCTCCTTCATGATATCCTTGATTGGCTCTGTCACAAACCCTGTGAAGTCACGCACAACATCTGGACATGGTTTTCTCCGGCAGGAATTTGTTTAGGGCTCGAGAGCTTTCCTGGCTTTTCCTGTAACGATGCCATCTGCATTGGAAAAATTCTACCAGACTTTCATGATGTTCTGTCAGGGTTCTCTTGCAAAGCACTGACAATCCTCTCCATAGAGTACTGTGTGTAAGCCTTGAAGGTCATTATGACCCCCTGATCAAGAATTAGAGACTGCTGAATTAGAGACATTGTACTGGGGGGGGGGGGCAAGTAGACCACTTTGATAAACTCACCAGGCTCTGGATGGCCAGGGCGTTGTTCAATAGCAAAAGAATGTTAAACAACAGTCCCTTACTGGCAAGGCAGTCCTTGGCTTCAGGGACAATGCATCCATGGAACCATTTTATAAAGAGTTGTTACTGTCTGGGCCTTCTTGTACAACGAAAAGACTGGCAGTTGGTGTTTATCTTTTCCCTTCAAGGCTTGGGGGTTAGCAAGGGGCAGTGCTGATCATAAACCTGACTGCATTTGGACAAAAAGTAGCCAGTCCCTTCCTGCTTCACATACCGGTACTTGCTTCTCTTCCTTACTGATAAATGTCTTTTGTGGCATTTTTTTCCCCCCAGAGTAGGCCACTTTCACCTGCATTAAAACCTGGTCAGGCAGATATCCTTTCTCCTCAATGATTTTCTTAATGAGGTCTGGGGACTTGTCTGCTGCCTCTTTGTTGGCAGAAGCTGTCTCTCCTGTTACCTTGGCGTTTTTTAAGCTAAACCTCTTTATAAAATTATCAAACCATCCTTTGCTGGCATTAAATTCTCCAGCTTAAAATGCTTCACCTTCCTTTTACTTTAAGTTGTCATATAATGACCTTGCTTTTTCTCAAATCATATTAGCCTACAGGTATACCTTTCTTACACCAATCCGGAACCCACACAAAAGCTGCATTTTCAATACAAGATAAAAAAGTATTTTGTAAAAAGTGCATGGTGTTCACGCCTGCTGGTGTGGCTGCACCCACAGATTCACACATTTCCTTTTTGTTTTTTTTTTTACCACAGTCCTTAGCTGGATCCATTTACCTTGAAATGGTGGGCAGCTGCAAACGCAGACCCCAAGCTATGGTACATACCAAGCAAGTCAAGTTTTCTTGTAACATCATGACTTTTCTCCGCTTCCTGGGACCAATTTCAGTACGGCCAGTGGCACGTCATGTGGATCCTAAGGTATTACCCAAGGTCACGTATTGTACTCAGCATGATGACAAATACGTGAGAGCTGTGAGAAATCTTTCAAAGTGATATGCAATGCACTGAAGACGACCTGCTCAGATGACGGGAACACACGGCCACGTAAGCGAATTCTTGCAACCCCTGAGCTCACTTCCACAGCAACAGCAGGTGGCTATACATTCCCCGCAGGGGCACGGTCCGTACTGCGGGTATTTTATGATTACGGTTTAACATGGCATCTCTACGTGTTTACATTCCTCTAACTGCAAACGGCGCCAGTCTGTGTGTGCTTACGTAAGTTTGATAAATTTTAACATTTTATAATAGGTTTGTGTTTATTTTATGGTAGTCATTGATGAAATAGAATAGTGTCTACCTACTTTTATGCACTCATGACATATTTAACTTTTTAAAATTTTGTTTATTTCTAGGCTACAGGGTTCATCTGAGAATTTTTTCGAATTGTCTGAAATCTCCAAAAAAATTTTTCCAATATATGTATTCAAAAAATATGCATATAAATGGTCCCATAAAGTTCAAAGCCATTTTGTTTAAGGATCAACTATCATCTATGACAAAGGAGGCGGGAATATGCAATGGGGAAAAGACAGCCTCTTCATTAATGGTGCTGGAAAAGATGGACAGCCACATGCAGAAGAATGAAACTACAGAACTTTCTTGCACTCGAGACAAAAATAAACTTGAAAACGGAATAAAGACTAAAATGTAAGAAAGACCTGAAGCCATAAAACTCCTAAAAGAAAACACTGGCAGTAAACCCTTTTGTCATCACTTTCAGCAGTATTTTTTTGGATGTAGGGCAACAAAAGCAAAAATAAACAGAACTACATCAAAATAAAAAGCTAGGGAAGAAACTGCTAATTACAATAATAAACAACAGTTTTAACATACTGAAATTGAACATTCTTTCCTTATGGAATGTGTAGGGGGGGACCTGCTAGATGGAAATTTGAAATAAGTAGGACAGTATCTGAGAACCAGGTTTCTACAAACTGTTCTTCTACACAGACATTTCCCCCAACTACAAATGCTGTTTATTTCCCACACTTACTTTCTTCGGATGGATGGAGGGCGCTTGAATGATGCTGTCACACGAGGCTGGTTCTTCTTGGCTTTCACAAGAAACTAATCTACTTAAAATAACTTTGGTAAATACACTTTGATTATATAGCTATCTCCTTCTGCCTCAGATCTTCTCTTCAAAACATCTCTTCTCTTTGTGGAATGATTCCTCACAAACATTGTATTCATCTTTTAAGTAGTTCCATGAGGATTTTAAATGGGTTATTGTAGATTTTCTGCTTTAAATGCAGTGTCAGACTAAAATATCGCCAAAGCCTAGCGCTTCAGCCCGTACCACGAAGAGTTGGCCTCATGAGGAAGAGTCTTTTTTTGACTTCCTTGGCTACTCCGCGAGTTTGGGAAGGAGAGAGGGTGTTAACAAAAGAGGAGGCTGCCTTTTTGCTTGTTGCAGGCAGGGTTAGGGCATCCAGTGGAAAGGGGTTTCTTTCTAGTTTTTTCCGGTCTCTGGGTTACTTTGTGCCTTTCCTCAGGTGCTCTGCACCGTCCCAGCTGCTGCCGCTCAAACACAGTATTGTCCACGTTGTAGCTCTTCAGTACACGTTGGACTGCAATCAAGTTCACCAGGACGGAAGGGATACGAGTTACTTTACCCAGAAAGTCCAATCTCCGGAACTCGTGGGTACAGGAGAGGGAGGAATCAAGGGCCACAGGCAGATGTGAGAAACATAAAAAGAATGACAGCCAGATGTTACGTGCCTCTTGACGGAAGAACATGATACCACCTAGCAAGAATCGATTCGCTGAAAAAGGAACTGGTAAGATCAGCCTTGGGAGCAGGGTTTCAAAGCCCGGCACTGCTGACATTTTGAAGCAGATAACACCTTGTGGGGAGCTGTCCTATACCTTGTAAGACGGTTAGTTATCAGCATCCTTAGCCCCACCTGCAAGATGCCAGCAGCACCCCTCTGCTTGCGACCACCAAAAAATGTTCTCAGATATTACCGAACGTCTCCTGGGTGGCAAAATGCCCTTGGTCTAGGGCTTTTTGCTGCTTAATCTAACCACCAGTTTATGGAAACAGGGGACAGATTAACCTGTTACATGTCACTACAGGGCTCACATCAACAAAAGTCAGTAGGTAGAACACAGGACAACCTAGTTTTTTCAAAAAATAAACAAAGGAAAAAAAGCCAGGGGGAGGGGAACCCAAAGGTTAAGAGACTTAGGAGAGTGTCGATCAAACGCCTGGTCGGGACTTCTGGGGACTTCCGGAGCCTCATCAAAACAAACCCGTGTAAGGGGAGCACTTGAGACCGACTAGGGAATTTTCAACAGTGTCTTGATATTTAATGTTTCAGAATGAATTCAGGAGAATCTCTTTCAGATGTATATACCAAATTCTTATAAACTCTACTTCAAAGTAATTTGAGTGGGTGGGGGTGTGAGGGAGCGGTTGTGATGATGGATAAAATGAGACAGGCCATAAGTTAATGACAAAAGTGAATGATGAGGTTCATGACAGTCTCTAATTTTTGCAGGTAATTGACATTTTTCATAATTAAAGAAGCAAGCATAAAAGTGATAACAGCATAACAAAAAGCAGCCAAAAAAAAAAGGGGGGGGTGATGTTGAGTAAGAATCACCATTCTACCATCTGAATGCACGGGTCAAAGGGAATGGAATTCCCAAGACCTCTTAGGTAGACAGTGCGCCAAACAGTCTCCTAACAAGAGTAAAACATACAGCGTAAGCTGGTCCAGGCTATGTTTAAAAAGTGATACTAGCTGCCTTGAGAATCACATTAATCACCCGAATTCCAAATGTTTTATAAATATTACTATTTTAGAGCACTTTAAAGATAAGAATAAGCCTGTACTTAGCACTTTCTCAGAAAGCATTACACACTATCATTTTAATTTGACAGAAAGCATAAGAAGTGGATGGAACAGAGCGGACCATTTTAGGGCTAGTTTTGTAGGTCTTTAACTAGAGGGCTGGACCGAGGACACACCATACCAAAGGCATATCGTACAGTGCTTTCTATTTTTAACCATAGTACTTAAGGAAAAAAAGAGAAAGAACAAAGGAATACAACTTAGCGGAACAACTCATTTTTATAAAAATGTGTTTTATTTTAAAACAGGTCTATAAAAGTAGAAATCACATACAAAAATACAGATTACTCTGACATGTTAGCAAAATAGCTTATGGCTGGACTTGAGTTTGGAAGTACTGCATGTTTGAGGGCATCTGGAAATCACAGTCCAAATGGATCCTATCATCAGCCCTTGTCACTAATCTGTAAACAATAATTTCATGTAGTATATTTAGCACTTTTTAACTAGTACAAAATCGAAACAATCATTTCCCGTATAATGCCACTTTAAAATGTTCTTCCTTAGGCCTGAGCTGATAAGGGCACTTCATACCGTAGTTTCTAACATTTAAAAAGTCTGATTTAAAAACAATTAATGTGAACAGAAATAACAGGTTTTAGCTCTTTTTGTTCCATTTTGAACATATGGGAAGGTCATCAATTTAAAGACATTAGTGTTTTGTTTTGTTTTTTTAAGTAGAATTTAATCCTTTTTCTTCTAGACACCATTAAAAAAAAAATCACTGTTGCTATCAAAAGATTCCACACCTGAGTCTTAACTTTGTAAGTTTCAAGTTGTCTTACTGCTTTGAAATTGCGTGGAACCCACACCTACTCCGAGGTTATGTCTGTGAGTCAATGAACATGTAGTTCTTAGGGAACTCGAGGTCTAGTAACTAGAAAACAATGACTTTCAAACAATTATTGTGGGAGACAATTTTTTTTAAGAAGACAATTTAAAATACTTGATTCTAGAATAATATAAAAATAACTTTAAGAACCTTGGCTATAAAGGAAAATGGCAGGCAACTTCAGTTTGGCGTTCCATCCAACATTTCAAGAATAAAGACTGGCTACTACCACCTTTCTAAAACAAAGCAAGTCATCTCAAAAGCTAAAGAACTCACGTTAACATCACTTGATCAGAAAGTTAGAAGACCACAATTATATTTCCTCAGCTAATTCGGAATTCTGGGAACACAGGGCATGAAGGAAACTTCACGAAGGTGCATTAGAGGATACTTCAGATTAACCCGTCATAGAAAACTGCCTCTTGAGCCTTCAAATTCTGTACCAATTCTTTACCGCTGATTGGTTAGTTGTTTTTCATTTAGATTTCCAGGTGAATTGCCCAGGGCTTTGTTTCCATGAACCTAATTTCAAATCTAAAGGCAAAGTTGAAATGCCTATTTTTCGATCTCTGGAAGAGATTGCCACAAATGCTACTATCCTATGATTCTCCTTTTGTTCCGTTCACAATACAAATACTTCTACCAATCTATGTTTTACAAAGCAATACTGCAAAATTAAATAGAAGAAAGTTACCATATAGATCGTGAAAATGATTTGCTGGTGGTGAATCTTACGCTTGATTCTAAATAGATTGAATAAGAAGGACACTTGAAAGAGGTGGCTCAAATCTTGCTGTTTAAGGTATCCTGAAATTACAGGTTCTCCTAAAATTCCAAAAGGCCTTAAACTTAGGCTCTTAAGTGCACAGAAGCAGTGACCGAAGCTTTTCTGGTTATTTAGAAAAAGCAAAACTTCATAGTTTTCGCTCTCAAATGGTTGTCTAATATACTTGCAGAAGGAAGGCAAAGGGGAAACCAAGAATAAAAACAGCCGAGTGCTCCAGCAAGCGGGCTACCTGCCTATTTTCCCTGTTCCAAAGAAAAGAGGGGACAGCATCCTGCAATAAATGCTTCATAGGCAACTGGGCTTCTGCAGTGTCAGCCGGCATCGGATGCCCCATATCTCCTGGGGTTTTTTGTTGCCAGTGGTCGGCCTGGCGATGGTGGTGAAATGGGAACTATTAATCTGTAGATGAGGAAGGGCTTCTTTTAACAGTTGAAGGGTACCGTCTGGCACGATTCCAAAAACTTGTAGTGTTTTTAGGGTGGGAATTTCTCCAAGTTCACTGGAAAAGGAAGAGAGACCTTTCAGAGTAGCAGTCCATGGTGACTGATCCACTAGAGTTCCATGACCCAATTTGTGCCACTTGTATCATAGTCCATAAAATGCAAACTGAAAACACAATTTGCCATCAATGATCTGAGGAAAGAGCAAAGGTGAATCAAAGCAGAAAGCACAGGCTACGGCTCGGACAATATGGCCTGAGGACCCATGCAGGCGCGTTTTGCTAAATGTTTTCTCACAACCTGAATACCCCGAGGTTTATTTAAAACCAACCATAGTTGTTTCCTTTCTCCGTTCTTGATTTAAATTGAGAGGAGTTACCGTATGGTGAGAAGCTAGAAGCTGGTGATGGTAAAGAATCACCATGGGTTACACGTAGTTTCAAAGTATGGACTTGACCTTTATTTGAACTAGTCTCCTCCTCTCAAAAGAACAGCAGAAGTTAAGGTAACTTCTCAGTAAGTCCATTGCCTGCGACAAAACCTAACAGCGACTTCACTAAGGTACTTTGGACGGGGCTATGCAGTTGGGTGCAGGTGGAGAAAAGGAGTAACTGCTCACACCTTTTCTACGAGAGGCAAAAGCCGTCTGACTTCTCTACATAGCACTTTTTTTTGGGGGGGGCGGTCACATCTATGCCAATCCTCTTCTCAGCTATTTCCCATTAAGTGAAATACAGTTCTGTCAACAGTGACATTCTGATCCACGAGAAAGGGAGACTGTTTCCCCAAAGTAAATACTTCTAGGTAATGATTCTTTCTTCTTAACTCAGATCTATGTGCTTAGAAATTCATCTCTCTGATCTGTATTTGCTCCAGGTTGGGACACACGGTACAAAGTCTTAGGAAAGGGAATATTTAGTTTGGAATATCAACAAAATCCCACTGCAGATCAATGAACACATCAATGACCTAGCGTTAGAAGCATCCTTTTTATTTTCCTGTTGCTGATAATTGCTAAAAAAACCACTTTCCTCATAGCAATTATCACCTGGCCGCCAATCTTTCTTCCTTCCAGCCTATTCTATATGTCAAGGTCCAAGGCATCTTCCTAAAGCCTAGCTCAGGTTATGTCACCCCTCCACCCCTTCCACCCTCCAAGCCTTTGATGCTGCCCTCTTGTTTACGGAACTCAAACTGTTCCACTGGCCTTAGGACTTTCCACGTTCAACCCACTCGCCCAGTCACCCCACTACCCCTAAATGTATTTATCCTACTTTCAACAAGTATATTAAACACCACAGATGTCTAATACATGTTAGATGAATAAAGATGAAGGGTAATTTAGAAAATAAGAGTACTATCTAAGTAAGATAAATATGCTCGGAGTTCATAAAAGGACGGTAAGATCTGGAGGTTACAACAGATAAAAAAGACGATAAGGAATAACAAAGTACTGTTCTTCTTCAGGTAAACTGATCTCTGGAATAGACACAGGAGTGCAAAGAAAGGCCGCAGCACAGAGATGCTTACACTCAACATCACTTAAGATGACAGCAATTCTGCCCCAACCTTAAATCCCTCTTATGTGAAATCTGAGTATTTGAGAACCTTGTAATGAGAATTTGGGTGCTGGGATATTCGAATTAGCCAAACTGTAAGTCATTCTACAGTGGACAGTAGGTGGGAGTGAGGAAAGGATGTATAGCAGATGGCGGAAGAAATGTTCCTGCAACAGTGTTGAGAAGGAGCCTTGGTGGGAGGAAGGAAATGGCAGCAGACTCTCAGAAGACACTCAGGTGTCCTAGGTGAGAAATGAGTGAGCTGCACACCATGGGATGGTGGATGATCCAGGCTGAAAAGCCAGAAAGTCTTTCACAATTTTAAGGAGACCGAAAATAAAACGAAACAAAACAACACTGAACGCCCCTTAGTACATGTGTCATCTTAGAACAAATTTATAAGCATCTATCTTTAGACTGAAAAGCAACCAAAGGACAGTAAACAGCAATGAATAAACAGTTGAAGAGCCATTGTTTCCAATTTAAGAAATATAAAAGGATAATGTCTTGTGTATCTTTGGTTCATCCAAGTAAACGAAAGATATTTACAGACCCTTTCACAGGTCCACACCTTATCTCAATGACACAATCCTGTTTTCCTTATAAAATCTAGTAAACGCCTAACTACAAATTCTCCTACCACAGACTTTTTATTTAGTTTCTCCTAATCTCAGATCAGTTTACTATCTCCAACGTGGCTTTCTTACTTGAACGAGATACAGAATAATCAGAAGAAAGTTTGGACATAGGGGATAAGATCACTTCAGGCCGAAAGGAATAGATACAATGTGGACATATTCTGTAGAAGAAAAACCTACGGTCTCCCAAGCATTCTAAAGCACTAGTATTACAGAAGAAGTCACTCAAAATTTTTTTTCCCACTTCTAAGAAATAAGAATTCTTTAGCATAAATGGCTTTCTCAAAATTATTATTGAGGATCCATAGAAGTCTTCTATGAATTTCGAGTACATCAGCTGCCAGAATGAAATTAGAGAAAATAACACTTTATCTTAAGAAACTTCTAACGATAGGGTACGGGCAAACTCATTTTAATGGATTCATAAGGTTTAACCAGTGTACTATTTACATAATGCCTGAAGAAACACACTCTTTTACCTTCAAGTAAAAGGAGAGCATCTTTTTTCTCTCTGTTCTCATTCTTTTTTGGTCATCTGATTTGTATCTGAACTCCTGATGCCCATTTCTCTTATTTCAAGATAAGGTTGAGACAAGTCACGACAAGGCAGTGAGGGTTCAAACTCAGGTCCGTGACTTGAGGTCTGTGCCCTTAACCACCCATTCACTCTGCCTGCAGGTAGGACCCCGCAAGTGTTATTATTCTACTGGACGAAAATACTAAACTGTGAGAGCTCACAGCCTTCCCTTAGCCTCTGCTCAAGAAAAAGCATTGGGGATTACCTGCTTATTAGCTTCTTTCTCGGGAGAGAAAGAACAGAAGTGAGACTGGGTAAGATTCTCTTGAGAAAAGCAACCAAAAAAGACTGATCACTGTCGTCCCCAGGGGCTGCACAGGCAATGACGCCAAAGCCCAGACGGCTAGGACAGGAGAGACAGGTGACAGAGATGCTCTCTAGGTGGACGCTAGAGGCCCCTAGGAGTTCTGGATACTAGAGGGCACCAGATTTTAATACGTGTTTCCATATAGAGGAGTTCACACCCTACCGTCTAAGAGCCACGGAAGTGAAGACCATCCCTTTTAGGCAGTGCTTTTTCAAACGAGATACTGGCTCAGACCCTGAGCCCCAAGATTAATTAAAGTGATTAATTAAAAATGTAATTACTGGATTCTCTAATTCTACTAGTTAACCCTGTATAGCTGACGTATCTGATTTATTAATTCTTGAGACTAACTTAGAAGATCCAAACCAATCGTTCGAGGACTACAAAAATTCTTTGTTCAAATTCACTACCTTCTTTGGCAGGAATCAGAAGCTAAATTACTTCCTTCGGACAGGGGGGCTCCAGGAGGGCACAGCCTCGGTCAAGGCGTACCGGCTGGAACAAGCGGGGCGCCCGGCCAAATTCAAGATACTGACTTCCTGTGGTTTTCAATAAAACTGCTATACGTTTACACCTACACGAGAAGGATTTTCTGGCCCTTTGCGGATAGAAGAAAGGAAACTTTAAAAATAAACAGACGATGTTACTCCTAGGATGACTTGGGAATAGCACCTTGTAAAAGACAGACAGCCCAGACTCCTTTTGGCACTCCCTTGATTTTGTGGAAGGTGCTGAGCAGGTACAAAGTGAACCCTCCTAACAGCTACTGGATTAGCTACGGACTATTTTCATCGGCCCAGAAAACCTAGGGTGCAGACCTAGCTCAGCCATTAACTTTCTTTACAGCCTCAGGTTAAGTCACTTCACTCTCCTGGATGTCAGTCTCCCCCATTCCAAGATAGCACCGGACTCATGCCATCTACCGTTTACATGATGCCATTCCTCCCATTCTTTGACCACCGTCCAGGATAGACATCACTAGAAGATTACAGAATTTTCATCTCAGCCCAGAGGGAGCCTTTCAGAATTAACTGGAGTTGATTTGAAAAATGTGGGGGAGCAGGGAAGAAAGTCCCCATTGGGTCTGCTTCCCCAGTTATACTCTGAGCTTGCTGGAGGTAAAAACACGGTCTTCTCATTTTGCAAGGCTTCCAGATACCAGAGCGTGGCATTCTAATATTTAAACCTGCTTCTAGCTAAATAATAAATGTTTAGTAAATTATCCCAGTCAACTTTCCAAGATATTTTAAGCAAAAAATTTTGCCTTGATTTTTCTGTTTTGTGGCACTTCCCTAACCTCCTTGTGGTACACCAGTGGTGATGTTCAAGTTTTTTTTTAATTTAAATTCAACTAGCCAACATATAGTACATCATTAGTTTCAGATGTAGTGTCCAGTAATTTATCAGTTGCGTATAACACCCAGTGCTCATCACATCACGTGCCCTCTCAATGCCCGTCACCCAGTTACCCCATCCCCCACCCGCCTCCCCTCCAGATGTTCCAGTTTTAAGCATCTGCTATTAATAACAGCAGATATTAGCACCAAGTGGCATCTCTTTTGCTCCCTGTCTTCTCCTACTTTTAGAAAATGAAAGACTTACAGTAAAGTTTCAGGTATTATATCATAGCACCGACTGAGTGAGAGATGTTGGAGGTAGTTGAGCTGGTAAAATTCCGGAAAGCAGTCATTCTTCAGCATGACGCTATCGCTGGAACAGAGCAGAAGAGCAGACTCAAAACCTATGCATCAGTTCAGATGGCGAAAACAGAAATAACCGGCCGCTTGGTTCCTTCAATTCAACATGTTAAGATCCTTTCCTCCTTCAATGAGCAGTCATGATTTTTCAATGTTTGTTTTAAAATAAATAAACGAAAAAAAATACCTTAAGTCTAGGTGGACAAGATTGGGGCATCTTCCAACTAAGGTTGAGACATCTAGGGAAGAAAATGATGGTCACTGTTAAATGAGGAACAAGACAACTATCAACAGCTGTCAACGCTATCGTTAGACTTTGCGCTAGACGCTTGGAACGATGAATGCAATTAGAGTCACACTCTCAGAAATAAAACACAGAATCATCACCTTGGCATATAAGATTTTGAACCTAGAAAATCCAAGAGAATCAACTGGAAATAGTAAGAAAACTATGTAATTTGATAAGTTAATAACAACCCATAGCTTACCTATGTATCTGCAATACCTACGTGGGGAAAAAAGAAAAAAAAACCCACTCACACTAGCAAAATGCAAAACCAAACACCATCATCTATAAACAAATAACGTATTATAAAGGTAGCACTTAAAATTAGTGGGGGAGGGGCGCCTGGGTGGCACAGGGGTTAAGCGTCTGCCTTCGGCTCAGGGCGTGATCCCGGCGTTATGGGATCGAGCCCCACATCAGGCTCTTCCGCAGGCTCTCCCAGTCCCCCTGCTTGTGTTCCCTCTCTCGCTGGCTGTCTCTATCTCTGTCGAATAAATAAATAAAAAATCTTTAAAAAAAAAAAATTAGTGGGGGAAATCATAGGTTATTTTTAAAAATTATATTGCTACTACAAGCAGGAAAAAACTTATTTCTCCAACTCAAATAATATTTCCAAATAAATTCCACATATATTTAAAAGTCCTAAAATGCAAAAATGTAGGGTAATTATTCATTGGCTCTTGGGATAAGTAAGGATTTTCTAAACACAAAAGAAAACATAAAAGAAACGCTGATAATTTACTACGTAAGAATTCTAAGTCTACCATGTTAAAGCAAAACAAACACAAAATTAAAGAAGTATCAGAAAACTGGGAATGTTTCCAACATATATTAAACAGAGAGTTAATGGTCTTATATGAAGAGTAAAGAAAGATAAACACAGAAAATAGGCAAATAATATGAAGCAATACTTGGCCAGAGAGAAAAATGGAGCAAGAAAGGAAAAATAAAATTAACATATTGTTTTTCAGCTATCAAATGAAAAAAAATTCTATCCTAATATCCAGAATTGATGAAATATAATAAAGCAGGTCCCACGTATATTACAAGTGGATATTTAATTTTATGCAGCCTTTCAGGGGAGCAAACTGATTTTTTGGTGTGGCTGGGCATTATACACTTGGTTCTTTGGCTCAGTAATTCTACTTTTAGAAAAACAATGAGGTGTGCAAGAAAATATTCATTTTAGCAATACTTATAATAGCCCCTTCCCCAATTATTTTGTTAACCTCCATCCATTCTGTGGAATGCAATGCCAATGGCAGTTACTCAAAAGCTTTTAAATAACACTTCATGACATTAAAAAATATTCAAGCTATAGTGTATAGTGAAAACAAAACAAAATACATACAATGCACTACAATCTCAGTTTAGTAAAAACACACTCAAAAACTCATATTTATATAAAAACTCACAGAGGGAAAAAGGTTCATGGGGTTGGGGGGTAAGGCTGGAAGGAAATACACCCAAGGGTGGTGGGATTACAGATAATTTCAGAATTGGGAAGAGAGTCACATGTGCTACTTTGCAATCAGAAAATCAATAGGGGCACCTGGGTAGTTCAATTGGTTGTGTTCGACCTGTGATTCTGGCTCAGGTCAGGATCTCAGGGTCTTGAGATGGAGCCCCGCCCCCCCATCAGGTTCTGCTCTGGATGTGGAACCTGCTTAGGATTCTGCCCCCTCTCCCCACTGCTCTCTTTTAAAAAAAAAAAAGGAAGAAAGAAAGAAAGAAAGAAAATGAATACATGTTATTTATTTTTAAAAATAAACAAGCTTTGTTCACAGTTGGGGTTTTTTCTTCCCACAGTTCTGTCTTCAGCCCCTTCCCCTCCCCTGAATCCTAGAACTGCATTCTATTTTTATTTTTATTTATTTTAAAGATTTTATTTATTTATTTGACACAGAGAGAGACAATCAGCAAGAGAGGAAACACAAGCAGGGGGAGTGGGAGAGGAAGAAGCAGGCTCCCAGCGGAGGAGCCTGATGTGGGGCTCGATCCCAGGACCCCGGGATCACACCCTGGGCCGAAGGCAGACGCTTAACGACTGAGCCACCTAGGCACCCCTAGAACTGCATTTTAAACTCCCCTCAACATACCCACTGTGATGTGGGACAGGCACTCAAATTCATGCCTAAAAGCAAATACTTCATTTCTCCTCTAAATGTGGTCCCTAAAGTCTTCGCTGTCTCTGAGAAAGTGCTAACGTCACCGATCAGCTGCTTAGGCCGAAACCCCGGGAGGCACACTCAACCGTTCTCTCACATCCCACATCCAGCCTGTTGGCTTCTGAATGTCTGATCACTTCTTGGCACGTTGCACGTCACCCCCCGAGTCTCTTACAGCCTTGTCTCAACACAGCACTAGAAGACGACTTTTACAGGTGAGTCAGATCCTCTCATTTCCTGCTTAAAATGCTACCGCGGCTTCCCATCTCACTCAGAGAAAATCCGAACAAAGCTTCTGCCTTGGCTTAGAGAACCCTGGGCTATCTTACCTCCTATCACTGTGCTCCTTGCTCCCTCTCACACTGGTTCCCCATCAAGGCCTCTGCACTTGCTGGTCCCAGTTCCAGAATGTTCTTTCCTCACTTATCTATACAGCTCATGCCTTCACTCAATCAGGCCTCTGCTCAGGTGTCACTTCCAGGGAGAGGCCCTCTCTTTGGCCCTTCCATCTGAAAACAGCCCCCCTCTGGCCAATACTCTGCCTGGTCACTCCGCTCCATTTTTCCTTCCTGCTTTTACCTCCTCTCATCACATTTAGTTATTTGTGGGTTGTCTGGCTCCCCTGCCAGAACGTACACTGCACAGCAGTGACTTCATCGGTTTTGCTCAAGGCCACAGCTCCCAAGTCGGGAACAGGGCTTTGCGCATCATAGGTGCTCAATAAACATTGGTTTAATGAGTGACTAAAAAATGAAGAAGTGCACAGGACAATCTTGAGCGACCCATCACGGAGCCAGCCCACCAGCCAGCCCCCAAAGCCCCAATTAGATCCAATCCGATTTTGATGCCACCTAAGAAAGAACAAAACCTCGGGGGGTAGAACTGGCTAGTGTCCAGCCCTCATTTAAGCCCCGGTGTCCCTCAGCGGAAAGGGTTAGTAAACAGCAGTCACTACTAAGATTCCCTCTACACACTGTCCCCTTCATTTCGCCTCGAGCTGGAGAGCCACCTGAGCCAGAAGGCATCTTAAACCCCAAATCTAACCTGTTATTTTAAGGAGAGAGGTGATTTCATCTAGAGAAATCAAGGTCAAATCCAAGACCCTGGTCAGTGCTTCCCTACTGCCCCACGGGGGTGGCAAAAAGAACAGCGACGATCACGGCACGCTCACTAGGGTTAACGCGCATCATGGGATTAACCCACTTCCTTCTTACCACGACTCTAAGAGATGGCTTCCACTATTATCTCCGTTTTACTGACGAGGAAACTGAGGAACAGGGAAGTTTAGCAACTTGCTCAAGACTACCCAGGGAACGGCAGAGCAGGAACTTGACCCCAGGCGGACCAGTACCAGTCTAGGAGCTAAAAGGGCATTCATATTATCTTCTAAATAGTGTAGTGGGGACCACTGTTAAAGACATTGAAACATCTGATTCCCACTGCGTAACTCAGAGCACACACACTTCAACTTAAATTACGGATCTTTGACCTTGCCCTGAATGTGTCTAACAAGCAAGATTTTATTACCTATTATTCTTGCCAGAGTTTGGTAAACAAGCTCTCTATTCTTTTCTGGAGGAACAAAGAGAAGCGTTTAAAGCCAAACTTGGACAGATTAACAGCAGCTTGCCTACAGCAGTTTCTCCACCTCGCACCCTAGAACCTTGTTTCATTCAGAAAAACTCTCAATAAAACGGGAAATTCAGATAAGGAAATGTCAATGAGGCACTGCCTTTTCTTGGCTTGGGGATGAATAGGGAAGAACTGGTGGTGGGATTCAACGTGAAGACGCTGCTTGCTGGGGGGAGTTTAAAATCTTTGGAAGGCAATTTGGCAAGAACAACCCAAAGCTTAAGAACAGAGCCTAATCCTTGACTCAGCAATCCCACTTTTAAGAATCCACCCTTAGAAATGCACACCAAGATTTGTCTCTGTCCATGACAAGGTTGTTTATAAAAGGAAAAAACTGGAAAGATTCTAAAAGTCCATTACAAGGAGATCAAGTGAAGAAATTATTATTGAATTGATACAAATTATTCCATATCTATTTGTTTTTTTTTAATTACTTAATTATATTTTTATTTAGTTAAATTCCTCAAACTGTTTAATACTTTAAAAAATTTAGGGGCGCCTGGGTGGTGCAGTCAGTTAAATGTCCGACTCTTGGTTTTGGCTCAGGTCATGATCGCGGGGTCTTGAGATGGAACCCCATGTTGGACTCCCTGTTCAGTGTGGAGTCTGCTTGAGATTCTTTTTTTTTTCCATTTTAAATAACTTCTATATGCATAATCTCTTCTGTTACCTCCTGATATTTTTTTTCCTTTTTTTAATTTAAATTCAATTAATCAACATATAATGTATTATTTGTTTTAGGGGTACAGGTAATTCATTAGTATTATATAATACCCAGTGCTCATTACAATACATACCCTCCCCAGTGCCCATCACCCAGTTACCCCATCTCCCTACCCACCTCCCCTCCAGCAACCCTCAGTTTGTTTCCTTTGATTACAAGTCTCTTATAGTTTGTCTCCTTCTATGGTTTCGTCTTGTTTCATTTTTTCCTCTCTTCCCCTATGATCCTCTGTGTTGTTTCTTAAATTCCACGTATCAGTGAGATCATATAATTGTCTTTCTCTGATTGACTTATTTTGCTTTAGCATAATACCCTCCAGTTCCATTCACATCACTGCAAATGGCAAGATTTCATTTGTTTTTGGTGGCTGCGATTTCAGATCTAAGTGACAGAATACCACATAGTCAATGCAAATGATGTGGTGTAGCTCCTAAAAATGGGATTATCTGGGGGTGGGGGGCAGAAGCATACTACAAAGTATTTCACGCACTACGTCCCACTTTAAAAAACACTTTTATGCAGGAAAAAGCCCAGCAAGAGCTTAGTGAGATTACTGATGATTTATTTTTCTTGGTGGTTTTTCCATATTTTATATATTTTTGAGAATGAATATATAATACTGTCATCAGATTAATTAGACAATTAAAGCATAACTGGAGGCTCCTGGGTAGCTCAGCCAGTTAGGCGTCTGCCTTCAGCTCAGGTCATGATCCCAGCATCCTGGGATCGAGTGCCGCGTCGGGCTCCCTGCTCAGCAGGGAGTCTGCTTCTCCCTCTGCCTCCTGCTTGTGCTCTCTCTCTCTCTCAAATAAATTTTTAAAAAATCTTTAAAAAAATAAAATGACAAAATAAACAAAGCATAAGTGAACGCTGAAGCTTATAAAGTCTGTTAACGTGCACACATTGCCCCTCACTTCAAATGCCTACGTTCAACTAAACAACTTCACGGTCCTCTTAGATCGAATTAAGAAGAGCTGTAAATATGAGCTTGTAAACAGAGTTTATAACGAGTTTTCAACCGTGGCACTACTGACATTTCAGATCAGATTATCCTTCTGTGCTACTCTGCTGTCCTGGGCACTCCTTTACCAGAAGTCCCGGCTTCTGCCCACTAGTGGCCAGGACCACGCCCGCAGCTGCAGCCAGCAGAAATGTCTCCAGACCTCCCCAAATGTCCCCCTGTGGGTACACTGCCCCTGGTTGAGAACCACCGCTTCATACGGACCAAACACAGCATTCATCTAGTTTCTCTTGCAGGTCTCTCCTACTAATGTAGCGGATTAAACAAGTTCTGCTTAAAAACAAACTGGTTTCAAGTATAAAGGTTTCCACTTCGAGATGCTGGATTCCAGTCTCGATGCTACCCACCCGCTGTTTGTCTTTACCTATCCTTTCTCATCAGCTGTCACCTCATCTGAAAAATGGGACTGAGAACAGGGGCGCCGCATTAAAGGCGACCAACGATGCAGGACAGCACTTGGGAGCTCTTCAGGAAATCACACTCACTACTGCTGTGGTTGCCGAGAAGGGAGGGGCCTACCTGATCTCTGCAGGTTCTTTCGATAGCCGCTGAGGTTCAGCTGGGTGATTGTCTCGGACACATGCGCGACAGCCACCTGCACGTGCTTCTCGGTGAAGTCATAGCACCAGGACAGGTTCAGCTCATCCAATCTGCACACCAGAGGAGAAAGAAGGAAAGCATGAAACCAGGACACAGGAACGGGCTCTCGGTAGCACGGACTCAAAGCTGCCAAAGAAAACACAAAGCCACAGATTCCTTAACCATTTCATGTGTAGAAACTCTGCTTCTCGAAGCAGCTCCCTCTGCTCACCTGAAACTGCCCTCTCCCCTCCTGACACACTCCCCTGCCCTGGTGTGCCCCCAGAAAGTTGCCAGGCGATCTGAGCCCAAGTATTAGTGAGTGATGCCCCCTTCTGGAAATGGAGGGAACACTCTCTCCTCCTCCTGGTGACTCAACCCTCATTGAAGAACTAGATGGCGCAGTTCTAGCCTCTTTTTTCTCTCAACCACCCAGGCTGTCAGCAAACAACCACAGAGACTGAACAATCACTCGAGAGGCTTTAAAAATTTGATGGACTATACCCAATAAAGAGACATAAATGTTGCAAAAGGTCTCTTCATCTTATCTGACTTCTAATGACTGAGCAAATAAATTCAAAGACAATATCCAATGATTAAGCCACATACCCCATTCCTGACATTGCTGAATAAATGTAGGGTCATTTATTTTTACCTCACGGATAACACTTCTTATCCAAAGGCAATCTACTTTCAGCAATCATTAAAGAGACACAGGTACAATGCCATAGCAGAAAGATCAAGGGATATTAAAAAGGACACACACACACACACACACAGTATTCTGTGAGCCACGTCCTCCTCTTACTTAGTAACATCTGTATCTGTAGCCTTATTTATATGCTGACATTATTACATGAGATAAGGATGTTTTTAATGGAGTCACCCAAATTTATTATATCTGCATTAGTTAGGTACAGACACTACAGGGAAAAAGCCTGACTGTATAGTCAGGTATGAACAGATTAATTTCAACCATACTATTGATAAACACATTACTAAATTTTCCTTATTTTAATAGTAAAAAAAAAGGGGGGGGACTACTACACAAGTATCCTCTTCAAACCTAACCAATTTGGCTCCTCGTTTGAACAGAAAGGTTAGAGCGTGAAGGATGCTGGTACGTAGCATCAAGAGCTCAGAGCCAGGAACAGCTCAAGGGATAGATCCAATTCCTCGCTCGTGTGGGGGATAATTGTATATTTGCAAAAACAGTTCTATAATCAAGTCTCAAACCTTTCCTACCTGGAACAGCCGCTCAGCAAGGTCTTCAGGGCAGATTCGGAGAATCCAGAGCACCCAGAAAGATTCAGTCGCACTAAATTTGAGTTTTGCGCAAGATTACTGGAAAAAGAGAAAAATGTCAGAGGAATAACCAATGAGACACTGTTACTCAATTAATAAGCATTCTGAGGAAAGCAGGCTAGAGAAGTCAGTAGTTAAGCACGCAGGCCTTTGAGCCAGAAGTGAGTTTCAGTTCATGTCTCCCTCTCTGTAGGACACTAACCAGGATGCTTTGCCTCAGTTGACTCATCTGTGAAATGGCAGAATCAGTACCTTCTTGGTACAGCTGCTAAGATTAAATTATATAATATGATAAAGGCTCAGCACAATGCCTGGCACAAAGTAAGCACACAAGAAACACCAAGCGATGTAGTTTCTAAATTAAAAAAACAAAACCAAAACAAAACAAAAACCAGTGCTTGAATAGACATTATTTCTATTTCACCCATAATTAGAATGAGCTTGTAGGCACACTTCTGCTTGTTGAGTCTACAGGTTCTTGCAATTAAACATCTCTCAAATTTGCCCTCTCTACATTCCCAAATGCCTGTGTTAGTGGAACTCCATGATTAAGAGCGAGAGTTCTGGAATCATACTCCATTGCCAAGTTCAAATTTGGTTCTGCCTCCTACGAACTGTGTGACCTTGGACAAGTTATTCAGCCTCTCTGTGCCTCGGTTTCCATATCTGTAAAAAGGGAACAATCAGAACTTATGTCATGGGCATGGGTTGCTGTGAGAATTAATGAGATTACCCTTGAAGAACTTCGTATCTGGCACACAGTAAGTGCTCAATAAACACTGGTACTTATTATATGATGATGGTGTTTTTTCACATCAGGTTTCATCATTTCTCACCTGAATGAACACAACAGCATCTTAGCTAGTCTAGTTTTTTCCACATCTGGTTAATACTCCAAGGTGTCCAGCAAATTATCTTTCTAAATTTCAACTCGGACATGTTCCTTCCATTCTCAGAGCACGCTTCCCTCTTCGGAGCCCACCACGGAGTCCGGGCTTCCTACAGCATGGCAGGGGCCACGACGAGCTGCTCCTCCCGTGCTGGCACCCCCCCCCCCCCCCCACTGCACCCGGCGCGCTAGCAGTTCCCACCTGCTGCGGAGTTCAGAGCACACAGGCAGCTCTACCTGGTCGGCTCCTTCACCTCATCACGTGCACATCTGCAACCTGAGTACCTTCAATACCCTGCGTAAGAGTCACTTCCTCTACGAAGGCTGCCCTCCCTCAATATAATTAGGTCTCTCTGTGTGATGCCACATATTCACCGATGCATGTAACCCACACACCGCACTGTAATTATGTGCCTCTCCCACGAATGAGGCAGGGACCGTGCCTGTGTGCATCATCCTTGTGTGTCTAGAACCTGGCATGAGGCCTGGCACAGAGCTAGCATGCAAACTCGGGCTGCCTGGATGAGTCCTGCAAAGTACTGCAGAAGCTGGGGCACCCCACGGATATTTTCTGAGTCCATCTGGCTATGGACAGAAGGGCACCCCGATTATATTCAGGAAACAAAGGTAACGCACATAAAAACAACTGCCTTTGTCACATGCTCCTGACAGCCACTCACTTGACAATGGGATCTGACAGCTGTAGGCCTTCCAGGCTGAGATTCTGCAACTTGGAGCACTGCGACAGAATGCCATGGAGGGTAGACACCTCGATTACGGAGTTGGACAGATCCATGTGCTGCACACGGAAAGGGCTAAACACAGAGGGAAAAGAGAGGCTCCGTGAAGGCGGCTCACCCAAGTATCTCCACATCAAATCCAACCCCATCTCCTCCCCAGATGAGCAGCCAATCACAAACATGACCCTAAATACACAAGCAGTAGTTAGAGTTTCTGTCTTAAATCGCTACTAGATAACTCCCTTCCCTCATTCATTTTAAAGCTCAGGGGGATTTCAGGGGGCGCGTGGGTGGCTCAGTCGATTAAGAGTTAGCCTTTGCCTCAGGTCATGATCCCAGAGTCCTGGGATCGAGGTCCTCATTGGGCTCCCTGCTCAGCAGCGAGTCTGCTTCCCCCTCTCCCTCCGCCCCTCCCCCCATGCTTTCTCATGTGCATTTGCTCTCTCTCTCAAATAAATAAATAAAATCTTTAAAAATAAATAAAATTCAGGAGGATTTCTGCCAAGTCAAGATGGTGCTGCCGACAGAGTCCCACTTAGGAAATTAATTAGTGGGCATCATGAGAATGAGCTGAATGTGGGTGACAAGGCGATTACGCCTATGAATCTTCCTGGCAAAGGTGAGTAAATTACTAAAACAGAAAAGACAGTGGTATCAACGGCTAATATGGAGATACCTGGAGGAAACGCAGGTGTGGAAGCTTCTAGGTAACTGGGCCTAGAAGTCTGTTTGAAAGAAAGGGCTGAACTAGAGAAAAGGATCTGAAAGTTCCAGCACGACTGTGGGTGTGTAAGACAGCATATCCAAGGACAGTATGAGAATCAAGAGATGGCGACCAGGGACAGAGTCCGAAGTAGGAGGGGAAAGCGCACACATGCAGGGGACCCGGAAGGAACAGCCATGGGAGAAGGATAATCACCAGGGGAAGACGGGTGCTGCCATGTGACCATGGAGGGAAGGGGAAAGTACCAGAGTCGGGATGTAGGTTTTGTCCTTAACTCTGCTATCTTTAGCTTATCTTTCTGTTCAGTATCTAGTTATTCCACTCAAGTTTCAGATGGCTCTAAACCATATGGCAAAACTATCAGTAACAGAGAAGTAGTTTCTCAAAATCTTCCACAAAACGAACAAAAAGAGGGCATTCTTGCTCAGGTTGGAAATTTGTCCACCATAGGACTGGATACCCAGAATTATAACATCTGAGAAGACTCCTCACACCTTGTTTTTATCAGAAACGGGCAGTGTGGGAAGAGCTAGGCTGCCCTGCGTCTGCCGGTGAGTGCGTGGCTCCTGCCTCCTGGGACGCACGATGCCCAGCCTCCGGGGACCCCACTTGAGAAGCAAAATGTGCATCCTTGACCCCTGGCAGAGCCTAATAGTAACCCCAACTTCAAGGGGAATGGCGTCACTGAAAGCTGCGCCATGTTTCAACACAAAGGCCACACAGCAAAATATGCAACTTGCACTCAACTGCACAGACTTGTCACAGGCCGTAAGGCTGGCTACAGAAAAGAAAATAAAAAAGGGTTTTGATCTGTTTCCACCTTAAGACTTACAGCCTCTTCTGGGGATTTTTCTTTCTTTACCTGAAATGTTCAACCAATGGTTGATCCATAAATGATCGTGGGCAGCGGAAGGCAACCACCCCTCGAGACAGCAACCGACCAATCACATCTGGGTGCAGGTTTCTACCTGTGAGGTCTAACGTCTGCCACAGAGACTCGTCAAACCTGGAAAAGGGGGGGGGTTCCTTAGTAAGTTGGGGGCACTGGATACTGGAGGGCCCCACCACTGCTACTCAACAAGGAAGCTTTGGCCCCTAAATCGCCTTGAAGCAGATTCTAAAGGAAGCTCTGGTTTTGAGCTGACGATACAACTAGCTATGGTATTTTTTAAGACACAATTGAATATTTCTTGCTCATATCACGGATAAGCTTCCACCTTCAGCTACACACACACACACACACACACACACACACACACACACACATTTGTATGTATTTCCTTCAGATGGTTCAATGCTATTATTACCAATGTAATGATCCGAAACCACAGAATAAAATTTTAGTGTTCAATACAATCTGGTAATTTTAAAAATGATTGCTCCAATCATTTAACTGATTACTGAATAGGCAGGTAGGTTCAGAAGGGCCTCAGTGATCCCACTTGCTGTTTTTGTAAAGCACCCACGAGTTCCCACAATGACCCTAAGTAACATGGAAATACAAAAGCAGGCAAGTTAGTGCTTCAGCTGATCTTTGCAGACGGGCTTGAACTGAGCAGCTTCACTTATATGCAGATTTCTTCCAGTACTGTAAGTGTATTTTTTCTTCCTTATGATTTTCTTAATACCATTTTCTTCCCTTTAGTTTCCTTTATTGTAAAAATAAGAATATATAATACATGTAACTTACAAGTATGTGTTAATTGACTGTTCATGCTATGGGTAAGGCTTCCAGTCAACAGTAATCTACTAGTGAAGTTTCTGGGGGAGTTAAAAGTCCTATGCGGATTTTTGACTGGGCGGGGGGGAGGGGGTCAGGCCCCCTAGCCCCCTAAAATGCTGTTTAAGGCTCAACTGCACTTTATTAAAGAGATATGACTATCAAATATCTACTAGGAATAAGGAACCGTACAAAGGAGTTAAGGTGTTTTACAATACCCTTTACGCTTAAAAAAAACCGTATATGCGTGCACAGAAATGTATGTATATGTATGAACTAATGTGAAAGGAAAAATATTACTTAGATTTTGGATAGTGGTTCTAAAGCAAAAATGAAGTACCAAAATGTACTGAACAGTACAATGAGGGAGCTTTAACAGCCACAGATTAATTCAACTGAACAAAAAGAAGAAAACACAAGATCAAGCACAGAAGGGAACATTTTAAATGCCTACTAGAATTGTATTTTTTAATACGGCTTAAAATAAGCAGACCACTGGTTGGGCTCTAAAATAATTCTGTGTAAAGCAATTGTCAGGGTGTTACGTGACCTCTGTTACCAAGAAGGCAGTGCTTCATAGATGCCGGCTCCTACTTGTAGGACAACTGAGGTGGGGATTAATAGACTCTGCATGAAGGATAGCTGGCTGAAAAAGAAAACCACTAGGGGGTCACTTGGAGAGGGATCAGTGCAACTCCACCACCACTCGCTGCAGCATTCCGGGTGCGCCCCCTGACCCCCTGGGGTCTTCTAAGCCTGGAGCCCACTCCTGGAACTGCCTGCGGTGTCTTACTGCCCACGCAGCCCTGAATGGAGGGGAAGGGGCTCTTGCCATCTCAGTGAGAGCCCTGGATACGTGCAGGGAGACGAGACACAAATGGCCTCCAAGCGCAAAGGATGGCTAGTGTTTGGCTGAAGATGACAAGTGGAAAAAAGTTCCAACTCAGAAACAAAGCCTCCCCCCCACCCCACCCCTTCTGGCCTGTTACTGCTTCCAGCGCACCGAGACTTTCCACGTGCAGCTCACGGTGCAAACCCGCAGGTGTGCCCCCAAACCGACAAAGACATCAGTGCCTACTGGCGGCCACGTGCCGCACGCTTCCACGAGCCAATCTTCAGGTTTCATCCTCACCACCGCCCTGTCTGGAACGTACTCTGCTCTCCATTGTATATATGGGGGGGACTGAGGCTCACAAGTGTCAAGTACGTCCCCAGGTCACAGAGTGTTGAGTGGCAGAGACGGGGTTCACAATGAGGTCTAATACTGCTCTCCCACTGCACTCACTGCCCGGCCCCCCCAGTGTGGGGAGTGGCCAGGCCTTCATGCAGCCCCCCATAGCCTCCTTCTCTCCTAGTGCGTCGCCTGGTGCAGAGGCAGCATGAATACAGAAAGAAGTTTTCTGAGGTGGGTAAGTTTACACCTCCAGGAGACGCCTCCCTTCCACTGTGAAAGGGAGACGCTAATTATTAATAAAAATGCGTTTGTGCTACTACATTTTCCTTAGTTTTTGGTTTCACTAGGCCCAAACGAATAAATAACCCTCCCCTTCTCCCACGCGTATACCAAGAGGGGTGAAAAATACTTACGCTAGGTGATACCACCTCTTACAAACACTAGAGACCTTCAGGAGTTCAGGGAGGCACAGACAGGAAAAGATTCCTAAGAGCAGCTCATCTGGAAGTGAGTCCCATGAAACACCTTTAAGGGAGGGAAAAAAATGTGTTTTCTCATCACCATTCTTTTACCCAATCAAGTCTACTGAGTCTTTTCATGCTCGTTAAGGATACACAATATAGAACTTAAAAGGGGAATTTAACACAAATCGAATTACTCATTCCACAATGGTTTTTCTCTTCACTCATGGTCCCTGTACCCAGCAGTAAGCACTACACTTTCTCAGCAAAGCAGAAAAGACAAAACCAGTATTGTTTCTGCCTTCAGCTCCTGATGGCGAACCTTAGGCAAGGACCATGTTAATCGTGGTACAGACCAAGTCCCCAGCCCCTCAGACAGCATACAACGTCTAAGGTATGATGACTGTGGTCGCTAAGAAATGCCTTGTTTCTCTCAGAAGTGGATTTGGTGGTGGATTTATTGAGTAGTGACCTTATCTAAAAGGCAAATGAAGTTTCCTCCTCCTTTCAGACTTACAGAAAGCACTCAGAAGTCAATTTGCCTATAAGTGTAATACCCAGAGGGCGCTTTCATGCACCTCTCCACTTACTACGGTAACAGGGTAACAGGAAGCATTTTCCAGGGTAACAGGAAGCATTTTCGGTGTTGGGGAGAGAGCAGGAAATGAAGCTTACATTCTGGTGGGAGGAAATAATCACACATAAAAAAACAAGTAAATTACATGATATGTAAAAATTGGATTATTGCTATGCAGAAAAATTAAGCAGGGTAAAGGAGAGGATAGGAAGTACAGTGGCCAGTGTTCAAAAATCTCAACAAAGCAGTCAAGGAAGGCCTTACGGAGACAGTGCTCACCGAGCAAAGGCTTGAACAAAGTGAGGGAGCAGCCCTGTGAGTACCCAGGGTGTGTTCTAGATTCAGGGAACAGCATGTCTGTTTTGAGGAACAGCTAGGCCAGTGTGGAAGAAGAGCAAGGAAGGGGGTGATAAAGGATGAGGTAGAGAAGTGAGAGGGGCCAGGTCATGCAGGAACCACTAGAGGGTTCTGAGCATAGAAAGTTCTAAAAGGACTGCTTGGGCTGCTGTTAAAAATAAAAAACTGGAGGGGAAAAAAGGTAGATACATTAAGATCAGTTTTGTCTTATAAAAGCAGTTTCTAAATAGAATTCTTATGTATGAACATACAGAATAACCAACAAGATCAGGACAACAGGACGATGGTCAAGAAGGAAATGAGCATGCACCAAAGCGGCCGAGTGCTTGGAGTTCCCAGGCTCCCTCCGCCCCAATCACTCCTGTACACCAAGCCTAGTGCTATCCTCTCCCCTCCGGGATGCTTCAACCAACCCAGTCAACTTGACTGGGTCAAGGGGTGCCCAGAGGTTTAGTTCAACACTATTCTGGGTGTGTCCGTGAGGGGTACCCACGTAAGATGAACATTTGAGTCCATCGACTGAGAAATGCAGATTCCCTTCCCCAATGCGAGTGGGTCTCATCCAATCCAAGGCTGATGAGAACAAAACGCTGATGGAAGGGAGAACGGGCTTTCTCCCTGCCTTTGAGCCGGACTAGAACTTAACTATCTGCTCTCCTGGTTCCCAGGCCTGTGGACTGCAAACCTTGGGACTTTTCAGCTTCCATAACTGTGTGGGCCAATTCCTTATAATGAATCTCCCTACGTCTCCTACTTGTTCAGCATCTCTGGAAAACCCTGAGTACGAACCCACCGTCCCTCCCCATCTAAAAGGTGTCAGTATTCGCTGCACAGGTGCACTGTGCCAGGCTCTGTGGAAAACTCGACGGAGAACAGCCTTGAGGAGGGTGATAACCGTAGCATTTGCTGCCTCTGGGTGGTACTCTTGGGCAATCTTTCTAAAACAATCATGCTCTTCCCTCAATTAGAAACTTTCAGTGGTGCCCCCTAAATATGTAGCCTGAAATTCAAAGCTTTCATGTCAGGGCCCCGCTCATTTTTCTAGGTTCATTATGCAGAAGTATGTTCCAGCCATTTGGACCTACTTGTAATTCTTAGAATGAGTCGTTCTGTGCCACATCTCAATAGCCCTGTACACACTGTGCCGCCCCCGACTGCTATTCATTTAAAATCAAGTTGCTATTAAAGCCCAGATGCCTATGGAAGGCTTCCCATGACATCACCAAGAACAAGTCACTTTTTTTTTAACCACAATTTTATTATTTACTTACTCACCTGTTTAGCCCCTGCCGGGCCCTGAGTTCTTGAGAAGAAAAAAATGATTTTTTAAAAAAAACAATCTTTGTATTTCTAGGAACTAGCACAATGTCTGATACATTTGTCCACACATACATTTACGGAACACGTAGCATATGCAGGTGTCTGTTCTACAAAGACGAATAAAGGATGGCCGGCTCAGAGTCTGAGACACAAACGGGAAATTTCAGTCAAGCATCATAATGGGCTGCAACAGGGTTCACGGTGCTGTGCTGTGCAGTGTGTGGTGGTAGAGCAGTGATCAGGGAAGCCTTCCTGGAGGAAGTGGCCTCTATTGAAAAATGAGGAGCTATGTAGTTGCTCAATGAATGCCTACGCACCCCCACCGCTCGAGAGGACAAAATGTATCACTGCAGCCCTGAAACTAGGGGTAAACAGATGAAGGTAGATCATGCCTGCTGACCCTGGACCACGACCTGGGCAGGCAGCTGGAGAGGACCCTGCAGCTTTTCAGTGCGGCGGCAGCCCTCCGTCACCCCCACAAGGCTCCTCCAAGCTCAGCATGGACAGAGGACGGAGTTTCTCAAACAGGGCTCCTACTCTGCCTCCCAAATTGCAACAAAGTTGATAGACAGGCTTTTCTTAAAATTTCCTTCCATTAATTCTTAACTCCCTGACCTCTGCTGCCTCTTGCCCGTGCAGATCCGATTCTAGCAGTTGATTTGGCAAAAGATGACACACTTAGTTATTCTGCATCTAGAATGTTGAGGCTGCACTATGACCCGTCGGCCCATCGGGACACCAGGTGCTTGGCCTCCCCGAGCGTGAGAACTTCGGGAAGCAGCACGGCTTCGAAAGGGAATGCACCTGTAGTGCCCAAGTCTGTGATGCTTGGGCAAGTTACTTAATCCCTCGGGCTTGGTCTCCTCATCTGCAGGAATGGGAATAAAGGAATTTATTCTGCAAAATCATTCCTTGTGAAGACTAAATAGTGTAGGGGATGAGATCAAGCAGCAGAGTCAAACTTCCTTTCTCCTTCTTGACTCTCTCTCCTGCTCCATTAAATCCACGCCTTTGCCTTCTGTGAGGACCTTTTCTTTCCAATGTTGCTTAGAATTTTCAGCTGCTTGGAAACACACCAGGTTTTAATAGGGTTTGGACAAGGGCTCCATGGTGTGATTTACCAAGAGCCCCAAACAGCATTCTAAGTTTGGGATCCCCAGAAGCAGATCCGGAGGACCTGAATTCAAGTAGTTGATTTGGTAAGTAACCCCAGGGAGCACTGGAAAGTGAAGAGATATGGAAGGGAAGGAAGCCGGTTCGGGGTGTGTTAATGAGCAGGTTATGGCCACAGCCAAGTGGAGTTCAAGTCGGCTGGGGTATTAATCCAACAAGGCCTGTCAGTCCCTGGGTGGGGGATTCAGGGAGCGGGGAAGGCATGTTACCTCCCCATAGGCCTGCCCAGAGAGGTGTCAAGAAGGCACATCTGCATGTAGGAGAAAGCCTTGGCATATAAAGGAGTGCTGAGCTCCAAGGGGCTATGGACGGGGCGCCACACATCCACTAAAGACGGTGGGAAAGGAAATTAGGGAGACTTGTTGTGAAGGGTGGGGTGGGAGACATAAATTAATGAACATAGTGCTTATTTTATTGGGACACATAAGAAATTAGAAACAACTGGAACAATATGAGCCAATGAAAAGGCTAGAAGGAAACTGAGTCACAGCAAGGAAGGCAGAGGTTTGCAGAGGACACTGAAGCCAGGCACCGAAGACACCACCACAAGAATGCTAGAAGGAGGAGGGCCTTGCATCCTCTGTCCAACTCCTACCCATTCATCCTTCAGAGCTCAGCTTAAATGTCACCCTCTCAGAGGAGCATTCCCAGGACACCACCGCAGCCCCCAGGCCCAGACTGGCATACCCAGCACACAGCACTATACCCCCCTCCCCCAACAGGCAACCAATAAATCTTTGCTAGATGCATTATACCTTTTACTTTCCCTTCATGATATTTGCCAACGTGCTAATTTTGTATTTGTGTGACTGGTTAACCTTTGCTAACCAAGTAACTACTACACACCCAGTACCTAGGAGAGGGCCTGGCAATGAATATCACAGTGCTCAGCTGATATTTCACAAAGGAATGACTGACGCCCAAAAGAAGAATGCCAGCTTTATTCTAGAGTCAGGCAAGACTGCTGCCGCTGCCTCTTAAGACCAGTTAGTCTCCTCATCTGTAAAATGAGCCTACGGCTCACTTCAACAAGCATTCCTGGGTGCCTAATAAATGCACCAGTGCTGGGAGCTGGGAGTAAGCCCCAGTCCCTGCCCAACAGCCTCACCTGGAGACAAACTAATCAACAAATACATAACCAAACATTTAAAAACTGCCATTTACTGAAGCCCTAAAAACGCCTCAAGCATTTATTCACACACACGGACTCTAAACGCGGCAACCCCGTGTATTTAGTGTATGTCCTTTTACCCACGAGGAAACTGGTCTCGGCAGAGTTAAATAACCTCGCCAAGGCGATACCAACTATTAGGCGGCAGAGCCAGGAGGCAAAGCGGGGGCTGCTCTGAGCACGCCAGAAGCCCACGCCCTGCGGTGCAGGTGCAGACCCAAGAGGTGGATGTCTGGAGGCTGGCCAGGTAGCGGAGGGCGCTGTACCTGCGAAGGAATGACACAGCACCGCTGGGGTCCAGACGAGGAGGGTGGAGCGCAAACGCCAGCGTACAAAGGTAATGTCCCCGGGTCAGTACATGCGTTGTCTCTGAGATGGGGGGAGGGACTTCAGAAGAAGATGCAACTGTGACAAAAGGGACAAGGTCACACAACAAGGGGCAGGGTGGGGATTCAACCCTATGTCCCACTCCAAATGATGCCCTTTCGACCACAGAATGCTCTAACATTCTCCACTCTCCCCTGTCCTGAGTTCTTGATGTTCTACAAGACTAGGGAAGGTTAGAAATTATACCTGACTTGCTATGGAAAAAGAACTCAATCAGGGCGAGGAGGGGCTGGCAGGAAGAGGGAGTAAAAACAAAGATGCTGAGAGCTATCAAGTGGACTTCCAAAGGGAAGGAACAACGGCCGAGAAAATACACAGCCTCAGCTGGCAGGCAAGTGCCCAGGGCTCCCTCAGTCTGACCGGAGGACACTGACTGCAGGGCCCCTGGCTGGAGTGCTGAAGCCTGAGACTGGCTGCTGTCCAAGCAGATGGAGCAGAAGTCTGTCCTCCAGCTCCAGTGGCTGGGATCCAGGCCTGTGATATGCTTAATCTAATTTTACTTGCCATATTGAATTCTCAAAACATCAACCATCTGTTTCCTGGATTCCTGACGACTCTGCTGTCTGGTCTGTTTGCACGAGCGGATGGAGGAGTCCAGAGCAGGTCTTTCTTCCACTTGCCTCTTCTAAACCCCCCAAGGCTGCACACCAGCCCCACGCAGTAAAGGAAACAATTATTCAAGCCCACAGCAGCTGGTCTTCAACTACATGAAGGCAGTTAAACATACTTCAGAGCCACGAATGGGATGAACACTGGCCAGATTCACAAACTTGTTGATCATCATCCTTGGCCATGCTCATTTCTACTTCTCCCTCACGTGCAAACCCAGCTGTCCACGTCTGTAACCTCCCTGCTGCCCATGCCTCAAATCCTCTGGGGAGAGCTGCTTAGGGAAGAGTTTTCTATGCATGAGACCTCGAGTTAGGTTACTCATCTTACTGGGCTTATTTATTTCTTGGAATATCACCTACATTCAGATTCAAGTTAAAATGCCAAATCTTAATCATAAACAAATCTTTGACTCTTAAAACCGCTCCTCTCCTTAAACATGGATAAACAAATTATACTTGAAAAATACGCAGGCACTGGTGCTCACACTTACTGGGGTTTTTGCTTTTTTTTTTTTTTTTATGTTTAAGGGCAGGGGCTCACTTTATGTTTGCTTGTGCTAGCATGTTTGAAGTATTAACAACCTATGCTTCCTTTCTGGGAAACCACACACGTGCTGCCATGCTGGGATGAGTTTTCCTTTCTCTGCCCATAAATCATAAAAACGCTAGACCATATGAACTTGGCACTTTTGGTTTTTGTTTTGGCTAAGTGGGCAAAACACAGCAAAACAAAAATAGGGTCCTCAACGACCCCTTCAGTCCAACCCTCTCTTTCTGTAAGAGACTTGCTCAACCCTGAAATGTGGGAACAGCAGTGGAGAAACCATGGAAATTGAGATTTAGAGAATAAGGTATAATATACATGCCCCATATGAGATCTGAGAGCCAGGTCTTTTATCTGTTATGGTCACTGCTGTATTCCTAATCTCTAGAATGCTCAATAAATACTTGCTGAATTAATAAATGAAAGGAAGCTACAGGCCAAAGGAAAGATGCCTCAAAGGGCCCCATAAATATGGCTCTTACAGAGTTAAGCTTTGGGAGCTGCGGGCTAAGATTCATTGGTGAGTCATGAAATCAATTTAGTTTGAGCAGCACTGTTTGGAAAGAATGGAATGGAACAGAATAGGAAATATCTTAGTAAGGGGAAATATAGTTTTGTGAAATTTCTGTTTCAGGCACACACCCAGGATTGCAACGTAAAATATATTTATTACTGGTTAAAAAAAAAAATCGGAGGAAAAATTTTTGCCTGGGGACATCAAAAAGCAGATTTCCAGGCTCAAGACAGGACTTCTTGGATCAGAATCTCAGGAATTTTGCACTTTGAACAAGTTCCTTTGGGGGTATCAGCAGACACGAAACTTCAGAGTCGCCACTCTGAGAACCACTGCAGGGTCTGGAATGTCAAGCAGTTTAACAGCCACGTTAAAGCTAATCAGCAAATTAGTTCAACAGTGTTTTCATGGCCCTCTTGTTTGGGGGGAGGGGAGAAAAGGGACCAAGACAGGCATTTAATGACCACGAATAAAGTTGTCCTTTTTGTGCCTATTAACTTCTTAACTGGGCCACTTACTTCCAACTCCTTCCATACACTCACGCAGAGGGCCACACAGACCTGTCCTCATACGGGTTTGCCACGCAGTTTTATCTTTCCAAATAAAACAACGAGGAGGAATTAGTCGCCAGATACGTGTGAGTGTGGCATGGGGCCTGCAGGGAGACTGCTGAGCGAAGAACCAGGAAAAACTCACAGCCCAGGGCCACGGTCATCAGATTGCCACATAAAGCAGGTGTGGCCTCTTCTACCCTAATCCTGGCAGAGCTGTTAGCCACCTGTCTTGACAACTGCAGACGAAACTCCCTGGAATGATGATCCGGATAAACTGGAGGCCCAGGCTCCTGAAGGCCCACTGGGAATCTTCTACACCAGCTGTCCCTCACCCTGCATCAGTGAGTCTATCTCTCACACTCCACGCCAATCAACCAATATTGTGTGTAATTTCACATGCATACGATGTATACTATTAGCTTCCCTCTCTGCGAAGCGGTGCCTGCCTCTGGCCTCCTAGAGCACTAACTACCTGAACTGCTCATCGGATGCTAGTGTTTTAGCCGCCATCTTTTGCTGTGAGAGTCTCTCAGAGCGTATGGTCTTTTCTCCTCGACTTGACTTGGAATTTCCTACAAGCCAGCAACCATCCCTTCATCTTCCGTAGTGCCTTGCTTAAAAAAATGACCTTTTTATTTATACATCTCTCTCTGGGTATGACTGTGGAAGGACAGAGAGGCATCATGGTCAACGTTTAAAAGCAATCGGCACTGGACAAATTAATCAACATCAGCTCATCTTAGCAGAAAGTGTCTTTCACCACATTTGGTTGGTCAACCACCAAATTGCTAGCGCTGCACTCGAGACATTAAAAATAACATTAACATTAAATTTTGAGAAAAAAAATTCTACACTAACAAGTTCAGACTAACAGGATTAAGGACAAAAGAAAAAGTGAAGTGGCTTCCCAAATGCCTAATTAACTGGGGTTACTTACTGCACGTTGCGTGCACACAGCACGCTAAGAGCTTTATGTGCACTCTTTCACTTTCTCTTCACACCAACCTCTGAAGTGGGTATTATTATTCCATTTCACAAAGAAACAAAGGCACAGAGAGTGCAAATAACTTCCCAAGGCTGGTAAACAGCAGAATTAGGATGTAAAGTCAGATCTGACTTCACCACAATCCCTTACTGCCTAATTAATTCACCCCTTCCCCTAATATAGATTTCAAGAACATAACTGTAGGTTCTCTTTCCTAATGAAAGGGTCGACACCCAAAAACAACAGACTTTTTTTTTTTTTTTTTAAATAAAGCAAAGCAACCAACCCTTCTTTAAAGAAAGCCAGATGGGAGAACTCAGGAAAATACTTATTTACCATGGCTCTGCAAGACTTCATCTTTATTTCTTTAATCTGTCTCTTCTTCTCCCCTTTCACCCACCCAATTCCTGTTTAGGCTCTAATCACCTCCTCTACAGACTGTTTCAGTAGCCTCCTAATTATGTCAACTCTAACGTCAGAATCCATCCAGAATCTGGGCGCACTTATCGCCACTCCCACAGCTCTTAACAAATCCCTAAGCTTCTACAATTGACCCCCCTACAGTTTAATCCCAACACATCAGTGTGTCCTTTTAAAAGATTACATCACAACTCTGTTCAATACCACCTCTAGCTCTATCTCCCACTACTCTCCCCTTTGCTCATTCCCCATGTGGCTTCCTTCTTCCTTAAGCAAAAATGACATGCTTCTGCCCCAGGGTTTTTACATTGACTGTCCTCTGCTTGGAGCCCTCTGCTCCAAGATATTTGCATGGCACATTCCTCACACTTCCTTTATGCCTTTGCTTAAAAAGCTCGTGTCTACATGAGGTCTTCCCTCAATACCCTATTTAAAGTTGCAATCCATCTTCCCACCCTAGCACTTCCAATCCCTCCTGGCTTGTTCTATATTTGATTTTGGCCACAGTATTTATCACCTTCTAACATACTACATACCATGTTTATTATGTTTATTGCATCCTCTCTCTCTAACAGAAATTTCATGAGGGCAGGAATGTTTAGGTTTTGTTCACTGCCTTATCCCCAACACCTAAAACAAAGCCCCCCCACACAGCATGTGCTCAGCAAATATTTGCGGGATTGTTTTAAATGACTTACTGGCAATAAAAACTGATAACCCCAAGTCATTGCACTGTGTTTACCCTATGGCTTTTTGTACTCTTGGGGTTCTGATTCACTCTGAGAGGCCCTCATTGACCTGTTTGAGAAGCCTGGGGATGGGGAGCTATCAAAGAGGGAAATGATATGGTGAGTTCTACATTTCAGTCAGTCGGCTCTAGCTCTGGGGGTGGATCTGTGGAGGATAAGACTGGAATTATGAGTCCATTCCAATATTCCGGCAAAAGATAATGAGAGTCTGAAAAACATCTAGGAGACAAGAGGGAAAGATTCAATGATTGGTTGGATGCTGGAGGATGGTGGGAAGGGACTGACCCTCAGGTTTCTGGTTGGATGATTGAACAGATAATGCCGGCAGTAATGGAGACAGAGAATACCAGAAAAATCCCACTTGGGAGGTCCCTGGGGATATAAGTCCCTACACTTAGTTTAACATTCACTTTAGCAGTCCTTTGACAAATAATTAAAGCAATTATGGCAACAAACTCAATCAAGGCTATAGAGCAGCCGAATATAAACAAACAAAAAATCCTACAAGATTACTGCTTATATCCCCATTTATCAGTGGTACTGAGCTGGCCTTTGAACATGCAGATTCCCTTCAAAGAAAAGAGGCAGGAATGTCTTCTCCTGGGTTAAATTTTCACATGGGTTAAAAGTCAATTGTGCACCTGAAAATATATAGCTACCAAGATTCCTGTAGATTTCAGTGACCAGCTGTCCCATTTCTTTGAAAGACGACTTCAGAAGTAGGCAATTTTAAAAGCGTGCCATCCTAAAGATCGCTAAACAAAGATTACCAATAAAATACTTCAATCCACCTCTTATGTGACCGGCAGTTTTATCCTCATGCCTTACCTGGAAAGTTGTCTCGATTTAGCTTAGGTCTGCGTACTATCACAAAGTCCTTGTCACTCCCCTTGCTTTTCAGCCGTTTTCGGGGAGGGCTCTGAGGGTGGGCCAGGTTTGAGAGCAGTTCCTGGGGGATATTCTCACTGTCCACCTCCTCCTTCTCCAGGGCGGAGACCCCCATGCCTGACAACAGTTCAGAAGTCTTGCTAGAATCCCATCCCCACGTGAAGCTGGTGGTAACGTTGCTACTCTGGTCGGGAATCTCCTGGAGGTGTTTCCTGCAAAAATGCACAACAGCCCCTGTTTCTTTCAAAAACACGCCCGTAAATAATTCAAAGATAGGCCTAAATGAAACTGCAAGTTATGCAATGCAGAGAACTTTCAGTGTCTCACAGAATCGCTTTTAAGTGCCGGCGCCGAGTTTCTAAGAAGGAAAGAGAAAATAACCGAAAATCAAAAAGGCTTTTTGATTTACGACCACGGAGAAGGCCTCAAGAATGTCTTAAAGCGGAGGGAACAGACAAGCGGGAGGGCAGAGCGATGGAAAACAGCAGGAAAGTTCAATAAGGGAAGGCAAATAAAACGCACGCTGATCACCGCACTAAACCACCCAGCCATCCACGCTTTCCCAAAGAAGGAGCTAAGCAACTATTTACTTTCCAGCCTTTGTAACAATATTAGCAAGTAGCAGTATGCGCGGCCTAGAAGAATTGAGACGGTTCATTCACTCTTTGCCCCTTTTGCAGTCGGGTTACCTGTGCATGGCGTCCACAGGTTCTGGAGTTTTAAATGCGTGCATTAATTGTAGAACTGCCCGCCTCCGGGATTCCCGCTTTGGCGCGCGGCTGCTCACGGCGTGCAGGTCCGACCCCCAGCAACAAGACCCGCGAACTCTAGCAACGTTCCATCCTCGCCGCGCGCGCAGGGCTCTTCTCGCTCTCCGCCGCCGCTGCCGTCTGCGACCCCGCTGCCTGCCGGGAACCGTAGTTTTTGCTCTGCCTCGTAGTTCAGGACGCTCTCCGCCACTTCCTTCCTTGCTACTTTACCCGCCTTCGAGATACCCACAACCCCCCGCGGCTGCGGGGCTGGGCTACCCACGGGGTGGGCGGGGAAGCGGAAGTGGGCGGTGCTCGGGCTGGCTGGGGAAATGTCAGCCGCTTGACTGGGGACGGATTTTCCTTACCCCAGAGCCTGCAGGCCTTTAAGTGATCGTCACCGCCGTCGTCTCGGACCCTACGTCCCAGATCCTGGGCGATTGGGGAGGACGCGGAGTTTCACGGTCCTTCCAGACGCTGTCTGGCAAGATCGGACGGTGAGACAGATGGGGAGAGCCTGAAGCACTTTGGGGGCTGGGGTCTGAGGCCGAGCGCAGGAGGAGATCGAGAGGACCTCGGAGACCCCGAGCAGCCGCCACCGCGGGCCTAAGTTCCCGGCCACTGATAGGAGGCGGTAACAGGGTCCGCCGGCCAGGTGAGAGGATGGGGGCCGCGGGCGTCACACTTGCTCTCCCGTCCGCCGGGAAGCTGCTTCCTCCATCGGGGAGAGAGTGACCCTTAGCACTGGGTCTTGTGCACAGGATCCCTTCTTCAGCAGTAAAATAGGCACGACGGCTTCGAGTCTTATCTCGACAACAGGCTTGGCGTGAGGGTCTAGTCAGATAACGCTTGTGAAAGCGTTTTGTAAACTAAAGCGCAGTTCGAACGAGAGGCGGTGGTTTAATTTTAGGGGAGCGGGAGAATACACTGGTTCCTGTGCGCGGTGGGAAAGCTGCGCATCCCCTTGCAGCCTTGACGAATTTCATAAATGCTAGCCCGGGAACAAATAAGGTGACTATATATTTGCAAAGGGCTTTATAGCGCAACGCTAGGGGCCGTCAGCGAAGCCGTTCTGTTGCTTGCGTTCAGCCGGCCACGTCTGGTTGCGTCGCCGTCTAAAAGCGAGCTGCCTTTAGCCTATCTGGGCCAAGAGTTTGGAGGCGGTTAGAGGAGGGAGTGTGCCATATTCTAAGGTAGGATGACCATGCGAAATCCATTGTGCACACTGAACCATAACTGTGACCCCTGGAAAACAGTGGAATAGAGAAGGGGAGTAAATTCCAACCCTCATAAAAATGGAGAGGATTTATAAAGTTCAGAAGTAAGCAGACCCGCGTCATCACAAAAATATTAGAGTATTTCTTCAGTATGCAGTATGACATACCTTCAAAAGTAGTATGACATACCATTAAAAAATGATTCTCTTTATGCTGGAATTAAACCTCTCTTGCCCGGGTATGTACTTGTTTCAGGCTTGGTGCTGAGCTTGAAAAGTGACCACTTCTTGATTAAGGTGTTCACGAATCTTTAGTTTTTCTCTTGAAAATAAGTGAAATTGGTGTAAAGAAGGGAAATGTTCCCAAGTTGATTTAAACTAGGTGAAAATACTAGGCTGAATGTTCACAATTCATTAAACTGATGTTATGGAAAATATTGTTAAATGGCAATATTCTGATTTTTTACATAAAGTTACCTTTATGTTACTTTGGCTAGGAGAAAACAGTTGCCTTCGTTTGAAATCTACATCCTTCCCTTTAAAATTGCGACTCATTAGAAAACATAATTTTATATAAAAAAAGTTATAGTCTCTTTCGAGAAAGTCAGTAAGACAGAGGGAATGTATACACTACTGGAGGAGAAAGAAACAAGGAAAAAATACTTTAAAACGCCACCATGAGAATAAACAAAGTTTTGATATATAACGTAGATCTTATAGATAGGAATATCTAATGGGATTATTTTAAATTTAAAGATGAGAAATATTCTGGTAGTAGGTTTAGCAGGTGGTTTCCTAGGAGCCAGGGAACATTTTTAGTTCTGAGAATACTTGAAATAGCTGAATTCGTGGACAGGAGGTCCTCTATAGGACTTCAAAGAAAGCCTGTCAACTTTGAAAATCAGTCTTCAAATTCCAGAATAGATATTTTACTAACTGCCCTGGTAACAAAAATACTGTAGCTTGCTGCAATAGGAATCTTTTTTTTTTCTGCATTATTCTAATCATGGCTGTTCTCTTTATATAGTAAATAAAAGCTTAAATTGGTACATGGGAGTCTGTTTGATATAAGGAATTGTGTCTATTGAAAAGATGAGATTATCAGCTACATAGATACTGCAGTCTGGTTTCTTCCAAGAATTACATTGTGATTGCTACTGATATGGATTATTTTTTTCCTGGTTAATTTTATTTATTTAATCTTGCTCAGCACACCCATGTCCCATTTTAGTGAGAGGTGTAACTAAATTTCTAAAACAAGAATTACTAGATCAGTATCTAGAACAAATTACAATTTTTTTAAATCTCTGCAAATGACACTAGAGTGTTAGTACTCTTTGGAAGCTTGAGATAGAATACAAAGTGACTTTGTAAATTGGGAAGATGTTTATTGTAAAATAGACAAGATGGTCAATATTATGAGGGCACAGGAAGGGCCAAAAAGGACTGGAAACTACATTTCACTGTAAGCTATGTATATATTCAGTAGTATATTAGCGTTCTTTTTGAAAATCAAATACAACAAAAGAGATTGTATTTAAATAGAAGAGTGATGTGCTTTTTTTCTTAGTTCCATCGGAGCATGAAATAAATCTTAAAGATTTCTTTAGGTTTTTTTAATGTTATTTAGCTTAGGGGAACAAAAGACCAAGAACGATTGATTATATAGCAAGAAGTTTCTTTCTGCCAATCAAATTTTAAAAGGATCCTTTCCCTCCATTATTTTTAAAATAGATCTTTAGATCTCTGTAGTTTAATGCTGTCTGTGATGGACAGATTGGAGCAAGAACAGAAGGGTTCTTTCTTTATTCTAATTTGCTCTATGTTTTCTTTTCTACCTTCCCCATGTAGATTAGAGTCAAATATTACTGTTAAGTAATACAGCAATCTTACTTGGAAGGTGAAAAGACTTCACTGTATTAATTCTATATTAAACATGACTTTTCTAGCATTCTATCTTGATATATCTAAAGGAATAATTAATAGAATGTTTCTAATTTGTTCACTCAAAAAACCGAACAAAAGAAATTATTTAAACAATTTAAATTGCATTAAGAAAGTATGTCTGGATTCGAAAAAAAACTGTGTAGTATCCCAGTTGTAGTTAGGATGAGTAGGATTGAACCCCAGCTTTGCCACTCACTGGCTGTGGGAATGTGGACAAACTGCTGACTCTCTGTGCCCTTTCCTTTGTTAAACAAGGATACTAATAGTCCCTTCTTACTGGTTTGTGCGGTCTAATCTGATAAAGTATGTTAAGTGCTAGCATAATGCTTGGAATCTAGTAAACTCGTACTAAATGTTAGCTGTTCTTTTTTTTATTATTATTTTATTAAGAAGGATTCTAAGGATTATTCTTTAATTACCAAAATAAGTCTTATAATCTCTTTATATGAAATCTTCAAGAATCCATTACAATTCCAATTGTTTTTTTCTTACTTGCTTACATGGTTTCTCTCTTTCTCTCTCATGTCTTGCCAAAGGTTAGGCACTTTGTACATGTCTATCTTTCTTCAGAAGGGCTTGTCACACTTTGGAATTCACTTTACCTGGTTGGTTTAGCAACTCAGCTTACTTTTTGAAAATGGCTTCAAAAAATACTGCAACTGTTTTGTATTTTTAGAGTAGGAACCACATTCTCTTGTGGTATTCTGTGTTTATCCTAAGCTGAATTCTCCTTATACCTGGAATCTTAAAATGGAATAATGGTGGTTATATTCGGAAGATTTAACTTTTCATCGGTGGTAGAGAATTGTTGACTTTCACAACACTCACATGTAGTTCTGATACTTTCCATTTTTCATTATTAAGATCTTGAGTTGTCTCCTAGTTTTTATTATTTCACATATCTGAATGAAGATACATATATAAGTTAGCACAGTCTAAGTCTGATGCATCATTAGGTTCTGGCTAGAAATGTTTCATTCAGCTTCAGAATCTTAGGTTTGGACAAAATTTTTGTCTGTGTTTTCTGTTGCTACCACAAATCTTTCCTTTCATCCTTCCTTCTTGTCTTTTCTTTCTCTTTCTCTTTGTTTTTGAAGATATTTGAGTTATGCTTCAAGTTCCAAAATTATCTTAACCTGTAAATTTCCCACTTAAAGTGTGTTTAGCCTAAAAAAACCCACTATCAACCATAAAGTACTCGGGAAACAGTACCCCAAGTCGGTAACATTAACAGGGTAATTATGAAAGGCATTGTACGATATCTTGATAATTGGCAGAGGACTAAATTGGATTTTAAGTGTTTAAAGACTTTCAGAACTCGTATTTTGAAAGGTAGACTATGTTTGGCTATCAAGTGCTAAGATTTGAATGAATGAACTGGCATTTTGATTTTGAGTAAAATCTACTTTTGCTGCTGTGGTGTTAATGCCAACCTATGATAGCTTTGAATTTCTTTCAATTTCTAATCACATGGAACTGAATTTTGATTTGCCTCCAAATTTTTGCACATTCTTCTTTCATTTTTGCCATTTAGCCTAAACACGTTATTTTAATATTTAAGGAATATTAACAAGAAGGACCACTTTTGTGGTCAGAGGCATGTTTCCTCTTTTGCCCTTGCGTATATTTTTGCACAGCTATATATAGTTACAGGTCAGCAAATGGTCCATTTTGATCTTGTGCCTAGAAGAATGGCATTGTCTTTCTCCATGACGTTGGTGTATCTAATACACCTTCTTGACGTGACTCTGAGATGTGTTCTCTCTCTTTACAACAGACAGTCGAAGGAGTGTTTGGGCGACCTTGTAGACCTGGAGAGGTAATCCCATTTGTTTAGAGAGGCAAGGGGAGCAATTTCTTGGAGCAAAGATCATTTTTTGTTTTATAGGAATCAGGGTGGGCCCAGGCTGTAGTAATAACCACAGAGAATGAGTAGCGAAAAGCATTTGGTATCCATTCATATTTTGAGGGGATGGTGGAGAGGAAGCTTTTCAGTGTAAAGCTTTGCTTTGAGACTATTGAAGCAACTAGTTATCTTCTAGGAGCACATGATATGAAGGAGGTGGAGATGAGCAGCTAGCATTTTTTGAGGACCTACTCTGTTTCTAGAACTCTTATTTGGTGTTTCACTTTTGTATCTCATCTTCATAGCAATCTGTGTGAGGTGATTATTTATCCTCACTTAACAGCATAAATTGCATAAAATTACACAATTAAATAAAGTTGGGATTTGGAACCCGGGTTTCCCCACAGTGTAACAAAATATTTGTATTTTAAAATAGTTGTAACTTTATTTATTTATTTATTTATTTATAATGATTTTTTATTATGTTAGTCACAATACAGTATATCCTTAGTTTTTGGTGTAGTGTTCCATGATTCATTATTTGTGTATAACACCATGTAATACGTGCCCTCCTTAATACCCATCACTGGCCTATCCCAATCCCCCACCCTCCTCCCCTCTGAAGCCCTCAGTTTGTTTCCCAGAGTCCACAGTCTCTCACAGTTCATTCCCCCTTACGTTTACCCCCCCTTCATTCTTCCCTTCCTTCTCCTACCGATCTTCCTATTTCATATGTTCCATAAATGAGTGAAACCATATGATAATTGTCTTTCTCTGCTTGACTTATTTCACTTAGCATTATATCCTCCAGTGCCGTCCATGTTGCAGCAAATGTTGAGAGATCATTCTTTTTGATGGCTGAGTAATATTCCATTGTCTATATGGACCACATCTTCTTAATCCAGTCATCTGTTGAAGGGCATCTCGGCTCCTTCCACGATTTAGCTATTGTGGACATTGCTGCTATGAACATTGGGGTGCATATGGCCCTTCTCTTCACTACGTCTGTATCTTCGGGGTAAATACCCAGTAGTGCAATGGCTGGATCATAGGGTAGCTCAATTTTTAACTTTTTAAAGGACCTCCACACTGTTTTCCAAAGTGGCTGTACCAACTTGCATTCCCACCAACAGTGTAAGAGGGATCCCCTTTCTCCACATCCTCTCCAACATTTGTTGTTTCCTGCCTTGTCAATTTTTGCCATTCTAACTGGTGTAAGGAGACACAACACCACAGTAGAATTTCTCATTTCCTATTTACCATGTGCTTTACTTTCATATTACTACATTGATTTTTAAATAATTTTAAAATTACAAAGCAATAAATGTTCATTATTTAAAATTGAACACACACAAAAACGCAAAGAAGAAAATAGAAATCATCTCTTTACCATTTTATGACAACCACTGTTAGCATTTTGGTGTATATTTGTCCCATGTGTTTCTTATGTGTACTCCCTCAGATCCCACCCCTGTCCCTTTTGACATCTCTAAAGTGTCCCTGTGGATCTCACCTTTCTTCTAGACTGGGGGAGTCTGGTGGCCTCCTTGAATCACTGCCTGCAATTGAGTTTTGCTGTTATGTAGTCCTTAACTCACGTGCAGGGGACTCGGCACAGATTCCTGCTCCCATGAGTCATGGACAGATTAAAAGGATTAGTGATTTATGAAACCCTTGGCTGCTTTTTTCAAAAAGACAATGGACAGCGATGTGACTGGAGGACATTGTTAAGACTGGCCTGGACTGTTTAGTATAAACATTTAAGTTGTTTCTATGTTTTCCTGTTGAAATAATGGTGACATGAAAAATAACATTATAGATAAATCTTTGTTCACATTTTGGTTTTTCTTTAAGTTATTTGAAGAGGAATTGCTAGGACAAAGGATATGTACCTGTTTTAAGGTCTTTGGTGTATATTGCCAAATAGCTATATATACTCCCTGGTGATGAGTTTTTTCAGTAAGCCAAACCTGAGCTGTCTAATCTTTATTTTTATTAGATTTTAATTAATAGTGATTTTATGAATTTGAGATATAAGTAACTAGATCAGATGGAGGATAAGGTGCACCTAGCTTTGAACACAAAATTTTTCAGCTGAAATAAACAAAACAAGCTATAGGATATAGGAATTCATAAAGAACCTTGGAAAGTACTATCATTCTGGACTATAAAAAAAATAATTCCTCACTTGAATTTAGGTACAAGGTCAAAGATACAGACTTTAAAACTATTATTTTCTCATCTCAGATTAGGGAAACCCCAATTTTATCTCCAATTTAATGGGACCCCTAGGCCTAACCTTGTGTCATAATAAGAGAACAGAAGTTCAGCTTGAACAGAAATAGATGGTGTGGTAAACAGAATAGTAGACCCCCAAGGATATCTATGCCTTCATCAAGTGAGGAATTCTATTTTTACAGTTTTGATTACTAATATGACTAGATTATCCAGATTTTCCCAATGAGATCAGATGAGCCCTTTAAAGCAGAGTGTTCTCCCAGCTGGGAGTTGAAGAGAAAGTCTAAGACTCCAAGCCTGAGAAGGATTTGACAAGCCATTGCTAAGTCTGAGATACACAGGGCCACATGCAAAGACTGGAAAGAGGCCTCTGGAGCTAAGGGCAAATGCCAGCTATGGAATATGGGAATCTTAATCCTATAAACATAGCAAACTGAATTTTGCCAACAGCCTGAATGAACTTAGAAGTACATTCTTCCCCAGAGTCTCCGGAGAGGAACACAAACCTGCTGACATCTTCATTTCCATCTTGAGAATTTAGTTGAACCAAGTTGGGCCTGGACACCTGACCCACAGAAACTGTGATATAAGGGTGTTGTTTTAAGCCTCTAAGTTTATAGGAATTGTTTATAGCAGGAATAGGAGACTAATACACTGAGAATGGGAAGAGATGTAATCAGATAATTTCTTTATTACTAGAATAAAGGATCCAAATTCTGTTTATTCATCTGCAAGATTTTAAAGTACTATGAATCAGACTGAAAAATTGACAACCATTGTAAAAAAATATTAGTAGCTAGTAGCAAGTTTACTGATTTTGTTGTCTGCATATGCCTGTAATCTTACCACCTATTATTAATGTTTTCATATATTTCATATTTTGTCTTACGTTTTTTATGCATATTATAATAAATGTAAAAATCTGTGAATTGAGGTTTTTTTTCAGTTAATATTACAGTAATTTTCTAATGTTCTGAAATAATCTTAACAAACATCATTTCTTATACTTCAAAAATATTCCATCATCTGCTTCTGTCATACTTTGGCATTTCCTTGGTAATCTCTGATATTCAGTCTTTTTTCTATGATTACCATATTCCTTGGACTGGACAATTTCAGGTAAATAAATATCTAGGTCAAACCATGAAGGGATTTTCAAATAATAACCGTCTTACATTTAAATTCACATTGAATTATTTTTTTTAAAGCTGAATCTTGAAGGAGGTGATGGTTTTCATTAGCACATTCTATATTGAGCTATCCACTTAATCTTTTCTTGGCTTACAAATAAGGTTTGACTTAACTCTTAATGTGATGGTATAGGTTTTTTTCATAGAATATGAAATTTGAGATTTTGAGAAGTGGTAATGACAGTTTTAGTAAATCTTTGAGTTGCAGTAAGTATTTGTAATATCAGTTTTGGAGATCATAACAGGAATTTTATTTTGCCTTTGTAGTCAGCATTAATGAAAACAGTGTCTATACTAAAGTACAGAGTAAGTTTTTTATTCATTTATTCATTCAACAAATATTTTTTTAATATCTACTGTATGCTAGACACTATATTAGACACTTGGGATATAGTATTGAATAGTCAAGTCTCTGCTTTCATGAAGTCTGGGGGGTGAAGGTGAGGAGGAAAGGGTTACAGGGAGACAATAAATGTCAATATACATTATATTTGGTGGATAAGTGCTTTGAAGAAAAACATAGCAGGATGTGGTGATAGAGTGATGAAAAGGGGTCAATTTTAGATATTTAAGAAATATGAAAATATTGGTTGAAACACACAGAGGAATAGAAAGTACTTCAACAATATGAAGAAATAGTAAAGAAAATAGTTTATTATGTGTGATTTTTGTTTGTGATATTCCATGTAAGGATATTTCTTACATGAATTTAAATTCATCCTGTTAATACCTGAAGTTTCTTTATTTGTTTTATAACTAGTTTTGGTTGGAGATGTTAATTTGAAGTATTTTATTGATTCTGCCTTATTTTATTCTGCATCACAATCTTGATTCTCTGTTAAGATATTAATTCCTCGAGGGGCGCCTGGGTGGCTCAGTCTTTAAGCTTCTGTCTTCGGCCCAGGGTGTGATCCCAGGACCCTGGGATGAAGCCCCACATCGGGCTCCCTGCTCCACTGGGAGCCTGCTTCTTCCTCTCCCACTCCCCCTGCTTGTGTTCCCTCTCTCGCTGGCTGTCTCTCTCTCTGTCAAATAAATAAAATCTTAAAGAAAAAGATATTAATTCCTTGGAATATTGTAGTTAGTCTATAGACAAACAATCCCAGGACCCTGGGATCGAGTTCTGCTTTGGGCTTCTTGCTCAGTGGGAGCCTGCTTCTCCCTCTGCCTGCCACTCCCCCTACTTGTGCTCTCTCTCTCTCTCTCTCTCTCTCTGACAAACAAATAAATAAAATCTTAAAAAAAAAAGAGTATATTATTTTATAAGACTAGAGAGATAACAAACCGTTGCTGATGCCTGTATTATCAGCATTTATAATTAAAAATATTCTCAAGTGTATGACTTTATTCAATAATCATTGTTAAATGATTATTTAACATTTAATAGTAACGTTCTTTAAAGAAAATAAGATTTATATAGATAAATGGGAAGTGGTAACCATGCAGTTGACCCTTTGACAATGCGGGTGTTAGAGGTGCCAATCCCCTGTCCAGTTGAAAATCTGTGGTAACTTTTGACTCCCTGGAAACTTAACTACTAATAGCCTGCAGTTGACCAGAAGCCTTACCATAACATAAGTAGCTGATTAACAGTGCATGTGTGTGTGTGTGTGTGTGTGTGTGTTTCACTGGATGAACTTGATATTTATTTTACAGTATGAGTATTTTTTGTTGAAATATAATTAACATATAGCACTATATTAGTTTCAGGTATACAACATAATGATTCAACATATATTGTAGGTATATTATATACTCACAATAAAGTAAGCTATAGAAAAGAAGATGTTATTAAGAAAATCATAAAGGGGGCGCCTGGGTGGCACAGCGGTTAAGCGTCTGCCTTCGGCTCAGGGCGTGATCCCGGCGTTATGGGATCGAGCCCCACATCAGACTCCTCTGCTATGAGCCTGCTTCTTCCTCTCCCACTCCCCCTGCTTGTGTTCCCTCTCTCGCTGGCTGTCTCTATCTCTGTCCAATATATAAACAAAATCTTTAAAAAAAAAAAAAGAAAATCATGAAGAAGAGAAAATACATTGATAGTACTCTATCAAAAAATTCTGTGTAGAAGTAGACCCATACAGTTCAAATCTATGTTGTTCAAGGGTCAACTGTATTTTGTGAAGCTGTAAATAAGTAAGAATTTCAAGTTGTTAAATTTTTTAGATGAGATTATCACAAAAAAATAAAACTGTTTCAAACAAAGGAAATGTTATTTTCAAATGCTCTTTTTCATGCTCTCTCTCCGTCTTTCGGAACATTTTAAGTAATGAGTTATGGATGACTTAGAAAACTTAATTTTAGAAAATATCCAGTTTCCTAGGATCTAGTCAATAGTGTATTTGTATTAAAATTTCTGTTGGGACTTACAGCCTTAAGGAACAAACTCCAAATGATGCTATTAAAACTGTTCACATTTAGTATTCTTATATTGTAATATTTTTAGAAGTAGTATAATTTTTATTAAGATAACTTTTTTCCTGAAGATAAAATTTATGTGAAACTTTTAAGATCTGCTTTAAATAATGATATATATTTGAGAATAGGAATTATCCTTTTCCTTTTATTATAGTTCAATGTAAAGCCTGACAATTTTCTGAAGAATGTATTAATACGTTAATAAAGGAGTATTTAGGAAATTTCCAAGTGTTTATTTCCTTTGTTAATGCTCCTTTTTTTTTTCTTTTCCAGTTTACAGATATGACCCAGACCTGTACATGAGTGACTTTGGTTAGTCAGAGTGAACATTCAATAATGAGCGGTGCAGCTTTGGGACTCGAGATTGTTTTTGTCTTTTTTCTGGCATTATTCCTACTTCATCGATATGGAGATTTCAAGAAACAGCATAGACTTGTAATTGTCGGAACACTGCTAGCTTGGTATCTCTGCTTTCTTATCGTCTTCATACTGCCTCTGGATGTTAGTACGGTAAGAGGTGAAACTGAGTTTTGCAATTCAGAAGGCAATGGTAATCATACAGCGTGTTTGCGATATGTTAGTTCTTAAGACAGCTAAATTATATAAGGTTATACTGAATATTTTGTATTTGAATCTTTCTATAGGAATTTGATCATTAAAAAGCATTGCCAGGAAGGTCATTGGTGGATAGGTTGATACCCTCCAGTATCCCTTAAGTACCTGGTAACCTTTTGGTTTTCATTTTTAAACCATGTGTTCATTGATTTAGACTATATACAACCGGTGCAAGCATGCTGCTGCAAACTCCAGCCCTCCTGAGAATAGCAACATCACAGGATTGTACGCCACTGCTACCCCGGTTCCCAGGTATTTGCTTCCTGTTTGTTTGTTTGTTTGTTTGTTTTTAAAAATAGGGTAGATGAGAAAAATTGCTTTAAAATTGTCAGCTCTTACCATTTGGATTTTATAAAAGTTGATTCTCATTCTCTAATTATCCTCCCCATCCCACTTCTATCCTTTGCTAGTAGACTTTTAATTACTTTGTATTCTATCTAAATTTAAATCTTAAATAAATTCTAAATGTTTGTTGGTACACAAGGCCTTTTAATAGACACTAAGGAGAAACTTGGAGAAGACCTGATTTTTTTAGCCCTGGTTCTGTCTCTTACTAAGAATGTGACTTCCAATGGCTATTTTTCTTCTCAGCCTCTCTCTGGTCTAAAAAATGGGGCATTCATTTTCTCTTTTGCCTGACTCACAAGGTTGTATAAAGGGTAAGGAGATTATTCTGTGTGTAGGGTGTTCCTTTCATATTGTGCATCCTTTGAAATCATTATAGTTTTAATTTTTATTTTTACTCCTTTAAAGATTTTATTTTTAAGTAATCTCTATGCCCAACATGGGAGTCGAACTCACAACCCGAAGATGAAGAGTTGCACACTGTACCGACTGAGCCAGCCAGGCGCCCTGAAATCATTTATAGTTTTAAACTGAGAATAAATAAAGTTCGAATTATCGAAAGGTTATGTTAAATTCATATCAAATTTCCAAGTAAAAAACTCTAATAAATGTTGACAGTAGCTTTTACCAATGCTTTAAGTAGTGTCTGAATGCTTCCTTATGCAGCTTTTATTATTGTTTTTAATCTAACCTGAATAAGGGTAAATTTGAAATGTAGATGTTACTGCCCTTTGAAGCATTTTAAAAATTGGATATAGATCAGCAGCAGTTGTGAATTGCTAGAAGCTCCTGGACTAGATGATGTCCTTACAGTCTAGGAAGACTATTAATGAAAGAATCTATGATACACATACCTTCAGAAAATTCAAACAATTATATACAAACGCTGGCATCTCTCTCCATGGGAGCTATGCTATAGTGACTGATTTTTAGGGCTCCAGTTTCAGGAGTTAATCACCTAATGTCTTTCACCTCCTTTTTCCCCCTCTCCCTGGAAAATAAGCAAACCCACAAATGGGTTGTTTTTTTTTTTCTGTATTTTATTTTATTTTTATTTTTTTTTATAGGGGGTTGTATTTTAAAGGCAGCCAAATCAGAGGTTTAGTTTCATGACTCATTCACTTTTAAAGACTCACATTATCGGTCTGTTAGGTGAATATTATGCCCTCTTTTTACTCAAGAATTAAAAATACACTGAAAGTTGAAAATTTAAATGGCATTCCTCTTCTAGAACAAACTGTTTTGTTTCCTTTCTGTGTGTTTTTTGCATTTGATAGTCAGCTTTGAATTATAAGTTTTCTATGAAATTATAGAAGTTAGAGTCAGTAATTTAACATCTGAATGTAAATGAACTTTGCCATGCACAAATTAATTGTATAATTTAAGTAGTTGTCATTTATTAATTGGCTATAAATTGTTATTAAACAGCCAACATCCATGTTTCAAGCCATGGAGTTACATTCCTGATGGAATCATGCCAATTTTCTGGAGGGTAGTATATTGGACATCACAGTTTTTAACATGGTAAGTGGCAGTGAAGGATAAAACAATTTTTTTTTTAATTTTGGCTAAAGTGAAAAAAAAAAGATGATGCTTTCTTCATGAACCTTCATGTTTTAGAATTTATTCAAGTGTTACTTGTTTTTTTCTTAAATCTGTATATTCTGTTTTCTGCTCATTCCGTTGTCTCCCATCTTAAAAGAAATGAAAAGAAAAAGAACAGAAACAAATGAGAAACAGAAAACAGAAACAAAAATTTTTTCCTGTCACCATTCCCCTCCAGTTACTACCTTCTCTCTTGACCTTCCTCAGTTCAGTCTTCTTCCAGTCCCAGTTTTACATGAAACTGCTCTTGCTAAGGTCACCATTGTCTCCTGATTTTCTTTCTCTCTGCTTAGCTCAACCTGCTGAACTTCCTTCACGGGTTCTATTTCTGTGGCCATTTCCTAAATGTTGGTGTTCCCCAGGGTCCCGTCTTTGGTCATCTTGTACCTGGTCCTCCCTATATAGCTGGAATTGTAGCTGTAATAACGATGTATTCCACATGTTTCTGCCCACTATAGCTTTGTCTGTCTGTCTGTCTGTCTGTCTGTTTGTTTAAGAGAGGGGGTGGTGGGAGAAGCAGAGGCAGAGGGAGAGAACCTTAAGAAGGCTCCATTCCCAGCGTGGAATGGAGCTCGTTCTCATGACTCTGAGATCATGACTTGAGCCAAAGTCAAGAGTCAGAGGCTTAACCAACTAAGCCACCCAGGCACCTTGAAGCTTTGTTGGTTTTTTCTCCTGTGCTCCAAACACGTTATTCACTACGTACTGAGCATTTTAGGTACTCTGCAGGGGACTAAGCTCTAAAACTGAAGCTAGTGAACATCGCAAGAGAAAAATCACACAGCAGAGTAGAGTAGCCCCTCTGTAAATTCATGTTCATTGAATTTGCCTGGGCTCTCAGAATTGCCACACTTTCCTCCCTTGTGTCTCTAGTCTGCTTGCTCTTCATTCTCCACAGCAAGACTTCACACCTCAAACCTCTACTGTTCTCTTTGTGGCTCTTTCTCTCTCTTTTACGTCCTAGAATCAGTCACCTTCTACCCTTGCAGAGGACTTCACTTTCTACTTCACAGTGAAAATAGAAGTCATCAGATGGCTGCTCTTTCAGCTTCTCAGCAGCACACCTATCAACCCATCCTTTTCCCTCCCTCTCAGAGAATGAGCCACTCTCAGTGACTTCGGAGTGAAGTCCCTCTTCCTGAAATACAGATCTATCTCCTTCAGCTCTTGTTACCTATACTTGCAGCTTCCAGTTTCAACAAAGCACAAACAATTCTCTCATCCTTTTAAAAAAAGAAAGAAAAAACCCAAAACATCTCTCAAATGCCACCCTTTCCAACTTCCTGGCTTCTAACCTCATTGATCTACTCATCACAGCCTCACTTTCGGAGGGAGACTTTTTAATTGAAGTATAAATGGTACAGAAAGTGACAAATTGTGCTTAGTTTGACTTTTTTCAAAGTGAATACACCTGGATAACCAGCACTCAGATGATATTACAGAACCTTAACAATGTTTATGCTACGTCTAGAAGCTTCCCACATACCCCTCTCCCAGTCATATCCTCCCGAAGGTAGCCATGATTCTGACATCCATTCCTATAGATTTGTTTTGCCATTTTTGAACTTTGTAAACATGAGTTATTGGTATGTATTTTTCTGCATCTCTTTTTTGGCTCACAAATTTGGAAGATTCATCTATGTTGTATTGTGTATATCAGTATTCTTTTCTTATTCATTTCTGGAAAAATCTTCCATGATATGAATATGCCACTGTTTATCATACCCAGCCAAACTTCCCAAATGAAGCATCTACATGTATTGTCTTCATTTACTCAGCTCTTTCCTCAACCCACTGAACCCTGTTTTCTAGCCCCACTTCTCCACTCACACACAAGTCTTCATTGACTTGACTTCTTGGCAGCATTTGATTATTGTTTTCTCTCTCCACTTTGAAACACTTCCTTCTCCTGTTTTCTCCTCCATATGCTCCTTGGTTTTCTCCCATCCCTCTCTGCTGTTCTGTCTCTGTCTCCTTCACTGGCTCCTCCTCCTCCTGTTTCTCTCCGTCTCCTTTAAAAGATAATCTTTCTCAGAGCTCAGGCTCAGCTCTTTCCTTCTTCTACGTAGTCACCCTTCTAAATCTCATCTACCGGTGTCACGTCAGTACCACTGATGTGGTGAGGACTCCTGAATCTATCTGTGTTTCTACCCCTCTCTCCTGAATTCTGGAGCTGGATAGCCAACTACTTCCTGTGTAGCTCCTTTGAGATGTGTCATAAGTACTTCAAATCAGTGTATTCACAGTCTTCTCCCCTCCTGCTTCTTACCACTTCGTCACCCCTTACCCTCTCCCACATAGTCCCAGTTTTGTTCCCTTTCAGTCCGTTCTTCCTGCTGAAGCCTTATCAGTCTTTAGAAGACTTATATTTGATCATGTCTCCTGTAAAGAAAAAGGTTTCTCGTTGTCTGAATGCAGTCCAAAGTCTTCATAAAATCTTTAAAGACTTTTTTTTTTTAGATTCATCATGAGTCCCTCACACTGTTTACTCTCTGCTGGTCATTGTGGCCTCCTTTGCTCCCAGAAATGTGCTTTGCTCTCTCCAAAATTTAATATTACAAAAATACTCAGTCATGTATTAGAGTTCATTCAGTATTAATAATTACTCAAAATCATATTTATTTGTGGAAAGAACTACACATTAAAATTGAGATTCACCTAATTTGGTATTTTGAGATTGAACAGACATATCAGTTGTTTCTTTAACCATATTTTTTCCAACCATCTAGGATTCTGTTACCCTTTATGCAGTCATATGCAAGATCAGGAGGGTTTTCCATCACTGGAAAGATCAAAACTGCACTGATTGAGAATGCAATCTATTATGGCACCTATTTGCTGATTTTTGGAGCATTTTTAATTTATGTAGCTGTAAACCCACATTTGCACTTAGAATGGTAAGAAAAGTTTTCTTAACATTGTTTCTGTGTGTATTTGCATTTTTTAAAATTTATTTTTATCTCACATATGCAGATAAACAGACATTTCTTTGAGAAACATATCAAGTTATATGTTTTCTAGATTCCCCAAAAAGAAATCTAAATAATCCCTATTAGTAAGAAGAAAACATGGAATAATATATTTAAATATAGTTATTAGATGAAGGACTAATGCTTTGTCTAATAGCTCCATGTTAGGAGTATTAACCTTTATGATTTTTTTTAAGTTTTTATTTAAGTTCCAGTTAGTTAACATACAGTGTACTGTTAGTTTCAGGTGTACAATTTTGTATATGACAAAATAACTAGTTTTCTTTTTCATTGGAACTTGCGAATATTTTTTTAAAGACATATTTATTTATTTTAGAGAGAGAGTGTGCAGGTGCACACACACAATTGAGAGGGAGGTGGGCCGAGGGAGAGGGAAAGACGGAAGCTAACTCCACGGCGAGCTGGAGCTCCATGTGGGGCTCGATCTCACAACCCTGAGATCATGACCTGAGCAGAAACTGAGAGTCGGACGTTAACCGCCTTAGCCACCCAGGCGACCCAGAACTTGTGAATATTTTTTCTTTTGTTCTGGCTATGGCTTGAGGGTGTATTTCTCTCTGATGTTACATTCTGACATTATAATAAAATTGAAACCTGTATTATACTTGTGACCTACATAATATATGTGAAGAGATGGATCTCAGAAATTTAGAAATATAGCAGTAAAGATAATGCTCACTGTTGCATTCCTGGGATTTGTGTAAGTGTGCCTCAATGTAAGTTAAAAATTTTTTAGGCTTTAAAATTTTTTCAGGCTTCTCTTGGTTAATACTGAGTAAGCCCCTAATGAAAAAATATTTTTTCTTTGGACAAAATACATATATTTTTTGCCAGGAATTATCCTAGATTCTAATTTTATTTTATTTATTTATTTTAAATAATTTTTTATTATGTTATGTTATGTTAGTCACCATACAGTACATCCTTAGTTTTTGATGTTGTTCCATGTTTCACTACTTGAGTATAACACCCAGTGCACCATGCAATACGTGCCCTCCTTACTACCCATCACTGGCCTACCCACCCCCCCTCCCCTCTGAAGCCCTCAGTTTGTTTCCCAGAGTCCATAGTCTCTCATGGTTCATTCCCCTCTAAAATTAACTATAATAGAAGCAGTGTTTCCTGTGTTAAAGTCTATTTCTGCAGTCACGCTCTAACTTCCTCTTAAAACACGCAGATTATCTGCTGTTCCTAAAAGAGTAGCTGAGGCTTGGAAGATAGAAGTTTTCTCATATAAAATCCTAGCCATCCTTTAGAGCCGTTTTCTGAAAAACCATTTAATACTAGTTTTATTTTACATTTCTGCTGGAAAAATTTATCTATCACAGCTATCTGCTTGTGTTTCCTCTTTCTCAGGAACCAGCTTCAGACAATTGGGATAGCTGCTGCAAACACGTGGGGCCTGTTCCTTCTCGTGTTGTTGCTGGGGTATGGTTTGGTAGAAATTCCTCGGTCATACTGGAATGGAGCAAAAAGAGGTTATCTGCTTATGAAAACGTATTTTAAGGCAGCCAAACTGATGACAGAGAAAGCGGATGCAGAAGAGACTTTAGAAGATGTCATGGAGGTAAGCAAGTTTAAACCTTACAGTCAGTCATGGTTGGTTTGTTGCTGCTGTCGTTAGCACATTGATGGGCTGTACCCTGAACGTTTGGTGACGTGCAGTCCTTCAGAATGTCCCGTCCATTAGCATGACTTCTTATTGGCAGTTGAGTTTCATGAGATGTCCCCTGCACCTTCCAACCACCAAAGATTCAGCGTGAATATGTTCAACAGTGCAGGGTTATGCTTGTCATCTTGGGATAACTTTGAATAGCTCCCCTCTTTTACTCTTAAAAAGTCTCCCAGATTAGATGATTAATTAATGGTTATGCTGACATGCCTTCCCTGGTCCTTTAGACTCTTAGACATTCAGCACCCATTTTTTAAGTGAATGAGTAAATGAACAAAAGAGTATATGTTATGACTGAAAAATCTGTTGTTGGCTTTTTTGCATTCATTCCCTACAAAATGTAAGAATGGTAGCAGAAGACGCTGATTCAAGATGTAGGAGTGAATCTACAAATAGTATTCTTTTACATTTCCTCAGGCATCTGATGGCTGTTATTATGTTTTTCAGAAGAAATAATTTATGTTTGATAATTTTTATATTTATATCTGATATGTTTATATTTGAAAATTTGAATTTTTTGAAAAAATATGAAAATTTATGTTTGGTAATAAAATAATTTTATTTTATTTTACTTTTTAAATTTATTCACGAGAGACAGAGAGAGGGAGAGAGGCAGAAGCAGAGGGAGAAGCAAGTTCCCTGCGGGTCTTTGTCCCAGGACCCTGGGATCATGACCTGAGCCGAAGGCAAACACTTAACTAATTGAGTCACCCAGGTGCCTGAAAATAATTTTAAAAAGATAATTTAAATTTGATAGTGTCCCTCTTAAAAGTCGGTACTAAATTCAGTTGTTTCAGATTTGTGGAATGTGGGTTACACCAGTTACTCAATATTCCTTCAAGAAATATAAATCCACCTAATTATGGCAAGACCTGGTTTTGGCTGGGAGGAGTCATCAGTGACTGAAGAAAGATGGATTTTGTTGTTGTTGTTTGTTAAGTAAGACCCTCTACTGAGTAATAGGATGTGGAAAATTAGGACCAGCATTGGTGCTTTCTTTGTTATTTTAACACAGGTATAAGGTTTTTAGATAAGAGAAAATTTTCTGTGTTAATTAGAAGCCACTCTCTTTATTGAATATATTTGGCATATTACATTGTATAAAGTGCACGAAGTGTTAATTTGATACATTTATATATTGTGAGAAACCCCTCTTTCTGTAATGAATGATTTGAAAATAGCAGCAGGTCCACGTAGATAGCAGAACTCCTGCCCTTCCTCCCCCCATCAAACAACGTGGTTTGTCAGGTATGAATTTCTTTGCCTATATATTTCAAGGGAATTTGGGATCTTTTATGTTTTTCTGAATATCTAAACATTTGTAAACTTGAGAAAATGTTTTCATCACTTAATAAATACTTGTCTTCTTGACGTGTTAAGTGTATGCAGAACTGGCCATTAGGATACTAACTGTCTGGAGTGGAAAATTAGACAGTATGTGGCCAATGTGCTGTGAATGATACGAAGGCAATGCTGTAGTGTAGAGAAGTTTCACTTCTGAATAGTGATCAGAGGAGGAAGTAAAATATGATCTGGGTCTTGAAGGATGGGTAGAATTTTCATAGCTGACAGCATCCTGGTCAGGTATCAGGTTTTAAAATCAAATTAATTGAGCATAAGGTTGATGTGGGAAAGCTAAAAGCTTGTAAGGTTTGAGAGATAGATTATAGCCGAAAGAGCAGGGCCATGATGTCAGACTGAAAAGTCCAGACTATCTTTTGAAAGCAGTGAGGAAGAGACCTCATCTGATATGTGGTTCTGGATGATCTCTCTGATGCGTGTGCAAAATAAGGCATGGAACAAGAATATGAATAGTTTGAGAAAAAACGTTCCAGATACACTGGTTTTGATTACCTCTTTTACCATCACAAAGTTCAACCACCTTTTTTTGGTGATTATTAACTATATTTTTCAGCTATCCATAAAAATCTCCCAAATGCAGTTTTGTAAAAACCAGGTTAGCGTTTTATATGTTTTTCTCTGAAGCGAGTATATACATCTGTGTCTGTTACTTTTCTTTGAAGCATTAATAAACTTCAAAGCTGTGTCACACCATTCAAAAGGTATTTGCTCGAGGCCTAAGAGATCACCTGTACCTTTTGTCATTTTTTGAGGTGGAGAATTTGGGGGGAGGGCGAAACAACTACTTATTTCCACTGAAAATCGCCTATTAGCCTGACTTCAAAGATGTCTGCCCTGCCTAGTGATTAGGCATAGTAATGTCAGTGCTTGAAGTTATGCTATTTTATGTGGAGATAATACGCAATATTTCAAATACTTTTCACACTTTATAAAAGTTATGAATTTTCCAAGGAACCTTAAATTTATAACAGATACAGTAAATATCAATAGTTACCTGTTTCAGTACTTATTTTTGTGTAATATGGCTCAAGAATTTAAAGGAAAAATACAGTATTTTTATGTATAATAAATAACCAGACTGTACGGTTCATATTCAAAGTTGTGCTAACAAGTCAACAAGACTTGAGGTAATTTAGTAATAGAAAACTGTAATGCAGTGTTGATGCGAGCGTCTTTTAAAAACCCGGGTCTTATCCTGTCACTCCCATATTTAGGCCTCACTCACTGACCTCAGATAAACTGTCACTAAGGCCATCTAGAGGGCTTGGCTTTTCTTCGGCTGGTCAAGTGCTGCTCAGGCGCGCACTCTCCTTTTTCCCCGTGGTCACACTGTACTTCTTTCAGTTCCTTGAAACTCCTTGTGCACTTCTGCATAGAGGCCTTCGGACAGGCTGCCCCGCTGTTTGGGATATTCTTGCCCCCTCTTTTGGTTGGCTGACCTTACCCCTCCTCATGCTTTTTATCTCAGCTTAAGTCATCAGTTTATCAGAAGGCCTCCCACGCTAGATTACACAGCACTTTCCATAGCATTTCTTTTTGAATAATGTACATTGTCCTCATTAAGCTAAGCTCCTGACAGGAGCAATGTCTACTGGTACAGATTATTCATAAGGTCTATGTATTTTAAATTTTGATGGGTATTGCTAATTTACCTTTCAGAGAGGTTATATAATTTTGCCAGAAAACTGTTCTTATTTTTAAAATTTGTAATTTTTTTAGTGAGCTTGACTATCTTTCCAGACATTTATTGACCAATAGTATTTCTTATGTGTCTTCCCAATTTTTGCTTGATTTATAAGCACTCTCCGTATATTAAAGGAAGTGATTATTTTGTCATATAAGTTTTTTTTTTCCATAATTTTGTCTATATGCCAGATGGTTTCCCTGCCTCCAGTTTTGTATCCCTTAGGGCCATTCTCTCCTCTATAATCAGAATGTTCTTTTTAATACCCTGGTCAGTTCTCTTGCCTCCCAGCCCTTGAACATGCCATTTCTTTTGCCTAGAACAGTGGTTCCAACTTTTAAAAGATTTCATTAGTATTATAGAATATCGTTCTTCTTTGGGAACTACTGGTTCTAAAGATTCCCCTCCCTGACCCTTTTATACCTTTCATAATCACTAAAATTGCTTATTACCTCACCACCAGCCCTCAATCTTTAAAGGCCTGTAACATCATGTCTTCCTACCACTCCCTCCAGCATAGGTTGTGTGACTTTACACCTAGCACAGTGCTGGCATCTAGTGTGCTCTTAATAAACAAATGTGGAACGAATCAGTGGCTGTGACTGCTATAGAGGACTTACTCATTGGAAAGGAGCGGGTGCTTTGTGACGTTTGTTGCCTGTTGCTTCCTCTGGTTTCTTCACTGTATTTTAGCTAATGAGATAATTGAGCTTCCTGGGCCAGGGGGAGGAGCACAGCATCACAGTTTGTCTGATCCTTCGTGACCTTTTTATAATGCTTACTCATCTTTGTGTACCAAGTAAGCAAATAATAAGGGAGTAAATCTTAGAAAGTAGTAAAAAACCCGAGGGTGGAGGTATTGCTATTCTAGAACTATGTATTTTTAACTTATGTTCTTAAGAACTTTTATTCAGGGAATGGAGCTTCATGTATATGCTGAGTAGTTTGGGTTGAAATTAAACTTGTGAGAACATATATAGTATCTAGAACAGTCTCATTTGAAACGTATGATGTATAGAAACGGAAATACTTTTATTCCTCTTACTGTTTTTATAGGAGGTTCGTAAAGTGAATGAAAGCATCAAGTATAACCACCCATTGAGAAAATGTGTTGATACAATACTTAAAAAGGTAATTAATCATATTCTCCTCATCTTTTTTCTTTTGAAATATACATTTATAGAATAGAATATTATAATAAAAGTGTGAGAACAGCCTATGACTGAGTTCTTCCCATCTCCTTTCCATTTTCGTGGAAATGTTAACCATAAACCAGTAGTAATCTGCACATAGAATTTGTCCAGTTATTATTACAAGTTTGACATTTAATTACTGGCAGTATTTTTCATTGAAATGTGGATATAGAGGTTATGTTAAATAATGTATAACAATCGCTATGACGCAGCGATGGAGATGGACCTTCACAGTATCGAAGTGTCACTGAATGTGGTCACTACAGGCATCTCTCCTTAATAAACTAGGGCCTCAGTAATCTCTTTTCACTCACTTCTTACATGTCAGTTTACGATAAATGAAGTACATCGTAAAACGAATGACCCTATGAGATATTTAACACAGATATTTAACGAGAAGCCATGCAGTTAAGGTTTTGCTGCACTGGGATTGAATTAGGGGTATTCATATACTTCCAAAATATGAGCTGCTCAGTCGTTGTCTTTGCAACCACAGAACCGCTGAACTATTTCTTTCCCTCTATTTTAAATCTGTTATACTGATTATTAGCTAGTGTTCCCTCCAGCTAAGATGATGGTCATGAGAATCAATTCTCTCATCATTTCTCTTGCATTGCTACCTTTTGAGACCTAGTCAGGGAGGTTAAGTAACTTGCCCAAGTTCAGGTAAGTAATGAATAACTAATAGGGCAGATGACTCCAAATCATGTATGTGCTTGTTTTTCTGTACCATGCCTTTTAAAAATTCAACATCTTGGATTTGTTGTGATTTTTCTACACTTTTAGCTAGGAAAATAATTGACAGTTTCATCAGATGCCTGTATAGCCTAATCCTCTCAAATACTCGTCGCTTCATGTAGGTTAGCTCCCTTACCCTACCACAGCCAGTATATCTGATCCTAAAGGTTAATATTTATAGGGGTAAGAAGATACTCAATACATCTAAAACATTTTGAAGAAAAGGTCAGCAACTAAAAATCCAGCTGTTTAGAGATGCCAATAAAGGAAGAAGATGTTTTTGAGAAAATTAGATATGCCCAAGAATGGAAGCTTTTGTAATAAAAATAAAATTTTAATTTTTTTGCAAATGAGATTAAAAAAAAATCTGCTTGTCCCTTTTAGTGCCCTACAGAGTATCAGGAAAAAATGGGTAGGAACATGGATGATTATGAAGATTTTGATGAAAAGCATAATACCTACCCAAGTGAAAAGAGTCTGGTAAAACTACATAAGCAGGTAACTTTATTAATAATAGCTTTTTTACTTACTGTTGATTTTAGTTAGATTTATAATTACTGCCCACAAAAAGGGAATTTGGAGTGAATGTGTATTTGAAACTTTCTTTGATCCTGTGCATTATTCTTTGAAGTATTTTAACTGCGTGTCTCTCAACAGGGGTACTCTTGGTATTTGGGGAGGGAGAATTATTCACAGAGCCGAACTGTTGCATATAGCATAGAATATTAACATCCTTAGCCCAACCCAGCAGATGCCACTAACACTTCCCCATCATGTGATAACCAAAACATGCTATCTAGCAGGAATATGAAACACTGTTGGATCAGAACACTGACAGATCTACCTTCCGTTCTCTTTTTTAGGTGATTTATTCAGTTCAGAGGCACCGTCGAACTCAAGTACAGTGGCGGATTCTTCTGGAGCAAGCGTTTTATCTAGAAGATGTAGCAAAAAATGAAACTAGTGCTACTCGTCAGTTTGTTCACACCTTTCAGTCACCAGAGCCAGAAAATAAATTTATCCAGTATTTTTATAATCCTACAGTTGGTATGTAATTTGACATAAATTTCAAAATTTAATGTTAATTTTTCTAAAGGAAAAAAGTTTATATTTTCACCAGTGCAGAGTTGAATTGTATTTGTAAAATTTGACGTATACCATGTGGTGATATTACGTATCTGATAAACTTCCCCCTCCAAAACTATTTTACTGGTCATGTAACAGATAATCTATCAGTTTCCACTGTTACTTCACAGTTAATCAAAATCCTATGCAAAAACATATGCAATACATCAGGCATATTATGTATTCATAACATATACTTAAAAGAATTAGAATTTTAAGCAACTTTACATCACAAGCTTGGGTCCTTTCTTTAGTCTTGACATACTACTAAAATATTCCCCTAAGAAGTCCTCTTTGATTATTTACATCTATTAGTCTATTTACAAGACCTACACTAAGTTTTCATTAATTATTTCATTCTCTTTAATGATTATTTATGACACTCTCTTCAAACGTTATCAGATTTAGTATGAAGAACTTAATGAAAATATGCCAAAGTGTCATAGTAGTAAAACTTCCATTTACCTTATTTATCTAAATAAATAATTATGTTCACTTGCTTTTCTTTCTCATGTTTGGTCTGGAGTATGAAGACATATGGCCATGACGTATCTCGGAAAACTTCTTCAGCGAAGATCTTTTCTAATTAAATAAAAGAAATACTTGTTTTCATTCATTTAGCAAACATTTGAGAACGTCTGTGCTGCGTATTGTTGGGTGCTTGGTATATATCAATAAATGTAAAGACAAGTGCCTCTCTGTGGAATGAGGAAAATAGGCAATGTACATGTAAAGGTGTTCAGAAGGTGCTGAGTAGGTATTTGGCTGTAGAAATGGGAGTTAAGGGGAGAAGTCTGGTCTACAAGTATAAATCAGGGCATCATCAGTGTATCAGTGAGCCTTGGGTCAGAATAAAACGAAGAAGTGATTGGGTTAGAGGAGACAAAGTCCGAGGACCAAGCCTGGGGCGCTCCAGAAGGTAGACTTCAGCTTGATGAGGAGGAACCAGGAAAAGGCTAAACGGGGAGTGGCCAGTGAAGTAGGAAGAAGAGCAGGAAGGTGAGGTGTTTTGAGGAAAGGAATATGTAAAGTACCTTTCCAGATGTTGTAGATGGGTCTACTGTCCTGCACATGAAGCCTTGGCCCTTCAATTTCAGAGAAGTGAGGTGGAGGTGGAGGGGCTAAGAAAGCCCAGTTGGAAATTAAAAAGCAATTAGATTCATTGTTTGCATAGAAAGCACTGGGTGTCATATGCAAACAATGAATCATGGAACACTACATCAAAAACTAATGATGTACTGTATGGTGACTAATATAATAAAAAAAAATTTTAAATAAAAAGCAATTAGAAACAGGGAGAATAGAAAACTCTCCAAATGTTTTCCTTATAAAAGGGAGTAGAGAAAAGAAGTAGTAGCTGAAGGAGGATGGCAGGGTCAAGATCAATCACAGCATGTAATTTGGAAATGATATCTTAGAGGAAATGTCATAAGAGAGTGGCTGGGAAGATGTTCATGAGGAGAGCGATGAAATGGGAAATAGTGAACAGTGCCGAGAATGCCCTTAGATTAGGAAGTAAGGCACCAATGTACCTGAACAGGTAAGAAGAGGTAGTGGTGGGAACTTGGGGAGGCTCCCTTCTGCCAACTTCTCAGTGAAATGCTGAGAGTAAGTGTAAGGGAAGAAATTTTGGAGATTTGAAGAAAGAAGAAAAGGTACAAAATAGTTGCTAAGGAGAGAAGGCACGGGAGAAGATTGGTGAATTGTCGTAGGCTAGCCAGGCAGTGCTCAGGGTCCATCTGCAGGTGGGGATTGAAAATTTAGAATGAGACCAGTCAGCGAAGATGTGTCTCACTTTACAGTGTGCAGCTCCACGGGCACAGGCTCAGAGCAGCCAGAGAGCTGGATTTAGGCAGGGTGTGGTTTCACTTAGCAAGGGCAGAGAAGCAAGAGAGGGCAAAGAAATTGGGATGTTGGAGAGTAATTATCCTCAAAGACTACAGAATCAGAGCTGGTAAAGAAAGCAGTAGGATCGCAGGGTGTTAAGTGGCCATACAAATGGTAGAATGAATGGCTCATTGGCTCAGGTAAGGTCAGTCAGCGGAATTGGAATATTAGGTGAAAATATTGCTTGGAAACAGGGACACTATAATGAGATTGAAAGGAAGGCCGGAGTCATTAGCAGTAAGAGGTTTAGGGAGGACGGTGGGAATGAGTTGTGAAGGTGGGGTGGAGGATAAGATCACAGGAGGAAAGGAGGGCAAGGAAGTGAGAGACCCCAGGGTTCTGAAAAAAGGATCACCAGTGTGGACCTTGAACTCCCCAGGACTGGTGCTGAGAGTAGGGTTGAAAGATTCAGAGTGTGAGCCAAGAACTCAACACCTCAGTGACTGAACTGAAAATACAGCCTTCTCAATTGGAAGAGCTTTTTTTTTTTTAACTTTTATTTTTTACCTAAAGTCAGACTTAGCTGAAAGTTGCCAGAATAATACAAAGAATTCTTGTATATCCCTCATCCAGATTTTCTACATGTAAACGGTTTACCATATTCATTTGCTTTCTCTTTCTCTCTGTATACGTATTTTTCCTTAATCTTTTCAGAGTTGAATCTGCACATGACTTTTGGTTCCTAAATGTTTCAGTGCATATTTTCTAAAAATAAAGACATTATTCTATGTAACCAAGTACAATGCCCAAATCAGGAAATGAACTTTGATACAGAACTGTTACCTATAGACCTTAATCACATTTTGCAAATTGTCCCAAAATATTCTTCGTTAAAAATCCCAAATCGTGCATTGCATTTAGGTGTCATGACCCCTTCTTTTCCTTTCATCTGAACCAGTTTCTCACTCTCTCTTTCTGTTTTGTGACGTTGTTTTCGGAGACTCTAGGCCTGTTTTTTATGGGGTGTCCCCGAATTTGAGTTTGATATTTCCTCATGTTGGATGCAGGTGTAGCATTTTTGGTGGGAATACTGCGGCAGTGACACCGCGGTCCTCTCTGTGCTCCACAGCAGAAGGCACGCCATGTCAGGTTGTCCTGTTACTGGTGATTATTTGGTGAGGAGCAGCTCTATCCGGTTCCTGCACTGTAAAGTAACTATTTTCCTCTTTGCAGCTATGTATCTTGTGTGGTGATATTGTGAAACAATGTAAATACCCTGTTACTCCTTTATGGTTTTCCTAATCATTGTTTTCTTTTATCTTCCAGAATGGTACTGGGAATGTCTCTTGCGACCATGGTTTTATAGGATACTTGCCGTGGTTTTGTCCGTCTTCTCTGTGATTGTTGTGTGGTCAGAATGCACATTCTTTAGTACTACACCTGTCTTATCCCTCTTTGCAGTCTTCATACAGCTGGCTGAAAAAACATACAATTACATTTATATCGAGGTCAGTTGATTTTCTGTCATAAATGTGTGTCAGTTCACAGTACAGTTGTCAACTGCTGTATTTTTTCTGGATATATTCTAGTAATGAGGAAAGCAGTGACGTTCCCCACAGTGTTCTTATTCAGACTTTCCAAAGCAGCTTCATCCATTTACCCAGACTATAAGAACTTAAGAAGTGTGTTTGAGGAGATATGACAAGGTGCAAAATAGTGCAAAATTCTTTTATGAGAATACTTTGATCCTGTTTACGCCAGTGAGTCTTCACACTTTAGAGTCTTCTGTGGAGAATTGCCGAGGGAGTGGGAGAGCAAGCTCACTTCAGGAGGTAGATTTGAAAGTCACGGACAGGTTGTTAAACTGGTTGAGACGTAGATTTTTTTTTCATAAATCCATTTTCTTAGATGGTTAAGAAAAACTGTTACTGTGTTTAAATTTTAGAATGTCAATAAATGTTAGCCAGAAATAAAAGATAATGCTTGTGAACGTATATGAAGTGCTCAGGTCGTTCGTCTTAAACCGGTTTTGCTTGTTTTTCAGATTGCTTGCTTCCTTTCCATCTTCTTTCTAAGCATCTGTGTTTATTCTACTGTGTTCAGGATTCGTGTATTTAACTATTACTACTTGGCTTCACATCACCAGACTGATGCTTACAGCCTTCTTTTCAGTGGCATGTAAGTAGGATGGTGTTTAGAAACACGGGACTGACTCCACTGCTTGCATTCTATGGATCTCTCATTTATTTCTTGTCGTTTATGGGTGTCCTACTAACACCTGTATTTATGTGAACTCATTGATTAGCTTTAAGTGTTAGTTAGATGTTTGATTGCTAGCTTAATCCTGCTTGAAGTCTAAGGTGACATATAGGTTTACTAGGTTAAGGAGAAAAAGAAAGCCTGGATTTACAAATCAGAGATTCAATAAATAGATTAGTAACTACTGGGACCATTTGAGAGTTTAGAGGCTAAGTCAGATCTAGAGGGTTCTGAGATTCCATGGCATCAAACTGCATCATGAAGGGCTTAAGAAAACAAACAAGAATAATCCTTGCTGAGAGATTTAGCAAGAGTTTAGAGCGACAGCTTTAGCTTGGGCTATTATTTGTCCCTGTTGTTAAATCAGTCATATTGGGTATTATAAAGGGTGGACGTAGGGAAGTTCACACAGGAATCCATATCTGAAGCATCTTTAAGACTTTTTTCTTTTACCATTTTTCCTCCAAATAATTGTAGAGTCATAGCAAGTTGTAAGTGTAGTACAAAGCGTCCTATTGACCCTTACCCAGCTTCTCTGAATGGAGACATTTTATATAGCTGTTGTACAATATCAAAGCCAGGAATTTTACACTGATATGTTACTGTTAATTAGATTATAGATCTTATTTAGCTCTCACCGTTTTTATCCTTCATTTGTGTGTGTGTGCGTGTGTGTGTAATGTAACGACCACCACAATCAAGATACAGAATTGTTTGATCGCACAAAATAACTCCTCATATTGCCTGTTTGTATTCACACTCTCCCCCCATTCTCCAAGTCTAGTTCTGTGAGGTTCTCTTTTGAGCCGGACAGAACTGAGCTCTAGCAGCTCTTTGTACCTGAACTCGTCAGAGTGACGCACTTCGCTACAACTTCGGGTCTCTTATGCAGCGAGTACAGTCCCTCTTGAGGGTATTGCCGTCCTTGCCATACTGAGGCCGATTACACAGATGGCAGACTTGGAAAAAGTGCATGCACAGGCGCTCTGCAGATTCTTAGGCTAAAGCAGGGGCACACCCCAAAGCAGGCAGCCTGAGGCTGGAGTTTTGCCATGTAGCTGTTGACGTTTTAGGGAGATGCAGTTAATAGGATTTTCAGAATGTCTCTCAAGTAAAGACAGTTCTCATTAAGAATTCAAGATAAATATAATATAAACAGATGAAAATCCTAGTTATATTTCAATATAATAAAATGCATTTTGCTACCATATTTTTTACATATTCTGTTTATAAATGCTCATTACAGGTTATTTTGCCGTTTGACTCCTCCTTTGTGTCTTAATTTCCTGGGTTTGACTCACATGGATTCATCCATCTCTCACCAGAATACACAGCCAACTGCTTATACATCTGTAAGTATGGTCAGAACACAGTTTTTTTAGGGGCGCCTGGGTGGCACAGCGGTTAAGCGTCTGCCTTCGGCTCAGGGCGTGATCCCGGCGTTATGGGATCGAGCCCCACATCAGGCTCCTCCGCTATGAGCCTGCTTCTTCCTCTCCCACTCCCCCTGCTTGTGTTCCCTCTCTCTCTGGCTGTCTCTATCTCTGTCAAATAAATAAATAAAATCTTTAAAAAAAAAAAAAAAGAACACAGGTTTTTTAGATTCATTGTCTGTGTGAGATGTATTATCATGGAATTTCTTCTAATACCAGCAGAAAAGTTCTGTCGTATTACTAGGATCTTTTTTTTAATATCAAACTTTCTATTAAAGGTTGTATATGTAATTACTAATGACTGGATAGAAACTACTTTGCTCTCTCTTATTGTAAAGAAAGCTTTCTGGCTCACATGGGTTGTGCAGCTGCGCAGTATCAGTAGACCTCTTTAGTAGCTTTTATATTTGTAATCTTCATGCACACGATGATTTTCAGTAATATTTATAAAGTGTTCATTTTCTTTGGGTGAAAACCTTAATAAGGAAGCAAATTCAGACATAATTGACATGTAACATTGTATTAGTTTAAGGTGTACAACAGAATGATTCGATGTATTTATGTATCTTGGAACGGTTGCCACGGTATCTTTCATTAACATCCATCACCACACACCCTTACAAGTTTTTTTTCTTGTGATGAGAGCTTAAAAATCAATCCATTTAGTGCTTTATTTCTACTTTTCGAAAAGTCCAAATTTGTTAATATGGTTAGTTATGAGTGAATTTTCTATGGTAGAAAGGGATGAAAAATGTAGAACTGTACTAATTTAACTTCCTTTTCTTTTTTTTTTTTTTTGTTTTGTTTTGTTTTTGCTCTTTAGATTATGGGTTCCATGAAAGTTTTATCCTTTATTGCAGATGGATTCTATATATATTATCCTATGTTGGTGGTAATTCTCTGCATTGCTACTTACTTTAGGTAAGAAATTTAACATCTTTTATTTTTCTTCTTGCTCTTGTCCAATCTGGATATCCTTTCTCCTTAAAGCTCTTTTAAATATTTACTGGTTAGGTTTTGGTTGTTGTTTGTTTTATTGTGGCTTTGGGGGAGCTGGGGGCTGTTTAAAGGATTTGCTTAAGTGATGAGGTCAGGATCTCCCTCTGAAGGTATTTTTAAGAGAAGAGAAGTACAGTCATTCTTTTACAAGTATTTAGGCTGCAAAGTGATAGGATTGATTACAGAATGTTAACTCTAAGTCCTGGCCTTCAACACTGACAGGCTGTGTAGCTTGTAAAATACCCTCATGCCTGTCTTTTATCCAGTAACATAAATGAGCCTTGGGCTTTCCCCACAATCCTTGCCGGGTTTCCAGAGGCCTCAGACCTTAGCCAGCACAACGCATCAGATGAGGAGCAATTGTAACTAGGCAGTACATATAAGGCCAGAAAGGACACAGGCTACTATTTTTTATAGGATTAGAGAAAAATGATTGAATCTTGGCCAGGGTGCAACTCAGAAGGAGGTAAAGACAGATGTGCTTGGCTGCTAGCACCCTGTCTTCCCTACTTGCACATGTCAGGTGCCCTCATCCTGTATTAGCTTTTTATATTTAGCTTTTATATTTGTAATCTTCATGCACACGATGAAGATGACTCTTCACTGACTGCTTAAGTGCTCCATGACACACCAAAAAGACCACTCTTAGAAACATATTTAGTTATTTTAAAAGATTTATTTATTTATTTGCGAGAGAGAGCGTGCGAGCACCTGCGAGTGGTGGAGGGGCAGAGGGAGAGGGGAGAGAGAATCCCAAGCGACTCCATGCTGATCGTGGAGCCTGAGGCAGGGCTCGATCCCACAACCTATGAGATCACAACTTGAACTGGAAACCAAGAGTCAGACATTATTTAACTGACTAAGCCACCCAGGTGCCCCTAAAAATGTATTTATTGATGTTAATCAGTTTGTTTTTCTAATGCAAATGTTTCATCCAACCACTTTTCATTTAAATCTTCCAATACCATTATATAGTTATCACAAATAATATGTGTGTACTCATTAAGAAGGTATTGCGTAAACACACAAGTATTGTTTGAAATAAATTCTCTATTGAATGTTTTAAAACATTTCTTTTTACCTTCTCCTATGTAAAATAAAAGATTGTGTCTCTGACAAATAAAAAAAATCTTAAAAAAATAAAATAAAATAAAACTGTTTATATGAACTGATAGTAAGTCTAACTTTCAAGTTTTTTTCTGTAAGGTAGAAAAGACAATAGGTTTGTGAAAATGTGTTGTCATTATGAAAATGATGTAGTAAAAAAAAAAATGATGTAGTAAAGGAAGAGACCATACTTTGCATGTCCAAAACTTAGTTTTAATTATATGCTTATTTATTTTAAAAGTTTATAAAACTATTAATGAAACATTAAGAGCTTGTGATGTGTGACTTAGGTCTTCACATGTTAGTAGTTATGTTTGCAAGATTAGCATCTCTTGCTACCTTATTAGATTGTTATATGGATCAAGGAATAGATGGATCAGATAGTGCTTTATCAACTATAAAATCTTAAAGAATTATTATGTCTAAAAGGAAAATTATTAATCCATTAAAGGTTTTGTTTTAGAGTTAAATGGGATAAACTTTGAGTGCCAGATTGTCTTTTAGGAAAGGTAAGGCCAGATTCTTTAATTTTCAAATTATCTCTCAAAACAGATATTCTATTATAGAGATGTATGAAGCAATGCCTTAGTGACATTTTAATGGTAACTTGCTTCATAGGTCTGTTTTCTTTTATAATGCTGCCGTAATTAGTCAATTCCCATGTTTTGTTTTGTTTTGTTTTGTTTTAAGATTAATTTATTCATTTTTTGAGAGAGAGCTTGTGCGCACGTGCACGCTCACAGAGTGGAGAGGGGCAGAGAGAGAGGAGAGAGAGAATCGCAGGCAACCCCCCCCCCCCAATGCTCTGAGCATGGAGCCCCATCTAGGGCTCGATCCCACCAGCCTGTCATCATGATCTGAGCTGAAATCAAGAGTCAATTGGATGCTTAACCGACTGAGCCACCCAGGCACCCTGTTAATTCCCATGTTACTAACAACACTGCCATCCCCGGAGTTAATATTCATACTTAACTGCCTAGAGAGTATAAGGCTGTTTCCTGACACTTTAGAAAAAGCTATGACCTTCCCAGACACAAGGATCCAGTTTGGGGCTTCTCATCCTGGAATGAGAAGGATATGAAAATAGTAAGGGAATATTTAAAGTCACTGAATTAGCGTGACCATCTACGTGAAACTCCAGTTGTGCTTAATGGTAAATGGTATATTAAAGCAAGGAAATAAATATTGCGATTTTTTACACATCGTCAGATTTACACAGTCAGATTTTTTACACATCAGTAATGTAAAATGGAAGATCTTCACTTTCTTGTAGCTGTTTTTCTTTCCTCCCAGCACTTGCACGCCCGAATCCCCCCCCTGCACGCACACACATTCATTCCCCGATTTCTCCTTCTTCCTTTCTCCCCCTCTTGCTCCATGTATGTGTTCAGGCTTATGCCATTAGGAGTACATCAGTGAAGAAGTCTGAAAACCAAGGCAATAAAAAGAGCTTGGTCTTTGTTTTGTCTTGGATTTAAACCCCAGCTCTAAAACTTATTAAATGATCATTAGCAAAGTATTTAATTTAACCCCTTGAGCTTCTGTTTCCTTATCTGTAAAGAGATTATTTCTTAGGATTACAGTAAGAATAAAATAAGAGAGTATCTGTAAATTGGCTGATGTATATAGTAAGATCTTAACAAATATTAATCTTGCCTTCCCATCCATTGCTGCTTTCCTTGTGTGTCATAATTTCAGAGTATTCTTGCCTTATACAACAGTGAAGTTTAAAGTAAATACCAAATAAGATAAAGCAATAGCCCTCAGATAAGATATAGTTAAAAATTATGAGTGTATAATTAAAGCTATTTAAATGGAGTTGCCTAGCTCTCAGCTTATTAAAAAAATTAAACATGAAAATCAATTTGCATAATTAAGATTTTCTAAACCAGGTTATTTTACACTTGGGAATATTGGTTGTGTGTGTATTTTCCGCATTAAAATTGTTTGAATATAAGAAAAGAATAAGTTGCATTTGTATTATAGCCATTGTTTTGTATTGTGTAATAATTTTCTGCAGGTATACTCATGGCCTAACTCAGTTTATTTTTGTAAAAATCTGGGTATGGTGCATACCGTGTCTGTGGAGTACTGGCTATATAAACTTCTTAGAGAAATAAGTCCTTCTTAAAGAAAGATAAGTATAACTACATAACTTTCTGTGATAACTGATGATAAAACATAGGCTTCTTTGGGGTGACAGTACTAAAGAACAGTTTATCTAAACATTTACAATGAGAAATAATGCTTGTCTTTTTTAAAATCTATTTTTATTAGTTTGGGAACTCGTTGTTTGAATCTGCTTGGTTTCCAGCAGTTCATGGGAGATAATGATATGACATCAGACCTGGTTGATGAAGGAAAAGAATTAATCAGACGAGGTAAGATTTGTCTTTTAAAATAAATGAAAGTACTAAGACTCAAAATACAAAATTAGTGTTTGTATAATTTGTAATTTTTAATCTATCTTAAGAAATTAATGTTTTTGGAGCACCTGGGTGACTCAGTCTGTTAGGGGTCGGTCTGCCTTCAGCTCATGTCATGATCCCAGGGTCCTGGGATCAAGCCCCACATCAGGCTCCCTGTTCAGCCAAAAGCCTGCTTCTCTCTCTCCCTCTGTTGCTTCCCCTGCTTTTGTGCGCTCTCTTTTTCTCTCTGTCAAATAATAAATAAATAAATAAATAAATAAAATCTTAAAAAAAAAAAAGAAATTAATGTTTCTTAGCTAAAAATCTACGTACAGCCTTCATAGCAAAAATAATTTGAAAACAAATGATGGTTTCATCCCATCTTTAAGAAATACTGCAGCAGAAATTTAGTATGTCCTCAACTAAGTAATGCTCTTGGATGGCGTTGGAGTCATTTTCGTGTTTTTCTGGAAACAGATTTGCCAAGCTCAGTACAACTATAAAATTCATGAGTTGCAAGAATCATCAGTTTAATACCGCACAGGAAATCATTCAAGCCAGGGCTGGTTTTGAGAATACGATGATCGTTAACAACCTGTTAGAATACATGGCACTCTACTAGAATCCAATCCCAACACTGGATGTATCAAATTTCCTGATGTCTAAGTGATGGTAGGGAAAAAAGAAAACAAAACTTGAGTGTGAGGACATTGATTCCTAGACATTCTCCCTACATGGGTCTGGAGCTTTTGTGTGATCATTAGTTAAATGTAAGCCAAAATATGTTGTGGCTCCAACAGAAGCTGTTGGAGCCTTCAAATTCTCTCCTAGGAAGGTGGGGTCTAGTTGACGTAATGGTTCTACTGCTTTTTACATTAATTAGATCTCATCCGAAGTATCATATTCAGTCCTGGGTAAGATTTTGAGTAGAACTGATAAGTTAGAAGGTATTTAGAGAAGGAGAGGCAGAATTATGGGTCTGTAGAGTGTATCTTATGCAAAACAAAACAAAAAAAAAACCCAAAAATACTGAGTATATAGCCTGAAGAGACTAAGGGAAAGGACTTTCATGCAGAAAGAAATATCAACTTAATTTAGAAGATAAAGCAAAGAAAAATAAGTTACCTGCAAATTTGAGATCACCATGAGGAAGAACTTTTTCCTCACTAAAACTATTTAGACAAGGCCTAAAGATCACCTCCAACAAAAATACAGAAGGTATTCTCTGTGGACTTAAGTGACCTCTAAGGTCCTTTCCAACAATAACCTATTACTTTTGACTTTGTAGTAATTTAAAGGAAATTGGTCATAGCCTGATACCTTTACTTCAGTTACTCTACGTCTAATTAAACCATGTTATACCAAATTTGAGACCACTTTTCTGTCTCTAGAGAAGAGAAAAAGGCAAAGGCAAGAAGAAGGTGAAAATCGAAGAAGAGTAAGTATAGTACTTATTAATTTTCTGTAACCTAAAGACTAATGTGAAATAATCATAAGAATTTTACTGATTTAGAATTGGCTAACATCCAAAGAACAGTGGGAAAATGACAGGGGACACGTTTTTTTAAAAAGATAACTCAGATGTACATGCTAGGTGTTTTGTCCGACCTGTTCTAGAAAGTCATTAGTATTAAATTACTTTGTGTCCACTGTCTAGCAGTTTCTTGCCTACGGTTGGTACTCTGTGAATACTTAATGAAAGAAGCAATAAATTCATGCAATCTTGCTATCAAAGTCATTTTGATTGCTTAAAAATTGTTACGCTTTTTTGGTAATATGACATTAATTGTATTCGTCTTCAATTTTTCTTCAGTCCTCTGTTTGCTTAGGCAAACTAATCTCCTCCTACAGAAAATTAGGAAAAATTAAGTCACGGTTACCACAAATTTACAACACCTGGGTGTATCTGTACTGGAGAAATGAAAGACTCAGAGGAGGAGACATGATAGTTGTCTTCATGTACGTTAGTGGTGTCATGTAAAAGGAGACTTGATCTTTATTTCAGAGGACATAATTGGAACCGGAGAGTGGAAGTTCCTGAAGATAGATTTCACCTCTTGGTGAAAATTTCTAACATCTGCGGTTTGCCAAAACTGTGATGGGCTGCTCACAGTAGAAACTTCCATGTCATCTAATAAGAGAGCCAATGGCACGGCTATTTTAGAGTGAAACCCTGCACTGCAGGGGAGGTCTAATAAGGTGACCTCTAAGGTTCCTTTCAGTTCCAAGAATTGATTGAGTAGCATCCCATTTCATGTGGTTTGACTACAACTACCTAATCATGCTTGTATACAACTCTAATTTTGCTTTTGAAAGTGACTTTTCAGGTCTTTGATATCTGTAGTTTATTTATGTAGGAAAAAATTTTGTGAACATCTCATGAATTATTAGGAATTCTCATAACTTTTATGTGGTCAAGGTAAGCCTCTTGTAGCTATCATGTTTTGACATTTTCGAAGAATTGAAAAGGTTAATTATAGCTAGCAAAAATGCCTATAAATGTTCATTTGGGAAAAAATTCAGAGACTTAAAATCATGTAGAAACAAGAAAAAATATTTTTGAAAATTTTCATGGTACTATGCTAATCATACTGATTATCAGGCGAATTTCTGATGAAAATAACTAAATTCTCTTACTCTGTACATACAGTCTGCTGACACTGAGGAATTACTTTTCTGCCTGTGAGTTCCTTTGTTATATATTTATTTGTGTTTCTGTCCTAGGAATGGAAAGAACGTTATGGACACAACAGAGAAGATTCCACTAGAAACAGAAATATTCATATTGACCCGAAAGAGTCAAACCTCTCAGATCTTAGTACCACCCGATGTAAGTCGTTTATTTTCTAGTTCCCTTTGAAGTTGTTCTCTTAACGCTTGCTTGCATGGAGACTGGGAATTAAGACATCCATTCAAAAATGCCTTTAGAGAACTATAGAGGTGGTTCTGCAGCGTCTTTCCTTTTTCATCGCTCAGTGTATAGAAGGAAAGGGAAACTCGAGTATGCATTCTGGTAGGAGACGGAGAATTGGGACAATGCTTGAACAGTTGTAATTGCACTACCCTAAATAATATCAGTACTTATCCCAGGTGTGTTTACCTACTATTTACCTACATGGTGTCCTTTACTTTTCTGTTAGTAGATGTAGGCAATTCAGTCATTTTTATAGCTGTTTCATGACTGACCCACACGTCAGATACTTGCCCAGGTATACAGGGATCTAGAGAAGATAAATTTCCTGTCCTTGGGATGCCAGTTAATTTTGTGAGGGACTGATACCAAGTAGAAGACATTTGCCAGTGGTTTGAGTTAGGATACCTCCCCACATCTTTGACCCTGCCATCTGCCCCTGGGAAGGTGGCAAGAAACCTGCTTTTGCCTAGGACTCTGACCGGAGTAGAGGCAGAGGAGGGTTGTCTTTGGGGAAGATGGACAAATGCCGAGAGAGTAGAAGGTACACTCCTGATGCCAAGGGAACTCAACTCAGGGGATAGAAAAAGAGTTCTTTATTGGGAAAGGATTTCTGTGATAAAGTAATATTAACTGAGTATTTGGGAATGAATGGTACTTAGCCAAGTGAAGGGGTTTTAGGCAGAAAGATGAATGAGTGACTGAAGAGAATGCAAGTTTGTTTCTTGACAAGATCCTAAAATATGAAGAGCCTGATAAGAGGGGAGTCTGCAGAGACAGTTGGGAAGCAGGTATTACCATGCTCAGAAGTGCAGACTTTCTCTCAAGATTTCAGTCAGGAAAGCAGCATGCTCAGATTTTTGGTTTCAAAAGATAAATTTGAACATAAAGCTTGATTTCCGGGGAAGTGAAAAACAAACCAATTTAATGTCTGTTTTGGTAATGCAATCAAGAAACAAGGGCCTAAAATGAGCAGTGATCATGGAGATAAGGAGGAAGGGATGTGTTTGAATGAGATTTAGGGTAGAAGAAATGGGAGAGAGCTAAAGGTTTAGTTAAAACTAGGAAAGAGGGGTGCCTGGGTGGCTCAGCCAGTTAAGCATCTGCCTTTGGCTCAGGGCATGATCCCAGGGTCTTGGGATCAAGCCCCATGTCCGGCTCCCTGCTCAGTGGGGAGCCTGCTTCTCCCTCTCTCTCTGCCTCTCTCTCTCTCAAATAAATAAAATCTTAAAAAAAAAAAAAAAAAACTAGGAAAGAGAGGGGATTCTACAAAGATTTGAAAGCTTGCTTACCACGGAGTAAGAGTTGACACGGTAGAAAGATGTGGGAGTATGGGAGAATGTTCAAGAGAAGAGGAAATACAATGCCTTAGGATGATGACTTGAAGAGAACCTGGAATAGGGGAGGCAACCAATATTTGCTGAATGAATGAGAGAAAAGATGAAGGGCAGAGTCCAAGATGACAAAAGTGTACGATACAATCGAATTGGCTTGCCTTAAGTTTTCAAAAAGAGCTATATCATAAAGTTCTTTTGAAGTTATTGGACTGCTCAGAAGAACATTGTGAAAATTTAGGTTAGTTTATGAAGAAAACCCACCCCATCCACAAAGAGAGAAGGGAGGGTTAGTTCAGTAGATCTGTACTGACCAGGATGGTTGGCATTACCCACATGGGGCCACTGAGCCTTTGCAACGTGTCTGGTGCCCCATGTTGAAATGATAATATATCTGATACATTGAACTAAATTAAGTCTGTTAAAATTAATTTCACCTGTTCCTTTTTACTTTTTTCATGTAGCTACTAGAAAATTTAAAAGTAAATACCAGGTTTGCATTTTATTTCTGTTGGACTTAGCTACCCTAAACTCTTGGCTCCTAGGAAAAAAACTCAGGCCTTTCTTGAAGAGCTTGAGTTGAGTACACCTTAAAGAAAATTCTAGCCATGGGGCGCCTGGGTGGCACAGTCGTTAAGTGTCTGCCTTCAGCTCAGGGTGTGATCCCGGCGTTATGGGATCGAGCCCCACATCAGGCTCCTCTGCTATGAGCCTGCTTCCTCCTCTCCCACTCCCCCTGCTTGTGTTCCCTCTCTCGCTGGCTGTCTCTATCTCTGTCAAATAAATAAATAAATAAAATCTTTAAAAAAAAAAAAAAAAGAAAGAAAGAAAATTCTAGCCAAGCACTGAGATACGGCAGCCCCTGGATTCACTGTGAAACCAGTTGAAACTTGATAATGAAGAATTTCATAGCTCATATGTTAAATGTTAATTCCGATTCAAATTAATTGCATCTTTGCCTTGTACCTGCTTCTGAGCTTAGACTAGCTACCAGGGAGAAACTTTTCCTTGTTATTTTCTATCATACCATTTTTCATTTTAATCTGATTTTTAAGGAATCAGGTAGTTATCTTTTCTTACTGTTGTCTTCACAATCAAAATTCAGATCCTTTATAATCTTGACTTTTTTTCCATGAGTCCATAGACTGTGACCCATAAAGACAATAGAAAAATTGACTTTTTTTTTTTTTCCTTCCTTTACAGCAGCATCTAAATATACCAGGGTCAATAACAGGACTGAAAGGGACCGAATAGAACTCCTCCAAGATGTAGAACCTTTGGATTTTAATGCAGAAACATTCACTGACGATCCTCTTGAATCTAAATCAGAGAGGTAAGCTCTATTTTAGCTCCAGCATTCTGAAATTTTAATAACATACGACTTAATGAGATAAACATAAGGAATATGTTCATCTTTACTGCTAATAATAACCATATTCATCAATCTTTGGTAACTTTTTATACCAGCTAATGCTTTTATATTTTAAAAATTATAGCATCCAGTGTTGGTAATTGAAATTGCTATCTCCATAAACTACTAATGGTATTCTAAATAAGAAAGAAAAATTGAAATTGATATTAAGGATCTTAACAATGTTTATATGCCTATTTGTAATGATCCCATTTATGAAATTTATCGTACTTAGTGACAGCTACATAGCCGTGACTGGGTGTCAGACACTATTCTAAGCACATTACCAACAATACTGTATTTAAGGTTGTAAATCCAATTGGATTTGAATCCAGAGAATCTCAGTAACTTACCCAGAGTAACACAGCTTGCAAATGGCAAAGTCAGGCATTCAAACCCCAGGACTCTGGCGGTAGAGTCTGTGCTTTTAGCCACTGTGCTCTAAGAAAATAGTTAAAAGCAAAATATCGTATGCATGACGATATTTGCGACAATATTGCCTGTAAACAGCAAAAATCCTAGAATATTCTATTTCTGTTGAACAGTCAAGAGTGATTATTAAATCTTCAGTTCCATGATGTGTTTACATCTCCCTATCCCTTTCTTTTTATATCTCTCACCCTGTCTTAGGTGTATTCTAGGCTCTAAAAAAGTTGTTCATTAATTTATAGTAAAGTAAATCCCCTTGGGATTTTTGTAAGTTTTACAAAGTTACAAAGTATCTTTGTAAGTTTCTGCTTTCAGCTACTGAATAGATTTTACAAATTGTGCTTACAAATTATGTAGCCGCTTCCTTTTAATGTGTCCTTGTTTTTCTCTCCTCCTTTGTTATTTTTGATGCCTCAGAACATTTCTTTATCCACCTTTCAGGTATCAGCCTGGTGGACGATACCTCTCGATGTCTCAAACCGGAATATTTGATGATGTTTAAAGTCTGAAAGAATTTATGGAACAACTAACCAAGATCAGCACTTCAGTCCAGTCTTTATGAACATATGTGTGCGCTAGAATTTATACTATACTCTTAGTGAAAAGTGTCAGGACAAAAAAAGGCACTGAAAGTTACTCACATCTTAGTAATAATAGTTTATTGCCTATTGAATAGAGCATCATCTGTTTTATTACACACCATTCCTGACGTGTCTGCCTTAGAAGTACTGGTGTAGTGGAAGGATTCAGTTCATGACAAAGATCAGTGTCTGTTGAGAACATGTAGTTTGGCTTGTTTCAGATAATATTTTGGGGGAAAGTTGTTTTAAAGATCCAAGAAAGCCATACGTCATAACTAAATAACATCACACAGTTTTATTATCGTGATTTACATTTTTGCTCTTTCTAAAGAATATGTTAATCCTGTGTTTCCCAAAGAGATGGAGACCTCAAATAATAATGGTATTTACAAAACCCATGTCTTAAAAACAAGGCTTACTTACCAGACATAACTGAATGTAGAAAGCTCTTTTTCAACTCTATATGCAAATTAGCAAGGTTTTTGCATGTATAATTAAGATTCAACTGATAGTGTTAGTATCTTTGGCATGTGTACTGTAATCGGGTGATGTATTATTTTTTCAGTCTTTGCTAGTAACTGGAAATTACTTTATGCTTTTGGTATTGCTTTGTAAAAGATTTTCATTTCAGGGAGAAATGTTCACCTTTATGATTCAGCATATTGAGTTAAGTATTGATCATTCCACTCAAAGAGAATCTGAAGCATTAATGGTAAATAGTGGGTTGTTTTTGTTTTTTTTTTTTTTAATAGCCAAAGAGTTCCATAAAATCCTCTAATTTTTAAAGGTGCCTGTTGGTGCTTTGTGGAAAATAACATTTGGTTATTTAAAGGTAAAATGTGAATCCACTTACTGTTATTATTAACATTTAGATTGTGGTTTATGTGTAATAATTTTGTTAAACATACTTATTATTTTTAAATGGGTTTTTTTAAACTTTTGTGTTTAAGCCAAAGTTGGGTATATTTTAAATCATCAGTGTTTTATTGCACGGTGAATATTGTACAGTTGACCACAACATGCTTGCAGAGAATTTTTTATGTCCCTGAAATGTTTGCAACTCAAAGAATCCCCACTGTGGATTCATCCAGTGACCCTTAGTTCCTGAGCTTACCGACAGCACTCTCAGTTTAACACCTGTTGTTCTGTGTAGTTTTTAATAGTGCTCGCTTGCACTCGGAAGAATCCCAGTTTGAAAATGAATTATATGGTCACCCTAACAATATGATTGTATGTTTCTTGAAGGTAATCTTCCCTTAAGTCGTAATTTTAAATGTTTTATTTTGCTTTTTACTTAGTATTATCATGTAAATTTTTAAGAGATTGTTCTGTGCCGATACTGAAAGGAATAGTGTATCATTCTAATTACCTGATTTTGTTCAATTTTATGAGCTTTGAGGTTAGATCCCCTTTAAAAGAATTATAAATGGATAGACTTTATTCTCAGTCCAAGGTTATACAGACTGTCCGCTTGAGAACACACACACAGCCTTTCACTCTACGTGTGGTTAGAGAGCTGTAGGCCAGAAGCAGAGATCATTTGGTATTGTTCGTAATTTCATGATTGACCATTGACTATCTCGGGCAAATTATGTAACCTTTCGGTGCCTCAATTTCTTCATTTGTGAAATGGAGATTATACTTGCTATTTACCTACTGATCTACCTCCCAAAACGATTGTGAGGGTGTTGAGTTGATGTTGATGTGCTGGAATTTAAAAAACAGAACAAAATAAATGGTTACCCGTGCTACTTTTCCTAGTGGTACTTGACGGTGTTGGATGGAGAAATAATCAGCCCAGAGAGGGGTTCAGTTTCTTATAATTAGAGAGAAGCTTTTAAGTCCCCGAGGCAAAACTGTTTTTGGAATAATTTATCAGAAGTCCTTTGAAAATAGTATTGTTGTATATTTGGTCTTTGGGTTTACCTTGGAATATTTTCCTTCAGCATAATGTTGCTTCTCGTCAGGTTTTGTCATGAAACCCTGATGCTGTAGAAGAAGTAGGAGCAGAAAAAGAGATTATCCAGGCACTTTTGTAACTTATAATACCCTAACATAAATGGATAGGAATATGTAGGAGAATATACTACTTCCTTTATTATTGACATTTTTATGATTATAATAATTGGAGTGTACGTAATACTTACTTCACAAATAACCTAGCTCCCTTTGTCACTTCTGAGTGATTCCCAAAATAGTTTTTGGTTGTTTTAAGTCTAGAGTGTTCAACTTTTTTAGCAGAATTTATCTTACAGGATTTTATATATGATTATATAGGAAGGTTACCTGACTGGGCAAATTTGGGTTCATAAGGTAATGTTTAACCCCTGAAGAATAAAGAGTTTATTGGTGGGGGGAACTAAGTTAATACTTGTTAAGCCACCTTGTGTAGAAAAAAAGTGGAGTAAGAACAGAAGTTTTCTGCTTGAGGAAGTTTGTTGAAATGTAATGACCTCTACTGTAAAACATTACTACTAAATTAATACACTTTAAATTCAAAGTAATTTCCTGAAGAATTACTTCTAACAATTAGTTTTTGATGTCTTTCTTATGTAATAATAGATACCCAATTAAATTTTCTAAATTGTTTTTCTAAATAATCATTAGGTAAGTATATTCAGTAAGCCAGTAATTCAAAATAACCATTGCAGAAAGTAATAATAATCTGTTAATTTTGCGAATCACCTGCAAGTTGCTAATTAACTTTTGTTACTACATCCATAACTTGTTCTTACCAGTGGAGCTTTTTCATAAAACTCATTATTAAAATAAGAAATAAGGTATAAGCCTAATTATTAGAATTTGCTCTCTTATCAAATGAATACAAGGACTGTTGAGTACTTTCAACACATAAGAGGTCCCCCTTTCACAAGAGTGGTAAGAGCTAAATCAAAACATTCAAGGCTTTTCCATTCATAAAAAATAGATCAAAAATTGGACAATCCACACCATCAAAAATAAATACTGTGAATTGATTTGTTTTTGGACTCTACTGTTTATTAGAATATAAGTTCTTAAATTTACACTGGTTGTGTACCCAAATGAAATTAAATGTGGATAGGAAAGTCAATTTGTGTTTTTTTTTTTTTTTTGAAGTATACTTCAGCGTACGGATGAAAGAATTTCATTTATGTACAATAACAGACCTCATTTTTTATCTTGTAATAGAGTCAGGGAATGCTCTTGATGGTGTGTTGATTACCATCTTAAAAGAAAGTGAACTCTCCATAATTATAATTCACACTGTTCAGTAATGTGAGTTTTGTACTTGTGATTTGAGTGGACCATGCCTGAAAATCACAAAGATAAGTATATTTGCACTAAAGAGGCTAAACATGTCCCTGAAAAATCTTAACATACTTGAATCTCCAAAATGTAATGGATCACATCACATTACATTCTAAATGTTAAGGCGTAAATGGATTTAGAGTTTTATCTCTCTTTTCTTCCTCCCTCATTCCTTTTATACCTTCCCTCCTTTATGAAGCCTCTTTTAACAGTATGACTTTTAATGTGCTGACAGGTTTTTCTTGTTTTGTGTACACAGTTGTTCCTGATGATCAGTAGGATCAAAAGGAACTAGTTCTGATTTCACACCCTACTACTTGAATAGCAATATTGCACCTAAAGTAGTGAAACAGATTTTTCTAGGCAACTAAGCAACATCTGGATGTAAATGTGATGTACGCTGGCTCGGTGTGTCGTCTTTAGGTCACTAAAGAGGGCACTTCATTAAAATGAATTACTCTCAGTGGAATATTTTGGCATAAAGATGGATTTCCAAAAACAGAAATTGTTAAAAACAAAACAAAAAACCAAAAAGATTAAGAACCTTGAGATACCTTTTTGCGAAAAGGAATTCATAAATAACCTACATCGTTGTCAAAATTTTCGTTAGGAGAGGCTAGAACAATACAAGAGGGTTACAGGAGGCCTTCTAAAATATGAAAACCCTCCATGTAGGGTTCTTCTTCCCAATGGACTTTTTCCTGGTCAGAGAGCTAGAAGTTCAAGCCGTGTCATCCCCATCCCAACTCCTGGAGACCAGGCCCTATGAATCATCTTCCCCAGCAGAGCAGGCACTAGCCCTGCCCCATCCTCAGTCCCATCAATGGGAACATGACCTCACCTCCCAGTCCTTTCACGTTCAGCCTGGTCTTCCTAAAATTTTATTATCATTGTCAAAAGATTTGTCCATTGAGGTTGATTGAAGTCTTGCTGTAATTTTTAATGCGTTAATAAAGCAAGAATATTGCATGTTCCTCTTCTCCTTGATACCCTAAAAGACATTTGTTTTTAACATACTCCCTGGGGAGAATTAACTATTTTCTTCTGAAAATCTTTTCTTTGGTGGGTGTCTTGATCTCAAATCATTTTATAAAAGGAGTTTTTTTTTCTGTACTTAGTGCAAAAGAGTAGAAAATGTGGTTTACTATGGCAGACATATGTAGGGTAAAGTCATACTTTATTAATCTGACTGCACAACATTTTGAGTCAATATGATTGATAAAAATCCTATTAACCTAGTCACTTTAGAGCTGTATTTCTCAAAAGAATGCTGGCTAGCATCTTCCCTACTTAGTACACCAAGTTGTAGGGGAGAGACTTGTATTTATTTTATTAAAAGCAATCCAATGGATTTGTTTTTGTCCATACTTTGAAAACAGCTTGAAGGATTTTTCTCATTTTAGAAGGTAGAGAACATGTGGACATGTCTTTTAAATTACTGTAATCTAATATATATTTATAAATTATAGTATTGAAAAAGAGCTCTAATATTGATGTTGTTACTTTCTGGTATTTAATTTCTATAAAATGTTTTTGTAGTACTAATTGTAGTGCTTTTAAGTAGTTTAAAAATCCTTCTCAAATAAGTTCTGCCTGCATCGTAGTTGCTTAGGGCAATATTCTAATGTTCAGTAGTCCAGTGTGAATTTGAAATATTCCTTCACCCCTTCGGTATCTTTTTATATATACCAGTACCCAAGCGAAGTATACCAAAAGCCTAATTTCTGTGTTGCATTAATAAAGTACTTGTTATTTATCTAATTCAGTGGATTAGGTGAAATAGAGGATAAATCTTTTCAAATGTGCATCTGATCATAATTTTTCTAAGTGTTCATTATGTTCATCTTTGGTGCATGATGCCAAATTTATCTTTAATCAGCCATTACTACCTGATATGTAATGACAAATGTTTTCGTATCTGACCAATGGGTTGTAGATTTAACTATTTTTCTCTGCAGATTCTCACTACATTTTCAAGTATGTATTTGGAAAAAGCTGCAAAGTGCTACCTATAAGTAAGTTAGCATCTTTGGTCTTATCTATGCATAATGTTCTCTCGGTTTGGTTTTGACAAACTCGTGGACTTGTAATTGCTTTGTAGTATTTTAACTTATTGTGATGTAATGAGTTTTTTGAAATGTTTATTTGATTAGCTATTATAGGAAATTATGTGGCTTTGCATGAAATAAAGTACATTTCTACAAGTTCCTAAGAATTTTGCTGATTATTTATGAGCCTGAAGCTTTCTTTGTTCTTTACAAATATATTAATGGACATTACAAATAAAATATTTTAAAATAAATAAATACGTGCACTTTAGGTTCTACATTACTCTATCCAGTGTTTATAATTAAAGCAAGTAATTACAAATTACAAAAATTAGAAATCAATGAAATTTAAAGCAGGGAAACTAAAGAAAATCAACAAAACCAAGAGCTGGGTGCTTGAAAATATCAAAAAAATTGATTAAATCCTAGCCAGGCTAAGAAAACAGAGTTGCTTTCCTTTATACCAAAAACAACAATTGAAGTTTGAAATTAAAAATAATACCATTTATATTAGTCCTAGTTAATGGAATTTAAGGCAAGAGAAGGAAATAAAAGATAAACAGGCTTGGAAGAATAAACTGCCTTTATTATCAGATAACGTGATTGTCTATGTAGAAAATCTAAAAGAATTGACCAAAAACCTCTTGGAATAAGTGATTATAATAAGGTTGCAGGATATAAGATTAATATACAAATGTCAATCACTTTCCCACATAACAAATTGACAAGTGAAATTTGAAATTAAAAATATAATAACGATTACATTAGCGCCTCCAAAAGTGAAATACCTAGGTATAAATCTAACAATGTATATATAAAATATATATGCTCTATCATCTATCTATCTATCTATCTATCTATCTATCTACATAGCTGTATAAAATGTATATGAGGAAAAGTACAAAACTGATGGAAGAAATTAAAGAACTAAATAAATGGAGATATTCCATGTTCACAGAAAGACTTGACACTGTCAAGATGTCAGTTCTTCCCAACTTGATCTATACAGTCAATGCAATCCCAATTAAATTCCACTGAGTTATTTTGTGGATTATTGACAAACATCCCAAAGTTTATATGGCAAAGCCAAAGGCCCAGAAGAGCTAATGCAATATTGAGGGAGAAGAACAAAGTCAGAGAATTGACACTACCCAACTTCAAAACTTACTATACAACTACAGTAATCAAAACATTGTGAGATTGACAAGAGTAGACAGATCAGTGACAGAATAGTAAGCCCAGCAACAGACCCACATATAGTCAATTGATCTTTGACAAAGGAACAAAGACAATTCAATCGAGAAAGGATAGTCTTTTCAACAAATGATGCTTGAACAACTAAACAGCCACATGCCAAAAGAAAAGAAAAAAATCTAGACACTGCTTCCTACACCTTTCACAAAAATTAACTAAAAATGAATCATAAGCCTGAAACTATAACACAAAACTATAAAACTTATAGTAGATAACATGGAAAACATAGGTGAGTTTGGGTTGACAATGAGTATATATATTTCACAAAAATGTGTGTATGTGGGCAAGAAGACATAAGAATGTTGTTCATAGCAGCATTATTCATAATATCCTCAACCATCAACACTTCAATAAACAATAGATTTATTTATCCAACGTGATGGATATATACATGAAAAACTAAATGAAAATGAATTAATCGCAGCTATGCAACAACATAGGTGAAGCAGTCAATAAAAATGGTTTTTGAGGAAGCCCAGACAGTGGCTTTACTAGACAAAGACTTTGTTGTTGTCGTCGTTTATTTATTTAATTTTTTTAATTATTAAAATACAATGTATTATTTGTTTCAGGGGTACAGGTCTGTGATTCATCAGTCTTACACAACTCACAGCGCTAACCACAACGCATACCCTCCCCAATGTCCATCACCCAGCCTTCCCATCCCCCCAACCCCCTCCCCTCCAGCAATCCTCAGTTTGTTTCCTGAGATTAAGAGTTTCTTATGGTTTGTCTCCCTCTCTGGTTTCGCTTGTTTCATTTTTCCCTCTCTTCCCCATATGATCCTCTGCCTTGTTTCTTAAATTCTGCAAATCAGTGAGATCATATGATAATTATCTTTCTCTGATTGACTTATTTCACTTAGCATAATACCCTCTAGTTCCATCCACATCATTGCAAATGGCAAGATTTCATTCTTTTTGATGTCTGCATAATATTCCATTTATATCTATATCTATATAGCTATAAATATAGATATATATGCCACATCTTCTTTATCTATTCATCTGTCAATAGACATCTAGGCTCTTTCCATAGTTTGGCTATTGTGGACATTGCTGCTATAAACATTGGGGTGTACATGCCCCTTCGGATCACTACATTTATATTTTTGGGTAAATACCCAGTAGTGCAATTGCTGGGTCGAAGGGTAGCTCTATTTTCAACTTTTAGAGGACCTCCATACTGTTTTCCAGAATGGCTGCACCAGCTTGCATTCCCACCAACAGTGTAGGAGGGTTGCCCTTTCTCTGCTTCTTTGCCAACATCTGTCATTTCCTGACTTGTTAATTTTAGCCATTCTGACTGGTGTGAGGTGGTATCTCACTGTGGTTTTGATTTGTATTTCCTTGATGCCGAGTGATGTTGAGCACTTCTTCATGTGTCTGTCGGCCATTTGGATGTCTTCTTTGCAGAAATGTCTGTTCATGTCTTCTGCCCATTTCTTGATTGGATTTTTTGTACTTTGGATGTTGAGTTTGATAAGTTTATTGATTTTGGATACTAGCCCTTTATCTGTCATTTGCAAATATCTTCTCCCATTCTGTTGGCTGTCTTTTGGTTTTGTTGACTATTTCCTTTGCTGTGCAAAAGCTTTTTATCTTGATGAAGTCCCAATAGTTCATTTTTGTCTTTGTTTCCCTTGCCTTTGGAGATGTGTCTAGCAAGAAATTGCTGTGGCTGAGGTTGAAGAGGTTGCTGCCTGTGTTCTCCTCAAGGATTTTGATGGATTCCTATCTCCCATATATGTCTTTCATCCATTTTGAGTCTATTTTTGTGTATGGTGAAAGGAAATGGTCCAGTTTCATTCTTCTGCATGTGGCTGTCCAATTTTCCCAACACCATTTGTTGAAGAGACTGTCTTTTTTCCATTGGATATTCTTTCCTGCTTTGTTGAAGATTAGTTGACCATAGAGTTGATGGTCCATTTCTGGGTTCTCTATTCTGTTCCAGTGATCTACGTGTCTGTTTTTGTGCCAGTACCGTACTGTCCTTATTACAGCTGTGTCATAGAGCTTGAGGTCCGGAATTGTGATGCCACCAGCTTTGGTTTTCTTTTTCAACATTCCTTTGGCTATTCAGTGTCTTTTCTAGTTCCATACAAGTTTTAGGATTATTTGTTCCAGTTGTGTGAAAAAAGTTGATGGTATTTTGATAGGGATTGAATTGAATATGTCGATTGCTCTAGGTAGCATAGACATTTAAAAAGTATTTGTACCTCCCATGAGCATGGAACATTTTTCCATTTCTTTGTGTCTTCCTCAATTTCTTTCATAAGTATTCTATAGTTTTCTGAGTACAGATCCTTTGCCTCTTTGGTCAGATTTATTCCTAGATATCTTATGGTTTTGTGTGCAATTGTAAATGGGATCGACTCCTTAATTTATCTTTCTTCTGTCTCATTGTTGGTGTATAGAAATGCAACTGATTTCTGTGCATTGATTTTATATCCTGCCACTTTAAGCCAGTGATTACAAATGTATTCAAAGAACTAATGGCAGTTGTTTCTAAAGAACAAAATGAAAGTATGAGAAAATGAGAGTGACTACTAATAGGTATGAGGTTTCTTTTGAGGGTGAGGAAATGTTCTAAAATCAATTGTGGTGTTGATTGCACAACTCTGCAGATATCCTAAAACCCACTAAATTGTATACTTTCAAAGAACAAATTTAGGGTATGTAAATTATAACTCAATAGAGATGTTATTAAAGAGAGAAAACAAAATTTAAAAATTCTGAGTTATAAATAAGGGAAAGAACTAGAATTGGGTCTCTTAAGATTTCTTTTAATCTAAGTGTGTGATATATTTAGTTAGGTTTTCTCTTCTGTCTCTTAGATTTTAAAAAGAAGGAGAAAAAATATCAAATTGTCAGTTGGTCTCCTCCTGAAGACTATAAATAGGAATTCAAGAAAAATTTTGATTCCCTTTTAAAGGAAGCTTTGTTTGGGAGGTAGTAACTTTTTTTAAAAACAAAAATAAAGCAATAATTATTTGAGATATATGAATGAATTAATGAATGAATGAATCGAACAATTTCAATCATCTCTGAACCGATCACTTCAGACAGTCCTGGAGATATGGTATGCTGGCAAACATTCCCAGTTTGTTCTGCTTCCAAGCCTGAATGAGTAGAAAGTACCCTTAGAAATTGGGTTGAATCTCGCCTTATGAAACTCCCCTACTTCTCTCCTTGCCTTCAATCTCTCCAGCTTAGGGAGAGTGACGGACACCTCACCATTTCATTGTTGGATAAAGTCACAGTCACTCAATTTCACTTCTTTCTCTTCCTTTCTCTTTTCATAAATTTTTTGTTGATGGGGGTCACTTACAAAGATTGGTTTTTGCAGAAGTTGAAGACAGCCATTAAGATTTGTTCATTGTAGAGCTAGAAACTGGCTATTTAAGACTCACTTTCAGCCTTGCAGACAATAAATCATGAGACTGACTCTTGGAAATTCCACTCATCTGAAACTCAAAATGACAAAGTACTCATCTTAAGTATGAAATCATAGAGAGGAAAATCATGATGTTTGTGCTAAGCAGAATGCCCTTGCTCCTTCCTCATTTCTGCGAAAAGACGTGACTCACTAGCCAAGGCATTTCTTAAATACTCTCCTCCATAAAACCTGTTTTATTTACCTCCTTTCTTCCTCTAAGCTTCTCTATACAACTGACTTAGCACTTACTTCTGTGCTTTCTCTTTTTCATTAAAAAGATTTACTGGGGACTTAATATGTGCCAGGCAATATAGGGGTTAGAGATAGAGCAGAGAATGAAAGCTATTGGAAAAACAAAACATCCCCACATCTTCTCTCTGTTCTCCCATCCTCCAACAAGATTTAGCAGGGAATGTACACTTTTAGAGTGTGACCCATAGGGCTTAGCACTGTGTTTCTGCAAGACTTCTCTCTCTCATATTAATGTTTATATTTTCATGTGCTAATTTCCAAAAATTTATACCAGATGTCTTGAATTTTTCAAAACTATTCCATGTGTTACCTTTTTTTTTTTTTTTTTTTTTTTTTTTGACTAGGCACCATACCCAGTATGGGGCTTGAACTCATGACACTGAGATCAAGAGTCGCATGCTCTACCAACTGAGCCAGCCAGGTGCCCCTTCAAACATTATTTTAAATGCTTAATTTTTAAAATGTATCCCCACTGATGTATGTGAAATTGGTAGCACACAGGATCACTGTACTAACCGCTAAGCTAACTAGGTTGGTTGTACACTTTCATAATGCCTAGATCTTTCTTTTGAAACACTTAACACACTGATAACTTTTTACTTGTGATGATTTACTCAATATCAGCTTTCCCTGTCAAACTGTAAGCTCCATCAGGACAAAGGTCATGGTTTCCTTGCACACTACTAGAGCCACACAGTCTGTCATAGTCTAGCGCATAGTAGGCAGAAGGTAGCCATTTATTACGGAAAGGTCAAGGTTTATAAAAAGACTAGGTCAAGTTATCAGTTACATCTTACTTGACTAGCTTTTTACAGTTATTGAAACCTTTGATATTGCCCCAGATATAATTAGGAAAATTATCCTGATTTGATCATTGAATTCAAGAAACCTCCTTGGCTTCATCTCCAGCTGAAAGTAGTCTGCCTGCCTCCCTCCCTCCCTGATCCAATCAGAACACCCTCATCAGACTTACTAAACTGACTGCCCATTTGGTACTATTTATTTTCTCCTCATAAACTCGTGTCCTTTTGGAAGAAGCCTGCCCTACCCAGTGCACTGCTGAAATGACAAAACAACTTCCTCTCTCTTGTCCTCAATAATTATCAGTAATTATTCTCAGAGAAAGAATTTTCTTCATGGAAACAGCACTTTTAACAACTTTTATCCCAATGTTAGTTCACTCCATCTTCTCCTTTCTCCTGAACAAATTTTAAAAAAATAATTGAAACAGGGACACCTGGGTGGCTCAGTTGGTTAAGCTGGTTAAATATGACTCTTGGTGTCAGCTCAGGTCATGATCTCAGAGTTATGAGATTGAGCCACATGTCAGGCTCAGTGGTTAGCACAGAGTCTGCTTGAGATTCTCTCTCCCCCCCTCTCCCAACCCCTCCGCCTCTCCCACCACTCTCATAAATATCATAAATAAATAAATAAATAAATAAATAAATAAATAAATAAATAAAATCTTTTAAAAAAGTAGTTGAACCATTTAAATATACATGAATAGTGGTATACCCTGTGTCCTTAATATCAGGATAAATGCATATTTGCCTTCTCCCTCTCTCTGAATGGCACTTCTCAACCTTGGCTGAATATTAGAATCAGCTGAGGAACTTTGAACAAATACTTACGTTTGGGGCCCACTTTCAGAAAGTCTTATGTAAATTATTTATGGTGAAGTCCAGGCATAGATATATTTGTAAAGCTACCCAGGAATTACAGCACACAGGGTAGAGTCCTTCCACCTGGAGCCATGTTTCCATCTCTCCCTTCACCACTCGCCAGAGGACATAAGGCAGGGCTCTCACCTAAGGGTTCTCTTTAAGTGCTGGGTCTTCCCTTTAGCAGAAGATCAAACAGCTGATGGCTGATCTCCAGTTTGTAAGTCAACTGCCTGTATCCTAGTTGGAATCTCATTTTTTAGCCCATTTTGTGGATCCTGACTCATCAGTGCAGAATTACCATAGCTAATGTTTAAACATTATTAGAAGAAAAGGAAATGAATCTGTAATAAAGTAAATGCTCAAGTAAACGCTGACATGGGACATTAATCTGCAGCAAGGTTTTCAGAATTTGTAGCACAGAAGAGGCCCTTAGAGGTAGATAAAAGTTCAGAGTCCTTATTCACTGGCCCTTAATGGGGAAGCCCAAGCAACAGCGAACTTTTTGAAGGATTTGTTGCCTGTGGAGTGTGAAGGCATCTGTTGGCCCAGTAGTTGAAAGCAAGAAACCAGCAGATGGCACAGGCACACAGCTTCTACAGTGGTTTCGCCAATGGAAAAGGCTGTTTTTTTACTTATGTTCCTGGGACCCCCACATCAAGACGCTTACAGCCCCAGGAAAATAAGTCCTACAGTTGACAGCAAAGTTCACATATAATTGAAGGTCATCCAGAGCATCATGGATGAGAGTCCGCGTTCAGCCAGGGGAGAGAGATCATGGGCACCAGCTACAGCTGGTAACATCTCCCAGGGCAGGAAGAGCATTGAAAGATGAGTAGGATTTCCATGAGGGGAAGAAAGCAAAAGGGAGGAAAACAGGAACATTCTAAGCATCAGAAAGAATTGTAGCAAAGGAAAAAACAAGGAAATGTCATGGTAGATTTGGAGATCATGAAAAGACCAGCATCTAGAGCAAAAGTTCTCAGCAGAGAACAATAGAACAGGTTATTAACAAAAGTACTTTCTAGATATTCACTTCTGGTGCCAGGATTCTTTCATGTGCTTCAAGGTCGATGCCATCCATGACTATTGAATATCTCTCACTTCTTTTTTCTTTTTTTGCAGAAATTCATTTACAGACCTTTAAAGGCCATGAAGCTCTACCTGCAACTCAGTGTAGTCATTTGTTAGGAAGGACAGATATCACAGGCTCCTTAAAGAACGAGAGTTTCGACCCAGTGGTGGTTGATGCTATAGGTCGCTGCACTTTCCTGGTTGTTGAGAAACTTGGAAGGCCATTTGTGACCATCCTGACTAACACATTCGGAATTCTGAATTTTGGGCTGCCTGAGCCTGTGTCTTAGGTTCCAGCATTCTACTGTTCCTGACAGATCACATGGATTTCTGGGCCCAAGTGAAGAACTCTCTGATGTTCTTCATTTCGACCTTGAGATAATGGTATATTCGTGCTCAGTTCGATGACTCTGTCAGGGAACATTTGCCAGAAGGCTCTAGGCCAGAGCGATTTTATCTTTAACTGAAAGCAGAGCTATGGTTTGTTAATTCTGACTTTGCCTTAATTTTGCCCAGCCCCTGCTTCCCAACACCGTTTACACTGCAGGCTTAATGGTCAAACCTGTTGAACCAATACTCAAGTAAAACCTTTGTGCCTCATTTGGGCGTGAGGAATCACCCTCATTATGGTGCCTTTAGTGCACAGATAACAGTTGCTCAGACAAAGGTTAAATCTAGGGGTTTTTTTTTAAGACTTTATTATTAATTAATTAATTTATTTATTTGAGAGAGAGAGAGAACAAGCAGAGGGAGGGGCAGAGAGAGGGAGAGGGAGAGGGAATCTCAAGCAGACTCTGCACGGAGAGCAGAGCCCAACGCACAGGGTCTTCTATAGAGACAACGGTGTCTCACACAACTAACAACACTTTCTTTTTCCCTCCCAATCACTATTTCTTTTACTTATTTTTCTTGTTTTATTGTTCTGGCTGTAGTTTATAATGTGGTGTCGAATAAAAGTGGTGAGAGCCCACCTCTCTGCTTTGTTCCTGTCTTAGGGGGAAAGAGTTCAATATTTTACCATTAGGTATGATTATAGATCAAGAATTTTTTTCAACGTATGCCTTTTATCACACTGAAGAAATTACTTCCTATTCCTAGCCATGTTGAGAGTTTTTATAATAAAAGGATACTGAATTTTGTTAAAGATTTGTTCTGCATCTATTGAGGATATCATGTGATACTTCCTTTTTACTCTTTTATTGCGGTGAATTATAACGACTAATTTTGGACTGTTAAATTGATCTTGCATCCTTGGATGAAAGAATTGGTCATGATGCATTATGTTTTCTATATATTGCTGGATTCCATTTAAAAATATTTTAAAGGATAAGCTGGCCTCATAAAACTCCATTGGAATTGTACCCTCATCTTGTATTTTATGAGGTTATGTTTCTAGAGGTTTCTTTTTGGAAAACTTTTGATTCCGAATTCCAGTTTCGTAAAAAAGAATTTGAAACTTGCATTAACTACTAATGCTATTTAATATCTCTAATTTTTCTAGTGCCAGTTTTGATAAAGTGTGTTTATCCAAATAATTTGCTCACTTTGCACATCTGACAACCAGATATTTCATTTTTCTTAGAAACAAGGAGATATATGGGAACGGGGAGCACTGAAACAATTGCTGCCCTACTAAGGGAATCTTATCCGTTATATATGCTGCTGTGTCAGAGCCTTTCCCACCCCAGCCCTAGGATATATAAAGAGCTCCAGTGAACTGGACGCTTCTGCCCTGCTGCTTCAGGATTTTGCAAGTCATGCTCTGCATTAGTCTTCCTCAAAGTGTGAGTCTTAGCTCATTTTTGTCAGGTTCACTCAAGATACTTATTAAAAATATAGATTCTAGGCCCCACCCTAGACCTACTGAATCAGAATCTCTAGGTTTGAACCCTGGTAATTTGCATTTTCGACAACACCCAAACTGGATTTATACAGACTAAATGTTTGAGTCTATAAGACTGACTGTGAGGCAGCCACTAATTTCGCTTCTTTCCCTCCACAGTCTGTGCGAAATCCCAAAGTGAGCCAGCATATTGAAATATATTTTCACTGTGAGTTCGTCTGTGAATATTCTAAGAGAAATATATGAAAATCATCATTCTCTCTGAATGTTAGTCCATTTTGTTGTTGTGTAGTAGAAAAAACTTGCACTTCAGAGTCAGACACAGCCTGAATTTGAATCCTGGTTCTGCCATTTATTCGCTATATTGTCTCCAACTAAGCCTCAGTTTCTGCGGGTGTGAAAGAGGGATAATCTCAGAACTCAGGATTGTTGAGAGGATTGGATATATGTTTTTAAGAGTTCCATTGCAGTATCTGACACATGTTGGGCATGACTAAGTCGTCTTTATTATTACTATTGTTACATCTGTTAACAAGGACCGAAAACCACACATGCCCCTCGGCTACTGCGAACTGAGAGGCAAAGATCCAGCTACTTCTGTATTTTTGGTGCTCTACATTTCAGTCTGGCTTATAGCTTTCCATGCATTCTTGAGAGATTTACCGTCATCTTTTTCGTTAGGTCCTCCCTCATCCTATAGCAGCCACTACCATGGGGAAAGGAACGAGCTCAAGTGAATGAGTCAGCAGTGGCTGACTCTGGAAGCCCAGAAAAAGGAGAGAGCAGAGATTACAGGCCCTCTCAAAAGGGTACCCATAGAACATCATATGGAGAGAGTGGAGGTTGGGAGGGGCACAAATACCCGTGAACTTAGCTTGCATTGTGGCAAAGCCCACATAAGTCACTGGAAACCTTTAGAAAACTGAGAATTTGAGGTCATATTGTATCATTTGGACACATGGATCTCTCTGACCATCTTCCAGCACTATATATTTCTGCTGCCTCCCTCACAGGGGTGAGATCCAGCTCCTGATCATTTGGGAATCCAGCTTACCTCCCAGTCTCTTCTGGGGGAAGCCCATAGTGTAGGATGAGGGAAGGTGTTCACATTGTCCTCTGAAGGATACTATCAAAAACTGTTCCTGTCTTCCCTCCTGACCAACAAGAGAGGAAAGTGAAGCGTAGTTCATGAAGGTATAAAGCCTGCAGAGAAAACATACACCCTTCCTGTGATCCTGGAGAGAAAGGATAAATCAAGGCTCAGAAAAATCTCTTTCTTCCAGGCCACCCAGCACATGTTAGCCTATGGAAGAGAAAGGTTTCAATTTATTCTAAACAAGGGAAACACAGAGAGTTCAGATGTGTGTTCCATGAATGGTATGATTCTTTTTTCTGTTCTCTCAGGAATTTCAGAATTTACTGCCAGGTTGCAGATGTAGGTTGTGTTCTTGTGACACTGGGCTCCACGTCGTGCACCCAACAGGCTGAGGAAGGCCTAACGGAGATGAATGCTGCCTTTGCCCACCTTCCTCAGAGGGCGATATGGATGTGTAAGCCTTATTGGCTCAAAGATGTCAAATTGGTAGCCAATGTGAAAATTGTGGACTGGCCTCCTCAGAATGACCTTGTGGGTAAGGACTTCCTCCCTCTACAAGCAGCAGCCCCTCTCTCTCTCCTTTTTCTTTAGGCTTTATTGCAGCTGTCACTCTTACCTGGGCACTCCACCATCCTTGAAAAGGAAAGCGTCTGTTAGCAAAAATCAAAGCACCAGGAAAGATTGGCATTTTGGGGTCACTTCATTCATTTGTAACCCAGACCAGTTATCTGTAGCCACTAGTGATATTCAAGTGGGGTTACTGTGGCCCCTTGCAATTGGTAGGTCATCGGGCTCAGACACCTTCCAAGAAGTGCCTGTCAATGTTCTGAGACATAACTGTGCACAGCAGGAAGTCACTGGTGTGCAGTGTCCTGAAGCCACATGCTCATTACGCACAGACCCCCGACAGGCACCGACCCAGTTCCTTCTCATGAGGAGCTGAGAGACCCGGGTGCCAGGGTGTCTTTCTAATGCGATAAAATTCCTCATTGTCCTGAGATGTCCTACCATATCTTCAAGGGGGGTTTTCTCTGGCCGGTGCTGCAGTCTGGGGATGCCTCATGTGTATAGCTGCAGATTGGATCAGACTCACTCAGTGAATTGGAGGTACAAGTTTTTGATTCTGTCCCTGCAAATGTATTTCAGTAGCTGTGGCAGAGCTCACAGATTGCATTTTCCAAAAACACTTTAAGTGTTCCTAAGTCCTTGGGCTAGATAAGCCCCTCCTCATCAACGTTTTATTTTACTCCAAATAAGAGAGAGGCAGCATGACAGGGACCGGCAGTGCTAAGGTATAAGGCATAATCCCTGCTTTAAAATGATGTAGAGACGATGAAGGAGTAAACGGATGAACGGTGGTACATGCCGACCTTCGTGCTCTCTCTGCATTTTTAGCTTTAGCTGGACTCTGGTTCAGGTATTAGATCCTGGTTTCTGAGGGTGCTCACAGAGTGTCTTCCAAGGAACTGACTCTTTAAGTTGTTCCCAAATACCTCTAGAGCCCCCTGCATGTTTCCCGGACATGGCTGCTGTTCCAGATTTCCCAAATCCTTTCTCCAGCATTACCTTGCTTTCTTTCTTCTTCGTCCAAGCTGACCCCAACATCCACCTACCTGTCACTAACGGAGGGCAGAATAGCTTGATGGAGTCTATCCATCATGATGTGCCCTTGGTGGGGATTCCTCTCTTCTCAGACCAGCCTGGAAACCTACTCCGAGTAGAAGCCAAAAACATGGGTGTCTCCATTCTGATAGAGCAGCTCAAGGCAGAGACCTTAGCTCTGAAGATAAAACAAGTCATGGGAGACAAAAGATACGTATGGAGCCCTCGGGGTAGCACCAGGGGAACTGGCTGGAAGGTTCTTTCCCCCCCCCCCCATAGAGGCTAAAACTCAGCTAAACGAAGATACCACCTGGCCTATTTTTACTGAATACCGAGTTGAAGAAATGAGTCTTATATTTCAATAAGACCAATTTAAGGTAGTTGGCAGGAAGAACTTTCTGTCTTTAAAAGAAACTTACAAGAGTTTCTCTTTTTAGAGTTTTTGTTTCTCTTGAGATGTTTAACGTAAAATTCTAGCCAGGTACAGGGGCGTCCTTTTACTTCTTCAAACACATCACTCTTTCCTCTAGAGGTCTTTGATCTTAGCTGTTCTGGAATATTCTTTCCATCTAGCTCCAATGTCACCTCTTCAGAGAGGCCTTCTCTGATCAATGCCAGTTATTCCATATAATTTCTTTCACAACATGTGTCATACTTTGCATTGCTCTGTTTATTAGTTTACTTGTTTATGGACTCTTCCCTCCAACTAGAATGTAGGCTCCTTGAGAGTAGGGTCATATCTTTCTCATTTATCATGGCCTCTCTCACTGCTTTGTGCACAGTAGGCACTCCATAGGTAATTGTTGAACAAGAAAAGAATAACTAAATACTAGTCCTCTACATCAGGGATTCTTGGCCCAAGCGTATAGTTAGGCTCCTGGGCCTCATGAACCCCTAGAAATATAAAATTGTGAATGGTATGTGTTTGCATATATACATTTCCTAGAGTATGTTTTTATAATGTTCATCAGTTTGTCAATAGGGTCTAATACCCAGAAAGGCCAAGACCTGCTGCTTGTGGAGGAATCACTCCACGCCTGGAGTCATTCCTCGATGATGTTCAGCATGACGCCTAATGAAGGGCAGCACCAGCATTCCCCAGGACCCTTTTAGCTTCTAGCCCCCTTCCTGGCAAGCAGTTAGTATTTGCAAATACATAAATTAAATGGTGCAGACTGTATCTAGAATCAAGACATTTGGATTCAGTCATTTGTGTATCAGGGTAGTTCTCTGGTCTGAACACATATCTGGGCAGTTCAGAAGCTATGGGCTTTCTTCCTCTGTCCCTGAGCCTTCCGAGATGCCTTGACTGTCACTTGCCTGTGGTCCTCTTTACTACTATGCGCCTGCCTCCCCAGAAAGAGGAAACTCACAACCACCCTGACTGGTGGCAACTTAAATTCATGACCGCAGGCCTGACATGGGCACTCGACAAGCCTGACAACCTGACTGTATTTTTCTAATCATCTTTCTTACCCACTTTTCTACTATTGTTTTACTTTTATCTTTTCGAACCCCCAACAGGTTTTTCTCCCTGCTCTTTCTCAGCATATGCTCTTCTTTGTTTTCTTTTACTGAAGGAAAAACAAAAAAAGAAGATACCAGCAAAGAACTTGTTCACATGTTTTAACCATAAAATCTACCACCCTACCTGCCAGATCTACCTACGTGCCTGGTCACCTGGCTGCCTACCTGTCTGTCCTTCTCCTGTGCCCCTCCTGTTGCTCTGTCCCTACGGAGGCCAAGCCCTGGCCTGGGGCAGAGGATCCCATCCTGTCACTTACTCAAGACCCTTGTTTCTGCAATTCTCCCCCTCCCTCCTGCATTGTTCATTTTCCCTTTCTCCTGGAACACTTTTGGGAAAAAAAAAAAGCAACAACACTTGCTATACTAACTCTATATTTTTCTTCAACTTTTTATTTTTAAAAGTTTCAAACTCTCAGAAAAGTTGCAAGAATAATACAATCAGCACAATACCCTTTACCTAGATTTACCATTTCTTAACGTTTTGCCATATTGTATCCTCTCTCTCTATATATACATACATTTTGTTGAATAATAATATATGTCAATATATGTGTGTGTATATATATATGTATTTATATCTATATTTATCTATATCTATCTATATTTATAGATATAGATATATATCTGCAGAATCATTTGAGACTTTGTTGCTGACGTCATGACACCTTGCTTCTAAATACTTCAGCGTATTTCTCCTATGAATGACATATTTTTCTACATAACCACGGTACCATAATCAGAATCCAGAAATTTAACTGTGAATAGTTCTCAACTTGAGCCTACCTTCCTGTAGCTCTATTCAAGTCTCTGCCTCGCTTTGCTGTAAAACCCCTTCGAGGAGTCACCTGGGCTCTGTGGTGCTACTCTCTTTCTCCTGTTTCTTTTGTCCACCTGTCTCAGTAAGGCTCTCACTCCACAAAACTGCTCTCACGCAGGTCACCGGTAGCATCTATGCAGCCCAAGCCTGTGCCCACTTCTCAGTTCTGACCTCACCTACCCCATCAGCACCATTTATGTCAACTGATGACTGCTCCACTTTCAACAGTTGCTTTGAGTGGTCCCAGACACCACACTCTTAGTTCTTACCCCTCACTTCTCAGTCTCTGTGGCTGGTGCCTCTTCAACACCACACCTCCAGATGTGCTCGGGCTCCAGATCAAAGTCTGGTGCTTGGATCTCATCTAATTTCTAATCCACGGTTCACTCTTGGGATGCTCGTCCAGTCTTATGGTTTGAAATCCCCTCTGTAGACTAATGTTGATTCTCAAGTGGATAACTGCAGCCCAACCTTTCTGCTAATGGCAGTATATCATTTTACCTTCCTAAACTGACATTTCTTCTTTGCTATCAGGTAAGCATCCCAAACTTAACGTGACCAGATAGCAACCTTGCCCTGCTCCTGACACCCCTAAACCTGTAAATCTCCATTTCAGTAAATTGTAACTCTGTTTTTGCAGCTTATTAGGCCAAAAATTTAGGTGTCTTCCATTTAAAATTTATAAGAATTTAAATATGGAACATAAGGAAGAGTAATAGAGATTTTATTATATCATAATTCAAGTTTTATAGAATTGTTTGTTGCTCTAGAATTTATAACCTAAAAGATCTGCTAATTTAAAACTTATTTTTTAATCGCCTAATTTCATTTAGGACATGAGCATTTCAAGAAAAGCCCTATCTGGGAATTCTTCAGAAGTTCTTTCTACGGTGATCAGAATTAACTTCAGCAAGTCAGCTGAATGTTTAACATTTGGCTTTTGACATTCCTTCAAACTGTCTATAGCATGTGTGTATATATACACACACAGAGACGTATATTTATATATGTATACTGTGTGTGTGTGTGTGTGTGTGTGTGTCTGCCAACAGGTACAAATCAGCAGCAATGGCTGCTAGCATCATCAGGGGCTCTCACCCCCTGACCCCCAGCCAGCGGCTGGTGGGCTGGATTGACCACATCCTCCAGACAGGGGGTGCAGCACGCCTCAAGTCCCATGCCTTCCAGCAGCTGTGGCATGAGCAGTACTTTCTTGACGTCTTCTTGTTCCTGCTAGTGGTCACCCTGGCCACCATTTAGCTGTCTGGGAAGCTGCTAGGCATGGTCGGGTGGCTGTGTGGGGCCAGGAAGCTGAAACAGATGTGACGTGGATGCATCCGAGGGCTGGGTGTGTTGGGAATTCACTGGTTCTTAGTATGTCTCACACTAGCATAGACCATGCTGGTCTCCCACTACCCTGGCTCCAATTGACATCAACTCCTCTTGTTTATATTAGCACAACCTGCTTCTTTTTGTTGTTGTTGTTCAGTTAGCCACAGTATAGTACATCATTAGTTTTTGAGGTAGAATTCAATAGTTGATTAGTTGCATATATCACCCATGGATGTTTCTTTCTCTATTAACATTTTCTTGTCAGAACTCTTTGGCTTCTTGGCTTACTGAATAGCTGGGGCTATGCTTTGTTTATGCCCCTGTGTGATTTGTCCTACTTTTCAGATTTAAAACCTTGTCCCTAGCTCATCACTCTTCTCTCCTAGGCACTATCCTCCGATGATTCTAGCCTCCTGATTCAGCCACTTTCTCAGTCTATTTCTCTCACTCTTGCCTCCGTCCCTGTAGTAGATACTGTCAAATCCTACTTTATGCTCTGGACTTTCCAGTGTGCTCTTACGAGTGCCAGAGGTCAATATCTGCAACTCTGAGCATGAGTGATCCTTTCCCCAGACCTGTGGGAGGCTATGTTGCCCATGTATAAGACAGTCTGGAAATTCCAGTTAATAAACAAACTTGGGAGCGACCCTTAACCAGCAGTTCTTGGGATTTAGCATATAAAGAGCCCAATTCCCTTTCCTTTCTTGTGGAATAATTTTGTGTCATGTTTTTTGTACCGTTTTGCAGTTTTCCTATGGAATTAAGTTATGGTAACTGACTTATTGAGTCACCCTTTATTGACTGACTTTCCTTCTCTGTATCAGTTTCCCATTTTCACACCAGTGTCCCCAAGCATTTCCCAAATAAACTACTTGTACTCAAGTCCTTATCTCAGGGTCTGCTTCTGGGACTGCAATGGACTGAAAGTTTCCCCTAAATTTGTATGTTGAAAACCATACCCCGATGTGATGGTATTTGGGAGTGTGGCCTTTGGGAGGCAATTAGGTAATGAGAATAGAGGCCCCGTGAATATTAGTGTCCTTATAGGAAGAGGCCAGAGAACTAGCTAATTCTCTTTCTACCATGTGAGGATAAAATGAGAAGTCAGCTATCTACAAGCCAGGAAGAGTCCTCACCCAAAGCCAACCAAGTTGGCACACTGATCTCAGACTACTCAGCCTCTAGAATGATGAGATATTAATTTCTTTTGTTTTCTTAAATTTTTTTTATTTAAGGATTTTATTTGTTTATTTGAGAGAGAGAGTGTGTGTGAGAGAGCTAAATCATGAGATGGGGGCAGAAGGAGAGGGTGAAGCAGAATCTGCATTGAGCAGGGAGCCCGATGCAGGACTTAATCCCAGGATTCTGGGATGATGACCTGAGCCTAAGGCAGATGCTTAACCAACCGAGCCGCACAGGCGCCCCAAATTTCTTTTGTTTATAGGCTACCAGATTAATGGTGTTTTGCTATAACAGCCAGAACTTAGTAAGACAAACCCAAATTGCCTCTTCTTCTGAGCTCTCTTCAAAGTTCCAGAAAGAGGCCCCGTAAGTATGTGCAGACACTCTCTCTCACAATCTTCCCTCCCAGAATTCCACTGCAGCTATAGTATCCCCTCCTGCAGGGACCACCATCTCTGCTGACCACACATAGGGCCTACAGTTTGTTCCATAGTTTCTACTTTCATGAAATCTTGCCATGACACCTGCTTTCTAAAATAGGGTTATGAGAAAGTCAAACAGGACCATGAGAGTTGTGCTTAGCCTTAATATGTTTTTGTGATTCAGGCAGCAGGATATGTGGTGATTTCAAAGACTATTTTGATCAGGAAAAGAATTCCATCCCCTTCTCATTTCATAGCAATGGACCTTCCTATATATTATGTAACACTAGAAATTAAATTGACTAGTTGTCATAGAAGTTCAAAAATTAGTGGCTTAAACATATGAAGAGTCTATTTCATTCTTACATGAAAGATGGCTGGAGGTTGGAAATGTGGAACTAGAATGGCAGTTCCCTAATGTCAACAGTTCCCCGGTCCCCTCTTACCTTTCTGGCTAGCCACTCTTGCTGGTTGCTTCCATCACAAGGTTTCTTCATGGGTGCTGTGTGCATGCTGTAGCTGGAGCCAGAAGATATGTGCTCTAGGCAAGGAAGAAGGAGGAAAAAAAGAATTCTGTGTGATACAAGGAGAATAATGGCTCCCCGCAAATGTCCATGTCCTAATACCTGGAACCTGTAAGTATGTTAGGTCACGTGGCGAAGGTGATTAAGATTGCAGATGGAATTCAGATTGCTAATCAGCTAACTTTAAAATAGGGAGATTGTCCTGGGTTATCTGGTGGGCCTGATGCAGTCACAAAGGCCCTCTACAGTTGAAGGGGAGGAAAGGCAGAGAGAGATGTGGCCATGGAAGCATGGCCAGAGAGATGCAATGTAGCTGACTTTGAAGACAGAAGAGGAGCTCTGAACCAAGGAATGTGGACCTCTAGAAACTGAAAAGGCAAGGAAATGAATCCATCCCTAGGGTCCCCAAAAGGAGCACAGCCATGCCAACACCTTGATTTTAGCCCATAAAACCAACATTTACAAAAGTGTAAGATAATAAAGTCATGTTGCTTTAAGCCACCAAGTTTGCAGAAATTAGTCACAGCAGGAAGTAGAAGCCTAATAGTGCATGTCAGCCTTGAAAGCTATAACTATTCAGTGACTCCCATTTAACTTTCATTAAGCAGAACTATGTCACATGATGATCCCAGCTACAAAAGAGGCTGGAAAATGTAGAGCCTTTTCCTTTTGTTTGTAAGTTTAATCCCAAATAAAATTGAGTTTTGTTTAGTAAGCAGGATGGGAAAAGGAATATTAGGTCAGGCTTTGATCAGAGAAGAAAGAACACTATGAATTATATAGAAAAAAAGACTTATCATTTGGGCTAGACCTTACATATTTGAGGCAGCAGGTGGAACATCTCATGTAAGCTTCTAGTATTGATATTTAAGTCAGTCAGACTGGCTGTGAGGAAAAATAAAGTGGATGAGGATGAGAGCAGGAATACACTGAAACCAGCAAGGATGACCTGGGACTTCTGGGGATGACTAGAACCCATGTAATGTCTCTCATACCTCCAACCTCAATGTGCTGGGGGACCTATCAGAGAAGCTGGCCTCTTTATCACAGAGCTGCATGTGCACCTGGCCCAGAACTCACAGAAGCTGAAGGAGGGAGCTGCAGGATCGGTGCTACGGCTCCACACCAATATAGGATGTGTTTCCATTTGTATCTTCTTTAATTTCTTTTAGCAATCTTTTGCAGTTTTCATTGTACAAGTCTTTCACCTCCTTGGCTAAGTTAATTCCTAAGTATTTCACTTTTTTGTGATGCTATGTAAATGGAATTGCTTTGTAGATTTCTTTTCAGATTGTTTGTTGTTAGCATAGAAATGCAGTTGATTTTTGTGGCTTACTTTGTATTCTTGCTATATTGCTGAATCCATTTATTAGTTCAAACAAGTTTGTGTCTCTGTGTGTGTGTATGTGTGTATAATCTTTAGAATTTTCTACATGTAAGATCATGTCATCTGTGAATAGAAATAATATTACTTCTTCCTTTCCAATTTGGGTGCCTTTTATTTCTTTTTCTTGCTTAATTGCTCAGGCTAGAACTTCTAGTACTATGTGGAATAGAAGTGGTAAAAACAAGCATCCTTTCTTTGTTCCTGATCTTAGAGAAAGCTTTGTCTTTCATCATTGAGTATGAAGTTTGCAGCGGATTTTTCATTTATGGCTTTTATTATATTGAATGTTTTTATCATGAAAGGGTGTTGAATTTTGGCAAATGCTTTTTCTGCATCAATTTTTTTCCTTTGTTCTGTTAAAGTGGTGTATTACATTGATCAATTTCCATATGTTGAACGCTCTTTGCATTCCAGGATAAATCTTGCTTGGTATTGGTATGTAATCAACTTTATATGCTGTTGAATTTGGTTTGTTAGTACTATAGACCCTTGAATAGCATGGGGTTAGGAGAGCTAATCCCTCACATGGTAAAAAATCTGCATATATTTTGACTCCCCCAAAACTTAACTACTAATTTCCTACTGTTGACCAAAAGCCTTACTAATAACATAAAGAGTTGATTAACATACACTTTGTACGTTGTAAGTATTATATACTAGATGTATATGTATTACTAGTACATGTATTACATATACCACATGTATATGTTATATGTATTATACACTACCATAAATAAGCTAGAGAAAAGAAAATGTTATTAAGAAAATCATTAGTGAAAATATATTTACAGTACTGTACTGTATATATTGAAAAAAATCCACATACAAGCAATGCAGTTGCTTTAGAACTGCAGGGGACCCATGCAGTTCAAGTCCATTTGCTCAAGGGTCAACTGTGTATATCCAGTCTAAAGACAACAAAAACTGCAAACAAAACTTGTCTGTTGAGTAGGTTTTTCACCATTGTGTGGGTTAGTATATTTGACCTCACTTTCTAGGCATGATAGCACAGAGCAAATGAGTAAATGTATTGATGTTGTTTCTTACTTTTGGAAAAGAAAATTACAAATGTGGAAATGGGGAAGATTAGAACAACCGCTGTGATGTATTGAACTGAGATATCAGTATAAATTATAAACTGATTTTTTGTAACTAGGTAATAGACATAGCTACAGCATCAATAAGTAGAGAAACAAATAGGATCTTGATATCTATATCTATAACCATGTATTTCCTAGCTGTCTCCACTGAAAGGATTATAAACAGTGGTGATTTGTTAGCAATGAGCACACCTAGCAACATTTTGGGTATCTTTTGGTCTAGTAGATCATGAACTCCATGAAGACAGTGACTGACTTAGGCAAACTTTACCTTTCAGCATTAATTTGGATTCTGTGCATACAGGAATCTTTATAAAATTAAACTGTTTATAGGCACCCAGCTGGTAAATTTCAGGGCCAGATTATAATTACCTGAAAACCAGCCTTCTCTGTCCAGCCTAAGCTGCTGAGAACCGTCATCTAATGTTGTAACGGCCCCCTCTGTCTCTGTTAACAGATAGAAATCAGCAGCAGTGGCTGCCAGCATCATCAGACACGCCTACCCCCTGACACCCAGGGGCTGGTGGGCTGGATCTACCTCCAGATGGGGAGGCAAGGACACCTCCAGCCCCACCCATCTCAGCAGCTGCAGCATGAACAGTACCTTCTCAACATCTTGTTCTGCTGGTGGTCATCCTAGGCAATGTGTGGCTGTTGGGAGCTACTGAGTGTGGTGGTCAGCTGGCTGTGTGGGGCCAGGAAGCTGAAGAAGGCCTGATGCCAAGTGTAGCCATAGGAGAAGAGTATGGGGGGATGGTGTTACCATTTCTTATGAAATTCCCACTGATTCTGGCAATTCTTGTTCTCCACATCATATCCACTTGTTAATTTTGTTGCAATTCCTTCTCATTGGCTTCTTCCTAAAATTGGAACTCTTTATTCAGCCCTTATGGTTGTCTTTATTTGCCAGTCAGCAAGGGCTGTTCTGTGATTTTTGTCCCAGGATAATTTGGACCAGTGACCCTCATATTTTAAGGCTTGAAGCCACTTTCCTTGTCATGCTCCTCTTTGAGGCACTGAGCCTGAACCATTCCAGCCTCCATGTCCAGTATCTTCTCAGCCTGTTTCCCTCACTCCTGCCCCTACCACTTGAAATAACACCTAAAACAGGTACTTTACAGAGGGAGGTAGAAAAGATGGCAGAGGAGTAGGGGACCCCTTCTTCAGCTGGTCCCTTGAGTCAAGCTGGATATCTACCAGACCATCCTGAACACCCATAAAATCAGCCTGAGATGCAGGAAGATACATCTGGATCTCTACAAACGAACATCTCCAGCGCTGAGTATTGAGGTACGAAGCGGGGAGCCATGAATCTGTGCACAGATATCGGAAGATAAACGGAAGGGGGAGGGAGCTGCCGCGCTTGGGCACCAGGAAGCGGTAGCCACCTGCACGGGGGAGCGGGCGGGCTCCTGGACCAGCACCCGGGAGAGAGCAGACTGAGACCTTGAGCCTGGGAACGCGTGCGACCAGTCTGAAAACCAGAGCTCCGGAGCGCTCACTCGAACTAGACTGAAACCAAGAGCTCGGGAGCACGCACACAACCAGACTGAAAACCGGCGCTCTGGAGCGCATGTGAACCACACTGAAACGGGGAGGTCGGGAGCGCACGTGGGAACTGGGGGCGGCTGGTGGTGTTAGAAACTCAAAGGACAGAGACGTGCGGGCCCTGGAAGTGAGGGCTGGGACACGGGCTGTGGGGTGCACATCCCGGGACACTGCAGGGTTTTGGGCAGCACTGACAGAAAAAGAGTTAAAGTGGCCAGAAGACCCCAGTGGAGAGCGGACTGCGATCTCTCTGTCCTGAGACAGAGGCTGGGATTTGGCAACTGCCAAATTATGGATATGGATATAACCAAATTGTCAGAAATGGAGTTCAGGGTAACAATGGTCAAGATGATGTGTAGGTTTGAAGAAAATATTAACGAAAATATTAAAGAGAATATAGAATCTCTAAGGGCAGAAATGAGAGCGAATTTCACAGAAATTAAAAATGCTATGAATCAATTGCAGTCTAAACTAGACGCTCTGACAGCCAGGGTAAATGAGGCAGAAGAACAAATTAGCGAATTGGAGGATGGGATGGTAGAAGAGAAAGTTAAAACAGAAACTTGGCTCAAAAAAAATCCAATCACAAGAATGTAGATTACGGGAGATTACTGACTCAATGAAATGTTCCAATGTCAGAATCATCGGCGTCCCCAAGGGGGTGGAGAGAGAGGTCTAGAAGAGATATTTGAACAAATTGTAGCTGAGAACTTCCCTAATCTGACAAAGGAAACAAGCATTCGTGTCCAAGTGGCAGAGAGGACCCCTCCCAAGATCAATGACCACAGACCTATACCACGTCACGTCATAGTGCATTTCGCAAATATTATATCCAAGGATACAGTATTGAAAGAGGCCAGGGGAAGAAAATCCTTATGTACAGAGAGAAGAATATCACAATAATGTCAGACCTGTCTACAGAGACCTGGCAGGCTAGGAAGTGTTGGCAGCACATTTTCAAAGCTCTATCTGAGAAGAACATGCAGCCAAGGATCCTTTATCCAGCAAGGCTGTCATTCAGAATCGTTGGAGAGATAAGTACCTTCCAGGAACGGCAGAAACTGAAGGAATTCGTAACCATCAAACCAGCCCTACAAGAAATATTAAGGGGGGTTCTATAAAAGTAAAAAGGCCTCAAGAGTGATACAGAACAGAAATTTACAATCTATAGAAACAAAGACTTCACAGGCAACATGACATCATTAAAATCATATCTCTCAGTAATCACTCTTAATGTGAATGGCCTAAATGCTCCCCTAAAATGCCACAGGGTTGCAGATTGGATAAAAAGACATGACCCATCCATTTGCTGTCTACGAGAGACTCATCTTGAACCTAAAGATACATCCAGACTGAAAGTGAAGGGATGGAATACCATCTTTCACGCCAATGGACCTCAAAAGAAAGCTGGGGTAGCAATTCTCATATCAGACAGATTAGATTTTAAACTAAAGACTGTAGTTGGAGATACAGAAGGACACTATATTATTCTTAAAGGATGTATCCAAGAAGTGGATATGACGATTATAAATATCTATGCCCCCAACAGGGGAGCAGCTAGATACACAAGCCAACTCTTAACCAGAATAAAGAGACATATAGTGAATAATACGTTAATAGTAGGGGACCTCAGCACTCCACTATCAGCAATAGACAGATCACCTAAGCAGAAAATCAACAAAGAAACAAGAGCTTTGAATGACATACTGGACCAGATGGACCTCATAAATATGTACAGAACACCAAATCCCAGAACAACAGAATACTCATTCCTTTCGAACGCATATGGAACTTTCTCCAGAATAGACCATATACTGGGTCACAAAACAGGTCTCAACCGATACCAAAAGACTGAAATTATTCCCTGCATATTCTCAGACCACAATGCTTTGAAATTGGAACTCAATCACAAGGAAAAATTTGGAAGAAACTCAAACGCTTGGAAACTAAGAACCATCCTGCTCAAGAATGATTGGGTAAACCAGGAAATTAAAAATCAATTTAAACAATTTATGGGGACCAACGACAATGAAAATACATCAGTCCAAAACCTATGGGACACTGCAAAGGCAGTCCTAAGGGGAAGATACATAGCCATCCAAGCCTCACTCAAGAGAATAGAAAAATCTAAAATGCAGTTTTTATATTCTCACCTCAAGAAGCTGGAGCTGGAACAGAAGAACAGGCCTAACCCACACACGAAAAAGAGGTTGATCAAGATTAGAGCAGAGATCAATGAATTAGAAACCAGGAGCACAGTAGAGCAGATCAACAGAACTAGAAGCTGGTTCTTTGAAAGAATAAATAAGATCAATAATCCACTGGCAAGACTTATCCAAAAGAATAGAGAAAGGACCCAAATTAATAAAATTATGAATGAAAGGGGAGAGGTCACAACCAACATCAATGAAATAGGAAGGATCATTAGAAACTTTTATCAACAGCTTTATGCCAATAAATTAAACAACCTGGAAGAAATGGATGCCTTCCTGGAAACCTATAAACTACCAAGACTGAAACAGGAAGAAATTGATTATTTAAACAGACCGATTAATTATGAAGAGATTGAAGCAGTGATCAAAAACCTCCCCAAAAACAAGAGTTCAGGGCCTGACGGATTCCCTGGGGAATTCTACCAAACATTCAAAGAAGAAAAATACCTATTCTCCTGAAGCTTTTTCAAAGAATAGAAACAGAAGGAAAACTACCAAACTCATTCTATGAGGCCAGTATTACCTTGATCCCCAAACCAGGCAAAGACCCCATCAAAAAAGGGGAATTACAGACCGATATCCCTGATGAATATGGACACCAAAAATCTCAACAAGATCCTAGCTAATAGGACCCAACAGTACATTAAAAGGATTTATCCATCATGACCAAGTGGGATTCACCCCCTGGGATGCAGGGGTGGTTCAACATTCACAAATCAATCAGTGTGATAGATCATATCAACAAGAAAAGAGTCGAGAACCATATGAATCTCTCAATTGATGCAGAAAAAGCATTTGACAAAGTACAGCATCCTTTCCTGATTAAAACCCTTCAGAGTGTAGGGATAGAGGGTACTTTCCTCAATTTCATAAAAACCATCTATGAAAAGCCTACAGCGAATATCATTCTCAATGGGGAAAAGCTGAAAGCCTTTCCCTTAAGATCAGGAACACGACAAGGATGCCCACTCTCGCCATTATTATTCATCACAGTACTAGAAGTCCTTGCAACAGCAATCAGACAACAAAAAGGGATAAAAGGCATCCAAATTGGCAAAGAAGAAGTCAAACTGTCTCTCTTCACAGATGACATGATACTCTATATGGAAAACCCAAAAGACTCCTCCCCCAAACTACTAGAACTTATAGAACAATTCAGTAATGTGGCGGGATACAAAATCAATGCTCAGAAATCAGTTGCATTTCTATACACGAACAATGAGACTGAAGAAAGAGAAATTAGGGAATCCATTCCATTTACAATAGCACCAAAAATCATACGTTATCTCAGAATAAACTTAAGCAGAGATGTAAAGGATCTATATTCTAGAAACTACAAATCACTCTTGAAAGACATTGAAGAAGGCACAAAAAGATGGAAAAATATTCCATGCTCATGGATCAGAAGAACAAACATAGTTAAAATGTCTATGCTACCCAGAGCAATCTACACTTTCAATGCCATCCCGATCAAAATACCAATGACATTTTTCATAGAACTGGAAAAAACAGCCCTTAAATTTGTATGGAACCCGAAAAGGCCCCGAATCACCAAGGAATTGTTGAAAAGGAAAAACAAAGCTGGGGGCATCACGTTGCCGGACTTGAAACTATACTACAAAGCTGTGATCACCAAGACAGCATGGTACTGGCACAAAACCAGACACAGAGACCAATGGAACAGAATAGAGAACCCAGAAATGGACCCTCGGCATTTTGGGCAACCAATCTTTGACAAAGCAGGAAAAAACATCCAGTGGAAAAAAGACAGTCTCTTCAATAAATGGTGCTGGGAAAATTGGACAGCTATATGCAAAAGAATGAAACTTGACCACTTTCTCACACCATACACAAAGATAAAGCCCAAATGGATGAAAGACCTCAATGTGAGACAGGAATCCATCAAAATCATAGAGGAGAACGTAGGCTGCAACCTCTTTGATATCGGCCACAGCAACTTTTTTCATGACACATCTCCAAAGGCAAGAGAAACAAAAGAAAAAATGAACTTGTGGGACTTCATCAAGATCAAAACTTCTGCACAGCCAAGGAAACAGTCAAAAAAACTAAGAGGCAGCCCAGGGAATGGGAGAAGATATTTGAAAATGACACTACAGATAAAGAACTAGTATCCAAGGTCTGCAAAGAACTTCTCAAACTCAATACACAAGAAACAAATAATCAAATCAAAAATGGGCAGAAGATATGAACAGTTTTCCAATGAAGACATACAAATGGCTAACAGACACATGAAAAAATGTTCCAAATCATTAGCCATCAGGGAAATTCAACTCAAAACCACATTGAGATACCACCTTACGCAAGTTAGAATGGCAAAAATGGACAAGGCAGGATACAACAAATGTTGGAGAGGATATAGAGAAAGGGGAACCCTCTTACACTGTTGGTGGGAATGCAAGTTGGTACAGCCACTTTGGAAAACAGTGTGGAGGTCCCTTAAAAAGTTAAAAATTGAGCCACCCTATGATCCAGCATTTGCACTACCGGGTATTTACCCCAAAGATACAGACAAAGTGAAGAGAGGGGTCATATGCACCCTAATGTTCATAGCAGCAGTGTCCACAATAGCTAAATCGTGGACGGAGCCGAGATGCCCTTCAACAGATGACTGGATTAAGAAGATGTGGTCCATATATACAATGGAATATTACTCAGACATCAGAAAGAATGATTACACAACATTTACAGCAATATGGACGGGACTGGAGGAGATTATGCTAAGTGAAATAAGTCAAGCAGAGAAAGACAATTATATGGTTTCACTCATTTATGGAACATAAGGAATAGCAGGGAGATCAGTAGGAGAAGGAAGGGAAGAATGAAGGGGGGGTAATCAGAAGGGGGAATGAACCATGAGAGATTGTGGACTCTGGGAAACAAACTGAGGGCTTCAGAGGGGAGGGGGGTGGGGGAATGGGATAGGCTGGTGATGGGTAGTAAGGAGGGCACATATTGCATGGTGCACTGGGTGTTATACGCAACTAATGAATCACGGAACATTGCATCAAAAACTAAGGATATACTGTATGGTGACTAACATAACATAATAAAAAATTATAATAAAAAAATAAAACAGGTATTTTACAAATCCTTTCATTTTCTATTTGCCTTTCCTGTAAACTCTTGTCAAAGCTCAGAAAGCTATATAGCTTTCAAAGAAATATAGCTTGTTGATCAGGAAAGTAGAAGTTTTCACAGAATTATCCTCCCCTTCCTAGAAAAGAGACTCTGTCCTCATTGTCCAGAATTCATTACCTGGTTTCTCAAGCCTGTAAGGGAAGCTGCACTGACAACCTTTACAAGAGCCAGTCTGGCTTTGAGGATAGAAAATGCAAAGATGCCTCCTGGGGTTTCCTTGCCCTGTGCTTGCCAGGGCTGACCTTACCAGAGGAGGAATTACAAGATATCCTCAGTTTGCGCCTGAGGAGACTGTGGAAAGATTCCCAGTCCTTTTTTTATGATTCTCACTCAGAATTATAGTCTCAGCTTTAGTGGTTCAAACCTCCCAGTAAAGACCTGGACTTCTGGAGTTAGGACTCTAGCACGTCTTCATGAATAAACGACCTCCTTAAGAGGTCTTCGGAAAGCAACCCCGGATTGGTAGGTCGACTTCTCTTCGCGATTTGCTTCTAGAGAGGAGACAGGAGCTACTCCCAGGGAGAAGACACTACTTCTAGGGAGTAGTGTCCCAGAGATTTTAAGCAAATACCTAGGGAAATGGAGCTGCGGATGGCAGGATGCGGTCAAAAGAGCAGTTAGGAGGTGGGAAGATTCAGGGAAGGGTCCCTAAAACGGGGATGGGTGTGAGTCAGATGGAGGTGGAACTACCTGCGAAGCAGCTTCCTAACTAAGGTCCCTGCACTCCTGCTTCGGAGGGCCTTCTCCGCTGACAGTGTGGCGACTACACGGACAGGGAGGGGTTAAGGAGAGCGCACTTACCCCTCCTTCCCGATGCCCGGGGTTAAGGCGGGTGAGGACCCATTAGCCAGTGGTGCGAGCACCCTGCGGGGAGGAGCAGAAGGGCAAGAAACCGCAAACAGAAGGGAACGCGGGCGGGGTCCATCTCTCTCTCTCAGCTCCTCGCAATCTGCCGTCAGCGAGTTTGCTTGGCTGCGAGCCGAGCGTGTCCTCAGGGCGCACAGGTCGCTGCGCCGTGCGGGGCGCGGGGCTCTGCGCGCTGGGCTGGACTCCCGGGCTCATACCCGAGCGAGCATGGCGGGGCAGCGGGCGCTGCTGCTAGCCGGCTTCCTTCTGCCTGGGTTCCTGCTCTCAGAGGCCGCCAAAATTCTAACTCTGTCTTTGGTGGGTGAGTGCTTGGCGGGAGAATGAGACAGGCGCGCCCCAGACACCCGCGGGAGGGCTCAAACAGCTGTGGGTCAGAGGGTCGGTCACTCCATGTGTTTTCCAGACTGGGCTTGGGTCGCAGGCTAGAGGAGGGAGAGGCGGGAGGGGGTTGTGGGGAAATGAGGAGCCCCTACCACCGAGAGGTGAAGGAGCTACTTCCTGAGAAAATAGAATACCCTTTCCCCTCTCTTCCTACTCAGATTTGCTCTCGTAGGCGCGCAGGAATGGGTCCAGAAGTTTGAGATCCCTTCCAGTGCTGGAGACCCGGGGCTGCCTCCTCCAGGGAGCGGGCTGCAAATTCAGAGGCTCACCCTAAACTTCTCGGTGGTGCGCAGCAATTGCCAAGCTACTGTGGGAGCGTTGCCAGCTCTTGGAGGCCAGGGAAAGGAGCTTACAGGGGCAGAAGCACTAATTTTCTGACACTGCATGGGAGCCAAGGTGGAGCAGGGAAGGTATTTCAATGATACCTAGGTGGAGTGCTTTCATCCAGAGGAAACCTGTTGAACTGGGCAGGGCAGGGGACAGGACCCTGGATGTTCGGGTCTCACCAATGCCCGCTCCTTTCACCCGTGCTGCTAGAAGTGTTTGAAGGATTCGGGGGATGATGAAAAGGAAAAGGGACAAAGGGAAAAGGACCAGGATAAAGGGTCATTATAAGATGCAGCTTTCCCAAGATTGTATTTCCAACCACAGCGGGCTCTTCTAGGTCACTTACTGTGTATAGACCACTGGGAATGGGGGCAATCTGAGACCTGGAAGGAGCCGTGAATAATCTCACTGAGCCCGCACAGTGTTTTCCTGAGCAGGAAACTAAGGGTCAGGACATGAAGCGCCTTTTGCCAGAGCACCGCAGGCCTCTCTAATGGCACACATCAGGAATTTAGTCAGGGTTTCTTACCCCAAGACCAGCTTCTCCACAGCTTCCAGTCTTAAGCACTTTTCAGTGGGGGATTAAAAAAAAAAAATACTCTTTAAGAAACCCTGTAACTCCTTTTGAACTCTTTTTTTTTGTTTGTTTGTTTTGTTTGGATTGTTAGTAATGGTGATCGGGAAGAGCTCCCTCACCTCTTCAAAGCATGTGTCCTCTGGACTCAGCGGGAGCACGTGCAGTTGGGAGGCGCTGGAAGCCCCGCCTCTGCCCCAGAATGCACTGGGCTCACAAGACCCTCAGGAATGGCTGCCTCTGTGGGTTGGGTTCTCCCCTGTATGCTTTTCTTCAAGGGTTAAATGTGAAGCCAGAGCAGGCAGTCCGAGGGAGGTAGGGGTTTGTGTTGTATATAATCCGTGTTACCTCAGGCAACACAAGCACAGATTTTAAAAACTAGGGTAATTTCCACAAATACACACCATTACTGAGGTCCGACTTCCCTCTCTGCTGACCCAGATCATGAGATGTTCATCTTCCAAACAACTCCCACTTCCCAACTTGAGCAAATTCTATTCCTTTCCTCCTGGTCTGACTTCCTCTGCTACTGAGACTCATGGATTCAAGAAAAATGTCCCATGATTCATATGGTTTTGGGTAAGATTTAGTGTGATAGAACCTGTACCTCCCCCAGATGACCAAGCTTCTGTTTCCTTAGGATCCCAGGATTTTCTGAGGTTGGGTGATGTCCCCATCTCTCACGCATAGAGGATCCTGTGGTTCCACCTGAAGGGCCCATGGTTATTCTGAATGCCTTAATTTGATGTTCAGCAAAATGCAGGCCCCAACTGAGAAACATCCTGCCAAGTATATTTGGATCTCAAGGATTTTGGCTTTAAGTGGTGGCTCAGCATCCTTCTGCTCCAATGGTTCTTTCTTGGACTGATATTCAATTTCCCATGTTTCTGGCTCCTACATTAGCATAAATTTCCAAAGAGTAAGCTTCCAGAATGAACTGTGATTGTCCATTGGGAACCCTTCACACTCATATAGAGCCACACTTTCCACCAGCACAGTTATTTCTTTAGGGCACAGTGTCTCCATAACCCTGGCTAAAATTAGCATGTACTTAGGATCAGGAATTCCTTAAGGCATAAGCAGGGAAGATCGTCACACTGATGTTTGGTCATTTTTGTGACCACAGTCACAAAGAGGATCTGATGGAGGTTTGCCAAAGTCAAGATTTGGGCCAGTGGGCTATGAGTGAGTGGCTGGGGCTTACCCAAATGGAGATAGACAGACTGACTGATGACACTCATCTTCCTCTACTCACCAACAGCTTTCTGTTTGCTAATTCTCATCTCCCAGATCTCTCAACCTCTCAGCTTCAGGCACTTTATTATCATCATTACAAAAGTGAAATTGTACATTGTTCCTAGGTGGAAGCCATCATCTACTGCTGGACCGGGTGTCTCAGATTCTCCAAGATCATGGTCATAATGTCACTATGCTTCACCAGAGAGGAAATTCATTTATATCAGGTATCTTTTCCCATTAATTCTTTATTTCCTCTACTCTATGCAAAGGGTAGAGTAAAACAATGATGCCTTTTGCTTAGAAAACTATTTTTAAAATCTAATTGGACTGAAAAAAATGAAAAATGTGTGTGTGTGTGTGTGTGTGTGTGTGTGTTAATGTAAGGTGTTGGAAAACTTCTTGGCTCTGTCTGCCAGCACTCCACACTCTGTAGTCCCATATTTTCCTCCCTTACCTTGCCTTCCACTTCATCCCAAGCAATCCTCCATATATTACAGATTATTTTGGTAAATGGGTCTTCATAACAGCTTGAAAACATGTGAACAGAAGTGTTCAGCCAAATATACCATTTTCTTTTCTTAAATCACAGATTACTTTTTTTAATATTGATTACTTTCTCCTTTTATGATATCTGAAATCTAAGAAAGCTTTCTTAGGAAGTCCCTTATTTATCCAGCTAAGATCAGAATCTATCACTGAGATGATTCTGTTTTCTAGAAAAATCAATGACTGCCCAACAGTTTGTGTATAATGGTGTTGGATGGTCTTAACTGAATCATTGAATCCAATGAATTTTAGCAAAAATGATCAAATAAATCTTATCAAATCTTTTCTGTTGACAGACAAGAAAACAGCAGCCCAGAGAACTGAAATGGTTTGCTCAAGGGGATATGCCAGGTTAATAATAGTGTTGGATAGATTTAGGACTTTAAGCTCTGGATTGCTCAATCTGAAATTTTCGCAGGCTTTGATTTAAAAAACGATGCAATTTTAAGCAGCATTTGGAGGAATAAAATTCTGAAAACTTGTAAAACTTTGAAGGTGATCAGGCTTTGTTATTGTTCAGGTTTTATTAAAACAATTTTTTTTCTGTGAAAATTTCTTTCAAGATTTTTATTGTGGTAAAATACGCACCGCATAGACTTGACCTCTTACACATGTTTTGTAAGTTGAGTGACTTTAAGTACATTCATGTCGTTGTGCAACCATCACTGTTGTTGCCACTAGAACATTTCCATCATCACAAATGGGAACTCTGTGCCGATTATATGGTATCTGCCAATTACCCTTTGCCTGCAGCCCTTGGTCATCATTATTCCACTAATTTCTCTAATAGTTGGGCTATTCTAGATAGCTCATTTAAGTAGAAACATACAATATTTGTCTTTTTGTGTCTGGCTTGTTTCGCTTTGCATAATGTCTTCAGGGTTCATCCATGCTGTAGTATGGCTCACAATTTCCTTCCTTTTTAAGACTGAATAATGTTCCATTGTAAGTATATACCACATTTTGTTAACCCAGTCATCTGTCGATGGACATTTGGGTTGTTTCCACCTTTTGGATTTTGTGAATAATGCTGCTGTGAAAACTGGAGCACAAATATCTACTGGAGTCCCTACTTAAAATAATTTTAATCACCTTCTAGATTAGGTTCTGCATTCTTCACTGAACGTGATTTATATACATACCCTTTTGAATCTGTGTTGACCACAGACATGATTAAATAGCTGTAGCGTATTAATTTTCAAAGGAGTTATTCTTAATTTTGAAAATTACAATTAAATTTAATTAAAAATTTTAATGAAATAAAGTTAAATTAAAATTTTAGATTGATTGAAAAATAATTTTGGTAGTTCCCATGAATTTTGAGAAACTAATAAAAGCCACAGACCTTCTACCCCTTTAATAAATATATGTACACAAAAATCTATAAACAATTTAGGAAGTTCATGGATCCCTTCAGTTTTTTTAAAATTAGTTTCAGAGGTAGAATTTAGTGATTCATCAGTTGCATATAACACCCAGTGCTCATTACATCAAGTGCCCTCCTTAACGCCCATCACCCAGTTATCCCTTCTCCAACCCACCTCCCCTCTAACAATCCTTATTTTGTTTCCTAGAGTTCAGCACCTCTTATGGTTATTTTTCCATCCTTTCCCCTATGTTCATCTGTTTTGTCTCTTCAATTCCACATATGAGTGAATTCATATAGTATTTGTCTTTCTCTGACTGACTTATTTCACTTAGCGTAATACCCCCTAGTTCCATCCACATCGTTGCAAATGGCAAGATTTTGTTCTTTTTGATGGCTGAGTAATATTCCATTACAGCTTGCTGTATCTATCTATCTATCTATCTATCTATCTATCCATCTATCTATCTATAGATAGATATCACATCTTCTTTATCCATTCATCTGTCAGTGGGCGTCTGGACTCTTTCCATATTTTGGCTATTATGGACATTACCGCTATAAACATTGGGGGGCAGTTGCCCTTTCGAATCACTGTGTTTGTATCCTTTGGATAAATATCTAGTAGTGCAATTGTCGGGTCATAAGATAACTCTGTTTTTAACTTTTTGAGAAGCCTCCATACTCTTTTCCAGAGTGGCTGCACCATCTTGCATTCCCATCAACAACATAAGAGGGTCCCCCTTTCTCTGCATCCTTGCCAACATCTGTCGTTTCCTGACTTGTTAATTTAAGCCATCCTGACTGGTGTGAGGTGGTATCTCATTGTGGTTTTGATTTGTATTTCCCTGATGTCAAGTGATGTTGAACATTTTTTCATGTGTCTGTTGGCCATTTGTATGTCTTTTGGATCCCTTCAGTTTTATTCTTAGTTTCCAGGTTTAAAAGTCTAGAGTTTCTTCCAATATTCCCCAGTCACAGGTATTTCTGAGGCTTTGAAACAATATATTAATTCTTTACCTTAGGAATAGAGCTTGACTAGACGTCTGTAAATAGGGAAAACACATGATTGAGTTATTATTTCTGACCTGATGCCCATTTCAATGTATTGTAACATTTAAACCATTGATTAACTCCTTGTTTGGACACACTTCTCCATCTTGTTCATTTATTTACTACTTTAATAAAGAAATGATATCAGATTGAAGAAGCAAAAATCTTCAGTATTCACATATCCTACTGCTCCAACTAATATCTGGCATTACAATTGGGTTATTGATAGAGGCTGGAAAAATATTAAAAAGCGTGATAGAATAAGTCTAGATTGTCTTGAAGAGACTATTGGTAGAAATGTGGATGTTAAGAACTCTGTTGCAATATATAAAAATATCAAATCATTATGTTTTACACCTGAAGCTAATGTGTCTTAATAAAAAATATAAGAACTCTGCTAATGAGGACTAAGAAGGAAGTAAGGAGCATGGTAGAGAAAATCTGTATTGTCTAAGACAATATGTAAATCATCATAAACACACTTCCAGTAAAAATATAGATGGTAAGGACTTCTTGCTTCTTATAGTAAAATGTGAGTAGAAAGAGATAAATTGAAGGAAGAACCATTAAGCATAAAGAAATGAGGACTTAGTGATTTTGGAAATCCTTAGCCTATCCAGATTGCAAAAGATTCTAAAGTTAGGGGGTTCGCTGTCAAGAAAGAGAAAACCAGCGGTGTGGCTGGATAACCTCTTGCTGTTGCCTCTGAATAGGTCAGAATATTCAGTCTCACAGAGCTCTTTAAAGGTTGGGTGTGTGAATCATGAGTCCCTTCAGCCCTGTTGGCTGAAGCCAAAAGTTGAGATGAAATTATTTTTAAAGATCTGTATAGCAGCTCTTGTCTAGCAGAGTGAATTCCCATGACATACCCAGAAGATCCATAAGATACTTGAGAATTTTATACAGGATAAATACTGCCAATTTGGACTAAAAGGACAGAGAAAGAGTGACATGAGAGAACCCCTGAACCACCCCAAAGTAAGAAACAACGCTCATAAACTATTGAGCTGAGAACTCATGCTACCTTTCATGAAGAACAAATGAGAAGTCGAAATGTCAAGCAGTGCGTACAGAGGGTAGAACTTTAAGCCTACAAGGCTGAGCGTCAAGTCACAGTAGGTTATTTCCAGTTTTTAAAACCTAACATTGTCTGCGCGGTTGGATGCCAACATTTCTTAGGACCAGAAATCCATATTTTCCTTCCATTTTGTTCCATTTGAACGATAATATCTGTAACTGGTATCTTAATGTTTCTTGGAAGCAACGAACTTGTTTCCTAATTTTCGTAGGTCCACAGATGGATCATATCTGGACTGTTCCATCCATACTCGATTGAATTATTTGGATAATATAATTTGGGACATTCAAGCTAGTGATATTTAGAAGAAATTTTGAACTATGAGTTGATGATGTGATGGTTTGAGACTTGTGGGAATGTTGGGATGGGGTGTTGTATTTTGTATGTGATATGGCCATGAATGTTTGAGGTCCAGAGAGTAGAACATGGTGGTAGAAGATAATGTTCCCACCCAAAGATATGCTCTAATCTTTAGAACCAATGAATATACTACCTCACATGGCAAAGGGACTTTGCAGATGTGATTAATATAAGGATTTTGAGACAGGAAGATTATCTTGATTATCCATTTGGGCTCTATATAATTACAAGAGTCCTTTAAAAAAAAAAAGATTGAGAAGGTGGGGGGGGTAGGGTAACTGGATGATGGGCATTAAGGAGGGCACTTGATGTAATGAGCACTGGGTGTTATATGCAACTGATGAATCACTAAACTCTGCCTCTGAAACTAATAATACACTATATGTTAATTTATTTAAAAAAAAGAGAGATGACAAGAGAGTAAGAGAAGGAAATGTGGTGATGGAGGGAAAGTCAGATGATGGATGATGTCATTGTCTGTTTAAAGGAGGCCGTGAGCCAAGGAAAGAAGGCAAACACTAAAAGATGGGAAGGTAAGAAAGTGGATTGTTTTTCAGAGCCTCCAAAAGGAATGTTGGCCTGTGCACACCTTGCTCCTGTCCTAGTGAGACTCATTTTAGACTTCTGATATCCAGAACTATAAGATAATAAATTTGTTCTGTTTTAAGCAATTAAGTTGATAGTAATTTACTACAGCAGCAATTGGAGACTAATACTGCTATCAACAGATGGTCTAGAGAACTCCAGGAAGCATGGGAAGAGGTTGCTGAAGCTTTTATAATGAATGCAAATATGGGGGGCACTAAAGACAATGCCTATTGTATTGCAATTTGGACAGATTCTCGATCTTTTTGTTATTTGGCCTTACTCAAAGTGGGCTGATTTTCAAAAATAAGCATAAATGGATTTAAGGAAAATGTATAAATCAGAAATATATTGCCTCCAGATTGCAAAAAGGCTTAAAAGTTTTTGGACTTGTTGGGATATTGTGGTGTCATGAGTCAATAGTTGTTTCTGTTTTTTTTCTTTAATAAAGATTTTGTTCGTTTATTTGAGAGAGAGAGAGAGATAACACACAAGCAGTGGGGGGGCAGAGGGAGAGGATGATGAAGAAGCAGACTCCTAGCTCAAAAGGGAGCCCAACTTGGGGCTCAGTTCCCAGGACCCCGAGATCATGACCTGAGCTGAAGTCAGACACTTAACCAACTGAGCCACCCAGGTGGCCCAATAGCTGTTTCTTGATAGTGTCATAGATTAGAGAGGCCTTAACTGATCAAATAATTCTCAGAATTTAACCAAGGTCCTAGGCCTTGAGCTTTGCATGGGGGCAATGGCACATCCCTTTGTGTGAGCTCCTTTGGGAATGTTTCTCTGTCCTGAATGAGTATGTGAAATGAATCTCCTTAGAGCAGGATAATTTCAATATAATGTCCTACCAGGGTTCCTGGTGAAAGTTGTATGTGGTTAAGATCTTGCCGATAAAGATTGTGGCCAATGGTAGAACTGTTGAAATACCTCATGGACAACTAGTTAAAGGTACAATGTGTCCTTTCCAAGATGAAGGAAAACTGACATTGAGGGCCTGTTGACATAGGTACTGAAGAACATACTAGCCAAATCTATGATTGCAAAGTATTTGCCAGTACATACTTGGATAGCAGTAATTTCACTAAGATTGGGCTTGGTAGTTTTAATGTGTAAGGCTGTGCATTAATCTGTCCCCAGTTTACATACAATTTGATTGGAAGTTATGACTGATGAAAGCATACATGTGTAAGAGAGTATGGAATTTTTATTACTTAAATAATAAGGCTTTATTTATTTATTTATTTATTTATTTATTTATTAAGAGGAGTAAGATAGGCTCCTAAGCGAATCTGAAAAATGGCTTTCCAGAGGAGGGAGGGATGACTAGTTTGAGTTTTTATTGTGGGTAGAGAGTTGGGATATGTTGAGGGTTCCCCCTCATTGGCCTTAACTTGCATGGTTTGAAACTCCCACTAGGGCCAAGTGTAGGACCATGCTGACTTTCTTAATAGTTTGGCCAGGTGAAGCACTGAAGAGGGAGTGGGAGATAGGGCTTGAAAACTGTCAGCAGTCAAACATCAGAAATGGACTCAGACTTTTCATTACACATGGGCATGTGGGAGAAACCATGCTAGTAAGTAGAGGTACAGAGGTCTACTATTTTATATAACCTTTTTAGTACTTTTTACTGAATCAAAGAGCTATTTGGATTTATCACTCTAAATAATGAAAATGAGATTTTCTAAAACAGAAAGAGCAGAGGCTCTGGAATCAAACAGACTCTGTCACTTCCCTATGTTTGCAATTTTGACAAATTATCTTAATTTGCTTAAGATAATTACCTTTGTATCTTCCATTACGTTTGTTTTCTCACCTGTAAAATGAGACAAATAGCTGTACCTTCTGGAAGCTTTATTTTAAAAAAATTTTTTAAAGATATGACTTATTTATTTGAGAGAGAGTGAAAGAGAGAGAGAAAGCACAAGCAGGGGGGAGTGATGGAGGGAGAGGGTGAAGCAGGCTCCCCTCTGAACAGGAATCCTTATGTGGGGCTCAATCCCAGGACCCTGAGATCATGACCTGAGCTGAAGGCAGATGCTTAACCGACTGAGTCACCCAGGCGCCCCCTTATGGAAGCTTTAAATGGAAGCTTCCAGGGCACGCCTAGGTGACTCAGTCAGTTAAGTATGACTCTTGATTTCGGCTCAAGTCATGATCTCAGGGTCCTGAGATCGAGCCCCTTAACAGTCTTCACACTCAGCAGAGCCTGCTTGAGATTCCCTCTTTCTCTCTCCCCCTGCCCTTTTCCTCACTTGCATGTGCTCTCTCTCTCAAATAAATAAATCTTAAAAAAATAAAATAAAATAAATGGAAGCTTCCATAACTTTAAATTGAGAAGCACTCCTGAATTAGTGTAAGGTTCTCAATACATGTTATCATTTCATAAGAGTGAATGAATGAGAATGCAACCAAACCCTATAAAAATAGTTCAAAAGGCAAACATTCAAATAAACATGAAATTATTTGAGCAAACAAATATTGATCTTATCATGCTAGTGTTAACCCATGTTTTGTGACATATTTAACCTTTTTAACCCATGGGTGTTTTTTAGATTTTACAGAGAAGGAAACATCATACCAAGTTATTTCTTGGCTTCCACCTGAAGATTTTAACAAAGGATTGAAGGAGAATTTTGATTTTTTAATGAAAGAAGCTTTGGGTGACAGGTAATTGTTATTTTTTATTATTTGAACCAAAGAGTCACTATTTTAGTGATACAAATGAATGGGTAGATGGATGGATGTTTGGACTGAAGACATAAGAAAGGGATGGTTGGATGGGTGGATAGGTGAAGGGATACATGATGAGTGGATGGTTGGGGAAACTAGTATTCACTCCAAATTACCCAGTTCAGTCAATGGAGATTCTTCTTTGCTCTGCACTGTCCCTCTTCCATGAATGGATTTTGGTAGAAAGTAGAGGTTGTTCCTTCTGGGACATCCTTTCAACACTTCTTTTACATTTGTTTATAGTCTCCCCAGCACAGAAATGTAGGTACCTCAACCTCTCACTGTTGGTAGGGAAATGAAAGTGACCTTCTTCCACTTATTTTTCCTTCTTTTCTTCACATATATTCTATTAATGTGGGGGAAGATTTATGAACATTGATTTTGTAGTAGTTGAACATCTGGCCATGTAAAGTCCTTTTATTTTATTTTTTTAATTTTTGGTCATCTAAAGTCCTTTTTTTAAAAAAAAAAGATTTATTTTTTGGGGTGCTGGGGCAACCGGGAGAGAGAGAGAGAGAGAGGAAGAGCAGGAGTGGGGGTGGGAGAGAGTGAGAGGCAGAGAGAGAGAGGGAGTGAGAGAGAATCTCAAGCAGACTCCCTGCTGAGCACAGAGCCTGACAAAGGGCTCAATCTCACAACCCTGAGATCATGGCTTGAGCCGAAATCAAGAGTCGGATGCTTAACTGACTAAACCACCCAGGCACCCTGGCCATATAAAGTCCTTGTAAAAAGCAATCAGTCTAAGGCAAAATAAGACATGACTCCTTTTGCTTTATCTGAACTGAAAGGAACACATAACTCCTTCATCTTAGACATAAATGCGGAAGGACAAAAATCCATGCATATTTTAAATAATTACAGTGGCCTTGCCTTCTTTTTACCTTGAAAATTTTACTAACTAGTCAAGGTCTTGCTTGCATTTGCCTTTCTTCAGAAAACCTTTTTCCTTACTCAAACTGGGCAGCCACAGTCCCTCCTGTCTAGGTCTGATGCAAGCTATTCCTTTGATACTTAGTCTATATTATCTTGCACTGTTGGTTATATATTTTAAATACATGCTTTGTCTCTTCTCCCTTAGTGTAATATTTTTGGAGACAGGCATAGGTAACCATGCATTCTTAAACATTTTTCCCCCTATTTGTTAGCTTAATTTTAAATATGATTAATGAAATATATTCTAGGAATTTCTACAACACTACTGAAATTACATAAAATATCTGACAATCATACTCCTTTGTTACATGCAATCTTCAAAAATACACAGCCAAGGATGATTTTTGGAAGTCACTTCCATTGTATGACTTGAAGTTGCTCCTAAATATCAGGGAGAGATCTGTATATTGTTAATGAGTTCTTCGCTTCTGGTCCTTCTCTACCTGGGATGCAGTGGTACAGTAGTGTACAATTACAGGGTTCCAGGGTATTGATTCTCTTGGTTCTCCATGTAGCCGGCAGGCTGCTGATGTCTTGAGCTCTTGCACTTATTACGTCTGATACCTTAAAGTGCAGGTGGCCATTCTTATCTATTTCCCCATAGGTGTACAAACAGGAAGGAAACAGAGTCATATTCTATACAGGCAGTGATGGGAAAGCATTGTAAGGAGATAGAGCCCTGGAATATTCCCATGGGCAAATTCTTAATTACATGTTAGTACTCTTTATCATTATCTTCTCTGGACATGTCAATCTACATTAAAGTAGTAAAGCTAATAATATGTTTCTTATTAACCAGGCCTTGCTTTGCTTTTCCTTTCTCGTTTCTTCTTTCTCTATTTTTTCTTTTCTCCTCTCTTCTCTTCTCTGCTCTTCTCTTCTCTCTTCTCTTGTCTTCCATTGCTTAACTTGTGGGCATAGAAAGGTGGAATCCCCATTTTAGCTGAGTTTTGAGTTCTAATGTGATAAAAGAGTCCCTTGGGTAAGGTGATCTGTCACATTCAGAATACACAGTGATTTTTTTTTTCAGATGTAGTGTTGTATAATTTATCGGTTGTGTATAACACCCAGTGTTCATCACATCATATGCCCTAGAGTACACAGTGATTTTTTTAAATAGTCTGTATGATCACTATTTATGGAACTGTGTCATCAAGTGACTTCCACAGTTTGGCTGAGTAAACAAGAAAATCACTCATAAAAAAGTCAGTATGTAAAAGAAAGTTAACGAGTACATTATAGAATTTATCAAGTAGAAAGAGTTCTGTGAGATTTGCTATGGTCAGAGAAGGTTCCCAGAGCAGAAGGTCCAACAGCCACAATTTGTGTTCAGTTAACATAATTTAGTTGTGCCTGTGGATTTCAGGAATTAAGAGCTCAAAGTTATAATTTTATGAATAAACTGGCAAAGAGAGTGCTTGGGATTTGGGTGAGAGAGGGAAGAGGAGGTGAGAAAGGGAGCACTCTCCAGAGCAGAATATGTGCTCAGAGGGACTGATGAGGGTATTTATGGACAGTGGTGGAACAGGTGTGCTGCTGCTAGATGTGGTCTTGCTCACCTGGGGTATTTTCTTTGTAGTTTCAGATTCCTTTATGTATTGTGAAATTAACACCTCCAGTGAATATTCACCATTTTTTTTCCTTCTTACAGATACACATTTGAAAAGTTTTTAAGCTTCATGGAACAACTGGGGCTTCAGTGCAGTCATTTTCTAAGGAGAAAGGATATCATGGACACCTTAAAGAATGAGAACTTTGACCTAGTGATAGTTGAAAATTTTGACTACTGTCCTTTCCTGGTTGCTGAGAAGCTTGGAAAACCATTTGTGTCCATTCTCTCTTCCTCGTTTGGCGCTATAGATTTTGGACTACCAAACCCCCTGTCTTATGTGCCAGTACTCCATTCCTTCCTAAGTGACCACATGGACTTCTGGGACAGAGTGAAGAATTTTCTGATGTTCTTTGATTTCTCCATAAGACAAAGGCAAATCCAGTCTGCATATGACAACACCATCAAGGAACATTTTCCAGAAGGCTCTAGGCCGGTTTTGTCTCATCTTCTAAAGAAAGCAGAGCTATGGTTTGTTAACTCTGACTTTGCCCTTGAATTTGCTCGGCCCCTGCTTCCCAACACTGTGTATGTTGGAGGCTTAATGGCCAGACCTGTTAAACCAGTGCCACAAGTAAGTGATTAGTGCTCAATATGGACTTCATGCAGAGCTCTTCAGTGCAGAATTGGTGGCTCCCCTGCCAGTGGGAACTGGGGCAGAGTAGGGTGAGACAAGTGCACCTAAGACATGCTTTTTGAGGAAGACTCACTTGCCGGGTCATGCAATTAGAGTGTTAGGACTTGCACAGCCCTGAGATTGAGGACCTCCTTACATAGTATACCCAGGGGTCCTTTCTAGTTCTGGCACTGGTGGATAAGCTTTTCTTTTCTTTTCTTTCTTTCTTTCTTTTTTTTTTTTTAAGTTTTTAGTGATCTCTAAACCCAGCACAGGGCTCAAACTTTCAACCCCAAGGTTGAGAGTTGCATGCTCTTTCCACTGAGCCAGCCAGGTGCCCTGGGATAAGCCTTTTAGTAAGTTGATATTTTCATGTGCATTTTGTAGGATCATATATATAGTAACTGTGTGGCAAGCATCCGTTACATGTGAGAATTGTTAAAGAGACGAGTTACTCACAATGAAACACACAACACTATGTAACCAAGGTGGGACGGTGTGGGACTGACAGTAAGAACTGTGGGCATCATCACCCCCAGCATCCCCAGCCTGTAGGGCCATAGTTCATAATTCCACCTAGGCCTTCTGATTTGATTGATTTGGAGTCAGTCCTGGGCATTGTAAATTGTGAAAGCTGCCGAGTTGGTTTGAAGGCATAAACTCAGAACTACTGCAGTAGAAGTTTTTATTTTTTATTTTATTTTTTAAAAAAGATTTTATTTATTTATTTGACAGAGAGAGAGACAGCCTACGAGAGAGGGAACATAAGCGGGGGGAGTGCGAGAGGAAGAAGCAGGTTTCCCGTGGAGGAGCCTGACGCGGGGCTCGATCCCAGAATTCCGGGATCACACCCTGAGCCGAAGGCAGACGCTTAACAACTGAGCCACCCAGGCGCCCCTGCAGTAGAAGTTTTTAAATGGAGGGGAGCTACGATGAGTTGGCTCCCTGTTGCCTATTAACACTGGGTTGCCATTTTTTGGAATTTATCTTATTTAATATCTTGCCACCTGGAAGGAAGTATGATGATCTCTATTTTTATAAATGAGGCAGAGGCTCAGGTGGCATAAGTGACTTTCCCACTGCCATTCATTTCAGAGCCAGGGAGACTTGATTTGGCCTGGGTCTTCCAGGCACCCAAGTGTCTACCCTTCATCTACTGACCTTGAAGTGAGTAAGCAGGGAGAATTGGAGAATGATCCATGGGCTAAATGGGCTTTGAGTTGGTAGCAGGACTTTTTATGGATGGAGCTAGGGAAAAAAAGAGTTCCAGTTGGGGAGAACAAATAGCTCCAGGTGTCAAAGTAAAAATAAGACAGGCATGACTCTGGGTTCCTTTGGTGACTCTAGCTAGACTGGACCAGAAGATTCAATTGCATAAATACACCCAGGCCAGATTGCAGGAGACTTTACTTGATAGGAAGGTGGGTTACGCCTTGGTTATAGGGCAGAGGGAGGGGATTGTTAAGCAGGAGCATAATGGGAGTAAGTGTTGTAATGGCTGGGAGATAACAGAGGCTTTTTTCAAAAAATATTTTCTGTATTTTCCAGTTTTTATATAGTGTCTCGTGTAGCTTTTTTTTTTTTTAGAGATTATTTATTTATTTATTTATTTATTTATTTATTTGACAGAGATAGCCAGCGAGAGAGGGCACACAAGCACGGGCAGTGGGAGAGGAAGAAGCAGGCTTCCAGCAGAGGAGCCCGATGTGGGACTCGATCCCAGAATGCCGGGATCACGCCCTGAGCCGAAGGCAGACGCCTAACGATTGCTCTACCCAGGCGTCCCTTGTGTAGCTTTTGGGGTGCCTGGGTGGCTCAGTTGTTAAGCGTCTGCCTTCGGCTCAGGGCGTGATCCTGGCGTTCTGGGATCAAGCCCCGCATCAGGCTCCTCTGCTGGGAGCCTGCTTCTTCCTCTCCCACTTCCCCTGCCTGTGTTCCCTCTCTCGCTGGCTGTCTCTCTCACTATCAAATAAATAAATAAAATCTTAAAAAAAAAAAAAAAAGAACAACAAAGCTGTTATCAACGTGGTCCTTTGAGATGGTAAATCAGGCAGTGTTATGCTGGATGGAATCAATCTAGGGATGAGGATCTAGAAGCTGGGGAAGGGGGCTCTAGTAGTCCAGAGTCAGGGTCTGAAGAAATACTTGAAACAAGAATTGACCAAAACTGTGTTAAAGTCGAGATTACAATGTTAAATCCCAACCTTCCTTAAGTATTGCCCAAGGACTTTAAAAAATAAGCTGCCCAGGTTTGGAGTTAGGACTGGGCACTACTAATTTTTTTTTTTTTAAAGATTTTATTTATATATTTGACAGAGACAGGCAGCGAGAGAGGGAACACAAGCAGGGGGAGTGGGAGAGGAAGAAGCAGGCTCCTAGCGGAGGAGCCTGACGTGGGGCTCGATCCCAGAACGCCGGGATCACGCCCTGAGCCAAAGGCAGATGCTTAACGACTGTGTCACCCAGGCGCCCCTGGGCACTACTAATTTTTAAGTCTTCTTATGTGAATATAATTTGCAGTCATGTGGGTGAGCCATTGAAGTAGAAGAGGAATTACAAAGATCAGTCAATAAGAATATCACAATGTATCAGAGCAAATTACTCTATGTGGTGTGTTGAGTGTGAGTGGTCAGGAGACTTTCTCCATTTCTTCCACTTTGTACACTGGAGGCCTTCTCCCAGCTTCTCCAATATAGCCTCAGATGTAGCATCTCCCTCTGCTGGACCCTAACACCCCACCAGTATTCTTCCTATATTTCCATTTGCTGGTGGCCTTGGAAAATTCCCAAGTGACCATATCTCCATTGACCTACAATGAGCAGAGGGTCTAGGATGGCCCTGACACTAGCATCAGGATTTTAAAGAAGAAAGATATTTCCACCAACACCATGGGCATAAGCACCATGCACAGGGTACTGAGCTGTCCCAGGGCCTATGAGCTCAGAGAAGGACAAGAGGGTGTGTTCAGTAAATATCTGGCTTTCATTTCATGGCTGTCTAGGCTTTTATGAACAACTTTGTTCACCTCTTTTTCCTTTCTTACCTCTCTCCAGGAATTTGAGAATTTCATCACCAAGTTTGGAGACTCTGGTTTTGTCCTTGTAGCCCTGGGCTCCATGGTGAGCGCCTTTCAAACCCAGGAACTTCTCAGGGAGATGAACAGTGCCTTTGCTCATCTCTCTCAAGGGGTGATATGGAGATATAAGCCATCTCATTGGCCCGAAGACATCAGATTGTCAGCAAATGTGAAAATTGTGGACTGGCTTCCTCAGAGTGATCTCCTGGGTAAGGACTGTCCAGGTCTGCTTCACCCTTCTCATTTACATAGTTTTAGAACTCATCAGGCTGTGACCTCTAGTAGGGCAATCCTGTTTGCACTAGAAGGAGCTGCTAATAGCTAAAAGTAAGTCTGCAGAAGGGCAGGAACAGAGCAGCCAGCTGGAGTTCTCGGGGCATCAGACCCTACTTCTAATGAGATCAGTGCCCAAACAGCCATCTTCCCTTCATTGTTTTCTATCCCAGGCCAGATGTCGGCAGACATCAAAGTCACCTTGACCCCTTGACCTACTGCATTGTGTCTTGAACAGGGTCACCCAAACACAATCTGAAACAACCTATGGATTCTAAAGAAAACATACTAGAAGGTTGTTTCCACTGTATTTAGTGGCTTCAAGAGTAACTGTTCATCCACATGCACTTACATATATATATATATATATATATATATATATATATATATATATATATACACGTACTCGTCCCACAAACACCTCTTTCTTAGCTATTAAGGTGGGAGCAATTCATACCTTCACCACATTGATGCCAATAGTGTCTTTAGGTTGTGCCAAAATACCTGAGTGCCAAGATGAACAAGTCATAGTTATTTAATTTCTGGTGCCAGACAGTTCTCTTACCAGTCGCCCCCTCCCCGCCCCGGCCCCGGTAGGTTTTCTTTGTGCCCAGTGCTGCTGCTTACAGACCACTCACTGCCATAGCCACTGACTGAAGCAAAGGCTCATTACCAAGATAGCAACTCAAAATAACCTGGGGAATTGAAGGAACAGATTCCTGGCTCCACCTCTGCAAATTAAATTCTGTCAGTCTGGAGTGGGGCACGTGGTGCTCCTTTCAAAGAAGAGACAAGGAGATTCTGATGTGCATCCCAGTTGAGTGACGCAGCCTGAGATAAACTCTTCATTTTCAACAATAATCTTAGTTAGCTTTAAATAGGGTGGGATGGAAATGCTGGAAATGGAAATACTCAAGCATAGGATTTAGTCTCTGCTTTCAAGGGGCTAATCATGTATAAGAGGAGACAATGCGTATAGTATAAATTTTATGATTGCCACGAGTTATGATGCCAATGAATATGTAGGAAAATCAGAGAAGAGGGAAATAAATTGGCAGGTGAGAAAAGAGTGCTCAAGACAAAGAGAGAGAGAGATAGAGACAGAGACAGAGAGACACAATGAGAAAACAGAGATGAGCAAAACAAAGGGAGTGACTAGAATGATAGAAAGATGGGTGGGTGGATGGAGAGACATATACGCCTTGCTTAGCAGTATTGTCTAGAGAGTCCCCTGGGTCTGAGTCTTAGCTTGGTTCTGGCTAGGGCAAGGAATTTCCATAGAAAGGCAAGGCTTGGAATCCTGTATGTTAGTAACATGCACTTTGGATATATCCCAAGCAAAATATCTTTATAATGGCTCCAACAGACTTTGAAATTCTCTTAGTATTTTCTTCTGCCCTTTCTGCTTCTCCATGGTTTTCTGAAACTTTTTATTCTGAAAACTTTCAATCTGAAATATTCTGCTCTACTTCTTAATTGAAACAGCTCACCCACGCATCCGTCTTTTTGTCACCCATGGTGGGATGAATAGCATAATGGAGGCCATCCAACATGGTGTACCCATGGTGGGGATTCCCCTTTTTGGAGACCAGCCTGAAAACCTGAACCGCGTAGAAGCCAAAAAGTTTGGTGTCTCTATCCAGCTAAAGCAGATCAAGGCAGAGACATTAGCTCTGAAGATGAAGCAAGTCATAGAAGACAAGAGGTACGGAGCTCTCTGGGCTTGTGGTCACTTAGACTAAATGAAGACATCCAACACAAAGGGCGCTGAGTGCCACTTTTTTTTTGCAATAAAAGCTGAAACACCCGAGACACGGAATAACATGTGTGTGATGCTTACAGATGACGTGTTTCCTCTCAGAACAAGACTAGGCAATTTAGGTTAGATGTTAAAAACAATTTCTGCCTTAAAGGTTGTGAAGACCCTGACCTACTTACATAGGATTTCTGAAAGGTCTTATATTTGGGAGTGTTTATAGAATTCCAACTGAGTTGCCTTTCTGTCCCCCAATATATCATAGTGTTTCCTGCCTCAGGCTTTTTGTCAGTGCAGTTCCCTAGAACATCCTTCCCTTCTCTTCACAGTGCTGGCTCCCCCTTCATGACAGTCAGACTCATTTCCAATGTGCTCTCCTCAGAGAGGCAGGTGGCCTTTGTCTGACAGGCCTAAATGTGCTCCTCTCTCTGACCCTCTTCAATCATAATTCATTTTCCCTTCTTAACACTTCTCAGGATCATTAACTACCCCATTTCTTTCTGTTTTAATTTATTGTGTGTCCCTCACACTAGAAAGTTGAGAGTTAGCTCCTCCGGACAGCCAAGTGTCTCTTGTTTTCCCTTGTGTTCCCAGGGCCTAGTACAGGGCCTGCTAAAGTAAGTTTGTGGTTTAAGTGAGTCAATAAAAGGGCCTATGATCTCTTAGGTAAATTCCTATCTAGTACAATGATCTCATATGAAGAAAAAAATTTATTCTTTCTACCTTATAAATAAGGACAGAATAACTTAAAAGTTTCAAGGGCATAAACTGACTCAGACCTCAAGACTTACCACATTACCTTGCACAAAGGAGACCCCAAAGAATTCTTCTTAGATGACTGAAAGTCACCACATAGCTTATGATTCCTAACCCTAGAAAAGTTGTAAGCTCCAGGGGTCAGGTAACCTCAGACATTTCATTATGTTTGGTATCTCATGAATAGCAAATGTTCACTTTCTGGAGAATGAGTTTGTGAATTTCATTGGCTACTCAAAGACCTAGACCTGAAATGTCCATAATTTGCTGGCCCTGTGAAGGAGTCATTTGGGCTGGGATGGTCTCTATACATTGCACTTCAGGGCTGGGTATATAACTTGTGGGGCCCAAAGTAAAATGGAAATGTGGGGCCCATTGTTATAAAGTTTAAGAATTTCAAGACAATGACAGCAGAGAATTAAAGCAAGCATAGGACCTGTCTAAGTGTGGGATCCTGTGCAAATGTGTAGGCTGGAGCCCATGAAGCCAGTGCTGGCCAATATGATGCTCTAAGAGTGAGGCCTTGTCCTGGGCCCCAGTCCCCAGAGTCACGTTTGACATGTACCCCAGACACCAGCACAAAGTAGCTGCTTATTATACATATAATTATCTATAGTATGTGATAAGCCTCCTTGGGTAGAGACTAGCCCTTATAGACTTAGTCAGTTTTTATAGTTTAGCACTTTTAGCACAAAGCATGGACCTTTGTATAGAGGGATCAGGTTGAACTTTTCCAGCTTGACTGTGGCAAGGCCAGGCCAACAACTTTTCCTTGAAACTGAGTCTTTTGTGCATATGGATGGAAGTGTGTGCGTGTGGGGGGGGGCATGTGTATGATGCAAGGTCTCTAAGACTCCTAAGACCACATGAGTAACGCCCACCTCTGCCTCTGCCAACAGGTACAAGTCAGCAGCTGTGGCCGCCAGCATCATCAGGCGCTCCCACCCCCTGACTCCTGCCCAGCGGCTGGTGGGCTGGATCGACCACATCCTCCAGACAGGGGGTGCGGCACACCTCAAGCCCCGTGCCCTGCAGCAGCCGTGGCATGAGCAGTACCTGCTGGACGTCGTCTTGTTCCTGCTGGTGGTCACCCTGGGCACCCTGTGGCTCTGTGGGAAGCTGCTGGGCATGGTGGCCAGATGGGTGTGTGGGGCCAGGAAGCTGAAGAAGGCCTGATGGAGGTGCAGTCTTGATGGGTATTCGGGGAGCCACTGGATGTAGAAGGCTTTCCCCAGCACAGGACTCCCCTGGTGTCTTCCCCATATTGGCACTTGAAGGTGGCACACAAATTGCTCTTCACTATTTTCTGCTTCTGTTTAGAAATTCTTGTGAAGCGCTCTTGGGGGGCTTTCAAAAAAATTGTGGTAAAAAATACATCACATGAAATTGACCATTTTAGCCATTAAGTATAGAGTTTAGTGGCATTAAGTACATTCATATTGTGGTTTAAACAATACTGCTTTCCATCGCCAGAACTTTTCACCTTCCCTAACTAAAACTGCACTGATTAAATCATAACTCCCCATACTACCCCATTCCCCCACCCTTGACTCTTGGCAAATCCATGTTCTACTTTCTGTGTCTATGAATTTGATCTCAGGCATCTTAATTTACCCCTCATCAATGGACTCCTTCCTCAGACTCAAGCCTTCAGCAGACAGCCCCCACCTTCCTCTCCACTCCCTGTTCCTAGACACAATAACACCCTGCCTAGTCATCCTGTTGTTCCCTGAAAGGGAGGTATATGCAAAACTAACTTCAAAGGCCAAAGAAGTCATGAGACTGAAGAAAAAGGCCAACAGGTCCAGTTTAATGAGAAATAGTTCATTATGAACAATTATTATATGAACAGAAGCCTGTCTTGGGCTGCTACAAGATGAGTAGATCTCCACAACACCATCTCCGGTTAGACCTGCTTTTATGGCCCTGAAGGCTGGGCAGTACTTACTGGGGGGCTACCAGGAGGAGTCCTATCCTGGGCAGATCAAGGAAGCTTTGCCTGGAGGGTGTACTTAAGTGTGTGTTAAACAAAGGAAAAGAATGGAGGAAGGGGCTGTACTCAAGAAGGCTTTAGGCCACGGAGCAGTTATCATGGTGGAATTTCTCAAGATGGCCTTAGTCTGGTTCATATACTCACTGCCTCAGAAACTTCAATCTCTTTCCCTCTTTCTGCTTTTTGCACTTTTCATGATATAACATAAGATATTGGCCACTTCCTCCATTTTGACCTATTCTCTTGCATCTCCTTTTCACCTCACCTCCAAGCTCAGGAAGCCTGGTCTCTGTCCTGCAGTTAACCAGGCGTGGCCCCCCAGGACACTCTCCGTGCTCTCTGTCCGGAGTCTGTCCTGTGAAGAGCACCTCCTTTGCTTGTCAGTCATGGAGACTGCCTTTGGGCCACAGCTCATGCTGTGGTTTTCACTTCCCACAATCCCCTTCTCAAGATTCATACTCTTAAAAATGTAGTCATGGAGACCTCAAGTGCAGAACCCAGACCTCTGTGTGAGGCTCTGGGGCCTCAGGTCCAGTGCTTTGGTAATTCCCGGATTCTGGTGCTTTAAAAAAACCATTAATTTGCTATGATGACAGTAATACTTGAATCAGGTAAGAAATATAAAAGATGATAAAATGAGGGAAACTTGATGAGGAACGGTATTTCAGTTTCAAAATGTCTCCCCACATCTTATTTCCTAATTATAGGGTAAAAAAACCAAAACAAAACAAAAAATTTTACAGTCGAGAATCTTGGTGAACACCACCTTAAATGAGAGAGAGTTATCATCTCTAATGACAGGACCATCTGATATCATGTACTAACCACTGTGATTCCCTGCGATGGAATCAACACCACCTTTGTAGTATTCCCACCAAACTCCTAGTAACCTGAAGTCTGATGAGAAGGGTCAGCCAAACCCAACTTGGGATCCATCATACAAAATAAGCAGCTTGTACTCTTTAAAATATCAATGACATGAAAGACAAAGAAGGGCTGGGAACCAGTCCTCATGAAAGGAGATGAACAGATGTGATAATGCAATGCGTGATCCTGGATTGGCTCCTGCACCAGCAAATTCACACCACAACACAGGATATTAACCGAACAACTGGAGGGTTTGGAATAAGGTTTGTAGATAAAGTAATGTGATTAGATTAATATTAAATGGTGCCTTCCTAACGCTTATTTTTTTCACTGGGAAGATAGAACACCTGAACAGATGGTAATTGTGAATGTGTACGCAGGTAATCACATGGCCTCAAAGACTACATAGCACAAACAGAGAGAGAACTTGAAGGAAGATAATGGAATAATATTGAGAGAGTTTAAAAATCTTTCTAATGAATAATTTGAAACATTTATAAGAATAGACCTTCTTGGTGCCCACCGCCCAGTCCTATTTTGTCATGCCCATTCAGAATTATAGACTGACCTTTAGAGCTTCAGTGCTCCAGGGCCTCCAGCAGGGCTTAACACTTAGGCGACCCTGGCACTTGTCGCCACTAATTTACTTTCCAAAGAAACACTGAGCAATAAGTGTAGGTATTTTCCATTGGGAATCAGCTTCTGGGATCTTGAGATTGGAACACTAGCATAGATTTTAAGCAACTACCTGGGGAAATGCGGCTTGGGGATGGCAGTATGCAGCCAAAAGAGCAGTTAGGTGTGGGAAAATTTGGAAAAAGATCTCTAAAATAGAGATGGGTCTGAGTCACGTGGAGGTGGAACTATCTTGGAAGCAACTTTCTAAGGTCCCTGCATTCCTGGTTCGGAGTATCTTCTCTGTGCAGAGTATGGTGATTACAAGGACAGAGAGGGGTTAAGGAGAGCGCACTTACCCCTCCTTCGCACTGCCGGAGGTTAGGGAGGGTGAGAACAGAATAATAGCAGTGCAGCGAGCACCCTGGGGAGGAAGAGCAAAGGGCGAGTAGCGACTGAAGAGCAGACCGGCGGGATCCACCTCTCAGCTCTTCGCAATCCGCCCGCCAGCGCATTTCCTTGGCTGCCAGCTCCGCACGTGTCCCCAGGGCGCCCAGGTCGCCGTGCCGGCCTCTGGGCACAGCGCTGGGCTCCACAGCTGGTACGGGAGCGAACATGGCCGGACAGAGGGCGCTGCTGCTAGCCGGCTTCCTTCTGCCTGGGTTCCTGCTCTCAGAAGCCGCCAAAATTCTGACTGTGTCCTCACTGGGTGAGTGCGTGGCAGGAGAATCAGAGCTGCATCCCAGGCACCCGGGCCGGGGCTCAGGCGCACACACCATGTGGATTTCCAGACTGGATTGTGTCTCAGGCTAGAGGAGGGAGAAGTGGGTATGTCTGTGCGGCAGAGAAGGGTCCCCACTGCTGGGCTGGGGAAGTCAGTTCTGGGGAAAACAGCAGTTCCCTGTCCTCTTTTTATTTGCTCTGGAGGTGCTTCGCATTGTGCACAGCTGCGGCCAGAATGTAGATCCGGTCCCGACCCGGGGACCTTGAGCTAGAGCCGCCTACTCCAGGGTGTGGAGGGGACTTTGGCTAAAACTCTGGGGGCTGTGGAGTAGTTGCCAGTGGAAAGTGGAAGGTGAGGTCAGTTTCAGGCTTTTGGAGGCCGAGGACAGGGGCTCCTGGGGCAGCTGCCCAAACTGGGAATGTGTCATTAATAGGACACCTGGAGAATTGACAGAGCAGAGGAGGGGGCCCCAGGACAATCAAGTTCTTGAGAGCACCTCTCTCTTTTCGCCCTTGCTACTGGAAGGTTTTGAAAGACAGTGAAACAGTTAATTCCGCATGAACTCAGGTTTATTTCCTTCACTTTTGCCCCAAAGGGAACAGAAGGGGAACAGGTACCTTTATCAGGATAAGGAGGCATCATAGGATGGAGTGTCCCCAAGAAGTTTTTGGATCCACTGTGAAAGGATAGGGGGCTCCCAGGATCACTTTTAGATCCCTATGAATCTGGGGATCCTAGAGCTGGAAGAAACCACAGCGTTCATCTAATTGGGCACCCCTCTTTTATTTCCTGACGGGGAACCTGAGGGTCAGGGGAGTGAGGGGCCTTTTGCAAGAGCACATTAGACCTCCCTGATGGACACACCCAACTTTACTCACTGTTTCTTTCCTCAAACCGGTCCTCTTCCCCAGAATCTACTCTTTACAGTAGGGATTCCTAAGAATGCGTATTTAAAAAACCTTGATTTCTATTTTAAATCTATTTTTTTAAATGATAGTTAGAAGCAACAACAAAAAAAAGAACTTTCTCATCTCCTGAAAGTACATATCCTCCAAACTCTGAGAGGCAGCAGATGTGGATGCGGGGGGGGGGGGGGGGGGGGGGGGGGAGGGCTGGAAGCCCCGTCTCTGGCCCAGAATGCACTGGGCTCACCCAGACCCTCAGGACTGGTTGCCGCTGCGGGTTGGCTTCTCCCCTGTATCCATTTCTTCCATGGGTTGATTGTGAGCCAGAGCAGGCAGTCTTAGGGGTAGGGGTTTGTGTTTTCCATAATCCGTGATATCTCAGGCAACGCAAGTATAGATATAAAAAACTAGAGTAGTTTCCACAGATACACACCATTACTGTAGTCCGATGTCCCTCTCTGCTGGCCCAGTCATCATGAGCTCTTTATCTTCCATATAACCCCCACCTCCCAATGTGGTTAAATTCTAATCCTTGACCCATAAATTCAAGAAAAAGCTCTGTGTTATCACATGGTTGTAGACATTCGTGTGTTAGAGGCTGTACCTCCCCAGATGATCGAGTTTCTATTTCCTTAGGATGCCAGGATTTTTGTTGGATGGGTGATGTCCCCGTCAATCATGCATACGGGGTCCTGCAGTTCTACTCCAAGGGCCCGCAGTTATCCTGCATGCCTTCATTTCACGTTCAACAAGGGGCAGGACCCAACTGAAGAACCTCTTGCCAAATACATTTGAATCTGAAGGATTTGGACTCTGAGCAGTGGCTCTAATCCCCTTCCACTTCCGTGGCTCTTTCTTGGACTGATACTGATGTTTCCATGTTTCTGGCTTCCACGTTAACATAAATTCGAGAGGGAAGGATCCCAGAAATAGCTCTGTTTGATTTTCCCTTGGAAACCCTTCATTCTCACATACATAGCACTGTGCCAAAATTTCCACCAAGTAGTTACTTCTTTGGGACACATATCTTCATAAAGCCTGCTTAAATTGCAACATGTACGGAGGATCAGGAACTCCTTCAGGCCTAAGCATAAAGAAGCTCATCACACTGGCACAGAGACCTTGAAATGCAAAAGGGAATCTTTCACGTAAGATTGCTACATGTCAAGAATGGGTCAGAAGGAATGTGGATATCTAATCTGGGGCTTATCCAAAAGAAACTCATTTTCTTCTACTGACCATCAGCTCTCTGCTGCCTTACCCTGGATTTCCCAATCCCCAATATCAATTTCCGACTCTCTGTTCTCACCTTTACAAAAATGAAATTTTGTATTGTTTCTAGGTGGAAGCCATTATCTACTTGTGGACCGGGTATCTCAGATTCTTCAAGATCATGGCCATAATGTCACCATGCTGCTTTATGGAGGAGATTATTTAATTCCAAGTATGTTTTTTTGGTAATTATTAAATTTCTCTATCCCAGGAAAAGATAAACAATGTCTTATTGAAAAGATGGGAAAAATGTATGTGTGTGTTTTATGTTAAATGCTGGATATCTTATTAGGCTGTGTAGACCTGGCCTCCACAATGCCATATCTGCATAGTTTACCTCTGTCACTTAGTGTCATTTCATTTTAAGGAAGCCTCCATACATTATTATTGATCAATAAATTCTGAGATTTACCTAAATGGGGCAGCCTTTACTCTTTATAAGTCTGTTCAGAATGTTTATTTCTTCTTAAGTTAACTTTGGTAGTTTATGTCTTTCCAAGAATTTGTCTATATCATCTGTGTCCTAATTTATTGCATCTAAAGTTCATAGGATTCTTTTATAGTCCTTTATATTTCTGCGTGGTCATTAGTGGTGCTCCTTCTTTCATTTTTGGTTCTTGTAATTTGCATCTTTCTGTCTTGTTTGTGAATTTCCTTGATCTTTTCAAAGTACTCACTTTGGTTTCATTGCTTTCATATTGTTTTTCTATTTCCAATTTTATTAATTTCCCCCTTATCTTTATTAATTCTAACATCTGTTCATTTTAGGTTTAACACTTTCCCCAGTATCTTAAGGTGGCAGAATAGGTTATTGAATTGAGAAATTTTTTTTGAGAGCTTTTTTTTTTTTAACATAGGCATTTACAGCTTTAAATTTCCTTCTAAGTACTGCTTTTGGTGTATTCCTTAAGTTTTGGTATGTTGTATTTTCATTTTCACTTGTCTCAAGTATTTTATTATTTCCCTTGTGATTTCTTTTTAATACATTGTTTATATAAAAGGTGTTGTTTAATTTCCATGATTTATGAATTTTCTGGTTTTCCTTCTGTTGATTTCTAGCTTCAAACTGTTGTGGTCAAAAAAAGTATGTTGCATGATATCTATCTTATAAAATCTATTGAGTCTTACTTGTGGCTCACCATATGACCTCTGCTGGAAAATGTCCCGTGTACCCTTGAGAAGAATGTGTTTGCTGTTGTTATTGGGTAGAATATTCTGTATGTCTGTTGCATCTAGTGGATCAATGTGTTTAAGTCTTCTATTTCTTTGCTAATCTTCTTTCTGGTTTGTTTATCCATTATTTAGAGTGGAGTATGAAATCTCCAATGATTATTATAGAGCTATTTCTCCTTCAATTCTGTCAGTTTTTGCTTTAGACATTTTGATGGTATCTTATTAGGTGCATATATGTTTATAATTGTTATGTCTTCTTGCTATATTGAACCTTTTATTAATATATACTGTTTCTCTTTGTCTCTTGTAATATTTTTTATTTCAAATCTGTTGTGTTTGATATTTGCTTATCTGCTTCTGATTCTTTTGGTTATTACTTGCATGGAATATCTTTTTCCATCATTTCCCTTTCAGTCTATCTGTGTCATTGGATCTAAAGGGAGTTTCTTGTAGACAGAATATAGTTGGGTTGTGCTTTTCTTTGTGTGTATGTCTGTGGCCTTTTTATTTTTTTAAATACATTTCTTTTTGGAATAATTCTAGGTTTACAGGAAAACTGTAAAGATAATATGGGAAGTTCCACCACCCCACACCTTCTCCCCCCATTGTTAACTCTATTTTATTTTTAATTTTTAAAATCATTATTCTTTATTGAAGTATAGTGACACAAAACATTACATTAGTTTCAGGTGTACAACATAGTGATTTGACAACTGTATAAGTTACGCTATGCTCACCACAAGTGTATCCACGATCTGTCACCATACGAAGATATTACAGTGGGGTCATGTGTTTTTATTCATTCTGCCATTATCTGTCTTTTGATTGGAGAGTTTAATCCATGTACGTTTAATGTAATTACTAAGGAGAGACTTACTTCTGTCCTTTTAATATTTGTTTGCTCTATGCCTTATAGCTTCTTTGTCCCTCACTTTCTGTATCACTGTTTCTTTTGTGTTTAGTTGATTCCTTGCAAAACATTAAATTCTTTTCTCATTGTCTTTTGTGTATATTCTACAGCTATTTCATGTGTGTGGTTACAATGGGGATTTCATTTAACCTTCTAAATCTGTGACATCCGGATTTTAATTTATGCCAGCCATGCTGCTCCTTTATGCCTTCAACCCTAACCTTTTTGGTTAGTTGATGTCACAAAATTACATTTTTATACATTGTGTGCCCCCAAACATAATCTGTCATTAATTTAAATGTACTAGTATCTTAAATTATGTAGAAAATTTGAATGAAGTTACAGGCAAAGTCCAAATAATGTGGTAGTTTTTAAACTAATAATTTTTTTAATGTACTAGTCTCTTAAATCATGTAGAAAATAAAAAAGTAGTTATAAGCCATTGTTACAATAACAGTAGCTTTTACAACTGCCCATTCATTTACCTTTTTAAAGTCTTTATTTCTTCATACACCTTTGAGTTACTCTCTGGTGTCCTTTCATTTTTCCCTGGAGAACCTCCTTGAGTATTCCTCCCAAGGCAGATCTAGTGGTAACAAAATCCCTTAGTTTTGTTTATCTTGGATTGTCTTAATTCTCCTTGACTTTTGATGGGCAGTTTTGCTGGATATAAGATATTTTTGTTGATTGTTCTTTTCTTTTAGGATTTTTTTAAAAAGGTGTTATTTATCTATTTATTTGAGAGAAAGAGAAGGAGAGTGTGAGTAGGGGGAGGGGCAAAGGGAGAGGAAGTGGTGGAGAATCTCAAACAGGCTCCCCACTGTGCACGGAGCCCAACACAGGTCTCAATCTCACAACCCTGAGATCATGACCTTAGCTGAAACCAAGAGTTGGATGATTAACTCACTGAGCCACCCAGGCACCCCTTCTTTTAGCATTTTGAGTATATTGGCCCACTGTCTTCTGGACTCCAATTTTTTTTTTTTTTTGCCTACAAAATTTCTTATTAGAAATCTACTGATAATATCATTGACAAACACTTGTATGTGATGAGTCACTTTTCTCTTGCTGCTTTTAATATTCTCTCTTTATCTTTCTAAATTTTGATTATGATGTGTCCTGATGTGAGTGTCTGAGTTCATTTTCCTTGGAGTTTGTTGAGCTTCCTGGATGCTTATACTCATATCTTTCATTCATTTGGGAGGTCTTCAGCCATTATTACTTAAAATGTTCTCTCTATCCCTGTCTTTCTCTCTTTTCCTTGTGAATCCACAATACTTATGTTGGTCCCTTAGGCTGTGTTCTTTTCTTCAATCTTTTCACTTTCTGTTCTTCATGCTTGATTATTTCCAATGTCTTATCTTCAGGTTCACAGATTATTTCTTCCACTTGCTCAAGTATGCCTTTGAATCCCTCTAATGAAATTTTCATTTTATTTATTGCTTTTTTCAGTTCTAGATTTTGTTTCTGGTTTCTTTTTAGATTTTCTATGCCTTTATTGACATTTCTGTTTTGCATACACTTTTTCCTTGACATTCTCCACTTCTTCCTTTAGTTCTCTGAGGACTTTTAAGCAGTTTTTAAGTCGTCATCTAGTATATCTGCCATCAGGTCTTTCTCAGGGACAGTGTTTTTCCTCTATAAACCTTAGTTTCTGTTTCTTGGGGTGTGGTAATTTTTGTTGAAAACTGACCATTTGAATCTGATAATGTGCTATTTATGGAGGTGAGACTCTCCTCCTTTCTCTAGGGTTTGCAAATTTTTATTATTAATTTTGTTCATTTTTTAAAAATTGATCTAGGCTGCCCTTGTGGTAAGGATCAATGTGAAGTGCAAACTTCAGTATTCTTAGGTCTTTTCTGAACCTTTTCCTGGGCATGAATGGACACTTTCTAATTTTTCTGGTATATGTAGTTGTTTTACAATGTCCCAGTCTTTAATGTTTCCCTCCCAAAAGGAGAAAATGAGAAAAATGAGGGGGAAAAGGGGCATCAGTCTTTTAAAACCCCTTGAAGTTCATTCAGCCAGAGAGGGATGTGGTTGCAACAATAAAGCAAAAATGTTCCTGCTGACTTCTTTGTCTGTATGTCTGTGCTCCGAAGCAGTAATCAGTGATCAGAGCTCAGATACTCGATATTTGAAGGTCATTTTTGCCCACTCAGGCTCTTGAAACTTGTGTACAAGCTGCTCTATGAACACATTTATACAGCTTTCTTCTTAGAAACTGAGGGGTAGGGGATAGGTAGTTGCTACTGTGAAAAGAGCTGAGACTGACTGAAATTATTTGCAGTTTACAGTTAAAGACTTTCCCCTGGTATTTGGAAACCATCAATTGACTGCAGAGTTCCCAAATAGTTATTTCAGACAAATTCTGCCAGTGGAATTGTTGTCTAGGTCAGGAGACAGATTCCTGGTGCTCCACCGTCTTAGCAGAAACTCCCCCACTGCCTTTTGACTTATTATTTCTTTTCAGAATTTTATGTATAGTTATATAGTTGAATATATATGTGAGTATATACATATACACATATATGTGCATGTATAATACAATTTTCATATATTTCATACAAATACAAAATTTTCAGCAGTTCCTCTCTTGAAAATAGGAAAACTCCATATACTCTCATGCTGGAAATGGAGCTGTAATAGGTGTTTGACAGCATCAGGGGTAGAAAGACCTTCCAGTGACAAGTAATTGTTCTCAGGGATTCAACTGAGGTGCCATGGCTTGTGCTTTGTGTGGGCCAGCAGCACATCCCTCCTGCGAGCTCCTGTGTGAATGTTTGTGTCCTGCATGCGTGCGCTGGACGAATCTCTGAGAAAGGAGGTTGTCCTCCATGCAGTGTCACACATGTGCTCCTGGAGAAAGTTGAAGGTGGTTAAGATCTTGCCGGCAAAGCCTGTGAGCAGGGCTGTTGAGGTAGTCCATGTGAAGCCAGTTACAAGTGATTTGTGTCCTGCCAAGATGAAGGTGAAGAGACACTGCAGCTGAGAGCTTGTGGAAATAGGAATTAAACAGAATAGGGAGAGGAGTCCAAGATGGTGGAGGAGCAGGAGACCTAAAGTTCATCTGGTCCCAGGTAATTCAGCGAGAGAGCTTCCAAACCATTCTGAATACCTATGAACACAACTGGAGAATGAAGAAAAGAATAGCAGAAACTCTATGAACAGAAAGCGACCACTTTCTGCAAGGAGGAGAAAAGATGGCAAAGGAATACGAGACCCTTTCTCAGCTGTTCCTGAGTCGAGCTGGATATCTACCAGACCATCCTGAAAACCCACAGAATCAGCCTGAGATGCAGGAAGATACACCTGGATCTCTACAAATGAACATCTCCAGCGCTGAGTATTGAGGTACGAAGCAGGGAGCTGTGAAACCGCGCACAGATATTGGAAGATAAACGGAAGGGGGAGGGAGCCTCCGTGCTTCGGCGCCAGGAAGCAGTAGAGACTTGCACTGGGGAGCTAGTGGACTTGTGGACCGGCACCCGCAAGAGAGCGGACTGAGACTGTGAGCCCAGGAACGCGTGCGACCAGTCTGAAAACCAGAGCTCTGTAGCGCTCACTGGAACCAGATTAAATCTGGGAGCTTGGGAGCGTGCACGTGTCCAAACTGAAAACCAGAACATTGGAGGGTACACTCGAACTAGACTGAAACCAGGAGCTCTGGAGTGCACACGACCAGACTAAAAACTGGCGCTCTGAAGCGTACATGAACCACACTGAAACAGGGAGCTCAGGAGCTCAGGAGTGCCCGTGGAAACTGGGGGCAGCTGGTGGTGTTAGAAGCACAAAGGACAGAGACTTGCTGGCCCTGGAAGTGAGGGCTGGGACACAGGCTGTGGGGCGCACATCCCAGGTTGCTGCAGGGTTTTTAGCAGCACTGATAGAAACAGAGTTAAAGTGCCCAAGAGAGCTCAGTGGAGAGGCAACTGCGATCTCTCTGTTCTGAGACAGAGGCTAGGATACGGCCACTGCTGCTCTGACTCTCAGAAGAGTCATAGAAAACCGCCAGGGAAAGCTGCCGGAGAACAAAAGCCCAGAAATACTGGCTCACAGTGTGCCTATCCCCATCCCCCCTCACAGGGGATGGGGCAACTCTACCCAAACAGGGCTTCCTGAATATTAGCGCAGCAGGCCCCTTGCCCAGAAGGCAGGCTGAAATATCAGGAAGCCGACATCCCTAAGGTCCCTATAAAACAAGTGCGCACTGCCTGTGTCCTGGTCAATAACTTGGGCTCTGGGCATCCCCACAAACTCTCCTCATCAGAATGATGAGAAAGAGAAATCCCCCCCAGCAAAGAAAAGATAATGAGTCTGGCCTCTGCCAGAGAACTGATAGATATAACCAAATTGTCAGAAATGGAGTTCAGAGTAACAATGGTCAAGATGATGTGTAGGCTTGAAAAAACTATTAATGAAAATATTAACGAGAATATAGAATCTCTAAGGACAGAAATGAGAGCGAATCTCGCAGAAATTAGAAATGCTATGAATCAATTGCAGTCTAAACTAGATGCTTTGACAGCCAGGGTAAATGAGGCAGAAGAACAAATTAGTGAATTGGAGGATGGGATGGTAGAAGAGAAAGTTAAAACAGAAACTTGGCTCAAAAAAACCCAATCTCAAGAATGTAGATTACGGGAGGTCACTGACTCAATGAAGCGTTCCAATGTCAGAATCATCATCGGCATCCCTGAGGGGGTGGAGAAAGAGAGAGGACTAGAAGAGATATTTGAACAAATTGTAGCTGAGAACTTCACTAATCTGGCAAAGGAAACAAACATTCGTGTCCAGGAAGCAGAGAAGACCCCTCCCAAGGTCAATGAGAACAGACCTACACCACGTCACGTCATAGTGCATTTCGCAAATATTAGATCCAAGGATACAGTATTGAAAGCGGCCGGGGGAAGAAAATCCTTATGTACAGAGGTAAAAATATCAGAATAACGTCAGACCTGTCTACAGAGACCTGGCAGGCTAGGAAGGGTTGGCAGGGTATTTTCAAAGCTCTATCTGAGAAGAATATGCAGCCAAGGATCCTTTATCCAGCAAGGCTGTCATTCAGAATTGACAGAGAGATAAGGACCTTCCAGGAACGGCAGAAACTGAAGGAATTTGTAACCACCAAACTAGCCCTACAGGAGATATTAAGGGGGGTTCTATAAAAGTAAAAAGGCCCCCAAATTGATACAGAACAGAAATTTACATCTATAGAAACAAAGACTTCACAGGCAACATGACATCGTTAAAATCATATCTCTCAATAATCACTCTCAATGTGAATGGCGTAAATGCTCCCATAAATGCCACAGGATTGCAGATTGGATAAGAAGATATGACCCATCCATTTGCTGTCTACGAGAGACTCATCTTGAACCTAAAGATACATCCAGACTGAAAGTGAAGGGATGGAAAACCATTTTTCATGCCAATGGACCTCAAAAGAAAGCTGGGGTAGCAATTCTCATATCAGACAGATTAGATTTTAAACTAAAGACTGTAGTTGGAGATACAGAAGGACACTATATTATTCTTAAAGGATGTATCCAAGAAGTGGATATGACAATTATAAATGTCTATGCCCCCAACAGGGGAGCAGCTAGATACACAAACCAACTCTTAATCAGAATAAAGAGACGTATAGTTAATAATACATTAATAGTAGGGGACTTCAACATTCCACTCTCAGCAATAGACAGATCACCTAAGCAGAAAATCAACAAAGAAATAAGAGCTTTGAATGACATACTGGAACAGATGGAACTCATAGATTTATATAGAACACTACACCCCAGAACAACAGAATACTCATTCTTTTTGAATGCACATGGAACTTTCTCCAGAATAGACCATATACTGGGTCACAAAACAGGTCTTAACCGATACCAAAAGACTGAGATTATTCCCTGCATATTCTCAGACCACAATGCTTTGAAACTGGAACTCAATCACAAGGAAAAATTTGGAAGAAACTCAAACACTTGGAAACTAAGAACCATCCTGCTCAAAAATGATTGGGTAAACCAGGAAATTAAAAATCAGTTTAAACATATTCTGGAGACCAATGAGAATGAAAACAAATCGGTCCAAAACCTGTGGGACACTGCAAAGGCGGTCCTAAGGGGAAAATACATAGCCATCCAAGCCTCACTCGAGAGAACAAAAAAATCTAAAATGCAGTTTTTACATTCTCACCTCAAGAAGCTGAAGCTGGAACAGAAGAATAGGCCTAACCCATGCACGAGAAGGCAGGTGATCAAGATTAGAGCAGAGATCAATGAAGGAGCACAGTAGAGCAGATCAACAGAACAAGAAGCTGGTTCTTTGAAAGAATAAATAAGATCAATAAGCCACTGGCAAGACATATTCAAAAGAATAGAGAAAGGACCCAAATTAATAAAATTATGAATGAAAGGGGAGAGGTCACAACCAACACCAAAGAAATAGGAAGGATCATTAGAAACTTTTATCAACAGCTTTATGCCAATAAATTAAACAACCCGGAAGAAATGGATGCCTTCCTGGAAACCTATAAACTACCAAGACTGAAACAGGAAGAAATTGATTATTTAAACAGACCAATTAATTATGCAGAGATTGAAGCAGTGATCAAAAACCTCCCCAAAAACAAGAGTTCAGGGCCTGACGGATTCCCCAGGGAATTCTACCAAACATTCAAAGAAGAAAAATACCTATTCTCCTGAAGCTTTTTCAAAGAATAGAAACAGAAGGAAAACTACCAAACTCATTCTATGAGGCCAGTATTACCTTGATCCCCAAACCAGGCAAAGACCCCATCAAAAAGGATAATTACAGACTGATTTCCCTGATGAGTATGGACACCAAAAATCTCAACAAGATCCTAGCTAATAGGATCCAAAAGTACATTAAAAGGATTATCCATCAAGAGCAAGTGGGATTCACCCTGGAATGCAAGGGTGGCTCCACATTTGCAAATCGATCAGTGTGATAGATCATATCAACAAGAAAAGAGCCAAGAACCATATGATCCTCTCAATTGATGCAGAAAAAGCATTTGACAAAATACAGCATCCTTTCCTGATTAAAACCCTTCAGAGTGTAGGGATAGAGGGTACTTTCCTCAATTTCATAAAAACCATCTATGAAAAGCCTACAGCGAATATCATTCTCAATGGGGAAAAGCTGAAAGCCTTTCCCTTAAGATCAGGAACACGACAAGGATGCCCACTCTCGCCATTATTATTCATCACAGTACTAGAAGTCCTTGCAACAGCAATCAGACAACAAAAAGGGATAAAAGGCATCCAAATTGGCAAAGAAAAAGTCAAACTGTCTCTCTTCGCAGATGACATGATACTCTATATAGAAAACCCAAAAGACTCCACCCCCAAACTTCCAGAACTTATAGAACAATTCAGTGATGTGGCAGGATACAAAATCAATGCTCAGAAATCAGTTGCATTTCTATACACGAACAATGAGACTCAAGAAAGAGAAATTAGGGAATCCATTCCATTTACAATAGCACCAAAAATCGTACGTTATCTCGGAATTAACTTAAGCAGAGACGTAAAGGATCTATATTCTAGAAACTACAAATCACTCTTGAAAGACATTGAAGAAGGCACAAAAAGATGGAAAAATATTCCATGCTCATGGATCGGAAGAACAAACATAGTTAAAATGTCTGTGCGACCCAGAGCAATCTACACTTTCAGTGCCATCCCGATCAAAATACCAATGACATTTTTCATAGAACTGGAAAAAACAGCCCTTAATTTTGTGTGGAACCAGAAAAGACCCCAAATCTCCAAGAAATTCTTGAAAAGGAAAAACAAAGCTGGGGACATCACATTGCCGGACTTCAAGCTATACTACAAAGCTGTGATGACTAAGACAGCATGGTACTGGCACAAAAACAGACACATAGACCAATGGAACAGAATAGAGAACCCAGAAATGGACGCTTGGCTCTTTGGGCAACTAATCTTTGACAAGGCAGGAAAAAACAACTGGTGGAAAAAATACAGTCTCTTCAATAAATAGTGCTGGGAAAATTGGACAGCTATATGCAAAAGAATGAAACTTGACCACTCTCTCACACCATACACAAAGATAAACTCCAAATGGTTGAAAGACCTCGATGTGAGACAGGAATCCATCAAAATCCTAGAGGAGAACATAGGCTGCAACCTCTTTGACATCGGCCACAGCAACTTTTTTTTCATGACACATCTCCAAAGGCAAGAGGAACAAAAGAACAAATGAACTTGTGGGACTTCATCAAGATCAAAACTTCTGCACAGCCAAGGAAACAGTCAAAAGAACTAAGAGGCAACCCATGGAATGGGAGAAGATATTTGCAAATGACACTACAGATAAAAGACTGGTATCCAAGATCTACAAAGAACTTCTCAAACTCAATACACGTGAAACAAATAATCAAATCAAAAAATGGGCAGAAGATATGAACAGACACTTTTCCAATGAAGACGTACAAATGGCTAACAGACACATGAAAAAATGTTCAAAATCATTAGCCTTCAGGGAAATTCAAATCAAAACCACCTTGAGATACCACCTTATACCATTTAGAATGGCAAAAATGGACAAGGCCGGAAACAACAAATGTTGGAGAGGATGTGGAGAAAGGGGATCCCTCTTACACTGTTGGTGGGAATGCAAGTTGGTACAGCCACTTTGGAAAACAGTGTGGAGGTCCCTTAAAAAGTTAAAAATTGAGCTACCCTATGATCCAGCCATTGCACTACCGGGTATTTACCCCGAAGATACAGACGTAGTGAAGAGAAGGGCCATATGCACCCCAATGTTCATAGCAGCATTGTCCACAATAGCTAAATCATGGAAAGAGCCGAGATGCCCTTCAACAGATGACTGGATTAAGAAGATGTGGTCCATATATACAATGGAATATTACTCAGCCATCAGAAAGAACGATTGCACAACATTTGCAGCAACATGGATGGGACTGGAGGAGATTATTCTAAGTGAAATAAGTCAAGCAGAGAAAGACAATTATCATATGGTTTCACTCATTTATGGAATATAAGAAATAGGAAGATCGGTGGGAGAAGGAAGGGAAGAATGAAGGGGGGGGTAAACAGAAGGGGGAATGAACCATGATAGACTGTGGACTCTGGGAAACAAACTGAGGGCTTCAGAGGGGAGGGGGGTGGGGGATTGGGATAGGCTGGTGATGGGTATTAAGGAGGGCACATATTGCATGGTGCACTGGGTGTTATATGCAAGTAATGAATCATGGAACATTGCATCAAGAACTGGGGATGTACTGTATGGTGACTAATATAACAAAATAAATATTATTAAAAATAAAAAAATTAAAAAAAAGGAATTGAACAGCATATATTACCTAATCTATGCTTGCAAAGTGTCTATTAGTAGTTAGATACAATCAGTAATTTCAGTAATATTAGAAATGGCAGCCCTAATATGTAGACATTGGCAGTGAAGTTACAGTAGTCCACTGAGAGGCACCATTCATTCAGGTTTAAGAATAGTCTAAATTAGGCTATTAAATGGAGAACCAGTGAGGATAATCACTCCTTTGTTAATAGATGCTTTTTAATGGGATTTAATCCTTGAAGGCACTCTATTAAGTCATATTTGATTGTATTAACAGTTTTAATATATTTGGCAGATCCAATGAGTCCCTTTTTGTCATGCTGTTAGTGCTAAGACCTTAATTTTATTTTATGACTTGTTACATAAAAGCAACCATAGCCGCTATGAAATAACTTAACCAATGGGTCTTACGACTATGAGTTATTTAATACCGGTAGTTAAGACAGGGCCTGAACAATTGTCCTCTATCTAATGTTTTGTAACTCCTAAGAGTACAGATATACTTTGATAAATTTGGTGAGCTCTTATGATATATCTGTTATTTCCCCCCAATATTAACCAAGACGATTAAGGTTTGTCTTTGGTCATCTTATCCAATGTTTAAAGTAATTTGGAACCTCTGATGTAAAGTCACAATCTGTGTCATTTCTCTGTAATAATTTTTTTTAAGTAATGTTAGATTCCACATATGTCAAAACTAAGAACTCTGTTTTAATTTCTTTCCTGACTCTCTCACCCTGCAATTTCCCATTTTTTACCATTCCTTTGTTGTTATTACATATACTCTGGGGAGGGTGTTCCTTCTAACATGCTTGTATTTACATGTTTCTTCCTCAGAATGTCCCATCAAGGCTAGGGGCCTCCCTAGTGGTGATTTTGAGAGACCTGAGATTGAGTTTGAATGACCTCTTTGCATTAAATCCATGGGGGTATCATCAGTGTTTTTTCCCATTACTGTGTTAATCAAGGTTTTCTTTTAGCTACAGAGATATAATCAGCAGCAGTAGCAAAGGAATTTTCTGGGTTTCTAGTGCACCTTCTACTTTTGTGGGTGTGAATCTCATCATATGACATAGTGACTACCCTTCTTCAACCATTCTTGTAAACTGGAATCAGTCTTACCCAGAGCACTGTTTATAATGGGGGCAGTCCTTGAGATACACAATTATTGGTCACAGGGTTCTCCCTAGCCTTGTATCAATCAGGGCACATGCTGGGATTCAGAAGCACAATCCAAGCTGACACAGAAAACAGGTTTGTGTGAGACACATGGCCCAGGGCCACTGAAAACCTAAACCCATACTTTTGTCTCTAAATGCTAATTATGGAAGCTTCTAAGTAGGGTGGAGGTGAGGATTCTCTTACTTGGGTCCCTGGCTTGCTTGGCTTGAAACTCTTGCTCACAGAAGAGAGGGCATGTTGAAGCTTTCTTCTGTTTGCCAAGATATGTCACAGAATGTTAAGGGGGAGATGGAGCTTGAAAGTTGTCATCAGTCCAACTTCAAAAATGGTGTCAGACTCTTTTAACACATGGGTTATGGGGGAAATGCCAGGATGTGAAGTAGGGCTGCAGAGGACTACTATTTTTAACTTAGCTTTTGGCATATTTTTGGCAGAATGAAAACCTTCGCATGTATCTCTTTTAAGTAATAAAAATGATTTTTTTTTTTCTAAGAGACAAAGGACTGGGGAACTGGGATAAAATAAGAACTGTATTTAAATATGAAGTGTACTGCTTACTATATGTGCAAACCTGACAAATTATCTGACACTCCATTTATCTTTGTTTTCTCACTTGTAAAATGAAAAATATCTATGCCTTTACCTGAAGGCTTTAAATTGAAAGAAGTAATTTAGTTATTATAAGGTTCTCAGTAAATATTATCAGATCTTATGATTGAAGAAATGAAAAAGCGAGCAAAAAAAAAACCCTCTAAAAGCAAACATTCAAATATATATAAAATTTTTAGAATAAAAGCTATTGTCTTCATGCTAATATTAATCTGGGTTTTATGACATAATTACATATTTTTTTATTGGTGTTTTAAATTTGTTTTATTTAGAAAAGAAGGAAAATTCATACCAAGTTATCAGTTGGCTTCTACCTGAGGAACATGAAAAAGAATTAAAGAAATATTTTGACTTCTATATGACAGAAGTTTTGCATGGCAGGTAATTTCTTTTATTTTCTGAATGAAAGACGATTTTAGTGACAAATAAATGGTTGGATGCATGGATACCTGGAGTGAGTTTAAGAAAAGTAGATGGGTGGTTGGATGAGGGCATGGATGGGGAGACCAGTGATGGGGGGCAGTGGTAGGACGGAGTAGATCAGTTTTGTACTCCCAGTCTTTCAGTCTGTCTACTTTGGCTCTTCCGGTAAAAGCCTGAAAGTATTTCTGTATAGCACGGGGGGATTGTCTCTTCTGGATCTTCGTGGCAACGCTTCACCCACAGTGCTTGCATATATACTCTCTGCAACGCAGAGGGCAGGATAAGCAACATAATTTCTCATTGTTGGTAAGCATACCAGAGCCCCCACTTTATACTTACTTTTCCTCTCTTCTCATCACATAAATTCAAGAATGGAAAAATATAGGGGCACATGGGTGGCTCAGTTGGTTAAGTGTCTGCCTTTGGCTTCGGTCATGATCCCACGGTCCTGGGATCCAGTCCTGCATTGGGCTCCCTGCTCAGCGGGGAGCCTGCTTCTCCCTCTCCTCCCTGCTTGTGCTCTCTCTCGCTATCTCTGTCTCTCTCTTTCAAATAAATAAATACAATCTAAAAAAAAAAAAGGAATGGAAAAATGTTTATGAACATTGATTTTTCATATCTTGAGCCACTGTCTTTTTAACTCATTTAAAAACCCAAATGCCTTGATGATACAGTGTGAGATTAGCCTGAAAGTTTTTGTTGTTACCTGGGATGTACTGAACGATCTTCATCTTTGGCATAAGAAGGAAAAGACACATATTCGTGCCTTGCTTGGTTAATTATAGTGGCCTAACTCCACCTCCTTTTTTTCCTTAAAAATTTTATTCAGTCATCAAGGTGGTCTTAAAATCTGGCTTTTTCCATAAAGCTTTTCTCCTTACCTAAACTAGAAGACCAAATTCTCTTGTCTATGATATCTTATTTAAAATGCTCATTTTAAACTTTGTCTATATAATCTTGTGTTGTTATTCATAATTTTTTTAAGTGTATGTCTTGACTCTTCTCCCCCACTTTATTTCTTTGAAGTCTGGTTGTACACACATGTTAAATATGGTGCAATATGGTGAGAACAGTACCTTCCTGTATTTTGTTCCATTTATTAACTTAATTTCCAATATTATTAATGCTCTACTTTTGAGGAATTTGTACTTCATATCTTGAATTTATCCACAATATGTAGCAGTCATTCATTATGTAAAATCATTTAAAAATATAATGGAGGATCATTTCAGCTAATCATCTGTTGTCACTTCAAGTCCATTCTAAAGTGCACGTGGGCATCTGCATATTGCTAGCAAGTTCTCACCTGTGGGCCTTTTTTAGGTGGGCTGACATGGTGCAGTGTTGTATAGGTTAGAGGTTTGCTGGACCATTGATTCTCTCAGTCCTTCATTCAAGTAGGAGGCCCATGGGTCACCAAAGCACCTGTAACCTCTGGTCAGGAGCGTTCTCATCTATTGCCCATATGTTGTGTGAAAAGGGTCATTTTCCTTGCAGGCACTAGTGGGAAAATATTGAAGGAGAATAGTGCCATAGACAGCGTCTTAAATAGGTATCAGTAAAATGCTAGTGTTAGTTCTTTGAATACTCTAGGAAGCATGAAATGGAAAGGTTAATAAGAAGCTTTAAACAGACTTTTATTTTTGTTTGTTTTAACAACCCTCATAGGCTAGAAAAATGTAAATCTCATATTCAGCTTAGAATTTGGCTTCTAATTTTTACCATCAGAAAGTTCCTTGTATGAAGCAATCTGTCAAATGTAGACTATACAAAATTTAAAGAAAAAAACAGGGCTATATTATCAATATTGGTGGACTCTGCTACCAAGTTACTTCCACAGGTAGGCTGGGAAAGAAGACAGTCACTCATTAAAAGTCAGTATACAGAAAAAAGTTAAAGAGAGCATCATAGAATGTGTCAAGTAGACAAGGGCCTATGAGGTCTGCTACAGTCAGAGATGGCTTGCAAAGTGGAGGGCTCTTGAATTGGCATGGATGGTGGGTGGATATGATTAGGTGCACAAAGGGGAGGGGAGGAGGTGAGAACATTTTAGGAAGCAGAAACACCCAGAGCAGAGTGCCCAGAGGGGAGTTATTCGTTGGACGCTGGTATAGGTGGGCTGCTGCCAGATATGGTTTTACTTACCTGGGGTATTTTCTTTGTAGCCCAAGACTCCATTATGTACTGTGAAATTAACACCTCCAATGATTGTTTGCCCTTACTTTTTTTTTTTTTTCCAGAGAAGCATTTGACAACTTTGTAAAGTTAATGGAACAATTGGGGATTCAGTGCAGTGATTTGCTGAGGAGAAGTGATATCATGGATTCTTTAAAAAATGAGAAATTTGACTTGGTATTTGTTGAAGCATTTGACTTCTGTTCTTTCCTGGTTGCTGAGAAGCTTAGGAAGCAGTTTGTGTCAATTCTTCCCACTCCCTTTGGCAGTGTGGACCTTGGGTTACCAAACCCTGTGTCTTATGTTCCAGTATTCCATTCTTTGCTAACTGACCACATGGACTTCTGGGGCAGAGTGAAGAATTTTCTGATGTTCTTTGATTTCTCCATGAAGCAATGGCGAATCCAGTCTACATTTGACAACACCATCAAGGAACATTTCCCAGAAGATTCTAGGCCGGTTTTGTCTCATCTTCTAAAGAAAGCAGAGCTGTGGTTTGTTAACTCTGACTTTGCCCTTGAGTTTGCTCGGCCCCTGCTTCCCAACACTGTGTATGTTGGAGGCTTACTGGCCAGACCTGTTAAACCAATACCACAAGTAAGTAAAACCTTAAGTGTCAATATGGACTTCATGCAGAGCTCTTCAGTGCAGAATTGGGGGCTCCCCGGCTAGTGGGAACTGGGATTGAAGTAGGGGTGAGACAAACAAAACACCTGGAATATACATTTTTATTTTATTTTAAATTTACTATTCTATTTTATTCTATTCTATTTAAAATTTTATTTTGTTTTCATGAAAACACTTAATATGAGATCTACCCTCTTAAGTTTTTGCAAGTACAATATGAATTATTGACTGTAGGTACCATGTTGTGCCTCAGATCTCTATATCTTACTCATCTCACTTAACTTTACAACTCTTTCTCTCCATGGAATAGTAACTACTTGTTATCCCCTTCCCCCAACTGCTGGAAACCAACTCCCACTTCTGATTCTATGACCTTGATTATTTTAGATGCTTCATATAAGTGAAATCCTGCAACATTTGCTTTTCTGTGACTGGCTTATGTCACTTAGCATAATGTCCTCGGTTCATTCTTGTTTTCACATATTGCAAAATTTCCTTCTTTTTAAAATCTAAATAGTATTGCATTGTGTATATACACACACACACATTGTATATATAGTATATATATGCACTATATATACACACACCATATATATAGTATATATAGTATTTATACACATATGTATGTATAGTATATACATAATACAATATATATACACAATATATACAATATATATATACACCATATATATACACAATAAAAATATATATACAATACAATATATACAACAAATACAATATATGTACAATATATACAATACTATACACACACACACACACACACACCCAATGCAATACTATTTAGCCTTTAAAAAGAAGGAAATATATGAAAACATGAATGAACCCTGAGGACATTATATATATGGTGTATGTATATATATATATATATATATATATATATATATATATATATGGGGTGTATATATATTTTGTATATGGTGAGTATATATATATTGTATATGGTGTGTTGTGTGTGTGTGTTATATATGTATACACTGTATTTTCTTTAACCTTTCATCTTTTGATGGACATTTTGCTTTTTCAACATCGTGGCTATTTTGAATAGTGCTTCAGTGAACATGGGAATACATATATCTTTCTGAGCCTTTGATTTTCATTCTCATGTGTATATACACAGAAATGGAATTGCTGGGTCATATGCTGGTTCTATGTTTTTGGCCAGGGAGGGGTGGGGGGGAATCTCTGTATTGTTTTCCATAGTGGCTGCAGCATTTTGCATTCCTAACAACAGTATGTAAGGATTGCAATTGCTCCACATCCTCAACATTTGTCTTCTATTTTTTAATAATAACCATACTGACAGGTGTGAAGTGATACCTCATTGTGGTTTTGATTTGCATTTTCCTGATGACTAGTGTTGCTGAGCATTTTTTCATATTGTTTGCCATTTGTATGTTGTCTTTGGCTAAATGTCTATTCAAGTCCTTAGCCTATTTTTTAATGGGGTTATAAGATTTTTTTTTTTTTGCTCTTGAGTTGTAGGCTTTTTCAATACATTTTGGAGATTAATGAGATTAATCTCTTATCCGGAATATGATTTGCCTATATTTTCCTTTTGTAAATTGTCTCTTTACTCTGTTAATTGTTTCTTATGCTGTGCAGAAACTTGTGTTTGTTTGTTTTTTTAATTTATTTTGTTTCTGTTGCCTGTGCATTGGGTGTTTTATCAGTGAAATCATTGCCAAGATCAATATCAGGAAGTTTTTGCCCTGTTTTCTTCTATGAGCTTCTCAGTTTCAGGTCTAATATTTAAATCTGTAATCCATTTTGTGTTTTTGTATGGTGTAAGGTGAGGATCCAGTTTTATTCTTGTTCATGTGGATATCCACATGCTGGGGGTCGGGATTCCGGTGAGAGGGTGTTTTCATAACTATCCTCTGGCTTTGGTGAGACTGATAACACATTTTGCTGGGGTGAAGTACCCTTTCATTTAGTTTCTGGATTTCTTACAAGGGGAATTGGACCACGAAATGTTGCCAAATTGGCATGTTTTGGGGGGAAGGAGTGTCCAGAGCTTCCTGCTCTGCCGTCTTGCTGACCGCAGGGCCCACTTTTAAGGAAGCCCTTCCTGTAAGGGTCGTGGAAGTACTGTTAGGTCCTACATGACCCTGTTACTGATAATCTCCTTGAAGAACAACCCTAAGCTCTTCCTATGCCTTACTCTAGTCCTAGACGTGTAGGTAAAAATGCTTCAGATTGTTGATATTTTAATTTTCATTTTTTATGATCACATGTACAATAATTATGAAGTGAGAGGCTACCACATGAAAGAATATTTAAGGAGATTGGTTATCTGTGATGAAACATATAAAAAAAAGAGACATAGTATAATGAGGCACTGGGTGCCCCTGACAGCAAGACCTGCAGGCATCATCTCCAATGGTTCCTTCCTGTACAGCCGCCATTCCTGACTCAGCCTAGATTTTCTGATTTGATTGCCTGGGATTGGGTGTAGGTATTGTAAGTTTTAAATGCTACTCGGGTGGTCTGAATGCAGAGCCTGAATTCAGAACCACTGCTCTAGAAGTTATCAAAGTGAAGTAGAGCTGAGATTAGTCGCTGCCTGTTGCCTGAAGGTACTGGGTTGCTATTGTATGGAAGTCATCCCATATATTGCATATCATGCCACCGTGAGGGAATGGTGATGGTCTCCAATTTTATAAATGAGACGGCAGACGTTCAGGTGATGTACATACTATTCCCAGTACCATTCAGCTCAGAGCAGCAAAAGCCTAGGTCTGGACTGGGCTTTCTAGGCACCAAAGTCTCTACCCTTTCACTACTGACCTTGCATTGAGTAAACAGAAAAAGCTGGGGAATGATTCATGGGCAAAATGGACTTTGGTTCATGGTGGCATTTTTAAAGAAATGGAACTGGGGAGGAAGACACAGGTTGAGAGAACAGGAGGTCCAATGGGTGGAGGTATCAGTGAGATGGCCATGAGGCTGGGTTCCCTTGGTGACACTAGAGGGATTAGAATAGTGGAAGCTTCAATTGCACAAATAAGACTAGGCCAAAACACAGGTCTTACCTGACATGATGGTGGGTCAGGTCTTGGAACCGAGACGGAGTTATTAAGGAGGAGAATAATGGAAGTTAAGGTGTGTAATTTGTCAGATAACAGATGCTCATACAATTTTTCTTCTCTCATTTCCCAATTTTTTTTTATTGTGACCAAATATACATAGTATAAAATTTACCACTTTAACCATAGTGAAGGATACAGTTCAGGGGCATTAAGAACTTCCACACTACTGTGCAACCATTACTGCATCCATCTCCAGAACATTTTCCTCTTCCCAAACTGAAACTTCATATCCATTCAACAGTGACTCCTCGTTTCCTCTCTGCCTCCAGACCCTGGCAACCACTATTCTCCTTTTGTCTGTATGAATTTGACTACACTAGCTACCTTTTTATAGGTGGAATCATACAATATTTATTCTTCTGTGAGGGCTTAGTTCACTTTGCATAATGTCTTCAATATTCAACCATGTTTTATCATGTGTCTGAATTTCTTTCCTTTTTAGGTTGAGTAGTATTTCATTGTATGTATATACCACATTTATTTAGCTATTCATCTGTTCATGGATACTTGGGCTACTTCTCATTTTGGCTGTTGTGAATCATGCTGCTATGTTCATGAACAGTAGTGTATAAATATTTGTCTGAGTCCCTGCTTTTAATTCTTTTGGGAATATACTGAGAAATGGAATTTCTGGGTCATACAGTTGTATATTTAATTTTTTGAGGAACTGCCATACAGTCCTTTAGAGTGGCTGTCCCAGTTTACATTTCTACCAACAATGCATAAGAGTTCCAACTTTTCTGTATCTTCATAAACACTGGTCATTTTCTGTTTGTATGTGTGTATTTTAATTTTGTTCTTAGCCCTCCTAATGGGTGGGAAGTGGTGTCTCATTATGGCTAGATCAGGATTTCCCTGATTAGTGATGTTTACCATTTCATAAGCTTATTGGACATTTATATATCTTCTTTGGAGAAATATCTGTTTAAATCTTTGCCCATTTTTGAATCATGTTGGTTTTTTGGGTAGAGCAGTTCTTTATACAATCTGGCTATCAATTCCTTACCAGGTATATGACTTGCAAATATTTCTCCCATTCCCTGGGTTGCCCTTTTCACTATGTTGATAGTGTCTTCTGATTCACAGTTTTTCTTTTTGGTGAAATCCAGTTTAACTATTTTTTATTTTGTTGCCTGTGGTGTTGGTGTCTTATACCGAGAAATCACTGCCAAATATAATGACAAGAAGATTTCTCCTTCTCTTTTCTTCCAAGAGTTTTATACTATTAGCTCATATCTTTAGATATTCAGTCTATTTTAAGTTGGTTTAGTATATGGTATAATGTAATCATTCAACTTCAGTCTTTTGCATGTGGATATCCAGTTTTCCAATGCCATTTGCTGAAAAGACTGCTTTTTACCTAATGAGTGGCCTGACACCTTTGTCAAAAGTTATTTGACCAAATGTACGTGGGAATATTTCTGGACTTTCTCTTTTATTTCGTTGATCTATACATCTGTCTTTTGCCATAGCACACTATTTTGATTATTATAGCTTTGTAGTAATTTTTGACATCAGAAAATGTGAGACCTCCAACCCTGTTCTTTTTTTCCACACTGTTTCGGGTACTCAAGTTTTTGAAATTCCATATCAAGTTTAGGATAGCTTTTTATTTCTGCCAAAAGAAAATGTTGTTCACTATTGATAGAGATCACATGGTATCTATGGATCACCTTGGGAAGTACTGACTTCTTTAAAGTATTAAGTCTTCTTTTTTTTTTTTTTTTAAAGATTTTATTTATTTATTTGACAGAGATAGAGACAGCCAGTGAGAGAGGGAACACAAGCAGGGGGAGTGGGAGAGGAAGAAGCAGGCTCATAGTGGAGGAGCCTGATGTGGGGCTCGATCCCATAACGCCGGGATCACACCCTGAGCCGAAGGCAGACGCTTAACTGCTGTGCCACCCAGGCGCCCCTAAAGTATTAAGTCTTCTAATCCATGAAGCCTGGATTTCTTTTTCCATTTCTTTTTGCCTTTCTTAATTTCCTTCAGCAATGTCTTATAGTTTTCAATGTAAAATCTTTCCCCTCCTTAGTTACGTGTATTCCTAAGTGTATTTTTATTTTTTTGATTTATTGTAAATGGAATTGTTTTCTGATCTCCTTCTTGAAATGTTTATTATTAATGTATAGTAATGCAACTAATATTTTGAGCTGATTTTGTTTCTTGCTTCTTTTCTAAATTTGTTTATTAGTTCTGACAGGTTTATTGGTGTATGAGGAATCTTAGAGCTGTCTACATATAATATCTTGTCATGTGCCATAAGTTCTTGAAGCAATCTTTCTGCTATTTCCCCTTTCTCCTCTCCTGTGACCTCCATAATGCATATAATAATCCACATGATGGGGTCCTACAAGTCCCTTACACTCTATTCACTTTTTTGGTCCTTTCTCCTTTTTGTTCCTTAGACCTGATATTTTAGATGACCTGTCTTCAAGTGTACGAAGCCTTTCTCCTGTCTGTTTGGGTCTGCATTGATTTAGTGAATTTTTCAATTCAGTTATTGTAATTTTTTGTTTTGATTTTGGTTGTTCATTTTGAAAAGTAATTTCTGTCAGTTTGTTCATATTTTGTCTTCCAGATTTCCTTTAGTTCTTTTCCCATATTTTTCTTTAGCTCTTTGCTCATATTTAGTCAATTTTAAAGACTTTGTTTAGTAAATCCAATGTCTGTTTCTTCAAAGAGAGTTTCTGGAGATTGATTTTGTCCCTTTATATGACACATTTTGGCTTTTTATTCTTTTTTTAATTCTTTTTTTTTTTTTTTTTTTGGTATGCCTGTGATCTTTTCTAGAAAGTTTTGGGCATTTGTAAGAATCAGTCACCTCTACTTGTATTTGCAGGCTGCCGTAGAACACCTTCACTAATTAGTGGGGAATGTTTTAATACTTTGGATCAGCCAGAGAAGACAACTTAGTCTTACGTATTTTCTAAGCATTTTTCTTGTCTAGACCTTTTGTAAGCTTTTAGTCACCTGATTCTTCCTGTACGCTTGGCTAATTTTAATGTCTTAAATTCCCAGAGTCCCAGGTTCTGCTCCAAGCCCTAGATGTTCCATTGTATTTTATTCCCATAATTTCTTGCTCCCAAGATTCAAAAAGTTCTGTAGTCTCCCTGAAGGTTTTACATGGCATGGTGCCCTCTACTGTCTTTCAAGACTCCCACCAGCCTGATACCTGAACTATACTGCCATTTCAGCCAGAGCTCCGAGTCTGGTGAGACCTAAACTTGTTACTTGGGAAGCTACAGAGCAGTTACAATGTTGCAAATTGTTTCAGTTCTACTCCTGCTGCTGAAGTCAGGGCCAGCACTGCTGCCTCTGGCTCCTGGCATGCCACTCCAGGAAGACTGTGGGGCAAGAAGGAGTAAAAATGCCATGGAAATTCTCACCATTCTGAGTGTGTCTGTTTGTTTGTTTTGTTTTGTTTTCTTTTTTTTTAAGATTTTATTTATTTATTTGACAGAGACAGCCAGCGAGAGAGGGAGCACAGCAGGGGGAGTGGGAGAGGAAGAAGCAGGCTCCCAGCGGAGGAGCCCGATGTGGGACTTGATCCCGGAACGCCGGGATCACGCCCTGAGCCGAAGGCAGACGCTTAACGACTGCGCTACCCAGGCGCCCCATTTGTTTGTTTTCTTGAATGGCATCTGTTTGGTTTCTGTATATCAGTGACTATTTTCCCAAGTCCTTTAAAATTATTGGAGTCAGTCTTTAGCTTTTTTGGTCCTTTTATTTTTTCTGTGAGGGACTGGGAGTATGTAGCTTCTTATGACATCATGTTCTGCCCTTGCCAATTTTAAATTATAGATTTACACTGATCTTATAAATGTCAAATGATAAGAAAGCTGATTCTAGTGGTCCTTTGGGATGGTAATTCTTAGTGTAATGCTGGATGGAGATAAGTAGGGCCAGAATGGCACAGGGTGGTAAGGGGCTGGCAGCTGGGGATAGCCAGCAAATGCAGAGAAAGGAAGAAACAAATGTTTTGCAGAATTGACATAAACATATTGAACTAATTTTTAGGGTATTAGATCATGAACTTCTTTAAGAATCATCTGGGGGTGGCTACATACTAACTAATATCAGACAAAATAGACTGATGTCAAAACTCTTACAGTATACAAAGGATACAAAATCAATCAGCATAATACAACACATTAATAGAATCAAGGGGATAAAAAAGCACATCATACCAAGGGATGCAGAAAAGACATTTGACAAAACTAACACTCTTTCATGATAAAAACACTCACAAAACCAGGAGTAGAAAGCTACTTTTCGAACATGATAAAGAGTATTTATGGAACAGAGCTAACATCATACTCTTTATGATAGACTGAAATCGTGCTGCCTAAGATCAGGAGTCTAAGATGCCCACTTACATCACTGCTGTTCAAATATGCCCTAGACAGAGCAAGTACACAAGAAAAAGAAATAAAAGGCATCCAAATTGGAGTGGTCAATGTGGAAATATTTTGATTTTTGTAGACATAATCCTATATATAGAAAATCCCAAAGAATTCACACACCTCCCGCTAGATCTAATGAATGAATCCAGCAAAGTTGCAGGGAAAAATATCAATATGCAAATATGAGTTGTATTTCCATACACTGCCTATAAATATTTTGAAAATGAAATTAAGTAAATTATTCTATTTACAACAGCATCCAATTAAACTGAGGAGGTGAAAGACATGGGCACCACAAATTTGCTGAAAGAAATTCAGAAAGACCTAAATAAATAGAAAGACATCTCCAGACCATGGATTGTGAGACTTAATATTGTTAGGAGAGCAATACTACTCAACGTGATCTACAGATTTTATCTGATCCTTATCAACATTTGAATGGTCTTATTATTATTATTTGCAGAAATGGAGAAGCCAATCTTCAAATTCACATGGAAATGTAAGAGACCCTGAATAACAAAAACGTTATGAAAAAGAACAGAGTTGGGTGACTCATACAACTGTGACCAATTCATTTTTGATGAGGGTGCCAAGAGCAATCAATGGAGAGAATAATCTTTTCAGGAAATGGTACTGGGGCCACTGGGCATTCATTCACATGAAAGAGAATGCAGTTTGAACCTTCCTCACACTACATACTAAAATTAACTCAAAATGGATCAATGGCTTAAATAAAGAGCTAAAAGCCAAAAAATTCTTGGAAGAAAAGAAAGGGGTAAATTTCATGGACTTGAATTTGGCAATGAATTTGTAGACGTGACACCAAAAGCATGAGTAATAAAGGAAAAACACAGATAAATAGGACTTCATCAAGATTGAAAACTTCTCTATAACGAAGAACACGTAAATAGAAAATGAAAGAACAATTTATCAGGTACAAGGTAAATATGTCCCCTCCCTCTGCTTTTCAGCCTCATATTGGAGGTCCTAGTAATTTAGTAAGACAACACAAGGCATAAAAGGAATGTAGATTAGGAGGAAAGAGAAAGAACTGTTTTTGTTCATGGCTGACATGATGGTCCATTTCAAAACTCTGAAAAAGTCAAGAAACAGATTCCTGGAACTAATAGTCAATTATAGCAATATCAAAAGGATACAAGTTCAATATAAAAAAAATCCATCCTCTTTCTTATATATCAGCAGTGAACAGGAGGAATGTGAAATTTAAAACACTATACCATTTACATTAGCACCACCAAATATGAAATCTTGGGAATAAATCTAACAAAATATGTATCAGATTTATAAGAGGAAAACTACAAAACACTGATGAAAGAAATCAAAGAACTGAAGAGTGGAGAGAAAGTCTATGTTCATGGATAGGAAGACTCAATATTGCTAGATGTTTGTTATCTCCAATTCAATCTATAGCTTCAATGCAATCCCACTGAAAATCGCAGCAAGTTATTTTGTGGATATTCATAAACTGATGCTCAAATTTGCACAGAGAGGCAAAAACCCTGAAGAGCCAACACAATATTGAAGATGAAGAATTAAGTTGGAGATCTTACGTTAGTCAACAACATGACATACTCTATGGCTAAAACAATCAAGACAGTGTGATATAAGCAAAAGAATAGACAAATAGACCAGTGTAATAGAATAGAGAGTACACCTGGACCCACATAAATTTAGTCAAATGATCTTCGACAAAGCATTAAGAAATACCATGAAAAGAAGATAGCCTTTCCAACAAATGGACATAGACCTTACCTGTTCACAAAAAATTAACTCAAAGTGGATGACAGAACCAAATGTAAAATGCAAAAGTATGAAACTGAATGAGGGGACATAGGAAAAAATAGATGAACTTGTGTTTAGTGAATACTTTTTAGAGGTAGAACCTAGGGCATGTTCTATGATAGAGTTGAAAAGTAGGCTAAATTGAACTTAAAAATTTCTGTTCTGGGCCAGAACAGTCAAGGGAATAAAAGGAGGAGCCCCAGACCAAGAGTAAATATTTGCATAGACATATCTGATAACAACTATTATTCAAAATATACACTTATGCACACAAGTACAAAACCATACATACAAAATAGACAAAGAACTCTTAAATTTCAATAATAATAATAAAAAAACCCAGTTAAAAATTTTCAAATGGGCCCCAAAGCTTACCACACCCCTGAACAAAGAAGACAGATGGCTAATAAGTATATGGAGGAGACACACCATAGAGACATTTCCCCAGCATCTACCTCAGCCTCCAGAAGGCATGCTGCCCCCTACTGGACCAGGACAGCAACTGGAACTCTCCCAGGCACTAGCACTTTTGGTCTGGCATTGGAACACTCCTAAATGACCATATGTCCCCACACCTAGAATGAGGCATGAGGATGACCCTGGTGCTGGGACCATATTTTCAATGAAGAAAGAGATTCCCACCACCTCAACTTTGCTCTTCTATAAAACATTGTTATGCATGCAAGTCCTGGATCTAGAGTTTGCTGCTACAGTATGTTTTAAGTGCCTCAAGGGCAACTTGGACTATTGTGGTAGTGGTTGAACCCCTACAGCTGTCTTCACATTCTTTTGTGATTATTGAAAATGCTTATTTGGTAGAATGTGTCGTGAGATATCAGAAAAATGACTTCAAGGCCAGCAGACATGATAGATAGGAGCAGAGGGCACTGAGCTGTCCAGGGGCTATGAGAAACTTTACAAGACAGTGAGCTCTAGGGACTGACAGGAGGGTGTAGTCAGTAAAAAGCTGACTTTCATTTCAGGGCTGTCTAGGCTTTGATGAACCACTGTGTTCACTTCCTTTCCTTTCTTACCTCTCTCTAGGAATTTGAGAATTTCATTGCCAAGTTTGGAGACTCTGGTTTTGTCCTTGTGGCCCTGGGCTCCATGGTGAGCATCTATCAGTCCCAGGAAGTTCTCAGGGAGATGAACAGTGCCTTTGCTCATCTGTCTCAAGGGGTGATATGGAAGTGTAATCCTTCTCATTGGCCCAAAGACGTCAAACTGGCAGCAAATGTGAAAATTGTTGACTGGCTTCCTCAGAATGACCTCTTGGGTAAGGACTGTACAGATCTATTTCTCTCTTTCCATTTATGTATCTTTAGGTTTCCACTGGACAATGCCACTAGCATGAGAAAGGGCAGCTGGTAGCTAAAGATAATCTTTAGAGGACAGGAATGGAGCAGCCAGCTGGAGTTCTTGGGAAATCAAGCTATGCTTCCCAAATGGCTAAAACTGCCATGTTTTCTTCTTTCTTTCTATTGCAGTCCTGATACCTGCCGCCAGAAGTGATATTGTTGTCAGCTTGTTTTGACTTTACCATATTTGGCACAGACCAAGGTTGCCCAGACACAATAGAAGAAGTTTGGAGACTCTGAGAACACATACCCGGGGTCCTGTTGCCATTATTGAGTATCTGTTAGGCCATGTGCCATTACAGACACACACTCCCACGCATTTTAGTACATTCTCCTGCCCTGCAAAAAGTGTACTCATGCTTTCACAAAATTGATGTTGATGGTATTTGAAGGGTGAGCCAAAATATCTGAATGTCTAGTTGAGTAACCTCTTGTGGTTATTTAGTCCATCAAATTCTCTGGTAACATAGGGCTCGTTAAGCCCCAATATGTTTTCTTTGTCCTGTGCTACTTTTTGGCGCCCCCTCACTGTCATAACCACTAACTACATCAGAGGTTCATCCCCAGATTATGGCTCACAAAAATATTGGGAACTTAAGATGGAGGGTTCTGCACATTTATTCACAAGGCATGGTATGGGGAAAAGGATTCTGATTTTCAAAGAAACACGAATAGATTCTGATGCACGTCTCTGTTGATAGGCAGTGTTTGAGATGAACTCTTCATTATCAACACTTGGTTTCATTTTCTCTAAATAAGAGCGAGATGAACACACGGGAACTGGAAATTCTGAGTTGGGTGGTCCATCATTGCCCTACTTTAGAGGATTATTTTTGTGAAGTTGAGGAGAGAGCACATTCAGTGTAAGTTTGATGAATGACACATGAGATGTGATGCCAGTGAAAGTGTTAAGGCTTCAGATAAGAGGGAAGTGAATGGGCAGTGAAGGAGAGAATGTGAGACCTGGAGAGCTAGAGACAGAGACAGAGATAGAGAGAGACAGATAGAAAATCAGAGGAGAGAGAGAGAATGTGAAACTAGGAGAGAGTAATGGAGAGAGAACAGAGAAGAGAAATAAAGAGAGAGACAGGGTGGAAAGACAAGGATGGAGAGAAGGATGGATGGGAGGAGGAATATGCCTTGCTTAGCACTATGTCCTGCAGCTTTCTCTGGGTTCTGAGTCTTAGATGGATTGATTTAGAGGACTCTCTGTCCAGTGACAAAGCCAGAATTTTGATCTTGGAATATGCACCCTTGAGTGTGTCCAAAACTAAATCAATAAATACATTTTCTCCAATATACCTTGAAATGCCTTGGTATTTTCTTCTACTCTGATGCTTTCCTTGGCATTCTGGAAGCTTTACCCTGAAATATTCTGCTGTGTTCCTGATTTGCAACAGCTCACCCACGCATCCGTCTCTTTGTCACCCATGGTGGGATGAATAGCATAATGGAGGCCATCCAACATGGTGTACCCATGGTGGGGATTCCTGTCCTTGGAGACCAGCCTGACAACCTGGTCCGAGTAGAAGCCAAAAAGTTTGGTGTCTCCATCCAGTTAAAGCAGATCAAGGCAGAGACATTGGCTCTGAAGATGAAGCAAGTCATAGAAGACAAGAGGTATGGAGGGGGCTTGTGGTCATTCAGGCTAAATGAAGATATCAAATACGAAGGGCACTGTGTGACACTTTTTTTGCAATAAAAGTTGAAACTTCCAGGACACGGAATCATATGTGTGTGATGGTTACAGCTGACCTTTTCCTCTGAGAACAAGACTAGGCAATTTAGGTAGATGCTGACATCAATTTTCTACCTTTGGTGTTGTGAAGACTCTGACCTACTTACAAAGGGTCTGTGAGAGGTCTTATATTTTGGGGTGCTTGGTAGAATTACACTGAGGCAGGAGGTTGCCTTTCTGTCCCCCAATATGCCACACTGTTTCCTGCCTCAGGCCCTTTCTCAGTACTGCTCCCTAGAACATCCTTCCCTTCTCCTCACAAGGCTGGCTCCTTCATGACAGTCAGACTCATCTCCAATGTCCTCTCCTCAGAGAGGTAGTCTTTGTCTGACAGTCCTAAATGTGCTCCTCTCTCCCACCCTTTTCAATCATAATTCATTTTCCCATCTTAACACTTCTCAGGATCAGTACCTACCCCATTTCTTTCTTTTAAAATTTATTGTGTGTCCCTTACACTAGAAAGGAAAGCGTAAGCTCCTCTGGATGGCCAGGCGTGTCTCTTGTTTTCCCCTCTGCTCCCAGGGCCTAGTACAGGGTTGCCAGAAAGTAAGGTAGGATGAATTTCTGTTAAGTGAGTCAATAAAAGGGTCCATGTTCTCTTAGGTAAATTCCCATCCAGCACAAGGATGTGGTAATCTTACTAGGGTCTCAAGGACATTTACCCTGAATCAGGTGTATGGTGCATCACATATATTCCTATATACTTTTTCATTTATTGTACCATAAGTGTCCTGGGGTAGAGACTTGTCCTTACAGCTTCGTTACTTTTTTATAGTTTAGCACTTTTAGCACAATGCATGGATCTTTGCATTAGGGTCCAGTTAGAACTTTTCCATGGGACCCAGCTAGACTGTGATAAGACCAGGCTAACCACTTTTCTTGAAACTGAGTCTTCTGTGCATATGGATGAAAATGTGTGCGTGTGTGTGATACAAGGTCTCTAAGACTCCTAAGACCACATGAGTAACGCCCACCTCTGCCTCTGCCAACAGGTACAAGTCAGCAGCTGTGGCCGCCAGCATCATCAGGCGCTCCCACCCCCTGACTCCTGCCCAGCGGCTGGTGGGCTGGATCGACCACATCCTCCAGACAGGGGGTGCGGCACACCTCAAGCCCCGTGCCCTGCAGCAGCCGTGGCATGAGCAGTACCTGCTGGACGTCGTCTTGTTCCTGCTGGTGGTCACCCTGGGCACCCTGTGGCTCTGTGGGAAGCTGCTGGGCATGGTGGCCAGATGGGTGTGTGGGGCCAGGAAGCTGAAGAAGGCCTGATGGAGGTGCAGTCTTGATGGGTATTCGGGGAGCCACTGGATGTAGAAGGCTTTCCCCAGCACAGGACACCCCTGGTGTCTTCCCCATATTGGCACTTGAGGGTGGTGCAGAAATATCTCCTCACTGTTTCTGCCTCTGTTTGGAAATTCTTATGAGGTAATCTTGAGATTATTTTTTCAAATTGTGGTAAAATATGTATTTTATAAAACTTACTATTTAGCCATTAATTGTACAGTCAGTGGCATTGAGCACATTGACATTATCATGGAAACATCACCACCACCCATTCCAGAACAGTTTTCATCTTCCCAAACTCAAACTCCATGCTGATCAAATAGTAATTCCTTATATGCCTGCCCCCTCCACCAGCCTCACACTCTGGCAACTCCTGTTCTACTTTCTGTGTCTATGAGTTTGATCTTGGTTTCTTGACTTGCCTTTCTTCAGTGGTCTCCTCACTAGACCCAAACCTTCAGCAGACAGCCCCGCTTTCCTCCCCACTCCCTGTCCCTAGACACAGAGCCCTGCTTATTTCAGCCTGGGTGCCTAGACACTTATCAGTCTCTCTGCCCTTTCTCCAACCTCACATTTCATGATATGACAAGATATTGGCCACTTCTTCCATATTGGGCCTTTCTCTTGCATCTCCTTTTCACCTGATCCCCAAGCTCAGGAAGCCTAGCCTCCATCCTACAGCTAGGCAGGGATGGTCCTCCCAGGACTCCACCTGTGGTCTCTGTGCTGAGTTCCCTCCTTCGAAGAGCACTTCCTTCCAGGCCTACCTTTGGGCCACAGCTGATGCTGTGGTTTTCACATTTCACCGTTCCCTTCTCAGGATTCCCACTCTTAAAATGTAGTCACGGACACTCAAATGCAGAACCTGGGCCTCTGCACGAGACTCTGGGGCCTCAGGTCCTGTGGCTATGGCAGTTCACAGGACTTTGTTGATTTAGGAAAACCCATCTGCCCCCCAAATATGGCAGAGAATATCTATGTGGTATATCCTTAGGAATTACATTCGATTCCTAGTAACGTGAGCCAGAAGAAGTGTGGCTTAACCACCAGGGTTTGTGTTTGGTTGGTTTTTCTTTTTATTGACAAAACCCAGGTTCAGGCAATGGAGGGCTGGTTTGGTGGTTCTGTCGTGTCTACAAAGTTTTTCTGTCTCTTCTCCCTCCTCTCTCTTTCTTCATATATATATATATATATATATATATATATATATATATACACATACACACACATATATACACATATATATTATATATATATATACACGCACATATATATATAATATACATATAATGTAAAAAATAATTTGTTCTCTTTTCCTAAATTCCTAAATTCATCATATAGACTGCTTTTCTGGTATATGGTTTTCATAAAATATTTCATCTTCAAATGATTATTTTCTCATAATTGGTTTTCAATCTTAAATGAATTAAGTTCCTCCTTAAAATTTTCGAATATATGGTATCTCATGGGCTAAAAATATAGGAAAGGAAACGTTTAGATATATATAGTGGCCCTGGGAGGACCATAGTTTTTGATTGCTTAATTCTGGGTTTGGGAGACAGATCTTATAATAATTAAAATTTAAAAATGAAAGAGCTGCTGTAAATAATTCCTGTATCAATACAGGGAAGGCCCGCTCACTTGCCAATTCTAACAAAGCATTTTCTTTGAAGTCTGCAAGACTGGGTGTCTGGTATCCACCCACTTTGTGAATCTGGTATTGTAAGAATGTCACAGATAGTTAGGAACATGTCACGTGTAGAAATGTGTGTCCTTGGGGTGTGTGACTGTGCGTGTTTGTGAAATATGGTTTTATTTTTGTAATTCTTTTGAAACTACTTGAAATGATCTGTGGCAATAGTCTCTCAAGGACGATGTGACAGTTTCTTGTGTCGTTTTGGGGTCAACAGCCCCCATATTTCCCCCAATGACCAACACAGGGGCTGAGGGATGAGGTTTCCTAGCTGGTAACTCCCTCCCTCCCATCCCCCCCATCCCCAGCATGCTGTTCTCCCCTAACATCTGGTAATTTGTGAGGCCATCTCTGTGGCGGGTGCTTCCTCAGACCCACCCCTTTCCCTGAAATCGGACCAAGAGCAGCCAGTGAGCCATGGAGAATGATGCCTCTAATTTGTTCCCGCCAAGCATCCTTCATAGGCTTGACATCATGGTTTGAATGACATGCAAATCTGATGTCATCACTTCTATTTAAAATCCTTTGTGGCTCACACTGCATGGAATACAAGGCCTCTGTGATTTCTCCGCTTACCACTGTGGGCACAGCATCAGCTACCATCCCCTTGCCCTTTTCCCATGTCTAGCACACCTGTTAAAGAGAAATTATGTGGACACTTGTGAAACTTGTCAAGGAAGACTTTTTTCAAGACTACTGCAGCAGAGAAGAGAAACTGAACTCAACTCCACGTTCAGCAAGGATAGGTGGGGATTCATAGGCAATAAGCAGAATGAGGGAGTGTTAAAGATAAATTATTGAATAGCTCTTTTTTGAGATGATAAGCAAGACTACTCAAAGGAGGACTATCATGATAGATTTAGGGAGGACTGCAACAAGAGAGAGAGATTGGGCTCAGTTCTGAATACAACAATGAAAAGTGGGAATTTTAGTCGAGTTGCTGACTGGGGGACAGTGGATGGAAAATTACTATGAAGAAACGTCAGCAGTAAGGGGGGATTCTGGCTAAACCTACCTCACAGGATTCTTGCTGAGAGGCAGGCTAGCATGATCAAACCTCACCTGGGGAATGGTAGAGGATGAGGAAACTGATTAGCTAGAGGGAGCGATCAGATATGGAGAATGGGAGTCTGACTAAACTGACTTAAGATTCTTTCTAAATTGAATCATGTAGAGATGAAAATGCAGTTCCAATGTCAGGGTCTAGCTGAGAAAACATTCACAGTGTACTCATTATGGTTTGGTCAAGGAGAAAATCTCTGTCAAGGGTCAGTTACTAGAGCAACTTATTAGATATCAAGGATAAAGGGATTCCTGTTACAAGAAAACCAAAGTGGTCGGTTGTCAAGTGTAGAGGTATTCTCCATAACCCCGTTTAGCAGGATTCTTTGCTGGAAGTGGGCTCAGCTAGACAAGCACAGGGCAACAAGCTATGGTTGAACCCTAGTCTAGAAGAATTTTCAGAGGATCCTGACTAAAATTTGGCAAAGAGTGGAGTCTTTGTCACTCATCCCAACACATTATGCTGTTTTGTAGCTCTCTGTCTTTTACCATGCTGTGTCCTCTCTCAGAAACGCCTTCTGCTCCTGTTAGAACAAAAAACTGGATGTTCTTCGATACCCACGAATGAACACATTAGTGTGGCTGGGCCTGACCACCACATCCACAACAGAACTCACTGCATCCTCTTCGAAGCATTGTTCTTACTATATTGAAACTGTTTGTTAACCTATATGTCTTTCTTTTTAGAAGCCACAAGACCCTAAATGGCAGGGATTGGGTTCTATTTATCTTCTTGGTACAGCACCTACCTGGTGGCTCGTACAAACAGTGTTGGGAAGATTGGATAGTCATTTAGAAAAAAGACAATACTAGATCCATATCTCACACCACATCAGAAAGTACACTAAATATATCAGAGATTTAATGTAAAAAAAAAAAAAAACAAACAACAGCACACTGGGTCTAAAAAAGAAAAAAAAAGAGGTGAATTTCTCCATAACCTGTGTGTATGGAAAGACTTTCTTTCTTTCTTTCCTTCTTTTTTTTTTTTAAGATTTTATTTATTTATTTGACAGGGAGAGACAGCCAGTGAGAGAGGGAACACAAGCAGGGGGAGTGGGAGAGGAAGAAGCAGGCTCCCAGCGGAGGAGCCTGATGTGGGGCTCGATCCGAAAACGCTGGGATCACGCCCTGAGCCGAAGGCAGACGCTTAATGACTGAGCCACCCAGGCGCCCTGGAAAGACTTTCTAAATAGGAATAAAAAATCCTGATATGACAAAAAAAAGTTAACCAATTCAACTAACTGGACAATACTAAAATTTTTTTCATGGCTGCATCACCGTAAGTGCAGTCAAAATACAAATGAAAAATGGGAGAAAAATGTTTATAACATTCATCACATATAGAGGACTACTATTCCTAATACTTAAATATTAAAAAAACACTATTAAAATTGAGGAATGAGGCTATGGTACATGCACACATTGAGATAATAAGCAGCTATAAACTACACTGAGCAAGACAACAATAAACAATTTGTATCTGTTAAGTAAAAAAGAACGAAGTGTAAAAATATAAGTAAGCTCATTTTTATTTTTTTTAAAAGAGAAGGAGAGAATAAAAATATAAATCTATCTGCAGTCCTTTGCAAAACAAAGCAGAGGGAGAATAAACCAGAGAATCATGTGATCGATTATTTACACGGCTGCTGTTAAATGGGGTGGAGGGGCATGGAAGTAGATGGCAGGCCTATGGATTTCTGTTTTTACAGTTTGGTTTTTGGAGGCCTGTTAGTATTTTACGGGGTAAATTTATATCCAAATCAAAAATAATGGAGGGGAAAACCTAAAATTAAAACACACAGAAACAAATGAACTCAAAATTGTGTGATATAACCCTGATAGTGGAAAAAAATGAACAAAATTGCATTTGAACACAGTGCTTTGACACTGTCTTGTCAATCTGAAGAAAAAAAGAACTGTGAATGATTTATTTTTTGAGTAGTCTATGAAATAGGTTTGCTATTCCCGTTTGGTGAAGCAATATATGATTACCTTACTTCAGTGAATTGATGTTTGAGCAAATAAGTAAATATACCAAAGATGTTGAGAGTCAGATATCTTTTTTTAATTTTTTTATTATTATGTTATGATAGTCACCATACAGTATATCCTTAGTTCTTGATGTAGTGTTCCATGATGCATTGCTTGCATATAACACCCAGTGCTTCATGCAATACGTGCCCTCCTTAATACCCATCACCAGGCTAGCCCATCCCCCCACCTCCCTCCCCTCTGAAGCCCTCAGTTTGTTTCCCAGAGTCCATAGTCTTCATGAGGAGAAGGAAGGGAAAAATGAAGGGGGAGATAACGGAGGGGGAGACGAACCATGAGAGTCAGATTTCTCAACTTTACTAAGGGATATTACAAATATGGAAATGGAGGAGATTAATATCACCATGCAGTGTTGGATTGAAATGGAAGGTGTCAGTATGAATTCACAATTCTTTACAAACTAAATATACACATGGCTATATAGAAAGATATGTAATATTATACCCATATCTATATCTAATATTGAATAACTATGTCCACTGAAAGGAATATAAACAGCAGTGCTTCATTGCCAATGAGCACTTCTAGCAAACATATCCAGATCTCTAAATAACACTCCCTATTGGAAGACTTCCTTGAGAAATGGATTTTTTTAAAGACAATGATAAGAGAGTACACGATGAGTCAGGAAATTATGTGTAAAAAAGAAAGAAAAACCTTGCAAATGATTGAAGTTCCACAGGAACAACCCAATAAATAATGATAGTAATAAATTATAGCCCATTGAATAAGTATGGATTCAAGTGTAAATACTGAAAATAGAGATGATGGATGATAGATAGATAGATAGATAGATAGATGATAGATAGATAGGGAGAAGGCAAAGTTTTTTGTAAAAATATAATGCCACATGATAAAAAAGAAAATGAAGTAAAAAAAATTAATTTGCCACCATGACAATAATGATTGCTTCAGGTAGCAATATGAAAGATGATAAAATGAGTGAGTGAAATTTGGTAGGAGCAAAATATTTACACAGCTTCAGAGTGTCTCCCCACACCTTACTTCCTAATTATAAGGTGAATAATAGCAACTTCACAGTGGAGAATCTTGGTGAACACCACCTCAAACAAGGGATAGAGTTTTCATCTCTAATGACAGGACCATCTGACATCATGTGCTTCCCATTGTGATTCACTGAGATGGAATCAACACCACCTTTGTAGTATTCCCACCAAACTCCCTAGTAACCTAAGTCTAATGGGAAAACATCAGGCAAACCCAACTTGGGATCCATCATACAAAATAAGCAGCTTGTACTCTTTAAAATATCAATGACATGAAAGACAAAAAAGGGCTGAAAAATCAATCCTCACTAAGGGGATGAATAGACGTGATAATTAAAGGCACTGTGATCCTGGATTGGTTTCTGCACCATCAGGTTCATAGCACAACAGAGGGTATTAATCGGACAATTAGAGGGATTGGAATAAGGTTTGTAGACAAAGTAACATGATCACATCGATATTAAAAGGTGCCTCCCTAATGCTGATATATTTTTTCACTGGGAAGATAGAATATCCGAACAGATGTTAATTGTGAATGCACGTGCATGGGGAAAACTGAAATGATGTTGGGGGAGTTTAACAACCTTTGTAATGAATAAGTTCAAACGTTTATAAAAAATAGGACTTCTTGGTGCCCACCAGCCGGTCCTATTTTGTCATGCCCATTCAGGGTTGTAGACTGACCTTTAGAGCTTCAGTGCTTCAGGTCAAGATCTGGCCCTCCAGTGGGGCTTAACACTTAGGGGTCACTCCCACTTGTTACAAGTACGTACTTTCCGAAGAAACTCTCTGAGCAATAAATGTAGTTAATGTTCCTTTGGGAATCATCTTCTGAGATCTTGAGATCAGACGCTAGCAGAGATTTTAAGCAGGTACCTGGGGAAATGCGGCATGGGGATGGCAGTATGAAGTCAACAGAGCAGTTAGGAGGTGGGAAAATTGAGAGAGAGTCCTTAAGGTGGGTCTCAGTCACCTGGCGGTGGAACTGTCTTGGAAGCAAATTCCTACGGTCCCTATCATTCCTGGTTCAGAGTATATTCTCTGGGGAAAGTGTGGCGATGACAGCACAGAGAGGGGTTAAGGAGAGCTCACTAACTCCTCCTTCCCACGGCTCCAGGTTAGGGAGGGTGAGGACTGATTAGCCAGTGGAGTAATCACTCTGGGAGGAGGAGCAGATGGGCAAGACGTGTCAAACGGAAGAGAAGGAGGCAAGATCCACCCCTCTCCTGTTCCCTAGCTGCCAGCCAGTACATTCCTTGGCTGCCAGTGCAGCACCTGTCCCCAGAGTCCAGAGGTCACTGTGCAGCGTCCCCTGGGAAGGGCTCTGGGCACAGGGCTCTGCTTTGCAACTGACACAGGAGCCAGCATGGTGGGGCAGAGGACGCTTCGGCTAGCTGCTTTCCTTCTGTCTGGGTTTCTGCTCTCAGAGGCCGCCCAAATTCTGACCATATCTTCACTGGGTGAGTGCTTGGCCGGAGAATCAGAGACAGCTGCATCCCAGGCACCTCAGCAAGGGCTCAGGCAGATAGCCTTGGGTCAGAGGGCATTCCATGTGGTTTTCCAAACAGGACTTGGGTCCCAGGCTAGGGAGAAGGGAGTGGTCTGGAGAAAAAAGGAGTTTCCTTTCCTCTCTTTTTATCTGCTCTGGAGGTGCTTCCCATTGTGCATAGCTGGGGCCAGAATTTAGGTCCAGGGCTGACCTGGAGACCTTGAGCCACCTACTCCAGGGAAGGTAGGGACTTTCAGAGACACACACTGAAAGTTATGGGGTGTGCAGTAAATGCCAGTAGAAAGTGGAAGGTGAGGTCAGTTTCAGGCTCTTGGAGGCCAAAGATGGGGGCTCCTGTGGGCAGCAGCACAAACTGGGAATGTCATTAATAGGACACCTGGAGAATTGACAGAGCAGAGGAGGGGGCCCCAGGACAATCACGTTCTTAGGAAACCCCTCTCTCCTTTGCCCTTACTGCTGGAAGATTTTGAAAGACAGTGAAACAGTTAATTCTGCGTGAACTCGGGTTTATTTCCTTACTTTTGCCCCAAAGGGAACAGAAGGTAAACAGGAACATTTTCAAGATAAGGAGGCATCATAGGATGGAGTTTCCCCAAGAAGTTTTTGGATCCATTGTGAAAGGATAGGGGGCTCCCAGGATCACTTTTAGATCCCTATGAATCTGGGGATCCTAGAGCTGGAAGAAACCACAGCGTTCATCTAATTGGGCACCCCTCTTTTATTTCCTGACGGGGAACCTGAGGGTCAGGGGAGTGAGGGGCCTTTTGCAAGAGCACATTAGACCTCCCTGATGGACACACCCAACTTTACTCACTGTTTCTTACCTCAAACCTGTCCTCTTCCCCAAACTCTACTCTTTACAGTCGGGATTCCTAAAAACCAGTATTAAAAAAACCTCTGTTTTCCATTTTAAATCTAGTTTTTAATGATAGACGTAGCAGAAAACAAGACCTTCCTCACTTTCTGGTAGTATGTGTCCTCTGGACTCTGAGGGGCAGCAGGTGCAGTTCGGAGGCGCTGGAAGCCCCGCCTCTGGCCCAGAATGCACTGGGGTCACCAAGAGCCTCAGGAATGGCTGCCTCTGTGGGATGGTGTCTCCCCTGTGTCTGTTTCTTCCACAGTTTAAAGGTGAGCCAGAGCAGGCAGTCTGAGGGGATAAGGGTTTTTGTTTTCTATGATCCATGTTATCTCAGGCAACATTAGTATAGCTATAAGAAACTAGAGTAGTTTCCACAGATACACACCATTACTGTAGCCTGACGTCCCTTTCTGCTGACCCAGTCATCGTGAGAGCTTCATTTTGCAAACAACCCCACTTCCCAATGTGGACAAATTCTATTCCCTTAGTCCTGATCTGGCTTTCTCTGCTTCTGAGGCCCCTAGACTCAAAAAAATGCCCCTTGATGACTCATGGTTTTAAAAAATCATTGTCTTGATAGAACAGGTACCTCCCAGAGGTTCAAGCTTCTCTTCAGTTAGAATCTCAGGAGTCGTAGGATGGGGGATATCCCAGTCTGTCGTGAGGATCCTGCAGTTCTAGCCAAGGGCCCACAGTTATCATGAATGCCTTAATTTGATGCTCAGCAATTTTCAGGCCCCGACTGGAGACACCCTGCCAAATATATTTGAATCTCAAGGATTTTGGTTCTAAGTGTTGGGTCTACCTCCTTCTGCTTCAAATCCTATTTCTTGGACTGATATTCAAGTTCCCATGTGTCTGCTTCCTATTCTAACATAAATTTCCAGGGAGAAGGATTCTATAAGGAGCTCTGACTGATTGTCCACTAGGAATCCTTCCCAATCCCACACACAGCACTGTGTCTAATTTCCCATATCGTTATTTCTTTAGGGCATGGTATCTCCATAAGGCCTGGCTAAAATCAGTCTGTACCTAGGATCAGGAACACCTTAAGGCCTAAGCAGGGAAGTTCATAACACTGACATGGAGACCATGAATCACAAAAGTACTTGATGGAGGATTGCCTCAGGTCAAGATTCGGGCAGACTGGGTATAGGTACCTCTCCTGGAGCTTACCTAAAGTGAGACAGGGGGACTGAAGTAACTTATCTTCCTTGGATCACCATCCACACTCTGCCCCTTTAGCTTGCATATCCCCACCCTCCACATCAATTTCAGACTCTGTGTTCACATCTTTACAAACTTGAAATTTTGTATTCTGCCTAGGGGGGAGCCATTCTCTACTGATGGACCAGGTGTCTCACCTTCTTCAAGATCATGGTCATAATGTCACTATGCTTCTTACTGGAGAACAATCTTTAATCCCAGGTATGGTTTTTTGGAATCATTGAATTCTATCCCAGAGAGACAATGTCTTCTGTCTAGTACCGCTTAGCACAAAATCTGTTTGAATCTAGCTATACTGAAAGAAGGGGAAAATCTGTGTGTGTGTATGTTTATGTTAGCTGCTGGATATCATATTAGGCTCTGTAGACCAGGCCTCCACGTGCCATAACTGCGTGTTTTACCCCCTCAGCTAGGTGTCTTTCCCTTTCAGGCAAGCTCCGTACATCGTTGTGATCATTTTGGTAAGTACTGCTCTGTGGTGTGCCTTTAGTTGTACCGAACAGAAGTGTTCAGCCATATTTATAGCTTCTGTTATTTAAGGAGAGCTGCTCTCCTGTTTTATAGGTTACTTTCTACTCCTGTTAGGAGAGGGGCACTTTAAGAAAGCTTCTTCAAAGGATGTCTTTTAGTCATGTCCTAGGATCAGAATCTCTCAATGAGATGATCCTACACTCTCGAGGCATCTCTGGCTGCCCATGACTTGTGCCTAGTGATGTCAGATGTTCTTGAGTCACTGAATCCAAACAATTTGTAGCTAAGATGAAGCTCATCAATCTTGCCAAGGCTTCTCTGTTGACATACAAGGACACAGAGGAGCAGAGAACTCAAAAAGATTTGTTCATGTTCGCACAGCAGGTTAATAATAGAGTTGGGTGGATCTGGAACTTTAACTCTGGGTTTCTCATTCAGAACTGCTGAAACTTTACTTTAGAAAAATTCCAAAATTAATCATTTTTAATGAAAACCAAGTCAGAGCAATTATGAAAATCTGGAGATGAACTTCACGCTCTGTTACTGTTTAATCACCTAGATCGGGTTCTGTTTAGTTCACTGCATACCCTTCCATACACATCCCTTTGCGTCCGCCTTGATCGTCAGTCCAATTGTGTACTTGCCTTGACTGCCAACCATGGCAGTTGTAGTCCATGATCCTTTCATTTTGGTGGTTCCCTGAAAGCTTTAGACTCTCTATCTCTTTAACACACATACCCACACTCAAGAGTACAAACCATTCAGGGCACCCATGGATTCCCTTAGTTTTATTCTTGGTTCCAAGTTTTAAGAGACCAGAGTTTCTTGCGATATTTACCATTCACTGGAGATTTCCGAGGTTCATTTATTTTCTCTTTAGCAGTAGAACTTGGTAGAGGTCTGCAAATAAGGGAACACATGACTGGATCATTTTTGTTGACCTGATTCAATACTCAGTGTTGAACCTTTTGAATCTGTATTAACTACCTGCTTGGGTAACTTCCCTGTGGGGTTTTTATTTACATCTTTAATGAATACATGATTGCAGAAAAATGGAATTAGATCCCGTTTCTAATGCCGAGATGTAGGATTGCTCTGATCAGTACCTGGGATCACAAGTATAAGATGCTACCTTCCAGTGGCCTTAATTGTCTGCAGTTCGGAGTCTTCCTTTTCCTAAAAGAGCTTGCTGTACCTCTCCTTCTGCCAGGTAGACATCCCCCAGGTGACAGTTCTTCTTTGTTTTGCGGGTCTGTGCAATTACATCTTGGTTCTCAGGGGCTTGCCTGAAGCAAACTTCTGTCTGGAGGGACATGGTCCTGACCAGACATCCACGCCTTGAGCCATTTAGTCCAGCTTTCTTTGGGTATGGAAGTAGGAGAGCAGATCAGCCTGTAATGTGGGGTAGCCCTATGTTGGAATTCAGGCTTTGATTAGACTCACGGGCTCCTTAGTTTATCTATCAAGTTGGGCTCACCTTAGCCCTGGGTTAAAAAACCCAGTATCTTAGTCTGCTGTTATCAAGGTGAGATCAGTTTCTTATTGCTGGGGTTTATAGACTTTAATAAATTACAACCACCTTTCCCTCTGAATTTTAGTACCTGTCGAGAGAAAGTTACAGGAGTTAGATCAAAATGCATCTTTAGCTAGCTGATCGGGGAGCTTTCCTTTAGATCTTCAACTGTCAAGGCTGAGTAGCGGCTTGAGAAGAGGCTCTGTATAACCTCTGGGTTTTGTTCTGTTTATTCTTTATGGTTCCTGGGGAAATTTCATCACATGTTTGCATTGACTGTTCTCAGGAAGACCCCAACCCCAGAGCTTTCTCTCCCTACAGCTCTCTAGTGGTATTCCGGTATTCTGCCTTGTGAATTCTAGCTGCCAAGTCCTCCCCCAAATCTGAAGTGCTCCCCTCAGGTTGATGGTCAGGCCACATCTGGGTCCTCCTCTATGAGCTGTATCTTGGAAGTTTTCTCCAGCCGTCCATGAATGCTGTGCGCTACCTGGGGTGCCATGTCTAAAAACCATTTTAACATATGTTTGGCCTGGTTTTATTTAGTTGTTTAAAGTAGGAATTTTAACATCTGCAAGTTCCATGCACACCACAGCCTTGTCAATACTTGGTATGGTTAGTCTTTACTTCTAGCCATTGTTGTGTGAGTGTTTAGTTGTATTTCATGGTGATTTTTATATGCATTTCCTTTATTACTAATGATGCTAAGCATTTTTTCAGGTGCTTATTTGCCGTTCATATATCTTCACCGGTAACTGTTTGCCAAATTTGCCATTTGTAAATTACGTTATTTGTTCTTATTAGTGAGTCTTCAGGTATTTTGCATATAAGTATCTTATCAGATATAAATCTGCAAATATTCTTTCCCAGTCCATGACTTATCTTTCACTCTCTTAGCAGTATCTTTTGAAGAGCACAATATTTAATTTGCTGAAGTGTAATTTCATGCTTTTGTGACATGTATTGGTATGAGTATATGGTTGTTTTTTTTTTTTTTTTGCTTATTTTGTCAAAATAATGAATGGCATTGATTGATTTACAAATGTTGAACTAACCTTGTAGTCTCGGAACAAGTTCCACTTGGTCAAGATGTATTTTCCCTTTTATGTAATTTTATATGTAATTTGCTTAAATTTTGGTTTCCATTTTATATCTGTGTCCCTGTGGGTCACGATTCTCTGATTTGCTTGGGATTTTTTCTTTCTTTTTTTCTGGCAATGTTATTAGTGCAATATTTTCCTGATGAAATGAATTGGGTAGTGTTCCTCTTTCACTTTTCTGGAAAAGTTTGGGTAAAATTAGTGTTGTTTCTTCCTAAATTGTTGTAGCCACTCTAAGAGACAGGCTGTCTCTCCCCACTCCAAAGTTAGGTTTGGATGTTCAGACTTACGGCCTTATATACACACAAGGAAGTTATTAAATGGCTTATTAGAGGCTCCTGGCTGGTTCAGTGGGTAAAGCATGCAACTTGCAATCTCGGGATTGTGGGTTTGAGACCCCACTTTGGATGCAGAGATTACTTAAACCTAAAATCTTTAAAAATACACAAAGGCTTATTAATAACATAATCAGGCTTCATGGAGAGAGTAAGGCAAGTCTCAGTCTGGTCCAAACGTACACTCAGAGAGCAGGAAAAGGAGGGTTTGTTTGGGCTTTTATGGTGGTCAGTCTTGGGACTGGAATAGGCGTTTCCCTTCATGTTTGACGGATGACCAGAACGTTCTGTGTTTCACTTATTTCCATTTGAACTTGTATAAGTCAGTCATTATGACATTTTATGAGACCTGCTGCCTGAGGCTGGTGAGGGAGGTGAATGTTTCACTGAATGTCTTGTTCAAAAGACCAGCGTTGTGCATGTAGAGAAGTGAATCAGCATCTTGGTCATGATCAGTAATGTCTGAAAAATCTGTAGAGGATAAGGAACCTTGCTCGAGGCTGTGTATTGTGCCTTTGGTGTGTGGAGACACGTGTGTAACCTTCATTTATAGTTTGGATATCTCAATGGCAAGAGATTCTGTGCTCTTTCCCCAAAGGGAACAACCTTTCCTCTTTATGGGTCTCTTTGGAATGTGTTTTTCTTCTTTAAGTTAACTTTGGTAGTTTCTGTCTTTCTAAGAATTTGTCCATATCATCTGTTGCCTGATTTATTGCCATCTCAAGTTCATAGAATTCGCCTATAGTCCGTTTCATTTCTGTGTGGTCATTAGTGGTGTTCCTTCTTTCATTTCTGGTCCTAATAATTTGTATCTTTCTTGTTTGTGAATTTTCTTGATCTTTTCAAAGAACGGGCTCTGCTTTCATTGATTCCTATTGGTTTTCTATTTCCAATTTTATTAGTTTGCCCCCAATCTTAGTTCTGTTTTAGGTTTAGTACACTTTCTCCCCCAGTGTCTTCAGGTGGCAGAATAGGTTATTAATTTGATGACTTCCTTTTTAATGTAGGCATTGAAAGCTGTAAATTTCCTTTTAACTGCTGCTTTTGGTGCATCCCGTAAGTTTTGGTATGTTTTATACTCAGTTCTATTTATCTCTATGTATTTTATGATTTCCTTTGTGATTTGTTTTTGATACATGGATTATTTAAAAGGGTGTTGTTTAATTTCCATAATTTCTGAGTTTTCCAGTTTTCCTTCTGTTGTTGATTTCTAACTTCATCGTGGTGTGGTCAGATAGTCTTTGAGAAGCATGTTTTAACATCTGTTGAGACTCATTTGTGGCTGAACATAGGGTGTCCGCTGGAAAATGTCCTATGTACCCTTGAGAAGAATGTGTATGCTGTTGTGTTGGGTAGAGTGTTCTGTATATGTCCGTTACACCTAGTGGATCAATGTGTGTAAGTCTTCTGTCTCCTTACGGATCTTCTTCTGGTTTTTCTATCCATTGCTGAGAGTGGGCGTTGAGATGTCCAGTGATTATATAGAAGTGAATGTTTCTCCCTCTTTTGTGCCAGTTATTGCTTTAGCTATTTTGATGGCCTCTCATTAGGTGCGTATGTGTTTGTAATAGTTATATCTTCTTGCTGTGTGGAACCTTTATTAATATGTGATGTCCTTCTTTGTCTCTTGCAATCTTATTTGATTTCAAGTCTGTTGTGATTGGTATCTGCTCATCTGCTTTCTTTTGCTTATTCCTTGCTTGGGATATCTTTTTCCGTCGTTTCGCTTTCTGTCTTTCTCATTGGCTCTACAGTGAGTCTCTTGAACACAGTATGTATATTTGGATCATGGTTTTCTTTGTGTGTTTGAGCTTCTTGTTTTTGTATTTATTTTTAAAATACATTTTGTTACTTTGGAATAACTGTCGATTTACAGAAAAGTGGCAAAGGTGGTACAGGAAGCTCCCATACACCTCCATCCTCTTTCCTCCATTGTCAATCCCATTTTTACAAAATTTTTGAAAGTGTTACTTTTTATTGAAGTGTAGTTGATACACAATGTCACGTTAGTTTCAGCTGTGGGACATATTGATTTGCCAACTGTACATGTTACGATGTCCTCACCACAAGTGTAGCTGCCATCTGTCACCATACAAGGCTATTACAGTTGGATCATGTATTTTTATCCATTGTGCCAATATCTGTCTTTTCATTGGAGAGTTTAATCCATGTACATTGAATGTAATTACTGATGAGGAGAAACTTTTATCTGTCCTTTTGCTATTTGTTGCCTACATGCCTTATAGGGTTCTTGTTCCTCACTTTCTGTATTACTGCTTGTTTTGTGTCTAGTTGCTTCTTGTGTAATGTTAAATTCCTTCGTCATTTCCTTTTGTGTGTATCTATAGCTATTTTTTATGTGTGTTACCATGGGAATTTAGTTTAACATGCTAAATCTGTGTCACTCACATTTTAATTTATAACAGTTTCAGTTTATTAAAATTCAAAAATCCTCCTCATATAGTGCTTTTTTCATCCCGAACCCCTTGCATTGTTGACATCGCAAAATTACATTTTTTTTTACTTTGTGTGCCCCCAAACATAAACTATCATTAATTTAAATGTGTTAGTACATTAAACTACAGAGAAAACTTGATTGGAGTTACAAACAAAGTTTAAGTAAGACTTATTTTCAAACTAATAATACATTTTAAAAAATATGCTCGTTTCAAAAAACATGTAGAAACCACAAGCTGAGTTAGAAAGCATTGCCATAGTACTAGCTTTCTATTTCCCTATGCATTTACCTGTATTAAAATATCTATTTTCCCATACCCTTTGAGTTACGACCTGGTGGCCTCCTTTTTCCCTGGAAGGCTCCCTTGAACATTACTGTCAGTGTAGGCCTAGGGGTAACAACCTACTTTAGCTTTTGTTTACCAGGAATGTGTTAATTTCACCCTCACTTTTGAAGTGTTGCCAGACACTGAATTTTTTTTTTTTTTTTTTAAGATTTTATTTATTTATGTGACAGAGAGAAAGCCAGCGAGAGAGGGAACACAGCAGGGGAGTGGGAGAGGAAGAAGCAGGCTCCCAGCAGAGGAGCCCGATGTGGGACTTGATCCCGGAACACCGGGATCACGCCCTGAGCCGAAGGCAGACGCTTAACGACTGAGCCACCCAGGCGCCCCAGACACTGAATTTTTTGTTGATCATTTTTTTCTTAGCACTTGGAATATATTAGCCCACTGCCTTCTGGCCACCAAAATTTTGATTACAAATCTATTGTCAATCTTAGGGGCACCTGGGGTGGCTTAGTTGATTAAGCATGTGACACTTGATTTTGGCTCAGGTAGTGATCTCAGGGTTGTGAGGTCCATCCCTGTGGCTGGCTCCATGTTGGCAAGGAAACTGCATGAGATTCTCTCTCTCTCTTTCTTTGGATGCCCATCCCCCCACCCCCAAAAGAAATCTATTCATCATCTCCTTGATGTTCTCCGGCAAACAATTTTGTTGAGTAAATCAATCATTTGAATGCGATGAGTCACTTTTCTCTTGCTGCTTTTATTATTTTTACTTTTTTATTTAAATTCAACTAGCCAACGTCATTAGTTTCAGATACAGCATTCAATAATTCATCAGTTGTATATAACAATCAGTGCTCATCATTTCACGTGTCTTCTCTTGCTGCTTTTACTATTCTCTCTTTATCTTTCTAAATTTTGATTATAATGTGCCCTGATGTGGGTGTCTGAGTTCATTTTCCTTGGAGTTTGTTGAGCTTCCTGGATGTTTATATTCATATCTTTCATCCAGATTAGGGGGTTTCACCATTATTACTTAAAATAGTCTCTCCATTCCTTTCTTTCTTTCTCTCTCCTCTGATGAGCATCCACAATGCATATGTACGTCCCTTAGGCTCATTCTTTTCTTCAGTGTCTTAACTTTCTGCTCTTCACGTTGGATAATTTCCATGGTCTTACCTTCAGGTTCACAGATTATTTCTTCTGGTTGCTGAAATCTGCCTTTGAATCCCTCTAGTGAAATTATCATTTCATTTATTGCATTTTTCAGTTCCAAAATTTGTTTTTGGTTTCTTTTTAGAGTTCCTATATCTTTATTGATATTTCTGTTTTGCATACACTTTTTCCTTAACTTTCTCTCTACCTTCCTTTAGTTCTTTGAAAATCTTTAAGGCAGTTATTTTAAAGTCATCGTCTAGTATATCTGCCATCAGGTCTTTCTCAGGGACAGTTTCTGTTGATTTATTATTTATCTCTGAATAGACCTCAGGTTCCTGTTTTTGGTGTGTCTTGTGATTTTTGTGGAAAACTGACCAGTTGACTTTAACAATGTGTTAAATCTGGAGATGAGACCCTCCTCCCTTCTCCAGAGTGTGCAGATTTTTGCTATTAATTTGTTTATTGTTTTTGTTTTGTGATTGTTTTAGGCTGCCCTTGTGGTGAGGATCAACCTGAGGTATAAATTTTGGTATTTTCAGATATTTTCTGAGCCTTTTCCTGGGCATGAATGGACACTTTCTAATATTGCTGGTATATGCAGTTGTGTTGTCATGTCCTAGCCTTTACTGTTTCCCTCCCAAAAGAGGACAAAGAGAAAAATGATGGGGGAAAAGGGGATCAGTCTCTTATATCCCTTGAAGCCCATTCAGCCAGAGGGTGGGTGGTTGTAATAATACAGTGTGATGCACGAACGTTGCTGCCTACTTCTTTGTACCTCTGTGATCAGAAGCAGCAGTCAGCAATCACAGCACAGATACCTGAGGTTTGGAGGAGCAGGTCATTTTTTGCCCACTCTAGCTCATGAAAGCTGTGTACAAGCTGCTTTATGAAGACATGTTCAGCTGCCTGCCATGAGATGGGGGTGAGTTTTAGGTAGCTGGTACTGTGATCAGAGCTGAAATAACTGAAATTAACTAAAAATGCCTGCAATTTATAGATATAGCCTTCCACAGATGTTGACTGCAAGGTTCCGGGACAGAAGATTTAGACAGATCCTACCAGTGCAATGGTTATCTAGGTGTAGAGACAGATTCCTGGTACTCCGTCATCTTATGATGAGAATCCTCACTACTACCTCCTGGCCAACTTTTGTTTTCAGAATTTATGCATATATAGTTGAATATGTGTGTGTGTATATAAAAGAACATTTTCACCAGTTTCTGTTTGAATGTGTGTCCAGGAAAGCTCCTTATACACTCCTGGTGGAAGTGGACCCACAATAGTTGTTTCTTGATGGTGTCAGGGGCGGAACGGCCTTCATCTGACACGTAATTCTTCTCAGGGATTCAACTGAAATGCCATGGCTTGTGCTTTGTGTGGGGCCAGCAGCACATCCCTCCTGCGAGCTCCTGTGTGAATGTTTGTGTCCTGCATGCGTGCGCTGGACGAATCTCTGCGAAAGGAGGTTGTCCTCCACGCAGTGTCACACATGTACTTCTGGAGAAAGTTGCAGGTGGTTAAGATCTTGCCGGCAAAGCTTGTGAGCAGGGCTGTTGAGGTAGTCCATGAGAAGCCAGTTACAAGTGATGTGTGTCCTGCCAAGATGAAGGTGAAGAGACACTGCAGCTGAGAGCTTGTGGAAATAGGAAGTGAACAGAACATATTACCAAATCTATGCTTGCAAAGTGTCTGTTAGTACTTAGATACAGTCACCAACTTCAGTAATATTGGAAATGGGGTGGGGGCTTAGTATGATCGGTCATGTCCATAGCTTTATAGTAATCCACTGCAAGTCATCTTTACTTCTTTGCTGGTTTAAGAATAGTCTAAATTAGGCTATTATAATTGTTATAAATTAGAGAGCCAGTGGAGATAATCACTCTTTGCTTAATACATTATAATCCTTAAAGGTACTGTTTTAATATATATTTGGATGTTTTAACAGTTTTAATATGTTGGGCAGATCCAAAGGTGCCTTTTTTGTCAAGCTGACTGTAAATGCTATAACCTTAATTTTATTTTTATTAGTGACTTGCTATATGAGAGCAAACATACCCACTAGGAGATAATGTAAAAAATGGCTGTTATGACTATGGGATATTTAATCGCAGTAGTTAAGACAGGGCAAGCAAATCTGTCTTCTATAACTAATATTTTTGACTCCTCGGAGTACAGAAATTTCTTTGATAAATTCAGTGGCCTCTTCTCATATACCTGTTATTTTTGCCCAAGTATTGATTAAGACCATTAAGGTTTGTCATTGGTACATCTCATTCGATGTTGAAAGTAATTTAGAAGCTTTGGTGTAGAGGACAAAAACCATTCTGTGCTTTTCTTCTGTTATAAAGGTTGTTTTTTTCTAGAGTAATGTTAAATTCCACATGTATCAAAATTGAGGACTCTGTTTTAATTTCTTTCCTGACTCTCCCACCCTGATTTCCCCCTGTATTTCCTCATCCTTTGGGCTGTTATTAGATGTGTTTTGGGGAACAGTTTGTTCTAACCTGCTCATATTTATCAATTTTTTCCTCGAATGCCCCAATTAGTGTCATCAAGCCTAGGGACCTCCCTACTGGTGACTTTGAGAGACCTGAGATTGGGTTTGAATGAACCCCTTGAATTAACTCCATGGGGGTGTCATCGGTGTTTTTCCCTATTCCTCTTTTAATCAAAGTTTTCTTTTAGCTGCAGAGTTATAATCAGCAGCAGTAGCAAGGGCATTTTCTAAGGTTGTAGTGCACCTTCTACTTTTATGGGTGTGGATCTCATCATATGACATAGTGACCACCCTTCTTCAACCATTCTGTGGGCTTGTAAACTGGAATCAGTCTTGCCCAGAGCACTGTTTATATTGGGGGCAGTCCTTGAGATGCACAGCTATTGGTTACAGAGTTCTACCTAGCGTAGAGTAATTACAGCTCATGCTGGGATTCAGAAGCATGGTCCAAGCTGACACAGAAAATAGGTTTGTGGGAGACACATGGCCAGGACCACTGAAACACTACACCTATACTTTTGTCCCAAAATGCCAATTACGGAAGCTTCTGAATAGGATGGAAGTGAGGGTCTCTGGCTTGCTTGCCTTGAAACTCTTGCTCACAGAAGGGAGGGCATGTCGAGGCTTTCTTCTCTGTTTGCCAAGATATGTCACAGAAGGTTAAGGGGGAGATGGAGCTTGAAAGCTGTCATCAGTCCAACTTCAAAAATGGTGTCAGACTTTTTTACACATGAGTTATGGGGGAAATGCCAAGATGTGAAGTAGGGCTGCAGAGGACTACTGTTTTACATTTAGGTGTTGGTAGTTTTTTGGCTGATTGAGAAATCTGTGCATGTATCACTTTTAATTTTAATAAAAATGATTTTTTAAGTGGGAAATGACTGGGGAGCTGGGATAAAATAAGATACGTATTTAGTTACAAAGTGTACCATTCACTGTATGCGCACTCTTGAAAAATTATCTGGCACTCCTTTCTCACTTAAAAATGGTGAATAGTTATACCTTTAAGTGTAAAATTTAAATAGAAACTTCCAGTACTTTAAAATGAATAAAAGTGACTGTATCATTATATGGTTCTCAATAAAGTTTAGCAGGTTGCACGATTGAAGAAATGAGAAAGCAGAGAATAAAGAATAAAGAAACCAGGGATATGGTTGGAAGAAAGAAACCATGATATCCTCATGTCGATGTTAATTTAGGTTGTATGGTATAAGTAAACATTTCCCTATTGGTGTTTTATCTTTTTATTTTATTTTTTTAGAAAAGAATGACATTTCATACAATGTTATCAATTGGCTTTCACCCGAAGGTCACAGAAAAGAATTTAAGGAATATTTTGATTTCTTTATGAGGGAAGCTTTGCGTGGCAGGTAATTTCTTTTATTCTCTGAATGAAAGACTTGACATTTTAGTGATAGGAATGAATGGTTGAATGCATGGATAGTTGGTGTGAGTTTAAGAGAAATGGATGGATAGATGGATGAGTGGATGGATGGGGAGATCAAGGATGGAGGCAGTGGGTGGATGGAGTAGATGAATTTTGCACTCCCAGTCATTCAGTCTTTGTACTGTTATATTCCACCGCAAGCATGTATGTAGTGAGGGGACTGTTCCTTCTGGATCTTCCAGGCAACATTTTGCCAGATATTTGCGTATGTATACTCCACAGCAAAGAAGGCGGTTCAGACAACTTAATTTCCCATTGTTGGCAGGCGAGTGAGGCCTACCACGTTATACTTATTTTTCGTCCCTTATCCTCACATAAATTCAAGAATAGAAAGATGCTTATGAATATTGATTTTTTTAATACCTTGAACCACTGTCTTTTAAACTCTAAAAAACCAACTATCTTGGTGATACAAAATGAGTGAGCAACCTGAGAGATGTTGTCATTAGCTGGGATATATAGAAAGTTGTCACTTTTCACTTTGGAGGGAAAAGGCCCAAACTCATTCCTTGCTGGGTTAATACAGTGGCCTAATGTCTATCTCCCTTCTTTCTGTAGAAATTCTACTTGCTACAAGGTGGTTCTAAAATCTGGCTTTTTCCATAAAGCCTTTATCCTTAGTCAGACTAGAAGACCAAATTCTCTCATCTGTAAGAGTTCTGGTCTAAAGTTCTCATTTGAAACTTTGTCTATTTCATCTTGTGTTGTTACTCACATATTTTAAAATTGTATGTCTTGTCTCTTCTCCCTCACTTGCTTATTTCAAAGACCAGTTTTACACACATACTAAATATGGTATAATATGGGAAGCACAGTGCTTTCTGTATTTCTTCAATTGATTAACTTAATTTCCAACATGATTAATGCTCTACTTTTGAAGAATTTGTACTTCGTATCTTGAATTTTCAACAATATTAACCAATATTTCTTTATGTAAAATGTTTTTAAATGTAATAGAGAATAATCTCAGCTCATCACCTGTTGTCACATGAAGGTGATTTTAAACCCCAGGTGGACATCTGCATATTGCTAATGAGCTCTCACCTATGTTCCTTCTTTAAGTGGGCTGATATGGTGGAATGTTGCACAGGTTACAGGTTTGCTGGGCCTTGATTCTCTCAGTCCTTCATTCAACTAGGAGGCCCATGGGTCTCCAAAGCACCTGACCTGTAACCTTTTGTCAAGAATATTCTCACCTATCGTCCGTATGCTGTATAAAAAGGGTCATTTTCCCTGCAGGCATTGATGGGAAAACATTGAAAGAATAGTTCCTGGAATAGTGCCCATAGACAAGAGTCTTAATAGATATTGGTAGAATTTTAGCATGAACTTTTGTGAATACTCCAGCTGGCATGAAGTGGAAGAATAGTGATTAGCTTCAAAAAGGCTTTTATTTTTGTTTGTTTAAAATGTTAATATTTTCAGGTAGGAAGATGTAAGGCTCATGTTCAGCTTAGAGTTTAGATTCTAGTATGACTATTGGAAAGTTCCTTGTGTGAGGGTCTGTCAAATTCAGGATATACCCAGTTTCAGATAAAAGGGCTACATCATGAATATTGATGCCACTTCCACAGTTTGGTTAGGAAACAGGATAGTCACGTATAAAAGACTATCCTGTCTTATAAAAGATCATTATACAAATGAAAGTTCAACAGAGCATCAGAAAAGGTATCAACTAGACATGGAACCCTGAGATCTACTAGTGACAGGAATGTTTTCAATGTAGAATGATCTCAAAAAAAGCAAAGGAAAACAAAACGCAAAGACAAACTAGAAATTCTAGACCATAAATTAGCTTTGCTAGTGGGTGCATATGGATTGGCCAGAGAAAGGGGAGGGGAGGAGGTGAGAACATTTTAGGAAGCAGAAACACCCAGAGCAGAGTGGCAAGAGCAGAGTGTTCCTTGGACACTGATAAAATAGGTGGACTGCTGCCAGATATGGTCTTTCTTCATGCCAAAGACTCTCTTAAGTATTATAAAATTAATAACCCCAATGAATATTTGTCATTACTGTTTTTGTTTTTACAGAGAAACATTTGACAACTTTGTAAAGTTAATGGAACAACTGGGAATTCGATGCAGTGATTTGCTAAGGAGAGCTGATATCATGGGTTCCTTAAAAAATGAGAACTTTGACCTGATATTTGTTGATATCTCTGACTTCTGTTCTTTCCTGGTTACTGAGAAGCTTGGGAAGCAGTTTGTGTCAATTCTTCCCACCCAGTTTGGCAGTGTGGACCATGGGCTACCAAGCCCTGTGTCTTATGTTCCGGTATCCCGATCTTTGCTAACTGACCACATGGACTTCTGGGGCAGAGTGAAGAATTTTCTGATGTTCTTTGATTTCTACATGAAGCAACGGCAATTACAGTCTACAATTGACAATACCATCAAGGAACATTTCCCAGAAGGTTCTAGGCCGGTTTTGTCTCATCTTCTAAAGAAAGCAGAGCTGTGGTTTATTAACTCTGACTTTGCCCTTGAGTTTGCTCGGCCCCTGCTTCCCAACACTGTGTATGTTGGAGGCTTACTGGCCAGACCTGTTAAACCAGTACCACAAGTAAGTAAAACCTTAAGTGTCAATATGGACTTCATGCAGAGCTCTTCAGTGCAGAATTGGTGGCTCCCTGCCAGTGGGAACTGGGGGTGATGTAGTGTGAGACAGACAAACAATGAGGATATATATTTTTATTTTATTTTATTGTTTTTTTTTTCTAGCCATTTTTTTTTGGTATTTGATTCTATTTCAAATTTTATTTTATTGTGGTCAAAACACTTAATATGAGATCTACACCCTTATCAAATATTTAACAGTACAAAACATAATTATTGACTGTAGGTACCATGTTGTGTCTCACAGCTGTAGATATTATTCATCTTGCTTACTGAAACTGTTCCTTCATGGAATAACAACTACCATCTTCCCTTACCCCCCTCACGCTTGGAAACCAGCTACCACTTTTGATTCTAAAATGTGACTGTGACTGAGGGCTTCAGAGGGGAGGGGGGTGAGGGAATGGGATAGGCTGGTGATGGGTAGTAAGGAGGGCACATATTGCATGGTGCACTGGGTGTTATACGCAACTAATGAATCATCGAACTTTACATCAAAAACCAGGGATGTACTGTATGGTGACTAACATAATATAATAAAAAATATTAAAAAAAATAAAATGTGACTATATTTGATGCTTTCTATAAGTTAATTCATGCAGTATTTGCTATTCTGGCTTATGTCACTTAGCATAATGTCTTTAAGATGCATCCGTTTTCCCATATTAGAAAATTTCCTCCTTTAAGGGTAAGCAATAAGTAGTATTCCATTATACTGTGATATGATTCTTTAACCATTGATCTTTTGAACGCATATTTTATTTGTTGCCACATCTTGGCTATTGTGAATAGTGCTTCACTAAATATGGGGATGCAGATATCTCTTTTGAGATCCTGTTTTCCATTTTCTTAGGTACAGAAAGAGAAATCAGATTGCTCCATCATATGGTGGTTCTATTTTTAACTTTTGGGGGAATTTCCATACTGTTTCCCATAGTGTCTTCACCATTTTCCATTCCCAACCATAGTATGTAATGGTTGTTGAGAAAGAGCATATCCTCAGCACATGCCTTCCATTTTTAATAATCATACCAGTAGGTGTGAATTGATATCTCATTGTGGAATTGATTTGTATTTCCTTGATGACTAGTGTTGCTGAGCATTTTTTCATGTATCCGTTTGCCATCTGCATGTTGTCTTTGGATGAATGTCTATTCTAGTCCTTAGCCTAGTTTTTAATGGGGTTAGAAGATTTTTTATTTTTTGCTATGGAGTTGTAGGCCTTTCCTATACATTTTGGAGTTTAATCTCTTATCAGGAATACAGTTTGCAGGTGTTTTCTGTTCTGTAGGTTGTGTGTTACTCTGTTGATTGTTTCTTTTCCTGTGCAGAAGCTCTTCAGTTTAATGTAGTCCCAGTTGGTTTTGTGGTGGTGGTTGTTTGTTTCGGTGTTTGTTCATTTTGAATTTGATATTTTGTTTTCTTTTGCATTGTGCTATATCACTGAAATCATTGCTAAGACCAATGCCATGAAACTTTCCCCTATGTTTTCTTCTAAGAGCTTTGTAGTTTCAGGTCTTATGTTTAAATCTTTAATCCATTTTGAGTTGAGATTTTTGTATGGTGTAAGGTGACGGTCGATTTTACTCTTGTTCATGTGGATATCCACATGCTGAGGCTGGGGATTCTGGTGAGACAGTGTTTTCAAAGCTATTTGCTGGCTTTGGTGAGACTGGTTACACATTGGCCTGGGATGCAGTCCATCTTCGGTTCTTTTTATATCTATATTTTTAATGTTTCTGTTAGGGAGTGAAAGCAAGTAGCCTCTTATTCTGATGTCATGCTCTACTCTTTTCAATTTTAAGTAATAGATTTACATTAATCTTATAGTTATCAAAAGACAGCAAAGCAGATTTTATGTGGTCCCCTCGGATGGTAGATCTTACGGTGTAGTGAACGATGGACTCAAATAGAGCCAGACTGAACAATGGAGTAAGGCTGTGAGCTAGGGACAACCAAACAATGCAGAGGAAGAAGGAACGAATGTTTTGAAGAATTGACAAAAGTGTATGAACACTCATTTTTAGGGGATTAAATCAGAAACTTTAAGATTCATCTAAGGGTGGCTCTCTACCAATTAATACCACACAAAATAGACTTATGTCATAACTTTTGCAGGAGATAGATATTTTATTAATGGTTTAATATAACAAAATCAGTCAATGTAATATAACATATTATTAGCATGAATGGGAGAAAAAATACATCATGTCAAGAGATGCAGAAAAAATTTTTCACAAAATCAACTCCCTTTTACGCTAAGAATACTTACAAAGCTAGGGGTAAGAAGGTACTTCTTGAACATGATAAAGAGTATATGGGACACTCTAGCTAGCAACACACTTGTCATGATAGAATGCAATCGTGCTGCCTGAGCCAGTAGTCTGAGATGCGCACTTACATCCCTGCTATTCAGATATGCCCTTGACAGAGCAAGTAGACAAGAAAAAGAAAGAAAAGGCATCCAAATAGGACAATGTAGAAATAGTTTGATTTTCATATGACATAATTCTCTGTATAGACAATCCCAAAGAATTCATGCACCAAAAAGAAACTACTAGATGTAATAAAAGAATCCAGCAAAGTTGCAGGGAGAAATAGCAATGTGCAATTATGAGTTGTGTTTCCTCTTAGCCGCTTGAACAATCTGAAAATAAAATTAAGTAAATTATTGTATTTCAAGAGGATCCAATTAAACTGAGGGGTTGAAAGACATGTGCACTGGACACTAAAATTTGCTGAAAGAAATTCAGGAAGACCTAAATAAATAGAAAGACATCTCTAGACCATGGATTGTGAGACTTAATCTTGTTAAGGGGGCAGTACTACTCAAAGTGATCTGCCGATTTGATCTAATTCTTATCAACAGTTCAATGGCCTCTTCCTTTTATAGAAATGAAAAAGCCAATTTTCAAAATCATATGGAAATGTAAGAGACCCTGAATAACCAAAACAATGTGACAAGGACACAGTTGTATGACTCATACATCTGTGACCAATTCATTTTTGACAAGGGTGCCAACACCATTCAATGAAGGAAAAAATAGTGTCTTCAACAAATGGTGCTGAGCCCACTGTACTTTCACATGAAAGAGAATGTATTTTGAGGCTTCCGCACACCACATACCAAAATTAACTCAAAGTGGATTGATGGCCTAAATAAAGAGGTAAAAGCCATAAAAATCTCAGAAGAAAGGAAAGAGATAAATTGGCATGGACTTGTATTTGGTAATGAATTTGCAGATGTGACACCAAAAGCATGAGTAATAAAGGAAAAAATAGGTAAATAGGACTTCATCAGGATTAAAACCTGCTCTGTATCAAAGGGCATTGTATAGAAAATGAAAGGACAACCTACCAGGTACAAGACAAGTATGTCCTCTTACTACTACCTCTTAGCCTCATACTGAAGGTTCTAGGTACATAATAAGACAAGAAAGAGGAATAATAGGCATATAGATTAGGAAGGAATCAATAAAACTGTTTTTGTTCACAGATGACATGATGGTGCAATCCAAAAATGTGAAAAAAAAAATTCCTGTAACTAGTAAGCAATTAGTGCAATGTCACAGGAAACAAGTTTAATTTATAAAGCCAATCTTATCTTATATATAAGCAATTCACAGAAGAATGTGAAATTAAAAACAATATTCCATTTACATTAGCACCACCAAAATTGTGATCTTGGGAATAAATCTAACAAAATATGTGCAAGATTCCTATGTGGAAAACGACAAATCTTTAATGAAGGAAATCAAAGAACTAAATAAGTGGAGAGAAAGTCCATGTTCATAGATAGGAAGAGTCAATATTGTTGAGTATTTAGTTCTCTCCAAATTGATCAATACGTTCAACACAATCACAGTCAAAATCTCACCAATTTATTTTGTTGACAATTATGAACTGGTACTAAAATGTTCATGGAGAGCCCAAATCCTGAAGTTCCAACACAACGTTGAAGATGAAGAACAAAGTTGAAGGGCTGACATTGTCAACTTCATGACTTACTCTAAGCTACAATAATCAAGATGGAATGATATTGGCAGAAGATTAGGAAAGTAGTCAATGTAACAGAATAAAGAACCCAAAAACAGACTCATACAAATTTAGTACAGTGATGTTTCACTAAAGAACTAAGGACAATTGTATGGAGAAAACACAGACTTTCAAAGAATCGTACAGGAAAAATGGATATCTGCACATACACACACACACACACACACACACACACTTAGACCCAGACCATACACCCTTCAAGAAAATTAACTCAAAATAGACCACAGACCTAAATATAAAATGCAAACACAAATGTATAAATCTTTTAGAATATGATATCAGAGAAAATCTAGATGAGCTAGTGTTTGTTGAAAACTTTTTAAGTGCAAAACCTAAGTCGTGTTCTATAAAGAAAAAGATGTTGACAAGTGTGTGAAGTCGAAATTAAAATTTCTGTTCCGGACAGAAATTCTGCCAAGAGAATAAAAAGAGGAGCCACAGAACAAGAGCGAGCATTTGGTAGAGACCTATCTTTTAAAAAGAGCGTTAGTCACATACGCCAATAAGCTCTTTATATACACAAATATACACAGTATACAAGAACTCTTAGAATTTAACAGTAAGAAAACCAATAATTTAAAAATGGGCTAACCCCTCAACAAAGAAGACAGGCAGATGGCTAATAAGTATATGAAGGAGACATTTCCCCAGCATCTACCTCAGCCTCCAGAAGGCATGCTGCCCCCTCCTGGGCCAGCACAGCAACTGGCACTCTCCCAGGCACTAGCATCTCTGGTCTGGCATTGGAACATTCCTAAATGACCAAATCTCCCCACACCTAGAACGAGGGAGGAGGTACTGGGGCCATGTTTTCAATGAAGAAAGAGATTCCCACCACCTCAACCTTCCTCTTCTATAAAACATTGTTAGACACACAAGTCCTAGATCTAGATGTTGGTGCTACAGTATGCTTTGAGTGCCTCAAGGGTAACTTGGACTATTGTGGTAGTGGCTGGACGCCTACAGCTGTCTTCTCACTCATTTGTGATTATTGAAAGTGTTAAAATGGTAGGATGTGTCCTGAGGTCTCAGAAAAATGACTTCGGGGCCATCAGACACAATGGATATGAGCAGAGTGCAGAGGGCACTGAGCTGTCCAGGGGCTCGGAGACCCTAGTGAGCTCTAGGCACTGACAGGAGGGTGTAGTCAGTAAATAGCTAACTTTTATTTCAAGGCTGTCTAGGCTTTCATGAGCAACTCTGTTCACCTCTTTTCCTTTCTTACCTCTCTCTAGGAATTTGAGAATTTCATTGCCAAGTTTGGAGACTCTGGTTTTGTCCTTGTGGCCCTGGGCTCCATGGTGAACAAATATCAGTCCCAGGAAGTTCTCAGGGAGATGAACAGTGCCTTTGCTCATCTGTCTCAAGGGGTGATATGGAAGTATAATCCTTCTCATTGGCCCAAAGACATCAAATTGGCAACAAATGTGAAAATTGTGGACTGGCTTCCTCAGAATGACCTCTTGGGTAAGGACCTTTCCATTTATGTATCTTTACGTTTCCACTGGGCAACCCCACCAGCATGAGAAAGGGCAGCTGGTAGCTAAAGGTAATCTTTAGAGGACAGGAATGGAGCAGCCAGCTGGAGTTCTTGGGAAATCAGGCTGTGCTTCCCAAATGGCTAAAACTGCCATGTTTTCTTCTTTCTTTCTATTGCAGTCCTGATACCTGCCGCCAGAAGTGATACTGTTGTCAGGTTGTTTTGACCTTACCATACTTGGCACAGACCAAGGTAGCCCAGACACAGTTGAAGACAGTGTGTGCACTCAGAGAACACACACGGGGGGTCGTATTGCTCGTTCCTAGCCTCTTGAGTATCTTGTAGGCCATATGCCATTAGAGACACACACTCCCACACATCTTAGTACATTCTCCTACCCTGCAAAAGGTGTACTCATGGTTCCACAAAATTGATGCTGATGGTTTCCTAGGGGTGTGCCAAATATCTGAGTGTCAGGCTGAGTAACCTGTCAGATGGTTATTTGCTCCATCGAATTCTTTGATAACAGAGAGTTCCGTAAAACCCAATACATTTTCCTTGTCCTTTGTGTCACTTTTTGGAGCTCTTCAGTACCACTACCACTGCCCACAACAGAGGTTCATCCTCAGATTATGGCTCATAAAGATATTGGAACTTAAGATGGAGGGTTCGGCACAATTTTTCACAAGACTTGGTGTGGGTAAAAAGGATTCTGATTGTCAAAGAAACAAAAATAGATTCTGATGCACATCCCCGTTGAGAGGCAGCGTTTGAGATGAACGCTTCAGTATCAACACTTGGTTTAGTTTTCTCTAAATAAGCGTGGAGTGAGCGCACAGGAACTAGAAATACTGAGTTGGGTGGTCCATCGTTGCCTACTTTAGAAGATTTCTTATGAAGTCGAGGAGAAAGCACATACAGCGTAAGTTTGATGAATGCCGTATGAGATGTGATGTCAATAAAAGTGTTAACCTTTCAGATAAGAGGGAAGTGAATGGAGGAAAGCATGAGGCCTGGAGCGGAAGAGACACATACAGAGTCAGAGATAGAAATCAGAGAAGATACAGACAGAGTTACACTGGGAGAGACTAAGAGAGGACAGAGATAAGAGGAGAGAAACAGGGTGGAGAGATGGACGGATGGATGCTAGGATGGACGGAAGGAAGGATATGTCTTGCTTAGCACTGTTCTCTGAAGCTTTCCCTGGGTTCTGCCTCTTAGACGGATAGATTTAGAGGAATCTCTGTACAGAGACGAGGCCAGAATTTTATATCTTGGAATACATACCATTGAGTGTACCCTAAGCTAAATCAATAAATACAAGTTAACAAAATAATTTGAGATCTCTTTGTAATTTTTTCTGTCCTTGGAACTTTACCTGGTGTTCTGAAAATTTTCACCCTGAAATACTCTGCTCTGTTCCTGATTTTCAACAGCTCACCCACGCATTCGTCTCTTTGTCACCCATGGTGGATTGAATAGCATAATGGAAGCCATCCAACATGGTGTACCCATGGTAGGGACACCTGTGTTTTTGGAACAGGTTGAAAATCTAATCCGAGTGGAAGCCAAAAAGTTTGGTGTCTCTATCCAGCTAAAGCAGATGAAGGCAGAGACATTGGCTCTGAAGATGAAGGAAGTCATAGAAGACAAGAGGTATGGAGCTCTCTGGGCTTGTGGTCACTTTGGCTGAAATAAAACATCAGACACAAAGTGCACTGTATGGCTCTTTTTTGTTATAAAAGCTGAAACTTCCAGACATGGAATTTTATGTGTGTGATGCTAACACCTGACCTGTCTGAGAACAAGACTAGGCAATTCAGGTTAGATGTTGAGAACAACTTCTTCTATAAGGGTTGTGACCACCCCGAATTATTTACACAGGGTCTCTGAGAGGTCTTATATTTTGGGAGTGGTTATAGTAGAATTACAGTGACGCAGGATGTAGCCTTCCTGTCCCCCAATATGCCACACTGTTTCCTGCCTCAAGCCCTTTGTCAGTTGTAGAACATACTGCCCTTCTCTTCACAGGGCTGGCTCCTTCACGACCATCGAACTCATCTTCAATGTCTTCTCAGAGAGGCAGGCAGTCTTGGTCTGATAGTCTCCCACAGCTTTTAATCATAACTCATTTTTCTCTCTTAACACTTCTCAGGATCAGTCACTACCCCATTTCTTTCTGTTTTAATTCGTTGTGTGTCCCTCATACTAGAAAGTAGAGAGTTAACTCCCCTGGACAGCCTAGTGTCTCTTGTTTTTCCTTGTGTTGCCAAGGCCTAGCACAGGGCCTACCAGAAAATAATTTGGGATGGATTTCTGTTAAGTGAATTAGTAAAAGGGTCCATGTTGTCTTAGGTTAATTCCCATCCAGCACAAGCATGTGGTTATCATGATGAACTGAATATCTTATTAGGGTCTCAAGGTCATTTACCCTGATTTGGGTGTATGTTATATCACATATATTCATATATACTCTGTCCTTTAGCCTTCCGTAAGCTCCTTGGGTAGAGACTCATCCTTACATTTAGTCCCTTTTTTATAATTTAGCACTTTTAGCATGAGGCATGGATCTTTGCATGGAGAAACCAGGTTGAACTTTTCAATGGGATCCAGCTGGACTATGACAAGGCCAGGCCAACGACTTTTCCTTGAAACTGAGTCTTTGGTGCATATGGATGAAAGTGTGTGTGTGTGTGCGTGTGTGTGATGCAAGGTCTCTAAGACTCCTAAGACCACATGAGTAACGCCCACCTCTGCCTCTGCCAACAGGTACAAGTCAGCAGCCGTGGCTGCCAGCATCATCAGGCGCTCCCACCCCCTGACTCCTGCCCAGAGGCTGGTGGGCTGGATCGACCACATCCTCCAGACAGGGGGTGCGGCACACCTCAAGCCCCGTGCCCTGCAGCAGCCGTGGCATGAGCAGTACCTGCTGGACGTCGTCTTGTTCCTGCTGGTGGTCACCCTGGGCACCCTGTGGCTCTGTGGGAAGCTGCTGGGCATGGTGGCCAGATGGGTGTGTGGGGCCAGGAAGCTGAAGAAGGCCTGATGGAGGTGCATCCATGAAAGGTATTCGGGGAGCCACTGGATGTAGAAAGATTTCCCCAGCATAGGACACCCGTGGTGTCTTCCCCATATTGGCACTTGCAAAATTGCTTTTCACTATTTTCTGCCTGTGTTTAAGAATTCTTGTGAAGCACTCTTGGGATTCTTCTTTAAAATTGTGTTAAAATATATATTACATGAAATTTACCATTTTAACCATTTAGTGAAGTCAGTGGCATTGAGCACATTGACGTTATTCTGCAGACATCACTGCCACCAATTCCAGAACCGTTTCATCCTCCCAAACTCAAACACCCTGTTGATCAAACAGTAATTCCTCATATCCCTTCCCCCACTCCCAACTCAGCAAGCTCCAGGCCACCCTGGTTCTACGTTCTGCATCTGTGAATTAAATCGTGGTTTCCTGATTTGCCCCTCGTGAATGGATGCCTTACTGAGACCCAGACGTTCAGCAGACAGCTCCACCTTCCTCCCCACTCCCTGTTGCTAGACACAAGGCCCTGCTTATTGCATCTTGGGTGCCTAGACACTTCTCATTCTCTCTTCCCTTTCTCCAACCTCACTTTTTTATGGAATGATAGAAGATACTGGCCAGTTCTTCTATTTTGGGCCTTCTCCTGTATCTCTTTTTCACTTCACCTGCAAGCACAGGAAGCCTGGTCTCTGTCCTGCAGTTAGGCAGGCATGGTCCCCCAGGACTCCCTCTGTGGTCACAGTGCTGTCTCCTCCTGTGAAGAGCATTTCCTTTGCAGGGTAGGCCTGCAGCCTGCCTTTGGGTCACATGTGTTGCTCTGGTTTTCACTTTTCACAGTTCTTGTCTCAAGATCTCCAGTCTTCAAAATCTAGTCATGGAGACCTCACGTGCAGAACCCGGGCCTCTGCATGAGTTTTGAGGCCTCATGGTCCAGTGTCTACAGCAGTTCCCAGGGCTTTGTTGATTTAGGAAACACCTATCTGCCCCCCAGTTGTGGCAGAGGGTATCCCTGTATGTGGTGAACCGTTAGGAATTATATTCAGTTCCTAGTGACTTACCTCAAAAGTATGCCTTAACCACCAGGGTTTTTGTTTGTTTGCTTTGTTTATTTATAAGGGCTCACCGGTGTGGTGGCTCCATCCTATTGTCTGTAGCTCCCTCCTCTTTCTAAAATTAATTAGATTTTTTTGACTGTTCTATCTCCTCTACTAGACACCAGGCTCATTCTCAGGCAGTTTCCTTGTATAATATGTTTTACCTTCCCATGATTGTGTCTTCACATTTAATTTTCATTTTCACGTGGAATTCCGTGTCTCCTTAGAAGTTTCAAATGTATGGTATCTTGTGTTTTAAAACATGGTGATGAAAATGGTGGATACAGTGGGCGGCTCTAGACACCCTGGTTTTTGATTGCTTAATCTGGGATTATGACCACATCTTGAAATAATGCAAATGGAGGATGAAGCAGCCACTACAAATACTCCCTGAAGAAGTGGAAAGGGGCCACTCTTGCTCATGTCAAGATAGGATTTTCTGGGTAGGATGCAGGGCTGGTGCCAGGTGTCTACTGAGTTCTGTGAGTTCTCATGTTTACAATGTCACCTACAGCCACAAGCATACTACACGAGTACAGTGTGTGTGTGTGTGTGTGTGTGTGTGTGTGTGTGTAATTGAGGTTTTATTTCTGCAGTTCTTATGAGATCTCTGAAGATGGTCTCTGGCAATAGTTCCTTGGGAGGCAGACCTGAAGTGTTCTCTGTGTTGTCATTAGAATGAATAGCTGAGATTTTTTCCCCCCTCATAACCAACAAAGGGATAGCTTCCAGCTGATGAGTCTCATTCCTGTTCTCACCATGTCATCCTCTCTGAACACTTGTAACTCAGTGAGGCCAACTCTGTGCCTGCTGATTCTTGTTCTACGTTCCCATCCGGGGAATCTGATTGGAGGCAGCCAGTGAGCCAGGATGATGCCTGCTGCCTTGTTCCATCAAAACCTTCTCCATGGGGCAGACCGTCAGCATGGCCTTGATAGTATGGACATCTGATCTCATCATTCACTGGTTCAGATCCTTTGTTGGCCCTCATTGCCTGGAATACAAGCCCTCTGCAATTTATTTCTGCTACCACTCCAAGTGTATCTTGAAAACTCTGAAATAGATCCACACAGACATGTTCAGTTGATTTATGAAGAAGGTGAAAGACCAGTCAGTGAGAAAAGAAAAATCTCTTCAGCAAATTGTGCTAGAACGGTCTTTGATTTTTACTTAATGACATACACCAAAAGAAATTGACCATTATTGCGTACCATACACAGAGCTTAACTCACAGTATATCATTGACCTAAATGTGAACATTGAAGCTACGAACATTCTAAAGGAAAGTCATTGTAATCTTATTGTTGCAGAGATTTACTATTCAGATCATACAAGCTCAAATCATAGAGAAAGACATTGGATAAATTGGATCTTATCAAAAGGAAAAACTTTCAATCTTCTAAAGGTATACACGAGAAGACAAAAATTAAACCATCAACTAGGAGAAAATATTGCAACACATTTCTCAAAAAACTTGTATCTAGAATATCTAAACAAATCTTACACCCAGCACAAAAATGGATGAAAAATGTTGAACAGACACTTCACAAAAGAAGATATGCAAATGGCCAATAATCACTTGAAAAATTACTTAACAGATTAATCATTAGAGAAATGCAAAATAAAACCACAAAAGAAAACCTAGTATCATGGCACATCTACTAGGATGACTAAAATTTAAAAGACTGATCATATGAATAGTTAGCAAGAAGACAGAGCTACCTGGACTCACACCCATTCCATTGCTGAGTTTGGGCATGAAAATGGTTCACTCACGCAGGAAAATTGCTCTGCAGTTTCTTGGTTCAGCACACACTTGCCACATGACCCAGCTATTCCACTTCGAGGTATTTACTCAAGTTAATGAAAGCCTATGTCCGCATGGAAATCTGTACACGAATGTTCATAAGAGCTTTCTTTATAATAACACCGACTAAAAAAAAAAAAACCAACTATATGCCCATCAATAGGTGAATGGAGTAACATTTGTATTATATCCATTTAATGGATTAATGGATTGTATTATATCCATTTAATGGATGCAGTTTAATGGATGCAGTTTGTTGTATACAAATTATACTTTAAAATTGATTTGAAAATCTTTATATGTGAGATGTGTTTCTCAGTGTCTCTCTTTGCGTCCTTAAAAATGTAGTAGTCATGATTTATTGCTGCATTTGAATATAATTGGAAATAAAATACATTTTAATAATTTTTTTCTTTTTAAAAAAAGATTTATTTATTCCAGAGAGAATGAGAGAGAGTGCATTCATGAATGGGGAGAGGGGCAGAGGCAGAGGGGAGACAGAGAATCCACAAGAAGATTTCCATCTGAGTGGGAAGCCTGGCACTGGCTCCAGCCCAGGCCCCTGAGATTATGACCTGAGCCAAAACCAGAAGTCTGAAGCTCAACCACCTGAGCCACCCAGGCGTCCCAATAATTTCAAAAATAGTAGAACTAGTACGGTTTTGATGAGGGAGGAGATATGTGTGTATAACAATAGGAGTTACTTCCTGGAGAATTAGAGAACTGCTGGTAAACAGAGTAAGGGTTCATGTTCAACTTAATGCAAGTTTATTTTGTGAGTGCGACCTGAAGTCTTTCCATAATTATAACCTAAAACAACACATTTGAGAAATGATAAACACAGGCAAAATATTTAATGTGTTGCTCTTTCATGGGCATGAAAGATGACACGCTGGAAGGAACTATACATAAAATACATGTATTTGGAGGTATATTTTAAGATGCTGAAATGGAGTTCAATCTGTCAAATATCTTTCCCTTCATTATGTAGTGATTCTTCTGCTTATCTGTTTCTACATTAGCACAAGCCATGGCCACGTATTGGTTCCTTGTGTGCCGAGCTGCGCTAAATGCTCAGTGGATGTGATTTCCCCCCCCTGTCAATCGTCTGTTGTTTGGTTTATCACATCCTAATCAAAGATGGTTGTTTAAGTGTCAACCAATTATCTTACTCAGAAAGACTCTGGTCTAAAGATAAATATAGTAAGCTAACTTTTATTTTTAAGGCAAGAGAACAGGGGGAGAGAGTAAAAATATAAATCTGTTTTCCTTTGCAATAAAAAAACAGAGGAAGGAAAAAACAGAATAATGTGATAGAGTATCTATAAGGCTATTTTTGAGTATCATGAAGGTCAGGGAAACAAATGCAGGTCTATGGATTTCTGTGTTTATATAGTTTGGTTTTCCAAAGCATGTTAGTATTTAACATAAAAAAATTTAAATAATGGAGAAGAAAACTCTAAAATGGAATACAAACAGAAAGAAGAGAATTCAAAAGGTTTCTTTTTTTATCTTTAAACATTTTATTTATTTGAGACAGAGAGAATGAGTGGTGGGGAGGGGCAAAGGGAGAGAGAGAGAGAGAGAGAGAAGCAGACTCCCTGCTGAGCAGGAAGCCTGATGCTTGCTTGATCACAGGATGCTGAGATAATGACCTGAGCTGAAGGCAGACTCTTTTTTTTTTTTTTTAAGATTTTATTTATTTATCTGACAGAGATAGAGACAGCCAGCGAGAGACGGAACACAAGCAGGGGGAGTGGGAGAGGAAGAAGCAGGCTCATAGTGGAGGAGCCTGATGTGGGGCCCGATCCCATAACGCCGGGATCACGCCCTGAGCCGAAGGCAGACGCTTAACCGCTGTGCCACCCAGGCGCCCCTGAAGGCAGACTCTTAACCAACTAAGTCACCTAGGTACCCCTAAAAATGTTTTCAAATGTGTGACATAAGTGCACTGTACCAAAAAACAATGAGTGAACACAATTGCATTTTGAACATAGTAGTTTGAAAATCTGTCTTGTCAATCTAAAGAAAAAGAGAACTGCAACAAGCCTATTGTTGAGAAGACTATTTTTTGAGTAGTCTGTTGGGTAGGGCTGATGTTCACAGTTGGTGGATGAGTATATGGTGACCTTTTTTTAGTGCATAGCATGATTGAGCAAATGAGTAAATATACCAAAGATGTTGAAAGGAGATTTCTTAATCTTAGAAGGGGAATTACTAATGTGGAAATGGAGAGGCTTAAAATTACCTCTGGGGTGGTGTATTGGAGTGGAAGGTATCAGTATGAATTCACAATTTTTCACAAACAAATACAAACAGGGCAATGTACATATGTAATATTTATATCCATATCTATATTTAATAACTCTGTCCACTGGAAAGTGATTATAAACAGCGGAGCTTCGTTAGCAATGAACACTTCTGCCAACCATATCCAGGTTTCTAAATACTATTCTTTATTAAAAGGTTTTCTTGAGAAATGGAAGAAGTTAAGACAGACAAGAAAGAACAAGAGGAGTCTGGAAATTGTGTGCAAGAAATAAAGAAAAAGTTCCACATGGTTGAGGTTAAGCAGGTGTAATCCGATCCATGATGAGAGTAGGCGATGATAGACCACTGAATAAATATAAATCGATGAATAAATAATGATAAACTGGTACAGATAGATGATAGGTAAATAAGTTGATGGATGGGTGGATGGGTGGATAGGCTGATAACTAGATAGATGGGGCAAAACTAGATAGATTTGTTTTTAACAATACCGTGCTACATGAAAAAAAGAAAGAAAAATGCAGTTAAAATCATTACGTGGCCACCATAATAGTAATGATTGGTTTAGGTAAGAAATATGAAAGATGATAAAATGAGTGAGTGAAATTTGGTAGGAACAAAATGTTTACACAGCTTCAGAGTGTCTCCCCACTCTTTACTTCCTAATTGTAGGGTAAAAAATAGCAACTTTACAGCAGAGAATCTTGGTGAACACCACCTTAAACAAGGGAAAGAGTTATCATCTCTAATAACAGGACCATCTGACATCATGTGCTTCCCATTGTGATTCACTGAGATGGAATCAACACCACCTTTGTAGTATTCCCACCAAACTCCCTAGTAACCTGAAGTCTGATGGGAAAACATCAGGCAAGCCCAACTTGAGATCCATCATACAAAATAAGCAGCTTGTACTCTTTAAAATATCAATGACATGAAAGACAAAGAAGGGCTGAGAACCAATCCTCACTAAAGGAGATGAATAGATGCAATGTGTGATCCTGGATTGGTTCCTGCACCAGCAAATTCATATCAAGTCATAGGATATTAATCGGATAATTGGAGGGATTGGAATAAGGTTTGTAGATAAAGTACTGTGATTAGATAAATATTAAATGGTGCCTTCCTAATGCAGATTAATTTTTTCGTTGGGAAGACAAGAATACCTGAGCAGATGGTAATTGTGAATGCACGTGCATGCAATCCTATAGTATAAGGGAAAAGTGGAATTATGTTGGGACAGTTTTACAACCTTTCTAATAAGTTCAAACATAAGACTAGACCTTCTTGGTGCCGACCATCCAGTCCCATTTTGTCATGGCCATTCAAATGATAGACTGACCTTTAGAGGTTCAGTGTTTCAGGTCAAGAACTGGCCCTCCAGCAGGGCTTAACACTTAGTGGACACTGACACTTGTCAACAGTAGGTTACTTTCCAAAGAATCTCTCTGAGCAATAAGTGTAGGTAATTTTTCTTTGGAAATCAGCTCTTGGGATCTTGAGATTGGAATACCAGCAAAGATTTTAAGCAGGTACCTGGGGAAATGGGGCATGAGGATGTCACAATGAGGTCAACAGAGCAGTTAGGAGGTGGAAAATTCATAAGAAGTTTCTTAAAATGGAGATAGAACTGGGTCACCTGGAGGTGGAACTATCTTGGAAGTGACTTCCTAAGGTTCCTACCATTCCTGGTTCAGAGAATCTTCTCTATGGAGAGAGTGGTGTTATCAGGGACAGAGAGGGGTTAAGGAGAGCTCACTAACTCCTCCTTCCCACTGCTCCAAGTTAGGGAGGGTGAGGACAGATTGACCAGTAGAGCAAACACTCTGGGAGGAGGAGCCGAAGGGCCAGAAGTGACAAACCCAAGAGAAAACAGGCGGGATCCACCCCTCTCCTCTTCCCCAGCTTCCTGCCAGCCCATTTCCTTGGCTGCCAGTGCAGCACGTGTCCCCAGAGCCCACAGGTCACTGTGCAGGGCACAGGGCTCTGGGCACAGGGCTGGGTGACACAGCTGGTACTGGAGCTAGATGGCGGGGAAGGGAATGTTGTTGCTAACAGGCTTCCTTCTGCCTGGGTTCCTGCTCTCAGAGGCCACCAAAATTCTGACTGCCTCCTCACTGGGTGAGTGTTTGTCAGGGGAATTAGAGTCAGGTGAATCCCAGGCACCTGCTGCTGTGCTCAGGCACACACCCATGGGTCAGAGGGTCATTCTATGTGGTTCTCCTTATAAGGCTTGGGTAACGGGTTAGAGGAGGGAGAAAAGGGAGCGGGCCTGGAGTGGCAGAGTGGGGTCCCTACTGCTGGGGGTAGGGAAGTTAGTTGTGGAGAAATCAGCGGTGTGCTTTCCTCTCATTTTATCTGCTCTGGAGGTGCTTCCCATTGTGCATGGCTGGCGCCAGTGTTTAGATCCAGTGCCGACCTGGAGACCTTAAGCCATTTACTCCAATGAAGGAGGATACTTTCAGAGGCACACCCTAAAAATCTGGGGATGCGGAGTAGATGCCAGTAGAAAGTGGAATTTGAGGTCAGTTTTGGGCTCTTGGAGGCCAAGGACAGGGACTCCTGGGGGAGGCAGCACAGACCGAAAATCTTTCATTAATAGGACACCTGGAGGACTGACAGGGCAGAGGAGGGGGCCCCGAGACAATCAAGTTCTTGAAAACCCCTCTCCCTTTTGCCCTTGCTGCTGGAAGGATTTGAAGGACAGTGAAGCACTTTTGCAGACCCAATCATCGGGAGATCTTCATCTTACAAATAATCCTCACTTCCCACGTGGGCAAATTCTATTGCTTTCCTCCTATTCTGACTTTCTCTGCTGCTGAGACCCATAGATTCAACAAAAATCTCTATGATGGCTTATGGTCTTACAGAGTCATTGCACTGATGGAACCTATACCTCACAGAGGATCGAGCTTCTTTTTCCTTAGAATCTCAGGAATCATAGGATGAAGATATCCCAGTCTGTCATGTGCAGGATCCTGCAGTTCTACCCAAGTGCCTACAGTTATCCTGAATGCCTTAATTTGATGTTCAGCAATTTTCAAGCTCCAACTGGAAACATCCTACCAAATATTTTTCAATCTCAAGGATTTTGATTCTAAGTGGTGGGTCTACCTCCTTCTGCTCCAATAGCTATTTCCTGGACTGATATTCACATTTCCATTTTCTGGGTCTGACTCTAACATGAATTTCCTAAGGGAAGGACTCCATAAAGAGCTCTGACCAATTGTCAATAGGAATGCTTCCCACTCGCATACGCAGTACTGTGACTAATTTCCACTGTGTCCCCATAAGGGCTGGCTAAAATCAGTATGTACCTAGGATCAGGAACTCCTAAGGCCTAAGAAGAGAAGCTTGTCACACTGACATGGAGACCATGAGTCACAAAAGGAAATCTTGATGGAGGACTTCCACAGGTTAAGATTTGGGCAGACACTGTGTAAGTGTCTTGGCTGCTGCTTACCCAAAGTGAGACAGGGGAACTGAAGAAACTCATCTTCCTCTGCTCAGAGTCAACTCTCTGCCCTCTTACCTTGGATTTCTCTATCCACCACATCAATTTCAGACCCTCTGTTCTCATCTTTACAAAATGAAATTTCGTATTTTTCCTAGGTGGAAGCCATTATCTACTGCTGGACCGGGTATCTCAGATTCTTCAAGATCATGGTCATAATGTCACTATGCTTCTTTATGGAGAAGAATTTTTAATCCCAGGTGTGTGGGGCTTTTGTTTGTTTGTTTGTAATCATTGAATTCTATCCCAGAGAGACAATGTCTTCTGTATAGCACTGCTTAGCACAAATTCCGTTTGAATCTCTCTATTTTGAGTGAAGGGGAGAAATGTGTGCGTGTGTGTTTATGTTACCTGCTGGCTATCATATTAAGATCTGTAGACCTGCCTCCACGTGCCATAACTCCATGTTTTACCCCCTCAGTTAGGTGTCACTTCATTTAAGCAAAGCTTCGTGTATCATTTTGATCATTTTGATAACTACTACTCTATGATGTGCCTTTAATTGTGTTGAACGAAAGTGTTCAGCCATATTTATAGTTTCTGTTATGTAAGGAGAGCTGCTCTTCCTGTTTTATAGGTTACTTTCTACTTCTGTTATGAGACCTGAACTTTAAGAAAGCTTTTTAACCATGTCCTAGGATCAGATCTATCAATGAGATGATGCTATATTCTTGAGGCGTCCCTGGCTGCCCATGACTTGTGCAGAGTGATGTCAGAAGTTCTTGAGTCCTTGGGGTAAATAACCAGTAGTGCAACTGCTGAGTCATAGGGTGGTTCTGTGTTTAACTTCTTGAGGAACACCCATACTGTTTTCCAGAGCGGCTGCACCAGCTTGCATCCCACCAACAGTGTAAGAGGTTCGCCTTTCTCTGCATCTTTGCCAACATTTGTTGTTCCCAATCTTGTTAATTTTAGCCATTCTGACTGGTGTGAGGTGTGATATGCAACTACTGAATCATTGACCATTACATCAAAAACCAACGATGTATTGTATATCGGCTAATGAATTTTAATTTTAAAAAATCCAAAAAATGTGTAGCTAAGATGAAGCTCATCAACCTTGTCAGGTCAGACAAGGGCCCAGAGGCCCAGAGGCCCAGAGAGCTCAAAAGATTCATTTAACTCCACACAGCGGGTTAATCATTTCATGGGTGGATCTGGAAATTCAAGCTCTGGGAGTCTCATTCAGAATTGCTAAAATTTCAATTTAAAAAAATCCAAAACTAATCATTTCTGATGAAAAACAAGTCTGAGCAGTTATGAAATTCTGAAGATGAACTTCAGGCCCTGTTGCTGTTTAATCACCCTCTAGATCAGGTTCTGTATTGTTCACTGCATATCCTTTCTGTAGACACCCCTTTGTATCTGCCTTGTCAGTCTGTGTACTTGCCTTGACTGCCAACCGTGGTGTTGTAGTCCATGATCCTTTCATTTTGGTGGGTCCCAGCGATTGAGGTACTGCTGAAAGCTTTAGACCCTCTACTTCTTTAACACACATACCCACACTCAAAACTACAAACCATTCAGAGGACCCATGGATTCCCTTAGTTTTGTTCTTGGTTCCAAGTTTTAATAGTCCAGAGTTTCTTGCAATATTTACCATTCACTGGGAATTTCTGAGGTTTTGAAATGGATTATTTATTTTTCTCTTCAGCAATAGACTTTGGTAGAGGTCTGCAAATAAGGAAACATGTGATTGGATTATTTTTGTTGACCTGATTCAACACTCAATATTGAAACTTTTGAAACTGTATTAACTACCTGCTTTGATAACTTCCCTATAGGGTTTTTATTTACAACTTTAATGAACAAATGACTTCAGAAATATTGAAGTAACCTCAGTTTCTAATACTGAGTCATAAGATTATTTCAATCAGTAACTGAAATCACAAGGATAAGATGCCACCCTACAGAAGATTTAATTGTCTGCATTTTCCTTTTCCTAAGAGAGCTTGCTGTACCTCTCTGTCTACCAGGCAGACATTCCCCAGGTGACAGGTCTTCTTTGTTTTGCGGGTCTGTGCAGTTACATCATTGATTCTCAGAGGATTGCCTACAAACACTCAAGTGAAGTTCTGCCTGGAGGTACATTATGGGGACTAGACAGTTCTACCCCTTTCAGCTAGTTAGTTCTGCTTTTGTTGGGTATGGAGGTAGGAGAGCAGAGCAGCAGCTAATGTAAGAAAGCCCTATGTTGGAATTCAGGGGACTCATGGGCTCCTCAGATAACCTATCAAGTAGTGCTCACATTTACCCTGGGTGAGTATCTTAGTATCTTAGTCTGCTGTTATCAGGGTGAGGTCGATTTCTTTCTTTCTCTCCTTTTTTTTTTTTTTAATTATTTATTTATTTGAGAGAGAGCGAGAGCGCCAGTGAAGGGGATATGCAGAGGGGGAGGGGGAGAATCCCAAGCTGACTCTGCTGAGCATGGAGCTGATGCCAGGCTTCATCTCAGGAACCTGAAATCATGACCTGAGCTGACACCAACAGTTGGACGCTTAACTAACTGAGCCACCCAGGTGCTCCCGGGTCAAATCTTAATACTGGAGTTTATAGAGTTTAATAAATTACAACCACCTTTCCCTCTGCATTTTAGAACCTATTGAGAGAAGGTTATAGGAGTTAGATCAAAATCACCTTTAGCTAGCTGATTTGGAGCTTTCCTTTACATCTTCAACTGCCAAGGCTGAGTAGTGGCTTGAGAAGAGGCTCTGTATAACCTCCGGGTTTTGTTCTGTTTATTCTTTATGGTGCCTCCCGTGTTTGCATTGACTGTTCTCAGGAAGACCCCAACCCCAGAGCTTTTCCTCCCTACAGCTTTCTAGTGGAATTCCGGTATTCTGCCCTGTGAATTCTAGCTGCCATGTCCTCCCCCAGATCTGCAGTGCTCCCCTCAGGGAGATGCCCAGGCCACATCTGGGTCCTCCTCCTTGAGCTGTATCTTGGAAGTTTTCTCCAGCCATCCATGAATGTTGTGTGCTACCTGGGGTGCCATGTCTAAAAACCATTTTAACATATGTTTGGCCTGGTTTTATTTAGTTGTTTAAAGTAAAAATTTAATATGGTCCTGTCACCTTCTTATGGCCACAGACTGAAGTTCCTTATCGTCATTATTTAAACCATTGTGTTTAAGTAATATTGGCATATAATAAACTGCATATATTTAAAATATACAAGTTGATATATTTGGACATATACATATGCTGAGATATACATATGTACACATGTCTGTATACACCTGTGAAACCATCAACATAATCAAGATAACATATATTTGTTCCTCCACCAGAAAATTTCTAATGTCCTTTTGCAATCTCCCCTCCAGGCCCTCCCACCTTTCTGTTCCCATTGCAAGTCAATCCTTAATATGTCACCGTGTGTTAGAGTACATCACGTAGACTTTAGATAAATGGGATCACAATTTTGTACCGTTATTTTGGTTCATTATGCTCAGCAAAAAAAATATATATCTTTTAATTTTTAAAATTTATTTTTCTTTAAAGTTTTTATTCATTTTAGAGAGAGAGAAAGAGCTCATATATGACAGAGAGAGAGCACAAGGTGGAGGAGGGACTGAGGAAGAGGGAGAGAGGGAGAAGTAGACTCTTGCTGAGCAGGGAGCCAGATGTGGGGCTCCATCCCAGGATGCTGAGATGATGACCTGAGCCAAAGGCAGACGCTTAACTGCCTGAGCGTCCCAGGGGTCCATCAGCCAAAAATATTTTGGGTTTCCTTTATAGCGTGTGTATGCATAGTTCATTCCCTTTTATTGCTGAATAGTGTTCTATGTATGGATTATCAGTGTGTTTATTTAGTTGCGTGTTGATGGGCATTTGGGTTGTCTCCTGTTTTGAGCTACTCTGAACAAACCTGCTGTGAAGATTTATGTACAAGTTTTTGTATGAATATGTACTATCTTTTCTCTGAATTGAGTGGTAGGCGTACAGTGGCCGAACCATAGTTTTGGTATATGTTTAAGTTTTTAAGAAACGGTCACAGTGTTTCTCAAGACACTAACATTCTTCATTCTCACCAGAAGTTACTGCAGGTTCTATGCACACCACATCCTTGTCAATTCTTGGTATGGTTCGTCTTTTTACTTTTAGCCATCGTTCTGTGGGTGTTTAGATGTATTTCATGGTAGTTTTTGTATGCATTTCCTTTATTATTAATGATGCTAAGCATTTTTTCATGTGGTTATTTGTCAACCATATTATCTTCACGGATGAAGCGTTTCCCAAATTTTGCCCATTTTTAAATTGGGTCATTTGTTTTCTTATTATAGAGTCTTCAGAGTTCTTGATATATATATTTAGGATATAAGTATTTTATCAGATGCAAGTTCTGCAAATATTCTTTACCAGTTCATGACTTATTTTTTCACTTTTACCAGTGTCTTTTGAAGAGCATGATTTTTAACTTGCTGAAGTGTCATTTCACGTTTTCACTACATGTATTGGTATGAATATATAATTTTTTTTCTGATTCTGTCAAAAGGATGAGAGTCACTAATTGATTTTCAAATGTTAAATTAACATTGTATTGTGGGAACAATACCACTTGGTCAAGATGTATTTTCTCTTTTATTGTAATTTTAGATGTAGTTTGCTTAAATTTTTTTTTTAAAGATTTTATTTATTTGAGAGAGTGAGAGAACACAAGCAGGGGGAGCGGCAGAGGTAGAGGGATAGAGAAGCAGACTCCCCACTGAGAAGGAAGTCTGATGCAGGGCTGGATACCAGGACCCTGAGATCATGACCTGAGCTGAAGGCAGACACTTAAAAAGACTGAGCCATCTAGGCGCCCCTAGTTTGTTTAAATTTTGGTTTAAAATTTTGTATCTGTGTCCCTTTGGGCCATCATTATGTGATTTCTTTCTTTCTTTTTTTTTTGATAATTTTATTTTGTTATATTAGTCACCATACAGTGCATCCCCAGTTTTTGATGCAATGTTCCATGATTCATTAGTTGCGTATAACACCCAGTGCACCATGCAATACGTGCCCTCCTTACTACCCATCACCAGCCTATCCCATTCCGCCACCCCCTCCCCTCTGAAGCCCTCAGTTTGTTTCCCAGAGTCCACAGTCTCTCATGATTCATTTCCCCTTCTGTTTACCCCCTCGTCATTCTTCCCTTCATTATGTAATTTATTTATATTTTCCTGGCAGTGATGTCAGTGCAATACTTTCCTGATAAAATAATTAGGTAGTGTTCCTCTTTCAATTTCTTGAAGAGTTTAGTTAGGATTAGTATTTTTCTGGGGTGCCTGAATGGCTCAGCTGGTTGAGCGTCTGCCTTCAGCTCTGGTCATGATCCTAGGGTCCTGGGATCAAGCCCCACATGGGGCTCCCTGCTCAATGGGAAGCCTGCTTCTCCTTCTCCCTCTATCCCTGCTTGTGCACATGCTCTTTCTCTCTTTCTCTGTCAAATAAATAGATAAAATCTTAAAAAAAAAAAGAATTAGTATTTTTCTTCATAAATTGTTTTAGCCACCCTGAGAGACAGGCTGTCTCTTCCCACCTCAAAGTTAGGTTTGGATGTTGAGACTTGGATGGTTTTAAAAAATGTACTAGTTTCATAAATCATGTAGAAACCACAAGTGCAATTAGAAAACATTGCTATGATACTAACTTTATAATTTCTTATGCATTTACCTCTATTAAAATCTTTATTTTTCCATACACCTTTGAGTTACTATCTGGTATCCTTTCATTTTTTCTGGAGGGCTCCTTTGAACATTTCTGTCAGGATAGATCTAGTGGTAATGACCTACCTTAGCTTTTGTTTATCTGGGAATATCTGAATTTCACCCTCACTTTTGAAATACGGTATTGTCAGACACAGAATTTTTTGTTGCTCATTTTTTTCTTTTAACGTTTTGAATATATTAGCCCATTGCCTTATGGTCTCCAAAATTTCTGCTTAGAAATCTATTGATCATCTCATTGACAATCACTTGTATATGATAAGTCTCTTTTCTCTTGCTGCTTTTAATATTCTCTCTTTATCTTTCTAAAGTTTGATTATAATGTGTGTGTTTGAGTTCATTTTCCTTAGAGTTTGTTGAGCTTCTTGGATGTTTATATTCATATCTTTCATCCAGTTTGGAAGGTTTTTGGGAATTATCATGTAAAATATTCTTTCTATCCTTCTATTTCTCTCTTTGCCTTCTGAGCATCCACAATGCATATTTTGTTCCCTTAGGCTGTGTCCTCTTTTCTTCAATGTTTTAACTTTCTGTTCTTCACACTTCATAATTTCCATGGTCTTATCTCCAGGTTCACTGATTATTTCTTCTGCTTGTTCAAATCTGCCTTTGAATCCCTCTAGTGAAATTTTCATTTCATTTACTGCATTTTTCAGTTCTAAATTTTATTTTTGGTTCCTTTTAGATTTTCTGTGCCTTTATTCATTTTTTTAAAGATTTTATTTATTTATTTGACAGAGATAGAGACAGCCAGCGAGAGAGGGAACACAAGCAGGGGGAGTGGGAGAGGAAGAAGCAGGCTCATAGCGGAGGAGCCTGATGTGGGGCTCGATCCCATAACGCCGGGATCACGCCCTGAGCTGAAGGCAGACGCTTAACCGCTGTGCCACCCAGGCGCCCCTTCTGTGCCTTTATTGACATTTCTATTTTGCATACACTTTTTTCTTGACCTTCTTTACATCTTCCTTTGGTTCTCTGAGAACCAAAGGAATTTATGGCAGTTATTATGGTAGTTATTTTAAAATCATAGTCCGATATATCTGCCATCAGGTCTTTCTCAGGGACAGTTTGTTGATTTATTATTTTCCTCTGAATAGGGTCAGTTTCCTGTTGTTCGGTGTGTCTTGAGTTTTTTGTTGATCACTGACCAGTTGAATTTAACAATGTGTTAAATCTGGAGATGAGACTCTTCCCTTCTTCAGGGTTTGCAGATTTTTAAAAAAATTAATTTGGTTTATTGTTTTTATTTTGTGATTGTTTTAGGGTGCCTTTGGGTGAGTATCAATATGAGGTGTAAATTTTGGTTTTCGTAGGTCTTTTCTTAGCCTTTTCCTGGACATGGACACTTTCTAATTTTCATCATATATGTAGTTTTTGTCTGATGTCCCAGACCTTAAAGTTTGTCTCCCGTAAGAGGAAAAACAGAAAAATCAGTGAGAAAAAAAGAACATCAGTCTTTTAAGACCCTTAGAAGTCCATTCAGCCAGAATGGAATGTGCTTGAGAAAAAAAGAGCATGATGCAAAAACATTGCTGCCTACTCTTTGTCTGCACCTCTGTGATCAGAAGCAGCAATCCACAGTCACAGCACAGATACCTGAGATCTGGAGAAGGTCCTTCTTACCCACTCTGGCTCCTGAAACCTATGTGCAGGCTGCTTTATGAACACATGTTCAGCTGCCTGCCATGAGATGTGTGTGGGGGATGGGTAGCTGGTGTTGTGATCAGAGCTAAAATAACTGAAATTAACTAAAATTATCTGCACTTTACAGTTAAAGCCTTCCCTGGAAGTTGACTGCAAGGTTCCAAATAGATATTTTAGACAAATTCTGCCAGTCAATTGTTATCTTGGTGGGGAGACAGATTTCTGGTGCTCTGCCATCTTCCCAGAATCTTCACTACTACTTTTTGACTTATCTTTTGCTATATATATATATATATATATATATATATATATATATATATATATAGTTGAATATATATATATAGTTGAATATATATATATAGTTGAATATATATATAGTTGAATATATATATATAGTTGAATATATTTATATATAGTTGAATATATATATATATAGTTGAATATATATATATATATATATATATATATATATATATATATATATATATATATATTTGAATATGTGTGTGTATATATAAAAGAAAACTTTCACCAGTTTCTGTTTGAATGTGTGTCCAGGAAAGCTCCTTATACACTCCTGGTGGAAGTGGACCCACAATAGTTGTTTCTTGATGGTGTCAGGGATGGAAAGACCTTCCACTGACAAGTAATTGTTCTCAGGGATTCAACTGAGGTGCCATGGCTTGTGCTTTGTGTGGGCCAGCAGCACATCCCTCTTGCGAGCTCCTGTGTGAATGTTTGTGTCCTGCATGCGTACACTGGACAAATCTCTGCGAAAGGAGGTTGTCCTCCATGCAGTGTCACACATGTGCTTCTGGAGAAAGTTGCAGGTGGTTAAGATCTTGCCGGCAAAGCTTGTGAGCAGGGCTGTTGAGGTAGTCCATGAGAAGCCAGTTACAAGTGATGTGTGTCCTGCCAAGATGAAGGTGAAGAGACACTGCAGCTGAGAGCTTGTGGAAATAGGAAGTGAACAGAACATATTACCAAATCTATGCTTGCAAAGTGTCTGTTAGTACTTAGATACAGTCACCAACTTCAATAACATTGGAAACTAGGGGTCTTAATAGGATGTGTCATGGCACAATAAGGTTATAGTAATCCGCTGCAAGGCAGCGTTACTTCTTTCCTGGTTTAAGAATAGTCTAAACTGGGCCATTAAATGGAAAACCAGTGTAGATAATCACTCCTTTGCTTAATAGATCTTTTATAATGGGATTTAATCCTTACAGGCATTGTTTATGGGTTGTATTAACAGTTTTAATATGTTGAGCAGATCCAAAGGGTCCCTTTTTGTCAAGCTGACCGTAAATGCCCCAACTTTAATTTTATTTTAATTTTTGACTTGTTACCTATCAAGAGCAATTATAGCCACTAGGAAATAATGTAAAAAAATGGCTGTTATGACAATGGGTTATTTAATCCCAGTAGCTAAGACAGGGCATGCAAATTTGTCATCTATCTTTTTTGACTCCTAAGAGTACTGAAAATTTCCAGATATATTTAGTGGATTCTTCTCATATATCTGTTATTTTTGCCCCGGTATTGATTAAGACTATTAAAGTTTGTTGGTGGCTCAACTCATCTGATGTTAAAAGTATTTATAAGCTCTGATTTAGAGGCACAAAAGCCTATCTGTGTCTTTCTTCTGTTACAAACTTTTTTAAAAGTAATGTTACATTCCACATTAATAAAAACTGAGAACTATTTTATAATTTCTTTCCTCACTCTCCCACCCTGCCTTGCCCTTCTCTTTCCTCTTTCTTTGGGTTGTTATTAGATGTATTTTGGGGATGATGTCCATTCTAACCTGCTCATATTTGTAAGTTTCTTCTTCAGAATATCCCAATTAGTGTCATCAAGGCTAGGGGCCTCACTGGTTGTAATTTTGAGAGACATGAAATTAACCTGAGTTTGATTGAACTCCTTGAATTAACTCCATGGGCATGTCATCAGTGTTTTACCATATTATAATGTTAGTCACGGTTTTCTTTTAGCTGCAGAGTTATAATCAGCAGCAGTAGCAAAGGCATTTTCTAAGGTTGTAGTGCGCCTTCTACTTTTATGGGTGTGAATCTCATCATATGACATAGTGACCACCCTTCTTCAAACATTCTGTGGGCTTGTAAACTGGAATCAGTCTTACCCAGAGCACTGTTTATAATGGGGGCAGTCCTTGAGATACACAATTATTGGTCACAGGGTTCTCCCTAGCCTTGTATCAATCATGGCTCATGCTGGGATTCAGAAGCATAATCCAAGCTGACACAGAAAACAGGTTTGTATGAGACACATGACCCAGGGCCACTGAAAAGCTAAACCCATACTTTTGTCTCTAAATGCCAATTACGGAAGCTTCTGAGTAGGGTGGAGGTGAGGATTCTCTTACTTGGGTCTCTGACTTGCTTGGCTTGAAACTCTTGCTCACAGAAGGGAGGGCATGCCGAGGCTTTCTTCTCTGTTTGCCAAGGTATGTCACAGAAGGTTAAGGGGGAGATGGAGCTTGAAAGCTGTCATCAGTCCAACTTCAAAAATGGTGTCAGACTTTTTTACACATGAGTTATGGGGGAAATGCTAGGATGTGAAGTAGGGCTACAGAGGACTACTTTTTAAAATTAAGGTGTTGGTAGTTTTTTGGCTGATTGAAAAACCTGTGCATGTGTCACTTTTAATTTTAATAAAAATGATTTCTTTTTCTAAATGGGAAATGACTGGGGAGCTGGGATAAAATAAGATATGTATTTAGTTACAAAGTGTACCATTCACTGTATGTGCACTCTTGACAAATTATCTGGTACTCCTTTCTCACCTAAAAATGGTGAATAATTACACCTTTAAGTGTAAAATTTAAATAGAAACTTCCAGTACTTTAAAATGAATAAAAGTGACTGTATCATTATGTGGTTCTCAATAAAGTTTAGCAGGTTGCATGACTGAAGAAATGAGAAAGCAGAAAAACCAAACCAAACCCAAGGTCAAAAAGCAAACATTTGAATATATGTACAAACCTTGGAATAAAGAAACCATGATATCAGCATGTTAATGTTAATTTAGGTTGTATGGTGTAATTAAACATTTCCTTACTGGTGTTTTATCTTTTTATTGTTTTTTTTTTTTTTTAGAAAAGAATGAAATTTCATACAAAGTTATCAGTTGGCTTCCGCCTGAAGATCATAGAAAAGATTTTAATAACACTTTTGATTTCTTTGTGACAGAAGCTTTGCATGGCAGGTAATTTCTTTTATTCTCTGAATGAAAGACTTGTCATTTTAGTGATAGGAGGTTGCATGCATGGATACTTGCTGTGAGTTTAAGAGAGATGGATGGATAGATGGATGGATGAATGGATGGATGGATGGATGGATGGAGTAGATGAGTTTTGCACTACCAATCATCCAGTCTGTGTATACTGTGGCTCTTCCATTGAAAGCATGAATGTTTTTTATGGTTTTTTTTTATTATGATATGTTAGTCACCATACAGTACATCATTAGTTTTTGATGTAGTGCTCCATGGTTCATTGTTTGCGTATAACACCCAGTGTTCCATGCAATATGTGCCCTCCTTAATACCCATCACCGGGCTAGCGCATCCCCCCATCCCCTCCCCTCTAAAATCCTCAGTTTGTTTCCCAGAGTCCAGAGTGAAAGCATGAATGTATTTTTGTATTGTGAGGGGGACTGTTCCTCTGGATCTTCCTTGCAACATTTCATCTACAGTATTTGCATATATATTCTCCATAACAGAGAAGTTGGGATAGACAACTTAATTTCTCATTGTTGGTAGGCAATGAGAAACATCAGGTTATACTTATTTTTCCTACCTTTTCCTCACATAAATTCAAGAATAGAAAGATTCTTATGAATATTGTTATTTAATACCCTGAACCACTGCCTTTTAAACTCATTAAAAAAAAACAAATATCTTGGCGATATATAATCAGCGAGTAACCTGAGGGATTTTGTCATTATCCGAGATGTACAGAAAGTTCTTCATCTTTGACATTAGAGGGTAAAGACACAAATTTATCCCTTGCTTGGTTAATACACAGGCCTAATGTCCATCCCACTTTTTTCCTTAGAAATTCTATTTGCAGGGCACCTGGTTGGCTCAGTTGGTTAAATGTCCGACTTTGGCTCAGGTCATGATCTCAGAGTCCTGGGATTGAGCCTACTGCTCCTGCTCAGTGGGAAGTCTGCTTGTATCTCTGCCTTTTCCTTCACTTGTGCTCTCTAGCTCTCCAATAAGTATATAAAATCTTTAAAAAATGAAGAAATTCTGTTTGCTACTAGGTGGTCCTAAAATCTGGCTTTTTCTGTAAAGCCCAATTCCTTAGTCAAACTAGAAGACCAAATTCTCTCATCTGTAAGAGATCTAATCTAAAGTACTCATTTGAAACTTTGTCTATTTTATCTTATGTTGTTATTCATGTATTTTTGAATTATATGTCTCATCTCTTCTCCCTCAGCTTTATTATGTCAAAGACTAGTTTTTTTTTGTTCAGTTTTTGTTTTTAAGTAGGCTCCATGCCCAGCATGGATTCCAATAAAGGGCTAGAACTCATAACCCTGAGATCAAGATCTGAGCCTAGATCTGGGTCGGATGCTTAACCAACTGAGCCACCCAGGTGCCCCTCAAAGACTGGTTTCACATGCATGTTAAATATGGCGCAATATACTGAGCACAGTGCTTTCCTGTATTTTTCAATTTATCACCTTAATTTCAGTATGATTCATGCTCTACTTTAGAGGAAATTGTACTTCATATCCTGAATTTGTCAATCATATTTAGCAATCATTCTTTATGAAAATCTTTTAAAATATAACAGAGGATAATTTCATCTGCTAATCATCTGTTGTCACTTTTAGTTGATTCTATAGCATGTGTAGGCATCTTCATATTGCTGATGCGCTCTCACCTGTGGGTCTTCTTTCAGTGGGCTGACATGCTGGAATGTTGTACAGGTTATAGGTTTGCCAGGCTGTTGATTCTCTCAGTCCTTCATTCAAGTAGGAAGCCCATGGGTCTCCAAAGCACCTGACCTATAACCCCTGGTCAGGAATATTCTCATCTGTTGCTCATGTGCTGTATGAAAAGGATCATTTTCTTTGCAGGCACTGATGGGAAAACATTGAGAGAATAGTTCCTGGAATAGTGCCGTTGGCAAGAGTCTTAATAGATGTTGATAAACTTTTAGCATGAACTTTTGTGAATGAACTCCAGCTGGCATGAAGTGGAAGGGTAGTAGTTAACTGCAAATAGGATTTTATTTTGTTTGTTTTAAATGTTAATCTTTTCAGGTAGGAAGATGTAAATCTCATGTTCAGCTTAGAAGCTGGAATCTAATATTACCATCAGGAAGTTCCTTGTATGAGGCGGTCAAATTCAGGATATACTTAATTTCAAATAAAAGGGCTACATCATGAATAATTGATACCATGAAGTTAGTTCCACAGTTTGGTTAGGAAACAGCACAGTCACTCAGAAAGGGTCAGTATACAAATGAAGGTTAAACAGAACATCACAGAATGTATCAACTAGACATGGAACTCTGAGATCTACTAGTGTCAGAGAACACTTTCAATGCAGGAGCACCTAAATTAGCTTTGCTAGTGGGTGCATATGGATTGGCCAGAGAAAGGGGAGGGGAGGAGGTGAGAACATTTTAGGAAGCAGAAACATCCAGAGCAGAGTGACTAGAGCAGAGCGTTCATTGAACACTGGTAACATAGGTGGGCTGCTGCCAGATATGGTCTTACTTACCAGGGTTTTTTTCTTCGAGCCAAAGATTCTCCTAAGTATTGTGACATTAACACCTTCAATGAATATTTGTCATTACTTTTGTTTTAAACAGAGATACATTCGACAACTTTGTAAAGGTAATGGGACAACTGGGGATTCGATGCAGTGATTTGCTAAGGAGAGGAGATATCATGGATTTCTTAAAAAATGAGAACTTTGACCTGCTATTTGTTGAAGCATTTGACTTCTGTTCTTTCCTGGTTGCTGAGAAGCTTGGGAAGCAGTTTGTGTCAATTCTTCCCACCCAGTTTGGCAGTGTGGACCATGGGCTACCAATCCCCGTGTCTTATATTCCAGTATTCCGTTCCTGGCTAACCAACCACATGGACTTCTGGGGCAGAGTGAAGAATTTTCTGATGTTCTTTGATTTCTCCATGAAGAAACAGCGAATCCAGTCTACATTTGACAACACCATCAAGGAACACTTTCCAAAAGGACCTAGGCCAGTTTTGTCTCATCTTCTAAAGAAAGCAGAGCTGTGGTTTATTAACTCTGACTTTGCCCTTGAGTTTGCTCGGCCCCTGCTTCCCAACACCGTGTATGTTGGAGGCTTACTGGCCAGACCTGTTAAACCAGTGCCACAAGTAAGTAAAACTTTAGGTCTCAATGTGGACTTCATGCAGAGCTCTTCAGTGCAGAATTGGTAGTGTGGTGAGACAGGCAAAACAATGAGGGTATACATTTTTATTTTTTAATTTAATTTAATTTAATTTATTTTTATTTTTCTAGTCTATTGTATTCTATTTTAAATTTTATTTTATGTGGTAAAAAGCACTTAATATTAGACTTAGCTCCTTATCAAGTGTTTGATAGTACAATATATAATTATTGACTTTGGTACCATGTCGTACCCTAGGTCTCTAGATCTTACTCATCTCATTTACCTGTAACTCTTCCTCCATGGAATAATAGCTACCTTTTTCCCTCATTGCTCCCCCTCCCCCAACCTTGGAAGCCAACTTTCACTTTTGATTCTATGAATTTGACTATTTTAGATGCTTCAGGTAAGTTAATTTATGCAGTATTTGCCTTTCTGGCTTATGTCACCTAGCATTATGTCCTCAAGGTTCATCCATGTTTTCCCATATTGCAAAATTTCTTTCTTTTTATATATGTAATATTATATATATATAATATATATAATATACAATTTAACCATTCATCTTTTGAATGGATATTTTGGTTATTACCATATCTTGGGTTTGTGAATAGTTCTTCAATAAATATGGGAATGCAGATATCTCTTTGAGATCCTGTTTTCCATTTTCTTAGGTACAGAAAGAGAAATCAGATTGCTCCATCATATGGTGGTTCTATTTTTAATTTGGGGGGGAATTTCCATACTGTTTTCCGTAGTGCTTTCACCATTTTTCATTCCCAACAATAGTAGGTAAGAGTTACTTTCTCCATATCCTCAAAAGTTGTCTTCTGTTTTTTAATAATAACCATAATAATAGGTATGAATTGACATCTCATTATGGAATTGACTTGCATTTCCCTGATGACTAGTGTTGCTGAACATTTTTTCATATATCTGTTTGCCATTTGCATGTTGTCTTTGGATGAATGTCTATTCCAGAACTTAGCCTATTTTTAATGGGGTTATAAGATCTTTCTTTTTCTTCTCCTTCTCCTCCTCCTCCTCCTCCTCCTCCTCCTCCTCCTCCTCCTCCTCCTCCTCCTTCGTCTTCCTCTTCTTCTTCTCCTTCTTCTTCTTCTTCTTCTTTGCTATTGAGGTGTTGGTTTTTCCTATACATTTTGGAGATTAATCTCTTATCAGGAATACAGTTTGTAGATATTTTCCATTCTGTAGGTTGTCTGTTTCTCTGTTGATCATTTCTTTTCCTGTGCAGAAGCTTTTTAGTTTAATGTAGTACCAACTGGTTTCATTGTTATTGTTGTTTCAGTGTTGGTTAGTTTTGAGTTTGATATTTCATTTTCTTGTGCATTGTGCAATATCACTGAAATCATTGCCAAGACCAATATCATGAAATTTTCTCCCAGTATTTTCTTCAAAGAGCTCTGTAGTTTCAGGTGTTATGTTTAAATCTTTAATCGATTTTGAGTTGAGTTGTTGTATGGTATAAATTGAGGATCGAATTTTATACTTGTTCATGTGGATATCCACATGCTGGGGGTAGGGATTCTGGTGAGAGGGTGTTTTCATAACTATTTGCTGGCCTTGATGAGACTGGTTACATATTTCCCTGAGGTGTTGTCCATCTTTAGTTTTTCTTTCTTTCTTTCTTTCTTTCTTTCTTTCTTTCTTTCTTTCGTGTTTCTTTTAAGGAATGAGAGCAGGGAGCCTTTTATTCTGATGTCATACTCTGCTCTTTTAAATTTTAAATAATAGATTTACATTAATCTTAGTTATCAAAAGACAGCAAAGCTGATTTTAAGTGGTCTCCTGGGATGGTAGGTCTTATGGTGTAGTGTTGGATAGAGTCAAATAGAGCCAGATTGAATAATAGAGTAAAGGCTTTGAGCTAGGGACAACCAAACAATGCAGAAGAAGAAGAAATTAATGTTTTTGAAGAACTGACAAAAGTGTATCAACACTCATTTTTAGGGGATTAAATCAGAAACTTCTTAAGATTCATCTAGGGGTGGCTCTATACTAATTAATAACACACAATATAAACTTAAATCATAACTTTTGCAGGAGATGAAGGATATTTTATAAATGGTTTAATATAACAAAATCAATTAATGTATACAACACATTATTAGAATGAAGGGGAGAAAAAAAACACATCATGTCAGGAGATGCAGAAAAGTTATTTGACAAAACTAACACACTTTCTTGATAAAAACACTCACAAAACTAGGAGTGTAAATGTACTTCTTGAACATGATAAAGGGTATATGCAACACTCCCAGCTAAGATCATACTTGTTATGATAGGCAGCAATTGTGCTGCTTAAGATCAGTAGTCTAAGATGCCCACTTATATCACTGCTATTCAAATATGCCCTTGACAGAGCAAGTAGGCAAGAAAAAGAAAGAAAAGGCATCCAAATTGGAATGGACCATGTAGAAATAGTTTGATTTTCATATGCCATAATTCTCCATGTAGAAAATACCAAAAAATTTGTACACCAAAAAGAAACTATTAGTTTTAATAAGCAAATCTAGCAAAGTTGCAGGGGAAAATATCAATATGCAAATATGATTTGTGTTTCCATACAGCAAGTATGAACAATCTGTAAATGAAGTTAAGAAAACTATTTGCAACAGGATCAAATTAAACAATCTGTAAATGAAGTTAAGAAAACTATTTGCAACAGGATCAAATTAAACTTTCAACAGTTGAAAGACATGTACACTGGACACTAAAATTTGCTGAAAGAAATTCAGGAAGACCTAAATAAATAGAAAGACATCTCCAGACCATGGATTGTGATGCTTAATCTTGTTAAGGGAGCAGTTCTGCTCAAAGTGATCTACAGATTTGATCTAATCCTATCAACAGTTCAATGGCCTCTTCCTTTTATAGAAATGAAAAAGCCAATTTTCAAATTCATATGGAAATGTAAGAGACCCTGAATAACCAAAACAATATGAAAAAGAACACAATTGTATGACTCATACATCTGTGATTAATTCATTTTTGACAGGGATGTCAAAACCATTCAAGGAAGGAAAGAATAGTGTCTTCAACAAATGGTGCTGAGCCCACTGGATTTTCATCTGAAAGAAAATGTATTTTGAGCCCTTCTCATACCACATACCAAAATTAACTCAAAATAGATAAATGGCATAATTAAAGAGCTAAAAGCCATAAAATATTTAGAAGAAAAGAAAGGGATAAATCTGCATGGACTTATTTGGCAATGAATTTGTAGATATGACATTGAGAAGATAAGTAACAAAAAATAGATAAATTGGACTTCATCAGGATTAAAAACTTCTCCATATCTAAGGATGTTATATAGAAAATGAGAGGACAACCTATTAGATACAAGGCAAGTATGTCCTCTCACTGCCACCTTTTAGCCTCATACTGGTTGTCGTAACAAAAGTAGTGAGACAAACAAACAAACACAAAAACACCCCAGAATAAAAGGCATATAGATTAGGAAGAAAGCAATAAAACTGTTGTGTTTGCAGATGACATGATGGTCCATCTTGAAAATCTGAAAAAGCCAAAAAATAAAAAATAAAAATTCCTGGAATAGAAAGCAATCATAGCAATCTCACAGGATACAAGTTTAAGGTATAAAATCAATATTTTTCTTATATATTAGCAATGCATGGGGGAATGTGAAATTAAAAACACTATGCCATTTACATTAGTACCAACAAAAATGTGATCTTAGGAATAAATAAAAAAATATGTAAAGATTTATATGAGGAAAACTACAAAACTCTAATGAAGGAAATTAAAGAACTAAGTGGAGAGAAAGTCCATGTTCATGGATAGGAAGACTCAATATTGTCAAGAATTTGTTCTCTCCAAATTGATCTATACGTTCAATGCAAGCACAACCAAAATCTCAGCAAATTATTTTGTAGATGTTAATGAACTGATTATAAAATTTGCATGGGGAGGCAACACAATATTGAAAATGAAGAACAAAGTTGGAGGACTGACATTTTCAACTTCATGACTTACTATAAAGCTACAGTAATCAAGACAGTATGATATTGACGAAAGATTAGATGAATCGTAAATGTAACACAATAGAACCCCAAAAGAGATGCACACAGATTTAGTGAACTGATATTTCACATAGGAGTAAAGACAGAGAAAACATAGGCTTTCAAAAAAGTGGTGCTGGAAAAATGGATATGTGCACACACACAGAATAAATTACTCAGACTGTACACCCTGCAAGAAAATTAGCTCAAAATGGACCACAGGCCTAAATATAAAATGCAAAATTATAAAAATTTTAGAACATTATATCGGAGAAAATCTGGATGATCTATGATTTGATGAAAACTTTTTAAATGTGAAACCTAAGTCATGTTCTTTTAAAGAAGGAGTTGAAAGTGTGCTAACTTGAAAATTTCTGTTGCGGGGACACTTGGGTGTCAGTCAGCTAAGTGTCTTCGTTAGGCTCAGGTCGTAAACGTAGGATCCTGGAATGAAGCCCTGCATCGGGTTCCCTGCTAACTGGAGCATGCTTCTCCCTCTGTCCCTCCCCCTTGCTCGTGTTCTCTGTCTCTCTCTCTCTCTGTCTTTCATATGTGCCTGCGTGCACTCTCTCTCTTCTCTCAAATAAATAGATAAAAATCTTAAAAAAAAATTCTGTTCTGGGCAGGCACTGTCAAGACAATAAAAAGAGGAGCCACAGAACAAGAGCAAATATTTGGAGCAGACCTATCTGTTCAAGACTGTTATTCAAAATATGCAACGCTTTATACACACAAATATATACAGTATACAGAGAACTCTTAAAATTAACAATAAGAAAACCAATAATTTAAAAATGGAGCAAAAACCTTCCCAGATCCTTCAACAAAGAAGACAGACAGATGGCTAATAAGTATATGGAGGAGACACACCATAGAGACATTTCCCCAGCATCTACCTCAGCCTCCAGAAGGCATGCTGCCTCCTAATGGGCCAGGACAGCAACTGGCACTCTCCCAGGCACTAACTCCTCTGGTCTGGCATTGGGATGCTCCTAAATGACCATATCTCCCCACACCTAGAATGAGAGATGAGGATGACCCTGGTACTGAGGCCATGTTTTCAGTGAAGAAAGATTCCCACCACCTCAACTTTGCTCTTCTATAAAACATTGCTATACATGCAAGTCCTGGATCTAGATGTTGGTGCTACAGTATGCTTTGAGTGCCTCAAGGACAGTGTGGGCTATTGTGGGAGTGGCTGGACACCTACAGCTGTCTTCACATTCATTTGTGATTATTGAAAATGTTTATATGGTAGGATGTGTCCTGAGGTCTCAGAAGAATGAGTTCAAGGCCGCCAGACACATGGATATGAGCACAGTGCAGAGGGCACTCAGCTGTCCAGTGGCCAAGAGAACCATTTCAAGACAGTAAGCTGTAGGCACTGTCAGGAGGGTGTATTCAGTAAAAAGCTGACTTTCATTTCAGCGCTGTCTAGGCTTTCATGAACAACTGTGTTCACCTCCTTTCCTATCTTACCTCTTTCCAGGAATTTGAGAATTTCATTGCCAAGTTTGGAGACTCTGGTTTTGTCCTTGTGGCCCTGGGCTCCATGGTGAGCATCTGCCAGTCCCAGGAAGTTGTCAGAGAGATGAACAGTGCCTTTGCTCATCTGTCTCAAGGGGTGATATGGAAGTGTAATCCTTCTCATTGGCCCAAAGATGTCAAATTGGCAGCAAATGTGAAAATTGTGGACTGGCTTCCTCAGAATGACCTCTTGGGTAAGGACTGTACAGATCTACTTCTCTCTTTCCATTTATGTATCTTTAGGTTTCCACTGGGCCATCCCACTAGCATGAGAAAGGGCAGCTGGTAGCTAAAGATAATCTTTAGAGGACAGGAATGGAGCAGCCAGCTGGAGTTCTTGGGAAATCAGGCTGTGCTTCCCAAATGGCTAAAACTGCCATGTTTTCTTCTTTCTTTCTATTGCAGTCCTGATACCTGCCGCCAGAAGTGATATTGTCATCAGGCTGTTTTGACCTTACCATATTTGGCACTCAACAAGGTTACCCAAAGTTAGTCAAAGACAGTTTATGGATTCTGAGATCACATACCATGGGACATGTTGCCACTGTTTTCCCTTAACACTTGAGCATCTATTAGGCCCCAAGCCACTATAGAAACATGCTCACACATATTGGGTCACTCTTCTTTGCCCCAAAAGGTGTACTCTTACTTTCACAAAGTTTTGCTGACCATGTCTGAAGGGCGTGCTAAAATATCTGAGAGTCAAGCTGAGTAACCTCTCAGCCTTAGCTGGTTAATTTGTCCATCAAATTCTCTGGTAACAGAGAGCTCCTCGCACCCCTTTGTCCTTGTGCCACTTTTTGGAGCCCCTCAGTGCCACAACCACTGACTATATCAGACATTCATCCTCAAGATTATGGCTTACAAAAATATTGGGAACTTAAGATAGAGGGTTCTGCACATTTATTCACAAGGCATAGTATAGGGAAAATGATTCTGGCTTTCAAAGAAACACAGATTCTGATGCACATCCCTACTGAGAGGCAGTTTTGAGATAAACTCTTCATTATTAGCACTTGTTTTAGTTTTCTCTAAATTAGAGTGGGATGAGCACACAGGAACTAGAAATACTGAGATGGGTGGTCCATCATTGCCTACTTTAGAGGATTTCTTGTGAAATTGAGGAGAAACCACATACATTGTAAGTTTGATGGATGCCACGTGAGATGTGATGTCAGTAAAAGTGTTAGCCTTCAGATTAGAGGGAAGTGAATGGGCAGTGAAAGGGAGAGCATGAGACTTGGAGAGCAAGAAATAGAGACAGAGAGAGAGACAGAAATAGTTAATCAGATAAACAGAGAGAGAGAGAGGGAGTGGCACTGGGAGAAAGTAATAGTGAGATAACAGACATAAGAGAAGCAAAAGGAGAGACAGAGTGGAAAGACAAGGATGAATGGAGGGATAGATGGATGGATGGATGGATGGATGGATGGATAGATGGATGGATGGATGAAAATGCTGTGCTTAGTACTGTTCTCAGCAGCTGCCCCTGGGTTCTGAGTCTTAGATGGATTGATTTAGAGGAATCTCTGTATGGAGATAAGACCAGAATTTTGTATCTTGGGGAATATGCACCCTTGAGTGTGTCCTAAGCTAATTCAGTAAATCCATTTTCTCCAACATACTTTGAGATCCCTTTGTATTTTTTTCTGCCCTTGATACTTTCAAAGATGTTCTGAAAATGTTCACCCTGAAATATTCTGCTCTGTTCCTGATTTGCAACAGCTCACCCACAGATCCGTCTTTTTGTCACCCATGGTGGATTGAATAGCATAATGGAAGCCATCCAACATGGTGTACCCATGGTAGGGATTCCTGTCCTTGGAGAACAGGCTGAAAACTTGATCCGAGTAGAAGCCAAAAAGTTTGGTGTCTCTATCCAGTTAAAGCAGGTTAAGGCAGAGACATTGGCTCTGAAGATGAAGGAAGTCATAGAAGACAAGAGGTATGGAGCTTTCTGGGCTTGTGGTAACTTAGGCTGAATGAAGACATCCAACACAAAAGGCACTGCGTGGCACTTTTTTTGCAATAAAAGCTGAAACTTCCAGGACACGGAATAACGTGTGTGTGCTGCTTACAGATGACCTGTTTGCTCTGAGAACAAGACTAGGCAATTCAGGTTACGTGTTGAGAACAATTTCTACTCTAAGGCTGGTGAGGACTCTGACCTACTTACAAAGGGTCTATGAGAGGTCTTATATTTTGGGGCTACTGATATATTTTGGGACACTGAGCAGGAGGTCACCTTCCTGTCTCCCAATAGGCCACAGTGTTTCCTGCTTCAGACCGTTTGTCAGTGCTGCTCCCTAGGACATCCTTCCCTTCTCTCTGCAGACCTAGTTCCCTCATGACAGTTGGACTCATCTCCAACGTCCTCTCCTCAGAGAGGCAGGAGGTCTTTGTGTGACAGTCTTAAATGTACTCCTTTCTCCCACCCCCATTCAATCATTATTCATTTTTTCTTAACCCTTCTCAGGAATAGTAACTACCCCGTTTCCTTCTGTTTTAATTTATTGTGTGTCCCTCACCCTAGAAAGTAGAAAGTTAGCTCCCCTGGATGGCCAAGTGTATCTCTTGTTTTTCCTTGTGTTCCCAGGGCCTAGCACAGGGCCTGTCAGAAAGTAAGGTGTGATGAATTTCTGTTAAGTGAGTCAGTAAAAGGCCCCATGTTCTCTTATGTAAATTGCCATCCAGCACAATGATGTGAAAATCATGATGAACTGAATATCTTACTAGGGTCTCAAGGACATTTACTCTGAATCAGGTGTATGTTACATCACATATATTCCTATATACATTTTCCTTTTTTGTACCAAAAGTGTCATTGTGTAGAGACTTGTCCTTATAGCTTAATCACCTTTTTATAATTTAACACTCTTAGCCCTAAGCATGGATTTCTGCATGGACAGACCAGTTAGAACTTTTCAATGGGACCCAGCTAGACTGTGATAAGACCAGGCTAACCACTTTTCTTGAAACTGAGTCTTCTGTGCATATGGATGAAAATGTGTGCGTGTGTGTGATACAAGGTCTCTAAGATTCCTAAGACCACATGAGTAACGCCCACCTCTGCCTTTGCCAACAGGTACAAGTCAGCAGCTGTAGCCGCCAGCATCATCAGGCACTCCCACCCCCTGACTCCTGCCCAGCGGCTGGTGGGCTGGATCGACCACATCCTCCAGACAGGGGGTGCGGCACACCTCAAACCCCATGCCCTGCAGCAGCCGTGGCATGAGCAGTACCTGCTGGACGTCGTCTTGTTCCTGCTGGTGGTCACCCTGGGCACCCTGTGGCTCTGTGGGAAGCTGCTGGGCATGGTGGCCAGATGGGTGTGTGGGGCCAGGAAGCTGAAGAAGGCCTGATGGAGGTGCAGTCTTGATGGGTATTTGGGGAGCCACAGGTTGTAGAAGGCTTTCCCCAGCATAGGACACCCCTGGTGTCTTCCCCATATTGGCACTTGAGGGTGGTGCAGAAATATCTCCTCACTGTTTCTGCCTCTGTTTGGAAATTCTTATGAGGTAATCTTGGGATTATTTTTTCAAATTGTGGTAAAATATATATTTTATAAAACTTACCATTTAGCCATTAATTGTACAGTCAGTGGCATTGAGCACATTGACATTATCATGGAAACATCACCACCACCCATTCCAGAACAGTTTTCATCTTCCCAAACTCAAACTCCATGCTGATCAAATAGTAATTCCTCATATGCCTGCCCCCACCACCAGCCCCATACCCTGGCAACTCCTGTTCTACTTTCTGTGTCTATGTTTGATCTTGGTTTCTTGACTTGCCTCTCTCCAGTGGTCTCCTCACCAGACCCAAACCTTCAGCAGACAGCCCCACCATCCTCCCTACTCCGTGTCTAGACATAGGGCCATGCTTACTTCATCCTTAGTGTCTGACACCTCTGTTTCTCTTCCCTTTCTCCATCCTCACATTGCATGATATGATATAAGATACTGGCCAGTACTTCCATGTTGGGTTTTCCTCTTGCATCTCCTTTTCACTTCACCTCCAAGCTCAGGAAGTCTGGTCTCCACCCTGTAGCTAGGCAGGGATGACCTTCCCAGGACTCCACCTGTGGTCTCTGTGCTGAGTCTCCTCCTGTGAAGAGCATCTCCTTTGCTGGTCAGACGTGGAGCCTGCTTTGAGTCACAGCTAATGCTGTGGTTCTCACTTCTCACAGTTCTCTTCTCAAGATTGCCCCTCTTAAAATATAGTTATGAAGACCTCACTTGAAGATCCTGGACCTCCCTATGAAGCCCTGGAACCTCAGGTCCCATGATCACAGCAGTTCCCAGGACTTAATTGATTTAGGAAACATCTGTCTGCTCCCCAAATACGGCATAGAATATCCCTCTACGTGTAGGAATTGCATTCAGTTCCTCACAAAATACACCCAAATATGTGTGTCTTAACCACCAGGGTTTTTATATGTTTCGTGTTTGATTCTCTGAAAAGGGCTGGTGTGGGGGCTCCATGTGATTGTCTATAGCTCCCCCCTCTTTTTTTTTTTTTTTTTACTTTTCTATCTCCTTTACTAGACACCAGGCTCCCTCTCTGGTAGGTTCCTCGTCTAATATATTTTACCTTCCTATGATTGTGCCATCATATTTGCTTTTGTGTTTTCATGTGGCATTCAATGTATCCTTAAACATTTCAAATGTACAGTATCTTATATATGAAACATAGTGAAGAAAACGGTAGATATATGGGGTGGCCCCAGACACCACAGGTTTTGATTGCCTGATTCAAAGTTGTGACCACATGTTGGAATAATTCAAATGGATGATGAAGCAGCCACTACAAATACTTCCTGCCGAAGTGAAAAGAGGTCCACCCTTGACAATGTTAGGGTAGGATTTTCTGGGTAGAATGCAGAGCTGGTGCCCGGTGTCTACTGAATTCTCTTGCTGCACAATGTCACCTACAGCCACAAGCATGTCCCATGAGGACATGTGTGTGTGTGTGTGTGTGTGTGTGTAATTCAAGGTCTTATTTCTGCAATTCTTATAAAATCTCTGAAATTGGTCTCTGGTAATAATTCCTGAAAGGCAGACCTGAAGCTTTCTCTGTGTTGTCATTAGAATGAATAACCAAGATTTTCCCCCCTCATAACGAACAAAAGGTCCAAGGGATGAGGCTGCCAGCTGATGACTCCTGTTCCCACTCCCACCATGTCATCCTCCCTGAATACTTATAACTCAGGGAGGCCAACTTTGTGCCTGCTGCTTCCTAAGTTCCACTTCCATCCAGGGAATCTGATCAACAGCAGCCAGTGAGCTGAGTTGATGTCTCTAGTCTTACTCCATCGAAACCTTCTTCACTGGGCAGACTGTCAGCATGGCCTTGGTGGTGTGGACATCTGATCTCATCATTCCCTGGTTCAGATCCTTTGTTGGCTCTCATTGCATGGAATATAAGCCTCTGCAATTTATTTCTGCTTCCACTCCAAGTGTATCTTGAAAACTTTGAAATAGATCCACACAGACATGTTCAGTTGATTTATGAAGAAGGTGCAAAGACAAGTCAATGGGAAAAAAAAATCCCTTCAGCAGATTATGCTGGAACAACTGATATCTGAATGGCCTTTGAGTTTTACGAAATGACATATACAAAAGGGCATTGACTGTCAGTGCGTACCATACACGAAAATGACCTCAAAATGTATCATTGACCTAAATGTAAACACTGAAGCTATGGACATTCTAGAAGTCAGTGTAGTGTCATGGTAGCACAGATTTATTATTCAGATCACACAAGCTCAAATCAAAAAGAAAGACATTTGATAAATTGAATTTTGTCAAAATGAAAAACGTCCACTCTTAAGACAAATATAACCCATCAACCGGGAGAAAATATTGCAGCACATTTCTCAAAGAACTTGTATCTAGAATATCTAAACAAATCTTACAACCAATACAAAAATGAACAGAAAGGTTTGAGCAGACACTTCTCAAAAGAAGATATGCAAAGGGCCAATAATCACATGAAGAATTACTGGACACATCTGTCATTAGAGAAATGCAAAATAAAAGCACAGTATCATAAATCACCTACTAGAATGATTAAAATTAAAAGGACTGATCATATGAATAGTTAGCAAGAAGATGGAACTGCTGGAGCGCGTACCCATTCCATTGCTGAGGGGAGCAGGAAATGGTGCGGCCACAGAGCGAAATCACTCCACAGCTTCTCAGTTCAGCACACACTTGCCACATGACCCAGCTATTCTACTTCAAGGTGTTTACTCAAGTTAATGAAAGCCTATGTCCACTTGGAAATCTGTACACAAGTGTTCATAACAGCTTTATTTATAATGACCCCAGACTAAGAAAAAACGACATGCCCATCAATACGTGAATGAGGGAACATTTGTATTTTATCCATTTAATGGATGCAGCTTGTTGTATACAAATTATACTTTAAAATTGATTTGAAAATCTCTATGTGTGAGATGTGTTTCTCAGGGTCATTCTGTTAAGTCCCTTAAAATGTAGTATTCATGAATTATTGTTGCATTTGAATATAATTAGAAATGCAAACATTTTAATAATTTCTAAAGTAGTAGAGCTAATACGGTTTCGAAGAGAGAAAAGATACATGTGCGTAAGAATTGGAGTCACTTCTTGAAGAATCAGAGGACTAATGGTAAACAGAGTAAGGGTTCATGTTCGACCGAAGCAAATTTATTTTGTGAGTGGGACCTGGGGTCGTTCCATAATTATAACCTAAAATAACGTATTTGAGAAATGATAAACACAGGCAAAATATTTAATGTGTTGGTCTTTAATGGGCATGAAACACGACACACAGTATCTACATATAAAATACACGTATTTGGAGGTACATTTTAAGACGCTGAAGTGGAGTTCAATCTGTCATTCACGTTTCCCTTCATTACGTAAGGATTCTTCTGCTTACCTGTTTCTACATTAGCACCAACCATGATCACGTATTGGTTCCTACAGCAAATGCTCTATAGATGTCATTTCTCCCCATGTCAATCTTCTGTCGTTTGGTTTATCACATCCTAATTGCGGGCTACTGTGAGATGGTTATTTGTTTAAGTGTCAACCAATTACCTTGAAAAAGGAGGTAAATGGAATACTTGTTGTTTTAAGCCAACTTCTACTTAGTCCAAGGAACTAGCTCTTTCTAGATTTCATATTTTGGATGTCCTTAATATGAGTGCATTTCACCCAGTTCAACAATTTGATTCAGCCAACACTGACTGATTTCATGTTTGTACAAGGCATCATGCTGGGAGCTCTGGAAGATGCAAAGATGATCCAGAGTATCTTGGTCCTCTCACCTGGCTTTCCACAGTCTTAGTGATTAATTAATCGCAAGACAGACTTAACTCTCATTGTCAGTGCATCTTGTCTCAGTGGTTAGTTTACCTTAGTAATTTCACTTAGTGAAAATGAAATGATTCAGCTAGTACCTTGAGGTCAGCTGCAGTAAGAAGGGATGTTTTTGGATGAAAAGCTAATGGTGTGTAGGGAAGACACTCAGAACTATCCTGGGGTAGAGGTGGGTCGCACAACAAATACTCTGCCAGTGTCAGTAGCTTTCTACTGCTTGGTGGGTGTCATGTATTATAAAGAGGGACCTTCTGAAAACAGCATTACTCCTAAAAGAGAGACAAAGGACTTATTTTGTAAGTGGCCCCTTCTTGTTCCTCAAATCACAGTCCAATGGTCATTCCTTCAACCAAGGCAAGTCTTCATTAAAATCCACAGAGAATATCACCTCCTTGATCTCCAGGGTGAGGGTGAGAAGTGGACAAGACAAATATAATGTCCTCTGTAGGGACTGTAGAAATCAATGACCACACTTGCCCGCGAATCCGTATAACGTACAATGCAGAACAGAATGTGGAATCCCGGTCTTCATCATTACAGTCCTAGTTTCTTTGGGCTACAAAGCAAGAGAAGCGGTGGAAATGATGAGGTAGGGTGGATGTCATGGGTACAACAATGAAGGAGAGCATGAGTTAGGTACTGTTTTCTAAACAGGGCACTAGACTGCTTCTAATCTGGCAAACTCATTGCTAAGGAACAAGTGTGAAAAGAGAAGTGAGAAGAGAAGAAAGGAGAAAAGAGGACACTAACGGTAGAAAGAGTAAGGAATGGCATCCTGTCAATGTGAGCTTGTGGAGAAAGAGAGAGGACTTTGAATCTCTTAGAATTACACGTGGTGTCTCCTGTGGGTTGAGGTTTTAAGTCTCACCTGAGAGATAATTGGACGCCCTAGCAGGTGCCATCTGGAGACAACAGAAGGGCAGGAAGGGGTTGCCTAATGAAGTAAGGCAATTTGCTGAACATTATTTTATACAACATATGAGGCAAGTTTTGATGCTGGCCTTGAAACCAAACAGTTGCCAGCTATACTTCCTGCTGGCTTCCCTCCCGGAGAAGCTGCCTGGGCTTTCACAGCCATGGCGTTTCCTAGGCAACAAAAGTGTAAACTTCAGAAAAGGCAGGGCCAGGGTAGGGATTGACAGTGAGCTGAGCCAATCAGGTTGTGGCTCTGCTTCGGTGAGTCCAAGCCGGTGCAATAGGGCCAAGAGGGCAGCCGGCAAGACTGCGGAAGGGAAGGTGACCGGGAGGACGCCGGGGATGGACGCAAGGGGCTGAGCACTCCCAGACACACACGGGGGACAGCGTCCATAGTTTTAGTTCCCAGCAACTGGTGGCAGCAGGTTAGCACTGAAGGTAAATCAATGTTTTGATCTATTATGTTGACTTGATCACTTTGTTTAGTTTTAGCTAAAGACAGAGAGAGAAGACGAAAGGTGTTATTCTCTAGAGAGAAAACCAGCAGTTGATGAAAGTTCCTGGTTGTCAGTCTAGGGAGGAAATCGCGTGGTTCTGGGAGAGGATTTGTCATCTTTGTGAAGAAGTGCTCAGATAAAAAGGTACAAAAATCAATTTTATTCTGTAAAGGGGAAGGAAATAAACATCATTGAGCAGTCACTATGTACAGGGTACCGAAGTGTGACGTGTTTGGGTGAATTGCTTCAACTAGCCCGGATGACCATTGAAAAAGCTGAGCTTCAAGAAGATTAAATATCTCCAAGTCATAATACAATTAAGAGACTGAACTTTGATTCAGACCTTGGTTTTTCTGATGTTCGAACATGTGCTATTTCTGCCATACCCTGCTGAACTGACCACTTAAATAAAAAAACAGAATTCGTATTAAAGTGGGCTGGGCACAGCTTGCTAAAAATTGTAGAGTTGATTTGATTGATCACAAAATTGAGAAGGACCTTATTAAATAGCAATACCGTTTATCTTGCCTTCCGTCTGGGGTGTAGTTAAATCATACTAAGTAGATGAAATTGTTTCCTCTTTTTAGAGCTCTTATTTTTTGTTTTTTACTAAAATCTTATTACTACAGAAATATCTTTATTTTGGAATTGTGCATCTTAAATATTGAGATTTAAATTGTGGACATTCATTTCTATTTTTATTCAAATAGCATTGATCTAATAACAATAGCAATGCTCAATTCCAATAGCAATCTAGTAGCAGGATGCTACATGCTGATGATATGACCATGACCAGAGACGCAAAGTTTACAACCTTTGCCCTTAAGAACCTTACAGTCTAGTAGGAGACGCAGTTCTGAAAGTGAAGAGTTACATCATGGTTCAACATGGACACTATTTGGGTTTTGCACAGACTATACAAAGAAAGATGCCAGCTGTTTCACTCCGGGGAGCGTGGTAATGTGAGGCTTCACCATAGTGACCATACAAGGAAGAATGGGACTTCTCTAGGCCAACAAGTGAGGGCAGGTAGTCCTTAACACGGGACTGCATGTATGAAGGCACAGGGACAGAATACCATAGTGTGTTTGGGGAATGTGAGTGGGTATAAATGCAGACTAGATTTTAAAGGGGTGGAGAATTACTAGAAACAAGGCTGGAGAGACAGGCAGGGCCAGTGTATACCTCAAATGCTAACATGTTTGCTCTTTACCTGCCCACAGTGGGGAGCCACAAAAGGGTTTTTGATTAGAGTGTGAAGCTCAGATTTCCAAGTTTTAAAGATTGCTTTGACAGTCGTCTGGAGGATGGTTGGAGGGGGGAAGACTACAGACAAGGAATCAGCTAAGAGGCAATTGCAATAGTGGAAATGGGAGATGACCAGTTGGACTAAGGTGGTATCCATGGCAACGGAGGTGAGGGAGGGAACAGAGAGGCAAGGGGGTCACGATGGTGAATTCTACAGTGGCTGTTGATTGGACGTAGAGGGTGAGGAGGGGTCTAGGATAATGTTCAGTGAATGACCTGGGGAGATGGTGGTGTCATTTCCTGAGGCAAGCAACAGGAGGAAAAGATAATGAACTTGGTTCTGGAACGTTAAACTTGAGGTGCCTGTAGGTCACTGAAGCGCACACACTTTGTGGGAAATTGGAAATCTGACTCGAAGCTAGCACAGTGCATGAGTTGCAATAAAGATTTGGGAGCCATCAGTGGATGTGGCTAGAATGGCCATGGGATGACATGAGAGCATGATGAGGATAAATAACCAAATCCTGGGAAACAGGAGCATTTTAAAGAGCAGGCAGAAGGCAGGAGGCAAAAGAGGTCAGACCTGAGAGAAAGGGAGACAGAGGAAAAAGTAGGTTCATAGACATCGAGAGAGAAGTTTTAAGAAGGAAGAATGATCCATAGAGTCAACTGCTGGGCAAAGTGAGATAGAAACTAGGAGTGACTGTTGAAGTTGGCAACCGGGTTGGCAGTGCCTCCTGAGACAGTGCCCAGTGGAGGGACAGTGGGGACCAGACTGCAGTGGACTGAAGTATGAATGGAACGTGAGAAAGGGGAGAAACGAGAGACTCCTTCAGGTAGCTGGGCTTTGAAGGGAGAGAGCTAGAGGCAGTCTAGGATGGAGGGACCACTGCGGGAGGGACCTCTGATTCATGAACTAAGAAGAGGAGCTGGTGGAGGGGAGGTAAGGGCATAACTGACAGCCGAGGGTCGAAGAGGGGTTGAAGTTTGTGCTGTTGGTGGAGATTATGCTTAGACGGGAGGCAGTTCTCACTTCCTTTGGGGGGAAGGGAGGACAAAGTCAGGACGGTTTTGGAGATAAATACCTTTACAGACTTGCAGGAGGTGATGGGAGTGAGTTCATCTCCATTTTTACTGTGATTTCCACGACAAGGTGTGCAGGAGAATGGCGTAGGTTGAGAAGATTGAAAGAGGAATCTAATGTAGGTGGAGGGGCTGTGGTTTGATGTCCCCAGGTCTAGATCATTTTAGGTCATGTTCGCGTAAACTCAGGGTCTTCTTGATAACTGCCCAGGGAAAGGTGGATTTTAGTTTCTTTGGGGGAACAGAGGCTGTGAGCCCAGAAATCACCAATGTGCTAACTTCTGATTCCAGGATTCCTATTAGTCTCCTCCATCAGGGTGATCTGGTTGCCTCTCATGATGTCATGGAACAAACTGATCTGGATGTGCTCACACACTTACTTTCTAGAAGGACTCCATTTCTTCTGCCAACTGTGGCAGAAACTGCCAGCTGCCAGTTTCCTCTTCTTTATAAACACAACCTGAAGGATGGCAAAGTACCCAGCCCCAAATTAGGTTTCTCAGCTGTCTTAATCTGTTTGGGCTGCTCTAGCAAAATACCTCAGACTGGGTAGCTCATAAAAACAAAAATGTATTTCTCATAATTTGGCGGAATCCCAGACCAAGACACCAGCATGGCTGGGCCCTCTACCTGGTATAGAGCCGTCATCTTCCTGCTACTGCTCAGGTGCTGGAAGGGGCTGGAGTCTCTCCAGAGCCTCCTTGATGAGGCACTAATCCCAGTCATGAAGGCTCTACCTCCATGATTTAAGTCGCTGCCAAAGTCCCCACCTCCTACTACTGGGAGTTAGGATTTCAACTTATGAATTTTGGAAGGGCATAAACATTCGGACCATAGCACCAGCCTCCTTTGCGGGACTGGCCAATGAGATTTCAGTGGAAGGAGCTGGGTGGAGTCCTGCGGGAGCCATTGAGGAGGGATGGCTCAGCCAGCAAGCGCGCTCTTCTTGTCCTCGCTCTTCTCTGCTGCCTGGCGTGCGGATGTAATGGTGGGAACAGGTATGGTTGTTGTGTAACTTGAGGCAACTCTGAGGGTAGAAACAATAGTAAGGTAGAAAGATCGTAGTTTCTTGGGACATGGACTCTCTGAAATGCCTCCAGACTTCTTTACATGAGAGGAAAATAAACCTCTATCATTTTCAGAGACAATCACCTGTTTCTGTGGTGAGTAGCTGGACACAGTTCCTGTCTGATATGCCAGTCTACACTGATGCTGTCATTCTGACATTGGATTTCTATCCACCGACACTTCCTGGTTTTCTGGAAGTATCGGTTAAGAGCCTGCAAGACGCAAATCATTGGCTGGATTTCTAAGTGGCTACAAAGTAAACATTACATAGACAAATGACTGCAAAGGAAGCATTGTAAGTGAACATGAAGTAGTTACTAAGTAAGTGATTTTGGTTTCTAATGTTGCAAAAATACAAATGGTAGTCAGACCTTTATTCCCATCCGGAACTAGTAGAAGATACGCAGTTGGGGTTTGTCTTCACAGTGGGTTTGAAGTCACTGAGGCCAAGGTCTCATGGTACCTGAAAAGTGGGATATTGGAGCATTGTCTGGTTGGTTCTAAGAGCATAGTCACGAAAACCAGGGAGTTTGGAACAAAACTTTTATTTTTCTTTTGTCCTGTTTTTTTTTTTTTTTGCATTTTGTACACAAATCCAGCCAAATCTTTGCTTATTTTTGTTTAGCTTAGATCTTTTCTTACTCTGCTTCTTTAAGATCTTTCTTGTGGCATGATGCCTAACCAGAATAGATTGCAAGCAAGTTCCTGGTAAAAACCCCAGAGACTCAAGGCAGAGCAAGATGGAGAAGGAGACAGCAAGGAGAGTATTATCACACTGCCTCCTGCCTCCCGAGATTCCCCGGGGGTGCTCATTAGAAAGCTCTCGTAACCCTGAGACCTCCGTGCTTTCGTAAACCTGGTATCACATTGTGTTAGTTATATGGGTCCTTGAATACAAGGCTAAACCGTATTTCTCACTCTCTTCGTAGCCAAGAATGCTGCAGAGGTTGCTAAATGCTGATAACATTCTATGGAGAGAACAGATTATAATGGAGTTACTTTATCTTCCCTCCCATTTCTCAGGGGGGGCTTCACTCCTCACCCTGGATTGCTAGTTATTTTACCCAGGTAAATGTCAATATCTAGGGTCAACCCAAGCTCTGTACAAATAAGCTTTGCCAATTGTTTCAGTTAGAAATACTTTTGGCTGTGATAGAGAACCTGACCGACAGTGTATTCAGCAAATAGGGGCTCATGTTCCTCACGTGACGGATGCTGACTTGGTTCAGCAGCACGTGATATTAGGGCTCTAAGTTGTTATCTCTGTGATTCCCCTGGCTTTTTCCTCATGACTGCACAAAGGCTGCCTCATCTCCAGATATTGCATTCTTGTTTAAAGCAGGAAGAGGCAAATGAGATGGAAGAGTTCTCCCAGAGCCCTCAGTACTTTCAGCGGAGTCTCTGGCCAGAACTCATTCATGTGGCCACCCAGCTGAAAGCAGAATGGAGCAGACAAAGGAGATTGGAATGACCTTAGAACAAGCCAGTGGCAATGTCTGGAAAATCAGCTGTAGTTCAAATTCAACAAAGTTAAAACTACTCTGAGGAATGTAAACTGGAAGGGGCCTTGGCTGTCTCATTCATTACCACTGTGTGGCACATAACAGGCGTTCAATAAACATACGTTGACTTCAGGACCAGGACTAGGGCGAGGCAAAGTAGGCACCTAGGGCCCAATATTTAAGGAGGCACTCACTCTTAGGCTTGGGCAAGTGCACGGTTGACATTTGCACAGTCCTGAGATTGGGGGCCTCCTTAAACATTGCACCCTAGCCGCCTATCTTACTGAGCCTGAACCCCAGCCCTGATTGAATTAATAAAATGAAATTTCAAGCAGATGTATGAAGTAGACACTTTAAACACTGATATTTATAAAACATTATTCTCCAATCATGCCATATCATAAACAGTAACACGAGGACTTAAATCATCCCAAAGATCAGCAGAAAAAAATAAAGGCTATGATTGAGCAGACATGGGCTCTAGAGAAACCTGCCTATTGACAACAGCTAAAGCATGAATTTGAAACATCTTGAAAAAATGTATTTCGGCCCCGAGAGAACCCGGTAAGAGGCCAGACTTCAGTGACATCTCATTTCCAGTGTGCTCATGTCATTAACATGTAGATTACACACTGTCATACTTTAGATCTATGTGGAAGTTGGCCATCCAAACAAAACCCAGCTGCTTCATGTATTCATATGATGTGGAAGAATTTTAAAAATAATTTGTGGGAAAAGAGTAAATAAAATGGAAGATAATCATTGCAGTAGCTTTGAATTTAGATTTCAGAAAAACAAAAACAAAGACCCAACACTTTGCCCATCCCTCTACTAACTGAGCAAGGGCCCTGAGGCCGAAGGAGAGGGGTGGCATTTTGGACGCGCCGGTGCGTGGCTTTGCTCTGTGCTGCTGTCCCCGCCCCTCCTCTGCAGTGAGAGCCTTCCAGCCCTCCGAGGCAGTCTCTTCCTTGAAGCTTTTGCTTTCCTTCTCATTTCACGGACCTTCCCTGAATTCCCCAAGCCATGGCGTCGCTGTTGAACGTGGGGACGTAGGCAGAGCACTGAGGTTTCCGGGCTGACTCTGTCACTGCCTCTGGGACTTTGTTGGGCCAGTGCCCCGGGTTCTCTGGGTCTGTGCCGGCTTCCTGGAATAGGATGGCAGTATTTGATAGAACCCACCGCCTGAGGCCGTGTGCTCACACGTATAAAGCATCGAGCCTCGGGCGTGGCCCCCGGAGTGGTTAGAATTGTGGTTACCACCACTTCTCTTCATGCCTGAACTTTTTTTTTTCCTTTGGTGCTTAGAATTTTCATCTCTTTATTTATTTATTTATTTATTTATTTGCTTGTTTATTTATTTATTTTTTAATGATTTTTTATTATATTATGTTAGTCACCATACAGTACATCCCCGGTTTCCGATGTAAAGTTCGATGATTCATTAGTTGCGTATAACACCCAGTGCACCATGCAATACGTACCCCCCTTACTACCCATCACCATGCCTGAACTTTATCCTGTGTTACATTATCGTTATCGTTGTTCCCCTAGCCCTTCCCTCCAGGTCTCACTCCTGCCACTAGAGGGACCTTGTAGCTCTTGTCGCTTATATTCTCAAACCCTGGTGCATGTTAAAACCCTCCGAAGGGGCCCCTGGGTGGCTCAGTTAGCTACGCATCTGACTCTTGATCTCAGCTCAGGTCTTGATCTCAGGGTCTTGATCGCAAGGTCGTGAGTTTGAGCCCCGTGTTGAGCCCCATGCAGATCCCTGCGCTCACACCTAGAGATTCTAACTTACTGTGCTTGGGGTGGGGCACGGACGTTTATTTTTCAACCACACTTCTGGGGCTCTCATTGCCCCAGATGCTCCCAGTTCTTTCTCTCCGGCAGGACTGCACAACTTGGGGACTACTGGCATTCTGGAGGGTTCCTGGTGGGCAAGGGCTGTCGTGTGCATCGTAGGATGCTTAGCAGCCATCTCTGGCTTCTACTCACTAGATGCCGGTATTACCCCAAACCCCTGTTGTGACAACCAAACATGTCTCCAAACATTGTCCAATATCCCCTGGGGACAGGGAAGGCGGGGGGGGGGGGGGGCAGTGAAATCATGCCTGGCTGGAACCGCAGCTCTGTAATAACCCCTGAACAACTAGCACAGTCCGTTGCTAGTAGCTAGAGATGCTAAGGGTCTGTTTAGCTGAATTGAGCTTGGATGGGGTCAGTGAAGGGTCCCCCAGGATGTCAACAATGACCCACACCTGTTATGATACTCGGGGTGGGGGCAGGTTCCCAGGACTCTACTGCAAAACCAGGTCTTTCCTCAAACCATCTGAGTCTTTCACTTCGGTCTCAGAGGGGGCAGCTCCTAACCACCTGCTAGGCTACTCTGAGCACTGGGATCTAATTTCTCCAGAGGAGCATTTTCTCAGGGGAACTCGTGAGGAACTCTTGCCATCTACCACGGAGCAGTAACGAGTTTATCAAACAGACTGCAGTCAGTAGAGCTGTTCAGTATTTCCCAGCCTTTGCCTTCGAACACGATCTGTTGTATGTCTCACCCCATCCCTGGATGACATTTCAAGTATTAAAAGGTGTACGGAGTCTAAATCAAAATTTGAGTTTTACATCCCGTTCCCAAGTAGAGAAAGGCTAAAAACCCCTGCATGTCCTCCATCCCCAGGGGGATGGCCCTTATGCTTAGGGTCAAGCCTGAGCTGGCAGATGGGGAAAGGTTTGGCTGGGATGTGGGCTTGAGAGAAGGCCAGTATGTCTTCCACCTCCTAAGAATGAGCATGAAGCCCTACAGTTTAAGCAGCAGCTACCTACTCGTGACATTGCCTTACTGGTTTCTTTTCTCTAAATAGAAGAATGTTTAAAATCACACGGAGTTGTTATAGCAATTCTGGGCCCCTTACTAGTGAAATGGTTAATATAACGGCACAGGTATTTAACAGCTACAGAAATGCCTTAAAATGTTTTTAAGGCCAAGCACACTGCATGGCCTGGCTGTAGGGAAAACGGGCTTGATGGCATCAAGAGGCAGGAGAAGTCTTTGGAGAGACTGGATGGCTCTGCTGGCAGTTACTGTTCTCACGGGGCTGGGCTTGCGTGACTTCCTCACAGTTCCCTCACAGAATACGCTGTCCCACTGTCCCAGTGCCCCAAGCAGTGGGGTGCAAAGGAGCACTCTCCAGGCAAAACCAGGTCCAATCCTCATGGAGCGCATGCCTGCCCAGCCAGGCGAGGCCAGCCTGCTCTCCCTCCTCCTGCTCGGCGCTCGGCCCACCTCCCCTCTGTTTCCCCTACCGTGTTTCCCTAATCTTGTTTCCCCCAACTCTTACAGACTAACTTTCCCCTTCTCTAAAGTTTGTCTGACGGACTAAACCTGCTTCAGCTCCCTCTGTGTCTTCATGAACCTTCTTTTTTATGAAAGAGGAAAACCAGAAGTGTAGTGTCACAAAAAAACAAAGAGGGTAGTGTGCTTTAGAGGGTGGAGTGAGACGTTTCTTTTGGATTTTGCATTAAAGAGGATGTGGAAGATCTTGATGCTTTCTCTTTATGGATGTCTGGATAAATGATTCCTGGGGCTGTCTCTTTGGTTTTAAGATCCACCTCTGTGTGCAGGTTTTTGGGTGCAGATTCATGAGAGAGAGAGACAGAAATAGAGACAGAGTTCAGCTCATTGCCACGAGAGCTGTAATTCAGCTTATTACCACGAGAGGGCACCAAAGACCACAAGCTGGGGCTTGCGCTGTTACCGACCCCCCCCCGCCCCCCGCCAAAGGTTCAGTTTAAATATGTCCCTGAACTCAGCAAAGACTTTCACTAAGACTCATGAAGCGACAGACCTCCATGCAATTTTACCTTTCCATATCCTGTCCCACAATGATTTTTTTGAAATACAAGCAGAGCGCTTTGACAGCGGCAGGCAACACAGTGGGATGAGGGAGCCTTAAGTAGCTCCCTTGTAAGGAGACCCGGTGACCGTTGCTGCAAAGTCTCCTTTGACTTTGCTGCTGGAGGCTCCACCCGTCCTGTGCCCCACATCTCCAGGTCTCTGCCTGTTGCTGCTCCGTGAACGTTTCTCCTCATCAGCAGGTGGTGCGGGTGGGGGTGGGGTGTGGGAGCAGGAGCTCTGGCTGCACCCCCAAGCCCTCCCTCTCCTTCACACTGCACATTCCAGTACTCTCCATCTCTGATCTCTTTTCCTTTTTCCGCCCCCGCTGCCAATACCTCCACCCAGTCAGCGGGACTTCTCACCTGGCTGTCCCCAGTCTGTGCCACCTCCCCGCCCATTGTCCACACTGAATCAGAGGGCTCTTTGACAACGTAGACTGTTACCCCCTCATTGAAGCCCCTTGTGGTCTCCTGTTGCTCTCAGTGCAGGATCTAAACTGCCCAGCATGTGTCCCAGGCTCCTTGGGATCTGATGTCTGCTTACCTGCCCAGTGTCCTCTTTCTCCCAATCTCCCCTTTCCATATTCCCTCCCTATCCCAACAACCACGTCATCTCACCACCCGCCCACCATACTGCAATCATGCTAGAATATTTGCATTTCTGTGATTATACCACTTTCTCTTTCGCTTGGGCCTTGGCACTTGGGAAATGCACAGTGCCCTTCCTTCCCCCCCCCCCCCCCCAGCCTCGAAAACAGCTCTTTCCTTTAGAAGTAAGGCTTAGACATCATCTTCTCTGAGAAGTCTTCAGAAAGCCCCACTCCAAGGCAGGGTTAGCCACCCTTTTCTGATTTGCAGTGGCTGAGTAGTGGGTTGTTCTCCCCCCATCTCCTCCGGAAGCACTGTATTTCTTATTCCCTTTTCCCTAATCTAACCCAGTGACCCGCTCTAAACTAAGCCCTTAATAAACATTTATTGGAGAAAGGGACCCAGCGCTCCTGGCCCCGGGAAATGCTCAGACGCAGTGTCAACACCAGGTGGCGCTGCAGCCACGCCCATGGGAGGCCATCCTCTTTCTGGCCCTGTTCTGCCAGGGCTGGACCACCTCTGTTGTCACCAGGCCGGATCCTAGAGGCTCAGGGAGGGTCTTCTGCCGGCAAGGGACGCTTTGTGCCCTGCAGTGATGTCGGTGACACGTTTGGGGTCAGAATCTCGCCAAGGTGCCTGGAGCCTTAATGCAAACTCTGGAAGCCCTAAGCGTCGCCCTTCTTCACCAAAACCCTCCCCTATCGTGCTTGCTTTGAACCCCTCCAGCTCTTACCAAACTTTGTTTCCTGCCCTGCTTCCCCACGGGACTTCAGCGGTTAATCTCCAATCAAATTTAAGACTCTACGCTCCTCAAGGGCTTGCTCCTTGCAGTCATCCTTCCTCTCCGACGCTGGTGACTAGAAAAGAGCACACAGAACACATTAGCTGTTTGTTGATGAACTGGGTAACTAAGTGATGAAAGCGGACAGCTCATACGGACATTTCAAGAATCGTGGCAGGAGAGAATGGACTTCTTTTTCCTGACTCTACCAAAGTCAACTCCAGGGGTCACCATGTGCGTGGTCACTGTGTAGGGTCGGCCTCGGGAGCTAGAACCCGCAGGATGCTTTCCCGGACGCTGCCCTGCTCTCCTGTGGGTGGTTACCATCTAACTGTGCTTCGAGATTCTTTTATCTTGTTTCACGAAGGTGGTAAAGGAGGAAGAGCTCTGCTTGAACGTCAGAAGATCTACGCTTGGGTGTCAGCCACGACTCGGGAGCAAGTTGCTTTCTGTGTACACGCCTTAGTTGCCCAGTCCGCTGAAGGAGGAGGGGCACGGGGCGATCTCACCGTCCTAACAATGTGCAAAGGCCTGGGAGCCACACCGACGACACCCCAGTTGCTTCATCTGTGAGAGAGAAATCATAGCTGTAACTAGCTCATAGGGCTTTTTTAAAAAAAACATTGAGATGAAATTTACATAACGTGAAATTAGGCATTTATGAATATACCATACATTCATAATGTTGTGCAATCACCACCTATATCAGTTTCCGAAACATTCCAAAAAAACCCCCCCATACCTGGTAAGCAGTCACTCCCCATTGCTGCCTTCCCCTGGGCCTTGTCCACAACCAGTCTGTGTTCTGTCTCTGTGCATTCGACTGTTCTGGATGTTTCCTATAAATGGAATCGCACAGTGTACGACACTCTGTGTCTGGCTTCTGTCACCTAGCGTGGTGGCTTTGAGCCTCATTCACATTGTAGCATGTGTTGGTGCCTCACTCCTTTTTATAACAGAAGGCTATTCTGTTGTTTGGCTTCACCTTCTTGCCTGTGTGCATGGCGCTTCTTCTCTCATTAGTGGTTTTGTCCTGCTCTCTGTCTGTTGCCTTGCTACTCACCCCTCCAGGCCCAGATCTGAGGTCACTTCCCCAATTCCCATGGCTCTCTGCTGAAGCTCTCATCTTGCCGTTTTCTCCCTCTCCCCTAGTAACCCTTGTGTACGTCCCCTTCTCCACCCACTAGTGGAATCTGGGCTCCCAAGGAGCAGGGACAGACCTTGGTTCATCTTTGGGTTCTTAGCACCTCGCGGACTCAGACCGACAGTATCTACCCAACAAATAGCTGTTGAGTTAGTGAACGAGTCGATCCTTCTGGCATGGGTCACGTTTACCCTGACTACACGGAAGGACCGGGCAGGCCCGTGGGAGCAGTAGAGGACAATGCGGTGTTATTTTGTTCCCAAACCGGGGTCCACAAGAAGTAGTGCATCTGAAAACCTGGTGGCTTTGGACAAGCGGAACCACATTCTGTCCCTCTGTTCCTCTGCGGCTGGACATTCGGGCTGTTTCTGCCTTTTGGCTGCTGTGGGCAATGCTGCTGCGAACCTGATTCACGTGTGTTTGTTTGAGTTTCTGTTTTCAGTTGGGCTCCTAGGGTTTTTGTGGGGACTGGGCACAATAAACGTGAACGATTGATGTCATTAATTTTATCTTGAAGGTGTGTGAGTAGGGCCCCACATGGGTTCTTCCTCCTGCTGTCTCTCACACGGGAGCCAGATCTCATTTTCTCCCCATTACTGGTTTTTAGCCTGTGTGTCTCTCCGTCCCCCCGCCTGCCACTGCGGCTGGTGTGGCAAACCAGAGTGGGTAGGGCGGGGTGAGAAAGGTAGGGGAGAGGTAGTGGAAATGAGGACAGGCTGGTGAGTGGCAGGAGACAACCGCTGGGCAGGTAGCACTGAGCGAGGGGGAGGGGCAGGAAGGAGCAGACCCTGAGGTGGGTTTAAGAATGAGGACGGCGCAGGATTGCTGCTGGGAGGGAGGGCGGGGTGAGGCCGGGGCGGGGGCCATCAGCAGCCCAAGATCAGGGCTAGGAAGGGCCTCAGGCAAGGCTGGCTGCGTAAGGGGGCAGGAGGTGGCGAGAGGGAACTGGGGTTTTTGTACAGAAACACAGCGTTCTGATTGTGGCTGAAGCCTTCTGTGGGGTTGGCGTTAGGGCCAGAAGCTGGGATCAAGCTCCATGAGTTGTCAGCTTGACATCAGGTGACAAAATAGTAACAGGAAAGTGCAAGTTTTAAGAATGCTGCCAGGACGGCAGGGGATTGAGCGGGGGGTGACACTGTGGGATGAGTTTGAGCACTGTCTGTACAGGCCCGCTAGGAGCGGAGAGGGAGTTCTCCAAAAGCGTAGCCTTTTTGGTGTGGCCATGTGGCTGTCTGGAATTCTGGAAGACTTCTTCATGTGGAATAAAGTTGCCAGGACCTAACAGACAAAGACCTCCTTCTTGCCCTGGTGTCCAAGAGAACTGAGAAGAATTACTCGCATTTGCGTTCATGTTGTGGAAACCAGAATGCACGTCAAGGGGGGAAGCTCTAGGTGGGAGATGAGTTGAGCATTCACGTCCCTGACTTAATCTATTCTGGTCTCAGTTTTCAGTCTGAGACTTCCTCTCTCCAAAGTTAAATAACGAGATCTTTGTGGGGAGAACGTACAGCTTGTATTGGAGAGGAGCAGCCCTAGAGAGCATGGATCTGAGGGTTGTCACGCCCTATGAAAAGAATCCGCTCCTGGCGGGGCGCTCAGGAGACGTGCCAGCACTTGGCCAGGGATGGGGGGCCCTTGAGCCCAGGGCAGATCCACTCCAACCCATCTTCCCTGCATTTGAATGCTGTGTCCGCCTACACCCCTCAACTGTCTTGCTCCTTCATTCACAACTCACATTGAGAAAAGTAATTTCTAGAATCCCTCATTTACTGGGTCAGTGAGCTCATAGGAGGACTAGTTGCTTTTGGAACAGGGAGAAATTGTAAGATAATTAATCTGATCTTTTTACTTGACAGAGGAGGAGAAACCAGAGGCCCGGAGATTTGCTCAGATGTCTCTGGCAGTGGGTTGGAGTCTGGACTAGACCCTGAGTCTCCAGGCCCCCAGCCCAGGGTGCTTCCCACTGTCCTGCAGGTTCTGAAAACCCAGGCTCACTGAAGGAGTTTGTATGTGGCTTGGGGACCTCTCAGGAGGGAGCTTCTCTGCACCCACCCTTTCCTGCTTCTGAATATTTAAAACACAGAAGCCAAACTGTAGACAAAAAAAGATATTATGTCTGTTTGTCAGGAGAGAGATAGTGTCTATTTACCATTTTCTGTCCTAAGAATCCAGCTGTTAATGACCACTAGACTGTTAACCAAAACATGCTAGTTATGGGCGGGAATCATGAAGGCCCAGCCTAGAGAATCTCGGTCAAGACAGAAACAATAAAAATTAATGTTTAGACCAAAGAGGAGCATATTAAATGTGGAGTCAAAGGTGTAGAATGCTAAATACAAGAATAAAGCATAGAAGGGTGGCTCAGAGAGGAGAGTATAGGGAAGTGGGACTTCTCGTTTTATGGCAGGAGGAGGGTTTCGGCAAGATGAAAGTGTATCTGGGAAAGGCTGTTTATTTACAACTGTTGTCCAGACTGGAGAAATCAGGTGTCCTCAGGACTAGATAAGTAAGCAAGAGATATGCCAGGCATAGAGTTGGTCTAGCTAAAAGTTGGGAATTCTGGGACGTTCGAGGCTTTTCCCAGAAGTGGATGAGAGTGTTTTCCTTCTGGGAGAGGCTGCTGTCCCCTTCCCCAGCCAGAAGCAGGTGATGAGGCCTGAGCTCTGCTAAGGGGACTGTGAATTCTCCCCTCAGATGGCGGGGACAGCACGCCATGATCGAGAGATGGCAATCCAGGCCAAGAAAAAGCTCACCACGGCCACCGACCCCATCGAAAAACTCCGACTGCAGTGCCTGGCCAGGGGCTCCGCAGGCATCAAAGGACTTGGCAGGTACAATCTGGGCCAAAGGGGTGGCAGGGGGACGAAGTGAAGAGGCAGCACACAGGCAGGCAAGGCTGTTACTGGCTGTGACCTTGAGCAAGTCTTGGCCTTCTAGGGTCTCCGTTCCCTAGCTGTGAAATGCAGTTTGGAAGAATAGATCTCTCAAGGCCCTTGTGACAATTTTTAGTTCTTCGTCCCAGCTTCAGCAAGGCTGTGTCTGTGACAAGAGAGCACAGTTACTGGAACAACTGGCAGTGAAGGGAGAGGCATGTGCAGGTCCCAGAGACACCGAGCAGGACCCGGGGAGAGGCACTCCTAGCAGCCGTGACAGCAGGGGCCGGCGTGGAGGAGAGGGGCGGTTGCTCTCAAGCGGTCCTGTCTTGCTCACCTCCGCGGCCACGGGAATTGCCTGTGGGATAGTCACTGCAAGGGGATTCTCCCAGCTCTGTAGGGCCTGTCTGTCCTCTGACCTCAAGACCAGGAAACCCAAGGAGAGAGAGGTTGTTAGCCTCCACTGGGCAGTGCCTGTGCATTCTCTCTCTCTCTCTCTCTCTCTCTCTCTCTCTCTCTCTCTCTCTCCTTTTTAAAAGACTTTATTTACTTGCTTGAGAGAAAGAGAGTCCATGCGGGGGGTTGGGGGGACGGAGAGGGACAAGCAGACTCAATGCAGAGGCTGACTTGGGGCTCGATCCCACCACCGTGAGATCATGACCAAACCAAAATCAAGGGTCAGACACTTAACGGATGGAGCCGCCCCGGCGCCCCTGCAGTTATCTGTTTTTGACAGACTACGGGAGAGCCTGCCATGGGCCAGGTGCTTGTACCTGGTGAACAGGTGGGTGGACAGGGCTTCTCCAGCCCCACGCAGGCCTCAGACTGAGCCAACTGAGTGTCACGACAGTGAGAGTCCCTGTGGATGTTGTGTGTGAGAGAGCACAGGGCGCCACGGCGGGGGACCCAGCCTCCCATGTGGAGCTTAGGGACGGCTTCTCCTCCAGCGAGCTATTTCCTGAGCACCCGGGATGTCACCTTCAACCATCTCAAATTCTCAGACTAAGCCCCACGCTGCCAGAAGCCCAGACCGTGGACATGTGCACCCTGATGCCCAGGCGGTCACAGTCGCGTGGGAAGACGGGCCCGCTTCCCTTCAATGCTGTATCACCCCAACCTCCAACCTTCCCCTCTTTCATCCTGGACTCACATCATTGTCCTGGGTGCAGACCCCTCAGGAACACTGCCCTCTCTCTCACTCACTGACCCACTCAGTTGGGTCCCTCTTGCTGCCAATGCCCCCATCCCCCAGACCAATCCCTATCAGCCCTTCCCCTGTGAGCCAGTCTATTGGCTCATCCTTGGCCATTTGTTCCAATGTGCCCTCTGCCTCTGCCCCTTCACTGGTTTTGCCCTTCCCTCAATCTCTACTCAACTCAAGTGCAAGCTGCTCCCTTCTGTTCCCCCCATGATTAGAATGGGGTTATGGTTTTTTGGGACCACAGAAGTAAAGCACTTTTCATCACCTCATGTCAGGGCTGCATACTGTCAACGTGACTTATCACTATTGATGTTGACCTGGATCACCCGGCTGAGACTGTGTATTTGGCTTCTCCAATGTAAAGTTACTGTCCCCTCCTCCCCCTTTCTGTATTGTACTCTCTGGAAGGAGGTCCCTATGCAGAGCCACACTTAGGGAGTGGGGAGTACGCTTCCCTCCTTAAGGTCGGGGAGTATGTGCATAATTTATTTGGAATACTTCTGCAAGAGCAATTGGTCTTTACTAACTAATATTTATTCATTTCTTTATTTAGTCATCTATTTAAACCAAAATGGACTCATGAATATTTAGTTTATACTGTGGGTTACAATTCAACACTATTTTGTTGCTCAAATTGTGGAAGTTTGGGCCTTGAAAGCTCTTTCAGTTGGCTCCTGTGTCCCTTTGATGGATCCCCATCAATATAGTTTTGTTTGTTTTGAGGACTTCCTTACTTTCTGGTATAAGATATTCCAAGCTCATCTTGCATATCTCATGCCCCAGTCCTAGAATCAGACATTTCTCCAAGAATCCCCATTCCTTTTATTGGAGAATTATATTGGAAACCAAGATCTGGGCTCTAGATGTGCTCGTTCCTGGGGTGTTACTTCTAGGTTCTCTTAGCTGACAGAAAAAGAAAATATATGATATATGTACATATCTATAGATATTTTTATATGTCATCATCTTTGTTTATATTAAGCTAAACATGAGTTCATGTTAATGTCTCCAACTCTAGCCCATTGCCACATGCAGCAGACCGTTCTAGCCTCCTCCCCTAGCTCATCTAAATTTCCATTTCAACAGTGATACACCTAGCTTCTACCACCTGCCATCTATTTACTTAATTGTTCAATTCCAGTATACCTTATAGCATGTCGGAATTGTTAACTCAAATCTCCGTGGGAAAGATCTCTATCAGCTAGAGTCCAGTGCTTATGTGCGGTTCCTTGTGCCTTTAGTCCCACAGACGTTACTCATTGCCACAGTTCCTTACGTCAGCATACCCCACCCCCCCTTCAGTGAGATTGTTTCAAAGTTTTGTAGTACAGTTAGTTTCTCTTCTCACTGTCTGCATTCCTTCCCGGGATCCCCTGACCTCCTAAACAATTTTTAAAAAATTTGTACACATTAAGGTTTACTCTTTGTCCTATGAAGTTCTGTGGATATTAGTAAGTGCATAGGTTCATGTAGACACCATTATAAAATCGTACAGAATAGTTCCACTGCCCTAAAAATCCCCTGTGCTCTGCCTGTTTTCTTCTCCCCTTTCCCTTGTCTTTTTATTGTCTCTATAGCTTTGCCTTTTTCAGAATATCATAGAATTAGAATCACATAGTACATTTTATTTTATGAGATGCTTGGGAAGAGGCTCTCCAATTTTGGAAGGAGGGTGCAGAGCAGAATCTAGGGCTTCTGCATTTTGTTTCGAAAAACCTTGAGAGTGGTTTATTTTTAAATCTTTATTCTTACACCTTGTTCTCTGTTTTGTTTTGGTTTTTTTTCTTTCTTTTTGTGTCTTTGTGTATTTTCTTTAGAGTGTTTCGAATTATGGATGACAATAACAACCGAACCCTTGACTTCAAAGAATTTGTGAAAGGGCTAAATGATTATGCCGTGGTCATGGAAAAGGAAGAGGCAGAAGAGCTCTTCCGGAGGTTTGATAAAGATGGAAACGGAACAATAGACTTCAATGAATTTCTTCTTACATTAAGAGTAAGCAGCCTCGTGAATCAGTGTATCTGCTGCGTTTGGCTTTCACATGGTTTGGGTTGGCTATTTTGAAGTTTTGTTTTCAGAAGTTGTCAGTGCACTGTGGAGGAGATGGGAAGGAGAATGATAACAGGTTTAGGGACTTTTTGGAGTAATTGTCATGCATGCTGTTCAACGGCACGCAAACCATTTCATACCATTGAGAGGAAGTAGATATTTCATGACGTATGATACGAAACAAGCTCATTTACTTGTGTTGTCTGTGTATGTGTTTTTTTTTTTCTATTTATCTAGCCTCCAATGTCTAGAGCCAGGAAAGAGGTAATTATGCAAGCTTTTAGGAAGTTAGATAAGACCGGAGATGGAGTTATAACAATTGAAGATCTTCGTGAGGTGTATAATGCGAAACACCATCCTAAGTACCAAAATGGAGAATGGACCGAGGAGCAAGTATTCAGGAAATTCCTGGATAACTTTGATTCACCCTATGACAAAGATGGATTGGTAAGTAAAAGAGCTGAAGCAGAATTTCTTCTGTCGAATTTCCAGTTGTAATTAGGAAATTGGTCCAAAGCCTTAAAAAATACATATAACATATTCTTTATAAATAGAGGTAAAATATTTCCTTAGAGACTACCTAGAAAGTTGGGAGAGAAAGTGATAAGATACAAATCATGTATTGGTAAGGGAACCACATACGGCTAAATACCCGTCATCGGGAGAATGTGGTATTTTGACTGAACACTCTGTTTCATGGTTCCCATACTTAGCATACTTAGCCAGCCACATTCCAACGAACTAGACTACAACAAAATCTGTTTAAGTTCAAAACGAAACCATAATTTAATTTTTCGGGACATGATTCACAAGGTATTTCAGGATGTGGCAATGATTTTCACACTCATCCTCGCAACATTGTTTGTCATTGCACTTTGCTATGTAGGAGTGCCATTTACGGGAGGCTTTCAGTGAAGGAAATGCCAGGGAATAGGATTTACTTTGATTTCATCGATAGCGAGCTTGGAGATGAACTTGCATGGCGAAACTACAGTGAGCTTAAAAACAAAAGCAACCACCCCACCTCCATTAACCGGTATCTTCAAGTTACAAAAGCATAGCTTGGGAGGGTAAGGAGTTGCATCTCTGCTACGGTGTCCAGGCTGAGATGACAGTGTCATCTGTCTTTTATCAAGCTGTAAGTGGACTTTTGAACTTGGCCCCAGTTCTGCTGTCAGGTGTCTTGAAGGCTCTGATGATGGGGAAGGGAAGGGAGTGTTCTCCTTGGCTGACAGTCAGAGCAGCAGGACCTTGGGGAGGGTTCTTCCTCACCCCCATGTCACACAAGAAGGATTAGTTGGGCACTGGGCGGGACGAAAAGATGGCAATGATAGGAGTAGGAAACAAGGCTTCCCCTTCTGAAGGGAATTTCCCCCAAGTTTTTCTATGAATTTCATGGTAAGTCTTATTAGCAAGAGGTTAGGGGACTAGGAAAGCAACCTTTCTTTCCTTCCTGCTGACATTTTCCCGTTGGAGACAGAAAAATACCCTTCGTTTTAGTTGAAGGGATTATAGAGGTGGATTAAAAGAAAGCAGGGGTGGGGGAGAGGGGGCTAGATTCTGTAGGGCAACCTAATGCTTAGGGGCAGAAATAACAGAACGGAGCCACATGTTTTCTTCCAACATCGCTGGCCTTTGATCTCTGAAATGGCAGTGGAAAAATTGTCAACTGCCATTTCCCCAAATTAGCCCACCTCTGCGTGAGATCCCAGGGCCTCCCCCTGCAGGTGGTTCCTCCTCCTCGTTGCCAGGGGAAACCTCAGCTGCCCTTTGCTCTAACCCAAGTCAAAGTGGCCGGTTGTTATGATTCAGCTGATTTCAAGTTCCCACCCCTGTCCCTTTTGACGTTTGCTTTAACAAGCCCTCTTCAGTTCTCAAGCACTCACAAAGGTCCCTGGGGTTTTTAGCAGTTACAGCGTTTGGTATGACCTGAGTATCACAGAGCCTGTACTGATACCCAGCTGACGCTGCGTGATCGTCAGCTGGGGACGTATTAAGAATGCCCATTGCTGGCTGCACCGCAGAACTACAGGGTCTGATTTTTTTGGGGTGGAGATCAAGGATTTGCAGGGTTAGTAAGTGCCCCAGATAAGTCTTAGTCACATTGACATTTGAGATCCTTGTCTCTGAAAGATTCGGAAGTGCGTCTTTGTAATTACTACATATAATACGCACATGAACCTCACGTGGCATGATTATAGATCCTAATCATTTATTGAGTACTTATCTACTGGGTATTGTGCTAAGGGTTTTCCAGGGAGGTCTCACCTAAAAGGCATAATGAAAATGTTTCTGAAAGGTAAAGTGTGATTCAGACTTTTGTACGTTGAATCATGTTTTAAATGCGCAAGGAACTGTTGATGTAAAGAAACTCCGTGGTCAATTCTTTTATAAAGAGAATAATTAGTTCTTAACTTATCTTTTCCAAATTGAGTTGTCTTATACATTAAGATTTCTTGTGGTGAAGCGTAGCTACGTTTGAAGCCAGTGCGCTCATTCATGGTTAAAAAATATAGCTGATATCCAAGTAAGACAGAATTTACCACAAGGCAAGAAATTTAGTGTACTGCTCAGCTAAGGACGATGCTCAAATTTGTCAACTTTTAATCGTCTGGGCTAAGCTCTCAAGTAGTCATAAAGGCTCCCGGGGTTTACAGTAGTCATGGAGCTCGGTGTAATGGATTCTGTGCTAATAATCCCACATCCAGCCCTCCGAGCAGCCTGTGCACCAGACGCCGTATGGGTAGAGGTACGGAAGCAACTGAATAATGTACGGAGTGAACCTTCTTCACTCTGATTCTTTTTTTTTTTTTTTTTTTTAAGATTTATCTATTTATTTGAGAGAGAGAGAGAAATAGTGTGTGTGAGCAGGGGGAGGGGTACAGGCCGAGGGAGAGAGAGAATCTCAAGCAGACTCCCCGCTGAGCACGGAGCCCGAGGTAGGCCTCAATCTCATGACCCTGAGATCGTTACCTGAGCCAAAATCAAGAGTCAGACGCTTAACCAACTGAGCCACCCAAGCACTGCCCCCTCTCCTATTCTATCCTAGTTGGGTGAGACTTCCCCTTCTCATTTTTTTAATATCTAGGTTTGGAAGTTTTCATTTATATATGTTATTTTACCATTACAAATATTTAAAAAAATCTCTCAGAAGTGGATGAGCCTTTGAGAGAATATGGGTCTTGTTGTCTATTTCTTGTAGATTTTTTAATGATTAAAACTATTTTAAATATATTATGGAGTGTATATAAATAACCTAAATTTATTTTATGAGTTTTTAAAATCAGTCTTAAACAGAGAAAAGGGTACTGTATTCTGTATCATGACTCGAATATTTCCATTGCTCCCATCTGGGACCTTCTCCATTATAAGATAAATATTCTATCCACTAAGGGTAGCATAGTCAAGACGCTGACGAGGAGCAGGGGTGTCCACTTTCTTACTTTTTACTGATGTCCAACAAAACAATTAAATAGTCATAGTTATTATTACTGAGAAGTGATTTACTATGATGAGGGCAAACGTGGGGAAATCACAGGATTTGTGATTCAGGCTATTCTCAGTATAAGTTGCGTCTAAGGAAACAAGGAGACACCTCGCTAAGAATAACTGATGGCCTTTTCTGAAGTGATCAGATATCTTAGCTCTGAGGTCCAGTTTTATGTAACCTGACTCTCAGATGAGGTTTAATGCTAGATAACGGGGAATGCAAAGGAGGACGTAGGTAAAGAAATGGAAGAATGGAGAGTGTTAAAGATATCCTAGTTTTAGAAACAAGCTATGGACACACTCCCTTCTACTTCTAGGCCACTGAAAAGCCCAGCTTAACTATCAGTTCAGTCCAATGAGTTTCTTTCTTCTGCACTTTACCATTTGGGGGTGTGTGGGGGGTGGGTACAGGGAGAGAAATAGGGATCCTGTGACTTTTTTTCTCCGTTCACTCATAATGGCAGCAAAAAAGGGCAAGTGGGTCAATCAGTTCCAACGATTCTTAGAAGATACAGGTGGGCACTCTGTGGAAGAGGGGTTTTGAATTACTTATGGGTTTCACTTTTTGTGATGTTTTTAATCCCTTGTGACACTCAAAATTGAGGGCTAACTAGAGAACAATACGTTTCCTAAACAGCCATCATCACTGTGTCTGTGTCCTCGCACGTAAGCGGGGCTGTACTTGGGGGTTACGTCGATCGGTACAGAGCTCAAACAGGAAGACAGTTCTTTCCCTGAGTGATCTGATCACATCAGCTGGTATGGTTGCACTGCAGTGTACGTATCGCCTGCACCTATTAAAAAAATAAGATTGATAACTAAGGTTTCTTCCTTCTAGAAGGAAAGTAATATACAATTCTAGCCTAGGTAAACACATCAGTTGATGTTCCCAAGAGACAGTTACAGGCACAGGATGGAGAGAGGACCCACCCAGTGTGGTGTAGGGAAGCATAGCGCAGGGGATGCCTTTTTTTTTTTTTATTTTTACTCACTTGGTGCCTTGAAATGAGTAAGTTCTATCTTAAAAAAGCATGAAGCCAAAGAGTATTTAACTAGAAATCGACTTCTTTATCCACAGGACAGAATCCCACTTTCTGAAAGGTGAAACGTTACTTGCCCTGACCCAGGACCTGTGGTGCTATTTCTGACGTGTCACAGAAAGCCCGTACTAACTACTGCTAAAGAAACTTCTTATTCTGAGTTTCAGTCGCACATATCCACGCAGATGGGCTCCTGCTGTTAAAGAAAGGCGAGAACCTGTATCTCACTTTCCATTTAGATAGGTCTGGAAATTTTCAAGACTTTCTACCCAGCTTCCCCTCTGCTACCCCTCAGGGCCGTCCTCAACGTGACTGTTTCCTCTCGTCTGAGATCTATTCTTGATCTGTGTCACTAAAAAGCCTTGACCAAAGTTTCCCTCGCATTTACAGGTCCTGGAGATGGACCTCCACTGAAGTGGTGGGAAGCAAAGTTTTGTTTTTGTTTCTGACTTTTCCTCTGCAGGTGACCCCCGAGGAGTTTATGAACTACTATGCAGGGGTGAGCGCATCCATTGACACAGATGTGTATTTCATTGTCATGATGAGAACCGCCTGGAAGCTCTAAATGTAGGACCTGGGGACCAGGGCCTTGGGTACAGCCACATGGCTCCAAATGGTTAAACATCAGCCTCAAACCAGGATCACATTTGATTTCATGTTCATCCCAGTGTTTCTTTAGTGTCGACACACACTGCATTTTCTAGGGCAGAAATGACAGTATGTAGTTCCCTATGACTTCACTTCTCTGAAGCTGTTTTCTTAGCTCTACTAGAGAAATTAACTAACATAAGATTCAAAAAGCTACTAGAACCAGGCTCTAGGATACATACACACGTCTAATAAACCCAGGTGCCTTCCTTGGCCAGTAATAGAAGTTTGACTATTTTAATTATAATCCCCACCCATGCACCCACAGTCTTTCTCCACTTTTACATGGTCCATTTCTAGGTGAGAGAATTCACCTGTTTTTATAACTGGCTGTAAATGTTTAAGTGCTTCAGCTCCAAATTGGGGACCAGAAGCGAACCACACGTTAGCCTCAATTTTTATACCTGAATCTTGAGTTTCTCTGCCAGTGGTTTAGGGAAGCCTCAGTTTGGTGAATAGATTTAGAATGACATTTTTGGGTCATCTAAATTGTCTGTGAGAGGCCATTTCCTGAGCAGTTAAGCTAGGACCATCCGTGTGGTTAAAGTTTGAGGCTAGGCTGTGCTCTCAGATTTTATGTGGGACCTCATAAAATCTGAGTCTGAGTGGGCAGACCATATCAGCAAACCTTTGTCTGGTGGAATGTTCATCTCCCCCCCTCCCTGCCATGGGCCAATAATGTTGATATTCCCACCAGTACAAGAGGGTGGAGAATGACATAGACTAGGATAGCAGGCCTACTCCAAGGACGGTTTTCCATCTTGACACTTCATGGCCCAGAGTGTTCTCCTTCCAGCTCTAAGCTTTGGCTTCATAATGTCCATGTGTGAGAATCTCCCCATGAAAGGCTTCCAAGCAAAGGCAGCCCCAGCTGCTAGCAAAAAGATATTGAATCCACCACTGTCCCTCTGTAGTGTTCTGTGTCTGGGGCCAGAGGTAAAAGCAGAGTGACCAGCCCTTTGGCTATGGTGCTGGAGATAATGACCACCTGCCTTGTCACTCAAGGACAGTCCTTTTTGTCACCTCTGTCCCTGGCTGCATTCATCCCCTGGTTTGGGACATGGATTGGGATGATAGTCCCCTTGAAGATCCCATGTATTTAAGTGACTCTGGGTTTAAGGTCAATCAAACACATTGCTGTATTTTATACCAATTTGCTTGTTTACTTTTTATCTCACAGAGGTGGAAGTGGAGATCAAGATACCCATTGATTTAAAATTTGTGAAAGCAGGTGTTTCCAGATGAGAATCATAGCAGTTTATTTGTTGTCAAGAAGCTAATCTCCCACTTACTCTGATGACACCCTGGACAAGTGACCTTTTTCTTGAGGATGAGAACATCCCCAAATTATGGGAAGCTAGTTCTTCAAAAATTAATTGCACAAGTCTGGTTTTCCACTGGCTTTATTACCTAGGCTTATATAGAGATTGGCAGGCCAAAAGATGCCAAGGGTTATGAAGAAGTATGTACAAATGAGGTAGAAATCCAGAAGAGATTATGATGGAATGTGTAGGAAAAAAATCCATGTTTTCTGTAACCTGCACCTTGCAGATTATGGCTGTTGAGAGGTCCCTGGTTTCCTGGCCATGATTTCAAGCTTACTGCTCTAGATAGATTTGTGTCTTTGATTTTGGGAATGACTCATGCCTCTGCTTAACTGGGGCCATAGAGTTAGCATTCTGAACAAGGACTAGGTTGTAGCTCTCAGCTTCGTCTTCCCCAGTCATGCTTGTGCTTCCTGTCTAATTGGGGCACAGCATTCAGATTTCAGATAACCTCGACCTCAGCGTGTATTTGGCCACATTTACCTTCCAGCAGGTCAGGTTCTGGCCCACAAGCGAGGATTCCAAAAGGTCCTCTCGCTGCCCGTAAGCAAGATCTAACAACCTGATGGTCAAGGATCACTCCACTCCTATTCTGAGTCTTATCTGTGATTTTTGGCCTAGTCAGGACTCACTCATTATTTAACTCTTACTCCTTCTGGTAGCCGTGGGAGGAACAAAGAGTCATTAAAAAAAATCATTTGCTAACAACACTTTTTCTGGGTATATTTTCTGTTTATTTAACCTACACAATTTAAATATAACTCCATTTGCAATTTAAAAAGTAAACACTGAGATCAGAAGATCAAACACAATAAAATATCTCCAACCCTTAGGAGCACGTTACCTGTGGGGCCTGGACCCCAGATACGAAGTAACCAAGCAAGCCAAAGAGGAGAGAATGAGCTTAGCAGCTTTTCATGAAACAGAAACAGTGTATGCAAAAATTCTGAGAATCAGGATTGGCCAGAAGAAGCCACCAATATCAGTACTGAATCGGGTTCTAACTGCCCCCAAAGGCAACCTAGGCAAGAACGGAGGTGTGCCCCTAACCAGCTTCTTAAGGGCTGGTTCCCATCCTTCCTGAATTCCGTTTACAGTGCAAGTGAGAAATCCAAGAAGCACTGGTGTCGTAGCCTGAGGCAGAATTCTTTCAGCCCATCCGCACGGCTAATTTTCATAGACATTCAAACCTTGATAGGATTTTTTCCCAGACCCAAATGGCACTCTGCAGCGTGATGCATGGCTCTTTGTGGTTTGGTGGCAGCATGGAGCAACACTTCATACCCTAAGAGCAGCTTTTAAGACAGAACTGGGTCCCCACCAAATATTCCGTGGATTGCTTTTGTCACATTACAGTTTTAGGCTGAATATATCCCATAATAAATATTTATTGAGTCACTGCTAGGTGCCCTGTTCTACTCTAGGCTGTGGGGATAGATGAAGGGGCTAGGATAAATGCAAATAAAACCACTGGCTTTGAAACCAAACTAATAGCCCACAGTTAAGCGATCAGAGAGGAGGGGAAGCATAGGCACCCAAGCCAGGATAGTTAGGACCCTTTCTACGGCAGTGTGCTGTAGGACCATGTGGTAAACCTGATGAATGTGGGCAATCTATCAAGACACTGTCAGGAAAACACCCCTCTATTCTTGGAGGCAGATCATTATGTCAGCCCTTCACTTCTCTTGGCCAGTGTGGATTGCCTCACTCAGCCGCGAGAGTACAAGTCGGTAATGATTCAACCCTCTTTAGGCAAGCTACAGATGCAATTTGTTCTGCTGATGTTTAATCAAGCGGAGAGATGAAATTAACCAAATACTTATTCTTGGCTGGTGTGTGGGTGTCCTTCTCCTTCTTCATGAAATTCCACTAACACCCTCTGAGTGGTATACCTTTTTGGATTTATGCACAACTCTCTGGGGCACAGAATGAAAAACCCCACAAATTCCAATTTCTCAGATCAGTCAACAAGCTTGCTTTCCGGGAAATTAAAGACTGTTCTTGTAAATTAAGTGCTTGTTGAAAGAAGCAGCAAAGTTTTAAATTTTAGAAATGCTTATGATTCAAGGGAAAACAAAGGTGCCAAGGATCTGACAGGTTGTCATATAATGTTATCTTCACGTAATTGATCCTTTGGAAAGCCAATGTTTCTAAGCATGGTTCTACTCCTCCAAGTTGCTGTTGTGGAAACTGCATAACCTTGATAGAGACAACTAGTTTTTTCCTTGTCATTAAAGAAAAAATCTCACTAAATGAATCCCCCAAAATTATGTCTTGTAAAACAGATGACGGGTGAAATCTGTTGAAAGAAACATAAACAAATGATTGATGGGGGTTCTGAGAACACTGCTGTGTGAGAAGAGTTCTTTTGCCACCTCAGGTGGTGCGGTGAGAAGCTTGTGGTGCAGCAGCTCTTCCTCTCTGAGAATAGCATGACCTTCTTGTTTTATTTTCTCACCTGCTTCGCCAAAGCCAGTATCTTCCCTCAGCAGAATAGAGTGAAAGGTGCTCTTTAGGAGTGAACCCACCGAAAAGATGAGCCACTGACCCGTAGCTGAGGTTTTGATAATGGACCTTGCAACAACCAGAAAGGTATATCGTATCAGAGAAAGAAAAATCTCAAAATGTACTGGCCTATTTTCTTTTGTTCCAGATTCTTCTTACTCTTCATAAATGGAATTTATTTATGGATGATTTCTCTGGAGTATGATACACATTCTAACAGCCACTGAACACGGTTGACACAAGTTCTGTCTCACCAAAGTTCTTGTGAGCACCACGAGTTTCCTGTTCCCACTCTCACTCCCAACATGGGGACAAGTGGCACGAAGCTCAGAGGTGCAAAGGGTCACACCCATTACACTGCCCATGTAACTATCATTCACCTCCAGTTTCAGTCTGCACGAGACCCTGTAATAAATGTAAGAGGGACCCTGTGACTCAGAGCTCGAGCACTGAAGCAAGATCTGAGTATGTAGTTTGTAATCCTGTCATGACAGACGTGAGTAACTTTCTCTTTACAAACCCTAGCACTTGGCACTCAGACACTGGTATTGATTCTGGGAACACCTTGATCTTAAACTTGAAAGGTCTGAGTTGCTGGTCTCCTAGAAACACTCAGGCCGCATGCTCTGAGAGAGCCTTAGAACAGAAAAGGAACCTGTAATTGAGAGAAAATGACAGAGGGCAGCGTAGTTTGCTCTTGCTGGGGGTTTAGTGAGCCTCGAGTGCTTCCACCTCGATGGGATAAAGTGCAGCACAGACGCAGGGCATTACCAAATCTCAGGCATTACCTTCTGAAACCCAGGTCATTCTTTTAGTTTCCAAGGGGACTGAGGAATAAACTCTGCTCTTCAGATTTCCTCCTTAGTCATGCCTAAAACCTCATTTAGCAGTATCCTTCAACATCCAATTATTTAAGATTATCTTTGAAGCCGCACAGTAAGTGTAGTTAGTCACCATTGATGTAGGCTCCTCTAATTGAGCTCCCTTAGGTAGGGTTTGAGGGAAAATTTACCTCTGCTTCGTCTATACTACAGACTGGGCTGTGAAGCAAGTCAGTATGTAAAGGTTAGAAGAGCTGTGCCTGCCTATGTGCACGTGCTCTACAGGTACTTGGAGATACCTATTTGCACATAAATGTAATTAATATGCTAGTCATAAAAAGTTCCCACATATCTGAAAACGGCTCTAGGCCAATAGTTCAGTGGCAATGCTTTATGTACTTAGCTGGGACACAAACTGCTTTCTAGACAGTGAGGAGTTCTTATATGTAAATCCTATTCTGATAGTATCTTTAATAGAAAGTGAAGCTGAAAAACAATATTTTATAAAGCGGAATTTCTGTGACATTTATGCTATAAATTTTCAAATATTTTGTTTAAAAAGCTATACATGCTTGTAGTGATAAGCTGTCTCTGCACTGAAAGCAAGAATTTGTCATAGTGGCAACAGTGAGGATATTGCTTTGAGGAACCAGAAATGGAGTTTTTGAGCTACAAAGTTAGATATGGTTTAATATCTAATACCGACTTTGTCAACTTATCACATTATCATATTGTGCCTTGCCATTCACATGATTTTCTAATTTAGTAGAATTTCTTCAACTGAAGGCTTGAAACATTAACAACTCTTGTACTAAAAGAATTCATCTAGCTTTTGTTTCTGTTTTAAAGCCTTTCCAAAATATTTTTCTTCTTACTAGCTAACACGTTACATATCATGTTTCTCTAAAAGTTTACTTCCCAGATGCTGATTTTGGATCATTTAAAAATGTTACTTATGTGATATTTCACTTGAAAGTGATGACATTTCTTCTTTGAAAATGATAAGGTCCTGTTCAAATTGCATTGCTCGTGTTTTTAAAAGGACAAAATGTAACTTACCCCCCTCCCAATTATTTTGACAACCAAGAATGAGAGTTTGAAAATTTGATGTTAGTATTCCTTTTCCCGCAGGAGTGGACTGCTCGCATCCAGCAGGCCAAGCAAGTTCCCACAATGCCAAGCCTCTGAGTGGTAGCCCCAGGACTGTGGGGAATAGAATACTCTGTGTGCTGGTATTAAGGAACGGGGGAAGTTAAGAGGGAGGAGAAAGAAATGGAAACTAGGGGCTGATTCCTGCTCTTCTAATGTCATTGCGCGTTATAGGATGCACAGGGACAGCTATGAAACACGAACACACATGTTGACCAAATCGAGACGTTTGCCTTCTCATTCCTCCCTTATGGCTAGTGCCTTGCATCCTGCTATTAGATCCAGGCTTTGTGGATTCCTGGGCATCCAAGGATCGTGGGAATGCCCCATTCTCTAGTTCTATCCCTATTTATGTGATTGGTCCAAACTTTCTTTCCTTAAAGAGCTTTTTTAATCTGTGCATTTATGCTATAAATGTCTCTATTCTGAACTATTAATAATGATCATAATCGTACGAAGTATGCTCTAGAGTAGTGCCGTCCCGTAAGACCTTCGGTGATGACGGAAATGTTCTACAGCTGTGTTCTCCAAGATGTCGGCCACCAGCCACGTATGGCTAGTGAGCAATTGAAATGAGGCTGGTGCAGCTGAGGAATTCGATTTTTCATTGTGTTTGATTTTAACAAATTTAAAATTTAAAAAGCTATATGTGGTCAGTGGCTACAGTATTGGATAGCACAGCTCGAAACGTTTTTATCTCAGTGCAAAAACTGACGGTCAGCCGGCAGGTGGGTCTTAAGCAGACCTTGCAAGGGCCCCGCCTCAGAGGGGAGAGGCAAGCCAGGTTCCCTGATCCCCCGTTACCTGACTTCTGCTTGATTGCCAGTGGCAAATCAGACTCCATAGAAAACATTTCAGGGAGAATGTAAAATGCTCTACTATGACTCCTATATTTTGACACCATTTCCTTCTTTCCCCCGCCTTTTATCCCTCTCAGGTTTCGGAAGAAGAATTTTTGAACTATTATGCTGGTGTTAGTGCTTCTATTGACACCGATGCCTATTTCATTTTAATGATGACAAAATCCTGGAGATTATGACTTTCTGCCTATTAATTCTTTTGGAAATCGGGGACTCTCGGAGAGTGAAATGACTTTGAAAGAAGTCCAATGCTATAGATTTTTGATGTTGTGTAAACTAAAGTTTCTGAAAGATCTAGGATTTTAAAAGCAATAGATCTTTAGTCATCTTACTTCATGGCCTGGAACATATTCATTTGCTTAAATGCCTGAGGATATCTTTTTGAATCAGAAAGAAAAGGAAGAACAGAAGGAAGGAAGGAAGCCATGAAGTGAGACTGAAAAGTGGGTCTTAGGTGAAGTAATGTACCTCTTGCTATAGTCATTCTTCTTACAGGGGTGGATGTAGATGTTTCCCCACAGCTTTACTTGTTCCCTGCCTTTGTAGTCCTTAGCAGGGGGTGATGATAAAAAGATTGGAGGAACATCTGACTTTGTAAAATTTCCTGAGCTTACTTATTTTAATGTGTCTCTTGGTGAATACAAATAAAATGTATTTTATTCTGAAATTTAATGGGCTTTTTTTTTTTCCTATCTTCATATTTTGGTCCAGGGATTTAAAGTCAACAAATGCCTACACATGCATGAACAGGGGACATAAATGATTCTGGTGACAAAAGGAAGGTGAGCTCAGTTGGCCCTCTTGGTAAAAGGCTAGGCTTTCATGGAGTGAGATCACTTCCTGGGTCAGTCTATCAGGACAAAAAGCAGTATGCAGAGAAATTGAAGTATCTATGAGAAGCCTTAGGGGCTTTCTGGAGCTTTAGGGTACACCAGTGAGGAAGATTTTGAAACTGTTTTAGGAATTCATCTTTGGAACCCACTTTTAGGCTCCTCCACAAGACAGGTAATACAAGGTTTCCTGAACCATTTTTCTTCCTCTAATATTTGCCCCTCAGGAAACAAAAGTGGCTGGAAGTTGACTGCACATATAACTACAGGCCTTCATCTTGGAGAAATGAGGTGGGAGAGGAGATGAAAGGTTGGGCTTTTCAAATTTTAATGAGCCCCCAAATCACTGGAAGATCTTGTTAAAAATGCTAATTCTGATTCACAAGGCTGGAGTGGGGTTCGAACTTTAGCCTTTCTAACAAGCTTCCCTGTGATGTTGATGCCTCTGGTCTTCAGGTAACAACACTTCAAGTTGCAAGAGATAGAGATACCAGCTTGTATATTTCCAGTGCTTTTGGATTATTATTTGTCCATCTCTAGTTGGCCATCATAATCTGTGATTTTTGATTGCTGGGCCATCCTCTCCTTGCCCATTAAGTCCTGAAAATATGAAGGAAGTACCAAGAAAATGTATGTGCCTCCTAGGCATGTGTAGGAGAGAAATAACACTACCAAGAGGTCTTGTGTGGAGGCGTTTCGATGGGAGCATTTCTCACAGGACTCAGCCTGAGTGCTGCAGCCTTCCAGCCTCAAGGATCTGAATGTGTCAGCCCACCGAGAGTAGGTTCGTCTCTTAAGACAGACCTATGTTGAGCAAGCTTATAGCAACTGATGCTAAAACTGGACTGCCAAGCCATTCATCTACTATGGAGAATGCAATTCTCACATTTGCTGAGGCCAGCTCAGAGAACCTCCTCTGGGTTTGAGGATGGGAGAGAGTGACAATGCGGCTCTCCGTTCAGTCACTTTTAGCAGATTATTCTCAGATGCTATTAAGCAGTGCAGAGGACATACACATGGCATGTTAGGGTAATGTTTGTTGTGGTAAACAAACCCTAAAATTTATAAAAGCTCATACAATAGCTATTTTTGTTTTCATTCATGAAGCAGTGTTATGTATTTGCTGTTTGTGGTCAGTGAAGAGCTTTCCTCAGGGTGGTGATTCCCAGTTGCAGGATTCCTCCATTTTGTGGTTCTGCTGTTTTCCAGGGCTCTGAAGTCATTGATACCTAGGTGCCTGAAGGGGAAGAGTGTGTAGAAAAGGCTGAAGAACTTTCTGAAAAGCTATGGTCTGGAAGAGACACACATCTCTTCTGGTTGCATTTTGTTTGATGATAACCAGTCACGTGATTATATTTAAGGGCAAGGGAGGCTGGGAAGTGTAGTCCCGGTCAGGAACTCTTCCTGCCAGTGCAACTCTATCTAATAGCAGGAGACAACAAATTTTAGTGGATCACTAGCTGTTTCTGCCTTAAAATAACAGTTCCCATTGCCTTCCATTTTCTTTTCTTTTCTTTCTTTCTTTTTTTTTAAGAGAGAGAATGAGCAGGGCAGAGGGAGAGGGAGAAGCAGACTCCCCACTGAGCTGGGAGCCCAAGGTGGGGCTCAATTCCAGGACCCTGGGATCATGACCTGAGCTGAAGGCAGATGCTTAACCGACTGAGCCACCCAGGTGCACCCGCCTTCCATTTTCTTAGGGAGGCATGCTTGATGGTCTTGTTAACTCATGTGGGGTAAGATATCTGCCAGGTTGGAGGAGTATTGAATGGAGGTCTTTCTATCCTTAGCCATGTTAGCAACCAAGAAAACAACATCTACAAGCATATCAGGTAATGATTCCCCACTTAGCCAGTCTTGTCACTTGGCCTTATGGCCCTATTCCAGATCTTGAAATTCGTGCTATGCCAACACTGAGGCAATTCATCCTTTATCTGCCTCTATGGTATAGGAGCTAGGAATTTTCCATCTATATCCACACAGGAGTATTCTGTGGGGAGTTGTAGCTATGTCCTATCTTGCGTAATGGAACCATGTTATTCATATTAGTAAATGAGAAAATGTTTTCCCTAGAGGCAGATCTTTTGTTGGAAACATAATTATAAGGTTATTTGGTCACTGGAATAAGAACAAAGGGCACGCATATTAGAATATTTAATGAAATTAGGCTGACAGTTTATTGCATTCATCTTGCCAGTGAGACCATAATATTCTTTTTACAACAATCCCTGGAGGGAACTAACAAAGATTCCCTGCCTGACCTCTCTCTTTCTCAATGCTTCATTGCTGAGCAACTACCCATAGAAGGGACACATTTTTCACTGTAGATATATTAATTAGACATGTCAATGAAATCACTCAGGATCAGGCCTGCCTCACCCATTTGAGGGCAATGTAAGTCTCTGTAGGGTACTTTTATATACCTCTGTTCTAATTAATTGTGTATAAAATATCACAGTAAAGAGAAAATTCCTCTGAGGGCTATCTTATTTCCATGCTCTTTGGAGTGTCCCTTACTGAAGCCACAGTGGAGTGACCACAGACATCAGATACTTTCGTGTTTCATATTAGGGGGAAAAATTAAATCAGAATGATCTTCTCTGGAAATAATTCAGCAGAATAACTAATCATCCTAGTTTAATAAATCATGGGAAGATTTCAGGGTTTGCAAGTGTTGTATACTGACAAAGTGGATGATTATTACAGATAGAAATTGTAGGGCAAATTTGAGAATCAAGTAGAGTTAAAAACCAGGACATCATTAAGCTATTAGCTCTAACACATAATGCCAGCTACCAAAAGTGGCAGGAAGGGAGACCGGACTTTCTTCGGCTGCAAGAGCCCAGGTGGTAGACATCAGCACGTGTTGCTCACGTTCACTTGAAATCAGCAGATCCGAAAGAAAACTCATTACTCCTTTCCCTGCCCTCCGTTAATCCCGCCCCATCTTCTACTTACACTGAGCATGCTTTTATCTCAGTCTGTGTCTTCGGCCACATGAGTAGAAACCCAAGGATCTTTGTTCCCTCTCTTGCCAAGAAATGGTACAAGAGTACAAGAGTGTAAGAGTACAAATGCCAGAGTCAGCCTGCCTGGTTTAAAATCTGACTCTGTGTGGCTTCTAGCTTTATAAGCTTAGGCAAACTACTTGATGTCTCACAACTCAGTTCCTCATCTGCTAAGTGGGGATAATAGTAACTATACATAGGGTGAGGGTTAAATGGGTTAATATGTGGCAAGCACTTAGAACTCTAGCTGGTGCTAAATAAGCTCTGTAGAAGGGTTTGCTATTATCTTACATCACTTCTAGAGTCAGCTGATTTTTTTTTTTTTTTGGTGTCCCTTCTTTCCTTCCGCACTGCACATGTTGCGTTCCTCCTACTTCAAATAAAGAAACAGTCCCCAGGTAAGTGTGTGCCTACAGTCTTATACCTTTTCCTCTACCCTTTATGCTAATACCAGGATGGTTTTTCCTAAGCCTCAGGTTCACTCACATCACTTCATTTCTTAAAGACATTCCGTAACTCCCCAAGCCCATTTAAGAGTTCAGACATATGGCAGGGCATTTAAGGCCTCCGTAATTTGTTCTGACCTATATATTTCCATATGTCTCTTCCAGGGTCAGAGCCTGATGCTGGGCTTGATCCCATGACCCTGAGATCATAACGTGAGCTGAAATGAAGATTCAGATCCTTAACTACTGAGCCACGCAGGTGTCCCCTGTTCTATGGTTCTTAGATGTGGCATGCAGGGGAAGGGAAGGCTACCCTTGAGACATCTACTGTCCTTCTTTTCAGGGTCTCTTAAGTCCATTGAATCATGACAGCTTCTCTACCATACTTGGGAAATGACAAATTTGAGAAACAATTAATGGGGTAGATGAAGAGCTCACTTTTGAGAGATCTATGGATATCGAGGTGAGAAATCTAATAGGCAGTTGGGTATTCATTCATTCAACCAACAAGTATTTATTGAGCAAATATTCTGTACTATCAGTGAGTACTGTCCTAGGTGTTGGAAACTTAACCTTGAACAAAAGACATATGATATATTTACTCATGGAAGTTCAGCTTAGTAGGCATGATTCTAAAGCTCAGGGTGTAGGTCTGGATGGATAAGAAAATCTTGAAGGTAAAAAGCCTATGAATGTAATGAAAATAGCAAAGGTATGGGAGATATAACCAAAGGGGCAAAGTTCTGGAGTGGGAGGGTAGGGTAGAGTAAAGGACAGTAATGGTTGATTTGGTCTTCTACTGACAGAGGGACATCTCATTTATTGACTGGGAAAAGAGTTGGTAGGGATTTATGGGAATTTGGGAGTTTGTAGATGGAAATAGGAAGAGAGGAAAAAGAGTCGTGGCCCAGTTTTCTCAAAGTAAAGGCAAAAACACCTGCTGAGAATGAGAAGGGCTGAGGTTTAATGGGAGGACTTGGAGAGGTGGAGGTTTGGCAGGAATCATGGGGGGCATTGGAGGGGAGTGAGCACTGCCAAGCACCAGTAAAGGAAGGCACAAATTTATATGGACACCATTTGGCAGGATTATGAGATTTTCACCAGGACAGTTTAGCAGATCAGGTAAAGAAGAAGAGATGTGAACCATAGAGACATATCATGTTGAAACAGGACTTTACTTACCTCCATTTTGACCTAATCTGTACTTTCTAACTAATGAAGTTCTTTTTTACAACTTATCTCTTAACTCAGGCAAAAGACCCGGCAGGCAAAGCATCCCATGATGGGAACCGAAACCACCCCTCAAGCAATAACAACTGCCCTGATGCTAGCAAAACCCTGCATGATTGACCCCAGAGCAATGACTGACCTGATCTTTACCGCTCACCTAAACACACCCACCAACTTTTGTCCCGCATTTTCCTTATATAAACCTAGAAGTATTTTCAGCACTTTGGAGATGGCCTTTGGGCGACTAGTCCTCTGTTTTCCTAGTGTTGGCCTTGCTGAAATAAATTCTTTTCTTGTTTCACTACTGGTCATCTCTCTGCCTTTGGATTATTGTCAGTGGTGAGTGGCTGAACCCGTTCTATTTGGGACCCCTGGAGACAGGTGCTCTTGCACACTTGGGCCCCTGTTACAATTTCATTTTGTACCATAGCATCTATCACTGCAATTTACACCCAAGAGGTGCTCGAAGAAGTGTGGTGAATTCAGAAATTATTTAAAAGATGGAAGGACAGGGAATCTTGAAGTTCTCTGTTGTGTGACCCATAACACAAGGAAGAAATCAGATTATGACTCTAGAACAGCAGAATCTCATTTTTTAGTTGAATAAGTCAATATCAATGTTACTTTGGAAAGAAACTTTACAGAAAAAAATTTTTAATTCCAAGTAAGAATTATATTGAGAAACATTCTATTCTTTTAATTATTTTTGTTATAATAATAAAACATGTACACTTCCTCCCAAAAGGAAAAGAAGACAAAAACAGTAATTGAAAAGCCTCTTACTTTTATATTCCCATCTATCATTCCATTCTTCTCCTTAATAATAACCACTGAAAACGTTTTGGAGCTTTGCTTTCCAGAGTTTTTTCTAAGCATATTCTAACTCTAATAGTCTCTCTCTCTCTCTACTTTTAAAAAAGATCTTTTAGGGTATCTGGGTGGCTCAGTCTGTTCAGTGACTGGCTCTTGGTTTCAGCTCAGGTCATGAGCTCGGCCTTGAGATGGAGCTCTGTGTTGGGACCATCCTCAGCGGGGAGTCTGCTTGAGAGTCTCTCTCTCCTTCTGCCCCTCCCCCTGCTTGTGCACTGACTTTCTCTCTCACTGTCTCTCTCTCTCTCTTAAATAAATGAATGAATGAATGAATAAATAAATAAAATTAAAAAAAAATCTTTTGTAGCAGACACTTTTGCTTGCTTCTCTAATATCTTTTATTTCATTCCTCTCCCCCCTATTTTGGCTAGGTACCCATCTCATCCCCGGGTCCAGAGAGTGAGCCATTTCCAGGCCATTTAGTGCATGGCATTCTCTAGTGACTGTCATTGGTCCAGGGATGCACACATGACTTTAGCTGGGTCAATCAGACTGAAGGAAAAAAATTAAATTTCATACTTAAGAGAGGAGTGTGTGTGTGTGTGTGTGTGTGTGTTCTCCCAGGTGTCTGTGGGCCTGCTGCTGTATGGATGGGACAGGAGAGCTTCCTCAGATAGGGACAACATTTGTGTTGTCCTGTACATGTGGCCTCATATCTGTCCTCATAGCTGACTGAAGGGTTACATTAGTGGCTCAACTCTTTATACCTTTCCTATTCACCTGCTTTCTTTACCGTATGATTCAGAGTCCCCACACAAGAGGAAGTATTTCTTCACTCCTTGAGCCTGGGTTTGGCCATTTGACCTTTTTGGCCAATAGGATGAGGTGCAAGTGACAGGTGTGCCCATTCTGGGCTTAAGCCTCAGAAGGGCTTTGTGTTTCTGCTTGCTCTCTTGGGCCTCTACTATGAAAAGAATAAGCTTGACTGGCCTGGTAGTCTCAAGGATAAGACAGGCACCTCATGGGTGGATCAGTGTATTCCCAGTTGAACCCAGCCTAAGTCAGCTGACTTCTGTTCTGTTGCAGGTGCCGAGTCATGCCAGCTGATACTGGTAGACCCATCCAGCGGAGCCCAGCCTAGGTCATTCAACTCCCACACAAGGGCCAATTTGTGACACTAAGTGATGCTGCTTAAAGCCACTCAGTTTCGGCATGGTTTTTTACTGGGCATCAATACAGCAACAGCTAACAGATACACAGCTCAATCTGGTGTTTTCTCACTGCGGGAATATGCTAGAAGAAGGGGATAAGAGAGAGGCAGAGACCTCTGCAGAGTTCCCTCTTCCTAGAAGCCTTTGACAAAATGGCATACATGTTTTTCTTTATCAGTTATCTGAACCTCTACCATATTTCTTTTAGTGGCTTTGGTAATGTTCCATAGTATGGATATACCATATTTTATTTAGAACATTTATGTTTTTTCACCATTACAAATAGGGCTGTATAGATATTTTTTGTACATGTATTTTGAGCTCCTCTGTGATTATTTCTGTAGAAAATTCTTGAAAATGGAATTTCTGAATATACCCATTTAGATTTTTGCTATGTAAAGCACCCTCTTAAAAGTTTGCCCTGATTTCTAGTCCTACCAAAAGTGTATGAAAAAGCCTATTTTCATATGCCTTTCCCAGCATTGAAGGTTAGCAATATTTTTAATTTTCACAATTTAATAGGCAAAAAATTTACCTCATTATTTTATTTGTACTTTTTATTCTGAATGAGAGTGAGCATACTTCATATTTTTAGAATAAATTTCACTTTTGGGAGCCTTCTGGTAATCTGCTTTGTCCATATTTCTCTTAAATTACTCATTTTTTACTTATTGATTTGTAAGACTCTGGATACTAAGGATATTAGCACTTTGTCTGTCTTATAGTTACTATTTTTCCAGTTTATTTTTATCTTTTTGTTGTGCATTTTTTAATTCAATAAAGAAATTACCAATATTCTAAATTTTATGTACTCAAATGTATCACTCCTTTTCTTCTATGGTTTCTGAGTTTTGTGCCTTTTTTAGAAATGCTTTTCACATCCAAGAAGTATAAAATGATTTGCCCATGTTTTCTAGCATATTTGTTTTCATTTTAAAAATTATTTATATCTTGGATCTATGTTGGATTTATTTTAGAAGAAGTTGGTAAGTACTTCCCTCTTTATGTACAAATGGCTAGTGTATTGTTCTAATCTCTATTAAATAATCTACCTTTTCTCCACTAATTAGGAGTAAATGAAATTTTTATAAGTACCCAGATCTGGACACATAGGTTCTCTATGTCTATGTCTATGATTGTCAAAAAACAAAAAAGGAAAAAAAAGGAAAAGAAAAAGAAAAAAGGAAAATCTAACCAGGGATATCTATAATTTCTAGGCAAGTAATCTTGTAACTTTTTGCACTGATGATTATTATCATTTTGTCATTTCTAAATGTACAATGAATGTTATTTATATTGTTTTTAAAAAATGAATAAATGTCAAAATCACTCATATAGTTAATTTCTTCTCAATTCTTTTCTTTTCCAGATTTGTGCAGGCTCTTCTTGAACACGTATTTCTCCACACGACATTTAAAACAATAGCATATGTATATATGTGGAAGACTACACATCGCTTATTAAATATGATTATTTCTGAGCAGTGGGATTGGGGAATGAGATCTTTTACTTGTTTTGTCACATATGTCTGTGTTTCTTGAATCTTGAGGAACAAGCAAGTAGGAGTTTCATAATAAATATTCAATGAAGACTTAAAGAAATAATTCAGCATATGGAAATATTATAATCAAAGACCTTAATGAAGTCTTTCTGTCTTTTAGTGTATTTTTTTTACTTGATCCCTTTGAGTTGAGATTGGGCTATTTCATCTGCCAATAATAATCATTTAGTTTCCTCCTGTTTAATATTTATGCCTCTTACCTTTTCTCTTTATCTAATTGCATTTTCTAGCATTTCAAGAACAATGTTAAATGTGGGGGCAGCGGAATTTCTTCTGTCTTATTTCCAAGTTTAATGGAGTAGTTTTAATATTTCACCACTGAGCATGAATCTGGCTTATAGTCTGTTCTGATTTTACTAAAGATTTTTTTTACTAAAAAAAATTAATCCTAAGCATCACTCAAATCTACATCCGTAGCCTCACATTTAAATCCGTGGAAGTTCACTGATGTGTAAAAAAGGGACTTGACAGCATAGTCATCAGTCTCATGGAATAGCAGTTATTGAACTTTTATCTAATTAAACTAATTATTCCGTACACCGTAAAAGTGATATTTCACTGTTATCAGTGGGTAACAGTATCTTTCACTTAATATTAAAATGTTTCCTGATTATTTATCCTTTTTGTTTAATGACTAGTCCGATTCACACTTTGCAGCAACTCATTTGTCGTAAAAAAGAAAAAGTCCTTCTCAGCCTCTGTGAGTTTTCTCTCCTCATTGAGAAACCTTTAGCAGAGTAGGAAGGAATTGACCCTCATAATTTACAGTTGAGGAGTCCACCAGATCAACTCAATGTTTCTGCAGAATTCGGCATTGAAATTTTATTTTTCAAACCTCAGGGGCTTCACGTGTTGTTTGCTTCACATTTGTTTCCACCAGTCACTTCATGGGTGTTAACGTATTCCTCTGACCCACCAGGTTCCATTCATCAGGCTTTCTCTGCCTAAGCAGCTGCCTCGTTGCGAGCCCTACGCAAATCCCATACAAATGCCACAAGCCATTAAAACGTAGAAGTTAGATTCGACTTCAACGTGCCTCAAAAAATAAACTAAATAAGCGAATAAACAAAATTAAATGCAGATATTCATCAGAGGAATGAAGCTTTGGAAAATTCTCTCCCCCACCCGATTGTTTCCCCACTTCTGTGGTTACAGTGGTTACGAGTGCAGCTGGGGAGGTAACTGTGGATGGGGAAGGCAACCGACTCCTTACACGTGGCTGCCCAGATGTGCTGCTCTCTCAGGGATGCAGTGCCTGCCTCTGAGCATCCTAGCCTGGCATCATTCTACCCGAACGGTGATGAGGAAGCACATTGACTAATACCATATCATTCACTAACATGCCGCTTCATTCATTCCATGTTGGACTGAGTAACTTCTAGATCTTAGGTACTGTGTGTAACAGCACACATATACCCCAAAAAGTCATAGTTCACTCCGCCAGAGTACCTAGAAGCCCATAGGGGAGTCAGATTAGGTAATGACAAATCAATGTGGTGACAATACAGGTAAGCATAAGGTGTTATAGGATTCCTCCATAAACCCTGATACGCACATGAAATTGATTATGCCACACCTCTGATGAAAATCCTCCCAGGTACTCCCACCCCTTGAAGACTAAATCAAAACTTCTGAGACTGGCGTGTCAAGCGCTTAACCATTGATCCCCACCAATACTTCCGAGTACCATCTCAGCCACTGCTCAGCAGACTCTCTGCCTGGGATGGCTTCCACTGCACCACCTGCCGAATGAACCAGCACTCTTCATTCTCTCTGTGAGATACATTGACACCTACCCTGAGACTTGGCTGCTAGCAGGTTATCTTCTAGTGCACTCTGTACCCATCAAGTGAGACGTAAACTCACCCAAGTCAGTCCTGTTCCAGGCTTGTTTAAGCCAACTGGACCTGTTACTGGGATCATATTGTGAGGCTGATAAAGTATGAGTATGCAGAGAAAGACTGATGTGGATCCAAGAGAACTACCTTCAATGGTTTGAAAAAACCTGACAAAGGCATGTTGAAAGAATGTACTACCACAGGGTTGAAAACATGATGGCGCAAGATTGGGCTGGAGAAAGCCTTTAACAAGTTAGGCATCTACACTTAGATTTTTTTTTTTTTTTTTTGGTTAAGTGTTTGAAAGTCCTTATCCATCTTAAAGAAAGCAAAACTAGAAAGAGCAGACGATGTGTTGCAGTGTGCTTTACCAAAGAAAGATGATGTGAAGTTACGGTCAACAACCCACAACCCAAAAGAGCAGCTTTGGCCTTGTTACAAATGAGTGGTGAATGGACATACAGTCAGATGCTTTTAATTAAAATAAAATGTTCTAGGCAGAAATGTATTATTTATTATAAAAGGGCCCTGTGTCTGACTCTTGGGAACAACCAACACCCTACTGCCCAATGGAGGCAGACAAGGAGACATCACCTATTGCATCTGTAACTCCCTCAGTGTCCCATGTGCTGTTACAGCTCCATGACTTTGAGAATAGTTTCCTTTGCCAGGAACTGTCCTCTGGGCTCCTGTATCTGGCACATTCCTGCTTACGCTGCACAGCCACAGCAAGTGAGATTTCCTTCACGTTGCCTCTCCTGGTTTGCTTGTTTGTTTCCTTCCTCAGCCCACAGCAGCAGCTCATTCCTATATTTGGGGACCGCCCCACTCTACGAAACATAGCCTCTTACTGTAGAAGATGCAAACGCTAGCTATTCTCTTCTCTGCTTCTCATTGCTCGAGCCCGGGCCTCTGAACTAGGCGTACTTACACCAAACCACGGGCTCCAGTGATGGGAAGCTGCCGGACGCTGCTGCCAGCTCTGCTCTGGGGTGGGTGGTGGCTGGCGTGGAGGAGGCTGACTTCAGTTTCTGGGCTGCCAATGCTAGAGAGAAGGGATGGCTTAGTGAACTCCATGTTTGGTTCTTCGATCCTCTCCGATATTCTGGGAGGACTCTAGCGGCCTTTTCTTAAATTCCTTTTCTGCTCAACCCAGCCTAAACTGGTTTTGATTGCTTCAACTGGGAATCCTGATGATACTTTGCCTCCAAGGCTGTGATGTGACATGGTAACTGTTCCTATGTGGCCTTGTCCCCAGTGATTGTGAGCTGGACATGGTGCATCTCATCTCTGTAACCCCAGTGCCTAGCATAGGACAAAGTAATGCAAAGCAGATACTCAACAATTTGCTGTGAATTCCTTAATTTGTGAATTCATTCCTTCATTGCTGTGTGAGTTTCCCCTGAAAATCCAAATATGAAATGACTGCAAATGACACCAGAATGTGTTCAGTGGCTGAGGACTGAATTCCTCACAGAAGACAAGTACAGGCGCAGAGAGGTGCATAGCATTTTATTAAATATGAGATGGTAACACACACTGGATACTTATATACTTAGCAGCTCTGCGAAATGTTTGTAATGCATGTGGGAGGTACACGGTCAAATCAGAGACCTTCGCTGTAGTGAATGCTGGAGAGTTTTTAGAATAACATCAAAGAAAAACCACTGAGCTAACACAATGCTATCTGATCTGTACCATTCCAGTTGTCTTATCACATAGTCTCACCGTCTTCCTGGCCAGTTCCATCTTGCAGCCCCCCCAGAAGTGCTGGGAAAACACAAGGGTGCACATCTGAAATAGCCTATACTTAGCTTTTCTGAAGCCAGTTTCCATGGAAACCAGAATGACGGGAGATGCGAAGGCTAGTGGAAAATCAGTCGAATAAGCCAAGCCTCCCTAGATCCAGCCAGGATTGTTTAATTGGCCAAATGAGCTGCCTGTTTAACAGCTGTCATTTCATGCCATGTAGAACTAGCTGTTTACATCTCCGCCTTCTGCGTCGTCTCTCGCCAGCGTTTCTTTCTTAATGAAATCCAAAGGGACGTTGGTCAGAACAAACTTGTAATCTGACATTATACCTTGTCCTTGAGTAGAAGATCACACCTTAGCAGCAGTTATGATTATAAGAGCATGATACATGGATTTCAAATCCCTCCAGTAACAGACAGACATTCACACACGAAATTCGAACGATAGTCTGTGCCCAGCAATACTGAAATACGGGATTTTAGAGCTGGAGTGACTTGGATCTTCCTCCAGACTTATCCCCTCATTTCTTCGAGAGATCGTCTATTATGTCAGGAAAACAAACTTCGGGCTTTCAGATCGGACTTCGCACCTAAGGTGGAATAACTTGCCTGTCCTTTCTGTGCCCCAATTTTCCCATAAGTCAAAGCTAACCACACACTTCATCGGACCTCTGTGGTAAGGTACAAGAGAACTAGGTTGGCATGAGGTTTCCTGTGATGACCTCCTCTTTGAGATCTGGTTCCCATTTCTACAAAAGGTAAAGAGCACATGTCCACCTGGTGGAAAATGTCTTCTGCTGTCGACACACCAGGCAGATTCTGTTTTTCCTCCATGTAAATGTGTACCACTTTTTTGGCATTTTCCCTGATATTCTTCAACAGGGCACTTTGAACACGCCTCTATTGCGGCACTTTGTGTGATTATCATCATTTGTTTACAAAGCTGCCACTTTCATTAGATTTTCCACTTTATGAGGCCCCCAACTTTATTTGTCTTAGTTCCCCCACGCCCAACTCTGTGGTTGGGACATAGCAGGCTTTCCATAAATACTTGTCAAGGAAATGAAAGGGGTAATGCTTATGGAAAGGCTTTGAAAATCACAAAAGCACTAAACAAATCTAAGGGAAGGTGAGATTATATTCATCACTACTGATTCAGAGAAAAGGATTTGGAAAGTACAATGCCCAAGGGAAGAAAAATGATCTTATTATCAGTAGACCTCTAAGTCAGCAGATAAGATCTGTTCGATAAAATTTAAAACCCCCTTCCCAGATATCCCAAAACAAAACAAACAAGAAAATTAAAAACATGTCACCCCCTAACGAACTAAAAACAGAACAAAAAGATACAAAAATATCAGCAACAACAACAGTGATAAACCCCTGAACAAAACCAAACCAAGCCCTGAACCTATGCCCTTCCTGACTTCCTGCGCCTCGGCTGCCCTGTGTGGCTCTGATGTACCCAGGGGCTGGGGGCCTGAGGGAGAGGCCTCCGCTGTGCTCTCCCGGGCTGCAATTGCTCAGCTGCCTTGCCTTGGTTTGAGAGAGTCACTGGAAATTCATCTAGACCAAGAAATGCAAAAGGACACCTGCCAAATCTTCTATATCTTCAAGAACACGGCCAAGTCAGCTCCCTCACTGCGCATGCTTACGGTTCTCCCTGAAGCTCATGGCAAGATACAAGGCCATAAAACTCAGGACAGTCTGTAGACACATTTGGGTTGGGGGCAATCTCTACACACACAGGAAGTTTATTCCTGGCTTATTGCTCAAATGCACCTGCGTCCAGAGCTGGCAACAGGTTCTCTGTTATTGATGGGTGCCGCTGGGTGGTGGTAGCAAAAGAATCCTGCTCTTGATAACAGCAGAAATTGTGGACTTCTCCTTTTTCATAAAAACAAAATCAGATGGAATTTGTGGCTTTTTCTTGCCTTCTTCAGTTTTTGTAGACATGGCTGGCCATGGTAGTTCACGTACTATGGGACCCTTTCTTTCTCTTAGTCTTTTCGTTTTGGTGGCCATGTCCTTATGTGTCTGGGAAACTCCTGGCTTATGCTGCTTGTCCTAGAATGAGTATTCGTAACTTCCCTCTCACGTTCAAAAGTGACCCAATTTGGACAATATATTATATAGCCATCTCCGTTCATTATTAGTGAGGTTTGGCACTTGTGAATGGGACAGCCCCTAGTCAAGGGGAAGGCACATGGCTTGGGGGGGGGGCACAGTTAGACTCCGGCCATCAAACCCCATGCTGAGTGGGGACAAAATGGACAAGTTACTTAATGCCTCTAAGCCTCAGTTTCATCATCTATTAGAAAGGAGAATAATAATAATAACAATTGCGCCAGTGCCCGGGATTACCGTGAGGATGCAGGGAGACAAGCTGTGTAGAGCACAGGACACACAGTGAGTCCTAGTAATGGTAGCTACCACCCCTGTTCTCCTTTCCCTCTCTCTTCCCTTACCCTCTGCCTGCCTCCCGCACCCCTCCTCTCCTTCATCTTTTATTTCATTCTTTCCTGCTTCTTTTTCTTTCTGAAATAATGGAATCACTTGGGTTGCCTGAAGCAGAGTGCTTCTGCCTCAAGCCAAATGCCCCTGGAGTAGGGAGGAGTGGTCCAAGCTATGTTTCTGAATCCTGTAGATTGCATGCAGGGCTGGCATTAATTTTGTCTTCTTTGTGCTGCAAGGGAAAGTAAGTAGGAGCTCACTCATCTTTGTCTGTCATCATGGTTCCAGTACTGCGTTTCTGACAATTCACTGGTTTTGGTAGAAGCTGGACATGGTGACATATGCTTCCTCCTGACTTGATCCCAAGGAAGTGAGCACAGGCTGTCCCTGGGCAGCTTGGTTCAGTGTCAGGATTCCTGACTGGAAAGGAAATGGAGCGGGCACAGTGCTGTTTGTAGTTCCAGGGCCAGGCAGCAGGCCCTGGTACACATGAGGCCCATTCTTGCCACCTTCCCTACAGTCTGGGAACCTGGATGAGGGTTGCACAAGGGCCTCACACATACTGATGCTCCCAGCCAGGCATCCGAAGGGTGAATCTCCTCTGAAAGTTTTTGGGGTGATGACTGCATGCTCCGATGGCCAGGTGGGTCCCTGCGTACCCCCTCCAAGTCTCTGCTTTTCAGACTCATCTAGTTGTGGAGAAGTGTCTTGCAGAAAGCTTTCTGCTTCATCTCTAGCTTGAATGCCATCCACCTTATGAATCTGGCAGTCCAGGAAGCTTTCAGGATTGAAACTCACATTCAAATTCTGCACCAAAAAAGAAAGAAAGCATTGAGAGTGCTCCAGAGGAACACATGAGCAAAGGTTCAGTGCATGGAAGGATGTAAAGAACCTTCTGACAAGGGTCTACCAGAGAATGTCGGAGAATTACCCACATGTTCCAGTTGACTCTGCCTCTGGAGACACTCTGATACATCAGAGTCTGAAGGGGCTGGCTCTGCCCTCCAGCCCTGGGGAAGCCTGGGAGACTCCCGAGACTTGTCTACTCATTTTAGTTTCCGACCTCTATGGAGGTACAGCCAGGATCTCATGAGGCACCCTAGTCATGGGATGCACAAAAGACCAAAACTTGTGGTTCAGCGGTTCCCTATCCTGCAATATCATCCTTGGCTACTGGGATGCCTCCGACATTGTGGTAGAAGCACCAGAAGCACTCACCTTTTTTGGTTTCTTGCACAGTTGTTCCAGAGTCTTCTTATGATCGGGGAGACTGGGCCACACAATAGGTTTAATTCTGAAATAAGAGGACATTGAGAGAGAGGAAATGAATGGTGAGGGAGCGTGCACAGTACGTCTTTCCACTCATTCTGAGCCAGAAATCAGAAGAGCAGATTTCTAGTCTTGGATCTGTCACAACTAGGTGGGTGAACTTGGACAAGTGACTTGCTTTCCCTGGCCTCAGTATCCTATCAATTCACAGAGGGGTCATTGTCAGTCATCTTTGCGAACACCTCTGGGAGAGAGTGCTGGGGAAGAGGAACAGTGAGGTTTGGCAATGGTGTAGCTATGAAACCAACACTTGCCCTGTGCATCCTTTCCTAATATAGGTGTTGCCGTCTTATTCCTCCTCTCTACTGGCAGCAGCTCCTCTGCTCTTATTCTGGTGGAGATAAGGAATATTTTCTAAGTCACCCAGGGAAATTGTTTTAAGGTGTTCCTTTTCAAGTTGGAGTCTCATGAGAATATGCGGCACTGTGCTGTGGGCATCTTCCTAGAGCATTAATAACTTGAAGGTACGTGTCAAAAGCATCATTTTTATAATGAAGCAAATATGGCTCTGTCATGGGGCAGAATACAGAAGTCCCATGAAGTCGTGTGCTGAAATTCAAAGCTTCAAATACATTCTGCCCCCGTTGCCCAGACATTTTGGAGGCATAGTTCCTATTCCTTTAGGAGAAAAAGTTTGGGAGGAGGGTTTGCCTTATATGTCCAATTTCCATATTTTCACCCCTTATGAAATTAACTGTTGAAATTCACAGTGCCCTAGGCTGGGAGGAATGTGGGCACTATAATTCCTGAAATGCCTTATTCCCCTTTGTAGTTTTCTCATCAGTAAATAGGATTAGAGCTTCAACTGTCTGGGACCCCATGTAACCATCCTCTTGATTAATGTTCACCTTTTTTTCCATAATGCACAGGCCAAGATGACCATCAGAGCCACAGAGAAGAAACTCAGAATGCTAATAGTTAGTAAAACAGGATCCATCCTCCCTGGAATGCAAGGATAGATCTTGGTTAGCAATCATTAACCATGCAGTGGGGGAGGCTTTCAGGGTGCTTTGAATTTATTTAGAACTTAGGACCATTTATTATTTCTTCAAAGTTTGCTTTTCAGTGAATAGGATGTTGTACTAGCTTTATGCACTAGGAATTTTGGCTTCAGTAAGTGGCACTGAATTGGGTGACCAGGTCTAGAAAATCTGTCACTTGAAATATAAAAGTGACCAGGCATTAAAGCTGGCAGCACTCTCTCCCCAGCCCCCATCACCAAGAGAAGGAAGCCCTGGAGGAGAATGCTGAGGTGGGTGCTGTATGCCGCAGGCTCAGCAAGTCCCAGTGGGAGAATGGGAGGCTGGGGTGGCAGAACGGTTCTCCTCATACCTCAAAGAGAAGGTATGTGTGCAGTGTTTTGGTTCCTCAGGGGCCTGCCTGAGCCATGTTCTTTGGTTTCTCTGGCCATTCTTGCTTCCTAGACCACATGGATATCTTTGTTATTCTGAAAAAGGACGCAAGGAAGAGCAGTGCTCGCTTGCCTGTCTTCCATCACCAAAGGTGTTCCCTGGAGGGGCTTTACAGAGGCCAGCCATTGGGATTCCAGTCTAAATTGGTAAAGTGGAGGTAGCAGGTGGGCATTTTGTTCAGAATTAGTAGCAGCTCCCAAGAGCACCTAGGTCAGTAGAGTCATTAACGGTACCAGTAGAGTCATTTGATCAACAACTGCTCCCACCACGTCCTTGTTCTTCGCCAAAGGGGCAAAGATGGCAGGCCATTCTCCAAAAGCAGTGTAAGAATGCCCTCAGGGGAGTCCTAACTTGTGGGTTCATTTCACCTCTCTGGCTTTCACTCTTGCTTTCACAACACTTTGACACGCAAAGCACTATGCAGGGCACAAAGACTCTGTAGTCACTTCCCACCTGTGATCTCTGGAGTTCTGAAGTGGAAGGTTGGACTCCATTCACTCCAGAAGCCTTGAAAATAGTTGGCATTAGGGATGGACCGGACTTTAATCTCATACATTGCATCAGGTTGTAGCTTTCTCTGTAGAAGTGTCAGCTTTGTACTGGATAAGTTCACACGCTAAAGAGCAAAACATGCCATTACATTTTTAGGATTGAAAAAGAAGTGCTGCCCAGATCCCCAGAATCATTTCAAATTGAGTGCCTTTTGTCACATGGGTACTCTTATTAGGAAAAGGAGCTATGACGTGGGGAAGACCATGTGTGAGCACCTAAATGTGTGAGCTCCTACCAGTGGTCAAGGAGGACAACAGTACCATGGGTCTTTGTTTAGGTAAGCTGGGCTCTCCCACTCCAGGAGGATATAAATCACTCCCAGGCTCCTACCTTCCTTTCCACACTTCAATTTCTGCCCCCCCCCCTTTTCTCCCCTTTCACATTCCAAGGGGAAATAAAAGGGAATGGTAAGATTAGTGAGTGGGAATAATTTCTCTCTAGAAAGATACCATTCTACATTGTAAGTAGCAATATAGAGACAACAGTATCTTCAAAAATGTGTATTACCCTTAAGAAAGAAAACATCTTTCAGTTTGATTGGTAAAAAGTTAATATTCCATTGTTATTTACATTTATACTTATGCAGTTATTAGTTTTCATATATTTATTGAATTTACATATTTCTAGTTTATGAGACATTTCCAAGTTTCTTGCTAATTTTTCTGTTGTTACATTTGTCCTTTTCTTAATGATTTATAAATCCCCTTTACATATGAAGGATATTAACCATCTGTCAGTTGTATGTGTGGCAATTTAATCCTAATTTCTAATTTGCATTATGACTTTGATTATTGTGTGTGCTGACATTTATAAGCCTTTATTTTTATGTAGTCACACGTATCCATCTTCTGCTTTTTATTTTACTGCTTTTATGCTTAGAATATTCTTCTTCATCTCAAGATTATGTAAACATTTACCTGTATTTTTTCTATCTTGTTTAGAGTTTCACTTTTACATAATTTCCTTAAATCATCTTTTTATTTATTTATTTTTTTATGGAGCGAGTTAGGTATTTAACTTAATTTTTTCCGCAAGCAACGAACTGACTGTCCTGATATCATTTATTCAAGATCCTTCCTTTCTCCACTGTAGTTGCTTTTCCATTGGCGCAATTTTCAAATAAAGACTCAAGAGGGCAGGATCAAGGTAGCCTAGTTTGTTTGGTGGATGGCTAGAAGCAGGGAGAAAGCTGTTTAGGGCAGACATTACACTTAATATAAGCACTGTACGACAGCATGCTATGGACAATGAAGGCTAATCCTGGCCTGACAAAAGGAAACAGAATAGATAAGTAGACACTCTTTTCACCTTGAGAAGGAGAAGCCATCATCTGGTTTTGCCCATGTGGTACAAAAAGGACAGAAGTTAAGCCAATAGGCTCAGAGGAACCTGCAAATCTGGGATACCCTATATTTCTCCCATCTTTTCCCCCAGACAGGTTTCAGGGACAGCCAGACCATTCCAATGACAGTGACACATGGAGTCTAACTAATCCTTCAGATTATGATACAAGTGAAGTTTGTTACTTTGAGGATGAAGAACTCAGGCTTAAAAAAAAAATGAAGAAAAATATTCCACTCCCCTCCTTACTTCAGGCTGCTTCCTGTGAACCAAACTGTGGCTATGACTTGGTGACGGTTTTTGCCTGATTTGCTGTGAGAGTTGTGTACTTTTTGAGACCCCGAAATAAAGAGGACTGATTTGGTCTTAATCTATATTGTTAATTCAACAGCCTAATTTTGAAACATTATAAAAACAAAAAATAAAGCAAAAAAAAAAAATTAGAGCTAGAATGGGATGGCCCAGAGAAGATCGAGGTTTTGTGAAACCTGGAACTATTATACTTTGGGGACCTTCTTTCAGAAAAAGGTATCTTTTGAACACAAAATTACTAGGGGCCCTCCCCAGGTAAATGTACCTCTGGGACAATAAAGTTTATAACATTAAGAAGTTTTTATTTTATAGTTTTATATAAGTATTTTGTAATTTTGTGTATTTTATATACATTTACTTACTAAGTATATTTATATATATCTCTCTTTATGAATGTCATAATGGAAAAATGTAGTTAATCTACATACCATCCAGTCATTTTCCTTTTTTTCCTGGCGATAGGCTACTTCATGCATTAATTCTTTCACATACTTCTTTTGTGAGTGAGATGTGTTAAATGTCACCAGAAAGTCATTTGCTCCTTTGCGATAGATGACTCTTATGTCAAAAGGAGCCTCAGGTTTAACTGGAAAGGAAAAAGAAAGGAGGTCAGTCTATAGGGCAGTCAAGAAAATAATTATGCTTTTTAAAATTCATCTATTCTGTAAATCACATTCTCTTTCTGGGTCAGTAACTGGGCGACAATTCAGAAAACCATTTCTTCTTCTTCCTCGTTCACAGCCTGACTACACTTTTCAGCCTCCCTGGCAGCTGGGTGTGGCCTTGTGAGCAATGTGGGTGGAATTGATGTGCACCACTTCCCATCCTGGCCCAGAAACCTTACATGTATGGCCCTATGCTAATTCTCCTTCCACCACTTGGAGTCATATGTTGAAGACAATGGAACCACAGGATGGAGGAGCTCTGAATATTGTTCGGAGGAGCCTCACCCACAGATTGGAAATATCCATTTTGGCTCTTAAGTGAGCAAGAAATAAACTTTTGGTTGTTGAGATATCATATGTCTTAGGGCTTATTTGTTATAGCAGCTAGTGCCAATTCAACACGAAATCATATTCTCTTTGCCTTTTGAATACTAGAGAACTTGCTACTAACTAGCCCCAAAACAGGAGTATTTAAACTTGGAGTCCTCATTATTCCTATAAAATCAGGTTGTAAGCTGGGAGCCTTGTACCTCACCTCAGCTACGTAGAAGTTGAGGGCCTGCATCCTGGCCCTAAGCTCATAACTTCCACTGTGATTTCAGTCTAGTTTGTATTAGCTCTAAATTCTTCTCTGGTCTCTTCCTCTGCCTGCCTGCCATGCAAAGTTCCTCTTAGAATTACATACATCATATATGAAATGGTATTGGAGGGAGATAGGTTTTATTCTAGGCAGAACCAACCCAGAGAAAGGTACTACATTCCTTGAAAAGCATGCATGTCAGGCAGCCTCCCCACCATTGTCCAGGGGCTTTCCTGTCTTGGGTTCTTAGCTGCTCTATAACCAAAAGCTGGGATGTTAGTTGTCTAAAGATGGGACAGCCACTTTTTTGCATGGTTGATCTCAGACAGAGATGGGGAGCACGTAGACTAAAATCAAAGCTAAACCTATTGTTAACGAGAGAGTATGTGTTCATCAAACTCTTACTCTGTAGACTGAGCTGGATTCTAGGCTATCTGATTTGGGCTTTTAAGGCCAACTTGCTGACCCAGTAAAGTGTACTCATGTAGGGGAAATTTGGCTCACTTATTGTAGTCCCTTGCTCATAGTGGTAGCCACCTAAGGGTTTCTCGCATTGCCCCAGAGATCCTGAAAAAGAGGAAGTGTCTCCTTCTTTGCCCTTCAATGTCTTGTAAAAGAGGAACTTTATTCTTTTTTACTCTTAGATGACTACAGGAAGGGAAGGTGCCCTGGGGGAATAAGGGGAAAGGAGGGTGGGTATAAAGAAACGGACCAACAGAGAATACTGTCAACCCTTTACACCTGCCAAGCCAGTTCCTACTCTTCATTCAAGGGAATGATTAAGATTCACATTCTCAACGAAACCTCTGATACTGGATTCCTTGTCTCATTCCCATCTCCCAAGGACTCCCAACAATGGAAGAATTAAGGGAAGGACGGACTGATATTGATTATACACCTACTAAGCTCCAAGTGCTTTACTTACACAAACTTCCACTAATGATCCCTTAGTACTGCTATACTGATGAGGAAACTGAGTCTCAGAGAGTTTAATTAAGTTCAGGCTCCTATAAAATGGTTTGATAGTATTTAAATCCAATTCAGTCCAATTCTGAGGCTCGCTCTTCTTTATTTGGCTTTTGTTTCTGTGCTCCATTATCTCACACTGGCTTGTCCAGGTGTCCTCCAAATAGGTCTGCCTCTGGCCCAAAGGGTGTCTTTGAGCACATTAGAAAATTTGCTTATTCATTCCTCAAGCAACATTTTTGTAAGTTAATTTATTCTGGAAACAATCTGAACAATAACAGAGATTCACATCACCAAGACAATTGGGAAGAGAGGAAGCTGCCCCTCTAGCCTTATCAGAGAGCCCACACCTAAAGACGGGGAAGTAAGTGAGGGCCAGGTGGTTGCAGGAGAACTCTGGCCTAGGGCTCAGTCAGGGGCTTCCAGTTTAAATTCAATTAAATGACAGTTCTGCCAATGAAATATCACCTGAAGAACCAGAAGAAAGTACTACCGAGCCACATGCCTCCACTACCTCTCATCCTGCTTGCTTATGGTTGCTTTCCAAAGCCCCAAGAGGCTCATAACTCCCAGTTCACAGAGGCCCATGCTACCAGGTGTGAGCACAACTGCTTTTCCCCCTTTGCCCCTCAGATGTGACTTGTTAGGTTTGTTTCTGCTGGAGTATAGAAAATGTTTCTGCTGGAGTATAGAAAATGGGCCTCTGAGAGCACTGGGTATAATTTGGGGTTTCAGATGGACAGGGTGCCACCTGGAGTCTTGAGTATTAACATGCTCACTCTCTAAAATGCCAGGAGTCTGTCAGAAGACTGAGAATCTCTGTCCTCTCTACCTGCTCTCAGAGAAGTGAATATATATATTTGCAATTCCAGTGGCAAACCTTTAGATATCATGCTCTTGTGCAGTGCACTGACTGACCATCCAACCATAACAGCCTAGTCTACAAATGACAAAATCCAGCTTGCTTGTGTCCCGTAATCAGAATTACCTTGTTGTTGTTCTCACCTTCTTAGATAGCACTTACATAGATTGTGGCCTACATTGCTGTGTGGCCACCATGCACAACCCTCTGCCTAATGTCTCTTTTTCACTATCTCTGCCTTTTTACAGGATAATTATTCACAGGTAGAACTTCTGCTTTTACTCTTTATTTTACCAATTTGGTGAAGCAAAGCTGAGATAGACTCAAAGTTTCTCACCTCCTTGTTTTCTCTAATGAGTAGTTCTCTCTTACCTTTAATTGTCTTTTTGGGCGCTGAGGAAGGGATTGAGAATAGGGAGAGAGAGCAATCCATAGTATTTAAAACCAGCAAAAGAATGCCTCTCTTCAATCACTTCAGCCAATTTCCCCCCTGTGTATATTGTTTCATTTATGAATCCCATAGGTAGAATAAATATGGGTAGTTTTATAATTGCACTGATGCATTGTAATTGGCTTAGACGTTCTCCTACACCGAGCCTCTCTGAGGTTTTGGAAAGAACTTTATTCACTCCAGGGTCATAATCTGTAAGTAAAGGGGAAAAAACTTCTTGTGTCTATATTCCTAATCTTTCTGATTACTTTGATTTACTTGCCTGGTAACCAAATGGTGAATTGGTAATTAATATAAACTTATAATCAGGTAATTGAATGGATTTACTAATTCATATTATTATGTATATGGACATTATATAGAGCCAAAGGAAACATGTAGATGAGTTTATCAATTCAGATTATAATTTTATTTGAAATATAATTATTATATCTTTTTTGGCAAATTGTAATATGAATATCCTCAGGCAAATTAGATTGGCTATGCCTCACTTCTCAAAACAAGTCTCTTAGGAAGGTGTGATAGTAATTTCATGTGTCAGCTTGGTTAAGCTGTGGTGCCCACTTGTTTGGTCAAACACCAGTCTAAAAATATCTTTTTTCTTTTTTTAAGACTTGATTAACATTTAACTCAGTACACTTTGAATAAAACAGATTACCCTCCATAAGGTGGTGCTCCTCATGCCATCAGATGAAGGCTTTAAAAGCAAAGACTGAGGGTGCCTTGGTGGCTCACTCAGAAGAGCATACCACTCTTGATCTTGGGGTCATGAGTTCAAGGCCTATGTTGTGTGTAGAGATTACTTAAATACATAAATAAACTTAAAAAAAAAAACCAAAACAAAGACTGAGATATCCTGAAAAGAAGCAATTTTGCTTCACGATTACAATATAGATACCCTGCTTGAGGTTCCAGACCATGACCTTACCCTGTGAGGTTTGGACTCAAGACTGCAGTATCCAATCTTACCTGAGTTCCTAGCACTCCGGCTTGCCCTATAGATTTCAGACTTGCCAGCTTCCACAATCATATGAGCAATTCCTTAAAATAAATCTCTTTCATATCTATATCTCTATGTACATCTCTATATTTTGTCTATTTATTATCTATCTATCTATCATCGATCTATCTATCTATTATCTATCTATCTATCTATCTGTCTATCTCTTCTATTGGTTCTGTTTCCTCTGGAGAACTCCAATACAGAAGTCATATTTACTTTTCAAAATAACTTGATAATTTAACAAAACACACTCAGAATATGGTGGGTACATGGGAAGAAGACTACAAGGAATTCAGGAGAAGGTAAGATGAGGAAGGAAAGGACATACATTGGTGGAGGACAGAGGCTCAGAATCAGTGCAGCTTCACACAGATGAACTCCTCCTGCAATCATCATCTTTCATAGTTGAGTCTGAAGACCCTCAGAATTCTCTTGTAATAGGAATTAGTGGCCTGTGCTTCACAACTTTCATTTCTTTAGAAAATTCCTTCCATTAGGGAATTTGCTATTCTCTATTAAAAATAGCTTTCAAGATTTGTCTACTTTTAACATTATATCCAGAAAGAATCAGTGTCCTCATATATCCCCAAATGGCAACATAAACCTATATACAACTTCTTACCTATCTCGACTATGTTCAATTTCTTGGAAGTTATGTTCTTTCCTCCAAGCTTCACATATATTTCGCTGTCTCCAATGAGTAAGAATTTCTTTGTCTTAATGACATACATGTCTTGCAGTTTATCAAAAGTCAGGCATTTTACATTCAAAAGGGCTCCACTGTAGAAACAAAAAGGGAATTCATCTTAATCAAGTAGGAGTTTCTGTACAAAATAGAATAGCATTACATTTACATTTCAGTTGTGTGACTTCAACTCTGTCCATAGGTATGTGGATGGCCAGGTGCTTATGAGAGAGAGAGAGGGAATTAAATAATGTGTCTTCTTGCTACCGTCATACCTAGTGATGATATCTCAGGCATTAGATGCACCTGAATCTGAAATGGTCAGAGGATGTTCATGAAAAAGATGGAAAATACTTATTTTTTAATAATCAATCATTGAAAAACAAATACTTTGTTTAGGTGAGAAGTTAATTGCTTTTTGATGTCCTGCAGAAATAAATTGAGAAAATAAAACGTGTAAAGAAACATCGACCAAAAAAATAAAGGAAATGATACAATAGTCTAAAGAATTGTATACATAAAACCATACATACTTAATGGGTTTTTCAAAGGTAATTTTGACTGTGCTCCACTTTTACCTCATCAACAGACTTTAAAATCAACCCTCTTCCCATGTTCCCTAGCTTAACACACAATAACCATACTCTAGGAATTGAACTCTGTCACTTTTGTCACTTCCTCTCCCCAATTAGGATCAGACTTTCAGGAAACTGAGGAAGAGAGATTGTTGCCTCCTGTACAACTAACATCAAAAGCTCCACATTGGGGCACCTGGGGAGCTCAGTCGGTTAAGCGTCTGCCTTCGGCTTAGGTCATGATCCCAGGGTCCTGGGATTGAGCCCTGTGTCAGGCTCCCTGCTCAGCATGGAGTCTGCTTCTCCCTCTCCCTCTGCCCCTCCCCCCCCACTCATGCACACACATACTTTCTCAAAAAAATAAAATCTTTTTAAGAAAACTCCACATTGTACTTTTTAAATAAAAAGTAAAAGTTTGAGTTCCAGTAGTAGCAGAACAACTTATATCATACTAGTCCTCTAACATATAACAGTTATAAACCTTGGACAAACTATTTTTTGGAAATCCTATTTAAAAGCTTTAGAGAGTAACCAAAAGTATGCAGAAATGACAGGGAACTTTATCCTTTAAAAAAAAGGTGGATGAGATCCTTGTTTCTGCTTTTTTTTCTTTGTTTGATGTCATTCCTCAGGTCACACTGTGATAGGCATCTAGAATCTAATGGAAAGCCACAATTTCATTGTCTTGAGAAGTTAGAGGGACGCCTGCATGGCTAGATATTTTTAATGGGGAAAAGCCTAGAAATGAGGAATCTATGGAGATGTAAGATACCAGATCTGCATATAAACTCTTCTCATATCATTATATGTCCCTTTAATTGTCAAATGTGGAAGAGACTGTAAGGAAACCATGGACTAGCAATAGCTAGATGGCTCTAGAAAGAACTGAGCGCAGATTTACACGCTGTCTCAAAAGAAAAGAGAATTTGAAGATTAATGTGGTACTGTTAACCAACTAGCAGGGCTGAAACTAACAATCAGCAGAGGAAGTTAACAGACTCCAGGAAACTTATAACCAGTAGTTTCTTTCCTACATTCAAAAGTTACTACAAATGACTAAAGAAAGAAAAATGAGACCCATAGTCAAGACAAAAAGCAATCAATGTAAAGCAGTCACTCTAAAGTAAGCAGATGTTGGAATTAGCAGAAAAAGCCTTTAAAGCAGCTTTTGTAAATATGTTCAAGGGCTAAACAAAGAATATGGCCATAATGATTGAATAGATGTGTAATGCTAGTGGAGAAGTGGAAACTGTAAAAGAGAACAAGATGAAAATACTGTAACCTACAAGTAAATCTAAAATTTGTAAAATATAAAGACTGTATTGGATGGGCTTAATGGCAGATTGAAGATGGCAGGGGAAAGGGTCAGTGAACTTGAAGACAGAGCAATAGCAGGTTTTCAGTCTGAAATAACAGAAATGCTCGGTGACCTATACGATGATATCAAGGGGATAAATAAATACATAATTAGAATTCCAGAATAAGAAAAGATAAATTTGGATTAAAAAATAGATAAAAAATAGTGGCTCCAAATTTCCCAAATATAACAAAAATGTCTATTTTTAGGTTTAAGAAACTCAGCAAATCCAAGCAGGATCAATCCAAAGAAAACCACACCTAGGCACATCACAGTTAAATGGCTGAAAACGAAGGCAAATAGAAAATTTCGAAAGCATCTAGAGAAAAATATCACTTCTGATCAGAAACTATGGGCACAAAAGACCCTGGAATAATCTCTTTAAAACTCTGAAAGAGAGAAAAAAATATGTTCACCTTGAGTTCTTACATGCACAAAATATTCTTCAGAAGTGAAGGTCAAGTGAAGATATTTCCAGATGTATAAAAATTGAGATAATTTGTTTTAAACACTTCTTTAGACCAGAGGGCAATGATACCGTGTGGAGCTGCAGATCTACAGGAGGCAACCAGGTATACCAGAAAAGCTACACTTCGGTAAATATAAAAGACAATATATATTTCATTCTTTAAAATTATTTAAAGATAAATGATTGCTGAAAACAAATAGTATAACATTATTGTGGCATTTATAATGTATGGTAGAAGTAAAAATATATGACAATAGTGCATAGGATAGGATGTGATAAGTGGAGCTATATTGTTGTATTGTTGCACGTTTCTTCTATTTTATATATGAAATAGTACAATATTAATTCTAAGTAAACTATGAGAAGGTTGAATATTGTAACTGTTAGAGCATTACTAAGAAAAAGATATTGCCCAAAAGTACAAATAAGGAAGAAATTGAATATCTCAATAGCTCATTTCTCTCAGAGGAATTACATTTATTATCAACAAACTTCCCTGTCGAGAAAACTCTATGCCAGATAGTTCCATGCTGGTGAATTCTATCAAATATATAAGAAATAATGTAAATTCTACACAAATTACTTCAGAAAATAGAATAGAAATAGACCCTATCTGACTTATTTTATGAAGTTAGCTCAACCCTGGTACCAAAAGCCGGCAAAATACTACAGAAAAGAAATTTACAGAAAAATGTCCCCCTAGAATGTATATTGAAATTTCCTCAAGAAAATATTAACACATTGATGTTACTACTATGAGAAAGAGAGATGATGTTACTACACATCCCAGGAAATCAAGGTAGATTCAGCAATCAGAGATCAATCATACAATTCACCATATTATAAGAACAAAAGGCATAAATAATCTGATTACCTCAAGTAATACAGATAGACATATGACAAAATTCAACACCCACTTATGATAATAACTCTCAGCAGACAATTAAAAGAACACTACCTCAACCTGATAAAGGAAATTTACAGAGTCTATAGTTAATATATTAATGGTGAAATTGTGAACATTTTCCCCCTTTGCTAAGGACAAAACAGGAATATCCACAACTATAAAATATCTAGGAGAAAACATAGGAAAATATCTTTCTGATTTTGGGAGTGGACAAAGATAGTAATGACACACACAAAAATTAAACATAAAAGAGGGAAAAAAAGACATATTGGACTTTCATTGAAGTGAAAACTTCCTCATTAAAATACACCATTAAGAAAATGAAATAGCAAGCTACACATTGGCAGAAAATAGTTGTAATGAATATATCTGACAAAGGAATTGTATCCAGAACATATAAAGAATTCATACCCATCAACAATAAAAGGATAAATAACTCAGTAAAAAAGACAAAAGGCTTTAACAGACACCTGTCACAAGAAGGCATATAAATGGCCAGCAACTACTCAAAAAGGTGGTCAACATTATTTGTTATTTGAGAAATGTAAAGAAAAATCACGAGATACTATTTCAAAGCCGAATGTCAGAGATGATGTGTAACTCTCACACTTTGTTGGTTGGAGAGTAGAATGGCTATAACCTCTTTGGAAAACTGCTGGGCAGTTTCTTATAAAGTTAAACACACACCTACCCTAATGATTCAGCGATTCCACTCTGAGGTTTTTACTGCAGAGAAATGAAAGTGTGTATTAACAAAAAGATCAGTAAAAAAAATTTAATAGCAACTAAAAAAATAATAGTCTCAAATTTGAAAAAACTCCAGTATCCATCAAAAGGAGAAAGTATTCAAAGCTTGTGATATATTCATTCAGTGGAATTAATAGTCAGCAGTTGAAAAGATGAGCTCTGAGACACACATCAACATGGATAATTCTTGAAAACATTTGGTGTGTGAGAGAGTTCATTTAGAAAAGAGTAAACAGTGTGTTATTCCATTTATAAGAACTATTGGAAACTGGCAAAACTAAGATGTGATGGATTGCTCACCGGGGATGAGTGCCTGAAAGGGGGCAGGAGGCATCCTTCTAGGGTGAAAGAAATGTTCTGTATTGAAGAAGAAAGCAAAGTATGTATTCTCATTGTAAAAATAATTAAACAACGAAGAATAAAAATAAAAGCACTCACTTCTCTTCCTTTCTCAACCCTCCATTTAACTTCCCTCTCCTGTGATAAACATGATTACCAATTTGTTTTTCCTACATGCTCTTCTAGCCAAATAGCCCTGAAAAGAGGGATAGCTGGCTCGAATTCAAAGTGGGAATTGTGGAAAAAAAAAAGGCTTTGTACAGGTTTGCTTACATGGAAAGAATTCTTCACATTAACCAGACATTTTTAAAAAGATCATAAGGAATATGTTCTAAAAAGGTCCTTTACAACCTACAATCCAGAAGGTATTGGTTTTCTTTGGTAAACTGGACGTGCGTATATTTTTCTCGGCATGTGCTCAAGTAAGTGCTTTCTAGGATTGTTCCTGGACTCTGAGCAGAAAGCACAAGTGTATGGTTAGAGGTGAGCTGGATGTGGGGTTAAAATCTGAGGAGGATCCTCTGCTTTACGTGCAGAGTCTCCCAGCTCTGGGCTGCTGTGGTCTTTGAGTGACTGGTTACTCTTCTGCATTCAAACAAAGATAGAGATGGGTGAAGACATTTTAAGTTTATTAATTGGCTAGCTATATTTACTATTTGTGAGACCTTTCTTAAAATTGTCTCACCCTGAATTATAGTTTTTTTGTTAACTGTTATATTTTAGGGTATGCAATTGTTTTGGTTTTGTGTGTGTGTGTGTGTGTGCGTGTGTGTGTGTTGGAGTTTCTAGAGAGTGTGTCTCTCATTGGGCTAAGTGGGTTTTTCCCCTTGGATTGGAGTAAATATTAAAAGCAAATTTTTAAGTTAGGTCAGATGGATATCAGGGGACAAACTTGCGACCAGCACCGCATGGAAAGTTCTGAAGATGGCAACATGTCATAATTGGATGAGTAAGGATAGAAGGAGAGAATTGGAGCAGTATTCCATTTCTGAATTTTAGGTAAGACATATGATGTGGAGAAATTAGAAAGATAATGGCTTTTATTTCAGTCCTTGAGTTTGGAATATATTTGTAAGTAAAGCATGGTGGAATATTCAATTATAAATCCTTAACAGGCAGCAAGGTCTTGGTATTGTTGGAAGTTTAAGAAGAACCTAAAATGGTATTCTTGGTTCACTCCCGCTTTTTGGAGAATGAGATTAATACCCAATGAAATATAAAGGATCACCATATGGTTGGCTTGTGAGCCTGGGCATCCTTTTAAGGGGTCTAAACTCCAGGGGCCGCCCTATATGGAGGGGAAATCATGCCAGGAGCTAAGAAAAACCGGTGGCCTATAATAGACAACCTTGCTTTGTGCAGGTGACCCTGGGCTCAGGTGATTGGAGGAAACTTAGTGTCTTCCCCATGAGTAGTTCAACTCAAGTCAATCCAGTTCATTTCAACTAACTTAACTAAGTTAAAACAATTTACTTGGTTGCTAAATATGTACTGCCAAGATTAGAAATATTCTAATTTCCATCCAATACAATAGCCGCTACCCAGTATGTGGTTATTGAACCCTTGAAATATGGCCAAGCTGCGATGTGCTCTAACTCTGAAATGTACGACAGACTTTGAAGGTTTAGCATGCAAAAAAGAATGTAAAATATCTCATTAATATTTTTTGTTCATGTTGATTACATGTTGAAATGATACTATTTTGGATATATTAGGTTAAATAAAATATATTATTAAATTAAATATATTATTATATTAAGCATGCTAATTTAAACTAAATTAATTTCATCTACTTATTTTTCCTTCTTTTAGATGTGGCTACTAGAAAATTTAGAATTATGTATATGGCTCACACATAAATGTGGATTGCACTGTATTTCTATTGGATAGAGCCATTTTAGGGCATCTTAGGGGGAGACAAAAAGCACTGCAAGTAGCCAGTGTTAAAATTAAACAGAGATCACAATTGAAAATTCCCTGGGCAGACTAAATCAGTTAGTCATATAAGCAAATGTTTGAGCTTACTTTGCAAGACAAGCAAGATCAACTTAACCTGGGTGACTTCTTGCTTATGCCTCTGAAAATCATAAGCAAAACTTAAATCGTTTGCCAAAATTGATAGGAGGTAACCACTAACCAATTTCCTTTCAGTTGAGACAATTCTAATACTATAGCCAATCACTGTAAAGAATAAACACTCATTGCCTTTACACTATATCCGCTGCTTTATAACAACATACCTCTAAGCCTTGTTCCATATTTTAGTTTAAGTGCTCCTGGTTTGCAAACTGTCTTTGTGGTACATGCGCAATAAACTTTCACAAATTACTACTTCAGTGATTTGCTGGCTTTTCTTCTGGTTTTTTTTTTTTTTTTTTTAATGTTCTTTTGACCGCAAGTAGTACTACAGGTTAACAAATTTGGGCCTGTAGGACCTTCCCAGGGGACATCAACTCTAAGCCACTGACACAAACCCTCTTTTTCTGGAAACAGGGAGAGACTGCTGAGGAGACCATAGCGTCTGCTCCTTTACCCTGTCTCCAGCTTCCTATATTTCCTGCAACTGTGTCTGGTTTAGCTTGATAAATGCATTTCTCCTGATGGGACAGACAGGAATCTACATGGATATATTAAAAACAGAAACAAAAACAAGCTGTAGCTTTTATTCCTCATTTGACCTTGAAAGAATCTATCTCAAAAATATCTAACAACTTTGAAAGTTAGTATGGTTTACTGGAGAAGGACTAAATTAATCACACCTGACAGATACTGCTAGGTAATTCTAGAACATGAGGTAGATTTGGCAGGGTGCCTGTGACACGGGTGGTAAATGATGAAACCAAGAATGACATATGTGAAGTGATATCTGTAGGTAGCACATGGGAGGGACTATGGTGCCCCCAAGAATGTGGGAACAAAGGAAATCTTCTGAGAGCTGACTCTGGAACTTACACAAACATCTAAAAAGCAGGGTTCCCAATTCAAGTGCCTATGGTGTCTATGAAAGTGCGCCTAACTTCAGGACTGAGATCTAATTGTCTACCCACAGAAGCAGCTGGAATTCCGTTCAGGTACTTTTGCTGTATGGAACCACTGTTACCAAATCTGATTTTTAAAGAGAGCACCTACATGTTGAAGTGCTGGCAGCCAATCCTACAAAATTAATAGGCACTTTGAGATCTGAACCAAATAACCGTCATCTTAAAGTCAACAAACAAACTCCCTTTGTTTTGCTTTGTATTTACTAAACAGCCTTTTGACCACATTTTTAATGAAAATCAGTCTACATTGAGAATTCAGTACCATTTACAGGTACTGACCATATGCCAACTACCCCAATGCAAGGTAGTTGTTCTGATCAGAGAGCTTAAGAAATTCCTCAGTCATGGAGCTCCTTAAGTGTTACTACTGGGTTTCTAACCCAGGTGCCTACTTCGGTGCCTCTGTTTTGTAATTCCAGGTACCTGAGAGCTGATTAATGTTCTGGGAATAAAAAAGTTTCAGATTCCCCAGTACGAGTGGATTTATATCAATATACGCCCTACTGGCCCGCTCTGTTCCTCTTCTCCCCCAACACCGACTCCCATAGGTCCTGAGCCCAGCATGAATATCTGGGTATCTATAGTAATTGTATCTACCAATGCGAAATCATCAGTTGGCATGCTGGAAATCCAATCCTGTGATTCTGGCTAATCCAAGTCCATTCCTGAGAGGTGGATCCTCTCATTGAACACTAAGTAATTTGGTGTCTAACCCTGGGAGAATGGTGGCCAGGTCGGCAGGTGATAAACTCACCTAGGAAAATGCCCCTAGTAAGCTGGGAAATAGCACCTGGTTTCTATCAACAATCTGACCTGTGTAAAGACTTCATCAGAAAGCACATTTTTCAGTCATTTCCAATTTCTTCTTTATAAACATGTTAAAGGGACAGAAAGTTCTAATAAAGCTAGTTCTATTGGAAAAGCAATCGAGCCCTGCCAGCAAATATAGCACACTAGGTGACTTTGATTTGAGAAACAATGTCCCCCCTGGGCCTAGGCGTTGCGTGAAAATCCCCCTCGAGGTACACTTTCACAAACACAGCTGCTCTCCAGGAACACCTTAACCTCCTCATATTTATTGTTTCACTCCAAAATGTGTCTTAAGACAATCCTTTTCCAACTGAAATATCTAAATCCAATTGAAAACCCCCAACAGAAGCTGCAAATAGATTACAATATGACAGGAAAAATCAAGAGACTTGCAAAAGGAAGTGGGCAAGTTTGTTCAAGTGGGCAAGGAAGTGGTGTGAGCGAAAGTGGACAGAAAGGTCATGTCAGCCTCCCAAGGAGAAACTACGTGAGCACTGCAGTCCACCAAAGAGCTGGGTGGAGAACCCAAAGTCAAACCTCTGTTAGAGGGGGTTCTGTTCATCAAAATGAGAATGTGGTATGAATGAGATATTTGGCTCTGTTGGTATAGTCTAGTTGCCGTATAGATTCTGGACATCGTAGATTCCTATTCTTCCAATGTTTTATTTCTGGAAAGTGTGTTAGGGAAGTGAACCTACAGAGGCAGAGTGAGAATGTGCTATGGAATTCAAATCCAAGACCATCCTTCTCCAATGACTGTGTCAGGAAGCACTGCATGGACAGATGCGGGAAAATTCCTGTAATTTAATGTAACGCGTGTGGTTTAGAGCTTGTCTAGACTATGTATTAGACGGGCTTGGCTGAGGCTCTACTGAGTTTAAGAAGTCCTCTTTTATGACTGGTTGATCTTGACTCACTTTTCTTAGGAGGAAACTAATTAGGTCATCTGATAATGAATTTGGAGATAGCCCTAAGTTACAATTTCACGTTGGAGTATTTTTTTCCAGTCATCAGAGACAGTAACCCTCAGCAACAAGAGATGGTTTGTGGAGGGAGAAGAAAACTCTCTGAAGTCTTCACCAAACTTTCAAACCAGAGAGAAACTTTCTTTTTTCCTTTGCCTTTTCTCTGCGACCTCATGAAACCAAGAGCTGGATTATTCCTGTGGATTTTTGGAAAATTGATACTGAGGATATCATGTGAAATCAAACTGTGTCAGGACGGTGGAAATTAGGCCTGTACTCATAGATTTCGTTATTTTAATGCTTCTTCCCATTATTTATTATATACTGGATGTGTCTTCTAATTAAATTATTTAAGTATTAAAGTATTTAATCATCCAACCTCCCTATGAGTGAGTACATGTCATTTAACAGGTGAAGAAACTGAGGCATAGATGAGTTACATTACTTGCTTTAGGTTAAAAATCCAAGTCCACGCAGTATCGGGATTAGAAACCAGGCAACCGGGCTCCAGAGTGCAACAAGGCACTAGATTGTCTCATGTTGGACAAAGAAATCTGGGGGAGGAGTCCTAGGAAAGCAAGATTTAAATTCTGCCATGAAGTCAGAAGGATTGTGAGGTCTCCAAGTTCCATACCATCAGCTTGCTGTAGTAGCAAGTCCTGACAGATGAACCCATGAGAGAATCTCTGCTGGAGTCTTTTGGTGAAGAACGGGGAGTTTCAGGAAGTTTTTGGAATCCATTCCATTTTAGTACTTGATAATGAGGCCCCACACTCCCTCCTTTGCTGAGCAGTACATGAAAGGAGAGCAGGATTTCTAGGCACCCATAGGAGCTAGCATTCCTCACCATATTTCAAATTCCAGATTGGTGCTGTTGATGTCCGGGTCATCAAAAGCACAGGTCAGCAAGTGCTGGGTTCCATCCACTTCCAACTGACTGTAGCAAGAGAATGAATAGTCATCCAGCTCGGCATCTTCAAACTCTCCTAGGGAAGAACAAACCTGCAGCTGTTAATGAAGCAAACAAGTGCAACCTTTTGAAACCTGGAATGACATCAATGAAATGGCAGCCTTTGGGGAGACATGAAAGAGTGATTATAGGTTATCTAAGAAGAAAAGCCCAAGGGAAAAGACAGAAGAACCAACACCAAAACCCGAACCGAAAAGACCCCAAACAAAACCAAATCGACGTCTAATGAGCACAGAATTTTCTAACAGAAAAAAAAAAATCATCACAATTAATAAATAACCTCCAAATATTTCTAAATATTTCTGCCATTGCGTTAGTGCATTAGAGATCTAGAATAAGATACTAAATACACTTTCTTTTTTACACTGTTAATCTCTTCTGTTAATTGGTAATTTCGAGTAAGAGATATTTTATCTCCATTATTCAAATGCTACCTAATCTAGCCTTTGACTTTATCACTAATCTGCATTGATTTCCTCCCAAGTATTTCTTTTTTGAATGAAGGAAGATGAGAACTATCTTACAGTCAGAAGTTCATTTTTTAAGGGATAGCTTTTTCTTGCCTTAATAGGCATCCCAACGAAAAGCACAATTGATTACCTCCATTGTGTGAATATTTATTTAAAGCAATTTGTCTTAGGCTACTAAGGCAAATGTGGTTAGAAAAAATTAGATCTGCCAGGATTCAGATCTAGTGCACCTTCACATGAATCCTATAGGTACTGCTTCTGCCTGAAGAGATCCTTCTTCTATAGATATTGTATCTTAAAGACATCAGAATTCTAGACCTATGTAGGGAACCAGAATTTTTTTTTCAGCCACTTTTGGGAAATACAGTCTGTCACAGATGTATTCAATTTCTTAAATGGGGTTGAGGCCCCTAGGATTAAGTAGACATTTTGTACATCTATTTCACAATATTTAATAGAAAAAAATTGTTAGCAAATATACTTGGACTGGGACCTGAGAAAATGCAGCATAACTGAAGCCATTTTCAGAGTGCTCAAGTGTGAGCCTGTGATGGCTTCCAGTTCCATCAGTATGAGAAATTACTTTGACCCGTCAATACTAGAAATTAGAAGTTCCTAGGGTTTTAAATTGGATATAGAATGTACTAAAATTAAACCCCAGCTGAGTGTCCTGAAGGCAATGAAATGTAGAAACAGCATCTTCTTTTCTTAAATAACTAAGTAGGTCTGTGGGAAAGTTAGTAAAGCTGGTTGTGAGTGGACCGACTAGCTGAGTGACAGGTTGGTTCAGTCAAAGCCACAAATCTTGAAAAGCTAGATCTAGATAAGAGCTGTGGGCACCGCTCTTTCTGACCATTCCTAGAACCCACTAGGTTCACAATTCTGCCACTGGCAAAGACTTCTTATGTAATTTCAGTAGGGTATAACCCTCTTCCTGATGACAGGGGATAAATAATGAGGGGGAAACCCACATTTAGGACTCACATTTTAAAGCATGTTCATTCCTAACCTTATAGGACTAAGATCTTATCTCCTAAGAGCTGGCTCTTTTCTCAGTGGAACGGTTCTAGGTGGCTTTAGCCGGCCCTTACTCAACAGTCCTCACTCTGTCTTGATGTTTTCTCTTCTTTGAATCTTCAAGCAATCCTATACAACAGAACCCATGTTACTACTTGAATTCAGACTTCCGTGGATCAGCTTTGTCTCCAAAATTCTTCAACGTACAATATAAGCCAGAGAGAGCACAGTCTAGCAGATGCTGTGTACCAGTAGAACAAAGCACTCCCATCACCCTTAGCCATCCAGTCTGGTGGAGCGAGTCTGATGTATATTTTCATACAATATACAAAGCACTGGTCATACAATTAAAGTGGCTATGTTCTGAGAAGCAGGTCATTGGCTCTTTAGCCAATAAAGTTGCTTTGTAACTAAGAAAAGATCCCCTCAACAACTTGCAAAATTGCAAGGCATTTTACAAAGAGAATATTACACTTGATCTAAGCTGAAAAATTCTTTGTTAAGGGTAATATACACATTGGTTAAGACCTCCAGTGCCAGAACTGGACAGATGTGGGTTTAAATTCTTGCTGTTACACTTTTTAGCTGTGGTCCCTCTTTATGCCTCATTGTTTCAATATGGAAATTCACATTATTTTGAGGAATCATTGAACAAAATATGTGCAAGGCTTAGCTTAGAACACAGTAAGCACCCAAGAAGGGTTAGCTATCACTATTGTCTTTTTTTGTTTTTGAGAAATAAGTAATGGAAAGGTAAAATAAGAATTCTAATTCTGAAACACATGTGAAACCTTTGGGACTCCTTTGAAAAAGAATTCTATGTCAAAGGTATTACTACTAAGGCTTTGAAATTACATAGAATTTTTGAATGGTGAATTAACGTATTATTCTTTAGACACTCACTCTCTAGGCATATTTTTCTATAAAAATTTAATTTTTAGAATATGTATTATAGACAAGGCTGTGTGGTTTAGAAATATTCCCATTGAAAGGAATTAGTTGATTAAAAGTATAAATGTCTTGGACTTTTAAAAAAACATCTCTTTCTTCTCTTGCTCATCCTTGTGTTTTCAAAGAACTAATCTTTCAACAAATAGCAGCTAATTACTATACATCCCAAACTGAAAAGTATTTTGAGGTGGATCAATGTGAATGAGTGGTTAGATCTCCTAAATCAATCTGAAATTTAAAAAGTTGAAGTGAAAACTCAGCTTTCAGTTAGAATTCTTATTTCTTTGAAAAAAAAAAAGTATGGTCCCCCAGGGAGAAATAGAGGGAATAGTTTACACTCTGAAGAGTAAGAATTAGGTGTTACTTGCCAACCAGCTATCTGTGCAAACATAAGGCAACCCTTTCGAATAATAATCATCCCCACAAAGTGATTCTTACATGGTCACACTGTGAAAAATGTCAGCCCTCTGCCAATTCCCTTAGTGAAAATATTCTAGGGATTTCCACCCTTAGTAATTACATGACTTAACATATCTAAGCTGAATCATTAGACATGTGTTTGATAACCTTGATAAGAAAATCCTTTTTAATTCTTAAAGTGAAAGGGCTTAATTATCAGGAACAACTGGCTGGTCCAAATTCCCAGATGGCTCCTATTGCTGCTGTTCTGCCTTTGTCTACAGTTTTGTTGTAATCACAACGTATTTACTAAGTAGGCAGCATCGGCTTCTAGGTGCTAAAGATTTCAAGGATCCCAAAGAGAATTATTATCTGATGATAAATTTGTCGATATGGAGAAAATTAAATATATTTCAATGAGACAACTCTTTCAGCTCTTTCTCTGTTCAGTTATTCACTAAGAATCTCACATAAATCTGTCAAAACTGAAGTATTTTGAAGAAATTTTGAAATACTCAATTCAAATATTGAATGTCTACTATGTTCTAGGCACTCTTTGAGGTGCTAGAGATATGGCATTGGTGAGTGCAGACAAAGCTGTTCTTTCTAGAAATTATTTTATCATGAAAGTCATGCTTTTGGAACCTCCTAAAAAGCTAAGCAAAACAAATCTAGCTTTTTTCTTAACAAGGTAAAACTGCCTTGAAGATTCTCCAATAAGCTCAACCGTTGTGTCTACCAGAGTATTCTTTTTGTAAAAGTGCAGGCATTGACCAACATTTAAGATCCCCATTTAGAGGGTCAAATGCATTCTTTCTGACAATTCTAAGACTTTATAAACCACCCACAGTATTATCCCAGACCCCCTGTCCTGGTGGTTAGAACACTCAGAATGACTGAGTATGTGGTAAGTTCTCGAACTCCATTCCAACCCAGTGTCCAGATCAGGGCTGTTAGGGATCTGGGTAACCTGAAGCATATGCTAGAGATAATTTGAAATCCTAAAGAAAAGGTAGAAATGACTCACCATTCTGTGCATAGCCACTTTCTCCAGAAACGGCTTGAAGTAAATAGAAAACCATACCAAAAGCTGTACCCAGAATCGTCATTCTGAGAGAGAGAAAGAAAGGAGAGAGGAGGTGGGTGAGCCTATGTGTAGGAATGAATGAGAGAGAGAGAACCAGTGACAGAGGGACAGACAGATCTACAGCTTTAGCACTTTATACTTACTTAACCACAGACAGGGGGAAGTATAAACACAGCAAAAAAGAAGGCAAGGGCCAGAAACAGGAAGTCTGAGTAAAAGTATTGCTGTTGTAAGCAGAGGTAGAGGAAATGAAGGGATAGAGCTTTTGAATTATTGTACCTCTTTGGCATACATGTCAGCCCCCAAACTTACTCTGCTTATTCCAGAGTAAGGTACTACATTCAAATCCAGCCCCAAACTACCTGAGACCAGAGTGTGAATACGCTTCGGGTCAAAAGAAAAAAAAAAAATCACAAGACAAAACTCTAAATTTAGACACCTGATCAGTTGATTATCTGGGGTGAGTTTCTCTTTAAGGAAAGATTCTGCGCTTTATGAAGTAATGTATTGCAAGTTATTTTGAAGAGTTCACCTCCAATCTCTGAACATACACACTAGAGAGCTTCATAAGAATCGCAATCTTGTTTGGTTTTCTGTGTATCCCTAGTACTTACTTATACCTTGCTCATCAAAGTAGGCATTGAAGAATTATTTATTTAATCTAGGAGTTGGCGAACTATGGCCAAAGGGCAAAATCTGGCCCACCCTCTATTCTTGGAAATAAAGTTTTCTTGGAACACAGTTACAGCAGAGATGAGGCTCCACAGCAGAAACCGTAGGGCACACAAAATGTAAAGTCCTTACTCTCTGGTCCTTCACAAAAAAAAACTGTGGATCCCTTGTTTATTGGATAAAACAGTTATTTTCTCAGTGTGTTTTTAATAGGATTATAGTTGTGAAAATGGGATAGCCACACAACATTTCAGGAACACGCAGTGTTTGCGAGCCCCACTGGTACTTACCTATACATATGGAGCAGAAGCTTGGGACAATGGCCAAGATAATTCAGACGTTCCCTACATTGTCTGCCAATCAAAACTGCTCCCAACATGGCCCCTGGGTTAAAGTAGTCATATTTGTTAAGTCTAACCGACTTCCTGGTAATTGTGTCTTTTTCTTTAAACCACTATTAGTATTCAAATGAAGGTGCAGGTTGATAGCAATCCTGTTATCAACAGACAGACGATGTTTTCCTTCCGAAATGAAACACAGAGATCTGCTCAGGTCTTCCACTTGCTAATCACCTGGATTCGAGCTCTAAAACACCACACAACTCTCTTTAGAAAAAAGCCATAAGACTGAAATTACAAAGTGATGAGTACTGAGATGCCGAGTGGACGGCCAGTAGTGAACTTCTGTTTGATTCACAGACATTGGGTAGATACTGGTCCTACAGGGCTGTAAAAATGGCTGAATTAGCAAAAATGAACAACACCGCTGAAGCGTACAACAGAGTCTTTGATGGCGGCACGAGTTCACTTATGTCATCATTACAGTTATTGCGACAATCTCATAAAATGAGAAAAGAAGAAGCGGGGCATCTGTACCAATCTCTGGAAGCCTGTCTTCATTGTCAAGGCAGATCCAGGGACAGAGGTAGGGTGCCCTGTCCATAAGATCGCATCCTGCACTGCAAGCTCAAGGGACATTCAGAGGAAGAAGCCAACTGCACGGACATAGTCTGTCTCCTCCATCTGCTGAGGTTTTCTTTTGGCATTTTTTTAAAAAGATTTTATTTATTTATTTGACAGAGACAGCCAGCGAGAGAGGGAACACAAGCAGGGGGAGTGGGAGAGGAAGAAGCAGGCTCCCAGGGGAGGAGCCTGATGTGGGACTCGATCCCAGAACGCCGGGATCACGCCCTGGGCCGAAGGCAGACGCTTAACAACTGCGCCACCCAGGCGCCCCTCTTTTGGCATTTTCAAACATATTTCAAAGAGTGATAACTTTGTGCATCAGATAATAATTTGTGCCCTCATTTCTAATCTTGTCTTGAAAGCTTGGTTAGAAAATCATGAGTCTGATTCATAAAAATTGGTATGTTTTTGCATTGAGCTGAATATCCTTTCAAGGAAGATATAATTATAAATTCCCATAAACTAAGTAAGTGTTAGAGAAGGAATCACGAATTATATCTTTCCACCAACACAGGTCTCATGAATTGCTCAGATTTTCACTCCATGAGCGAGTAATTGGGTTGTGTCTCTTTAAATTCTCTTGTTTATCATTTTAGTGGACTATCATTTTGATTGTATCTCTTTCCTTTAGTTGTGAAGATGTAAAAGAACAAAGCCAAGACACAATATTTTGGTACAGCATGTGCTAGTTTGCTCAGGGGATTTCCACTGGTGTACTTACTCTTTTTGGGTGGGGCAGGAGATGCCGAAGGACCTAGAGAGAAACCTAGATATAGTGTGGGGAGCTCAAAGAAAAGAGAAGCCTCTCTAGTCCTTCTAGAGATTCTGGGAGAGCAATGGCGCCTTCTCTACTTTATTCACCTAGGTCTTCCCAGGCCTTTGGAAACTTAGGAAGAAGTTGCTTCCACCTGCTGCCCCAGATGGGAGACATTCACTATGTTGCTTTGTCATTACTCTGTGAAAGAAGTGGAGAGCTAAGGAAAGCAGATCAGGAGAGATGCTCAGGACACCTGAGTCTTCACCTGCAAAGTCAGGACCCCAGCAGTGGACTGAGGACAAAGCAGATCCTGATTGCAGCACACGTCCACCCTTCTCTGCTCCCATCATTTCCTTCCATCACTACCTTCTCTCTTCCCTCTCTTATATGGTGTCTTCTTTTAGTCTCATGCGTTCCTATGATGTGGTGAATCATAGAAAAGGAAAGGCATTTTATTGTTCTCATATACAAGCAGAACACAATGACCTTGTAAGACTCCCAGTATCAATTGGTCACAACTTTCTTTTCTTCCTTTGTGTGTGTGTGTGTGTGTGTGTGTGTGTGTGTGTGATCATTCAGACTATTTATTAAACAGAGAAAGCAAGAATGATTTTCCTTTATTTTCCTACTGTAATAAGTTATGTGTATAACTTTGTATATAACAAGTAGAGTCTTGAAGAGCTCCGACAACTCACCTTTTAGCCAGATTGGAGATTACTGGATAGTGGGGTTAGAAGAGTGTGTGCACCTTTTACTTGATTGTTTGTTGTTTGTTTTCTTGGTAAAAATCCCCTCCAGGAAGCCCTAGGTTTTCTCTCTTTGTCCCAGTCTGTAAGGACAAAGATTTTCCTGGGCAAATTCAGGCTGAGAATCTCATTACTAATCCTCACTCTCTGAACTCATCTCTTAGGACCAGAAATTTCATTTCCATCCCTGACAGCAAACCTAAATGTAGTGTGCCAGGCACCGATGCGCTATCTTTTTCAGCACCCTTGGGAAACACACTGTTTCAAGACAAAAGCACTTCTCAGAGTCAGTTTTTGTATGAAGTTTATAAAATAGCTGTTAACATTTAGTAATTTGTCTCAAATGAGAAAGATTTAAAACTACTCACCTTGTGATTGGATATTGAAGGACAATAAAAGGGAACAGCAGTTATAATGCTAACAATAAGCAGTAGATGTTGCTATAGGAATATCCCGGGCAAAATCTGATGTTTAAAAAATACTCAGAAAGTTCCAAAACACGTTCTATGAAATCGGTTAAAGTGCGCTTCTCCCCCTGTTCTTACCTTCCTTAATTAACAGTAAGATGTTATCCATAAGATGGGAAACAGTCTTGGGCACCTGCCTTCTCCTCGAAGAAAGATATCCAGGCCAGCTCAGTGGAGTGACGGGGGACCCCCAGGAACTATGAAGAAAAAGAGGAAAACCCCCTGGGGTGTCAAGTAGGTGAGGATGACTGTAGGGAGACCTAATCTTGCTCTAGTCCTAAATGAATTGTCTTTAGCATTTTATCGGTGTGTGCTGAGTCAGTCCCTAGGGCTCTAAGGGGGAGTCCCAACATCGTGAAGTTTCATTTCCAGGAGCACAGCGTTTTCCTTGTTGTGGCTCTTCTTTCATTTCCCTTTCCTCCTTACCCTGTGTCTTCAGCCTGTACCTTGCTGTCATGTCATGCAACGAGTTCGTTCTGAGCGGAGTTTGAAATGTCAGAGCTGTGTCGCCCTGACAAGGTTTTAGTCTCTGTCTTTGGGTACAACCAAAACGGAGCCTTTGAGTGCCCGTTTTTCACTCTTTGCTAAAGACATGTCTGCCAGAGGGTGTTTTGATGTCAATACATGCTCAAATTTTGATAAAAACGTGAACCGGAGTGTCAATCCTCGGGGAAAGTGGTACCCAATGGCTGCGGATCCTGGTGCTTCTGTGGGCAGCCGGGGCAAGGTGTGGGTCTGTCTCTCCCTTCGGGCCCTTCCCGACTGACAGGTCACAGAAGGCTCCTGCTCACAGCTCTAGGGGCAATGCCTTGTAGTGTTTTGCAGAAAAGTCTGGATTAAGTGACACCATCCTGGGCCCTGGCCTGTGACTCTCTCTGTACAGCGGTCCTTGCAGGGAAGGTCCTATGTGCCTGCAGAACACTTTCCAAGGGCCTGCAGTGCCGACTGCCACGCCTGTATCCAAATCCAGACAACTGGGAAAACTGGTAAGGGCCCTCAATTCTACTTCTCAGGCTTCCCTGCCCTCTCAGAACCCAGCACCTGTGCAAATTAAGTCCCCAAGACCAGCACTGGCGTCTGATCATTTCCTAAGCTAAATACCCACATAAGCAAAGTCAACATGAAAAGTGACCCTGAGTGATATTGTTCACGGAAATGCCACATAGAGTGGGCAGGTGTTCGTGGAAAAGAAGGAGCAAGGCGTCTGTCTGTTGGCAGATTATATGAGACTGCACTACATATTTAAGATACAACAGTTTCTTCCAGATACTTCTCAAGAAAATAAATAAGTACTGCCTACTATGCTTACAGATATGTAAACTTTGATGCTTTTAGGGATCAGTCTCAGGAGACTGTGGAATTTTCTATAGGACTTTTGTTTGTTTCTGTGTGTATTCGTTGGGCTATTCTGCTGAAACAAGGGGACTTGGAAATACAGTGGCTCTAACAAAGGTGCAGATGCTCTCTCAGAGGAGCTGCTCCACGGCAGTTAGGCAGCTTCGTGCGTTCATTCAGTTAGGCACCCCGCCTACTCTTTCAATTACTAGGATGTTGCTCTTGTCTGTGTATTTAAGGTCAGCTGACCAGCACCGTGATCTTATTCCAGCCTTTGGGAAGCAGATACATCAAGAAAGTGAAGAGGAATCAGCGTCCTTTTTAAGAACTTGATCTGGAAATTGCATGTATGACTTCTAGTCTTGTCTTACTGGCTAGAAAATAGTCACCACGGCCGCTTTAGCTGCAAGAGAGAAAGGAAAATGTAGTCTGAAAAGCAGTAACTGTGCCTACAACTTAAATTGGAAAATCTATTAGTAGGAGGAAGAAGGGGAGAATGAATGTTGGGGAGAGGAAATGGATTCTGCAAGGGTTGTATCCTCAGCAGTTATGCACAAGTACGTATCACGAAGAACACAGGCAGAAGTAGTCACTCCATCTGCGGGACGAGAGAGGAGGCATTGATCTCGGGATTAAAGAATGCGAAGTGGTTTATCAGGCGAATGGACCTAGATCTGGGCAGGATGGAGTTTGCACTTGCCCCCTGCGGAAGTAAGACTTTTAATATTCATATCAGGCCCATTTTCTCGAATCTCAGGTCTCTGATCCCAAGGGGCTTTAATGAAAATTAAAACTGTAAAGCTAGGGTTCCAAATTTGGGTACTCCATGCATCTCTTGAAATTCTAAGCAATATATGAGGATAAAAGGTTTTTTCTTTTATTAGAACCTCAGAAAGGACTGTGACACAAAATTTTAAAATCCAGTACATTGACCCAGGGGGGACACCATGACAAAGTAGCCGAGCTGTCCTCAGGGGGACCATGGACCAGTAGAGACGCAGGCAGCTGGGTCTGAGACTCCTGATTTGAGTTTCCTGGCTATTTCTCTCACGTCAGTCTTGGCAGGTGAGGGGAGGTATGTCTAACAGTACAAACATTGAATATTTGTCCTGGCTCTACCTTCCCTACTCTGGAGCAGATAAGGCTGTCCTTTCTTATTCTACCCCCACTGACTGGAAGGGGGTTGGCCTTACTCCTGGGGAGGCCCCTCACCATTTTCTTCTGTCCAGGCCCTGCTTGTGGACTTTCCAAAGCAACCGTTTTCCTCTCTACAAACAGCACCGTCTATTCCCTAACTTCAGCCCGAGTTGTGTGTTTTCTCAGCTAAACTCTCTTCCATTACTAGAAGCAGCAAGGAGGGGATTTATTTTGGGTAAGTGCAGAATAATAAAGGTGGCAGGGGCAAGCAGGGAACTTCAGACTTTCTACCAGCGGACATCTTGTACTTGTGTTTTCACTGAAAGGACTCAATTTTTGCAGTTTATTATGAGAAGCTGAATTTTGCCTGCGCTGGTTACTTTACAATGTCTTTCAGAAAGGCAAAATCCCATTTTAAGTAAAATCTTAGGTGTTCTGGGCAGTGTTTTGTGCCCAGATTTTCACAGTGTCTTTCATCAAGGCCTTAAGGGCCACCAGAGGATGTAGGAAGGAAGAGGAGGAAGCTGAGCCAGCGTGTGGTGGGTCTAGCTCCTGCATGGTGATATTTGGGAAATATTAACCACTGTCTCCTCCCTGCTCCTACCCATGGGGTTTCCTTCCCTTTTTGGCTCTTCGCATCCCCCACTCCTCATACAAGAGCGAGACATTCTGAACTCTTCACTCAGGGAAAAAAGGTGCCAGTTGAAAACATTTAAGAAGAGCATCTCTTCCTGGGTTTTGAATTCAAAAGTCTGAGCTTTGGAGGTAGTAAAAGAGAAGAGGGGTTGGGGCGCCTGGGTGGCACAGCGGTTGGGCGTCTGCCTTCGGCTCAGGGCGTGATCCTGGCGTTATGGGATAGAGCCCCACATCAGGCTCCTCCGATATGAGCCTGCTTCTTCCTCTCCCACTCTCCCTGCTTGTGTTCCCTCTCTGGCTGGCTGTCTCTATCTCTGTCAAATAAATAAATAAAATCTTAAAAAAAAAAAAAAAGAGAAGAGGGGCATAAATAGGGTCACAAAGGAGAGGATTCTCAACTCCTCTGCCCCCTCAAATACCACTCTTTCCGTCCCTCAGTCTAGATGAGTATCCACATTGAGGGAGAGGAGAATGGAGAGAGAGGGTGGGGAAAGAGGGCATATTCCTAGGTCGACAGGGAGCACCTGGGAGAGCTCAGGTGGGAAGGAATGGAGCCCACAGCTGCAAACCATATGCCAACACTTGGGATCTCCTTGCAAGGTGAGTCAGAGCCCCTTCTCTCCACTCTGGGGGACCCTACACAATGCCATAATTGAGGGCTCTGCCAGCCATCCTTCCCACAGGAAATGGTGAGGACTTCACTTCACCACAGTTGTCAACTTCCCCTCCAACTTCCCAAAGAGGACAATGCTCTAATATGATCTGGCTTTCCCTCCCAACAAAGTGTCATATAATTGCTAAGTCCTGGAGGAGAATGGCCATTCAGATGGGGCTAGAAATAGGGAAAAGAAAATCCCTCTCTCTTCTTATTCCCAACATGGACAGACTGTACTTGAGGGAGGGGCTGAAGGAACCAATGAGAGAATACTCTGAACCAGGAGAAAAGTAACCTTCCTCCTGCTTAAAATCTGTTTTATAATGTAGCTTTCTGTATAGGATTTTGTTTGGAAAAAAAATGAGATCTATTACGTAAAAATTAAAAATCTCTAGATTCTAGTGAATAGGGCATGGATTTGGAATCACACCTGGGCTGTAATTCTACTTCAGCAAATGCCTCTCATCAGCAAAATGGGGGAATAATATTTAATTCTGAGGGTCACTCTATGGTTGAAGTACATGCTTCAGTGCCTGTCACCTCAGTATTTGGTGCAGGCAAGCTTTCTCCACCATTTGCTTTCATCAAGAGGGTAAAAAAAGTGGCAGCTGGTGTACGATGTTAAACCATGTGTCTCTCCAGTCATTAGCTTTTACCCAGAAACCCTCCCCCAGGAGGTCTCTATTGGCCCCAAATGAAAATTGTGATACTAGAAAACAGAGACTTCACATTTCTGGCTTTCAATGTCAAAGCCACACTCTAAAAGGTAGAGGAAATTTAGAACAATTGTTTTTCAGGTAAGGCGTGTTCTCCTTTCCCTACCTCACCCGAAGCCAGTTCGATACACACACCCACTCCTACCCATGCCCCTCTCTCCCTCTCTTTCTCTCATAACTAGATAAAGAGCTTCTAACTGAGGAACGGGAGGGAAATCAGGAGTTAGAGTAGGAAAGAGAGAGTCGAGTGCTGGTGAGCACTCATGATGTGGACCCCAGCATCTTAACACCTCCCTGCACTAAGATATAAATCCAAGGTGAGGGAGAAGGTCCTAACATAGGTTTGGGGGATGAAAGAGTAGAGGGGACCTGCGCTTCACTTCTCACCAGCATGCTGGGAGGTAGCCATCCCACAGGTTTCCCTTAACCTCTAGGGCACTGGAGAGTAGAATAGAGATGGTACTACTGTACATGGTAATACTACACGGCCTGTATTACTATAGCCTTGTAGTTAAGTTTTTTAAAAAAGATTTATTTATTTATTTGAGACAGAGAGAAACAGAAAGAGAAAGAGAGAAAGAACAGGAGGGGGAAGGGGCAGAGGGAGAAGGAGAGAGAGAATCCCAAGCAGACTTCCTCCTGAACACAGAGCCCAATGCAGGGCTCAATCCCAGGACCCCGAGATCATGACCCAAGCTGAAATCAGGAGATAGCTGCTTTACCAACTGAGCCACCCAGGTTAAGTTTTGAAATCAGGAAGTATGAGTCCTCCAACTTTGTTCTTTTTCTCGAGAATGTTTTGGCTATTTTGGGTGCCTAGCATTTCTGTGAATTTTAGGATCAGGTTGCCAATTTCTGCATATAAGGTAGCTGGAATTTGATAGGGTTACATGAAATCTGAAAATTGGTTTTGGGAGTATTCATATATAAACAATATTAAGCCTTCCAATTCATCAATACAGGGCATTTTTCCATTTCTAAGGTTTTCACTAATTTCTTCAGCAATGTTTTATGGATTTCAGTTTTCACATCTCACATTCTATTTTGTTACATTTATTCCTAGATATTTTAATCCCTTTGCTGCTCCTGTAAAGGGTCTTGTCTTCTTAATTTCCTTTTCATATTATTTGCTCTGGTATAATAATACAGTTGCTTTTAGAATATGGATCTTATAGCCTATAATCTTTCTCATTTGTTCTAATAGCTTTTTTTTCCCTTATGGATTGATTAGTAATTTCTGTATATAAATCATGTCATTTTTGAAGAGGGGTAGTTTTCCTTCTTTCTTTCTGATCTGGAATACTTTTAATTCTTTTACTTGACTAAATCCCCTGGTTAGAGTTTCCAGCACAATGCTAAGTAGAACTGGTGAGAGAGGACACTCTTGTCTTGTTTCTGATCGTAGGGGGAAAACATTCAGCCATTTATCATTGAACATGATATCAGCTGTTGTTTTTTGTTAGTTGCCTCTTATCAGGTTGAGGAATTTCCTTCCTATCCCTACTTTGTCGAGTATTTTCATCATGAAAAGGTGGTGTATTTTGTCAAATGCTTTTTGCATCTATTGAGGTGATTATGTATGTTTTGTCTTTTATTTTACCAATAGGGTACATGACTTGTACTAATTTTCAGATGTTAAACCAACCTCTCTTCCTTGGTCATGACCTTGTTATGTTACTGGATTCAATTTTGCTAGTTGAGCATTTTTGCATCTGTGTTCATACAGGACATCGGTCTGTAGTTTTTTCTTGCGATGTCTTTATTTGGTTTTGGCACAGGGTAATACTGGCATCTTAGAATAAATTGGGAAGTTTCCCAAGCTCTTTTATATTTTGGAAGAATTTGTGAAGGATTAGCATTAGATCTTCTCTAAATGTTTGCTAGGATTTATCAGTGAAGCCACCCAGGCCTTTTCATTGTGGGAAGTTTTAAAATTACTAATTCAATCTCTTTATTTGTTTAAGGTTATTCAGATTTTCTATTTCTTTTTGAGTCAGTTTTGGTAGTTTGTGTCTTCCTGGGAATTTGTTTATCGCCTCAATTATCTAATTTGTTGTCAAACAGTTGTTGATAGTATTCCCTTAAAATCCTTTTTATTATTGTAAGAGATTATGATATATATATATATAATATATTATATATATATAATATATATATTATATATATATTATAATCTCCTCTTCCATTCCTGAATTTAGCAATTTGAATCTTTTTCTTTCTTAGTTTAAAGGCTTTTGTAAATTTTGTTGATCTCTTCAAATGTCTAATTAATCAAGGTATATATTTTTAAGAAAATCATGGAGAGAAGAGGGGAGGTCAATACCTTGTGAGTCTATCCCTTACAGTCCCATATCTGGTTAGGGAAAGTATTACTAACAAAAGAGTCATACTTTAGTATTTTAGTATGGTTAGCTAGAACGATAGTACAAATACAGGAAAAGATGACTCATAGTTCGGATGATGTGATTTAAAGAATTGTGTGCTGTTAGTGGGATTCCAATGAGACTGATTGAAAATCTCTTATTTCACATTGTGTGATAAGCTCACAGATATGTACAGAGCACAGAAATCTCTTGCTTTGAAACTGCATTTTATTTCATGGTAGCTGCAAGTGTAGTGGAAAGCATGTTTGACTAATAGGACATGAGGTGTTCTTTTTGGGTCTGAGAGATTGGACAAGATTAATGTGTGGCTGAATGAATGGTGGTTAGATGTTCAGAGTTTGACTCCTTCCAAGGTATATCGACTTTAAATTGTATTCTTTGGGGCAGATTGGTATAGCAGTTACTACAATGGGTTTGGAATCCTATAGATCTGTGCTCTTAACACAGCAGTGTGACCCTGGAGAGGGTATTCAACATCTCAAAGTCTGAGTTTCCTACTAAATAAGGTTGTTGTCATCATCAAATGAGATCAAACAAGATGTTCGGCATGTATTAACGGTGGTGGTGATGATAATGCTGGAGGGTAGTGAGCCCCATGAATATGCATTTACTCACTTGGCTCTTTCCAGAGATAATGCTAATTTCAAGCCTATTCAGAAGTGCCCTTCCCTCACTACAATGCAGCCCTTCAGTGGACTGCTTTTCACTGGTAGCTTTCTTACTATGAGCTGTATTTTTCTCTCCTACTTGGGCTTTTTCTCACTCACCACTCAGAACTTTCAGACTTTTCTTTTGATAAAAATTCTCAGGATTCCTTCTTTCCTCCCCTCCACCCCCAATTATGATTGTATCAATTCCTAATTAACTGCTGGAATTCATAAAGGATTCTTATTTTGCATCATTCATTCCCTCAATTGCTTCATAAACAAACATTTCTTGTAATTATAAAACATCTACCTAGAAAGTTGAGGGAAAGGGGTGGTTTCTTTTTTCAGTGTTAATCAGAGAAAGACTGAAAGTGATGCCTTATGACTAACATTTGAAGAAATGAGACGATTCGTGTTGATGAAGTCTTTGTCTGGAGTTGGTGGTTAGCATTTAGTATATACTTCTAACATCCTTTTCCATTATCTTGACTAAACTTTAAAATTTCATTTTCCAAGTGATGAAATTAAAAATTTCCAAATAACAATAATTTTAAATATTGCAAAATATACTTTTGGATTTCATTTTTCAGTTCATTTGGAAATGTGAAACCCAGTGATGAATTATCATTTTGTTGACCAAAAAGGAAAAAAAATAGTGCTATGCAGCAGTGAACAAAAATAGATGGGAACACAAGGTGGGTGTGGAAAAACACGACCGATGTCTATGTACAAGAAAACTGACCATGAAAAACATTTATCGTTATTATTATTTTTGCCAAGTGAAGGGAATATTTGTCTACCATAAAGTGTTGCAATAAATGCAAACTGTAGTGAGGACTGCTTACCTTACAGCCTCCTTTCATCAGTATGGTGAGTTTTTAATACCATTCCAGGGAGTGGGCAACTTTGTTTCTTCTTCCCTGGCCACCCATCTCCTCCATCCTCCTAGGAGCAGGTTAACTTGGGAGATAACACTCAAGGGCTGCCTCTATGTAGCAATAGACCAGAAGGCTGCAAAGGGAAAGGCTCAGTGAATTATGTGATCCCCGAAGATTAATTTGCCTGCTTTTATTTTAAATCACCTGACTCTGTGGATTTCATAGAATGAGTCCAGGTTTGCATGGAATCAAACAGAGGAAGCCAAGTAGCAAAATCAACTTCTGGTGCAGAAGACAACAGAAAAAGCAGATCTGAGAGCCCAGCCAGTAGTAATTGTCACCATTTGCCGAATATCTGTTATATGTCAGGTTCCTGCTAAATGCCTTAGGGTTCATCTCTTTGCAAAAACATTCTTTTATGCATTTTTAAAATTAGAAAACTGAGATTCAGAGGAGTGGCTTGCATAGCCAGGTTCTCTCTACCATTTCTATAAATTCTCTCTGATGTCATCTGTACCTCTCTAAGTTGGCTGAATAAGGGAAGCTTGAAAATTAAGTTAATTCATGGAGTAGTTTAGGCTCATTTTCTTTTTTAAAAATAATTAATTAATTAATTTGTTTATTTGAAAGAGAGAGAGAGAGACTGAGAACGGGCAGAGGGAGAGAATTTCCAAGCAGACTTCTGCTGAGCGTGGAGCCCGATGCAGAGTTCGAGCTCACCAGCCATGAGATCAGGACCTGAACTGAAACCAGGAGTGGGGCACTTAACCGATGGAGCCGCCCAGGTGACCCTAGCCTCATTTTCTTTTGCTGAAGTCAGTAGACATCAAGAATTGCTACTCGTGGGTTTGCAGAAAAGCCTTCACATACATGGAGAACGTTACTAAGACATACGAAAATCTCAAATCCTCCATGTTTTTATTCTTGCACCACCTCCCAGCCCTTTATAAAGTCTCTAAAATGGTTCTGCAGTGTCTCTCCCTGTTTTCCTGTTCCTGTTTAGTTAAGATCAATTCTCAATGAAAGCAAGCTGTAGTCCTTTCTAAAAAAGATTTATTTACTTATTTGAGAGAAAGAGAGAGAGAGTGGGGGGAGGGGCAGAGGGAGAGGAAGAAGGAAAATCTCAAGCAGGTTCCTCGCTGAGCACAGAGCTGCACACAGGGCTGGAGGAGGGGCTGGATCCCACAACCCTGAGATCATGACCTGAGCCAAAATCAAGAGTTGGCCGCTTAACTGACTGAGCCACCCAGGTGCCCCGAAAGCAAGCTGTAGTCTTAAATATGTTTTTGCCCGTCTTTCTTTCTCTTCGGTCCCTTTCCCCTTTTTCTTGGCGAATAACAAACAGCTGGCCTCATTCTGGTTGGCTACAGCTATTTCTGTCCTTGTTATCTTGTGGTGAGTTACTGTGCTAAGCAGTATCTTAACAATTGCAGGCAATCTTGCTGTGTCCCAGTGATTTACCAACATGCTTGCTGAACAACAAAAAAAGGTGCTCAGGTAGGAAATTTTAGAGAGATTAGGTTTTCCTGTTTACCTAGTGAAGGCAATAGTTCTATCTTGACACGCTGGCTTTTATTTTTGTGATGCATCCGAAGTTGATTTTGTTTTAGTCCCTTAGCAGTAGCTGTGTGCCGTAAGAGTGTTCAAATGAGTAGGATTTGATTTTTTTCCAGACAATAGAAACACAATAAAAATCTTAAGCCTATTTTGAAAGAAAGTTAAAAGGATCCCCCGCACCCCTGTTCTGCTTGGTTTCTGAAGCCCAGTTCATCCTAAATCCTTTTGTATCTATCAACCTGTTACTTTTTAAGCTGTTAGACAACTTATGGACTCAGTCAGCATTTCAGGCCAGAACCGTGTTGATATCAAATTTTGCTTACAGATACAAATTGTTCTTGAACAAATTGTGGGAACAAAGGGCTTTGCTTAATCTGACACTCTGCTTGTGGTTTACAGGTGTTAAAAACATTTTCCCCAATAAGGGAACACCCAAAATACATGTAATTAGCACTTTGGTAATTGTATAAAAATGAATGGATAGATGTTTTCTCTTCTGGATAATTCTGGATCTTATAAACACTAGACCCATCAAAATCTCATCTAGTGCCATTTTGAGTTGAGTTGTATTTCCATGTGTCCTCAGTAAAGAATATTTAACGTGCAACAATATTCAGTATCAAAAATGTGATATCCAGGCAACGTCTTACCTGATACTCCAAAAAAAAAAAAAAAAAAAAAGGAAAGAAAAAGAAAAAGAAAAACTTCCCAGATAATTTGATCAAGTCCTGCAAAGAGCTTTTTATTTCAGAGATTTAAAAAATTTTATTCAGATCTGAGTCATTATTCTAGTAAGATGAATTAAACTGGTCACTTAAAAGAAGGTAAGAATTGACTAAAGGAGCAGTTTGGTTCTTAAGGATGATTTTTAATGAATTAAGAACACTCAAGGATTAAAAAGAAGAACACAGAAAAAGATGTTGCTATCTGAACAGCATAGAAGAATAGGATTTTGTAGTAGTATTTTTTTGTAATTTACTCCGATCCGATTGAAGAGGCAATTCCATAATGATTTTAATTCATGTTCCTTCTCAGTAAGTGTTTCAGAGAAGACTTACATAATTGAAAATAGGTCAGCCAGTGTCAGTAAGTGATTTACAATTGTGCAGCACATTCTCATCAAAGTAGGTCAGGTCAGTGTCCTGCTAAGCACAATTCTACTTGTGTAAGGAGTTCAGCTCTCACAATACACATCTATGTATCATTTGAAAACAAGGAAGAAAAAAATTGAGGTTACAAAGCCCCCTCTTTCCAAAACAATGAAATATGAATTGCAATCCATTCAGTGGAATTGGGTAGAATTATAAGACTAGCCAGTCAGGCTCCAGGCCGGGATAGAAACAGACAATATCTGTTAAAAATTGCCTTTAAAGCAAGTTTCATTACTGTGGCATCAAGTATTTTAGAAGTCTAGCAAGTTAGGTAACCCAGAGGGATGTTTAATTAGTTGCTATCAATGCATAAAACACTTCTTAGGGCAACACATGGTTAAAAAAACACAAAGAAAGCTGAGAGGGTATAATTATGAGCACAACTTACTTGATGAGTCCTTACGATTGCTTTAGAACCAACAACATTAATATGTGAATTTGATGTTGTTCTTATTTACTGCAATTCAAAAATCTAGATGACATTAGTTGTAAGGTTCATTGTAATTTTAAGGATGTTAGCTCATGGGAAAAAAAGTCAACCTTATGAAAAATGTCCTTTGATCAGGAAACACTTTTGTCATCCTAGCCCCTGTAAACACGTGTCCTTGATATTGTAAACAATAAAATTATACTGCTTGGAGAATGTTATATTCCTTATTATTGTCCTTAATTCAGAAAAGATTCCTTATTAAGTCATACAAATGAGTATTTACCATGCCGTGAAGCTGAGTTGAGGGCACTCACAAGTTGCAAAACATGATTTGTGTGCCAAGTCTTCCGAGTCTTTTTTTTTCTTCTTCAGATTTTTATTTAAATTCTTGTTAGTTAACATCCAGTGTAATCTTGGTTTCAGGAGTAGAGTTCAGTGATTCATCACTTACATACAACACCCAGTGATCAACACAAGTGCCCTCCTTAATGCACATCACCCATCTAGCCCATCCCCCGGTGTATAATTCTTTTAATGCACCGTTGAATCCAATTTGCTAGGATCTTGTTGAGAATTTTTGCATCCATGTTCACTAGAGATATTGGCCTGTTATTCTTCTTTTAAGTGGGGTCTTTTTTTGGTTTTAGAATCAAGGTAATGCTGGCCTCATTGAATGAGTTTTTAAGTTTTCCTTCCATTTCTGTTTTTTGGAACAGTTTGAGAAGAATAGGTATTAACCCTTCTTTAAATGTATGGTAGAATTCCCCTGGGAAACCATCTGGCCCTGGAATTTTGTTTTTTGGGAGATTTTTGATTACTGTTTCAATTTCTTTGCTGGTTATGGGTCTGTTCAAATTTTCCATTTCTTACTGTTTCAACTTCAGTAGTTTGTAAGTTTCTAGGAATTTGTTCATTTCTTCCAGATTTCCCAGTCTGTTGGCATATAGTTTTTTGTAATATCCCCTTATAATTCTATTTCTGTGGTGTTATTTGGGATCTCTCCCTTTTCATTTGTGATTTTATCTATTTGGGTCCTTTCTCTTTCTCTCACTATTTTTTTTTTTTTTTGATAAGTCTGGCTGGGGGTTATCAATTTTATGAATTCTTTCAAAGAACCAGCTCTTAGTTTTGTTGATCTGTTCTACTGTTTTGTCGTTGTTGTTGTTTCTATGCTTATTTCTGCTCTAATATTTGTTATTTTCTCTCTTCTGTTGGCTTTAGGCTTTATTTTCTGTTCCTTTTCTACATCTTGAGATGTAAGTTTAGGTTGTATATTTGAGACTTTTCTTGCTTCTTGAGCCAGGCCTGTATTATAATATACTTCCCTCTTAGGACTACCTTTGTTGCATCTCAAAGATTTTGGACTATTGTGTTTTCATTTGTATTTGCTTCCCTGTACTTTTTATTTCGTCTTCAATTTCCTGGTTAACCTATTCATTCTTTTTAGTGAGATATCCTTAACCTCCATGAATTTGTGGTCTTTCCAAATTTTTTCTTGTGACTGACTTTAAGTAGCATAGTGTTGGGGTCTGAAAATATTCATGGTATGATCTCAATCTTTTTGTACTTGTTAGGGCTGATTTGTGACCCAGTATGTGATTTATTACAGAGAATGTTCCATGTGCACTCGAAAAGAATGTGTATTCTGCTGCTTTAGGATGAAATATTCTGAATATGTCTGTTAAATTCATCCTGTCCAGTGTGTCATTCAAAGCCATTGTTTCCATGTTGATTCTGCTTAGATGATCTGTGCATTGCTGTGAGTGGGTTGTTAAAGTCCCCTAGTATTAGTATATTATTATCATGAGTTTCCTTATGTTTGTTATTAAATGATTTATATATAAAATGATTTATATATATACATATATATATATATATATGTATATATATATAAGTTGGGGACATAAATACTTACAATTGCTAGATCTTCTTGATGGATAGACCCCTTAGTTATGATATAATGCCCTTCTGCATCTCTTGTTACAGTCTTTGCTTTAAAATCTGGGTTGTCTGATATGAGTATGCTTATTCTGGCTTTCTTTTGATGTCTATTTGCAAGATAGATGGTTCTCTATCCCCTCACCTTCTTACTTTTTTTTCTTTTTTTAAAGATTTCATTTGTTTATTTGAGAGAGAGAGAATATGAGTGGGGGGGCAGAGGGAGAGAATGGGGGTGGTGAAGGAGAAGCAGACTCCCTACTGAGCAGGGAGACTGATGCGGGGCTTGATCCCAAGACCTGGAGATCATGACCTGAGCCAAAGTCAGAGGCTTAACCAACTGAGCCACCCAGGTGCTCCTCCACCCCATCATTTTTAATCTGGAGGTGTCTTTAGATCTAAAATGAGTCTCTTATAGGCAGCATATAGATAGATCTTGTTATTTTTTTTTTAATCCATTTGGATACCCTATGTCTTTTGATTGGAGCATTTAGTCCATTTACATTCAGAGTGATTATTGAAAGATATGAATTCAGTGCATTGTATTACCTGTAAAGCTGGTGTCTCTGGTGATGTTCTCTGTTCCTTTCTAGTCTTTTTTGCTTTTGGTCTTTCTTTGCCAGTCAAAGAGACTCCTTCATAATTCTTGCAGGGCTGGCTTAGTGGTAACAAACTCCTTCAGTTTTTGTTTTTCTGGGAAACTCTTTATCTCTCCTTCTGCTCTGAACAACAGCCTTGTTAGATAGTATTCTTGGCTGCATATTTTTCCATACAGCATGTTGAATATATCCTACCACTCTCTTCTGGCCTGTCAAGTTTCTGTGGACAGATCTGCTGCAAACCTGATGTGTTTTCCCTTGTAGGTTAAGGCCTTTTTATTCTCTTGCTGCTTTCAGGATTCTTTCTTGTCTGTGGATTCTGTGAATTTGACTATGATATGCCTTGGCGATGGCTAGCTTTGTTGAATTTAATGGGAGTTCTCTGCACTTCCTAGATTTTTTTAATAATAATATTTTTTTATTATATTATGTTAATCACCATACAGTACATCCCTGGTTTTTGATGTAAAGTTCGATGATTCATTAGTTGCGTATAACACCCAGTGCACCATGCAATACGTGCCCTCCTTACTACCCATCACCAGCCTATCCCATTCCCCCACCCCCCTCCCCTCTGAAGCCTTCAGTTTGTTTCCTAGATTTTGATGTCTGTGTCCTTCCCCAAATTGGGGAAGTTTTCAGCTATAATTTGTTTGAATAAACCTTCTGCAATTTTTTCTCTCTCTTCATCTTCTGGGACTCCTATGATACAAATGTTATTCCATTTTAATGAGTCACTGAGTTCCCTAAGTCTACCTTCATGATCCATTACCTTTGTTTCCCTCTTCTTTTCAGCTTCATTATTTTCCATAATTTTATCTTCTATATCACTGATTTATTCTTCTGCTTCATCCAACCTTGTTATGAAATCCATTCAGATTTGCATCATTTGTGGCATTTTTAATTTCAACTTGACTATATGTTAGCTCTTTCTTTTCTATAGTAAGGGATTCTTTAGTCTCTTCTATGCTTTTATTTTTTCCCCAAGCCCAGCTAGTATCCTTATATTTGATGTTTTAAAGTCTAGTTCAGACATCTTACTCATATCTGTATTGATTAAATCCCTGGCCATCATTTCTTCCTGTTCTTTTTTTTGGGGGGTGAATTACTCTGTCTTGTCATTTTGGGGATCAAATAAATAAATAAAGCAAAGTAAAATTAAAATTAAAAAATTAAAGAAAAATAAATAAATAAAGGAAGCTAGATACTTGATGTGTTTTGTTTTGCTTGTTAAGAGAAGCTTGATAGAAAAAAAAAGAAAAAGAAGGATAAAAATTTAAAACATAAAATTAAAAAATAAAGTAAAATAATTGCTCTTTCTGTATGTAAAAACAAAACCAAAAACAACAACAAAAAAACCAACCAAACAAAAAAACCCAAAGGAAGCTAGATCCTGTTTCCCTTAGAGCTGAAGCTTTGTAGCACTCTTTGGTCAGTAGACGTGGTGTGTCAAAAGGTTTATGCTGGTCTTCTGGGAGAGGGGCTTACTTCTCAGGTGGACTTGCCCTAGGGGAGATGTGCCTGCAAGACATGGGGGGGGGGGCATGGCTTGGTGTAGCGGCTCCATTCCCCACTTGGTGGCACAGGTTAGCTCACTGAAGTGGCTCAGTGCTGGTGGGTAAGGGGTGAAAAATGGCTTGCCCTGATCTCTCATCTCCAGAATGGGAAGTTCATGCCCTCCACTCTTCATGAAGATTGCACAGACACACAAACAATCACTCCTGTGTCCCCAGCTTCCAGAGCCCCACCTTCACCCTGTCCTTATACGAGCTGTCCACCTGCCAGGTGGCACAGAACTCCTGTGTTTTATCTCAGGCATGGCTCGGTTTTGATAACCCACACTTCAGAGACCCCCATGGCATGGACTGGCGCTGATCTTCTGGGGGAGGGTCTCACTGTGCTGTGGCCATGTTGTCTTGTCCCAGAAAATAGTTGTGCAACTGTGCAGTGGTTCAGAGTTTATGGGAATTTCAACACACACCCAGCACCAGGGTTTGCTGCCCTCAGCAGAAGTCTTTGGTCCTATGCCAGTGAATGGGACAGCTCAAGGGCACCCACAGTCTTTTGTCCATGGAAAGGCCAACTCTCCTCTATCAAGTGCTCTCCAAACAGGGGAGCCGCTTCTCCCCGAGCAACCCAGAGAATCCTTAGACTGTTGCCCGCTCCTGAGGCTCCACCTGCTTCCCCACCAGGTCTCCACCAGGAATGACCCTGGCTATGGCACTGACCTCTGAAACTTCAGACTCTGTGCTCCACTGTTTATAGTAACAAACTATAGAAATGATCCCTGAAATTATAGTCTTTGGGCTCCACTGTTTACAAAAAAAGTGGTGGTATTGAAACCTTCTCCTTTTTCCCAGTCAATGATTTTGGGGAATGGTTTTCTTGTGTTTTTCCCCCCCACTCTTTCTGTCTCTCTTATTCTCTCTCCCTACTGTCTCCGTGATCAGGGCTCCCTCCCCTTCACAGCACCCCTGGCTCCTATCTCTCACAAATCAACTCTCTGCAGCTCCTACCTTCCATAGGTCTTTTTTATTTCTTTTTTTTTTTTTCTGTTTGTAGACATGCAGCTTTGTTCTCTAAGACTTATGATCGATTTCTTGGGTGTTTGGAATGATTTGATGTTTATCTAGCTATGTTCTAGGGAGGAGGCAAGCTTAGGGTCACCCTGCTCCTCCACCATCTTAACCCTAAATGTATTGTGTGCCAAGTCTTATGTCTCACCAGGGGATGTCCCTCTCAGTCCATGGATCACCCTGTATTCTTCTGTAGTACTGATTGGCTACATTTCCAGGAACCAGTAATAGATATAGAACCCTGAATTTCCAATTGACTTTCATATTCTTAAAGCATTGGAGAGGAGACAAAGTGGGACTATCTCCCTGGTGCCTTCTTAACCCATAGAGGCTAATGCCTTGTTAGAGAGGAGTGCCTGGACACTTACTGTCCAGTGGCAGTTCAGTATTTGGCTGGAATGGGAAATGAGAGAGAATCAGAGGTTCTGGTTCTCCTAAATGCTTTGGCCTCCACCATTTTATTCATACAGTCTTGGGGACTCCATGTCTACTGAGTGGATGGCACTTCATTCCCACAGATGGAGGTGAGAAAGAAACGTAGTTATTTGTTAAGGAAGACTAAATGTTTACACGTGGTTGGCATCTGAAGCCCTTAGAACCCCAACTTTTGCAGACTCGTCTTAACAAACTGTAAGTAAACAGCACACTACCTGTCAACACTATTCTAAAAAAGTGAATGCAGGATCAAGAAAGATGAGATAACAGGGGAGATGGGTAACAGGGTGATGGGTATTAAGGAGGGCATGTGCTGTGATGAGCACTGAGTGTTATACATAACTAATGAATCACTGAACACTACATCAAAAATTAAGGCTGTACTCTACAGTGGCTAACTGAACATAAAAAAAAAAAAAGATGAGGCAAGTAAGACTTTGTCCTATTCCATGGGTAGAACTTTCCTTTAGGAAGGATACTTCTTAGAAAGGAAGGAAGAGGATAGCACATGTTTTGGATGGCTGTATGACTAGATGTCCCAGTACTTCTCAAATTTACCATAAAAACAAACACTTTGAATGATAGTAACTGAACATATTAGATTAAATATTTGTGTAGGTCTAATAGCTTTGCCGCTGAAGTCAAATTAAAATCCATTCTGTATTTTACAAGGGGAAAGAGTTAAAAACATCAATTCTGATCTATTTCTGAAATGGTTAAAGCATTGCCCTGGACCATAAAACCAGAACCGTGACTTGGAAACAATCTTTCAGATATTATCTGAAAATCTTCAAAACAAAATGCAAGTGTGGCCATATTTTTTTTAGCTGATTTGCCGTACATGCATTTTAAGTGTCTTGTCTGATTGCGCTCAGATGTGGGTAAGCAGTGGGGAGGAAAAAATAATGTTTCTTTACTCTGTGGATAAAAAGACTTCAAATTACGTGCGTCTCACATACTTTGGTAATCTGCCCCACATTCTGCGCCATGATGTGGGCTAGATACTGCTAATTTGGTGTTTATTTCTTTGGGGGAAAACAAGCTTTGAAGAGAATGCTTTCACAGATAGGTGGCAATTTCTGAGAGAAATTGGTGATAACTCTCAATGAAGACCTCAAGAAGATTTAATCACAGTTATGGTGGCTACCCTTACAAGCAACTGATTTGGGGAATCCCAAATTATGCCTTCCCCGGCCGTTATTGACACATCAATCTTCACTGTCATTTTTTTTTTTCCTTTTTTCTGCTGAAAGTAACCAAATGAGGAGATACCATGTAGGCACCAAAGAGCGAAATGATGACTGTCAAATACTCATTTTAAAGTCTTTTTAAGGAAGTTTAGAGAGGGGGACCGTGTTCTGTGAATGTTGAAGTCTCAAATTTTATCTTCAAATGTATGTATAGCTTGTTCTTGATGCCATACACAGGTCCATACATGATAATTTATACATGCTATTTTAATAAAATTTTCCTCTCATTTTCTTTTTCATGTGTCCCTTTCACCCACAATCACCTCCTACCCCCTAAATACAGGTTGATAACTTAGTGTGTATCTTATATTTTTTTATCTGCTCATAGAATCATATCTAACATATACACATCAATGCATATACGCACCACACACACACACGAGTGCATTATATACATATATGCACACACACAGACACACACGCACACACACAGACATGTGTATTATGTGCACGTATAAGAAAACACATACATGTGGCTTTAGTTTTTGTCTTTTATTTTGCAAAAATAGGATCATTTAATACATACTCCACTGAATCTGGCTTTACTCACTCAACAATACCTTGTGGAAATTTCTTTAAATCAACTAGTTACCTTCTGAAGTCTTTCTCTCTGTCCTTTTTTTTTTCTAAATGACTGCACAATGTTTCATGATATGGATATATCACAGTTCACTCAATCATTCCCTGTAAGTGGGCTTTTCCCCCAGGTATTTCCATGGCAATAAATGAACAACACACCTATATGTTGTAGGTATGTGTGTAGTTGTACACTTGTATAGCTGTGTGTGTGTGTGTGTGTCGTAGACTTCAAATATTTTTAATTTTAGTGTTGTAAGATTGCTTTCTAGAAAAGTGTGTTTTAATTCACATTTTTACCTCATTAGTTCACATTAGAGTAAATACACGGTTCTAAATACTTGCTATTCAGTGTGTGACCCATGACAGGCCAGCAGATTTGGCATCATCACCTGGGATTTTGTTAGAAATGCAGCATCTTAGTCCTACCCAGGATTTACTGAATCAGAATCCACATCTTAAAAACAACCCCAGGTGATTCATACATACTTTACCATCTGAATCACAGTTTCAAATCATTTGCAATCCGTCTTAAATTGGAAGGGGGTATAATTACAAATGTCTTCTCTGGAAGGATAGTTAAGAAATTAGTAATAGTAGTTGACTCTTGGGTGTAGCCCTGTGGGACTGGTAGACAGGACTGGGATGGAAACTTGCTTTTCACCATATATTTGTGTGAAACTTTGAACTTTTCTATGTGCATGTATTATCTATTTGGACAAATTTAAAGAGCAACTTCTTGTCAACATAGCAATTACTTTCCACCCTCAGATCTCCAGGGAGATGGCAGCTCTGTGGCCTCACGGGCGCTCTGCACACGCTACTGCTGACTAGCAGTATCTGGCTAGCAGGCGCCGTCATACTAGTGTACTCTGGTTTAAGAAGCGGGGTGGGAAAGGAAAATTCTCCAAACCACACGGCTTGCTTTTTGAGGATATGAGAATGTAATGATGTCACTGGGGGTTTATCTACCACGGGAGCAGGCAGAGTGAGTCACTGTCATAAAGGACCTTCACAGCTTTCCTGCAAATCCCCCTCGTTTGAACTGTCATCATCATCCCAGGGTTAAGTTTGCGATAATATCCGATTTCCCAATACAGAACACTGCATTAAAAATTTACAGCTGATTCAACTTCTTGAGATACTAGAGTTCTCAGGTTTCGTGCAAATCAGAGAGCTGACAAGCAGGTGTAGAAAATAAACGTTTCAGCATCTACACTGGAACTGCTGACGTCAAGAGGGGAGAGTCTGAAGAAGGGTAGACGGCTCCACCTCCTGAGCTCGGATATGGAACATCCCCACCCCCTGATGCGTCCTGGAAATCTTCCTGGGACAAGAACCCCCCTCCAGCTCAGCGATCCATTGTCCATACAACTGACTCTTAGGAAAGATTTCACACGGGCGAAATTTAAAATATATGGAAGTTCTACACAGGCTCTGAAGGCTAAAGTCCACAAATCTTTTAAATCTGGTTTCTCCAGGTGTTGCTACCTTATGGGTCTAAATGACTTTGCGTTAAGAACAATAATTTAACTTCTCCGGCCCCTGAACCTACCCACTGTCCCAGGAACGGCCTCCTGAAAAGTGTTGCCCAAGTATTTGGGGGAGTCTTTGGGAAGATTGAGATGGTTCTCATATGTGCTCACGAACAATTGAGGCTGCCCAGCAAAGAATCTGCCATTTCTTATCTTTCACCGGCTTTGCCTCTTTCCTCTGGGCATCACCACTCCTGCCAGGAATTTTTTTTTTCCTCTGCAGAGTATCTTTCATCTAAGGGGCATCTGTCTCCAGCTGCATTTGGGACACTGAAGTCTAGGTTGTGTGTGGAGAGTGGGGGAGGGGATTGATGCCTCATGGTGTTCTGGGTGGGGGGGATGGGGGGGAAGAACATTGTTTTCTTTTAGTGTCATTCTCTTTTAGAGGTTCCGTGTCCCAGGGTTTTAGTGAAACAGCTCTTTTAGCTTTTGCTGTGTCTAGTGTGGGAATGGAGACCTGTCATATCCTCTGCAGGAAAGAACAGCACACACTGCCTCACTGGAAAGTTGAAGGAGAGGAGATTGTTCTCCACTCACAGGTCCCATGATGCTTCAGAACTCCTGCCCATGTGCAGCTCAGCTGGGAGGTGGTTCGGTGCTGGTGGGTAGGTGTGGGGACAGAGATGGGGAACCAGAGGATGGGAGGGAAACAAGGAGAGTGCCTTCACCCAGAGCACCTTTAGAATCAGTAACAAGGTTCTCAAAAGATATATCTATTTTCCTATTATTTCCCCAAAGTGTAAGGGAGATGTGATGGTAGCAATAAAAGGGGACAGGGTGGGCATGGGGAATACATCTTCATACCATGTTCTTCTGTCTCTGGGAATTTCTGTGAGAAGGGAGAACCTTATAAAGTGAGTCCACAGCCAATCTGGAAATAGATCCACCAGCTGTGGTTTCCAGAACAATAGTTTGATCGCAGCTGATAATGTGAGCTGCTAGTAATCACCACCTCAGTGGCCTTGCCTTGTTCTTAGTCATAGGGGGAGGGATGATTACAGGAAGTTGTGCTGACTTTTCCATTTCAATTTAGCCTTGCAGGTAAAATCGAGAGTTAGGTAGAAGTTGCATTGCTAGACAACCACCTAATGCAAATGAACGTGTGGCAAATGCGCTAACGGGCTGTGCGATGTGCTGTGTGCTTGTTCTTAGACGTGCCCTAGGCTACCACATCCAGGCTTCTTCAAGGTTTAGCCTCATCCCATGCATGTGTGTAATATCTCTCTTCTACCCATCCATGTCTAGCGTGGGTGGGAGATGCAGGTAATACGACAACAGGTTGTAGAGGGGGTTGTACCCTGGTCTTGGTTGAGCTGTGCACCCTTGGCCTCCTGGCTGGGGCCCCAAATGCTTGGAAGCCCAGGAGTTGCACGACAGCTGGAGAACCTTGGCCACAGATTGCCTTCCTTCTTCAGATTTTTTTCATCCACATGGTTTTAGTGTCAAGATATGCTGAATGAAGCCACACCAAGTCTGCTGTAGATGATTGGGCAGTTTGTGCACTGCAAAAATGTAACCAGTTGAGAGAAGAATGGGGGCTGAACTCTATTCCCCAATCTGCTGTGTCCTGCCATATACTGTATGAGTCTGAAGGATGGGATGTCTCTCAGCAGGTGCCTTGTGGGGAGTCACACAATGGTGTTGCATGCGCTAGTTGTGGCTCTGTACACATGCTTTAAACTGTGAGGCATCAGGTTTGGTGGCCTCTACTCTTGCTGCCACAACCACGCTGTGACTTGCTTGGAATGATCCACTTTGGAAAACCTGAGGATGGAAAGTGGATAGGCAATGGGCCACATATGAGGCCCACAAATATAATCATTTGGTTTATACAGAGCTGGCTCACACGATGTTTTAAAATACCTGAATGAGCTGTCAATATTTCCAATTGAAGAGATTTTGCATAGAGATCAGAATTTCAGGCTTCCCACAGTACTGCTAGGTAGCACTTGGTAGCGGCCACTTAGTATGTGACAGTCCTCGCCATGCATGCCCTGTGGCCTCTCTGCCACTGACAATGAAGGTTAATTGTGTTTGTCACAGTACACGTGCTCTGTTTTCTTATAGTAGAATTAAAAGTGAAATCTACCCTCTGCTCTTTTGAAAGTATGAAAATTAAAGATAGACCGAGAAGCTATGTTTTTAAGAAATCTGACCTGCTACCACATTTTTCAAATGTCTGTCAAGTCCATCTAGCATTGTTGTTTGCAGCCTCTGTTCTCATGTCAAATTGTCTCAGAATCATGCAGTCAAGGAAACTGTAGGAGTTCAGTGACAGCACATGCTCCTTCATTTGTCCATTAAATTAAGCTATAACTGATAGAAGAACCTTGATTTATCATGATGCCTCTGTAGGAGAGGGCTTGGCAGGGAAAGAGTATTCTGGAGGCTCATCTGTCTCAGTGTCCTCTGTCTAAAGTATTTGTCAAGAGAAAGGGATTAGACCCTTCCCACTGAGCAGGGGGGCTAGATAGTGAGTGGACCACATGCGTTAGGTCAGGGTCAAATAGAGAGATGTTGCGATCAGATTTATGAAGATCTGAATAAGGGGAAGAAAGGACAGTGAAATTAGCAACACAGGCAAGGCAAGCCGGGAGGCCACAAAAAGTCAGGTATGTAGGTCACTGGAGTCATCTTTCATAAGCCAAGACCCCTGATGGCAAAATTCTGTCGGTAGGGAGGCAATGCTCAATGAGCCAAGGGTTCAAGAGACCAATTCTTAGCTAAGGGGATCCCCTGGGGATATAAACACATGGCTCAACCTTCTGATGCCTCTACCCGACCCACAGTTGTAGGGTTAAGGGTAAAGACTCTTGAGGCAGATCCATTCCCTCCCTGGTAGGAATCCTGGCTCCTTAACAGCCACGTGGGTTAGGTGAGCTCCTCAACCCCTCACACCACAGCAATGAGAATAGCAATATACCTACATTATGAGGTGTCTCTAGACGAGAATTAAATGAGTTAATTCTTAGAAAGTGCTTCGAATAGTGGCTGGCACGTGTCAAATACCCAAGAAGTATTTATTACTGCCTGCTTTGCTACTTTAGGAAAATAGAGTGTTTAGGAACATGGTTATCAGCTTGGAGGAAATCACCCTCTGCAAGAACTAGCAGCAGCATACTTTTACAAGTTGCACCTTAGCGTTATATAAGAACTTTCCAAACAATCCTACTGGCAGGATAGGTAAACTTTGTGAAGGGCAGCTAAATTCAGGAAAGAAAATTGTAACGGTCTACGGTCTCCTATAGCATGGGAAAGCTAAGTGGTATCTTCCAATGCACTCTTCCTGTAGACACTCCTACAAGGAGCCTAGTGGCAAAGGCTCTCCTTGATTTATAGGGACTATGCCATGAGATGGGTTCAAACAGTGAAACTAGTGGAAGAGGAGTAAGCCTTCAGCCTTCGAGCGCGTAGAGAGGTCTGCCGCGTGCGAGAAGGATGTTGTGGTTTCAGCCTGGTTTGTGGGAGCACAGCAAGGTGAGGCTGTTTCAGACGGTGCTCAGTGTCGCTGTCTCCTTGTGGTTAGCATGAAGTGAGCAAAGACACACAGCATTTGCTTGGAGCTCAAGTGCTCAAGGTGTGGCTTTGAGCCCAGGGTGGCCCTTTTGGGGCTTTAAACTGCAGCCATGAGACTCTAGTGGCATGTCTTTCCAGATTTGTTTTGACACAGACTTAAAAACAAAATTTCACCCCTTCCTTATGTTAAGAATCTGAGTGAACGTGCTCATCGATCTGTTTATCCCTAGATCAACAGAATCTTTGGTGACGCCTCTAGTGACAGAGGATGCCCTCCTAAGCCTGTGTCAGAGAACGCGAGAACTCTTGCAGGCTGAAGGAGCTACTCCAACAGGCAACATAAATTCATTATTAAGTCAAATCTGCCAGTAAAATAGGAGAGGAGACAGACTAAGTTGCAAAAGGTGTTGGGGCACAGTTAGGGCCCTTTGTTTAGATAAGATAAGGTAGGGTGTTGGGGAGGGGCTTAGACGGAATCCAGATGATGGGGTCTGCTGGGCTGACCTGTTCAGGGTTAGACTAGGCTCCAGATCCTCAAGGGAGCTGATTACAATAGAATTCTTGGTTCCCCTTAGCTTTCACGCATGAGTCAGCCTCCAGGAGATGTACCCTGATGTCACTCAGCCTGTCTTCTCCAGAGCTGCAGGGATATTTGGGGAGGACGAAAGGGACCCTCTTACCACCTCCATACACACCCTCTCTCTCACACACACAAATAATCCTCAAAAGATGAAATCAATTCTCTCAACAGATCTAGTGTAGGGGGTGAAAAAGATTACAGGAACATCTTTACTCTAAAAGATGTTCTCACCTTTTAGAATTTCTGGTAAGAGGAGACATCCCTCTTCATTCATTACTTCGTTCTGTATTTATTATCTAGTAAGTATCAGAGGCTATGTTGAGTGAAGCTGTATGAGGCTGAGTATGAGAAAAAGATGATGAGTATAGAAGAAGTCGGATTCTAAATAATATCCTAAGAGATGTGGATTTATTTGACAGCAAGGGGTCAGAGGGAACTTTTTAAAGCAAAAGTGTGACATTCTTAAGAAGTGTTTCAGGAAGATTATTTTGGGAGTAGCGCAGAGGCTGGATTGGAGTAGAAAAGGGGAAGATGTAGAAGATAAAGTAAGGGGTCAAATGAGAGCTATTCTAGAGCCTAGAAGAAAGATTTTGAGGGCTCTTGAAATAGGCTGGGGACTGTGGGAACTGAAAGGGGAGGACAGATGTGAGAGAGATTTATATGGAATAATAAGACTGGTGTGAGGCGGAAGAGACAACCAGGAGGCAAGGTTCTGAGTGTCAAAGACCAGGAGAACAGCAGGTGTTGCCATTAGTGGAGAATCAGAAGTAAGAAGGAGCTCTTCTCAAAGAACCTCAAAGATGGATGGGGCATGCGGCCAAATGCCCCATCCAATGTCTGTATCCCATCCACTCCCATTGTAATTCTCCCTTAGGGAGCCTTCGGCTGGCTCAGACAGGGTAACACCTAAGAGACAGCAGTATGGTATTGGGCTCTATGGGTAGGGCTTCTAGTGCAAGGAATAGGGGACGTTCAAACAGTGGGATAAGTCTAATCCAAGTGCTCTGAAGAAAGGTGTGATCCATACATAATGAAGACCAAGCTGAAAAGGCCCTTTGAGGAGATGGAAGTTGAGGTGGCAGAGCCGAGAAGTTGATTCAGTAGAGACAGAATTGCAGTTGGAGCAGGACAAGGGGTGAAGTTCGGCACTCCTGTCATGGCGACCAACTGTTCTGCCACGTGGTCCTCTGCCTCTGTCAGAATGCTTCTAGCAACAGGGAGCTAGCGGCTGCTGAAATCTGTCATGCTGCAACATTCACCACTAGGGTTGGTTTATCCCTGGGGACCGCAGAGAGTACTCCTCTGTCCCTTAAGTTGGAAGCTTCTCTACTCAAGCCTAAGGCTAAGGGATTCAAATTTCCTCACTTCTGAATAAAAAATCAGTTCCTCTGCCTATATAAACTCTGCATATATTAGAGTGTGTGACCATGAACTGCACACAGAATTGCAGCTGAGGTCTGACCACCACAGATCAGAGGAAAATCCACATGTCCCTTACAACCGCTAATGCTCTGAGGGCACTGGATTCGTTAGGGGCCACATCACACAGCAAATTAGTCAAATTGCTTTGAACAAAACCCTTTGTTTTTATTTTTAAACACAGCTAAGCCATACTTGCTCCATCCTGTGCTTGCGCGATTGGTTACTTGTGCACAAGCTGAGCAAACCGGGTAAGAGGGTGGCTTTTGGTGTTACTCTCGAGTTCCCAGTCTGTCCATTACTTACCAGCTGTGTGACTTGGGGCAAGTTAACCATCTCTCGGTCATTCTATGTAAATGGAAATCCTAAGAGTATCTACCTCACAGAGTGGTGAGAATTGACGGAGACAATGCTTGTAAAGCTCTCGGTGGAGTGCCGGCCTCATAGTAAACCCTCAAAACTAGCAGCTATTATTATCTATAGTCACTTCTTATTAGCCCCTTAACCTCGTTATTGGGTCCTCTTTCTGTTATTAAACATAATTTAATTCAAATCTCTCTCAACACTGTGTCACCCATAAGTATAACTCGCCTGGATCCTGTATCCCTTTTTGAACGTCTTCGTGGGTGTTTTGTATCACAGCGATCAGTAAGATAGACAGAGATAGTAGTTCCTGTGGGTAACAGCCCATTGAGGAAGAGGGATAACGAGTAATTTGTGTGGTGAATCTTTTGTGTCCCTCACTGGGTCTGAACTTAACTTGCCCTTGCACTCGTTCCGTATTTGTTGACTTTGCTCCCATGGATATTATGAACAATCCTGTAAAGCCCACGACGATACCCAGAAGAGAGCCACCAGGATAAGAGACTTCCATCTCACAAAGGCAGTAGCTGGAGGACATAGTAATATTTAGTGCAAAAGCAGCATCAGAATGATTTGAAGATGGTTAGGCATTTCCTAGAATTATAAGACTTGACAGGCCTTCAGGTTGATGAGTTCTAGCAGATTATTCCTTTGGGAGAATCCCATGCAGCCTCCAGTTTCAGTGTGAAGTTCCACACCTTGCCGGCCCCAGGACCCGTGTGGGAGAGCTCCTTTTACAGCTCTGGGTAATGTCCAGTCACAACATCTGCTTAATCTTGATGGTGATTAGGAGATTGTGACATGGTAGTAAATGCCCACCAGGGAGCCTTTTCATGTGGTGGTTGCCCTCCTACTGCTTGGATGAGTCAATGGGCCTCAGGAGGGAGATTCTGCAATGTCCTTATTTAACAATGTTGTGCAAGACTATTATGAGAGCAAGGGATACTGTTAGCTCTGCTTTTAATTTTTTTCTATTGCAAAGTAATGTTGCCTCGTCTTGCCCAGTCCTTGATGAAATGTGGATTAGTTTGCCTGTGTCCTCATCATGATATTTTATTTATTTGACTTCGATTTTCAGATATTCCCCTCCTCCTTTCTCTAGAATAACTAGAATTATCTGGTAATAACTAGAATTACATGCAAACCAGCTAAGTTGAATTTTGAAATCTCTGGCAGAGTTTCTTCTCTGTGCTTCTGGGTCACCATCCTCCATCATTTTGAAGACAGGGTTCTGGTAATGGAGCCCACAAGATGCAAATTAAAGAAATATGTCACTCTCCAGAAAGAGAATATAATTCTTACCAACAATAGAAATTGTCTTTGGATTGCTTGCTGTTTTAGTGATCAATCTAAACGTGGTATTTCCACACATTTTGCACAAATGTATCAATAGAACTTAAAGCTGGCTATGATTTTAGTCTTAGGTTCTGGAGCATAGTAATAAAGAAAATGCAAGAGAATCTCTGACTTCGTGGAACTTACAACCTAGTGGAGTGACAGACAAACAAAAGAGTAAACATGCTGTTTGTCAGATGTTGATAAGAACAATGGAAAAAAATTATGTTGTGTTGGGCTGTGGGTTATTTCTATTTTGTTATGTGTTGAGGGAAGGCCTTCCTGATAAAGTGTCACACAAACAGGTACCTAAAGGAAGTGAGGGGACAAGTCATGCCAGTATTTGGGAGAAAATCATTCCAGGCAGAGAAAAAAGCACGTGCAAAGGACCTGAGACAGAAGTGTGCAGGTATGTTTTAGGTACAACAAGGTGGATTTGTCACGTAAGTAGAGTGGGCAAGAGGCAAAATAGCAGGAGATGAGCTCAGAGAGGTAGCAAGGGGTAAGCTCAAGGTGAGAACTTGAGCTGGATGCTGCATGAGATGGGATGCCGATAGAGGGTTGGAGCAGAGGGGTGACATGACCCCATTGTATTATGAAAGTTTCCCCCTGTTGGCTTGGACAGGTTGAGTCTGCGATGACTATGAACTATCAATATGGTAATCAAATGGATAGTATGAGCGAAGTTTGGATTCCAGGGGTGATGGGAATAGAAATTTCAGTGTTAGCCTCTATAATACCAACAAAGTAATGGAAACGATGAGTCATCCAGGGATTGACTGTAGATGGAGGAGGCTGAGTGCTGAGGCCCTCCAACATTTGGAGGTTGAGTAAAAGAGAGGAGGATCCAGCAGCCAGAGAGCCTCAGAAGGAGCAGCCAGGGAGGGGATGGGGACCAAGCAGGGGTTTCACAGAAGGCCCACCACTGAGAATACGTTATCACTCACTTAAAAAGAAAACATTTTCTTGAGATAAGTATCACTGAATTTGAGCCATTAATTTATACAAGTAAAAAGATATAATTCTACAAATACATCCATCTATATGGGAAACATCGCCTTCTATTAGGAAAGGATCAGGAATAGAAGATAGGAGGTGGCTGTACCAGCAGCTGATGATGCAGCCTTCTTTCGGCGGGTGGGATGGAGCTTGCAATTCTATTGCAGGTGGAGCGAGAATGACAAAATGTACATATCAGTACTTCCCTGATGTGGAGCTCCGGGCAATTTTCACTATGTTCGCCCACTGTTTGCCTGCTTCTCATACGGACTTCTCATGACTTATGTGTGTGTTTATTTTTGAACATATTGTCTGATGCCGTCTATTTTCAGAATCACTTCAGAATGCATTCCTTCTTACTTTGGATCTTTGCTCTGTAATTAAGGTTTATTATAGAATATTCTCTGAGTTAAGGAAGGCCCCCTTTTCATTGCTCCTCATAACCTGGTAGGTCATTTCTATACTTACAATGACAACATATATGACCAACACCTTGTTTACATTGATGTTTGGAAGATTCGTTGTCAAATTATAAAAATCACACTCTTGTCTTCATTTCTTTTCCTCTGTAAGCCTTGAAGGAGATCTCTCTCCATCACTTCCTCATACGTGCTCACTCCTTTGGAGAATTATTTTAATATCCTAAGGGAAGAGATACAAAGAGACGTAACAAATATTAATAAGAGATTTAGGATTAATGATCATCTAATATATGGGAGTGATGAAACAGTAAATTGTTTTTATTTTTTTCTTTAAGAAAATGGTGCCCTATTTAGTTGCAATGTCACCCTGCAACTTACTGGCTGTACCCTTGGAACGATATCAAAGATCTTGGAGCCTTTGTTCTCTAATCTAATAATGAAAAGAATTGTCTTATTAGATTAAATAACATTTGTAAGAAGCAATTACACAGGGTTTGGCACATAATGAACAAGCCAAAGTGTTACTTCCCTATTAATGAATGAACAACTGTACTCATTTTATATAAAAGAAAAATTCTAATTCCAAATCAATCGTGTCCACAGATTTGTAGAGTTTTAGACCAGCAGATCATTTGGAGGGGAGATTGTCTCATTTCTCCACGTTTTTTTAAATATTAGGACTAGAAGATCTGGTTTTCCTCCATTTAAAATACCAGCATCTTACGTTTTACATCACAGACATTGAAAAGATAAATTTAAAACATCATCAAAATGTAGAAGGGGTACAAACACACGTGGAAAATGTAGAATTATATATATATATATACAGTTTCTTTTTACCCCCCTACAAATTTAGGGAAATGTTTTAAGAACGTAAGTTTCTTTTCTTCAGAGCTGAGTTCCAAAGGTTTCGATTTGACTGAGGTCCTTTTACGCAAGAAGACATGAGTTAGTTCACTATCTGAGCTGACCCCTGCTGAGTGACACACACTGCTTATTATCAGTCACTACCAGGAATCACAGTGAATCATTTTCTTGTGAGATCTTGTTCTCTGAAAATACAGATTTCCTGCAGCCAGAGGTCAAACCTGAGTGAACTAAGTGAAAAAGAACAGCTGCTCACCATTGACCTTTCTGGTCCTACCCACCATAGTGTTCATAACAGGTCTCCTTTGAATAGTGTACTTATGATAACTAATGCTGACTACTGAATGCTCACTTGTGGGTGAAGGAGTGAGCTGACCTGGAATCACCTGACACGGCAGCACGGACAGAATCATAAGCTCCAGATGTGTAAGTCAGCCCTGGGTAAGTTTGCTATTGAAGTCAGAGGCCATAATTTTCAGTAGCAGTTAATGGAGAGAAACCGAGAGAGTCTGGAAATGTTTGACATGGGTGCTCTGAAAACACAAACCACGGAACCGGGCACCATATTTTGTTACAGAGATAAAGGAGAAGGTTGGAGACTATTTTAGTCAGATACCCTGAAGGTACAGTGGGTTGAAAGTTCCTTCAAGTCACCCTTAATAATTCGTATTTTGTCCTCTTGTAATTAATTGTGTCCCAAATCCTGTGGGATTTGGATTTTCACACTAAAAGATTCATTATTGTGTTCTATTGAATGGAAACCTTAATTTCAAGGATATATGCTTGATTTACAGGTTTGCTAAAAATAATTTACATGTAGTCAGCATGTGTTCATTTTAAGAGACTACACTTATTAGGTTGGTAGAGAAAATCATGTGTTCACTTACATTTGGAAATATATTGGTCATGGGAAATTAATTGACTTTGCTCACTAACAACCCAGTTACAGTATCTTCATTGATCTTACCACATTTATTTAACCAAAGCATTTTCTTAATAATTTGGGAACATTACTTGAAATGACCTCTTTGTATAAGATCTATGAAAGTAGAAGTTAAATAAATGACATTAATTGAATGACTATAAAATCTAACACAAAATCTGGATTTTCCCCAGAGGTAGTGTGGTCACGTGGAGATTTCTGGGACACCAGTTTGGACTCTGTCATCATGGCATGCAACGATGAAAGTCTTTTTCTTTTTTTTCAAAGAGCAGACACTGAATTCAGGAGATGAAATGCCCCAGCTTATTTATTTCTCCACATATAATTTCACATGGCTCAGTAATATTTCCTGGGCAATGCAACTACCAGCAAACCAGTAATAGTAACAAGAGTAATAATAATCATAATGTCTAACATTTATTACTGGGTGCTTTCTAGCTGCCAAGCACTGATCCTTTAAGCACTTTATACGTACCAAATCATCTACTCCACACAAGAGCCCTATGAGAGTTTGTAACCCTATTCTACAGATGGGGAAACCAAGGCACCACGAGGTCACTGGCCCCAGGTCACAGAGTTTGTAGGTGTGAACCCAATCGGTGTGGCTCCTGGGCCCACTCTCTCAACCACAAAGTCGGGCCACCTCCCAATAGGAGCAAAAATAAAACATACGAAAATAATTACGAATACTCAGTTTTCTCAAACATAGATTTTAAAATATTGCTGCTTCCAAACACAAACCTTGTAAACATAGAGCTATCAGGCAACAACCTTCACTCCCCACTGTTTATAACAGCAAACAACATTTTAACCTGAAAAACCACATTCTAGCTTTTGCTCTACTTATCTTGAAAGATCTTCAAATAACATCACTGTGGTTAAAGTTCATTTTAAAATGCGATGTATTTACTCGCACATGGATATCTGGAGCAGAAATGGTGACAGGATGGCTTTGACAGAAACTGAGTCTTCAGAGATTTTTTTTTCCTTTCCTTTATTTTTATCTTTCTTTTCTTTTTTGTCTTTCTTTCTTTCTTTCTTTCTTTCTTTCTTTCTTTCTTTCTTTCTTTCTTTCTTTCTTTCTTCTTTCTTTTCTTTGCTTAGTGAAAATGAGAATAGAACTTCTTACTGGAAAGGGGAGCTCTTTCATTTTAGAATATCAGGCCTTAGGCTTTTTAGGTTATTGTCTCAGTTCTCTGATTCGCAGTTGTAGGAACGAGTCCCATTTATACAGTCCTCCGACCCCTTATGGATTCGAGATGGAGGGCCAGGGAGGAGAGGTGGCGGCCAGGAGGGAGGGAGCTGAAGCAGCCGACTCTGCAGAAGCACTCTGGCAATGAAGGAATAAATGGACAGACCGGATGGGTGACAGACAGGCTAATGGTCTTTCTGCTGTTGGAGCGTCAGATGGTGCTGGTCCCCGGAGGCTGGCTGACTGGAGGAGGTCAGACCCCCCACGCTGGCTGGCTCCAGCTGGAGGGACGCCGCACACCGAGGAGATCTGGGGAGTGTGCAGAGCTGGTGTCCGTAGTCAGTATGTCCAAGTGCTCCTGGGGAGAGCAGGCGGCAGCCCAGAATCCTGCCATGCTGGCTGCAGTCCTGTGCGGAGGGACCTACCGTCCAAAATGTCAGTAGCGGGGTGTACTGCGAGTTGATCAAATTCCTTCCAAAATGAGGGCAATACATAAGTGAAAAAGAGCCCCATGGACTCCAGCTTTCCCTAGGAGTCAGAATACCTTCTCAAGGTATTCTTTTCAAGGGGCTGCCTCTGGAAGGCAGTCATCCATTGGCTGTTTTCTTTTCTCAGGAAAGCGCTGAAGAGAATCTTCTCTGCAAAGTTAATCATATTTAGTCTGGCCAGAGTAAAGACGTTCTCAAATTGCCTGGCTTTGTAAGGAGTTTTCCTCCCACTAGGGGAGGAAATAATTGTGGCATCGTTTTATGTTCCTACTGGTTCTTGGTAGTTAATGTAAGATAAATTCTAACATATGGCTCTGGAACATTCCTTATACAGGGTGACGCCGGCCCAAAGGAAAGCAAAAGGGGGGTAGATCCCCGCAACCGGCAACTCTCCCCCCGCAACCGGCAACTCTCCCCCCTCCTCCCTCACCCTCCTTTCTCCACCCCTTTGTCTAGTTCTGGTGTCCACTGTCCCCACGAATTCTAGGGTCACACTGACCTGTGCCCTCCTCCTCCTAAGTGGGGAAGAAGGCTGGTCTTTATTAATGAAAATATGTGATATAAGAAACTGGAAAGGGACATGAAACGCTCCAGTTTTGATACAAACATTTTTGATACTAATGATGTTTCCAGCGATTTTAGCCTATTTATATAAAGAGACACAACTTTTTTTTAAAGAGCCCTATTAAAGGTAGAGACCTAATGATATGATATGGTGAAGAGACAAACACTTCGGGATGAAGACGTTGATGTCACATCATGGCCCTGCTCAGAAGCCCTACCGGCTCCCCTTCCTCCCACGCAGTCCTGCATTCACGCTTTTGCACAGGCCTCTCCTTTTCCCTGTGATGCTGTCCTCAGTCCACCCCAACAGCAAATCCATGTCCACGTCCTCTCCTGTCCCTCCACTTTCAACAATCTTGGCCATCTTTGAAGATTCAGCTTCTGGAGAAAAAATGTCCTATGTTTTGAATCCCTATAATGTTGTGCTTGGGTGGCATACCATATATCATTCTCTGGTTATTTTCTTACATGTAAAAATTCTCTTGCAAACGGAAGGGGAATTTGAGAACAGAAATTGAGCTTTGTACTCATTTTGTCTCTCATGGAAACTGACATTACCAGCCTCAGTAATAAGTGCTCAGTAGTGAAGAGTAATCGTAACAGCCATCATTTCTGCAGTATTTGCCAAGTGTCAGGAACCATGCCACGTGCTTCCTATGCACGATCTCATTTAATCCTCACCACAGTCCTTTGAATAGTAACGGCTGTTACTCCCATTTAACAGATGAGAAAGCTGGGATGAACAGAAAGTGAAAGTCAGGGATCTAGTTAGTACAGCTGAGATTCAGTCCCGTGACTTTCTGATTCCTGAGCCTGTGTTCCAAAATGCTCTAATCTCACTTCACTACTGGATGAGAGTCCGCTAGCTTGTTAGAATGAATTTCAGTGATTACCAACACAGGTAATACAATTTCTATGTAAAAAGATCAGCAATCTAGAACAAACCAATTCAGGGCTGTAGATATTCAAGTTGGAATAGTCTCATTTCTGGGCATAGAAGGTTATCACTGAGAAGTCAGGAGTAATACATCTTAGATGACCTTCATTTTATCAAAGTGAAAGTGGTTTTATCTTAAACTCAGCAAATCCCGTGTAGTCCAATAAACACCTAGCAGGAGCCAAATAAGGAGGTCTCATAGGGCTGAACTGGTGTGTAAGGGGCTGCACACTTACCCCACTGTGAAGGGGGGCAAGCGCACAACCTGCCTGCCTCAGCCCTTGCTGTTGGAGACCAGGCACCACCACTGCGGTGACCGTTCAGAACGTGGGGTACAGAACGGCTGCTTACTGTGAGCTCTGGAGTGCAGCTCTTCTTTTCTTCCTTCCCTCCTTCTGAGTTGGTCCAGTCTCGCTGGGTTTTGTCCTCAGTTTCTCCATCTTACATAGTATTTCCCTGATGGAACTGGCACCCGGTCTTTTGCGTGCACTCTCGCCATATGCACAACACATAGATTGTGGGCTGTGATTAGAGTGCAATGACTATGCTGGCACTTGGTTGGGTGTCATGGTCTCCTTAGTTCTCTTTGGCAAAGGGGGATTCTATTCTCCATACCCTTCAGTCATAGGCCAGTCATTAGATGCCTGGAATGATCCGGAACACTAATACTGCCACTCACCCAGCTTTAATCTCATCTCCTCCAGCTTTCTGTCTTAGGTCCAAAGTAGCCCCATGCCTGATGAGGCAGTTCCATAATGCTGACGGTATCGTCCACAGTACTGCCAGCTCCTCTCCTGTCGCTGACCTTGCTGCCCTCCGGGTATCACGGGCTGGCCTGTCTGAGCTGATGCTGTTACCAGCTTAACTTCTCCTGACCCTGGTTTGGCCGACTCCAGCTTCCCCCCCATCTCTGTAATCCACATTGGAGATGTCCCACCATGTCCCGATCCTGAGCTCAACTGAATTAGGACACTTTTGGGGAATACTCACAGGGATTTTATAGTCTGAATAATTTGAAATCAGATCTTGAATAAAAGGATGCTTTAAAAGAACAGCAACTTCAACTGGCTCCAGATTCTTGGCACCAAGGTCTCGAAATACTTTTATGAAGTTCTTTCAAGAAGAAAAAAAAAACGAAGTTAATTAACTTTATAGTCCCGCAGATGTTAAAAACTGATTTTACTTAATAAAGGAATTTGCCATAATTTCTATACCATGATACATTTGAGAGTACTTCCATGAAACTATGCTAAAACTTGAGGGTAACTTTTCTTATGTACAGGTCACCCCTTTAATGAAAGACTCTGACCAACCTCTGTGTAAGCATTCTCCATCTGCAGGTGGCTGGCAAATCTGTTAGCATCCTGTACTTCCTTTCCTCCTTGGAATACTTTGAGTAGTCTTTCCATGGAAATCTTTTCAGTGTTGGCGTTCTCCGGGATTTCTTCCTTTCCCTCCCCGTCTTCTCTTAGTTCCCTTTCCTCACTCACAAAGTTTCCCTCGAGTTCGGGATATTCCTCAACCGGACTCGCGTCAGTCAAGGTGGAGGTCTGTGTGATGAAATGAGGAGACTATGAAGTCGGACTGAAGTCTTTCCAGGAATGGAGACGTTGAGAACACAGCAATGTTGCCACATACTTTTCATGCAGTGAAAGGATGGTGCCTCCCACCACCTAGCCAAACAAAGTATCGAAGAGAATGGGCTAGCTGCACTGGATATCACATCAAGATTCTAGACTAACTCTGCCTGTGGATTACAGATGCCTTGTGTGGGGTGTGTCTTACTTACGTCCATACATGCTTCGGCTTACCGCATGCCAGGCGCCTCGGATTCCTCCATAAATGGATACTGGAGTGAATTAGTGTAACTGGTGTCAGACTTCTGTACGTGAAGGTAAATTTTTAAAGGATTTGCTTTGGAAATTGACTATAGTTGAGAGGTTATGGCAAGTTAGTTACTTAAGCTTGATAGATTCTAAGAGCTTTAGAAATGTTTGTTTTAATACTGGAGGTTAAACCCAACTAAACATTGGAAGGCAAGATAGAAAACAAATTGAATGTGGAAAGTCAGGTGGGATTGTCATGGCTGCTTCTTGAAATGTGTCCAAAAGCCATGAAGTCAGGCACTGACCCTGTGAGTATGGGAAAGAGTACGTTGTTTCTGATGTAATTTCGTATTTATCAAACGCCTGAAAAATAGTCCTGCCTGTTGACCCTGTAATTACAAATCTAGTGTGCACAAAGACTTTTGTATATGGATGTTTGTTCAGTGTTACAGCAAACACAAAAAAGCTGCAATTCCAAAAATGGGAAGTGGTGACATAAATTACTGTGTATTTCTGTGATGGAATACTATACTGCCATGAAAAGTGTGGTTTAGAAGACTACCTAGTGAACTGAGAAAACACTCATAGAATAAGTGCAAAAAGAAGACAAAAGAAAATAATAAATACACAAGAATCCCATTTTCTTATATATCTATGCTTGTTAGTGAATGAAAGAAAGACACAGTAAAGAGTTAGCGATGGTTACCTTCGGGTGGTAGTGGAACAGGTGATTTCTTTTTCACTTAATTTTGTACTTTCCAAAAACTCTACATATTTGTATTTGTTGTATTTACTGTAATAAATGTGTCTATGTGTGTGTGTGTTGTCTCATGATGAGATAATTGATATTTGATGATTTGCCATAGAAAAATGGGTGTTTTTAGAATGTCGTTGGGTCAGATGTCAGAAAACACCCAAATATTGGTTCTCCTTTATCCCAAGAAGGGAAAAATGCTAAATTTAGGCTTTAAATAAAAGTAGGGATCCAATGTCTATAAATATTCGCTTCAGTAGAAGTATTAAGTGCAAGTGAATTAATCATGCAAATTCTTTCCAAACAGTTACAAAAGTCCCAGGTATAAAAAGGATTATGGTACAGCAGCAAATTAAGCCTCTGATAGTTGCCAGTCCCTTTAGGAGATTTGTAGGGGCCGTAAGCAGTGTAACGAAGATGGGTTCCATTTGCCTTAGCTCTGTATGGGTTGGGTTTCTGTATCCTCTGGTATACAAGGAAATTGGAAATTTAATCTAATCTAAGAGAAAGAGAGAGAGAGCGAGAGAATGCTTTATCAGGTGAAGATTTTGGAATTAAGTATACATCTATCTATCTATCCATTCAACTTCTTCTCTATTTTAAACGATTGAAATATTACAGTGCAGAAATGTGAAACTGGCCTCTTTGTGTCCACCTGGGAAGCTCGGGGATCATCACACTGGCTACCTATCCATAGTTTTCCAGGGCATTAGAACATTTAGTATAATGAAATGAACACAGTCCGGATGTAAAACATCTTGCCGAGTTGTGCAGGATGAATGGATTGCTATTGCGACTGCAGTATAAACGCTGCGTGGGCATGATGATAAGGACAGAACCTGCGGGTGAGCAAATGACTAGTCAGATTCCAAGAGCAGGGGACACCTGAATTAAACAGAGAAAGAGCCTCACGTCTCTGCACTATTTCCATGATTAGAGAGGGACTCACTTTTCAGAGGCCTGATAGAATCATCACGGGACAAAAGAATCGTTACCAAAAGGCTACGATTTAAACATTTGAAATTTTAATGAAAAATCCGTATTAATATTAAAGGATGCTTTTGCCATTTTTGCCATTTTTGCTCTCCATAGGGTTGAGACAGAATAGACTTAGCGGTTCAGTGAGAGGGCAGGGAGAGAGGGGAAGCTGAGATGGGAACCAAAGGAGCCAGATCAGCGTCCTGGTGAGACTGTGGAGGGTGCAAGAGAAGAGGCTCTCTCCAACAGACATCTCTGAAAGACCACAATTTTGAATGTGGGTGTATGAGCAAAACTGGTGACGCCAGTTTGAAGAAAAGTCAGTGCTTCTGAATGAGCAATTACTAGTGGCATCAAAACTCTGTGTGAGTCACGTTAACATCTGAGCAGCAGGACAGACTGTGGCTTTAGCAAACACGATGTCACACTCAGTTACCTCTCGGAGGCTCAAGATCTCCCAACAAATGTGTCCCCGGAATGGTGCCTGGCCATGCATTTCTATCATTCAATCAGTTCAGTCCCACATCTCAGAGGCAGAACAAAAGGTCAGTCCTTGGGACTAATATGGGCAAAGGGTCAAAAGAGTAAGACGGAATGAAAATTTATCTATTTCAAACCCCAGCATCTCAAATGCTCTGCTAAGATGCTTTAACAAGCTCTTCAAAATGTGGGAGTTTCAAGCTTACAATTTACTGAATTCCTACACCATAACCCCATACCACGCAGGCCAGAATGAACCATTTCCCCAAATGTCAACTTATTTAGAGCTTCACTAGGACTAGTGCATACTCATGAATGCTTCGCTCTTGAGTTTCTTTTAAATTACTCGAGGAGCCATGGATTTGAACAGAAGGTCTGTGCCACATTGAGTATAACAGCATGAGTCACAGAAATGGAGTAAGGAAGAATGAACTATTGGGGAGATTTCCAGTTGTTTATGCGGAAAGCAAAAGCAGAGATCTGATTTAATGTCTTGGGAGTGAATGTGGACCTGTCGGAGGCGTTATTTCTGAGCAGGCTCATTCTGGCTTCCTGGGAAGAGGTTGCCCAGGAAACTAGAACACAGCTGGAAAGGGCACAGTAACAGAGTAGCATAATTGGAGGCAGGATAGTAAGAATAAGGGGTGAGCAAGAATGAGGGAGGGGGATGGATCCTGAATTTCAAAAGCTCAAGCTCCTAAGATTCACCCGGAGCCAGGAACAGGCCTCTGTGTGTGGTGCGTCACGGGCGTGCTCTTTGCCCCCCTGCCCCTCAGCCTGGTTCCATCTGTGTGGTGCAGTGGTTATGGGGCAGTTCCTGTGCAGTGTCCTTGGACCTCAGAAGAGCTCTGGAGAGAAGCACTCCAGGGCTTGCTTCCCCTGTGGGACACTAGCTTCTGTGAATGAGCGGGTTAGGGACAGAGGGGATGCAGAGCCTTCCTGTGCTTGCTGGCCTGGCTGCTACTCACCCAGGTAGCTGTCTGTTGCTATAGCAACAATTCTAGCACATGCTTCATTTTTTCCTGGACTTTCCAGCTCGTTGCAGCCTCCTGGATCCACTATTGCCTCCGCTGGGAATGTCTGCTCTCCTCCTACCTACCTTGGAAACAGGATTCCATTCCTCTCCCCTCTCTCTTCTTCCCTTCCTTTCCGCCGTGTTTGCAAACACTAATTGAACACTTGCTATGTGGCAGCTAACGTGGTGTCCCGAACTCAACGTAGAAATAATTTAGCAGTAGGATTCAACAGACAGACAAACCGCTGCCTGAATTACTAGCTCTTCTTACTTCCCTCCTTTGCCCCACTACAGTCTGCTCTCAACACTGCAGCCAGAGAGATCGCCATACATTTTAAGTCAGATGGCTCTGTTCCAGTAACTTCTCATCTCGTCTCTTGTGAGAGTCAAAGCCAAGGTCCTTACAGTGGCCCTCAGGGCCCTCTCCCCTCACTTTTTGTTCTTACTACTCTCCTCCAGCTCACTCCTCTCCAACTACAATGGCTGGTCTTTAGAATTAGGGCTTTGGCATCCACTGCTGTCTTTACTTAGAATTGCAATTACCTTGCTGTTGCTCCCAGCATTGCGACCCGCCCCAACTCCTGTATTTTTCCCTATAATCTTTTTTTTCTCTAGCATTTTTTATGATATGATGTAGTCTATATGTTACTTATTTTATCCCCAGGTCAAGGGTGGTTTCCAGTTCGCAGGAAAGCTGGATAAATATTTGTTGAATAAATGCATGTATGCATGCAGTGGTACTCAGCCCTGCCGGGGAGGGTCTGAATATAAGGGGGCTCAGTTGAGAGCGCTCAGTGTTGCTCTTGAGGGGGGAGGCTTCATGAATCATCTGGTGGTTGAAAAAGGTCTTGGATACCGGGAAGGCCTTGGACCCTTCAGGATGAGATGAAGGTATTCCAGATGGAAGCAATAGCAAAAACGATGATAGGGAAGTGGGAAAGAAGAAGGCATAAACACTGCTTTTGATCACTAAGGCCCTGTGTTAATCTGTCCTTTATACTGTGTTCCTTCCATGTTTGGGACATTATTCGCCCATTCTTTTCTGCACGGATGGGGCAATTAGACAGAGTCCCTTCAGGGGAGCAAATCTGGCATCTTCTGTATTCCTTGTGGATCACAGGGCTATGCAGATGGCATGATTTACAAAGTTAATTAATTAATTAACTGACTCAATGAAATTTTTGCTGAGCTTTGTGCCAGTAATTTGGGTTCAAGGTTATGGCAGGTTCAGAACAAAACAGATGGCTCCTCCCTGACCTCAGGGTGCTTAAAGTCTAGAAAAGAAGCTGATCTGAAGAAGTAGTTACTATGAGGAGTACCTTGAAAGAAGCACAGAATGTACTAGAAACATATGGCAGGGGGTGCCTGACATCATCTGAGGTCAGGGAAGCTGTTCTGGAGGACAGACATTTGACTGAGACCTCCTGGCAGGCCATGATCCATGCCAGAGTTAGCTCAGGGAGGCCCAACGTATAGGGGGACACAGGAACATCAGTGGGGAAGTGGCAAATTCAGTCCCAACAAAGGCAGTTCAAATCTTAACGCCTTATTTACTTGGGAAAACTGAAACTGGCCTTCCACTGTTTAAGACAGAATTCTGGAGTGAAACAAACACTTCTTGCTGTACTTTCTGTCACTGTGTGAGTGTTGAAGGGTCAAAAAGCCCTGAGTGGTCAGCTTACTGGGCACCTGCCTGACCTCACTCTGGCCCTGATGGGAGGGGAAGGACATCTCTCGTGCAGTTGCTCAGGGCCAAGATTTAGATCTAAGAGGGTCTATTTCTTCGCATATGTGAAAGCTGTCACAGAAACTTCCCCTACTTTTTTTTTTTTAAGGGAACCCAGCATACTCTGTTTTGACAGACATGTATGAAAGGCAAACAAGTGTGGCTCGGACATCTGCAGAGTTTGGATTGGGCAGTACCTGTCTCTCCTCCGTGTCCATAAAAGGAAAAAGCGTTCCATTACGAGGACCACAGCTCTGTCCCCAAAAGGTCAGGGGAATGCTAAGAGTCATGCAAATGGGTACCTAGTAAGTACATGGGTAGTTAGCCCTCTGTTCTGGGGCTTTTCCATCCCCCCAAAAGCTAGGGAATGCCAATCCTTTAGAAATCTGAAAGGGAATGTGAGGTTTTATTAGCTATGAAGCTTCTTTGTCTTTGGATGCCGGAGATACAAGGGACCTGTGGATTTCAGGTGGCTGGGCTTTGGCCTGAAACACTATCAAGTGTCACATATATGTGGGATGTCTGACGCCTGAACTTGTTTTACGTACAATTTCCACACAGGATGACAGATAGATTGGATTGATACCCATTTCTTTTTCATTTATAAGGATCGGCACTTCATGTCAAATGAAGGCTGTCCTTTACAGAACAAACTTGGATTCCACCAAGAAACTTGGAGCAAATTTTGATTTTACTACAAAGGTATTTTTTTGGATAGTGGGTCTCTAGTTCTTAATCGAATTGAGTAAAGCTTTATTGAATACCTACTATGTGTAAAGTGCTGTGTTAGGTACCCCGAAAAACAGAGCTGAAACAAATGGATTCTGTTGTTAGAAGTTTAGGATCTTCCGGCATCCCCCTGGAGACCCCAATGCTAGTCCATTTCTGGAACACAATTACCTTTTCTGTAATAACAGGAGTTGTTTCGATTGGGTGGAAGACATGAGTCCCGATGGCCACACTGAGGGCCCTGTATACGCCTTCCACAGCATCTGGATCACAAGCAAAGTAAAGCAGCATCTGCGTGTAGTCAAGTTGAGGTGGATCCTTCTCAGGGTCAGCAAATAGCCTAAAGAAAAACTGTCGCACAAAGAGAATGTCAATCAAAGATAAAAGATTTAAAATGGGTAGACAGTAGGTGGCCAGGCAACGAAGGATCCTTCCAGGTACTTTGGAATAAGGCCACTTTCTGAGGATTGAATCAGTAAACATAATATACAATGAATGGTATTCACTGAAGAGTATGCTAAGTTAAAAAACAGAGTAAGTAAGGTTCAAAATTCTAATGTTAAAGAAAATTGTATGCTAATCAATGGTATCAACATATTTAGGAAAGACTATGCTAATAAAGGTGGTGGGGCTACATTTTAAGCAGGAAAAGGGAGGCACAGTGCAAGGCCCCATCTGTCTATCCTTATCACCACTCTGACAACCTGGGCTCTGACTCACAAATATAGAGCTTCCAGGAGGCATCCCTGTGGGGGGTGGAGACAGGGGGAAATGTTGCCCAAAGTCATGGGAGTCTAACCATTGAAATCTTTCAACGGGCCAACACCGCTCTGAGCTCCATACTTCACCTGTTGACAGTAACGTGACTTTCCATGGTGGATGCACGCTGGGGAAGAGAGTGCGCTAATCACCGCATATCGGGTTTTTGGGCAATCTCTCTCTCACTCTAGAAGACTGCACTGCAAGTCAGCTCCATTTGCAGCGTGCTGTGCATCTGGCAGTGGGAGAAGTTAGTGCATGGGAATCCAATACCCCCTGGGGCCGGACAAAGCAGCTCAAACCCTGGGACTCACAGGTCACACCTAAGCACCTAACCAGCTCCATGGCCCTGCTTGAAGAGGAGACCAGCTTCCCTCATGAGCTTGATGAAGTAGATGGTTTTGGAATGGTGTAAGGTTCTGCACGTATGGCAAATCTTAGGTGATTCTAATGTCACTGGTCCTGGCTTCCGCTTTGAGAAGCAAGTGCCCAAATGCCTAGATCCATAGATACCAAGCTATTCTCTATTACCCACAATCCTTACAACTATGAACAAATTTAGTTAGACACTTGGGAGAATAAGTTTCTGCTACTTGACAAATTCAATAAAAATTTAAATAAAAATCACTTTGATAGGAGACTACATAAAATCTATTATGCTGCAAAGCAGGAAAGAGTCTTAGAGGTCAGTGGAATCTGCAAGTTCATTCATTCAGTCAGTTTATCAAAGTTAATGGAGTTGTACGTCTGTTGTAAGCCAGGCACAGAGCTACCCTGAGATGCTTAAAAACACTCTTCGACAGTAAGGCGTCCTTTGATTTTTTTTATGATCCAGCTGGTGGGTTCCTTCAGGACTTTGTGTTTTCTTTGTCCCCTCTTGCCTCTCAGTTACTTCAGGGATTGCCAGCAGGACTAGGAGTAGGAGGGAGACTAACACTAACAGATAACCACTGCAGGGTCCCGGAGGGCCTAGCTTCCATTTCTTTCACAGGAGTTGTTGAACTTCATTACGATTTCCACTGAACTGCTCTTATGAATGTTATGCAGGCGCAATACATCATTATTTCCCTTAACAAAGCAACTAAATAATCTATCTTGAAAAAAAGATGTGCAAAAATGAAATAAGCTGATAGGTGCACTCTTTCTGTAATTATACAGGCTTGATTTTAAGTCAATGGAAAGAGCATTCATAAAAGGTAAGGCTTGCTGTGTTCCTAAGATCATTTGAAATATTGTAGTAGGCAGAATTCTCAGAAAGTTTCAAAGGTTCCCACCCCCCTGGCATATATATCTTGTATAATCTCCTCTCCTTGTGTGTGGGTAGGGCTTGTGACTGTGATGGGAAAGCCATTCCCATGAGTAGGTCACCTTATATAGCAAAGGTAAAGAGATTTTGCAGATGTAATTAAAGTCTTTTATCAGTTGATTTCGAGTTAATCAAAATGAAGCCTACCCTTGGGCCTGACCTAATCAGGAGAACGCTTTTAAAAAGGACCCAGAACTTAGGGAGAGATTTAAAGCCAGAGAGATGCTTTCCTTCTAGCCATGAAAAATCAAACTGTCCAGTTGTGGAGAGGGTCAAGTGGCAGGGAACAACAGGCAGCCTCTCACGGCTGAAGGTCTCCATCCTACAACTGCATGGATCTGAATCCTGCCAGTAATCCATCTTGGAAGCCAGTCTTGGAACCAATCTCGGAATTGGCCTCGGATGAGATTGCAATTGCAGCTGATGCCTTGATTTCAGCCTTGTGAGACCCAAGCAGAGGACCTACCTAAGCCACGCCTGGACTTCTGATTCACAGAAACTGTGAGCTAATGAATGGGTATTGGCAAGTATTTACTGAACATCTATGATGTGCTAGGAATGGACTATTATAGGTGCTGAAAATGCATTCACTAAGAAAGAGATAAAAATGCCTGCTCTTGAAAAGCTTATTTTCTAGAAGGGAAAGGCAGACAATAAAGAATACATAAAATAAATTAGGTAAATTAGGCAGTGATTATGGAAACGCACAAAAAGTAGGTCATGAAAGGAGGAATTGGGAGTGAAGAGTGGGGAAGGGGGCAGACTGCACAACTGAGAAGGTATAATTTGAACAAAGATTGGAGGGAGTTAGCCAGGGAGCACATCGAGGTAAGAGCATCACAGGCAGAAGGAATTGCTGAGGCCAGCGTCCTAAGGCAGGGGCGCACCACGCGTGGTTTCTCCATAAGCAAGCCAGTGCGGCCGAAACAGATGGGCCAGGGCAGAATGGCAGGAGATGAGGGGAGAGGGAGCAAGGGTCAAGGCCAGGCTGCCTACTTGAGGATTTGGGTTCTTCCTTTGAGGAAAATGCAGAGCCATGGGAGCGTGTGAGTGGAGGCTGCTATGATCCGCCTGTAATCTGAACCAAGACAAGGGAGAAACAGGGAGACCCATCATGAGACCGTTGCAGTCATCCAGGTGAGGCTGACTGTGGCTTATTCCAGTGATGGCCATGGGGCTTAGAGGAAGAGGTCTGATCCTCAGTATATTTTGAGGTCTGATCCTCAGTATATTTTGAAGCTAGAACTACCAGGATTTCCTGAGGGATTGAATGTGAGGTTTGAAAGAGAAGATTTGGGGATGAGTCATTGGGCTTTGGCAACTGGATGGTCAGAGTTGCCACAGATTGAGAGGAGAGGGCCTTGGGTGAAGATGGGAACGGTGGGGTGGCGGGGATGGGAGCTCGGGTACCCAGCTTTGGACACGGAGAGTTTGAAATAACTACTAGAATATTCAAGTGGAGATATCGAATGAGTATTTGCATGTAGGAGGTTTGCAAGGGAAGTTTGAGATGAAAATAGGCATTTGGGATCTGTTAACAAACAGCTAGTATTTCAAACCTGGCCTCAACCAATATTACCAGCCCGAAGTAATAGAAGGATTTCACATGAACAGAAGCTGTGGCGAGATTAAGGTAACACCTATGAATTTGAATATGGCAAAATGAAATTGCCTTTTCTCGGGAAATCTCTAAGGATTTTAAAATACTGGAATAGTTGCTCTTGGCATTGAGCGTGTAGCAAGCTGAGAAGCCAGGACATGACCTGTGGAACGTTGTCAGTCATCATGAAGCACGCTGTCACTGTCGGAGGACAGCACTGTGATTGAAACACAGACACGTCTCAGGGTTCCTTTCTTGGATGCAACGGGGCCTTCCATCCAGTGCCTGGAACTCTGGGGTCATTCAAGCCCATGGACAGTGCTAATGGCCTATCTCCAGGAGTCCCTGCCAGTGTGGCTCAGAGGCAGGCCCTGGGTCACAGAGAGCACAAGTGACAAAGCGGGAGACTTGGGTGGGACCTGAGACTGTAGTCCAAGTCCTCTTCTTAAGAGGGTGTAGAGTCCCTCGGAGTGAAGGGACCTGCTCAGCATCCTACAGTGAGTCATGACAGAACTGGGGACAGAGCCCAGGGCTCCTGACCCTCAGAATTTCCTCTCCATGGGGCATTCCCCGCCCCCTCCCCAATTTGGTCTTTCCTATTCTAATTACAGTCGAAGGGGTAAATTTGTTTTGTTGTTTTATCTTTTCTCTTTGCCCACCTTTCTCTAGCATGTTAACCATTAGCCATTCTTCAACCACTATAGTTAGCATGGCTAGCTTCTGTTTAGGTAACACATAGGGCTTACTATGTGCCAATCACTGTCTGCACAACCCCGCCGGAGAGGGACTAAAATAAACCAAGGCACAGAGGGTCAGGTAACTTCATCAGGACCTTGACATTGCAAGCATTGGAATCCGTGCTTTGAATCCCAGTTTGAGAGCACTGAGACTTACGTAATCTGGAGCATCCAGTCTCTGAGTCAGTGAGGGGCGGGAAACACCACTCCTTTCTGTCCTCTGCGCAGACACTCATGTGCACACGCTCACACACACACACACACACACACACACACACACACACACAGAGGTCAGCCATCCTTTGCCCCACTTCTTTCCCAGGCTTCATGGTCCTGCGTCTGCTGCCAACTTTGTTCAGTGCCTCCAAGGCATTTTCCAGCAGTCTGGGCACCAAGAGTTGGGAGCCACTCCCTTCCTTGGCACCCAAAGGCCCTTTCCTGCTTCACTGCCTAGCCGTCGTCAGGGCACCATCTCAGGGCACTGTCTGTCTGCTGGCATTAGCTGCTGGGTGGGCAACTGAAGGGCTCTGCCCTCAATCGACGTTTCTAAAACCTCTGCCTGAAAAGGAAAGTGCTTTGACTTGACATCACATCCAGAGTGCCGGTTTCATCACAGAAGAACCTGTTTATTGCTGGCAGATTTGTTCACAAAGTCATATAGAAAATGGCCTTCCAAAGGCTTTACAAGGTTGGTCTCGGTCCTCCAGTGTCACATTGAAAACTCCCACCACAAGCAAGACAAAAGACTGTCCCCACACCTGCCCGTTTCAGGTCTTGGACTCTGGTGATGCCTTGACCCCCTTCTCTTCCCTGTTCTCCTGCTGGCATGGGAGAGGTGCTCTGATACTAGGCATCCGATTGAAGGGAACTGCTCACTTTAGGGCTATAACTGCAGTCATGTTCAATTTTGTACTGCAGTTTTAAACTAATAGCTGGCTGGAAATTGGACCATCGATACACTTAATTTGCTGAGCTGTCTAAATCCACCATTCAACTTCTCTCATATCCTACTGAGCTTGGTTGTGTTAGGGATATTTTTATAAACATATACACTGAAGTCAGAGTACTTTACATGTATTAAGGACCTGCTTTCTATTGTGGGCTCAGGGATAGAGGCTAATAATACCATTATTGGCAATCATAATATTGATAATAATAATAATCAGACGGGTCATGGGCAATACTTATGGAACCCTTGGTATGTTGTTCAAGTAAATCAAAATCAAAGAGAAATGGACAAAAACATATACAGTAGTCCCCATTATCTGTGGTTTTGCTTTCTGTGGTTTCAGTTACCCACTGTCCACTGTGGTCCACCTCAGTCCGGAAACAGATGATCCTCCCTCTGATGAATCATGAGAGGGCCAAAAGTAGCCTAACACCACATCACAACACCTATGTCATTCACCTCACTTCATCTCCTCACAGGCATTTTATCATCTCATGTCATCACAAGAAGAGAGTGAGTAAAGCACAATAACAAATTTTTGAGAGAGAGAGAGAGAGAGAGACCATACTCACATAACTTTCCTTACAGAATATTGTTATAATTGTTTTATTTTATTGTTAGCTATTACTGCTAGTCTCTTTCTGTGCTTAATTTATAAGTTTAACCTATAAAAACAGTATATATAGGGTTCAGGACTACCCACAATTTCAGGCATAGGTTTGGGGTCTTGGGATGTATCCTAAGGGGGGATTACTGTGTTGGTAAAATGACAATTCTTATCCTAAGCTTTCAGATTGGAAGGACCCTCAGAGACAAATGTGTTGAGCAACTTTGACAAATGAGGAAAGTGAGACCCGAGGGCTTCCAAAAATTGTTCAAGATCACACAGAGAGTTAACAGTGGGACTCTGTCTAATATTTTGGTCCCCGTGTTCTCCCCCAGAACTTTACTGTGCTGCCACCTTATAACCATTAAAGTCTACATTCTGAGGATACAGCAAAGGAACTGGGGGCTGGGGGGGTTGGAATCCAAAACAAATTACACCAGTGGAAGAAAAGACAACGAAATTACCAGTGTTATAGTAGTAACTTTTTTTAAGGATCTCAGTAATTACCTCTATAAGATGCTCTTGCCTATTGAATGGCAGGGGTTCAAGAGGATTTTCTGGAATTCTTGTATCTTCATCTATTGTAAACCACAGACCAGCCTATACAAAAAATAAAAATGAAAGTTATTAAAATATCACTCCTTTAAAAGCCACAGGGATTGAAGCTGTCTTGTTCAATTATCTAGAGCAGTGGTTTCCAAAATAGGGTTCAAAAACCAGGAGGATGCAGGAGAAAATCCTTGAACTTCCATTTACACATATTTTGATATCATTCTTACGTAATTTTTATTCTTAAAAATTTGATAATATAAATAATGTATCAGTGCAGTAGTACACATGTGTAATTTATTAATGAAAATCCACATACCGGGGATGCAAGCTATATTTTAGTGTCGGAGCATGTGATGAGTTTGGAGGTCACTGCTCTACATTTTGTATGCATGACAACATTCTGGAGGGATCTTAACTTATAACAATAGCTCACATTCCACGTGTCCTGTTCGTGTGGCTATCGATTCTCAGAGCCTAGTGTGGTGCTGGAGCACCTTGTTGGGAGAATCTTTGTTGAGTGAGTGACTGACTGACTCAAGCACTCAATGGCCTACTTCCCAATGACATCCCTCTTTCTCAACCCATATGTGATATCAATTATCGAATCCTCCAATTTCTATTTGGCAATGTCTCCCCCTTCTCTCCCTTCCTTCCCTCCCTACTCCTGCCACCCTGGGGTAGAGCCCCTTTACTTCTGTCGGAGCCCATCCCAGTAAGCTCTGGGTCATTTTTGTTTTCAGTCTCCTTCTTATTTGTTTCAGCTTGTGCCATGCAACCATATCAATTTCCTCAAAACTTTAATCTGTCATATTCTCTGCTTGGAACCATTTCCTACTCTTGCTCTTCTGTTCACACCACCCATCCTACCAGATGCAACTTCTTGTCTATCCATGTAAACCTGCACAGGCTCTGTTCTGATCACACCTCCTTAGAGATCCCCTCCTTGATCTTGCCTCTGAACTCCAATTTGATGTGTTTGTACCACACAAGGGACACTGAGTCCATTCCTTTAGGTGTTGCCATTCATGTCTGCTGTTGAACGTCAGGTATAAATTCCTTGGCTTTAAAGAATTTGTCATTCCACCTTCATTTTTGTACATGGTAAGCACTTCATATACATATGCATTTTGTTCCCAGGTCTAACTCTCTTACCGTCTTCCAGAGTGACAACCTACTCTCATCACTGTCTATTGCCAAGAGCCACTAGCTTGCCTAACCTGACTCTGGCCTACGCTCTATGCTTTCTTTCCTTCCAAGGATCACCTGTGCTTTGAGGAAAGGCTGGAATGGCACTGGGTAACTTATAAGGAGATGAAGCCCCCAAGGGTGAGAAATGGCCCATCATATACTTTCAAGTTGGGAGGGGGTTGGGGGTAGTGTAAGCCTCCCGGGTATTTTGGAATCAAGGTTTCCAGGATCCTGAGGGGGCTAGCTATTGTTAGGGAAGGTCATTTATTACTGCTAAGTAAAAACTCAGTCACGAGACCCTTCAGATGCATATGGGCAGGTCATATACTTGGGGGATGATTGCTAATGTGTATTTTGGGGCGTTGAGATAAAGGAAGTTTCCAAAGGAATTTTTATTTTATATGTTAAAGTAAACTTACAGGGTCCTGGGGGTTGGGCTAAGATTGCCTTTTGCCATCAGCAAAGTATTAACATGGCGACAGCAGAGTTCCTAGAGGAATGTCACTCTGCCTGTTTCAAGGACGTGTCCATGGGCTGTAAGTAGTAAGGAAATTTAATAATTTTTCTTCTGCCTTTGTTTCCCACATCATGGCTAAAGTTTTATTTTGTTTGTTTTATTTTGTTTCATTTTTTACTTTTCCTTAAAGAATGAGTGAGGTGTTGTTTGGATCCCAGAACATCTGACTCATGAAGCCTGTAATCACATGCGTTGTCACCGACAGAAGATGAGCTGAGGGTTCACTATCACAGAATCCCACACAGAGTGGCTCGGCCTCCTCATACAGTGGAGGCAAGCATGTGACAGCTGCGGGAGGGCTGGGGGTACAGGGCAAACAGGCTTTTATGTTCGCACAGCTCAGCCCAGGGACATAGCCGGCTGACTTCACCAACAATCTCATTCCATTTTAGAAGCTGCGGGAATCAGCACACTCTTAAGTGGCTGTCGAGGCGAACTTGCAATTAGTCAAAAGAAAAGAAAAAGACAAACAAAATAAAAAGCAGTGTAGAAAGACCTCCTCTCCCAGAGAACTCCATTTCAGCCATGTGTGTTACGCTATCTTACTCTTCTAACGTAGCATTTTTACAAATCTCATAAAATTTTGCTCTAGAAGTGGTTTTGGCTTGTGCCATATAATCTTTTTTTTTTTTTTTTTTTTTGGTTTTGTTTTTGTTGTGTGTGTGTGAGAGCTGGCAAGTGTTGGAAATCTCTGAAAGTCATGTGGGATGACCAAGTGGGCTTTTCCAAATGGCCTTATCTGGGGCTCCTTTGGACTGGGAATTGGGTGGGCGGGGGAGAGTGCTGAGCTCAGAAATCGACTGCTCCCCAAACACAGGAGGTGTTCAAATAAGTACTTCTTTCTTTTAAATGCAGCGGCCAACTTTCTCTAAGAAATTTACACTTTTGATAAAGGAGCTTTCTGGTTTTGGCTCAGCATTTTGGTAAAAATTGCCAACATCCTTTGTTCGTCTCACGTTTGTACAAAAGGGTGTTTAAATTGATATCCTGTGGTAATCGGCACAGACTGTAGTGAGGGTTGGTAATTTCGCAAGTGCTCACTTATTAAAATCTTAAGCCAATGATGAAAATAGAGTAAATTTTGCTCTGTTTTTATTTTTAGCCAAATCATTTTTACAAGTTTTAAGTTGAGGTCAGTGATAGTAGTATCTATAAATTGCTCTACTGGGGAAGCAAATATATCAAAGCCCAATCAGCCAAGCACCTATCTTGACCAGCTTTGAAGGAAAACTCCTTATATTCAAGTATTATTTCCTCTGGCTCGACAGCATGAGCATGAGGACATCAGGGCTGTCTACATGCACGCCATCCATTAATTAAGGACAAAAAGAGAAGCAGGAAGGGATGTGCTCTTTCGATATTGAAATATACGCAAGATACAGGCACCGAAAGAGTGTTACCCTATTTCAAAATTAGAACCTTATAATCACTTTCATCTTTTGTGTCTACCAGCAATGTGAAATGATGAGCAATAAGATGATTTCAATTAGTAGACACAAAATAAGTAATTCAGGCCCTCTTAGTTATGGGGTTTCATTCTCCTTCTTTACTCAAACTTCTAAAAAATGAATTGACTTTTATCTTCACTTTCTAGAGACCTATTCATATCATCAATTCTCTGCAATCTGGATTCTGTACTCTACCAAAATTGCTTTGGAAAAGGTCACCTGTTATGTAGCCTACCTGCCCAGGCCAATGGCCAGGTATCATGTTACTGAGTTATTCATCACTTTCTACACTTCCCTGGGGTATCTCGTCTATTCAGAAATTTAATCACTGCCTACATGATAGTGACTCGCAATCTGTTCGGCATCTGCTGTATCAGATTGGATGCTTCTGTCTGCATTGCTCACAGACATTTCAAACTTAACTTGTCAAAAACTATCTCACCATTCACCACGCTCATGACCAAGTGGAAAAAAAAAGCTCTTCCCCTTTCCCTGGGTTCATTTCCCTGAGTAGTACTGTTGTTACTACTCCCGGAGTATTGGGTATTGGGCATTACACGTATTAAAAGCTCTGCAGTGATTCTAATTTATAGCCAAGGTTAAGGACCACTGTGTAGGAGTTAGGAGAAGGACAATGAAGTTGATGTGACTTCTTTCAGAGCTCTTGGTTCTCCTCGCAGCTCTGACTTTTTCCAGACCCTTTCCCTGGGGTTGGAAGCTAGACTTCCACCTGGGACTTGGACAGTGTCTGCACTGCTTCTGGGTGTCCAGACATGGACAGCCACGGGGCAGAATACTCGCCCGAGACCTGGCAATGTGACATCAGTAAGTAATACATTTCTTAGGTCAAAAGTACTCCAGTAATATTAGTGCCACCAGGCCCTGGTAGCAACCTGCATATACTGCTCGAAAGTGATGGTGCCCAACTGCTCTTCATCCACGGCCTTGAACCTCTGCAGGGTCTCGAGGAGCTCTTCCTCCCTGGGGATGATCCAAGGCATCGAGATTACTAATAGAAATTTCCGCCAGTCCACAAACTCCGAGTTTACTATTAATAAAGATGTTAACTCCTGCAACTAGAAGAAAACAGGGAATGCCATTGGAATGTTTGTATGCCTCTATCTTAAAACTCTCTCAGTTCATGTTTCTTCATGAGACATTCAGATGAAGGGAGGAGGAGTTTATATTGGTGAAGAGAGTCAGTTCTCAGGCTTGTTCCCTCAGGTTCTACCAACCGATCCACACTAGACAGAACTTAGACCCGGTTTCACTTTTTGCTTCCTTGACATTTGGGGTTTTTGCTTACTGTTACACAACAAATTTACACATGGGACTCCGTGACTCTACCTTTTCAACAGACGGAGGATACAGATTCTAGAAGTGGCTGTGCAAGGGCTCTACAGCCCGGAGGGAAATACTATAACCATTTTATTTTCTGGTACATTCTTAAGGAACAGATGATGTTGAAAAGCAAGAACCGCCAGAATCATCTACTGTTACTAGTCAGGATCACTCCCTCTAGAAGCAGCAGATACAAACGCCCAGGCTGAGCCTCCCAGGCTCTATAATGTTTCATTGACTGTCAGCGCCATCATTCATATTCTTTCAATGCTGGACACATGCATAGTGTATCTTAGATTCGAGCTCATTTGTTCTTCATTCAAGGTTTATTGATTGCCCACTAAATGTCAGACACTGCAAGTACTGATGATTTAAAACTATTGACTTAATCAAATAAGAAGAATTCTCAGAGTTTTGACACCCAAACAAAACGGAAGCTTACTTCGGGTTGAGTGAGGTGCATCCAGCTGCTAGGTAAGCAGTTCGTTCCAAGGTTCAGAGTTACCAGATCCAGCAGGATGTCAGTAAATGCTTTATGTCCTATTATGCCTATGGTATAATGAAAAATATTTTTCCAATTATGTTATATGACAGGGATTTTGTTTCTTTTGCTAAAACAGAACAAAAATGGATATTTATATAATCATTTTATTCATATTATTTAAAACTGTAACCTTTAGAAAACAGAAGACATTTGAAAACATAAGAATAATAATCAGTTTCCCGAGGCGCTCTCATTATTGTGCCTCAGCTAAGTCAAAATGTCTTTTTTGGCCGGGTAATAAATCATTTCAGATTGGGCAAAATACCGAGAATTTGTACTTTAATTTGGAATCTTCCTTTGACTTTTTGCTCAGAGTAGAATTAGAATTAAAAAAAAAAAAAACCCCAACAACTGTAGAGCACAAGAGTAAAATATTTTGGTAAGTATGGGGTACAAGTGTTTCAAATGCACACAAATTACCGCTGTAATCAAGGTAACACATTTATCCTCATTTTGCACTTGGTTCAGAAGAGATCTTGTTTTTGTTTTTGTCAACGCAGGGAGACTTGAATTGTTAAGTTACTGGACTGGAAGTGATAATTTAATTATCCAATTGGCTCAATATTCCAAATTATTTCATCACTAACCTTTTAAGTGCTTTGCTCTTATTCACTAATCTATTTTACCCTGTCCAAAAGAGAAGTCTGTTTTGTCTGTCTCTCATTTCAGACTGCACGCACACGCATTACAAAAGAACTAGGAAAACAAAGGAATCTGCTTAAAAAATGTCTGTCTAGCCCCTCTGACAGAAGTACCTTCTAGAGTCAGCAGAGATTCCTACATGTATTCGGGTCTTTCAGGTCCAGAGTATAGAGCTATTCTTCCTTGTTTAGAAATAAAAAGAGTAGAAATAGAAACATAGACGTAGCATCTCAAATTTTTCTTTTTACATCTGAATTTTTAGCATTTATCAAAGTCCAATGTGAACCTTAACATTTCTTCTAACCTTTAAGAAAATGCATGAATTCTTTTAAAATGTCAGTGGTTTAAACCAAATACACAATTTTAAGATTTGGAAGTTAATTTTTTGGGTGGCAAGAGAAGAATCTTTCCTCCTTTGATATGACTGGCCATACAACAGGTTGTTCAGAAATAAATTCTCTATCCTTTTTGATCAAACCCGAGTATCCAATTTTAAAGAGATGAGAAACATTTTCCCAGGGAGTAGAATGTTCAATAAGATGAGTTTTATTTTCAGTAAAAAACACGTCAGATTTTAGACAAGTTAGAAATCATCACTCATGTTCCTCAAGATGAAGCCATAAATAAAATCTATTTTATGAAACCATGAAGAGGCTCTAAGTATTTAAAAATTCTGGTAGAAGGAAAAACAAAGCTGGGGGCATCACAATGCCAGATTTCGAGCTGTACTACAAAGCTGTGATCACAAAGACAGCATGGTACTGGCACAAAAACAGACACATAGACCAATGGAACAGAATAGAGAACCCAGAAATGGACCATTGGCTCTTTGGGCAACTAATCTTTGACAAAGCAGGAAAAAACATCCAGTGGAAAAAAGACAGTCTCTTCAATAAATGGTGCTGGGAAAATTGGACAGCTACATGCAAAAGAATGAAACTTGACCACTCTCTCACACCATACACAAAGATAAAGTCCAAATGGATGAAAGACCTCGATGTGAGACAGGAATCCATCAAAATCATAGAGGAGAACATAGGCTGCAACTTCTTTGACATTGGCCACAGCAACTTTTTTTCTTGACACATCTCCAAAGGCAAGAGAAACAAAAGAAAAAATGAACTTGTGGGACTTCATCAAGATAAAAAGCTTCTGCACAGCCAAGGAAACAGTCAAAAAAACTAAGAGGCAGCCCAGGGAATGGGAGAAGATATTTGCAAATGACACTACAGATAAAAGACTAGTATCCAAGATCTACAAAGAACTTCTCAAACTCAATACACGAGAAACAAATAATCAAATCAAAAAATGGGCAGAAGATATGAACAGACACTTTTCCAATGAAGACATACAAATGGCTAACAGACACATGAAAAAATGTTCAAAATCATTAGCCATCAGGGAAATTCAAATCAAAACCACATTGAGATACCACCTTATGCCAGTTACAAAGGCAAAAATTGACAAGGCAGGAAACAACAAATGTTGGAGAGGATGTGGAGAAAGAGGATCCCTCCTACACTGTTGGTGGGAATGCAGGTTGGTGCAGCCACTTTGGAAAACAGTGTGGAGGTCCCTTAAAAAGTTAAAAATAGAGCTACCCTATGATCCAGCAATTGCACTACAGGGTATTTACCCCAAAGATAAAGACGTAGTGAAGAGAAGGGCCATATGAACCCCAGTGTTCGTAGCAGCATTGTCCACAATAGCCAAATCGTGGAAGGAGCCAAGATGCTCTTCAACAGATGACTGGATTAAAAAGATGTGGTCTATATATACAATGGAATAATACTCAGCCATAAAAAAGAACGATTTCTCAACATTTACTGCAACATGGACGGCACTGGAGGAGATAATGCTAAATGAAATAAGTCAAGCAGAGAAAGACAATTATCATATGGTTTCACTCATTTATGGAACATAAGAAATAGGAAGATTGGTAGGAGAAGGAAGGGAAGAATGAAGGGGGGGTAAAAGAAGGAGGAATGAACCATGAGAGACTATGGACTCTGGGAAACAAACTGAGGGCTTCAGAGGGGAGGGGGGTGGGGGATTGGGATAGGCCAGTGATGGGTGTTAAGGAGGGCACATATTGCATGGAGCACTGGGTGTTACACGCAAATAATGAATCATAGAGCTTTACATCAGAAACTAAGGATATACTGTATGGTGACTAACATAACATAATAAAAAATTATTATAAAAAAATTTAAAAAATAAAGAAAATAAAAATTCTGGTAGAGGTGCACTATATTGCCACTGTGTTTAATAGCTAACCATAGCTATTATGCTAACCATAAGCAAAGTGTTGTAACACAATACTTCTAGCTTACATAGCAATTGTTTATCTGGTGACCTTAACGTGAACTGTGAAAACTTTTTAATATTTGACCTCATCACCTACATGGCCCAGGTATATGGCGATATGACCTTCACATAAGATGTGATAACATAAACAGATAAACTTAGAAATTTGATTCATGGATCCAAAAAATGCCTCTCTTCCAGTTTGGCCCTAAGTTAGTTATTCAATGCAGCTGTCATTTAGAATTATCCAGGGAAGATGTTAATTGTATGCCAGGCCTAAGGGAACTCAGACCATAATCATAGTCTAGTCACCCTTAGCAATAACTCTGCAAAAGATGACATCAAAATAACACCATTGCTTTGAAGTATCACCTCCATCCAAAGAATGTGAAAAAATGTGTGGCTGTAGAAGTCAATTTTTTAATAATAATTTTTTATTATATTATGTTAGTCCCCATATAGTACATCCCAAATTTTTGATGTAAAGTTCCATGATTCATTACTTGTATATAACACCCAGTGCACCATGCAATACGTGCCCTCCTTACTACCCATCACCGGCCTATCCCAATCCCCCACCCCCTTCCCCTCTGAAGCCCTCAGTTTGTTTCCCAGAGTCCATAGTCTCTCATGGTTCATTCCCTCTTCTGTAGAAGTCAATTTAGAAAGGTATAGGAAGGGGTGCCTGGGTGGCTAGGTCAGTTAAGCGGCCGACTCTTGATTTCAGCTCAGCTCATGATCTCAGGGTCCTTGGATGGAGCCCCGCAGCACTGGGCTCTGCACTCAGCGGGAAGTCTGCATCAGTAGTGTCTCTCTCCCTCTCCCCCTCCCCCCACTTGCTCCCTCTCTCTCTAAAATAAATACATAAATCTTTTTGTTTTGTTTTTTTTTAAAGAAAGGTACAGGACATTTTTGCTTTGTCTGGAAAAATGCCAAATGCCTTCTGTGTTTGAATGTGAAGACTGGTTACTATTTTACTTCTAAATTTCAGATTAAAAAGAATTTGTTTTTGCTTTGATCAATGACGAAGTCAACATTGGTCATATTACTAATCACTTTCATAACGGCTTTCTGAGTTTGATGAACAAGCAGAATTAGGTCTCATGTCACCAGTGGAAGATGGCGTTCTTGTATTCCATAAATGGATAGCTTTCCGAGGGTCAAAGTTATTAATGTCTGGAGAATTCAACTGGATTATCAGGAGGTCCGTCATACTTTCAGCCTTGATCTTGGCATGCATTTGTGACATGGCGAGTTTCATCTGACTAAAGCCACGTTCTGCCTCTGCGGAACTTGCAGGGAGGGTCAGCACTAGGTCCACTAATGTCAGGATATTTGGATACTTGTGTAAGTAAACAGAATTCACAAAATCCCAGGTCAATTTGCGGATGTTCTGAAATCTTGGGGGGGGGGAAGAATGAAAAATGTAAAAGATTGAGACTCTCAAGTTTCATTCAAATATTTATAAATACCAGCTATGCTTACCTAGCATATATCTCTAATTTCAACATGCTCCATTCGGTGTCCATTTCATCGATTTCCACATTGGCAGCTTCCAGTACTGGTTCATAATGGGCAATCAGGATGGATACCTCTTTTTCTCCAAATTCTGCCATCGATATACAAGAGAAAAAGTCACATATATGAAAGAAATCTACAGATGGTCAAAGAACAATATGTTTGGGTTAGTGCCTATAGGGTACCTTGATTTATCTTCGTGGGCCACAGTTTAAAGCTCCCAATCATGGTAGCCTTCACCACATCCTGGCTGGCATCTCTGAAGCAGCCTTGCAGCTTCTTGATAAGATGTGTTAAGACTGTGCTTCTTACATCAGAAATGTCCCCCTTTCCTCCCAGGCAGTTACCATGAAAGTGGGTGACCGAATCTACCCAAAGTTCTTTTGGTCCTGGTCTGGGGAGGAAAAAAAATCCCCCAAATAAACAACTAAATGAAAAGTCACCGGGCAAATATTGTCCCCAGTCATACTGCCTAAGTTTGACAGACCCTCAAATCATTCCCCAACTCCTCACCTTGTTTGATATATTCTGAGCATTTCCACTGTTGACTCTAAGGTGGCAAATACATCAGCAATGGAAGAATTTCTGTTCTGATTGACACGGGAAAAAATGCTAAGTACATTAATGACATCCACTAAGAAATGGACAAATTTAACAATGTCTGCTTGGAGAAGGAACTCTAGGAGTTCCTTGGCTTTCTGATGAGTGGTGTCACTTCTGTCTTCATCTGCCTGTAACATAGATTGGGAATAAAATAGCGGTTTATCTTTCTTAAAATTATTATTTCAAATTGATCCATAAAAATATTCTCTGTCAGTCTGGAAAATTAAAATAGTATGGTATGTCAAAATCACTTACCAAATGCAGTTGCTGGACTATTGCAGGATATCCCTTGAGAAAGTTCTGGAGGGCTGCCTGTAATTCCTGAAGCCACCTCCTGCCCCCTACTTGAGAAGGCATCACAGGTCGAAGGTGAAGGCTTTTGAAAGCAGTCATCAGAGAACTCCTGAGAAGAGGGGAACTGTGGTAGAAGTGGTAAATGCCGTGAAGAAGGTTTCTGACATCGTTGTACAGGGGAATGCTCTGGAACACCGCCTCGTAGGATAGTTCAAGATGATGTGCAAAGCAGTATACAGTCAGCGCACATGGCTGGATTTCTCGTAAAAGCAGGGCCACCCCACTGTTTTCTCCCTCTGAGCCAGGGGCACTGTCACTTCCAAAACCAACCAGTTTCTTTGCCCAGTCTTGGTTCGATAGCTTAAGTTGAAGATTTCTCTCTAGAGTTTTCTCAATGGCATTTCTTACTGCCAAAGGATCCTTCTTTTCTACTGTCTGTACCCCAACAACTTGGCAATGCACTTTTCCTGCATGTGCAAACTGCACATAGACAAGTTCAGCTTCCTTGGTTGAACTGTCTGTGATTCCATCACTGAGGACAGAGAAAAATTTACTTCGTTCTAGTTTCTCTCTTAGATTTCTCCGTTCCACCTCAGCGATAAAATATGTAAAGGTTCTTGCTGATTTGTTAGTTCTGAACACCGGGCCGATATCGACCCCCTTCATATCATCCAACTTGCACATCCAGATAAAGTCTTTGAGGGGACGTCCCGTCTTGGCGATAGCATGGCATGATCTGAATAAGTTCTCTACTCTCCCCAGGGTGACTTTGCTCATGGTAGTCACCATGAGCTCTGTGGCGGTGTGGTTCACTGGAGAACTGCTCGTTGCTTCCATTAATGAAGCCTTGGCATGAGCCTCACTAAGATGATGTGCGTTGAGAAATTCCGTCCTAAAGTTGTCAGTGCCGTAAAAAAAACTCACTTGAGTTCCCTTTGACTTCACTCCATGCTTACGACATAGGCCACAGAACATAAGATTTAGTATCTCATCATATATAAGCCAAGGGTATTTTTTTAGCCAGATTTTCAAAAATTGATCATTCCTCCTTGGAAGGTAATGGTCAAGCTTCTGCAGTCTTTTGTGCTTTTCAGTGACTCGGTTCACAACATCTGGAGGACCCCTGCCTTTAAAATAACTCCACATTGTTATTTTCAGTAATCACCAACATCTACCCTCAGTTTTGCTTAATCTCTGCCCCCAACACTTGCTCATTGTTTCTGGAAGAAATTACAGTGATTGCTTACAAGTAGCATGTCAAGCATTCTGTAATTTAAGTGGCTTATACCATTGAATCCTCATAATCCATTATCCGTATTTTATAGTTGAGAAAATGGACCAATGACCTGTCATTTTATGGATTAAGAAAACAACTAGGGCACAGAGAGGTTAGTTAATTTGTCTGATGTCACAGTGCTCGTAAGTGGTGGAGTTGGGGATCACTAGCAGGCAGTCTGACTCCACAGCCCCTATGCTTACTTACTTCACCATTACTGGTTTCTAATAAGGGAAAAGGGTGCTATGGTCTTCCTCACGCTAAAATCTGGTTCTCTATGCATAAGAGGGACACTGCTTTTTGCTGACATTTGCTTCCTGTGGTGAGAAGAAAGAGTACCAGGACACGCACAGCAGCATGTCTACAAGAATCGCCTTGGCCATCTCTTCCTTCCCGACGCAGGCCCGCCTTCTCTGGCAGTACCAGAGCCAACCTGTTCATTTACAGAAAGGACTTCAGGCTTTGAGACCCATCCTAGGTGGTTCAAGGAGCTGTGCCTCATGCCTCATCTTTTTCTTTTTCCCAAAGATCTAATTTCTGAGACCTACTTGTTGGAACGTGTATATACACATACACATATATATATACATATATTCACCTGGATGGAAAGACAGAAAAATTTAAATTACACAAAGCAACATCCTAAAATACAGTTTCTCTCAGAAGGCAGGCAGCCTGGACCACATGTTTATTTCCCTCCTTTGACTTCTGTGACCCTACAGATCATTAGATTATATTGTCCTATTTTAGAGTTTAATGAAAAAGTGGAATATGTGTTTCTGTGATATTATACTAAATTACCTCATGTTGACACACAAGCTCAGTGTTTCATTTCGTTTCACTGTTTTCCTGTCCGAGGCTGACTGACGGCCAGATTTTAAACTCTTCTGACAGAACCACACTGACTTCCTTTGTGCTCCATCATGCCTAGGTAAGTGCTAAGCCCTTGGCAGATGTCTAAGAAAATCAACATTCCCAACTGATTTTCATAATCTCATATCTCTTAACATCTATTACTTGGAAACCTTTGACATTAGTCAACCTGCTGCTGCCTTTCTTACCCAATTTGTATCTAGCCTCTATTTTGCGTTATACTCAGTTTTTTGCAGTTGTTACTGTCAAAACAGAGCCCCATTTTGGTTTTTCCCTTCCCAAATCCTAAATATTACTGTTTTCACTTAAAGTGAGCCTCCTTGTGACTGACATCTCCTGCCTTCATTTTGGGCCCTACACGTTGGGACATCAGTCTCACACACTAGGCCTTCGGCACCAGGCCCGTGCCTGCTTGACACGCATTAATGCTGGTGAACACAGGAATGAATATATGAAAAAAGAAATCTCTTGTTACTGAAGGGAAAGACTTTAACTTTCACTATTGATTTAGCTAGCTTTTATGTTTTTAGCTTTATGAACAGATTTTCCAGAAGGTGTTATCTTGAATTCTGAGCACGTACTTTCATTTGCCTAATGTAAATTCTCTGGCTTCATGAGAATGTGTTTCCTCCTGAAGAAGCAGCTGAAACTCTGCCCACAGACAGTTTTAACAGGTCCAAAGGCTTCTAGATTTACTACTGCATTTCCGTGATCTGAATCTATGCAGCGGAAGGAGCTCACCCACTGAGAGAACCACAGGACACAGGGGGGCCTTACTCCTTTTTGCAAAATCCCTAGATTTTGCTATCTGGAGACATATTTCTGTTAATAACATCAATCCTTCTCTAGCGTACCTTTTCTAAGAAACATTTCTGTATTTTTTGATTTGTGTAAAGTCAGACAATTTAAGGAGGTTTCAGATTCCAACATGGGGTTTACCTCCCTGAAAATGTGTATTATCATATTTCTACAATTTTCTCAGAGACGTTAGCTTAGAAAGATCCACAGAACTTTCCAATGATTTCCCCCCACCCCCGTGCCCTTAATCCTGTCTCTCAGTTGGCCGAGGCTCTGTAGAGACACAGAGCAGCATCTTCTGAGCTCTCAGTCTCTTCCTCCCTGTAATCCACTCACCACATCATTTGGCTCTAAAGGCCTTTGATAATCCTTTCCTGTGTGTCCTTTGCAAGCCACTTTGATACTTCACAATTTGACCACAAAGTCTTTGTGGTCCTCACCTCCTGCCTCCTGCCCCAGCTGGTCTGTTTGCTGTTCCTTGAATAAATATGTTATGCAACTTCAAAATCTCCATGTCTACCCTATTTTCCCCTTTGCCTGTTTTCCCCTGCTTTTCTTCCTGGAAGTTCCCATTGAAAATTCTCCTCTGGGTTAACCCCTATGCTGACCCACACAGGCAGCAGTAACTAGTTCCTCCTTTGACTTCTTGTAAAAACCATGTTAGCCGAATGATCTAGCTTAGCCACCCCAGACAAGAGCTCTGTTTGTGCCTTTTGTCTCTGAGACCAATCATTGAACCTAAGGGTCTCTAAAAGAGGCTCAAAGGAGGGGCCCCTTGTGAGTTTTTAGAACAATTTCATAGCCTCGAGCAACTAACTGCTGCCTCTCTTGAAGAAGGGGTGAGGATGCGGAATTTGCTGGACTGTGTTCTCTCTGGATAGCCTCTCAGCAGAGGCCAAAATAGCCATGAACCAAATCGCTACAGACATTACATGGAATACGGATGGGTTTACAAAGAAAAGGAGTTCTTTTGGTTTAAGTGGGGACTGAGGAACATTGCTAAAGTGTTCTAGTTTCAACAGACTCCAAATTGCTTCCATTGGAAAAAGACTGTCTTCCTGATGTGCTTGGCACTCGATGTTTAGAGACAAGATGTTCCTACCCAGAGCTTAATGCGCCATACAAAATGAGTGTTTTTGTTTGGGATGTTTATGGTCCCTTGGGGAGCCACATACTTTAGGACTTAATTCTATCAGGTGGTGTAATTTTTTTTTCTGGAAATGTTCCAAGGTAATGCTGTAGATGCCTGTTCTGGTATGTGTACCCTCAGGATACCGAGCTAATATTTTGGGTAATAATTGGAATAGTTGATTCACTATTGCATAATGTTACATATTATATAATAATAATGATATTATTATAATTATATAATTAAATGACAATGGATTATATACACTTAAATTGCACATTCTATGTGCCTGACACTTCCTAAACACTTTACATAAATTAATTACTTTAACACTCATAGCAACTCCATTGAAATATCCCAGTGTCCAGATGAGAAAATTGCGACAGAAAGAGGCTAACTAACTTGCCCAAGATCCTACTACAATCATTTGACAAAAGGTGGATTTGAAAAGAGCTGTCTGATTCTTCTTACCTGTGGCTGGGTCTTCTTACTCAGCCAGCCACGGGTAAGAAGTGAACTAACATAACATAATAAAAAATTATTATTAAAAAAAAAAAGAAGAAGTGAAGCGACGTGGAAATGCTAGCACGGGGCCTGGCACGTGGAGCCAGACACCATGTCAATACTGGCTATTGTTGTAATTCAGAAGATGTTCGCTAAATATCCCTGTGTGCTGAGAGCACTGTTGTGGGAATGATTCCTGGGGCAGTCAATGAAAGAAGGTCTTGCCAATTCACTGGCTGGCTCTTACTTAAGCTGCTCCTGAGATTCTCAAGTATGGCTCTTTGCTGGGTGGCAAGAACAATGCTAGCATGATAAATTGTTTCACTGCATTTTCATGATCTTGTATGATTGTCATGCCTCAGGTCGTTTTTCTTTTCTGGCGTATTTGTGACGATCCTATCAACAAATGGTATTTTATTTCTCATGACTGCCTTTACCAAAGGAGATTTAGAATCATTACAAGTGGCAGATTTTGACCAGGAGAGGAGTGTTGAATATAAACATTACAGTATATAAGGCATTTTCAATTTTCCATTATCTTTAGTAAGGACTATTTTAATGAAGACTTTTATTTTTAAAGCAGGGTAGCTAATAGCAGAAAACTTCTTAAGCTTTAGTTTTTTTCTGTTCATATTCTGATACTAGTTAATCAAGTGTTTAAAGTCACTAGTTTTACTTGAAGAGTATCCATTTCACTCAATCATTTTATTTATGTAGCATAATTAAAAGTTATCAAAGTGGAACTTCATATTACCATTCCTTACAAATTTGCTAAAAACATCTTCCTGTGGGCCTAGTCATAAAATGACTATGTGTGAACATCTATGCTTTTTCTCCTAGAGAAAAATACATCTGTTCATCATATTTTACCATATTTTAGTAAGCGTGAAAGTTGCATCTTAGATACCGTAGGTTACACTAACATATGTGAAATAGTTTACGGAAATGCTCTTCCTTCTTGGCTTAAAAATAACAGCAATTTTCAAGTTCAAGGAAGAAGTTCTGTAGGATTACACATGTAGAAATGTGCCACTTTCAGCCAGTTGCTCCATACTTTCAAAGCAGATCACTTAAACTAAGTTTGTCTTTCAAAATTATACAGTTCTGATGTAAATACAGTGGAAGTTACCATAAAAGATTATTTTCCAATTCTCAGAAGGAATATGATCAAAGTCTTCACTTAAAAGATGGATAGCTGTGTATCGTTTAAGGCAGTGAACAAGAATCATGGAGCTGAGGAAGAACGACTGAAGTCAGAGGACTTTGGGGGGCTAAGGGAGTCGGGGAGAAAGGGTGAGTGGTAATTACTGGACTTCCTCTAGGAGGGGCAATGTCCATATTTGCAGCCTGACTTCAAAGAAGTCATCACAGAACTGTGACTCTGGGATGCAGAAAATGGAATGATCATTATTTTGCTTTCCTTTTATCACATGAGCAAGAATAACAACAACGAACATTATTACTTTTATTGATAGACTACCTGATACCGTGCTAAGGTTTTACATGTGCTTAAAAAGCAAAGAGTATGTGTGTGTGTGTGTGTGTGCGTGTGTGTGTGTGTTTTCAAATAGCATAATTGAGCTAATAATAAAGAACTTAAACTGCTCATAGACCACAAGTCATTTTGAACCATTAAGACCCCCAAATCTCACAGCATTGCATAGCCTTGTAAACTGTGCAGTAATTACCATTCTTAAATCTGGGTTAATTCTCCAGCTTGGGTGGATGGCGGTGGTTCCTCAGACAGAGAAGGCCTCCCCGTCTCTTCGTGTGTGGTTCGTGCAGTGGGGGAAGGAGGAGCAAAGCAGTCTCCAGACCTTTCCCTCAATATCCACACCCATGCCTTTTATCTGCACGTTGGCCAGTGGCTGTTCCTCCAGCTTGAAATACCCCTTGGATCCCTGCCATCACATCGCTCTTCTTCCAATTCCTTCCTCTGAGGTATAATCCCACCAAACTTTCCCTGACCCACCTCGCTGAGCACGGATCCTCTTTTGCTCGGCATTCCTGACCACTTTCATAAAGTTCATATTCTGGTCCAGAAAGAACCTAAATAGAAGTTTATATTTTCTTCTTCCTTGCTTGCCTTTTCAAATTATACTCTAAGCCCCTCAGGCAAGTGGTTTTCCTTTTACATCTACTTTTTAAAAAACTATACAACTATCTCTCTCCTTCCCCTCCCCTCCTTTCCTTTTCTCCCCCTTCCTTCCTCTTTCTACCATACTTTGAAAGCTGTTGCATTCATTCTACCGTATTCAAAAAACAGATAAATGTATTGGTTGACGTATTTTAGTCCCAAGGGTTTCTAGAGTTAATCTTCTAAGACATACACATGTCAACTTACAGCTGCTCTTTGTTGTTTTTAAACTTTTAGTTGAAATGCAGCCTCTGGTTTTGAAGTTGGATCCAAGAATGTATTATGGTTATCATCATGAATACCAAGGTCCCTTTTAAAAGGGATTATGAGTGGTTGATAATTTTCAAAATCCACTTCCACCTACTCAAATACCCCCAAATGCTTTTAGTGTTGACCTGCTAACTGGATGATTTTCTTCCCATCACCCCAGTGTAGGATTAAATCAAAGCATATTTCATATTCAGAATCTTTATACATGTATCTTTTTCTTTTATACGTAAAAAATAGTATGATAAAATGAAGAGCAAAAGCAAGTCTCGAGGAGGAAATACGTAATAAGAGGGCCTTGTGAAACCCACACAGTGGGGAAGAGACTGGAACCTGCCTGAATGTCAGATGGAAGGGATTTCACGGGCGGAATTTATAAAACTGCCATTTTTTGTATCTGCTGATGGCCGCATTTCCTTTCTGCCCAAATACTGCCGACCAGAGTTGGTGTCCATGCACAGTTGTCGTGTGTGCCTTTATGTACCGGAGACGGAGACCACTCATGCTAATGAGATGTACTGACATGTGCCAGGGTAAGGGGGTCACCCAGGGGCCCATGGTTACCCCTGTTTCACCCGCTGGGCTTAGCAAAAAGGCATTCAGACTTAGACTAAGGGAATGCCCTTTTGACTAATGAGATTTGATGAGGGTTTCTAGAAGTATTTGACTTTTAAAAAACAAATGAATATAATCACAATGAAAGTGGAATTGTGCTAGTGCTAGACTAGAGTCAGTTGACTATTCTCTAGGGAAAAGTAATGATTTTCCAATACATGGATGTTGGGAGATAAAATAAACCTAATTACGAGAGATGACTTAGTTCAGTGAGAAGGGGCAAGAGCTTTGAAGCTGAAGAGGCCTGGATGACATATGACCATATGTAAAAACTGCTCCGTGACTCAGTGTCCAGACCAATAAAATGGAGATGGGATGGTAGTTCTACATGATCTGTCTGAATTACTTGTGCCATCAGTTGATGGAATTCACTGAAGAATATCTGGAAGTAGAAAGAGACTGAATTAAAAAAAAAAATAGCCCAGGCGCATGCTAGAGCCATATGATAACGTGTGAAGAAGATAAAGAATTTGTGTGCATAAAATACTATGTACACATACGTGTGAACACATTTATCAGTTAAGCAAATATTTTGTTGACAGCTTCCCTGGTTCTGTTCTTAGTCTGTGAAGCATTGAGGGAAAAGGGAAATTTTCTACTCCCTGGTCTCCCTCCACAGACTAGTGGGGGAGAAAGAAACACAAACTCATCATCTCAGTCCAAACCCTAGACTGGACATGTGTGCAGAGGCCGTCTCTCTCAACTGCCAGACACAGTCAGACTCAAGTTTACTGACTTTCTGGCCAGGGGCAGGGACCGGCCGAAGAGGAGAACTACTAGGAATGAGGATCACCACACTGCTGAAGGATTAGTCACTGTTTTCCTCCAGTTTCTTTCATTCGGATCTATGTTGTAGGAAGCAAAAGCATGATAAACTGGAACACAGCGAGGGCTCCTTTTGGTGACATGCAACCCCAGGGGGCTGATTTTACTTGTGAGCAAGTGACTGCTACCCTCATTAGTCTTATCCTTTTTTGTCCTTTTTCACGATAATTATTTTTCCTACCTTTAGGTGCGGTTTCTAAGAACTGATCTCGAAGACGGTCAAGCTGTTCGATGGTCAGGGTGCCATTTTCTTCCTTTTCCACAGGTGGGGGGCGCACCGGAGGAGGGGGGTCTGGAAAGACTTTCATATCGCCATTAATGAAGAAATCTTCTTGGTCTAAATAAAGTTCATTCTGAATTTTTGTAGATGTTTCAATGTGATAGCGAGCCACCTCAGTTAATTTTTCCACACTGAAAATGGAAAAAAGAATAGGGTTATCCCCACTAAATACTACCGGGTTGACAGTGTTTACTTACTAGACATACATAAAGAGGTTACACGTTGTACAGCTAAGGTAGACAGCTCAATGTGCATGTTTACAAATGCCAATTCTCTTCAAACCCACCTTGTGAAAAGGCAGAGTATCATTAAATAAGCGTAGACTGGAAATAAGATATATGTTCATTATAGAGCTCACAGTCACATATTTAAATGAAGCTGAACAAAAAGGGACTTCTCAAATATGGTTTCATTAGTATTAGAACATATTTTATGGTGAAAGTAAGATTGTGTCAAGATATATATTTCATTCTAAGTATGCACCAGAATAAAGTTATATGGCAGAAAAATCTGTAAAATACAACGGTTAGAATGACACATTTATTTGGAATCAGGAAAAATTATTAAGTTAATCAAATATGATTATGGATTTCTAGAAAAGTGGCTTTTCTCTAACTTAATATCAAGGAGTTGATGTTATTTAAGACACAAATTATCAGAATGGACTTAATAATATAAACCCAACGAAATTGCTTTCTATTTTTACAAATAATAATTCCTAGTTAAATCATGTGGTATAAGCAGTAATAGGTGCGGTGGAAAGAATAGTGGAAGCTGAGCTCTCATTCCAGAACGCTCCATAGCCATGGGTCCTTGGGAACTTACCCAAGCTCCCTGAATTTCCTTATCTTTGCATGGAGTCAGTAACACATAACTCCATACCTTATGGTTATTAATGTGAAATCACACAGGGCATAGATTTAACCTATACTGGGGATTATAGTTATGGCCATAATTAAAGGCCATTTCAAAAGCCAGGGAAGTTTTACACATGAATAAAAACAATATTACTGGATTACAGGAAGGACGGTGCTTATAGTTTGCAATAAAGATTGGACACGACGGAAAAATCCATTTTGAATCTGCTCTTATGTAACCCAGGAACACCAATATATATATACTGAAAATTTTAAAAAATTGTATTAGGTGCTTTCTTTGAAAAGACCACCTTAGAATTTAACTCCCGCAGCTGTACTGGTGAGTGCCCGCAAAGCACCATAACCGGGATCTCAAGATGGGTGTGCACCACCTAGTGGAGGTTACCAGGCATACCCTTCCCACAAATGGAAGAGATGAAAAATGCCAAGGGAATGAAAAGCAAGATTTGAAGTTCCAAGGGATCTGATAGCTCTCGCTCTGTTTTCCTTTTTACCACCAGAGACTTTTTACAATAACCAAAACAGAAGGCATAGCTGAGCAGTCCTAGTTTTAACTTCTCGTGGCCACATTCAGGGGTCAGGTATATGCACACGATATAAATCTGAGAAATTGGAGTACATCTGATAAAAATAAGAAGCATTGTCTCTTGAGGGCCGCATGGATGGGAGCTGTGAATTCTACAAATTAAGAAGATATGTTTTCATTTGTAAGTGGCAAGCAGAGAACAGAACTGAACATCACTGCTCTGTGATGTTAACGAGTAACAGACGCGGCTATCCAGTAGTAAAAACTTATTTCAAGCCTTACTGCAGTCAGGTTACCAGGCTAAGGGGTGTGTGTGTGTGTGTGTGTGTGTGTGTGTGTGTGTGTGTTACTATATAGCACAACAGATATAAAAAACCAGGCTGAAGATTTTACAACAGAACTTTCATGATGCGACAAGGATTATAGAAAACTAACCATAACAAGTATCTTTCAGATGGCAGTTGTTTCTGAGAATACTTGCCATTCGCATTCTATGTAGGTAGCAACTTCTAAATTTTCAGGAAGTGTTTATTCCAAACTGCGGTGTTCACAGAATCTAGATCTAGTAGAAATCTCTGAAATAGCCTGGTTGCAGTGTTTCCTGGTATAGATGAAGCCCACGGGGCCCCTAGCCATTAGGCATGGTGCTTATTTATGGCCAGTGAGGAAATACCCATCTCTTGGAACATGTCTCCTGACTCTCACTTGAGGGTTATTTCTGCTTTGCTTTTTAGGGGAGAATTAAGAGAATGGGACTCTGCCCCTCACTAGAGATGAGAAGTCTGAAAAACCTTTGGAACCCAAGAGTGAAGTAGAACTGGGTATCACCCTTAAAGGGAATCAACCTCCCTGGTAAAACACTGCAGTGACTGACTTCTTAGTCTCTCCCACTAATCAGCGCTGACCCTAAAAGTAAGTCTGGCATTAGAAAGCTATGAAACATCATCTTACTTCCGAAAAATATTTTAAAATTACCTATAATCATACCTTGTAAACTAAGGTCTTCATGGAGCAGGGTAAAAACCAAACTCAGAAATGATGTGTAAAACTGGACATTGCCATAGGACAGTTTGATACATGACTTTACTGTTTGAGAAGAACCAAATACAAATGCATATGTGATTCCCTAAAAGGTCAAAATTTCTATTTGTAAATGTAATATGTATTTGTAAATGCCTAAAAATCTGCCAGTTTTGGCCTCCAGAAATTAAAAAATGCATTTTGGAAAAGCCTTGTGGTACATTACCTGGCCATTTCATTCAAGTACCTCTCACCAAGCCACTTTTCCAAGAGTTTATATACATCGACCACCTTCGTTAATAAATCTTCAAGGAAAGCCAGTGCTTTTGTCTTTATCAGTTCAAGCCGGAACTGCGTGGCTATCTCTATTTAAAAAGAAAATGAAGGATTATATATACATGCATTTTCTAATCAACTGAATTCAGTTTTAAACCAATCATGTTTCAGCTTGTGAAGATGCAGGTGCACATGTAATATACGAGTATAGGTAATACCTGACCTATGTCACTGTCACATGTCATGTGATGCATGGTAGGGTCATTGACAATTTATTTAAACCAAAACTATTATAAACTGAGCTTTACATGTATTGCACTTTATAGCAATATATTCTTTGATAAATTGGAGTGGGAAAACACAAATAGATAATTTCTGAATTTCAAAAAGGGGAAGGTACAAAGTCTCTTGATGACTCTCTACTTTAGAACCTCGGGATGGCAACGTCATTGTATTTTCTTAGCGCTGGTAAAACTAGGGCAAATCACTGTATCCCAGGGCCTACTGCTGCCCATGGCACACGCTAAGGTCTGTGGATTTTACTTCTGAAATCGTTTTCCCATGTTTCTTCCCTGCTTCCTCCACTGCCACTGGCCTAATTTGCTCATTTTCCTGATTTTTTTCCAAGTCCATTTTGAGTTGCATTATAAGACAAGTAAAGAGCCAGGAGAATATATCTGATAAAATCATTACTACCTATAGGAAAGGAGGTTTGTGGACATTAGTGACCCATGACTGGATCTTCTATGGCCTGTGTTCCCAAAAACTCACTTTCAGGGCCTGTTAGCCTCAGTCAGGATTTATTTTCCCAATGAGAGGCCTAAATTATTCTTAACATATAAAACCACCTACATACATGGCGTTAAGCCTTCTTTCAACTTGTAAAACCACACAGACTCTAACATACTCGTTTTGAATCTATTCTCTGAGATTGTTAATTATTGCTGGCGTTCTCCTAACCCCTTCCCAAATTTTCTTTGTCTCTTTTTGAGATCCCAGCAGTTATAGGACAGTTGAATCTAGCCCTCATGTGGTCATATGAAAACAACCAACTAAATGCTGTACTTTTCAATCGCTTTGCTTTGTGTTCTCACAGGCAAGATGCAACTTGAGTGGGCCGTGGGCTGTTGGCCTACGGGTCTGTTTTCCACTGAAAAGAATCATCTCGGTTCTTTCCGAATGCTACTACCTTCAAATTGCAGGGCAGCGAGGTGCTCTTCCTTGATTCTGAGCATCAGTTCTTTTCTCTTTTCCATCTGGGCAATCTCCTCTGCTGTCACTGTCACAGGGGCAGCTTCTGCCGTCGGTGGTGATTTGCCTGAAAGCACAGTGGGACTCGGGGAGGAGCGAGCGGGCGTGCAGGGGGACACACAGCTCCTGGGGCAAGATGAGGACCAAGCGAAATGTGCGGGTCTGTAGCAAACCTCTTGGGATTTGGAAAGGACCAACCCTGGTTCTGACTGTGAGTGGGAAATACTGATCTTTCCTTGAGAATTCTCCAGTGTTATCTAGGCTACACATGTATAAAATGCCCCTTTTGTGTAGCATGATGGGAAAATGAGGTGTGCAGGGAGGGCAGCCATGGTTATAGACTCCAAGGAAGGTGCGATGCAGAGTTTGGGGATGGAAATGAGCAAACTGCAACATACCAGGATGCCATTAGCCAGCGCAGAAGCCCTGCTCCGTCAGAGGTGCTGGTGTTAGGCGAGGCTATCCCAGACCCTCATGAAGAAAAGACCAGGGGACAACATCCGGAAGATATGGCTGACATATGGCTCATGGTCAAGAATCTGTAATCTACTTAACAATCTTTTCAGTAGTACTTAACTGCAAGTACTTCAATGGTTACATAAGAGAATTTGAAAACAAGAATTTGTCGGCATTTTTCTGACAATCTACCCTTGAGAAATGGCAGTGTGATTCCAGCTGCAGGCCCCATTCGCATAATTCCACTTAGGGCAATAAATCTGTCTTGAAGGTCTGACCACAAAGGGTTCAAGTCATGTGAAGGACATAACTGTAAATAAAGAAATTGTAATAAAATGTGATTGCAATAGTAGACGGATGTAGGAATGACAGGTGAAAGGGAGCTTAATCTTGTTGGATTTCTGTTTTATCATCGGTAAAATTAAGGGACTGGACTCAACCATTTATTCATTATAGTAGATTGAAGCATGTCCTTCAAATGCTGCTTATCTCTTTCATTTTTACCATCTGAGATGGGCTAAGTGGTGTGTTTGTTCTTGCGGTGCTATTCTTTTCTTTGCTTCGAGTGCCACCTCTCACCCCCCACCTGCCCACATCCTCAGCTCCTCCTCTTACTCCTCTTCAGGGCTGCTTAAATGTACTCCGGCTGGGAAGTGCTTCCCTACCCCTCAGAAGGACTGAGGTGACCTCACTCTCAAGGTCACCTGCACCTCCCCCGCTAACGAACAATGACGGGTCAAGTGTCTGTCTCTGCTGCTAGACTAGAGTTCCCATCAGGGCAGGGACTGTGTTTTTGATCTTGTTCTTGAAGTTCACCATTGTGTCCTTAGTACCCATCATGCCGTGCTTCTAGCGGGAGCCTAACAAACGTCTCGTGAGGAACTGACTAGTGAGGTGACTTCTGCTCCTGGCCTTCTGCCTCTTCCTCTCTCGCCTCAACTGACCTTACATGTGTACAAGTGGAGACATTCAGAGGGGGGATAATGTGTGTGCCAGAGTTTATCCCCAAGGCGAACAGGAGGTCTCTCCCAGCCTGAGTTTTCTCTCGCTCTTGTTTTCCCCTCATGTCTCTGAGGCAGAGATGAGGCAAGAGGCTTCCTGGAGAGAGGAACGTGCTTGAATTAAACCAGAAACCTGAATTCAACCTGAAACTTACATACATGTAATTTTCATCCAACCTCCTGTCAGTTACCGCAGCCTCTTTGTGCACACTTTTCAGATTACATAGTGCCACCTGCAGTTCTTCTAGCATGTTCCAAACTGTCGTGGAGGGTTATTTTACCTTAGATCCGCGCGGCTATTTGGATAAACAAGTTAGGTGAGACTGGTACCAGTATGATTAGCCAGCTAACACCACCAGAGCCTGGGTCTCCGCACAAACCCAAACCAATAGTAGCTTTGACGTGCCTGCTTAGACGTTTGTGTTCTACCAAGGGGAGTTTAAGCATCCACAGTTTTGGATGCCAGAACCATGAATACCTTTTGCTTTTTTGTCTGCTTTGTTCTTCTTGGGTGGTTCCTTTTTGACTTTTTTATTTGTACCCATCTGAGGAGATTTTTCTTTCGTGTCTGCTGGCACGTTTTCCTTTTCTTCTTCCATGAGCCTCTGATGAATTTCAGCAGCCACCTGGTTGGATACGAGCAAGATTTCAATGAGTGGACACTTACGAAACATAATAGCCATGTGGATTTAGTCATCACCCAGCTCAACTGAAGCCTCATTCTCCTGTAAACAACCATGCCATGTACTCAGTCTTGACAGAAAACACACTTCAGTGTTTTACTGACGCGGAAACCTGGCCCGGGGCTCCAGAAGCGGCTTCCCTGCAGCGTCTGCGTGTAGGTTGCTCACTTTCTCCAGCCCCGCCTGCAGCGCAACCTTGCGTTTCCGCGCTGCGCCCCCGCACTGCAGCAGTGCCATGATGACGCTTTCTAAAAGTTTTCTCTTAAATCTCAGACTCTATGGATTTAACACCCACTATTCTTTTATACCAATGTTACTCACTTATTATTATTATTATTATTATTATTGACACCCCCACAGAGTTTTAAAGACAGTTTTTCCTCATAGTCCCCCTCCATGAAATGTTGATACTGCAAAAGTGTATCTGTCTATGTATTTTACGTATAATTGTGCTTTATACATAAAACGGGTACGAATTTCTCACGCTCCCCCACCACGGTTTGGGAATGCATGCCTTGTATTGTTTGGGCTCATGGACACTTGAATCCTGGGCTTCCATTCTCCTCTAACACTAGATGTCGTCCCAGAAGGTGCAGTGCTCACAAGGATGAGCTGTCCCCCGGACTAACCTCATCCTTGTTGTCAGCTTCCTCTACTCAGGGGACTTGCAGCTTCCCGCCATCTCGGCCACCCCCTCCTTTCACTCACACGAGATTAGCTGCAGGGGCCACCCGATTGTAGCAGAGGAACGGGGAGGGTGGGTCGTGGTTGGGACCCTTCCATCTCTCCTCCGGGGCTCTTTGCTTCAGGCAGCAGGGAAACCTCGTCTTGAGGCTCATGCTGGGGCCATGCCTGCAGTTTCAAAGGCCTGATCTTTCGAAATAAGTCCAACTGCCCCTAAAGAGGTGAAGAGCACTTAGGGGTGTAGCCCCAAGAAATGAGACCTGAGAAAAGACCCCCAAAAGGGAGAAAGAAAACTTGCAGACACCAAGGAGGGAGGAGCAACATATGGTGGAAAACCTTAAAATGTCAATAAAGCAACTGGTAAAGAAATGGTGGTCATGAGAGTTCATTTATTGAAGTGCTTACTGTGTCCAAGACTGGTGTTATTTTTGGGGAGGACTGGGTGAGGGGCTCAGAGGAGAAAGAGGAAGTTGAATGGAGATGAACAGAAAGATGAATAAGGCACAAGCTCTCCCCTCAAAGACGCTTAGTCTTGGCGAGATACACCAGCCTATTCCCGCTCTCCCCCAATTCCTGCACACTTCATACCCCAGGGCTCAGCATGTAACTGTCCCCAACTGTTCTATGAATGTAAAATGTTGTTCTACCCGCCAAATGGCTTCAAGCAGCCTTTAGCACCTGCTATGCTCATAGGGGGTGCCCAGGAAATGATTATTAATAGATGGAGTTTCTTTTAAAATAATCATATTTCACGGAACATACCCACAGCTTCTTTAAGATCAGTGGAACTTTGGAGAAATACAGAAAGGTTTCAGAGAACAAGCCAGCTTTGTGTGAGCCTATGGATGTGGTTTTAATCAGCTGCCCTTAAGCCATAAAAATGGATTTCATGAAGTCTACTGTACTTTAAGATTCTTGGTAAAGCTGAAAGCAGACTTGTTAACATCCCCCCTCTAAATTGCAAGCAATTCATTTTTGAATCTGTTTTTGCAAAGCACAGTAAGTTAGCAATTTCTTTTAAAATTGGATTTTTCTCCTTTATAAACAACTTTGTGGTAGTGGTGGTGGTGATGATAATTATCATCATCTGCATATTTTTGGTCCACTTCCCTCAAAGACCTCTGGGTCGCTTTCAAAAATTAACATAATTCACAATACATTCAGCAATCTACCTGTAAGGCTAAAGAAACTCTAGAAATAATGTCTTGACATTGTGGGCGTTAACTATGACTTGTTTCTTTGAAATCATTGCATACCTGCTAATTAGAAGAAAGTTTTTCTAAAAATTAACATCGCACATGAAACGGGTAGCTCTTGGTGAGACTGCTGTGTAGAAAAAAGCCCGTGTTAAAGCGCTCTCCTTTCTGTTGCACTAATCCCTGCTGGCACTGTTTTCCCTACAACAGTTTGCCCAAGCATGTCTGTCTCACTGGAAACTTAAATTCCCTTAAGGTCATGTGACATCAAGGTCATAAAAGTCTACTTGAGACATAAAAGCAGGATTCAAATACAATTATTAGGAATACTAATTAGATTAGTACTTACTAACTTTTCTCCTTTGTTTTCTATGTAGTTTTTATTTATTTAATTTTTTTAAAAGATTGTATTTATTTATTTGAAAGAGAGAGAGAAAGAGAGAGAGAACGAGCTGGGGGAAGAGGGAGAAGCAGGCTTCCCGCTGAGCAGGGAGCCTGATGCGGGGCTCAATCCCAGAACGCTGGGATCATGACCTGAGCCAAAGGCAGGTGCTTAATCAACTGAGCCACCCAGGGAAACCTCTATGTGGTTTTTAAAGTCCACAAGGACAATAGTACAATTGTGAATACATTTTTTAACATCATGATCCATTATATTTACAATTCCATTATCATTATATTATATATTTAATATTAGATATAAATAATATTATCTATTATATTTACAATTTCTTTGGTATACATTATTTCACTGGATCTTTCAACCATTCGTGAGAGGAAAGGTATATGGAATGTCTCCCATGTTACAGAGAAGGAATTGAAGACTGGAAGAGGTTAAGTCATTTCCATAAAATCACACAACTTAACCAAGAGGGGTAGCCAATGCTCTTTGCGCTATATGCTGCTCTTTCTAACAACGTAATATTCTACAATGTCATCTCCCCAGGCAGTTCTAATGGGATTTGTGAATCGCTTTATGTAGCTCAATAAGAATAATAATTCCTTCTCCCCCCTCAAACTCCTAGCTCTGCTTTCCCACTCTCTGGGGCTTGGTAGCTGTAATATTGGGAGTGATCACCACAGTCACTGCCGTCATCATCAGCAGTAACATCGGCGTCATAGGTACAGCAGTAGTCCCATGTCAGACTGTGCTGAGGGCTTAGTATTGTATGAGATGTGGGCATGATGCTAGGTGTAGGGTGTATAAAAAATACTAGAGTCCAGTTAAGTGTTTGGGAAAATAATGAGATAATCATTACAATCACCTAAATAGGAAGAGCTGGGTGCCTGGGGAGATAATACTGCTACAGGGACTGGAAGAGCACATGATCAGAGAAAGCAAAGGCTTCAAACAGGCAACCAACTAGTCAGGAATCAAAGCAGGAACTAGCTCTGAAGATTTATAGAAAGCATATAGTTTAATCAAAAAGAAGAAAGGAGGAGCATGTTTTAGAAGAGAAAGACGACACTAGCCGAGTCATGGAAATTGTTAATGCTGATGGAGTATGTAGGAAGCAATATCTAGTTGCTTTACGAGAAGGTTTGATGAGTTGGTACCAGCACGATGGGCAGCTCTGAGCCTCTGGGTCAAGGGTTTAGGATTCCACGGTGGCTACTGGAGGTCATCACACTACCTCATTGTCCTCTCTGGTCAATAACAGAAGATCATTTCTGAGTTCTTATAAGCATCATATGCTTTTTTAACAAATAAAGCAATCCCTTTCCTTTATCTGGATCATTTTGCCCTTACAAAGTAGCTATCGATATATTTGGGCTATCTATCTACCGTCTTACTATGTGCTTTCTAGTTGTATTGTTTGTCCTAAATCTTGTCCTGTCCTTTCTTTTCTTATTTTGGATTTAATATTTTAAATTTATTCATTTTTCCCTCTATTAGTTTGGAAGTAACACACACTAATTCACTCAGTGGTTACTCTAGGAATAACACCATAAATTACTGACTTAATAATATTTAGACTTTGATAAGTTAACAATTTATGGTGTAATTCCTATGGCAACCACTAACAGAACAGCAACAGAATGTATTACCTCTAAAAGTAAGTGCGGGGGGGTGGGTGGGTTAGCAAGCAAGAAAAGATACAGAAAGGATAAAAATAAGAGGATGAACAAAGATGTAACATGCAAACAATATTTAAAAGTATAATTTCCAAAAAAGCATTATAGATAAAGAAAATTACCTCCTAGTAGGAAAAGGTTTAGTTTACCAGGCCCAGATGGCTTCTTGGTGAATGCTACTAAGCATTTCAAGAGGAAATAATTCCAACCTCTTCAAACTCTTTTCAAGAATAGAAAGAGAAGAAACATATCCTGACTTGATTTATGAGGCTAGTATTATGCGGATGCTAAAAGTTGACAAGGACAGCATGAGAAATGATAGGATTTTCTCACTCATGAACAAAGATTCAAAAATCCTAAGCAAATTATTAGCAAAACAAATCCAGCAATATGTACGAAGGATGATGTTTCATTATAATGTTGTACTTATTCCAGGGATGTGATGTAAGTTTAATATTAGAAAATTGACCAACATGATATTTCACATTGATAGGAAACAGAAAAATATCATATGACAGTCTCAATAGATGCTGAAAAACCATTTGTTAATACATTTTATGAAAACCCTCACAGTAAGCTAGAAATGAAAAGAAACTTCCATAATCTGATAAATATCATCTAAAAAAATCTATGGCCAACATGTTTGTAAATTTTGACAAGCTGATTTGAAAATTTATATGGAAAAGCAAAGAGCCAAGAAAAGCCAAAGTGCTCTGGACAGATGACAAGGTGGGAAGATTTGCTCATCTAGGTAACAAATAAATGATATGACATTATGCAATGGTTTTGTGTAAGGATGGAAAAATAGAGCAATGCGAGAGACCTAATTTACGTTATGTGGTCACCTAATTTATGACAAAGATAATACTGCCGTGAATGGGTAAAGAATCTGGTATTACTTATGCAAACCAAAGTATTATATATAGCATCGGTTACTGACATTGAAGATGGCAACCATGCTTAGCCATATATCCAGTGGCTGTGTGTGAAAACAGAACCACCTTGGGCACTCAGGACAGGAGGGTGAGGGAACCGTGGTCCTCCAAGCTAATCTCTGTGTGCACCTTCTGTACAGGGGGAAGCTTCTCCTTACATTAGTGTTATCTGTATGCTCTTCTCTTCTCTTTTGCTTTGGTACGGGCCCCTTAGAGGCAGGGACTATCACTGTCCCTTGGCTTCCCGGTGAAGTTGAAAAGGACACGAACTCTGAACTCACATAGTCCTAGGTTGAACTCTCCTCTTTGACACTTAACCTGTTAAGTGACCTTGGCAAAATTTGTTAACCTTTCTGAATCCTCGTTCTCCACGGTAGAGAGGATAGTACTCACCCCACAGGTAACTTATGCAGACTAGAGGCCTACAGGCCAGATGTGTGTTTTTCCTGGCTCTGTAACATTGACAAATTTGATTTCATTTCTAACATGCTAAAATCAGTAGATTTCACATACAAATCTGAATTTCTGGCTTTCCTTGGAAAATTGCAAAGTCTAGCCATACTGGGCCTCATTCTCAAATGGTAAATTTGGTCAGGGTGACGTAGCACGTACCTCTTTAGGAGTATGATTTCCACTTGGCCATAGTCCCCTCCCTCCCTTATTGCATTATACTTGACCCACGTCATTGGCTTTTCCCAGTGGACCCTTTTGGCCTCGACACTTGGAACTTTGGCCCAGCACAAAAAATAATCTACGTGTTGGTTTACTCCATTCTTGAGCTCATATATTTGCTGACTGAATTGCTTCATTTCTTATTTCTTTCAGAAAACAAAACAAAACAAAAAACTTCCTGAAGGTATGCATTTATACAACATTGTGTGAATTTTCTACTCATAGCATATTACCAATGTTGGTACTTAGCGAAAATCTAATAACAAGCACTGCTTACCATGTGAGATATTGCTAGAGAACTCTGCTGCCAGGTGTCCATCAGCAACTTCTCATCTGCCTCAAAGTTTGCCTCAACATTTTCCAGTGAGTAATCGATCTTGCCCTTCAGGATGGCCTTTGTTTTTGGTTTAGACATAGCTGAATCCAGGGATATGGATATTCGAGAAATGAGAGGAATTCTTTGAAAAACACAAACAAATAAAAAGGAAATATAAATATTTCATTTAACAGAATAATATTTTTACAACCATGTTACTTTGGGAATTTTGTTGTCTTGCTTTAACCTCAATTTTCAAAGATGTCCTGGAAGAACTCTTCAAATAAAGGAAAGACTATAAAAGACTGTATTCAGGGGGCATCTGGGTGGCTCAGTCAGTTAAGTGACTGATTCTTGATTTTGACTCAGGTCATGATCTCGGGGTTGTGAAATTGAGCCCCACGTTGGGCTCCATGCTGGGAGTGGAGCCTGCTTTGATTAAGATTCTCTCTGTCCCTCTGCCCCTCCCACAACCCCCTCCCTTAAAAAAAAAAAAGACTGTATTCAAATTTTTATAGTCTTATTAACAAGAGTAAACTAGAAACAAATAGTAACAAAACATAATTTTTAGGTTTAATTCTCATTGATTAAGAGGAGGGAAATAAAACAATGGGAATCCTGAAGAAAAACAATTTTGAAATGTATCTGGGGCATCAACTTCCAACAAGGAACAAATCAGTCATGAAAAAGCAAATCAAATAAAACTGGGCACCACTCCTTTAAGATGACTAGCATCATTTGGCTTCCCAAAATAGACAGTGAAAAAGCAGGATATGACAGATGTGAGGGCTGCAACGGGGAAGCCCATGGAGACCACAAGGTTTGGGGGTGGGGGTGGGAGAAATTCAACAGGCCTCCCCAGTTTAGAGTATGGATGGTGAAGTTTTCTCTTTGCTTTGTAAAGTGCTGTGGGAACACAGAGGTAAGCTCTCCTTCTCCCTTCTCTCAGCCATATTGCTGCCCCTATGTAGAAATTTGAGAGCTGCCCCCGGGAACGTTCTAGCCCTGAAGGACTCCTGAATCTGAAATGCTATGAGAAACGGGAAGAGATCCCCAGGGCAGAAAGCTTATTATGATTGGGATCCACCTTAGATCCAAAGCGCAAAGAGTCCTCGGCGAGGCATGGAATGGGGAGACAGAAGCTCCAAGGAGGCCGCTGCAGAAACCTGAGGAGAGTCAGGAGCCACAAGAAAGACGGTCAAGCATTTGGCCTGGCAGACTCAAGCTGCTGGGGAACTGAGTGGTGACCAAGGAAGTTGGTCGTGAACTCCAACAAACAGCTTGGTCTTGTTCTGAAGCACTAGACGTGGTTTCTTGAACTTGGCTCTTCGACTCTTACGTACTTGGAACTGCGACAGCGTGCCGTGCCTGTAAAGACCATGTGCGGAGGTTCTTCTACGCAGTACACATCCACCCACAAGGACAATTTACATTTTGATAATCAAGCAATGCCAAATGCCAGTCACTGAGGCACTGAGATTCATACGTCTCACAAGTTAAGGTAAAGGTTGCGTGATCATCTCCAAATGTTTAAGCATTTCCCAACACCCTGCTTTGGAGGACAGCAGTAGTGGCATATCATTTAGAGATAAAATTTGGGGTTAGAATTCATTTACTGGAAAAAAATTCTGCCACTATCAATAGATATGAATTGAGGCACGTCACTTGACTTTCTGAAGCTCCTTTCCTCAAATAGTGCAAAATACCACTGCTGCTATTACTATTGTTACTAATTCTTGGTAATTGCCAATCATTAACCAATTATTAGTTACTATTATGCTGCTGCTATTGTTGTTTTTATAGGAATAAAGAAGACAGCTACGTGGACATACCGAACAGTATACTTATTTCCCTTATACATTTTAAAGAGACTGTAGGTGATTAGTTGGTTGGTTGATACATTGATTGAGAGTTTCAGTAGATATTCATGGCAGTGATTTGAGGTTGAGATTGGTACGTAGTCGTTTTGCAGAAAAGAAGAACTGGCTGTTCTTTTCCCTGTTTCATTCTGCTAACCAACTTTAATAGCTTCCCCAATATGCCTGACTTGCTATTTTGTGCTAAGAACAGAATGCACTGCTACTGTAGACATTGGAACTTGGCCTCTTTTAATGGCTCTGATGGTTCATATTGCCTTTGGAATTTTTTATTGTTTTCAGAGTTCTTTTTCAGTAGCTTGCTGAGTTAAACATTTCCCTTGTATTTGTATCAAGAAGACGGTACTTTCCTCCTTGTGTTTCCTTGCTTACACATGGCCATGATGGGGACATGGTGAGACTACATAGAGGAAATCTAGAGAGAGAAAAAGTGGGTCTCAGATCTCATGTTTAACCCTATTGTGTTCAGATCATCTCAAATGCTTTTTGGCATAGGGAGGATAGAGCAAAGCAAGAACATACAATACTCACAATTAAAGTACTGTGGAATTTAAGAAACAAAACAGAGGATCATAGGGGAAGAGAGGAAAAAATAAAATGACGAAATCAGAGAGGGAGACAAGCCATAAGAGACTCTTAATCATAGGAAAGAAGCTTAGGGTTGCTGAAGGGGATGGGGTGGAGGGATGGAGTGACTCGGTGATGGACATTAAGGAGAGCATGTGATGTAATGACCACTGGGTATTATACAAGACCGATGAATCACTGACCTCTACCCTGAAACCAATAACACATTATATGTTAATTGAACTTAAATTAAAAAAAAAATAAAATATGTAAGAATAAAAAAATACTGCATGTAGGTTATTGTCATAATACGCATTAATAACAGTCACCACTTATTGAGAGTTATTGAGACTAGATCTCAAGTCTTCTGATCCCCAGACATGGTACTCAGTACTTTGAGGATTTCATTTTCTGTAGTCTTCACAACCATCCTACTTTATAGAAAAGAAACTCAAGGCTTAAGAGAGTTGGGGTGACTTTCCTCCCAAAATAAATTGTTCTTATTTACTCACATACAACTAGTAAATAACAGACCCAGGATTGAAGCCAGATCTATCATGATACCATGTTGAGTTCCTGCCACTTGTGTTATTTGTATTGACTTGTACAGTGAAGTACGTGTAGTGCTTCCATCTCCAATACACATCTCATATCTTCGGAGATTTAAATTTAATGTTCAGCTTGTATATTATTTTTTAAATCTAACTTCTTTCTCTTTCCCCTCTTCACATTTATAGATTCTTGTTTTCTCATGACCTCCTTATTGGTCACAAGAAAATATTACTTTAATTCTTAATGCTATTTTATTTATTTTTTAATTAATTCATTTAATTTTAAGGATTTTGAGCTTATTTTTGTTACTTTATTTTAATTCTTACTTTTTGCTCTCTAATTGTTTTGGAGTGGGGACCCACATCATAGGAATTACCACCACTCCCACTCTCTATATCTTAAAGATATTTTTCTATCTATTCACAGCTTCTCTGGGTTGGGATCTTGCCCTTCTCCTGCCCCCACCCCCTGGGCCTATAAATGCAATTATTTACAAACTTTTGTATTGCAGACGTGTTTGGTTGAAAATATAATTCTTTATTTTCTTGCTCTGGTGGGAATTTGATGTTAGACTATTGACAAGTCTTTTACTTCATGAAGTCATAATCACATATGACTGAACCTTTACTGTTTCTCAATTTCCTTACCTGTAAAAGAAGACTCACAACCCCCTCCATTTTCATTTACATGTCGCATACGCACACACAAGTGCTTGGGACTTTCATAAAAGTGGTAGAGATTCAAGATTCCTTGCTGAGAACTCTTGAGCAAGAGTTTTTCAGAATTCAAAATTTATATACTCTATACATTCCCAGATATCCCCAGCAGAGTCTGTTGGAAGCATTTCATAATAAAATACACTATACGTCTGCAGCAATGTGAGTAAATAGTCACAGTAATTTGGGTAATAATGCATATCAATCATCTTAAGTTGAAGTTAGAAAATTTTTCACTTTTTGGAGTTTTGGATTTTGGATTTGCAGATACAAAAGTGTGGTTTTTATTAGTGGTATTCAACTTAAAATCATAAAGTTTTACGCTCAAACCAATTATAGTGCAACATGATGGCCCGTCTTACCTAAGTTGGCTTTCCAAAATCTCTCTACTATCCAGTTGGACCAATGGGACTCGAGTAAATCTCTTAATGTCATCGATTGGGATTTTGCCTTCCATTCCCCTGTAATAATCTTGAAGGAGTCTCTTTGTATCTTGGAAACGGTTCAGTTCTGCCTTTAATAGCAAATATGAATGTTAATACCCAAGAGAGAACAAACTGATCTTTACATATTTCCCATATAAGCTCCGTAAGCACTATTTTAAAATAGTTCAGTTGAAATCAATTTTCTGGAAATTAAGAAAGAATTGGCTATACGTGAATATCTAAAGGTATATATCTTTCGTAATGATGAAAGATAACTGGTGACTTTGCATTCTCTGTACTCATTGAGTATGATTCCACTCAACAAGATGGTGTTTCTATGCCTCTTGACATTGTGACAAAAGATTACAGTATGTATGATGTCCACAGTTGTACATATTATTCATTATTGTGACATTACAAATTTCTGTGTCCTGTATTCAATCAACCAATATATTAACATGTGAATATCTTCTACCAGAGGTAACAAGTTAGTTGATCGGGGATGCCAAAAATATGATATATACAAATATAAAATACATATGTGTGTACAGATACAAATACAAAAAAACCTGAAGTACAAAGTAAGACTAGGTTTTGGAGAAATGACAAGGTAAGGCAAGGTGGTAATGGGCAGTTCTCTTTTCACAGTTTGCTCAATATGTGTACTAGGGAGATCACTCCTCCATGCGCACAGCAAACCCTGTCTGTTGGCATTGCCAGCACTGCCTTGAGGGAAATGGAGAACACAGAGGAACTGGTGGTAAGTCGAGCATCAGTCATTTACAATGGACTCCCTGCCAGCCAGGCTACTTCCCTGTGCAGTAATGAGGAAATGTGTGCAAGTGAGTGCCAAACACACAAATGTAGACCATGAGTTTTCCAGCCCATTCTCCCATTAGGTGTCAGATCAGATGGCACATCCATGCTCCTCTTTGGTAGTGGACAAATGACCTCCAGATTTTGCTTTGGTGAGTGGGGCTACTTAAACCAGTACCTGAGGGCCTAGAGACTGAAGCCCTTCTGCAGAAGTATTCCATGATGTATAGTTAATTACAGAAAGCATCATTTCCAAAAAGAACAAAACTGACCTAGTGTTCAAAGCCCTTAGCTGACTCTAACCCAAGGATATTTATGAAGGGATCCCAATATTTATTGAGCAATTAATGTTGATGTTTATTTCATAAAACATCAAGAAATAGTCTTGTACTGCCATATTCACAGTTCAGAATGAATAAATGCTCTTGCATTGTAGTGTACAACAGAAGACAAAAAGAGTTTCAGTAAGTTTGTTTTTGATACAAAAAAGGGTGAACCAAATTGCTCCTGAAAGCTATCTTGCACATTATTAAACTTTTCTAGGGAAATGACTGAAACAGTAAAAAGTTCACTTGGTTAAATTGAATCTATAGTATGAAATAAAATCACCATTCATATTGCTTTAAATTATAAAACATGTTTTAAATATTTGGATTTTAAACATAAATATATTTAAGTAACTTTTCAAACTAGCATTTTGAAATGATCAGGAAAACTAAATAGTTTTCTTTTCTTGCAGAGCAACCAAATTAAGTTTTAAGATATTCCTATATGGACAAATCTCACATTGTGACAATAAGAGTTTTCACTTGTCATGCTTAGAGACAGAATCCTGGTTTTGAAGGGAATGTTAGAAAATCATCAAGCATAGTATTTTCTAAAATTTACTGGGTAGAAAACTTGTCCTGTAGGCTGTTAATGAGTACCTTGTTGGGGAGAAAACAAACAAAAACTTTGCAATGTCAAATAGTTTCAGAAATGCTGGGTTAACGTATCAAAAAGGTTTCTTTATGGCTGGGCATCTTGACGTCCTAATATGTCAATATGTTTGTCAATCTCCCAGGGAAAGGGAAGCACAGAGTATGCAGTACTTCCCAATTTCATTTGATCACTGAGTCCTGTTCTGTGGACCATTGTATAAAACTAGTGTCCTATGGAGCCTACTTTGGGAAATGCTTCTCTAGTTGTCTGTTACCCAGTACTGCAGGTCTTGAAGACTTTCACCAGGATTCTTTCCCCTAGCCCTCCATTCCATAAACAGGTGCAAACTTTCTGCTTATAAGCAGCTCAGTTGCTTCAAAAGTCTGTTATTTGATGGATGGTTCTAATCATTGGGTTCTTTCTTCATTTACTGAACTGAAATCCACTTCCTGTAATTTCCAGCTTCCATTTTTGTAACGTCCTACTGATCAGTGCAGAATGAGGTTCTTTGCTGTTCCACGTGGCGGGCCTTCAACTATTTGAACAATGCTAAAGGATTAGAACAGAAGTCACAGCACAGGGTTGTTGTGAAGGTTTAATGTAATCTATGTGAAAGTCCTTCGAGCAGTGCCTGGCATATATAGAGGAAGGAGGAAGGAATTAACAAAGAGCAGCTCTTACTTGCTGTCCTCTCCTTTCTCTTCTTTCCTCCTTGTTGGTTTTAGATGTGGATTCACTTCTCAGAATGAGAGCCTTCCATTTAGGTATTGATGTGTGAGAGTTCAACCATTCCCAAAGAGGCATGTACTGCTCGGACAAATGAGAAATGATTCCCAAAAAATCTCTATTCCCTTTGCCTTCACTACTGGATTTCAGTTTTTTCTGCCAGAAGCTTCTGACACACCTGTTCTAACAGTCAATCTCTCCTTGCCCAAACCAGTGCCCCAGGAATACTACCCAGTGTGGCTGAGGCTGCTTGGCTGCCTCACTGTAATCCTTTGTACAACCCACGCCGGGATCACAGAGCTGGTAGTCAGGGAGGCTGCTCCTGGGTCTCAGCTTTCTGCTGACTTTTCAGGCCTCCTGTGGTCCAACCTGCCCCTGTACCACGGGCTTGTCCTTCTGAAGGTTGGAAGTATCAGCATTCATGGTCATTGGTTGAGCGAGCCTTTATTGAACACCTACTGTGTGCTAGCTTGGATGGTCAGCTACATATCCCCTCTCCTGCGGTATCTCCTCCTGTAAGTCAATCGGTTGAAGACTAAAAGTGTACCCTTTTCCGTTCTCTACCCTCACTGCCTTCCTCTTAGGAAAAAATGCTCACGTAGACACAGTTTGACTAACACAAGCTTACTATTCCCCTCAGCTTGGCTAACTTTAGATACTCTTCTTCCTAACTCTAGGCTCCTAACTACCCTTTTCTAATTTACTTTAGAAAATTTGTCATTGTAAATCCTTGTCCATTTAGATGTAAATCTTTTTTCTTTCCCCTAAAGTTTTTATTTATGAGAGAGAGAGCATGGTAGGGGGGAGAGCAGAGGGAGAGGGAGAAACAGACTCTCCGCTGAGGAGGGAGCCCGACAACATGGCGCTCAATCCCAGGACCCCGAGATCACAACCTGAGCCAAAGGCAGACACTTAACAGACTGAACCACCAGGCACCCCTGGGATGTAAATCTTTTTAAAAGTTTCTTGCCAGTTTTAGAACTCAAATGGTCTTTCCCAAGTATGTGGGCACCCTTGCTTTGAACAGTAAGCATCAAGGAAGATCATGCCTCTATCTGCCAGTTGCTGTGGGAGGGCAGGAGCCTAACTTGCTCCTTGAGGGTACCTTGGGAAGCTAGGGGAATGTTTATTTTTCCTTCAGGCAAAGCCAATCAGCAGGCACAGATGGCTTCTGATGCCCGCTACACCCCAGCTCTCACACTCTAGCTCTTCTCTTGGCAATGCTGGGTATCTAGACCTGGTCTGTGCTCGCTTTCCTACTGCTGACAATAGTCTTGTAATAAGAGCAACTTCTATCTTCTCATCTCATCTAGTGCAGTTTTTATTTAACAGTCTGCAAATATCAGTTCATGAGGCTGTTCTGGTGAATGTTGGTGTTTTTTTGTTTTTTTTTAATCCTGACATAAACTTTTTTTTCTGGAATCAAATGCCTGTTGACATTGACCTCGCCCATGGTTTGTGGCAGAGCTGCCTTCCTGGGCTTCTGCTGGCTGCTTTGGGTGTCCATTGTGAGAAGCTGATAAGGTAACAACCAGTATAGACGGCATCTCTCCCGTCCCTCTCCACAGTTCTAAGCCACCCGGAGGCGAAGCTGGTTGGTGGTTGCTTGGGATGCTCCCAGTTTCTGTTTTTGTTTTTTTTTTAAGTAGGTTCCATGCCCAGCTTCATGGGGCTTGAACTCACGACCCCAAGATCAAGACCTGAGCTGAGGTCAAGAGTTGGATGCTTCACTGACTGAGCCACTCAGGCGCCCTGGGATGTTCCCAGTTCTGGTGCTTGTTTGGCCCGGGCCACAATGATTTATTTCAGCTAACTTCCTCAGCAAGGTGGAGCTCAGAGCAAGAATGCAGTGAGGAAAATGAGCCTAACAGCCCCTCATGCTCCCCAAGGAGCTGTAAAGGGAGGGACAGGACGTCGCTGTGGAGGCGGGAGTCTGTGTTGTTGACGGGTCGCTCTTACCTGCATTAGTGAGAAGAAATGGTTCATCATTATTCCAATTGAGTCCTGCAACCAGCTCTCGTTAATGATATCCTGACGCTCCTGCTCGGCCTCTTCCTTCCGGGCGTCACAGATGTCCCACAGGCGGTCTCGTAAATCCTGAACAGAAAGAAACATCTCTGTTATGCTTTACAGTCACAGCTCAGATTACCTCAGTGTAATAAAACTAGAATCCTTTGCCTGTCTTAAACATGTCTCCAAAGAAAATTAGACCTAAAGCACCCATGCATTTTATTCCCTCATTCAACAAATATTTATTTTGCTTCTACTCTCTGCCAGGCCTTACTTTATAAGACCAGCTCACCAAATCATATGCCCACGTCCTGCACGAGTCCACTGCAGTTCACTTTATTTATGGATGGCTATGTTTTAAGTAGTATTCTAATCCTTTCTCAGAAAATTTGTTTAGTTGAAAGTCCTGGGGCACCTGGGTGGCTCAGTCGGTTAGGCGTCAGACTCTTGATTTCAGCTCAGTCATGATCTCGGGGTTGCGAGATCAAACCCCTCATCGGGCTCTGCACTCGGTGTGGAGCCTGCTTTAGATTCTCTCTCTCTCTCTCTCTGCCCCTCCCCCTCTGCTCTCTCTCTCTCAAAAAAAGAAAAAAAAAGTCCTTTCAGGGAATTTTTGGGGAAATGGCGTATTGTTGGTGGAAGAAACATGCAGCTGTATTTAATCCAGGGGCATAGGCTTGTTCATTAACCATGAGTGGAACGTGTCATTCACCAAGGAGTGCTGTCTGAGCTTAACAGGATTGTTCAAAAATTAGCTTTGTGCTAAAGAGCTAGCGGTAAGAAAAAATCTTGTGAAGATCCCAGCTTTGCCATGTATATAACAAAACTAACCATAGCTACCATGTACTGAGGTCTTTCGACATGCGTCAGTGTGTCAGAACGTAAGTCACTGTACTTACACCAACTCATTTACTGCCTCGTGACAACCTGAGGTGTTGCGTTACAATGCCCACTTTGCAGAGGAGTCACAGAGAGGTTATCTCCCTAAAGGCGCACGATCAGTAGGGGGTGGATCCAGGATATGACCTGTGCTCTTGAGTCATCTACACCACTACTTCGGGTCTCAGTTACTTTATCTGTAACTTACCTTCTGGGTGTGCTAGATGGAATAAATTAGCTTGTGTATATAAAGCCCTTAGCCTAGTATTTCGCACACAGTAATTCCTCAGTTAATAAAGACTATTATAATCTTATAAGAATATCATATTATCCATGCAATAAATATCTGTTTAATAAAATATCCCATTAATGAAATACATACAATTAAAATGTGACAGTTTTCACAATAGTAATTTATTGACCATTACTACGTGTTGGGCATTGTGCTAAGTGCTTTGCACGGATTACCTTGCTAATCCCAATAACCAGGAGGTAAGTTCTGGTGAAAAAAATTGATGCCCGGAGAGGTTAAGTCATTTGGCTATGGTTTCAGTGCGGTGGAGCCAGGAATCTTAATGCAAGCAGTTTCATTCCAGGGCCCACAGTGGGGTTTATTTCTGTGATAGTGTATTAATGGGACTCTTAGCATTTTGATTTGTTACCTTCAGGGAACTACACATAAAATGACAATATCACAGCCATTTTTATAACCCTATGTTAAGTATCAGCACAAAACAGCATTATTTTAGAGCTGATCTAGATAGCTCCATGGTCTTTCCACAAATGCTCTGGCAGACATTCAGTGTGTACCGGCTTGTGCTTACCAAGCATTTGCACATTTTTGAGAACTAGAAGAGTTTTCTCTTTGTTCCTGCCTCACTGTGAGGCCTTGGCAAGTACTAGCATCTCTGTGGTTCAGATTTCTGATGGCAGAGTGGGGACAATGCGATAGCAGAACCTCTCCATTAACTTCTCAGAATTGGGATGAAATAAGCCAAGAACAAGGACACTGACCAAGCATAGAGAGGGTCTGGGCTGACCCAGAGGCATGACTAGTTTACACATTTCATTTGGCAAGAATTAGGGAATTATTATATATTCCTGAATAATCAGAGTGGGTTGCATAGAAGAAAAACTCATGGCTATTAATTATGAAGGTTGTGCAGACAAAAATCATTAAAAGTGAACACTTTTACAAAAGTTTTAAAGGTTTTCTGTTGGGTCAAAAGCCCAAATTCAGTTTATATGGTACTTACTACAGTCTCACCTAAAACAAAATGACACAAAATGGTCAAAAGTCTAAACTTATACGAGACAAATACAAATAAGAAATAAAGCAAGGTTCACAGTATTAATATCATATACAGTAGAATTCAATACAAAAGAAGTACTTTGGTGCAAAGATGGTTATTTTATACTCTAAAGAGTATGGGAGACCATGAAGAGATAGCTTGTCCTGTTTCTTCATGTGTCATATAATACTGCATCAGAGAAGTGGTTTAATGAACGGTTCTGGACATGGGCTGGGAGCGTGGTGGTGTGGGGTCAGATCCCAGCTCTGACACTTACTTCACCATATTTTGTCATCCATAAAATGGGAATCTTACTAGTGCCCACCTCAGAGAGTTGTCCCGAGGATGCAGGAAGACAGTGGCAGCATGCACCGTGGTCAGGTTAGCTATTACTGCCGCTACATTAAAATATGTAAAGCAATCTACTGAATCGATTAAAATCTATAAAGCAAGGCAAGTGGATAGAAATGTAACCATCATAGGGATTTTTAACTTACTTCCATTGGTTTTTGCAAGATTATGTAGGTATAAAAATGTAACCAAAGTATAATTGTTTCAATCAGAATTACTTATGACATTTTAAAAAATAAAAGTGATGTATGGGGCCTATCCTAAACCTGAGTTTGGGTATAGGGCCTGAAGCAAAGGCAGGTTTATTTTTTAAAACTTCTCTAGTTTCTCTACAATATACTCCTGCTGAGAATCCACTGCTAAAAAGCATCCTAATGACATTAACAAGATTGATTTGGCCAAAACTTATTGAACCTTCTAACTAGAGACCAAATGCTATCTTCTAACACCCATGGGATATAAACAAAAATTTTTCATGTTTCAGGTAACTGAAAAATTTAGATAAAATTTAAATATTATTAAAATCACTTAATTAAATTAAAATCAAAGATCTAAAAACCTAATTCTCAGATCACAACGCAACAGAATTAGAAGCAAGGGACAAAGTGTAAAGCAATAACAACATCTGTCACCTGGACATGAAACAAAACATTTAAAGAATAAGTATGTGGTCAGTGAGAATACCAATAAGACAATTAGACACTATTCGCTTATTAATTATAATGAAAATACTGAAGTCAAAAACTATGGGTCTATCCAAATCTCTACTTAAAGTTTTTTTTCTTTCCTTTGACTATTTTTATTAGAAGCTTCTCTACTTTATTGATTGAATTGATATTTTTAAAAAGTTTAATGTATTTTAACTTCCTAATTGAAATCATCCTTCCTGGACATCACAAGTCCTTCTCTAAAGCATTGGGGTAATATATTCCATTTACGAATATATTCCATTTATGAATTTATCTGCCTCCTAAGTGCCAGGCACTGTGCTTGCTGGAGATACAAAGATGTATAAGATTTGCTACCTTCCCTCAAAGGATCTATTCAATATTGGCAGCCCTTTAGGTTTTCCATAAAGTTCCCTCATTCTCCTTCTCCCTGATATTTTCCAACCATATGACTTCATTCAAGGTAGGCATGTGCTTAATGCCAGGTATGGAGATAGTTACGGTGCCTAACAAAGGGGTTAGGAGTCTACAAAACAGATGCCAAGAATGGTCTTGTTTTGCTGGACTTGACTCCTCTTTCTGGAAGTGTTGTCCACCATGCTTTCATTCTGAACTCAAGTTTGGAAGAGCCATTGCTCTTGAAAGTTGGCAGGTAAGTGTTCAAACCATTTCCCTTCTCACCCTCACACCTCAGGGAAGAAGAAGGGAATGATTAGGGTTCTGCAGTACGATATTCGCAAGCGTGGAGACCCTCGTGCAGCAGGTCGCAGATTTCCTTACATTTACTCTTTGGTGTAGCTCAGACTTCATTTCCTCATCATCCCACAGGTCATCAGGAACAGCATTAAAATCAGCCTGCCATTGAGATACAAAATCTTGTTTGTGATCTGGACGCCGTAGAAAATGCTGGAAATTTGTTCTGAAAGGCAGTAAGAGAATGAGATGGAGCTCACATGACATGCCTTTGACTATAAAATTCTGACTTTGGAGACTTTTCTTACCTAACTTTGTATAAGTAAGAAATCACAGTATGCTGTTCTTCTCTCAGATGCCTGAGTACTGTTTTGATGGAGTTTATATAGGAATTTTCTATTAGTTCCCAGTAAGGTACTAAAAAGGAAGGTATTTCCTGTCAAATGGTAAAGCATAAAATTAATCATTTCAAAGTGACAATGCTTCTGACTGAGTTGAAAGAGCAATACTAGCAAGAAGAACAAGATGCAGATGCAACTATCTAAAGCGTTCTCTGTGAATCTTCTTGCCCCACTTTCCTTTTCCTTCCCCGGCTAATTTCTATTCCAAATACTTCTTCATGTCTCAGTTCAGATAAATTTCTTCCAGAAACCCTTCCCTGATCCAAAAAGTCTTAAAGGTCATCCTCTGACGTCCCAGAGTTCTATCTCAGCCCCCTATGCTTTCTCCTATTATAGTAGGGTGACATTAATGGCAACTGCTTGTTCATTTGTCCATATTTGCCTCTAGAATATCAGTCTCATAAAGAACAATGAGAACAATGGTTGTTTTAGTCACCGCTCTACCATTTTTCCTATAATCACTGCAGTGTCTGGGACATAACAGGTGCTCAAGAAATATTTATTGAATGAATAAATAGATGTCATATTTTGCCTAAGTTGGAAAACTGCCTATCATGGACAATATCTAGTGTTCATATCAGGGTGGTGATGAGTCACTTCTCTGAATTTGCCCAAGTGGTTTTATCGTTGCTGCGTGTACCATGAAAATTGGAAAGTTTCTTTATGTTCTCTTTGATGATACAAATAAATAATCAAAACTAAGAAATAATCAAAATGAAATAAAATTGAAGATACATATTATACTCAATATAAATTCTCTGTACTAAATATTCCCTTATTGGCTGTGCATTTATTTACTCGGAATTACACGTGGGGACCTGAGGGGTTATTTGGCTAACCTCCTTTCCAATTGAGAAATGCCAAATACTAGAGATAAACGATCCCTCCGTGGACCTCACTGACACGTTTCAGGGCGGGCCTTCCAGTGTCACACAGCTATATTACTGGAAAAGTCTCCCTTGCATGGAGCAGCAATTTGCCTTCCTGTAGTTCCTCCCACTTCCCAGCCCAGTTGTGCCCTTAGGAGAAGGTCAGACTGCATTCATACAGTCTTCCATGTGACAGCCTCTCAGATACTTGAAGACAGGGAGGAGAGGTAGGCTGGGATTCAGGATCAAACTTGCTTGTTGTTAGTCTCAGCATCTAGAACAGCATTTGCACGTAACAGGCCCTCAATAAATTTTACTACATAGACTCACCTGAACCCAATTTTATCATCAGTTAAATTTTTAGGAGATTGGCTGGCTCCATCTAGTTCGAAAGTCTATGAGTTAATGTCCTGACACATTTGAAGTATTCACTTATCTAGCTTAAATGTCTACGGTTCCTTTAATGCTCCTCTGTCATTATTTTAACAACTTTTTTCCTCTAGTTCCTGCCTCTGGTTTCTGCTTTTTCATGATACCCAGAATGGTGCTAAAGACCATTTTAAATAAGTCCCACTACTACACCTCCGTCCTGGTTGACATTAATCCATTAATTCATACTCTGTGCATATAGAGTTACCACCCAGGAATAGACCTAATTGAAGTAATATCCTGCTCACAGATCTCATTTGTTTATAAGAACTTCATGAGAAATTGTCAAACACCATTTTAAACTCAAGATACACAAAGTTTATGGTACTTGCCTGATACGTCTGTTCAACCTGTCAAGGAAAAGGAACGGGCCGGCTCGGCAGGACATCATGACCCTGTGCAGGCTCTGGGTGACCATTTCTGTCATTTATACGTGCTCAGAAGTCAGACTTTTAATATTTTCTCTCAAATTTTGTCATGGTTGAACGTTTGGAGTATTGGTCTGTATGTTACTAAATCCCGTCAGTCTTTTATTAAACATTTAGGTATTTGCCTGTATCTGGTCTTCTGGAATCTCCCATATCCTCTGTGATTTTTGTGAGTTATTTATAATTTCATATCTATAGGTTTTTCCAATATCTAGGATATTATTTTTCTGGGTCTGGGCCCTTGAACCTATGTGATGTGACTAGATGTTCAGATCCATACTTTCAGATCTATACTTTCCAATTAAATAGTCTTCTTTTCATTGGATAAGACTGAGTATAATGGGAAATCAGTAGCCAAAGCAAATATGCTTCAAAGCTTCGGAAGCTGAAAAGCAAAGACCTCTCACTCTGACCGCCTTCTCGGTCTCTCCCTGTGGCTGACAAAGGGGGTAGGAGCCAGGCTCTCCTGGAGCTTGGCTGCTGCCTCCACCTGGGAGAGCCAGATCTGAAAGCAATCTCTCTCAATCTCTAAACATCTTTCTCTCTCAATCTACATTCCCCCCTCCCCTTCCTCTTCTCCTCTCCCCCACTTCCTCTCTCTCTGTCCACATGCATACTGAGGGAGGTAGATATGGGGTCCTTGGAAGGCCTGGAACTAGGGTTACCAGATAAAGTATAGGAGGCCCACTTAAAATCATTGATTATCTGAAATCCAAATTTTTCTGGGCATCTGTCTTTCTTCTTCTTTGACAGGTAAGCTCTGCAGCTTACCTGCCAAAGTGTGAGAAGCTTAGGGTGGGAAAAGGACTAGAGTGGATCATGGGGCTGCTTTGTTTCTAGGCTCTAGACTACTTCTAATTGTAGCAAAATGTGTTCTCTACATAGTTTCACTTAGATTATTAGAGGTAGAGGTCTGTGCGGCATATCTTCCCTCTGTCCCTCCAGACCAAGTTCTAATCCATTCTTCAGGCTGCTCAGTGCCCTGGAAGGCTAACTTATGTGAACTACTTCAGGAAACAACCTTGTCCTCCATTTTCTGGGCAAGAGATGGGAGAGGGGGAAGAACATGAGGTCTGGTCCTGTATTTCCCCACTCCCCTCTGCTGTGTCACTGTGGGTGGCTACATCCCTCTGTTGAGGCCTCAGCTCCTGCCAGGTCACCCTCTCCACGCAGAGGTCCTCTTGGCTTCCAGCATCTGCTCCCTTTCCCACCTTCTCAGGCCTACATGCCACATGGCTCCAGCTATCCCTTGTTTGGAGGTAATAATCAAATCCTTATCTTTTCTCTTATTTTTGATCCTTTATTCAACTCTCCTTAAATTATCACCTGTTCTCTGCCAGAATCCTGACAGCTAGAAGATCGACATGCCAAATCTCAGTGGTAATGTTTATTTTTTCACTTCTGTCCTCTATTTCCCTCTTGTCCTCTATGACTTTATTTCTCTCATAAGCTTCAAGGTTTGGAGTTAAGGATTAGATTTCAATATTTTTGTCTCTCACTCCCCAAACCTGCCAAATAATATCATTTTAATTTTATCTCCTTCCCAACAACCATTTCTATATTCTGATTCTATGACAAGTTTTATAATGTATTTATTTCAAAAAGTAGCTTCTGTTTGGCTGAGTGATATTACACACATCTACAATTATATCATTTAATGTTATCATTTTCAAATATTTTCTGTTCTAACTTCCTTATTCAATGTAAATTAATAAAATCATTAGCGCTCCATCAAGAATGTATGTTGTGTTTGCTTCTGTGTTGAATATAGTCAATTATCCTACATGTTCCCACACTCTCTCAAGGAGTTTATAACCTAATTGGGGAGATAAGACATTTCCCTAGGAAACATCAATAATAATAGCAACAGCACAACCACTGAAATTCATGACTGGGTCTCAAATGCCTGGCCCAAGCAGTCAGTGCTCAGAGCTCATTAAGAATTCACTGAGGATTGCAGTGAAGAAAAAAAGGCTGCATCTTTTATAGAGCAATTTGTCTTTGAAAAAAGTGTGAAAGGAAAGACCATTCTTGGTGATTTTCTTAAGATGATTTCTCTATCGAAGCAACCGGCTTTGCCTATGTAGAGACTGGGCTTTGCGGTTGTCAGAGAACAAAGGACTGAAGGGAGCTTCCAGGGCTCACCTGGGGCATCTCCTTGCCTTATTCTGGCATACCTATTTAAAGTTCTCAGGCCAGACAGTGACCTGTTCTTTTATTAATTTAGTTAGCTTCAAAAAGTTTCTTCTATTTGTAAGAAGTCAGAGGTTAAACTTCATTTGAAAGCATGATCATGTGGCATGAGAACATGGATGGAGGGCTATAATTTGCTGGATATGTGTTCTGAGGAAGTCATTCTTCCAGGAAACTGCATCTCTGCTTGTCCTTGGGGAGAAAATTGGTCCTCACAGAACCCATTTGTTCTCCTGCTTTCAGCACTTAATAGCGGTTCAAAGCATGACTCAGAAACTCGAAGAAGTAGAGAGAGGATACAATGGGATTCAATGAGTAGTCTCAAAAATTCAGCTTGGCTTTTTTTTTTTAAATTATGTTCAATTAGCCAACATATAGTCCATCATTAATTTTTGATGTAGTGTTCAACGATTCATTAGTTGCGTATAACACCCAGGGCTCATGACCACACGTGCCCTCACCTCGGCTTTTTGATGGGCTTACTTATCACCAGCTATAAAAGGCCTTCTGGATGGTGCAAATAATGGTATGAATCTTACTATAAACAAGAGAAAAGCTAGCTTCTACTAGCTTCAATCTAAACTGACATACCTCAGGAATTGGTTCATTCACGTAGACCCACTCTTCGGATCCTGGCTTAGGTGGCGGTGGCACTATGGGAACAGGTAACACGTCTGTAGAATCGGCAGGTGATTTCTTTACTGGTCCTTTCCCCACTGGTGATCTTCCTTTAGGAGAACCTTAAATATGCATATTAAATCATTCCATTACAAGTAGGTGAATGGAACCAGATTCTGGTGGATGAATAAATCTAGAATTATCGTGGGCTTCAGCAAATTCATTAAGCAATTTTGGGGAGTTTTACCAAATCAAAAATCAAAAACCCCATTCTATACAGCCTCCAAAATAACCAATAATATCAGCGACAAGTTTTTCTTTTGTTTTTTGTGGTTTTGTTTTTGTTTTTGTTTTTTGTAAGCGACTCAGGTTTTTTGTCCAGTTGGCTATGAAAAGCAACTTGGTATTTTATTTTTTGTCTCTATCTTTGCTTCCATAATGAACGACATTTACACTGTAAAATGCATTTCATTTACTCTTGCAAATACTAGCAAATTAAATTCTCCATCCCGAATGAGAAAGAGAGTAAGTATACCATGGGTGGTGCTCTTGATGGTTTTTTTTGGTTTTGTTTTTGTTTTGTTTTGAAGCTCAGGGGAGGAGAAGGGAGGAAGGAGGTTACTGTAAGTCAGCCAGAGTCAGTGAGGGATGTGGGGAAGGAGACAGAGTATTATAGCTCCCGAATATTCCAATATTCCCTGAATGAGACACAGGATTTCTGAATGGGAAACTATATTTCTTGCTACCCTCAAGGAGTATGGATGAAGGCACCTGCTGTGCCTTAAGCCTGGCTGAATGAAGGCATAAGAGAGAGAGAAGGGGAGAGAAAAGGAGGAGAGAGGAGGGAGGAAGAGGAGGTAGAGGAGGACAAAGAGGAGGAAGAGAAAGAATGCTAATGTTCAGTTCAGAATCCAGAAAGGGCATATGCTTCACTTCCCCTGAGAGCATCAAGAAGGGAATCTAGACCAGTAGGGGGGTCGCATGGCACCCAGGTTATGGTCTGAAAGAGCCTGTGATTGATAGAGCAAAGTAGCTGAACTCAGGAAGCCAAATACTTCCTTAAAAGATCAAGGTTATTATGGTTTAGAAATTCATTCCGTTTACATTACACTTACCTTCAGAATAATTATTGAGATTTTAGTTGCAGTTTACAGATGACTATAGATTTGGAAACACTTTATTTCCCAAGCTCTATTTCCTTAATGAGTATTATTTAATGATATTGCTATTTAGAAAAGTAAATATACCTTACACTATTATGCTAGTTAAAAATATATAGATTATAAGTAGAGGGCAAATTGTCAATTATGTCTTAATGGGGAGTCTGGGTGACTTCTACTTACACATTTAAAAATAGTATCCATTATCTACAGGTCTGAAGTTGTATCTAGATCTTTTTACATTTAGAAAAATTTAAGAAAATATTTGTTCAGGCAATAACCAACAATGTTCATTATTTGATATATATTTCCATAAGATGATTTTCCATTATTTGACTTGAATCTGGTAAAATAAAAGTGATAACACTATGGCCACTTTAAGATGAATTTCTCTAAGAAGAATTTCCAAGAAGAACTTTGCAATTGTAAATGTGAAACTGGAATGAGTTTCTTCTTTCTTCTTTTCTTAAATATCATGATCATTCAGTGAAAACTAAGAGCCAGGTAGTGTTTTGGACCATTGTGTTTTGCTTCCATCTAACTGTTACTTATTTTTTAACAACAAAAATGCTAAGGGGAAATACAAAATTTGAATGAATACAAATGTATCCATGCCATAGGGATTGGAACATAATCTGCCGGCACCCGAAACGTAGCGGGGAACGTTTCTTCCTCAGTACCACTCACCCCACCACATGGAAGCAGCAGGTTCTAAAGACAGACTGGCTTTCACTTGAAAGCTGGATTGTTTAGTCCTCATTCAATGTTGAAATGGAAATAGTTCGTATATATGTTTTTTTCTAAATTGCAATCCAACTTACATATTTTGGGGGATGGGACATATAAATAATACGTTATAAATACTTGAATGTTTCTGATATTCCAATGGCTACAGTAGAGGATTAATCCTTGGGCTCCAGTTTGACAGTTCTCCAATTTTAAGCAATCATCAGAACTCCCTAGACAGCTTATTAAAGTACAAATTGCTGGGCCCCCACAGGAGTTTTAGATTCAGTAGGTCTGGGGTGGGGCCAAGTATTTGTGTCTTGAGTAAGTTCCCAGGTGATGTGGATGCTACTGGTCCAGGGACCACACTTAAAGTGTGGTCTGGTGGGTGCAGCCAGGTATTTCAATTTCATTAGCTTTTTATCTTCTTCCAGGCCCTTCCAGTTAAATGTCACCAATGTTTATAACACTGACATTTCATTTATTGCCAAGTGGCCTGGTAGCACCTATTACTATAAATCAAGTCAGAAGGCAAGCACTGGAAGGATGCCAATGCCAATACGTGGGCAGGACAGTGGAACTAAAGACAAAATCATTCCCCAATGTTTGTTCCATAAAACTCTAGCCCCAATGGATACTCTTCCAAGAGAGAATTCTGCAGCCAAAATATTTTGGGATATTACATACTGTATCTCCCACTTCCTTAGAGATGCATATTGATATATTTTTAAAAATCCTGCATTTACAACTTTTTAACTGGGCATAACTCAGTATTTTCTGCAATTAGTTGATTATGGAAAACTTTCTTCTTTCAGTCCTTAACTAACAACTGGTAGGTAAGGTCATAGGGTTGAAAAGCTGTGTTTTATGAAGCAATAACCTGGGACAATGGCAAATGGGTTGAAGAGAATAAGAAATGCTTTAAGAACACCAAAATACACTTGGCCAATGACATTTCAGTGTTAAGATCTGGGGAGAAGAAGGGTAGAGACTGATCTATTATGCAGAGAAGAACAGGACTGAGTTGAAGATGCCAACAGCAGGAAATAAAGCTAAGTGTGAAGAAAGAAGAGAGGAGATAGCTCCTTAAACCAGAAGAGATGATTTCAATATAATGGTATCAAATGACCCGCGAGATAAACAGATAATCAATCAGTCCTGTTCACCTCCAATGATGTTAATCTCAAATACGAAGAATTAAAATCGTAACTTCCTTTTAATGAGGAAACCCGTGACACCTGCAGAAAAAGTGTTTCTATGTAACAGAAAGACTTCTCAATCATGAATGCAAATTCACCTATTCAAATATTATTAAACACAATAGAAATTCAGTAAAATAAAAGCAAAAAATGTTAGTTAAATTGAGCTAACCGTATGACACCAGTGTATATATTTTACTGATTGAACTTGAATTTGCTCATGGTTTGTTCGGAGTGTGTATACTTCTAACTAAGGGTGCTCTTAAAGCATGTGCATCATTATGTTTAACTTGATTTGGTAACTAACGTGCATAGTATATTTAATTTGTTTTTTTAATTTGTATTTTTGAAGATTCTGTGATGATCCTTCACTTGCTTTTGTTGACCACAATGAGAAAGCAAGGCATACATAACGTAAATGTTAAAATTATTCTCCTATTAGTAAATGGGTAGAGCTGAGCATGAACTATAGCCCTTAACATCTTAGCTAAAATTTATATCTCGGTGTTAACTTATCAGGTGGCTCCAGTTATATATCATGTTACATAATCAGAGAAGGATGAGATTATCTTTGGGAATCATGGCTATGTTTTTTTAAATGGCAAAATAAAGATCCTTTTCAGCCCATCACTTTGTGAACTTGCACACTCTTGGTTTGCAACTGCATTTGGCAATTTGTAATGAGAAGTTAAACAAAGGTACACACTCATGACCACCCCATTTGAATGTACCCTGAAAAAGCCAACTGTATATATTTGTAACTGCATTTCAATTTTAATTGGTTGTTATAGGAGCTTCAACAGAGATCTAACTAATATGCTTTTAAGAGCTTAGGATTTTCTTCTGCCAACTATCAATTGCTTAAAAATTATATCCCCTTTATTTCACAGAAACAGTTAAAATAAAATAGAAAAAAAATACATGAAATTAGGGTGAGGACAAGTACAACTTAAAGTGGAAAGTCAAAGCTGGGAGAGGCATTAGAAAGCAGATATTGACTCAACATTTGCTGCAACATGGACGGGACTGGAGGAGATTATGCTAAGTGAAATAAGTCAGAGAAAGACAATTATTATATGGTTTCACTCATTATGGAACATAAGAAATAGGAAGATCGGTAGGAGAAGAAAGGGAAGAAGAAGCGGGGGCGGTAAACAGAAGGGGGAATGAACCACGAGAGACTATGGACTCTGGGAAACAAACTGAGGGCTTCAGAGGGGAGGGTGGTGGGGGAATGGGATAGGCTGGTGATGGGTAGTAAGGAGGGCACGTATTGCATGATGCACTGGGTGTTATACGCAAGTAATGAATCATGGAACTTTACATCAAAAACTAGGGATGTACCGTATGGTGACTAACATAATATAATAAAAAATAATATATGAAAAAAATAAAGCAGATATTGAGATCTGGGTACCCTTGCACAGATACGGGCGCTAGTTTTGGAAAGCCAAAATAGGAAAGGAAATAGTGTCATTTAGACGTGCTAATTATCTAACCACTCAGAGGAAGAAAGCGTTTCCTGTCCCTTGATTCTGAATGAAATTTCTCACCTAGGATTTCATACAGGGGCCATTAAGTGATGTAGTGGGCGTACTATCCCCTCAGAAAATAAAATAAAATAAAGTAAAATAAAATATGAGGTTATTATTGGTATAATGAAAGTTTCACCTCCACTGCTAGGTTATACTGCGAAGGGATGAGGACTTTATACTGAAGTACGTATCAGTGAGGGAATTTGATGAGAGATCAGGAAAATATGGTTCAGTGTATAGTTTTCTGATGGCACAGCTTAGCCCAAGGATAACTCCTATAATTTCTATGATGAATGGATATTCTGTATACTAGATATCTCTAAAATATTCCCCACGAGCATCACTTTTCCCAGCAGGACCTTTGCTAAAATCCAGACTACAGAACAACTGAGGTTATAGTTTTCAGCAAGGTTTACACTGCCTGGTTTACAAATGCCTAAGAGAAGTACTCGGTGTTAGGACTAGCAAGTCTGGCTCTCTTCCCTGAGGCAGTTAGGAAATGCAGACTGACATTGAACCGTATCTATCTTTATCTGCGGTACCTTTTCTTTTGAGTGAAGTGTCACCTTTCTTCCCTTTTTCTTCCTGAGGAGATTCTTGCTTACCAAGCAAGGACTCTAAACAAAATTCAAGACATAAACATTATTGAGGATTTTAATATCCTGGGCCATGTTATTTGTACGTGATCAAATATTACTTCTCACAGATAAACAGGTTTATTTGTGACATCTTAAGTGTGAGCTAAAATTCACCTGAAGACAGACTGGATTAAAATGTCTTGAACGACAGCCCCGATAGTGCTATTCGAACTGTCACACTGAGAGGTTTAGTCCTAAGTTTAGTATCGATCTTTGGTAGTGGACTTGATTGTAAACTCGTCTGTGCAACATAGCTGCAGAGTTTTAAAAGTTGGTTACAAGTTCATTTGAAGCATATGGCCCCATTTTGATTTATTAACTAAATGATCCTTATGCAATAAGACAACTAAATCTGTAATAAGAATGATGCCAAAACACTTTGAGGAAGAGCTGAATAACCACATTGTTTTGAGATGATGCATCCTGAACTTTTCCTGACCTCCTGCCTTGCGATTTCTACATTTCCATTTTGCATTGACTAGAACTTGCAATGTTAAGGATGGTTTGGATATGGTTATCTTGGATTCCTTGGACTCTAGTTCCAAACTATACTGGAAGGGGGAAAATGGGAAACTGATCATCTAAAGGTCAATAAGGCATCCTGAATAATAAACTAGTTCCCTTAAAATATTCCCTACATCCCACATTATTCACCAAACAATTTCAATCATTATCTGCCCTTTGCCCTGGGCTACAGTTTATTCTTCATTGGAATATGGGGCAATTTAAAGCCTATGATGGAGAGACCCTGTCTGACCTATTATCTATATTTAGAAGCGATGATTATAAGAATTTAAAATTCATAGCACATACCATATTTAACCTTCTCAGATACAACAACCAAGACTTCATAGAAATAAGACATAGAAAAGGATTGACCCCGAAACTTGGTTAGCCTCTATAAAAAGACTTTTATCCAAATAGCCGCCCACCAAACTCAAAAATAAGTAAACAAACAAATAAATAAAAACTAAACATTTAAACTAGTTGCTTTTTTAGAAATAAGCTTAATAATAATAATAATAAAGTTTAGATAAGCTCCTAGTTCTTTTAATAACAACACTTTGGATAACCACCTATTTAGCTCTGAACTAGCTCTAAACAAGGCAACAGAGAAAAGAAGTTACAAACACAAAGTTAGAATTTATAAAAGACACTGAATTTATAAAGCATTGTGGGAAAGTCTAATTTTGGCTGGGGACAGCATCTACTCTTCCTGTTTTTTAAAAAATCAGTTCTAAAAATAGATAGCAGCATGGATAGAGTACTGTTCTGTTCTGTCACACTGACAACCCTAGTTTTAATAATTTGGTAGTGGATTTGATAATAGACCCTTTAATGGACTGTAACTGCGAACTCCTTCAAATTTAATCCTAAGTACATCTGAAGCAGATATAAAATGCAGAACTATAGACAAAGCAGAACCATATGGGGACAAAAGGACTGCTCGTACTCAGTGCCCTATGCCTCCTTCTTTACTGTTTCCACCCTGATTTTTTTTTAATTTGTTGGTAAACAATTCCTCTTTTCATCTCAACTTCTAAAGATTGTAGTTGGGTGTTTGAGCCGGACATGTTCAGAAGCCTCAGGCTTTCATTTCTGAAAATGTTTTATTTGAAAAAAGTTGTTAATTATTTATATAAAGATAAACGAAGCTGCCAGGAACTTTCCCTCTAAACTTGCTTCACTAAGCTTCCCCGAGCTGTAAGGGCAGCCGCCCGTTTCACTGCCTCGAGCTACTGGCCCCTCGATGCCCACAAGCCCTGAGATCTCTTTCCGTCAAGGCATTGTTGTTGGAAGGCAGTAATTGGGCCTCTGGAGGTTAACAGTTGGATACGTTTTTAAAGATCGGGCACTACGCCTGTCCTTGGTGAAAAGAAAGAGACAGATGCAAGCACTCTTTTAAGCAACAATAGCTTTATTATTCCTCCCATGCACAGTATTCAAGAATACAATTTTAAAACCGCAAGCAAACTTCAGAAACCTAGAGACTGAATCAGAAATGCCAGAGACTGGTTTCGGGAATGGCTCAGGTACATAGTTCTTCCAGATTGCGAGCAGACCGAGGGGGAGGTCGTGGTGAGGACAGCCACGGCCATCGGTTAAAGGACTATATCGGATAAGTCGAGGCTTATGTGAGGCACGGTGAAAACCGTTCTCCCCAGTTCTAAACAGCGTTTTAAAGATGTCTATCTTTCCTCCAGACCTCTGAATTTTTTGTTAATTCCTAATGAGGTAGTGGGAAAAGGGCATATATATTAAATTTATGGCTTTGTGCTTTATTTCTTTCGAATTTGCATGTTTTGCCTTGAGTCAAACCCCATTTTATTGGAATACAATGGTCTTTAATAGAACATAATACATGCTACTTAAGTCTTCGAATTTATTTGTTTAACATAAATAAATTCAGTTAAAAAATTCACATCCATCTCACATGTCCATAAAGCGCAAAGATTCTGGAGTTTAAAAATACAATGCTCACCCAAGATCCAGGATTCCTGGGTCAACTTGGGTAATGCACAGCGAGCTACGTACAAAGCTAACACCAGACACGGGAGCCACACTTGTTTCCTACACACAGCACCAAACTGATACTAACCTTCTCCCAATAGCGCGCACTGCAACCACTTCGCTTTTGTCCTTATATTTATTGTCTACCACTTAAGTTAATGGTCCTTCGTGGTTAAGGATGTTGAAGGAGCTTAAGCTAAAAAATATTCCCTACACAAACTCTTTATCCATATACATTATAAATTACAAACATACATTTCCTGAGATGCCAGGTGCTCATTTCTATCCTTTTATTATCACACATACTCGCACAGATGACGAAGTTACCTATGACTTCTAGACTCTGATGAATGCTGTTGGCTTGCTCCCTAATTCTTGTGAACAACGGGCTACGCTACCTCATTTTCTGAAGATGTTCTCACTCTACAAAAACATCAGGCTACAGTTCAGCAAATATGTCTGACCTTTGGATCTGCTCTAAGTTCCTTCTGGTTATTCTCTGTGCCCCTCCTGTTCTCGTCTGTGGTCTTCTAGTCAGTAGACTGGGGATGAGGACCGGGCGTTCCCTCCACACTGAGCTCCTAAGGGCTTTTCCACGTCTATCTGAGCACACACCTTGGTTTCGCACAACTGAATTTGTTCAAAGTCTGAGTCTCCGTGAGGGCATTGGTACTGCAATTTATAATTCTTTTCTAAGTGAAGATAAGAAACTGGCAAACAGGATTATAAATTATTCTGTCAATCACCTGATGGTGGTTTCCCTTTTGCAGGAGTTTTCGAAAGCTCGTGCTGAGGCTGGATTTCCTTCTCTTTTTCTGGCTCAAGATGGGGAGGCGGAGGGGGAGGAGCCGGAGGCTCAGCCGGCGGAACTTCTTTTTCCTCAGCTTCCTTTTCTTCCAATTTCTTTTTAACTTCAAAAAGATAAGAATGGACCTTTATTAGAGACTCTAGACATCTCCTATTCTACTTGAACCAAGATAAGCCTAAATTAATATAAAATTGCCCATACAGATTTAAGTTTAAATTCATATTTTAAGGCTCTCCCTTAAATCATCCAGTCCTTAAAGCTGGGATTCGAAGCCGCCTCTGCCTGGTGAGAAACCCTGTTTTCTTTGCGGATGATGATGATGATGATGACGATGATGGTGTGTGTGTGCATGTGTGTGTAGCAGGTGGAAAGCCTTGTTGACAAGGGTGCCAACTGTAAAAGCAACAATCTGGATGTGGCTAATGGAGTGGCATCGGAAAATAAAGGATTATTTCAAAATTTCCAGTGGAAAACCAAGGTGAAGAACGCCTGAAGAGAAGGTGAAGAACAATGTGACAGAAGCCTTGGGGGTGAGGAGGAGACAGAAGGGGAAAGAACCGTGCCTTCCAGACTTTGGGGAGTAAATACATGCAAAGTAGGTGGAAGAGTGCGCAGTACTCAAGTCTTCTTAGCAATTCTTCAACTCAAGCCACAACTACTTATGGGGCTTGAATGGTGCCTTGAAAGTAAGGAAGGGTCCTAACAATGAGGTAAAACTCCCACCACTACTGCTAATAAGTAGTAAAAACAACAGTAGGCCCAGTTCTGGTTGCCAGAGAAAGGTCAGTAAAACAAGAGAGACAAAGCGCCGCTCTCTGAAGCTTGCATTTTAGTGGCAAACCAGAAACACGGGGAGTAAGTTCATTCACGGAAGGGGTGGTGGTAAGCGCTATGGAAAAAGAAACAGCACAGAGTAAAGAGGATGAGGAGTGCTAGGGGCCAGCTTTTGAAGTTTTAAATAGAGGGCTGAGCAGGGTAGAGGAGTCGGTCAGCCAGGGGGCCTGCAGGGGCAGAACAGAGCTGGGTCGTGTTTTCTAGGCTCCTCTCACTGTTATGGCCCTTTGCCTCTCACCATTCAGGTTCACCCTTTCTGTCCCACCGTCCCTGGCCTCCCCGGCCTCCCCGGCCTCTCTGGCCTCTCCGGCCCTCCCAGCCCTCCTCGCCGGACATGGCCACAACTTTACTGACTGCACCACGGTCAATGAATACCCTCACTCTTGTACAACTATTTCTTTTTATACGTATTCCCTTTGCCCTTAGACTCTTCAATTCAGCAAGCAAGGAGGCTTTATTCTATTAGATATTTTTTTCAAAGTGGAAAGTAGGGTTTTTTTTTTCTGATTATAAAAGTAATACAGAATTATTGTTTGCCAAAGTCCAACAATTAAGACAAATAAGCCAAAAGGGAAATTGCCTGTTAAGGCTCTGTCTCCCCTCTTCCTCCACCGTCAAGTACTGTAGAGACCGCCAGATTCTTAGCTGTGCATATATATTTAGTATGGAGACATACTTTTAAAAACAAAACCAGGACTATTTTATACGTGACCAGCTTTTTCCCACGTAAAAGTATATAACGGTCACTTCTTTACCTCAGAATATATACAGAAGTACCACATCCTTTTATTTCTTTTATTTTCTTAACTTAATCAGGAGGTTTAATTCAGAGTATTGGGTTAGGTCAGTGTTTATGGTTTTAACGATAAACTATTTGTTAAAGCAATTAGCCGATAGGAATGTAAATCTTAAATAAGTGGCAGTTGAGTCGCTAATGTATTCAGTGATGAGAATGTTAAAATCTTCAGGAAAACGGTGAAGTGAGTCTGACAGCTGGCAAAACAAACCGATTCTAACCTGTAGATGTTTGAAACTACAGCTTAGAATTGGTGTTTTTGCCTCCCAACCAAGACTTGAAGATCGCTGTGGGCGGTTTCCTCCAGCCTCCAGCCTAATTTCTGACTGTCAAATTACATATTAAGCCGCTTAAATAATATATAGATGGTATTTGTTTTGTCTGATAGCTTCAGATGGGTGGTTATTGGGAGGAGACATTTGGAATGTGGGAGCTTGTCTTCCTAGGTGCGTGCTCCCGGACCCTCATGGTATTTATGGCTCAGAGCTATGTGCAATTTTGGGGTCCGTGAATTGATACATTCTGGTGGTTAGGTCATAAACGTAGTGACAGGAGACAGCATGCTATCAAGGCAGGTTTAGAACCTTGTGGTATTAGTAACTTTCGACCTTTTTTATTATACCAAGAAGCTTCAGTTGTCAATACAATTAGGGGCGACCGATAAAAGGGAAAGATTTATTTTTCAAATCATTTTGCAAAGGTAAACGTCTCCATTGAAGTCTGGCTTTGGCGGTGTATTAGCCTAAGACCCCTTTCAATAATAAATTTCAAGAATACCATGAAGAGAGGGAAGGGAAGAATGAAGGGGGGCAGTAAACAGAAGGGGGAATGAACCACAAGAGACTATGGACTCTGGGAAACAAACTGAGGGCTTCAGAGGGGACAGGGGTGGGGGACTGGGATAAGCCAGTGATGGGTACCAAGGAGGGCACATATTGCATGGTTCACTGGGTGTTATATGCAAATAATGAATCATGGAACATTACATCAAAAGCTAAGAATGTACTGTATGGTGACTAACATAACATAATAAAAAATTATTTAAAAAATGATACATGAAATTAAAAAAAAAGAATCCCATGAAAAGCTGGTGGGCAATTATTATTGGTTGAATGAAGGAGAAAAGAGGTCAGGATGGTTTAATGTGATGAGATGTATTCCAGAAGAAGGCTTATGAAGTAAGTAGTTAATAATCAGTAAATTCACGTCACATCACGATTTGGGGGAAATAAACTGTCCACGGTTTCCATCCTAAAAGGAGGGTTAACTCCTGAGGTTAACACTGAAATCTTTACTCTTTTCTACAACATCCTTAATTTTAACTCTGCTATTTTTTTTCACATGAAAACAATACTTTCAGTGAGATGACTTATTTTGATTAAATTAAAACAGAGAAACATCAGCAGAGAGCTAAAGTCAGAAGGAGAAGATACTTGTAGATCATATAACCCAAATAAAACAGAGAACTTTGCAATTATGTTTTCATTTTTTCCTGAACTCGTTAAAACCACACATTTTAGTTACAGAAGTTCAAAATTATAAAGAAATGTAATTACCTTTATTCTCTTTTTTCATTATTTCAGTCATAAATATTTCTTTTACTTTACGACATAAAGACTCTTTATCTACTTCAGCATTGATTTTTATCAAAATATTTTCTGGCTCTGTAAACCATTGCTCCAATAAAGGCCAGTTGTCCAAGAAGCCTATAATTCTGCAAAAATATTGTATGATAACATATACTGATTAAAATATTTGAGTAACATTAGGCATGATTTACGTGGCATGCATAACGAAAAAATAAGCTGCCGATATAGTTAAAACTGAAAAACAACTCTAAAAAATACACAGGCAATGGATTATTATTTACTTTGAAGAAGAAATTATTTAATACCATCAAGCCATATTTTTGAGATATCTGAGAATAAAAGAAGATTTGAAAAGACCACCATTTCAGGAGACCTTCAGTGTAAGTTTGGTTCGCTAAGTGAAGATCGCCTGCCCTCACAGCAGAATTTCTCTTACAGACAGAAATCAAAGAAATCTTTGAGTAAATGCAGACAGCTCAGACTTACTTGCCTGACTCAAAAATAATCTTGGAATGTTTCCTGAAACTTTCTCGTCTTCCTTGAGAATAGATAAACTTAAGGTAGCTAATTAGCTAATTAATGCAGACAATTACTTTTCTCTGGCTCACCTCCGACTTTTAGACTTCTCCAGGTTTCATAAAATTGTCTAACTCTAAGTTTTCTTTTCCAATGAGCAAACTGCACACAACCAAGAGAAGGGTGTTTTTGTTTTTGGGTTTTTTTTGTTTTTTTGGTATATCGTCATTTTAGCAAAATGGAAGTCATTTTAAACTATACTCTGCTCTGATGCCTAGCTCTTTGAAATACCATGATCTTCACTGGCATTTGCTGAATGAGGGCTAAATTAGGATTCCATGTAATGAGCCATAAAGGGAAGTGTCACCTGATGTAATTCTCTTCCCAGTCTATGATGACCTGTGCTCTGAATATGAAAGCTAGCACCTAAATATTTCACCCAACATCAGAACGATTTACTTTTGTTTTACTTGTAAAAGGCTGAATGCTAGAAAATACATCTTTTTTCAAGATCTGATGATTCCAAAGCAACTGATGGTCAGTCTGTGCAAAGGGCAAGAAATAAGAAGCAGGACAGTGAGTTTTAGACTAACCTATGCTGAATCTGGTCTCTTAGATTCTGATCCGCATCCATATCTTGGCTTTCAGCAGCTGCACGTTGAATGATGTTTTCAGGAGGAGTTTCCCTTGGAAAGGCTTCAGCTATGATATGAACATTACTCAATTAGATAACTTGCTGAACCAAAGTTGCAATAGCACTGCTAAATTTACTGATGTGAGACAGCCAAATAGATATGATCCTGCCATTGGGCCAATATTCATTAAAATATTTAATAACATGTTGAAAGAGTATAGTTTTGGGATCAGATTCAAATTTTCCTTGGAAACTGAGGAAAATGACATATGATACAACACTAAGGAGCAGCTGTAGTTTCAATGAGTAGGACTCAGGATTGACTCTGAAGAGGTGAGAATGAAAAGTGATGGGTCATCATGAATAACAAACTAGGAAATAATGAGAAAATCAACACTAGGGTATAAAGATTAAGAATGAAATAACAGGGTGGCCATAAAGTCAAACATATTTAAAAATTATTTGTTGATTGTATGCTATAATCCAATAAAGTAAATAACTTTTCTTTCTAGACTCTAATCTTTCCTTATAGGGTAGACATAAAGTAACTGACTGCAAGTGATCAAAAACAAAAACAAAAACATCCTCAACAGCTCTGATTGAATCTTATTCAGGATTGAATGGTACAAAGTCCAGAAAACTCATGAACTTAGAATAAATGGAAAATCATAAAGTGGAAAGAGAGTCTTGAACTAGATTAAAAGGAATTCGGTCAATGCAAGAGAACCCTGAAGGGTGACCTACCTAATCGTGTTCAGGAAAATGGAGGACTCTCACAGGATATAGAGATCAGTTTTTCTCCATTTACATTCAGGATAGAAAAAGATGAAGTGATTTACAATACAAAAATAATGCTTTTAGGTTATATATAAAACCCTAAGATAAGTGGCATTAGTGGTGGGTGGTGGAAGAAGGCTGTGGGAGCTCTTCTCAGGAGGTGCTGTCCTGCACCATCTCATGGTCACTATCTTCTATTTGTCAAGGACTTTAGCACATCGATCAGCATGCCTCTCTCCCCAGCTCCACCCCGGCACTGGTCCCTTCCCCTTCTCTCCACTTGCGGCACTCTCTTTCCAAGACCATGTCCACATCCTGGATTTTGTGATTACCTTGAATGGCTCCATCTCTGCAATCTTAATGACCTACATTCCTACTATTTGTCTTCCTAGCACTCCCATATAGCTGATGAATCCTTCCAACATCACCCAGGTCCTACACCCTTTCTCCCAAATTTACCAGCATTATCTTGGCTTTTTATTTTCTAGCAAACCTGAGTTGCATAGGTGAACACTTCAATCTAATAACTTCAATTTGTCTCCTTCTGCTACACCAGCCTTAGCTGATATTTATCTCTCTTTCCAAGTCTACACTTGCACTGGTAGGCATCTTTGAAGGAAAATACACAATTTCATGACTTGTAACCTCACTAATTCCTTGGCTCAAAAATCAGCTGAGCTAATAGATAGATAGATAGATAGATAGATAGATAGATAGATAGGTAGGTAGATAGATAGATAGATAGATAGATAGATGATAGATAGACAGATAGATAGATAGATAGATAGGGATAGATAATCTGACATAAGTTTCTTGAGAGTTATCTTCACTCATGCTCTCTACCTCCTCATGTCCCATTCATGCCTTAGTCTACCCCAGACCATACTTCCTGGTCCCCTACTCCATTGAAATAGCTCTCAATCCAGTTACCAAAAACATCAAGGCCAATGGACATGTTTCAGTCCTTATCTTACTTGATTTCTCTGTTGTATTTACAGGTAAAATTTAGCACACAATTCTTAAATACTTTTACACATATTATCTTATTTTCACAACGTAACTTGAAAAGCAAAATTATGATTCTGTAATGGGCCCCAAATTGCACAGCTCATAAATGACAAAGAAGGGATCTGATTCCAGTCAATACGGCTCTAGGCTCTGGACTTCGTTTTAATGTTTAAACTGTTTATTGAACTATACCCACTGAAACGAATGCATACATGAATATATAGCTCAATGACCTCATAAACTGAAGAGAGCACCCAGATCAATGAACACACATTATCAGCCCTGGAAGCCTCTCGCGTTTCTCCTCAATTACTGTTAGTCACAGAAGTTACCCGTATAGAGCCTGCACTCAAAACCTCTCTATGCCTCTCTCGATATTATGAACACTGCTGCTCCCTCTCAGGCTGACTGATGGACTGAGGCACCAGCTAAAAACCCAGGCAGCCATCTAGTCTCCCATTCTGACACAGCCTTATGCTCCTACACTGCCTGTTCCCCCTCCTTAGGTCTCCCTGGTCTCTTGCCTATTGGCTTTGAGTCTGGTCCCTTCCTCTCTGCTCAGTCTTGGCTGGCCCGATCTTCAGCCATTGAGCCCACTGGACTTTGGCTGTAGGCTGTTTCCTTGTGATGCTGTTTAAGGCTTCTCCACAGACTCAAGCATTGCAGGACAGCTTGCTGCACCTGATCCTAGAGATCAGGCTCCCACACCCCAACCTGGGCCTCAGGACCCCAGCCCCTACTGGTCTGGGGTGAGAAGAGTACAACTTGATTTTGAAAATCTGTCCTTTCTTGGCTTATGAGACACTACTTTCCCTGGCGTTCTTCCCTCCTTTTTAGCTGCTGCCTCTAAACACTTCTTTTGCTCTCCACAATAAATTCTGATGTTTTCTGAGGGTCATCCTGGATCTTTTTTTAAAGCACATTTTTATTTCTGGCAATATCTCTCACCTTCAAATCCTTAACTTTCGGACATGCTTCCTTCCTGACATCTAGCCCCATTTAGAGAACCGTTCTCTCAACATCTTAGCTTAAAAGTCCCACAGGCACTTCAAACTCGACATTTCCCTAAAGGATCTCCACGCGTTTCTTCCCATATTCTCTAAGTAAATGGCATCATCACTCAAAAACTGTGTAGGTCAAAAACTTGCATTCATCCCCTTCTCCCTGTGCTCCATCTCCCATCCTCACTGATCACTAAGTTCTGTGATTTGCCCTGTAAATACCACTTGAAACTGACCATTCTCACCTTGCCTCTCCCCGTCATAATGCCTCTGTTGTTTTTCAGAGGATAATGGTTTTCTCATTTGTTTTATTGCTTCCAACCTCACTCCCCTTCCTATGTAGCCTCCACCCTGAGCCAGAATGACCATTATAAAACACATACCTAATTGCATTAAATCTCAGTTTTAATATCATTCGGTGACTTCACATGGCTTCAGGAAGATGTTCAAACAACTTAGCTTGGGGCAAGACTCCAGCTGGCCCATGCCTAGTCTCCAGGCTCATTTCTGCCCCTCCTCCATACCTTGCTGCTTCTCAGCCCTACTCGGTCCTTGATGTTCTCTAGATGGACCATGCTCACCTGCCAAGGTTTGTAATGTTTCTCTCTCTACCTCTCTTCCTTTCTTGGCCTGGTTAACCTCTTCCCATGCTGGGCACACCTAACTATATTATAATAATAGCACACAACTAACTATATTATAATAATCAGCTTATTTTTGCTTCTTACACTACATTGTCAACTACTTGTAGATAGGGATTTGCCTTTCATTTGTGTATTACCAGCTCCTGGTGAATTATAAGTCTTAGATAAGTGTTTACTAGTAGTACCACCTTAACTCCCTTCACTCTAGACCAGCGTCACCCAATAGGACTTTCTGAGATGATGGAAACATTCTACAGCAGTGCTGTATGATATGGTAGCCTCTAGCCACATGTGAACATAAAATGTGGCCCATGTGACCGAGGAGCTGAATTTTTAATTTATTAATTTTAATTAGTTTAAATAGCACGTGTGGCTGGTGGCTGCCATGTTGGACAGTCAATTCTATGCTGCAACCTCTTGGTTCCTTAGCTACAATTTCCACTAAATTCTTTGAAGACAGGATCCATTTCTTCTTTATTACTCTATATGCAGTACATAGCACAATATCTGGCACTCAGCAAACATGCTATAAATAATAAGTGAATATATGAACGAACAAGATATTATAGAAGGGCAGAGGATTATCTGTCTAAAATAGTTTAAATGGGGTCTTGCTTAAAATGAGGAGAGTAAATTGGCAAAGATATCTCAAAGGCCATTCAAACCTAATATTCTAAGAAAGAAAAATCTTTTTTTTAAGAATAATCTTAAGATGTGAAAGAATAACACTCTTTCTTAATTTAAAATACTTTAATATGAAAACTGCAGATTGATTTTCAAAGTTGTGGCTATATTTAGCATACCCAGTTCTGATCAAAATAAGTAGGAACTATAAAATAATGATTTCATCCTAGTTTTTTCATGGTTCAGGTGGCCCAGATCCAACAGTTGGCTCAGTTCACTTCAGACCAAGAAATATACGATCTTAGAAATATATGGTAAAAAGAAAAATCACATTGTGCTTTAATACTAATTTTGGAGGGTAGATAAATAAGATTAAGTGTATATGTGCATAAAATCTGACAAAGGAGACGTTCTCCCTGTAGTAGTGGAGAAAGGGAATCTTTAAGCCTACTCATAAGTCAAAGGTCAAAAATTAAGAAATTAAAAAATTTAGATGTTAACATCAGCTTTGACAAATCTGCCAGAATCACTTGTCATGTAATTTTGCTGGGAGTTGAAAGAACTCAAGTGGATTGAGTTGGACTTCTTGAAAAATTATTGCCAATTGATTTCCTTCTGTTTCTGAAACATACAACAGTAAGCTTCCTATGGAGCCCGAAGAGGGTAGCAAACCTTCTCTTGTGGGGTTATAATCAGCTTTCAGGAACCCTCTTCTCCACAGGTCTGTGTGTGCACTTTATAACAATTTGACATATCCACTTTCAAGTCAGATTGATCTTGAGTTCAGGGTTCTGTTCTGTCACCAGTGGGCCATGGATTGGCAGTGTTCTCAGCCAATTCTCAGCCTTGTCCTGAGCAGGATGGGGAGGTTGGCTGGACCAGCAGAATCATCACTGCAATCAGCATAGTTCCTACTCCCTTGTATGGATAGAAGTAAGTTCTCTCTTTTAAGATTTGGTAGACGGCATCCAGTGTAAACTGCTGGGCTCAACAGCTAAAGTAGTATCTAATGGTTTTGTCATTTCATTTAAGTAAACAATAGACCTCAAAATTATACAACCTCAAAATAAAGATGAGTGTGACCTTAGACAAGTCAGGTTTTCATGCTTTGAATTCCCATCTACAAATGAAAGCATTGAAATAGATGACTCTCTAGGTCTCTCCTAGCTTTGAATGTCATTATATTAGCAATAAGAGCAGTAATAAAAGAATGATGAGTATTACCATTTGTTAAAGGCTAATTTTTTTAAAAAGATAAAATCAAGACTCTCAAACAAAGGCAAAATGGCATTATTTAACTCTCCAATTAATGAGGAGAGCAGTAAAATGTTACAACCAGTTCAAATGAGAACCTGAGCAACAGTCATATCTACAATCAGGAATGCTAAAATAGACGCTAATAGATGAAAAGCTGGCCGCTATGGATAGGGCGACCTAATACTCGCAATCTCTCCCAAAGTTTAGAAATTAATATATATTGATTGAGTAAAAATCATTTGCTTGTCTATGCACAAGAATCATTTGAATTGGGGGTGCCTGGGTGGCACAGCGGTTAAGTGTCTGCCTTCGGCTCAGGGCGTGATCCCGGCGTTATGGGATCGAGCCCCACATCAGGCTCCTCCGCTATGGGCCTGCTTCTTCCTCTCCCACTCCCACTGTTTGTGTTCCCTCTCTCGCTGGCTGTCTCTCTCTCTGTCAAATAAAAATAAATAAAATCTTTAAAAAAAAAAAAGAATCATTTGAATTGCCATTGGTTTCTTACGATTTGCAGTTATAGATCTGAGTCAAAGCCAATGAAAGGTACAGACTCCTATAGATGCAGATAGTCTAAAGTGTCCAAAAGACTATACTCATACTTTTACTGAAAGGATAGCTAATAATCTCTTGTTTATTTCAAAGTCTTCCATAATTCTTCCTGATGTATTTGCTACATGTTTATTATCCTGCACCAGATTCTATCCTAAGTGTTTTACATTGATCTCATTTAATATCTGTGATATTGTGATACAATAAGAAATACATACTTGATCTTTTTCTCTAGCTCCTGACAAAGAGCTTGGAAAACTCTTGTAATTTCCTGAGTGATAGATGTGAGGAGCATTTTTTCTTATTCATAATAAGCCCCTTTCAACCTCATCTGAGTGAATGCTAGCAGGATGACTCTTGGAAGATGAGGCCTGGTTGTCGGAGGAACCAACCACATTATTAGAAGGATGGAACTTTCAGCCTTGACCCCAGACTTCTTGGAAGGGTTGAGGGGCTGAGGGCTGAGTTAATCACCAGTGGCCAATGATTGAATCAATCATGCTTTTTACAACCTCCATAAAAGCTCTAAACCAAGGGCTTTAGAGAGCTTCTGGGATGGCGAACACATCCACATGCCAGGAGGGTAGTGCAACCCAAACTCCACGGGGACCAAAGCTCCTGAGCTCGAGACTCTTCCAGACCTTGAACTGCATTCCTCTCCATCTGGCTGTTCATTTGAATCCTTTATGATATCCTTTATAATAAGCCAGTAATAGTAAATGTTCTATAAGTTCTATGAGCCATTATAGAAAAATTCAGACCTGAGGAAGGGTCATGGAAACCCTCAATTTGTAGCCAAGTCAGACAGAAGCGTGGGTAACCTGGGGATCTACTACTTGAAATTGGCATCTAAAGTTGGGGGCAGTCTTGTGGTGCTGAGCTCTTAACTTATGGAGTCTCCCCTAACTCCTAGTAGTTAGTGCCAGAATGGAATTCAATTGTAGAACACCCAGTTGGTCTCTCCCGGGAACTGGAGAATTGGGTGGTGTAGGAAACTCACACATTTGGTGTCAGAAGTGTTGTGAGTGAAGAAAGTTTTCCTTCAATGTCTATAACAATACAATGAGGCATTTTACTATATCGATTGTGAAGCTCAGGTTTAGAATAATGAAATAACTTTTCCAAGGTCAAATACCTCATAACTTGGAAAGACAAGATTCAAGAAGATGCGCTTTTCCCGTAAGTATTTAATTTGCGAAATAAAGTAATACTTTCGTTTCAATGGCAAAAAGTAACAAAAAAGTAGCAAAAAGTAGCAAAAAACCCTTGAGTGTTGGAAGGACTGTTCAACTCCTCCTGACTTCAGTCAACTGATACTTGTTTCTCTGACTTCACACATAATCTCAGGGAAGGATGTTATCAGATCCTTGCTTGCAGGACAGATGTGGTTTACGACCTTCATTAGGATGACCCACCAAGATGTACTAGACAGCCCCAAGAAGCTCCTCCATGCATGCAAATCTCAAAAAGGGTACCTCTGTGCCAGGGGAGCTGCCAAGTTGAGAGAACGGTTTAGTGAGATGCTTGCAGTCAGCATTACAATTCTCTGCTAGTTCTCTGCAGTGCTGAACACCAACAGTTAAAGCAAGAGGCAAATGTGCTCTGCTAGATAGTTCTTTGGAAATCTGAAATGGATTCCTTATTACCACTTATAATTGTAAATGGGAGTATTCACTGATTCAGCCAAAGAAGGAATGAGCAAAGAGCTTCGACTTATTAAAAAAGAATATCAAGTGGCGCCTGGGTAGCGCAGTCGTTAAAGCGTCTGCCTTCGGCTCAGGGCGTGATCTCGGCGTGCCGGGATCGAGTCCCACATCGGGCTCCTCTGCTATGAGCCTGCTTCTTCCTCTCCCACTCCCCCTGCTGTGTTCCCTCTCTCGCTGGCTGTCTCTCTGTCACATAAATAAATAAAATCTTTAAAAAAAAAAAAAAAAAAAAGAATATCATAACAAAGGAAAAAGTGTCCAGCTTACCCACTGTGCCATTCATGCGATCCAGGGAGGAATTATCTGAAATATCTAATAATATGACAAAATCAAGGGCAGAAGGGGGAGGAGGCACTTCTTTGGAGGCTGTAGGATCAATAGCCAATGTGGATATTTGTGCTTTCTTTGCCTCCAGTTCTAGGACCTCTCTGCTGCAGCCCGTGAGAGCTTCCTCCAGAAGCTTTGCTTGGTTTAACGTCATTGGAAAACCATCCAAGACCCATCCTTGATCCACAGGTATCTCACTAAATTGAAAATGGACACACCATTCACATTTTGATAGATACAAGTACTTTGGAAGTAACAATACAATGAATCTTGCCTTTACCTTTCCTTTAACTCCACAGTAACCACCTTCCGCACAAAGGTTATTACTTTACAGATAAAATTAGGCTTATTAACAAACGACGATCGTTCCTTTACTTAAAATCTTTCTGTAGGTCCCTGCTGCTCTCCACATCTATTCCAGAGGCCATAACATGGTATTTAAAACTAACTGGTCACAACTTAATTCCCTATAACGTCTTGTCTCTCCCAGTCTTGAACCATTTACTTCAAACAAACTGATCTCCTTGCTGTTAGGTGAGTATGTGTTGCATTTTCTAGCCTGTGTTCATAGCCAGTTCCTCCTTTGAACCTGTTTCTCATCTACACGTAGTGGGATAACATACCTCATAGGGCGGTTATGAGGATAAACTGAAATGATTCATTTTAAAAACTCAGCCCTGAGCTCAGCACACAGTGGATACTCACATTGTCAACCTGGAGAGTTCCTCTACTCCCCCCAATCCAGCATGGAGCCATAACTGCCTAATCTGAACTCCTCTGACTCTCATTCACTTTGCTATACAATTAATAATTATTGTATTTCTTGAATGAGAAAAATTCCAATGAGTCTTCCTTATCTCAATTAGATTGTAAGTTGCTGGAGTGTGAGGAGCTTTTCTTGGGTTTTTGCTTTCAATGCAGCATCCTCCGTAGAGAATAAGAGGTCCAAGAATGATTATTTGAAGGCTTTAAATTGAAAAACAATATGAAAAGGGAAGAAACTTCAACTCTGCTCTTCTAAATACCTAATTATATAAAACTGAGATTCTGATTTTTGGATTAAAAGTTATGACTTCATTTCTTTTTCTGTTAGAACTCATATTAAACAACAGAATCTCCTTCTCCCTTGGGCAAACTCTCCTTTCTCATCACCTTCCTGTCTAGCACTGACCAGCCTTTGGATCCCTGAGTTCATTTCCTCCTCCTCAAACATAAAACAAGGGCAGGCACTAGCCTGTGACCACACAGTGAGGGTCTCTCTGCTCTATAATGTGTCCCTTGGCTTTTCCAAGTATCTAACTTCTCCTTGAATTCCCTGCAGGGACTAGAACCTGACCTGTAGTCACATCTGCGTGAGTGAAGTCAAGACTGGTAAAGTGGGGGAAGTAAAGTGTAAGCATGTAAATCACAAAACAGATCTTCATCTTGCTCTCTGTTTTCTGAGGTAGACAAGTAGTATTCATTAGATATTAAAAATTTTAAAAACATTTCTATATTTTTCTTTATATACTTCTATCTGATAAAGAAGACATTAGTAGATTAAAAAAATACATACTTAATAGCATTTACCAAGATGTTAACTAGCAACATGTCAGAAATGCTCTTTCCTTTCTTCAGCAACTTTTCCGATTTTGCACCAAGCCGAGCACGCACAGTCAGCTGTAAAAATAAACGATGAATGGTAGAGTACAGCTAATTGAAAAGTCAGAACCCGACATTGGGGGAGAAAAGTTAAAAGGGCACGCTCTCTGATGTAGACACTGACCATCTGGCACAATTCTGGAGTCTGCCAAGCATTTAGGGGACATGTGTTGTGGTTCCCTCCTTTCCAAGACCTTCCTCTCAATGTTCAGCTGCTCGGGCATCCCCGGCCTTCATTTCTAATACGTTCAACTGAAACTGTTGACGATTGCTGCTGGAATTCTAGTCCCTCTCAAGCTACGCAAACACAGCGTGGCTCTGGGGTCACCTGTATGTGCGTGGCTCTTGCTCAGGGAAGTTCCCTTCATTCAGTGATCCAATTTCATACAATTTCTGCTGCTTTGTGCTGCTTTGCTTTTTATGGTCGGCTTTTGGCCTTCAAATAATTCGCTTTTCTATCTTGTCCAGCATTTATGATGTTAGTCCAATAAAGCTGCTCTATCAACAGGAAGTTCCCTAGAGCTTATTCTTAAATCAGCCACCAGCGCGTATTTTATAAGTCAAATGAGATCTCTACTCAGAACCCTGCAAAGTTTCCTTGTTTATTTCAAATGTCCTCATTATGCCTATAAAGCTGACCTGATCTTTCTCTCTTCCTGCTCATCTCTCGAACCTCATGCCTTACTATTATCCCACCTTGCTGGCCAGGCACCTTCCTGCCTCGTGGCTGCCATCCAGCTCTTACTGCCTATAATGCTGCCCCAGATGTACTTGCAGGTTCTCTCAATCTTCTTCCAATTTGGTTAAGCCTCACTTCCTCAGGGAGGCCCACCCCATTTAATACAGTAACCTTCCCTCTTTTCCCACCTCCTTGGCCTTGGCCTGTGCTTCTTAGCCCTTACTCCACTCTACATTTTCTTTCCTCCCGGTTCATTACCATCTAATGCATCATATAATTCATTTACTGTGTTTGTTATCTGCCTCTCTCTATTAGAGCATAAATTCCTTAAGGTCCAGGAACCCTGTCATTTCTGTTCACTGATATATTCTAAATAGTTATAACAGCGCACCAAAAAAAAAAAAAATATGCCCTTTGAATTGAATATGGAATTTGGAGGACTTGTAACTCAATAAAGGCAAATATAAAAAATACACTTAGTCTTTCTGCTAATTTATATTTCAAATATATGGAGTAAAAATTATAAATTCCCCTTTATCACTTTCTCGAAGCCTATTTCCCTCCCCATTGGGTGTCATATTTATAGTTTGGTGTATATTCTTCTAAAACTTTTTCTGTCTTTGAGTTGTGAAATCAAAAATATTTGAAATCTAAAATTGTTTTCTAGGGATGCCTGCGTGGTTCAGTCAATTAAGCGTCCGACTTTTGATTTCAGCTCAGGTCATGATCTCAGCTTCGTGAGATTGAGCCCTGAGTTGAGGTCTCTGCTGGGCGTGGAGCCTGCTTAAGATTCCCTCTCTCCCAACAGCAACACTCTTACACTGTTGGTGGGAATGCAAACTGGTGCGCCCACTTTGGAAAACAGTACAGAGGTTCCTCAAAAAGTTAAAAATAGAACTACCCTACGACCCAGCAATTGCACTGTTAGGTATTTATCCAAAGGATACAAACATAGTGATTCAAAGGGGCACATGCACCCCAGTATTTATAGCAGTAATGTTCACACCAGCCAAATGTGGAAAGAACCCAGATGTCCATCGACAGATGAATGGATAAAGATGTAGTATATGGAGGGTGTTATGTTAAGCGAAATAAGTCATTCAGAGAAAGACAAATACCCTATGAATTCATTCACATATGACATTTAAGAAACAAAACAGATGAACATAGGGGAAGGGAAAGAAAAATAAAATAAGATGAAAACAGAGAGGGAGGCAAACCATATGAGACTTTTAACTACAGGAAACAAACCGAGGGTTGCTAGAGGGGATGTGGGTGGGTGGATGGGGTAACTGGGTGATGGGCATTAAGGAGGGCACTTGATAGAACACCTGGGTGGCTCGGTTGGTTAAGTATCTGCCTTTGGCTCAGGTCATGATCCTAGAGTCCTGGGATCAAGTCCTGCATTGGGCTCCTTGCTCAGTGGGCAGCCTGCTTCTCCCTCTGCCTGCCACTCCCCCTGCTTGTGCTCTCTCTCTCTCTCTCTCCCTGACAAATAAATAAATAAAATCTTTAAAAAAAAAAAAAGGACGGCACTTGAAGTAATGAACACTGGGTGTTATATGCACCTGATGAATCACTAAATTCTACATCTAAAACTAATAATATGGTATATGTTAATTAAATTGAATTTACATAAAAAACTTTTTAAAAGATGTTAGTTGAAAAAAAAAGATTTTCACTCTCCCTCTCCCTCTGTGCCTGCCCCCCCAAAAAATAAAAATAAAAATAAATTGTTTCCCAAGGTGAAATGCATAATAGAAGTAATTAAATGTAATAAAAATAAAGCAAATAAAATCTTACTTGGTTGATCTGGACATTCTATTTGATGACAAAAAGATGTCTCCATATACAGAAAAGCAATACTATACTAGGAAATATTAGTTTTCATTAGAAGTAATAGTCAGTGAATTATAAATATTTCTTTCAGGGATTACTACAAAATTCTGTAGAGTCACCACTGAGTCTAAGGAGAAATTCTGGAAAAAATTATTTAAAGGTGAAGAGAGTAGGAAAGGAAATAAAAGTAATAAATTAAGTGGTAAAGAAAAATACATAAATATAAATTTGACATAAGACTAAAATTTTAAAAAAGCACATATATACCTTCTTACCTGGCAAAACTGAATAGTAATTTCCACCACTTTAGAGATAAAGAATATAAAGAAAATTAAGTAACTTAGATTTAGCTAATATTTTACCATCATATTTACTTTAAGTAGACTCCACGCCCAGCATGGAGCCCAACGTGGGGCTTGAACTCACAACCCTGAGATCAAGACTCAGACATTTAACCGACTAAGCCACTCAGGTGCCCCAACATCATATTTACTTTAAACCAAAGAGGAGCACATTGCTATTTCATTCCATTTGAAGACTTATCGAGAAACTATGAATCATGACATATTTTAATACACTAGTAGCCAAAATTAGATTATAGTACTTACTTCAGAGAAACTATCACTTGATTTGACTTCTTCAACTTTTACAGTTTTATTTGTATCAGTACCTGGCAACAGAAAAAGTGGTAAGAACAAACTCCAGTATTTACCATTAACAACCGCGTTGGTATCTGATCATCTATGGTTTTGGACAGATGGGTTATTGGATCCAGCCCAGCCTGAGATGCTCGGAGGAAGGACCACCACAGCATGGCTTCACCTTCCTTCCACCTCATTAAAATCCCGCCATTATGTGGGTTGGCATTTTCTACTTCCTTCCTTCCATTATGGCTCACCCAAAATAATATCATTAGAAGTACTTAAATACAGTTTAGGTTTTCTTTTCAGAAAACTAGACAAGTTTCTCAAGAAAATTTGTTAAAATGTTAATTCATTAATTTTTATTTTCCTAAATTATCAAGTTATAGGTAATAAACATGTGTAAAAGTAGAAAATTCTAGAAGTCAGAAGGGTTATTAGTTAAAATCTATAGAAAAAAAGTTTTTTTCGGAGTCCATTTCTAATTAACTGGACTTTTGTAATAAAATATGTCATACAATACTTACAATAGTTTAAAAGTCAATTAAACAATTAAAATTATCTTGTATGAAACACATAACTGAAATAAGGGACAGATTATGCCCTTTTAAACGATGGAAAACTCAGCTGCTCTAGGAGACCTGTTTGCTCACCACCCTGTTCAGGGGTGATGGTGATAATGACTTTGGCACAGGGGGATCTGAACTTTATGCTAGAATATGAGGAAACGATTAAATATGGCAAGTCTTCACTGGCATAGCTAGAAAAGATATTTAAGACTTAACATTGTTTTCCTTCAATGTTTCTAAAAAGCATCTGAAAGATCCCAAGTGAGATAACTTTTCATTAGGTTTGGAGGATTCGTTCTACTTATGTAACTTGCCCAAGGCTGGAAGTAAACAAACTTATCTAGGGAACCACTCTTCACGTGGGTGCAAGAGCCCAGACCCTGCAGCCTCCCTCAACACAGTGAACAGCGCACCAGCGCGCAGGGAGCCCCGACAGTGCCGCTCACCCAGATCTGTCCCAGCGAGAAGGAACAACACAATACTGTCTCCCTGCAAAGCCAGGAAGAGGGAGCATTTCTCCTGACTGTTATCAGAAGCACAACAAAAGTGAGAAACTACTTGAAGGAGCGTAGAAAGATTCCTTCATAATAGTCATCTCTTACCCCTAGTTGTAGACAAAGGTTAGGGACTTCTGTGTTTATCTTGCTCTCTCTGTTAAACGACCAGGTAGACAGCTGTGCAAAACTCCCCTTTCTGTCCCTGAAAGCAAGTTCGTGCTCACATACTGCGCCCTCACTATGTACCTGTCCGCCTATCTAATGTAAATAACGGATGATTTGTTTTGGTATCTCACTTACTAAGTATAGTTTTATCTTCTGTTTCTGGCAATGCTTCCTCCGAAACTGGATAAGGTGAAGATACATTCTGTAGATCCTTTGGGGAGAACACACACACACACACACACACACACACACACACACACACACACAGAAATCGTAATATTCTCATATTTTAATAATATTTTACATTTTATTTCTATAAGTAAGGTTTACACTATCTTATCTAACATTAGTATTAAGAAGAACTGAATGATTTCTGAAAACAAGTAAAATTTGATGACTATTCTTACAGAGTAGTCTTTCAAATGACTTTCAATTCTATGTAAAATACAGCAACTGTTATTTTGAAAATACAATGAAACCTGAGAAAGAGGTAGAGTTCATGGAAAACCATTTTAGAAAGAACAATCCTAGAGGTGTCAGTCATAGCCATAAGGGAATAAAGAAAAAACATGTACATTATCTATCATCCAATTGGTTAAAATACAGAATAAGAGGCAGTCCACACTTCTCTCCGTTATTTTTTTTTAAGATTTTGTTTATTTATTTGACAAGGAGAGAGAGAGAAAGGGAGAACACACACAAGCAGGGGGAGCAGCAGGGGGAGAGGGAGAAGCAGGTTCTCTGCTGAGCAGGGAGACCGATGTGGGGCTCGATACCAGGACCTTGAGATCATGACCTGAACTGAAGGAAGACACTTAACCAACTGAGCGACTGAGCCACCCAGGTGCCCCTTCTCCCAGTTATTTTCATAATTCATAGTTAAATCGTATTTATCTTGCAGCCCATGAAAATGATTTGGATTAGATTCTCTGCTAATTTATTCAACTGCAGAGACAACATAAAGTAGGGGAAAGAACACTGGATTTAGAATCTGGGTTTCCACTCACAGCACTCATCAACAAGCCTTCTGACCCTGAGCAAAGCAATTCATACTTAAGACCTCTACTGTCTCTCTTTTAAAATGAGGGTGCTGGACCACATTATGATTCTCAAGGTGGGGCCACATTTTCATATTTTCTGCCTTAGAATCTTCATGCAATAATGTAGCAAGATGCGATATTGATGGGAATGTGGTACAGGTAAACCACAAAGAAGACCTCCCCCTTCTTCACCACCCCTCCAATTGAGATCTACTGGCAGATCAAATTCAGCCAGCCAACTGTTTTTTATAACATCCCTGGGCATCCCTCTGCAGAATAGCGCTGTGAGCCAGGGGACCAAGCCTGGCATCTCCCTCTGTCCCTTCTCTGCGCTGTTCCAGCATCTGCCTCGGCCACTGCCAAAAGCTGGCACTCGTCTTTAACTATGCAATGGATGCTCTGCTCTTGGCCACTGCCAGAGTCTCAGGGATGAACTATCACTCCAGGAGCTGGTGACTTGGTGAACTCCCCCCTCCAACACTCATACCCCACCCTCCTCCAATCCCTTGCAATTCAGCCCCCTCACCCCCTCACCAGTCGTACCAGCCTGTGGCACTTTCTTCAGGAGACTGTCTCCAGCTGATGGTAACTGGGCAGGAAGTGGGCCAACCACCCTGGATGACCCACCAGGAAAACTGGGGTGTATTGTGGGGGTGGCAGGGAGGAATTTTCTCTCTCATTCTATAAATACCCACATACTACCTTGATTTTGCCCCTTGGTCCACAAAATCTAAACTATTTTCTCTCTAGAGGACCTTTACAGAAAACTTTGCTAACCTCTGGTCTAGATCTCTTAGATTCCATCCAGCTTCATATCTCTAGAATATGAGGAGTAGAAAAGAAAACCAAAATCACACTTGCCTGGGTTTCTTTGCTCTTCTCCTGCAGAACTAGTAGAGTCTTTTCTTCAGCTTCTTGCTCAGTTGGTAGAGCCTTGCTGATTTTTTCGTTGTCACGAAATGCTTTGATAGCTTCTTGGACAAGAGTGTCGATAGAAAGTATCTGAACAGGAAAGTCTAAAGTGCAAAAGACAATTTTATTAATATCTTTCCATTTAAGAAATGGACATAGTTATCCTTCCGTGCTGGCTTTCATCCAGTAACACTGTCTCTAGGGCATCCTACAACTGTCTTTTGGATCAAGCCACTTATTTTTTTTTTTATTGTGGTAAAATTCACATAACATAAATCTAACCATTTTAACCATTGTAAAAGATATACCTCAGTGGTATTTAGGTCATTCATGTTTTCCAACCATCACCATTATCTTGTTCCAAAAAATTTTTAGCACCCAAAGAGAAAACCCCGTACCCATTAAGCAGTTACTCCTTATCTCTCTATCCCTGTCCCTGCAACCACTAAGTTGTCTTCTGTCTCTATGGATTTACCCATTCTGGACATTTCATATAAATGGAATCATACAATATGTGGCCTTTCATGTCTCATTTCTTTCATTCAGCATCATGTTTTCAAGGTTCATCCACATTGTAGCTCATATCAGTACCCCAGTCCTTTTTATGGCTGAGTAATATTTCATTGTCTAGATTAATAACACTTCTGTTATCCATTCATCAGGTGATAGGCATTTAGATCCCCCCTTTTGGCTTTTATTAATAGTGCTGCTATGAATACTCCTGCACAAGATTTATTTTGAACACCTGTTTTCACTCCTTTGGGGTATATATCCCATAATGGAATTGTTGGGGCCATGTGGTAATTCTTTGTTTAATTTACTGAGGAACCACCAAACTGCTTTCCATAGTGGCGACACCATTTTACATTTCCACCAGCAATGTATGAGGGTTCCAACCAACACTTGCTCACCAACACTTGTTATTTTCCCTTTTTTTTTCTTTCTTATTATACCAATCCTAGTGAGTGTGAAGTGGTATCTCATTGTGCCTTTGTCAAGCTGCTTTTTAAGGAGGACCTTTTAACATCTCGATAATGATCTACCCTCGTCTGCCCTGGAATAGTTTAAGATGGACTACTCTATGCAAATTGTGAGTTTTCCAGTGAAAACAGTAAAAAATAAGTATAACTGAATAAAAACTAATTAAACAGGTGGAAACCTGGGCTTCTAACTGAATGAGCTTCAAAAGAAAAAGCCAAAAGTTCATTAAAAGGACAGAACTCAATGGATGTGAAGAATTAATACATTTATAATTTTAAGAGGATTTCTTTTGTATTTGTTATAAATTATTAATTTCCCTCTTCATTGGTAGGTAAATAAAATCGACGAGGAAAAGTTTATAACTTATTATTTCTCAAGACCATGCATACCATTATATAACATATCCAATATCCAGGTTTGCTTGGGACAGTGCCCGTTTATGACTCTAAAATCCTAAAAGTGTCTGCCTTGGACAAGTAATTATATGATCACTCTATTATAAAATTTTTGGTGATGACAGAGTTTCCCAATATATCGGCAGGCTCTTATGTATGTTGTCTACAGACATAGCCATTTGCACCCATAGTCAATGTAAATAGAATCCAATAAGTGAAAAAAAAAAAAAAAGCAGCAAGAAATTCTACCTTTTTGTAGAGACTTTAGAGCAGTGGTTTTTCCACTAAATGTTTTCCCCAGTAAGCACCCTTTAATAGCAAATGAAGGTAATTCTGGTCCTGTTGATTTGACTCGAGGAGGATGAGATTTTTCAACTAATCTGTGAATCACATGACCCAATATGTTATTGTTGGAGGGTGGTAAATTATCAACCATTTCTTCTGGTAAGGCCCACTCTCCAACCATGTTCTGCAAAATAACAATGAAACAAACAAAACAGAATATTCTTAAAGTGGAATTTAGGCATATAAAAATTTTTAATATTGAAAATAAACTCGAAGTATAGAAAACAAAAGTAATAGTTTAAATAATTATGTTACATAAATGAGTAATAACATAAATAATATGTTCATATTAGAAAGCAGAAGAATGAGCTTCCTATGGAAAAGTAAAAAAGAAAAAAACTCAAAAATCCTTAACAGTTTATGAAAGTAGGCATATTGAGTTAATTGAGACAAACCGTAACTCAGGTTGAGCATAAAGACACTTAAACTGAATCTATCCTCAGTAGACAGATAAAAGACAATAATAGTTTATCTGCTATCTTATGCAAATACTAAGCCTATTTTAAGATATTTTAATGTAAGAAAGATAAAAGAGAACATTCATGCCTGATATGATGCCCTCTAAATCTATTATGTTTGACCCCCAATTTCTTCAAGTTTCTTGCTGAAATGATCAAATAATTACAGGTTTACAAACAAATTACAGACCACATTCTCTGTAATAAAATTAGAAATCAATTTTAGAAAGATATGAGAAATATAAATACTTAAAAATTAAAACCATTCTTGTAAAATAATTCCGGGATTAAAGAAGAAATTACAAATATAAATGTACAAAAGAACATTAAAACAATAGATTTATTAAAAATATGGGATGGGATCCAATTGTACTCAGAGGAAAATTCATAGTCCTATAAAATGCCTGATCTAAAATAAAAAGAAGGGAAACAAACTAAGCATTAAAATAGGAAAAAATAATTTTACATAAATAAATGATGGAACTCATAAAAATGGAAATGTTTAGAGGGCAAAACTATCAAGTTACTTTTTATTGATATATTTCTAGAAGTTGTCCAGACTAATCACGATAAAGAAATTGCTACTAGTTCTGAACAAAGGTGAAGAATAGCAAGTATCAATTTTTTAACATACTATGAAAGAAACAAGAGATTTTAAGGATACTCTAAAAAATTTTTAAATTTTATTATTTTTAGATTCAGTTAATTAACATATAGTGCATCATTAGTTTCAGAGGCAGAGTTCAGTAATTCATCTGTTGCATGTAACACTCAGTGCTCATTACATCACATGCTAATGCCCATCACCCAGTTACCCCCCACCACCTACCTCCCCTCCCACAACCCTCAGTTTGTTTCCTATAGTTAAACTCTCTCATGGTTTGTCTCCTCTGATTCATCTTATTTTTTCCCTCCCTTCCCCTATGATGCTCTGTTTTGTTTCTTAATTTCTATACATGAGTGAAATGATATAATTGTCTTTCTCTGATTGACTTAGTTCACTTAGCATAATACCCTTTAGTTCCATCCATGGAACTAATGGCAAGATTTGCAAATGGCAAGATTTCATTTTTTGACAGCTGAGTAATATTCCATTGTATATATGTACCACATCTTCTTTATCCATTCATCTGTTGATGGACATCTGGGCTCTTTTCATAGTTTGGCTATTGTGGACATTGCTGCTATAAACATTGGGGTGCAAGTGCTTCTTCGGGTCATTATATTTGTATCCTTTGGGTAAATACTTAGTAGTGCAATTGCTGGGTTGTAGGGTAGTTCTATTTTTAACTTCTTAAGGAACCTCCATACTGTTTTCCAGAGTGGCTCTACCAGCTTGCATTCCCACCAACAGTTTAAGAGGGTTCCCCTTTCTCTGCATCCTTGCCAACATTTGTTGTTTCCTGACTTTTTAATTTTAGCCATTCTGACTGGTGTGAGGTGGTATCTCATTGTGGTTTTGATTTGTAGTTCTCTGATGCCGAGTGATGTGGAGCATTTTTTCATGTGTCTGTTGGCCATTTGTATGTCTTCTTTGGAGAAATGTCTGTTCATGTCTTCTGCCCATTTATTGACTGGATTATTTGGGTTTTGGGTGTTGAGTTTGATAAGTTCTTTACAGATTTTGGATACTAGCCCTTTATCTGATATGTCATTTGCAAATATCTTCTTCCATTCTGTAGGTTGTCTTTTGGTTTTGTCAATTGTTTCATTTGCTGTGCAAAAGCTTTTTATCTTGATGAAGTCCCAATAGTTTATTTTTCTTTTGCTTCCCTTGCCTTTGGAAACTTGTCTAGCAAGAAGTTGCTGAGGCAAGGTCAGAGAGGTTGCTGCCTGTGTTCTCCTCCAGGATTTTGATGGATTCCTGTCTCACATTTAGGTCTTTCATCCATTTTGAGTTTATTTTTGTGTATGGTGTAAGAAAATAGTCCAGTTTCATTCTTCTATATGTGGCTGTCCAATTTTCCCAACACCATTTGTTGAAGAGACTGTCTTTTTTCCACTGGATATTCTTTCCTCCTTTGTTGAAGATTAGTTGACCATAGAGTAGAGGAGGAGATATTTGCAAATGACATATCAGTCCTATACAATATATATATATATATATATATATATATATATTGTGTGTGTGTGTGTGTGTGTGTATAGTGGTATATTACTCAGCCATCAAAAAATATATCTTGTCATTTGCAACGACATGGATGGAACTAGAGGGTATTAAGCTAAGTGAAATAAGTCAATCAGAGAAATACACTTATCATATGGTTTCACTAATATGTGGAATATAAGAAATAGCACAGAGGATCACAGGGGAAGGGAGGGAAAATTGAATGGGAAGAAACCAGAGAGGGAGACAAACCATGAGAAATTCTCAACTATAGGAAACAAACCAAGGGTTGTGAGAGGGGAGGTGAGGTAACTAGGTGACGGGCATTAAGAAGGGCCTATGATGTGATGAGCATTGGGTGTTATATGCAACTGGTGAATTACTGAACTTCACATCTGAAACTAACGATGTACTATGTGTTGGCTAATGGAATTTAACTTTAAAAATATACAGTAATGAAAAAAAATGAGTTTCAGAAAGAAGTAAGTTTGTTCAATGTACAAAAATATAAATTCTATAAACAGAGTTAAATAGGAATTCAGTACATGATAAGGTTTATATTTCACAGTAGCAGAGAAGTAGATTATTTTATAACTGGTACTGGAATAACTTAAGGTCACATATTTGAAAAAAATAAAGTTGGATATCCTTATATTTCTCATGAAAATAGATTCTGGAACCAAGAAATCTTGAAGGCACCAAAATCTGGATGAATATTTATATGTTCCAGGATGGTCTTTTTAAGCATGAAAACCATACAAGAAAAGGCTGATTAATTTAATTATATAAAAATAAAATATTCCACACATCCCCCCACATAAACATACCAACACACAACTTAAAAATAAAGAACAAAAGGAAAGTGTCTGTGAACATATATATGTTTGACAAAGGGTTAAAAGTGAGTCAGTATATAAACAGCTCTAAGTAAACAGATAAAAAAGAAAAATATCCAAACAGAAAAAAAAGGCACAAAGAATATGAACAGTCAGTAACCAAAATAGAATAAAATAGTCAATGAGTTTTTGAAGTAATGTTCAAATTCACAGAAATAAAGATATCCAAATAAAACAATGATGCAACATATTTTGCCTAACACAAAAAAATTAGTCATACTAATCATTCAATACTGGTGGGAGAGTAAATTAATACATTGCTTTATTGTATTTTCTAAAGTGTTCAAAGTTGCTATAACATCACCGTAATAATAAAAAAAATAAAACAATTAAAGACATAAAAACTTCAGGGTTTAATCTATATACAGATCACCGAAAACTTAGGTAAGATAGTATTTTTCTGAAGTCATTTAAAGATCTTAAAGAATTATCTTTGGTACATATAAAAAAATTAGTAATATAAGTAGGTAACAATTTCATTTTATAAATATTCCATCCACAATCTACAAAGAGTAGAAATACATGTCATTTATGATATATTTTAAGATTATTTGGAATTATACTGAACTCTACATCTGAAACTAATGATAAACTAAATGTTGGCTAATTGAATTTAAATTTAAAAAAAGATTATTTGGAATTAGTACATACAACCTATTTATCTAGCTATTCAAACTTCAGAACAGTCTGATGTGTTGTTTCAGTGGTCCAGAACATTATGAATTCAAGATATATCAGCTTACCAGCTTTTTAAAAAATCATGTTTAAGACTTCCACAATTCTCATTAAAGATGATCTGTTTTATTAGCACGTTTTTTTCATTTTATCACTTGCCCCCAGTCAACTTGCCCCCAACCACCTTACTTAGTCTTCTTAGTCCAAATAATTGGGACAGAAAAACATGAGCAATATCCACTGGGAAAGAAAATGAGCTCCCTCAACAACATAGGCTCTCATGAAAACCAAAGACAGAACAAAACAAAAGACAATGTTCACCATATTTCTTCACAAAACATGGGCCAATTTTTCAACTTCTGCTAATCTGAATTGCCTTACATCATTTTTTCTTTTTTTTTTTTTTGAGGAGGAAAGTAATGTCTTTGTTCTGACTACACGTCAGGATACAAATCTTTTTATTTGTATATTTTTGTTAATATATATTCTATGTGACACAGCATAAATATTCATATATGCTAGGTGATATATAAATGTATACATGTTTTTATATATGCTCTGTCATATATTTAAAAATACACACCTATGTTGTTGCATTTCTTTTTATCAGTATTCTTTCAATATCTATCAATTATCTGACAAAAAAATATTTGCTCAGAATATAAACTGACAGATTTGATAAATGCTATAGAAGACTTGCCTGGTTTGGTGACAGAATTTCCAATATGACAACATTCTGAGGTAAAGAAATGCTTTTTGAAAACAAATAAGCAAAAATCCCCCAAAGTATACATAATAGGTTTTCCTTTAAAATTGGTGGAATTTATTACTAAAGAAATATAACTGTATCTGATTATTACTTCTATTCAAATGATCTTTTCTTTGTAAAATTTATTTTATTTTAGTTTAATATCTTTGGTTTTTTTAACAATTTTGTGCATAATAATTATACGCATTGTTCAAAATTAGCTAAATACTAACTTGATTTCCATAATCATTGATTGAATTAGAATTTATTGCTTCCTTCTGCTTTCATTCATTGGAATCGTTTATACTTCTAAATTAGACAAGTGATAATTATTTTATGTAATGTGACCAATCAGAAATGAATCAGATTAAAAAACAAACCAGGGAAATTATGTTATTTAAAAAAAGGCTTTTTTTTTTAAGATTTTATTTATTTGTTTGACACACAGAGAGACAGCCAGCGAGAGAGGGAACACAAGCAGAGGGAGTGGGAGAGGAAGAAGCAGGCTCCCAGCGGAGTAGGGAGCCCAATGAGGGGCTCGATCCCAGGACCCTGGAATCAGGCCCTGAGCCAAAGGCAGACGCTTAACGACTGAGCCACCCAGGTGCCCTGAAAAAAGGCTTTAATACTACATGAAAAACTTATGATGTACAATATCCTGGCTAACTGACCATAATTTAAAAAAAAAAGAAAAAAAGACAACAAAATAATAATAATAATAATAATAATAATAATAATAATAATAAAAGGCTCTATGTCCAAGGCCAATTTTAAGTGGAAAGTTTCCAATGTTCTAATGATTTTGTGCAGTATAGTCATTTAATCTGTTCTAAAGGAACCATTCTGGGACTGAAATCAGATGACCTGGATTCCCATAATTGTTCTGCTACTTACTTGTTTTGTACTCTGGTCAATTCCCTCATCTTTGTGTGATAATAATATCTATTTCACAGGGCTGCTGTAAAGATTGAATGAAATGCTTGTGTGAGTAGCTTATGTGACTGCCCTTTTTAAATGCTTAACTAAGAGGTTCTCAGGCTGCTGTTGAAGGCACATAACAGTGTCACACAGGAGGGTTGCCAACAGGAGAAACCACATTCAGCTTGCACCCCAGTCTGAGAGGCATGCTTCCTCACAAAGGGATCAGAATAAAGCCCTGTTCCATCACTGAATTAGTGGTAGAATGTGGCCAAACACAATGGGATAGAATGTTGACCATGCAGAGAACATTTTCTTTGAATGCTTAGGTTAGGCTAACCCGTGGAGATAAGAAGATCAAGGATTTGGTGGAACACATTTTGCAGAATCATCTTAAAAATACAGTTGATAATATTTCTATGTAAAGACCAAGATAAAGAGTAAGTCAAAGTAATCATCTCGGGTTGGAATAAGAACATGATGAGTGAAAAAGAGGTCAGAAAAACTGGAAAAAGGGAAATTCAGACCAGAATGAAGGTTACTAGTTTAACTATAATGAGCTAAAGAGATTCATTAGTGAAAAAGAACTAGATTTTTTTAAATCAGATCCTGATTTTACATGGTTTGTTATATATAACTATGTTAATTATGTAATAAAAATTTATTAGAGAAAAATCATATAATAAAATGTATCATTCTTACTCCTTCAGGTACTGTTATAAATAGATATCTGACTATTAGTTTCAAGACTCTGATGCCTTAGCGTGGGCAATATTAGGTAAGTATCACCTGGTTCAAACTATTGTTTTAACGAGATACTTCTTCTGTGTAGATGTCTAGCATTTGATTAATGGAAACTGTTATATAGATAATAATTATTAAGTTGTCTTTAACTTAATATTAATATTTTTATTGTCCCTGCATAAATACTATCAGAATGTATACTTGAGAAGGTACAAGACTCAAGATCCAACACCTAGGAGTCCATCTCTCCCTGGGAATTCTTGTCTACTGACGCACAGGGACCATGAAATGACAACAGTGTAAATGGCCTCTGCCCTTGGTTGAACGTCACAATCTATTTACCAGCACTGTTTTCATGAATTGATTTACATTGACCTTTTTGGACACTGAATTCTGAATTTCTGGAACCATAGGATCCACCTATTCTTCCTATCCTTCCTGTCTTCACAAATTACGTGGACCTAACACACTGATTTCCAGCCTGGATCCCCACTCACACTCACATAGTTTTCTATACCATGTTGTGGGTACCTCGTGGTTACCTAGACCTCTGATTCTGGTTACTTCCCGTCTGTCATATCCTTTTTGTTTCCTATGCGTGGATTGTGTCATTATCCTTCATCCCCCTGTTATTAGCCATGGCTAAAAGCAACATGATCATTTACAGACAGCATCTGCTTGGGAACGGAGTGCTTGAATGTAGGCTGACGTACACACGTCAGGGGCAAACATGAGATCATCTGTGTGTTCAGTTCATTAGATTCCCTCCCTGATTGTCACATTGTCCAAGTGGTTCAGTGATGATGCTGGTGGAGCTGCATGGTTTTCTCAACAAATTGTTTACTGCTGTGTACATGAGTACTCTTGGACTCAAGCAGATGTACCTCATTCTCATTTCTTGCCACTTCCAAAGATCCAAGTTAGGAAGAGAGCTTCCTCATCTACTCTTTTAAAGAACGGGCAGACATGGTTTACTTTGGTCAACTTGCATAACCAGAATCTGGGCCTTGGGAGATATTCATCAGTCCATAAAACATGAGTGCCTCTATCTAACACAACACTTAACCAACAAACACACACTGGATTATGCAGTGATATTTAGTAGTGACACCCAAATGTGGCTTTTGTAGAGTGGTGGTACTGGTCTGAACGCACACACAATCCAGAGTTCGAGCTCATAGATTGTTAGAATTTACCAACATCTGCACGGCCTGAAGTGCCCCAGATATTCCCAGTTTGGTAGGCTCTACACGTCTTACAATTCAATTACAGATGCCTTCAAAAACCAAACAAAGCAAAACAAAACAAGACAAATACCTTCTCTCTTAAGAGAGAGAAAGAACGTCTTAGTGAACACAACACTTACAGTGTTTTTGACACCTGCTTGGGTTTTCCTGAAATGCAATCTTTTAACCTATATAATAAAACCAACAATGGACAGATGATCGTGGTACAGTGTGGCCAAAGGACTTAAGATGGGAGCTTCTAATAAACTGTCTTCGAGAAATACCACAGGTAGTAACCCCACAAAAGGAGGCTATGCACCTGCAGAGTGCAGCTGACACACCACAACCCCACTAAGCTGCCTTACTCTCGCGTCTCCTATGGCTGGCTTTCTCTTGCACACCGCCCTGCAATAAGTGAGGAAGTGATGACAGTCTGTGATACCTGAAATACGCTTTTGCTCGTACTTTACAACTCAGCTGAAACTCACTCTTTCCAGCGTCCCCATAACTCCTGTGCTTATCCACACTTAACATCATGCTCTGGAATGTTTTGTTTTGTTTTGTTTTCTCTCATCTCCACTAAACTGTGAGCACCAGGAGGCAAGGATCTCTGTCTTAATCACCTTCATATCCTTAGTACTTAGAACAGTGCTGGCACATAGTAGATAGTAAATATTTATTGACTGAATTAATGAATCAATCAAGCAACCAGTGGTATAGGCTGTATGTGAACTGAATAAATGAGTGAATACATGGATATTACGTTTTATTAATTTTGATTAAGTACAAAGAGGACTTAGACACAACCCAAACCAAAATCTAAGAACAAGATCAGAAAACATCATCCTCACAGAAATTAACAAGAATCCACACACCATGTATGAAATGAGCTATTCCTGGAAGCATTTCTAGAAGTCGTGGCTGGCAGTATGATTTTGAGGGAGCTTCTCCATGAAATCAAGGTTTTTTGGGTTTTTTTGTTTGTTTGTTTGTTTTTGGCAGCACACAGCATCCCAGTGAAAATGCAATAAATTCAAATAACTTATAACTTTGGGGCTTTGTAAGAAGCTCCGCCAGAGATTTCTCAGAGTCCTGGAGTAGATTAAGAGCAGCCTGGGTGAATGGGTAGGTAAGAGCCGCTCTATGGCAAGCTGTTAGTGACCTGGTTAATTTCATATTCCTAACTGGCTATTTATCTTGGTTCTGCTAACCTAGGTTGACCCAACCGTGTACCCCAGACTGGTAGATAATAAAAAATTTGCTGCAGGCATTCCAGCTCTATTTGTGGCAATTGCCTTAGGACTTCCTTTCTTTGTTTCCAGGCCTTTAATGTGAGTCCTGTTCTGTTCCAGCTCTGCCTCACTTCCAGCCTGCGGCCTTTGTTTTCATTTTCTAGTCTGGTTCTCACCCAGTCTCAGCTTTGATTATTGGAGTATTCAAACGCCTTGGCTTCAGCCCACCTCTGCCTCTTCCTGTTTTCAGCTACTTCAGGTAAATTATCCTGACCATCTTGTTCCAGCTCTAAGAACTGAGCCCCTGGCACCTTCTCTCCTGGCTGACCTCGGGTCTGGATCTGTCCTGTCTCCTACCAGAGAAAATTCGATATTATAGAAGCACATTTACGACTGTAGCAACATGGAAAGTCAAGTGGCCATATTCCAGGTACATGCTTGGGAAATCTGGCACTCATAAAAAAGCCATACTCCACAGGGAAGAACTAGGGCAGAACTTGGTAGCTTTCAGAGGCTGTGTTCTTTGTCTCCCCTTCCTAAGCTTTCTATCCTTCAACCACCCCAAAATCCTGAGGGAATCTGGAGGAACTGCTGAAATCCGTGATTTAGATTTAAAAATTCCTGACAACCAGCCAGAACTCTCAGGAGAAACAGAAGGGGTAGCTAGCTGTCTCGTCTGATGGGGAGTTCAGCTCATGGAACCTGGCAGCCCTAGAGGGTTTCCTGACCACTGTATGGTACTTCTTTGATGGCAGGGGTCCAATGGAAAGGATTGATACTGCCTTATACTGCTTTTGACAATGAGAAATAGAGGACATAGCAGTTGGCTGATGTGCAACTGAATTCTGACTTCTCGTCTAGGAGCTATTATGGAATGGGCTCTGTGCATGGGGCCCAGATTAAAGGTCTCAGAACAAGTTGAAAGGATGAACTGGCCTTGCTGAGTGATCTTGGAAGCTTTTCTGAGTCATCTGACCTTCAGTCAGGTCTTAGTATTATCGGCTTCCAGACCATACCTTCTGGCCAAACAGTCTGGCCTTCAGATTCCAGAGAAGCCAGGGAGCTGGGGATGCACACCTCACAGTGACATTGGCAAGGGGAGGTGCACCTCCAGAGAGAAAGTGTGCCTCCACACCCCCCAGACTAGAGTGCTCAGACTGGGCCATGCCATTATCTACCAGCAGGAAGTACAAATGTGGCTCATGGTAATGAGGGAAAGGAAGAGGTTAATCACATCCCCTGCCATGCTGAGCTGAAGACTGTTCTGGCCAGAAGCAGAACTGAGTCATCAATACCTGTCTATCAATCAATCTCATGGTTAACTCCAATTCATCAGCAAATCTGAAGAACTGGTCTTAATCAAATAATGGCTTTTACTCAGAAATCTGATCATTTCTGTCCCAGCAGTAGCCTTCCCCAATCTGCCCTGATCTATTATTATGAAAACAGATATATTTAATTCTAGCTTTGCACAAAAGAAGACCTAGGGCAACAGGGTCCATCTACCTTCTACTTATTTTTAGAGGGAAATTCAAGTTGGCCGTGGTTAATTACCTACTATGTGCTGCTGATCACTGCCAAAGCTTATAGGCCCACCCTTGGGGGAGCCTGGCACCTCATTCTGCAATCCACTCACTCTGGCTGGTAACAGATACGGAAGTTTGGAACGCTCAGCACTTGCAAACAGTGGCAGGCTCTCTTCCTAAAACTGTGAGCCACTGATTACTTATGTATTAGGAAGCCAGAATCATGGGGCTGATACTTTGTCTTGTCTGTTTGATTAGAAGGGGTAACTGAGACTAAGTCATTCTGAGAGATCCTCTTTCCTAAAAACTTACATTTCAATGCTTTTGAAATTCAGTGACAAATTGGATATAATAGGCAGGGGCTTCTACTTACTTAGCATTCTGATTTCAGACACATTCATAGTGACTCACTGAGGGGATCAGTGGGAGAGTAGCTGATTTACCCCAAAATGGCAGGTTCCTACTCCTGGCTCCATTCTCTGCTTTGGAAAGCCACCAAGGCCCTTCCAAGGCATTAGACATGGCACACTGGGAATTACAGCATCTGTGTGTCTAGCCCAATGTTTTTCAAACCACAATTGCCTGGAGCTAGAACAAATTGAGACTCTAAGGCTTGCATTTCTCCTGATCCCAAATGCCCTTGGGACAGCATCATACTGGACTTTATACCAGAGCCCTCCCTATGCCAGGGCTGCCAATTCTGGTGGTGGTGGCTGTCCTTATAAAAAACAGTAAATTTCATTCCTTAGTAGCTCAAACCATGTCATCTTCATCAGGGAGGTGGTAGTCTCCTTTGAGATCACTTCTATAGTAATTTCTGTGGTCTTGCTACTCAAGTAACTTTTCCCGAAGCTTCTACATCTGAATTCACCTATCTGTTGCCATTGCCCAGCCAGGGACAGTTAGACAGACTTGGCTGTAAAGTTCTCTAATAGCACAAAGTGTGTAGACACTATGATTTGGTCTACCTATCTTGTCCACTGAAAAACTAACATAGAATTTTTCCACACAGAATACCCTCTTTCATAGTAATGACTACTGCATTCCATTTTCTTTGCTTCACTGCTAAGGTTGATACCTTAAAAAAGTATAGACCACCCCAAAAAATCTTAGAGGTGACTGCCCAATGTAAAGACTACTATAAGTCCAGCGTACCAAAGAATATGACTGATAGGCCCTGGGCAGTGGATAGGAGGGTGGGGTGAGAGGGTCTTCCAGGTGGGAGGGTTTCTGGTTCTCAGCCCAATATATCTGCCCCACACCAAAATTCAGTCTTGATTCTTGATCCATTCTTGGATCCATTCAAGTTTCTTGAGATTAACAGCCCCATGTGTTCTTGTTATATTTAACTGACAAGACATATTTTTAGAGTTCAGATCTTCAAAGTCTGTTCTAAAATATTAGGTGGACAGTCTGAGTAACTATTGAAGATAAGCTGGACTTGATACATAGAAGCTGGCTCCTGTAAGGGTTGGCAAAGTAGGTACAGGATGAACCCGAAAATCAGTGGTAGGTAGACCAGGGAGGCCTTAACCATCCTTTGTCTTGCCTGACCCCAGATGAGAGGGAGCCTAGAAGAGGACTAGCTTCTCCCTAATCTATGTGATCAAGAGCAAATCAAAATGGATGGTGGACATTCACTCTCGTTTTATTTATGTCAGTTATCTAAAACTCTTCTTCCTTGGCTATATCCTTCTTACCCCTCATTCTATCTGAGTACTAATCATTTGGCTTTGTAAACCATTTCTTAATTTGGTCTAATGCCTTGGACTTGATATGTTAATTCATCCATTCCTACCATGGTTCTCTAATGAAGTTAGGTTGTCAACAATTGTAGTCATTTGAAGTGAAATACCCTTCCCATGACCTAAGGTCTCCTTCCATTCCCTTACCCCACAGACAGAAGTCCCAGACTTCTGCCAAACATACTCCAGCTCTCTGAAACCCTTGATCTACAGCAGTTAGAAGACAGCTTTGTTTCTTGGCAACCACAGGCCTAGGGCAACTACGGCTCCTTTTGAAAAATAATACATTGACATTCTGTTCTCTAAGTTATTATCACTATGGATGAGTACACGAATCAATATTCTAGGGCATATTGGTGACCTCACCAAGACATAGCCACATAATTAGGCTTAGTCTGAAAAATCCAGCCAGGTAGCAGTTTAGGGGGTTGGAGACAAAATTCTAAGCAAAAGGGGAGAAGAAACTGAAACTATGAAATGTATGACATATAAACTAAACTAGAATGATAGTGAGAACATTCCTTTCAGTATCAAACTTTTTCCCTAGCTATTTGGATGTTGATCATGATTCTTGTTACTTGGGAAGTGTTTGTATTTTAACAGGTACCTCTGAAGTCTTAATCCAAAAGAGTGATAACATGGGGCATCAGGTACAACAGCAGGCAGAAGTTTCAAAGCAGAATGCCTAACAGAGCATCCCAACTAAGAATATGAAAGCAACTGCTTACTTTACCTACTTAAAAGGCAGCTACATTCCTGCATGTCTGGAAACAAAAGATAAAACATATCTTCATAGTCAAAATACAAGGTGTTGACTTCTTTCTCAGCAGGGGATAAAAAGCAATAAAACAATTTCATTTGAAATTAAGGGTTCCTATACTTGACTGGCAGGTTTGTACTTTGAGACATTTTGTGTCCTGAATAAACATGTATGTTACAAAATGAATTGTGTCCCTCCAAAATTCATATGTTGAGGCCTTAACCCCCCTGTGATGGTATTTGGAGGTAGAGCTTTGGGGGGAGGTAATTAGGTTTAGAAGAGTTTATGGCGGGGGGGAGCCCTATGATGGGATTAGGGTCCTGGTAAGAAGAAGACAGACCAGAGTTCTCTCTGTTCATGTAAGGACACAGCAAAGTAGCCATCAGCAAGTCTGGAAGAGAGCCCTCACCAAGGAACTGAATTAATTGGCATCCTGAACTTGGACTTTCTGGAACTGTGAGAAATAAATTCTTGTTGTTTAAGCCACCCAGTCTACAATATTTTCTTATGGCAGCATGAGCTAATACAACACATATCTATTAAATAAATAAAAATAATAATGATCTATTCACACTCATCTACTAAAATTAATCAGTGTACTTGGGTCAGTTACCCAGTGATGTCACTTGAGTGATACAGGCTTCAAGTTAATATTCTGTCCATAAGGGAACTGATTAATAATACACTGTGAAGACCGGGTCATTCACTGGGAAACCAGGGAACAAGGCAAGAACTAAGCTGGGGGGTCTACTGTCAGCAGTTGAGTCTAGAAAGCCACTGGATCAATATCAAAGCCTGGAGTTAAAGAGTTTAGAACAAGACAGAATCTGGGGTCTTTGGGTCAAACAAATCAGATGAGACTTATGTAGGAAAGAAACAATCCCCTGGCCCGTTTAGTCTCATATTCCTATTCTCCAGGGGGAAAAGACCTGGTAATAAGCCATTGTACTAACACATTTGGGGATGAGTATGTATACATCTGCTGCAGTGGAAGGAGTATTACTGTTAAACCATAACATAGAGAAATCCATCTTTAAAGTCTAGTTAGTAGAAAATCATAAGCCAAAAGTGCTATTGATAAAAATGTGCGTTACAACACACACTGTAGGGTTAACCCAACAACCACAGTAACCTCGGCTGATCATGAATTTAAGCAGCAATTTTCATTAAAAAAAAAAATAGCAGCAATTAAAAACCATGAGCAGCTAACAACAACATAGATGCCCTTCCTCCAAACTGGTAATTCCAGCTACAACTTGTTTGCGGACAGGCACAGCAGATCTCCACAAATTGCCAAGTACTTTGTGGCAGAGACTAGAAAAATCTGTGTCTTCGAGAAAGCACGGCCAAATTTCAGTTTATGAAGACCAAAGTTTAGTAACTCCCCAAATCATTCAGGAGGTAACTGCTAATAAGCAGCTTCTATAAAAATCAAAGGCTGTGGAATTCTGGGTAATTTGCCAGTAAGAATCATGGAAAGGACCGCATCTGGGGAAGTTTGGGATTTGGTAGGAGGAGTCCACGGCACAGTCAAGAACCCCTGGCTGCTGGGGGGTGGGGTGGGGGGGCTGTGCTGGACCAGCTGTTGCTCTCGGGCAGTTGGGCTCCCGGCTTAGCCTGCTGCCCAAGGTCCACTGGGTTATCAGCTTCCTCCCCACTCTGGACTGAATAGCTCATGGCTGTCCTGTAACAGCGGATGTCCTGGCTGCTCCGTGAGGCTGTTCGCGCTTCCTTCTCGGGAGAGAGAAATGATGTTCCTGGCCATACCATTCTTGAACTAGACCTCTCTCATGTGTACCCAGTTTATAGAATGTGATGATTTAGGAAATGGTGTTAAGCAATAAGGGTCAAATTTTAGCCTCTATATATAATGTGTACATGAGCAAAAATTTGTTTTTATGCCTATTTCTAGGTGTGATATTTAAAAATTTTAAGCATCATGACTTATGCTGACAGAGCTTTCAAAGTGTGGGCTTGAAGCCCGGATGTATCCGTTCTTTCAGGATGCTGGGTCTGGGTGTATCAATAGAGTATGTTAAGAATGTAAAGTCTTTGGGGGCGCCTGGGTGGCACAGCAGCTGGGCGTCTGCCTTCGGCTCAGGGCGTGATCCCAGTGTTGTGGGATCGAGCCCCACGTCAGGCTCCTCCGCTATGAGCCTGCTTCCTCTCTCACTCCCCCTGCTTGTGTTCCCTCTCTCGCTGGCTGTCTCTATCTCTGTCAAATAAATAAATAAAATCTTTAAAAAAAAAAAAAACAATGTAAACTCTTCAAAGACTAATTTCTAAGTTATGCATTTACTTGAAGGATGAAAAATCCCGAGTAAATTTAGCAATGATAAATGTGGACAATGGTTTCCTTTAGCTAAGCCCCCAATTGTTGCCCCTCTTCTTCCTATGAAAGGCTACTTATGCCAGATAATATAGTTTACAAGTTAAAGCATTTATTTTTGACTTGTACGCAAGAACATATAACAAGTTTCTGAAGAGACAAAAGCTCTAATAACAGGCAATGATAATAGGATAGTTTACAGTAATATCCTAACACCTGTGTACGGTCTATTTTCCATCATGTAGTCAAAAGGAACAGAGCATATGAACATATATCAGAAATCCTAGGGTAATTTTCATTTCTAGGAAAACAGCAAAGGCTATAAACAAAATAAACTGTATTGCTAGACGTTCACATACTCCTAACAAAAGTTTATAATTTCCTGCAAAAGAAACATACCATCTGCTTCAGGATGTGGGTAAGACAAGCATGTTCCTGTGGTAATGATTTCCCAAACAAGAAAAAAGTTAGAAAGGCAAATCTTTGCTAAGCTGCAGACTACCAGGTCTCCTGATTTATGAAAGCAATAAGAATAGAGTAGATAGAACTGTTTAAGAAAAAACTTAGAAATAAATATCCTATAAATTAGCAAAATCATTTGTCAAATAAAATGACTTTTAATTTACAACAGAAAATATACCTTCACATATTTTAATACTGTCAGAGCATTTACTATGTAGCATGATATTTTAGGTTGACACACTAGACCTACTATATTCCACCACCATACAAAAAAAATGCATGTATATCCCGTAAAGTTCTAGTCAATTCTTAAATAAAAATTCTCTTAATGATACAAATATAGATTCATCCAATTACAATGATGTACATTTAATTTCTCATAAGCTCACTTTCTTTCCTTACCATTTTATCATAAATTCATCTTTTTAAAAATTTAAAAAAAATTTTTAAATTTTATGGAGCCCAGAGTGGGGTTCGAACCCACCACCCCAAATCAAGACCTGAGCTGAGATCAAAAGTCAGATGCTTAATCAACTGAGCCACCCAGGTGCCCCCGTAAATCTATCTTTTTTCAATATTTACATAATAGTGCTATTTCACACTTTGCCCTGTTCATTGTCATTCATTCATTTTATTCATGTGTCCTTTTGACAAACATTCATTGTGTATTTGCTGAATATCAGCAAATGATTAGGTCAAATCATTCTTCCTTCTCTTTTTTCTATGTTGCACTTACTACCCTTATAAACTCATTCAATGATATAATAATGGGCGTCATTCTTCATTCCACAGATGTGTATCTACCTAGAACTTCCATCTGATAGCTATTCATTTTACACCTTTCTTCCTAAAGGTGAGATGAACTTCACTGGGCGAGCAGGGTGGTGAGGAAAGAAATTAATATGTATTATTTGTATCTAACATGCAGTGCACTTGACTAAGTATTTAACACATATTATCTTAAATAAGTTTCATAACAACAAAATAAAGTAGGCATATTATTATCCCCATTTCAAAAATTGGGAAACTGAGCCTCTCCCAGGCTGCCCAAGGTCTCACATTGGTCTGTCTGACCCCAAAGCCTTTTAAACAGTTCTTTAAGCTCGAGTGGCACCCACTACTTTTTCAAATCTCTGAATAAACTTTTTCTTTAATCTATGCTACTCCTAAAACTCAGACCTTCTCCTCTTCCATATGCCTCTAAAAACTACATACTATTTTAATAAATTACTAAAGAAATATCTTTATACAAGGGTTTTTGTAGCAAAGGTAGACAGCTCAGACAAAGAAAATGCTAATGAATAAATTAAAATATTTTAAAAATTCTAAAATCTATCAGCCCTAACAATATATTATGTTTTATTTTTTTCAAACCACTCTCCTACTATTACTGGGAGTAATAGATAACAGATTATGAATAGACTAGGCATTTAAAAATTAGTATAGAAATACAAATTAAACAAGGGAAAAGGCAAAGATAAAATGTCCATTTTTATTAATAGGGATGAAATGACATTAATTAATGTTAAAGAAACACCATGTATTATATTGTATTTTCTCTCATTATTCTGTATTAGTAAGTACCTTATATTCTTCATAATCATTGCTATCGAGCAAGTCCCTCTTCTCCAGTTCTATAAGTTGTTCTGCAGAGGGCTTAGCTGGTAGATGCTTAATAGAGGCTTGCTCATATATGGGCTTTCCATTAAAAAACAGTTCCTTCCAATCATGCATCAACTTATATGGAATCATACTATAGCAAAAAAGATTTAAAAAAAGGTAGAGATGAATCAATGGTTAGTCAAATATACATCTTAAACCTTAGTCTTTCTATTATCATATACATTCCCCATGGTCTGCCGTTTGAGGCTAGGGATTCCATTTACTATTACTGTATATTGCTAATGACTAGTAGAATGTCTTAAACCTAGTAGGTTTGAATGAATCAACGTTACTTCAAGCCACTGGTTCTTCAAACTTTCATAATGACTGTGCCCTAACAGAACAATATATCTGAAAATAATGAGCACTATCCTAAAACTTAGGTTCATCTAAAACAATTCCCAGCTATGACATTAAATGGCTGTGCAATCTTAGGAAATCCTTTAAATGCTCTAATATCAGTGTCTTCCTGTGGAAAATGAACAGACTGAGGATTTTCCAAAGCTCTTTTAGGAGGATAGTTGGTTTCCATATTTGCAAATAATTTGTAATAGAAAAATCAAATGTGTGGTGGTTTTATTGTCATTGTATATTTGATAACCTTTGAAATTATTTCTCAGTAACTATTTCTATTTAAGTCTGATGAGTGATTAGGACAGGTTGACGGGAAAATAATTTCAAGAAGAACAAAATGCAAAGGAAGGAGTCTGACATGATTCTGATGCATTTCTCTAGAAATGGTTGGACTAGAGCTTGAAATTACAACAAAACAGGTAATATTTCATTTATTTCATTCTGATACATGCCCCATGGATGAAACTTGAAGACATTAGGTTAAATGAAATAAGACAGACGCTAAAAGAGCAAATCGTACACTACTTCATTTATATTAGATACCCAGAATAGACAAATTCACAGAGATCAAAAGTAGAACAGAGGTTTATCAGGGGCTGGAGAGTTATTTAATGGGTACAGCGCTTCAATTTGGAATAATAAAAAAGTTCTGGAGATGGATGGTGGTGATGGTTGCACAATAATGTGAATGTATTACGCCACTGAAGTGTGTATCTAAAATGATTAAAAGGGTAAATTTTGTGATGTATGTTTTGCCATAAGAAGAAAAGTAGTATTTCAATTAAAAGTACAACTTCAAATATAATCACCTTATGTTTTCCATTAATAAAATATTTATACTTGCTAAGGCTTACTTTGTAGAGATATGGAAGTTTAGAAATCGATAAGCTTGGGCATAGAAATATTATAACATCAGGATTATTGAAATGACATTGGTTTCTATGGTGAAGTAAGTGATCAAAACTTACATATTGTCCAAAACTTAATCTTACAGTTACTTAGTTAATATCCTATTATCTGAATGTTAATAATTTTAAGAAGCAGTCTAAAAAGTCAGTTCTTCTGAGTAGGCTGATACCAAAAATATACTTGAGCTTTAGAAAAAAATATATACTGATAAAATCTTGTTCAATGAGGTAACAGGAGTTTATCTTCACTGGTAGCAGTGTAGACTAATAAAATATATGTGTCACTGTTGTGTTCAATTGCAATTAAAAGACATGTATCTTAAACAATACACAAAAAATAACTCAAAGTGGATTAAAGACTTGAACGTAAGACCTGAAACCATAAAACCCCCAAAAGAAAACAGGCAGTAAGCTCTTTGACATTGGTCTTGGCAATGATTTTTTTTGGATTTGATACCAAAAGCAAAGGCGACAAAAGCAAAAATAAACAAGTGTGACTACATCCAGCTTAAAAGATTCTGCAAGGCAAAGGAAACAATCAACAAAAAGAAAAAGCAATCTACTGCATGGGGGAAAATATTTGCAAATATTTGCAAATCACATACCTGATAATATCCAAACTATAAAGAACTCATACAACTCAATAGCAAAAAAAAAGCACACAATCTAATTTTTAAAATTTTCCCAAAGCAGACATAAAGATGGCTAACAGGTACAGGAAAAGATGCTCAACATCACTCATCATCAGGAAAATGCAAATCAAAACCACAATGAGATATCAACTCACACCTGTCAGAATGGCTGGTATCAGAAAGAGAAGAAATAAAAAATAAGGATGTGGAGCAAAGGGAACCCTTGTGTGCTGTTGGTGGGAATGTAAACTGGTGCAGCCACTGTGGAAAACAGTGGGTTCTCAAGAAGATCTCAGTCTAGGTAATTTGAGATGTGTACACATTTACTGGGTCACCTTATCTTTGTCCTTGTGGAATCACTTTCACTGAGATCTACTGTGATGTCATTCCCCTTTAGCTTTCATCAAAGAATGTCATAAGAAATAAGTCTATGAAGCCAGATGATACATTTGCTTAAAAGATATTCCTGAGGACATTCTCCACTAGATCCACCACACTACTCAGAGCACCTTGAGGGGGGGGGTACCACATGAATGAACTATTGTTCTAAACTGAGTGCCAAGAAAAGTTCCATATTTTGTAAGGAACAAGAATGGAAAAAAGGAAATACATGACAGATTGTATTTCCCTTTTTACTTTGGCCATCAGGAAGCTCAGATAAAGTTTGCAGCTCAGGTGCAGCAACTGGCAAATCTCCTGCTGCCAATATAACCGTGTGCCAGTTTATTCCTTGATCTTAACTTTCTATTTTAATTTGGATTTTCCTTTTTCTTATCCTGGAATATTATTAATATATTTTGTATTGTTGAATATTTCCATAGAAATGCATTCCTTTTACAAATAAAGTACAATGAAAATAAATAGATTTAATGACCAGTAAAATAATCTTCAAGTAATTCCAGTCTTTTAGGAATTCCAAGTGTTTCAAATAAATTATCATAGTTGTCTTTATAAATTATAATTCAGACATAAAGTTTAAATGTTAAAAGACACATAAATATACCTTAAATAAGGCTCATCAGTGGAATCTAGGTATCCTGGACCCCACTTAGTGTTTTTTCAAGAAAAATTTTTGTCTCTCTTATCAACTGAGTGTCTACATTACAATCTTACCCTTTCTCACTTTCTGTGATGTCTCTACTATAGTGATTATAAAAAAACAACACTTACTTATTTGTCAACATCCGGTAGTCCGCCACTTTAGTGGACAAATCAAGTATTTGGTCCAAAATTTCTGCACATATTGTGTAATGCTTTTTGTAACGAGCTTGAGCTCTTTCCACAGCAATCTGTTCATGAATTTCCTTCTCTCTGATGGCTTGTTCCTCAAAATCAATCTTGGCTTGTCTGGCCAAAGCCTAAGAAGGCAGACATTTTTAAGGTGATGTCACTGTGTGATGATTCACATGAAAATAATATTATCATTTCAATAGGCAAAAAAATTATCTAAATAGAATGAAACATCCTTTTACACCAAGAAAAACTTAGTCACGAAAGAGTGCTTTGTCTTTCTCAACTGCTGAGTATGATGGAAAGACGATATCAGAAATATTCCACCTTTAGCTTATCTTATCAGCCAAATATAATACAGAGAAAAGTGGTCTAACTGTGGAAAACCCAATGTAGATTAATGATAAATTGGATCTTAAGTGTTGAAAAAGCAACCTTGATTCAAGGGCTGCAAATAGTCAGGGATCACAGAGAAACAGGCAAGTCTGTACCAGACCCTAGCACAGCTGGCCCCTTGGAACCCAAGGAGCTTTAACCTGACCTATCTGCTCGGCCTGGCCAATGCCACCCCCCACCCCCCACCCCCGTCTTTTAGCGACAGAGTTCTACGATACTGATTTATACTTACAAAATATTTCGAAAGATTCCTGATATTACTGGCTTGAGAATTTCTCACAAGCATCAACAAATGTTAAATGTATTTAGACAACAACAACAAAACCATTCTGCTGTTATAGCCTTAATAAATTGGTAAAATGCACTCATAGAGAACATTTATTTCTGCAGAAAGTAATGAAATACAGTTTGTCATGACCCTCTGCTTTGGTTTGCACTATTATTTTGTTTAGAGAAACCCTTTCTTCACACCAAGTGCAAAGGTCAAACTCAGCATGACTAAATGCTGCTTTTTGGGTTTTTTTTGTTTTGTTTTTTTAAAGATTTTTTATTTTTATTTATTAGAGACAGCCAGTGAAAGAGGGAACACAAGCAGGGGGAGTGGGAGAGGAAGAAGCAGGCTCACAGCGGCGGAGCCTGATGTGGGGCTCAATCCCATAACGCCGGGATCACGCCCTGAGCCGAAGGCAGACGCTTAACCGCTGTGCCACCCAGGCGCCCCTAAATGCTGCTTTTTGAATAGCTATCCCAGCTCTTTGAGAAATTCCATCCTGTGCTAACATGCTCCAGAAACAAGACTTGCCTCCTGTAACTTAACCCAATGAGTATAAAATGGACATGAACTTGGGCCTTGGAGGAGCTGCCATCAGTCAAGTCCCAGCCTGTAGACAGAAGTCAAGTCCTAGGCTCCTAGCCCAAGCCTCCCTCAGCCTCCATGTCCTCACCGTGAAGTGGGATATTAAGAAGACTTGGCATACACAGAAAAACTCACCAAACCATCCCGTTGGGGCAAATATTTCTTATGATACTACTCACACATGACTAAATGCTTGACAAAGGACTGCTTTTGTCCACTGAACTAAATGGAAGGTTCATTTGTTTTTGTTATTTTTTTTTTTTTTAATTTTATTGGGAAAGTGGTTGGGCTGGGTGACCCCTGAGGTCAGTCCTGGACATTTGGCAAATGCAGGAATCACACCAGACTTTGTTATTGCCGTATTGTTCTGTAGGCCCCGTCTTCCTAGGGAAAGCATACCATTTAAGTACAAAGCGTTACGGTGTGCTTCTTCACCTGTGAAGAGGTCAGAGGAAGAGGCAGCTAAAAGAGCAGGAGTAGCCAGATGAGAACTTGCGAGTGTGAAGGTGCTTGACTGCAGAGTGCCTGTAAAGCAGGCGGAAATGTTTCGGGTGGGAAGGGACCCAAGTCTTGCAGGGACCGGTGGAATGATCCTAGCAGGAAGGCAGCAGCTTTCACCTCAGGGCTCTCTCCCTCCCTCCCTCCATGTCTTCCTTCCTTCTTTTCAGCTACTAGTCTACCTTTACCCCACCCCGCTGCCCTGTGCTAAACCCACCACAATTTCCTGTCGCATTACAGCAAACTGGGTTGAAGCCCTAAAAAAAGAAAGAAGGAAAAGGAAAAAGGAAGTCTGTGGGAGGTAGTCAGTCTTGGTGGTTATGAGCCCAGACTCTGGAGTCTGCTAGAGCCGGCTGTGCTCCTGCCTACACCACTGACAGGCCGTGTGAAGGCGAGCTTTCTAAGCCTTGTTTCCCTTATGTGTAAAATGTAGACAAAGGGGCACCTGGGTGGCTCTGTCGTTAGCGTCTACCTTCAGCTCAGGTCATGATCCTAGGGTCCTGGGATCAAGCCCCGCATTGGGCTCCCTGCTTGGCGGGAAGCCTGCTTCTCCCTCTCCCACTCCTCCTGCTTGTGCTCTCTCTCTCTGTCTCTCTCTCTGTCAAATAAATAAAATCTTAAAAAATAAAATAAAATAAAATGTAGACAAGGATAGTGTTCACTTCTGATGGCTGTTGGGAGAATTATATATGCATGTGATAAACATAGCTCAATGCTGGACTCACGAGAAGTGCTCAAAAAATGTTAAATATTATTATAATTAAGTACTACTACTAATAATAGGTAGAATAGAAATTTGAAATCAGAAACACTTAATATAGATGCCCAATTACCTTAGAGGATGAGATAAGCAGATTTAATCTAAATACAAAACCAACACAGACAAAAATTGATGATGGACAACAGAAAGTTCTCTCTCTCTCTCTCTCTCCCTTCCCACACTACTGTTCACCCCACCACCACCACCCCGGCCTTTCTTGAAATGTACCAGACATTGGCCTCAGCCCTGGGGAAACAGTAGTGAGCAGAAGCAAACACGATCCCTTTCTTCATAGAGTTTACATCCAGTGGGAGAGGCAGTGAAAAAGCCACACAATGAATGTATACTTGTATGATATGTGTCACCGGGAAGGATGACGGAGTATGACCCATCACAGGAGGCCCGACCTAGATAAGAAGTGGCCTGTGCACAGAGTTCTGAAAGATGAGGGTTAGCTGGGGAAAGGCATGAGGCAAGAAGGGGAATAGCAGAAGAAATGACTTGTTTGAGGATCTGAGAGCAGACCAGTATGGCCAGAGTCCGGGAGATACAAGGGAGCAAGGTATGAGTAGGGATCTGGTCGAAGAGAAGCCATGGGTGGGTTTTTGAGTAAGAGGGTAATGGTCAAAACTGAGAGTCAAGAAGATTCCTCTGGCTGCACAATGGTGGAGGATTTGGAGATGATAGTAGGGCAGGTAATTTGTCCAAGTCATCTCTAATTTCCTCTTCCTTCATTTCTAACAGGTCTTTTTAAACTCCTGCTCCAGGGAACTTCTTCAGGACAGAAAAGTAGAAACTGTTGGAAACTCCTTCTCACTTTCAAGGACTATATTCAAAGGCAAATTAATCTAGGTCACTCCAAGGGAGAGGAGAGGAGGGAAGATTTTGATAGCAAAGAGAAAGAGGAAGAGATGTGCACCCACTCCCTGGCACTTCCTAGGGAGCAGCACTGACTCAGAAGGGAGCATGTGAGGGACCAACAAAAGCTGGAACAGCCTCTCTGAAGACATGTGCCACAGGAGGCAATGTGTGGGCTGGGGTAACTGAGGTCTCAAAGGCAACAGGCTGGGCAGTGTTTCTCTGATGACCTGGCCTGTGACCTGGGGCACCGTGCATCTCTGTGGGCAGAGGTGGACTGCTGGAGTTCAAGCTTAGGGTGATTTAAACAATATAAAGAATGTTGCGTTCTTGCATACCCCAATTAGTTGCTAATTCATAGTAACTCAAAATGGATGAAGGAGACCACTGTAGTAGCAGTAGTAGTAGCAGTAGTAGAGACTGGGGTGGTGGTGTAGACACAGGGAAAAATGGACAAATTGAAGAGATATTTAGCACATGAAATTGACAGTACTGAGTGATGTTTTAGATATGGAAGAGAGGGTGAAGCAGGGTTCAAGTGGATCTTGAGGTTTTGCACCTGTATAACCGAATAAACAGGGTTGCCATTTATGGAAATATGGAAATTTGAAAAAGACCAGTTTAGTAGAAAGGGTCATATATTTGGCTTTAACATGTTGAATTTGAGGTGTCGCTGAGATATAGGAGTAGAGATGTCAGGAGAGCAGCTGAACATATGGGTCTTTACTGCAGAGGACAAGATACAAATGCATGAGTTGTCTACTGCAGCAATTACGTACCATGGTTGTGCATTAAGAGGTTGTCTGAGGAAATAACAGAGGAGCAAAGAAAGAGGCCTAGAACTGAGCTTTAAGGAACCCTGACATTGAATGTTTTGGTATTAGAGGAGAATGAGCCTACAAAGAAGGCCAAAAAGGGGCAGCCAATGAAATAGGAAGAAAACCAGGAGAGTGCTTCCACAGCAGAACTAAACAGAAAGGGACCATGTAATAGCAGATTAATAATATTGATAATATTATTAATAGCCTATAATAGCCTGTATCATTAACAGACTTTTTATTTTTTAATTTTTTTGGAATATTTATTTATTTATTTGAAAGAGAGAGAGAGAGTGAGAGCAGGGGAAGGAGTAGAGGAAGAGGGAGAAAATCCCAAGCAGACTCCCCACTGAGTGTGGAGCCCGATGCAGGGCTTGATCCCACGACCCTGAGATCATGACCTGAGCCGAAAGCGAAAGTCGGATGCTTAATTGACTGAGCCACCCAGGTGCCCCATTAACAGACTATAAATTTGTAATAGGATAAAAGGTATTTCTAGAATTCTCCTCCTTCTCCACCACAAACAATAACAAAAACTAAAAAAAAAACTAAAAAAAAAAAAAAAAAAACCAGTAACGAGTAATAAAAACAATTTAAAAAACTCTCTTCTTCACAAAAGTGAAGCAGTAGAATGATCTGCTGTGAGGAACAAAATGTATTTTGTTTATTTAGTGCATGAGACTAGGAAGAAAAGAAAGGTAACAGTGTTCCTCTGGCAACTTCACTTCAGTATTTATTTCTCTGGCTCCTACTTACACACCAGCCACTGTTGATGTAGGAGGTGATAAATTCAGTGTTTGAGGAGATAACCCGTGAAATCCAGCCACCTCACAGAGAGGGGTGCCAGGGAAGCAGACACCTCAGCTTTAAGGAAAGGTAATCATCGTGAGAGAAAGGGATATACTTTTTCAGATGCTACAGAACCTCACAGTTCTGGTCTCTGAGGCCTGAGCGTCCCAATCCTCCAAAGTCAGTTCAAGCCTGGTTAAAGAAAAAAGCAGGTAGTGCTTCTTATCACAGTGAGCCCAGTCCTGCTATAAATGCTTTGCTATTCTGCACTTCATTAACCGGGCTTGAAGCAGACACATTTTTCAATAGGCACTTAGAAAGATTAGCTAAACACATCATTTGTAATGTAAGCGAATGCCATTCAATCCATTCAAGTTCACTCTTGTCAAAAAAGAGGGATGAAACAATTATCCAGATAATTCAGCTCTTGAAGAGGACTCTTGAAATCAGTGATCCTGCAGCTCAAATTCATGGAGTCATGGAGGTATTAGTTCTTCACCCCTACCCCTCACGTTTCAGCTATGTCTATTCTACGAAAGGCAAAAGCACCATTTTCCTGACTTTCAAATGACATTTCTAAAAATTGCATAATTTTGGCAAAAGCTATATTTATTTTCATGGAATATCATAGTGCAAACCATGAATCTGATAAATAAAACATTCCCTTCCTATTTTTTATGAGGTTTTCTCTTCTATTCAGCCTAGTTTTGTGACTACTTTATGGCAGTAAAGACAGGCTATCTCAAGGGCCACTCCCATGAGTTCTGTATTTCTTCAATCAAATCTGGACCAACAGATTGAATAAATCTGAAATATCTCCGGTAGGAAATAGGCAAGAAGTACATAATCCGTTGATAAAATAGACCTATTTTGATTATCAGAATCCATATATACATAAAGATAAGGAAAAATATTAATGTATTAAATAATCAAAAGATTAGATATTTTGATTTTCAGAGCTATAAAAGGGCCTCGATCCTTCTGGATCTTGGTGCCTATGTGCCATTCTCAAATACAATCAACCAGAGTACCCTGGATAAGTGGCCTATTTGGGTTTGGAGGAAGGAATAATACACTATGGGCCTGATAAAACCCTGTTTTATCAGAAAGCAAGGAATTATTTATTAAAGACTGATGGTATCTTATAAAAAGGAGGCAGCTTAAAAATGCTCTCACTGCCTGAGAATGTTCACCTAGAATAATGAACACCAATACCATCCTAGTAAACTTCACAGATTTTAAAGGAAAATAAAGTTCTGTATACATCTAGAAAAATGGAGTGATCACACAAGGAATTGAAAATTAGATTATCATTAATCTTTTTGACAATAGCACTTTTACCTGAAGAAAATATTCAAGGAAAGAAAATGTGAACTAGGAATTTTATATACAGCAAAACTGACAATCAGGTATAAAAGGCATATACTGTCATCAGTATACAATACACAATACCCAATACAACACACAGGGAATATTGTTCCCTGAGCCCTCGTTGAGGAATCTACTGGAGAATGCGTTTCAGGCAACCAAAATGACCAAAGACACGTGGACATAAAGATGGGTGGTGAACATCAAATATGGGTGGAATCAAGACTAAAGGGGGAGAGTGTAATATGTAGAAACTCTATGCACTGTCAATTAGTTATACAAAAGTAAAAATGGGGAGATAAGAGAGAAGTCATATGAAAATTAGCTCTTTTTAAGTGACTGCCAACTAAAGGCCACTTTGTTTACCTTGACTTGGTAGAAAGGATCAGAAGTAACCTTAGACAGATTTTTAAGGGAGCTATTGTTTACCGCTTCTCGATCAAGAGCATCCTGGAAATCTTTAAGTCGTCTTTCTTCATACTGCTTTTCTCGGAAAATTCTGTTCTGCCACAAAACTTCCTTTTCATGCCGAACATGCATGAGCTGCACGGCGATCCTGCGCTCCTGCTGGGACTGCCGCATCAGCCGGTTGATCAGCTGCTCCTTCCGATACGCCTCCTGAAAACACCATTGGAGGAGCCAATTATTTGTCAAGGCTGTGTCCAAATTTCCCATTGGGTTAAGAAGCCTGTGTATAAATGATGTGCACAAGGCAGAGTATTTCTCCATCTGCTTCTGTCATTTGATTTAGATTTGAACATGGCAAAAGTCAAGTTATAAAATGGAAGATTTCCAACAAAGGTTGTACCATCTTGGTATCTGGAAGCATTAGGGTCTTGCAAGTCACCATTATTTCAGATGAATTATTGCTTTGTTTAAAATCCACTAAAGATAATTTAGGTGACTGTTTTCAAGGTTTTATAAACAAAGGTTATGATTCTCAATTTATAAGCAACTAAAGATAATTTAGGTGACTGTTTTCAAGGTTTTATAAACAAAGGTTATGATTCTCAATTTATAAGCATGTTTTCAGAAATTTGAAATTCCTGAAATAAATACTCGTTGTAAAAACAAATGCAGACTTTGGCTGAAGGTGGCAGATCCGGTTAGTTGCCAGTGTGGACATCTCACTACCTGTGTGAGGAAAAGCTGCCATCTGATGGAATGGGAAGACTGGAGGAGAGTCTAAGGGGCCAGGACCTACTGCTTATCTCAGAAAATCTGATTGGTTGTAATCTGAAAGCGAAACTAGATGCATTCTCCTGGCTCTCTTGTCGATTTTAAGAGAGTAGAAGGGGAGTCAGTACGTGAGCAGTGGAAAAACGCATTAAATCGGGCATCAGAAGCCATTGCAGCCCCAGTTATACCATTAATTGTCTGTGTGGCCTTGGACAAGTAACTTGGATTTTCACGGCCTACTTCTTGACAGGTGAAATGAGGGGTTTAGGTGGAAGATGATCTCCAAAACCCCTTCAAGCTCTAATTCTGTCTAAACAGAGACATCATGTGGAAGGAGGAGGTAATTAAAGTTCTCAAGGGGGAAGACATAAAAGAATGCTGTAACCTTGGAGTTGTCCATTTAACAATCAATAATCCAACTATTTAGGAAGAAAATCTAGCACTATTAGTGACATTGTTTCAAATGATTTCTGCCACTATGATATTATGGGAGACATACCCTATATATTTTAGAATCTGGATGCAAATAATAATAACACTCTAATAAATTCCAAAACTTGAACCTGGGAATTATACAAAAATGTAGATTAAATAAAATTTCAACTGCAAATAAATATGAAATTTTTAGTAACATATATAAGATAAAAAATAAAATCATCAACAACTTTAAAACATATGTCTAATCTAATGATAAAATTCTAGAACCTTTAATATTAATCATTTGTTTCCTTTTGAGAACCAGTAGCAGAGCTGAGGCAGAATATAAAATGGCCACGAATTCTTCAGTTTTCTTCATCCATATCCTTGCAATGGTATCCTGCAGTTATTCTTATCAAAAAGTAGAATATATTTCTCCACTCCTTAAATTCAGGTTATGGGGTAACCATTCGATTTCAATTGACCAATGGGACATTAGCAAAAAAGCAAAAAGCAAAAAACAACAACAAAAAAACAACAAAAAAGTCCCTCACACATGGGATCTGATTTTCTTTAATCCCATCCCACCACTGCCACCACATTTTCTGGTCTGCAAGAAAATGAGAGACCATGTAGGGAGAGGCTCTGGTCTTCCCAGCTGGACCCCATGAAGCTCCAGCCAACACAGCAGCTGACCAAAGACACATGGGAGACGCCAGCTGAGCCCAGCCCAAACTGCCTACCACATTTTGGGGTGGTTTTGGGTACATAAGGCACAGTCACAACCATATTTTTTTAAAAATATAGCCTTGATTTATCATTCCAAGTGAATTCTATAATTAGTATAGAATATATTCTATAATTTGGTTGTTTATATGGCAAGGCAATTTAGTTGTCCAGATGAGATCTAGTCATTCTGACCCTTATAAAGAACAAACTGGATTGGTCATTAACTGTTTTGATTACTGACAACACATTATAGTTAGAAAGAGAAAAAGAAAAGGAAATTACTGTTGAATGCTGAGTCAATGCTATGGATATGAAGCCTTAATATGAAGAACCATCAAGTGCATTAAGACCTGCACCCAAAACTTGGGTGGAAAAGATTTAATTATTTTTATTCCATTGTACAAGTAGTTCATATTTTAGAAATAGACTTTTTCCCAAAAATTTCACTGGGATGTGTGGAACACATTTTCTCATAGAAAGATACAGGCTATGGATAGGTGCTCACTGAGTGTCTGTTTAACCCTTAACGTAGATGAAATATTCTATATCTGAAATGAATAAAATAAAATATTTTCTCTTTTAATTATATTTGGGGGGAAATTTAGACAGATATACAATCCAAAATACCCTCAATTTGAATACCAGGCCCTCTGCCTCCCCCAGGAGCTGGAGCCAGGGGTTTACCCTGCTCTGTGCCACGCTCAGAACTCCGAAGATGCCCGAGCAGCTCTTGTGGAGGAATGGGGTCCTGCAGGAAAGACCTGGAAGCTAAATATTCTGGGGTGTTTGGGTTAGGAAGTGGGGGAGGGGTCTGATGTTCAAACAGAGGTTCCAAGGAAATAATGCAGAACAGGTTTGGGAAGATGTAGATAGTCGAGTTGGAGCGAATCTCAAGAACCAGCCAAGATGCTAGTTAAATGACCACAGAACCAGCTGGGAGCTCAGTTGGGTTGACAGTTTGAGCATCTCTGTTTAAATGCCTATGAAGTACTTTAAACCCATCAAGTCCTAAACTAAACTCACCAACTCCCCTTCAGTCTTAGTCCTCCCCCAGTATGTCCCCATCTCAGTTGATGACCCTATAAAGCTATGACCTAAATGTTAGTGCCATCCGAAGTTTATTCCTCTCTTCTCATTCCTAATATCCAGTTCTTGAAGAAGTAGTCTATTTTACCTCTTGTGTATGTTTTTAAATCACGCGCACTCCATTCTATACCTATGGGACACTGCCCCTACTGTGAACAATATCAGCCTCTCCTCTACCATGCCTTCCCCCCCACCCTTCTTCAAAACCCATCCAAAAAACTCAAAGTGATCTTTCTGACCCTAAGTCTCATCATTTCATTCATGTAGTCACATTTCTTATGAGTCACGAGGCAGGCTAACGACTTGAGCTCAGGTCTCTGGCTCTCTCTTCACAAGCCCCTCTAGAGCATCGTACACAAACCCCAGGGGGAAACCGCAACAACCTGGAAGCTAGAGATATTTAGAGGCATTGTGGGTAGATGCAGTACAAATAGGGCCAGAATAAAAGCATCCAGGGCTGACAGCAGATCCACATCATGCTCTCAAAACGCAGCAGGTCCTTGAGAGAAGGAAAAGAAATCCCAGCCCTGACAAATAGCGTTTTGGAAGAGAGAAGGATGGATAGGAAAACAGGCCATGTTGCATGTGGGGATTTCACAGTCCACCACTGTGACACAGGCACTTGTGTCAGCTGTGCAGGGAAGCTGGGGACGCTACACTTAATAGAAAGGAGGCAGTGGGAGTGGAGGTCGCTTGCTGCATACCCCAGGCTGATTGGAGGAATAGCTGCTTTCCCAAACCCTGAAAAGAAAGAGTTCCCTTGATGAAAATATCCAGAGTACTAACTCACTTTAATGTCCTTTAGGTTGCTGGATCCCTGAACAAATCTCTGGCTAGAGCCTTGAAAAACCAATGCGAATAGCATCCTGGTACAAAGTGAGGAAAGTCAGAAAGAATTCATGCACCCCATTTTCCAGGTAAATATCAGGTCTCGATTATATAAGCAAAAAAATAGAAAAAAGCCTAGCAGCCAATACACAAGTAGGTCATAACACAAATGGAAGTGTGTTCAAAATTCCATTGCTAGTTAATGAAACTTGAAATAGGTAGTTATTTTACAATCTACTTTTTAATCATCTAATTTCCAGAATCTGTAATTCTTCTAATTAAAAGAGACTATCAAGTAAAGTGAGGATACATTCTGGAATCGTGTGAATCTGAAGTAAGAAATAACTTTTTACCACAGAGATGACAGTTATTTATTTTTTCATTTTTTTGGAGTTTTTCTTGAATAAAGGAGTGAATCCATGGAGAAATAGTTTAACTTCTTCATACTTATGAGAAGCCAGTCTTTCATATTTTAGACATGCAAATTTGTCCTATTTACATTCACATCTCAAATCACCTTCCTCCCCAAGTTTATTCCTCTGCATCATCTTCCATATTGCAGCAAATGCCACTTCCATCCACCCAGCTGCCCAACCGTGACATCTGGCCTCTCACCCCACTTTTTCACTGCCCCATGTCTAATGAACCACTCATACCTATTGATTTTACTACTAAAATAGCTCCTGAAGCCACTTCTCTCCATCTCCACTGCCACTACCCTAAATTTAAACTGGGATAACTTCTTTCATAGAAGAAACTCAGTGAACATGTGTTCAATTTAAGAGTTGATGGATGATTCTCAAACTATAGCTGTATTAAACTACCTAGAGGGCCTGTTAGCACAGGTTACTGGGCCCCACCCCAAACCTGTGATTTGAGTTTGATTCAGTAAATCTGAGGTGAGGTCCAGTTATTTACATTACTAAAAATTTCCAGATGATTGATGCTGCTGGTCCAGGAATCACACTTTGAGAACCACTAGAGTAAACCAATAACCAAACTGAGAGGACTAACAACTTCTCCATGTTGTTTTCATTAAAAAGTTCCCTTTTTGATAATCTCAATAGATGCAGAAAAAGCATCTGAAAAAAATTCAGTATCCCATCAAGATAAAAACTCTCAAAAAATTAAGGTAGAGAAGGAATGTAACTCAATATAATGAAGGCCATATATGACAAGCCCACAGCTAACATCATAATCAATGATATGATGCTAAAAGCTGTCAGGTTGTCAGCATTCCTTTAAGATCTGGAATAAGACAAAGATGCTTATTCTCACCATCTTTTTTCAACATAGTACTGGAAGTCTTAGCCAGCACCATCAACAAGAAAAAGAATAAAAGGCAGCCAGATTAGAAAGGAAAAAGTAAAATCGTCTCTGTTTGCATATGGTATGATTTCACATACAGAAAACTCTAAAGACAACGGCAACACAAAAAATCTGTTCAAACTGAAAAACAATTTCAGTAAAGTTGCAGGATACAAAATCAATGTATAAAAATCACGTATATAAAAATGTTTTCCTATATACAATGAATAATCTGAAAAAGAAATTAAGAAAATCCCATTCATAATAGCATCAAAAATAATAAAATATTTAGGAATAAATTCAACTAAGGAGGTAAAAGATCTTTGCACTAAAAACTATAAAACATTGATGAAAGGAATTGAAGAATACACAAACAGATGGAAAGATATCCCATGTTCATGGATTGGAAGACTTAATAATGATAAAATGTCCATAATACCTAAAGTAATCTACAGATTTAATAAAATTACTATCAAATTTCCAATAGCATTTTTCACAGAAGTAAAAAAATACTAAAATTCATATGGAACTATAAACGACTCCAAATAGCCAGGGCAATCTTGAGCAAGAGGAACAGAACTGTAGGCATCACACTTTCTGATTTTGAAATGTTTTACAAAGTCACAGTATTCAAAAGAGTAGGATACTGACATAAAAACAGATATATAGACCAATGGAATAGAATAGAGAGCGCAGAAATAAATTCATGCTTGTACAGTCAGCTGATCTTCAACAAGAGTGCCAAGGCTACATAATGGGGGCAGGACAGTCTCTTCAACAAGTGGTGCTGGAAAAATTGGATGTCCACATGCCGAAGAATGAATATGTTCCCTTAACTCACGCTGTGTACAAAAATCCACTCAAAATGGATTAAAGACTTACACATAAGACCCAAAACTATAAACCTACTAGAAGAAAGTATAGGGTAAAAAACTTCTTGACACTGGTTAAAGCAATGATTTTTTCTTTTTAATATGACCCCCAAAGCACGGGAAACAAAAACAAACATATATAAGTAAGATTAAATCTAACTAAAAAGCTTCTACACAGTAAAGGAGACATCAAAAGAGTGAAGGGGCAACCTACAGAATGGGAGAAAATATTTGCAAATGTACATTTGGTTGATATCCAAAGTATATAAGAAATTCAAACAACTCAATAGCAAAAAAAAAAAAAAAAAAAAAACCCCAAATAACCCAATTTAAAAATGGGCAAAGGACCCGAATAGACACTTTTTTTTTTTTTTTTTTTTTTTAATTAATAATGATTTTTTATTATATTATGTTAGTCACCATACAGTACATCCCCGGTTTTCGATGTAAGGCTCGATGATTCATTAGTTGTGTATAACACCCAGTGCACCATGCAATATGTGCCCTCCTTACTACCCATCACCGGTCTATCCCATTCCCCCACCCCCCTCCCCTCTGTAGCCCTCAGTTTGTTTCTCATAGTCCATAGCCGAATAGACACTTTTTAAAAGAAGCCAAACAAATGGCCAATAGGTATATGAAAAAGGTCCTCAACATCACTAATTACAGGGAAATGCACATCAAAACCGTAATAACATATAACTTCACGTCTGTTATGATAGTTATCACATTAAAAAACAACAAAAACAACACAAGAAATACCAAGTGCTGGCAACGATGTTGAGAAAAGGGAACCCTCAAAAACTGCTGCTGGACATGTAAACTGGCACAGCCTCTATGGAAAACAATATGGTGGTTCCTCAAAACAATTATGAATAGAACTAGCATATGATCCAGCAATCCCACTTCTGGGTACACATCCAAAGGAAATGAAATCAATATCTCAGAGAGATGTCTGCATCCCCATAGTCAATGCAGCACTATTCACAATAGCCACGATATGGGAAAACCTCAGTGTCCCTTGATTGATAAATGAATAAAGAAAATGTGGAGTATACACACAATGGCATATTATTAAGCCTTAAAGAAGAAGGAAATTTTGCCATTTGTGACAACGTGGATGAACCTGGAAGACATTATGGTAAGTAACGTAAAGTCAGATGTAAAACTATAAACACTGCATAATTCCACTTACATGTCAATCTAAAAAAGTTGAACTTATACAAGTAGATCTTAAGTGTTCTCACCTAACACACAAAAAATTTAACTATGTGAGGTGATGCATGTGTCAATTAGTTCCATTATGGCAATCATTTCACAATGTATACATATATCAAAACACCACATTGTACACATTAAATATATACAATTTTTTTATCAAGTATACCTCAAAAGTTTCCTCTTACCTCCAAAATCAACAATAGATACATATGGTTGACATATTTTAGGTTCCTTTTTGATCAGTATTTTTTTTTTAATTGTGGGAAAATACACCTGATGTAAAATTTACCATCTCAACCATTTTTTTAAGGGTACAATTCAGTGGTATTAAGTCCATTCATGATGTTGTATACCATTACCAGATTTCAGATTACTTAGTAAATGGTTTTTTGTAGATTTGTTTTTCTGAGTGTATTTGCTGTGATGATGTGAATGTGTTCTGTTGACATTTGATTCAGAGTAACAGGTAATAAATAAAGAAGATACATATATGTATGTATAAAAGACTACATTTTGCAAACTTTCCAGCACTATTATTCAAGCAATATCTAAATATTTTACCTCTTGTGCTTCATGGGCTATTAACTGATCCATTAACAGTCTCCGCCGTCTTTTCTCCCTTTGCTCTCGTGCAAAAGCATCTTCCTCAAGGCGCTTTTGGATTTTTTTAATATAGTCATCATCCGAATAAGTGTTTAACAAATCAGTAGTTGTCTGGCCTGCTGTTTCTAAAGAAGTCTTGGAGGCACTAAGGATAATAATTTTATTTAGATTTTTAAAAAATCAATGCAATCACATGCCACTCCTTGTGACTATGGAGGAAGACCTCAGGAAAATTCTCCCTTGAATGCTGTTACTTTATTAATACAAGCATTAAAGCAAATATTAGAACTTCATTGTGACACCCATAGCTTATCATTAGATTCCATTTGGCGCATTTCTGGACTCTATGTTGGGAGGCCATTAGCATAGCCTTTTTTCTAAGCCTACTGCCTACTTGTTCTTTCACTTCTCATGATCTTCATTCTGCCCAGGGATCTGAGGTTCTCTCCCTCTTCTGCCTGCTTGCTCTAGGCCTCTTGCCTCCCATGTTTTGAATCAAGAGTAAGCACATTATTGATAACCAAAGTGTCAGGGAAGGCACACCTGTAGTCCTAACGTCAGGACACTGAGAGTGCTTCCATGGATGGCTGCTTCTGTGGATGGCTCCATCCACAACAGCCCTCCGCTCCCCCATGCAAATGCAAATTGCTCTATGAACTCCCAATAACTTTCTGAACGCTGAGACCAGTGGTCCACCTCTTACTGGAAGCTTGGCAGCTGAAAAATGCCTTGCTCATCATGCCACACTGGCCAGCACAAGACTGACCTCGCCTCTTGACCGAGTCCTGGAGACCCAAGTAAGAAGGCCTACATTGGTTCCTGTCTTACCTCATGTCCAAAGTTAAAGGATCAGGAAAAGCCTGGTGGTGTTACCAACAGAAGGCAAATACACTCAATTTGGTGGGACAATGGTGGCTTAGGACAAGAATTTACAGATTCATTCAAAAGTTATCTTTGGAAGTAAAAGATACATTTTTATGTATATAAGGATCAAATAATCAATTCTCATCTGCATACCTCTTCACAAAATAAACAGAATACAATAGTACATGGTACAAGATATACCTTGTTACCTGTCAATAAATAATGTTTTAATATTATAAATATTTTTCATGTTATAATTTATTAATGTATTCAGTTTAAAATACAACTTACTATCTTATCCAAAAGCCAAGGACACATTAATATGATATGTAGGAACTAAACTGTCATCAATTCCTGCACAGAGAGAAGTATTCTTATAAAAGCATAGTTAATTCATGTTTAATGAGGTAACAATTGCACGTCTATAGTATAGATCATATGGTATTATAGTTCATTATTTGTACATTTGCTGCTCCCAGATGAACTCTGAGCTCATAAGAAGAGTGTCCTATTACACTCCTCCCTGTTCTGGTGCCTCACAGTCCTGACATGTAGCTGATGTACGATCAACTTCAAATGATATGTCAAGAAGTAAGATACAGAGTAATTCTTAAAAAAAAAAAAAAAATCACACACTGAAATTCTGGTTATTTTATCAGCAGGGGTCAACCTTCAGTTGTATCTTGTCACTAAGAGTCTTTGAGCAGAAATTGTGTAGCTACCAAAGCCTCAGTAAGATCAAATACAGAGTTTAACCCTATTTATTAAGAATTAGAACAAATAAGTACTTACAAAAATTATGTGGCATAACTTTTTAGACCATCCTTTAAAATTTTTATTATGTTTTTACTCAAATGTTGCTTTAAAGATTTTTTATTTATTTGTCAGAAAGAGAAAGAGCACAAGCAGGGGAGCAGCAGCAGAGGGAGAATCAGGCTGCCCGCCGAGTAAGAAGCCTAATGCAGGACTCAATCCCGGGACCCCAGGATCATGACCTGAGCCGAAGGCAGCTGCTGAACCAACTAAACCACCCAGGCATCCCTCAAATGTGTTGTTTAAAAGAATTTGCTTTGGATTGCACATGGCTTAAAACACATAATATGTTGCTTCTTCTTTATCTATCAATCAGTCTGTCCTCCACCCATCCATCTGCTGTCTCATTCCAATTAAGGTCTGAAGAAACGTACATGATATTTACTTGAATAAATACTTGCTTTCCTAGATGTGGGTTTCTTGAGGGCAATAATTATGTTTGCTCTATATCTGCTTGTCAGGCCTCCACAGAGTTAATAATTGGGTGTGTATGAATTACTAGTAATTGGAACCTTGGCCAAATTTGTGTATATTTAAAAAGCAATTGCTAGGAAGAATCTAAAGTAAATCTACGGATTCGAGTGTCAAATTACAGCAGCCAACAATCTCAGCTTAAAAAAAAAAAAAAAAGCAGGAGGCAGCATTTATTATTTCTGTTAGAAAATAAAGACTGTGTATGTGGGGGAAAAGCAAGCCATGGGAAATTGTGCATTGCTCTCACCGAGACAATGTATCGTTCTTCCACAAAAGACAAAAGATGGACTTTGAGGGGCCATCCCTGAGGAACTGTTTGAGGAGCAGGCTGTGAAACCAGCAGCTGCAGAAATTGCTCCTTATGGTCAATTTATGAGATTTTAGTGCTCTGTGGAATCAAGGAGTGTGAAGTTTTTGAAAGAGCCCAGAACATGCTTGATTCTAAGCTAAAAATTCAGAATGAACTAATGCAAGGATTAATAAAGGGGCTTAACAAAGGCCATACTGTAGCATAACTTTTGTTTTCTTTAAAAGTTTGCTCCAGACCCGTGCTTCCCAACATTCTTTATTTGGGGCCTTTAGAGAAAATGCCCTTTGTGCAGCATAGTGAGAGGGATTTGGAATCCCAGAGGAAGCTTCACAGTCACCGGTGACTGGTCCAGGGAGTTTGGCTACCCCAGGCGCTATCCTACTGCTCTGAGAATCGAAGTGAGGATGTCTATATTTCATGGCCCCCCAATGTTAATCTCTGGCAAGACCAAGTAGAGGCTTCTGCAGAAAAAGAACCTGTGATAGACACAGCTATTTCCCTTTTTCCTCAAATCAGAGCCCCAGGTTTATTCAGGAAAACAATGTACCCAGCTAAAGACTACATTTCCCAGCCTCCCATTCTGCTAAGTGTGGCCATGTGACAGAATTCTGGCCAATAAAACATAAGCACGAATGTTCCCAGGGATTTCTGGGAAGGTTCTTCAAGTAACTATTTCAGCTCTTTCAGATAACTGCTTTTTGCCTATCTTCCTTCCTTATATCTAGAATGTGGGCCAAATGGCAAGAGCCCCAGGAGCCATCTTGTATTGTGAATGTGAATTTGAGGACAAAAACTACACAATAGGTCAGTGGAGCTAAAGGAAGGCCTCAGTCCTTGATGACTTTGGAGCGCCAGCAGATGCCCCGAGCTGCTTACATTCTGGTTTCTATTACATGAGAGAGAGGTGAACTTACATCTAATTTAACCTGCTCTTGTTTGGGGTTTCTAAAACTAATTGATAGGTTCCAGATGGGTTGGCAAAGGCAGTAACAGCAAGCAGAATGAACGTTCACAGCCGTATTGTACAGGATGATGTTTAAAACATTTAACAACTGACGTGGCAAGGACACGAACGGATCAAAATGGGTGCTGGTGCAGGAATTAGGGGCCACTGCTATGTTTGGTGTTAATTCTGGTTGCTAAATTGTGTGGAAATTCAGGGGTCCCAGGAAAGGGACCGGCCATAGAGCTACAGGGAATCCCATTCACCTAAAGTAACAAAAGTATTTCAATATTCTAAGATGGTTGCTCTGGTGAGCACCATCTGCTTATCACTCCAGAGTGAGTGGCCGGTGAGATGAGTGAAAGAGTTGGAAGAAATCCAGTGGTTTCACTGCCCAGTCAGGGGTGGTGTGGTGGGGTTTGGGTGGTGGCTACTGGGTGGGTAGGCTTGGATTGTGTATTCTTTAGTCTGAAGCAGCACTGATAAATGGCAGTGGGGATCAGAATAGGGCATCAAAATTTCTGCAGAGGGTACATTCTTCATTTTGCTTTATTTTCCTTCCACACCTGATTTCCTCACCACCTCTTCTTCTTTTTCCTACTTCTCCTCATTTGACTCTGTTTCTTCCTCAGAAATATTAATATGGAACTGATTTATATAATACGTGTCAGTTTTTCTTCCTTAACAGAGACTTCGTTCATATTCCATAATATGTGAGTGAGCAGAATTTGGAAAGTTCCCATTTAAAAATGTGGAAGACCTCAAGTTGCTCCCACCTATGCAGACCCGACTCAATTATCTTCTGTGAGTCAGTGACTCCTAATAGGAAAGAAAAGGGGAGAGGCTCTTTATCTTTAGGCAAATGAAGCCCATTAACCAGGCACTTTTTTCAATAAACTCACCGAACTGACCATTTCAGTGACAGTTAAACTCATTCGACAAATTTTACTGCTGCTCCCTATGCTAAATGCTGAGCGCACAACATGAAAGAAACCAACGAGTGTCTAATAAAGGCTTTATGACAAATTTAAATTAGTGGTAACTTGAAACAATTTTCATAAATGCTTAAAAAGTGTATGAACTTAGGACAGTAAGCATAGCATAGAAAAAGAAAATAACTTCCCATCTCATAATGGCCACTTTCCCTCCTGATCTTTACAAAAGTTGTTAACGAACAACTAATCTGAATCTTAGCTCACTTACCTTCTTTCATATACTCTCTTAATGAAGCTTCCACAAAGTAAAAAGATCTTTGGAGCAGCTATTCCCCATAAACTATTTCTGAGAATTTAAAAGTTACAGGTAGAACAGAATGCAGTTCTGTGATTGTTAAAGTAATTCACATCTCACCTTTCTTTGGCCTGGAGATCCTTTTTTATTAAGGCTTCAAATTTCTTAATCTCATTAGCCACATCCTTTAAAGAAAATTCATTATTAGTTTTCTATCTCTAAAAGCCATTGAAAATCTTCATTTACCACATTCACTTAAGAAATTTTCAAGGTGGCATGCACTACTAATTCAGGCTAATTAGGAGGCAAGATATAAAAGGCTGCATTCTAGAATGTTTTTATAATTCTGATTCATTACTTTTAGCTGAGGCTAAATATACCTAAAAGAGTGTGAAAGCTGCCTTACCTGAATCGTTCCATTCACAATTCTAGCTCTGACACTGCAACAAAGGCCATTTAATAAGAATGAAGATTATCAAAGAGTCTCGGGCCATGGATTTTTATTTGCGATTCTTTTAAAGATGAATAAGCATTTTTTTGGGCATATAAATGCTTCTCCAAAAATTGTTGTCTTGGATGTTTGAACATTTCTTGTGCATCCTTATTTATGCTATGATTTTGCTCTCTGAAGATTAGTTTACCTCATCCTTTGTCTACTGAAAATCCTTATTAATAAACTTTAATCACCTCAGAAAAATATAAGAATTAAATACTTTCCTAAAATTTGGATCTAAAAAAACCTCTATGGGTAGTATCCTTCAGAACCCAAGGACAGGATATTTTTTAAAGGGATAAAGAAAGGGGGGGTAATCAGAAGGGGGAATGAAGCATGAGAGACTATGGACTCTGAGAAACAAACTGAGGGCTTCAGGGGGGAGGGGGTGGGGGAATGGGATAGGCTGGTGATGGGTAGTAAGGAGGGCACGTATTGCATGGTGCACTGGGTGTTATATGCAACTAATGAATCATCAAACTTTACATCAAAAACCAGGGATGTACTGTATGATGACTAACATAATATAATAAAAAATATTTAAAAATATTAAAAATAAAGAAATGTGGATTAACATAAAATGCAATGGATTTAGATATCAGAGAGACCTGTCAATCTCTGCTTTACCATCCTGTGGACCAGGTATGGGACCAGAGTGAAACAGTGGCTTTCCGAGTCTCAGTTTCCTTATTTAGAAATTGGGGGAAATAATACCCTACTTGGAGAGTTATTTGCAAATGAAAGATAATGTGAAGTGGCCAACCCACAGTCTGACATATAGCAGATGCTCAATAAATGGTAGCTATTATTCTTTTCCTGAGGTCCCAGGAGAGAATATCATTAATAATCACTGTAGCAGAATGCAGTGTAGACTGCAGGAATTAGTATCAAAATTTAGTACCGCTCCCCTATGAAATATAAGCAGATGGTATCCTGGAATGACTGACAGCTGGTATGGTCTAATAAAATATCACTAGTGTAGGTATCTTAAATTTAAATATACTGATAGCAAGCAAACCACTTAATATTTCTGGTACTCACAGAAAAATAGTGCAGCATGGTGAGAAGGAATTGAGTAAAACTATATAGTAGGAATGGCATATATATGGTATGTGTACCTTGATTGACACCTCTGTCCCCATGGTGATTATGACCCATCACAGCAGCACCATTCTAGAATATTTCTGTAGTGACCACAGAATCTTTCTCAACACAGGAGTCCAGATTGGTACTGTCATTTAATATGAGTTTCTTATCCCTGACCTACAGATACATTCTCTCATTCTGAACAAATAACAGGATAATATGGATTAGAAATGCTCACAGTAGAGGGGTTTTGAATGAGAAGGAACTCTGCCACCAATAATTTGAAAAGGAGCTAAGAAGTTGGGGGCATTCTCTCTATATATTTTAGAGAAAGATCATTTTTTCATTAAGATTAACATAACACCTAATTAAAGGATTATCACTTACCTCTGCCTCTTTTTTCTTTTTCATCATTTTTTGGGCCTCAAGTGCTCTCAAAGTACGATTTGGTGCAGGTTTCGGAATCTGTATGATAGCTGCTTGGATTTTGGCCATTATTTCGTTTTGTCGTCTTCTGCTCAAGCGTTGCTGAATATCCCACAGACGTTACTTTAGTTGTTCCACTCATCAGAATAACAGGCTATGTTACACACTCACAGGTACACATAAATACATTTTTCAAAACTCAGAAATTTACCAATGGACTAGGTGTCACAACTGTGTAATTAGGTTAGGAGCAGGTATCAGTATGACTCGTTTTGAAAAGTATGATATTAAAACACAATTCTGGGGGGCACCTGGGTGGCTCAGTTGGTTAAGCATCTGCCTTCGGCTCAGGTCATGATCCCAGGATCCTGGCATCAAGCCCCACACGGGGCTCTCTGCTCAGTGGGGAGCCTACTTCTCCATCTCCCTCTGCCTGCCATTCCCCCTGCCTGTGCTCTCTCTCTCACTCTCTCCCTCTCTCTCTCTGTCAAATAAATAAATAAATGTCAGAAAAAAAAACAAACACTACAATTTCAGAATCCTCAAATTATGCCTATCAGATGTGTATCTTCATTCTAGGTGGTGACACTAAAAGAATAATAAAGGCGCCTTAGATACAAAGAATATAATTCTTTCCTAATTCTACCTTCGGACCTACCCAATAATGTAAAGAGAAAATGCTGTCTCTAAAGATGGTCTGAAAGAAAATTCCATCTAGGAGATGGTCACTAGGACGACTTCTGGGGAACCCAGGAGATACGACAAACTTCCCTAAAACTCAGTCACAATTAAACAATGAGCTCAGAGGCTACTTCAAATATTGAATTAAATATTGAATTATGTGACGCCATTATTAGATCATCTCTTCTCGACCCGGGAGTAATTATTTTAAGTAGAATATAAGCAGAAGTGAAAGAAAAAAAATCGTGAAAATCAGACAAAATATTTTAAAGAATAGATGACTTAAGAAATAACATGTAAAAGTAATCATGATTTTGTTACTAAAATATCATATTAGAACTAATAAGATCATTTTTCCTATATCCAAAGAAACTTCAATTAACCACTAAAAAGTCAAAAATTATAAATAACTTAAAATTTTTCTTCATTTTACTTTCCAACATATGAATTTTTATGTAGTTGCAATATGTTGATCTGTTCTTCTTAAGAAAACCAGGAAGACACAGGCTCTCCCTTTTGTCCTATTTGCTCCCTACCATCTTTTTTTTTTTAAGTGAGAGAGAGAGAGAGCACAAGCAGGGGGTTAGGGTGGGGGAAGAGGAGAAGAGAGAGAAGGAGCAGGTTGCATGCCTAGCACGGAACCCACCGTGGGGCTTGATCTCACGACCCTGAGATCATGACCTGAGCTGAAATCAAGAACTGGATGTTTAAGTGACCAAGCCACCCAGGCACCCTTGCTTCCTATCATTTTTAACATAATTTATTTCAGATTTAATGGTTTCATCTTTCCTTTCTCCCAACTTTCTTGGGACACTTTCTGCATTCCATTTAGCACATCAAAGTCAGACGGGCTGGTTCCTTAAAAATTAGAGCCCTAGCACTTGGTCTTAAACTCTACTTTAAGAGTGCCTTGTCTGCTTACCATGCAATACGAGGGGAAGCCCAGTGCTTTATCTACTCTCTGGCAAGTAATGAGATCATAAGATCTTCCAGAGTTTGTCTCTCATCTTTCCTTCCCTCTGCACAGGGGGTCTGACTACATTCAGGATATGTTCATTTCTTATCATTCTCAATATATGAGTTTAAAAAGTAATTTATAGTGCAAAGAGAAGAATTATAATTCTTTGCCTGTAGTTTACACATTCCATATACGTAGTCACCTGAAATTCTCTTGAAAATCTTTAATGATTCCACACACCATCATGTTCTCGTGTACTTAAAGGCATAGGAGATCATTCAAGATTTTCAGAGAAATTTGAGAAGCAGTGGGGAGTTAGTCAAAGCAAGAAGGGCCAGAAAGAAGGCAAGAGATGTTTAAGGGGTTTGGAAAAGGAAGCGAGCAGAATATCATCCCACATTGCCAGGACGAGAATAAGTGAGGCAGGACAGGAAGACCAAGGGATTGCAAAAGAGGGAACACAGAGGGGGAGTGCCCACGCTACATCTCTTAGTGGGGACAGTCGTCACAAGCCTTCACCGGAGTGGTTAGTAGCAGCCCCCCAACGCTGATGCATCTGAAGCATTAATTTCTACCGGACAACTTAAGAAGAGATCAACTTGTCCTGTCACTCAGAGAACGGCAGTTTTTGCTCTTGGTCACAAGGAGAGGTGACGGCAGGAGTGGGAATGGGGCAAAGGGGAGAGTGAGAGAGAGAGGTGAGAGCGGGGCGGGGCATGAGTCAAAGGGACACGCGGCTGGCGCTACATTAATGCTTATGCAATGTGTACTACAGACATAAACTGCAAACAGTAGACACTATGCACTAACGGATTTCTGGAAAAATCATACTATAAAACCTTTTCAATATTAAAACATCTTTGTTCTTCCTTGAGTTTTTGAAATTTTTCAAGTTTCTCAAAATGCATGCGGACAAGATCTTCTTTCATGTGTTTATATTTTTCTTGAAACCTGTGTGTAACCCACATCAGACTGAAATCAGTTTGACGTGGTATCAGGTTTCTAAGTCTCTAAATGGAGAAAGCAGTTCAAAAGATTTCATTAGAAAGTAAAAAGTATGTTGTTATTAAAAGCACACATAAAATCTGTCTTCAAAATAAAATTTCTATGAATTACTACTGTTGATGGTTAAAATAAATTCAAGCCCCATACTAGTCATTCATATCTTTAATTTACATGAAAACAATAAAAACATGATTTGAGTCCTTTCTTATAAAATAGTTTCATATATACTTTTCTATTTTTTTGCCCTGAGTTTAATTTTTATTTTTTTCTGGGTTTAATTTTTTAATGAATGGTATTTGAATTCTTAGAGAAATACATTTTCATATTAATAATCTTAGAAAGCCAACTCAAAATATAAGAGATAATATAAGAGCCAGATTCCTTCTATAACTTAAGCTACTTCCTATTAAAAAGTGAAGAAACATTAAAACTTCCAGGCGACTGGAAATGAGAGTCTAACAGTATAAGAAAATGAGCCTCAAAGATGATTGTAAAATGGGGCACAGAGCAATATGGCTAATGGATTTAACTAAAACTTTTATATCTAAAAGTAATCTCCTTAAAAGCTGAAGACTTACTTAAAAAAATTTTTTTTTCAAGTGGAACTCTTATCCATTCTTGGTCCTTCTCTTCTAAAACCGCCTCAGCAGATCCGGGCACTTACTCAGAAAATCATTTCAGGACCTTTCAGCTGACTCTAAGCCCTGCTCACCCTCCTGCTCTTCTCCTCATTAAAAATGGCTTGGCCTCCATCTTCAGAGGCAACAAAAATGTAAGGTCCTTGAACATCCCACTTCTCTACTTCAACACATATCTGTGTCCTCAGCTTAATTATTATCCTCCCCCAGGCCAAGAAATACCCACGGAGGTATAATATAGCCTACAGTCAAGTGTGTGCCTCTAGAATCAACTTGACCACCTACTAGCTGCACTATGTTGAGCAAGTTACTTAACTCCTCTGCACCTCGGTTTCATCATCTGTAAAATGTCAATAATAAAAGACAGGTATCTTATCAGGCTATCGTGAAGATCAAAGGAGATAATATATATATCCACTACCTGAAACAGGGCTTTGCACCTCGCTGTGTACAATCAGTAAATTTTAGTCATTACAATTATTATGTAAGACACCTGCATTTGCCTCTACCTGGAATCAAAGAAAAAGGCATGTCCAGTTCTTCCTGAGATACCTCCTCCCCACCTGGACCATCAGCGGCACCCTCCTTTCTTCCCCGGAGGACCCTGTTCCACTTGGCTCTCATACCAGTCATCTCATGCCACTGATTCTTTTTCTCAACCAGCCAGCTGTCCCAGTCTCTATGTCCATAAAGGAAGCAAATAACCGCACATTTTTCGTGAGCTACTCTTCCGCAGCCACTGTTCTTACCCCCACATTCCTTGATTGAACAGTCTATGCTCCCATCGGCCTCATCTCAGTTTACTCTTCAACTCACCATGTTCTACACTATCCCAGTGATACATTTTTCTCTCCCGAGGATGGAAGCTCTGAGGGGGCGGGGACTTTTCCTGTGTTAACTGCTGTGCGATTGCCTGCCATACAACAGGAGCCTGATAAATATTTGTTTAAGCAATGCATGACGCTGGGAGGTCCCCATGGCCAACAGTAAACACAATGGCTTCTTGTTGGCCTCGACTACACAGCTCTTATAGCACTTGTTCCTGTTAACTGTTTTATACTTTACCAAGGATTTGCTCCTATATTGCTTCCTTAAAACGATTAAAAATAAATAAATAAATAAAGCCTGACTCTCCAGAAGGTAGAGATAATCAATCTTGTTTCAGCAGCTGAGAAAATAGAGGCTGAGAGTATTCCAGGGATTCGCCCAAAGTTACTCAGCTTTGCAACTGAAGGAGGCAGAGGGCAAGACCAGGCTCTTTGGTTGTCAGCCTGATCCAATTTCCAGCTCTCCGTGGGTGCTGAGCTCCTTCTGCCACCCAGCCTGTAAGGACGTCCGCTATGAATAAACAAATCTGAAAGTGGAGAAGCCCCTCACATCTATTATGTCATTGTGTCTTCAGAAGTTTAATGTAGGGGTGCCTGGGTGGCACAGCGGTTAAGCGTCTGCCTTCGGCTCAGGGCGTGATCCCGGCGATCTGGGATCGAGCCCCATATCAGGCTCTTCTGCTATGAGCCTGCTTCTTCCTCTCCCACTCCCCCTGCTTGTGTTCCCCCTCTCGCTGGCTGTCTCTACCTCTGTCGAATAAATAAAATCTTTAAAAAAAAAAAAAAAGAAGAAGTTTAATGTAAACATTTAATTACTTCCATTTCCATTTAATGCACTGGATCAGTGCAGCACTCCCCATTATCCTAGAGGCCTGGAAAAGTTAATGTACTTCATCTGCCATAAGGAAACAGCAACAGGAACTGGAGAGAATTGTCAACTAAAACGTTGTATCAATTAATCAAAACACACTTGATGAGTATTTGCAACGTTCAAAGCATTGTGCCAGGCATATTCTTTGAATTGGAGGGACTAAAAATCTTGTGAGGCTGCATGACAGATAAATCATGAAAGTCAGCCAACACTATGAGCAGCAGGACGTTACCACCAGAGCATGAGAATTACCCGTGCCCTAGGAGTTCCACAGGAAGAATCCATGTGTGCTGGGAATGGAGTGGATGGAGAAAAGTTTGTGGAAGAGGAGAGATGAGAAGTGTAAGCCTGGGTGAAAGGGAGGGAAAAGCGGAAATATACGAGAGCTATTCAAGGACAGGCTGAGGATCAGTGTAGAAGAAATAAAGACTCAGGGCGCCTGGGTGGCTCAGTCAGTTAAGCGTCTGCGTCCAGCTCTGGTCCTGATCTCAGGGTCCTGGGAATGAGTCCCACATCGGTCTCCCTGCTCAGCGGGGAGCCTGCTTCTCTCTCTGCCTATGCTCTCTCAAATAAATAAACAAATAAATAAATAAAATCTTAAAAAAGAAAGAAAGAAAGAAAGAAAAAACAAAGACTTTATGCTGAGGACTATGAAGAAACACAGAAAGACAGATTGAGATTGTTTAGTGAAAGATCTTGAATGTCAGTCCAGGTTGGAGAGAGGATATGTGTAAAATGGAAGGTTTCTGAGCAAAAGAACCAGTGCAAGTGGAATTGAGGAAGGATTCACCTAGCAGTCGACTGAGCTCCGGCGGAAAGCCGGAAGACTGGGAGGCGCGTTAGGAGGGTGCTAGAGAAGTTCACGCAGGGATCTGAGCAGATATGACGGGGCGGAAATGGAAAGACAGGAGCAAGGCATAAAAACACTGCGGATTAAGAACAAACAGAATTCGAGAAACTACTGGCAATGTGGATAGGATGGAGGGAGACGTCCAAAATGGATCAATGAATTGAAAATATTAATATAAAACAAAACTCAAGTATGGCCAGGAGCATACATACGGGACGTAGCTACCCAATGGGGCTTCTGCGAGAAGGCAACGTCACTATCGATTTTCTTTCCTGAGTCTTACATTGTGATATGCTCGTGTTTCTTTGTGTACTTACGTCTCGGAAAGCCTCACTTTTCATGCTTTGCTGTCTGGCGTTTGCCGGGGGTTGCATGGATTGTATCTCCACTCCAGTCAGTCCACTTTTCTTCTTTTTCTGAAGAACAATGTACAACTGATACAAAAGTTTTGTTGCTGCCCCAGGCTTTTCCATGATGATGTTGTGGGCCACATTCTGATCAAACTGCACACCCAGAAGGTGAAGTGTTGGCTCCAAGCGAGAAAAGTTATTAAGTTTGGCATTTGAAACTCTAGGCATTAAAATAGTTTCCATAATTAGACACTGGCATTGAATTAAAAACAAACAAGAAATATCAGAGGCATTATCATGATCTAATATTATTAATTATCCCATGTTCTTTTCAATATACCATTCCTCTCTAAAACCACTCGATCATGTAAATACGTTGAGATTTTCTACTATCCTGAGCTCCACCCATTTATTTCTCTCGAATGGTGAAACTAAAACTCATTTTATACATTTTTCTGCTTAAATACATGCTAGAGTTTTTACATGAGGTCAATACAATAACAGATAACCAAGTGCCTTCATCTAAACGGAAAAAAAAATGGTTTTGAAAAATATTTTACTCGGAAGGCAAAACTGTAATTTAAATTTCTATTTCTTTAAATGACATTATTACTGGAGTCTGAAAATAGCTGTAAATGTGGCTTTGATGACTTGAACAACAATCCTCTCAGGCACCATCAGAAATATTCAATTAAATAATATTAGCTATGCAATCACACTCATTATGTAATCTTCACTTTAAAGTATATATTACTACTGTAAGAATCAGTAAAGACTTTCTAATTTGAAGTCATTTCTGAGTCACCTATGACATTTTAATAAGTTTATTAAAGTCTTAACAAAGATGAATAAGGTGCAGTCTCTGCCCTTGAGGGGTTTCCAGGGGAAAAACAGATGAGTGAACAAGAAGTGGTAAACTGAGGTAAGCGTTGGAATTCAGATCTCAAATGATCTAGGGCTGTTAATAAGCCTATGAATCCAGTGACAGAAGGAAGGCAAAAGAGATGTTAGATGCATTTTCAATTCTTGTGCCGTTCCACGTTCCAACTAGAAGCAAATATCAATTTTAACCACTGGCCTATTTCCTCCTTACTTTAACTTCCTAACATTCAGTGACATTTTTTCATGGAAAAAATATACTGAATATACTCGAATATAAGTGAAAGTCGCCCCCTCCCCCCTCCAAAATGATACCTTAGAAAAGAGGGGTTTGGCACATATTGGGCAGAATTTCTGATAATAGGCGTTATTCATTCAGTAACTTCATTGTGGACTATAAACTAATTTGGGGGAAGATACAATGTCCTTCATGACTTCAATTAACTTTTTAGAAGTTTATAGAGATTGCTTCACATTTAAACTTAATATACTGTTGCTAGTATACTGTTTCTCAAGAGGTTGCTGTTTGTTTTTTGTTTCTTGTTTTGTACCACAGATACCACTGAAAATCTGATGAGCGCCATGGAACCTTTCCACAGGAAAGAAAACACAGACCTGCGCATAGACACAAAATGTGTATGCCTTTTTCAGATGTTTGTGAACCTCCTAAAATCTAGCCTAAAAGTGCCCATTCGCTGCAAATTAAAAACCCATGGTGCAAAAGGAGGTGGGGCTCAGGGACTATAGGAATGATTTCTAAATACGAATGAGGGGTCAATATCATGGGAAGGTCAACGTCAACAAAAATAGTGACGCAACAACTTGAATTCGTCTTCCAGGTATGTGGTGTAATGTACTGTCCTATTTCCTCTGTTTACTGTTATTGTTTCAACAGAAATATTTGGTAAAGCGTACCTGGCATATCAAACAACATCAACAGACTTTGAATAAAATATTTTAAATTAATAAAAGAGAAACAGGTCTCAGAGGGCATGAGAAGAAATAACGAACGCTACAGAAAAGCTCACAATAAGAGTAAACATTTTTTTTAGGTCTTCTTATGTCCAGATTTGCAGTTTGTTCCCCCACAAGTGACCTTGCAGTTTGACATAACACACATCTGCCTAAAGAGAGAGGGGTAAAGCAGACCGTGTTTGGAAAGTACAGCTGTAAAAGGCCAGTGAGATCCATGACTCGTGCTGGCCTCCCCTGGACAGGCACCTGACACCCCGTCTTGTGCTACCATCACAGATATTCTTTCACACCCTTCCTATCCTCAGAGTCCTGTGTCTTGCCCACCACACATTATTTGGACAGATGGCCAGAGAGCCACTTGTCAGAGCTCTGGCCTGGGTCATAACCTTGGGCTACAGAGATCAGGGCCATCAAATTTCTGGAGGGAAAATCCAAAAGCAAACACTATCCATTTCCAAATGTTATCAGAACCTAGCCCTGCACCCGTAAACATGGAGAACACTTCTTCTCCTCTTACTTGTTTCTACACGGCCCCAAGAATGCAGTGTGAGCCGGTGAGTATGAAGGGTCAGCCATACATTAGGCTTTAAAATGGCTGTTGCGAACTGGCTGAAGCACCAGGTATAGCAGTACTTCTCTCCCAGATTTGCAAGCAATCAAAACTGTAAGACTGTAACTGGTGTGTAAATTGGTGGAAGTCTGCTCTCGTCATAGCAGGTGCTCCGTCAGTCCAGCGTGGTAATCAACAGCTGTTTTCGTTTGCGGAGAAACCACGAGGACATCTTTGCTCTGGAGACAGAGTATCAGATGTAAATGATGACCTCTGAGGGAGTAAGGAGCACATCCTGGGAAAAGTCGTCTTCTTTCCGTGCGCTGTTTGTTTTTAGCACGTGAGGACTTGTTGATCTTAAAGCAAATTCCCAGATTTTGTGTGGATGTGGCACAGAAGGTAGTGAGTGGGCGAGGGGAGGGGAAGGGGGGTGTCTTTTTTTGTGTGTGTGCTTTCGTTGATGGACAAAAACATGCCACTGGTAATTTGAGCATGGAAGGGTTTTTTCTTTCATAAAACGTGGAAGGAAAATAATCAAGAACAAAAAATCTTATTTGAGGCAAATCCCATCCACTGTGTTATTTCTCTCATGTGCAAGCAATGCTATCTGTAGTAAAGAACATAAAAAATTATTAAGTTCATGGCAACTCATGTGACATGTTTGTTCATGATGATTTTAGCATCATATTCATTGGTTTAGGAGACAAAACTTTTGTGTCTCATATTTTGGTTGCCACAATTCTTAGCTGATTAGTTTTTATTTTTTGTTTATTCCTGTTCTAGGACTTAGAGGAAAGATCATATTTTCTTGTGATTTTTCTAAGACATAAAACATTCTTAGGATTATTTTAGTTTTTTAAACATTTACTTATTTATTTGAGTGAGAGAGAGAGCGCGCATGTGCATGCGTGCAATGGGGGAGGGGCAGAGAGAGACGGAGAATCCCAAGCAAGACTCCCCACTGAGCACAGAGCCCAATGCTGGGCTGTATCCCATGACCACAAGATCAAAACCTGAGCCAAAATCAAGAGTCGGATGCTTAACTGACTGTGTCACCCAGAGACTCCCATTCTTAGGATTATTTAAATTATTTTAAGTATCTGATACTTGTAGTTCTTATTTGCCCAGAGATTACCTATCGTCTCTTCTCCTTACCCCCTGGTGAGGGAACACATCTTACAAGGTTAGTAGAATCTGCCCCCCCAGGAATATCCACGCTCCATTACTTTTATCCTATTATTCTCTAAGGCAAATAACTTCCATTACAAGCAACATTTATATTTTAGACTAATAAAAACTAAAAATTCTAGACAAAACCCCCAAATCATGAGCCCTAACATTAGACATCTGCCTTAAAAACAGGCTTTGACAAAGAAGGACCCTTTTCCTCGCAAAGTACACTACTTGGAAGGTCATATCCATGGATTTACTGATCCTTCTTTAAAAGACCATAGGCCCCTGGAAAAAGAGTGTGTTGTCCCAAGAATTCAAGATGAATGGAATTTGGTTGTCAGAACAAGTAGGTCCCTCTTTTCACGTTAAGGAAAGTTAGTTCTTTGCAGTGGGTGAAAAGCAGGGCTGTGACACATGATGTTACTCAGGGCACATCCGGTCCAAAGGTAGGGCAAGGGTGTGAGTCTACCTTGTGCTCAGCTTGCCACGCCTTGTCCCTCATGCGAGGCTGTTTTACACAAAAAGGGGTTCCTCTCCTTAACACAAAGGCCTCTCTGTTCACTGAGACCTGTGTCTTCACAGTAGTGTCTATCCAGATGAGGTCCCTTTTTCCATTTAACACAAAGGGCCTCTGTGGCCCTGCTGACAAAAGTCAATGTAATATACCCGAAATACTACATACATCCTCTGGTCAGAATGGTGCTGTAAGTTATCTAAACAGGTATACTTTCTGACATCATTCATTTATTCCATAGAGAAAGATAACTGTGGGTCAGCTATGGGCTGGGGACAATGCCTGGAGCACAGGGAATACACACACTACATACTCTGCAACTTTCAAGAACTGTAATTTAAAACAACAGTGAGATACCACTATACTCCTATTAGAATGGCCAAAATCCAAAACAATGACAACACTAAATGCTGGCGAGGCTGTGAGGCAACAAAAACCCTCATTCGTTGCTGGGAGGAATGCAAAATGGTACAGTCACTTTGGAAGACAGTTCGGTGGTTTCCTACAACACTAAACATATTACCATGTGATCCAACAATTGGGCCCCCTGTTATTTACCCAAAGGAGCTGAAATTTTATGGCCACACAAAACCTGCACATGGATGTTTACAGCAGCTTTATTTATGATTGCTAAAACTTGGAAGCAACCAAGATGTCCTTCAGCAGGTGACTGGATAAATGAACTGCGGTACATCCAGACAATGAAATACTCTTCAGTGCTAAAAACAAATGAGCTACCAAGCCGTGAGAAGACATGGAGGAAATGCAAATGCATATTTCTAAGTGAAAGAAGCCAAGAGTTCCAACTATATGACATTCTAGAAGAGGCAAAACTATGAAGATAGTAAAAAAAAAAAAAAATCAGTGGTTGCCAGGGTTGGGGTAAGGGAGGATGACTGGTGGAACATAGAGGATTTAGGGCAGTAAAAATACTATGTATGATACCATAATGGTAGATACAAGTCATTTTACGTTTGTGCAAACTCATAGAATGTACAACCCCAAGAATGAACCCTAATGTAAACTATGTACTTTGAGTGAACGTGTATCATTATGGGTTCATCACCTGTAACAAATGCACCACTCTGGTTGGGGAGTGGATACCGGAGGAGGCTATGAATGTGTCAGGACAGGGGGTTAATGGGGAATCTCTGTGCCGCCTTCTCCGTTTTGCTATCAATCTGAAACTTCTTTAAAAAATAAAATTTAAAAGAAAATAGGCAAGGATTGCATAACATTTCACCAGTGAAGCTATACAAAAGACTAATAAGCGTGTATAAAGATGCTCACCATCATTACTCATTAGGGAAATGCAAATCAAAATCACAAGAGATACTTCTTCATACTGGCTAGACAACTATAATCAAAAAGACCATAACAAGTATTGATGAGAATGTGGAAAAACTGAAACCTTCATATATTACTAGCGTGAATGTAAATGGTAACGGGCACTTTGGAAAGCAATTCGAGTATTCTTCAAAATTGTAAACATAGATCGTGTAACCCAACAATTTCACTCTCAGGTATATACCCAAGAGGAATGAAAACATTTCCATGTAAAAACACAATGTTCATAGCAGCGCTGTTCATAATAACCAATAACTTGTATCCACCAATTAATGAATTGATAAATGAAATGCAATATATCCAATTGAAATTATTCAGCACATGAATAGGAATTAAGAAGTACGGATACATGCTACAATATGGATAAACCTTGAAAACATTATCCTAAGTGGAAGGAGCCAATCACAAAATACACATATTGTACAATCCCAAATGTGTAAAATAGGCAAACCCATAGAGACAGAAAATAGATAAGGGGGGTACCAGGGGCCAGGTAGTTATGGTGATGGTGGTGAATATACTAAATATGTAAATATGCTTAAAACACTGAATCCTATGCTTTAAACTGGTAAATTACGGTCCGTGAATTAGATCTCAGCATAGCTGCTATAAATAAAAAATATTACAGGGGTTTCTTTTTTGGCCAGGATACTGTAAGTAGCTTCATTTCTCTTCAAAGAAAGAAGAACCAATTAACAAAATTGTAGCTCACTATCCTTTAACTTTGGGAGCTAAAGCCATCCAAATGCCAAAGGAGTTGACTCGTTTTAGGAAAGAATTTATCTCACTAACCTGCTTTCTGAAAATTCTGAAAAATCACCCTGAAGTTCAAACTTGTGCAGAATTTCTCCAATTAGATAACCACTGGAAAATGCCTTTGCAAATGACTTGGGACCTGAATTTTGAAACATAAAGATAAAGAAGTAAATTATAATGTTCCATATAGAGCACAATTATTTTCATTATATATGCACAGAGTAAAACTCCATAACTTAAGTTGAACTCAAAATGCCATGAAAATACTTCTAGAAACATCTTTTAATAATCAAATAAAGAGACTGAAGTTTAACAGATGATGTCTTATAAAGATCCTTAAATAAGTATAAATCGATACTCAAAGACACATGAAATTTTGAAAGAAACACAATTTTTGACCAAATTAAACAAAATACAACCAATAAAATTTATCTAAACAACCTTAGATCTCAAGTCAAGCCTTCAATTTATTCTACAAAATTACACTCTGATACCTTAGTTATCAATATAGTCTATGGATGATGATAGCATATTCTAGCCAAGTGAGGTGCAATCTAACTTTAGTAAACTTTAAGACTTAATTTTAACCTTTTTACAATGGAAATTTTACAAAAACCATCTATCTGTGCCTTCTCAGATAAAGCCTACTGAGTAGCTCTCCCTTGGTAGTTCCAGAGGTTGCTCTGATCTATTTGTTGTCCCACGCAATGACAGAGATAGCCCGGAGGAAAACAGAGTTTAGAGTCAGGGACATCTGCATTGGAAACTTGACTCCACCCCTTACTAGCTGTGCAACCCCTGGCAAGCTGCTTAACCTCCCTGAGTTCCCTCTCCTCATCTCTACAACAGAGATAACCGTATCTCTCTCTCTCCTGAAGAGCTATTTTAAAGATTAGAGGTTAATGTATGAGAATTGCTTGGTACCATGCCTGCCACGGAGTAAGCACATAATGATAGGTGCAGAAAAAAATGTGTTAATAAAATTTGCTTTTTAAAAAATGTTCTTAGTGGTGGGGTCACTTGTATTTCTCTTATAAAGTGAAGGATATCGGGTTACATGTTACTCAAGGATAACATGCAAAGTTGATACACAAAACAAATCATGTTATCATAGGACAAAGCTATCATCTCTCAAATGATTTCAAAATACTCCCCAAACCTTCAACATGTTTCTGTCAGAGTCCTTTGCGCAACAGCAATCCAAGCAATATATATCCCTACGGTATCGCAAGCTCATTTATACCAGATTGCCCTCTTTTATCTATTTGACTGGTAATAAGGTGGCTAATTGATTATGAAGAAATAACATTTCCTCCTGATTTGTTGAAATGGTACGATACATAATAAAGTAGTTAAAAATGATGTCAACTATGCCCATTGACTCTATCTACTTAGGGTGAACTCCAGAACCATCCAGCATCAGAATCCTTTGACTGTGTCCCCCGGCTGATATCAGACAGTAGTAGTATTTGAAGCACCTGAAATCCAAATGGCTCCATCCACGTCCAAAGGGCAGAGGTATGCTGTCTCCCCCTCCTGAGTCATTTCTGCTTCTTCCTTTCCTCAAAGACCTGACACTGTTGGCCACCAATGCTGTTACCTGGTCTTGGCCGCCATCACTGTCCTCACTGTGCCATCTGGGCTGCTCTTGTTGCATCCTGCACCTCTCTGTTGTTGCTTCCTTCTTTCTGGTTTTTTCCCCCCTTCTCTCTTCCATAGCCCATCCTTATTTTCCTCTTAGCTTTCTGAGGAGCCATTTGACATACAGCCATTGTCAGACTAGGGGTATCTGGTAATAGTCTAAAGACCACTGCTTTGCTCTCAGAAGCTGTTGCTCTGCAGCCTTCAGGAAGTCCCATTCCCCTCTCTCACTCGCCCTGGATTTTGCACTATGTCTGCTGTTCCTTTGACTGAACGCCTGAAGTCTAGCCCATGAACAACCGGGGAATATCTGTATCCTGTTCTGTCACCCTCGATATAGTTGGCAAATGGCTTTGGTAAACTGTTTGCTACACAAAGATCACAGAAAAATAAAATCATAATCCATCGCCTTTGAAACGTATGACATATTAACAAGGCAATTCAGATATGAGGAAAAGAGAGGCATTTATGGATATTAAGTTCAAAGAACAGTGAACACTTATTATTTCATTGTCAAATAGTTTACTACAAATAAACAAGTACAAAAACGTCTGTCTGCAGCTTTGCATGCATAGGACACCTCAGATTTACTGCATGCTACGTAAGCCAAAAAGAGAACGGTGAGTGAAGAACGATAGCAAATGGGCAGACATGTAGAAAAAAATAAAAGAGGAAAAGATGACTACCTGCAAGAAATCAGACAGGAAAGAAGATGATGAAGAGAACATATATTAGCTAGGAATATACAGATTAAAAAGGATGAGAAGACAGAGAGGAAGCCAGAGAGAGAGAGAGAGAGAAAGAAAAAGAGAAAGGGGGAGGGGTATGGGAAAGAAACAACAAGGAAAAAAAGAAAAAAGCAAAGGAAAGTTTATTTTTGCCCTTTGGTTTGTTATATTTTTCTTCCCAGTAAAGGTTCCTGGCTACCGTGACTAATTCCATGATGGCCACCTCTATAAGTTCATCTGCACTAACAACTGGAATTTCCTGTGGGAAAGAAGAAGTGGGTTGACTCTAGGACAAGATCAATGAATAATCTGAGAAATAAATAAACCGTGGGAGCCCAGTGATATTCTTCATCCTGAGCTCCGAAGTCATTTACATCTGGGACCAGGTCATTCAGCAACAACTCAACCCTGCCTCCGATTTTCCACGCTGCACGCCTGATCCCTATCACAATGGTTTTCTTTTGCTGCAATCTTTGATGTGGGCCTTTCTGGAAGGTCTATATGAGGCAAGATACAACAAATGAAATGGCCCGTGTGCTTCCCACCAAAATGACCCTGAGCCAGCTGGAGAAAGCACATAAAGGAGATGAACCTTCTGTATTCCAAAATGGGAATGAGGAAAGCAACGGCTCTGGAGAAAGAGTCTCTGGGTTTGACTCCTTGTTCATTTATGAGCCGCTGAATTTGGGGCAATTATAAAAGTCTCAGTTTCTTGTCTTGAAAAGAGGGAGAATGATGCGTTCTACCTCCTAAGAGTTGGTTTGAGAACTAAAGGAGATATTGCATGTAAACACTTAGCATAATTCCTGGCATATAGTTAAGGGCTTAGTGACAATTTCTATTGTTATTATCAGTGCTTCCCAATTTAACAGGCCATATTAATTATCCAATCCCTAAACTCAATGACTACAGTACAAACATCCTTATTTAAAAAGTAATTCAATACTCAGAGGGCAAATATTTGACATTGTCTTTAAAGTCAAATACTGTCCCCCCCTTAGGTCCAGATAAAGTGTATCAGTCCCCCCAGAAGCATGTGTAGTCAAACACAGTTGATTCCTACAGCAAAACATTTCAATGGGAGAAATAAAGACTAAACATAGCATGACAGCATTTCTGGTTAAGTTTTGCCACCAAATGAATAAAGAGATACTTGAATTGTGGAATTGTAGATAAGGGTCTGTAGACCTACACATTCTATGCTTAGTGGTCTTCACTCTTCCTTTACCAGAAAAGCAAAGATCTCATCAGCATTATCAACCACATTTGAAAAGCCAAGCAAATATACTTCCATTTGAGAGGGAGAAAAGCAGTTGTTGATAGCTTGGCACTGAACTGGCCCCATCAGGCCTTGGCATTCCTAGCAGTTGGCCTGGCACTCACAGCTAGGCCTTGGCATTCTCCTGTTGCACATAATCAATTTCATAGCATACCAACACCAGACAAGGCCACGCCGTGACCCTGACAGATCAAGACAAAAACAAAATTCCTTTGTAATCATGTCTGTAGTCACACCAAAACAGTATTGTCCAAAACTCAAAAATAACCAAAAATGCCCCTATTGTGGCCAGTATGAGTATTTGCTGCTTTTTTACTAATCATGGCTTTGTCTTGCTTTCTTCTCTCTACTTCCTAGATGAGACTTAGTAAGATACCCAGTCATAGAGTTGCCTATGCTACTTGGCATGGTCCAAGTCAAAGCAAAGCTCTACTTCCTTGAACCCTCCTCAAAAAACACCTAATACAAAACCAGATACTTTAAGTCCTTTCTAAGTCCCTCTTACTGAATAACCCACAGCTCCCCATGGTAAATGTTTTCTCCTATTGGCCACGAGTCAATAAACCCAACTTTGTTCAATGACAGGTGTGTGTCCTGTGGTCTCTGTCTGGAGGACACTGACAATTTATTTTCCTCCAGAATAACAACAGGATGATCAGCTCTCTCCTTTGAAGACATTATCATAATTCTCAAGATGTACTAGCAGAAACAAAATCTCTATATCATTCTAATATTCTTTGATGGTTAAAACATTGAATGGCATTCTTTTCTTGGGACTTCATATCTTAAAAATTTTGATACTGATTTACACAACAGCCTTCAGGTATCAGATATGGATGTCTTAATTTTTAGGCAATGGAAGCCAAATTTTCATCAAGGTAAATGCTGCTGAGCTGGCCAGGAAACACCAAAAACAATGTATTTCCTAAGGACACTGAGGGAGGAAAATGTGTGGTTTAATGTACACCAGGTTAAACAAGGAATGAAGTAAAAGTGAGGAGACCCAGAATCTACTGGTAACTTGTCACTACCCCTAAACAAATCTCTAAACACATCTGATTTAATTACCTCATATGCCAAAGAAGAATTAAATGATGTCTAAGATTCGGGGCACCTGGGTGGCACAGCGGTTAAGCGTCTGCCTTCGGCTCAGGGCGTGATCCCGGCAATCTGGGATCGAGCCCACATCAGGCTCCTCTGCTATGAGCCTGCTTCTTCCTCTCCCACTCCCCCTGCCTGTGTTCCCTCTCTCGTTGGCTGTCTCTATCTCTGTCAAATAAATAAAATCTTTAAAAAAAAAAATGATGTCTAAGATTTTTTTCGCTATCTAAAGGTATGAGTCTAGGATATGGTAAGGTCACAGGCCAACAAAAGGTCAGCACAATACATTATAAAATATTATACGTAAGTAAATATTCAATAGGATACTTTAAAATCTCTGTTCTGCTTCTCAAAATGAAATTTGAGAGTAATCAACAAAGTATAATTAGTGCACAAGGGGGCCCAAATAAAGAATGTCCCTAAAATTTGGTACAAATAGAAAATATAACTGTCTAAAAAACTACTAAGATTTACTATAAAAGGACAAAACTAGCCACCTATGGAAACCCATTTGTAAAATAAAATTAGCAAGGAACATAGATTATTTCTTAAAGCTCACAATTTACCTATTTAAATTTTTTACACCTCAGGTAGACAATAATCTTGGGATATATTAATTAACCATATCCCGAATAGAGGTTTGGTGTAACAAATGAAGAACACACACATGTTGTAACTTTAGAAATTTTTGTAGTCGTAGCAGCACTGGAAAATATCATCGAACAATATGATTTACCCATGAGCTGGTGGAAGAGGAGGAGAAGGGAATTTGACTCTAATTGAACCTATCACAGCTACATAGATCAAACATCTCTGGAGCAGAAAAGTAAAACACAGGAAATATTAGTTGATTTGAAGCTTCTTTTGGTAACATCTAATTTCTGATCATCAATGAGAAATCTGACTTATAAATCTGATCTTCTTCTGACTGTATCAGCCCATCAAAATGAAGCCTCACGTACAATTGCCAGTGTCAGTTCTTTTGCTATTTTTCCCCTCAGGACATATGGGTACCCTGATTTATAAAATCAAAATGTAATCCCAGTTAGTATGAAACGGTTCCTGAAAAATTGCTTAAAGTATTAAAACAGAGCTTCTGAAATCACAAAGATGAGGATCAAAGTACCAAGGGTGACCTTTTCAAAGATGAACAAATCCATAAGGTTCAGCCTAAAATAATACTTCACTTTTGCCTCACTGGCATACTCTCATGTAATAAACAATTAGCTAATAAATACCCGTTATAGGACAGGCATGATAGTAGGCATTATCCTAAAGTAAGAGACAGAAAAAAAGTTGAAATAATGCTCATCGAGTATCTAGATCTAATATAGATGTTAGGCACTGTGGCAGGTGTTTTCTGTTTCCGATTTCATTTCATATCCTTCCAGATATAGAGAATTTTTTTTTCCATTTTCCAATTGAAGTACAGTTGACACACAACGTTACCTTAGCTTCACGTGTACAAATAATGATCTGACAACTCTATACCTTATGCTGAGCTCGCTGCAAGTGCAGCCTACCATCTGTCACCACACAGCACTGTTAAATACCCTTGACCATTTCCCCGTGCCGCCCCTTTCACCCACATGACTCATTCATCCCATAACTGCGACTAGAACCACTACTACTCTTACTTCTCAGGGCATAAAACTGGGACCTAGAATAATTATTTATATTTCAGATGCTACAAAATTGATAGTTAGAGAAACTTAACTATCCCAAATCCAATTTTCTCTTTATTATACCTCTGCTACTATTGATAACAATGTTAAAGATTATTGAAACAATTAAAGTATGCATAATAAGGTATTTACAATTTTCAATATAACCACAGCCAGAATCCAAAAGAATATGGACTATCTTGTATATACCCATGCTTACGAAAGATCTGATCTGCATAATACATAGAATTCAAATGCTTCTACTTATTACGAAGAATGTTCAGTTATGACATCCCATTGCTACTTTCCTCACATAGTGAATTCATAGGAGTTTTGTAAAACAGAGGCAATGCTTATTCTTGAAAATAATTGAGAGTTCCTAAAGAATTCTACAGCAAAACTTTTAGTAACATTACTCTACTTTACTTTTTTTTCATTATAGAAACAACTGCTTGAAAACAACTGCTTGAATTTCAGATGTAATTTTGTGTTGAGCAACTTTCTGTATTCCAAGACATTTGATTACCATATACATGTAAGCATCGTTCCCTAGGAGAAATGGTCTAGTTAAATTAAACTCACTGGAGATCCTTAGCTTTGGTAACAAAGCTTTGAATCTTCATATGTTGAGACTAATCAAGTCTCTGGTGACTCCCAGAAACCTCATTAAGAGGAGGGAGACGGTTCTCAATTGAGGATCATTGGAATTTATTTTCTTTACTGCTGATACTCAGGGTAGTCCAGGCAACAGGAAATTCAATACAGTAGCTTTATCCAAATTGGCTTCTCCTTTCAGAATAATGCAGAAATCAATCCGCTTTAGCTGCCTCGCCAATGACTGAACCATTATTATCCAGCCTCATCAAGACAGTGTAAATGCACTCACTTGGCATTCTCTGTTTTCTTTGTCCGAGCAAGCAACATATGTTCTGTACTGCTTCTAAACAAACACTCATAAATCCACCTTTGCCATTTACCCATCTAGGAATCAGGCTATACCTTGTGAAGTTACACCATGCCTCGATGGTTGAATTTATGTACTTCTTAGAACTTCAAACTGAACAGTAATCCTTATAAAAGGAACTCAAATGAATACACTTGAGAGAGTTGAGGTTTTAAAAAAATATATTCCCTCACTGTAAATTGCAATATACAATATAGTGCCTAAGAGCACAAGTCAAAGATCTAGCTTCAAATTCTAGCTCTAGGATCCACTAGCTTTGTGACCCTGAATAAATCACCAAGCATCTCAGCTTCTTTTACTCATCTTTACAGCTGGGACAATGCCTCTTAGGGCCTTCTTTTAGAATTCAAAAACAAACAAACAAACAAAAACCTATGTAAAGGAGTTAGCATAGGGTCTGGTATAAGTGCCTCAGTGTCTAATAATGTTTTTATTTATTATTTTTTATTATTTTTTTCATTTATAAAAATCATTTAAGAAAAGAATTCTTATGTAATCCTCCCTAATACTTTATTATAACATGCTTACTAATTTCAATTAAAAATCACCTTTTTCTCCTATTTGGTCATGTGAAGTTTGATCTTTTTTGGTCTTCTATTTGTAATGCTATGTTGAGTTTTCCTTGCAAAATATGAAGGCAATACAAGCAACAAGCCAAGTAACACCAATGTATAAAGAAAAGCCAGCAATCTTCTCCTCTCCCAGAGTAACCAATTTCAATAGACTAGTTTATATTCTTCCACACTTTTCTCTGTGCTTATAAAAACAGACAATATGAAGATTCACGTATATGTCAGTAGTCTAGCATATGACTCTCCACATAGTTCTCTGTGCTAATATAAACAGATAGATATGTGTGTCTCTGTGTGTCTGTGTAGCTATATTTCCTAGTTGGTACAAAAACGGAAGTATACTCATCATAATAAGCTTTAACTTTTGTTTTTTACTTGACAGAAATACATAAATATCCTCTAGGTCAAAAGTTACAGCACTAACTCATTCTTTCTAATAATGGCATACCAAACCATAGCATGAATACAGCATCATTTATCCAAGTACGCTATTATTGAAGGATATTTAGATTGTTTCCCATTTTTTAACTTTGTCCCTACCATCCATGTAGCAATAAACATCCTTATTCAAATATCCTCACATAGTGGTGATTTTACTGTAGTATGACAGCTTCTGAAAAGTGAGATTTAGCATTGATCATGTCCCAAGCATTATTCTAAATGCTTTACATTTATTAGCTCATTTAATCTTGACACAATTCGATGAGCTACTATTATTTCTCCTATTTTGAGGATCACGAAATTTAGGTAAATAAATTGCCCAAGGTCACCAACAAGTGAGTGGTGGATAAGTGGTTTCAAACCAGACAGTCTGGTTTCCAAATCCCTGCTCTTAACATGACCCTTATAGAGAAAATTGCTATATTATTTTCTCCAGAGGTTGTTGCCACGTATAGTCCTTCCGTGATGGTTCCTCTTAACCATTCTGAGCCTTTCACTATTCACCATAAAATGTCTTATCTAATGACTGGAATCAACAGCTGGCAGTACACTTCTTCAGGTGCACTAATCCTATCTTGTTTCCAAATGCATTGAGTGTGTTTCCTATAATCTGAAAAGCCTTTCACCATACAGAATCTGGTTACATCAGGGACTGTCCCTTTAGACTCCGGTTAGCAGTTAGAATCAAGAAATAAATATATATTCCTAATGAGTGAGCTGCAGAATATTGCAGCCCTCTCTGACAACAACTTCAAGGAAGCAGACATCGGGAATTTCCCATTCATAGTTACGTTGTTAAAATTCTCACTTAAAACGTCTCCACTCTTAATCTTCACAGAAAGAAGTAATTCTTCCTCTTCCTCTCAAAACCAAAATCCCAAAAACTGATTACAATTAGAATTACAACTAATACAATTACAATGACATACTACTGTTGTTATGTTTCTTATTAATTTTATTTACTTTTCTCAAAAGTGTTTCAGTATGCAATAGAGTCTTGGGGACTTGGCAAAAGGGTGTGGTTTTTTACTAATCGAGTAAATCAACCAAATGAAACTCGGCAATCTGGAACTGCTTTTCTTTGAAAGACTGTAACTTAAGGGAATTAAATTCCACTTTGGCGCCTATGGTAAAAGGGAATCAAAAAAGTGCTAAACGTTGTGCTGTGATCAGCATCATATTTTAGGTGAGAAACAGCGACGAAACGGGATGATCATAGAATCCTGTGAAAGAGTAGATTGCAGTTCCCAGGGAGTGTGTGGGCTGTGGTTTGGCAAAGAGTCTATGGTTTATGCCTCAAGAAATGCAACTGGAGGTGCTCCAATATTAAGGAGCTTAATGCTGATAACGAATATCTTGCTGCTTCAGAAGCAGTACTGGTCTAGCAAATTCCACGGTTGACCTAATGTCGGGTTGGCACTATTGCCCCTCTAGTAGCGACTTGGCGTTGTGCAAGGGTGCTTCTGCGAAAACAGACCGAAATGATTTGGGCTGAAAACCTCTCGCCTTGAGCAAAAAGCATACCAGCTGGAAAACGAAGTGCTGAAGAAACAACAGAAAAAAGTGAGCTGGAGGATACAGCTCTGCTGGAATTACTCGGCTGACATAGACATTGCCAGCATGTTACCATTGCCTCTGTGGTCGTGGGAGTTAGAAACTTTGGAGGGCAACTTCATGGCTGGGATAAAATCACATTAGTGAGTAAGGTCAGCTTTAGCCAAGAGTGAAGAGTGGTCGGAAATAGCTAATGTTTTTAAATTTTGAGCTAAAACTGCTACAGTCGGTAAATGTTAACATATTCTGCATTAACTCGTTTCACACACACCCCTCTCCCTCTAGGTGGGTAGGCACTGAGAGTATGATCGGATCTATTTTATACTGGAGGAAACACGCAGAGAAGGTATTGTAACTTCTCCAGGGGCATGCATCTAGTAGGGTCCTAGCTGGCTTTCAGGCTTCATATTTCACTGGCTTGCCAGCCTACCATGCTTCTAAGGATGTGAAGGGAATAAGGTCAGGGCCAGATTATAGAGTCCAGCAAGTTCTTCTCTCCATGGGAACGAAGGATACCTCCCTAAACCCTCGGACTGCTTAGAACCGCACAGATCAGAAACTGCGGGGTTGGGCCCACCGTGATGATGGGTAACTCGGGGGCAGCAGGATGAGGATGGGAGAAGCTGAGGTTACTGGGGCCACCAGACAGGCCTGGGGCGCTGCGGGCCCCGCAGGCGCCTGGACCGCACTGCTCGCGCTTTCCCCGCCACCTTCCGTGCGCACGCCGCGCTCCAGGGCTCTGCGCCCCGCTCGCCCCTAGCCCGCTCTCCCCGGGCCGTGTCACTCACTCACGGTCTGGGACACCTTCACCTCCTGGTTGAGCCACTGGCACAGAATCTCCGACATGGTTCGGCCTGCGCCTTCTACGGTAAGCAGGTGTAGGAACGCGCGGGAAACCCAGCCTGGGGCCCAGCGTCCTTCTGCTGCCAAAGGCAACCCGTTGCTAAGGAAGCGTATCCAGGCCGGAGCCTAGGGGGGGGCAAAGCCTGGGGCAAGAGGGGCGCCAGAGTGCAGGCGCGGAGGACGGAAAACCGTGGCCTGCCCCCTGCCGGCGGGTGAGCCCGGAGCGTGCGCAGGCGCCAGGGCCTCCGCGGTGGTGCTGGCGGCGGGGACCCGGAAGCGGGGCTGCGAGGTGGACGAGCGATGGGTGGGCGGAGGGAGCCAGCCAGGGAGGCCACGGCCTGAGCGGGGCCTCTCGGACAAGCAGAAAAAGAAAGCAGGAGTCTTGACTGAAAGGGGATTCTTTTTCTTCCGGTTTGTCTTTTCAAGAAATCGACAGTAAATCTTCTCTAATGGCAGTCATTTTGTCATTGATTTACAAATTGCCAGTTCTAGTTGCTGTATTGTATGGCTACCCTGGCAAGGACGGAATGTGTCTATCGTGTATTTTAGTCCCAGACCTGGTATAGGGCCTGACACCCAGCAAGCATACAATAATGTTTGTTGTTAGTGGTGACCACACTAACAGGGTAATTCCTCTCTCTGCCGTGTTTTGAGAGGTGAATACTTAATGAGCTTATTTTCTGGTCAGTTTTTCCTTCCAGGTAATTATTTTAAAACGTATTTTGACAAACACTCTTACCTTGAGCAAACCCAAGTCAGGCTCCTTTGAATCCTCTTCTCCTGGAGGATGCGAACTTGAGCTCTGTCCTTACCCCCCCCCCTTTTTGGGGGGTCTGGCTACTTTTTTTTTTTAATATTTTTTTATTATGTTAGTCACATACAATCCATCCCTGGTTTTTGATGTAAAGTTCGATGATTCATTAGTTGCGTATAACACCCAGTGCACCATGCAATACATGCCCTCCTTACTACCCATCACCAGCCTATCCCATTCCCCCACGCCCCTCCCCTCTGAAGCCCTCAATTTGTTTCTCAGAGTCCATAGTCTCTCATGCTTCATTCCCCCTTCTGATTACCCCCCCCTTTCTTTATCCCTTTCTTCTCCTACAGATCTTCCTAGTTCTTATGTTCCATAGATGAGAGAAACCATATGATAATTGTCTTTCTCTGCTTGACTTATTTCACTTAGCATTATCTCACTGGAGGAGATAATGTCCTTACCCCCTTAGTCCAGTTCTAGCAAGAATCCTGCTCGGCTGGGTCTGTTTAAGGAAAATCCCTCCCCTTCCATATTGATCAAATTCTACGTCCCTCACCCTTGATGTCTGCTCCCCCTGGCCTGCCTTCAGCAAGAATCCTTCAAGTCACTTTAGCCAGAATCCCCTTGGCCCTGATGTTCCTCTTAGAAAATTTCCATCCACTGACCCCAGCCCTGATCCTTGGCTATAAATCCCCACTTTTCCTTGTTGTATTCAGAATGGAGCCCCAACCAGAATGGAGCCCCAACCAGAATGGAGCCCCAACTTGCTCCCCTGCTGTAAAACTGCTTTGCAATGGTCCCTTGAATAAAGTCTTCTTACTGTCTTCAACAAGGGTCAGAAAAATTTTCCTTTAATGATTTCTAAAATTTTAGATGGAGTTATAGAAAAAAATTATATACATTTGTATTATGTATACTTAATCTTATATGTATGATAAATAATGCATAATAGTGTATTTATGTATGTCACAAATATAAAGAATTTCCTGTCAAAGGCCTGGATACATCAAATTATGATTCTTTTAAACTATATGCACAATAACAGTGATATCCTACTAGAATAAGCGTCTCTTAAGATTAATCTGAAATTGGTCCATATATCTTGATTGGCTAAAATTTGGTACCCTTTAACTTTACTTAACTTTTAAATCTCCCATCCCATGAGTTTCCTCACACCCAACAGAGCAGACATGGCTGCGATTGGAACAATGGAAATTCTGAGGGAGGTTTATTACCAACAGAACTGGGGCCTGATACACTTGATATGTCTCACCTTAGAGTTGTCCAAATTTGGGAGATCAAATGATTCTAAAAACCTGTATAGCAAGGGGAATATATCTAATGAAGTTTTATCCATTGGAAACATGTCATCCCTGAAAAGATTTCTAAAGGTGCATATGTGCCTAGAAATCACTGTTGAGTTACTTGTGTTTTTTTGTCATCCTGGTAGTATATTTATTTATTCAAGAGACAGAAAGATACAACATGCAAGGGGGGTGGGTGTCGGTAGGGGCAGAGGAAGAGAGAGAATCTTAAACAGGCTCTGCGCCCAGCCTGGAGCCCAACACAGGTCTTGATCTCACGACCCTGAGATTAGGACCTCGCCTAAATCAAGAGTCAGACAGTTAACCAACAGAGCAACCCAGGCGCCCCATTTAAATTGATGACTAGTGCTACATTTAGTAAGAGGTTCCAAGCTTTAATTTCAGTCTGTGGGACCCAAAGGATAGAAAACAAAGTCTTCTGGGTTGCTGCAAAAATTGCTTTCGAGAATTCGTCAAACTCCACAGCTGCACCGGAAGAGAATGCCTGATCTCATACACCACCTACAGATGGGGGGTTATCCCCACATCAAAGCAAAATATCTCTGTGCCTGTCCATAGGAACCGTTCAGTTGTTGTTCGTTTGCTTCAAAGGGCTGTTTGTAGTGTTTGTCTTTGGAACCCAGAACCGGACAACACAAACTGCCCATGTGATATTCAGGAGAACAAATTCATATATAGAAGTTAGATGCATGAATATAGACACTTGACAAAACAAAAGGTGAAGTTCTTCATTTCACAAAAAGAGCATATTTTCCTCAGTTTCTAAAGCATCCAACCTGAAAATGATCTGACATTAAAATATTAATGAAAATTTGACCTGTTACTTAAATGTTTGCCTTTTACTATTCTTTTTTTTTTTCTTGAAATTGCTACTTCAGTTATTAGTCCAAGTTTAACATTTAATCTGTTGTCTTTCCATTGAAATCCAAGCTCTGGGTAAAATTTCTAGCACCTCCCATGTTGGTATTTTGTATTAATAGGATAAATAATTTGTTTGTTCCCCACATGGAATCAGTTGGGGGAGGGAATGATTAAAGACATGAACAGTTTCTCATCTGTTCCTGAGATGGCTTCCCTATTGTTTTTTTAATTAAAGTTTTTAGAATATCTAGCTCCTGCATCCAATTGTAACTACCACAGCATTTTAAAACTAAATTAAAAATGATTTTTAAAGCATTACCTGTCATTTAATTATAAATCTTCATTTCTCCTCTCTAAATAGTCAAGGGCAGATTATAAAGAGTTATTTTGAGCCCACAAATTGGTTTGAAAAGTTGTGTTGTGTACTAAAATGGAATACACCAGAAAATAATTGTAACATTTTTCATAATTAGAACGTACCAATAAAGCCCAAGCTTTAGAATCCGACACTCTTGGGTCTGGATGTCTGTTTTTGCTCTGACTAGTTCTTCAGCTTTGGAAAAAACTAAACTTCTCTGAGCCCCAGTTTCCTTATTTGTAGGATAAGAACATCAGTATTTGTTTGACAAGGTTGTGAGGACTAAACAAAAAACTGCATATATTAATGCCTGGCTCTCAGTAGATGCTAAACAAATGTTTCTTTCCTTTTCTCCTGAGGCAGAATGAATTTTTCCATTGCATTACCCGTTAGCTTAGTTTTGAGTAGCTTAGATTTACTTCTAACACTTCAAAAAGTTTTTGAGGCAATTATTTCATATAGCTTCTTTGATTTTATTTATGACTAATTCAATATTTATACATAAATAAATACATATACATTGATGGACTTTGAAAAAATCTCATTGGGTCCTCCATGTACATCTTGCATTCATTTCTTCATTTCCCCTCCCATCGCTCTTAGATCATGTTTTGCAGCATGTTTTGCAATGGCCTTACTCTCTTTACATTCATTAATTCAACAAATGTCTCTCCCAGGGTCCACAACAACCACTCAAGCTACGTTTCCCTGTCTCTTTGCCTCTAGTCACCCTGGGCAAAGCATCTAGTCCATTTCCCTGAGTCACTGCTCTATTCCTCGGCTCACACACATTCATGAATTTCGCAAGAGCAGTGAGTACCAACTGTGGGTCCTGATCTCTTAACAGGATATCTATGTAATTGCATTGGTGGGCCATGCCAGAAATCTTTATAAATGAAATACGAAGTTTAAAATGGGATAGAAAATATCAGAGGGGTGGCTGGGTGGCTCAGTCTGTTAAGCGTCTCACCTTTGGTTTCGGCTCAGGTCATAACCTGGGGGTCCTGGGATGGAGCCCCACTTCAGGCTCAGGATCCGTGCTCAGCGGGGAGTGGGCCTGGGGCTTCCTTCCCTCTGTTCCTCCTCTTGCTCATGCTCTCTCTCTAAAATAAATAAATAAATCTTAAAAAAGAAAAGAAAAGATAACAGAGACCACTGATAGGAAAAGTAAGAATGTGGGGTTCTTTTGGGAAACATTTTTGGAGCCATTATCCTGGCGGATGAAGAGCCCATGGAAGGTCCTTGACAGTCTAGCCTCAATCCAGGCTTAACTGTAAGCTGCAAGTTCCCTTTGCACAGCTTGCTCACAACTCTTTACCAGGTCCCAACTTCCCTACTTCTAAGTACTTCCTTTGGGGAAAAACAAAAAAAGGCTACTTCGTGTCTCAGCCAGTCCTACCTGTCCTTCAAGGTCCTCGGCACCAGGCACCACCTTCCCCAAACTTTCTCCTCCCTCCATCTTTCCACCCTCCTCTCCCATCTGAAAGCTCAAAATCGCTAGTTTCCTTTTAACTCTTGTTCAGGATGCCTGGCTCTTACCAACCACCCACTCTTGGCCAGCACCACACTTTCGGAAACTTCCAACGTCTTCCTCGCCACATTTCCAAATGAATGTTGACTTAGGCTCTTCCACTTCTTATTACGGCAAATAACAATAGCACCGTAAAAGTTTGTTTCTACTGCAAAATACTTGAAGTCTTGTCTGTTGAAGCAGATCTGACTTCTTTTATGCTGTCTTGTGTTCCAGGTCTACATGATTTGTCTTATGTATGGATTGCATCTTTCTCGGGCAAACATTTACATTTCTAATCTTAGAGAGCAATCAGATTTGAAACAAAATCAAGTTAAAAACAAAACAAAATAAAACAAAGAACTCAGTACCTTATGAGAAAAAGTGAGTCATATGTTCTCTGAGGCAGATAAGCCAAATTTCCTTCATCAGAATTCTTTGCTTTAATTTCTTATTTTCCCATCCTGAAGTTTTCAGAGAAGCCAAGTCATACTTTAGTATCTTAGATTTATTTTTCATATGCCTAAAAACAGAACCTAAAACTGGCAGAACTAAGAAACATTAAAATGATTTGAAATTAAAATTTAAAGTACATAAAATTTTAATTGGAGATTTTAACACCTCACTCTCAGTATCTTTATCTTAATTGATAAAGTAGATATTTATTAAAGGTATAGAAAACTTAAAAAACACTGTATCAACCAAATTAGCATATTTGGTATTTATAAAACAACACCTAAAATATGCATGCACTGCCCACTGTAAAAGGAAGCAGGCATTGAAGGCTGGTTATTTAACTATGCAGTGGTACCACTGGAGCTAGAGATACTGTGGAAGATTAAGTTGACTCTTTGGTTACTTCAAGAATCCTATGGAGAAAGTTACTTTTTATTTTTCCTCCTCTGTGAATCCATATCGTCATCAGGATGCATTAGGTTCTATTCAGTTAAGGTCTCATTGATTTTTGAGCTTCTCTGTTCACATTTTACAATTTTTATTGGTACATTTTCCAATATATTACCTAAAAATTAGTATTTTATAACCATTTTCTAAGATTACTAAAAAGTTTATATAGAATTATATATGATATTTTTATATCCAGGAAAATCACTAATTTTATAGGGAATATGGGATTAGACAAAGAAATATGATCTCTTAGTAGCATTTCAACCATTTCAGTGCTCCATGAAATGATATAATTATACTATCATTACATTCCCCCTTGTTTGTTTTTGTTGGCTTATTTTTGTAGATAAAGAAGAAGGAGCCTCTCTGAGTGGCCAGAGCAATAACATAAAATTTTCTATGGAGTGGCTTATAGCACCAGAATGATCATTCCCTTTCATCCAGCAAGAATGAAGGGAGTGTGTGTGCTTCATGCTGGGTACTGATTTCCAGACTTTTGCATTCTACCAGGTGGTAATTTTCCAAAAGCAAATTTGATCGTCAGTGTAAGGTTGCCAATTTTCTTTTTTGTTTTTTCAAGTAAGAACATAAAAACAAATACTGCATCTTCTCTGGCCATCATTTCACATAAGAAAGAACATTTTACACTGAAAGAAATAAGAAGCATAAAATTTGAGAATGAAGACCAATACTTTAGACTGAAGAATAGGTTTATAAAAGCCCACAGTATCTAAATAGACCTGTGAATGTCCTTATAGATTGGACCTATTTGGCCAAGCTCTATCCCAGAACCCGATACCTAGGCAGGCCCACTTGATTGTTAATCCTGTTTCCATGGTATTTGCCATGCTTCCACAATGGAATGTCAGGAAGCTGGAAGGGGTGTGTGTGTGTGTGTGTGTGTGTGTGTGTGTGTGTGTGTGTGTTGAGAGTAAAGTATCTATGGGTGTCTTTTGTTTAGTCTAAGCCATTTTTTAGGGTATCATCTATGTTTTTATGCCCTCTGAAAGAACATAGAGTCATATTTGGGGGAAATATTTTTAAGGACTCCATGGAGATTACAAACTTTAATAGAATTTGAAGGTCTTCTTCTATAGAATCTGTGGAATCCACAGGCACAGATTTCACCCTAGAATTCCACAATATAGGAGAGAGTTGCCTTAATAAGTCAAATCCCCTAGAAGAAAAAAAATTCCTTCAGATTATGTGACCCCTGGGAGATGGCTGACTTCTCAAGGTAGTAACCTGGATCCTGGATGCTTTAAATCATGTTATTGTCAATTGTACCAGGAAGTCAAGTCCAAAGTAAGGCTTGTATTTGCTCTGACTACTAGAAATTTCCATACTACATTCTTATATATCTGATCTGAGCATGTGATTAAATTATCAGATTCTTTAAAAGTTTGGGAAAACTGGAGCATCTGGGTGGCTCAGTCGGTTAAGCATCTGTCTTTGGCTCCGGTCATGATCTCAAGACTGAGCCCTGCGTCTGGCTCCCTGCTCAGTGAGGAGTCGGCTTCTCCCTCTCCCTCTGCACCTCCCCTCCTTGTGCTCTCTCTCTCTCACACACACTCTCTCTCTCAAATAAATAAATCTTGAAAAAAAAAAGTTTGAGAAGACTGGATCAAACTGTACCAAAAAGAGATCCAGACTTCAATAAGCGTGAAGTCAATATCAGTTTCTTTTTTTTCTTTTTCTTTTTTTTGAACTTTTGAACATTTTGTAATTTAAATTCAATTAATTAACATATAATGTATTATTAGTTTCAGAAGGACAGGCCTATGATTCATCAGTCTTATGTAATATCTCATGCTCATTACATCACATACCCTCCTTAATGTCCATCACCCAGTTACCCCATCCCGCCACCCACCTCCCCTCCAGCAACCCTCAGTTTGTTTCCTTTGATTAAGGTCTCTTATGGTTTGTCTTTACTTAGTTATTATCTACTGTATTTTACCTCACTGATAATAGGTTTTCAAATTTTTATTTATTCTAAACCACTCAAATGTGACAAAGGCAACCTGTGATGAAATATAATAGAAATGCACCTGTACTTATTAAGAAATTTGATTTCTTATAAATTTTTTTTTTTTTAGATTTTATTTATTTATCTGACAGAGATAGAGACAGCCAGCGACAGCGGGAACACAAGCAGGGGGAGTGGGAGAGGAAGAAGCAGGCTCCCAGGGGAGGAGCCTGATGTGGGGCTCGATCCCATAACGCCGGGATCACGCCCTGAGCCGAAGGCAGACGCTTAACCGCTGTGCCACCCAGGTGCCCCAGAAATTTGATTTCTTATACCTAATATGTTTTTGGAAAGTGGAACTCAATGTTTAAGCACTACTAATTTCATGTATCTACTAGGTGGATCTCTTTTTATATGAAATTCCTGCTAGGCTCACCAAATAATCCCTACTAATGATTCTTACAGCATTTCCAAAGACAAGGCAAGTTTAACAGCTACCAGGAAATTGATGATTGCAGTGTATACTAAAATAGTGATGATGTGATGACCAATAATTATATTAAGCTCTACTGCTTTGATTCAAAATGGAATTTTTATTCTGAAAAAAGGCTCATGAGGACAAGTCTATTGGATATGAATTTAAATAATTTGTCAGTCAAATAATGGAAATATTCTGTATCAGAAAGTAATATCCAAAGAAAGGTCTATATTTATATATGTATATACTATATTTATATACCAACTTATATACCACATTCTCTGATATGCATGTATACTTATACACACACATATATATAGATATATACATATATATGCATTTACATGTGTGTGTATAAGAATTGCACAAAAAATGGAAAGAGAGGAAATTGCCGGGCTTACCTCTATTACAGATTGAAAATGCATGAACATTCGGAAGCACTGTTGTTTATAAACAGAATAGGTCACCATTACATAAGAAGCTTCTTAAAATATGAACACAGTGTGTTCAGCTCCAAAAGCTGCTTTTCTTTGAGTCTTCTTTTGGAATCCGAGTTCTTTATTAACATGAAGTGTTTTGGAAGGCAGGAGCCCTCTATTAACAGAAAGACCATTGGAGACCTAGGGAATCACATCGTGCACCTTATTCTACACCATAACCATCTGTTACATCTTGAAAGAGATCAGCAGGAAAGGGATGCAGGAACTTGGAGATGAGCTGAGCAGAGCAGAGCAAAAGGAGTAACTATTCTGGAAATGGAAGGCAGACTGATGAAGGGAAGGTGGGAGAGGATGGATAAACTTTTATTTCTTCCAAAATTTACATAAAGTTAAGCATGACTTTTAGGATGACATCTGGGGATAAGAAGTGTTAGATAAGGGAAAAATCAAAGAAATTCTGAATAAAATATTAGGACTTGCAGAATTGATACCTATTTTGAACTATCATGAATAACTCCATGGGGTGTGGAGTGGGCAGGAAGCCAAAGAACTTTTTGAAAGGGAATGGGCAAAAAACCTTAATAATGAGTGATATTATTTACCTCTTTCTCCATGATAACCACAAATACAAGAGTGACAAATAAGGCTAGAGAGGTAATAGCCAAGAACCAGGTGGAGAAAAAAACTGTTAATTCTTTTTTTAAAGATATTTATTTATTTGACAGAGAGAGAGAGACAGCCAGCGAGAGAGGGAAACACAAGTAGGGGGAGTGGGAGAGGAAGAAGCAGGCTCCCAGTGAAGGAGCCTGATGTGGGGCTCGATCCCAGGACCCTGGGATCACACCCTGAGCTGAAGGCAGACACTTAACAACTGAGCCACCCAGGAGCCCCAAAACTGTTCATTTTTTAAAACATCACCTAATTACAATGTGATGTTGACTTGGTGTTTTTCTTAGACGCCTTACTCGTATTATAGAAATAGCAAGTGGGGGAAAAGACCATAGATGGGAATTTAATACGGGTAATTTCCTTCGGTTAAAACATTGGTCGATAATCATCATCAATAGAAAATGCCAAGCGACTAAACTTCTCTTTACTTTATTGTTTCCAAAAATTATTATTTGATGTGACTAGTCAGTACCTAGATTTATGGCTGAGGGTCATTTGTGAATGGGTGTACAGAAGATAGAAACACTATAGAAAAATAGAAAAATGAAAAAATGTTTGAGTTCAAGAGGAATAGGAGAGCAAAAACAGCATGGCTCCCAAATACATTGAAGGTTTCAGTATAATCTGGACCAAGAGCTGAGGTATTTGAAAGCTAGATGGACACAGACTTCCCAGGAAAGCTGATCCTGAAGAGATACAGGTTAAATGTGACCATGTAGGGGATTGGATTAATGAATATTAAAAAAAAAAACACAAGGAATTTAGTAACTGCATAAAAATAGACTTGGTATCCAATCCCAGAGTTCATATTTGCTTAACTGGCCACTGTTCCTAAAAATATTACCATCCTTATTACTGCTGACCTCACCTCGCTATACCTCAATGTCCTTCTCTGTATGTGGACTGTGTTGGTCTGGATGACTTCAAGGCTCTTTTCAACTCTATCCCTTTGTGAATTCATTAGTTTTTACTGAATTCAAGATTTCACTTCAGAACGTTTTGGTCTCATGAAGATTGTTATGAGGAAGGTATTGGAGATAAGCAGAGAGCTGGTCGTCATACCAACAGCAACACAAATCTCAAGAAAGGGCAGAAAAGATGGAAACTGTAGCACAGGTGAGGAGGGTCAGGGTGGACACCGTCATGCTTGATAATAGAAAAAATGAGAGAGTAATGGAGAATTTGTGTTTCAGCACCTTGTAGAGACTCGAGAGCTCTTAGCAGAGAAAACGGAGTCTCCTCCGCAGTCTTGGCAGCTGTGCTGTTGTCCAATATTAAAATGCAATGTTTTTGAGGGAAACTATGTGGAGAAGGAATATTCTCCTCTGTCTTCTTGGGTTCTCCCAGTAGTTCTGAGAAATAAACTGACGATGGAGATTAACAAGAGAAAAACCATACAAATTTATTTGATGTTATAAGTTTTACATGGCACAAAAGAGCTTTACAGAGAGAAGAGAAATCCTACAAAGAAACTGCTAGGCATGGAAGGGTTTTGTTTTTGTTTTTGTTTTTAAGGTTGATTGATTTATTTGAGAGAGAGAGAGAGAGCTTGCAATCATGAGTGGGGGGAGGGCAGAGGGAGAGGGAGAGAGAGAATCCTCAAGGAAACTCCCTGCTGAGCATGGAGCCCCATGTGGGGCTCGATCCCAGGACCCTAAGATCATAACCTGAGCCCAATTCAGGAGTCGGACACTTAACCAACTGAATCACCCAGGGGCCCCAGCTCAGAGGCTTTTAAATCATTTTGACAGAGGAGGATAAATATAAAAGGAAGTGACAAAACAAAGAAAGGGACTTGGAGTTTCTAGGAGTGACAAATTATAAGAAGACAAATACATGGGAAACTAATGGTAAATAGGGGCTAGTTAGTAAGGTCATGCAAATTCAGTCCATATTAATATGTCATTAGGGAATTGTAGTTTAAAACAATGCGGCACCATTACACATCCAAAATCCGAAACACAGACAACACTAAACACTAGCAAAGATGCGAAGCAACAGAAACTATTATTCATCGCTAGGAAGAACGCAAAATGATACAGACACTTTGGAAGATAGTTTGGTGGTTTCTTACAAAACTACTTTTACCATATGATCCAACCATTGTGCTTCTTGTTATTTACCCCAAGGAGTTGAGATATTATGTCCAAACAAAAACCTGCACACAAATGTTTATTGCAACCATATGATCCAACCATTGTGCTTCTTGTTATTTACCCCAAGGAGTTGAGATATTATGTCCAAACAAAAACCTGCACACAAATGTTTATTGCAACATTTGCTCTCAAACCTTAGAAGCAGCCAAGATGTCCTTCAGCAGGTGAGTGGATAAATGAACTGTGGTCCAGCCAAATAATGCAATAGTATTTTAGTGCTTAAAAGAAATGAACTGTCAAGCCATGACAAGACATGGAGAAAACGGAAATGAATATTGCTCAGTGAAAAAAGCCAATCTGAAAAGGCCAAATACTCTATGATCCAACTATATGACATTCTAGAAAAGGCAAAACAATGGAGACAGTAAAAAGATCAGTGGTTGCCAGGCATTATTAGCAGGGAGGGAAGGATGAATGGGTAGAAGACAGAGGATTGGGGGGCAGTGAAAATACTCTGTGTGACACTATAATGGTGGGTATATACCATTACACGTTTATCCAAACCCATAGAATGTACAACACCGAAAGTAAACTCGGATGTAAAATACGGACTTCAGGCGAGAAACAAACAAAAACACACACAAAACAAATAAGCCCTTTTCTCCACAAAACATGTACTTGAAAGTTAATCAGAGGCAAGTATGTATACACACACACACACACACACACACACATGTACTTCTATATAATCAATGCATCGGAGACAAAATCACAACAGAAATTATGAAATATTTGGAACAGAGCAACAAATAAAGTTCAACTTATTAAACTATAAAAACTTGTGGGATGTAACTAAAACAATATATATCAGAAAGCTCATTGCCTTAAATGAATATGTCAGCAAATAAGAAATTTGAAAATTAAAAAAAAAAGAAATTTGAAAATCAGTGAGCTAAGTTCTTGCTCAAGAAATTTGAAATAAGCAGCAGAGTTTAAACAAACAAAAAAGAAAATAGTGCATTGGACTCTAAATTAATTATTTTTTTTAAGACAGGGCAGACCTAATTAGAAGAGTGCATGGCATAGAGTAAGGGCTCTGTGACTGTGGACTCTTACTATAGTTAAAATTAAGTGCAGGGAGGTAATAAAAACATTCATCTACTAAGGGTCTGGAGATCTGTCTCCTGGCCTTTTTCTTTTTTCTTGAATGACTAGATACTGTGTTACCTGTGGTGAGTCATGCCACTCCTGGGACCTTGATTACTTAATATGTAAAATGAGAAGTCTGGATGAAAAATCATGCCCAGTTCTGTGTTTTGGGATTCTACTTTTCCAGAACCCTTGTAGAGGCAACAATGTGCCTTGTAAAAAATTCAACTTGTAGGTTGCTGTTACCATATGGACCACTAGTGCCTTGGGTGGGAATCTAGAAAGGATGAAACAGTGAGTTACATCTAAATTAGGTGTAACTATTATGATTCGTAGTAATAGGATTAGTATTAGTAGCACAAAACTTACAGCAAAGTTGACCCTCTTGCTACTATTATTTCCTTTTAGGGTGGTCACAGTTAATTCATGACTAAATTCCCAACACAAAAACCAAAACCCCTTTCTCTCTCTTGAGAATACTTTTTCTCAGGAAATTTTGTTAACTCTCTTCTAAGGCATGTTACAGAGGTTGCAAGCTTCAGCTAAGTGTTCCTAGCTGGTTAAATCAATATCATGTTCATTTTCTCAGGGAGATTCTGGTCTGAAAGAAAAGTAAGGCAGGCACTTTCATTTCTCCTAGAAGTAGAAATGAAATAGAAAATCCCTTTCTTTTTGAAAGTTGGGAGAAAAAGATCACTGCATTTTTTCGCACAGTGCAGGGAAGACTTTCTTAACTTTCTCTTGATCTTTCCCTTCTAGAACATTGTAAAAAAAGATGACTGATAGCTAGGAACAGGAACAGAGGAGCCACTGTTCCTCCCTTTATCTGTTCTCTCTAAACCAGTGGTCCCCAAAGTGTTGTCAGAGACCCTTTCACAGGGTCTGTATAGTCTAAATTATTTTCCTAGTAACATGAAGACATTATTTGTCTTTTTCACTGCCATTCTCTCCTGCGTCTACAATGCAATAGGAAAAAGAGACACCAGACTTTGGGCTTAGAATAAGTCCCCACAACATCCCTGAAGCTCAATGAGAAGAAGAGATTTTAAACTGAGAGGGGGGTGGGCTTGGTCCAGATAAACTCTCAGGAGAAATGTTTCACAGAGGCTGAACGTCTTGGAGGTCTGACACAGGCTTTACTCATAAAAGCTGACTTCTTCAGATTTGGAGGCACAACCCTCCCAACCCAAGCATCTACTCCCCCAGCTATAAAAAAGTACCACCACCGCTTGATGGCGGTACATTCAAATCACACACACAACGTGCAGCCACTTTACATCCCTGGACCATTTCCAAATGCTGTCCTAACGCACTTAAAAAAGTATTTAAAATTAAAATTGAGATTCAAGGAAGGCAGAGAATTTTAAAAAAAATTTAATTAGATTTGCAAAAAAGGAAATTTTACTTTGGCATTTCTATCAATCTGTTCTAATATCATTAAGTAGTCCAAATGCTTTTGAAAGCACTGTTGTTAAGTACTTTATAATAGTTAAATGTTAATTAAATGTACTATTTATTTACTAATCTTGTTCAAAAATAAGGCCTTGCATATGTTAAATGTATAATTCACATTATGGCACATATGGTTGTATAACTCATTTTAAACAAAAAAGACTTTTAACCATCGTGTCTTCAGAAGTAAATAATAGGTTTAATATTTTAAAGTCGGAAACAATTTAATCTATAATTAAATATGTTACAGTAGCTAAGCTTCAGAGTCACAGTGGAAATTCCTTTGTTTCTGTGAAGCTTTAGATAGTTGAGGGAGGAGGCGTGATTCTTTGAACGCAGAGTGCCTTCTTTCCCCTCCAAATACACCAAGTCTCCATCTTTAAACTTATTCTATAACTTCAGAATTGCAGGAGTAAACTTTTGGGGGAAAGATTAACTTGCTAGTCATGCTAGAAAATGTACAGATAATGATTATAATGGGTGCTCTTCTTCTGGAAGCAAAGTAGGAGAGCATAGCCTTTCGAAAATTCCAAACAAATCTCTTCTCTGTGATATCATACGAGGGAACACTGGCACCACGATAGTGAATGGCTTTGCTTTCTCCTGTTCCTCTTTAAGGACAATGGGAAAAAGTTAAATAGACATATTAGCTTTTGTTGAGAGATTAACTGAAAGTGATTACTTGTACTTTTCATGTGACATCTCAGGTGGAGAGCTTGTGAAGTATTTTGTATATATAAATTTGCAGGCAGCCTCTGGAACGAAAAAAAGATGATAAAGGTTATAGACAAGCTCCTTGATTCTTTCAAAAGAAAATGTTTATAGGGAGCTTACTAATGCATACATAAACCTAAGGAGAAAGTTAATTTTTTTTAAAAGACGCTTTGAAAAAGGCGATTTCTGAGAACATAATGAGTTTTTGCTTTCCATGTCAATCACTCCATTTCAAACAGGCAGGATTGAACAGCCTGGTGATCCCAGATCCCAGATCAGTGAAGCCAGATTATGCATGTAAAGCTTCCACAGTGCTTGGCACACAGTCAGCCAATATACACGATTAACCATTCTTTTAGAAGGTAAAGTCTGAGGGAATACCTGAACCTCGTTCCCATTCCTTCCTATCCCTTCACTACCTTTTTGCCTACTTCCTTGCCTAAGTGGTGTTAATTGTTTTATTTAACAAGTATTTACTGGGTCTATTGGATGGCAGTACTGTTTTAGGCACTGGCTGACAATGCTGAGCTTGACGCAGCCTGGAAAACAATGAGGGTGGCAGCCATGTCTGCGTGCGCATCGAGACCAGTGGAGGAAGCTGGCGGATGGATGCCCATGGCCAGGCGCCAGAAACCCTCCCCAGGGATGGTAGGACAATTCAGGGGCTGGAGCTTAGGGGTCTCCCAGGGAGAAGAGGGACAGAGGGATCAAAGCAGGCCCTGATTTCACTGAATTCATACCAGAAACAACTGAGACAAAAATCCACTTACCCTGAATTGATCAAACACATTGCTAGTGGATAGGTTTTCCACTATCAGGTGAAATGTGATCTTAAATAGAGGTTAAGATTTCACTCGCTGATTACATGGTCTGGAATATCAAACTTATTCCTTTATTTTACAGTATTTATTATTTTTAGTCCTAAATAAACTGGGAAGCCATCCCACAGCGTAGCTCTGTTTCTCTGATTCCAGATTTTGTTTCCCAGAATCTGGCAGAACGCCTCTAGTACTGATGGTTAACTCTTCAATTTTGGGCATTCAGTGAGTACCTCTTGTCTGGCTATTAGTTTTTTGTGTGTCTTCTTCATGAAAATTCCCTTTGGGGTATCCCCTCACATTAGCCAGCCAGAGGGAACACGTGCCTTCTAGTCAAGGAGAATGAAAAATTCAATAATCTCACCAGTGTTGTTGCACAGCTCTGGGGGGAAGATACTTAGCTTGTAGTGGGCATGTCAACAGGCTTCCTTGAGTTGTGCCATGTGAATTTCATTGCACAGACAGTGCTCTTTAACGATCTGGGTATATTTCCTTCCACCCAGCATTTCTGTTTGTATATTTTATACTCTTTGTAAACATATTTTTAGTCCTTGCCTAATAATTTTAATACAAATGCCATAATTTACATGCTTTCTTTACTTTTTTAGACAATTAGTACGTTTGCAAGATCTTGCTATTAAAAATATAAATAGATAAACTCTCGTGTACAATTATTCACATTTTGAGTTGTTGCATTAGGATAAATTCTCAGGAATAGGTCAAAGGGTATGGACATTCTCAAGGCTCTTTATACTCAGCTAAAAACTGTTTTCCAGGGATATTGCTCTGATTTACTCTCCTATTAACTGTGCATGAGAGTGGATTTTTCACAGTAACTTTGCCAGCTTGAGAAGGCTCATTTATCAAATAGTAAATTAGCCGAGATTAAGGTAATGAGTGAGCTGGAGGGAGTCAAGTTTTGTGCATTTCAGAAAGACAATTCCTCATTGACATTAACGTACCCAAGGACATTAGAAACATGCTCACCATTTGAACTTATAAACAAAAATTTTTCATAAGAAAAAATGGACAGCATGAGCAAAAATGAGCATTTACAAATGTTTATTATGGTGTTGCAAAATAGTAAAAAATAGAAGCAACTTTAAAAAAATAAGTTTATTGAATAAATTAAGAAATACTTGCATAAAGAAGCATTATAAATCCCTTAAAAATATTGTAGTAAAATATTTAATATGGAATGGTAATGAGATAGTAAATAAAAAATCAACTAATGTAAGTAAAAAAAATTTTTGAATTTTTAAAAACTAGACGTTGATTTAAAAAAAATTATGGAAAAAAATACCAAAATATTAATGGTTGATTTCTGGGTATTTTTGGTTTGTTTGTTTGGTTTGTTCTTCTCAATATGCTTTATTTTGTATTTCATATTGTAAAATATATACTTTAAAGAAGAAGCATATAAAATCTTTATGCCTATAAAACTATAATCATTGGTCCAGAAATTTGGCAAAATCCACTATAATCAACATTAGCATTTTAGATGATTTGTTGCAGTATCAGTCAAAACCATTTATCAGAATCAGCTTCGTTTTTATTCTCTGGAAAAATGGATGTCCTTCCTCAGCTATCCTAATGTGTTGAATATTTTTTTGTCATGCACTTTATTGTAAGTACGAGTGAAGGCTTTATATTTCCCACAATTTTTCATTAGAACTCATAATAAAACAAAACATGACAATGTTTCCATATATATTTTCATATATTTTACCTTGACCAAAGTTTTAAAAATCACCAATTTTAAGAAGGGTTTTAAATAAAAATGGGTTACTCTTGGAGGCCGAGCTGCACAGCTGGGCCATCTCAGCCAGCTCTCGGTCCCAGTGTGTCCCACCCTGTCGCATCTAATCACTGCTAAGTTAGTATACTCCTTTGTTGCTCAAAATGTGTTCTGTTAACCAGGAGTATTGACATCTCCTGGGAGCTTTTGCAAATGCAAAAAACTCCAGCCCCTTTCAAGACCAACTTGATCTAGAAACCACAGATTCATTTCTCCATTTAATTCCTGCACACGTTAATGTTTGGGAAGCGCCGGGTCGGGAGTGATGACAAACGCTTTGAATTACCTTCTCCTTTTTGTTGGTTTTGATTGTTGAACTCTATTTAAACCTCACCTTGAAGGTGGAAACAGCTATTATATAATAGCACTTTTCTGCCCAGCTTGAAGTGAATATTTTTTTCTTTGGGGGCAAATGCTGCTGCATGATTTCAAGCCAAACAAATCAAGATAAAGTTTTTCTGGAAAATTCAAAGGGAGAAAAAAAAAAATCAGAAACAAATAATTGCTTAAGCATACCTGTCCCAACTAGTCATATTGTTTGAGTGATAAGGTTCCTTCTTTTTAGCCATAGGTCATATCAAACAAAAACATAGACTCCTTTATATAAGCAATTAATGCATCAGAATTTTATGAATGACATTTTCTACTGGCAGATTCTTTTTGATGAGAGTAAGTTCTTTCAAAACTGTACTTTAAAAAATATGAATATTTGTATTAGAACAATTTAGAAAAATAACATGACACTTACACTCAATACATCTGGTAGAAAACGATATCCCTGAAGAGCAGATGGAAAATTTTCTCCTGAAAAAAATCACAGTTAATAAGACCATCTCTTCAATCCTTGCAAGAATTTCACGATGTGTACACCTGTAAACAGAGTAATAGGGGGAAAGAAAAGGATTATTGTTTTTTTTAGGAGCCTGGGAGAAATAATCAATCTACTCATTTAACCTATGAGGAATAGATAGGTAAAAGTCTCTAAAGCAAATATTTCTACTTATTGTTATATCTTTCCTCAGAAAGATTCTTCTGAACATTCTAAGAAGCTGAATTTTAGGTAGCTAGTCAGCCAACTTTTGATGAATTGAGATGGCCATAAGTTCTTTGACATTCCTCCTTTCAAGAGGTTGGGTCTAAGCCCCTCTCTTTGCAACCAGGATGGCCTTGTAATGGATAGAATGGAGGGAAAGTGACACTGTGCAATGTCCAGGGCCAGACTGGAAGATCAGAAGGCTTGGAACGCAGCCCTATTCAGATGCTTCACATTTGACACCCCTCTCGGGACCCCAAAGCCATGCTGCGAGGAGCCCAGGCCATAGAGAGAGGCCATGGACGAGTGTGTGGGCGACCACCTCCGCTGACAGCCCTGTGAGAGTCGTTGTGACACCCACTGCTGCTGCAGATGCTCGGCGGCCCCAGCCGATGTCTGACTGCAACAGCGAAGCAAGCCACAAGCGAGAATCACGACCTGAACACTTCCCGAATTCCTGACCTCAACATTCCTGACCACAAAATAAAATGGGTGCTTTAAGATGCTGAATTTTTTAGGTCATTTCTTCTACAGCAATAGATCAAACACCAACAAACAGCCACAATCCCTCTACACAGAGACTGTGCTTTCCTATCCTTTGCCCTCTAAATCCCGGAGCAATGACTATTTCTTCAGCACTAATAGTTACCACAGCTTTGTCTGGTTGCCAATAACTTGATGATCTCAGATTACTAAAATGTCTTTTGCCTAATTTCATTTTGTTTTTCAAAGCTTAATAATCCAATTAAGTGGCATGACAACAAAAAAATAAATTTAGAGAGCAGTGTTGCTAGGATTGAATTTGTAGCATAAAAACAATAGCTCTGGGTACTCGAGCCCATGAAAATGCTAGGTGTAGGCTAAGAAGAGCAGCTTCTGAGAGGGAAGCCAAACCTGATGACTGAGAGAGCAAAAACATCGCTGCCTACCTTTGCAGGGGGATTTTCTAAATATAAACTTGCACCACAGTTTGTTCCAGAGAATACGTGTTTTCCCAAGAACTTTAACAAACATCCATTTTTGTGAAAACGGGCCAACTATTTTCAACTACTAAATTGTGTTGATTTCCAATGCATGGATAAAAGAACCACTACTTTGAAATTAAAGTGTGTTGCTTAAGCAGCAGGTTAGTCTCAGGCTACAGCTTGGAGTTCTTGACTTCAACCGTAACTTATCAGAAGAAAGGGCTGCCATCATTTTACGCCATTTTTAACCAGAGTTCATTTGTATCTTTCCTGCCCCTGCGAGCTGGCTTCATCTGGGTCCTCTACTCTCTAAATACAAGATATACTAGAGGCTTACAATCTAAACTTGTTTCTTCCTTTAGTACCCACCCAAGCCATGTGTTGGCATATTCAAATAGGGCCTAGAAATCCCAGGTATTGGGACTGGATATGGGTTTTTTAGGGCTGAGAGGTGAAGGGATTTCAAAATGTTATGACGCTCACAAGATCCAGAATAGCCGATTTCTGTTGTGTGATCTGTTGCTCTGTTTTCTCCAGGAGGATCCGTGATGCTATATACCCAGTGGGACAAGGACCAAAGGGAAATCAAATCCTCATTTTACTCTTAGCTGGACTACCATCTGATATCATAATATAAGAATCCCCCATAAAGTTAGAATGTGTAACTTGGGCTTAAAGCCCAAGCAGCCCTCTTTTCTCCCACAGGGCCCCTAAATGTGCTGCCAATCCTAGAGTAACGCGATCTCCCCAGGATCAGTAGGAGAAGGAAGGGAAGAAGAAAGGGGGGGTAATCAGAAGGGGGAATGAACCATGAGAGACTGTGGACTCTGGGAAACAAACTGAGGGCTTCAGAGGGGCGGGAGGTGGGGGAATGGGATAGGCTGGTGATGGGTAGTAAGGAGGGCACGTATTGCATGGTGCACTGGGTGTTATACGCAATTAATGAATCATCGAACTTTACATCAAAAACCAGGGATGTACTGTATGGTGACTAACATAATATAATAAAAAAAATTATTAAATAAAAAAAAAAAAGAAAGAAAGAGGAAGCATGGTGACTAGGCCCTTAGTCAATTTATGAATCTTAACGGTATATATGCAAGACAGTAGGACTCGAATGAGAATAAGATTCGGGTTCGTGCCAACTCACGTTAATTAAGCACACAGAAGCTGGAAGCCAAAGGCCACAAGCTACCACCATATGTTCATTCACAGTGGCCATGCCACCTGGTAAACGTGGCTCGATTGTATTAGCAACTCCAGTCACGTTATCCGCCACACCTCTCCACAAGGTACAGCAGATAACAAGAAGAAGGTGGGGAAAGAGAAGCTTTCCCAGTTTTCCTCCTGTTAGATAAGGTTTTCTTCCTCCTCAGCTGGTGAAGCCGGAACTGGTATATTGATCCTCCTCTTCACCTGATAAACGAAGGTAAGATAATCTATATGGCATCGCTGTGAAAATCCTCTTTGTTAGAGGAGTTCATGGCTGTGACAACTTAAGCTTCAGAGGGAGTTTCTTTGATTAAAATATCAATTTCATGGTAAAAAGAAAGTTTTTACAAGTATATATTTAAGGAAATGAGTATTTTTTCCATAGACGGTTAATTATACTGACCACATAAACAGTAATGGCTGGTGTCACTAAGGGATACGATCTTCCACAGTCCCTCGGTCTACAGCGTTTTCACTTGTCCACTTCCTCCCATCAATCTTGAATCTAATCCAGTCAGGGTTTCGCCGTGCTTGCCCATGGATGCTCCTCTTGTCGAGGTCACCAGTGAATGCCAGTTTGTCAAACCCAGGTCCTGCGGAAGCTCTGTGTCCATGTGGGGCCACTGCGGTAAAGCAGTAGATGGGTAGCGTGGGATGGGAACCCTGAGCCTGGTTCCCCTTATTCCTGTGAGGCAGGAAACAGATCTAGGAAGTCCTTCCGTGGGGCAGGCAGAAGGAGGTAAGGCAGGATATGGAGGATAACTCAGAATTGAAAGTCAGTATGGTTGGAGTGGTACAGGTGAGGGGACCCTATAGTAGGGCTGTGAAGTGGACAGACCAAGGGCTTGCACCACTGAGTCTTTGAGGTTCAAGGGAGGTAGGAAGGAAGTGCAGGCAGTAGGGGAAGATGGCCTTCTTTTCTTGCTTCATGTCTCCACCAGCAGACCTCCACTCGAGTCACATTCTTGGCCCCTTCCACCTCATCACTTTTCACCGGGAAAGGAGAAGGAACCGATACGATGCTGAATTGGGGAGAGAGAACTGAGAAAATGTAGTGCATTTCCTCCCTCCCTCTCTGGATCTTTCTACCTGCAGAGCACACATTTTGCTCTTCTCTCTTGAGGTAAATGAGGACTGTCTGTGTGTGGGGGAATAAAGGGGGTGCTGCATTTGCCCAGTTGTGCCAATGACGAAATGTCAGCCTGTCCAATTAGGTAGAGAATATTAGCCAACCTATGGGCCACAAAACCTAAGCTATGTTCTCCCATATTCTTTTGGTCAGCAATCTCAATTTCCCTAAGTCCTCTGTTTTTCTCTTAACTGGATCTCAACTGGAGCAGGAAAGAAAGTGTTAGTTTACTAGTCTTCTCCAATCCCAATAGAGATTCTAGATGGCACTCTCAATTGTTTTGCTATACAGGCAACAAGCAATTGGACAATAGAATGAACGAAAATATGGGATCAATGTGTGTGTGCATGTGTGTTTAAAAGGAGCTACTATAGGGTATTTGTAGGTAATAAGGTTATCTAACAGTAAGGGCAAATAATAGAAGATATAGGGGACAGATGATAATTGCAGGAGCAAAGCCCTTCACTAGACAAGGGAGCGCATGGAAGCTTGTGCACAGATGGAATGACTGCCCTCAGAGGAGAGCAGAGGCTGAATGCCCATGGTAGTAGGAAGGAAAACAGAGATTATGGGTTCAGATATAATCAACCATGTGGGAGGACAGAGAAATTCTCTTCCAATTGCTTCCATTTTCTCAGTGAGATGGAAAAACAGGGTCATCTGCTATTAAAATATAGACCAAAATGTAAATATTTGGATCTAGGTTGGTTGATTCCATCTAATAATAATTCAGTTTCATCCGGCGTTCATGTGACTTCTTCAACGTCTAACTAAACCTGGAGCCCCTTACCTCTGTATGGAGTCTGGTCTTTCTGGCTCTATATCTATTTATTTTTATGAATATTTATTCTTATTTTAAACAACTTCAAATTCTTTGCAGATGCAGAATTGGTAAATAAATAAACAGATGTAGAATGGGAGAACAAGTAAATAAAATAAATGCACACCAACTGCAAAATATTATAGTTATTCTTTACCGTAAGATTTTTATTAAACTAGCAGGGAAGAAGTTTTGCATTCCATCGTATTTCCCTGAGTGGACTTTGAGACCAGCATTGTCCTGTTTGCAGGTCTGTGCTGACAACACGGGACCAAAGACAAATTTGGCCATCTTTTCAGTGTCCCGACACCGGACCTACCGCAAAGGGTCTACTTAAACCGCTACAATGCTTCTTAAACAAACATTTTAGAATGCTAAGCTTTTACTCCTTCTTTTGATGAAGAGTGGCCCAGACAAGGGATGGCCAAGAAGCTGGCTCTGTGTTTTATAATATACAAAACAGGGAAAAGAATTTTGAAACAAATCAAAGACATCTGTCAAAGTCATAAGTGGCTAAATCCTCTTCGTCTCCCTCCTACCACAATCTTATATGCTAAAATGCAAGTTAACTAAGGAAAAAATAACAGATTAACAAAAGTGACAAAACCGAACATTAAGTAATTCTCGGTTGCAAAAGTCAAAATGATGAAAGGACAAGTGAAAACAGAGCAAATCAGGTGATAATTGAACATCGTATCCCATTAGGGACACCGGCCCTATGATCGATCATCTATGATCAAAAAGACATATCCTGTGGGAGAAGGCTGAAGAGCAGAGGTATTTCCCTATAGGGATATGAACTCGGTAGAAGGGGCAGGGACTCTCAGAAGCATAACTTAAAGCAATGCTCCCAAATTACTAATGACCAGGAAATTGCAGCACTTTTGAAAAAGGGAAAAGGGATTTAATCAATTAAGACACCGCCTTCATATCAGCGAGAGTCACAAAGAATGAACTCAAATATATAGGTGACAGGTATATCGAACATGCAAAGAATTTTCCATTTATAGTTCCCTTAAGTTCAGATACTAATTTGCTTTTTAATGTAATGACCCATAAAACAAAAATGAAGAAAAATGCAAGAAGTAATGTACTAGAATAATAAAATGATTTGATTGTCAAAATCTGTTTGTTTCCTTGATTTTCTCAATATAAATAATGATCTCTAAACATTATATTCTATATTGTTTATGGTGATATCCAATTCAGACTCCATTGACATTTGATGAAGTAACAGTGTCATGTGAAATGCTAAGTGGGCAAGGTGGTTGATAACTTATACTCTACAGAATCAGAATAACACATTTTCTTCCACTTTTGGGGAGACAAATATATTTGCATCATTGTCTCAGGTCCACAGGCCCACTTCTGTTTATAGGATGAACCTGTCCATTTGATCTTGTCAACTTGTAAACAGTTCCTTGTAAATACTTTTTTGTGCTTTTGGTTTTCAATGCTCACTCACCAAACCTCTCTATTCTTCAGGATGTCTGTGACTTGATCTTCCCTTTGGCTTGTTCAAAGAATGAATATCTTTAACTGAAGCAGGGGAGGACTTGTATCATTCACATTTGTGGACAAGGCTGGCTGCCTCTTAAGTTCCTAAAGTTGTTCGGCTGTGTCTTGATTCACATAAAGTCTGCTGTGAAGGTGATTTAACCATCTCCTGGTTTCCTGTCACAAATTAGAGGCGGTAACAGCATGCTCATTGTAGTTCGCTGTACCCCCCAAGCATGAAAAGCATAAGGGGAGGGGAAGTATGGGCAATGAAGCTGCCCATTCATTCCAGTGCCGAGCTTGGGGTTGGGGTGGGAGAAGACCAAGAGCCTAAGAAGGTGGGACAAACACAATTCACTTCATCTGCATTTCTGGTGTGAAGAGCCTTCCAAAATGTAGCTTGCAAATGATTTAGGCTTTCTGAAGAATTTCTTATCTGCCAACAAGCTACAACAGTTTACAAGGAAAGATTTCAAAAACCCTGTGTGTTGTCAGACAGACCTAGATTCAAGTCCTGGCTCTGCCTTCACCAGCTCTGAATTTGGGCAAAGCACTTGCGTATTTAGCCCTGTTTTCTCATGAATCGGAATGTTCACACATAACCGTGTTCCTACTCCTGTTTTTGTTCAACAGTTTTCAAGCTACGTTCTTTAGGAGAGGCCGGGCCTCTGGCTTGATCTAAGGAGATCCTGGTAATTGCTTGGCTCTGCTGGAGATTGTTACAAAGATGCATGTGTTACCCATTTCTAGCCAATAAAACATAAAGCAGTTCAGCTTAGAATTATGAGGACATTTTCCTTGCTCTTGAAACAGCTACCCCTGCCAGCGCCCATCACTGTGGAGGGATGTGATTTTTAGAAATGCGCTAACCATCTTGCAGGCAGAAAGGGTCAAGCTAGAACAGTCAAAGTCCGCATGGGAAGGACGGAAGAAGGAAGAGCCCCTGGAGAGATCCTTGGGTCACCGCATTAACAGAGCTTGAGACTTCTTCTTATGGGAAATAATCCATTCTTGCTGTAGAAGTCAGTTGTATCAGTTTTTCTATGAAACTGGATACCACAAGCCTCCTCACAGATGGACCAAGTCTATAAGATTGGAATTTGAGCACCTGTATCAGAAGTTTTTGAGAAAAGAATAGGAGTAAATATATGTAAGTATTTGTCACAGTGCTTGTCATACTGCACGTGCTTAGTAAATGTCACCACTGCCATAACCGGCAGTTATTATGATTATTATTGTTAATTATTATTATTATCTCCTAATATTTCAGATTAGGAACATTCAGATTAGACAAGTGATTTGTCCAAGGTCACGTAGTGAGCAAGTAGTGAAGAGGTAAAGAGTCTCAAATTTCTAGACTCCTGCAAGACAGTATGCTTTTTGCCTCATTGTGTAGGGCTCCTATGTGAGAGAAGTGTCTCCACTCAGCACCATCACCTTCCTGGGCCCTCAGTGTTATGCAGTTTCTTTTCCACTTTCTCAGATAAAGGAACTCTCGATAGTTCTTTGATTTAATTGCTCTCTCCTTGTGAGAAGCTTGTTTTACTTTCCGCATGCTTCATTCATCTTCATGCTTTCTCCTGAGGAAGCAGTAAAACAAAACACTCCATTTTAAGAGCTGGAGAATCAAAGGCAAAAAAGGAAAGGCTACATATTTTATTGTTTCACATAATAAATACGAAGTCTTCCAGTCAACTCATTTCTGTTCCATTTCACCGTATGTTTTTTTCTACAATGAGAAGAGAGCCAGACATTGTGGAGCTGTCTCCCAAGGGTAGAGCTTGGACTATGGGGAGAGGTAGCTGAAAGAACATTAGGGAAGAAACTACCCCATGTTGTCACTTCATTTGCTCCAATTTTCTAACTTTTCCACAAATTGAAGCAGCTGCTAAGTTTTAGTGTTTCTGGTGATGTCCTAGATGTCTGGAAAAATTCATTTCACATGAGTTTTGTTTATAATAGATTGAGTTGCTTTGATTTTTATGTTTTGTCCTGACCTTATGGTTTCAGGACAAGACTGGTTGTTAAATCTCATAGCATTTCCTAGTATATTTGTGCTTTGCAAAGAAATGAAGCTTTCTCTGTTAACTATGTGTCATTGTGCAGTGGAAATCATGAAATGTGGGATTATTCTTTGTAGAGTCATCTCCCAAAGAAGTAGTGTTCTTTCATTAAAATTTTAAAAATTACTTTAGAGGCTTAGGGCACTGGAGTTGCCTGAGAATTAGATGAGCTGGAAAAATCCCGTTTCTCTAAAATTATCAAGAGCTTATTCAGTTAAATAAGTTAATGTGTCCTCATCAGAGTTTCCTGCCATTTCAGATTCAGGGTGGTGGGACTAACACAGAAATTCACCTACCAGTGCCCCATGCCGAGTCAACCATGGGAAAAATTAAATCCTCCTACAGAGCTGATCACATCCACTCATATCTGTAGTGGTTTGAATGATTGATTCTCCCAAATCATTCCACCTCAGATACATGGTCTAAGGTAGCATTTCCCTCACCGGTGGTTGGTCTGGCCCGGGGAATGTGAGGCAAATGAGGCAGGAGGGGAAGCTGTGGGAAGCTGGGCGAGATTCTGGGATGAATGAGCGATAGATGTTTTATCTTAGGCTGAGTTCCCTAAAGAGTTGATAAAGAATTCGATGTGGACCTTTATGAAAGGTATTTATTGAGAGCGTGCTCTCTGGAGAGTGGTAATGAGAGAAGCAAATAAGGTGTAGAAGAAAAGCTAAGCAAGAATGTGTTCTCAGTGGGTGAATGGCTTCAGCCTGGTCCTGCAAGAAAACCTGGAACAAAAATTACACCTGAGGTTGGTTCTACCTTGAGGCAAAGGGCTGACCTTTTGCCCTCCCTTGTCAGTCAGTCATTAGCTGCTGGTTGCCCCTTTCCCTTACCCTGCCCTGGAAAGGACGGGCGTTATCTCCCAGACAAGGTGCCTTCTATTTGGTCAAATACAATTCGCACAGCAGCTTGGGGACAAGTGTGATCTGAGCAACACAGCAACAGCATTCCCTACTGATATGATAGGCAAACCTGCTGTGGGTCTGAGGATACCCACACGCAGGACAGGGCAGGTCCAACTCACCTCAGAGAAATGGAGCAGAGCCTTGGTATACTCAACATACTCCAGACTTCCTGTTTAGGGGATAGATTGCAAAGGCCACCTAGACTTATCTCCTGTTCCCTGTCATCAAAATATGCTGACTTAATACATATAAAGAAGTGATGTTTCACATACTACTATTGTAATAGGTATGCTTGGAAATAAAATGTTCAAAGAGCAGACAGATATATATCAAAATACATCTTCTCCCTGTCTCCCACCCATAGTCATGCCCTCAGATAAGTTGACTATTTTGATTCTTCTCATCTTTTCTTCATAACACAAAGGATTATGCTTATTATATTTCTATGTCTTTATCAATTTCCAAGTAGTATCTATTGACCTCTTGCCATTAAACATGAGAAACTCAGCTCATTGATATTACCTCCACTTTCCTGCTCGTCTGCCTAATGTTTATCAGTTATGTGTATTTCTTATGTTTTTGTTTTATGTTGGGACTTCAAAAATAAATTCATTGCTCTTTAATGGGCTCATCAACTTTAGACAGTTTCTGATTCCCCAGAAAGATGTGTAAGGTATGTGCCTGCACCTCTTCTTGGCCCTTCTTCTCCTTGCTCTGGATCAAAACTGGGCTCAGTTATACCATTTTCATGTTGTTAAGGGTTATAAAAATCCTATTTCTCCATAACCCTTACAGCAGACCTTGTTTAAGCCCACCAACCACTCCGGGTCACTGTATACTTCCAGAGGTCGGAAGTCTAAATAAATTAAATAAATTAAATTAGAATTATATCAAATTTTAATAAATGAATCTTCTGTTGCAGATAGAAGAATGGATTTAAGGGGAGGTGACCCGAGTGAGGACTTGTCCAGGTTCGAACCAATGGGAGAAAAAATGGGAACATAGCATAAGGAGTAAAGAAGGAGAGAGAGATTTAAGGAACAGTTAGGAAATGAAATCAGACAAACATGGTCATTGATGACAGTGGGGTTAAATGAAAAGGAGGAAATAAGTAACATCCCAAGGTTTCTAGCCTGGTGACTGCTGTGCCCACTGATGAGCCAATGTCCAACAGGAGGTGCAAGTGACGAGCAGAGTTGCTAAGTTCAATTTGGGAGATCCAGAGGGTATGGTATCCGTGAGGTATTTAAGGAGAAATAGACAACAAACCCTTGGCTATAGAAGTCTGAAGATTTGTGAGGATAAACGTGGACTAAAGATGCCTATGTGCCTGTCATCAAGGTATTTATTGCAGGTGCAGGTAAAACCACAGCGATTTCCCAAAAGGAGATGCATGACAGCGGTAGACCAATAATGGCCCCCAAAGATGTCCATGTCCTAATCCCTGGACCCTGTGAATACATTACCTTATACAGCAAAAGACTTTGCAGACATGGTTAGGGTAAGGATCTTGAGATGGGGAGATTATCTTGGATAATCCAAGTAAGTCCAGTGTGTTCACAAAGGTCCTTAGGAAGGTGGGAAGGTCAGAGTCAGGGAAGGAGATATGATGGCAGAAGTCAGAGAGAGATTAAAAAACGCTATACTGCTGGCTTTAATGATGGAGGAAGGGGAAATCAGCCAAGGAAAAGCAGGCAGTCATTATAAGCTGAACAAGGCAAGCAAACAAAATCTCCCCCCAAACCCCCAATCCACGAGAAGGAATGAGCCCTGCCAACACCTTGACTTGAGCCCGGTGGGACCAATTTTGGACTTCTCCCCTCCAGTACTATGAAACAATAAATTTATGTTGATTTAAGCCCCTACATTTATGGTAGTCTGTTATAGCAGCAATAAAAGACTGATACTGTGAGCTTGTGTGAGACACTTGACATCTACTTGACTCTGTTAATTCTGTCATTCCAAAAATGTGTACTGAATAGCTATTCTGTGCCAATAAAGTTGACTTTAGAAACCAAAGGAATAGTAGAAAAGAAAGAAACAAAAATAAATAATTGTAAATACTGAGAGGGGTTGACATAAATAGAACTTTGTAAGGAAACCGTGGGGTCAGACAGGATGGAGGGGTCAATTTTCTCAAGGACAAGAGATAAGGAAGGACCAAGGTGAGAAGCTTAGCTGAGTCCAAGGGATGCCTATAAAAATCACTAGACGATCTCTGAGGCTCCTCAAAAAGGCAAAATTCTAAGATCAGTGAACCCTTTCTAAGTGGAGTGACTAATTATGAGACATCATGGGAAATAGGCAGCCACAGTGGACTGAAGTAAATGACTTGCTTGATTTCTTTTTCTGATTTTCTCTACTTATCATGACTCACACTTCTCTCCTCCGGATGACCCCTTTGGATGGTGACAGTTAACATAGCCTGTCATTCTTAAGAACTGAAGTAATTAAAATCAATTATACGTCTATCTTCAGTTGGTTGTTTTTCTGTCTTTGTTTTTGTTTTAGTTTTCTACCAAAACCTGGGTGGCTGAAAGCAACAGAAATTTGTTTTCTCACAGTTCTGGAATCTAGATGTCCAAAATCAGGGTGCTGGTAGGGCTGTGCTCCCTCTCAGGGCTCTAGGGGAGAATGCTTCCTCACTTCTTCCAGCTTTTGGTGGTTGCTGACAATACTTGACATTTCTTAGTACGCAGATGCATCATTACAGTCACATGGCCAACCTCTCCTTGAAGAGCTCACATTGTCATCCCTTTGTGTCTCTGTGTCCAAATTTTCCTTTTCTTATAAGGATGTTAGCCATATTGGATTAGAGCCCACCCCTAATGACCTCATTTTAACTTGATTGCCTCTATAAAGACCCTATTCTCAAGTAAGGTCTCATTCTGAGATAGCAGAGATTAGGATTCCAAAATATGTCTTTTCTCTTGGTGGAGGGACACAATTCAACTCATCACAATTGATGACCTCAGTTCATTTATCCTTATGAATGCACTAGAAAGAGCTGGTATATTAAGAAGCTGCTTTGTCTTTTCCTACGCTGAGGAAAACACTGAGAGGAGAAATTTGACAATAGATAGGAAAAAAGCAAGAACAAGACAAAGTTCAGGACAAAAAATATGCAGGTAATGCAAGCAGTGACAAATAATGTTACTGTTTTTAAACCCACATTACATTTTCTATTTAAATATTTTTTAAAGTTTTCAATCTCTTTTAGAACATAGTTTGCAATGTCACTCAAGATTTTTAGAAATACAAGTTATTTCATAAAGTAATCAGAATCTGAAATGGGAAAAATGTAAATAACTAATGAGTGCAGAATTGTTCTCACATAAAGAAGCATAAAAGTTGATGATGAGGTTGGAAAGCTGCAAGAGAAAAAAGAGAGGATCAGTAACATTGGGATACCCTGCTTCTTGGCTTATCCCAGGCTCTGCCCCAGGAAAGGGGAAGGAAGGAGCAAGAATTCCGAAGAGCAGGAAGCTCCACTTAGGGGAGTGCATTTCTCAGCAGGACATTATTAAAGAGGCTGCCAGGATGACACCCAGTGGGAAAACATCACAACTGGAGGGAGTTCCTGGGGAACAGTGAAGTTGGGCTGCTTCTCAAGCACGGGGCCACCCCGAAGCACCAGGGCATGGCCAGGAAAGGGACAGCAACCCTAAGCACATCCGACAGAACGAGCTGCAGGCATATGCTGGTCAGATGTGCTTTAGACAGGAGTTAAAACAAGAGAAACACAGCCGCAAATGAGTAACAGAGACACTTAAGCTTTCATAGTCTTCTGATCTGCTTTCTAGAGTCCTTTATTTTTACTCTTCAATGTGTATACCTTCATTTTGTTTCAAAATAATGAACAGAACTATGAAAACGGGAGTCAAATTGAAAAAAATAAGTCAGTTGAAAGGTAAGGATATCACCAAGTCACCTTCTTTCTTCTGTTCACAGTAGCCTGTAATTAACAGTGAAATAACACACGGTTCCTTGAATATTTACTAGTTTGCTATGGCTGCTGGCATTCCTTGGCTTGTGGCCACATCATTTCAGTATCTGCCTCTGTGTTCATCGTTCTTTCTCCTCTTCTGTCTGTTTCCCTGCTGCCTCCCTCTTATAAGGATACACATGACTTCATTTAGGGCCCTTTGGCTGATCTGATCTTGAAATCCTTTACTTAATTACATCTGCAAAGATCTTTTTTCCAAATGAGGTCACATTTACAGGTCCCAGGGATTAGGACCTGATGTGCTTGGGGGACATAATTCCAGCTATTACATATTTACAGTTTGCAAAACTAAAAATATTACACAATGATGGTAAATACTCAAGGCAGTACTGAGTGGTGTTAAATAAGGTCAGGTCTAGAATCATCAGACTTGGGTTCAAGTCCCCGCTCTATAGCTATTACATAGGTGACTTTGAGCAGGTGATTTCATAGATCTGTACCTCACTGTACATTGAGGTACACTGTACCTCACTGTACAGATGTACCATCTGTAAAATGGGCCAATATTACCACCTCCCTAGAAGGGTTTCACGGAGGAATAAATGAAAGAATGCACTTAAAATATTTAGCAAGTGATTCGCAATTAGCAAGCTTTCAATATCACCTATTGATAAAGTTAGTAAGAACAGCAGTGGAAGAGTGGAACTCTGTGAAATTTCTGTTATTATCACCAGTTATGCTCTTTTACCTTTTAAAATTACTTCCTCTTGAATTATAGAGGAAAAAAAAAGTAGAGACCAGCTGAGTACTTTTAGTCTAAGAAAAGACATCAAAATAACCTTTATAAAATAATAGAATCGATACACCAGAAGCAAGAAGTGCCACGGGCACAGATACTGAATACGAACACATGGGGATTTCAGCCTAAATCGTTTGCCTCACAGCAACACAAATACAGAATCAATTTCTAAGAAAAAGTACAAAAGCAAATCGCAGAAATGCTTTTAAACGGGTAGACATTAATTGCTTAAAGGATGACTAAAGGAGAAGCCATAATTTTAGATTAAAATGGAATAAAATGATATGATTGTTAGTCTAAGCAGCCCCTTTTAGTGCCCGCAGTCATTACATTTTTTTAAGATAATAAGAAATACTATTCGAGGAGAAAAAGATGCTGTAGAATTTTCGCTTCTTTAAGACAGCAATTTGTGAAGCTACCCAGGGTGGAGCGTGTTCTCGTCAGCAGGAAGAAGCGTATGCTGATTTCATGCTGCTGAAATCCATTTCTTACCCATTCCTTTATTTTTAATTTAGACTTGAAAATTTTTTGAGAGAAAGATAGGGGTTCAAATCTATTTCAAATCAACTGTAAATTTGCTTTTGGAGAAGAGAGTGTGGGTGACATGTAGGTGAATATATAGGAAGTTAATTTTAGGGGAAGAATTCACGGGAAGCACACAACAGTTACTCAGAATGACCAAATCAGCGAAATATCTCTCCTTATCAACTTTACACACAAAGGGGTTGCATGCAACATGAAGTCCGGTTTCTTCCCCTGAAATTATGCGTGAATGGCAATGTTTTGCTGGAGAACAGGATCTCTAGGGGAAGCTTTATTTGCCCCATGCTGATGTAGGAAACAGCAATCCCATTCCCATTCCAGTCTTATCTTTAGCAGCTCTTCTCAATTTCCTTGTTAATTTCCTTGTCGACCACAATCACTTCTCTGACACCAAGTTCTAATGGGATTCTTCTTCCTGCTTCCCTGTAACTGAATTATTGAAAAGCCTCCTGTTCTAACCATCAGCATGCCTTTTTATTAGAGTCGACATTATTATTCATTCTAACACGGGAGGCCAGATGGTGAAAAAACCTTGTAACAACAACGTCCCATGTTGGGAGAGTTGATTCAGCAGCTTTGCTATAAGGCTCAGGAATCTGGATTTCTTAAAATCTCTCTAGGAACTTCATTTATAGAATGTTTTCTGGTCATTTACGTAAATCAACGTGCACTTCGTATAAGAACCTTCTCCCTAAAAGAGCGAGAGACACTCTAATTCTGCACCTTGTGACTTCTAGCGCCCCGGACATGGTAATATTTATACCTTGTGTGTATGTGTGTGCGTGACCACATCTATGCATTTTAGAGTGTGTGTAATAATGCCTATTTACTTCCAGATATTTGGAAAAATCTTGATTTAGACTGTTAGTGGAAATGAGGAAGAAAAATAAGCCCCCTAACAACTCAAGAGCTTTAAAATTATTTGAGAATTGATTCCAATGACAAAGATAATTAAACATACGGAAAAAATAGCAAAGGACGAATCCATCTAGAATACCATAACCACCCATGTTCTTAATCTTTTTCACTTCCTTCTATTCATGATATTTTATGGATTGCGTATATGTTTGAAGCTCTTTTCGACCCTTTTTTAGAGCAGAGTTGCCAGTAACTAACAACGATAAGATTAATAACAATACTAGCAACGGCTGACATCATCTGTTAAACTGAACGTCTGTTAAGTTCCAGACAATATGGCAAGCACTTTACATACAATATATCTAAATTCACAACTACCTTATCAGAGGGATATCATTACTCTTCCCATTTTACTGATGAGGAAACTGAGTGCTGAGCTTCCAAAAAGTTAAGTAATGCAACTGAAAAGTGGTCGGGCTTACCACTTCTATTCAATAAATAAAATCACTTATATTTACAGAAATGGCCTTTTAGGGGCACCTGTATGGCTCAGTCAGTTAAGCATCTGACTTTTGATTTTGGCTCAGGTCATGATCTCAGGGTCAGGGGATCAAGCCCCTCAACCGGCTCCGTGCTCAGTGGGGAGTCTGCTTGAGGATTCTTTCCTTCTGCCTCTGCCCTCCCCAAGGCACGCTCTTTCTCTCTTTCTCTCTCTCCCAAATAAAAAATATAATAAATCTTAAAAAATAAAAGATATGGCATTTTAGAGCCCAGGTTTATTTGCAACTTTGCAAAGTTTTGCCTCAGGACATAATGCCCTGAGACCAGATTTTTCTTACTGTATGCATTATTTATACTATGTCTGCTTCCCAAAGGAATTTGGTTTATAAGAACAGACACATGCATGCTAGAGGGAAACAATCCAAGAATGAGAATCTTTAGCAACAGAAGGGAATATGAATAGTTCCCAGCAGAAGACACTTGAAATGAAGCCACTGTGATTCAAAACTAAGTCTTGACAACTGAGACACGAGTGATCAATGTGAGTTTGCAGATTAACTTTCTTTTCCTATTGTTGTTTTCTGACTGTAGTGGGAAGATTTCCTGAGATGTTAATCTTGGAAATGCCTCTTTTTTCTTACCCTTTCCAATCTCTTCCTTGTCAGTCTGAGATACCCCTCCTCCCCATGGCTGTGAAGGGAAAAAGTGTTGTATCATAAATGTGAAGAGAAAACCAAAATTATGTTCAGTAATCATTTTAATTTCCATACTGGGCTTCCGAAAATCAGAAGGGAAGTCTTGCAGGAGAATTTTCATGAAGGAAATGATGAGAAAGAGAAGAGAATCATGTCACGTCTCTGGGAGACTGCACAAGGGCCTTTTTCTGGGGGATGGGTATCACAAACAGGGTCTCAGAGAGAAGGTCCTGCCTGATTCAGCCACGTGAAAGCTGGGAACTTTCCTCTGTTCTTGTACAAAGGAGCCGTGTCCACTTTCCGATTCGGGCTGCCTGCATGTCTTCTATGGTACATTCAGCAGTAGGACCCCTGCCTGTGCTGCTGGCAACCTGTCCCATGAGAGCAACAGCTTTGCCAACAGCCCAGGACACGAGGCAGAGTCCTTGATCCTTCGAGGGGGTGGGAATGGTTTGGGATAAAAAGCCCCAGCTCAAAAATAAAGGGAAACAAGGAAACCAATCCTACACTATCACTGACATAGGAGGAATTTAGTGCTTCAAAACACACACACACACACACACACACACACACACACACACATACACACACAGTGATTTTTTTTTAGAAGACATTGAATATTGCCGTAAGAAGTATATCCTTTCATATTGCATTTTTCACTTAAAAAATCACTTTCATATGGGGTATGAATAGTGTAATAGAAATTTTTTAAAGGATGCAGAAACACATTTCAATAAATAATTTCTTATTCCCTATTTTGAACCGAAGTTCACTAGAGGCCTTTGTACAATAAATTAAATCAGAGCAGTTCAGATATGTTTCTGTCAGGCTCCCCAGCTTAACCAGAAGTTAGCACGTAGGGCCACAATGATGCATCAGACTCTCCTGGGAGGCTTGTAAAACCAGATTGCCAGACCCCACCTCCAAACTCAGTAGGTCTGGGGTGGGGCCCGATAATATACATTTCCAGCAAGTTCCCAAATGCTATTGCTTCTGCTGGTCTGGGACTACACTTCGAGAAGCATTGACTTGGAGGACGTAGGAACTTGAATTTTTAGCATATCCCTTAAGATTTGTCAAAAATACCCATGGCCTCACTTTGAGCAGACTTTTCACAAAGGCTGGGGTTAAGCAAACACTCTTAAGTTTTTTCTCTGGGTTAGGCAATGGCCCAGGTTATGCACTTAATCCTCACAACAATCCCATCAAGTAGGTGGTATTATTAGCCGTAATTTCCAGATTGGGAAACGGAGGCACAGAGAGGTTAAGTGACTTGACCAAGGTCGTAGTTGGTAGATGGCAGAACTAGGATTTGAAGCCAGATCATGTTTGTGCTTGTAACTGTGATACACTGCCAATCACTGAAGGCCCTAACCAGTCCTGAAGCTGTATTTTCTCTGAGTACTTTAGTTGTAGATTATGTAGGTGGGAAGTTGGCCACTTGCTATGATAAATTACTACCGCATTTAGGATGCGAATTAGGTCAACTGGTACACCAACCTCCGTAGGGAGATGTGACCCAGAAGGCTTGTAGGTAAGAGCAAACTTCCTACGTTTAGAATTGCACGCCACTGTCCCCTGGGACTAGAAACCTTCCAAGGCTTCCCTTCACACTTAGACCATGATCCCAATACTCCCTCAGCCTGATCTGCCTTCCCCTCAACCTCACTGGTCCCCACCCTGCACCTGCCCCTCCTGTTTGCCTGCAGACCCCCTCTTTCCACGTTCCCTGCTCTACTCTTGCTTTGGTTGGCTTCTCCCTGAATCTTGCTAGTGGATGGCACTGGGGGGAGAGGAGGTAGGGAGGTGTTGGAATATTCACCCCTGATTTCTCTGACCTGTGTCCTCCATGGCTTGTGCCCTTGCCAGGAAGTCCAACTTCCGTGGCAAGGTCCCGCCTGGGCCCTGGTACCCCTGCAGACTACCTTAGCGCTCCTAGCTTGCAGCTGCTAATGGCTTCTTGCCACTTCTAATCCGCAGGTTGCCTCACCACGCCACCTGGCTTCTCAGCTCTCCTACCACCCACACAACCAGTTCTACACATTAATTTCCTCTATTTTAAATGCATTAAGTGGTTTTTACTTTCCTCATTAGACTGTGACCGGACGATCCTCATTCATCCGCACCAGCCACCCTGGATCTCTTTTTTTTCCTTAGACACAGGTGAGTTCCTGCAGGAACATCCCTACAGGATGTTTGTACTAGTTGTTCCCTCTATTAAAAATCCCTTCTCTCAACTTGTCTCATGGCTTACTTTCACATGTCATTCCAGTTTTGGTACAAATGTCACTTCCTCAGAGAGCTTATCTGATCATCCTGTCTAAAGTAAATTACCTGGTCTCACTTTATCAGACTTTTCTGTTTAATTTTCTCATAACACTCATCACTAACTAAAGTGATCCTGCCTACTTAGATGTTTACTTATTTACTGATCATCTTCCCACAATAGGAGGTAAGCTCCACGAGAGCAGGTATCCTGGGTGTCTCATTCATTACTGTGTTTTGATATAATGAGTACAGCAACGTCCGGCACTTAACAAATATCTATTGATGGACAGACTAACCATCTGCTAACCAAGTGATTGATTGAATGAATGCATGTTGCTTCAGCGTGACGACCCCAGGAGGCAGATAGGTAATGCCTAGAATGCCAACTCTGATCAATTAGTCATGTTTATACAGAATACAAAACAGCCCAGCCTAGAGGATTTTGAGGGTAGGTCTTAACAATGACCAAACTGAATCTTAGAGGAATTTAATTTGATGCCTGGAGCAGGTTGGATTCTGAACAGTCTGTTAACCCAATAGGCACAAATGTCTGCACTAACCAGAGAATGGATCTGGGATGGCTGAACGACTTGGCGACCTGAGCTTTTTGACACTGTCCATCCAAATGCTAGAGAATGTCTTCCTGCCTCAAAAGAACGGTTTGGGTTTTACATATTGGATATTGTACTGCTTTTTCTGACAGCGATTGGTGATCAAGGCTCAGCTGCTTCTTAAAGCAGCTGATGAAACAAAGAAGGGGATGTATCTTCCAATTCACTGCTGAAGCAGAGAATGTGCATGCTGTTTGTTCAAAAGGGATCTATATTTTATGGCAGAAAATTTAGAAAAGGCATAAATCTCGAAAGAGGAGAATTACCCAGAGAAAATCACTGCTAATGATTTAGTACAAAACCTTCCAGTATCCTTCTGTGCACACATATGCATTCTTTTCACAAAAACTGCTTCTTTTGTGCATACTGTTTTATATCTTGCGTTTTTTCACTATAATATATTATGTCCATTTCCCCATGCTGTTGGATAGTCTTCTAGCATACTGCCCTAAGATCTCTACTATATTTCATCGTAATGCCATTTGGATCATATGAATTTAATTATTTTTCTATTGGTGGATTTATAAAGGCCTTCTTATTTTTTAATGTAATATATAGATCTTGAACATTCTCTTAGCTATATATCGGCACGAGTGCATACTCATTTCTTTGGAGCATATTACTTATGGAGCAATTCCTCTGTCTTCTCCTTCATTAATAATTTTTGTAATTTCCATTGGCTGTGGGTCCACATTAAAATAATTCAAATATGTTTTAAATATTAGATTTTATGTTCTATGCCTTCCTCTGAAAGCATGCTTCATGAACCTCATTTCATTGTATTTCCTTTTTTTTAAGATTTTGTTTATTTTTTTGACAGAGAGAGAAAGAGAGCACAAGCAGGGAGAGTGGCAGAGGGAGAGGGAGAAGCAGGCTCCTCGCTGAGCAGGGAGTCTGACTCGGGACTCGATCCCAGGACTCCAGGGTCATGATCTGACTGAGCCACCCAGGTGCCCCTCCTTTTATTTCTTGATCATCGGATGAATGTCTTCTAGTTGTTAAAGAATGTTGAATACATGGGTGACATACTTTATGAGCCCTTCCAAATGTGAGTGTGGGTTTTAATTGCCCTTACAGATATTCATTTGGGCCTGGGACAACATGTTTGGTCACATTTCCCTAATTGCCCTAGAATTTTCTTGCAGTGTTCTGCAGAAGAAAAATCCTGGCTTAACCTGAGTTTTGGCTACTTACAGGTTATAGATATAGATACAGATACAGATACAGACATAGACAAGATCTGCGTAGTTTTCGATATAGTCCCAGCGACAAAAATATGTTTTTGTCTAGAGGCTCTGCAGACCGTTTTTCTAATCCTCGCAAACGAAAATATTGTCGGATATATTTTGATGTAGATTTCTTTTCAGGCATTCTGCCTGTCGGATGGATAAATTAAAAATGCATCTGTAGATAAGTTTAGCTCTGGGGAAGTTTCTGATCACTATTTTGGAATTTTTGTTCTTCCTTATGGATTAGTCATTTTCTTTTTCTGTGATTTTCTTTCTCTCCATTTCATGTCTGTCCTCCTTCCTTTCTTTGCATTTCAGGAGAGAACCCAGCTATTTCAGCTTTTCACATCGTGTTTTTCATTCCATGCCATGTGGGCTTTAATTCCTTTGAGACGTGTCTAGTTTTTTGAAATTTTTCCATTCCCTTACTCTTCTCTTTCTTCATCTTGAACTGTTCCTTCTTTTATTTTGCTAGGTGTTCTTCATGTGTCTTTCTATTTCTGGTCATCCCTACATTTATTTGATTAAAGTGCCGATATCTTCTAAAATGTTCTTCTCAGATTATTAGCTCGTGATTTTCTACCAATGTACTTTGCTTCTCAGTCTTCAGAGAGCTTTTTGTTTTCCTTTTTCTCCTCCATCAGACCAAGGGTATGGAGTTTTCCTGCTTTGGTTTCTTTCAGCTTTTGCACTGATCAAAATCCATTCTCCAATTTGTATCTGGAGGCCAAGTCACGTTCCAGTTGACTACCAAGTTTTGGCAGATAACCACTCCCCCCCCCCAATTTCTTCCCATTCTTTCTTTTTCCACAAATGATAATTTGATACCTGAACAATTGAAATAGATGAAACACTATGCAGAGTTACTGGATGTTCTTCCTGTCTTCAACCTAATGCAACTTTTACACCTGGAGACAACATTAAATTTGGAGTTTCCTTTCTAGGTGCATTTAAATTTGCATTTCAGTGCACCCAGAAAGGAAGAGGATGGAGACAATTCTCTCTGTCTTTTAAAAATCAAAACCTTCAAGGAAGAGAAGCCAACCCGATAGGTCATCTGGTTAAAACAGTGTCTGGTGACCTGAATCTAAGGGCACACAGTGGGAGATGTTAAAAACATTTTTATCCTGGGTTACCTACATTTCAAGAGGAAGACCTGTACATACCATTTCCTTTTGTAGGCTCTAGGGAAGAATCCATCCAGTTAACTTTTCTGGTTTCTAGAGGCCAATTGCATTCCTTGATTCCTGACTCTTCATCTTTAAAGCATGTCACTCCAACCTTTCCTTCCCATGTCACATCTCCTTGTCTGACTCGGGTTCCCTTGCCTCCATTTCCTAATGACCCTTGCACTTACATTGGGCCCACTTGGATAATCCAGGATAATCTTCCCATGTTGACAACCTTAATTTAATTACGCACCTGCAGAATCCCTTTTGCCAGGTAAAGTAACCTATTCACAGATTCCATGAATTAGAACATGGACATCTTGGTGGGGACATTTTTCTGTCTACCTCAACCCCTTTGCCCTAATTTTCCGGGTAAAATTATGCATAGAACTTTATCAAATATACCCTTTCTCAAAATCTCACTGCTGGTAAAACTGTATTAGCTATCTGTTGCTGCATCAGAAATTACTGCCAAAGTAAGCGATTTATAACATTTATCATCTCGCAGACTCTATGGATCAGAAATCTAGGCACGAGTTAGCAGCGTGCCTCCATAGGGTTACAGTCAAACCATCAGCTAGGGCTAGGCTCTCATCTGAAGGCTTGACTAAGATGGGATCCACTTCTAAGCTTACCTATGTGCTGTTGGCAGGCTTGGTCCCGGGCTTTGAGGGCCTCTTCCTGGGATATCTCACAAGATGGCAGCTGGGTTTTACGAGATGAAAAATCCAAGAGAGAACATGCTCAAGATGGACACCCACAGTCTTTTTCTAATCTTATCCTGGGAAGAATATCACATCACTTTGCCCTATTCTTTTTTTTTTTAATATATATTTTATTTATTTATTTGACAAAGAGAGAGACAGCTAGAGAGGGAACACAAGCAGGGGGAGTGGGAAAGGGAGAAGCAGGCTTCCCGCTGAGTGGAGAGCCTGATGTGGGGCTCAATCCCAGGACCCTGGGATCATGACCTGAGCCAAAGGCAGACATTTAACGACTGAGCCACCCAGGCGCCCCTGCCATATTCTGTTCATCCGAAGTGAGTTGAAACATCCATTCCATATTCAAGAGGAGTGGATAACACATGAATATTACAAGGTAAGGATTATTAGGAGCCATATTAGAGGCTATCTACCACAAACACCCTGATATATTGAACTGCATGAACTTTCAATGCCAAAATTACACCAATCTTTCTCCTCCTCTATTTCCAGTTCAGCATTCCCTAATTCAAATATTAAATAGTAATTCCAAAATATTTTGAAATATTTTATTTTTTTAAAAGATTTTATTAATGTATTTGGGAGAAAGCAAGAGAGCACAAGTTGGGGAGGGGCGGCAGAGGGAGAGAAACAAGCAGACTCCCCACTGAGCAGGGACCCTGATGCGGGGTTCAATCTCAGGACTCTAGGATCATGACCCAAGCTGAAGGCAGATGCTTAACCAACTGAGCCACCACGGGACCCAAGAATATTTTGAAATATTTTAAATGGAGGAATTTTTTAACGGTCTGAGCAATTATTTAATTCATGTGTGAGGAATAGAAAAAAATGTAATCTTTATAGGTTTCAGTTTTATTTTGACAGTGTTTTTTTCTATTGATAATAAATGCTGGAGGAAAAAAAGAAGAATGAAAATTATCATCCCAAATTAAAATACTCTAGTGGGTATGTTCAGATAACAGGTAAATAAAAATCAGATTGGGGGGAAAGTATCTCTCTCACCTTGAACATTTACCAAAAAGTCCTATGCTATAAAAGAGCACTGCATTTCCATCCTCCAGTTGAATTATCTACGCGATTATTTCAAATAATGGATGATACATAATGCACATTTCTCCCATCTCTTATTATTTCTCTCTCTTTTTTGAATAATGCTGTTCAACACAGGGATAATTTTTATCATTACAGGCACAATCTAAATTTCAGTACACATTTTTTAAAATGAATCAGTGAGGGTTTTGCCTTGAGGAATTTCTGTGCCCATCCACCAAGGCCGATCTGTCAGTAATAATTAGTGTTGTTTATTCAGTGTTGGTTCTACTATGTTGCTTCCTCACCTTAGAAAATATAATCCTGGCATTTCAAGTCAGCATATACTGTCTGTTTACATACCATTTTTTTTCATTATTAAGGAAACAAAAGGTACAATAGCAAACAAATAAAAATAAAAAACAGGTGTTTTTTGAAGTTTGAAGGGAGTTTGAAGATAGAAGGCATAAAATGATAAACATGTTCACCCAGTTAAAGTCAAGGTGTGAGACGTGGAGAGGTTAAAGGGAATAGAAGACAACATAATGATTGTAACCATTCTTAAATCTAAATGTGAGTAAAATGAATTTTATATTAGCTGTGTTGGTTAGAGGTTTGAAGAGAACAATGAAATGTTTTAAATTTAAGGACAAACTACTTAAATAGAGGCATGTCAATTTGTTAAGAGAGAGGGTGCGGGGTCATGCATCTATATTATATGTTTAAGAACCTTTGCAGGTGTTTTTTTTTTTAATTGAAATGTTTAGTCAGTTCTTATATTCTGTCTGTTATTTGCATCGCTTCTGGAATCATACCTTGTAGCTTCAGTCAGTACATTCTAGTTGCCTTATTGGGTTGCAAATACACCTTTCTAGAGAATGGACTCCTACGACCTAATTTGAATCAGGTGTTCTTCTTTGGCTAATCCTGTGTGTGTGTGTGTGTGTGTGTGTGTGTGTGTGTGTGTGTGTGTAGGGGACAGTCATACTACATTAAAATGGGCACCATCAACCATATCAATGAAGTGAGGAGAGGAAATTAAAAGGGTTGATTTCCAGGAAAAGGGGTCTCAGAACCCAGAACAAAAGTACTATGAAGTAAATAAAACCAAAGTTTCCAGTATAGCATAATACCTTTAAAATATCTGAAGATAATTATCCGCCTTCCTATGAGTCTTCCCCTTCCTAATTTTTATATCATGAGATTTTTTTTTTTTTAAAGATTTAGTTTATTTATTTGACAGAGACAGCCAGCGAGAGAGGGAACACAAGCAGGGGGAGCGGGAGAGGAAGAAGCAGGCTCACAGCAGAGGAGCCTGATGTGGGGCTCGATCCCATAACGCTGGGATCACGCCCTGAGCCGAAGGCAGACGCTTAACCGCTGTGCCACCCAGGCGCCCCTATATCATGAGATTTTTTAAAAGATGTATTTGTTAGTTTTAGAGAAAGAGGGAGAGAGAGCGAGCACGTGCACGTGCACAGGGATAGGGACAGAGGGAGAGGGAGAGAAAGAATCTTCAAACAGACTCCCTGCTGAGCACAGAGCTGAACATGGCTCCATCCCAGGACCCTGAGATCATGACCTGAGCAGAAATCAAGTTTTGGCTCTTTAACCGACTGAGTCACCCAGGCGTCCCTATGTCATGAGATTTTTAAAATCATCTTCATATGATTTTGAAGCCCTCATCTTTTTAAATTTGTGAGAATTAGATAATATACAGTATAATTAGTGACTAGCGTAATGTATAATTCTACATACCTGTCTAACCACTATTCAGAGCAAGAAGCAAAATTTTGCCCGCACCTACAAAGCCTCCTATACATTCATTTCCTTTATTCCCCAGGGAAAAACAGTCTCCCCACTTTAAGGTAATTACTTTGTTGCTTTTATTTATTTAGCTTTGGTAGCTTATATATATATATATTTTCCTTAAACATTACAGCTTACTTTTGTCTGGTTTTTTTGAGCTTTGTATAATGGATTTATACAGTATACAGATCCATTTGTGCCTTGATTCCTTTGCTCAACAACATGCTATTTACAAAATTCACGCTATTGTTGTGTGTAGCTGTAATTTGTTTTTTTTTTTTTTTCTGTTGTGTGCCAGTGAATGAGTAGGGCACATTTCTTAAAGTCATGCTAAAGTTGAGGCACATTGGAAACTTCCCAGGTAGGGTATTATTATGCACAGCGGTGCAGTGAACCATCCAGATCGTGTATTCTGGTACAGAATAGTACGTGTTTCTCTAGAGTGTATACCAAGGAGCTGCAACGCCGTGTGATAGGTTGTGCACGTCCTTAGTTTTATTAGATAAGATCAAAATGTCTTCTGAAGAGGCTACACCGTCAACCCCTGGTGGGGTGTGAGAGTTCCTCTTGCTCCACGTACTCACTATGATTTAGTTATGCTCACATGTTCAACTTCTTCTTTGTGGTTATATTTGACAAATGTTCCTATCTTAAATCGTGGCCCTCGGAATTATACCCAATACTTCAGGTGTGATCTAACCAGAGCACAGTTAACTTGATTCTTCTTAAATAGTCTCCCTCTATGATTAACTTAATCACATCAATTTCGGATTGTTCTAAACCCTGTCTTTTATTGGTAAGTCATGTCTCTCTCATAGTGTATTTTTGCAGCTGATTTTTTTATACTTCAATACTGATTTTTTTATACTTCAATACTTTATACTTACCTATTTTTATACTTCAATACTTTATACTTACCTATTCTTTATCTTAGTAAATTTAATCTATGATTCTACTTATAAGATTATTTAAGATAATTTTTCTGTCACCAAGAACACTAGCCATCGCTCAGCTTCAAGCAAGTTTCACCTAATTCATTAGTCTCTCCTTGTAAGTCACTGATGCCTTGAGAACAGGGCATAATCTCAAAAAAACGTACCAGAAAATTTCTCTTGGGTTAACTCCAGCGGTTACGCAAGGCTATCATAGTTTGGCTAGTTAACCAGTTGCAAAAGCATCCCTGTTATTTTATTATCCAGAAGTTTTCACATTCAACCTATAATTCATTAACTTTCAACTCCTAGTCTTTCCTTCTGCTTACAATATAAGGTATAAGGACCCACTCTGTGTGTGTATGTAAGCTCTCCCTCCCAAGACTCAGATCATTCTGAATTTTGGCCACCCTGAGGTTTTTCTGTAGGACTGTAGAACCCTTGACATTCTCCTTTGGTTATTTGCCCCTGTTTTTATCTTGTACACAATGTTTGAAATTTGACCCCATCTGCGGAGGCCTGAATAATCAGCATGTTTTCTTTTTCATATACCCGCTCCTCATTTTCTCACTTGCAATTATGACATCAGAATTAAATTGTCAAGAACTTCCCAACTCTCTGAAATTGAGGTTCCATGGTTTCATAGATTCATGTCATGAAGTCATGCCTACTTTTCCTCTGATTTTTTTTTTATACCCATCTGTCTAAAACTGAGGGCATCCCTCTCATTGGCTCTCATGAACTGTGAAATGAATGTTTTCTCCCAGGCACCACCATTTCTCCTCTGGTAAGTGAAGCAATTATTCCCATTGGCAGGCCCTGCTTTATGTATAGTTAGTTACACAGGTCCTGTGCTCAGAAAGGTCCCACATTTTTCAAGTGCTCTGGTGTCACCATCTTGAAATTCTTAATAAATTTTGAACAAAAGGCCTACATTTTCATTTTGCATGGAGTTCTGAAAATTATGTAGTTCTTCTGCTTTCATAATGGAAAATCACCCATTTGCTATCTTTATTTCCTAGGAGATAAAGTGGATTACAAGGCAAATTAGGACATTGTCAGGTTTTTTTTCACTTAACAATACTTACAGAGATGTTCACTAGCAACTTATTCCTATATCATGCGTCAGAGCTTTTGTCAAAATCTATCTCCAAAATATTTCCCTTAAAAAAATCAAAATTGCTTCCAACAAAAGAATAACACATATTTATTGCAAGAAAATTGGAAAATATGAACAAGACATTTCTATGATTCATAAACAAATAGCTTTCATATTTTATTAGACTTTTTAATGGTCTGGCTTTTAACATAATTATGATTAGTCAACATCAACCAAGTTTTGTAAATTAATATTTTAAATGGTATTATTTTATTATAAAAATACATATATTCAATTTTTTACAAAATGAATCCAGAGGATCATAAAAATTTATTTTTTTTAAGATTTACTTATTTATTTGACAGAGAGAGAGAGCACAAGGGGGAAGGGCAAAGGGAGAGGGAGAGAGAATCTCGAGCAGACTCTGTGCTGAGCATGGAGCTTGACGTGGGGCTCGATCCCACAACCCTGAGATCACAACCTCAGCCAAAACCAAGAGCCAGAAACTTAACGGACTGTGTCACCGAGGCACCCCATAAAAATATACATTTTTAAAGTTGAAAAAAATTCCAGTGAATCCTCCACTCGGAAAGAGCAACCTTGACAATTTTGAATATTTTTCCTAGACAACTTTTATCTCTATATTTTTCATAGATAAAATTATACTGGATAGCTGATTTCCAAGCAAATAAATATTCACAAATTACACATCAGAGAACATCTGAGAGGGCCTCAATAATCAATTACACTCCTCCATCCTTCAGTCTCACCCTTCCTAATTGCTACTGCTACTCTCTTTTCTCTCTTACTTCTCTACTTTTAACTCACCTTTTGAGCCACATCATGTCTCCACTGGCATCTAGGGGCTTGAGGCCGGGGATGCCGCTAAATAGCCTGTGATGCCCACAAGAGTCCACAGCTCCCCCACAATAAAAACTACCCAACTCAAAATGCCCATAGTGCTGAGACTGAAGATCTAGTTTAATATAATTCTGGATGTACTACAAAATAAAAATACAAAGGAAAAAGAAATAAGAAGTATAAATATTGGAAAGAAGACACTTTTTTTTTTTTTTTTTTTTTTTTTTTGCAGAAGATACGATGATGTGCTAGTCAATCCAAGCAAGCCATTGAGAAGGAAGGGGGGTAAAAACAGGGGAATGAAGCATGAGAGACTGTGGACTCTGGGAAACAAACTGAGGGCTTCAGAGGGGAAGGGGGTGGGGGAATGGGATAGGCTGGTGATGGGTAGTAAGGAGGGCACGTATTGCATGGAGCACTGGGTGTTATATGCAACTAATGAATCATGGAACTTTACATCAAAACTTGGGATGTACTGTATGGTGACTAACATAATATAATAAAAAATTTTTATAAAAAAATTAAAAAATTGGAAAAATTTGAAATAAAAAAAGAACACCATTGATTGATTATAATGTGTCACAGAAAAAGGAAGTGTACTAAAAACACAAAAAAGTAATGCACATTTCAACTTGCGATATTTTAAGGTGTCAACTGCAGACCAAATATGTATAAATAATGAGAAAATGTAAGCATTTATTTTGTCTATGACGTGTTATTTTTGCAACCATTTTTAATTTTTAATCAAATCTATTTTTTTTTTTTTTGGTCAACAAATGTGGTTTGGAAGTAAGTTTTTTGCAGGAATATGCTCAGATGATACAGAGGAAAACATTCTGAAGTAGTTACCTAGCTTAAGAAACCGTGCTGGCTTATAAATCCACATACTGCCTCCTGCCCTCACAAAGTCGGCTGTGAAAAATATCAGCTGACCTAAATAGCGTGCTTAGTGACGCTGCAAAGATTGTGAGTTACATGAAGGCTAATGGATTAGCTCTGAGAGTATTCTCTTTATTCTATTTCCCATACGTCTTTGCATGGTGACATACAAGGGTGGGTTCTCAAGGGGAAAAATTCCGTTGAGAATACGTGAGCTATGGAAAAATCTCTTTGTGGTTTGGGTCCCAACATTTAACGATGCAAAATGGACATCCAAACTTACTTTTCCCCAATATCTTCTGTATTTTAATAGCTGTAATACTTCTATGCGAGAAAAGGATGCAGCATGTTTTGCGATGACAGTTAAAATAAAAGAGAAAAAAGGAAAATAAAAAGCGTGCAAGAATGGTTTCTACAGACCATTGTGACCTTTTTCATTATTTAACTATAATTAACCACGAAGCAGGCGATGATCTCAATATCGCACACTTGCAAAAAGCAACCACTGAAAACTTTCCGGATTTGATAGGATGCTTTGAATTTTATTTTCTGTCAAAAGATCCATTCTAGGAGATTTACTAGTTTTGAATCCACTTCTTTTATCAGAAGATACTGCAAATTTATAACCTTTAAGGATAAGCTGTTGGAACTGAATACTGATGAAAATTGAAGATGGATTTTGAAAATACAGCTTCATTTTGAGAAAAAGTTATAAATGAATATTGAGAACTTGATGACATTTCTTTAACTTCTCATTGCCATTACCTTGAGCATACTTCTGAGAGATGAGTTTCTCTACTATGAATGTTATTAAATCAGTTTAGACATATTTGTCCCTCTGTGAGTAGTGTTGTTGTCAATTCAACCTAGAGAATGTACATGCAAAAAACCAGTTTGTTGGTCACATTCAAAACCTTAAATATTTGTTTGTATGGTCATTCAAAGTATGTGCATAGATATCTGATGTGAGAAATAAACTGTGGTGAAGGACTAGATTTTTTAAAAACGAAGCACTGATCCAAAAAGAGGAAAAAAATAAGAAAGTTATTAAAGAGACTTTGTCTCTAAATGTGCTAGGTCCAAGTGGTTTTCAGATGAGTTCTTTTAAATTTGTAAATAAGAGACGATCGGCATAATATTTAAATAGTTGCAGAGCATAGAGGGAAAGGAATCACCCCCATTCCTTATTATGAGATCACAATAACCCTGAGGTGAAAACAAGGAAGGCAAAATAGAAAATTATATTTAAAAACTTACATAAAAAACTCACATGATATGATTACAGGCACATATTAAAACAAGTCCAGAGTGTAAGGATCATTCAATAATAGAAAAACTGTTAACTTAAATAATACTATAATATTATATACTATATCATAATATTGTAATAATTCATGTACCATATTAATAGGTCAAAGGAGAAAACACATAAGCATTATAGTAGAAACCAAACAGACATTGGACTATGTTGAACGTCCATTCTTGATGTTTAAAAATTAGAAAATAAAGATAAATGGATACTTTTTGATATACATATATTAACAAGAGAGTCAGACAGTCAGACCCACGTGCACACACACACACACACACATATACACACACACATACACACAAATCTCAGGTTGAAAGTCAGCATCGTGCTGAATGATGAAATGCTAAAGCTATTCTCATAAACCAGGAACAAATCAAGATCTCCTATCACCATTACCGTTTAATGTCCTCTCCATAAATCTCTCTTGGAGAGATTTAAAGCTCTAATATAGATGTTAAGTGTGGCAAATCGGGTAATGGGTCCCTAAAGATATTCTTTGAAGCTGTGAAGATGTTATATTGGCAAAAGGGAATTTACAGATGTGATTAAGGTAACAGAACTTAAATGGAATGATTACCCTGGATTATATGGGCTCAGTCTAATCACATGATCTTTTAAAAAACACAGAACAAAAAGAGATTTCAAGTGTGAGAATTATTTGACACACTATTGCGGGCCCTAAGATGGAGGGGCCCACAGGCAAGGGCCTGAGAGAGACCTCTAGGTACTAAGGTGGGCTCCCAAATGACAGCCAGCGATGAGACAGGGAACTGCAACTTCAAGGAACTGGATTCTGCTGACAATGAGCTGGGAAGCAGTCATTCCCCAGAGCCTCTCCATAAGAACCCAGCAGGAAAACACCATGATTCCATCTTCATGAGACCCATACAGGAGAAACCAATCCAAACTTCCAACCCACAGAGCTGCAAGATAATACATTTGTGCTGTTGGAAGCTGCTAAGTTTGTGTAATTTGCTACTTCCATTTTATGGACTGAATTGCATTCCCCAACAGTCCTATGTTGAAGGCCTACCCCCCAAGGTGACTGTGTTTGGAGATAGGGTCTTTAAGTAGGTAATTAAGGTTAATTTATGGTCATAAGAGTGGGATCCTAATCCTTAGAAGACGAAGAGACACCAGATGTGACCATTGTGACCTCACTCTACCCCCGCCCCCGAGTAAAGGTCCTGTGAGGACGAGAGAGAAAATAGCCACCCGCAAACCAAGGAGAGAGGCCTCAACAGACACCTTGATCTTGGACATCCAGCCTCAAGAACTGTGAGAAGAGACATTTCTGTTGTTAAGCCCCAGCCTCGGTGGTGGTATTCTGTTGTGGCAGCCCTGGTGGGTTCCTGCAGGTGAGTACTAGAAAACTAATGTGGTTAGCGAGAGACCCATAGCCACTAACCCTTCCAGTGTGAGATATCTGGGTTTGTCAGTTTATTTACAGTTAGTTGACAATATATTTTTACAATTTCAAAATGTTATCTCTGTGATCAAATTTAATCAGTCTTTTATGGCTCTGGATTTTATGTCTTGCTTCGAAAGGCCGTCAGATCTCTCCACCCACCATTCCTCACTGTCTCAAGGATAGCTTTTCAATGTTAGGATGCACAATGGGCCTTTACCCAACCTTGCTTTGTTTTTAAAACTCTCTTCTATTAATTTTCTCTTTCCTGTTTACCAGTTTCCTTGAATACCAAGAATAGCCCATCATATGTGATAGGCACAAAATAAATTGTCTTGACTAAATGCAGTTAGTTTTGAGAGATGCTTAATCTCATTGCTTTATCTCAATTTCGGTTGGTTCCTTTGTGAGGTTTTTTTTTTTTCCTCCCCACTGACTATTGCAGGCAAGGAGAAGGAAAATTCCACCATATACATATTTTCACATTAACTAATGATTGTTATATTGATAGAATGTTAATATTTACATGTTGGGTGGACAGCTCAATTACTTTTATGTCATGTATTATGTGGCTGATTAAAGCAAAAAGGCATTTCTTGAACACTCCAATCCTGTTCAAAGCAATACCCAAGACAGTTCTTTACTTCTTTTTACTTTTGGCTATTATTTCAGATTTTCATGGTACTTTTTTTTAACTACCACTCAGTCATGGTTCTTTTGACTCCTTTTCACGCAGTGATGAAGGTACTATCTTACCTCAGACCACAGGTAGTGGTGTGTTGGAGGCCCCGTGCAGCAGCCCATAAGAGCTAAATGTTTGCCTCTTTTCCCCACACTATGTTTAGTGAAGTCAAGTTAGTCACTTGAAATTAGTCGTAATGGGAGTATTGACACCAAAGAAATTGGCAAACGCTACAAATCAGTCTTTTCCCAGAAAGCCCTGCCTCTAGGATTCAAACTGTAACGTCTTCCCTATGCCCTGCAGTCACACCTGTCCCTGGGAGAGATCAGGTGACAAGGAGCTAAAATAATCTTCTTGTGCTGTCATTAAATAATATTTGAAAGGATTACTCAGAAAAAGATTCCGATGCCCCTGGAAGGCCTTTTTCAATGCTTGGATTTTTGCAATCTTATATTTGAAAAATTGTTAGATTAATTAATTAATTAATTAATTCGGAAAACAAAGATCAAAAGCTGCCGGGAATGGCCAGCATTCCCTGTACCGACAGATGAAAGATGATTCCAAACTTTGCCGTGAAAGAGAGAAGCGGGTGAACGCTCAGAGACGAAGACCCTTTGCTCTTCTTTGCTCCCGCTTTTATTGGTCCTTCGGGATAATCACAAATCCTTATCACGGTTCCTCAAGCGCCTGATGTGACAATGGGTCTTACTGAAACTCGGAGATCTGTTTACGGGAAAGAAATGATACGCTAATCTGCGTGTTCTACGAGTTCTGCTAAACAGCCTAAGGGACAATGCCTACATCTCTTCCATCACAAGGTGGCTGTTTGGGCTAAGAAAGCTTCAGGAAGGCAACTCCCCGCGGCATTGCAACGGGGTCACGCAGGCCTCCGCCCTTCTCCGAAACCTTCCCGCCCTCAGCGGCCTCCCGGTTCCATTTTAGCAAGCCAGGTATTATGGCGGAGTCCATGCTCTACGTGAACCCCAACACAAAACAGTTGTTTTTATTTCAATAAAACAAAGAATTAAAAGCTCTGAGTTTAAAATTTTATGCAAGATCATTTTAATGAACTAAATGTCTATTAATAAGAGAATGCTAAATAACTTATGTTAGGCCCACACAAAGGAATATTGTACAGTGGAACAATAGTGTATCTGTGCTTGGCATACAAATTATTGTTAATTAGAAAAAGTAAACAGCAGAGAAATGTGTATCTTATGACTGCACTTCTGTACAAAAACTATGGAGAAGAGACATTTGGGGGACCTCTGAGGTGCTGCTGGTGTTTTAGTTCTTGATTTGGAGGGCGGTTATATCGGGGTGTTCAGTTCGTGGCAATTCGTTATGCTATAAAATTATGATATGCCCACCTTTGTGTGTGTGTGTGTTATACTTTCATTAAAAAGGTTACTTAAGAATAGTACCTAAAGGCCTGTGTGTAGATATCTGGGGGTATGATTTCTTAGAAGAAAATTTAGAAATAAACAATCAGTTACTCGTAGAGGCTTCCCCTGGTGAGAGAGGTGGCGTTTGGGCGCACTAGCAAAAGGGATTCTTACTTTTTACCCTTTATATTTTGTACTGTTTGAATGATTTGTAATGAGTACCTATTATTTTGTAGGGGGGAATAAAGAGTCTCCCTAAAGAATTATTTTAAAAAATTAGCGACACATCTATTCACTTTACCTTGAAAATTGATTTTGTGCTTTCCGCATTCAGCTGCTTCTTGTGTTCTCCTCGAGATTCCAGATGGCAGGAAGACCACATCCTCCCCTGCAATGTGTAAACACATTAACAAAGATGAAATCTCAAATGTAAAATCTGTGTGACAGCCTTCTTCAAAGGAGTCTCATTTGTGTTTGAAAACCAAGTAAATTACCTGAGTGGATACAGATTCCATTTTGAGAAATCTTTGTTGAGAGGCCGAAGAATAATGGATCAGGAGTCCGCAAGCCCATGCGTTGGCCCTGACTCCCTTCCTGGGGGCACTTGGATAAATATTTAAGTTTTAAAACATTTTTGAAAGTTAGGATGAGAAAGCGTTTGAGGACTAGAGACACAGGGTACTTATGTAGTATGTTCAAGGCTGGTGCTGATGACGCCTTCACGGGGACTGAGAGCTCTTCACACACCAAAATGTGCCTGTTTCTTGAGACTCCCAAGCTAGGTCTCATCCACTGGAAAAAAAGGTTTTTGACTGTTTTCATCTAACCAGAGCTGTTGTATACAGCTGTTCGACTGCTCTGAGGCCAGGGTGGTCAGAAGCTGAAATCCAGCTTTTGTTCCCCCCCCCCCGCCCCCCCGCTACAGCACTGACAGACTCCATCCAGAGGGGGCACCGTCTTCTACACCACGCCAAGCCACTTTCTAGGCTAGTGGTGGACCCATATTACAGAAAACAGGACCATTTCTTTTGCATTGGCCATCGGAATACCCTTTGGAACAGAAGTCGTTTGAGGCTATTACTTAAAACCATGTTGGATCAGGCTTATCTATGTTTCCGACACTTTTAGAGCCTAAGACTTTTGTTACTTAGCTCACCATATAGCAAAATCATGGAAATACCTGGAAACATTTTTCTTCACTTCAGCAGTGATAATTTTTAAAGCTATCCCCCATATTGACATTTTAAATCTCTTATGTCTGGGCTGGCAAGAGAGACTTATTGTATTGTGTGCTTTTTAATCCCTTTAAGGTAAATCAATAATGAACGCCTTCTTATTGGACCAGCAATCCTGGGCTAGAAGTCTGAAACTTGCCTTTCATTCTGCCTGCGAGCCCTGGATTAAGCTTGGGGGAAATACCTGCTCTCCAAACGCTGGCTCTGGCCAACTAACCTCTGTGTCAAATCCTAATCTGTGGATAGTGTATCACAGAATTTATACCTGCTCCAATCTCTGGCTGATCTCCTAGGCTTTTGCACGTGGAACAAGAAGGCAGATAGAAGGAGAGAAGCCCTGTAGAATTTTCTTCAGCAGCAGGTGAAACTATAAAAAATTTCGGGGTGCACTATTGCCCATTAACCTCTCCTGTCCCTCAGGATCCCTGAGGAAGGAAGGGGTAGGCAAAGCCATCCTCCCTTCTGGGGAGAAGGAGGAAAAACTCTGGTCCAACCCTACCAAGGAACCCATTGTATTTCCCTAGGCATGGAGGTAGAGTGGTCAAGAAAAACAAGAACTCCTCTGTGTTCTACCCTTCTATCATTCTATGAGTTGGGGTGATGAGAGATTGACCTACGGGGTGTCTAATGAGTCTCATCTCCCTGCTTTTCGATTGTGGCTCCAGGAATTCTCTGGATGACTTTCATGGACCAGAAAATGTGTGCCCAACTCACAGAAGGCATGGGCTCCTGCTCTACCACTGAGCACGCTGCACATCCGGGCCTAGGCCACCTCAAGACCTCCTCATCTGGGGCAGGGCACTGAGCACTGGTAGGAGCCTTAAGAAGACGGTCAGCAGCACTGTATGGTAGGTGGGAAGGTGGGTATTCATACTGCCTTGATGACAGCTCCGCCGTCTCCACCCCAGTGTTGATGTTGACAACCTCTGAGAGGCTGGGTCTATGTCTTTAGGTTACTTTTATCTCTGCCTCCCCAACCCACTGTGTTTACTTCAGGCAAACTTTCCTTCTCCCGGAGTTACAGCAAACCCCTTCCAGGTCATTAAACCCTCAGTCTTTAGTTCATCCTGCCACGCCTGAAAACCAATCTGTCCAGCTTGCAGTTCACGCCAAACACTTCTCCCGACCTTCAGTCAGAAGACTTCATTTTTTTCTCTGCAATTTCAAAAGTGACAAATTTGAAGGTTTGGAAGTGAAAACTTAATGTCAAGAACTCTAGTTTTTCAATAAGATTTGACTAAACCCCCTCAAAAAACAAATAATCCAGTTGAGAAATGGGCAGAAGACATGAATAGACACTTTTCAAAAGAAGACATCCAGATGGCTAACAGACACAGGAAAAGATTCTCAACATCACTCATCATCAGGGAAATACAAATCAAAAACACAATGAGATACCACCTCACACCTGCCAGAATGCTAAAATTAACAACTCAGGAAACAATAGATGCTGGCAAGGTTGCAGAGGAAAGGGAGCAATTTTTTCATCATTCGTAGGAAAGCAAACTGAGCCACTCTGGAAAACAGTACAGAGGTTCCTTAGAAAGTTAAAAATAGAACAACCTTACTACCGAGCAATTGCACTACTAGCTATTTATCTAAAGAATACAAAAATGCTGATTCGAAGGGACACATGCACCCCAATGTTTATATAGCAGTACTATCAATAATAGCCAAATTATGGAAGTAACCCAAAAAGTCCATCGACTGACGAATGGATAAAGAAGATGTGGTGTATATACACAATGGAATACCACTAGGTGATCAAAAAGAATGGAATCTTGCCATTCGCAACAATGTGGATGGAACCAGAATGTATGATGCTAAGTGAAATAAGTCAGTCAGAGAGAGATAAATACATGATTTCATTCATATGTGGAATTTAAGGAACAGAACAGATGAACATAGGGGAAGGGAAGGAAAAATAAAATAAGATTGAAAACCAAAAGGGAGGCAAACCGTAAGAGACTCTTAAATATAGAGAACAAAATGAGGTTTGCTGGAGGCGAGGTGGGTGGGGGGGATGGGCTAAATGGGTGATGAGCATCAAGGAGGGCACTTGTTGGTATGAGCACTGGGGGGTTATATGTAAGTGATGAATCACTAAATTCTACTCCTGAAACCAATACTACACTATACATTAACTAACTTGAATTTAAATTAAAAAAACACTTGACCAAAGCAAAATTATAAATGTTTATACACAGTGCTCACAAACACTTTTTAACTCCTATATTTTCTCTGATTTTTTAAAAAGATTTTATTTATTTATTTGAGAGAGGGAGAGAGAGAGATTGAGAGTATGAGTAGGGGGAGGGGCAGAAGGAGAAGCAGACTGCCCACTGAGTGAGGAGCCTGATGCAAGGCTTGATCCCAGGACCCTGAGATCATGACCTAAGCCAAAGGCAGACACTTAACCAACTGAGTCAACCAGCCACCCCTCTCTGATTTTTTAAAAAATATTTGTTTATTTAAGTAATTTCTACACCCAACATGGAGCTCGAATTCATAATCCTGAGATCAAGAGTTTCATGCTCTACTAACTGAGCCAGCCAGGTGCCCCTTCTCTGACTTTTAAATGACAGTATTCTATATAGATAATTAATTCTGAGGTAATAAAACTCTGTTCCTCCCCTTACTTAATTCTTCTCAGCCAGGAAGGCTATTCACTAGTTTTAGAATTTGTTTCTTTATATGTAAAGGGAAGTTGTAATGTATCTATGAAATAGCAGGTGTAACAAACCTGGCACAAAGGAGATGTCCAAGAAAGGTTAGTTCTCCTAATCTGCCCTTGCCCTGGGATAATTTTGCTTACATTACTTTCTAAGTAAAGTAAATAGATAATGGATGATTTTGCATAATTCTGGGTACTTCATCCATCACTGACATTGTCATTTCTCATCATCAGTAAGTTGACTTACCCAAAGCTCGGCTTCAAACAGTGATTAAGCTCATTGGAATCCATTGTTTTATCTTCTTCCTCTGATCTAAGTTTAATAACTTTTATCTAGACATCAGTCCACCCACACATCCTAAAACTGCTTGCTTTACAGTAATCAAAGAGTTTCACTCAGTGCTCTTTAACAAATAAATAGTATTTAGGAAAAAAAAGGCTCTTCTCAAAATTAAGAGTGAAAGAATCATGGGAGAAAAGGTACAAAAAGAATAAGTATGATATTTATTTTAAAATGTTCAAAGTAATTATAATCCAAATATATTGTAAGCAAAGTGAAAAATTTACATTCTTATCTTGTTAAAGCAAATTGACTTTAGATTCATTCCTGATCATTTCTGTAGTTCAAAGCTGAGGAGAGTACCCTGGGATAGCAGGAGAGCCCTGCACTGAGAGCTATAATGTGTACAATCAACATTTAAATACATTTAAATGCTACTAATTTTTAAAAATATTTTAAAGAGAGCCACATGGATACAACCAAATGTTCTGATTTTTATCTTTCTCATTTTGTCTTCTTTTTCATGACATCCAAATGTATTACCTAAATTCACTTCTCCACACTCCAGACAGCACAGTTTATCAGTTTCCTTTGTTAACTTTGTAAGTCTAAGATCCTTCCATTTTTATTCCCTCTTTTAAGACGGCAATTTTATTAGAAACTTTCAAATAAATAAATACTTGAGAAGCAAATTAGGACAGGTCATTTTCACAAGTACACAGATCACCTATCACCCAAAGGTGCCTCTGGTCAAGCCCCACAGTGAGGCTGGTGGAGGTCAAATGTTTGCATATTAAAGCTCTCCATGCCTTCCAGATGTCCACCAGGATAGGGCTTCAGCTGCTCTCTTCATTCCCTTTTTTCAAATGCTCTGTATGTAGGAGCGCTGATTCCATTCTTAAGATAATGAAGTTATTGCATGATCCGGGAACTGCACTGGGAGTGAGATAAATGAGAAGCCATTAAAAGGTCTGATTCAGCAGCTCTCAGACAAAGGTCAAGTTCATTCTTCTACAAGCAATGTTGAAAACATAAATGACTAAATTATTGATGCCAAAGTGATCCACTCTTACTAACAATAATATTACTCTGTTAACAGATTCTTATAAAACAAACATATGTGGCTCTTTTTAAAATGGATATTAGCCCTTTATCAGATATATGGTTCGTAAATATCTTCTCCTATTCCATAGGTTGCCTTTGCATTCTGTTGATTGTTTCCTTTGCTGTGTAGAACTCTAAGTTTGATGTAGTCCCATTTGTTTACTTTTGCTTTTGTTTCCTGCGCTTTTGGTTTTGTATCCAAGAAAGCATTGCCAAATCCAATGTCATGGAGATTCTCCTCTGTGTTTTCTACTAGGAGTTTTACAGTTTCAGGTCTTATGTTTAGATCTTCAATCTCTTTTGAGTTGATTTTTGTATGTGGTGTAAGGTAAAGGCCAAGCTTCATTCGTTTGCATGTGGATATCCAGTTTCTCAACACCATTTGTTGAAGAGACTACTCTATCCCCAATGTATAGTCTGGAAATCCTTGTCAAAGATCAATCTGCCATATACATGAGGGTTTATTTCTGGGCTCTCTATTCTGTTCAATCAGTTTATATGTCTCTCTCTATGCCAGTACCATACTGTTTTAATTCTATACCTTTGCAATATGTTTTGAAACCAGGAAGTTTAAGTTCTTCAGCTTTATTTTTCATTGTTTTGACTATTTTTGTTCTTTGGAGATCCTTTATCAATTTTAGGGTGTTTTTCCTATTTCTGAAAAAAAATGCCGCTGATGTTTTGGTAGGAATTGCATGAACTTATAGATTACTTTGGGTAGTATAAACATTTTAACAATATATCTTTCAATTTACTTGTCTTTAACTTTTAAAAAAATATTTTGTTTATTTATTTGTCACAGAGAGAGCACAAGCAGGGGGAGCAGCAGGCATAGGGAGAAGCAGACTCCCCACTGAGCAAGGAGCCCAATGCAGGACTCAATCCCAGCACCCTGGGATCATGACCTGAGCCAAAGGCAGACGCTTAACCCAGTGAGCCACCCAAGTGTCCCATCTTTAACTTCTTTCAGCAATGTTATGTGGTTTTCAGTGTACAAGTCTTTCCCCTCCTTGGTTAAGTTTATTCCTAATTATTGTATTCCTTTTGATGCTATTATAAATGAGATTGTTTCATTTCCCTTTCGGATTGTTCATTGTTACTGTATAGAAACCAAGCTGATTTTTGTCTGTTGGTTTTGCATTCTGCAACTTAGCTGAATTTGATCCTTAGTTTCAACAGGGGTTTTTTTGTGTATGAAATCTTTAAGGTTTTCTACATGTGAGGTCACATTATTTGTGAACAGAGAAAATTTTACTTCTTTCTTTCCAATTTGGATGATTCGTGTTGCTTTTTCTTGCCTAATTGCTCTGGCTAGGACTTCCAGACTACGTTGAATAGAAGTGGTAAGAGCACTTGACTTCTCTTACAAGGAAAGTTTTCAGTTTTTCAACTTGAGTATGATGCTAGATGTAGAGTTTTCACATATGGCTTTTATTATGTGGACATAATTTCCTTCTATTCCTAGCTTATTGAGTGTTTTCCACATGAAAGCATGTTGAATTTGGTCGAATGCTTTTCCTGCATCAATTGAGATGGTCATATGGTTTGGTTTTTTTTTAAACATTCATTCTGTTAATGTGGTGTGGCACATTAAACTTACAGTCCAAGAATAAATCCCACTCGGTCTTGATGTAGAATGTTTTCAGTGTGTTGTTGAATTCTGTTTGCTAGTATTTTTTTGAGGATTTTTGTATTAATATTCATCAAGGGTATTGTTTCATAGTATTCTTATAGTATCTTTGTTTGCGTGATTTGGGTAGCAGGGTAATGCTGGTAAGGAGTTTGGAAGTGTTCCCTCATCTTAAATTTTTGGAAGAGTTTTAGAAGGATTTGTGTTAATTCTTCTTTAAATGTTTGGCAGAATTCTTCAGACCAAAGCCATTTGGTCTTGTGCTTTTTCTTTGTTGGGAAGTTTTTGATCAGTGATTCAATCTCCTTACTTGTTGTAGGTCCATTCACATTTCTTCACAGTTCAATCTTGGTAAATCATATGCTTCTAGGAATTTATCCATTCCTTCTCTTATCCAATTTGTTAGTATGTAATTGTTCCTCGTAGTCTCTTATGTTCCTGTATGTTTCTGTGGTGTCGGCTGTAATGTTTTCTCTTTCATTTCTGATTTTATTTATTTGAATCTTTCTTTTTTACTTAGCTTAGCTAAATGTTTGTTGATTTTGTTTATCTTTCCAAAAAACTTAGTTTTATTGATTTTTGTTTCTTTTTAAAATTTTCTCTTTCCACTTGGAGGACTCCTTTTAGCAATTCCTGTAAGGCAGATCTGAAAAGGTCTTTACTTCATCACCTGCTGAAAATAGTATTTTTGGTTTACAGTTTTTAGCACTTAAAATATGTCATCCCACTTCTAAGACAGACACACTCATACATACACAACACATACATCCAGAGAGAGAGAGAGAGTGATGGGAGGGGAGAGAGAGAGTTATTAAAAGGAATTAGCTCATACAAGTATGGAGGCTGGAAGTCCCATGATCTGCCATTGTTAAGCTGGAGACCCAGGAGAGCTGATATATAGTGCCAGTCAGAATCTGAGGGCCTGAGAACCAAGAGAGCTGATGATACAAGTTATAGCCTGAAAACCAGGAAGCTTGAGACCCAAGAAGAGCCAATGCTTCAGCCTGAGTCTGAAGGCCAGAAAAGACCAATATCTTACCTCAAGCACTCAGGCAGGAGAGGTTCCCTGTTACTCAGCCTTTTGGTTCTATTCAGATTCTCAGTTGATTGAATGAGGCCCATTCACATTAAGGATAAAAATTCGGCTTTACTAAGCCTAGGCAAGAAGACATATAAAGGAGCTGACCACAATTTGGGGGATGTTTTTAATCTTTTTTTTAATAATAATTTTTTATTATGTTATGTTAGTCACCGTACAGTATATCCTTAGTTTCTAATGTAATGTTCCATGATTCATCATTTGCATATAACACCCAGTGCACCATGCAATATGTGCCCTCCTTAATACCCATCACTGGCCTGTCCCAATTCCCCACCCCCCTCCCCTCTGAAGCCCTCAGTTTGTTTCCCAGAGTCCACAGTCTGTCATGGTTCATTCCCCCTTCTGTTTACCCCCCTTCATTCTCCCCTTCCTTCTCATACCGATCTTCCTATTTCTTATGTTCCATAAATGAGTGAAACCATATGATAATTGTCTTTCTCTGCTTGACTTATTTCACTTAGCATAATCTCCTCCAGTCCCGTCCATGTTGCTGCAAATGTTATGTAATCGTTAAAAGGAAAAACTTTCCTAATTCATGGCAAAGGGTCACAGGCAGCATACCAGGTAATGATCTCTCAAGGAAAGTCACGACTGAGATGCCATGAGGCATATTGCTCCCAACTCCCCTGGTCAGCAGATACTGTAAGATTGCTGTTTATTAAAATATGACCAAAGGATTATCTGAATGCGACTCACCTGGGCACATTAAGAACACAAATCCCAGGACCTAACTCTGGACCTATTGCACCAACATCTCCATGGGAGGCTCTGAAGTGTGCTGAACCTTATATAGATCTCTGACTTTTGAGAGTAAGAATAATTTATTTTTTGGACTTCCCTCCCCAGCACGGCTTTAGGGCAATAGGTAGAGGGTTGTCTAAAAGCTCTGAACCAAATTCCCTCTGTTCAATGTGGTGGGTGATACCAATATCACTGGACAGTGAATGGAGAAGAGCATAAATTGAGTATTCAAAAAGCCTTGCTCCATAAATTGAATTCTGAATATCTTTTCAGTACGTGGGTTTACTAAATACAATGATCCATGGGGCCCTTTTGCTTCTTGGCACCAACTGAGTTAGCGGAGTCATCTGTTCTTTTGTGCTGTTCTTACCTCTGGTTTCTCAAGTTCTGAGAAAAATGGAAGGAAAAGAACCTAATAATTACCGACTTCCTAAAATACACCAGGCTCTATATTAGGTATAATAACTTTCATTTTGCTGATGTAATCTCACAGGAGCCCAATGGAATAAGATATTATTAAATCTCCATGAAACTCAGAGATTCACTTTGCTTGTCCATGGCCACACACACAGTAAGCTAAAGAGCCACAGACTGAGTCCAAGATGATCTAACATAAGGCCCAGGTTCTTTAGGTGTCGCATCTTTTTGTCCTCTTAGGTTAGAGCACAAGCAAGATTGTGGAACATTTACAGAGAACTCAATCCAAAACTGTAATTCTCTTCACGTAAAGAGAGCTCTTGAATTGGTGAATGAATACACACATGTCTCTGTGTGGTGGGGAGGTCTTCTGGCTATTTCTATAGATTTACCGGGTATTTGTTAATTCTTTCGTCTTTTAAGGTACTTGGGTGAAAGCCTGTGGGAAGCTCTGCCCTAAACCTTTCCCAGTATTGTCAGCTAAAACCCGGACACCCTAAGAAAGTACTCAGAAGTGCAAACAACTCCTTGAAACAACTGCATGTGAACTGGTTTATACCCATTGTTCTTCTCTAATTGGATGTGTACTTCCATATAATGAAAGTCAGAAGGAAGGATTAATATTTTATGAGATGTGCCTTCAGGAACAAAGCAGGCAGCAGAAGTTAAAGGGCAGCTCTAGCTACGACATGCAGGAAGTAAAAATCATAAACCATAGCTACAAAAATTTTGTAGAAATTCTGCAACTTCCTACAGCATGAGAATTTGCTTTCCTTTAACTATTTCTCCACAATGACTAGTTAGAAAACTCATAAAAGACAAAAGACCTGGTACTTGTCTAGTCTATACTACAACAGTTTCAAAAAGATTCTGACCATTACAGCCCTGAGCTTCAGCTCCAAGGGAATGTCGAATGATGATTTCATTGGAAACAGCTCCCCTTCTGGTTTCTGTCCAAAGCACTCAGGATGGACTCCAAATGTACTCTTCTTACGCAAAGGAGGATAATTTTAAACAAGTGCATAAGCAAAGCCTAAGAACTTTTTTTAGGTCATTGCAAAGGCTCTGAGTAAGGAAGAATGTGCCATTGCAGTTTGGTGGGAGCCGAGAGTAGTGTAGGACGCAAAGATCAATGAAACTCAGACCAGAAAAATCACAGACACTATTTTCTCAAGTGAAGTGTCTTCACCGATTTGATGTCCTCCTAGATTACAGCACAAGCTAGTGGTGGGAACATTTATAGAGAACTCCATCTAAAAAAATATAATTCTCTTCATGTTAAGAGAGCTCTTGAATTGGTGAATGAATGTACAAATGTCTATGAGGGAATTATAAATTAATATCAAATGACCACTATTTTGAATTTATGCTAAACATAATTATTCAGCATAAGCTTACCGTAAAGACAGAAAAAACTACTGAGTTCTATTTTGTTGCCTTTAAAATATCGTGAGTTGAAGCACCCCTCCAAGTATCATTATAGATTATGTGACCTGCTTCTTATGCTTGCGTAAAAAACAAAATCTGATAAACAGTAATCCTTCAAAATGTTGTTCCAATGGGCTTAATTGTGCCTGGTTATGCTATACCTTTTTTCCAAGGCATAAAAGAAAATTAGAAACTAGGGGAAGTATGCCCGTAACAAATATTCCAGAATAGAGTTGAAGGCAGAATCCCAAGAGATGGAATGACTCAGGTCAGCATTACAGAAAGTGGGAAAAGCAGAGTGTGTTTCTAGGGTAAGATTTCAGGGAGGGAAATAAACGCAAAGGAGTTTTTCTGGACCTGGAGATGACTTCATGGACCTAACAGTAGAATGGTCATTGGGGGTTCTGAACACATTAGAGCTAACTAAATAAACATTGATGGAGTTTAAGGCAAATTTGGGTAAGTCGAATATTTTGAAAATTTTTACAGTACTGAACTACATGAGGTATTACTAGACTCTTAAATATCATCATCAGTAGATTCTTACCAATGAGTTCGGGTTTTTTCCTCATATCCCACTGACAAAAGGTGAACACAGACCAAGAATTTATTCACTAGGCAAATTTGGGTAAAGAACTCATTACCCAATAGCTCAGCTTAGGTCAAGTGCCCATCCCTGAATCAGTCAATGGTCATCAGGAAAGAGAGGATCATGATGTATGAACTTGGCTTTGATCATAACAATGAAGATAAGGGGAGGAGGGGCATTCTCTCTGTGTTGCCAAGAAGGCAGTACCACAGACGCTACCACCAATGTAGCACATGTGATGGTGTTTTCAGATGTCCGATGATCGCATTTTCCTATCATCGCTCTATCACTTTCGTAAATCTAGTTTCGTGCAAATACGTCCTAAATATTCAGAAAGTGTTTGTTGAATGAATTAGGAATGACTTCACTTTTTCCTGTGCAAACTTCATAATCTGAATTTCAAAGATAATATGGATACTGTTCATCTGTACCTGCATTTGTAGTATGAATAGCATTTTGTCTTCTCTCTACCCTTTCTTTCCCTCAATAAGCTCATCTATTTCTATATATATCAATGATTCCTGAATGTATATCTAGAAGAGATCTCATCCCTGAACATAAAAGCAAAATGAAAAGTATTTGAATGAGGGAAGTAAATAATGTGAGAAAGAAGATTGGAAAAGGACAGGCGGGCCTGGGGGCTCAGTCAGCTAAGCATCCAACTCTTGATTTCGGCTCAGGTCATGATCTCAGAGTTGTGAGATCGAACCCCACATTGGGCTCCGTGCTGCGTGTGGAGCTTGCTTAAGATTCTCTCTCTCCCTGTTCCTCTGCTCCTTCCCCACCCTCAAAAAAAAAAAAAAAAAAAAAAAAAAGACAAGCTCTGCGGAAGAACACTATTTGGGGCACCTTACACCAATTGGTAATAGCCCCCCGATCCTGCACTGTGAAGAGTTCTGATCCTGCATCCAGGCTCTGAAGGAAAGCGTGCCAAATAGAGGGAAGGGGGAGAGACCGAGATCACTTGTACCACCTGTTTGAGCCGCCCAGTAGTCATGTCCTGTGAAAGGTTGCATGGGGAGAGATAAGCCAGCAAAGGAGGCTGGGATAGAAGGACTAGGTAGGAAGAGAGTTAGGATAGAGTCAAGTCAAGGAAAAAGGCAAAAAGGAAGGTTAGTAATATGAAACAGCTTAAAGTGATCAAATATTATACGGTCAAAGGAGATGTCTCTTTGCATTGGCAAATAAGTCGTTGAGAATAGCGTTGCGGTACAGTCAGTGTTGATTGTACGAACATAACTAGTGGACTGAAAAGTGGATGGAGATGAGAAAACGTAGACAACAGTTGCTGTCTACTCAAGAAGCCACCTGGGTATGAGAAGGGGAGATGGTGACTAGACTGAGCTACAGAATGGAAAGAAAGTTGTATTTTGTAACAGGACAGAAGTGAGCATGTTTAAAGCCTGGGCAGGAACAGAGGTTCGATGGCTCAAGCAGTGCAGGAAAAATGTACTAAGATTTTCACTGCAGCATTTTAATAGCAAAAAAACAGCAATGACTTAAATACCCATCAATAAAAAAAGATAAATGCCGTGCAATCATCTGTACATACACACACCATTTAATGTTGCATTTCTATCACCTAGAACAGTATTCTATACTTATTACAGTAGTCTATAATTATTATGAAGTAATTAAATACTAAAAATTAGCATTTACTAATCTACATGATAATAATGTCTGTCTCTACCTGTAAGGGAAGGGATTTTTGTCTGTTTTGTTCACTGTGATATCCCTACAACCTAGAACAATACCCGGCATATAGTAGGTGCCCAACAAATGCCCTTTAAAAGGTTAGTGTGAAAATGAATGAACCAGAGCTCCAGAGATGAATATGGATGAATTACAGAAACATAATTTTGAATGAAAAGAATAACTTTCAAAAGAAATGATGCCATCTTTATAAAAGTTAAACTTTTGGGGAAAAAAAAAAGGTTAAACTTTTGCACAGTGCTGCCATATACTGTTTTGGGATATATACATATATCCCAAGTATGCATATGCAGATACATACATATACAAACCAAAGTATGGATATACAAACACATAGCATCCGTGTGTATATACATGTAATACATGGATGTATATACAGTCAATTTTCCTTATTGACAGTACTTATGTTCTCTAAGATACCACAAACACTGAATGAGCAAATTCTGAACCACTGCTCCTAGGGAGAACTCAGGGTTAGGTTCTTGTGAGGCTCTGGCCACGTTTTTGTCAACTGGTCAATACATAACCTTGTTTTATGTATGTTTCCATTTCAAGACACCTTATTTGCTATATATTATTGACTCATTAACATTGAACTCATGGCCGACAGCACTATAACTCACACCTGAATGAAGCATATCTAACAGGTGCTTTCCCTGTAAGTCACATCACAGCCTTCTTGCACTTAAGAACACTAGACAGCATTTCAGCCCTATGTTTGGAATTTGTTGTAAACAGCAAAACTGCAAAGAAAAAGCACAAAAATGCAAAAAACATAGCACTAAATAGACCACAAAAAAGATTCCTCTTTATAGTTTAAGAGCTGAAACGAAAAACATAGTTTCCCTGCTCAACCTGAGATAGGAACATAGGGTGTCTAATGACTCAAAATTTATCCTGTTCTCTGCATATCCACGAATGACTACAAAAGCACTGGTAATGTTAACTTGGGCACCACAAATAAATTTTAGCTAGTAGGCAAATTCCCAAATATGGTGAAATCTGTGAATAATGAGGATTGACTATATATTCATATATTTTGCTAGTCAGTACTTTTGAAGTCAGGCAAGGTGGGAATAACTGAATTATGGGAAAGAAGAAGGGAAGGGAATGTGAATTATGTAAGCAATGGAAGTGGAGTGGGAGATAAGCCATTATCCATTGTTATCACATAAATCGTTCGTTATTTTGCTTGTCTGTAATAGCTTATAATAAATTTAAAAGTTATTTTATTTTTAAAGAGAAAATAAGTAAAAAGTTGATAATACTTTTAATAGAAGCAGTGACCTACTTCCATTCCCACCCAGAATCTTACTTCCTAGAAGTGATCCTGTTCAGCTCAGCTTTTTCTTCTAGAATTTTACCCCACTTAGAAAAACAAGATACCCAGTTCTGGATCCTATATAGAATTTAGAATTGCATACAATGAATGCATCACCAAATCAAGAATGTAGATTCACCTTAAGAGAAATGGAGTCCATTGCCAATATAGCTTGGATTTCTCACCAGTTAAATTTCAGACCAATATTAGCCTTGGGAATCTAAATTGAGTGACATATGCAACAAACTTCTTACTAAATTTCAAAGATTGGGCCAAATACAAGAATGAGAAAAAAGGATCCTGCAGATCTGATAGCGGTGGGAAGTCTGGAGAGAAGATTGCTGGTTGAGAAGCACGAAAGGAAACCAGACAGCAATGATTATGGTAAAGATGGTAACAATGAAATACATATGAAAAGGTGGCCTATAGAACATATTCCAAAATATAGAGTAGATTTTTGTCTGTCTCCACCCATTTTTAAAAATATTTTACTTATTTACTTATTTGAGAGAAAGAGAGGGAGAGACTGCACACAGAGGAAGAGGAGAAGCAGACTCCCCGCTGAATGGAGAGACCCATGCAGGGCTCGATCCCAGGACCCTGAGATCAGGACTTGATCTAAAGGCAGCTGCTTGACCAACTGAGCCACCCAGGAGCCCCTGTCTCCACCCACTTAATAAAAACATGGGTATATCTGCTGTGTTCATTAATTCCTGCCACATGGTAGGCATTTAATATTTTTTGAATTAACAAGTGAATGAACACAAGATTGTGGCAAATGTAAAAGGATAATATTATACAAGGCTGTGGATGGTTTCCCCTGAAAAACTCCTTCATGTTTAAATTGAAACTATTTCTCATCCAGGTTGGAGAGCTAAAGAAGAGTGAAATTTGTGCCTCCAGCACCTTCCCATCACTGGGGCTCTGTGGATATCTGATGGTCTAGGTCAACAGCATGGCTTCCCCTTTCTCAGGAAGCTACAGTCAGAAGACTCCATTTTCCAAAGTACTTATTGGTAAGAATTCACTTAAAAGGACAGGGGAGCTTCCTTCGGGGAGAGCAGGGGAATTCTCTGGGGGTACTCATTTTTAAAAGCCAATATTTAAATCTTCTACTTATCTCCCCTAAAGAGTCCATTTGTTTTGTTTCTTCCTTTTCTATGACTTCCCCGCACATTATGGCTGGTATCTTCACACTTGAGGCGTTTTAATTATTTACAGAAGGACCTAATGCGAGGTTTCATTAGTATGTTAGTTTTATGTTTTTTATGTTTTACGTCCTGGGAGTTCTCACCATATTTTGCTAGTTTACTTATCATCCATCATTCATCACCAGGATTTGAATTAGCAAACATATTCTTTTGTTTAGTATTGCTTTTTATCTCTTCTTCTCTTCTTCATTTTGAATAGCAAATGCATTATAGCGCTTTATTCTTTTGGTTCTAACCCATTGACAACATAACTATAAAGACCCACGAATTCCTTGTTCTTGCTTTTGTGATGGTCAAAATGCTATTATTTCATTACATGCCATAGCATGTTGTAAAAAGAGTAGAGGTTAGAAGCCCTGATTTTTAATCCATTTTCTTCAATTTACTAGCTCTGTGAGTTAAAGCAAATCATTCAAACCTCTGTGCCTTAGTTCCTTTATCCATCCAATAAATATAATAATACTATTTTTACATGATTGTTTCCAAACCAACTGAAACACAAGGCTGATACTGTCTTCTAGAATGCATAAAGCACTTTATCAATCTAAGATACTATTGTCACAGGTACCTTTCCAATCAGATTGCCCTGGTCACTGGTTTAGGTGTGCCGGCCCCAAAACAGCTGCTGTTCACGACAGGCAAAATCATAGCCAACCACTTTGGTAGAACTCAATTATTAAGTTATTCTTAAAATATATATATATATATATATATAGAGAGAGAGAGAGAGAGAGAGAGAGAGAGAGCACCTGCTGTGTGCCTGACACTTTTTGAAAAGTTGCCAACACAGTGGTCAATGGTACAGGTAAAGTCTTTACTCTCATGCGCTTACATTGGAGTCAGCATAAGATTATAGGAAAAGGATAGTTTGTATAAAACAAAAAACATATATATACGGGAATGTTTATATTTATATTCATAATGCAGAAGTGATGGCATGTGTTCACTATTGCAAATTATACATGTAAATAAATCCCTCCCCACAAAACCCCTCCCATTCTTACTGTGTACATACATACCTTAAAAACTCACAGGCATTCATGAGAAAACCAAGGTGATATTTAGGGTGGAGATGGGGGAATACTCACTCCTTGAGGCAGGTGTCTTCATTCACAACTTTACAGGAAGGTCATTCTTCCATCTCAGATACAACCACCTTCTCTCCAACTTGACAGCTCTCTCTTGTCTTTTTTTGTGGGAGAACAACATTTTGTCTCTGACCCATGAAAGACTTTTTCCTCCACAATCTCCCATCACCCAACTGACAACTCTGTCAGACTATAAACATCTTCCGTGAACCTCATCCCACCCTAGGGACTCTGTACATGTGCCCTCAAACAATCCACTTTGGATTTATTTAATCCTTTTGGTGGAAAGTAAAGGCTAGCTCATGCTTTGTCCTTATAATGTGGCAGAGTGGTGCGGGGCACATGGGTGGAAGGCTCGGATCCCACATACTTCTTAGTAGCTGTGTAAGTGTGGGGAAGAGACTTAGTTCTTCTGTGCCTCAGTTTCTTCATCTGAAAGGTGAGATAACAAAATTACTCATCTCACATTGCTTTTGTAGGAGTTAAATGAGATAATACATGTAATGTACTCTTCAGTACAGAGTGGTCACCAAATATTATATAAAATTATTATTTCTTGACAAGGTAATTAATCTTGGTGTTTTCATAACCTTCTAAGAGAGAGCCTAGTGGCTCTGAGAAAATGAGTAAAGGTTTATTGTGTAAATATAAAGTCAGATTGGATAACTATTTTAATAGTAGGAAGCTATATAACAGGTGCAATGTTTTGGACCCTGGTATCTATGGCCCCAGCTAATTTAATTTCTCTGAGGGGGTCTTATTTGCTCACCAATAACACAAAAGGATTAGCCTCAGTTCATCTCAAGTTGCAAAAATGATCTGAAAAGGAATACTTACAAGAAAAAAACTGTAGTGAGGACTTAAAATTATTCAGAGAAGAGACATGAATAAGAATCAAGTAAAAAAGGTTTCAAGTCAATGCATACTGGAGGAACAGAGAAGAGTAGCTCTTGAGTCACATTAGGTGACATAAACCAATGACCTAAACAGAAAAAGTAGCTTGAAAGTCTTCTGGGTCATGGGAACCACGAAGGATAGAACAATTAGCTCTAAGTGCCAATTTCCTGGATTGTTGAGTGGGTGAAACAACAATTAATTTTAAAGTACTTTGAAAAAGCTAAAAGTGCTTTAAAAATACAAGGCCATTTAATAATGAGCAGATAAGCTCCTTCAATAATGGATACTTACAACTGAAAACAGGACCTTGCGCTGTATTCATTCCATCGCATCCTGTTGCTTTTGTTGATTCAAGGCATGAGATATAGAGTCAGTCATTCTCTGCTGTAGATTTAGTCCCCAAAGTAACTTATTTTGCTTAAATATTCTTCCTCCTCTTCTTTTAAACAGAATTTTTGACTTCTGCTGTTGTTAGAGAATTAAAAACAAATTCCTTCCAATGCAACTAGAGTATGATTGCTCCTTACTCCCATGTCATTCTACAGATGTAGAATGGAAAAGTTGGACTCATACTTGAAAGAAATTTCCATAATGGTACAGAGAAGGAGCTGGAGAAGGCAATGAAGATAATTGCCACAGGACACGGAAAAGGCCAAGACACTTCACTAGACGAAAAAAAAAATCAATCACTAGCTTGATAGTTGTACATTTTACAAATTATTCAATGTCAACTCACTTTTATGTCTTAAAATAGCGGCAAATATTGTCAACAGTGGTGAGTGAGGTTTGGTTATAACCAAAAAGATCTGATTATGCTGTTCTTGCAAGATAAATTTTTCAGTTGCTAGGACAGAATCTGCCCCCCCAACCGAGAAGCCCTATGCTTTGATCTTTAGTGAACAATAATAAATCCCAAGATGTCTAAAGTTGGCTCTTGATATAGGAGGCAACGGAAGGAGATTTCCTCAAGATAAGAGAAAAAACACCTGAAAAATAAAAGGTAAATCTTATCTTGTCAAACTGTGATAGTATTTAAAATAATTTTTTTAATCTGTATTTTGCCTTTGGATTATCCTTCCATGTCTCCTCATTTCGTCCTATTTCAGTCTAACACACATGGGATCAGACTTTGTCTTCCCCCTAAAGTAAGGTTATATAGATGCGAAGGAAATCAAAGGAGAATGAAGTTTCCCATAATTTCTAAATCCTTTAGGGGAAAAAATAAATAAATCATATGATTTGAGTCGTGCTGTCAAGGAACTAAGAACGCAAATGGGGGAGAAGATTAATACAGAACAGTGTCAGATGGTGTTTGCAATAGTCAGCCTCCAAGATGGCCCCCAACAGTAGCTCCTCCTAGTGTTCACGCCCTTGTATTGCCCCCTGCACATCATACCAGGGCGGACCTGTGTTACCAACGCTATATGACAGGGTGATGGTACATCACCTCTGAGATTAGGTTCTAAAAGGTAATGTTGCTTCTCTCTTAGTCACTCACTCTCTCCTCTTCTTAGAAAAGTCCCTGCAAGTGAAGTTAGACGTCATGTTGTGAGCTACCCAATGGAGAGGCCCTCTGATGAGACTGACAAGGACCTGAGGCAAGACCCTGAGGCCTACAGCCAATAGCCACGAGGGTGAACTTGTAAAAGGATTCCACAGACCAGTCAAGCCTTCAGAAGGCTACAGCCTAGCCAGCGTCTAGATTGTGACCTCCTGAGTCTCTGAGCCAGAAGCAGCCAGCCCTCAGAAATTGTGCGGTAACACAAGTTTGTGGTTTTAAGCCTCTAAGTTTGGAATTTCTTATGCATCCACATACATCTAATGCAGTGTTCTTCAGTCTAAAACTGCTCTCAGAATCAGGAACGATGGATTAGCAGCTCATGTGGATAAGGAGCTTGGAGAAACTGCGGCCCAAGTGTGGGCATTTCAAATATTGAGAACACATCTTCCCCCTGCCTCTCTGTCCCAGCCCTGTGCTTCCTCTCTCCAGCAAAGTCAGTTACTGGCTCCTTGTGTATCTTTCTGGTGTATTCTGAGCATTTCTGATGTTGATTTGAACATCTTGGATCTACATAAATACTAAGAATTTTTCCTTCATATATATGGAGGAGAGAAGCATGTAGGCTTGTGAAAACTTTGTACCATGTTCTGAACCCATCTGCAAAGTGCGTTTTTTTATCGATCCTAATGTTTAACATCCAGGGTCTGAACTTACTTCCTTTTAATTCTGCCTTTCTATTTTGCCCAAATCCATAGACCAGACTATTTAAAGGTGCATTTGGACTTGGGAGTATTTTAAAATCACTTGAATAATAAACTATTCTAAATGGTCATCACCGTTTATGTAGCAGACTAGTTTCCATCAGTTAGTCTTTCCCTTTGCTTCTGGAGATATTTAGCTTTCATTAATAATTTATTATCGATTTTAAACAAATGTGCAGTTGGTACTTATTAGCAATTCATTATTTGGTTTAACACGGTCCTTGGCTCAGGGTCCTTGAATATTAAATGGACAGCCTTTTAGAAACGTGAAGAGTTCTTGCTCGTAGGAAATTTATGCATTAATTACTAGGGTTTTTTTCTTGCTTATAAGCCTCACAAGCTCCTGAGACTTTCGAAACACAGGCTCTCCGTGAAGTTTTCTTTTCCTTCTTGGGGACTTCTTTGTGCTAGATGTCAGCTTTTGGAATCATGTTGCCTACATTCTGCTTTTTTAAGTTTAACTAAAAAAAATGTAAGTGACTATCTGAATTAATATTTGAAGATTCAATGAAAGTTTACTTCAGTCTCAGGTACACAAAAAAGAACATTTTCACTTACTAACAAATTTATCCTTCAAATGTAACATTTCTATATCACTATTTCCACGGTTATGTTTTTCACCTTCTTTGTAACCCCCGTTTACCTTTTAGCCTGTGCTTCACTTCATTTCAAAGTTGACTGAAAACTTTATTTTTTAACCCCAGACCACAAAATATATTCACACATCTCTCTCTCTCTCTCTCTCTCCACACACACACACACACACACACACACACACACACACATGCATATGCACACACACAATGATTAATATATCCTAAAAGCCATAAAAGCTATAGCAGTCAGGTTTAAATCCTGGTCAACTGAGTATACTTGTTTTTATTGTTATTTTCCAGAAGTTTCATTTCTGCCGTTAGCTATGTATTCCTAGACCTTTTTTTCTCTTGCTGTAGTTAATTTTTAACATGGCTTTGCAGAATATGCAATAAGTGATACAATTCACAGACATTTTCTCCAGGCTGCCCTCATTGCCTTTGCGAGGGTGCAGTAGTAAAGCTTTGCTCCTGGGATCTACTAATCTCCTCCATCCAAGCCTAACCGACTTCATTTTTTGGGTTAATTGGCTCCTGCCCTGTGAGGCCAACCCCAAAGTTAAATTCTACTGCTTATGATTTTCCAGCTTTTCCAACTTCATTTTATTTGTCTTAACATTCACCGTTGTTCAATTTTGTCCATCTGTCTTCTACCACACAATGCAAGTCTATCTCCCTCTGTGAAAGCTTTCTGACTGGAACACATGATGGGGCTTGATAAATTAATATTTTAAAAAAAAACAGTACACAGTAAGAGAAAGCTAATCTTCTAATAAGGAAATATTACATCAGTACAAACTCTTAGAAACAGACCCTGTTCTTGGATTCTTGGAAGTTATCACAAAGATGGCACACATTGAGAGAAAACCCACAGATTAATAGTTCTCCAAGTTCAATATGCTTAAGGAAACACCACCTGGGATGCTTGTAAGGGTTCTAAAATCTAGGCCCCACTCCCAGAGAATTTAATTTGGCAAGTCTGAGGTGGGATCCAAGAATCTGTACTCTGCAAGATTTCTATGAAATCAGGTTTAGTCTCACGCTTTGAGGAAGATTTCAATGAGAAACACAGAAAGCTCATACCAGATCAATATGTGTATGTTCATAGTATTGAAACAAGGAGGAAAATGAAGTAAGTGGTTATCATGCACGGGAAATTATCATCCCTTTTTCAGATTTTCTAGAAGATTCTTTAGAGACGCTATAATTAAAGGAACCATTTAAGTAATACAGGAGAAAACATATTTATGGGAAATTGTCTTATGAAGAGCTTAAGGAATTATTTGAACTTGCTTCGAAACCTGAAAAGACAGAAACATCTAAAGGAAAGTAGGCATTTTTGACAAAGTAGAAAAATTAGAAACAACTAAGATGGAGGCTAACTTAAATTTTATAAGATCCATTAATTCTAATGATTCTGTCTGCTTTATCACAAATGTATGGACATACAGTTGGCTTTTATTTAATATAGAAAGATATTCGAAATAGGCCTTTGCCTATAGAGCAGTGATTCTTCTTCCTGGCTGCATGATAGAATTATCTGGAAGCTTTAGTAAATATTTACATCTGGGTCCCACCCCCTACATATTGGGTTTTAATTAGTCTTGGGCATGTCCTGTGCATCAGGATTGCTGAAAACTTTTCAAATTATTTTAATGTGCAGCCAAGGTTAATAACTACTGTTTTAGTGAACCTGACAAGTACTGCGACACTATGAATTTAAGCTGAGATAGACTGATTGACTAGAGTAATGCACACACAGTAAACAGTGCTTTGAAGTTCAGCATTAGCTAAAAGCTCAAAACTCTGTAGTTGTTTCCAATGTTAAGTGTTATTAGAGAAGGCAGGTGGATGCAAGTTGTGTTTCAGTAATAGAATATAAAGATTAGTGCCTATATTGTTATTTATGTGTTATATATTTGGCAAATTAGTCCATACCTGGGAGTGAAATAAGCCTAAAATCAGATACGAATATCCCGATTTTCACATTCACTTAGACCTTAGACTTGTGGTAGGTGAAGTAATAGCCCCACGATGGGTCTTAACCCCCAGATCCTGAATTGCATGAACACAGCAAAGGGCATTTACGGTGGCAGATGGAATTAAGGTTGCTAATTAGCAGATTTAGAGACGGGAGGACTACCCTGGGTTATCCATTTGGATCCAAAGTCATCACAAGAGTCCTCAAATGTGGAAGAGGGAGGCAAAAGAAGAGTCAGAGGAAGGGATGTGGCAACACCTGCAGGGTCAGATGCATGTGAGCTGAGAAATCAATCCACTGGTACTGGCCTTGAAGAAGAAGGAAGAAGGACACGAGCCATGGACTGGGGTAACCTCTAGAAGCTGGAAGAGTCAAGGAGATGAACTTTCCCCTAGAACCGTTAGGAAAGGAACCTACCACTCTACCAACACCTTGATTGTAGCCAAGTGAGTCTATTTTGGACTCTGACCCTCCAAACCATAAGATAATACATTTGTGTTGTGTTAAGCCCCTAAGTTTTTGGTCATTTGTTATAGCAGCGATATGAAACTAATACAACTTACCAATTGTGTTTAAAAAAGAAAAACCCATGGAAATGTGAAAACGTCCTTTTGAGATCAGCTTTTTGGTGGTCCCAGGGCTCAGGACACATACCAGCATTCTCATGTCGTATACGCTACCCAGAAGGACTATAATTTCTACACCTGGGTGTTGGATGATGTCTAGCTTCCTTAGTGAAAGCACAGCCTCTCAGTCCACAACTCCTCAGATGGTTATGGTGACCACTGTGTACAGGAGACGTGCCCAGGAGAGGGAACAGCACTGAGAATAAGCAAGCTCTCTCTTGTACTGTTCACTATGCCCAGTATTGTCAGTGTTTTCCGGACTTCGAAATAAACAAAGCGATTGTTTTGAGGACTTGTCACCCTACTGATGAGAGCTTTTTTTCTTGTTTCATGTGTCCCTTTTGTAATTAGCCCTGTGTACATATATTGTTCAGTGACAACTGCCTGATCTTTCACAGTGAGGCTCTTAATTCTGTTTTCAAAAAATGTTTCCTTGAAGTCTCTATTCTGTGAACTTCCCTTTCCACTCAGTCATGAAAATATACAATTTTAGGTCAATAAAAACAAGGCAATCACTCTAATTTTTGACAGAAGGATATAATGTGAAAGGAAAATAAAAGTTTTAGTTGTGCAGGGCATATGCTAAACTTCCTGGTGAAGAATTTCAATTTCCTGATTGCACGATATCTGTATTGTCTCATTTTTTTACTACTACTTTCTACTTGTTTCTGCAAATATTTGAATAATTACCATGTCACTTTAGGATACAATGACGAACAAGACAGCCATGGCCTCCTCACTCTTGGAACTTAAAATCTAGTAGGTGTTACAGAAAAGAAAACAGAAAATTCCAGTGTTGGGTTATTAATGTGTTTATCCACGCACCAATTATTTATGAAGTACTTATACTGAGCTAGTGCCAGGAAAAGAAGAGTGAGACCCAAGGCTATATTTTAGGTACTTAAATGAGGATGGAGGAAAGCCCCTTCCACAAAAATTTAATGTTTATGGAATATACTTAAACATACAGAGATTTCATAGAACTGACTACCATTAGTCATTGAGGACAGCTGTGGAGCGGCTGGTATATTTGTGTGGCAGGCCCTGCTTTCTAAAACCTCAGTAGGGCCCACACTGCACTTCAGGTTTTTTATTCTGAGATTCTTCCAGACTAAGAATTTAAGACTCTCTTTGGAGGCTTTTTTTTCTAAAAACTTGGAGATGTTCCCAAAAGAAATAAATCAAAAATCCAAGATGACTTTGCAACCAAGTAACCTTAGAAGAGGGGGTTTTCTTGGCCACATTAAAATCATCTGGGAACACTTGAAATTCCTACTGAATTATAGTCCCAGTGCCTGACACTCTGGAACCTGCATTTTTAACATAGACCCCAGGACTAAAGTATGATCATTACTGCCTTAGAGGGTCCTCAGTCTATCCCACATTGTTGTATTTCTTTATCAATTTTGAAGAGCTGGGTCTCTCTGACTTGACTCTGGAGTCAAGAGGTTTCCTTAGGGATTTTGGATAACGCTACCCTCTTAAGCCAGTAAATCCCATACACCATGTATGAGATGACGTCTGTAGAAGTAAATTAGCTCATTTATAAGAGCTCGTTTAAAAACATTTGATCTGAGGAGAAGGGAACATTCAAGTTCAACTATCCAAGGTAACTTGGATGCAATTCAGTTTGGCAAGCAGAATATGTTAGTAGTCAACATATTGAAACCTAATCAATTGCATTATAGCAGGTCTTAGAAAAGCTTGTTAAAGGAAGGCTACTCATTCCTTCAAAGTCTCTCTCTTTTTTAGCCTTACTGTTGTCTAAAATAAGGACTGATAATGTTACCCAGCACAGTTGAAGGGGTGGAGGTAGCTTGAGAGGGAGAGAAGGGGATGGAGACTGGATTTGGGAGAGAATAAACAACTGATCATTGGAGAAATCTTTTTTTTTTTCTCAGTTAGAGATGAGTCAGCAAGCTTCACCATAAACTGGAGGAAGAACTCTCAAGACTATCTCAAGCGTCTTGGCTCTGGGTTCGTAATCACTGCTCAGTTTTCTGGCTGTATTCTGGAGTCCCTGGACATGTTACTACAGAAAGAGTTCATTGGCCAGAAAACCTGTGCCCCCAGTGTCCTTAATGTTTGTTTTTTCCATTGTATATTCATATGCTGATTTGTGGCATATGATTCTTTCTCTGTTGAGTCTGGAGAGTCGAGCTCCGTGGCCCCATGACCCCTTTAATTATGGTGTCAAAGTAGTAACTTCAGAGTCAAGACTTTGGGAAGACACCACTTAACTGAGCAGCTGGATTGCTTTCAATAACATCTCCAGGTTGTTTCTAAACAACTGTAAAATGTGTTAGAGACTTCTTGGAGCTGTTAGGAGTCAATAGTTTACAGGCTCAAAGTGGTGAACTGACAAGCCAAGGACACAGGGCAAGAACATGGATGGCTAGAGACACAAACATCTTAAATATAAGGGCAACGTTGCTTTCCACGCATTGCAGCATCTCTCACAAACACTGTTGGGCACAAGGACTTTGTTTTCACCCACTTACATGCCCATGGGCTTTTAATGACAATGCGCCTTTGTTAGAAAGCCGATCCTTCCACAGATAAAAAGACTTCATGTTTATAGGAGCTTCACATACAGAGTAATTTTTCCCAAGGCCTTGTGGCTTCCAAAACCAATATATGTCAATGCATGATGATTTACTTCTTAAGCCTGGCAAGGATTTCTTCCTCTCTTTCTAGTCATCCAAAAGTATTTCTGCCTAAGCGTACTAAAAATGAGGTAGAAGAAGATACATAAAACTCCCTTGCTTGAAAATTCAATCTTCTCATTTTGAAAGGAACGCCTAAGCTTTGACAAAATGTTTATGTTCTGTGAAAAACACGGTCATCCATCAAACTTGGTTTTATACTTAAGAATGAAAGGGGGAGGTCAGGATGCCCCGTGGATGTGATTTACACCTTTAGGCATGTTTAGGCAGACCTCCGGCACACAGCATTGCCTCCCAATGTAATAGCCATATACAGTTCACTTTATCTCTTTTGTCTTGTTTGTTATGCTGTGTTTGCCCAGGGCTTCCAGGGCTAGAGAATAACAGAAACCTGACCAGAAATCACTGCATTTACTCTGGGCCCGAAATATCATGTGCCAGGACAGTCCCTGGACGCCCACCAGTCTCTTGACTGGATTCAGATTACGACCTCCCCATTCGTTCCATTTAAATTACCATGAAGGTATGAGCTCCACAGTGCTATGAAATGGTGTTGGCAGAAGCCGTGTAAACAGCCCGTGCTCAGACCTCAGGAACCCCTCACCAACAGCCTCGGAACATCTCTATTACAAAACAACTTACAGGTCTGAACTCCAGAAGCTGTGGAAGTCTGCTTTGGAAAGTCTAAGTGGCGGCTGGGTTCCCAGAGCGCAGGCTGCTTCCCGTGGCCGCCACCCTTTGGCCCCCTCCGGGCAAGCAGGGTCTCCTCATCAGCAGGGGACGGATATTGAAAGATACACAAATAATGTTTCTATCATATGGTTGTCATGAGGTTTAAGTGCACTATTTCCTTAGTATGTAAGCTACATATTCATGAGATTATTTATATAACCAGCCTTGAAGCGTTCCCACAGAACCTGGCCCATGGAAATCCTTAAAACACCCTTTACCCTTTCATTCTAAGGTACCTCTCCTCTTTGGTACTTAGGCTCTTAAGCACGAATAGCAAGAAGAAAGGAGAGACAAGACAGAGACATGCATATGACTTTCTGCCTTTTTTTTTTTTTTTTCTCACTCTCTCTTATTCTGGGTAAGAAGAAATTGAATGGGAACCATGGAAAACTAGTATTGTTGAAGGAGTAAAATAAATCCAAATGAACCTTGGAAAATCAGAGAAGTGTGGCATGGTTCACATGATAAAGAGACAAGCTTTTCAGCTTGGTCAGATGGGTTGACCTGAAGTCGAATTCACACGGACAGAAAAATGGGAGGAAGACAAGAGGTAGCACTCAGCACCACGCCGGGGCGAGAACCAGCCTTTCCCACCAAAAGAAAACGAGTCTTTTTCCTGCCTGAATCCTCAACGAGAGAGGGGAGAAGAAAAGCTGGGGGATGGAAAGCCTGGGCAGGAGCTGATCTGTGCTTCCCTCTCCCGGCTGAATTCCTGCGGGGCTTACTCATTCTGTTGTGGGTGCTGTCCCGCGTCCCCGCATCACCCTGATTCCAGGAACCTCTCAAGGTCACCAGTAAGGGAGCAAATTATCTGCAGCAGGTGGCGATTGCCTCCACAATGACACTCGGCTCCAGACTATTACAGAGGACGCTCCTGCCCTCCTTGGTGCACCCCTCGCTGGGGGGAGCGGCCGCGGCACCGCCCGTGCGCAGACACAGCCTCCAGAGGCTGCAGGTGGAGAAGCCGGTGATCCGGGCTAGCTGACAAATCTCTGATTCTTGGAATTGTTTGGCAGGGCGGATTTGCCGAACTACCAATTTCCCCTAACTTGAAAACAAGATGAGAACAGAGAACAGCTGAGACACCTGGTGTTGGTCGGTTCCTCAGTTTAAAGGAAGGCTATTCAGGCCCCGGCGCGGTGCCTCCCAGAATAGACGCTGCCACCGGCAGAGCAGACTGGACTCCGAAGCCCGGGAGGGCCGTCTAGCACATACTGTGAGCCCCGGGCTTGTCCCCTAGAGAGCCACGCCGTCCTGTCCTGCTGAAAGCCAAACACGTTTGTGAGAACTGGGAAATTGGCCTGAGTTTTTAAAAGGGCCTGTTCAGTTGTAAGTTTTCTCATCCCTTTATCAGGGATTGGCTTTGGAATGAGCATGTGATTCCCACGTGGCACAGAATGTCAGCCCTCCTCTCTGCGCGAGGGGCATGGGCTGACACTGGATAGATGGGGGGCAAAGGCGAGGCCGAGCCCTAGTTAAACTCCTGGAGCAAACCTGAAGTGGGCCTGCCGTAGGATACCTTCCTGTCAGACCTCAGAAATGTCTTCGTTAGTTCTGTTTGAGTTTAGTTTTCTTACTTGCTGCTCAAACATCCCCCAAATACAAAATCTACTTAAAATACATAATTTGTCTTTTAAATTATTACACTTAAAAAAATAAATTATTACACTTTAATGTAAACATGGAGGGTCAGCTCTCGAAGGAAAACGGTTTTGAATGAATGAATGAATGAATGAATGAATGAATTTACTTTTAAAAGCTGGTCTAATTATCACATTTTATTCACTAATGGTACAAGCCTTAGTTAAATGTCCACTCTGTGTCTAGCGCTATGCTTGACAGTGAAAGTGAGTGGATAAATACAACCCCACCCTCAAATTGTTGATGTCTGCTGAAAGATACAGAAGCAAAAATGAACATGGAAAAATACAACGTGGTAAGTGTGGTGATAAAGCTGTGCCACTCTTCCTAGGTTCCAAAGTAGGGCTGATGCCGGAGCTGTGTTTCCCTGGGTAACTGGGGGCTAAATCAGGTAGAGGGGAAGCAAATGAGTGTTCTGGGTGTTGGAAACATGAACAAAGTCAGGACATCATCACTCAGACTGTAATGTGAGTGATAAACCTTAGAGTTGGCCAACGCACACATGCACTACTATATATAGCAACCCTCAATAAAGACAAAGGAAAATGGAAAATGGTATGAGAATTCATGGAACTACAAGCTGTCATTCTTCCTGCAATGGCAGACAGGACATCACAGGAGACTTGGAGAGACACTCAGAAACAGACATTCTTCTTAGAGAATCACCTAGGTAACACCTGAAGGAAACCGAGCTTTACCCCATACGTAGGTTATTTCTCCTAAAGTATGTGTGTTAGCATCACCTGGTGAGCATTTTTCAAGTGCAGACTCGCAGGCCCATCTCCCAGAGATTGATGTCACAAGTCTGAGGTGAGGCCAGGTACCTGTATCTTTAGCCAGATCTCCAGTTGATTCTTCTGCCTCCTAAAATTGAAAAAAAAGTGGTGGAGATGCAGTGTTACTAAAGGATGTTGGCCAGTGGAAAGACATGACCCCATTGGTTTCAGAAAATGGCCATTCTGGCTGCTGTTTGAGGAACGGAAGGGGAGCTGGCACTCTGGAGGTGGTTAAGAAGACGGCAGCAATTCCTATGAAACGTGAGGAGACAAGGACAGTCGGGATGGGAGGGAGGTCAGAGATTCATACAGCTCTTTGCCAGGCCAGATGGCCTCAAGGCTAGAAGAACACTATGACCCTCACTTGCCTTCTGGATGGAGAGGCTGATTTAGGAAAGTCCTTGTGAGCGGGCAGAGAACACCAGAAGCCTGCATCTCCTGAAGGCATTGCCACAATTGACTTTACGGTTCCTTCTGAGGAGATGCCTGTTCCAACAGCTGAGTGAGGGCGTTATTGAGTGGTTGGTTCCCCAAGAAACCACAACAGAAAATCACACACTCCTTATCCTCAGAAATCTTTCATTTGCAGGAGGAGAAGACATATGACCCAAATATTTGCAAAATATTCCTTTAGCTGTCAAGAGTTGTCAGTGAACTAAGTCAGTGTTGTGAAGAGGAGAAGCTCCGAAGAAGGAAAGAAAGGGGGATGGGGAGATACATGGAGGGGCACAATCCACAGTTTTCCTCAGAACTTTTGTATTCCATCCCGGAGTCTGGTCAAGTGGTTGAGGACATGAAGGGGCTCATTCAGTAATCCAAAACCTGGTGTTTCAACACAAGTCCAAACATTCCTCTAGCTCATGCTAAATGTCTGGCCTGAGGTGAGTTATCTAATCCTTGTTTCCTCATCTGGAAAATAGGGATCGTAATTGTACTGCCTCAGAAGATGGCCATGAGTAGTCAGTTTGTCATCTCTTACAAGAATGTGAGCACTTGTATGACAGTGCGGCACCTAGCAAGCTCTTAGAACACTTATAAATGAGGGGGCCTGGGTGGCTCAGTCGGTTGGGCGTCTACCTTCGGCTTGAGTCATGATGGAGCCCCACATCGGGCTCCCTGCTCAGCGGGGAGCGGGCTTCTCCTCTCCCTCTGCCTGCTGCTCCCCTTGCTTATGCTCTTTCTCTCTCTGTCAAATGAATAAATAAAAGTCTAAAAAAAAATACTTAAATGTAATTTAAATAAAATATGCTTAATGAATTATATTTAAGATAAATCAAATTCAAATTTGAATTAAAATGTATGCGTTACCCCTGCAATGACTGGCCAGGACCTGTATTGAGCCAGGCTCTCTGCAGTCAAGCCGTTATTTCCCTGCTGGGACAGATGCAGTGGCCTGGAGTTTCCAGGAGCACACAGCCACTTGTGACCCTAGCTGCGGAGAAATCTGTGCCCACACTCACAGCGCTGCTGTGCAGCCCTCTTCTGGAGCCTCCAGGGTCATTATTCCTTAACATTGTTGAAAGCACCTGACTCTTCCATTTCCCCCATGGGTTTCCAGCCTCTTGTATTTTAACCTATGGTTTTCAGCCTTTTTTCCTCCCACTGATTTAATTTCTAAACATACAGGAAAAGAATATTGGTCAACATACTTGTTGCAACCTCCAAAATGAGCTTTTCTATTCTCCCTTCCACAGTGATATTTTTACAGAAAACTATTAATGTTATTTCTGTCTCTGGTTCTACTCAAGGGATAATAGAATTTCACTTATGTGTGTGAGGCTCTGCAAGACGTCAGAAGTAAAAAAAATGCCTGCAAGAAAAAAATGCGTGGTAGACAAGAACCTTAATTTTTAAAAAGTTTATTTCTCGATTCCATTCCGGAAAACTGTGTGCTGGATGACACTTAATAACCATATTTCTAAAGGAGGGTTAGTTGTGAAGACACGGTCTAGCCAAGCTACACTTGACTGTGTGAGTACATTTTATAACAGTAAAGAAACATCAATGGGAACGATCTTCTCTTTTATAGACTGCAGGACATCTGTTGCTCTGGGCAGGAACATTCCATAGAACAAGGTTTCTCAGAGCACGGTTTTTGGACCACGTACATCAGAAACTCCTCAAGTATTTACCAAAATTTCAAAGGCTGTACCGTAAGCCTAAGAAAACCATCTCAGGGTAGATCCAAAGCCCCTGATATCCAGGCTTCTCTGATAATTTTGTGCATACAAAAGTTTCCGAACACACTAATGAAAACACCAACAGAGGTCACCTTTATGGCTCTGATACTTAAACTGAGCAGAGTAGTCAGACCTAAAATTTCAGAAATTGGGTTAATCTCTGTGCAAGGAAATCTCTGTCCCTAAAGTATTGGTGTACACATAAATAAGCATTAAGCTTAAGGAAATTGTAATCTGAGAAATGGGATAGAGAAAATGAATTGCTAGAAGATAGAGCCATACAAGTTATGGGCAATTTAAGGGTTAAATCATAGACCCTTTGAGGATCATCTTGCTCACAAAATATCCCTTGGACATGCTGTCTGAAATAGACGCCAAGGGTATCACATTTGGTATTTGAGGATATATTAAAGTTGATACTATATTACATTCCCCTATTAGATTCTACATTCTCAAGAACAGACTCTGGGCCTTTTGTAGTCTTTGCATCTCTAGGGACTAACACCATGCCTGTTAATGATAGATAATAACAGACGTCAGCAAACACTGAGCACTGTTTGCTGAAATGAACTAGGGAACGATCACTTTATTGAGAAGAGTCCACTGAAAAGGAGAAAGTTCAAGATAGTTCAAAGAGATCCAAGGATGAATTTACGAAATCGTGTGCGTTGTTGTTATTGAATGTATCCCTGACATTTCACTGAAAATGTCAACATCGTATTTTTCCATTCTGTCCCGACGGTATTCCATGCTATTTTGTTTATAAAACTTTGTCATTTGGCGACCATATTCCATGCAATTTTGTTTACAAAACTTTGTCATTGGCTGTCTCTGTGTCTCTGTCCCTTTAGGCTACCCAGAATTTTGCTAACCTTCCACTAATTGAGTAATGCAGTATATTGAATTTTCATAATACTGGAGTCTAATTTATAAAGTACACTTTAAATAAACTTCTCTGTCTTGGTTAATTTTGATCTCTAGGGCTATTTTTCAGTTTATTTCAAAATAAGTATGGCTTTAAAATATTTCTTCAAAATGAGGTTTGGTTTGTCTTTTTTTTTTACCCTTTGGATCAGTTCCCCAGCAATATTAAGATACAAGAAGTCTTCCACTGGTTGTAACAGCCCCTGGCATCTAGCGTGCTGACATGTTTCACGAGTAAAATGGCCCATGAAAGAGCAGCCTCTTTGACCTCTGAAAATCGCATATGTTAAGGAAAAGAGAAAACAGATTTTGGCTAGTTTTATCTCCCACAGTACTTGATCCCTTTTCAGGAGTTCAGGGGGTTAGAGGAGGATTTTAGTTTCAATATTCTTGCAAAACCCTTACTTCTCTTTCTAAAAGAGACGTTTGGAAAAGCAGCTTTTACACATTGAAAAAGCTTTTAACATTGCTATGAATTACATAATAATATAAGCTAAGGGTAAATGAATGAAAAACACATAGATTATCAATCCTGTTGATTATAGATGTGCTTGAAATTTAAGAGAAAAAAATATGTTGTGGTACAATACATGTAGAGTTTTTACAGAGCCAAGACTGTGTGTGGAATGTAATTGACAGTGTCCAGGAAGCCCCTGGGATAAAGGCTTTCAGTACTATTTCCACAGCTATAATTTTTAGACAAACACAACATAAGCCTTCTTGTTACATAAGCATGCAAAATATGGTTATTTGTGCTGCAAGAATAATCCAAACAAATAAAACTTACTTAGAGTTTACTAAGTAGACCTACCAAAGTGAAATGGACAAAGAGATCCTAAGATGTCACACTGGAAAAGCCTCTCGAGATTATGGGCGATCCTCCCATATTGAGTTGGGGCTGAAGATGATAAATTACTTGCCAATCACCCAGCAGGTAAAAATTAGCATTAAGGCTGGTTCAAAACTCCTTATTTTAGTTCCTGACAGAAAAGAATGATTAGGCAAGGAAAATGTTGGAAATGCTTGCTATTACCCAAAGTTATATCTACCAAAGATTTATCTGTAGTAGTTCATAAATTCTGCAGCAGGTATTTAAATTAAAATCTTACACTTACATGAAGTAGGTATATGATACAAATAGCTTTTTTAGACTTACTGTATTATAAAATCGCTCTGAATATCTAGCATTTTAGGACTTGGTAATGGGTCAAAGGCAAATGGAAGGACTTGAATGAATACACGAGACTGCCCAAAAGGATGAATTCTATTCTAAAAGAAGAATGAGGAGCATGGGAGCTGGAAGGGGAGAAAGCCAGGCTGCCACTTACTACCAGCATGATCTAGGGCAAGGCATCACTTTGAGTCTCAAATTCTTCGCACCACCTCCTAGGATGGAAACACTGGCTGCATGGAAAACCATTCTAAAAGCATTCATGTAATAGATGTAATCATTGCTATTATTATGCTAATGAGACAGCTATGTAATATACTAATGAAGAGCATACAGTATTCTAGTTAGTATAATATAAATGTCAGGAATACTACTACTGTTTTAAATGCTTTTACAGCTAATATTTTTGTGGTTAGAGTGCCCATCATCGTAGTATCTTTACACAGAAATCACTGTGCAGAGGTGTCCTTCTTAAAGAATCCCAGGAGACTAATGAGATGTCCAATGATGGCAGATGTCCAAGGGGAATACTCTTCTCCTCTCTAGTTACTACTTTTGCTAATCTGTCATCCACCTTGTTCTTCAGTTGTTCCAAACACCTTCAGCATCTTTCCACTTAAATGCCCCATTAGCTCAGTGTCGACATACAGAAACCCTCTTGTTCTTTGAACTCCCATCTCCTGGTGTTACTCATGATATCATCGGTCCCCCATGCACTCAGCCGGAAACCTATCTTGGCTGCGTCTTCCTCTTCACCCCGTCCTCTGCTCTTCTAGGTCTAATTCATCACCAAGTTCTACTGCTTTTTTGACATTGAAGTGAAATTTGTGTAACATAGAATGAACCATTTGAAAGCATACAATTCAGTGGCATTTAGAACATTCACCTTCATCAAGTTCCCAAACACTTTCATCACCCCAAGGAGAATCCACATACCTATTAAGCAGTCACCTCCATTCCCCTCATCCCCGGCCCCTGGCAATGGCCAATCTGCTTTCTGTCTCTATGGATTTCCCTATTCTGGATATTTCAGATAAATGGAGTCATATGATATAAGACATTTTGCATCTGGCTTCTTTCATTTAGCGTAAGTTTTTGAGGTTCACCCCATGTTGTAGGATGTATCAGTGCTTCATTCCTTTGTATGGGTCAACGATACTCCAGTATATGGGTTACCCTGTTTTGTGTAGCTGTTCACCTGCCGATGAGCATTTGGGCTGTTTCTACCTTTTAGGCTCTCATGAAGAGTGCTGCTAGGAACATTCCCGTACAAGTATTTGTTTGAGTGTCTGTTTTCAATTCTTTTGGGTACATACTATCTTAGAGTTCTCCAGAGAAATCAAACCAATAGGTTCTCTCTCTATATAAATATATATATATATAGAGAGAGAGAGATTTATTTTGAAGAATTGGCTCACATGATTATGGGAACTGGGAAGTCTGAAATTTGTAGGTCAGGCCAGGAGGTTGGAAGTTCAGGCAAGGCTTTTGAGTCTGAATTTTGCAGGTTGACAGACTGGAAACTCAGGTAAGGCTTGTTTCTATATTGCCTAATCGAGGAGAATTCTTTCTTCTTTGGGAACCCTCTGTCTTTGCTCATAATCCCTTCAAATGATTGAATGACTCTCTCTCTGACAAATAAATTTAAAAAATAATTTTAAAAAATTCTTAAAATGGAACACCTGTGTGGCTCAGTCAGTTAAGCAACTGCCTTCAGCTCAGGTCATGATCCCAGGGTCCTGGGATCAAGTCCCACATGGGGCTCCCCACTAAGCTTCTCCTCTTCCTACCACTCCCACTGCTTATGCACTCTTGCTCTCTCTCTCTCTGACAAATAAAAAATAATAATAATAAAAAAAACCCAAATGATTGAATGAGGTCCACTCCCATTATGAAGGGTAATCTGTTTTACTCAGTTTGCTGATTACAGTGTTAATTACGTTTGAAAAATGCCTTCACAGCAACATCTAGACTGGCATTTGGCTAAATAATTGAGCACCATAGCCTAGCCAAGTGGACACATAAAATGAGCCATCACTTATACCTAGGACTATCATTGGTAGGTCACACGGTAATTCTGTTTAACTTTTTGAGGAACTGTCTCATTTGAATGCCCTAGGACCAATTTGCAGTTGGTCAATTTGCAGCACGACATGAGGACTCACTACACCAACAGACAATTGTTGGATACCAGTGGGGTGTCCAAGAATTCAACCTAATTCTGATCTACCCGGAGGTAGCATCAGATTCCGCAGGTTAAGTGTTCAGTCCTACAAGTCTTTCTGCCCTCCCCACTTCAGAGGTCAGTCACAAGTTGTACTGTATGGAGTGAGGTTTCTGAGATCTGTCTTGCCTAACCGACCACCCCGACCTGCACATAAGAGGGCAGGCTAAGGAATGTTGTTTGTGGGGTGCCTGAATGGCTCAGTTGGTTAAGCATCTGCCTTCAGTTCAGGTCATGATCTCAGAGTCCTAAGATTCCAGAATCAAACCCTGCATCAGGCTCCCTGCTCAGTGGGGAGTCTGCTTCTTCCTCTGACCCTCTCCCATCTCGTGCTCACTCTCTCTTCACTCTCTCTTTCTCTCTCTTTTTAATAAATAAATAAAATCTAAAAAAAAAAATTGTTGTTTGTGAGCCTTGTGCTGCATTAAGTGACCTTGGGAGCCTGATTAGTTGACACTAGCTGGTCTCCAGGTCAGAATTGGCCCTTCTGGTCTGGATGCCAAGAGCTGTAAATGTCCCCTTGCATCCCCTCTGGCTCCAGGCTGGGCTGGCCCCCCAGAATGGAATGGGAGGGGAGGCAAACACACCTAGCCCAGGCTACTTGAAGATGTAAAGTCATGATAAAATAGAAATGCAGCTCCCTCCAAACTGCACATAGGCAAACAGATGTTTAACTTCACACCCTATCATTTGTCCTATAAATACAGCCCTTCCGGGGATGGTCAGTTGGAAGTCTCACCTGAGGGGAGGACGCTTTGCCCAGGCCTCTCAATCAGGACTCCAGCCTGGCTCTCCATGGGGCTTCCCTAGCTAGCAAGGTTGGATGTGCTAAGTACCCAATTTGATGTAACTCCGTCTCATTCTCCTTTACTGCTTACTGTTGCCCTCATCTACGCACAAATTTCCCTTTTCTTCTTTCTGTTTCTATTAGATTTTTATAATATCAATGAAGTGTTCTTTCTCCTTTACAACTGAGAGTATGGCTGTTGTGAATCTTTTTTTTTTTTTTTTTAAGATTTTATTTATTTACTTGACAGAGAGAGAGGTAGCCAGCAAGAGAGGGAATACATGCAGGGGGAGTGGGAGAGGAAGAAGCAGGCTTCCAGCAGAGAAGCCTGATGCGGGGCTCCATCCCACAACGCCAGGATCACGCCCTGAGCCAAAGGCAGCCACTTAAAGATTGAGCCACCCAGGCGCCCCTGTTGTGAATCTTTTCTTCAGAACCCAAGTCCAGGTTGTTACCTGTCCTTCTGACCAACTGGCTATAAATCAGAGGTTCCCATGACCCTCTCTTCGGGTTCAATTAATTTTCTAGAGCAAAATCATTTTACTTACTAGATCACTGGGTTTCTTGTTTGTTTGTTTTTAAAGATTTTATTGATTTATTTCACAGAGAGAGAGCGTGAGCATGGGGGAAGGTAGGGGGGAGGGAGAGGGAGAAGCAGACGCCCTACTGAGCAAGGAGTCCAATGAGGGCTCCATCCCAGGACCCCAGGATCATGACCTGAGCAGAAGGCAGACACGTAACCAACCGAGCCACGCAGGAGCCCCAGGATCACTGGTTTTGATAAAAGCATGTAACTCAAGAAGAGTCAGATGGAAGAGATGCATTGGGCAAGGTATAGGGAAAGGGGTGTGGAGCTTCCTTGCCCTCTCTGGGCGTGCTACTCTCCTGCACCTCCATGTGTTCACTCACTTGGAAACTATCCCAAACCCTGTCTTTTGGGGGTTTTATGGAGGCTTCATTACAGTCATGACTGATAAAATCGTTGGCCATTGGTGACTGATTCATCCTTGAGGCTCTTTCCTCTCCCTGGAGGTTGAGTGATAGGATTGAAAGTTCCAACCTTCTACTCACATGGTTGGTTCTCCTGGCAACCAACCCCCATTTTTAGACAGGATCCAAAATTCATCTCATTAACATAATAAGAGACAGCTTTGTTGCTCTCAACATTTAGGAAATTCCTAGGGTTATAGGAGCCCTATGCCAGATATGGGACAAAGACCAAATATATATTTCTTATTATAAACCACAATATCATACCGTGAAATTGTCTTCCACAGTAGCTGCACCATTTTGCATTCCCACCAACATTGCACGATGGTTTAATTTCTCCACATCCTCTCCAACACATGTTATTTTTTGTAGTTTTTATTAAAACCATCATACTGAGTGGAAAGTGGTCTAATTATTTTTTTTTTATTTTATCTTTGGAATCACTAAATATTTATTCTTGGAATTCCACTGAATAGGATAACTACCTTTTGCATGACATAGGAAGTTCTGGGGACTGGGACTGGATGAACTCTTTGAGTTGTTAGTTCAAGTATCTTTTGGTGAGATTACATTTCAAAAATTATTGCAATATATATAGTGAACAGGGAAACACTTCTTCCTGACTTCTGATCTTTCCTTCCGCGTAGGGAAACTTCACATGAGTTAACACTAGAAGCCGTTCTGTACACTCCCAGACATTACTGATGATTGAGCTTGAATAGAGGAAGGAGGCATGGGCCCCTGAGATCCTTCCTTTGCTTTTTTCTTTAGAGCTAACTGCCTGTGGAGAATCAGTCTTGACTCTGCCCATTTAGGGAAGGGCCCCACCCCTGCAGGTTGAGAGTTATTTCCAGTCCCATGCTGATTTGTAAGCCTGTCTAATCTTGAGGTTCGGAATGAGAAATCCACACACTTACAGATCTCTCTTACAGAGGAGTTATTTTGGTCTCCAACTGCTGATTCTTTTGTCTTATCTCAATTATTTTAGAACATAGGTTGGGAAATGGAATCTCTTTTGTTGTATCCATTACCTAAAGACATTTCTATAAATATAATTTGTGTCATTGTGTTATTTTTATTCTGTGATTAATCTGATCTTGCTATGATGCAAGAATACACGCATTTGTTGGATACACTTTATGGATGTGAGATCTACCATGTTGGTTGATACTATTGGACAAAGAATTGACTCCTAGGTGCTGAAGCTGTTTGGTTAAAGCAGTTATTATTAAAAGATGGATTAGCTATGAATTTTGTACAAGAATTACAGTTGTAATTGTTTAAGAACTAATTTTGTGGGGTTGGAGAAAGGGCCTGGTGTGAGATTTTTCTTCATTAAAATCAAAATGCTGTTTTTCTGAAACAAAATAAAGAATATAGGAAACACTTTTAAATGAGAGAATTCACAAGATTTGTGGGTAGGGGGAGGAAACTTTGAAGAGAGAAGTGGATTTGATTAAGTAAATCTTTGATTTATTCTGTTTGAATGGTACTTTCCTGTTGCTGGAAACAATTGTACTTTTATCAGAACTGTTCTTTCACACATTCCCTCATATCATTATATTTTCTCTTCCTGCTAATTATGCCTTCCTGGCCCTTTTGTAATCCTCCCAACTTGATGAATATGTGCATATCTTTCCCCTGAGGCAAATTTTCTACTGTGACAGGTATTTATTTAAATAAGATAATTTATTCTCTAGACGGATCATTAGCCCTGTGCGATGGCTGTGCGTGCTGCAGAAGCCCAGATGGTCAGGCATCTGATTGTGAATTTTCCTGCAAAGCTTCAAGTTCAGGTTTCTAAACAGATAAACAGTTCTAAGAGCCAGTCGGTCCCATGTGGATATGCCTGTCGCACATTCTGGATTCTTCTATTTCAAGGCCATTATAATTTTTCACCATGAATATCTGAAGCGTGAGATGACAAAAATTTTGTTCCAGGGACATTGTCAGCCTAGGAATTAATTATAGACAGAAGAAAAGATAAAACAAAAAACTTCACTTAGAGGCATGTACATATATTAAATGCAATCTATCATTGTTAAGCGGGTGTCTCCACTTAGGTTGTTAGTCGCTCCCTCTTATTTATTTTGAGGTTTGAATTTTACTTTAATAAATGGATTATTAAATTATTTCGTCAGCGTATTAAGGAATAATAATAGAACCAACTTCGTCACTTCATAGTAAGAATTTAATGAGTTAATATATGAATTAAGAACAGTTTAGCTACAATTATTATTACAATTATTATTTGTCTTAATTTGGGAGGATAGATTATATTACCTTTATTTAATCTTGAGGTTAAAAGTATGAGTCTGAGTTTTAACCCAGACGTTCGGCCACGTGGGTGTATTACTCAGCCTGGGCTGCCGTAACCAAAACAGACTGGATGGCTTAAACAATAGACATTTATTTTCTCACAGCTCTGGAAGCTGGAACTCCAAGATCAGGGTGCCAGTATGGTCAGTTTCTGATGAGATCTCTCTTCTGGTTTGTAGATGGCTACCTTCTTCTTGGGGGCTCACATGATATCTTTGTTAGAGCTCAGAGAGAGAGGCAGAGACAGACAGACAGACACAGAGACACAGAGAGAGACAGAGTTCTCTGATGTCTGTTCTTATTGGAGAACGAATCTCAACAGACAAGGACCCCCCACTTATGATCTCATCTAAACCTACCTCCCAAGGGCCCCACCTCTGAGAACCACCATACCGGGGGTGGGGGGGGGAGAGCATCCACATACAAATTTTGTGAGGGACACAGTTCAGTCCATATCCATGAACCTGGTGATATTTACCTTCTCTAAGCTGAATTTCTCAATTTGTAAAATGTGGATCAGAAGACAACAGAGTCGTTGTGAGACTTACATGGTTATTTTCATCTTCTGCTTATTTGTGTCCTTTTGTGAGGATTTCCCCCATACCAGAACCATACTGTTTCTGTCATAAGAACAATTATGATGCAATCTCCTAAGAGGAAAAAAAGTGTCTCTTCTGTTCCTGTTGGCTTTTTGTTCTGCCTGTTTTGCTTTTCAATTCCTTCCTGGGGTAGCCTCAGCCTATCTTTTCAGCCAGGTAGTACCCTCTTCTTCCCCCACCTGAAGTATCTTCCAGCCAGATCAGACCGCTCTTTGCCTCGTGCTCTGTTTGCCTAGAATATGCTATTTGCCAAATCTATAAAATGCTTTAAATCTCTCTCTAGAAATAAAATTTCTTCCCAGAGCATCAACAGCACTTCGGGTCATTCTTACAGATTTTTTTTCATCCGCTTTGTATTATAGTTAGTTATGGGCAGTGGGAGCTTGTGTCCCCATTGGTGAAAAGCTCTTTGAGTCACAGATGGATCGGATGATTTCCCACAGACTTAGCACATAGTGACCGTTTACTTCATAAATGAATTGAAACAACAGAAGGGGCAGGTGCCGAACTGTAATTTTCCTTTTTACTATTAATGTAAAAAGAGATGGTTATATTCATTATAATAAAGAAAAGATCACGAAGGGGGTGGCCCACTCAAGAGAAACAACTTTTGAGTATTTAAGAGGCAGTAATTATATACACAAAGTTGATGTGTTAATTTTATTTTTTTAAAGATTTATTTATCCATTTTAGAGAGAGAGAGCGAGAGAGAGCATGCATGTATGAGGGGGAGGTGCAGATGGAGAGAGAGAGAGAATCACAAGCAGACCCCGTGTCCAGCCCCCCCCCCCCCCCGACTGGGGACTTGATCTCACGGCCATAAGATCATGACCTGGGCTGAAACCAAGAGTTGGGTGCTCACCGACTGCACCACCCGGATGCCCCGATTTGTTAACTGAAATTATAGTCAAGTATTCATTAAAGTAAATTCCCTGAAGCTTGGTACCAGGCAACTGCTCAGTGGGTTAGGCTACTACTCCGTATACTTGAAAACAATACAAATACGTTACATGCATCTAGCACTGAAGAGTCTACGAATACTTCCATGTACATGATCTCATTTGATCATTACATCAGCCCTGTGAAATGGACAAAATAATTATTGTAAAATCAACTCTATGGAATAAAAATCCAAGTTTAAAAGGATGTGACCTGTCCAGGGTCACAAGCTAATACACAGTGAAACGAGGACTAAATTGCAAATCTTCTTGCTCCTAGGCTGCTCTCTGTGGAACATATTCTCTACCGCCACACAGCATGCCTTAAAAACTATTTCATAATCCATATAGTTTAATAAATCCTACTAGGGTCTTCTGCCACCTTCTTCCCCTTAATCAGTGTGTGATTTTTTTTTCTTTTTTTTTTTTTTTTAAGATTTTATTTATTTATTTGACAGAGATAGAGACAGCCAGCGAGAGAGGGAACACAAGCACGGGGAGTGGGAGAGGAAGAAGCAGGCTCATAGCGGAGGAGCCTGATGTGGGGTTCGATCCCATAACGCCGGGATCATGCCCTGAGCCGAAGGCAGACGCTTAACCGCTGTGCCACCCAGGCGCCCCCAGTGTGTGATTTTTTACTACACTCTGTGTTTTCATTCGATTAAACCTTCAGTGGAACAGACTGTGTTTGATTGCAAAATACTCAGGGAAAACTATAACATGATTATGCCGATCCTTTTTTACCAGTGTGTTTTTCTGTCACTTAAGTAAACTGCTGTGTACTACATTTACCCAGTGTATTCAATCTATTTAAAAAATCATCTTCCTATTAATTTTTTATTTAAAAAAAACCTTTGAAATCCAGCTAAACAATTTAAATTGCTTAATTTCACAAAAATTCTAACATTGCTTCCTTGCAGAACACATCAGTTAAAATGAATTTGTAGGATGACATATCACACACTAGTTTGTTTCTTATTAAATATTTGATCAAAGCATCTAAATTTCATAGACTTTAAGCATTTCTCATTGGTATAGTTGCTAATAATTGGTTTGCTTGGCTCTGGGCTATTGTTTCTTTTTATTTTTCCTTATAAAATGGTGGTCAAGCTTCATAATAAAAAAAACCCTGCTTGTTTAGTAAGTAATACTAATTATAATTTCCCCTGAGTGATGACTTTGATTCTATTCTCCAAGGAAAACTCACCAGTATTTATGATTTTTTTTTTTTTTTAGAATCCTTAAACTACCCCAATTAACTACACACAGATGGAATTCATTACGTGATTTTCTCTAGAAGAAAATGTTTCGTTCACTTATGTTGTAGTGAAGGCTATGGTTGATTCCATTTTGTGTGACTCGAAGTTTTTATGAGTATGACCCCCTTTGCCTGCAAAGGCTGTGCTAACGTTTTAGACGTGAGCCAGTATGGACAGCCTCTCCCTGATGGTTAAGAGGGTTGCTCTGTACTAACAAGCTTTTGGCTTGGCTTCTTGCCATGACATCAATTAGGGCTTGTTTCTTCAGTGTTGGTGCCAGGGTGCCGTTTATGACAGGGAAAGAAAGCCCTTCAGATTATAAGTGTTACTTCATTTAGATTCCAAGATCATACCTTCCCGTTGACTTTCTCATGACGTTGTATCTGCTGGACTCTGGAGCCAAAGCTCTTAGAGACGGAGTTCAAAGAGTTGACTGCAAAAATAGTATAATGATATTTTTGGTAGTAAATGAAAATAGGTATGGCCCAACTTCTGGACATTATGAATGTTTTGCTGGATGACTTTAAAGGTGCCAAATAAATACCCTATGAGAGCAATACATTATAGAAAGATGGAAAATTTAGGTTCTAATGATGTGGAGTAGTCGGGGTACCTGGAAAATTAATGTAGCAGATCTGCAAACCGGGCATCAAGTCATCGGGATGACATTGAGCTAAAGAAGATGACTCTCAAGCAGCTTCTCATTCTGCAACTTAATGAGGGACCGTCCTTTCCCACTTGGCCCCTTACTCCCACAGGCTGCACTGAGTCAGACAGTCTGAAAGCCTGTTACGCCGATCTTTCTAGTGGAACAGGAAAAGGTCCCTTGCAAACCAATTGTACCTGGAATACCATCACCTTAGAAATCCTATATTTAACTAAAACACCATTCTAAAAGGAAAGTGGATGTGGGGTTTCCATAAAATATAAACTCTTTTTAATTGTTGGGAAGCGACATACGGACTGAAATGTGATACCACGCATACAGAGGGACAGTGTGGAAGTGAAGGTTGTGTGTTCTATGTCATGGAAGCAAGCTCACTTCAACAAATTAAAAACAGTATGGACAGAAACACAGCTGCCATTGAAGTTGCTTCCTGGGAACAGCAATCTATAGATTTTTATAGCTGTTTGGAAGAGGAAAACGTTCTTAATCTTTAGGGATGTTGCTGACAGGAATTTAAGACTGAACCACAAGTGCAGGTAACAATTTCAAGGTTATAATGACTGAGACTTGAGTCTTCTACTGTTAACTGCATGAGAAAAAGAAAATAGCAAGAACTCATGGAGTTTGGTTAGACAATGGTGTTGTCTCACAAGCCTTGGAAGGTTGTAATGAATTCAATTCTCTAAGAGTCATACTTCGATATTCCAGCATGTTTTCATTACCAGGATGTTAACTGGTTACTCAACCATGTGTGTATTTTATTGAAAGCCCTGAATGCCACTAGACGTAGTTGATGTCTAGTAAACCCCCAGATGCCCTCCATGATGGTTGCAAGATGGCCTCCAATGAACTTTGACTCCTGGGATTCATGGATATTCTGGAAATGACCGCATGTGACTTCCAAGGCTAGGTCGTTAAAAACATTGCAGCATCTGCCTTGCTCTCTCGGATCACTCTGGGAAAAACCATGTTATCAGGGCATTCAAGCAACCCTCTGGAGAAGTCCTTGTGAGGAAGAACTGAGTTCCCCTGCCAACAAGCAGCATTAACTTGCCAGCCATGTGAGTGAGTCGCCTTGGAAGTGGGGTCCTCCAGCCCCAGCACCTTCAGGCGACTGCAGGTCGCTTCCATCTTACCTGCAAATTTAGGAGAGACTTTCCACCAGATCTTCTCAGCAAAGGTGATCCCTGATTCCTGACTCACAGAAATTGCATGAGATAATACACATTTATGGTTTTAAGACACTCTGTTTTGGCATGAGAGACTATGGACTATGAGAAACAAACTGAAGGCCTCAGAGGGGAGGGGGGTGGGGGAAGAGGATAGACCGGTGATGGGTAGTAAGGAGGGCACGTATTGCATGGTGCACTGGGTGTTATACGCAACTAATGAATCATTGAGCCTTACATCGGAAACCAGGGATGTACTGTATGGTGACTAACATAATATAATAAAAAAAAACATTAAAAAAAAATAAATAAAACCTTATTTATAGTAACTAAAAAAAAAGACACTGTTTTGGGGTTACAGTTTGCACAGCAACAGATAACTGCTAATAGAAATGTGTAACATATTACTCTCCACAAACCCAGTTTATCAAAAATTTGCTTCTGACCAAGACTCTCCCAGACCCTTTCCATGATGCTGGGACCCAGGTGGCAAAAGAGAACTAAGGGCAAACAGGGGAACATGAGGTATCATTCCATCTTAATAACGTGGTCCTAGTGACTAAAGGAACCAGAAACATCCTGCTGGTTACTCCACTCTCCTCGGTTTCTGTGGTTATGAACGCTATTTAAATGGCACCTGAATTTCAAGGAGACTAGACATTTTTGTTCTGCAATTAAATAAACATAATGTGTTCCAAACATTTTTGTTTGAGCGCCCTAAACTTCCAGCTACATCATTGGGTAATTCAGAGGTGAAAGAGCCAGTGAGATAGATAGTAAATATTCAACAACATCGCACAGAACATGGCTAGGAGGGCAACATGAGAAGGACTGAGTCAGGGCCCAAGATTCGAGAAGGCTGGCCCATTTCAAGCTCATGGCTGAGCCCTTGGCCCTCACCTCACTTTCTAGGCAGCGCTCTTGCCGAGCTGCCCTGTGTGGTCCAGGAGTCAGGCCAGGCGGGTTTGCAGGCACAATAGGCCATGGGTGGGGGGGAGCAGGGGAGACATGCAGTGGAAAATCGAAAAGACGATTCTGCAGAAGGAAGCTCCAAAGCCAAAAGGCACTTACTTTGGATCTGAGTAGTCCAGCCCTGAAAGAGCCATAAATTTGGAGAGGATGCCCCAGGGATGGCAGAAGAACACAGGCATTACCTGAAACAGGGAAGACTGTCACACTTGCAGGTGGCAGGAGGAAAGACTTCCAGAGCAGGCGGAGTGAAGGCGAAGGGGAGTGTACAGGATCTGGAGAGAAGGGGTGACACCAGACGGGTGCTACGCATGTATGGGGAACTTTAAAAACATCTGAGAAGAGTAGCTAGAGAAAACACAAGACAACATCCCAGCACCCAGTGGGCTGAGACGCTCACAGCACAGAGCTCATAATCCCCAAAGCAAGATGACTTTTCTAGGGCGAGAATGCTGGTTTTGAGGGGCCCAGGACAGATTTTCATTACCTGGCAATCTTTCATGAGTCAAGCTTGTCGTATTGCTTCAACAACACAAATAAAACAGAAACACCCTTGACAGTGTATATGATGAGGATAGATCATTTCTCCACGTGGCTGAGAACTTCCTTAAGAGACAGAACTTGACCCTGACATCTCTGGGTGCTTAGCTGCCTGCCATAATCCCCGGAATATAGTCAGCATTCAATACATATTTATGTCAACAGAAAAATGAAATTTAATCATTTGGTTGGTCAAATTGTGCAATGCTCTTTGTGGCCCCCTGAGCGTCTCTGCAGCTACAAAGTTTTTGCTTTGGGCTTTGGATTGCTTTGATGTGCTCTTTGCCACAGTTGCCAGAAAGGCGCCAGCTAGAATAAACAATGTTTTCTCTTCGCCCTTCAGGGCCTCAGATTGTTCACATGGAGCTAGCTGATCTCTCCAGTCCCGTGCAGCTCAGGGAAGTTGCTCCATTTTGCAAGTGGAAAAATCTCAGGATTTTCCCAGAGCGCACAACTAGTGGCGAACGCACCTGCATTCAACCCTGACTCGTTGGCTAGAACCCAGTCCTCTTTCTATCTACAACCTTATCAATAAACCCATATCTACAGTAGCCATAATACTCATTCTGGCCTCAAAATCGGCAGCAGGCGACCATGGGGCATGAGTTCTTTGTGAACTATCGGACTGGTACATCAGTTGGTATCCTGCTTAGAACTGCTGAGTATGACAATGGCTTGGAAGAGGAGCTGACCAGCCTGGGAAACGGTACTACCTTTGCGTGCAGATGTTAGCACTGTGGATTCTAGTCTCCTTCTCCATGCCTTTCACTGACTGTAGAGAGCAGAGATGCACGCTAAGGGAAAAAGAAAGGCCGCTCTGCTGGTTAGTCTGTGTTTGCCGTCCCCCCCACCCAACCCCGCTCCCTGCAGGTAAGTCAGCTCTTCTCCGTCTTGCTTTGTGCGCTACGAGGCATGACCCCTGAAGCCTGCAATCCCTGGATGGCTTTGTCCTCTGGCTTCCCATGGGGCCTGGTGGGAGATCAGGGGGAAGAAGGAGAGAGATTGGGGTACCTCTCAGACCCTGCTCCCTTCCTGATCCAGCACCAAATTCTGGCAGTACTTACGACACAGCCCCTGGCAAATCGCCCTTCCTGCCATCGCTCCAGCTCTCACCAGGCTCTGGAAATACGGTCTCTTCCTTTTGGATTCTTCCTGCCTGGGGGAGGCAACAGCTTTCTGCGAGCTATGCAGCTCGTAGCTCGGTAAGTAGTCTCCTTATGAATTCACTTCCAAGATTCCAGCTGAATAAGCCTTTTGTTCCCTGCCGGGACCTTGCCTGATAGAGTCACTGTAAGAAAAAATGCCTGTCACAATATTAAAAAGACACGACTTTATAATCAGGATTTCTCAACCTCAGCACATGGATATTTGGGGCTGGACAATCCTTCGTTGCGGGGCACGGTCCTGGGCATTGTAGGACAGAGAGCAGCAACCTCTAGACACTAGTAGTACCCCTCCCGCAATTGTGCCAACTAAAAATGTCTTCAGACTTTGCCAAATGTCCCGTGTGGGGCAAAATTACCCTTAGTTAAGCACTATGTGTTAGTCTTTATATCAGTCTTGTCTCTTAGGGAGCTTTATCTCTTACCTCTTTAGGTCTCAATTCCACTCCACAATTTATATCCCTGTCACTCTGTAATAATGACACTACCATTTATGATTCATTTTTCATATATTAACCCACTTGAACTTAGAAATCCTGTAAGAGAGGCTCAGCCCGCTTTAGCGCCGTGTGAGACCAAAGATCAAGGAAGGGAAGCGATTTCCCCAAGAGCATTCAGCTAATAATTGGGAGAAGCTGAGCTGAGTCCTAAACTTTGGCCCGTGAGTCCCCTGTCGTATCCTGGTGATTCTCTGCTTGGGGTGATTTTGCCCCCAGGGGACACGTGGCAGTCTCTGGGGACAGTTTTGGTGGTCATAGGTGTGCGGAGGATATCAGTGCTGTCTATCAGGTAGAGGCCGGGGCTGCAGCTCAACATCGATGCACCGGCAGACACCCCCCCACCCCCTCCCCCGATGAAGAATTATCCTGCCGAAGTGTCAGTACTGCTGTGGTTGAGGAAGACTGATCTATCTGCTGTGCTGCATTGTGTCCTCAACCATCTAGTGCTCTTCTCTGACTCTCCTCTGACTTCTTCCTAGCCCTTGGCTGGCAGGTCCTTTTGCATTGATAAAGCTATACTAAAGTCATAAATTGATAGTAGCTCACATTTCAAGGAACTTAAATCAAGCTAAGTTTAATTTTTTGAGTGTAATCAATCTGCCTCTCTTCTCTATTATTTTTAATGTACTTTCCTCCTTGCAGTCTGTGTTGGTGAAAACAAAAGCATAGAGAGAAATTTTTATTTTTGTACTTAGATTTGGAGAGCGATTTTGGAATATGGGAATGTCAAAAGGGAGAGAAAAAATAATAAGTCCTCTGAAGTCTAAATAGAATTTTTATAATGTGATTATTGATAAGATATTTATATATCATGGGGAGAAAAAGAACTTTTTAAATGAGGTCATGCAACTTGAATCTTAGAATGGGTAACCTGTTAACACTGCCTTATTTCATTTGTTAATATGCATTTAAGATTCATGAATAAAACTACCATAAACATTCACATTCAGGTTTTTCTGTATGCTAAATTTCCAAGTCAGCTGGGCAAATCCCTAAGACAAGAATTGCTGAATTGTATAGTAAGACTATGTGTAGCTCTGAGAGAAACTGTCAAACTATCTTCCAAAATGGCTTCACCGTTTTGCATTCCCACCAATGATGAAGGTCGCTCCAAATCTTCACTAGCAATTGGGATTGTAGGTGTTTTGGATTTTACCCATTCTGTATAGTGTGTATTATTCCTAATTCCTCTTTCCTGTCTCCTGTAGCATTATCATTCATTTTACTTCTCCTTAAGTGTTAATCTTGCAATACATTATTACTATTATTGCTTTAAATAAACAGATGTATTCTCGCTTTATAAAAAATGAGAAAATCAAGATTTTATTTTACCTTCCTTTATTCCTTCTCTGTTGCTCTTCCTTTGTTTAGGTAGAGCCAAGCCTCTGACCTGTATCATTTTCCTTCTGCCTAAAGAACAACTTCTAGCATTTCTTGCAGGCAGGTCTGCTGGTGACGAGTTCCCTGTTTGTGCTGGTCTGAGAAAGACTTCATTTCTTCTTTACTTTTGAAGGATAATTTTGCTAGAAGTTGGGGTTTTTTTCTTTCAACATTTCAAATTTTTCACTCATTCTCTTCTTTCTTTCAGTTATATTTATCCTGCTTCGTATAATCTGAGCTTCCTGGGTTTGTAGTTTGGGTCTGTTATTAATGTTGGAAAGTTCTTGGCCATTATTAGCTCAAATATTTCTTCTTCGTTCTTTCCATCTCCTCATCTGTTATTCCAATGGTGTCCATGTTATATCTTTAGAAATTGTCCCACCGTTCTTGTATGTTCTATTTTCTAGAACATATTTCCTATTTGTTTTATTTTTTAGTTTTTTTAGTTTGCATTTCAGCTTGGGAAGTTTCTATTGACCTGTCTTCAAACTCACTGATTTTATTCCCCACGGCCCATTCCTCAGTAAGTGTACTGATGAGGGCATCAAAGATATTCTTCATTTCTGTGTTTTTGCTTTCTAGAATTTTCTTTTGATTATTTTTTAAAGCGCGTATCTCTCTGCTTATGTTACCCATCTGTTTCAGTATATTGCTTACTTTATCTTTATTAGTTCAAATTCCTTGTCTTATAATTCTAAAATCTGTTACACAGCTGAATTTGGTTTGATGATTTGTCTCTTCAGGCTATGGTTTTTCTCTTATCTTTTAGCATGCTTTGTACATTTTTTTTTGAAAGCTAGTAAACACTAATGCTTTTGAGCTGTGAGACCTTAGATGTTTTACTCAGCCTCTCTGAACTCCAGGCACCTCACCTCTAAGACAGGAAGAAATAAAACAATATAAATTTGTTGTTAGGATGGCTTAAAAATAAGGTCCTGTGAGGAGGGTGAGACTTAGGGCAGCCAAGGTGAGGGACACAGTTTGCTAATTCTTGAATGTCAGCCTAGCTGATCTTAGGAAGTGGCAAATTTTCTCTCTTCTGCAGGTTTTCATGGCGGCTCTCTCTGTTTGGGGATGGCAGGCAGCGGGAGGGAGTGTAGACAATGCAGCACCAAGTCCTACGTGCTTGTGGAGAAGAATCTAGCCTAAGGGTCACACAGAAAGCCTTCAATCAGCCATCATCCCTAATCGTGGTACTCTGTTCTCTCACAGTGTCCTTTTTTTAGAGCTGTCAGAATCCACTTATCCCTGAACAGCATGAGGTCTTCCGTGCTAAAGACAAGTGAGATGCTACGGTTGTCGTGCTGGGGCTTTGGAGTCAGAAGAAAAGCAGACCCGGTACAGCCTCCCGTCCCTGGTCATTGGAATCAGACCCATCTGATGAAGAATACAATCACAGGGAAAGATATTTTGAAAAAGCAAAGATTAAAATAGCCTCTCACAAAGCACACAAAGACACACACACACACACACACACACACACACACACACACACACACAATAACAGTTATTTTAGTTTCAAATTCCTTCATTTGAATCTAAGTAATTTTAACATGCAGTTCTATTCTTCTATATTTCAGTGGAAAGAAAACTATCGAATTGAAAGTTTGGGGAAAGTCTGTGGAAATAGTAGGGTATTTACCATTATGGACCACAACCGTGTCAACTTTTGCTGTGTTGAAAACAGTACTTGTGATAGGCAGTGTAATGGCTCCCCAAGGATGTCTGTGTCTCAGTGTCTGGATCCTGACAATGTGTTGTCTTGCATGGCAAAAAGAACTTGGCAAATGTGATTAAGTCAAGGAAATTGGGATGGAAGATGATCCAAGATTCCTAGTAGACCAAATCTAATCACATGGGTTCTTAAAAGCAGAGAACCTTTCCTGGTTGTGGCAAGAGGGTGATGTGACTATGGAAGGATGGACAGAGGGAGCCAATACCACTGGCCTTTAAGATGAAGAAAGGAAGCCATGAGCCAAGGACTGTGGGTAGAGGCTGGAAAAGGCAGGAAAATGGATTCTCCTGGAAGCCTCCAGAAAGTAGTGCAGCTTGTTCACACCTTGATTTCAGCCCAGGGAGACCAGTGTCAGACTTCTAACCTATAGAATGGTAAGAATACATCCGTGTTGTTTTAAGCCACTAAGTTTGTAATAATTTGTTACAGCAACAATAGGAAATTAACACAGTACCCATTTTAGAAACAAAGTATACAGTTTGTAATAGTCCTACCACTCTTCAAAGGGAAGAGCTTTTGTCATTCTCCTTGCAGGCTTCCAGATCCCAGGACAATATGAGAGAGGTTATCAATACCGCATTAATGTCCTACAGGTCAGACTGGCCATGATTTCAATTTCAACTATTAAAAATCCTTCAGGAAAGTATCAGTCCTGGGCCTCGTGACGACCTCTCTGTTCGCAGGTTTGGTAGTACACGATAGTAGCTAAAATGATTTCCAATTTGTAGGAGAAGAGGGACAACCAAGACCTCGGATTTGCATGGATGTGCATGCCCTGTTCTAGCTGGGAATCCTTCCTCTGCTGTGAACGGCTTGCTGCCTGAGTCACCGCACTTCTGCGTCTTCAGTAAGTCTTGTGGTCCCACTGAGGGAATTACAGAGAGACGAGCGTTTTCTAGAGCTAAAAACAAACAGCAAGCAAATGGACCCGTGATCCTATTAATCATATCAGAGATCGGAGAGGGATAATATTTCAATGTAATTGGGGGGAAAAAAAACACAGCAAATAATACTTTAAGGAAAATGAAAGTGTAGGCCTTTATAGCAAATAAAAAGGAAACTACCCAGCATCTATCAGTCCAAAGAACTAAGAGTTAGAGTAAGAGTCATCCAAAAACTTCCTTACTTAGCTCCTGGATGTTGAAGGTAGAAGGAAGGGGAGGTTTCGGTACAACCTGCCCCAGGGAAAACTCAGCCAACTTAAAGAAATAAGAAATAAGAACATAGGCCCACACATCACAAGAGTGGCGGCTTCCTTTGTTGCGAATCCCCATGAATTAGATGGTTTTTTAAAAATGTATTTCTCCTTTACAAAGATTTCCTCTGGAAGACAGTTACTACTAGGAGGACCCTGAGATTAGCACCAGAATTATGGTAATTGAAATCGTCTGCTATGAAAGATGTTTCTTAAGACAATTTGGCACTGTGGGTTCTTTAGTATTGCTTTACAGTTATGGTAATTCAGTGACTTTTGCTTTAAAAAAAATCAGTTGAAAGCACATTTGAACTCAACAGGAAATGTGACAAAATAACTAGCAATTATTTTTCCCAAAATGCAGTAAATGCAAACATGAAAGCTTAAGTTTTTATAGCAAGTGGGGGGAAAAATACTTTTTTGTCGAGAACACACAAGCAGCTCATTAGCAATTTTGTATTGTATATTTTTGCCAATATAACTTTTCCTCTATGATTTTTAGCCTGCTTTTGAGTCTAGATGCATATAATATTTCTCAATACTGTCAGTAAGTGTAGGTTAAATCACATGAAATGAATTTAGGGAAGTCTCAATCTTTCACTGGATAATCAACAGTGAAGTCTTTTAGAGAATCCATGTTAAAAATATATAGAACCCAGCAAACCTAATGTTCCTTATTTAGTTCTTGCCGTGCTGCTTGGCTTAATCCAAAATGACTTGTGTTGGCACACCTTGAAAAAATAGGAAATACAGGTCAGAGGAGGTCTCTCAGAAGTTTGACTATCGCCTGTAGGGGGCAGCAGAGAGAGCTTGCTTGTCTGAGATAATGTCAATTAGGACGCTTCAAGCCACCTGTATTGTCAATGAAATCATGTGGTTGATTCAAATGTAATCACCAGATATTGACTGAAGTTACTATGATCCCTAAGGAGAAACACTCCCCTTTCCCTATGCCACACTTCGCAGCATATCAAAATTTGCAGTTATACTTCTTTTCGAGAATCTACAGCTGGGCTCCAAGAGATTTGCAGTTATTAACAATTACACATATGTAAATGAGGGACAAATTTCAGAAAGCATGCCCTTTGACATTTAGTCATTGCAAAGTGCACGCTTTTTTAGAGAAATGTAAAGGTCTTCTTTCATGCCTGGCTAACATTGATTGAGCACTTATTATGTGCAAAACTGTGTTCTAAGCACTTTGTAAATACTTTTTATTACTCACAACAGCACTATGAGGTACCTACCTCTTGTTGCCTCATTTTGCAGATGAGATAACTGGTTCAAAATGATCGCCGTTTGCCCAGGGTCATACTCCCACTACATGGTAGAGCCAATAGGTATTAATTCTAAATATCTTGTGTCTCAATTACAACAGGAAACTGCTTGTGTGGAGTGGGGTGGAGGCAGGGGACTCGGTGGCCTTTTATTACCGCTGTATCCATTCTGTCTCAGCCACAGCGCTGTAATCATATGTTCACAGCCAGGAACCCCCTGTTAAATGTGACTTACGTGAGATGCTGGTCTCACAGAGCTCTTTAGTCCTGCCTATTAACCAATCAACATGGAGCTCCAAGGAGCTGAGAGAATGTAGAGGGAGCTGAACTGCTACATGTCCTATTTTTATAGCACCTTAGCTACAAGCAATTTAAGGGAGAAATAAGTGGAGACTTTCCCTTTCCCTCCATTATTCATCCAACAATTCAATAAATATTTACACAGCCTTACTGTGTGCCAGGGACTGTTATAGGTTCGGAGGATCCAGTGGAGGCTGAGAAACAGTTCCTGCCTTCAGAAAGCTCAAAATCTAGTGAGGAAGCCAGAGAAAAGAGGGACTTTCCAAAGATGTGCTGTAAGCGCTATGCTACGTGAAAACACAATGCTAGGAATACAGACAGGAGGATTGTCCCACCCAGTCTGGAGGATAAGAGAAGTGTCTTAGAAGAGATAAAAGGATTTTAACTTCTGGCATTTTAAGGTACTTAGTGAAAAGAGGCAAAAATAGCAATGAACACTAAAAAAAAAAAAATACCTCGATTAGATTTTTGGAGACTTATACACGTTCTGCAGGCATGAATAGAAACTTGAATTACTAAAATCAACAAACAGATTGAGCTCCATGAGCTTCTCAAGGGAACGGAGCGTGTCCTACCCAAATTGATACAGCCAGTGCCAACAAAACACCTGGCACCCAGCCAGTCTGCAGAGCAGCTTAGCTGCAGGAAGTACATCCCCAAGAAAAGGGGCTTGTGCTTGAACCTGACCTGCGCCATCCAGAGCTCTCTTGGGGAATATCGAAAAACAGAAAGTTGTTAGGAACAGCTGACCCAATGTATACTTCTTTTTTCAGGTGACCATCAATAACTCTAAAAAGCGCTTATAGAGAAGAACCACCTGTCTCCAAATACAGGTTGAGGATGAAAACTTAGGCTAGACAGTGGAATTGAATCTGAGGTGAATTAGGAAAAAAAAAAGAATTGACATGTGTCAGGGTTCCTATGCAGTCTCGGTTGAATCACTTCTCTCTCTTCCTTCTTTCCAGTTTTTCTCCCGTTGGGAGATTTGGGAGTGGAAAGGGAAGAACAGGGAAGAGGTCAAGTTTGAAAGGAGAGATGACAGCACAGGCAGTCACTACAGACTCACTGCGGAATTGAATGCCCACTAAAGCACAGAAATGTTGGCTGCCTGGATGGTTCAGTTGGTTAAGCCTCTGCCTTTGGCTCAGGTCATGATCCTGGAGTCCTGGGATCACGCCCCACATTGGGCTCCCTGCTTCTCCTTTTGCCCCTCACCCCACTCTCGTGCTCTCTCTCCCACTCCTCTCTCAAATAAATAAATAAGATAAAATCTTAAAAAAAAAAAAAAAGAACAACCCAGAAATGTCAAGACACTGCCCTATACCTCCCAGCCTGCTCCCAGCACTGACAAGTGTAAACACTTACATTAAAAAGAAAGCTCTTGACAGTCCGTGAAATGCCAGCACTCTAAAGATTGAGGGCACCCTGTTGTTTTAAGTTATTACAAATAGGTTATTTTGAGGAGACGGGGGAGAAGCCTACACACTCAAATAACTTTAGCATTTTCCTGTTTTTAATAATACTATGTGTTATTTTTTAAATTACTCAACTTTTTTCAGAAATAAAAAAAGTGAAAAAAACCTGAATTTTATAAAACACATCCAGCTATGCTAAATTATCACAGGATCTTAGCCTCAGGACCCAGAGTAAATTGAACCAAACCCAACATGTTCAGGAAAATAAACCATTTGAATAAGGATTTAAAGGATGTCTTCTAGCATCCATGCAGCTGAAGAGCCACCACACGTATCACTGTGGGAACAGCCTACTCAGTGGGAAACGTATCAGGGAAAACGTTGTAGGATGGAAAGACAGCTCGCAACTAAATTCTGCACAGAATTTGAGAGCGGCCGTGGCGGCGGCCATGCTGAGACTCCTCCAGGACGGCCTGGGGCCATCAGTATGTGGAGCTGCAGGTTCTCCTACCTTTGCTTCGGAAAAGCAGCATGCTATTAATCTGTGTTAAATATTGGGTGTCTACAGATATATGACAGTTATAATGAACATCACAATGATAATATTTACTTTGGAAAGAAAAAAAGAAAGTCATATGCCTGGAGTCTCTCTCTCTCTAAGCAGAGGGAGAAAATATACTGCTTTTCTATCTGTATACTTCCCTCTTTCTCCTCACCTATCTCCAGGGATGGAAGCACAGCCTACAGTCCGTGACCAGGTCGAAGGAGAAACTCTTAATTTCAAAGCTTCTGCCTGTGTTCTGTGCTGTAGACACACAAAGTAGTTGATCCTTGTTGAGCAGAGCAGGGCCCACTTCGGGCAGCGGAGTGAAAAATGAAACTGGTCTTCATGGGAAACATTGAAAATTTGAGGGTTGTTGAAGGCTAAGGTGGTGAGGGAGAGAAAGTTCTGGGAAGATGACTTTGAGATCAGAGCCTAGGCGAAATTCCCAGTGGCAGAAAAAGGCTCTGGGCTTTAGAACAGTGTGAATATTCCATTTAAATTATTGCCGGTGCTGCCCTCTTATATGCAGTCATTTGCCTCCATTAGCCCGCATCTTCAGTAAAAGTCAGCTTTGTCCGATTGCTTTGCGTTCATGAAACCCAGAGAAAGAACGAAATGGAGTATGTATGTGTTAACTGGGTGTGCAAAGGGCAGTGCGGGGGCGGTTTCCATTCTGAGGCAAATTCACAAGCTCCCCGGGCAGCAGGGGCTAAAGCGGAGATGCAGAGCAGAGACAGGCTCCATGGAGATCAGAAAAGTTGATGAGAAATGTCCAGGGTTAACACGTGCACCTGCCTCTCTCCTGGCCAATAATCCACAAAGATACCATTTCTCATTGAACGTCAGATGGGAGTTCCAAATATTTATCTAGAATGTGAGAGAAGGCGTAGGACGATAATGCTGAGGGCACGGGGGAGAGCAAGCTGAACTCAGTGGTCTTAACATTATCCAGCAATTCCCAAGTGCCAAGTAGAAGAACTTGGTGTTTGTCATCTCGTTTACTCTTTAAAGAGACCCTGGAGGGTGACTTCAGTAAGTATTCCATTTTACAGGTTTTATTTTAACAAAGCTAAAATGCAGTTAGCAACAAATTGAAAGTCACTGACTGAGTCCAGCCTCTTTCATCTTTAGATGAGAAAATTGAAGTCCAGAGATAGTAAATTAACCCAATAGCACATGATAATAGGTGTCAGAGTCAAGTCTAAAAGAAGCCCAGAAGAACAGCTAGAGTTTGCTTCTTGCAACAAGAGAGCAGAGAAGGGCTTGACAGCATATTCCTATTTAAATATATACATGGGATGCTGGTCTTAAACGATAGCTTTCTTTCATATCAACCTTATCAGAAAAGTTTCTCTTTTATCTATTCATCAGGTTGGATTTCTCTTCCTTCTCCTCGTCCTTCTTCTTTTGCTATTGTAAACACAGAAGAAGAAAGGTGTGTTCCTTTAGCTGGTCACTACGGCAACAACATCCTGTAACGGCGAAAGTATTAGGTAAAGGCAACACTAGGTATACGGGTCAGCCTTATCTGGAGACAGACTACTTCGGTTACACACTTACTAGACTCACCCATTTTGTGATGTGGGTTGGGTCTATATCTTCCTCATTAGGGAATTTTGTCTTGAGGTCTTGAAACTAACTGAGTTAAATTTAGTGTTTAAAGTGAAGGGGAAAATTGTTAAGAATACCCTGTGTGAATTCAGTTGGGTGGACAGGCGATCACAAGAAGTTCCCTCTGTTTAATAGGTGTTGAGATGTCCTATCTGATAGTCCAGCCCTCGGTGCCACACCCTGGCTTTCATTAAGTTATGAAAGAAACATTGTCCTGTCATCCCGATGATTCTTGATCTCACCCAGGGAAACATTCTTTCCTGCTATTTCATAAATCGTAATTTACTTTCATATGTCCAGCTGATACACAGCTTAAACAGTTCCTAGACTCAGAAATGATGAGTTGGAGTCTCCTTCTTCCAGTTTATATTTGATTTACTTTAGTCAAAGACTTGTGACATAATTGAGACCACAAAGAACATCTTATGGAAACTCTTTGATTACCCAGATGAGGAAGCTGGGCCTAGTGCGGAGGAGATGCTCAATGACTGTTTATTTTTTTTATTTTTTATTTTTTTTTAAAGATTTTATTTTTATTTATTCGACAGAGAGAGAGACAGCCAGTGAGAGAGGGAACACAAGCAGGGGGAGTGGGAGAGGAAGAAGCAGGCTCATAGCAGAGGAGCCTGATGCGGGGCTCGATCCCACAACGCCGGGATCACGCCCTGAGCCGAAGGCAGACGCTTAACGACTGCGCCACCCAGGCGCCCCTCAATGACTGTTTATTGAACCGTTGGACAGAACAAATCTGACCTGCTGGGTCACGTGCCAGAGCTGCGACGAGAAACACAGTCTTGTAACTTCTTGCTCGAGTCCTTTCTACCCTATCACCATCTCCCTTGAGCCTCAACACATGTCTACAAGCTGCTGCCTCATCCACTCAGGAAGAGTGAAATTCCACGTAGAGATGAGAGTCGGAGAGGGAGCCTTGGCCCCTACACAACTTACACCTGCATCTTTCTCAAGGAAAGAGATGGGGATCAGCTTTAACAGAATGCTGAACTAAGCAGAAGTAGAGGCAAGTGAGAACACTTTTTCCTTAACACACACACACACGCACATGCATGCACACACATGCGCACACACACACACATATACACACACTCCAGTTGCGTACACCAGTAAAATATGGAAAAGATCTTCATTTCTGCAATATTAATTGATATTGCTGTTACTTAGTATTGTCATTCCCGGCATGTATAGAACAAATACGTAAGCACTGTTACTCGAACAATTCTGTGAGCAAAAGCCATAGGCCACACGGAATCCGTAGACGTGTAATAGAGAAACATTTTAACACTTTGGTCTATAATTTTAATAAGCTGCTTTTAAGAGACAAAAAGAAGTCAATACTTTCCGTAAGACCTGAAGCTTAATTGATGCAAAAAAAAAGAGAGAGAGAGAGAGAATTCAGAAGTGGAAAGGTGACGTCAAGGGTTTCACACTTGGAAGAGGTGATTATTAAAAATAAGTAATATGAAGGCAGTAAGTGCTTGAAGTGAATCATAAAATTGTGGAAATGATTTTGCTCACTTCACCTCGAAGTTGTGAGGAGAAGGCACCTATCAAAATTGTCCAGGGAGCTTGTCCATCAAACGTACATCTCCCGCCTCTCGTCTAGTATACGATCATTTCCCCCATGTGTGTACTGAAAACCCCCCAAGCCGTCAGTGAGAGGACCCCCCACTTCTCCTCCTGCGCTTGTCCATGAGAGGATCTCCCGCTTCTCCTGATCTTGCCACGGACATGATGAATTTAGCTGAGTCACGGCCTTAAGTGTAGCACGAAGGGGGGGGGGGCAGAAGGCTGCATGCGGTACTTGGAGGCGGTATAGAGCACAGAAGGAAAAGATAACCCCAGATTTAACAAAGTTGCAAAGAGAACCAAGGAGCTGAAACTTACCGGGGTTTGTTGCGGGCCAGGTAGGACACAGTAAGCACACAGTTCATTCATTAATTTGCTCTCTCTTCATTTCACAAATATTTATGATGTGCTTCCTGTAGGCTGCGTATGCAATGATATCCCACGTAGGTTTATAGGTTTGCTCTCTAGCTCCGTGGAGTTTGCATCTTACAGTAGGGGAGGTATCCATCCAACCAGAGGGGAAATGCAGCGAAAACTTCTGATTTGTGTTATGGAAGAAACGACTGATGTGATACAGAAGGAAACACTGGGTTAGAACGGTGCACGGGCCCTACTGTTACGGAAGGGTCAGGAGGAAAGGTTTTTCTGAGAAAGGTACATGAAAGCCAAAGCCTCGGGGTAAACGACACTCAGGCACGAGTAGCAAAGGCGTCAGTGTCCTGTCCTGTCCCTTCACACTCGATTTCTGTGCCAGGGCCCTGACTTCCATCTGCCAGCACCTGTATCTCTTTCCCTGGGGGCTTCTCAGGTAGCCGGCGTCCGTTGTCCCATTGGCCAGCAGGGAAAAGTGCTGGGGAGCTAACAACCCCGCAGAGTAGGACTGAAGTCCGTGGGGAGTTGATGTGCAAATCCGCCCTCTTCTGGGCCCCGGGCTGGAGAGTTCTAACATGGATGTCCTAAGCCGTTCTCCAGAGTCGCCCGGTGGGAGGGAGCTCCAGCTGCCCACAACGGCGGCCGTGTGAGTGCAGCTCACGACTGCACCCTTATTGGTCATTTGTCCTTCCGTGCCCCAGCCTCGTGGCCCCTTCCCCGTGTGTCCTGGGACTGAAGAAGCAACAGTCGGGGCTAGGCAGAGAGACATAGGTAGGGGGCCATGGGATCAGGCGCTCAAAATTCAAAATGTGGGAGGTGAAAGGAAACCAGAGATAAGGGAACAAGCCAGACCATCCGGCCCTAGGTGTCCGAGGGGGGAGTCTCCTTCATGCCAGTCTCCTGTGGTTAACAGAAAATGAACAGACCCTAAGAAGAAGTAAGCCGTTCAAGATGTTATCACTAGTCCTGCTTACACAGAGGTGATGTCAGTAGAGATATGAAAAAGATGTAAGTTCCCTGGTTAACTTTCTATAAAAGACCAACCCTAAAAGCCCGCACTGGCAACCCTGTCGGGACCCCTCTCACTGCTGAGAGTTTTTCTGTACGCTTGCTTAATAAACTCCTGTCTCTTTACTCACTCTCCTCCGTCTGCGAGATTCATTCTTGGACGCCGTGAGACAAGCACCTCGCTCTCCCGCATCAGGACTCTCACCCAAATACATGACTGGAACTCCGGAACTCAACTCAGGGTTTGTTTCTCAAGAACCTGAACTAAGGCACCAGCTAAAGGGCCTCCACGCAGAGGGGAAGGGAGCCGGGAAGGCCCTGGGGCTGGCCATGGAGAAGGCCGGGGGGACCAGAGCACAGTGAGTGGGGCGATGAAGTGGAAGGACGCCGTGGCCAAACCACGCACACTCCTGTGAGCCCTGGTAGAGCTTCCTGTCGCCGTGGGAACAACTGAGCATACACGTGGTGGCTGAAAACACGCTCGTTATCCTACCCACAGCTGTGGAGCCCAGAGGTCCGGGCTGGGTGTCACTGAGCTAAAACTGCAGTATTGGCAGGGCTGTGCTCCTCTCTGAAGGCTCTAGAAGAGAAAGCCTTTTCTGCCCACATTCTTTGGGCCATGGCCCTCTTCTACCTTGCAAGCAGCAGAGGTCGGTGGGTTGAGCCTTAAACATGTCATCGCTGACTCACTCTCCGCTCCCTTTTCCACTTCCGAGGCTGTTTGTCATTACACTGGGCACCCCTCAGAATCCAGGCTGACCTCCCAGTTTGAGGTCAGCTGATTCGCAACCTAATTCCATCTGCAGCCTCAAGTCCCCTTTGCCTTGGAGCCTTGCATATCCACGGGTCTGGGGATTCGAATTTGAACCCCTTTGTCAGGGGAACATTCTTCTGTTTACTACGGCAACCATGTATAGGAGCTTGGATTTTTCAAAGAGATTTTTTTCAAAGAGATTTTTCTTTTTTCAAAGAGATTCAGGCAAATGGAAAATTCTAAGCAGCAGAATGATGTGATCTAACGTGTGTTCTTAAAAGATGGCTACTGTATAGTGAATCATTTGGGGAGGACAAAAGTGAAAATGGGCAGATTAATCAGGAAACCATTGCAAAAATTCAGGTGAGAAACAGTGGTAAGGGGGCCGAGGTGGTGGTATAAGAGACTAGGGACTCTGGGAAACAAACTGAGGGCTTCAGAGGGGAGGGGGGTGGGGGACTGGGATAGGCCGGTGATGGGTAGTAAGGAGGGCACGTATTGCATGGTGCACTGGGTGTTATACGCAAGTAATGAATCATGGAACTTTACATCAAAAACTTGGGATATACTGTATGGTGACTAACATAACATAATAAAAAATTATTATTAAAAAAAAAGGAGAGACTTGGGTAAGGACTAGAACTGAGAGAAAGGGAGAGGGAGGTTTTGAAAAATGATTCCCAGATGCTTTGCTTTCACGTCTGGGCGAATGGAGCTGGTGGTTGAACTGATGTGGAAAACATCGGTTTAGAGAAGATAAAACATTCAAGTTTCATCAAACTTATTTTTAGATGCATGTGAAATATATAAATGATATAATTAAGTGGATATATGAGTCTGGAATTTGAAAGTGAGGTCTGGATCAAGGGTATAAATTTTTGAGCCGCGACCATTTTGATAGAAGTTACAGCAGTGGGAACGAATGCAGTCATCAGAGGAGAGAGGGAAGCAGCAGAAAGGAAAAAGGCGAGATCAAGTATTTAGGCATAAAACCACTACCCCCGGACGTGACTTGGTGGTTCTGCTGTTTGGTAGCTGTCTCCTTCTCTTTCCCTGTTTGCCCATGGGACTTCTGTGTGGCGCTTATCAGATCTCACGCTGTACTACATGGCTCTGGTCCTTCCGTATTTTCCATTTTTTACTTTGTATGCTGCATTCTGGCTGCTTTTCTCAAATCTGTCTGATTTCATGGTCACCTGTGTCTAATTTACTACTTAGCACGCTCGTTGAGTTTTGATTTTCTTTTCATCCAGCGACGATACTTTTATTTCCAGAATTTCTATTTAATTCTTTATAAAATCTGAATTCACTTTTCCCATATTTTCTTCTCATCTATTTGTTCTATCCCTTCCTTCACCCTATCAAACACTTAAATTTTTATGTTTTCGTTTTTTAGTTCTTGGGAGGCACATGCTCCCATTTTTTCAACTGCTGTTTATTCTTCGGAGTGATGCATTTGTAGAAGTTTGTGTCTGTGAGATCAGCCCCAAGGAGACTTGCATTTGGTGGGAGGTTCATGTGCCTGGGCTGCCGACATGTTTTTCTCGAGTTGTTTCCGCTTTGCCTCACTGAGCTTCCAGGAGTAAACCAGTCATATACTGGTTTTTATGCGAAGAGCCCAAGCTTACAAATTATTTTTCATGGGTTGGTCTTTTTCTTCCAAAGCCTTCAAGGTGATGGCAGATTTCCTTGTCTACCGCAAGGCTGGGGTGAGGGATATTTTTCTACTGCCTTTTTCCAGTAATAGGCCAGCCATTCGGAGAATCAGAAATGGCTGATTTCAGACTTGATAGTTCCTATGTGCAAATTTTTTGTGGCCAGACCCCATCCCCCAATGCCACTCATGAGAGGTAGACCCCCAGCGGTAGCCATTAAAGCTATATTCCAACTACAAGTCAATTCTTTTAGATTGAGCTCCAGGTAACTATGCTTCCTTTGAAGTCCCCTTTGTTTAGGGAATTCTCTGTCTTGGTTTACTGCTTGGCCATGTATCCAAGAATTCTAAGACTGGGTTAATTACAAATCCCTACCATTAAGTTATAAACATGAAATCACTCTGACTTCTTTAGCAATTGCTACCAATTGTGATGTGTTTAGTCCTGCTTCCCACTGGGTATCTGTCAGGAACCTTGGCAACTCCTCCATCTAAGGCTACCACTTTCCAACTAATAAAACAATCTCCTTTGGGCCACATCTGAGTGTTTTCCACTGTAGAATTATAATCTCACATCGTACTCAAAGCTCTCACCAGCTCATAAGAGCCTACTGTGCACACTTCTTCCTATCTCAGAGTTCAGTGACGTTCTGTTGGAACTCAACATTGGCCCTGATGGGAGTATTTACACGGTGGTGATCATCAAACAGTACAAATCACACATTCCCCCCCCAGTAGCACAGAGCTGCCCTTCCCCCCTCCACTGCTCTCCAGTTTGTATGGAGCTGTGTTTGTATGGAGGTGCGGGGTTGGTGGGTGGGAAGTAAGGATCATGGTCTGTTGCTCACTCCTCACTCTCTTCTGATTAATAGTCTGCTGTTGGTGCAGTAGGACAGTGCGTTGCAAGTTGACCGTCTTCTTCTGTGCTACAGTTTATGTCTTTTCTGTAAACTCCCATGTTGGTGGTCATGAATTTACTATCCCATTTCTGCTGATCCTCGCTGCTGACCTAAGACTTTGCCTAGATCTCAGGAGAGTGAGATCCCTTGGGCCCTAGTGTCAAGATACAATCCCAAATCCCCAGGTCCTGGCTGACTCTCTGACGGAGTTATGTATTCTGACTAATCCCCAATGACTTCATCACATCTCCATTCCTCTGCTACATCTCTTTGCCCATGACAGAGAGAGCCCAATAAGCATGCAGCCATCATATTTATGTACCTCTTGCACCCCAATTTTGGGCCTGCAGACTCAAGTTAGAGCCAGGATGCAGGATCCAAGAGGACCTGTGCTCCAGGGGTCCCAAACGGACCAGGTTGGGTCGGCCACTTGCAGCTAATGAAATCCAAAGGCAGAGAAATGAATGAAGGGGAAACAAGAAAGGAATATCTTTCAGTGAGGTCCACACCAGAAGACAGCAGACTAGTGTCCCAAAGGCTGACTACAAAGTACTGAAAATACTTCTAGGTTTATACGAGGAAAATGTAGGACAAAGGTTGGTGGGCATGTGCAGCTGGGCAGTCAAGGTCAGGTCAATCGTTGTCTCGAGGTCAATCACATGGGGTCTTGCTGGTGTCAGTCAGGACAGTCCTTATTGCTTGAGGGGGTAGTTTCGGTTCCCATCATGAGATGCTTGGCCTGTCAGGTCTTTTGCCTGAGTTAAGACATAAGCCAGAGAGAGAAACTTAATCAGTTATAAAGTACAGACTGGGGTCAAGATGGAGGTAAAGTCCTTTATCAAAGTGAAATCTGTCTTCCTTCCCTTTCAGGAACCAGCGACCTCAGGAAGTTCCTTCTCACTCTTCTCTCAGCCTGAACACCATGCTGCCTTAGTGATCTCCTGCCATGAAGCAAGGCTCAAATCCCCTTCTTGCAGACACCACGGCATCATAAGCGAGTCTTGTCTGTTCGCAAATCCCACTTCCCCCCAACAAAGACCCCATTTTCTCTCCTGGTTCTCTGCTTACGTCACTCTTGGACAAGAGCGCCCTCACCTATTTGGTCTCTCTTCCACTTGAGGGCTGAGAGTCAGATTTTCTTTAACGTTGTCCTTCAAGAATGCTGACGCTCCATTTTCAACAGGCGCTGCTACTGTTCACCGTGTCTTCCTTCCACATCTCTGTGACACGCACTCTGGCCGTTCGTGTTTTTAAGTAGGGACATTGGACTCCATAGCAACTCAGTCTCAGGAGAGGAAGTCAAATTTCACATCTACTTGATTGAATTCTATATTGTTTGAATCTTTTATATCAAATATCTCACCTTTAGGATAAAAAATTAAAAGTAATGACATATTCTGAAGGGACCCTGCTAGACAGAGAATAGAAGGAGGCCGCCCAAGAGCACACAGTCTACATCTGCAAAGGAAGCTATACCATTGTAATTTTAAGACAAGATATTGTATATAATTAAATGCTGTCTGCACTATCTTGGCTGAGTAGGAAAGTGGGCAAATTTTTCCCTCCAAAGTCATGTAGCACAAATACACTTGAGGTTCTTCCTGAAAAAAAAAAAAAAAAAATACCCTTCACACTTCTCTTACCCAACCCTAACACACAAATGAGAAAACAGACAATATTATTATGTATAATTAATTTAAATGTTGCTGAAAATTTCTTTAAAGGGCATAGTGGCAGTGACATTTAAACAAATAGTAAATAGGGAATCCAATAGGAAAAGAGTGGGTCCTATACAGACATTACATCACATATGTAAAATAAAAGTGAAGGTAGGACAGTAACAAAGTCACAAAGCCTTTTATACTTTATGCAACGGCATCCAGGGCATATCAACAAGAGGGCATTGGTTTCATAAACCTGGATCGGTGGCATGACATTCATGTTTCACAGAATGAAGGATATTCAGGATAATGTTAGTTTCTGTGGCAAATAAAGCCAGAAATGTCTAATGACCTGAGAACAATAGAAATGAATTTCTTACTTGCGCTTACTAGGTGGGCAAGCAGAGGTTGGCTCACCCTCTTCCATTCAATCATTCAGAGAAGCAGGATGATGGGAGCTCTGTCCTCATCAATAGGTGGTTTCCAGGGTCACCTTGGGACTCCCCTCCTAGCCGGAAAGAAGAGGAAGAGAATGGAGATGGGCTTATGGAAAGTTGACATGGTCCAGGTCTGCGAGTGGTACTTATTTCCTTCCGTCTTCCCTGGCTACAGCTCAGTCACCAGGGCATACTTACTCAAAGGGCAGCTGGGGAATATGCCCTTGCCCAGGAAAAACAAGAAAACATGGATTTGATAAGCAGCTAGCATCAGTAGGGGTAAAGGAGAATTACCTTCTCTGTAGATTGTTCAGAACAGAATAGCTCTTCACGTGACTACAATAGTATGTAGGCAGTGCTGCCTAAGACATAAGCACGACTTCACAAAATCGTCTCCAAAGGACTACAGTGTGGAGCCATGACTGTTGTTTCTTTCCTTCTGTCTTAATACAAGGGCCTGACTTAAACTCTGATGGCGGGGCATCTACTTCAAAGGTGGCTATCAAATGCACCACCAGCCACACACCAGATAAAGAGCCAGGCTGCCTTCCCAGACTGAGGCTCCTTTGTTTTAGAGATCTTGGTTGATATCCATAACTGACCATTTGGGCTGCTTGCTTTTTCTCTTCCCCCTTTAAATTTCTGCTCTTATGTTTAAAATTCATCAATAAAGAGTGAGTCCATGCCCTCAACCCCAATGAAAACAGAATCCCCAACCTGAGTACTATCTCTCTACCCACAATCTTGCCGTGTGGCCCCAGGTATGCTGTGTAATTTCCAGGTATTGTAAGTCATAAACCTTTATATATTTTTTTTTTTGAAATTTTCTGATGGCTGTTGCTGCAAGGCATCTTGCAATGCTAAGAACCACAAGGGTTGGCCCAGTCCTCACATTGGTGTGGGAACGGGAGATGTCTGTGGGCAGCTGGCTGGGGCTCAGGTGAGTGTCCCTAGGCTTTTCTAGCCCGCAGCACTGCTACTGGTGGGCCAAGAGCAGCACACAACAAGGACCTTTCAAGTCTCCTAAGTTTGGGAAACGTGCTTGTATTTCTGTTTAAGGAGAAAAGAACTCATAGAAGTAGTCCACATGTAAAATGGTTTGAATGGAGCAATTGGGAAATTATAGAGAAATTTATGTTGGCAAAGAGAAGGAGGAAAGTTAGAGTGGAAGGATGACAAAGAAGAGGGGGAGACGAAGGAGGGGGAGGGACCATGAAAGGGTGAAGGAGAATGTTCTTATTTTTCTGTGAAATGCTGAAAAACAAAAATCTCAAAACAGCAATGAAAAGTGTTCCAAAAAGTTAAGAAAAAACATCACTGTCCATTCAGCGCCACTTACTCCTAACCCTATAAATGTCATGAGCAAGAAGAGTTGCAAATATTCACATGCTCAGACTCACGCTTGGGAAGCCTCTACCGCACTGGCCTCAGAGCCGCCTGGGGTGGCCAGTAAGTCAGAGCTGGTAACACGATACTTATACTCAGCCGAGTGTGCTGAAATCCTCTGCTTATTGTGACAATTTGAGGGTCCTTTTAAAATAATCCTTTAATTTATTTTGATTGCTTTTTTTTCCTTTCTCTCTTTCCCTCTCTCTCTGGAGCCCAGGTCAAACCAAACATTCTATAGTTACTTTGAAAAGATTAACTGTCTTGAAGAATTTGAGACTTTTAACCTTTAAAAAAAATCGTAAATCTTGTGTGTAGGAGCAATCCAGAGTTCACATGAGACTTCTGAACCTGCCCATATCCTTGTTTGTTTGAAAAATTTAAATAATGATGCCAAATCCACACATGACTTCAATAACCAAAGTCAAGCAAAACTGCTAGTACAAGATTGTTTTAACTCCTTCTAAACCTGGGTTTTTTACTGAGTTTGCAACACATTATCTGCTGCTTCATTTTTGTTAGTCTGACATCAAAATGATATGTTCTAATGGGATCCGTTTAGACCTTGAAAATACATCATTCATTGGAACATTGTTCACTAGCATTTTGGAAGCTTCCCTTCAATGGTAACAGCCAATGCCAGTTGACAGAACAGCCCTCTTGTGGCTGAGACAGCGTCTGAATCTCTGCAGGATCCATGAAACTTATTTCTACAAGAAACAAGGAAGCCATAGATGGAAGATAGAAACTTTAGTATGACTGTCCTTTCCAGCTCCATTGGCTTAACGTAGCTGGCCTCACCTTTGCCTTTTGTTTTAGTCAACGGCAGCCACTAAAGCCAAAGCGAATGTCTTAGTGTCATGGCGTGGCTAGATTCATATAACTTCTGCTCCAGTTTCTTATAGAAATGCTCACATTAACCTGCCTACTGAAGACATGCAAAACACAGCATGGAAAGAACTATATGCCATCAGCTGTTGGTGATTGAAGAACAGGCTCCCAGAATTTGGAAAAGATGGAGGAACTCCATTCAGATATAGACGCATTATTATAGCAAAGGTATACCATGACCTGAAGCCTTCGGCAAAGGATATTAGTGGCATGTGGAGGTACCACGTGAAAAAAAATCTAATCGTCACTGAGGATAGTTTTTAAATTAGGTATTATCATGTCAGTTGATTTTTTGAGCTAAAATATATTTGGTCTCATAGATGCATGCATAGGCCTGGGGGGTTTTCTAAATATGCCTCGTTGTAAGGCCCAGCAAAGGTCAACTGGGAAAACAAGGGATTTTTTCCCTTCGTTTATGGATTTAGGTTTATAAAGATAGACTGCTGAGAGTTGCTATTTTTTTTAATGTACTTTCATGATGTTAGAATAAGTTGCCATTAGAGGATGGGGTAAGCAGAATAATGGCGTCTCAAAGTTGTCTACGTTCTAATCTTTGGAACAGGTGAAAATGGTAGGTGAATGGCAAAGGGGAATTAAGGATGCAGATGGAATTATAATTGTGAATCAACTGACTTAAAAATAGAGATTATCCTGTATTATTTGGGTGGGCCAAATGCAATCACAGGGGACCTTAAAAGTGGAAGAAGGAGGGGCGCCTGGGTGGCACAGCGGTTAAGCGTCTGCCTTCGGCTCAGGGCGTGATCCCGGCTTTCTGGGATCGAGTCCCACATCAGGCTCCTCTGCTATGAGCCTGCTTCTTCCTCTTCCACTCCCCCTGCTTGTGTTCCCTCTCTCGCTGGCTGTCTCTATCACTGTAGAATAAATAAAATCTTTAAAAAAAAAAAAGTGGAAGAAGGAGGCAAAAAAGAAACTTAGTAGTTTTGTGAGAACTACTCAACTCACCTTGCTGGCTCAGAACACAGGAGCAAGGAGGCCATGATTCAAGAATGCAGGTAGGCCCCTGGCCGCTGTACACAGCCTGTCCTAGAGCTTCTAGAAGAGAACGTGGCCCTATGGAACCCTTATTTTAGCCCATTAAAATTATTTTAGCCCATTAAAAACAACGTGGAACTTCTAACTTAAAAAGTAATAAATCTGTGGGGTTTTTAAGCCATAAAGTTTGAGGTAATTTGTTATAACAGCAATAAAAAACTAATAGAAATGTTACCAGGGTAATACAGAGTATCAATACTCAGGGGAAAAAAATAGATTGTAGCCCCAGAGTGGACTGAGGTAACGAGTTCAACTTCATGCCACTCACCTTGAGTCCTGCGTAAAAATATTACAAACCTTTAAAAATGTCTATAACTAAACGTGAATGAAAGGAAAAAAAACAGCCATTGGTGAACAATAAAGAATTTTAAATCAGAAGGAAAACAAAACAAAACAAGATGCATAACTGGTGGGATTTTGAACCGGATACAAGCATCCTACTGGTAGTGGGAATAAAACGTTCTGGGATAACAAAGGAGAAATTATTTATACCGTGAGTATGAAGGGAGACCTACATGGGGGTTGGCACATAAACTGGGCCTACAAAGGGGAAGGGATTTTCACCAGGTGCGTGGGAAAGGCAGAAGGGCATTGTAGACAGAGATCAAAGGCATCCGGCATGAGAGTAGAAAGTGTGTTCCGGAGCCCACAGTGTGCTCCGCGTGGAGTGACCTAGAGTTTAAAGGCAAAAGCAGATTGGGTCCAGATTATGCAAAGTCTTGGATGCGTCCCTAAAACATTTTGACTCTCTTATAGGCCAAAGTTCACCAGCCGGAGGTCTGCAGATGTGGTTCAGTTGGCTCTCACGGTGTTTGCGCATGTGCGGGTTTGGGTTTTTGTTTGGTGTATCATTTAAATTACAAATTAAAAACATTTAAAAAAATTGTGAGACCTCACACAAAATTCTAGACTTCCAGCTTCTCTTGGGGGAGAAAAAAGAAGTAACAGAGATGATTTGGCCACGGTGGGCCTCACTTGACCACAAGTGGCTGGAGGTGAGTAGCGTCTGACCGTTTCGTCTATGCATGTCCGCTGCAGGCCACCACAATCTCCAAACTCTCCACCACTCCCTACTGTGTGATACCTTTCGGTTTCACAAATATTTGTACCTGCTGGACTTCCATGGGCATTCGTGTTTGCGAACCCTGCTGTAAGGATTTGAAGATCAAATCTGGGCTTTGGGGAGATAACCCTGGTAGCAATTCTAAACTATCCTCTGCATTCTGATGGTACATGATGTGTCTTTCTGTCACTGGACTTGTACATTGAGTTCAAATGATCTATGGATGTGTTTGTCTTCCCTGCTAGACAGTGAAATCTTGTAAAGGGTCAGAGATGTTTCTTATAAATTGCTGTTGATATTCCTGGATGATTGTGTAAAGTAATGATTTTTAAATATTTTAAAGCACTGGACAAATGTTTCATAAACATAAATAAGTTTTAAGTCTTACCCAGATCCTTGTAATCACAAAGATCGTCTCCTGTGACAGCCATCCTGCTATGTATCTTGCAGTTCTGAGGCACTGGAAAATTCCACTGGGGGAAAAAATGAAATAAACCATAATAATACTGTCGAATCCAATCAGAATAAGTGTGGGTACTCAGCTCACTTTCCTGGTCACCTCTCTGCCCTCTGCCATAGATAATACACAAATACATTAACATCCACTTAGTACAAGAGCTTCTCTGATAATAATGTGTTATGTTGCTTCAGCAATTATGTAAAGAGTGAGAGTAGCTTAATTTCAGATGGCTGGCCCCTTTGAGGCCCCACATAAAAATGGCATCGAGTGAAAGTTCGGTCATAGTGTTAACAGATCATGAATGTATCCATTCAGCTAAATGAACCAAGTTTCTTTTTTAAACTAGAAAAATAAGCTTTAGATCACTTACCCACAAAGAAAGCATATTATTGGGAATAAAATTGGAAGCAAAGCTAGAAAATATACCCTACCGGTCTTTGAATGTATATACCCAGGTTACCTTTGGACAAATTAACTGGCCATTTCCCAGGTATTAATATGCAGTAAAGCTATGTATCTATTAAATATGGATGCATATCTTTAAAATGAAACTTGACAAAATTCTATAGAAATGGAATCTTTTGTGAAGGCAAAACCAGATACTTTTGGTTTGGGACTGCAAAGCACTTTGCATCATTATGGACTATGGAGGGCCACCGATTTAAAGTGGATAAAAAGTAACTAGGACTCTATTGATTTAAAGTGTTTAACAAAAAGTCTGGGAACACTGTCACATCAGAATATGGTGATGGGGAAAGAAGAAGCCTTTAATCAAAATTGTAATAGATAAATTCTTTTCTGCAGAAGTAGTCCACTGTCAAGGAAGCAACTTTCTTATCCAAGACACTTTTTGAAGGCTTACTAAATAAATGGCCCCTAAAAAGCTACCGTAACACTGCCACCCAGTAATAACATGCCAAAACCCACACCAGTGACAATGAGGACACTGCCTTCTTCTTTTAGTTGTTCCTTCACGCATTCCATTATTTATTCCTTTCCTCTTTGGTCATTGAGAGTGCCTTTCGCACATAGACACGTGAGAACAGATGAAGAAAAGAACAGAAAAGGACGAAAACACTCAACTCACACAATCTCAGACGAACCACAACAAAGAATGTTATCAGAAGCAGGACACTGGTTAAACGTGGAGCGGAATAGGATGCAAAGTGAGGGGCTACAAGCCAGCGCACAGTCAGTGGGTATGATCCAGGGAATATTTTCTGTAGGAATCGATTTAAGATTAGAGGGACAGCTTCCGTGACTACGTGATGGCTTTACCAGCATAACTTGCAGAACCCAGTGCGAAATGAATACGGGGGTCTCCTTGTTCAAAAAGAAAAAAAAAAAAAGAAAGGAAAAGAAAACAGGATGAAATGTATTTTCCTTTCTTCTGCAGTTTTCTCTCGGTCCTCACCTGTCATGGTATTTTTTTTTTTTTTTTTGTACTGTTAATGTTGTGCTTTCTCAGGCACAGGGCTATCATGGGACAACTCCAGACCCTCACAGGTGTCCCGGGCCCTGTCCTACGATACAGCACACAAAGCGTGTATGCCCTGTCCACCTCCCCTGCGCTGGATTCAGGATCCCATGTGAGCAGGGCCGTCTCAGGTCGGGCCGTAAGAGGCAGGACCACGAGCGAGCTGGACTTCAGGGCACTGGTGCATGCTCCTTTGATCCATTGGACTTCACTTACAAAACACAAATTCAAAGATAAAATCATGAAGAATTTCCAGATGAAACCTTAAACCCTATTCACAGGGCACTTCTCAGAGTAGGCCCAGTGCAACTGCATGGCCACACACCGTGTAGCCAGCCCTGTGGCAGAACAGCCAGTCCGGAAAGACCTCCCAAATTCTCACTAAAATCAGTGCAAACATAACCATTCCCCCACCAAAAAGAAAAGAATTACAGAATCAAGGGGGAAAGAGAGAGAGAGACAGAGCAGAAGTTACCATGAACTTCACTGTCCGTGTAAAAAAACTTCTTTAAGATAAAAAACAACAAAAAAAAAAAAAAAAAAAGGAAGGTCACACACTTTTTCTCTAAAAAGTGAATGGAAATAGGATCCTATCTGGAAATATTTTTATTTTAAGAATAAAGAAAACTCCTATACCTATCCAGATACAAAAATATGAATTTTCTTAAAAGCTGCCACGAAGAAACAAAAATCATCCTGACCTTACTTAGATGACCATCAATGTTAAAAGATGGAAGATTATTCCAGAACATGGTTTGTGGACATCAGTGGCAAAATGTGGGGGATTCTATCCCCGGTCAATGTGTTGTCTACTAAAGCAAGAGAAACCCATTCATATATGTTCAAGTAACAAAATTATATGTCATTCATATATTCTTTAGGGGAGGTGGGAAGAACTATTTGAAACGTAGTCTATCTGGCTATGAAATTAACCAAAATCAAGGGTATCAAGAATGTGAAAACTGTCTTTTTTTTAAGTCTTCTAGAGAGTATCAAAATTAAAAATATAGAGTAAGTTAAATCATTTTTTCTAAATTGCTGTCTAGATTTGAATTCCCCCTGAAACAGATCCTGAGGTGTGGATTTGAGAACAAATATTTTATTTGGAATGTCAGGAAACATGTAAAAGAATGAGAGAAAAGAAGGCAACCAATACAGGTTGGGTTGGCAAGCCAGTTCCAATGAGGATAAAACTAGAGTGGAATCCCATAAGGAAGTTTTGACAAACCATGCAAAATGCCTACACCAGAGTCACCACACCCAAGAGATGAGAGAGTGGGGACACTGACATGTCAGTGTCCACTAGTCATTGGTTGAGAGCTACAGAAGGGGTTATTGGGCCCCACTTCCAGCCTGGAGGCTGGGCAGAGCTCCCTGGCAGCTTTGGGGTGCAGATGGAAGTGGATGTCAGCGGCAGCACAGAGCAGTGGGAAGGTCTGAGGGCTGTCAGTGGCCACAGCCAGCACCGCAGGCTGCTTAAGTCACCCCGTGCAAGCAACCCAACCAATTCTTTTCTTTTTTTTAATGTTTTTTTATTGTATTATGTTAGGCACCATACAGTACATCCCTGGTTTTTGATGTAAAGTTCGATGATTCATTAGTTGTGTATGACACACAGTGCACCATGCAATACGTGCCCTCCTTACTACCCATCTTGAAGAAGATATGCTGGCGGAAAAATAAAATAAAATAAAATAAAATAAAATAAAATAAAATAAAATAAAATAAAATAAAATAAAATAAAATGCAGAGTGCAAGCTGATTCACAGCTCCAGATAAAATCTGTAATTCTAGAAAGTGAAGAACGGTAGAGAAAACACAGCAAAAACGCCAAACTCCTAATTGCTTACGAAGGAAAAATACAAAGTTACTGTCTACTGAGAATTACAGAAATATAATCTTGGGGTAAGCCTTGCACTTGCAAAATTAAGGGCAACCACAAGAGAATAAAATACTCTTATTTTCCATCCATACTGTCACATCGAATAAAAGGAAACCAATGGGCGTGCCTGGGTGGCTCAGTCGATTAAGGGCCTGCCTTCCGCTCAGGTCCTGGAATAGAGCCCCAAGTTGGGCTCCCTGCTCAGTGGGGAGTCTGCTTCTCTCTCTCCCTCCCCCTGCTTGTGCTCTCTCTCTCTCTCTCTCAAATAAATAAAATCTTAAAAAAAAAAGAAAGAAATGTGTCACAACACAAACGAAAGAGACGTAGAACAGAGTAACACCAAATGTTTCTATTGTAACTAGACCTCTGTGTGAGCACACTGCTCTGTCAAAGAGCAAAGGTTGTCCTTATGTTTTAAAAATTCCTATATATACTGCTTATGAGAAATATGTCCAAATCTAAGTATTTTAAAGCTTAAAAATAAATAAGGCACAATGCCTAGATGTAATGCCAGGTTGAAGAGGAAACGTTTTCCTGTAAAGAATACACTCCATAATGCGAAGTATGCCATCATAAAGTAATAATTCATCGTGTTTGTTTGCTTTCCTTTTTTTATTTTTTTAATTTAAATTTGATAAGCCAGCTGATAGTACATCATTAGTTTCTGATGTAATGTTCAATGATTCATTAGGGGCGTATAACACCCAGTGCTCATCACATCACATGCCCTCCTTAATGCTCATCACCCAGTTACCCCATCCCCCCACCCACTTCCCTTCCCACAACCGTCAGTTTGTTTCCCAGAGTCAAGAGTCTCTCATGGTTTGTCTCTCTCTCTGATTTCTTTCCATTCAGTTTTCCCTCCCTTCCCCTTACAATCATCTGTGCTATTTCTTATAGTCCACATATGAGTGAAATCATATGATAATTGTCTTTCTCTGCTTGACTTATTTCACTTAGCATAATTCCCTCTAGTTCCATCCATGTTGATGTGAATGGTGGGTATTCATCCTTTCTGATGGCTGAGTAATATTCCACTGTATATATGGACCACATCTTCTTTATCCATTCATCTGTTGAGGGCATCTCGGCTCCTTCCACAGTTTGGCTATCGTGGACATTGCCGCTATGAACATTGGGGGGCAGGTGCCCCTTCTTTTCACTACATCTGTATCTTTGGGGTAAACACTTAGTAGTGCAACTGCTGAGTAATAGGGTAGCTCTATTTTTAACTTCTTGAGGAACCTCCATACTGTTTTCCAGCATGGCTGTACCAACTTGCATTCCCACCAACAGTGTTAAGAGGGATCCCCTTTCTCCACATCCTCACCAACATTTGTTGTTTCCTGCCTTATTAATTTTTGCCATTCTAACTGGTGTGAGGTGGTATCTCATTGAGGTTTTGATTTGTATTCCCCTGATGACAAATGATATGGAGCATTTTTTCTTGTGTCTATTGGTGATTTGTATGTCTTCTTTGGAGAAGTGTCTGTTCATGTCTTCTGCCTATTTCTTGACTGGATTATTTGGTTTTGGGGTGTTGAGTTTGAGAAGTTCTTTATAAATCTTGGATACTAGTCTTTTATCTAATATGTCATTTGCAAATATCTTCTTCTATTCCATAGGTTGCCTTTTAGTTTTGTTGACTATTTTCTTTGCTGTGTAAAAGCTATTTATTTAAGGGGTTTGCTGATTTGACATGAAATACTGTCTTGGATGAAGACAACATAAAACTCAGAATATGTCACGGTAATGAGGACATTGACAAGAAACTGCTTAATGAATGTCATCAATTCAGAAGAGTCTAATGCAAAAACAAACATGAAATGCCCTGAAATCTTACAGCTCATGTAACAGAGTTCTGCTTCTTTGAATTTGACATTCATATCACACTGCCAAGCAAGTGCTGTGTGGATGAAATAGTAGTAAGGAACAATTAATATAGATTGTGCCAGAAGGAACCAAGCTATCTTTCTCTTCTCTATAAACAATATTTTTTAAATCTATTCATGCTATAGAAAATATTATAGAGAGAAGTAATCCAGGAGTGCATAGGAAAGAAAATGAAGGAGAAAAGTTAATATGAAGCATTTCAGACAGCTAATTAATAACAATATGAAGTGGTTTTTCCTGATTTTGTGATGTTTGTAGTTATTTATTGCTGTATTTTCCTTTTTCATTTTTCACTGTGCAACCCCTACCTCATAAAACAGTGTTAGTCAGCAAATGACTGGTGAACAAATGCATGGAAAAAAGATTGGAAGAAAATACGTACCAGTTTGGCCCTTTTCTTTAATGACCACCTCTGAGTGGTGAGGTTATACCTGGTCTTTTATCTTTGGTTTTATGTTTGCATGTGCATCAGGTTTTCTGTAGACACATAATCAGGAAAAACAAAACAAAAACCTGAAATACAACAGGGGAAGGCTGAACTACAGTAGTGATTACATACAAAAAAAAAAATGATGCATCTATTAAAAGAAAGAATGAGAAAGATCTTGGTACAGATATGAAAGCATCTCCAAAATGTATTTGTCCTGACGGTGTATAGAAGATTGGGAGTGGCCAACCATCCTGATCTGTCCAGGGATAAGAAGTTTTCCAAGACTTGGCACCTTCAGTGCTGAAACTGGGAAAGTTCTAGGCTAGCAGGCAATGGTGGTCCCTCTAAGTCTAGTCCTTTTCTCTTGAAAATCAGTAAGAATTAGAACACAAGCCCCACATTCATTTGTATATGCATAGAAAGCCACCGGAGGAAGGATACACAAGAAAGTAGCAATATTGTTTGGCTGTTTTACCTTTGGTTGGGGTCGGGTAGATGGAGCTCTCAGATTGAAGAGAATTATTTCATTGTGGCTATGTTTCTAAATTTTTGACCTATGTGAATTTGATAGCTATTTAAAAAGTAAACAGGGAGGGGCGCCTGGGTGGCTTAGTCGTTAAGCATCTGCCTTCGGCTCAGGGCGTGATCCTGGCATTCTGGGATCGAGCCCCGCATCAGGCTCCTCCACTGGGAGCCTGCTTCTTCCTCTCCCACTCCCCCTGCTTGTGTTTCCTCTCTCGCTGGCTGTCTCTCTCTCTCAAATGAATAAATAAAAAAATCTTTAAAAAAAAAAAAAAAAAAAAAAAGTAAACAGGGAAACACATAAACAAAAACAAATAAAAATAACACCCCCCACAAGAGTCAGAAATGAGAAGGCAATCTGTTTTGTGGGGCAAAATATGTACTTTCCCTAAGCACAGTGTCTAGATAAATTACACAGTTGAATGACTTGGAAATTTTCATGCAAAATATATATATTTTTTTATAACCTTTGCCATCCAGCTTTGGGATCATGAAAGTAATGCAATGTCCTGCCCTTTGAGAACAAGACTTGCAGGCTGCCTTGCCCTGCCTGGTCCAAGACAGCAAGTCTGAGCTGCACTTAAATTTCTAAACTGCGCAGAATGTCTCAACAAGGGCCATAAACTTACTGCCTGAAAGAAAATAGATTGTATACAAACCAAATCAGCCCTTGAGCCACTGGATATTTACATCAATTTGAAAATGCAATCTGTATCATGGATTTGATTCTTCTTCACCCCATTCATGCACATTGCAATAAGGCTCCGTAAAACATTATGACTTAAAAACATTCTTATAAAACTTAGACTTCAAATTTATATTTTTTTCCAAAGTGTTTGTTTCTCCATTATTTGGGGGCAGTCGGGGGGGGGGGGCAGGCAACAGAAACAGTAGGAGTGGTTGCTAGGGCAATGTGTGCACAAATGTGTGTGTGTAATTGTGTGCGTGTGTTCTTGCTGCTGAACCAGGAACAGTCCAAAGGCTGGAGACCAACGTCCCAACTCAAACAGTCAGGTGGAGAGCATACATCCTGTCTTTATTCTGCTCAGGCCCTCAAGGGGCTTAGAGGGTGCCCACCCAGACTGGCAAGGGCAATCTGTCTTACTCCATCTATTGAGCAATGTTAATCTCATCCAGGAACACCCTCAGAGACCCATCCAGAAATAACATTTAGCCATATATCTGGGTAACCCATGATCCAGTCCAGTTAACACATAGCATTAGCCAACACAGAGGAGGTCAAGGGCTGTCTAGAAATGAGTAAGACACGACCTCTGCCTCTAAGGAGAAGTGGAGACCTTCCACCTGCTAGAAGGACAAGAGTCACAATCCTGGACATGACTGAGCAGGATCTAGTTAGATTGCCGGATAGCACAGACCGGGAGATGCCGGACATGGAATTGGACAGCTCGTCTGAGGCAGAGATGGCCTTACAGAGGTGGAAAAACTGTGTGGAGGTGCTCTGGGGGCATTCAGTGCCACTGGAGAAGAGGACAACGGATGGGGGTTACTACAGTACTGGAAGTAGCAGCAAAAACATGGAAATGCAGCCACGGGGGCTGTTCGGAGGCAAGGAGACAGAGTATTGGCTAAGGAATCGAGGAGCAGCCATTACCTGTAAGTGAGCAATCAGCTCCACGATGTCCATGAGAACGGGGTCTGGGCAGGGATTCATGGCTACACATCTGTTCCCAAAGTGGGACAGAGGTGCGAGTGTACAGGCCAAAGCAAAGTGGTACCAGGCGCATTGTCAGACTGGGATTCAGGCACAAGAGCAGATAGAAATGAGTTACCTCAAAATTCACCTCACATCATACTCGAAAATATTTCAAAGAGGATCACCGCCCAAAATACAAACTAAAACTATAAAACTTCTAGAAAATAAATAGGAGAAAATATGCGTAATTCTGAGCTAAACAGATTATTAGACAAGATGCAAATATTATTCAACACAAAAGAAAAAAATGATAAATTGGATCTGATTGCAACTTAAAAGTCCTGCTCTTCAAAAAACTCCGTTAAGACAAAATGCAAGCTGCAACTCGGAACACAAGTATTCAAGAAATGAATTGTAGTCAGAATAGAAAAAGAATTCTTACAGCTCAATAAAGAGACAAATAACCCAATTAGAAATTTGCAAAACTTGACTAAAATTTCAGAAAATAGGGCCCTGGGGTGGCTCAGTTGATTGAGTGACTGACTCTTGGTTTCCTCTCCAATCTCATGGGTTGTGGGATCAAGCCTGTGTGGGGCTCCATGCTCAGTGCAGAGTCTGCTCGTCCCTCTCCCTCTCCCTCTACACGTCCCCCCCTCTAAAATGGATAGGTAAATTTTTGAGAAAAAAAAATTAAAAGAACAAAAATATCCAGTTCTCTTGTATATGTAGGGAAATGGGCACACTCAAATACTGTGTGTATGAATTGCTATAGTCTTCTTAAAAAGAATATCTGGCAATTTTTAGCAAATTAAAAAAAGAACGTACATATACATATATTCATAACCATAGCCATGGATGGAGAAAATTCACTTTCAAAATGTAGCATATAAAAATAAAAGCAGCAGTGTATAAGAAAGTTTATTGAAGCATTGTTTGTGGTATAGAAAATAAGTAAGAAAAATTCTGAAGGTCTGTTAGGATTAAAAACAATAATCCCAGGGCGCCTGGGTGGCTTAGTGCTTAAATGTTGGACTCTTGATTTCGGCTCAGGTCATTATCTTGGGGTCCTGAGACTGAGCCCCAAATGGGACTCCACACTGGGTGTGGAGCCTGCTGAGGATTCTCTCTCCCTCTCCCCCCTCACCTCGCTCCAATCCCCCCCACTTGCACACTCTCTGCCTAAAAAAAAAAAATTAGACTAATTCTATAGCATAAAATATTATTAAACTATTAAAAAGAACCAGCTATAATTTCTGCCTTTGAGGACAGCAGTAGGAAAGCCATGGACCATATTCCTTCTGTGCCTGTCGTTCATAGATTGCCCCTTGAGCAATAGCACTGGAATCTCATTCAAGGATCTACCGCTCCCATCTCAGCCCTGTGCTTCCGGTGAGTTTCCACTCCCAATACAGGGTACAGCGTACGATCTCGGGGAAGGAGAGTGAGCTCAAGAACACAAAGTCAGTACAATCAAACCCAATCGAGGGGAGTTAAACATGTTTTTCGGAGAAGGCTAGGAGTGCTGGGGGATAGAAGGTGAGGGAGTTCTCTCCTGTGGAACTTGGGCCAGAGGGAGGGCTGCCTCCACCAGCCAGCGTGATGAAGCCTGCACACAAAGTCGCTGAGAGACCCAGGGAAACTGAATCCTGAAGATACCATAGGAGCCACACCAGGAGCCACACCAGCTCTTTCATTATTTTTTAAAATTTATTTATGTATTTGAGAGAAAGAGCACACAAGCAGGGGGACGGGCCAAGGGAGAGGGAAAGAGAATCTCAAGCAGACTCCCTGCTGAGCTAGGAGCCCTAGGCAGGGCTGGATCCCCTGACCTAAGCTGAAATCAAGAGTCCGTGCTCACTCAACCCACTCAGATGCCCCTACACCAGCTCCTTAATCTAAATGAGTTTGGATTGGGTTTTCTGTCACTTGTAAAAAAAAAAAAAAAAAAGTCCTTATTGATACATTTACATATTTTGGTAACTTGGATGGAGAAAGTTGGGAAATAACAGAGTGGCAGAGTATGTGTACTGCTTACCTAAAGGGTTGAAATGGAGGGAGTTGAGAGAGGATTGTTAAAGTATTATTAATGATATTGTTAGTATAATGTTACTATAATATTCCGCTATCATCAACATACTTTTGGATTTCATTTGTAGTTATTCGCATGTATAACATTTGAAACTGAAAAAGAAATCTTACAAAAGACCTAATGCTTGGGCTATTGTCATCAGTAAGTTTACATTTCTGCTTTTGAACGAATGGAACGTGAAATCCAAATGTATCTGTGAAAATTCAAGGATGATTTTGCCGCTCTCTTTGTACTTAAAATAAGAAAACATTGCCGTTAAAGAAAGCTTATCTTTGACAGCAGGGTCGCGATGAAAATATTCTGATTGTTTTTGCTGACTGTTTTCCTCCATATGGTTACTGAATACAAATAAAATATCTGAAGCCAACAGATCACAGCCTTTGTGAAGTTTGGGTTCCGAAAGAATCGAGTGAGAGGTCACAGTATGTTTAAATTGAAGAAGGAGGGGACACCTGGGGGGCTCAGTAGGGTCAAGCATCTGCCTTCAGCGGGTCATGATCCCAGGGTCCTGAGCCACCCAGGCACCGGGAGCCTGCTTCTCCCTCTCCCATGCCCCTCCCCCTGCTCATGAACGCGCGCTCTCTCTCTCTCTTTCTCTCTCTCTCGCAAATAAAATAACCATGACCTTGGACTCTGCAATGTATGCTCGGAAATTCGCACTGTATCGGGAGCTTGTTGGGGAGCTGAAAGGTTTGGAGCAGTCCGGGGCACAGTGAGACAGGTGACTCTGGGGATTGTGTAGAGCTGCCCTGGGCTAAACAAGGCTAAAGGCCCCGATACGTGCACCTGAAAATTCCTTCTCCTGGAGCACTCAACGCTACTTTAATCCCAAAATGATGTTAAGTGTAATTCTGAAATAGTTCCACATGCTAGCAATATATTTCTACTGTGATTCAAAGACTCAAATCATTTAATGCTTTTCATTTTAAGAAGAAGGGTTTTTTATATTCAAATGCTGTAAATTGTTCAAAGCATTTAGGCCATCCTAAATGGAATTATGTTACCAAAGACATGATTGTTAGTGCTTCCTGTCCTGCATTTATATGTTCTGTCCTCTCTTTTCTCATTTCCACGTACAAATATTATTAGGAAAGAAAACTCCAAAAGCTCTGCAATTAAGCTTCAAATCCTTTACATAATCATGTATCAATCATATATAGGTAATGCTGTCTCTGTCCCTCGGAGTCCCTGCTACCAAATGGAGGCATTAATTTTTTTGTAAGAGTATTTGATAAACAGCTAGCATTAGGCAGGGCTCCGCAGGGTCCATAGTAGACATTTCTTTTGCAGAACCAATAAGTGCTTTTCCTCTTTTCTTAGACATATAAAAAATTATACTTCCTAGCCCTATTATAATTAAGTGAGGCCATGTGACTGGTTGTTGCCAATGGACTAAAGTAAGTGGAAGTGAGATGTGTCCCTTCTGGGAAGAAGCAAAGAAAAGCAGCCATGAAATCTCCTATTTCCTTTTTTTTTTTTTTTAAGATTTTATTTTTTTATTCGACAGAGATAGAGACAGCCCCCGAGAGAGGGAACACAAGCAGGGGGAGTGGGAGAGGAAGAAGCAGGCTCATAGCGGAGGAGCCTGATGTGGGGCTCGATCCCACAACGCTGGGATCACTCCCTGAGCGGAAGGCAGACGCTTAACCGCTGTGCCACCCAGGCGCCCCAAAATCTCCTATTTTCTTTTCCCTGCCGCACAACCCATGAAGGCTTGGTCCATATGGTGTAGCAACAAGAGAGTGGAGATTCTGTTAGCCTGGATCCCTGAGAAACTCTGAGAAGCAAGGAGGCCTCTTGCTCCCCCCCGATCAAACTGAATTGCACGTATCCTTATGAGTGAGAAATAAGATTTCGCTATGCTAAGTCACTGATACTCCGGGTTTCATTTGTAAGCATTGTGGGCTTATTCTGTCTAATAAAGTTTCAAAGAGCCTTCTGAGCATCTGATGTTACTATGCACCCTCTCCCCAGCTAGCTTCATATTCAAACATTTTAAATAAAGGATATGAATAAGCCTCTCCATGAAGCCCCCACCACAGGTGGGTATTAAAGATTAAAGAATATTTAGCTACATCCTAGCGAGCAAAATATTCTGTGTGTGTGTGTGCACGTGTGTGCAGAAACACTATTGCTTTATGTTGTAATGGTTCAGAACTTATCGAATTTTGCAACTGAAAGTTGGTGCGTAAATTGTCAAAACAAGACTCAGTCTGTCCCTAAGCATACCAGCTCTGACGACACTAAGGGAGTGGCTTACAGACCAGAGGCAGGGAGGAAGCAGCTGGGCCTTAGCTAAGTGGGCTGGCTTTGTGCAGTAGAGGAAGAGAGCAATCCAGTTGTCTGCTTTACCTGGGGGTTGAAGTCGTGAACTGAAAACAAGAACCCCTTAGCATTCTGGTCTATTTACTTCAGAGAAAGTGATGACTTTCTGTTTCTCTGGAAAAAGAAAAATACTTTGAAGAGGCACACAGATAGACCTCCGTACCATCAAAGGGCTCTTCTAAGAAACTGTGTTGGTGAGAGAAATAGAAAAGTATCAAAACCCTACAGACATATTAAATAGTGAGGGGTACAAGTGTTTTGTTAGAGTACTTTCACTTTACCTAACGACCCAAACATTGAAAACATAGTTTTCGAAGTAGTCACTAAATAAATCAATCCCTGGGGCGCCTGGGTGGCACAGGGGTTAAGCGTCTGCCTTCGGCTCAGGGCGTGATCCCGGCGTTATGGGATTGAGCCCCACATCAGGCTCCTCCGCTATGAGCCTGCTTCTTCCTCTCCCACTCCCCCTGCTGTGTTCCCTCTCTCGCTGGCTGTCTCTATCTCTGTTAAATAAATAAATAAAATCTTTTAAAAATAAAAAAATAAAATAAAAAATAAATCAATCCCTCACATCGTACCTTCTGTGTAGCTATGTGAACTAAGGCATGGTTCCTGGCTGACGTGGGAACATAACATGTTTTCCCTGTCTGGCCTCATTTCATTTTCTTTCTTTGCTTTGGCCCACACTATACCTTCCTTTTCAGCTTGGCCTCTCTCTGCTTACTTCTGCTCACTGGACTGCCTGGTAGGGGGTAGGCTAATCCTTGGCTAACCAGGGCTAGTCAGAGCTTCAAACCTTCTACAATTCTTCCTGTAGCCTATTGAAATTAACCAGTATGTAGGTCTGAGCTTTTCGGGGCTAGGCTGCTTGTACAGGTCGGGGGTGAGCACGTGCTGATCCACGAAAATTGCAGTTTCTTAAATCAAGAACACAAAGACACTGGAGGTCTTTTGCATTCGACTGCAAATTGGTGCACTTGCGCAATGTGCATTGTCCTCAAATGCTCAGCATTGCAGACACAATTCCCTTTTCCTGCTAGCAAAGGAAGCGCTGGACCAGATAACATGTTTCTCAGAAGAATGGAGAGGTGAAATGAAGACATTTCGTTTAAAGATGAGACCACTCAGGGTGCCTGGGTGGCTCAGTGGGTTAAGTATCCAACTCTTGATACCAGCTCAGGTCTTGATCTCAGGGTTTTGATCTCGAGGGCATGAGTTCAAGCCCCTTGTTGGGCTCCACACTTGGTATGGAGCCTACTTAAAAGAAAAAAAGGAAAAAAAAGGAACCACTTACAGGGGATAAAAAAGTTGTCCTCAGAAGGGCTTATACATTGGAAATGGGGACGTTCTGTTTTCTGAAGGCTTGAGGGGCAGAACTAGAGCAGTAAGTGAAACGCAGACATGGAGACAGAAATGGTGAGATCGGTACAAGAATGATTTTATTGTTGTTGTTGTTAAAATTTGCCAACGATTGGAAATATTTCTAAACTGAAATATGAAGGAAATAAAGAAAAATTGCATAAAACCATAGACCAGGACATCAAAAAGAAGAAATAACAAGTAAGGAGTAGTAAGAATTTTAGCTAACATCCATTGAACATGCTACCATAGGCCCAGCACAGATGATTAAGAATCCCATTTACACTAATTCAAATAACCCTCCCCAATCTCAAATAATAGTAAATAATACTATTATCTTCATTGTCATTTTAAAGATGAGGATACTTCGGCAGAGAAGTTAAGAAAGGTTAAGGAAAACACATCCATGTTACATAGTAGTTACTGCAGCCGGGATGTTGAAGCAAGGCACTCGAGCTCCAGAGTCGGTATTTTATCTACATTACTATTTTTTTAAAAAAGATTGCACTTATTTATTTGAGAGAGAGCACAAGCTGGGCTGAGGGGGGAGGGGCAGAGGGCGAGGGAGAAGCAGACTCTCTGCTGAGCAGGGAGCCGGACATGGGGCTCAATCCCAGGACCCTGAGATCATGACCTGAGCCAAAGGCAGATGCTTAACTGACTGAGCCACCCAGGTGCCCCTTATCTACATTACTATTGAGAAAGAAAGAAATAGTTAGAAATTTATAGGAGAAAACAAATGGAAAGCTGGGTAAGAACAAAATGGCTGGTCCATAAGCAAAGTATAGATGATAAATAAAATAAAATATAAATATGAACCAATAAACATAAACAGAAGCTTGTAACTGTCTCATAGACCTGAATGGAATGGGTTGATAGCATGTCCTGGAAAAGAACTTATTCCTCATTCAAAAGAAAACAGATTAAATTGAAAGAGAGAAGAATAGAGATAAGTAAAATATGCTTGCTCCCTCACTCTGCAAAGTGGAGAGGAGGCACTCTGAAGTAAGAATGAAAAGGCACAGCTACAAGCCTGCTGGCCATAAAAAGGATTTTAATGGTGTGCATCACAGAAGCAAACTATTACATAGATGATGGGCTGAAAGTCTAGACACCAGCTGGCAGCCTTGCTCTTCTAAAATATAATGGAACAAACAAATTCTTGACTTGCTGGAAGTTAATTGCTCAAAGGTAGAGGGAATAATGAGATTTAGGTCAACTCTGGTCTTAATTTTGGTCAAGGCAAATTTATTGAGGGCGTGGAAGAGAAGAATCCTTGCAAGAAAGTGGCAGTATGGTAATGGAATTTGTAATATCCAAGGAAGGTAACACTGTAGTAAGCCATTATCCTGGGCTTCAGGGAGCACGATTTCAGAGTTGACCTCATGCATTCTTGACAATAATATGAAATATTACTTCTACCACTTTTTCTTATAAGTCTGCAACCTTAGAACACTTTAAGGCTACTTACTACCTTCTTGCCTTTTATTATTTTCATGCACTTTAGTGCAATAGATAAGTTAAATGCCACAGAAATGTAATATTGTTCTGTATGGTCATTGTCATTTACATTTACCTATATATTTGCTCTTCCTGTGTTCTTTCTTCCCACTGACATTTCTGTTTTCAGCTAGGCTCCTTTTACCTCTGCCCAGAGAACTCCTTTCTTTGTGTTTGTTTGTTTAGACAGTCTATTGGTGGCAGCAGAACCCAGAAGCCACGATAAGGATGTTTTCTCTGGGTATAGAAGTCAAACTTGGCTGTTACTTTCCTTTGTTACTTAAAATACATCACTCACCAGTCTTGTCTTATCTGACTTCTGTTGGCAAGTCATCTATGAGTATTACAGTGGTTTCTTTGAAGGTGAATTGTCTTTTATCTCTGTCACTTTAAAGATTTTCTCTGGGTCTTTGATTTTCAGCCAGTTTGACTATGATGTGCTAGTAAGATTTTCTTTGAATTTTTGCTGCTTTGGATTCTCTAAGATTTTTGAGTCTACACTTTGAGGTCTTTCCACAGTTATGGAAAGTTCACTACCACTACCTGTTCAAAAGTTGCTTCAGTCTCAGTCTGTATCTTTTTTCCTTTTCTGAATCCAATTATATAGATGTTGGAATTTTTTAGCATGTTCCACATGATTTTTACATTTTTGTTCATTTTCTTTTTTTTTTTTTTTTTAAAGGTTTTATTTATTTATTTGACAGAGATAGAGACAGCCAGCGAGAGAGGGAACACAAGCAGGGGGAGTGGGAGAGGAAGAAGCAGGCTCATAGCGGAGGAGCCTGATGTGGGGCTCGATCCCAGAACGCCGGGATCACGCCCTGAGCCGAAGGCAGACGCTTAACCGCTGTGCCACCCAGGCGCCCCTGTTCATTTTCTTCTTTGTATCTTGCACACTTCATTGGGTACTTTCTATTTATTATCCAGTTTATTAATTCAATCTTTCAATGTATCCACTGTATTAAAATGCATTCACTAAATTTTTAATTTAAGATACTGTATTTTTTAGCTCTAGAATGTGCATTTGGTCCTCTTTTTTTAGATTTCACCACTGTAAAATCTTTTATCTTTTCATATATTTCCCCTATCTTTTACTTTTTTAAAAAAACATAGTAACCATAGTTATCTTGAAGTTCATGTCTGCTGACCTCAAATTCTGAATCACTATGTGGTATGCTTCATTGTCTACTTTCTCTTTATTGGTTACCAACCAAATGGTCTTGCTTCATCTCATGTCAAGTATCTTCATTTTATTGGGCACAAAAGAACAATAGTGTTTCCAGATGATATTATCTTCCCCAGATAGAGTGCAGCTTCTCCTCTGATACACAGAAAAGTAGATCATATATCACCACGATCCAATCAGGACTGAGCTGGGTCGGTGCTGGGTTAGAGTTTTGATCAGCTCTAGTTCATCACTATGCCTAGCATATGGGTCTCTAGAATTTCTATAGACAGTCTGATGGTCTTTGACTCTTTGGCCTTGATATTCTGCAGAGGATTTAGTTCAGGCATCCTCTTAGAGAGGTCATTGTTTTGTGAGAACACGAGAGATTTCATTCTGCTTTCCAGAGGCTTGGACCTTAGCCTCCTGTGCAGTTTCCAAATTAAATAAATATCCTTGTAGGCAACCAGCCATATGTTTGAGATCTTTCCATTTTCCAATATCATCCACCCTGTACACTGCTAAAAGCTTTGTTAGTTTCCTTTTCTCTCACCAATGACCCTTTGCCTGAACCAAACCCCCATTTCTAGCATCTACCCCATGCCCAGAAACAACAAATATTTTTAATAAAAATAAACTGTGCTGATCCTCAGATCAAAATTGAATGGTCCTTCCTAAATCCAATAACCACATTTTTCTCTGACTTTCGTAATACTATAAATATCTGGTTTTCCTCCCAACTCCCTGGCTCTTCTGGCTTTTCTAATTGTAGTCTCTTATCCCTGCTATTCCTTCAGTTTCTGTTCCTCTCTGTTTGGCATTTATAGCTCTAGTCCTTAACATAAAAACCTATGGGCATTTATATATATATCTAGTTGACTGGGAAAATAATTTACATTTTATTTTTTTAATAATAATTTTTTACTATGTTATGTTAGTCATCATACAATACATCCTTAGTTTTTGATGTAATGTTCCATGATTCATTATTTGCATATAACACCCAGTGCTCCATGCAATATGTGCCCTCCTTAATACCCATCACCGGTCTACCCCAGTTCCCCACCTCCCTCCCCTCTGAAGCCCTCAGTTTGTTTCCCAGAGTCCACAGTCTATCATGGTTCATCCCCCCTTCTGTTTACCCCCCCTTCGTTCTTCCCTTCCTTCTCCTACCGATCTTCCTGCTATTTCTTATGTTCCATAAGTGAGTGAAACCATATGATAATTGTCTTTCTGTGCTTGACTTATTTCACTTAGCATAATCTCCTCCAGTCCCGTCCATGTTGCTACAAATGTTGGGTAATCGTTCTTTCTGATGGCTGAGTAATATTCCATTGTATATATGGACCACATCTTCTTAATCCAGTCACGTTGAAGGGCATCTTGGCTCCGTCCACGATTTAATTTACATTTTAAAAAATGGGAGGATATAAAACCAGCGATGAGTATCAACAATGGCATAGCTCTGTGGTAAGAACAGAACTAGGCAGACTATCGTCCAAACTACTCTAGCCTTTTTTCAGAGAAAGAAAATTAACAATGAACAGAATCAGTGCTTGGGATAGATTGGTGGTTGTTAAGAGATACTGAATGGGGCAAAGGAGGGGCGGGGGCCCATAAACTAACTGATGTATTTTATTTCTACCTTTTTCAGTGATCTTCGGTCAGTTAACAGAAAAAATAACTGACAAGGATTGGAAGTTCCAGATGGGAGTTTAAAAGAGTCCCTGTTTGTGCACCAACAAAAAGCTTTTGTGTGGAGCTGAAAAGTGTCTAGTTGGGAAAAACAAACAAACAAACAAACAAACATGCTTAACTTTGTTTATTTCAGAATACTCCAAAACTTTTGATTTAAAAAAAAATCTTCTCTTTTCTTAGCGTCTATTCCCTTATCAAGCACAGATATATATCATTGCTTTAAGGACCTTCAAAATATAGTCAAGGGTTAAGTAAATCAACCACACTGAAAATAGTCACTGTTGAGCCCTGGTACCTTAGCTTACAGCACATTGTACCAATATCACACCTCCACACTGTACTAATATCAATATTTCTTAAACATATCAACCGCAGGAAGGGACAATGCCCCAGAGTTCTAATCATTAGAAGAGGAAATCCAGTATAAGACTAAAATTATACCATGGACGACCCAAAAAGAAAAAAAAAAAAAAGGTAATACTCACATGGGTAACTGATCATTGAGAGTGCAGTTAATATTCTTTAAAATTATAAATCCCATGAATTATTAATGATAATAACTAGCATTTAATTAATCTACTCTGGGCTGACTGCACTAAGCTTTTTACATTTATTTTCTCACTTAAATCCCAATAATGTCATGAGTTGGTTATCATTGTAACTGTTTTGCAGAAGTAACTAAGGCTTAGAGACTATGTATGGTATAAGAGTAAGATCTAGAAACTAGATTCCCGGAGTTAGAACTCTAGCTATAAAATATATTCACTGTAACCTTGGGTGAGTTGCTTAACCTCCCTGCTTCAGTTTCCCACATGAAAAATGGAGGGGATGATAATGGGGATCTTCAGGGTAAAGTAGCTGGCACATAGTACGTGCTTCTGTTTGTATGACATTGGGGCGATTGTTCAATAATAACTGGTTCAAGGTCGCACAACGAGTAGGTGGCAGAGCCAGGATGTCTTTCCAAATTCCAAAGCTCATATCTTAACTTAAATGTTCCAATATTATTACCACAAATTGGATTGTAGTTTTTCTAATATATTTAGTTAAAATTAGTAGTATTTTATTAGGTTTCACAAAACTCTCTAAAATAGTATTAATTGTTCTCACTACTCATTGTTTATTGAGTGTTTATGGCACAGGACCAGAAACTTAACACACAATGAAAACCTGGCAGGGCCCAGAATAGAAGTGTCTGGAATCTGCTTGGTGGGTATGAGCAGACAATCACTGACTCATAGTCCTACAGGGGACTAGATCTCATGAAGAAAGATATGTATAGGGATCCCAACAACTGCCAATGGACTATGCTTCACAGACGAAAAGAAGCTACAAAACGAAGAAAAAGAGCCTTCCTCCCTCTGCTTTCACACCACATTTACGCTGTCATCGGATTCCGATGTTCAGAGCAGCCGACATTTGTAAAATAATGCCGAATTTTTTTTTTAGTCAAAAACAGGAGAAATAACACTAATGTTGCTTTACTCTGCTTTTGCTCCCCGTACAAAATTCAAGGTGTGCCCAGAGAGGGCTGTGTGTTTTTTAGCACATTTCCTGGAGCTATTTTTAAATTGGTCATTCTTGTCAGAGAGAGTTGGCACTAAAACATTGGGGACATCGAGAGAAGTGAAAATTTCGTAACTCTATGTTATCAGGTAACATGGATTGAATTTGTAAATCACATTATAGGGAAATGCTGGATCCCAAACATTCTTATGACCAAATCTGTGTTTATAAACAAAAATGTCTGTGACTCTGGAAAGCTGACACTGTAACAGAGAAAGACAAACAAACATGGTGTGCCTTGGCTGGACTGCCCTCATTTCCAAGTAGGAAGCATTGTAAATATAGTCTGCATTGACCTCGTGAACCCTAGCTCAGAATCTTACACCCTAGCTCAGAATCATATATGAATGCCTCAGTCTTTCTTGGAAGATTCTAGAAAATACAGCCTCAAACTTATGTCCCACTATTTCCTCTCATGAACTCTTACACTCGAAGCAAACTGGACAAATTATGCCTTTCTAAACAAGCTTTACATTTCTTTTAAGCCACTTAGCACATATTTATTGAACACTGTTAGGGGCATTGTGTTGGGTGATGGTACCCTTGTAGGGTCTTTGTTACAAGAGTGTTGAGTTCTATGAAGAAAGACAGAACACTCCAGGAGTATATAACAGGGGAGCAATCTGGTGTGGGTGTCGGGAAAAAATGTCCATGAGAAAATAACTTTCAGCGATAAGATGAATAAATGCTGGAGATGTAGTGTACAGGATGGTGACTATAATTGTACACTTGTACACTTGACTTCTGCTAAGAGAGTCGATCGTAAATGTTCTTACCACATACACGTATACACCAAAGGAAATATATAAGCTGATGGACAGGTTAATTAGCTTGCTTAGAGGTTCATTTCACAATGTGTACATATATCAAAACATCACATTGCATACCTAAAAGATATATGATTTATATATTTGTCCATTAACATTCGACAATGATTATTTGTCAGTCATACCTCAATAAAGCTGGAATAAGCAAACAAATAAAAAAGAACGGATACCAGCCATTCTACAGTCAAGATTGTGAATGAGTGCCCCATCCTGGTGCGTCCTGTGACTCGCTGTCGTCCTGCTTTGTGACGCTGCTGATCTTTCCCACCAGCCCTGAGTAGGCCAACGCGGCTTGCCAAGCTAAACGATCTACAGATTCTCCACACCTTTTAAACCTACACTTAGACAGTGGAAAGTAAAGCAGTATTTCAGTACCGGTTGTGCACATTTTGTCTCCCTTCAATTCTAATTTATTTCTCTGATGGACCCCTTGGGAGAAATGGATTTGTTTCTGATCGTTTACACTCACTTTGAAGAACAGCGTTCTGTCTACGTGGAAAAGTATAGGAAACCTTGTTTACCTGGAATTATTTTGACTCAGAACTACTATTCAAAGACTTCTTGAAAACAACATAAAGTAATAGCCTTTGTGCTGGGCCACCCGGAAGCCTTGACATCGGAAGAGCCTGTGGATGCCTTAGCAACTGCAGCTTTGTAGCCATAGTAACAGCCTTGCGCTCCAGAGGCAAAACCAATGGGCTTTAAGCATCGCTACATTCTAGCTAAGCTTCTCTGACCTTATCAGGGAGCAACAAGATCCGTCTGTTCTTGCAAGTGCACGTGCCCCTCAGCAGGGAGGGAACACTGTGCATCACGTACCTGATTTAAATGTCATGTTTGGATTATTCAAGCAAGTGAATCCTCCTTCTAGTTTGATCGATCAAGTGGCAGGGCTTTTTTTTAAAACTAGATTGCTGATTTCAACTATCCTGGAGCATTGTTGTGAAGGCGGACCATGCAACATGCATGTCGTGAATGTTGTGGTTACTAAACATTTCAGGGGAGTGAAGTGTGTAGATTTCCCTTCAGTGACACAGATTGGAAACCCCAGGAGACCTGGAAAATAATTTGCATCTGTTCTTTTGAATGTTTTCTTCTCATGGATGATGGTAATAAGGAACAATACCATCTTTCAAATTAATATGTCACTCTAAGGTTGCAATAACAAGAAACCAATCATGATCCAATCTATACCCGGCCTGCAATGTTTTTGAAAGGCTTGTGACTTCCCCCGAATACTTCCTTCCTAAAACTGGGCTAGTAAACTGTAGCCCTCAAAGCTGCATGTTCAACTTTCTCAAGCTCAGAAGTCCTGGCTAGGCAATCAATTCATAAAAAGGACATAAGTAATTCCCCTTTCAGTTAAGCTTTGCTAGCTATTTATGATTGCATAACCTCATATGCAAATGTGTAATAACAAATCAAATGAGTTTCCCAACTGTGTTTATATAACTCTTGTTGTTTACCCAAACTATTTTATACTTTATAGCATAATTCCTATATTTAAAAAAGTCAGCTCAAAATATTAAGCTTTTAATGCTATTTGAATTACATTTATCCTTTTGTCAAGTCCATTTTTGGTTCATCCTGTTCTATTGCTGTTTCTGTTCCAGGTCAGTATAAGATGAGAACTCCCTAAGGAAAATCACGCATTATAAATCAGATTTAGTTAGATAGATTTCTAATGCTTCTAATCTGTCTCCATTCACAAAAGCCACTCCTTATTTCATGTACACAACATATGTATATAAAATGCCTGTTATGTATTATGTGAAATGCCACTGAAGTTACAAAAATGAGCAAGAAATGGTTCTTTGCTCCCAAGAAGCTTGCAAACTAGGCTTGATAGAGATGGACTGTCATTTTTGGTGCTGTGCAGTCCTCTAACGCGATCATTTAAAGCCACCAACTCTCCTAGCTTCACTTCTAACAAAACTCAAAGAGAACTGGAAGTTTACACCTTATTGACTTTATGGGTTCATGCATTCATTCTGTTCTTCTTTTGCTAACTCTGTGATCGGAAGCATGTTTTTTTTTTTAAAGTGTTTTTAAAGCAAGCTCTTGTGTTTGCGATATATTTTGTTACAGGCATTTTGCAGTCATGTATATGCTATTGCTGAGAATTTATTTTTATCACCAGTTTACAAAATGACATCTTAGTTATTTGACTGGAATGGAAAGGTTTTTTTTCTGTCAGGAGAATCATAATTATTTACTTCATGACATCTTTGGTTGCTTTAGTCTGTACCAGATAAAAAGGTGTTGTTGGTGAATATCTTGGAACTGTCAAAAAATGGGCAACAAAGAGAAAATTTTAAATGAGAGTCAGATTTGGTGAACTAAGCTTAAAGAGAGTCCTTGTCCAAGAAATGACTTCACACCTAAACTCTGGGCTGATCATATGAAAAGTAAAAGCCAAATGGACAGCACTGAATGTACTGGAAAATAGTCTGATTTAGCACTATGTCCTTTTGACAATTTATAACCATAAGCTTCATGCCATTTAATTTTAGCCTCATTTGGCCATTGCAATCTTTGCTAAGACCAGATAAGCAGAAAAATTTAAAGAAAGTTATTGTGTTATCAAATCCCAGAAATAATATGGCTGGAATAGACATTAGATTCATGTAGTCCAACCCCATCATTTTGTAAATGAGGACACTGATGCCTCTCTATGTTCCCTTCTAGTTTAAAATTTTAGAGTTAACTATTTCTTGACAACCCAACCAAACTAACTGGCTGGTGACAGTGTTGACTTACAGGCAAATAGAAGTTGTCTGCCTTCAGTAGATCATTTGATTTCTGCCCTTCCATTTCTTTCTATTTTTCTTCAGTTCATTTCAGTTTAGCCTCCTCCAAGTTAAAGGATGGTTAAAGTCCATGAAAGCTTATTAGGAGAAAGCAATTAACCAGTACCCTCCAAGGTGAGATCATCTTAAATTGCATCAGTTGGGATTTATGTTAAACATGGTGAAGAAATGAGTCACAGTGATAATAGGCTTTTGAAGAAATAGTTTGAGTTTTCTGAGTCTATGATCTCTTTTGTGTGTAGGATTTCCTTTGTCTCCATTGTCTTGTGGCTGGTCTCCGCTTGCCTTCATATTTTCATTTTATTTCCTCACTCCTTTCTTCAATTTTCTTCTTAACCTTCCACGAACGCATCTTTCTTCTTGTTATGTGTGTCTTCATGGATGCCATTTAACCTTTGACATCTGAATGTAAATATAAACTCATGGTCCTGTGTGACTGCTCTGATTCTGCAGGGGAAATTTGGGTGAGAAAACACACGCACACACACACACACACACACACACACACTCACACACAATGATGCTGTCTCCTAGGGATAAACAAATCTGCTCCATAGGCAAACTATGGTTTGAAAGCATTTGTTCCAAGTCCCTTTGTCAGCACTGTAATTGGTTTGAGTGCCTCTCCTGAACCCTGTGACCTCATGGGCACCATCTGTTTGTTATTCCTTTGGCAACTCTATGGAGCAGTTCCTTCACCCTCGGTGACCTGTGTCCTCAAGCTTTCCTTCTCCCTCTCCCCTTTGAAAACTTACTTTCTCTGGATATTATGCTCTCAAGACCCTTGTCTCTCAGACTAGAGACAATCTTCTAAATTATTTGTCTGAAGATGTTAATGGATGATAATGGCTTAATGTGTATCTTCAAAGGACTCTTCGGCGCTCTAACCTAAATGAGACGGGAATTTCTAGCACTGTAGTATGCGGGCTGGGAGTACTTGCAGCATTCATACTTTGCTCTGCATGCCCTTGAATTCTTTTACTGGACCGTTGCTCAACATCGACTGGGAGCCAGGCCTGTTTATCCAGCTTAGAGGCTTGTCTCTGGTACCTCAATGAAAAAAGTGACAACTCACATCCATCGAGAGTCTATGACGAACGTGAATTAGTTTGCCAGGAAGGACTGCTATAGAAAATATCACACACCGGGGGCTTAAACAACAGAAATTTATTTTCTCACAGTCCTGGAAACTAGAAGTCTCAAGATCAAGGTGCCCGCAGGGTTGGTTTCTTCTGAGGCCTCTCTCCTTTTCTTGCACACGGCCGCCTTCTTGTTGTGCCCTCACAGGGCCTTTCCTCTGTGCACACCCGGGTCTGTGTCCTAATTTCTTCTTCTTTTATGGGCACCAGTCATGTTGATGTGAGCCCACCCATATGCCTTCATTTTACCTTAGTTACCTCTTTAGAGGGCCTGTCTCAAATACAGTCACGTTCTGAGTCAGTGGGTGTTAGGGCTTCAACAGTTGAATTTGGGGAGGATACAATCCTGCGCATAACAGAGCTTCATGTTAGATTAAGCAATTTACATGTGTTATCTTTCACCATTAAACAAGATCTAGAGAGGCGCATTTTATGGTTGAATTTTTTTCTGCTGAAAATTTGAGGGTCCAGAGGGATAAGTAACTTATCCAAGGTCATGTAACTACTAGGAAGTGAAATTAGAAATTGAATTGAGCCTTACAGTCCCAAAGCCTATACTTTTCTGCCATAACACTCTGCCTCCAGCTAAGAGTTATAGCCAGTCAGCCTGCTCCACGGCACAATGATTATTCTTCCTGGAATTTTTTACTCCATGGGAGACAGACTTCACTGATACGTGGGCAAAAATTCTCCTAAAGAACACATATTTGAAAAACAGAAAAATGGACTGTTTTCCTCTTAGAGTCAGATTCTGTAATTTGGTAAACATTAAAGAGGATTTGACTTTTTTTTTCAGTAACAAGGAAGTTTTTGAAATTTTAGTTTTTTACCATCCACAGTGATGTTTTAAGAAATATCTATAGAAAAAATTTTTTAAATCAACAAAATGGCATTAACTACCATGTGTTTGCCCAGTCTCTAACTCACCAGGGGGTGAGAGGTGAACTAACAGGATCTTCAATATTTTATGAGAGAAACAATCCACAAAATCCTTAAGCTTTTCTCAATTCAAAAATATTTTTTCAAAGGAAAGAACTGGCTGAGCATAAAAAGTCCAGACTTCATTGCTAGTCTCCCTTTATATCACTAGAAATGTAAGCAAGATGCCTCCTTGCTTATTCATAGTATTTATTTTACCCAATTTTTTGCTGCAACATACTGCAACCCGGGATGTCATGGTAAGAGATAGTCTGTGCCAAGTCCATTCTTTTATTTTTTTTGCAGCGCAGAAAGTTTACATGAAAAAAAAAATCCTTAAGTCTGATCAGATGACAAAACGATGCTGGTGTTTCTGAGGAAGGTAACAGGAGAGAGAAATTCTTCTGCATGAACTGGGAAGAATTGTTGTTTCGGCCTTCTGAAGAGAGCAGAAGAAAGTGAGGAAGAAGAAAAGAATGAAAAATTAAGGTTCAAATCCTACTGTGGTAAACGTGAAGATTGGAAGTTGTTGAAATGCTGATAAAAGTCTTTCTTTGCAGTCCTGTCCTTAGCATGGAGAAATAAAAGAAATGTATCCCCCCCTACAGGTGGTCAACACTGGCAAATGTTTCTTGTGGTGTATTTCTTGCACTGGAATAAAGGCACGGCTACGGAGTGAGGATGAAAATATAATTCAGCAGTAGAGGAAAAGAGAAGAATTGGGTCCCTCGGGTCTGATAATTTAAAAATTAGTAATTTTACCAAAGGTCAAATGTATAACTCTATAAAATCCCCCCCCAGAGGTATAGCAGTGCTGCAGTTATCTTAATGTTTGTAGAGGGTTAAACCTACAGGTTCTCTTTTATGTGGGTTAGTTGGCCATTGACCTTACTTATAAACCCAGTTGGGCAGCTCGTTTGCGGATACTCATGATCCGCAAATGACTAGATGAAATAGTACATAGTTAACGGTAATCTAATTTAATTCAAAGAAATAGTGACATAGTTAAACAATCGTTACCAGCATCAGAACATGTAAAGAACAACTTGTATGCAGGAATCCAGGCCTGTGATTTGGCAATCAATGCTCCCACACCTCCAGAAGGTGGTGGGGAAGATTTGGGATTAATTGTTTCTGGACAAGAAAATTAAGTTTCTGTCTTATAGACCAGAAATTTAATTGCCAGCTAACCTGAAGGAGTCTCAGTCCAAAGGAGATCTTTTTCTGAATCAAACTTATAATGAGCCCATTTGCAAGTCTTAGCATCTTTCATTCTACCCAGAACTACGCCAGAGATGGGAGACACACTAAAAGTATTTACAAATCACAGAATCCATGTAATAATGAGTTAATAACCAAGCCTACAATTTACTAGTTTACATTAAGCAATAATGTTTAACCTGTTTGGGGTCCTGAATTCCTTTGGGAATTTTTTTTACTTGAAGTGTAGCTGACATGATGTTGCATTAGCTGCCGATGTAGAACAGAGTGAGTCAACAACTATGTGTATTATGTTGCGCTCACCATAGGTGTAGTTCCCATCTGTCACCATACAGGACTATTACAATAGCACTGACTGTATCCCCTGTGCTATGCCTTTCATCCCTGTGACTCAGTCCTTTCATAACAGGAAGCCTGTACCTCCCTCTCCCCTTCATCCATTTTGCCCGTTCTCCCACCTCCCTCCCTCTGGCAAACACTGTATAATTTTACTCATGTGTGGAATCTAAAAAGCAAAACAAACAAACAAGCAAAAACATAAACAGCTGCCTAAATACAAGGAATCTTTTGACGCCATAAAGCTTTCTTTCCAGAAAACATAGCGCACACAGATCCAATATCTTGTAGACAATATTAAAGTGTTTAGAGGACCTTTAGAGACCATCCATGGATGTCAGTTTAAGAAGCTCTGATGAAATTTCCAGTGATCAGTGTATTTGTATCATTGGTTTAGGTATTGATAGTTCAAGGAAAATAAACAGGGAGAAAGCTGTTTGATGTGGCTGTCACCAGAGAATTGAAAAACGAATGTTAGGTTATGTCATCTAAAGTATGGCAGAATCAGTCATTCTGCTCACTGAAAAAGGTTGCATGTTGGGAGTAAGTAACCTTGAATGCCCTTTGCTAAGGCATTAGTAGCAGGCGCCAAGCCCAAAGTCAAATGCCCATGACAAAGAGGACATCCTGTTTCCTCTGTTCCAAGTGGTTCAGCCCTGAGTATTTAGAATATAAATTCCTTTAAGACCATATCATACCTTTTTGTCATAGCATATTGTTCTCAAATTTTTGTGTAACCTAAGCCTACCCTCATAAGGGCAAATTGATTGCAAAATAGTCACTCAACAAGTAATTTTTTCAGTAGACGCAGAAATATAGTGATGAACAGACACACACTGTTCATGATTTTATGGAGTTTACGGACTAGTGGGCTCACCAAACATAAACAAAGCCAATTGTTTAGAGCCATTAACAATTTTTGAACTAAGTAGATAAAAATAAAAATGCGGCTGAGTTTCCTCGCAATAAGGAAAATTCCCCCAAATTTAAGTGAATAATTGTACTGAACTCCTACTACATATACTGCATCGTCTATAGAGAAAGAATACCAGTGGTCCTTGTTCTTAATGAATTTATATGAATGGATTAATGAATGAATTTCATTGGAAAGATACTGTAGCTGTTAAAAGTCAAATAGATCTGGTTTTGAATTCTAATTTTGAAAAGTTTTGCCTGTTCTTTTTTCCCTTGGACAAGTTCCTGATCCTTTTTGTTGCTCAATTTCTTCATCTTAAAATAGGGAAAATAATAGCTAGGTCACATATTGCTACAAAATTAAAAGAGGTAAACTTTTAAAGAAACTTGACACTTCAGTGTTTAACAATAGCTGTTGCAATTTCTAAAACAGATATAATAAATTATATACAAATAATGTCACATATTGCAGACAATGTTAAAACATCAAATGATTAGTACATGTAGTAACGGATTCTGTTAAGAAGGATCGGCACGGATCGGGCTAGTCAGAAGCTTCAGGAGAAGATGGGACTTGAGCTCCACCTTAAAGTCGGAATAGGATCTGATACAGGGGAGAGTAGATCAGAGAAGATGGGCAAGTGGGATGAGTGGTGAGTACAGAGACTGAATGTATGTGTTTTATTGGGTGACAGTGAGTAGATTAATCTGACTTATTCAGAAGATTCATGTAAGGTAACAGTATAAGAGAATTTTGGAAAGGTAGAGTTATAAAAATTTGGGGAAGGTCTTGAATATTCATGAACAAGCAAGGAATGGAAAGACATTTCAGACATGTTTTAGAAAGATTCATCACATTACTGTGGTGTAGGAAGTAAATTTTATTTACACAGAGGGCTTTAGAAGATGGAGAGGTAAGACTGTAAAGTGAGGCTATAAAAGAAAAAAGTTAAAACTGAGACAATCTGATGGATTATGGCAGTTAGAATGGAATGGAATAAACCGAAGCTAGGAACAAGAAAAGAAAGAAAGAAAGAAAGAAAGAAAGAAAGAAAGAAAGAAAGAAAGAAAGAAAGAAAGAAAGAAAGAGAGAGAGGGAGAGAAGGAGGGAGGGAGGGAGGGAGGGAGGGAGGGAGGAAGGAAGGATGGAAGGAAGAAAGAAAGAAGAGAAAGAAGGGAAAAAGAAAAAGGATTGATGGGGGCGCCTGGGTGGCACAGCGGTTAAGCGTCTGCCTTCGGCTCAGGGCGTGATCCCGGCGTTACAGGATCAAGCCCCACGTCAGGCTCCTCCGCTATGAGCCTGCTTCTTCCTCTCCCACTCCCCCTGCTTGTGTTCCCTCTCTCGCTGGCTGTCTCTCTCTGTCAAATAAATAAATAAAATCTTTAAAAAAAAAAAAAAAAGAAGAAGAAAAAGGATTGATGGTGTTTATTAGTTGACTGGAAAGAGAAATGACCTGAAAGTCATGGATTCAGCAAGTACATATCGAAGACATAGTACTGAACCTGATGTCTTAGAGAAACGAGGACACCATGTATAAAGTAGCTTTCTTATGACAGACAGAAGTGGGAAGATCATTTTAAGCTCTGAACAATTTACTTCTTGTAGGTAGGAACCATGTTGCGCTCATCTTGGACTCCTCAACACTTAGTACTGTATCAGGAGTATGATGGATTCGAAATATGTGTGAGGAACAGATGAATATGTTATGGTTTACTCTGAACTTGAGTAGTCTAAGTGTACAACTGGAATTCAAATCTAAATCAGAGCTGGAAATAGAGACTTGCAGTATGAGGAAATTGAGGCTAGAGTATAAGATGAGATACATTATGAGAGAGAGAGGTGGATGGTGGGTGTGACCCATGGTTGGGGACTAGCAGATGCCCACCTTTCCCCTTAGTTCACCATGATCTATGCAGTGAAGCAACTTCCAACTGTCAGCATCTGCAACTCTTTGCTTGAAGACTTCCACTGCCCACCAGAGCTCCTTTGACCTACAAGCGAAGCAAACAAGAAAACCTGAAGAATTATCACCTTTGGGAACAGCCCTTAATGTCAGAGAGGAGCTGCAAGATAAATATCCTAAGTCCTTTGGGTGGGATAACTCTCCGTGCGTGTTCTATACTCTCTCCCAGAGTTCTCTCGTAAAATGCAGCTGCAGTTGCCCACAGTGGTGATTGGCTTGATGGCTCACCATTTTTGGCTTCCTCCTCTCCCTCTACTACTTCCCATTAGTTTCATCTACCATTAGTTTTTCCTGATAATTCCTGGCAAATGTCTTGTTTTCAGAGTCTGCCTCTGAGAACCTACATTCAGTCAGTGAGAATGACTGAAGATCAGCAAGAGAATAAACTAGGTGAAGCCAACTTTATGGGGAGCACCAGTGGGTCAGGGCATGCCAGGAGAGCATAATGGACAGTGATGCTGCGTACAGGCAAGACATCCCAGCCCAGACCCAGGTCCTTTGGAGAAAGGAAGGATGAGTATACTCTGGATCCTTAAGCCCAACTGAGGCTAGACTCTAGGGTGTCAATTCCAAGGAGAGGTAATAGGCCACATGTGGAGTTCAATTAGATCAACTAGGTTGGTGGTCAAAAAATGTATCAAAAAGCAAAAATGGAAGTTGTGGAAATAAACCGAATGCAAACAAGGCAAAGACAGTTAAGGGAGGGAAGGGTTTATATTGCCGAACCTAAAAACTGCTCACGCAAGAAGATGGTTCTAGGATGCAGCAGAAAGGAGAGATTTGACTAGGTGACTGATGAAGAGTTAAACACTTGAAGGCTCTGTTTGCTCAGCTCTGTCATTAGAAGTCATTGCCATTTGCCTACTTTGAACACGTATTGCCTGTCTGCAAGTAGGCAGGCATCTGCTATGAGCTGCATCTTTTAGCATTCTTTCAATGTTTGCTCTCTTCTCCCCTTTCAAGATGGTGCTTTGGAAATCTCCCCGACACAGGCTCACTGTTTGTCTTCCCAGATTTCTGTGCTCTTTATGGTGGCATGACCCTGGCAGGCAAGAGGCCCAGGTCACAGCTGGAAGATTCATTGACTTGGCAATTAGTCCACTGTTCCCTCTCCTGGAGCTCAGTGTCAGCCTGCTGTTCACCAGACTGAGCCAGTACATACTAGCACATACTTCCCTCCTGAAGCCCTGCCTTTTGTCATTTGGCTCTCTTGAGCCAGTTGGCCAGTCTTTGCCACCACATCTATTCCATGGCTAGGTTATATCTTTTCACCCCTAAGATATCTTTTTCTCTTCTTGGGGGTCAGAGACTGCATGTTTGATAGTCCACTCTGGAGGCCACACTCCATAAATAAAAATTTATGGTGTACAATGTAGTTATGCTTACCAATCTGCTGGATGGCATCTAAGAAGATAGACATTTGAGAGCGTCATCAGGAAATGGTAACAATTATATAGCCGCTGCCGCTCTTGCTGCAGATACCACACCAGCCCCAACTCTCTGCACCCTCACTGCATGATCTAGGTTCTTGGTCCCTCGCTGACATTTCCAGCATTACAGAGAAACAGCGACTGGGGGGAGCAATGGACTAATGTCATCTGGCCAAATGAAGCTGCTTGCTTTTCAAATGTCAAGGCTTTGCCTCTTCATATTTCACTCTTCTCCTGCAAAACATTCTGCACCCAAGTGCCCTGGGAAACAGTAAGGGCTCTTAATTCCATCCCAGGGCACGTGAAGTTTGCTGCATATGGTGAGTCTCAAGAGCCCCGGACAGTTTCCTGTTGGTTATAGTAACTGTCAAAACCATGATAAAGGCGGTTAGGAAATAATGTTGTTGGAAGGGAATTAAATTTGAAGTTTCGATATTCCTGGTTCATTTACAAACCAGCAGACACTACAGCACAACATGTAGTGATGACATGCTAATGAGGTCTCAGTGTGCTACACTAACCCACTGAAAGACCATTTACAAACATCTGTCAGGGTGTTGACTGTCCAGCTAAATTTAGAATGATTTTAGAGGCATCTTTCTGCCTGCAGAACTGACATGAAAAAGAATATACTGGCTGCAAAATACTCAGCTGGGAAGACTTGATGCAGCACACAGTTTTTGTTTTTTTTTTAAGATTTTATTTATTTATTCAACAGAGATAGAGACAGCCAGCGAGAGAAGGAACACAAGCAGGGGGAGTGGGAGAGAAAGAAGCAGGCTCATAGCAGAAGAGCCTGACGTGGGGCTCGATCCCATATCGCCGGGATCACGCCCTGAGCCGAAGGCAGATGCTTAACCGCTGTGCCACCCAGGCACCCCCAGCACACAGTTTTGTTCTAAGCCTTTTTAGATGCGATCCTGTCTGATGATGAAATAAGATAGGAAAGAATCCAGCCAGGGAAATAGCCATATAAAGTTAGTGTTAGATAAATATGCTAGCTCATGTTAAATGTGCACATGTGTGTATGTATGTGCTAAACTATTTATGGTGTACAATGTAGTTATGCTTACCAATCATGTTATCTTACGACAACCATTGGCTTGCGCCTAAAAAATCTAATGTAACTGTAAAGCAGGTTAACCCATTAAATTCTTATTTAAGAAGGGATAATTACTGGTACCCTTTCCCTGCTTCTTACTATAGGAACACATATCATCCAAAGATAGCCAGAAGAAATTGGGCATATGGGTGGCAAGCAGGAAGGAGGATATCCTCGATATCTTAAAATCCAAACAAACAAAACAAAACAAAATCCTTGAAATTGAAAACATACCTGCACTCCTTTTTTTTCTTTTTAAAGGTTTTTTTTTAAATTTTATTTACTTATTTGACAGAGAGAGAGAGAGAGCCAGAGAGAGAGGGAACACAAGCAGGGGTAGTGGGAGAGGAAGAAGCAGGCTCCCAGTGGAGCAGGGAGCCTGATACGGGGCTTGATCCCAGGGCCCTGGGATCACGCCCTGAGCTGAAGGCAGAGGCTTAACGACTGAGCCACCCAGGCTCCCCCATACCTGCACTCCTAACAAAGCCCATATTGTACAACGCCGATGAGTACCTTCTTGTGTTTATTCACTATGTAATACATAGGCACATACAGTCACACAGAGCTACTGAATATTTGGTGCTTATTTTCTAAAAATGTTATGAGCGCAATATATTTGTACTTTCAGAGGAAACGTATAATATTCAAATCAATGTTCAAGTCAGGTAAGGAAAGGAAGATATATGTTTTTAATTAATGTCCTTTGGAGAATTGGCAGACCACAAACTCAACTTTATGATTTGTATTTATTTTTTAAAAAACACAAAGATAGGAGATAGAAGGTAAAAGACAACAGAGCTTATAGGTAAAGAAAATCTTTCAAAGGGCAAACACTACAATGTGAAATCTAAAATGAATACTTGGTGATAAGGGCCTCATGATGGAGCCAGGTGTGGACAGAACAGAGATGTTGCTGAGTTTCTGTTGTTTTCTTAAAATCAGTTGATGCATAAAAGGAAGACTTTCATCTCAGTACTTAACAACTCATTGTAATAATACTTTTTACTGAATGAGCACTTCCCTCGTGCTAGATTCCCTGCCAAACTATGCATAGCCTTCATCTCATTTCATCCTTACAACAACTGTTAAAGATAAGAATTATAATTACCCTCATTTTACAAAGGAAGAAACTAAATCTGGGATTAGATCTAAGATCACCAAACTAATAAGAAGTGGAACTGTCATGAGTTCTTACTGCAGTGTTCATGGCCCGACCTCTATCATTTTTGGGATTCTTTTGTGCTGCTATGCAAGAAAAACTAGTCTGTGTAGGTCAGTATTTTCCAATAGAAGCAGAGTATCAACCACATATATAATTTAAATGTTTTGGTAACCACATTAAAAAGGAAAAAGATAGGTAAAACTTACTTTAAATAATCCATTATATCTAAACTCGTCATTTCACATGAAGCACTATTCACGTTTCAAGTGCTCAATAGCTCAGTGTGGCTAGTGGCTACCTGTTGGACAGCACTGATGCCAACTATCTAATTTTCAAATCACCAGACCTAGAGATGACTCTAGGTAAATGGCTGTCAAAGAAAGTGATGATTATTCCAAAATATTTTTATGGATGGGTCTACAGGAAATCTAACCAATAAATAAATATATTATGCAAAATTTCGAATCTTCTGGAAATAACAGGAAGAAACATACAAATGGGAGATGTCTGTGACAAAAAAGAGAAGGAAGAAGAGCAAGAGGAGGAGGAAGAAGAAAAAGAGGAAACCCCCTTATAGGTGGTCATAAATAAGTAAGAGCTAAAGCTTATTTGAACACAGGGACACTCAACCAAGGCTTCATGACTAAGCTGCAGAAAAGATCATTTCTGAGTAAGCAGAGACAATTGTAAATATATGTAAATACACTTGATTAAAATGAAGGAAAAGAGAGTCTGTGGTTTTGCTCCAATCTTATGACTAACGTAGTTTGGCCTTGTGTTGATTCCAATGAAGCTTGGCTAAAAATACTGCTGCTGATTTAATCAGCTAGGCTAATTAATCAGTTAGGCTAGTAGGACCTGCTATTCTGTAAGGAAGGATGAAACCTACAGGAAGAGGTGGAAAAACTGGAAGAGAGCTGATAATTGATCAGAGCCTATGAGCACAAGAGCACACAGAGAGACTGGCCAAAGGTGACATGTCTGCAATTTCCATATGGGTCACAGAGGCTCTCGCACCCCACATTTCACCTTTCTCTGCCTACTAACTGCACCTCCAATTTTGACCAGCAAGAACTTCTGTCATCCTGCCATATTACATCAGTTCTCCTTTTCCAGATAGGAGCAAGAGTTCCCTGACCTCCTGAACTTTGAGGGGAGGACCATGCACTATTTAGGGTTGTATCACACATGCCTTACGTGACCAGGAACAACAAATATTTTGTTGAATGGTGCTACTGATCATTCTGATGTACTGGGCTTTGGGGGTTTGGTTGACTTCAGACTTTCATTATATCCCTCAAATAATGTGAAGAGGTCTCTTAGAGAGATGCCTCCAGCCCCTAGAGCCATTTCTTCTAAACTGTGAGAACCTGGGTTAGTTACTGTTTCTCTTTTCTCATCAAGAATCATTTCTAGCACATAGTAGACACTCTTTATTTGTTGAACCAATGAACAAATGGCCCTGTTTCATAGCCGGTACCAAAGAGAGAAAGGGAGGAGAGATAGGCATCATAAGGACCTCAAGAAACTGGATCCTTTCTCCCCACATACATACATATGGTTTAAATCAGACAGTTGTAAAACAAAGACCCAAGAGTGAGATTTCAGAGATACGAGTTAAAGAAAAGACTGTAGGAGGGATGACAAGCTACAAGACATTTTAATTTAAAAAGACACAGAAACGCAGATTTTGCATGAGGGAGCTCCAGGATTGAAAAGGTGGCTCGTCTGGTGCCCGGCTGTGTTGTTAGGATGAGCACTTGGAAGAAAAGTTAACATCAGCCCAGGGGGTGCCTGAGGGATTCCAGCCACAAATGAGGTGCCGCTCCTCCTTGTGCCACTATTTTAAGTGATGGGTTCCAGGCCCAGAAGGATCTATACATTGGAGTTAAATTGGTGCTGGAGATGTCACTAGTGCTGGTTGCCGTGTTCATGCCCTGCCCTCACTCTTTCTCTAAGACTCCATGCTCAGCTAAGGATCACAAGAACAAGTTCTTTTCTGGAAATCACAGGGGAGAGGAACTGTCACTATCTGCTTCCTTGCCTTCACCCTTCCAGGCTTGAGAAGGCTCAGGCCCACCTCAGCTGAGTCAAGTTCCCTCGGAGCTTGTTGGCTTGTTTTCCATTGGGAATTACTGAGGAAATTTTTAAAAACTAATGTTTGTAACTTCTTCCTCAAAGCAAGCTTGACACCACCCCTAGTTCCATGAAAAATAAACTCAACTATCGTTAATAACTTTCCCATGTTTAATGATAAGGTTTTACGATTTTTAAAAATTACACACTAACAACAGTTTCAAGGAATACAAAAACAAAAACCAAAAAACAAAACAAAACAAAACAAAAAACTAAAGACACAGTCCTTGCCTTCAACTTAACAATAACTCCAAAGATGTTTCTGCAGCAGCTGCTGTGAGCCAGGCACTCTGGGCTACCATGGTGCACAATGTGGATGGATTAGACGGATGCCATAAAAGGAGTTCATGGTTACATAGGGAAATAGACAAACCATTGCATGTATGGTGAGTGCTACTATGGGAACCACGGGGTCTGATGGGAGCATATAATTTGGGGACCTAACCTGAATTGGAGGTAGAAGGTGTAGTTGGGAAAGGCTTTCTTGAGAAGGTGATGTTTACATTTAGGAAGCTTAAGTTCACTTGAAGAAGCCAAGTGATGGCATCTGAGCAATACTGACTCTCTCGGAATTATACTTAGTCTTGGACTAAATTATATGGAAAAGGGGAGGCCAAGGGATACATAAAACCTAGAAGAATCAGGAAGGAAGGTGGCACTGAAGTTTGTCTTTGAAGATAAATGGAGACAAACAGAGTTGAGTTTTTCTGGAAACAGAAGGATCTGGGACACAGCATAAGGAAGAAGTATAATGTGTTTGTAGAAAAAGCAGATGTCTGACCTTACTAGTATATAGGATTCTAAGCCAAGAAGCAATAAATGCAACAGAGATGTTATACGTGTAAACATAATGGAGATTCCTGAAAACTATACAGGGAACCAAGAATTACTGGGCTGGGAAGTGGGGGGCCACTGAAGGTTGTAAGGGAATGATATGATGAAATTAAGATTCTAAAAAGCTGGAGGTAGATTTGATTGACAGATGATAAAACTGGACTAAAGGAATCTGCTGCAGTATCCATGTATGGGAGGACGGGGATCTAAATTATGGAAATAAAAACAGAGAGATAAAATTAAAGGGAGAAAAGGTGTCATGATTAATGTGATTGTACATAAACCAAGAAGCTCATTATGAGACTTCAAGCACCCTGGCCAGGCAGAGGGTGGACCAGTGCAAGAGCCAGATTTGGGAAAGGGGTTGAGGAGAGCATAACAATTTCAGTCTTGGACATTATGAGTTTGAAACTTACTATTATTCACTCTTCCTTGTTACAACCTCCTGCTGCTTATTTTTTGTCTGACTTTCTGATGACAATTTCACTGAGGCACACTCTAAATTGTGAGGTAGGGAAGAGGTCTCTTTTGTGCACTATAAATGAAGCTGGAGTTGCTCACAAAAGAAAACCACATTTTGAGAAAATTTTCTGAATATTCAGATTTTAGGGAATAATTGTGTTGATCTCATAGGACATGTGAAATAATGAAGCTCTGGGTTTTGTTTGCTTGTTTTTTACAATCCAGTGTGGAGATCACATGTATTATAAATATCAAGCAAATTTAACTTAACTAATATTTATTGAGCACATGTGGTGGACTTAAATTGGGATTATTATTGTTTGCCACATGGCCATTCTTCAAATGCAAAGGAGAGGAGTTTTGTTGTTGTTGTTGTTGTTGTTGTTGTTTTGGTTTCTTTTTTTTTTTTTTTTTTTTGGTGGTTTAATCATCTTTAATTTTATTTTCGTGATGATCATTTATTGAAGTGTCCTTGTTTTTAGTGAAAAGGCAAAGCTAAACTCAGACTAATCTGAATTTGTGGTGTATTCTGAGGTTAGTCTGAATATTCCACTTCTTAAAAGCAAAAAAACAAAACAAAACAAAACAACTCAAGTGCAAAACAGGATTCGCATTTAAACCAGACTTTTTAATACTGAGGTAAAAGAGACAGGTTTGAAAGAATATCCTAAAGCCTTCCTCCCTTAGGACAACTGTGTACAGTTTACAAATGATCATTACAGACGTGTTGTTGAACCACACACAGTATTTAGCTCACATGAGGGGCATTAGGCCTTTCTCCTATTTTCTCACATCTATATGTGCCTTGGCTTCCTTCAATGGCTTTCCCCATCATAGTTGTTGATTTACTTTAATGATGTGCCTTTTATTTGCGCATTTACGTCACGGAGATAGACGCCACTCACCATGCCAGCCTCACCTCACAGCGGCAAGTAACTTCCTGCGCTCCGTTCTTACATGAAGACCATCTGGGGTCACTCTAGGACAGCTGGAGGACCCAGCAGCTCTATGCTCCCTACCTTTATCATGCTCCCTACTAACTTGTCAGCATGTAAGTCTACACCAGGAAGTATAGTTCTCTCATTCTGAATACTTTTCTTTTGGGATATCATTCAGGAAAGTTTCTCGTGAGGAAATGTTTTTATTCTTTATGCTTTATTATATCCCCTCATACACATTATTATTTCTATAAATTAGTTCTCTAAAGACCTAATAAGACTAGGTGACAGTGTTGGCTTAACAACAATTTTCTCTTCTTAAAAATTTTAAACTTCATGAAAAAATTTACTTACATATTTAATTGAGGCTCTTCACTAATTCAAAATAAGTCTTCTCAAATTGTTAACAATTAATGAAGTTTGTTCTCTTCCTAGGAAGGATAGCATATCCAGTGTACTCTTGTGTTAGAAACTCTTCTACAAATAAGACATAATTAAGCAAATAAGTAGGCAAAAATAATCAGAGTTATCAGACCTAGAGAAGTAAATGGTAATATAATTTTATTCAGTGATTTTACATTTCTGTTTGAGATAACCATTGAATCATTAAGAATTAGAAAATTTTTCATTCAGCAAATACTATATACATTTAAACAATACTACAATCACCTTGCCACTGTGTTTAGATGAAAAATGGGAAGGACAAAAGTCACTGGGAAAAAATTCGCAGGCCAACAATGGGGTGGGGTGAGAAATATGGAATGGGGAGACACAGCACTGAGGAGGAAAGGGAGACATATACAAAGAGAATGAAAGACAAGTTGGACACGAGTGATACGAAATTGAGCAATTTTTTAGGTGTTACTAAACTTTCACCATGCACTGCTCTTTGCTGGGGTGGTGTGTTTAGCAAATGTTCACCTTATTTTCTCTGATTTGAAATAAGCAACATAATCATTGTTCTCCATTTTCTTTAGCCCTAACCCTTCAGATGCTCTGCTCTTAATGATCTAACCATTAGGTGGAGGAAATTGTTTGATACATCCAAAAACAACATGTGGGATGATTTTATCCCTTGGGTTAGATTTTAGATCAGCCCACTGAATGACAAGTCCAAGACAGATATATCCAGTAGGCTGAAATTTTCCACCTCTGCCTTAGTTAAGTAAATTATGGCAATGAACACAGTTGCTGCAATAATGACTGTGATTGCAATGCAATGCATATGCATGTACACACACCTACACACATCAGAGGTGCCTTTCTTCCGGCAAAACTAGTAGCATGTAGGTGACTGATGCCAGGTTAGCTATATCCTCCCATAGTTCAGGATGTGTTGTTGTTGTTGTTGCTGTTGTTGTTGTTTCCAGACAGAGAGCAGAGTGGGGAAGTGGGAGGTTGGGTAGGGGCAGAAGGAGAGAGAAATCTTAAACAACCTTCATGTTCAGCGAGGAGCGAGGAGCTGAACACCCAACTGACTTGCCACACAAGCACCCCCAGGATGTGTTCTTATAATTCATGCCAAGGACCAGTCTAAATATTTGGAGTGGTACCAAGAAATTACTGAGAGCAAATGTAAAGAAAATATATATATATATTTTTTTTTTTTTAATGATTTTTTATTATATTATGTTAGTCACCATACAGTACATCCCCGGTTTCCGATGTAAGGCTCGATGATTCATTAGTTGTGTATAACACCCAGTGCACAATGCAATACGTGCCCTCCTTACTACCCATCACCGGTCTATCCCATTCCCCCACCCCCCTCCCCTCTGAAGTCCTCAGTTTGTTTCTCATAGTCCATAGTCTCTCATGTTTCACTCCCCCTTCTGATTACCCCCCCCTTTCTTTATCCCTTTCTTCCCCTACTGATCATCCTAGTTCTTATGTTCCATAGATGAGAGAAATCATATGATAGTTGTCTTTCTCTGCTTGACTTATTTCACTTAGCATTATCTCCTCCAGTGCTGTCCATGTTGTAGCAAATGTTGAGAACTCGTTCTTTCTGATAGCTGAGTAATATTCCATTGTATATATGGACCACAACTTCTTAATCCAGTCATCTGTTGAAGGGCATCTCGGCTCCTTCCACGATTTAGCTATTGTGGACATTGCTGCTATGAACATTGGGGTGCATATGGCCCTTCTCTTCACTACGTCTGTATCTTTGGGGTAAATACCCAGTAGTGCAATGGCTGGATCATAGGGTAGCTCAATTTTTAACTTTTTAAGGGACCTCCACACTGTTTTCCAGAGTGGCTGTACCAACTTGCATTCCCACCAACAATGTAGGAGGGATCCCCTTTCTCCACATCCTCTCCAACAATTGTTGTTTCTTGCCTTGTCTATTTTTGCCATTCTAACTGGCGTAAGGTGGTATCTCAGTGTGGTTTTGATTTGAATTTCCTTGATGGCTAATGATTTTGAACATTTTTTCATGTGTCTGTTAGCCATTTGTATGTCTTCATTGGAAAAGTGTCTGTTCATATCTTCTGCCCATTTTTTGATTTGTTTATTTGTTTCTCGTGTATTGAGTTTGAGAAGTTCTTTGTAGATCTTGGATACCAGTCCTTTATCTGTAGTGTCATTTGCAAATATATTCTCCCATTCCGTGGGCTGCCTCTTAGTTTTTCTGACTGTTTCCTTGGCTGTGCAGAAACTTTTAATCTTGATGAAGTCCCATAAATTCATTTTATCTTTTGTTTCTCTTGCCTTTGGGGATGTGTCATGAAAAAGGTTGCTTTGGCCGATGTCGTAGAGGTTGTTGCCTATGTTCTCCTCTAGAATTTTGATAGATTCCTGTCTCACATTGAGGTCTTTCATCCATTTGGAGTTTATTTTTGTGTATGGTGTGAGATAGTGGTCAAGTTTCATTCTTTTGCATGTAGCTGTCCAATTTTCCCAGCACCATTTATTGAAGAGATTGTCTTTTTCCCACCGGATGTTTTTTCCTGCTTTATCAAAGATTAGTTGCCCAAAGAGCCGAGGGTCCATTTCTGGGCTCTCTATTCTGTTCCATTGGTCTATGTGTCTGTTTTTGTGCCAGTACCATGCTGTCTTTGTGATCACAGCTTTGTAGTACAGCTCGAAATCCGGCATTGTGATGCCCCCAGCTTTGTTTTTCCTTTTCAACAGTTCCTTGGAGATTCGGGGCCTTTTCTGTTTCCATACAAATTTAAGGACTGTTTGTTCCAGTTCTTTGAAAAATGTCCTTGGTATTTTGATCGGGATAGCATTGAAAGTGTAGATTGCTCTGGGTAGCATGGACATTTTAACTATGTTAATTCTTCCGATCCATGAGCATGGAATATCTTTCCATCTTTTTATGTCTTCCTCAATGTCTTTCAAGAGTGATTTATAGTTTCTAGAATATAGGTCCTTTACGTCTCTGGTTAAGTTAATTCCAAGGTAACGTATGGTTTTTGGTGCTATTGTAAATGGGATGGATTCCCTAATTTCTCTTTCTTCGGTCTCGTTATTCGTGTATAGAAATGCAACTGATTTCTGAGCATTTATTTTGTATCCTGCCACGTTACTGAATTGCTCTATAACTTCTAATAATTTAGGAGTGGCTTCTTTTGGGTTTTCCATATAGAGTATCATGTCATCTGCAAAGAGAGACATTTTGACTTCTTCTTTGCCAATTTGAATACCTTTGATCCCTTTTTGTCGTCTGATTGCTGTTGCAAGGACTTCTAGTACTATGTTGAATAATAGTGGCGAGAGTGGGCATCCTTGTCGTGTTCCTGATCTTAAGGGAAAGGCTTCCAGCTTTTCTCCATTGAGAATAATATTTGCAGTAGGCTTTTCATAGATGGCTTTTATGAGATTGAGAAATGTACCTTCTATTCCTACACTCTGAAGGGTTTTAATCAGGAAAGGATGCTGTATTTTGTCAAATGCTTTTTCGGCATCGATTGAGAGGATCATATGGTTCTTGAGTCTTTTCTTGTTGATATGATGTATCACGCTGATTGATTTGCGAATATTGAACCACGCTTGCATCCCAGGTATGAATCCCACTTGATCGTGATGGATAATCCTTTTAATGAACTGTTGGATTCTATTAGCAAGTATCTTGTTGAGGATTTTGGCGTCCATATTCATTAGGGAAATCGGTCTGTAATTCTCCTTTTTGAGGGGGTCTTTGCCTGGTTTGGGGATCAAGGTAATATTGGCCTCATAGAATGAGTTTGGTAGCTTTCCTTCTGTTTCTATTTTTTGAAATAGCTTTAGGAGAATAGGTATTATTTCTTCTTTGAATGTTTGGTAGAATTCCCCAGGAAAACCATCCGGGCCTGGAGTTTTGTTATTTGGAAGGTTGTTTATCACTGACTCAATTTCTTCATAATTAATTGGCCTGTTTAAGGAATCAATTTCTTCTGGTTTCAATCTTGGTAGTTTATAGGTTTCCAGGAAGGATTCCATCTCTTCCAGATTGCTTAGTTTATTGGCATATAGCTGTTGATAAAAATTTCTAATAATCCTTCCAATTTCAATGGTGCTCGTCGTGACCTCTCCTTTTTCATTCATAATTTTAATAATCTGGGTCCTTTCTCTTTTCTTTTGGATAAGTCTTGCCAGTGGTCTGTCAATTTTATTGATTCTCTCAAAGAACCAGCTTCTAGTCCTGTTGATCTGCTCTACTGTACTTCTGGTTTCTGCTTGATTGATTTCAGCTCTAATTTTGGTCAACTGCTTCCTCGTGCGTGGATTAGGCCTGTCCCTCTGTTGCTGTTCCAGCTTCTTGAGGTGAGAATATAAAAACTGCATTTTAGATTTTTCTATTCTTTTGAGTGAGGCTTGGATGGCTATGTATTTCCCCCTTAGGACTGCCTTTGCAGTATCCCATAGGTTTTGGACTGTTGTATTTTCATTCTCATTGGTCTCCATAAATTGTTTAATTTGATTTTTGATTTCCTGGTTTATCGAGTCATTCCTGAGCATTATGGCTCTTAGTCTCCAAGTGTTTGAGTTTCTTCCAAATTTTTCCTTGTGGTTGAGTTCCAATTTCAGAGCGTTGTGGTCTGAGAATATGCAGGGGATAATTTCAATCTTTTGGTATCGGTTGAGACCTGTTTTGTGTCCCAGAACATGGTCTATTCTTGAGAATGTTCCATGGGCATTAGAATAGAATGAGTATTCTTTGGTTCTGGGGTGTAGTGTTCTATATATATCTATGAGGTCCAACTCGTCGAGTATGGCATTCAAAGCCTTTGATTCTTTGCTTAGTTTTTGCCAGGGTGTTCTGTCTATTTCTGATAGTGGAGTGTTGAGGTCCCCTACTATTAATGTATTTTCATTTATATGTCTCTTTATTCTGGATAAGAGTTGGCTTGTGTATCTTGCTGCTCCCCTGTTGGGGGCATATATATTTATAATTGTCATATCCGCTTGTTGAATACTTCCCTTAAGAATAATATAGTGCCCTTCTGCATCTCTAACTATAGTCTGTAGTTTAAAATCCAATTTATCTGATATGAGAATTGCTACCCCAGCTTTCTTTTGAGGTCCATTTGCGTGAAAGATGGTACTCCATCCCCTTACTCTCAGTCTGAATGCATCTTTGGGTTTGAAATGAGTCTCTTGTAGACAGCAAATGGATGGGTCATTTCTTTTTATCCAATCTGCAACCCTGTGGCGTTTTATGGGATGGTTCAAACCATTTACATTAAGACTGATTACTGAGAGATATGATTTTAATGTTGCCATGTTGCCAGTAAAGTCTTTTTTTGTATTGGCTGTGACTTTCTGTTCTGTATCACTCTTGGGGCCTTTTTACTTTTATAGAACCCCCCGTAATATCTCCTGTAGGGCTGGTTTCGTAGTTACAAAATTGGTTAGTGACTGGCGATTCTGAAATGTCTTTATTTCTCCATCAATTCTGAATGACAGCCTTGCTGGATAAAGGATCCTTGGCTGCATGTTTTTCTCTGAAAGAGCTTTAAATATGCTCCCCCAACCCTTTCTCTCATTCCAGGTCTGTGTAGAGAGGTCTGACGTAATTCTGATGCTTTTGCCTTGGTACGTGAGAAATTTCTTTGCCCTGGCCGCTTTCAATACTGTATCCTTGCATCTAATATTTGCGAATTGCACTATGACGTGACGTGGCGTAGGTTTGTCGTGGTTGAGCTTGGGAGGGGTCCTCTCTGCCTCTTGGACACGAATGTTTGTTTCCCTTGCTAGATTAGGGAAGTTTTCAGCTATAATTTGTTCAAATATCTCTTCTAGACCTCTGTTTTTCTCCACCCCCTCGGGGATGCCGATGATTCTAACATTGGATCGTTTCATTGAGTCAGTAATCTCCCGTAACCTACATTCGTGGGCGTGGATTTTTTTAAGACCATCTTCTATTTTCATTTTTTCCTCTATTAACCCATCCTCCAATTCACTAACCCTTTCCTCTGCTTCTGCGACCCTGGCTGTCAGAGCTTCTAGTTTTGCCTGCATTTGGCTCATAGAATTTTTAATTTCTGTCAGATTCGCTCTCATTTCTGTCCTTAGGGATTCTATATTCTCAGTAACCTTTTCGTTTATACTTTTTTCAATTCTACTCATCATTTTGACCATCGTTACTCTGAATTCCATTTCTGATAATTTGGTTACATCCATATCCATTATTTCTGTGGCAGAGGCCACAGAATCACTGTCTTTTCTTTGCTGGGGGGGGCTTCTCCTTCTTGTCATTCTGATGAAGAGAGGTTGCGGGGTTTCCAGAGCCCAAATTATTGACTGGGTCCCAGGCCGTGCCCCTTGTTTTATAGGGATCTTAGGGATGTGGGCTTCTTCTTTAAAGATTTTATTTATTTATTTATTTATGTGGCAGCCAACCAGCGAGAGAGGGAACAGAAGCAGGGGAGTGGGAGAGGAAGAAGCAGGCTCCCAGCGGAGGAGCCCGATGAGGGACTCCTTTCCGGAACGCCGGGATCACGCCCTAAGCCGAAGACAGGCGCTCAATGACTGCGCCACCCAGGCGCCTCGGGTTGTGGGCTTCTTGATTTTTCAGCCTGCCTTCTGGGGGAGGGGCCTGCCCGCCGATACTCAGGCAGCCCTGTTTGGGTAGAGTCTCGGCGTCCCCTGCGAGGGGGGATGGGGAGGGGCACTCTCTGAGCCGGTATTTCCAGGCTTTTGTTCTCTGGCGGCTTTCCCTGGCGGTTTGCTGTGCCTCTTCTGAGAGTCAGAGCAGCAGCGGCCAAATTTCAGCCTCTGTCACAGAACAGAGGGATTGCGGCCCGTTCTCTACTAATGTTCTGGCCACTTTAACTCTGTTTCTGTTGGTGCTGCTCAACCCTGCAGCGTCCGGGATGTGCGCCCCACACCCGGCGTCCCAGCCCTCACTCCAGGGCCGGCGCGTCTCTGTCCTTTGTGTTTCTAATGCCGCCAGCCGCCAGCCGCCCCGCGCGCGCTCCCGGATCTCCCGGTCTCAGTCTGGATCCAGTGAGCACACCGGGATTCCGGTGTTCCGTGAGATGCCTGGTGGCGCGCGCACCCGGCTCACGGTCTCAGTCTGCTGTTTTGCGGGTGCCGACCACGAGCCCGCCCGCTCTCCCGTGCAGGTGGCTACCTCTTCCCGGCGCCCGAACGCGGCGGCTCCCTCCCCCTTCCGTTTATCTTCCGATATCTGTGCACAGTTTCATGGCTCCCCGCTTCCTACCTCAATACTCAGCGCTGGAGATATTCATTTGTAGAGATCCAGATGCGTCTTCCTGCGTCTCAGGCTGGTTCCGTGGTTGTTTAGGCTGGTTCCGTGGTTGTTTAGGCTGGTCTGGTACCTATCCAGCTCGACTCGGAGGACCGGCTGAAAACGGTGTCTCCTACTCCTCCGCCATCTTAACTCCTCCCTCAGAAAATATATTTTTATATTTAGACACAGCTCAAGTGTATAGAGACAGGATTAAGAGTTTCTGTTTGAGAAGAGACATTTAAATAAATCTTTGTGGTTCTAACACTTAGGAGTACAAAAAATTAACATATGTTGATGCTTACCATGCATGAGGTATTGTACCTGCTAGTTCACAAATCTATTTTTCTGTAAGATAAATAAAGAATGCAAGTGTTTGCAAACTTCAAGCATAGTTTTTAAAATATCTATTGCCTATAATACGTATTGCAAGTCTTCCATGTTGCAGGTTCTATGAAAAGAAGCAGTGTAGCAAAGCGGAAAGACATGGTTTTCTCTTGCTGCAAAACTTAGTAGCTTAAAATAACCATATTATTATGATAATGATCTTATGGATGAACTTCAGAAAGAGTTCAACTGTACAATTCCTTCTTGGTGCCAGTAGTCAATCGAACAACGTCCCCCAAAATTCTTGTCCATCTAGAACATTAGTATGTAACCTTATTGGAAATAGTATCTTCTCTGCTGTGATTGGTTAAGGATCTCAAGATGAAATCATCCTCGATTTGGAGTGGCTCCAAAAGCCAACGACTGGTGGCTTTCCTTAGAAGGAAAGGAGAGGACACATGGACACACACACACACACACACACACACACACACACGGAAGGCTGTGTGAAGATACAAGTAGTCAGAGATTGGAGCTACACTGTCACAAGCCAAGGGACATCGGAAGCTACCAGAAGTTGGAAGAGGCAAGGAGGCTCTCTTCTCTAGAGCTTTCTAATGGAGTGTGGTCCCCCTGACGCCTTGATTTCATACTCCTAATCTCAAGAACTATGAAAGAACACATTTCTGTTGTTTGAAACCACCCAGCGTGTGGTACATTGTTACAGAAGGCCTAGGAAACTAACGTGGAGTCTCTCCTGTGATTACAATAAGAAATCAGTAGGGCTACAATCTTCTGAAGGCTCAACTGGCCTAGAAATCACCCTGAGGATGAAGATGCATCAGTGACGTCACTGGCACGTGGGTGCCGGCCACTGGCTGGAAGCTCAGCTAGGACTGTCCGCTGTAGGCCACAGTTAATCTCCATATAAGCCTCCCCATGGGGCCACCTGGCCTTCTGCAAAGCACGGTGGCTGGTTTCCAAGACAGAGTGTCCTAAAAGGGAATTTTCTGTGAGCAAGGTTTCCCAGAGGCCCAAGCAGAAGCTCCAAAGCCTTCTTATGATGGAGCTTCAGAAATTCCAGAACATAGCTTCCATTGCATTCTTTACATCAAGAAAGTCCTTAACGCTAACCCAGCCTCAAAGAAGGGAAATTAGACTCTACCTCTCAATGGAAGGAGTAGAAAAGATTTTGTGGTTGTCTTTCATCAGTCCCACAGACCTAGGTTCAAACTGCAACCCCACCTCTTGCTAGCTGAGAGCAACGTACTAAACCTCCCATAGCCTGTTTTCCCATTTATAAAATGGGGATGGCATTATCACTGATAGGAGGTTGTTATGATGATTAAACTAAGTTAAATAATGCCATTTCGGTCTCTGAAAATTACACGATGTCCATGTGCACACAGCTAATATGTATACACGTCCATGGTGAATACAGGTTTAACTCTCTGAAGATATCAGCCAGATAGAAACAGAATGCGAGTTTCAGAGGTGACATTTTGGGAATCCCCTGTTCATGTATCTGTTGCAGTTTCCGTGTCTAGAGTTCAAATGAGAATCATGCTTAGCTTTATTTTGACATAGAAGTTGGGACGAAAGTGCAGCAGGGGCTTACGCTATGGCTCCTGGATACGCATGGAGACTCTTGATGACACTCTGACCGCTCGGCAGCCAGGGCCCCCACTTTGCCCCACAGAGAGGCAAAAGGATAGGCAAAATCTTAGATTCTCCTGCCCTTCAGCTAAGTTACAGTTTTATGTTGATAGAGTAGTATTTAACCACTTCTGATTCCTCTAGTCTGTTCCTGTTTGTCAGAAGGAATTCCTACCGCATTTCTATATTAAGGTTTGCACAGTCTTCCCTCCAGCTCGTTGAACTTGTTCAAGAAGAAAGGAAGCTTTGTGTGTTGACCTGGGGGCAAATAAGCATTGAGAGCATGATGGGATGCAGGAAACCTTGACTTCATATGGTTCATTCCTCTACTGCCAACCCCTCCTTTTCCTGGTCCACCTCAAACTTATTCCTTGACTTCAGTTAGTGGTATATTCTTGGGTAACAGACTTAAAGCAACAATCCTCCAGCCCTTCCCCCAGTAAGTTGTAAGCATCAGTCAGTTTGGACCTCTATAGTCATAAAATACTTTTCTCCTTATGCGCTTCATCATAGAAACTCTGCTTCTGTCAGCTCTTGAGTAGAAACGTGGGTTTACAGAGTCAGGTGTTGTGCAAGGATGGCCCACAATTCCAGAAGTTGTCTTTTCCCCCCCAACACAATCCAGCTTAATCCAAAATGGAAACCACTAGCTGGTAAAAACCCAGACTCTGTCACTAGACTACCTGGACTCATAACTCTAGCTTTGCCATTGATCAGCTTTGCGCTCTTACGCAGATGACCAAAACTCTGTGCCTCAGTTTCCCCATTTATAAAGTGGGGATAAGCAAATACCTGCCATACTGTTGTTATGAGAATTAACTGGGTGATACATGTGATACTTGTGAAGTGTTTCACTTAGTAAGTGCTCAGTAAATGTTGTTTTGTATACAAGGTGATGGTAGGTGGCTTACAGATCAATTCTTTTTGGTAATTTTATATTTATTTTAATGCATGCCTGAAAAAAATCTAACTCACATATCAAAGCTATCACATCAGATTTTATTGCTTAGGTGAAATAAAATTAGCGGGGCTACTAAAAGTATATTATGTAAACTAGCCTCGGTGCTATATTGATAAGGAAAAATCACCAAGGTGGCTAGGTGAATGATTAAAACTTGGGAAGCACTTCCCTAGTTAGAAAAGAACTAGAAACTAACCAGGCACCTGGACCCACTCTTGCCTTATATGTTTGTGAATCACTCAATGAGCATGCTCTTAACTTAGACGCAAAGCATATGTTTTTTTGCTAGGGGTCTCTGCAACCAGTCCTGTGTACAGATTTCTTGCTCCAGGTTTTGGCAATGAGGAAATGTCCCTGAATTAGAATATGATTAGTCTAAGAACTAGACATACGTGAGCTCCAAGCAAGTGCTATCTTGCTGCTAGTCACATTCAAGCAACATCACAACATGGACAAGGAGCAGGCTGACTTGATTTCTAATATTTTTGCCTTGTTTTAGCTGTGTAACCTCAAGCAAATGACTTTTTCTATGCATTTTGCTTCACTGAGGCTCCGACAGCAGCTCTGCTTCTCTATGGGGATGTTCTATCAAATAACATATGCTATGTGAAACCTCTTGGCAAACACCCGAAAGAGCTATGCACACAGATGTAAATATTGAGCATGAGATTAGGCTGTGAAAAAGAGTTGCTAATGACACTTCTAGGGGAAACAGACAACACTCAACGTTCTTAGAAGGGATCCTTACATTGTACTCTAGCGCAGAGACCGTGGAGCCAGACTGTGGGGCTTTAGGCCATGCCCCTGACTGCCTGAGTGAGCTGTGTGCCTCCCATTCCTCATCTGTAAAATGAGGATAATAATAAAGCTTGCATTATGGGCAGTTTATGAATCCTTAATGTGTTAACACATACAGAGAGCTTGGGAAAATAGCTTATTCTCTCTATATGTTCAGTAAGTTAGCTATTGGTATCAAACTGCTGTATTTAGACACTGCTGATGAGAATTCTGATCATTTTCTAGAATTTTTGTTGAGACACAGTCTGGATTCTTTGTTGTTGTGCAACTTCCATGGAAATATATACATAGCATGTAAGTGAATGAAAGAAAAAGATTTTAAAGGACACACAGTATTTAATGTATATTTACCTGTATTTAATCTATATGATTTGTCCCAGTGAGTATTATTTTTTAAATGCTTAGATTTAGTTTTATAACATCTGATGGGTACATTTTTTTCCCCAAGGCCAGTGGAACTAGAGAATAGGGATCAAGCTATGGGGTCTGGAATTGGGCTGCCTGGGCTTGAATCCTAGCTTTATTATTTCCTTAGTGTAGTGACTACTGTGGACTAATCACTTACGCTCCCAAAACATCAGTAACCTCAAGTATAAATTGGAAACTTATCTCCTGGGATTATTGAGAGATTTATGGGAGGGAAGAGCTGAGAGCATTAAGCAACTGTTACTGTTATTATTGGATCAGTTTGCACTGGAATCTATAGAGCTACCTTTCAAGCTGCTCACATGGTGGAATTAGACACCGGGTTCAAATGCGCAGACAAAAGCACATATTTAAGTAACGATACTATGACCCAGGTTTCTGGCTCCTGGTCTCGTTATGCCTCCAGTGATGGGCTATCTCTATTGGGAAAGGTGATCTGTGGGCAGGAGGAAACTTGAATGGACACAGCCCACATTCTTCTTTTCCTGCTAGAAGATTCTTTCACCTCATTACTTCAATAAGATGCCAGGGACTCTGTGCCTTGTTTTCACTTGTCCATGGGTCATCTTGCTACTTTTTCATGTTCCTGTATAGCACTTAATTTAGGCTACCCTTTCTGAAGAAGCATTCCCATTCATTTCCAGAATGTTTCCAGAGTTTTCCCTCAAAGTATAGGACATGCTTCACAGCTGTGGTGCCTGAGTTTTGGTTTGTTAAAACTGGGAGTTGAGAGTTATTTACCAGGTAGATGCCCCAAGCCCAACACAGTCAGGGAGTGACCATTACAGAAGTCCGGGGGAGGCTTGATGTCACGTGGACTTTGCCACCTACCTTCCATGTCTGACTCCATTCAGATCAATTATTTTAACCAAAACACAGTTACATATTTCACAACTGCGATTTTATTTTATTTTTTTATAATAATATTTTTTATTATATTATGTTAGTCATCATACAGTACATCCCTGGTTTTTTATGTAAAGTTCCCCGTATAACAACTGTGATTTTAAAAGCAGTGTCAACATTTCAAAGTCTTGATTCTAGAGGGTCGCTGACATAAAAAATTTAAAAAGTACGTTCATTTTAAGCAAGTCACGTGTTTGGATCATGCCTTAGAAGTCATGGTGGACTCGACCATAGGTGTGCCAATTTCCCCGAGTCATGAGCTGAGCAATTTTATGGAGTTCACTGACCCTGGTGGAACCTTGTAAACTAATTAATAGCAAATGTTTCCAAATCTTCCCCTTTCCGTATGAATTCAGTGTTTGTACCTTGCTTATGTAACATGTGATGCACTCAAACAGAGAAAGGACAAATTACTGCTTTGAGAAATGGGAAAGGACATGGTTAATAAAACAGCCACAATAAGGGCTAGTCACGATGATAAGCTCTTTCCCTAAATTATCTTCTTGAATTATCACATAATATGAAGAAGGTATTAATCAAGACCTTAAAACACATATAATTATAAACCTTAAAAGGGCATTGTATCAACTTTAGTCCTTCTCTACAAAAAATAATAATAATAATAATAATAAAATCAAATTATTGATGACCAGGGCAGCTAAGGAAATAGTTCTGGAATAGTCCAGTCTATTCTTTCCCATTCTGACCATCCAAATCTTAATTCCCTCAGGGATGTCTGGTCCATATACTCCAAGTATCTCTTTTTCCCCACGACAAATCTATCTTGATTAACATCAGGATACCAGTGATTGGCGTGAAATCAGGAGGGGCAAAGTACTTGAGAGCTTTTCCATCACCAGTAGGGTAACTTGCAACAGGCTTTAAGCTACATATAAGTTACCAAATCCATGGCATCCTATTTGCTCAGGAAGAAAAATGTAACAGAACATTCTAGAGAGAGCCATGATATCTTTAAATTAGTAGGAGCTCTGCAGGAGTGTCATTACAGTTCAAACAGAGTCCAGAGCCTTCAGAACCAAATCCAAACTCCTCCATCTGGCATGGCACACCTTTCATAGCCTCGGTTCCTTCCACACCTCCTTCCTGTGGTGTTCCCTACCACACATCTATCTGACTTCCTCTCCTTTTTTTTTTTTCCTCCGACTTCCTCTCCTATTATTCTCTTCTATTTATATATTCTTCAATGGAGTATTGAGCAATTTTTATTAACATAAATTAACATACAAAACTTCTCTGAATATTTATTAAAAGAAGCATACACATGTAGAATGTTGATAAAAATAATAAAATGACTTGCTACTTAAGAGTGAATCCATAGAATATACAGAAACGATATATCAGAAGACATAGAAACAATAAAATCCTAATCCTCATAAAAGAGAAAATGGAGACTTGTCAAAAATTTTGTTTAAACTGTTAATTAATAAGGGAACTGGTAACAAGTCACAACCCATTCAAGGGAGAATCCAAAGGGCAGACAAATACAAAGGCAATTAGAAATGCTAAAATGAATTCCTTAACAGAAGCATAACATACTGGGAAAAATTATTGGGATATTAATCAATTGCACCTTAACTGGGTAAAAATCATTGGCATTTCTATTATGACAAGCATAATTTGCATTACTACCCTTTTCCTCAGTTTACAGAGCTGTAAAATAGTTCAAAGACAATGAATGTCACAGATAGCCTGGCAGTGCGCATTAGCTAGGACATGTGGTAATCTTTTTCTTCTTAACTTTTGCCATTTCAAGATTTTCCATGATTCCTCCTGACATATGAGATACCATACAAAGTGGGAAGAAAGAAACTAATAGACACGAGCGCCAGCCACTGTGACAAGGTCTTTACTTGAGTTATTTTATTATCACGTAACTCTGTGAAGTAGGTGTTAATCAAGGCTTTAAAATACATAGAATTGTAACCCTTCCAAGAATGTTATATCAATCGGTCTTTAGTCCCCCCTCCCCGAGGAATATTTGATGACTAAGGCAGCTAAGGAAATATTCCTGGCAGAGACTAGCTCTTCTTACTGGTATCTCATGTGGCTCTGGCCCTGGGGGGTCTTGTTAGCAGATACAGGGTCTTGGCTGCTTCTGCTGCTTCCTCCTCCTCCCCCTCTCTCTCCCCCTCCTTCTCCTTCTCCTCTTCTTCTCTTCTCTTTCTTCTTATTTTCCTTCTTCTTTTTTAACAAATTACTGAAAGATCTTAATATTTGATCATTAACTCCAGAAATGCTCACACAGTACGGGGGCCCTGTAGTCTGACTCCCTCTGTCTAATCTGGGTGTTCTATTTCATGGGTCTGGCCTCTGTGTACACTGACGGGGGGGGGGGGATTTTAGGTCTTACTTGCTTACTCAGAAAGCCAAAAACAGACACCTTATTGTATAGAAACTTTTTCTCCAAGATGCTTCCTATGAAGTGCTCTCAATCCCTGAACTTCTGTCCCTAATCCCATTGTAACTCTTAATACGACAGTTTGATCATTTCACAGCATAGTATAGAATGTATTTCTCTGTTCCTTCATTCATTCATTGGACCAAGAGTCATGGACTGCCTCTTCTGTGCTAGATACAGCCCTTAGTCTAAAGGAAACCAACAGTGAACAAACCAGACAAAAACTGTGGCCCTCTGGAACTTGGACAATTTTTCAAAACAAGTGGAATCTTTGCCACATGAATTGATAAAAAACGTTACAGAATAAAGAAAACAGGAGAGGGGGGAGCTAAGTTTATGATAACGTGGCATGAGTTGAGGAAGCATGGAAATTTTTTCATTGTTTGGTCAAGGAATGTCTGACAAAGACCTGAATCTGGGAAGGGGAGCCATGTGGATATCCCAGAAGAGAATGCACATTTCATAAGTGCAAAGACCTGAGGGGAAACCATGCCTGGGATGTGGAGCCACATCGAGGAAGAATAGCAAGAAGACCAGTGTAAATCATGAGAAAAAGCTCCCTCTTCCTCTTCTTAAACATTGAAGACACAGATCACTGTATGAACTTAGCACACCTCCAACATTTTCGGGAACATGACAGGAATACAAATGTAAACTGTGAATGAATGAATGAATGAATGAATGAATGGAGTCCAATGTCCTTCTTCCTTGCTGGTCACAAAATATTAGTATCACAGGCCTATGGACTTATTTTTCTCCCTCTAAAATTCATAAGGAGTTAATAATATTTTAAATTAAAAAAAAACTTTTAACTAATTAATTTAAAAAACTTAATTTTATTGTATGACTAAATTGATCTTTCTGATTTTTTTAGGTAGCTTATTTTAGAGAAAATTAAATCCTTTGTTCTTTATTCTTTTATATTTAAATACTGAAATGAATGTAATGAGAGTGTTAGTTGATGTTGGAGAATGTGAATTAGCTCTCTAAATTAGTTCTTTAAAGGCCTGATGGGGGTGCTTTGCCAAGAATAAGAATTTTCAATAAATGTTTGCTTTCAGAGAGAGATCAAAGGCAGTGTTTTCCCTTAACTTCAGACTATGTCCAAACATTTATAAAATCATACGCATTTCTCTTTTTTCTTCCATTTCCCATTTTGCCAAAGGATGAGGCCTCCTTTGTTCCATAACACCGTTATTTGAGGGCGTTGCAGATCAGATAGGACGCAGACATGGCTTGTTGTACTGCCCTACACTGTAGTGTACTTTGCAGATATTGTGTATTTTACAAATTGAGGATTTGTGGCAACCCTTCATCGAGCAGCTCTATTGGGGCCATTTTTCCAACAGCATTTGCTCACTTCGTGTCTACCAGAATTGCATTTTGGTAATTCTTACAATATTTCAAACGTTTTCATTATTATGATATTTTATGGTGATCAGCGATAAGGGGTCTTTGATGTTACTATTGTGATTGTTTTGGGACACCACAAACTGCACCCATAGAAGATGGTAAATTTAATTGATGAAGGTGTTGTGCTCCGATGGCTCCACCAACCAGCTGTTTCCCCTTCTCTCTCCCTCTCCTCGGGCCTCCCCCTTCCCTGAGATAGGCCAATTAGAAATTAGGCCAACTAATAACCCCTACAGTGGCCTCTAAGTGTTCATGTGAAAGGAAAGGTCAACGTCTCTCACTTTATATCAGAAGCTAGAAAGGATGGTGCTCAGTGAGGAAGGCATGATGAAAGCTGAGATGGGCCGATAGCTAGGCCCGACAGTTCGCCAAGCTGCGAATGCAAAGGAAAAGTTCTTGAAGGAAATGAAAGGTGATAATCCAGTGAGCACACATATGATAAAAAAAAAAGAAAAAAAAAAGCAAATCAGCCTAATTGCTGATATGGAGAAAGTTTTAGTGGTCTGGGTAGAAGATTAAGCCAGCCACAGTAATCCTTTAAACCAGAGCTTGGTCCAGAACGAGGTCCCAACTCTCGTCAGTTCTATGAAGGCTGAGAGAGGAGAGAAAGCTGCAGAAGACCAGCGTGAAGCGAGCAGAGGTTGGTTCATGAGCTTTAAGGAAAGAAGCCAGCTCCAGAGCATCAAAGTTCCAGGTGAAGCCGCCGGTGCTGATGTACAAGCTCCAAGTTCTCCAGAAGCTCCAGCTCAGGGGACTGATGAAGGTGGCTACGCTAACCAGCAGAAGGTCAGCATAGACAAAATAGCATCGTATTGGGAGATGAGGTCATCTAGGATGTTCATAGCCAGAGAAGAGAAGTCAATCGATGCCTGGCTTCAAAGCTTCAAAGGACAGGCTGACTCTCTTGCTCGGGGCTAATGCAGCTGGTGACTTTCAGTTGAAGCCGGGGCTCATCTATCACCCTGAAAATCCTGGGGCCCTGAAGAATTATTCTAAATCTACTCTGCCTGTGCTCTCTAAGTGGAACAACGAAGTCCGGTGACAGTACATTTGGTTTAATGAATATTTTAAGCCTGCTGTTGAGCCTTACCACTCAGAAAAAAAAAGGTTCTTTTCCAAATATTGACAAATCTGGACAGCCAAGATCTCTGATGGAGACAGACAGTAAGATGAATGCTGTTTTCCTGCCTGCTAATGCAACATCCATCTGCAGCCCACGGATCAAGGAGTCATTTTGACTTTCAGGTCTCATTATTGAAGAAATACATTCTATAAGGCTATGGCCGCCATAGATAGTGATTGCTCAGATGAATCTGGCCAAAGTCAATTGAAAACCTTCCAGAAAAGAGTCACTATTCTAGATGCTATTAAGAACATTCGTGATTCGTGGGAAGAGGTCAAAATATCACCGTGAACAGGAGTTTGGAAGACATTGACTCTAACCCTCATGGGTGACTTTGAGGGGTCCAAGATTTCAGTGGAGGAAGTGAGTGCAGATGTACTGGAAATAGCAAGAGACCCAGAGTTAAACATGCAGCCTGAAGATGGGACCGAGTTGCTGCCATCTCATGAGAGAACTTTTAATAAATGAGGTGTTGCTTCTTACGGGTGAGCAAGGAAACCGACTTCTTGACATAGAATCTACTCCCAGTGAAGATGCTGTGAAGACGATTGAAATGACAATGAACAATGTAGAGTTTTACATAAACTGTTTGATAAAACATCAACAGGCTTTGAGAGGATTGACTCCAATTTGGAAAGAAGTCCTACCCTACGGAGGGCACGTATTTATTGCATGGTGCACTGGGTGTTATATGCAACTAATGAATCATCGAACTTTACATCAAAAAAATAAATAAAAACTTAAAAAAAACAAAAAATAAAAAAGCAAATTTCATGCCACAAAAATTAAAAAAAAAAAAAAAAGAAGAAGTCCTACCCTAGGTAAAATGCTGTCAAACAGCATCACACACTACAGAGAAACCCTTCCTGAAAGGAAGAATCAATCAATGCGGCAAATTTTGTCTTATTGTTGTCTTATTTTCAGAAATTGCCGTAGCCACCCCAGCCTTCAGCCACCACCATCCTGATCAGTCAGCAGCCATAACACTGAGACAAAACCTTCCACCAGCAAAACTGATTACGACTCGCTGAAAGCTTAGATTTTGGTTAGCATTCTTTAGCAAGAAAGCATTTTTTCTAATTAAGGTATGTTTCTTTAGTCATAAAGAAAGCCGTTGCACACTTAATAGCTACACTTTTACAGGCACTGGGACACCAAAATCTTACTTTATTCGGATATTCGCTTTTATTGTGGTGGCCTGAAATGGAACCCGCAATATCTCTGAGCTATGCCCGTACCTAAAGCTATTAACAGTATTATATGTTTACTATCTATATAGCAGTTAATGATCTGCTTTCTAGATCTTCTCTGTTTATTCCTCACTAAGCCATGTGCTATGTGAATTTTTCAAGGAGGCTGGAACACTTCAGAAATGAAAAAATTCACTAAGAAAGGAGCAAAGTTTTTAAGAGCCAGAAATACCTACCTAGAGCACATGACTTATCAGTGCTCTTTTCCTTCATCTCCTGTTGCTTCTCTTTCTCCATTTAATCTCCTTTTCTCCATTTCAGTGACATATGTAAGAACATAAGAAAAGGATGTGTGTGTGTGTGAGGGAGTGTGTGTGAGTGTGAGTGTGAGTGGCATTGAACTATGTCACCCTCATCACCATTTACCTTTCCAATTCAGAGCACCGGACGGCTTTTATTGTTCAATGTGTTTTCAATAAGTAGAAGTGGGAGGAAGAAATCACTCTGACTTCTTTTCTCTCTGGCTCACAAATACTAGCTCTGGTAGCCTCTTGTTGCTGAGTCCACTCCATTTGTAGCTGTTACTAGAATGGGCTTTCAGTCATTCCATCACATCTTCCAAAATTGCACAGTCCATTTTCCCTTTTATCTATATTTCCTCCCTAATTCACTCAACTGTGGCAGATCTTGTAAAATTGCCAAATGTATCTTTAAATATTAGCCAGTTGGCATGGCTTCATTAAAAAAAGCTCAGTATTTTCTCTTTCCGTTTTCCTTCCTAAACGTGCTGATCCCAGGTTCTTATATCCCTCTCATGTTTTTTCCAGCCCCCAGAAGTTATAGACTAAGATAAAACCTAGACTCGATGGGGGCCAAGATAGAAGAAACAGAATCCAGACTTGAACATCCTTGAGATTGTTCATGTTGAGTGTATCTGTACAGCTTGTCAGCAGTTTGGAAAACCAGTTTAAGGGTTGTAGAATCTAGACGCCTTGATTCAAATAGAGGATCTAATATTTGCTAGCTCGGCAGTCTTTGGTAAATTAATTGGCCTCTCTGAACCTTGGCTTCTTTTTTGTCAAATGGGGATGGTATTTTAGTACTTAACTCCAGAAGTTCTTACAAGAATTAAAATAGGTAAAGGTCTTATCTTTAAAATTTATCTCATTTCATTCTCACAACATCCCTAAAAGACCATATTTTTGCCCCAATTTTACAGACAACTGTGTATTGACCAGACGACTTCTTTCCTTCTTTCCTCCCTTCCTTCCTTCCATCTTTCCTTTGTTCCTTCCCTCCTTCCTTCCTTCCTTCAAAGAATACGTATAGAGGGCCAGCTAGGTACCTTCACGAAGGCTTCCATGCTAGTGGAGAGAGGTGATGATAAGTAAGTAGCAATATACAAAAGAGAATTTTAGAAGTAATAACTGTAATGAAAAGAAAAACGAGGATAACAGAGAGCTTTGGAAAAAGGGGAGGTGCGTTCAGAAGGGCCCCGGAGGAAGGGACGTTCATGCTGAGATCAGAATGCCGAAGAGCTGCACCGTGATAGACCGAGGGCACGGGGTGTACGCTCAGGGGTGCACATCAGCAAGTTGAAGGCTCAGTACTTTAAAAGGGACCTTGCCCCTCTGAACAAATCTCTCCCAGCTTTAGGGGGACCAATGACCCTATGGCACTCGGCCGTCTTCTAGGATCATAATGTCCCTACTCAGCAACGTGTCTGTGTAGGTTTAGTATAGTCGGCTTCGTATGTTTGTCTTTCTGTGATTCCAAAGTGATGAGGGGACAAGAGGCATCAAAAGGTGAATATGTCCGTCTAGTTTATTGTCATGTGCTAACCTCAGAGGAAGCTCCCGGCCCATGAAGCTTCACTGGCGAGGAAAAGAGAGAAACAATCTGTTAATGAACAGAGCAATCCAAGTAATTAGTCGGCCGCTGGGGCACCGTACAGTGCTATTTGCTCAGCTCCTTTGAGCTCAGACTGACCGGCTCCCAACGGAGCAGGAACGAAAACACACGGAACGTGGGTCTTTTAGGCTGATGTTTCTTGATCCATGCTAGTTTCTGCTGTCACATTTCACGCCCTCTTGTGGCTCTGATTACACCATTTCAAGACAACAAATATTTTGAAAACAATTAGAATTTGGGAGGAGATTTTGATTGGACTCGTGACCAAGGCTCAAACCAATCCATTAGTAATCCTCTCCAGGTCAATCTGTCGTTTGCACATCGACACGTGGGGTATGTCCCCAGACGGGAGAGGAATTCACATTTGAGTATAGAAAGAGGGGTGAACCAGAAGCCCCAGTGAGACTGCCAGTGAAGTCACAATATAAAATCATAGTGATTCAACATGGCTGCAGGGCTGACCGCACAGCACAGACCTTCAAGCACCCAAACATGTTCCCAAGTGGAAAGATAGACACGAGATACATGCTCGGTGTGTGCGAGAAGCACGTCAGAGCTGCCGGCCTATATAAATGTGGAGGTAAGCCATGTAAATTGTATGCCACCTGAGACCAGGTGTATTTGTTTCCTAAGGCTCTTGTAATAAAGTACCCAAACCGTGGGTGGCTTAAAACTATGGAAATTTATTATCTCACAATTCCAGAGAGACCAGATGTCTGATATCAAGGTGCTGGCAGGGCCATGTTTCCTCTAAAGTCTCTAGGGGAGAATCCTTCCTTGTCTCTTCTAGCTTCTGGTATTTGCTGACAATCCTTGGTGTCCCTTGGTGTGCACCTGCATCACTCCAGTCACGTGGCAGTCTTCTCCCCGTGTGTCTCCACGCTGTCTTTCCTCTGTGCACATTTGTCTCTTGTCCACGCTGGATCAGATCATACTGGGTCATACTGGATTAGGGCCCACCCTAATGACCTCATCTTAACCTGATTGCCTCTGTAATGACCCTTTTCGAAGAAAGTCACATTTTGAGGTAATGGGGAGTTAGGACTTCAACATGTCTTCTTAAGAGGTCATAATTCAACCCATAATACTAAGTTATGGTGCAAGTTGTTAGCACTATCTGCTTTCTAACCTGAGTTACCCAATCAGAGGGGGCAACAGGAAAAGAGTGCCAGATTTAGAAAAAAAAATGTGTGTATATATATATATATATATATATATATATATATATATACACACACACACATACACACACATATATATGATTCCCAATTAAATTTGGATTGCAGATCAAAAATGCATAATTGAAGTATCTTCCAAATATTTTATAGGACTACTTATGTTTAAAATATGTATTGGTTATTTATATGAAACTCACATTTCACTGGATACCCTGTATTTTATTTGGCAAGCCTAAAACAGACCCTTGTGAGCCTTCCTTCTTCTGGTAACTTCTAGGTTCCAGTACACGCAGAGAAGACACCAGAAGCAATGAGTTTGCTGCAGAGAACCCCGCCCTGGGAGTTCTGAGCCTTGGATTCCAGCCCCCCATGTGCTGCGGGTGTCTGATCTGGCCAAAACAACCCACATCTCTATGACTCCATTTCTTCATCAGTTAAAAATGAAATAGGAATGTCTTTCTTATCCCCCTTAAATTAGCGTTGTGATGCTCGAACAAGATTAATGAAGTGAAAATGCTTCCTAAATATTCAAGTGCTATCGTAGTAACGAGTTGTTATTTTTCTAACTTTGAATTTAGGAGCCTGAAGTTTTGCCTTATTCTGTGCTCTGCAAGCCAGTTCTGCAGACCAGCAGATAGCGTGGGCGCTTCCACCCCTTACCTTTAGGAAATGAATGGTTTCCTTGGAGAACCACTGCCGTGGCTTCAGTGTTTCACAATAAAAGACTAAAGAATTGGAATGAGAAATGTTGCCCATAAAAGCGACCCCCTGAAGTGATGACCAGGACATTTTGCTTTCAGACCTCTGTCCTGAAATATAAAAGTTTTTCCATCAACACCTTCATACGTCTCTTTCTCTGCAGATGGAATTAGTGTTTGTGTACCAGTGGGTGAGAAATCACTTTTTACATTTGGAGAAAAGTCTCATCTAAAAAATAAAAATTAAAAAAAAAATAAGGGAGGAAAAAGAGACCCTGAAATGCTGAGTATTGGGATCACAGCCTTTCACGAACAATATGTAACCAATTCTGAGGGAGATTTTCAAGTAAGAACAGGAATAATTAGCCACACTTGCTAAATAAACACTCGATGTGGTTGCTATCAAAATGAAAATCTATCATTTCTATTTTGACTCTAAGGGTCCATAATTAAGTAGGCTTGGCAGCTGTTTTAAATCCACGCACCTAAGGAGGAAAATTATATGCTTTATCCAGTAAGGAGTTTGTGGTTTGTAGTTTACATTTTGTCTGCAAGGGATTTTTTTTTTACCAGAAGGTGAAACATTTTCCTTCACTTGTTTGAAGCAAAGTGCTCTTGTCGGTTTATAGGAAGTATCATAAAGTGAGAGTAAATTTTAGGAGATTGCTGCAGCTTATGTAGCATTTCAGTATATTTACCATTTTAAATATTTTCCTTAAATGCGCTATATTTAGTATCTGAGTGTACTACGTAAGTGCGGCAACAGAGTGTCATTGCTGCAGTTGGACATTTAGGGAGGTTACTGTCGAGTGTTAAATCAATTAGTTTTTCGTTTTTATGAAATGCTTATTTTATTTGACGACTATCTTCTGTTTCATGTGAGACCACCATGTACTATTAAAAGTGCATGTAGTCTATAGCTCTGCTTGCAGACTGCGCCGAGAACAAATTCTCTGAAATTAATTGTCAAGCAGAACAGCGCTGAAATAGTTATGTGGTCTAGAAGAGCGAATGCTTCTTGTTTTAACTGGAACTTTTGTTTCTAATCAAGATTTTCCTTTTTAATCTTGTGTTTAATTTAGAACATGGCCTTAAGACGCTAGTATTTAATGAGTCAGTGACTTTATAATAACCGGTGACTTTTTTTTACCTAAGACACACATATTACTGGAGAGGAGCACAGCTAAGGAGATGGAGTCAGTCTCTCCGTCTTGCTGAGGGGAATTGGAAATGGGAAAAAATGGACCTGTCCGGTTCTGGCTGTGCTGCCATGAACATGGAGCTTCCCCGGAGACAGACTGATTGGAAGGATGATGTGCTGTCTGCTGGGGGGGCCACCGTGTGAGCACACAGGCCTGACAAACAGCCGTCCTGTGAGAAGTCCAAGCAGCTTGTGCCCAAGCCCCGGGTTCTTAGACACTGATCAGTGGCCGTTGTAGACGCCCGTCAGTTGTTTTCAGACTAATCTTAATCTGGATGTCCCCCAATTAGGGAACACCTAGAGATTTTGAAGGTTTAGAAAGCCATTTTCTTGAAGTTTGCAAGTCTTCGGACAGATGGCTATGTATTGGGCCATAACAGGACTACGCTTTAGGACTGAGGAGAGTTTGGTTAGCACTAGATTATACCACCTTTCTAGTAGTAAATCATTAGTACCTATTCTCACTTTGCCATACTTCCCTTATTAAACATCCCTACCTTTATAAAAAAACAAAACAAAACAAAAACACATAAACTTTACAAAACACTTTTATGCTAATGATCCCAAATCTCTTATCCCCACTGGCAACTGAGGGACCTGTGTCTCAAAGAGATGGGGTGGCTTTCCCAGAGTCCCCACAATGAGTAAGTCTTCTTCCCTAAACGACCATGTGTCACTTAGTCATTTATTAAAAACTATTTATTAGAACCTCCTTCATTAGAACCAGGAGGTCCTGGATCAATTGGCGATCAATCAAGAAATAAGAAATACACTCTCCCTACCCTCGTGGAGCCTACAGCCTCTGAAGGGAAGCAGTTCAGTGAGCAATCACAACACTGAATAATGAGAACTTTGTAAAAGAGGCAGAGGGTCCTACTGAGGGGATATTGAAGGCCCCACGTCACCACCATCGCAAGTGGCATTTATGGGACTCTTACTCCATGCGAGGCTATGTGTCTTTGCTTTGCAGGCATCCTCTTGCTTATTTCTCACCCAGGCAGCCAATAGATGAGAAGAGAGAGACATGGAGAGGTTACCCAATCTATCCACGTCGCAAAGAAAGGTGAAGCCCAGATTTAACCGGGCAGTCTGGTCTGAGCCCACAGACATGGACCTTCCCCTGAGATTAACCATAATCATCCTGAAGAAAAGATTAGGATGTTCTGGTTAACAAACTAACACAGAGTTTTGTCCAGTGAGGCGGAAAAGTTTAGGCGAATGATCGGTTTGAATTAAAATCTTTCACAGTTTCTAAACTTCAAAACTGAAAGAGAAACTAAACTTTATGAAGTTTCTGTGGCCAGGGCATAGAAATTATTTTAATATTCTAACTGGCCCACAGTCGAATCGAAGGGTTCGTTGCTATGTTCATCTGTGTTAGATTGCAAACAGGGTTTTTCACCTTCTCTAAATCAATCGGGAGGTAGAAATCACCGAATGGTATCATTATGACCACAGAACACTTAACAGATGCAGCCTGGGAGTCTAGTTGCGGGAAAACACGCAGGCGTCAATTGCATTTCCCCTCCAGAAGAGTGGTCCAGGGCCAAGCTTGTGATGGCACATGGAGGGGCATGTTTCCACCTTTTTTTGCAGCCTCTTGAGTTTTACTTTTCACAACTTTTTTTTTCAAACTTCTATGCAGCACATTTAACAAACTTCCCAGTCCCATTGGTTATAATGCTTTTATATCCAATAAAATCGTTTATGTTTTGATTTGGTGGTCTATTTTTTTTTTCTGGACATTAATTAGGAGCCTAAAATATTGCTAGCAATCAAGTGTTAAAGGCAGGTGGCAAAAGTATTTCAGCAAGAGTAACACCATTTTGTTTTATTTTGCTTTGCAGTTTGGAAAAGGAAATTGCATTGCTTTTGAAAATAAATGTGAAATTGTTAACCATGCCATTTCTATTCTGGTCTTCAATTGAAACTGTCTTTGTGGCAGACTGCACAGAAAGTCCTGTCTTTAATCAGCCTCAAGCAACCTGTGTAGAACATTTACCCCACTTCCAATAACACATAGGTTGGCAAACCAGGACCAATGAAAATGAAGTTACTGTGAACTATAGTTAATATTCAACTAAATATAATCAACACATGCTTTAGCTCTTTCTAATCTGTTGTTCTTACATTTCTTACCCCAAATCACAAATTTCTTCTCTTCATGCCAATCTTATTTGTATATCAAAGACACACTTGATTTTCATGAAGATTTTATTTATTATTTTTTTAGTAATCTCTACATCCAATTCAGGGCTCAAACTCAGGACCCCTAGATTAACAGTCACATGCTCTTCTGACTGTGCCAGCCAGGTGTCCCAATGAGAGCTTCTTTTAATGTTTGTTACTTCATCAGTTGTTAGGACAACTGACAATCAGCTTATCTTCCCATTATAAATATTTGAAGTGACTGTCTCTAATTATTTTATACATATATTTTTAAACTAAAAATATCATTCATTTTTGATTATTCCCTTTTTATCAAATCTTGCTCTGGATGTCTTTTATCTTTTTCCAAAGATTTACCCTGTTTGGTTTGTTTCTCCTCTGTGGAGAAGTGGCAGGAGGCAGGCCACCCACGGCCAGTGCTGTCGGGAGTGCGGAGGCCACATCTGTCCGCCCATCAGAAAGGTTCATCCCCACCTGCTCACCTGAAACCTTTCTGACATCCTGTCCTGAAAGAGTTGGAGTTAGTTATGGGTTTAATGCAATTTATGGAATGGGAAGAGGGCAGAACGGGGACACAAGCAGGAGACTCAAAATTACAAGGCCTGGGTTTTAGCCCCCGTTCTAAAATCTGGTGGCTTTGGGCAAGTCCATCCTCCTCTCTGCTCCCTCATTCATTCATATCAAACTGGGTATGTTGGAACAAACATGATCTGAGATTCGTTCCAGGTCTAATGTGGTATGTTTTCTAAGGCCTTCTGACATAATGAACGTAAGCCTGCTTTTGAAAAATGAAAGTTGTTATTATTGATTCATTTGATAATAAAATTCTAGGTTTTCAATCCATACCAGTGTAGCTGGAACTCGGAAGGGTTAAACTCAGGCAATGTGATTGAGGGGATTACTCAAGCAGGGGGTTTGGGCGCTTGCAAGCAGGGGCAGGAGAGCCTGTCTGGGTCATTAGCCACCCACAGCATAATGCACAAGGGATCGACTCCCACTATAGTCAGCTGCTCCCAGATCAGCATATGCTAACAACCAGCCATGGCAGAGCCATTTGTCTTAACTTAAAGTCTGTTAGCTGAAGCCTAATTAAACATTGCCAGTTTCTTAAAAAAACAAATTAAAAAGTCATTCCACAATACCATCTTGTCATTGTAGAAAGCTTTAATTAGCAGGACATGCAAAGAATGGGAAATCTTTTCCTCAAGTGTGTGTTACCTTCAGAAACAGTTAGGTGCTCCTCTAGGTAACACTTTGCTGAGGGTCTTTGATGAGACAGATGTTCTCTTGATACAACTTTGAGGAATATCAGCTGGTCGGATGATGGGAATCATCCTACAGATGGGAATAAGAAAAAAAAAGTAAATTTTGTTTTGTTCATCTGGAGGATGTATAGAAAATATCCATACAATGTAATACTAAATATAACCCAAATGTCCCTGATTACTTCTACATCCTCTCTTCAATTCTACAGGACTTCCACTTATTTGTACGCATTTGGTGGGATTTTCTGATCTACCAGTTTCCTGACCCCGGTTATTTCTGGTACGTTAGCATTCCTGAAAATTCAAAATTTCCCCCTAATGGTTTGGTATTTAAGATTCTGAATATAGAGACACCTGGGTGGCTCAGTCAGTTAAGCGTCTGACTCTTGACTTTGGCTCAGTGTCATGATCTCAGGGTCATGAGATTGAGCCCCATGTCAGGCTCCATACTGGGTGTGGAATGTGCTTGAGATTCTCTCTCTCCCTCTTCCCCTACTCCTCTCCCCTCCCCCCTCCCTCCTTAAAAAAAAAGATTCTGAATATGAAATGATATGATCGAGCAGCATCCGCCTGGGGTTTTCCAAGAATGGCCTAGAGAGACTTGTCATATGAATTCTCAGTTCCTCCTGTTAGGCTGCATTGATGGCTCTCTTGACCCTGGTAAGTTTTCTAAAGCAGTCATTGTTTTGAGCTGTGGTTTAAAGGTTTCAAGTTGAAGCGGATTCTGTAGTAAATAAGAAAGTAAAAATCACCGTTCTTGGGCCAAGATGGTGATTGGTGGGTAACCTGTCCTCCTCTAAAAAGCAATTCAGTGGTTGAACTCACTGTCCTCCTGGAGGTATCATGCTAGTGAGGTAGACTGGTTCTTTTACCTTCTTCTCCCTTAGTTTGTCATTTATTCAACTTCATCGTTTTGAATGAACTGACAGGGCATTAGATTTGGGACATTGAATATGTTCCCAATGAAAGTCTTCCATTGAGCAGCTGCCATGTAGAGGGTAGTTTCCTCAGAAAGAACACGAAAGCTAAAGAAAGTAGAGGAGCCCACGTGAATTCTTGGCAAGGCTGATGTGAGCATAAGAAAAAGGAAGGTGCCCTGAGGACTAGCCTCAAACTCGGATCTGGTTTGATAGCCCACAATCACTGGTGGTCTGCATCCTCACTCAGCCTGAAAAATCTGCCGTGTTGAGATGGAAAGTGGCCCTGAAGACAAGTACATGTAGATCTCGGGGCCTCTTGCTGACTAGCATCCCAAACAATGTGGACTAAGGTAGAAGATCAGGAAGTATGTTCCCGTGAATGAGTGGTAGGTAAAAATACAAGGTAAACGATGCCGAGTTAGTCTTTGATGCCTACCTGTATCTTTGTTTATTTTGTTTTGTTTTTTTATATACAACTGATTGTTTGGAAGTTACAGCCATCTAATATTCCAGCATTGGAAATTATTAGAATGGTTCCAGACACATAAATCAATTGATGCAACTCTTCATTCGGAGCAAGACCCTAGCTTCCTGATTTGTGCACTTCAGTGCCACCCCCGTATTATGTGAATTTTCAGGAAGAAATCTAAAGGCTAGACAATAAGTCAATCTTCCCAACCCTTGAGACTGCTCAAGTACTGTCACGAAGCCTGAAGGGACCTGTAAAGCAGTCATTCAAAGTGAAGCAAAAACCCAAGCTTCTAGATAGGGTATTGCTGACAGCCAGTACGTGTCAACTCAGCAGAGGTAACTGAACTTTATTTACACATAGATTTTAAAAGGATAATTGTAAAATATCTCCCTTCTATATAACACCAACATACACTGGTATGACCATTTCTTACAACATCATTTTTATGAGATAGGGGAACAGAATGATAATATTTCCAAATCCATTGGTTTAGGTACAGGGCAACTTTCAACGTATGAATATGTTCACGGAGAATATGAAAACAAAATGAAAATTTGACTCTTAATTTAAGTCATAGTCCTATAGCCAAATATTTTGGACCACCTACGTTTATTAAAATGAAATTTGCTGCTTCTCTAGATCATTCCCTCTGTGGTAGCCAGCTTCCAACATCGCCCCAGTGATCCTCATGTATTGGTATTTACACCCTTGTATATTTCTCTTCCACGTTTTATCAGGGTTGGTCTATGTGACCAATAAGATAGGGCAGGAGTGATGGCACTTCTCAAAATAGGTCATAAAAGACATTGTGACTTCTGCCTCACACTCTTGCTCTTGGATTGCTTACTCTGAGAGATGCTAGCTACCATTTTGTGAGGACATTCATACTTCCTTACAGAGAGGCCCTTGTGTGAAGAGCAACAGAGGCCAACAGCCAGGAAGGAACTGAGTCCTGTCAACAACCACAGGAATGAACTTGGAAGCAGATCTTCTCACCTAGTCAAGTCTTGGATGACTGAAATCTTGGCAAATATCTCAATCACAATCTCATGACAGACCCTGAACTAGAACCAAACCGCTAAGCTTCTCCCTAATGCCTGACTCATAGAAAGTATGAGATAATAAATTTGTATTGTTTTTAGCCAGTAGGTTTTGGGGAAACTTGTTACGTAATAATAGATAAACTAATATACTTTCTTTCCTGGTCTTAAATGATTTAAGGTTGATGTTATCATTTATTTCCCTAAACCTTTATAGCGCAAAGTAACTTCTTATGTTTTCTAAAAGTGCAAGTTCATTTCTTTAACCAATTCAAATAAAAGATCTTATTCTAAGGCTCTATGTTGAAAAAGACTTCAGTCTCCTTAGCTATAGATTATCCCACAAGGCTTTTCTTTGAGGCTTGAGTCATATACAGACACACAAATATATGACTGAAAGGCACGGATTTTGTTGATATAAATCTAATCAAGATCCTAAATTGGGATTGAGATAAAAATAAAAGACAACAGAAATCACTTTAAATGTATCATCCACTAAAAATCACCTCAAGAAATTCCTCTTAACATTTTACTTATTTAAAGTAGAAAAACCCCTACCTTCTCCTCCACAGATTGTTAGCACTTTAAAAAAAAGTTTCTGAAGCATTTTTTAGTGTCAGTTTGCTTCTTATCTAAAAGACAAATAGTTCGTTCAAGACTCATTCACCACCATGTCTCCCTGGCAAATTGCATTGCGGCTAAATAAACGGACTCTCGGGAAAGGTTTTGTGGCTGAAAATCTGCTCTTGAATCCTGTGGTATTTTCCCAACGTGCTGGCAATGCCAGGTTCCTATGGACTTAAGATACCGTCCGTTGAGAAGCATGGCCCTGGGCCTCTAATTTTTAATCCTCTGTGCGGTGTTTCAGCTTGAAATCCTCTCCACGACCAGGTCAAATTGACCACCTCTACAATCCAAGCAGCTCTTAACCAGAGGCCAATAACTTGAGGAGGCACTCAGTGGAATCTTTCCGTGATGCTGGGCTGTTTATTAAAAAAAAAACAAAAAAAACTATTGGATATACATAAATAACCATTGCTAAGCTTCCTTGTGACTTCGTGAAATAGTTTTCTAATAAAAATTGATGGTTATATCACTAAAACGAAGATAAGAAAAAATCCTCATGTTATTCTCATGCTTCTGTTTTTGTTAATTAGAAATGCCAGTAACCAGAATAAGTTATGCAGTTTTGGCTCCATAACACCTTCTTCATTCATAATTTTCTTCTTGCCAAATGAAATAGTCAATGATGGAGAAAGGAAGGAAGGCCACAAATCTGAGCTGACCAGCATCTGATCAGCATCTAGAACAAAAACAGACATGTCCAATATGGATTACTGGCCTCCACAGGCAGTTCCAGCACATGCCGTGACCCAAATAAAGAAGGAAGGCGCTGCTTATACCCTTCAACCACCTCTAAGTTCTCTAGTTCAAGACAATGACCATCAGTGGGTGTATCCCACGGAGCTTCAAGTATTTAAAATCTAGGTTGTTTTATGGGGGGCCTGGGTGGCTTAGTCGTTAAGCGTCTGCCTTTGGCTCAGGTTATGATCCTAGAGTTCTGGGATCAAGCCCCGCATCAGGCTTGCTGCTCAGCGGGAGGCCTGCTTCACCCTCTCCCACTCCCCCTCCTTGTGTTCCCTCTTTTACGGCCTCTCTCTCTGTCAAATAAATAAATAAAATCATTAAAAAATGAAATAAAATAATACAATCTAGGTTGTTTCTTAACCTTAATTTTATGCTCCATACTTTTTGCAACTTTTCACTAGAACTTCTTTATTTATTTTGCAGCTAATTTTTGAGCATAGGTCATATTATTCAGATTTTTGATGGGTTATTCCTCAGAGAGTTAACTACCCTTATCGTTTCACTAATCCAAACCTGACGAGTCCCACGGACACAGTCTTCAAAGATACTATGTTGTTGATGAAGATCTTGCCAAAGACCCACACAGTTTTAATGATGAGACTTCTGCTCTAAAATGTGCTTAGTAATAGAGCTTGAAGTCTGGCATTGTGATGCCACCAGCTTTGATTTTCTTTTTCAACATTCCTCTGGCTATTCGGTGTCTTTTCCGGTTCCATATAAATCTTAGGATTATTTGTTCCAGCTCTGTGAAAAATGTTGATGGTATTTTGATAGAGACTGCATTGAATATGTAGATTGCCCTGGGGTAGCAGAGACATTTTAACAATATTTATTCTTTCAATCCATGAGCATGGAATGTTTTTACATTTCTTCGTGTCTTCCTCAATTTCTTTCATAAGTGTTCTGTAGTTTTTGGAATACAGCTCCTTGACCTTTTTCATTAGGTTCATTCCTAAATATCTTAGGGGTTTTGGTGCAATTGTACATGGGTTCAATTCCTTAATTTCTCTTTCTTCTGTCTCATTGTTAGTATATAGAAATGCAACTGATTTCTGTGGATTGATTTTATATCCTGCCACCCTGCTGAATTCCTGTATGAGTTCTAGCAATTTGGGGGTGGAATCTTTTGGGTTTTCCACATAAAGTATCATGTCATCTGCACAGAGTGAGTGTTTGACTTCTTCTTTGCCAATTTGAATGCTTTTTATTTCTTTTTGTTGTCTGATTGTTGAGGCTAGGACTTCTAGTACTATTTTGAACAACAGGGGTGAGAGTGGCCATCCCTGCCCTGTTCCTTTCCTTAGGGGAAATGCTCTAAGTTTTTCCCCATTGAGATTCAAGCTATATTATAAAGCTGTAATCATCAAAACAGTATGGTATTGGCACAAAAACGGACACATGGATCAATGGAACAGAATAGAGAACCCAGAAATAGACCCTCAACTCTATGGTCAACTAATCTTCGACAAAGCAGGAAAGAATACCCAATGGAAAAAGGACAGTTTCTTCAATAAACGGTGCTAGGAAAATTGGACAGTCCCATGCAGAAGAATGAAATTGGACCATTTCCTTACACCATACACAAAGATAAACCCAAAATGGATGAACGACCTAAATGTGAGACAAGAATCCATCAAAATCCTAGAGAAAAACACAAGCAGAAACCTCTTCTACTTCAGCTGCAGCAACTTCTTACTAGACACGTCTCCAAAGGCAAGGGAAACAAAGGCAAAAATGAACTACTGGGACTTGACATCAAGATAAAAAGCTTCTGCCCAGCAAAGGAAACAGTCAACAAAACTAAAAGGCCACCTGCGGAATGGAGGAAGATATTTGCAAACGAAGGACTAGTATCCAAGATCTATGAAGAACTTATCAAACTCAACACCCAAAGAACAAATAATCCAGTCAAGATACGGGCGGAAGACATGAACAGACATTTCTTCAAAGAAGACATCCAAACGGCCAACAGACACATGAAAAAATGTTCCACATCATTAGCCATCAGGGAAACTCAAATCAAAACCACAATGAGTTACCACCTCACACCTGTCAGAATGGCAAAAATTAATAAGACAGGGAACAACAAATGTTGGCAGGATGTGGAGAAAGGGAAAACCTCTTACACTGTTGGTGGGAATGCAAGGTGGTGCAGCCACTCTGGAAAACAGTATGGAGGTTCCTCAAGAAGTTAAAAATAGAGCTACCCTATGACTCAGGAATTGCAGTACTAAGGATTTACCCCAAAGATACAAATGTAGTGATCCAAAAGGGCACCTGCACCCCAATGTTGATAGCAGCAATGTCCACCATAGCCAAATTGTGGAAAGAGCCAAGATGTCCATCAATAGATGAATGGATAAAGATGTGATATATACACACACACACACACACAGAATGGAATATTACTCAGCCATCAGAAAGGATGAATACCTACCATTTACATTAATGTGGATGGAACTGGAGGGTATTATGCTGAGCAAAATAAGTCAATCAGAGAAAGACAATTATCATATGGTTTCACTCATATGAGAAATATTAGAAATAGCACAGAGGATCATAGGGGAAGGGAGGGAAAATGGAATAGGAAGAAATCAGAGAGGGAGACAAACTATGAGACTCTTGACTTCGGGAAACAAACTGAAGTTTGTGGAAAGGGAAGTAGGTGTGGGAATGGGGTAACAGGGTGATAGGTATTAAGGAGGGCACATGATGTGATGAGCACTGTGTGTTATATGCAATTAATGAATCACTGGACACTACATCTGAAACTAATGATGTACTGTCAGTTGGCTAATTGAATTTAAATAAATAAATAAATAAACTGTGCTTAGATGTGGCCATAAAACTAGATAGCACTGTCCACTGGACTCATCAGCAATGACAGAAATGCTCCACATCCGCATGGTCCTGTACAGTATCCACTAACCACATGTGACTTTTAGACATTTGAAATGTGGCTAGTGTGATGGAAGAAGAGAATTTTTAATTTTGTGCCATTTTAATGAATTTAAATTTGACTGCAGTATTGGACAGCACCAAAGGAGTCTCATGAATTAGCCCATTTGGTCTTTCCAACTAGAAGCATTTGGAAGCTGAAAATGTCAACGGAGAGCTAAGTGGAATAAGATTCCGTCTAGCAGTGTCTAATTTTGAGCTCATAAGCTGTGGGAAAATGTGTCCCAATATCCATGTAAACTGGTCAAATCTGTTTGATTGCTTCTCAGCTTCATGGCTTTCCCATGCCTTTTGAATGCTGTTTTTCCATGATTTAGGACATGCTCTCATAGATTCTGTGGAGGGCTTGAGAGATACAGAGATCTAGCTAGTGCTGGATCATTCATTCTTTGATGTTCTTGAAACTGGCTCTTATCCAAACCACCTTCCCCCTAGAATTATATTCTTGCTTCCCTCCTTTTACTAGTTATGAAATAGATGCTCAAAACATTTGTGAGCCCTCCATTGTGGAAAAAATACTCTGGCTTTTTGGTCCAAATGTTTCTCTTTCTCAATCAATAGAAAATTCTAGGGCATTTTTTCACCCCAGGGAAACTCCAGAAAGCAAGCTTGAAAGCCATCAGCAAAAGACAAACACTCAATTTTTTTTTTCACTTTTTAAAATTTAAATTCAGTTAGTCAACATACAGTACATTATTTGTTTCAGATGTAAGCTTCAGTAATTCATCAGTTGCGTATAACACCCAGTGCTCATCACATTACATGCCCTCTTTAATACCCATCACCCAGTTACCCGATTCCCCCCACCCACCCCCTCCAGCAACCCTCAGTTTGTTTCCTATAGTTAAGAATCTCTCATGATTTGTTTCTCTTTCTGATTTCTTCCCATTCCATTTTCCCTCCTTTCCCCTATGATCCTCTGTGCTATTTCTTATATTTCGCATATAAGTGAAACCATATGATAATTGTCTTTCTCTGATTGACTTATTTCACTCAGCACAATACCCTGCAGTTCCATCCTCATCGATGTAAATGGATAAAGATGATGTAGTGTGTGTGTGTGTGTGTGTGTGTGTGTGTGTGTGTGTGTATAGAATAGAATATTACTCAGCCATCAGAAAGGATGAAATCCATTTACTGTAAAGATCAGTGATAAGTGCCTCCATATGTCAATACTCTTCAATCTTTTGCACAGTTTAATATTTTAAATGCTGTCCATAGGACTAAATGTTCTGAGTGAAAACATTGATATATAATACTTCACCAGATATGTGAGTGTACAGATTTACAAATTAGATCTTAGTGGAGTACCATTCCCCTTACAAAAGGATTTCCTGTTATCGTAAAGATCACATTCACTCCTTTAAACAGTGGTACTATAAAAGGCACATATAAATGTTTACCAAACCCAATTTACTTGCTCTGTACTCTATGGTTCTAGGTAACTAAATATTTACTTAATTGTCTTGTCTACTAAGAACAATCCAAATGGTAGACTAAGCAAGTCTCTAAATTATATGTTATTTTTAAAAACTCAGATTAAAGTCATAGAAATTCACACATCTTTATAGAAACAAAAATTTTTTTAAAATGACAAATTCTAGATTTTATGAAATGTTTACCTGGAGGGATATATTTTCAAAACACATTATTTTATTCCTGTTTTGCTCATGAGAAACACCCACTTTTGCCCCTGCTGTAGGAGTGACTTTAGTTTCTAAGGAGAGAGCATAGCATCTGAAAGGGATTCTTTCTTCCACACTGTCAGGAATTGTCTCCCATCCCATCATCTCTGATCTTTTCTTGTCTTCTCTAGGATCAGGCCTGAGCACATGCCAAGATTCCTTCAAGCAAATAAAGGAGCCTGTTTCTTAAAATAGCCTGGCCGGCTTCATCCAGGTTGCTGGTGCTTCCTACCCCTACCCAGACCCTTGCCTAGAGCCTACCCGTGATTCCCAGATTCTTTGGCTTGATTTCATTTCTAGCTGAGAACCCTAGTCTAGATTCCAACACCTATTTGCTTTCATTTCCCAAGTTCTGACACATTGTCTTATCAGATGTAATCTTTTTCCTGCCTTGATTATTTTTTCTACCTGTGCCTTCCTACCTTAATTGAAGCTCAAAAATGTGACCTTTTTGCCACCTTGACTTGTGCTTCTGCTTTTACTTTCCTGCTTTATTTGTTGTTTTCTAGACTTGTTACAAACCTTAAATGCAAAAGAAAAATGAGACTTAGACAGATGACGTGATTTCCCCAGATCACACAGCGAGTAAAAGGCAAGTCATTGGGTTTTATGGTCCCACCTACCTCCCGCCATGCTTTCTGCCCCTGAGACCTGGTAAGTCCCAGTGCAAAGGCCACACTTGGCTCTAAGAGGTGGAGAGCCCAGTTCTCCCACTGAAAGCCCACAGCTGCATCTTTCCACGCTATCCTCATGTGAGTAGAGACACAAAGGTGAAAAAGCAGAAAGCCATAAACCCAGGAACTACCTGAAAAATGCAAAACATCATGAAAAACAAATCAGTTTGGACACACAGGTCCATGGGCTTAACAAACCCTCTGCATTGATTTATGCTTTATTAAGTAATAGTGCTGATACACAGAGGGACGTTTCCAAGCATTGCTAGTAACATAAAATACTTTGATAATTGAAGAGTAAACTCCATTTCAACTTTGGATGATCTAAGGATTTAGCTGAGGGAGATGTGGTGGTTGAGTAACTTCTTCTTTACCTGACAATAAGTAATATCGTCCATCTGAGTCACTGGAATTTATTATTAACTGATATATTTTAGCTTTGACATTCCCAGGGCAACTTGTTCTTTAGGAGTGGGTCAAACCCAATGACTGATGTCCCTTGGAAAGATGAGTAGCTTATCTAAACTTTCTATCACTCACTCTGTGGATTTTTTAACTTGCCAATCTGGAGGATATGTCCCCTTTGCCTAACCTGACAAGCCACATACACAAGAGAGCCTTTTCCAGGGGCAATGAGTTGAACATTTAAGTCTCTGTTTGTATAGAATTGGGCTAAACAGAGTCATAATATTCAGGTGGCACAATACACAGCCTAAACCAAAGAATACTCCAAATGAGCTTGCCTATTCATTAGACATATCCGAACAGTATTGAGCCAGGCAAATAGCTGATTTCCATCTCACTAAATGGTGTGTAAATAACAGGCATGGTTTGGGGGGGGGGGTGTAGATATTAAAGCGGTTTTCCAGAGGTTAATGGATGACACGAAGAAAGCTTCCAAATATTTGGGGGAGACTGATGTCCGAAACGTACTTCACAGTCAGACAGATGTTGCGCCGTCCTGAGGTCCGCAGCTGCATCACACAGCAGGGACAGAAAGCGACTGTGACAGTCGTTCTTGCTTTCCGAGTGGGTGGTTGAATAATACAAAGAAGGCAGTCCCTTGATGCTGGGCTCCATTCAATCTGCAATCTGCTGCAGTGTACAAGTAATCATCAAAAAGCCCGTGCTTCACAACTGCTATTTTTGGCTTCTTTCATTATCAGAAGGCCAAACTGGTGCAAGCCAAGATCATCAGCAGATGGGCAGAGCCACAGATCAGAGGCACCCAAGTCCACTGAATGCAATGTAGGGGGGAAAAAAAACCCACCCAGGGAAGAGCCCTGTGGGCATGATTCCAACTCATTACATCTAGAAAAGGAAAAGAGCTGCTTTTACAGGACTCAGCCTTGGCAAGGTGGGCTGTTCTCTCTGGCACCGCTGTGGAATCAATCTAACCAGCAGTGGAAAGAGTCCAGCAGTGCTATGGCAACCACAGCTGCTGAACGAGGGGAGGAGGGCCCCGCAGGCAGGCCTGATGGCAGATGGGAGGGTGCACTATGGCGAGGGGGACCCTCAGGATCTGCTCTGGCCTCAGTCCCTAGGATGTCACTTTTCTCTGGTGGTAACTCCCATTAGGGAAGACAGGCTTTCCTTCCACTAGGAAAACAGGTCCTGTTTATGGATGTGAGCTAGGTAGAACCCAGGGTGAGAGGGCAGAGGAGTGCCTCTGTGGTCCCTTCTTCATGTGTCCCTTCGCATGACAGTTCACCCTGAGATGTTGGAGATGGAGCAACAAGCGATGCTGCTGTGCGACAGAGAGTAACACCATACAGGACCTTTATTCTGGAATGTTCTACGGCAGACTCCCCCCAACAAAGTTTTATTTCATTTATTTATTTATTTTTTTTTTTGTGGATTCAGAAGGCAACTGCCTTCCATTTATTTATTTATTTATTTTTATTATAGTAATATTTCTTATTATATTATGTTAGTCACCATACAGTACATCCCTGGTTTCTGATGTAAAGTTCGATGATTCATTAGTTGCGTATAACACCCAGTGCACCATGCAATATGTGTCCTCCTTACTACCCATCACCAGCCTATCCCATTCCCCCACCCCCACCCCTCTGAAGCCCTCAGTTTGTTTCCCAGAGTCCATAGTCTCTCATGCTTCATTCCCCCTTCTGATTACCCCCCCTTTCTTTATCCCTTTCTTCTCCTACCAATCTTCCTAGTTCTTATGTTCCATAGATGAGAGAAACCATATGATAGTTGTCTTTCTCTGCTTGACTTATTTCACTTAGCATTATCTCCTCCAGTGCCGTCCATGCTGCAGCAAATGTTGAGAAATCATTCTTTTTGATAGCTGAGTAATATTCCATTGTATATATGGACCACAGCTTCTTAATCCAGTCATCTGCTGAAGGGCATCTTGGCTCCTTCCACGATTTAGCTATTGTGGACAATGCTGCTATGAACATTGGGGTGCATATGGCCCTTCTCTTCACTATGTCTGTATCTTTGGGGTAAATACTCAGTAGTGCAATTGCTGGATCATAAGGTGGCTCAATTTTTAACTTTTTAAGGGACCTCCACACTGTTTTCCAGAGTGGCTGTACCAACTTGCATTCCCACCAACAATGTAGGAGGGATCCCCTTTCTCCACATCCTCTCCAGCAATTGTTGTTTCTTGCCTTGTCAACTTTTGCCATTCTAACTGGCGTAAGGTGGTATCTTAGTGTGGTTTTGATTTGAATTTCCCTGATGGCTAATAATTTTGAACATTTTTTCATGTGTCTGTTAGCCATTTGTATGTCTTCATTGGAAAAGTGTCTATTCATATCTTCTGCCCATTTTATGATTTATTTGTTTCTTGTGTATTGAGTTTGAGAAGTTCTTTGTAGATCTTGGATACCAGTCTTTTATCTGTAGTGTCATTTGCAAATATCTTCTCCCATTCCATGGGCTGCCTCTTAGTTTTTTTGACTGTTTCCTTGGCTGTGCAGAAGCTTTTTATCTTGATGAAGTCCCACACCCCCCAACAAAGTTTTAGTCCCAGAGTCTGTTGCAACTGTTCTTTTTCTCAAGATGTAAAGTTTCCATATATTTTCTTTCAACTGTTCACACCCACCAACTTCTTCCCTCCTCTCTTTTCTGTCACCACATTGTCACTTCCCTCCCTTCTCCCTAAGCTTACAGCAATGACGATGACACAAATTCCACTGACTGGAACAGAATAAAATAGGTAGATGATTCCATGAAAGAGGGTTTAACTCAGGAAGGCCAAAGGAGCAAGAACAAATGGTTGACTAGACTCTATTAATCCACTGCAGGGTCTCTCCCAGGTCAATGAGATTTTTCTTCTGTCACATTAAAGTCTCTTTGGCCCTCATTTTCACCCTTTTCTATTCCTCCCATTCAAACTCCAAGGATCATAAGGAACCACTGCCTTCGTCTACATCTGGCATCTTTTCATCCATGTCGCCATCTGTCTGAGAAGGTCGCTGCTCTGTAATTATTGAAAAGAGCTCTACGTGCTGTATCCGCTGCTACCCTATGGCAGAATACATCTCCTACGTAAGACGCTGCTCCTTAACACTCATTCTTCCCTTCTTTCTCAGAAAAATAGAACTTTCCATTTCTAGTTGGGTACAAGACCACCTAGAATAAAGCCCATTTATCCTAATTTCCTGTATAGCTAGTTACAGCCACATGACTAAAATTTGGCCACAGGAATATGAAAAGTAATTCTGAAAGCAATTTCCAAGTTGGGTCCTTGAAGAATAAACCATTCCTATTTCTTCTCCCTAGGTCATGCTGCTCTTGAAAATAATCCTGGAGAAAATAATCCCACCGGGGCAAAGTCAATGTCCTAGAGATGACAGAGCTGAACCACCTAATTCTGGATGTTACAGAAGAAAGAAAGGAACTTCTTCCTTGTTTGAACCTGTACTATATTGGCTGCTATTTAGGTTGCTAAAGCTAATAAACATGATCATTTATTTACATTTATTCCCTCCGTTCTGCCAACCTGGCTAGAAAACTGTGGTGGGGGAGGGGAGTCTGCACCAATGGAGGTACTATGGGAATTTGTCAGGGATTGCCTCAGGGTGCCAGGAATCTGACCCAGGAAGTCAAGAATTAGCAAGAGGTGAGGTTGTAATGCAAGACAGGAGGACAACAGCCCCCCCCCCCCCCAAATCAGGAATTAAGATAAAGGAAGTCAAATCTGACAGAGTCACACAAAGTAGAAAGCCCTAAAGAGAGTACACTCATGTTGTCAGATATATGGGAAGCCTAGCAAGGGGCCTGGACAGGTAGATTCAAGAGGTTGTGCAGAGAAATTCGAAAAGCTTCAAAGACCATAGCTACAAAGTGAAATATGTGAATGTTTCTGCCCACTGGCTATGGGCTTCTGATACCTTTTAAACTGAAGTGGTCCAAGCTGACTCTCTTAATTGCATCTCATGGTTCTCTACTCTTAAAAGCACTTAGCCTTCATCTGAGCAGGAAACTCATTGCTTTTGTCAGAAAGGCAGGTTGTAATCCTTGCAGTGAACTGGAGGTCTCCTTGGTGGAGAGAAATCTAGACCATAAGAATTCCTCTGGAATCAGTGGAAGAGAAAGTCTAGACTCAGGGTTTAGACTGCACCATGCAATATGGTAGCCATCTACCATGTGTCTACTAAACACTTGAAATGTGGCTGGTCAGAATTGAGATATGCTGTAAATGTAAAATGAACAATGGATTTTGAAGACAGAGCAAAAATAGAATGTAAAATATCTCATTAATATTTTTATAGTAATTACATGTTGAAATGGTGTTTTGGATTTATTATTAAATATATAGAGTATTAAAAATTAATTTCTCCTGTTTCTTTTTACTTTATTTTATAGGGGAGTTCTAGAAAATGTAAAAGTACCTATGTAGCTCACATTATATTTCTATTGAACAACACTGGTCTAGACCCTGGCTTTCTAACACCTGGAAGGAATTTTTGTTTTCCCAGGTGCGAGAAGGTTCAGACTGCAGACACCTGACACCTGAGTCTCATCTCATCACCAAAGTAACAGACAGCCAACTGGACTCCAGTCATTTCCTTCCCTTTCTTATTTGATAAAGCCAAATATTTTTGGTTAATGTAAACACTCAGCCATAGCAATGGGATTCTGTGCACCGTCTCTCAGGAAGAGAGAATTTTTGACCAAGTTCTTGATCTCCTGCAATGGTTATAAGGCAGTTTTAGCCATTAAAAGTAGAAAAAAACCTATTTAATTTAGAAACATTGGAAAAACAGTAAGAGATACTTTTTATTCAGGATTTTCTCACGCACCTAACTAAGTATTCATCGCAGTCTGTCCTAAAGCAGTACCTCCTGTTCGCACAAAGAATGTGTCCTTCCACGTGATGTGACAGGGTAAGGAGTATATGAAAAATTTAAACAGTAATCTTTTCTCTTTTCCTTGACCACTCTATCCTGAAAACACAAACAAGGCCTTTACAAACGCCCATCATTAGGGGTCCCCTAATGAACCACGGCTCATTCTCAGATTAGCAAACAACTGAACATTCAGTAGAAAATTTAGAAACATGCTGGCTAACTGAACATAATAAAAATAAATAAATAAATAAATTTAAAAAAAAGAAAATTTAGGGGGCGCCTGGGTGGCGCAGTCGTTAAGCGTCTGCCTTCGGCTCAGGGCGTGATCCCGGCGTTCTGGGATCGAGCCCCACATCAGGCTCCTCCACTGGGAGCCTGCTTCTTCCTCTCCCACTCCCCCTGCTTGTGTTCCCTCTCTTGCTGGCTGTTTCTCTCTGTCAAATTAATAAATAAAATCCTTTAAAAAATTTTTTTAGAAACAAATAAAGGAAGTTTAGGTAGGCAGCTTTACCAGACTAGATGTACATGATAGAGTTGGTAAGTTTTAACAAATCCGTATTATTTACAGAAATCTAGGAGTGACTGCTACCGTATTATGGGGTGGAAGATTTAATAGACCTTTCTTTTCCCTTTGGGTCTCATTTAAATCTCCTTTTGGCTTAAGAAGAGAACTCTGTTACCTGAGTCTACAACGGCTGCTGATTTCCATGCCAAGTGCCAGTACTCCCAAAGAAAGTCCTTCCATGTGGCTCAACAATGCATTCAGCAATACAGTAGACAATCGTGCTGCAAGCAAGCCCGTCAGCTCACGGTTTTCCTTTTATCTGGTCTCCTTTCAGCTTTCTGAGTAGATCTGAGTCTTTTAATCTCTGCTAAGCTTTTCTTAGATTTACCAAAAAAAAGTAAGACACATTTGGGCTAAATCAAAGAAATGGGGGTCTAAGGTGGATGAACCTTGAGTGTATGGTAAATGAAATTAGTCAAACAGAGAAAGACAAATATTGTATGATGTCGCTTACATGCAGACTTGTAGAAACAGGCAGTAGAATGGTAGTGACCAGGGGCTAGCAGAGAGGTTGGTCAAAGAGGGCAAACCTCCAGCTGGAAGAAAAAGCTCTGGGTATCTCATAACGCACAGCCTTTGTTATTGCTGTTAACTTGAGAGTTGCTGAGAGAGTAAATCTTAAATGCTCTAATCACAAGTAAGAAGTGGTAATCACGCGACATGATGAGTAGCTAATGTTATAGTGGTCATCATACTGCAATATCTATCAAATCAACATGTTTGCACTTTAAACTTATAAAATATCGTATGTCAATTATATCTCAATAAAGCTGGAAGAAAAATGAAGCAATGGGAGTCTATTGTAAAGAGTAGAAATGCGGAGAATAGGCCTGCCAGTTGCTGGATTCCCTTCCCCCCACCCACGCTCCCACTTTCCACTCCCCCACTTTCCACCCTCCCACCCCACCATGGAAAATAAAGACTTTGGGAAATAAGAGACTAGATCAAGACACAGTGCAGTCAATTCATTTCTAACACCTGAGTTATCTCATTGTCCCTGTGGGTGCGAAGACAATTTCATTTCCCACCTTTGGGATGACTCAGCAACTCTCTGTCCCCCTGCTGCTCCTGACTAAAAGGCATTCACTTTCCTTGCTTCTCAATTTCACCTCATTGGTGCAAGCCGGGACTCATGGCACTCAAGCACCGCAGTTTTTCTGTTCTGTTTTAGTTCTCAGACCCTTTTCATTGTTATCCATAATCCTGTGAACTGCATTAGGAATTGCTTTAATCATTTGTCCTTTTCTTGCAATGAAATTTATTAAACATGATTAAATTAAAATATTCTAGATTGCGAGCATAGAGATGTGGAGCTACTGTGTTGTACACTGAAACTAAGGTAATGTTGGCTGCCAACTAACTCAAATAAAAAATTAAAATGAAAAATAAAAATAAAAGTAAAAATTCATAAATTGAGCTTTTCAACATAAAAACATTAAATATGGCTTTTCACAGGTAATTGGAGATGAATATGATTTAATTAGGTTTAAATCAGTTAAGAGAAATGCATGACTCACTGACAAATTTATTTTAAAGGACGTTATATTTGCTTTTGGTAAGTATAAAAACACAGTGTAAGTTTGGTTGTTTAATTGCACCGAAATTGGCAAAAAAATGTTACTATAATCTTCAATATTTCGTTTTGTTTTCCAAAAAAATCAACTGCCCTATTATTATACATCCATTTTATTTCAAATCACTAGGTAAGACAAAAGGATTTTCGATCACTTTTTTTTGTAAATAACATTAAAGATAAGGAAATTATTTGCTATTACTAAATGAAAATTCAAATTAAATTTATTTATATTTGCTCCCTTTAATATAGAGTTTTGAAATATTAAAGATGATTTTATAGTTTTACACTAAGTGACAAAAAGAATTCAACTTATAGAGCTGTTAGAAGTCATCCGGAAGTGCATTTGCAGATATACAGTCGCTTTTATGTTACTCATTAAGTTTTATTTCAAATTTAATACATCTAATTCTTCCTGGCTTTAACTAAGGAGACATTATAGGTATAAATTACATAATATATGACTCAGAATATACTAAATAATTTAAAATTCTATCACTCTTAGACTCTGTTTCTGATAATATGGCAGATTAGATACCCTGAATGACCCTCTTGATGGAAACAATTAAAATGCTGAGGAAAAACTGAAAGCATCATTTTAAGTGCACTGCTGAGCTGTCAAAAACATAAGGAATCTGCTGATCTCACAAAACACATTGTAAGCAGGACTCTTACAGGATAAGTGGGAAAGGCAAAATCAACTTTGCCCTGAGGTTATTTGCCAAACCATAAAGATTTGGGGCTCCCACTGGACTTGGTTGCCTGCACATGGTACATGATACAGATAGGAGATGTCTAGGGAATCTAATAGAAGAGCTCCACAAAAACCTGGAACTTCAAAGGGTAGTGTTTTCTAAGTGTTGGATGAACCAAGTAATAAATATTTCCGCGCCAAAGAGGACAGCATGAGCCCACGCTTGTCTCAATCTGGGTGCCAGGTAAAGGAAAAATCTCCTGTAAGAATCCATTTTTTCCAAGATGACTACCACACAATTGCTGTTTGGGATTTACCTTTTTTAATGCAGAAATTTCATGAGGACAATTTAAATCGGGTGTTGCTGGGTTTAGTTGTGGTGGAGTCAATGGTGTTCAGCAATATCCCTAGGGCTTCCTCAACTTCCTTGCATGTGATTGCGGTCACATGACTGCGGTCACATGACTAATTCTGACCAATTGGCTATAAGTAGATGAGACACAAGCTACTTCTGGACAGAAGAAAAACAGAGCTGGTGAGATGACACATCTTCTAGGTCTGTCTTCCCTAGCAGGGTTTACCAACGTGGATATGTGTTCCAGATAAAGCATCTACAAGATATTGGAGACTCCGTTGGCCTGGATGGAGATCACAAGCCCTAGAGAGTTCCCTGAACTTACAACGGACTTTTAATAAAAAATCAACCTAACCTATGTTAAGAAACTGAAGTTTAGGGCAGTTTTGTTATTTCACCTAATGTAGCCTAACCTGACTGATGAAGTGCAACCGCCATTTGACTAACAGAAGCAAATACAAAAAAATCTCAGGTCTCGAAGAAGTAGCACAGAAAAAAATCCGAAGCACATGAGCAGCCCACAGTCAAAATTCATGAAACACGGATACGCAAAAGCCACAGCGACTGAAATCTAGATTAAACAGCCCTCCCAAACCTCAAATATGTGTAATATAAAACACAAAACCAAAAAAGCTAAATAAATAAATAAAAACAAAACACAAAATGACATTATTATATTTTTAAAAACCAAAGAATAATTTGAAACTATAAGCAGGAAACAAGAAATTATAAACACCAGGAAGATTCAAAATGAGTTAAATAGAACTACTAGGAATTAAACATATAACTGAAGTTAAATACTCAATGGATTAAACAGCAGGTTAGACAGAACTGAGGAGAGAGTTGATAAATCTGAATATAAATCTACATACATAATCCCAAATGCCATTCAGGAGATTATGAAAGGGAGGTTAAGAGGCACGCAAGCAGAGTGAGAAGACAAACATAGAATTAATCAGAGTTTCAGGAAGAGAATAGAATCTTCAAAAAGCAATAGCCAAGGAAATAATTACAAAATGTTCAAGAACTATTGAAATATACCAATTCTGAGAACCCGGAAGCCACTTGATTTTCAAAAGGATAAATGCACATAAATCTAGTCTCAGTTGCATCGTAGTGAAATTGCACAATCCCAGAGGGAAAGAGTAGCCGGAGATAATGAACAGCTCACTGTCAACAAGCAGCGTCTGCTTACTCGCAACAGGAATAATAAAAGCCAGAAGGGGGTAGAAACATTTATGTATTCCACTTAGAAAAAACACTTGTCAAACAAGAACTGGACACCAGCAAACTTTGAAACCTGAGGGGAAAATAAAGGCATTTTTTTAAACGATCATAAACCCAGGGATTTCACTGCCAAATATCTCTTAAAAGGAAATTTTAAGGAATGTACTTTAAGCACAAGGAAACTATGCTAGATGGAAGGTCTATGATGCACTGAAAGAAACAATATGCAAATATATTAGTAAATATGTAGATAATACCAAGCAAATATTGACAGAATACAAACCAATAAAAATTTCCAACGTATGATAGATGACTAATAGATTAAAATGAAAATACTAGATGGGAAGAGCATGTATACTGCATGGGGATATGAACAAAATTGATCCTTTTATTATTCAAGAGAAGAGTAGAGATAAAATGTATTATATTAAGAATATATGTTAAAATAACCAGCGTGGCCACAAGAAGAATGGATATAGAATATATAACTTCCCAACAAGCAGAGGAGAGAAAATGGAAAAAGAAAAACAATCTCAATTAATTGAAAACAAAGCAAGCAAGAAAGAAAAAGAAATGTAACTAAATGGTACAAATAAAAGGCACATAATAAGGTGGAAAATTAACACAAATATATCAATATTGAGAAGAAATGACATGAATTAAAGCCTCAGTGTATACCCAATGGAAATACTACTTCACAGAAAATCACAAACTAAAGTTTTCTGAGCAACATATTCATAAGAGCCAAAACCCAGAAACTTCTCAAATACCCATTCTGCAGCAGAGTGGAGACATAAATGGTGGTATATTTTATACAATGGAATCCTATACAGTGATAAGAATGGATAATCTACAATGATATGAAACAAGATGGATGACTCTCTCAAACATGCTGAGTGAAAGATGGTAGACGTGAAAGACAGTATAGTGTATAATTCCATTTATATTAAGCACAAAAACAGGCAAAACTTGTCCATGAGGTTAGAGGTGAGAATAGCGATCGCCCTTGGTGAGAGGAAGAGGACGACAAGATGGGGGATCTGGCGAAGAAGTAAGGCTTTCTTTCTTCATCTGGGTATTAGTTACACAACTGAGTCTAGTTTATAAAAATCCATTGAGCAATATACTCATGATTTATTACTCAGTAAATGGTTTTAGAAATCCAGGTACATGTTGTTCAGAAGAGACATACCGATCACTTAAAGAAGCAGAAATATTAAAGTCAAAAGATGGGGGAAAAAATGACCAGGGAATTGCTAATTAAATTATTAAACAAAATTGGGCTCAAGGCAAAAAACATTGTTAGGAATACAGACATTTACTAAAAAATGATATAAAAATTGAAACACAAAATTAAAAACAGAGTAAATGACTTTTTGTCAGTGTATTTGAAAACATTGAGTGAAATGGGTAAATTCTGTGAAAAATACAACTTATTAAAAGTTATTCAAAAAGACACATTTCTATATCCTTTAAAGAAATTGAATCAGTAGATAAAATCTCCCTATCACACAAAATTGCTAGATCTACATAGCTTTACTAGAGAATCTTATCATTCAGAGGACAGATAATTCCAAGCTCATACAAGTTCTTCCTGGTAATAAAAAAGAGAGAGAGAGAGAGAGAGGAAGAAAATGTTCAAAAGTCATGTTTGGAGGCCAACCTCACATTGTTATTGAATTTAACCAGAGAAGTACAACGAAGAAAATCACAAGGCCCGTCTCACTCATGAACACAGATGGAAAAATGCCCTACAGAACATAGAGCACACCAACACCAGCAATAAATATAACAGGCAATATATTATGCTCATGTTGGATTTATCCCAGAAAACCAGGGAACTAATTATTCTGTAATTCACTGCATTAAAGAAAAAACATAGGATTATTTTTCCACATATGCAGAAAAAGGATTCAATAAAATGGAAATCCATTCACAATAAAATCTCTCAGCATTACGAATTGGAGGCAAGCTCATTTCTGGTTTTGCCCCCTAGACTTGCTCCCTGTCTGGCTCTCCCAAGATCTGGGCTCCAGGGGCTGCCGACCCCTAAGAACTGCATCATCCAGTCACCCTCAGCTACTTACTGAGTTTGGCCAATGTGAGCAAGAAATTCATGGGTGAGAGGAGAGGAAGGTCAGGATATGCCCTCCCCACCAGGTGCCACACCTCGAGCCCCCTCTGACCGCAGCTGTCATCATGAAGCCACTAGTTCAAGAAACCGGCTCTCCCTTGATATACTAACAGCAGGCCTAGAGGAGACAAACAGCTTCCTATCGGATTTCTCATCATGCCTTGTTTGCCTTCCTAACACTGCCCATACCTACATAAATCTACCTTCACTCAATATTCTTCCAAATTCCACCTGATAAGTCATTAATCTGAATTATGAGCCAAATTGTGTCTCTCCCCTCCAAATTCATATGTTGAAGCCTTAATCCCACGACCTCGGAATGTAAGTATATTTGGAGATAAGTTATTTAAACAGGCTATTAAATTAAAATGAGTCATTAGGCCCTGATTCAATATAACTGATATCCTTATAAGAAGAGGAGATTAGGACATAAACATGCATGGAAGATAGACCACATAAGGCCACCGAGAGATGTCATCTGCAAGCCAAGAGAAGAAGCCTCAGAATGAAACCAGCCCTGAAAACACAGGATTCATCTCATTTGTTCCCCTACTGTCATGAATTTCTGTCATGGGCTGCCTGTTGTCTGATGTCTAAAATTGTTATTTCATATGTATTTTACTGCCCTCTACCCCTGCAATTTATTTGTCATTATCAAATAACATTACTAAAAAGATGGTTTTGTCTATCCTTCCAAAAAATAATTAAGCAAGCATAGATCCCGCCCCAGAGAATTTGAGGTCTAATGTGGCCAGAATTTAGTGAACACCACTGGGGAAGCTAGCTAAATTCCCGTGCCCCCAAATTCCTACAAAGAGTGTTTGGAAGTAGAAAGCCATGTAATTTCTCCTGCCAAGTAAAAATGCAACCACAGGTAGTCTTGTCCTGTCTTGTAGACAAATGTAACTGAAACTGAGGTTAAAAAAAAAAAAAAAAAAAAAGGTAGAGTGACTTGCCCAAAGGCACACAGTTAATTAGTAGAACAGTGAGTCAAAATCCAGGTCTCATGACTCATGGTCCATTAGTCTATTTTCTTCACTATTTTTCCTCTTTGATAAAGACAACTGTGTGTGCCAACCCATCGTTTGTAAATAAAGTGGGTGTAATAAATCATGGATCCCTCAACCATAACATCAAAGGGCTGATGATTCAGTTGAATGCTGAGAAAATACTGGTATTGAATTACCAGAACAACGGCTGTGGTTCTGAAGCAGAACTCAGCGCAGGATACTAGAATGGTTATTCATGCCGTCTCCACAGCCCTCTAGAACTTTCTCTGGGGCATAGAGGCAGTATAACTAGTGTTTAAGTCTATAGGCACTAAGCTCAGCAGACTTAACGTTGTTTTCCTTCTCTGCCCCTTGCCAGCCTGTTTCCTAATATATAAAATGAGGATAATCGAAGTCCCCCCCATCATGGATGTGTTGTAAGGTTTAAAGGACTCAATGCATGGAAGTGCCTCGCATTTATTCTGAGTCTCGGTGAGAAATCAATAAATGTTCGTCGTCATCGTTCTTTCGTTATATTACGACAGCATTTCCATAGAACATCTTTAACAGTAGAACTTGTGAGTGATTTCTCCTTAAAAATCAAAAACAGCCCATTCTTGTATCTACTTCCTTTTAATTTTGCTTTGACAAAGCTTTGTAGAATCAAATCATTATTGTTCCATTAGAATATTTGAAACCCTCTTTATGCCCAGGCACCCAGGACTATGAACACCCTAGGAATATAATGCTCTTTTAATTAAGCATTGTAAAATCTGTACAAAGCTTGAAAGAAATTCAGAAAACTATGTGACCAGCGAGAAACAACAAACAGGTCGATTGGAGGCTGAATAAATTATTGCTCTTGGTGACACTGATTCTGCAGGGTTCCAATAAACTTCTTTTGACCTCCTGCTATGCTTGTAATTTAAGTAAGCTGGCCAATTTTCTTACCCAGCTGAAAAAATCATGCAAAGACTTATGAACTTAGACATCCTCTGTTGGGTTCAATCCAAGTTGAACACTCGGATTATTGGCTATGCAGTTATACACACACGAAACTGCCTGGCACCTTCAAACGGCTTTGGCATTTCCCTGAGGCCCACGTCAAACCGTGGTCCATGAACAGCAACTCGCGACTGTCTTTTTGATTCACGCTTGGCAATGGCTGCCAGCAACCTTTTCAAATTCTTCAAGGCCAGGAGGCATTTGTAAAAGACAGGCTAAAGATACTGGGCAGAAATGTTGTGCTATCAAAAATGGTCTTAACTAAGTGTGCCCTGAGCAACGCTGATGAGTCCTTGCCGGTAAAGGGGATAAAAACGGGAGGCCATTTGTTAGGACAAAGCTGCCACCTCCCACCTGTCCCCTACCCCCAGCCACTTTAGCGGGAGCATGTAGACTACAGTTGCTTCTAAATCTCCAATGTAACCTGACTACATATTTGGCAGAGAGTCGGGGAAGATGAAGGATTAGAAAACATAGGAGCAGAGAAAAGATTTTGCCAGAAGGTGTAGCATAGATAAAAAGCCAGGGGACAGCCAGGGGAAAGCAAAACATTTCCAAACTAACTCCAACTCAAATAGCTACCACGTTTTCCTGCTACAAATGGGCACAGCCCTCAAAGAGTCATGTGTGATGTGAGTAACACACGCTGGAAAATATTTTATCACTCCTAACATAAGCAGGATAGAAATGTTAGAGTTGAGCACTCTTGCAGGAATGTCTACTAATATTTTTATGTAGTTTAGCATAGATTGAATCAGTATAAATGAAAAATACACGTTAAGGGGATAAAAATGCCTTTGTCCCCCCGACCAATTAATCAGACACCATTCAAAGGCAGAAACCTTCTCTTCAAAATGGAAAGAAAAAAACAGCCAGTTTGTTATCTTTGCATTCATCTCTATGGGTCATCGAATAAGGTAATGCAATCTGTTGTATGTTGGCAGAAGAAAAATGACTCCTTCCTCTTCCAAAACCAATACACTGCCTTCATTCGGGTCTGCATTTTCTTTTCTGAGACTCTTTTTAAAAAAAAAAAAAAAAAAAACTGGATCGTGGCTTGTTCGGGTATCTATGTATAGGGGTGCACACAAACGCCCCTGTGTGTGAGGGGCGACGGTGAATGACCATAACAAACATTGACTGAACACTCTGTCTGCTAGACTTCCTGCGGTTTTCTCATCTGGTCTCCACAATACTCATATGAAGTGGGGGGGTCTGCTTTTCGTAGTTATTCTACAGATGAGAAAAGAGAAGAGGAAGCTTCCTGAAACAGTGAGGTCTTTCTGTCAGAAGTATACCTCATTAACACAGAATTTCATGAGAGTGTTTCTTACCTGGATGAGTACCCCCCCGCCCCCATAATCTCCTTTGACTAATTGGGGAGGCATCACCCAGTTCGTGTGCCCTTGTATGTACATGGGATCTTATCAGATTTGTGAGAACGCCTGGACCACACTATTAAGATCTACACTTGTAGATCTTAAGTGATGGTTTCTAAAGGTATAAGAGAGTTTTATATCACTTTTCTCTCCCTAAGAATTGAGCGATGCCGCTTATCCCCTGTGTTGAGGAGAAGATCCTGTCCTCTGGCTCTTCTCAAACCTCCTCTATGCCCCCCATGCCTCTTGTGGGGACATCCGCTTCCTGCTTCAGAGAATTTAAAATCACCCATAGTTCTTCAACTTTGTTCATTCAGACAGTGCCTCAGTAATTTCTGTGGAAGGTACTGTTTCCCTCTAGTTCGTTCTGGAAAATGCTGGCTGCTGACTTTACTAGTTAACAGAAATGTTCATGTGATACTGTAGCTCTCTGCTTCTCCCCCTCTGAATGGTTTCCACCTGCACCCTTTTTGGCGACATGTTCTTTTTGGTGGTATATTCTCTTTGGTTTCTCCACTTCTCTGGGTAAGCTCCTCTTAGAAGAGTCCCTTCCTATTGGGAATGTCAACTGAGAACACCAGCCAGAGTACATACCCTTGAAGAACGTCACTGATATGTCCCACGATGGTAAAGCTTATCACTCTGTGCCCGTGGAGCCCATGGGCAATAGATCCCTCTGTGATTCCACACTTACGGCCTTACAATTGGCCACATTACGAATGAAAAGGCTTTAGCATTGTCATAACACAAGTTATGACAACACTAACACTCTAAGTCTACACTAAGATCCCTGGACTTTTCTATTTTGTATTTCACTGTTAATTATCCCCACATAAAAATCGGAGTGCCTTGAATCTGCCCGAGAACAGTCTGGGCAATACGGCACATTCCCTCCAAGGCTCCAAAGGAGTGTGCTGTTGCATCATCCAGAAGCCAAGGGGGAGGCTGAATCCTGTTCTGTGATTTCAGAACAAACCAGCTTCATAAGGAGAGAATGTTCTTTAATTGCTTCAAATTCAGGGAGTTTTAAAAGAAAAAAAAATCATAGCCTTCAGGGAAATCTGGAACAGGGAAGTCTAGGTTGTGTCAGTGATGCCGAGCGGTTGTCTCTCTTTGAAGTTCAAGTTCCTTCACAGAGAGAGATGCTTTTTTGTGGTATTGCTAAGCTTTTAGCCACAGTTAAACAATACAAATGCTTTATTTACAGGCAGGGTCTTTCATCCGGGTTCTTTGCGAGACTAAATACACACTCATTAATCCCCACAGCGTTGCAGTGTATACATGTACTTCTTTATTCCTTAGACAGGAATTGAACAGACAATGTAGTTTAAGTGTTGGTGTCCACTATTATGCAAGCCAAACCCTAGTTTCCTGACCATTTTCTGGCATAACCAATTTTTCTTGTCTTTTTCTCTTCGCCTTTAGTTATCCTCAAAGCATTTCACCCGCATGCTTCTATTTTCAATTTATTAAGCTGTGTGTCTTTCTAAATACTTATTTTACCAACCTGAATATATAGCTTTGCCACATTATACTGCTCAATTATTTCAAAGCCATATTCCCCAAAATGAATTTCTGAACTCTGATTTGGACAAAAGTCCTAAAGGAATCATTATAAACATCACCAGAAATTTGTCTGGAAATTTTATTGAATGTATGATGGCTGCCCTTTATTCTGGTTAATATTTTCAAATGTGTTTCTGATGGGCCCCTTTTTTCCTTCCAATAGCTGTGGGTGTTCTCAAAAAGCACATAGGTTGTAGAGAAACAGAGGTGGATAATTCTATTTACTATGCTGTTTGAACTTGCTGGGTTTTATAGTTAGCAAGTGTTGTTCCCTTCCCACACCTGCTTGAATACAGAGACTTAAATACACCACACACAAACACATCCGCCATTAGCTTTGTTTCTAGAACAAACTGATTTCTATTTTAAGATGAAAACTCTGGCACTCTGTATGCACTAATGGATGGCCAACCTTGAGAAGGAATCCTATAGAAAATGGATGCACTGTTCTATATGGATTGGGGGGGATATAATCCTACCTTTTCTCCCCAGTTCGAAACATGTTATGTGAAAGTAACCGGTGTGATTATGCACAGGGAAAAGTGACAGCTTCTAAAGCAACTTGTACCCAGATAGTTTGGCCCTTTCCACAACTGCCCGCACCTCTGTGGAAGCCAGGAACAAACTCCGCAGAGAGTTTGTGTGGCTTGAGCCAATCACGATGGAGCCAGGACTCTGTCCACCTAGGTGTCCAGATGGTTCTCCAAAGCAGCGGCCCCTACCATACACTATGGAAGGAACTAGAAGGGAGTCCTAATCAGAAATCTCTGCAGGTGAGAAGAGGCCCAAGAGAGGAATATTGAGAGCTCATTGCATGCCCCAACCAGTATCCCACTGAATTCTCACCTTACCTTCCCATGCTTCTTGTGGCCTCACTCCCTCTCATAGCTTTAATAATCGTTTTTGTGCCAATGACCCCCCCGTTCTGAGTCTCCAACCATGGTCTCTCTTCTCATGTTCAGAACCACGTAACCGTATGTCTATCAGTCATTTTGACTCTGATTTCTCACTGAATTGAACTCGCAACGTTTTCTACACTTGCTCCTCCTCGTGCATCGTGGACCTCAGACATTGTCATACGGTCATAGTTGTCCAACCAGAAATTCTATAGGGTGCTGCACCTCTCCCTCTCCCTCTTTCTCCACAACCCACCACACACACACACATACACACACACACACACACACACACACAGAGTCACTCACTCATTCTTCAAAGCAGCCTACTGACTACCTTTAAAATATCTCTGGACACCAATTCCGCTGCCCTGTCTCACAGCCACCAGGGCAGCACAAGTCATATCATCACTAGCTTGGTAACTGTTAATAGCCTTCCAGTCAGTTAGCCTTTCCATCCCTATCTTGGCTCTTCCCCTGCCACTCCTCCAGACTGGCCTTTCAACTCTATCTAAGTTTTTATAATTCCTGAAAGTCTATATTCCTTCCCTTACACCCGGGCCTTCCTACGCACTGTACCTTCCAGGTGGAAGACCCTTCCACCCTCCCTGGCTGGCACCCACTACTGATCCCTGAGATCTCAGCTTAGATGTCCCTGCCCCGACTCCTAACCTGAGTACAGTGCCCTCCTCTGTGGTCCCTGGGCTGTCCTGGAATGTCCTGCTTGCTTGTTTATACTTCTGGCAGAATCAGCCCTCATCAGGCTTGGGACCTGGCTTTCCTTGCTCACCATTGCACTGCTGGTAGGTGGCACAAGGTTGGGACACAGGTGGGGTTCAGTAAATATTTATGAGCTCAGAGAGGAAGGGAAGAAGGAGAACAGGGGAAGGAGGATGATTGGGCACAAATTACTCTGCTTTGTAAATATGTAAATAAGTATGTAAATGTGAATAAATTCCTAAAATCGGTGTTCTGTTCTTGCAATTTTCCTCTTTGTCATAGAAGTAGACTATAGAGAAAAAAAGTAAACCCTTTAAAGTCCTATTTAGTTGGTTTCTGGTGGATCAAGTTTTAAACTGTAGATTTATTCTGAAAGGCTGAATAATACTTTCAACACATAAGACAAAACTGATGTTTAGTAGGATAATAAAGTGGAGTCTTTTGTAAAGTATAATCTTTATTTATGTTTTCTAAAAATCCAGGTTTCATAAATAGCACCTGTTTTGAAGTGAGGCATATCATTCTAAAGCGGTAAGCTCCTATAAGCGTTTTCTAGAAAATTCTTAATTTCATCATCTGAGTAGAAAAAACATGATCACAACAGGGAGAGGGTGGGATCAATATCTAAGTCTAATTTAAAAAAAAAAAGGTCAGATTTTTACAAGAGTGTGAGCTTCCTTACTTCCCACTTTAAGTTCATTTCAATGCCCATATCAATGTACCTTTTTGAGTCAATTAAGATGCTTCCGAATATTAATGCATAGATGTCTTAATGGACAAAAGATCCTGGGTGCATGATAGGAATATTATCTTCTATCTGCTTTTAAGTTCCAACCACATTAAGCCTAGAAGACAAGAACCAATTTTGATGGAACATTTTTTACATGAATTTTTCAAAGTCAAAGTGCAGTTTCAGGATGACAGACATCAGTTTGTTCATATTTTTTTTCAGTCCAGGTTCTTCCTAATTTCCATGGTCATTTGAACAACTTCTCTCCTTAAGAAAAATAAAGGGAGAACAGAGACCAAGAGCAATAGGCTCCTATGCATGCTTCAAAATGTCTAGCCCCTCCTCTTGAGAAAGACAGAGACCCTGGGCTGTGGATTTAGGGCAAAATTAGCAGCTGAAATATTACTTCTATAGTGCAAAGATGTAATAGAGCACTTAACAATGCCGTAATCTAAAAGAGTAATTCCGTTCTGGCCTGAGAGTTGGAGAAAGACTTAATTAGCTTTTCCCATTGGGAATGCCAACAGATCTATTGTCCAGACAGTGAGAGGCCAAGAGCCATGAGGTCTGCTGAATCTCACAGTTTCCTATTTGGATAAGAAAAGAGATTTACAGAGGCACAGTGTGCAAGCTACTGGGGAAAAAGACCAGGCATGATGGACTGCTGTCATCAATCTTTGGGCAGTCAGAAACAAAACTACAGTTGTGCCAGAAAGTAATTATCTATTTTAATTGGCATTTTTTTCCTTCTTGAGATACATAGCGTTAGAATTAGATCTTTTTCTAGGATTAAAGAGGTAGGCTCATGGTAAGACCCAGTAGAACTGGCTCTCTCATGCAGGGCGGGGTGTGATGGGGAACCTGGGAGGTCATTTCAAGCACCTCTTCCCACAAGGATTCTTAGAGTGCTCTGCTTGACTTTGCTTTATCTCCAAAAGCTTCACGGAAGGTTTAATTGTTTAAAATGTTTAAATTGTGTAAACCAAAGAGGGTCGTATATTCGGCTTACTTGTAGGCAATTCAGTTTATTTCCTCCTACCACCAAGCCCCAAATTTCCGTGATGAAAATTTAATAAAAATATCATTTCATAGAGATTTATTGAGATTGACAAGTACTTCTGTAGCCTTCTCATGTCTCCTTGTTATGTCCTTTATTTAGTTTGAGGCATATCCAGGAACCATTACCCAGAACTGCTTTACAATTAATGACTTTTTAAAAATGATTTTATCTTCTACGGAGAGATAAATATAACCAAAATTAAAATGATGGCTCTTGCTTTTATTTTCAGTATCTGTGGCCTTGGACAAAAGTTTTGCATTAACATCTTTATGATTTTATTTTATTTCTCTTATCAGCACCCAGTCTGCCTTAAAAAAGATTCTCTGATGTTTATACTCTTTTTCCCCTCTGAAGATCCCAAAGCACTTTATCTGTATTATTTTTAATATTTTTTATGGTAGAGGGTCAAGACAGTGTCTTCAATCTTTGTATTACCAGCACCTAGCACTGAAAATAGCTTGTCATCAGAATTCAATTTAAGTTTAAAAATAAATGCTTGAGGGTCCCCTAAGTGGCTCAGTCAATGAAGCATCTGACTCTTGGTTTCAACTCAGGTCATGATCTCAGGGCATGAGATCCAGTTTCGCATCAGGCTCTGCCCTCGGTGCAGAGGCTGCTTGAGATTCTCTCTCTCCCTCTCCCTCTGCCCCTCCACACCCTGCTCTCTCGCGCTCTCTCTCTCGCTCAAATAAATAAATGCTTGATTGAAAGAACATATTATATTACATGAAACGGGTTACATATTTTTCCTTCCTTGACTCATTTTTGTGTCCCCCACAGCTCATGGCAAACTGTCCGTCCAACAAACAATGATCGATGACAAAATAGGTAGAGAAGCGGGCAAAGAAGCAAAAGTTGCCCAAATTCAGGACCTTTGTCTCTGTCTTTCAACTCTTTTTTTCTATCACTCCGGTAAGAAAATGATCATTCCTCTTTGTCCCTTTTTGAATTCATAAGACCCATTTATAGGAGGGAGACGTGAGCCTAGCAAGCAGCAGAATTAATTAAAGTTGACTTTGGGAGAAAGGCAGAACTTGGTGACAGGAGAACAAAGGTCCTGAGGGTGATTTGGTCCCACCATGGTGGGTCATGCAGCTCTGAGACAGAAGTGCACATATGTTGATGGTAGCCAAAACGTGCTAATAGTAAAAGTATGACTTTTATATTCTTTCTAAAATGGTCATAGCTTAACTTGTTGTTTGCTCTTTTGAAGGAAAGGTATTTAAAATCCCTCCGGGTGTCTCTGCACAACACTAGAAAAGTTTTTCTCATTTCTTCCTGTTAATTAAAGCATTCAATGTCATCACAGATGCTGCCTGTCTTACCATGCATTGACATTACTGGCAGCAAAGAAGAAAAAATTCTCCTTCTCCCCCTTGCCAACTTCCCATTCCTCCCAGGTGTGTGACTAGAAGGAGTGGGGGGGGGAAGAAAAGCATCCCAGAGTCACATGCGATCTGGGGTCCATCCGTGCATCTGAGCACCACAAATGGGATTTCGGTCGCTCCTCGGAACAGAATCTCATCGGATGTGGCCGAACATGTGCCTGGGGTGAGGGAAAGGAAGTTGGAAAACTAGTGTTTTGTTAAGTGTTGGTCAATATATTTGAAGGCTAGGAAGATTTTTTTATAAGAATCGCGCTTAAGAAATAAAAGGTAAATGTGTGCTTTAGAACTTTCAAAAACCTACAATGAAAAACTGAACAGAAACAGTAGAACTGGGCTTACGTAGTCACGTTTGTCACTAATGACTTCTCACAGTCAAGTTTTCTGTCATGGACGTGACCAAATTAAAGTTTTTCTACATGTGGGGGTAGAAGAAGCACTTTATTTTCTGTATAACTTGCATGCAGGAAGCACAGAATGATTAACTAGCATGCATCCATGCGACTTACCAGAAACATTGCTACACTTCATTATTATTTCTTAGCTCTTTAAAGGGGTAAAAAATACCAGTAAATGATTTGAGGAAAGGATAGTCACATAACCTTAGGCAAGCCCAGTGCCCCATACTCTGGAAGGGGAAGAAGAATACCAAAGACTTATTAACATAAGCCTGGAATGGTCTTTTTTGAGTAAAAACATGAGAAATTGTCCATATGACTCTTCAGCAAATCAGAGCAAGAAAGGGTTCTTTCCCTCGATGTGGTACCCCAGACTCATTCCATCTATGGGGCTGTTCCCTGACCCATCCCAGGGTGGGACCAAAGAGAAGAGGGTGCTTGGGGTCAGGGACATAAGCTCATCAGGTTCTAAAACCACTTAGGTCAGCTTGGGAATTGCTACAGCTCCATAAATAGTAATAGCAAAGATAATAAGCTCGTCTGTCTTATTCAACATTTTATCTATCTCCGTTAGCTCATACATTTATTGAATGAATTAATGATTATGCTACTAACAATACGAACTTTTTCCACTTATTGAGAACTAAGTGCTTGAGACTGTACTAAACCTTCATGTGAGTCCCCTATTTAATCCTGTGGGGATTTTAATAATATTTAATAATAATTCCGTGGGGGCAACCGTCTCCTGGAGTTCATTTTCTTTTTATTGTAGCCTTTCTGAAAAGTGATGGTCGGAATGCTTTATGTTAGAATTAAGTGAATTCAAAGTTAATATTGGGAAGTTTCTTCATTAAAAAATTCTTTTAATAATCATTAAAATAAAGGCAATAAAATTTTTTTTAAAAAATCTTTGTGTGAATTTATAAATTCACAAGATTATAGAGAAGGGACTTTTGAGGCTATCTAGTCTGGTTCCCTAATTTTACAAAGGAGGAGAATGAGGCACAGATTAAATTAGACCCAATGTCCCAGAGTTAGTTGGGGACAGAGATGGTAGTAGACCCCCCAGATGGGAAGGTCCCAGTAGGCTCATTTGTTATATTCTTTTACTCTTCTCTTCAAGATTATTAAGGTTAATAAGTATCTAATGATTTTTAGAGCCAATGGAGTTCATGGGATACATGCAGTGTCTTGAGGATTCTCAAGAAGGTGATGGTGACTCAGATCAGTGGGTAAGAGAGGAATGAAGTAATAACTACACTATACCCCGAATTTCCCATAAATTCTTATCTGTGCTATCATCAATTTAAAAAAATGTTCAACCGTGGGTCCCTATGAGAAGTTGTCCTGCAGGTGACTTTCCGTTCAGCCATTAGTTGGATCCCTTCAGAAAAAGTTTTGAGAACCTGGCTTGTGTCTCCAGGGTGTATTGCCTCTCTGGCCAAAACACTGTGTGGGAAAGAAGGAGTCATAACTGTAGCCCAAGGTTAGAAGTCAGAGGGACCCAACCCTACAGAGGCACATGGGCAATGCCCTCAAGAGGCCTAGCTCCTGTTTCTCCAGCTGTGCAGGGCAGAGCAGCTCAGGATGTCCTGCTGTCCCAGTGTTACAAGATCGGTTATATGAGGCCTGCAGGCGTGCTCATCATATCCGTGTAGCATTACCTAAGCTCAGTTATCTGGGCATATGAACCGTTAGACAACCCAGAACAACTGGAAGGTGGCAAGCAGTTTTTAGAGAAAGAGAAAGTCCATGGAAGCTATGACATGTTCTTATCAACGCAAAAAGGCTGGTCATAAAAATGAAAATGTGATCGCCGTGTTCTGAAGAGGTTTCAAACGCTGCCCTCTACCTCAGCAAGGACTCTCTTGTCACCTTCCCCTTTTAAAGAGGATGTATTCTATTTTTGTTTGTTTGTTGTATTTTTAAAGATTTTAAGGCCAACTTTCTAATTTTCCTAACGTCTAGCTAATGCACAATCAAGAGGTTTACTCCATACTCAGCTCCAAGGCAGCTTAAGCTTGAGAGAACGCATTTGGAAACCATATAATTCAGCCCCCACTGCCTTTGTGTAGGTAAAACATTAAGAGACAATCACGTCATGTCTTAGTCGATGGTTGATTTTTTTTTAACAGGATGAACTTTAGTACGGACCATACAGCCATGCAACACTCCCCAGTGAGGAAATCAGAAGACGCGGTTGCTATCTTTGACTCTGGTGAAGAAGCCTTAATTTCAGAAGTATCTACAATTCTGATCTCTAAATTTCTTTCTTTCAGCAACGAGGACTCATAAGTAGCTAATTCAACCTACTAATGCAGTGTGTCCGACAAGGTTCCTCCACAACAGCCTAGAGGATCCGGTCCTGATTCTAGCTGGTCAGATTTTTTCCTATAGGTCAAATAAAGTCAACTTCCCCCATTTATCGATGCTTACAGTAAGTATGGATTTTTAAAAAAAACAAAAATTCAAACGTATCCAACAGAAAATTCCTTGTATTTCGTAAGGTCTTCATCAGGCTGTTTTGTTTAGCACCTTGTTTTCTCTCTTGGGAGGAGTGATTCACAGCCATGTGGCCGAAGGTTTTCCTGGAGTCAGACTCATGACTGGCTTCTAAGCTTCTAGTGCACATTTGCGAAGGCAGAGCTCTGCCGGCTGAAATGTTCCACTACAACGATTTGCTCCTTAGTCATACTAAGGATCTATAGAAAATCAAAACAAGAGGCATTGGGGATTTGACAGTTAATTGCAAGAATATTCAGAATACATAGAAGGTTGTGGTGAGGTCTCGCAAAACCTTCACAAAGGGCCTTTTTCCTTATAATATTGGCTATATCATATGATAATTCTGAATTCATAAAGAGCTGGTTTGAATCTCAAACACAGATCAAATCAGAGTGACAATATTACAAGCAGATATAAGACTAGCAAACGAGCTGAAGAAGGTAACAGAAAATCAGTTAACAGTTTGAAGCTATTACCTTTTTTGCTGTTGTAATAAGTTTAATGTTCTAGTCTTAAAACCCCAGCTTAAGACAAAAAAGGTTTAATTCTCTCAAGTGCTTCCAAATAGCTATCTTTTTTTTTTTTAAAGAACAAAAACAAAATGCCATTTTTTGGTAGAGAGAATTAGCCTTACCTATTGATTTTATAATCTTGATATGCTTCTTCAATCAGTGAATATTTACTGAATACCCAGCATATGCCTAGCATTGCACTAGGCCTGGTGAAGAAAACCTCGAAAAAAATCTGCCAAAAGGAAAGTTAATAGAAACAGCTATGAACATTAGACAGAAATACTCCCAAACTTTAAAACAAGTTCACCTTTATATCCCCAACTCTCTGCACAAATGCCTGGATCCTCAGAGATTGGTGTCCAATAAATTGCCACTGACTGGCTGAAAACTAAAAGCAAAGGGAGAAACAGAAACACGGTGTGTTCCTTGATTCTGGAATACTTGCCACAGAAAATTTGAAAGAATGGCTGAATAGGTTTTATTCTGAACCAGAAGATGCTGGAGCAGAGAGCATTCAAACTGGGAAGAATAGTGAGGACAAAAGCACGAGGTCCACACCTGACGCTGATCCAGGTGTGTCTGGGGTTGGTGACTGGGCAGGCCTGGCTAGAGAAGGTGACAAGGTCCAGAAATATAATGGATCACAGATTTGCTGAATAGAAAAATAAGGGATGTTTTTACTCGTCCTTTGACACTTTAAAGTCACTTACTTTTCTGGTCTGAAATGTATCAACTAAATCAGGTGAATCAATGAAAGCCTTTGTGTAGGAAGCTGGTTTTGGAAGGAACCTATAAGGTGGCTTACAGCACGTAGAGAAAAAGCTGATGTAATGGTTTTATAAGACGTAGGTAAAATTTTTGACACTCCTTTTTTCTCAAAGTGAAACCTAATTCTCCCCCACGTCCTTGAATGTGGGCTGAATGAAGTGACTCACTTCTTTTTTTTTTTTTTTAAAGATTTATATATTTATTTGGGAGAGAGAGAGAGAGCCCGTGTGAGCTAGTTGGGGGAGGGGCAGAGCTGGAAAGAATCTTCAAGCAGACTCCCGGCTGAGTGCTGAGCCCAACATGGGGTTAGAGTCCAGGACCCTGAGATCATGACCTGCGCCGACATCAACAGTCGGACGCTTACCCAACTGAGCCACCCAGGCACCCCTAAATGACTCACTTCTAACAAATAGAATATGGCAGAAAGAATAGTTTGTGACTTATGAGGTGAGGTTAACAAAATTGTAATTTCTGCCTGGCAGTCTCTCTTGGATCCCTCACTTTGGGGAAGTCAGCCCCTGTGTCATGTGGACACTCAGGCTGCCCAATGGAAAAGCCCATCAGGAGAGGAAAATGAGCAGTGTCACCAGCAGCTAGCATCAGCCTGCCGTCCACATGCATGAGCCACTGGGGAAGCCCATCCTTCAGCTCATCAAGCCTTCAGATGACTGCACCCCCAGGGATATCCTGACTGTAACGTTAAGAGTGAGATCCTGAGCCAGACCCCTCTGTTAACCTCTTCCTGGATTTCCGAGACAGAAAAACTGCAAAGATAAGCTTGGGGCTGACTTGTTACACAGAATTATATAATCAGTGCGGATGGTCAGGCTAGCCTTAAAGGTGGTTGTAACAAGCTAGGGCTTGGAACGTGGTCTTGGCCATGAGAATGGTAAGGAATAAATAAACATAAAACATTATAATGGACAAGACTCCGTGGTTTGCTGAACAAAGGAATGGAGGGAAACAGATAAAGCAAGATGACTGAGAAAGTATGAGGACGGTAGTAGCCATGAAAGAAACATCAGTGGGGAGTGGGTGGAAGAAATGGCTTTAGGGAAAATCATCTCTTAATCTCCTAACTGTAGAGCACTGGACCAAAGAAGCTGTAATGAGAATGATAAAATGTTGAATTTAGAAGATTGCATGGACATTGGTTAGTTAACAATTGCCTCCTTTTGCAGATAAAACCAAGGCAGTCACACAGAACCCTGTGTTTAGAAGGGCTGTGTGCTTCTTGGTCTAATGCTCTTCTCTTGCCCTCTTGAAATCCTGAATAATTTTTGAACAAGGGGCCCTGCATTTTCACTTTTCACTAGACCAGCAAATTAAGCAGCTAGTGCTGTGTGCACCCCAGCCTTTCCCTGTTGCTTCTAAAAGAATTACATGATGAGTGTGGGATTACCTGTTCCTTGCATAATCCAGAGCTTCGGGGATGGGGAAGAATGGCGTGGCTCTTACTTACATTGCATCGTTTGTCATGAGTCGTAATGTGCTCCTATTAGTAACCATTTTCCGGGTGGTGAATCATCGTGATGGCAATTGGTCTGACACAGATCTCCCTTAAATTGCTACCGAGTGACATTCCTCGTTTTAAAATGTGGGTTTTCCTTCAGAGGAGATGTGAAGTCCCTTTGAGGAGACGCCGTCACATTGGCGAAGGCTGAATCCGCTGCTTGTTATATCGCACGATATTATACGTTATGTCTCAAATCAACTCGTGCCATATCCATTTGCTGAGCCTGCTCTAACTTGAACAAATAGTTCAAAAAGTGACGAATTCTTCTCCTCAATGGGTTCTAGTTCATGATAACTAATCTAGACATATTTTCCAGGAACTATTATCCTTGGCAAGAAAGAACTATTATGAAAAAAAAAAAGCCCTTTTATTAGAGGCAAAAAGAGTGAGGAGTAGAATATAGATACCTACTCTTGAAAAATAGACTCTAACAGCAAACTTATACGAATAGTAGTTCTACAGCGAAATGAATCTAATCTCAGCACCCACCTGCTTCATCTTTTTATTAATGGTCAATGAGTATGAGGTAGAGGTGTTTGAAACACGATAACTTAATAAAGTGTAAAGTATTCGTAACCATAAATTATTTCTAGACGACTGCGATTCAATTATTAATGCTTGTAGTTTCATTTACTGAGGAGGAGGAGGAAAAACACTAGCTGCATCTGTTGCAAGAAAGAGTCGCAAGCAACCATCTCTATTTTAAGTGGAACCACAGCCATTGCTTTGAAACACACAAAACTGAGCATTCAGATTCAAAGAACGGTTAAAGGAAACGGGGTACACACACAAGGCTGTTTTTTTTTTTTTTATGTTTGAGTAATTAGTTTTTATAATTAAGGAATTTGGGTGGCAGAAGGGTTTTTCTCCTGATTACCCAGCATTGTGTGGTGCTTCCTGCTATAGTAACAGAAGAGGAATCATAAGGAGCCCCTGGGTGGCTTAGTCGGTTGGGCATCTGCCTTTGGCTCAGGTCATGATCCCAGAGTCCTGGGAAGGAGCCTGCTTCTCCCTCTCCTCCCTGCTCTTGTTCTCTCGCGTTATATCTGTCTCTCTCTCAAATAAAAAAAATCTTAAAAATGAAAGAAAGAAAGAAAGAAAGAAAGAAAGAAAGAAAGAAAGAAAGAAGAAAGAAAGAAAGAAAGAAAGAAAGAAAGAAAGAAAGAAAGAAAGAAAGAAAGAAAAATATTTAAGAAAAGGAATCCTATTTTGCTTGATGAACATACAATACTGCAATTTCACAAACACAGGAGGAAGGCATCTTATCTCTGTGGACTCCCAGAAGGTCCCTGGGACTACAAGGGGGTGATAAAATCCCCTGAAGTTGGATGCAAAACATGGTGTGGACGTGGGTGTGTTGACTATTTCTCTGTCTGGATTGCGGGCATCCCCTCTGCCTGTCTCACTCTGACCTGGTCCTGAAGCCTCAACTCCAATCCCACCTCCTCCTAGAAGCCTTCGTCCAGCCCCCCAGCCACCACACCTCCCAGCCACCCTGCTCCGGGGAAGCTCTGCTACCCTCAGGTTTTTCTCCTCTATTGTCATTCATCTTTCCTTTGACCCATTTCAATCTGTTTTCCCAACATATTGGTTGCTTCTGGGGGGTGAGTGTCCTTTGTGTCTTGCTGCTTTTGTATTTCCAGCATATAGTATGCTGTAATGGGAGGTCTTCTGTGAGTCTTCGCTCACGTTGCTCTTGAGAACGTCTCAGTCTTAGATCATCTCCCCTGGCACTGCCCACATGATCTGAAAAACTGTCTCAAGTGTCTCCCCTGTTGGCCTGGCTCCCACCTTCAGACTAACCGCAGGACATTCTACTGGTACTTCACATGTCATTCCATGTCTCATATTCATTCATCCCATTTATATTATACATTTATCTTCCCGGAGCAGACAAGGAGAGTTCAGATCTGGATTTGGGGAACCATATTTCTAAATAATATAAGACTGTCCAATAAAAATTTGTCTGAAGTTTTAAATAGCATTTCTTGTGTCATTGAATAATAAAGAAACCTCCTGAATATGCTATAATTTACCTGCCTCCCAAGAAGCAGGCGTTCACTAGAGAAATGCACCTCCCTCTCCTTCAGTGAAACTGTAATAAAAGTACTAAAGATATCTAACATGAATGAAGCGGCCTTGCTTTAGAAATGTATCATGCACTCAGAGCATGTGTGCGTGAGTGTTTATGGCCCTCCATGCACCTGTTTATACAATTTGTGAGACATTGTGTCTGCACCTGTGTCGTAGCACTTATCAGAATCTGCTCCATGTTAGAATTGTTTGCATACACGTTTGCCCTCCTCCTGTAAACTGGACATTCCAAGGTATGCGGACCAGAGCTTTCCCACGTGGAGACTCCCATTGGCTCCAGTATACACAGTGCTCTGTATGCAAAGACATACAGAAGTTTCGCAATAAATTTGGGTTTAATTCCAAAGAGGGCATTTATAGTGAGATGAAATATTAGGAGACTCATTCAAGCATGGCAGGTTTTGGCAAGAAAGCCATATCAGGTTCACACTTACTTAAACTGCTCCGTCCAGACAGAGAGTATCGGGGAGGTAGCAAGTGCCTGTCCCCAGAAGTGGTATTTCTCCCCACTTGGAAAACATGGCCAATCTCACCAACACAGACAGTTTCAAAGCAGAAAAGACCTGGAGTGCCAGCGAGCTGGAATTTACTTTCCTTCATTACCGCACAGGCAGGTTCTTTCCAAATGATTCCTTAAAAAACTGTGTGTCTCTCTAAACTGTCACAGGCAGACTTTTCTTTTAGATTAAAAAGCCAAAGGCTATGTTTTCTGATCCAGCCCTACCCTTCAATCAGTTTTTTTTTTTTTTAAGATTTATTTATTTGAAAGAGAGAGAGAGAGCAAGAGCATGCATGGGGGGAGGGGCAGAGGGAGAGGGACAATCTCAAGCAGACTCCCCGCTAGGCATGGAGTCTGTCACACGGCTCAATCTCATGGCTCTGAGATCATGACGGGCGCTGAAATCAAGAGTCAGATGCTCCCCTGACTGAGCCCCCCAGGCGCCCCTCTTTGATCAGTTTTAGTGCGCTTAAGTAACATATCTCCTGTGTGGGGGGCCAACTCCAGGCGCCCTGCGGGTGCTCACAACATGCTCGAATCAGCTAAAGCCCTGGGTCCGGGCAGTTTCATTTTCTGTCAAGCACCTCAGAAACCAAGGTTCCAATGCAAATGGGACCAGAAAGTATCTATAAGAAGCATAGATTTCTGATTGAAGTGCCTCGAGGTGGGGTCTGAGAACCCCCTTCCTTCACCCACATCTCCACACCTTTTCTCTTAAATCACATTCAGTTTGCTGGAACAGACTGTTCTGATTATGTGAAATTTCCCTCCAAATGAAAAACGGACTTCTTTTAAGTTTACCTAGTCACAAAGACCTTTTTATTTAGATGGTCTCTGGGGCGTAGAACAGGGAGAAGGACTTTGGAATTAAATATAGACTATCGTCTTTTTCTGATTTTAGGGTGTGTGTGTCCCAAAGCAGTTTATACAACACAGAACAGAAGTCCAGCCACTTTCAAACAAAGGACACTAGCCGAGTACTACAGAATAACTAGACTTTTCTATTCCCACCTCATTTATAAGGTTTATATAATAAGCATATTAAATGGCTTTCATTTTCCTTTTGGAAGAAGAGAGGTTAAAAAAAAAAAAAAAGAAACCCTCCAAGATTGAAATAGTTTCTCCTTAAACGCTGCCTTTCCTCTGTTTCTGCCCACTCCCCACCCTGTCTCATCCATGTAGTTGGTTACACAGGAAATCTCCAAGAGTCCTTACTGATTAAATATCCTAGATCAGTGTTCCCTTTCTAGGCTCAAACACATAAACTCAATCCACTCCAGGTATTTTCCTTCATCTGTCACAGAGCTATGCGGGATACTCTGTAATTCTGAAGTGCCTCGCAAATGACTGTCCATTTAACAACCAGCTACATTCTATTTAACTCACATTTACTGTAGGCAGCGAGAAAATAACACATCTGATTAGAGTAACGACTCTAATCAAAGAAATTAAGTTGTGGGTGTCTCTTAACATACGTTTAACGTGGAGAAAAGCAAACCTGGCTGTCCAGATGTTCTCCGTAACGACCAGGGGATCAAGCTTCCCTTAGAAAATCATGATGCGAGACTTCACTCTGGGGGTCTCTTCTGCCAGAAAACTTATCGCATGTTGTGTCGACCTACGCACTTGGTCACTACTTCACTCTCAACCCCCAACGCCACACAAGTTGTAAAAGATCGTTCATCCACGGGGAGGCTTCCAGGAAGAACGTTGGGTCCTCTTGGTGAATCTACAGAGAATTCCTGGTTCACTCATGACCCTGTCAAAACGCAAATGAACAGATAGTGACCATGCAATGGAAATGAGGTGAAATATAAGTTTATATCCCTTCCTCCAAAGTTCCTTCTACCAAAATACAGTATTTGGTATGAATTAGGAGGTTTTCCTTGAGCCTCGTCCCTTCCAGGTCAATGATGCTTATATTTCAGTCGGGATCACCCGGCAGCTAGTAAACACCCAGGTTCCTAGGCTGCTTTTTAGAGGTTCTGAATTGGAAGCGGTGAGGTAGGACCCAGGAAGGCAGGTGTAGCGCCCCCCCCCATCCCAAGATGATTCTGACGCAGGGGAGGCTTCTCATTAAAGATGCACATTCTCAGCTCTAAGCCAGTGGTTCCCCAACTTCAGCAGACATCAGAATCTGAACTTATTAAGACACAGATGGCTGGGCCCCACCTCAGAGTTTCTGATTCAGGAGGGCTTGGTGGGACCTGAGAATCTGCATTTCTAAGTCCTTAGTTGTTGCTGATACTGCTGGTCAGGGACCGCACTTGGTAATCCACTGCTCTAGGCTGAATTAACGTGTCTGTTCAATGCAACCCAGAAAAAAAATGTATTCCTAAGGCCTTCCGGGTCCCCTCAAACCAGCCTCCTACCTACCTTTCCAAGTTTCACGGGAGTGCCTACGCTTGAGGCACTTATCAGCTAGCCCACCCAAGCTCCTTGCTGTTCCATAAAGGTTCAGATACTAACATACGTGTGTGGGCTCATGCCTCTGCTTGTAACGTGGAGATCACATGTGGTTTGCAAGGCCCAGCACAGACGATTTTTTTTTTTTAAGATTTTATTTATTTATTCGACAGAGATAGAGACAGCCAGCGAGAGAGGGAACACAAGCAGGGGGAGTGGGAGAGGAAGAAGCAGGCTCATAGCAGAGGAGTCTGATGTGGGGCTCGATCCCATAACGCTGGGATCACGCCCTGAGCCGAAGGCAGACGCTTAACCACTGTGCCACCCAGGCGCCCCCAGATGATCTTTTTAAGAAGACTTTCCCCACCTCCTCAAATCAAAAGAATTACTCCTTCCTCAGTATCCAGAGTACCCAGTACTTAGCATGGGTTCCTAGTTATGTCTCTATCTGTCTTCACCAAATTTTTAGCCTCCAAGACTGGGTTTCAGGCTATATAGTATTCTCCCTAAAGCCTAGCAGAAAGCATACCAAGAGAATTACAACTGAATTGACCCACAGCCCTTTAACAAGTGTGGTCCATAGCACCCCTGGGAGTACCTGAGACCGTTTCAGAGCTGGGACTCCAAGGTCAAAACTATTCTCATAATAATAGCAGCACTTGCTTGCTTTTTCACTGTTTTGAGACTTGCATCAGTGCAAGAAAAAAACATGGATAAAACCGCTGACACTTTGGTGTAAAATCAACACAGGTTAGCAGTCACTTTGTCCTCAACAGACGCGCATTCACAGGGAAAAATCAAAACTGCCAGTTTTACTTAAAAACATCCTTAATGAAGCAGAAAATTTTATTAACGCTATGAAATCACAAACCTTGCGTACAAATCTTTTATACCTTGTGATGGAATGGAAGTTAGCATAAGTACTTTTCCTCATTCCCAAGTAGAAGGATGTGAGAGGGAAAGCACCCATGTGACTGTTTGACCAGCAAGCTAAATCAACTGGGGCTTGGGGTTTTTTGGTTTGGTTTGGTTTGGTTTGGTTTGGTTTTTTTGTTTTTTCAGAGAACATCAGCTTTACTTGAAAGAAGGAGTGACAAACTATGGCCTTTCAGACTCAGGCATTTGACAGACATCGTCTCAGAAATGAACAAAGTAAACCTGTCATGTCAAAAAAAAAAAAAAATCAACTAACAGTATTTGTTGCCAATGACAAAATCTGAGCATTCCAAGGAAGTTAGAAATTTAGAAAATTTGGCGCTGCGAGCTTGACAGTTCCCTAATACTTGAGGACTTAATTGTGTTAACAAATGTGATTTTTTTTTTTTTTTTGCTATCGTATGATAAAATGTGTCACCATTTGGAAGACGTTGATAACCCAGTGAACCAATGTTTTTGACATGACCGAGGTGTGATGTTACAAGGTCATGCGTGCATAAAAGACCCACCCAAGGTGCAAGGTAGAAGTATGAATTCGCATGCGACAGACTCCCAAAAGTTTACTGGTATGGTTTTAGATTAGATTCCACGGAACAACTAACTTCGAAGGAACGACTACTTGTTGAGTTTCAGTGCAATAGCAAAGAACTACATCCTTAATTACCTGAATAGGCTATTTAAAATTTTTAAAATATTAGTGGTTCCTGGGTGACTCAGTGGGTTAAGCATCTGCCTTTGGCTCAGGTCATGATCTCTGGGTCCTGGGATCAAGCCCCATGTCCAGCTCCCTGCTCAGCCAGATGTCTGCTTCTCCCTCTTCCTCTCCTGCTCCCCCTGCTTGTGCTCTCTCTCTGTCAAATAAATAAAGTCTAAATAAAATAAAATAAAATATTTAAAATATTTAAAAATACTAAAACATCTCTTTCAAATATATATATTCATATATATGTGTGTATATATATATTCATATATATATGTGTATATATATATTCATATATATGTGTGTATATATATTCATATATATATGTGTGTATATATATTCATATATATATGTGTATATATATATTCATATATATATGTGTGTATATATATATTCATATATATGTGTGTGTATATATATATATATAGCCAGCTTTTCTTCATGTACTTCAAAACAACATATCAAAACAAAGTGAATGCAGAGGCGGATATAAACTCCAGCTATTTTCTATTATTCCAAGATGTAAAAGAAACTTGCAAAAATATAAAACGATGTTACTTCTCACACAATGGTTTTGTTGGGGGAATATAATTTTTTATATAAAAAACAGTGTATCTCTTAGGGAATATATTTTTGTTTCCAGAGGAATTAATACCTCACATTTTTATATATTTTTATTTTTAATTTCTAAGATGGTAAATATCTTCATACAGAAATATAAGCTTTCGGGGGGTTCTCAATACTTTAAAGAGTATGAAAATGTCCTGAGACTGACACAGCCGAAAGCTTCCCCTCTAACCTCACCACAGACCACACTGCACCACACGTAAGCTCGCTTCTCAAACAAATCCGCCAAGATGGCCCTCAGTGGAATCCTCAGAGCAGTGGAGTAGTTTCTTGCCTCCCTCGCTTCTGATGAGGTTTGAAGAGGAGGTGGCAGTCTCAGCTCTTCTCTGTGCTGTCTCTCGCCCACTCAGGCATCCTGTGCCTGTTTTCTGTTGAAAACTGCAATATTTAAGTCATTATTTTCCCATTTCCAAAGAGGCTGGCATCGTATGTCTTTGTCTCACTGAGGAACGAAAGGTGATCTTTTCTAATACAGAATGTCAAGCTCCAGGATTGTGCTCTGGTTATGTAAAATATAACCAGTGGGGGAAATTGGAGCTAGGATACACCAGACCCCTCTACACAATTTTTGCAACTTCTTGTGAGTTTGTTAAAATTAGACTTTGGAAGAAAAAAAAAAAAAGAATGTCAATCTCCAGCTAGCTTGTGCGAGAGATGGAGTTTTCCAGCGACCCTAACATTGCCATGTAGAAAGGTAGATACATCCATGGGGCGCCTGGGGGCTCAGTCGGTTAAGTGTCTGCCTTTGGCTCAGGTCATGACTCCGGGGTCCTGGGATGGGGTCCTGGGATCCATTAGGCAGGGAGACTGCTTCTCCCTTTCCCTTTGCCCCCCTACCCTCTCGCCGGTCATGCTTGCGCTCTCTCTCAAATACATCAATAAAATCTTGAAAACAAAAAAAGAAAGGTAGGTACTTCCCTGGCACAGGTGCACACGAAGCCCTGGCTCCAAGGTCAGAGATACATGTAGGACACATGCGGTATTTTTCAAGGCATCAGAGGGGATGGGTGGGATCTTTCTTAAAAAGTCTCTAAAAATATTTCCCTGGACCTCGTCTTAACTTATGTACTTAGCATTGGCTCCTGTACCCAAGAAGGGAGAAGAAGGAGAGAGAGAAAGGGAAGACAAGAAAGATGAAAGGAAAGAAGAAAAGCAGGGAGGGAAGGAGGAAGACAGGGAGGGAGGGAGGAAGCCAGGGAGGGAGGGAAGCATTAATAGAATGTGGTCACTAGGTTTTAGGCACTGTTGTTTATATACTTTCTCACGAAAAAGGAAATTAGGGCACAAAAGTGTTGAGTTATTTTCCCACTACCAGCCACCTAGTAAGGGATGATGCCAGGCTCTCTCTCTCCACAGCACATGTTCTTTCCAAATACTGTCTTGTCTCTCTTTGAAATGTTTACCAACTTATACTAGTGACAGAATGAAACAGAACAACCTCCACAAATAAATGCAAATCTTCAAGGGCTTTGACCCTGTGAGGCACAGATTTATGGATATCGCCTAAAGAGGGTCCAGATCCTTTAGAATGTATAACGGAGATAGGATGGTCTAGCTAATATAAAATAAATTTGTGCTAGGACTGTCACAAAATCACCAATGTTGAGTAATTTTTAGTAATTTTATTGGGCATTGGTAACATCTACTAAAAGCAAGTTAATGAGTGGATTTTTTCATTCCAGTGAAGACTTCACACTAATACTCTGAAAGCAAGCATTTGAAAGGGCTTGCTGGCTGCCAGGAAAGGAACCTGGAGTTTAGAAACATGTCTGTCCAATAGTTGTAATTATCTCCATTTAGCAACTGAAGAAATGACAGTTCAGAGAGATAAGTGATTTGCTCAATTAAGTAGTCATGAGTAGCCAAGCTGGGTGGCAAATCAAGAAATTTTTACTCCCAAGACCACACAATTAACCTTTCTGTATTAGCCAGTGTTATAATTAACCATATAACGTTGGCATTATCTTAAATCTGAACCATTAGCTATAGTAATTAGACGCTACGTAGTTTTATCTTAAAAAGAGGTCAGTATATACTGTTATATTTATTACTATTCTAAATCGAGAATAAATTACTTTCAGGTCATTTGTAACTGAGACATATCCAAAATCACATGAAATTCTCCCGCCTACTATAAGATTAAAGTAGAATGTATTCTCTAATAAAAACAATAGCTAGCCACTAGTATGTGCTTGGTAACATTCTAAATATTCCTGTAACGATTATACCCATTTTATGCCTATTGTTGAGATGTGACTGAGGCACAGAGAGGTTACATAACTTGTATAAGATCCTAAAACTGGTATGTGAATCTATGATTCCAACTACCTGGTTTCAGAGCCTGTGCTCCTAAATAATGAGATCTGTTAGTGCAATCAAAGCAGACGTATGCATGCGTGTGCACACACACACACACACGCACAGTTAAGTTAAAAAATACAGGAAGACGCAAGACTACTAGTATGGACTCATTAAAAATGTCAATGTCACGGAACGCAGGATGATTGCTCCAGAATAAAGATTAAAGACAAATGACAATCAAATGCAAAACATGATCCTTAAATGAATCCTGATCTGGGAAAAACACAAGCTATACAGGACGTTTGGGGACAATTTTGGAAATTTGAGTCTGGACTGTATATTAGATAAGATTATTGTCTCGCTGTTAAATTTTATACTTTTGTGGTTATACAGAAGAATGTCTGTGTTCTTAGATGCTGCATGCTAAAGCGTTTGGGGATTTAGTCTTGTGCTGTCTGCGACTTTGTGTCAAATAGTTCCAAAAAGATAAATATACAAACGCGAATGAGAGATAAGGCACAGTGAAGTTCGAGGATACAGCTATAGATACATACGCACATGCACAGAATGACAGATAAGGAAAATACAGCAAATGTTAAATAATTGTCTATGAAGATTTCTTTCTCTCCCTAAAATCTTGAAAGTATACCCCTTTTAGCTGCTCCCTCTCAAACTTTCCCTGGACCCTGTTTCTCTCTTGCCAACTTGCATATAAATTCTGGCAAAATAACTCTCCCTTGAAATCCTGAACAGATTAATTCCATTCTTGAGGTCCTAAGCTCCCTCCTTTCTGAAGTCCCTGCCCACACTGTTCATTTCCTCTCGGCTTATCTCTCTTAAAAACTGCGTTTTTTTCCATGTCTCATTCTGGATGAGTCACACCATTAAGCAGTTGCCTAATGTTGATGTGTTTTGCTCACTAAGGTGCTATTTACCAGGGCAAGTGGTAAGAAGGGACTATGGGTCCTGAAGATTTACTGCAGGGGGTGGTCTGCAGGACTTTAGGGATTTACGAAATTCTCCTGGAACTGGAAACATTTAATGAAAGATCCACCTTTTTCAATATCACTTTATCTGCATTCCAGTCTTCTATCTTCTGTTGGCTTTTGACCAACAGGAATAAATTTGGTTTCTGAATTTGATATCTCGAGGCTTTGTACTGGAACCTGTCTTCTACCTCAAATCTTTCCTAAAATCTCTAATTTGAAGCTTTTGTGGAAATGGAGGATATTCCTAGTTAGCATCTGTGCAGAATCTTACATGTGGTTCTGAAGAAAATTAATGCAAATTATACCCATGTGTGATGAAAAGTAAGTCTCTGATAGACCTAATAGTGATTTTTCAAAATATAGTCACCTTGCTTCTCTAACCAGTCAGCAAAAAGGGAAAAACACACATCTCCTATTATTTCTAAATTTTATATTTGCCCTTTGCTAATGACCATGGTGAATTTTACTGCTTACCTTTGATCAGTTGGTCTCTGACATTCTTGAGTCATTTCCTATTCGTTTCTTTGAGGTGTCATACAGGGCATGAGATAGAGGATGGAAGTAGCAGCGAAGACAAGCTATAACAACTGAATTGGTCTTTCAAAATGTGCGCAGTGCTGGAAATGAATATACAAGGTGTCACAGTCACAAATTCACACAGCAGTCAGAAGGCGACATGAACAAGTGAAATGAGTCTGGATATAAAAACCACCTTCCTTTTAACCATTAGACTCTTTCCATGTGTTCCCCTAGAAACACAGGGCTCTATCAGTTTAATGTTTACTTTGTCACTTGTAGCAAACTAGACAAAGAAAAATATTGGTCTAGGAAAAACAACAATGCAAGTGAAATAATAAATAACCACCAGCCTGTGGCTGGGAGCGAGCACCATGTCACAGAGAAACCACCACTCAGTACAAGTGACCATTGACAGGTGGGAATGGGAGCCCCTGTGGAGACAGACAGTATTTTTTTTTTTTTCAAGAAAAGCTGTGAATATACATTTTATGGTAAAATCTCCCAATTTTTAAATACTATGTGATCTAGTCATTCCACTACTGGGCATTTACCCAAAGAAAATGAAAACACTAATTTGAAAAGATTCATGCACCCCTATATTTATTGCAGCATTATTCGCAGTAGCCAAGATATGATAGCAGCCCAAGTGTCCATAAACACGGAATGGATAAAAAAGATGTGGTATATGTACTCACTGGAATATTACTCAGCACCAAAAAAGAATGAAATCTTGCCTTTTGTGACAACATGGATGGATCTAGAGGGTATTATGTTAAGTAAAATAAGTCAGAGAACACAAACACTCTATGATTTCACCTGTATGTGAATCTAAAAAAAACCCCAAAACCAACAGACTCATAAATACAGAGAACAAAGTGGTGGTCACCAGAGGGGAGTGTCAAGAACGCATTACATAGATGAAGAGGATTAAGAGGTACAAACATCCAGCTATAAAATAAGTAAGTCCTGGAGATGAGAATACAACATAGAGGATGCAATCAATAATATTGTAACAACGTATGGTGACAGGTGGGGACTACACTTATTGTGGTGAGCACTGAGCAATGTATGGAATTGTTCGACCAATATGTTGTACACCTGAAACTAATATAACATTGTGTGTTCATTATTAATTAAAAAATTAAAATAATACAAAAATTTTATAATACAAAATCTCCCAACTTTTGAAAAAAAGTATATGAGTGGCACTCAATTCCATTACTAATGTTGCCCTTTATGGTCTCTGTTTTATGTATAAATGAAATGACCTTGTATCAGCATAAAAACCTGCACTGTGTGATTGGCTCAAATTGCAATAGCATGAATAGAGATTTAACACCACCAAAAGTATTATTTCCTGGAAGATTTGTGTAGTTGATGAAAACGGAGGTAGCCTCCTCTTAAGAAAGGTGTTTATCGGAGGAGCAAACATCAGGACAATTTTGAGAACAACCTCACTTCCAGTAAGAGTGTAAAATCATATGATGTCCAAGGTCCTGCGGCCTTTTTAATTCAAGAAGACAATAAACCAAGTGACTCAAGCAAAGGAAGAATTTCCACTTGGCCTGAGATCGTTGATCGACTTCCGGTTTACAGCTGAATGACAGAGGGCAAGGAGCACAACTACAGAAAAACAAATCACTTTCTCCCCAGTACAGTTGGAGAGGGGTGGGTGCCACGCATCCGGGTGGACAGTGCAAAGGTCTGCTTCCTCATGTGAGCAACGAGCGGCGGTGTTTGCCTTTCCGGGGAGCCGAGCATGCTGTTTGCCTTGGCGGCCACCCCCTGCCCACGTGGAGAACCTGGCACGTAGGAGTTCTGTGAATTGCCGGTCCTACCCTGGAACAATTTAACAGGAGACAGGGTAGAGAGGGCAAGGAGAAGCGATCCTGCCACCTGCCCGGCTCATCTCTTTCTCTAGACAGCAGCCTCTGCTCACCCCATTCCTCCCATATGGAGCGAGAGTTGGCTTCATGATTCCAGCCAACGAAGGAGCCCCACAGGTGTGGGAGAGGGTCTGGAAGAGCCTGGAGAAGCCGCTGTCCACGGCAGCTCTGGCACCCCCCACCCCTGCCAAGTGGGGTCCCAGCTGTGTGGCTCAGCCCCTCTCAGCCTTCAGGGAGACTTTGCTCGCTCCAAGAAAAAGCAGCTTGTTTGAGGCACCCTAGGTTGGACAGAGAAAGAGTGTACTTTCCCTTAAGATTAAAAAGAGAGAGAGAGAGAGAGAGAGAAGGAACAGCAGATCAAACGATAACTTCCTAGATTTTGTGTCTTCCCCACCTTCTAGCTAGCAGCCAGCAAGCTGATGATTTAGTCAGAGAGGGGGACGACCAGATCTTCCTATCTCTGCTCCTACCAGCGCAGTACCCCATCCTAAGGACGTGCCTCAGGACAGAAGAGAGCTGACCCTGTGGACGGACGGCTGTAATAAACATAGACAGGGGCCAGGAGTTCCTGCCTGTGGCCGAGGGGATCTGTGTTCCCAGCCTGACACAGGCCAGTGGCAAAGGAGCAAGATAGCAGACCGGCAGTTCAGTAGGACCAAAAAATACACTTATTCCTTCTACTCTCCTCTCCTCCCCTCCCTGCCCTCCCCGGCCTTCCATTCTCCTCTCGTCCCTTCCCTCCCATTCCGTTCTGTCTGCTCTCTCTCCCTCTCCCCCATCCCATCTTCCCTCTCTCTGTCTCTTCTCCCTACTCATGAACATTGAAATTAATATGTTTATAAGATCTGGAAGAAAACAGCATTTGGAGAGTGTATTTTCACTTCCCAATGGGCTCATCCTGACTCTTTTGGTTCCAGCAAACTAGTGGTGTTTTGTTTCATTTTGTTTTGTTTCTATAGACCCTACCCAGAGCCACAACCCCCCTTGAGATGCATTTCAATGGAGGTGCACTGTGCCTGTGGTGGCAGCTGGGAATGTGTTTCATAAAATTCCCAGCCAACTAGTGGTGTTTTCTTTGTTCACGTCTCTGTGACTTGAGGTTAAAGCCCTGCAGAGGTGAGTTGCGCTCAGATGGGTACCACCATTCCCTGCAGCCCTTACTTCGGTCTAGCAAAGAACTATAAGTTAAGGAAATCTGCAAACACCGTCTAGAGGACAGTACTTGGAATCACTGTTCTCTTACAGCCCAGTCCTGAAGCTCTGACGCCAGGAAAATGTCCTACACTTACCTCTTTCTGTGTAGGAAGTACAAGAAAAGAGAGGAAATGATAAGCGAGAAGAGGGGCAGGCTCCGAGAAAGTTTTTGTTTCCAAGTCAAAAAAAAAAATAAAAGGAATTAAATGATAATAAAGATAATGCTTAAGAAAATCTCTTGGAACTGGACCCCCCAATGTCAACGTGTTTTTATGACTGTGTTGAAGGTAGCTTGCAGGCCAGGCAAGCCTAAGCAGGATGTTGCCCGCTGAGATGCGCGTGGCAAAGAGAGCCGTCCCGATGCACAGAGAGCAGGTGCTCTCACAGGTAGATGCTGTTACTGAGACCGCTTGGGAGCCAGGCTTCTCTCTACATCACCCACAGAACTCCAGATCCTTACAGTTTACAACTTGGCTTCTTAGATATTTACAAAGTATCAGGTTTTCTTTGGCTCAGAGGGAGACCTGGCTGGAGGCTTCTGTCCCATAAACTAAATTGCCAATGTCTCATAGAAGCTAGACTCACAGCAGTGCTATGATGTCATGGCCCTGCGTGGCCTGGACCCAGTTTTGTGACTTTGGAGAAGCCTTCATTTCTCCGGCCCTTGATCCCTTAGTTTCTAAAAACAGGGGGGAAGAGTTTTTTCTTGTTATAATAGCATTAATTGAGGTAAAATTCACACACCATTAAATTTACCCTTTTAAAAAGTATGCAGTTCAGTGCTTTCTAGTATATTCACAGAGTTGTGCAACCATTACCACTATCTAATTTTAGAACATTTTCATCAACCCCAAAAGAAACTGTACCGTTTAGCGGTCAATCGCATTTTCCCCCTCCCCTCGGTCACTGGCAACCACTAATTTACTTTCTGCCTCTATGAATTTGCCTATTCTGGGCATTTCATATAAATGGAATCATATGTCCTTTTTTGTTTGGCCCCTTTCACTTAGCAGAATGTTTTCAAAGTCCATCCATGTTATAGCGTGTATCAATACTTCATTCCTTTTTATGGCCAAATAATAATTCCACTTGTGGCTCTACCGCATTTTGTTTATCCGTTCATCTGCTGAGAGGCATTTGGGTTGTCTCCACTTTACGGCTATTATAAATAGTGTCTCTGTCAACATTCATGTAAAAAGTTACTGCGTGGACATATGTTTTCACTTGTCTCGGGTGTATACCCAGGAGCGGAATTGCTGGGTCATATAGTCACTCCATGTTTAGCATTTTGAGAAACTGCCAGACTGTTTTTGGCCACGCCATTTTACATTCCCATTGGCAGTGCTGAACAGGGTTCCAATTTCTCTACATCCTCATCAATGCTTGTTACTGTCTGTCTTTTATTTTAGCTTTCCTAGTGGGTTGGAAGTGTTTTCTTATTGAAGTAGAATTGCGAAGAATATCCCACTAGCATCAGGTGTACATCATCCTAATTTGATGTTTGTATATTATGAAATGATCCCCACAGGGAGTGTAGTTCCCGCCCGAGGCATGCCAAGTTATTACAATATCACTAACTATGGTCCCTGTGCTGTGCATTACAGCCCCGTGACTTAATTATTTCATAAGTGGGAATTTGTACTTCCTAATCTCCTTCCTCTATTTTCTCTGTACCCTCATCCTCTCTCTTCTCTGGCAACCATCAGCTTGTTTCCTCCATCTATGAGTCTGTTTCTGTTTTGTTTTGTTCTTTTAGGTTCCACATATAAGTAAAATCATATGGTATTTTTCTTTCTCTGTCTGACTTATTTCACTTAGCAGAATACTCTCTAGGTCCATCTCTGTTGTCACAAATGGCAAGATTTCATTCTTTTTTATGGCTGAGTAATATTCCATGATATGTATACACCACATCTTTTTTATCTCTTCATCTGTTAGTGGACAGTTGCAGTTGCTTCCATGTCTTGGCTACTGTAAATAATGCTGCAATAAACATAGAAGTGACTATACTTCTCTGAATTGGTGTTTTTGTTTTCTTTGGATAAATACCCAGAAGTGGAATTGCTGGATTGAATGGTAGTTCAATTTTTAGTTTTTTGAGGAAACTCCATACTGTTTCCCATAGTGGCTGCACCAACTTACACTCCTACCAATAGTGTATGATGAGTCCCTTTTCTCCATATCCTTTCAAACATTTATTGTCTTTCTGATAATAGCCAATCTGTTGGGTCGGAAGTAGTGTCTCGTTGTGGTTTTGATTTGCATTTCCCTGATGATCAACGATATTGAGCATCTTTTCACTGGCCTATGGCCATCTATATGTCTTCTATTCAAGTCCTCTGCCCATTTCATAATCACGTTGATTGTTTTTTATATATTAAGTTGTGTAAGTTCTTTATATATTTTGGATCTTAACCTCTTATTGGATGTGTGATTTGCAAACATTTTATCCCAATCAGTATGTTTCCTTTCCATTTTGTTGATGGTTCTCTTCACTGTGCAAAAGATTTTTAGTTTGATGTAAGTCCACTTCCTAATTTTAGCTTTTGTTGCCCTTAACTGAGAAGACTGAGCCAAATACATACATAAATAAATAATGCTTAGACTAATGTCATAGATAACTACCTATTTTATCTTCTAGAAATTTCATGGTTTCAGGTCTTATGTTCAAGTCTTTAATCCATTTTGAATTTATTTTTGTATGTAGTATAAAAAAAATGGTCCAGTTTCAGTCTTTTGCATGTAGCTGTCCAGGTTTCCCAATATCATTTATTGAAGAGATTGTCTTTTCCCCATGGCATATTCTTGCCATCTTTATCATAGATTAACTGACTATATATGAGTGGGTTTATTTCTAGAATCTCTATTCTATTCCATTTTCTGCTTTCATGCAAATACCATACTGTTTTGATTACTATAGCTTTGTAATATGGTTTGAAATCAGGGAGCATGGAAGCTCCAGTATTGTTGTTCTTCCTCAAGACGGGGCTTTGGCTATTCAGAGTCTTCTGTGGTTCATACAAATTTTGGCACTCCTTGTTCTAGCTCTGTGAAAAATACCTTTGGTAATTTGATGGGGATTGCATTGAATCTATCGATGGCTTTGAGTAATACAGACATTTTAACAATATTAATTCTTCCAATCCATTAGCATAGTATATCTTTTCATTTATTTTCACTTATTTCCATTTATTAAATGAAGAATTTGTCTTCAATTTCTTTCATCAATGTCACAGTTTTCTGAGTACAGGTCTTTTACCTTATTGGTTAAATTTATTCCAGATATTTTATTCTTTGTTTTCTTCCAAATCTTATTTAAGTTGCAGTTAGGTAACAAACAGTTTCAGGTGTAGGATTCAGGGATTCATCATTTGCATCCAATACCCAGTGCTCATCACAATAAGGGCCCTCCTTACTACCCATCACTCATCTCTCCCATCTCCCTACTGACCTCCTCCCCAGCAACCCTCAGTTTGTTCTCTAGATTTAAGAGTTGCTTTTATGGTTTGCCTCTCTTTCTCTTTTACCCTCCATGTTCACCTGTTTTGTTTCTTAAATTCCACATATGAGTGAAATCATATAGTATTTGCCTTTCTCTGACTGACTTATTTCACTTAGCATAATACTCTCTAGCGTTATCCACATTGTTGCAAATGGCAAGATTTCATTCCTCTTCATGGCTGAGTAACATTCCATTATATATATGCATGTACATATACTACAACTTCTTTATGCATTCATCAGTCAATGGACACTCGGGCTGTTTCCATAGTTTGGCTATTGTTGATAATGCTGCTGTAAACATCAGGGTGCATGTAGCCCTTCACATCAGTATTTTTGTATCCTTTGGGTAAATACTTAGTAGTGCAATTGCTGGACTGTGGAGCAGTTCTGTTTTTAACTTTTGGAGGAAACTCCATCTGGTTTTCCAGAGTGGCTGCACCAGGTTGCATTCCCACCAACAGTGTAAGAGGATTCCCCTTTCTCTGCATCTTCCCCAACATCTGTTGTTTCCTGACTTGTTAATTTGAGCCATCCTGACTGGTGTGAGGTGGTATCTCATCATGGTTTTGATTTGTGTTTCCCTGATGATGAGTGATGTTGAGCATCTTTTCATATGTCTGTTGGCCATCTGGGTGTCTGCTTTGGAGAAATGTCTATTCATGTCTTCTGCCCATTTTTTAACTTGTAATTATAAATGAGATTGTTTTCTTAATTTCAATTTCTGATAGCTCATTATTAGTGTATAGCAACACAATACATTTCTGTATGCTAATCTTGTATCCTGTTACTTTACTGAATTCATTTATTTGTTCTAATATTTTTTTCATGGAGTCTTTAGGGTTTTCTACTTAGAGTATCATGTCATCTGCAAATACTGATAGTTTTACTTCTTCCTTTCCAATTTTGATGTCTTTCATTTCTTTTTCTTGCCTAATTGTTGTGACTAAGATGTCCACACCATGTTGAATAAAAGTGGTGAGAGTGGGCATCCTCATCTTGTTCCTGATCTCGGAGGAAAAACTTTCAGTTTTTTACCACTGAGGATGACACTAGTTGTGAGTTTGTTATATGTGACCTTTATTATGCTGAGGTTCATTTCTTCTAGACCCACTTTGTTGAGAGTTTTTATCATAAATGTTTGCTAAATATTGTCAAATGATTTTTCTGCATCTATTTAGATAATCCTATGATTTTTATTCTTCATTTTGTTTTTGTGGTGTATCATGTTGAATAATTTGCAGATGTCGAATCCTCTTGCAACCTTGGAGTAAATCCCACTTGATCATGCTGTGTGATCCTTCTAACCTATTGTTAAATTCAGTTTGCTAATATTTGGTTGAGCATTTTTGCATCTATATTCACCAGGGATATTGACCTGTGATTTTCTGTTTTGTGGTGTCTTTGTCTGATTGCTACCAGGATAAAGCTGGTCTCATGAAATGAGTTTAGAAGTGCTCCTTCCTCTTCAGTTTTTTGAAATAATTTGAGGACAGGTACTAACTCTTCTTTAAATGTTTGATAAAATTCATCTATAGTACTATCTGGTCCTGGACTTTTGGTTTTTGAGAAGCTTTTAAAGTACCGATTCAATTTCATTGCTTGTAATCAGTCTTTTCAGATTTCCTATTTCCTTGTGATTCAGTCTTGGAAAGTTGTGTGTTTCTAGGAATTTATCCATTTCTTTTAGGTTTGCAACTTGTTGGTGTATAATTGTTCATTGTAATCTCTTATGATTTTTTTCCTGTGATATCAGTTGTAACTTCTTTTTCATTTTTTATTTTATTTATTTGGGATCTTTTGCTTTCTTTTCTTGACGGTCTGGCTAGAGGTTCATCGTTTTCTTTTTATCTTTTCAGAGAACCACTTTCAGTTTCATTGATCTTTTCTATTTTTTTAGTCTCTATTTCATTTGTTTCTGCTATGTTCTTTGTTATTTTCTTCCTTCTACCGACTGGGTTTTGTTTGTTTATTTTTGGTTTTTGTTTGGTTTCTTTGGGTGTGAAGTTATTTCTTTGAGACTTTCCTTGGTTCTTAAGGTGGACCTGTATCATTATGAACTTTCCTCTTGGAACTGTAGATTTTAGAAAATTGGGTTTCCATTCTCAATTTGTCTCAAGGTATTTTTTATTTTCCTCCTTGATTTCTTCATTGATTTCCTCTTTGAATGCTTCATTGTGTGTTTAGATGCATGTTATTTTAGGCTCCACATGTTTGTGTTTTTTCCAGTTTTCATCTTGTAATTGATTCCTAGTTTCATACCATTGTGCCCAGAGAAGATGATTGATCTGATTTTAATCCTCTTGTGTTTATTAGGACTTGTTTTGTGGTCTAACATGTGATCTATCCTGGAAAATGTTTCCTGTGCACTTGAAAAGAATGTGTGTTCTGCAGTGGTTGGATGAAATGTCCTGTATATATTAAGTTCATCTAGTCTAACGTGTCATTTCAGGCCAACGTTTCCTTACTAATTCTCTGTCTGAATGATCTATCCATTGGTATTAACTGGGGATTTTAAGTCCTCCACTATTATTGTATTACTGTCAACTTCCCTCTTCATGGCTGTTAATGTTTGCTTTATACATTTCAGTGCTCCTAGTTTGGGTGCATAAATATGTATGAATGTTACATCCTCTTCTTGGATTGACCCCTTTATCATTATGTAATATCCTTCTTTGTTTTGTTACAGTCTTTATCCTAGAGTCTGATATTATTTGAGATGACTATTGCTACTCCAGCTTTCTTTTTGTTTCCATTTGCATGGAATATTCTTCTCCATCCCTTTACTCTCAGCCTATGTGTATTTTTAGATCTGAAGTGAGTCTGTTATAGGCAACACAGAGATGGGCCTGGGTTTTTTTTTTTTTTTAATCCATTCAACCACCCTATGTCTTTCGATTGTGGCATTTGGTTCATTTACATTTAAAGTAATTATTGAGAGGTATATATTTATTGCCATTGTGTTAATTGTTTTTTGGTTGTTTTTGTAGTTCTCTGTTCCTTCTTTCTTGGTCTTTCCTTGTGGTTTGATGGTTTTCTTCAGTGTTGTTTATTGCTATGTTTTTTGTGTCTCTATTATAGGTGTTTGGTTTGTGGTTATTATGAGGTTCATATATATTGATATATTGATATATATATATATATATATATATATATATATATATGGCAGCCTATTTTAAGTTGATGGTCATTTAAGATCAAATGCATTCTAAAAGTATGGGACCCTTCATGAATTTGCATGTCAACCTTGAGCAGGGGCCATGCCAATCTTCTCGGTATCATTCCAATTCCAAAATGAGAAATTGATCAGTAATTGTCAAAAATGACAACCCTGAGTGAAAAGTACATTTTATTACAGAACCCAATATAAATTTAATTTATACATCTTATTTTAATTTAATAATTATAATATGTATGTTAAATCACTGTATTGAAGCCCAATATTTTATAAAATAGTATTTACCCTTACTACCTGCAATATACTTCTTTTCTCTCTCTTTTTATTGCTGGTGGTCATGAAATAAATTGCATGACCTGCTAAGTAGTTCACAGTGCACAGTTTAAAGTCTCTGATCTAGATCATTAATTCATTCAAAAGTATTATTTCAACACTAGCATATGCCAGGTTGCCAAGTATTGTTCTAAGTTCAGCAGAGAATTAAACAGACAAGAATTATTGCCCCCATAGAGCTTCCATTCTGGAAGTGGGAATACACACACACACACACACACACACACACGATATATATGATATATCCCTATAAATTATATGATATGTCAGATTGTGTAGCAGATATTATTAGTGCCGCACACATAACCCTGAATATCAGATCATATCATCTTTGCACACTTTGGTGTGCTTCCTCGTATTCCAGGAGCCAAGATCTGCATGTCTTTGCTTTGAGACTTTTTCCAAAATCACAGAAGGCTTATTTGCCTACTTTAAGGAGAAACTGAAATTAATACTCCATCCCCAAGAAGCCTACACCCAATGACTGATGGAAGTTGGTGTAAAAATACCCCAGCTTCTTCTCCACTTGAGTAGGGTAATTTTGGAGCACCTTCCAAGAAACCGCTTATACTTGAAATCTTGGCACAAAGTCTACTTCTGGGGTAACTCCAACTATGAAAGAAGATATACATGTTTTGATAAAAAAATTAAACAGGAAAAGAGGTTAGAGAAGAGCATAGAGGATAATTTTAAATGGGGAGATCTGGGAAGGCCTCACTGATAAGAAATCAGTGCTATTTGAGGAAAGGCCTGAAGGCAGGAGGGAAGAAAGATATGTGGCTATGGAAGAGAAAGTATGTTTCAGACAACGGGAACAATAAAGTGTAAAGGCCCAGAAGCAAGAGTAAGTGGACGAGTACAATGGACTAAATGTTTGTATCACCACAAATTCATATGTTGAAGCCCTAATTTCTAATGTGATGGTATTTGGTGATGGGCCTTTGGGAGGTAAGTAGCTTTAAATGAAGTCATGAGAATGGGATCCCCCATGATGAGATCAGTGCCCTTATAACGAGATGAAGGGAACCAGTCCTCTTTCAGCCATGTAGGGATATAACAAGAAGTCAGCTGTCTGTGAACAAGGAGGAGAGCTCTCACCAGAACCCAACCATGGTGACACCCCGATCTCAGACACCCCGCTTCCAGAACCAGGAGAAATAAATTGCCTGTTTAAGCTACCCATGATATCTATGTTACTCTGTTAGAGCTTCCCTAACTGACTAAGACAACCAATGGAACGACAGCAGGAAAAGACAGGAGATGCATGGGAGAGGTCTGAGATATAAGAGGTATATCTAAGTAGACACTTTTAACCTCACCATTTTGTTCTCTGACCATATATTGCTGATTGAGGGTTGTACATCTGGAAATCTGATTCAAAATTATACCATGTTATTTAAAGTCAGAAAATGTGGTAATGGCAGGCAGGCAGAGAAGCTGACAGAGGTGTCAGGGGTTGTGTATGAACATATCAGAACTTCCACCAACACTCATATATGTTGGGTTTTTTTTTAAAGTAAGCTTTCTAAAAATAAATAATAAAGTAAGCTTTCCACATTGACTTGCATGGTTTCCCATTATTAAGTAATTCTTACCGCCAGGCTTTAGGGGTGCCCTGGGAGCTTTCACATTTCCAGTCATTAGCTGATCTGAACCTTTTCATTGGCTGTTTATGGCGCAATGCAATTGTCTTTTGACATCAGTTTTCTCATCTAAAAAATGACTCTACCAGCCTTGAACACCGCTGACACCATCATACCTGTTTGGTAAACACTCATTCATTCCCTTAAGGAAGGGGATTGATCAAAAGAACAGTAAGAGAATAAAGGGGGTTGAGAAATAACTTTTGGGTTGTTATGGGGAGAAAGGTCTCCTCCAACTTTTTTACAGTCACGTTTTAGAGAAGGGAATTCCTTTTATGCTCATCCAAACAGAGAGCCCATCTTTGTTTAAACTCTTTCAGTGATGGACTCCTCACTGCTTTGCAAAATGGTCATTTCAATTCTCATGCCCCATTGATTATATTAAAAGTTCCCCATTATTTTGAATTAAACTCCAAAGAACTTTCTAAGCAACTCAAGTATCTCTTTCATGTGACAATCCTTCATATGATTGAATAAAACCAACCCACTTGCCTCGGTTTTCCTCTGCCAAACATCATCAGATCTATAAGACATTCCACATATGATTGCAAGCACTTGAACATAACTTGGACGATTTACTTGTCAGCAATTATACTAACCATAAACCTTACTGCACACCCGATGCTGTTCTAAGTGCTTTTAGTTCAATTATCCCATTTACTATTCAAGCAGTCCTATAAGGTAAGTACAATTATTATTCCTATTTTATAGATGAAGACGATATGAAACATAGAAGGTAAATAATTTGCCTAATGACGTATAACCAATAACTTGTGGAGCCAGACACTCAAACTTGCTAGTTTGACTCTAGAGCTCATATTATTCACTCATTCTGTCCTACCACCTGTCAGAAGTTCAGAAATAACAAAAGTAAAACCAATGAATCACTGATGTAGTACTGAGTAAAAGTTAATTGTGCAATCACTAAAAAGACAATTTGCAAACCAGGAGCACTCAAACCAAAACATGGAAAGAGGTTCAAGAGTACATTGTTATAAAGCAGCTTTACATCATGAGAAAACAGTGATTTTATTCTTCACAGTGATTGGTTATAATATTAGAAATTTCTTAAATAATGAGGAATTGGTCAATGGTCCTTATATCAACCTTGAAAAACAGTTTACGTTTTGCTTATGATTTTTAGAGACACAAGAAAAAGTGACCCAGGTCAAGTTAGTCTTGCAAAAATAAGCTAAGTTAAGTTTTGTGTGTATGACTTAACTGGTTTTGTCTCCTCAGCGAATTTTCAAGGCAAGTATCTGTTTGTTTTTTTAATTTTAACACACCTATCCACTAACAAACCCATGGTTAATTACTATGAATCCAGACTAAGATTCAGACCTTCCGGCTCCTAGTCCAATGCTCTTTTCACCATGTCACATTATCCTGAGTGTGGATGGAATGCCCTTGGGAGAAAGAAAGGGGGTTCGGGGAAGTGAGAAATGGGTATAGAATTCCCAAATCCGAATCCCCAGAAGAACTGCATATCTGTTTATCTTTCACTTCTGTTACCAAAAATAACCTTCCCTATTTCTGAATTTAGCCAGGAAAAATGCACATTGGCAAAGACAAAAAGGTAGTCTTGCTCTAGAAAAGACTTCTAAGAGTCTCCCTAATTCTCACACCTTAGGCCCCAGTGAAGACAAAGATCAGGGAAGTCTTCACTTCGAACCAGGAAGGAAGCAGTGGCCTCCAGCCACATACCCTTTTCACCTGAGGCTGTTGAGATGGTGAAAATTCCGCGGTGAAAGCTTCTTTTGTGTGGTGTTTTCCTTCTTCCCCAAAGAGCTAAGAGATGGAGTAAGGAGAAAGGGATGGCCTCAGCTTATAAAGCTGAATCTGAAAGATTTCATCAAGAATGTGAACTCTCAGGAAGGGCTCATGAAGCAAAATCTCAGAGAAAGGAACCAAGGAAGGAGACAGAGATGACAATTGCCAATAGCATTATCAATTGTCAATAGCATGGCAGCAGGCAGGGCGATCTACTCAACGTGAAAGCCAGCTCATGCCATGTTGCTCAATGCCCCAGTGGCTTCCCTCTTCCCCCTCAACAGGAGACTTAATTCAGAAAGGCACTATCGAGTCCTCATTCAGAACTCTGCTGAACTTAAATTATCAGAGAGGGTCATCTTGACTCTGGGACTTAATTCAAATTCTCTCTATCCCATTTCTCTGCTTTGTTTTACTTCTTAGCATATACCACTCCCTGGCATATGGTTTGTTTGTTTTTAGTCTCTCCTCTCCCCAACTCCAGAATATAATACCATGGAAGACATTTCAGACTGAGTCTAATTTTTTTTTCCTGCTATAATCCAGCATCTAAAACTGAAACTGATAATTGTTGATGGATGGATGAATGAATGAAAAAAAATGAATGAACAAAACTAGGAGGAAAAAAAGAAAGCGGATAGGTAAAGATAATAACAAACAAATGAATAATTTCAATAGTAAGGAGACCTGAAAAATGAGGTTTGTAACCCAAATATGGACCGGAAGATGGGGCAAGATGAGAGGAACTGATTAAGTCCTTAGGGGTTTAAAAAATAAGAATGTTCATCTTGTCTGCAGACCAACCAAAAGCCTGTTTTAATAGCTCTTTCTCTCCGATCCCACACACACAAAAATGATTCCAATAGCTTTTACTTAGTGAGCCAGACATATGATCTGTACTAGTTCCAGTCTTCACAGTGACCCTGAGATTAAGGAATTACTATTCCCACTTTGCAGATGAGGAAAGTGGGAGCAAAAAGTTAAGCAGTTTATTCACAATAACCAAAAGTTGAACACCACTCAAATGTCCACCAACAGATGAATGGATAAACAAAATGTTGCATATTATTCAATTATAAAAAGGAATGAAATTATGATACATGGATAAACCTAAAAAAAAAGAAAAGAAAGAAAAGAGTGTGCTATGTGAAAGCAGCCAGACACAAAATGTCACCTACTGTATGATTCCATTAATATGAAACAAACAGAATACATAAATCCATAGAAACAGAAAGCAGACGGGTTGCCAAGGACTGGGAGGAGAGGGATGGGTGCTTAATGAGTGTAAATGGGTCCTTCTTTGGGGGTGATGAAAATGTTTTGGAACTAGATATAGGTAATGGTTGCATGACATTGTGAGTATAATAAATGACACTGTATTGTACACTTTAGAATAGTTGATTTCATGCTCACCTCGATAATTAAATTAAGCTTAAATTACATGGTTAGTAATTTGCACAGTGTTAAAGTGAGTTCCTCAAGTTTAAACGAAAGGACACTAAACAGCAATAAGAACACATATGAAAGTATAAAACTCACTGGTAAAAGTAAATATACAAATGAATACACAATACTGTAATACTGTCATTAGAGATTAGCATTAAGAATAACTATAACCACAAATATTTGATAAAGGATACACAATATAAAAAGATGTAAATTGTCACCATAAAGCATATGGGGGGAGAGGTCAAAGTGTAGAGTTTTTATATACCATAGAAGTAATGTTGTTGTATGCTTAAAATACTCATAACTATAAAATGTTTTATGTAAGCCTCATGGAAACCACAAAAAAATACCTCTAATAGATAAACAAAGAGAAAGAAAGCAAACATATTACCACAAAAAACCAACAAAATACAAAAGGAAGAAAGCAAGAGAAAAAACAACAAACAAAAGAACTACATGACAGACAAAAACAATTAGCAAAATGTCAATAGTAAATCCTTTCATATCAATAATTACTTGAACATAAATTAATTAAACTCCCTAATCAAAAGAATGGCTAAATTAATTTTTAAAAAAGGAGAGAATGAGCGAACCAACTATATGCTATTTACAACAGACTCACTCTAGATTTAAGGACAAACAGGCTGAAAGTGAAGAGATGATAAAGATATTCCACAAAAATGTAAAAAAATAAAAGAGCAGAGAGGGCCAAACTTATACAGACAAAATAGACTTTAAGTAAAAAACTGTCACTAGAGGCAAAGAAGGATATTATGTAATGACAAAAGGATCAGTTCATCAAGAAAATATAACAATTATAAACATATATTCACCTGACAAGAGAGCCCCTAAATAAATAAAGCAAAAGTTGACAGATCCGAAGGAAAAAATAGACAGTAACATAATAATAGTAACAGACCTCAATAACCCACTTTCCATAATGGATAGAATATCCAGACAGAAGAGCAATAAGGAAACAGAGGACTGGGCAGCACTCTAGACCAAATGAACCTAACAGAAATATATAGAACATTCCACTCAACAGCAGTAAAATACACATTTTCTTCAATCACACATGGAACATTCTCCGGGAAAGAGTACATGTTAGGTCACAAAATGAGCCTTAATTTCAATTGTAAGAATATTGAAATCATACCAAATATCTTTTCAAAAACAAAGGGGAATGAAACTAGAAATCAATAACAGAAGGAAAACTAGAAAATGCACAAATATGTGGAAATTAAATAACACACTCTTGAACAACCATTGCGTCAAAAAAGATATCAAAGGGGAAACCAGGAAGTTACTTGAGACAAATGAAAACAAAAGGATAACATACAAAAACTTAGGGGGTGCGGCGAAAGGAGAACTAAGAGGGAAGTTTATAGTGATAAACACCTGCATTAAAAAAGATCTAAAAACAAAACCCAACCTTAAACCTCAAAGAGCTAGAAAAAAAGAAAAACACTAAGCCCAAAGTTAACAGAAAGAATAAATAATAGAGATTAGAGAAGAAATCAATGAAATAGAGAACAGAAAAACAAACAGAAGAAAATCAACAAAATCAAGTTGTTTTTTTTTTTAAAGATAAAGCAGACAAACCTTTAGCTGGACTAAGGGATACAAGGAGAGAAGAATCAAATAAATAAGATTATAAATGAAAGGGGAATTATTACACCTGATAGAAGAGAAGTAAAAAGGACCACAAAGGACTACACAGGAGAACCCCTGTGTGCTGTTGGTAGGGATGCAAAATAGTGCAGCTGCTTATGGAAAATAGTATGAAGTTTCTTCAAAAAATTGGAAATAGAACTAACGTATGGTCCAGCAATCCCACTTTGGGGATATATCCCCAAAATTGATATCAGGATCTCAAAGAGATATCTGTGCTCTCCTGTTCACTGCAGCATTAGTCACAATAGCCAAGATAGGGAAACAAGTTAGTGTCCATGGACAGATGAATGGATAAAGAAAATGTGGTATGTTCATGCAGTGGGATACTATTCAGCCTTTAAAAAAGGAAATCATGCCATATGAGAGAACGTGGATGACGCTGGAGGACATGATGTAAGGGACATAAGCCAGTCACAGAAAGATAAATACTGCATGATTCTACTTATATTTGGTATCTAAAATAGTCAAACTCATAGGGATGCCTGGGTGGCTAAGTAAGTTAAGTGTCTGACTCTTGATTTTGGCTCAGGTCATGATCTCGGTCCTGGGATTCAGCCCTGCATCGGGTTCCCTGATCTGTGGGGGAGTCCGCTTGAGATTCTCCCTCTCTTCTGCCTCTCCCCCACCTTGCTCATGCACCCACATGTGTACGTGTGTGCACGCTCTCTCGCTCTCTCAAATACATAAATAAATCTCTAAAAAATAAAATTAAATTAAATAGCCAAACTCATAGAAGGAGAGTGGAATGGTAATTTCTAGCAGCTGGAGGGAGGAGAAAATGGGAAGTCATGGTTTAAGGGGCATAAAGTTTCAGTTCTGCAAGATGAATAAGTTCAAGGAGAGCTGCTGTACCATGTTAGGTCTATAGTTAACAATATTGCATAGTACACTTAACATTTTAAGGGGGTAAATCTCGTGTTAAGCTTTCTTACTACAATTGAACATACGATAATATAAAACAATATTCCTCATGTATCAGAAACGTAGTTGGAAATTTATCTGACAGCATGTTCCCAATCATATGATTTCTCAATTTTACAATCTGGGAAGTGGAATTTATAACATCCAGCTGTCCTTATATTTCCCTCCATCCCTTCCCCAAAATACATACAAGATAGAGATGGAAAAAGCGTGTAAGTCGAGGTCAACTTTTCCCCTGATAACAATCAGGCACTTTGAGAGGAACACACCTGTTACCCTCACTTGGGCTTTATGAACTCCAGCCCTGAAGCAGCAGATCTTGTCAAAAAACAAAGTCAGATTCAGAAGGTAAGGGTCGGGTCTGAGATCCTGCATTTCTAATAAGCTCCTAGGTGATGCCAACACAGCTCGTCTAAGGACCACACTTTGGGTAGCAAGACGCATACACACTAGCCCAAAGAAACCCGTGCACCTAAAGCACAGACTAACAACTCGATTACATTTTATGCAGAGTGCCCAGTTTCCCTCTTTAAGGTCAGGAGACGTGGATCCTCATCGGTCAACAGACCAGCTCTCTTAGCATCTTCCACGTGGAGAAAAATATTCCCATTCCCATGTTCATAAAGGTTCATTGTACTTAGCCTGACTGCTTATCCACTAGTGAGGGTTTCCTTGGAAGAAAGGAAACATTATCTAATAATAGTAGTGCCCTATATTTACACATGGGTTTATGATTTACCAAATGCACTGACACATGTCACCTCATATCAGCCTCACAATGATCTTTACGGGTAGAACAGAGGAGTAGATTATAAACCTACTTGATCAAGCAAGCAGATAGAAGCAACTGCCTTCAGAATTGCAGTGATCAGGGAAAGCTTTTAGAAAAAAAGTGACTTTGAATACGAAGATCAGGAACAGATACAGTTTTGAGTAGGTGAGGACTGGGGGCAATATCATGCCAAGGAGGGAAGATGGGATTCAAACACACTGTAAATATTTACTGAGCTACTACTCCCCAAACCAGTAAGATCAGCAGGAGCAAGTAGGCACCATTAAGGAGTTTTAATTCAGGGAGTGATCTTGGTTTTTTTTTTTTTTTTTTGTCTTTTTTTTATAATAATATTTTTTTATTATTTTATGCTAGTCACCATACAGTACACCCCTGGTTTCTGATGTAAAGTTCGATGATTCATTAGTTGCATATAACACCCAATGCACCATGCAATATGTGCCCTCCTTACTACCCATCACCAGCCTATCCCATTCCCCCACCCCCCTCCCCTCTGAAGCCCTCAGTTTGTTTCTCAGAGTCCATAGTCTCTCATGCTTCATTCCCCCTTCTGATCACTCCCCTTTCTTTTTTTTTTTTTTTAAGATTTTATTTATTTATTTGACAGAGAGAGACAGCCAGCAAGAGAAGGAACACAAGCAGGGGGAGTGGGAGAGGAAGAAGCAGGCTCCCAGCAGAGGAGCCTGATGTGGGGCTCGATCCCAGAACTCCGGGATCATGCCCTGAGCCAAAGGCAGACGCTTAACGACTGAGCCACCCAGGCGCCCCTACCCCCTCTTTCTTTATCCCTTTCTTCTCCTACCAATCTTCCTAGTTCTTATGTACCATAGATGAGAGAAACCATATGATAATTGTCTTTCTCTGCTTGACTTATTTCACTTAGCATTATCTCCTCCAGTGCCGTCCATGTTGCAGCAAATGTTGAGAAATCGTTCTTTCTGATAGCTGAGTAATATTCCATTGTCTATATGGACCACATCTTCTTAATCCAGTCACCTGTTGAAGGGCATCTCGGCTCCTTCCACGATTTAGCTATTGTGGACAATGCTACTATGAACATCGGGGTGCATATGGCCCTTCTCTTCACTACGTCTGTATCTTTGGGGTAAATACCCAGTAGTGCAGTTCAGGGAGTGATCTGATCAGATTCAGCATGGGAGCGTTTGGTTTCACACAGGCAAGGCTGGTGAGAGGGAGGCCATCCAGCAGGGGGCTACAGAAGGGGAAGAAGTGAGAATCGATGAAGCGATGAAGGCATGACCTGGAGCATTAATAGTGGAAAGGGAGAAGAAAATACTTGTGTCTGATTGGGTGTAGATTGTGACAGAGGGAACATTAACAGTTAAAGCCATCAGAAGAGATAAGCTTTTATATCTCAAGGACCATAAAAATGTGCATGCCCTTTGACTTAATTATGTCTCACTGGGATTTTAGGCTAAGGAAATAAATCCCCCAAAGGCAAACTTTCTTTCCACAGACATGTCCATTGTAGTATTATTTATAACAGTAAAAGTTTGGGAACAACTGAAATGTTCATAAGATGGTATGATTAAGTAAATTATTGTGCAATGAGAGTAAAACGACATTATAAGACTGAAGAAAAAAATGAAGAATATTTTTAAAAGACCGAAATAAACACAGAGGTATGTTTCCTGGGTGGAAGAATTAATGCTTCAATACTATATATTTTTTTCAAATTAATAAATAAATGTAATGTAATGCCAAAGAAATTTTTTTAATTTGAACAAATTGATTCTAAAAGTTTATGAAAAAATACATCATATGTATCAAGAAAATTTTAAAAAGAAAGACTGTGATAAAGTACTTGCACTAATTGGTATTATAATATGCTATTTTTACAAGACAGTTACCAAAATCATGCATTATTGGCATGCAAACAAAACACAGTAGTGCCCAGAATAGACATGAATATACATGTAAATGTAATGTATGATATTAACATCAGAAATCATTGGAGAAATCCTGGATTTTTCTATAAAGGGAAATGGGATAATTGATTATGCATTCAGAAGAAAATTAATATTTATAATATTTATAAATAAAAATATATAATTGTATTTAATGTGTGTAATATGCATAAATATTTAATATACTAATATGTTAATAATTGCTTGGTCACATTTTAATTAAAATATATTATAATTGAATATTAATTATATAGTTCATATATGTGATATTTATAACATATTTATAATATTTATAAATATAAAATGTAATAAATATAATGTTTACAATATTTTTAAATTCCTAGGATAATTAAAAAGCTATTGTTAAAAAGTTAACAGTAGTAGAAACAAAGAAGCAATAGAGAAAATCCAGAGCCTTAACCCAGAATATAATGGACAGATTTGATGAGATGAAAACTCAAAACTTATGTGCAGTAAAATAGTTCATAAACAAAATCAAGGGAAATAGGTCAGAGAAATGTTTACAATAGATTTTACTAGGTGTTAATATGTATAATAGCAGAGACCTCAAAGATTAATTTTTAAACAGACAAACATACCAGAAGAAAAATAGGCATAGGATTGAACAGCCACAGCATAAAAAAAGAGTTCAAATAATAAGCATATGGACTCAACCTCCCGAAAAGTCAGGAGACTGTGAATTAGAACAATAAGACACCATATTTTGCTTACCCGACTGGCAAAAGTCAGATTGATAAAACCCAGTGGTGCCAAGAATGTGAGAAAACATCGTTGGTAGGAGTGTATATTAGTAAGAGTGTATGTTGCTAAATATTTGGGGAATATTTACCTACCTTATGATTCAGTAATCTCACTTCTAGGATTTTCTTCTATAACAATTTTGGAGAGCAACTTGGCAGTGATCTATCAAAAGTTCAGTTCTCATTCCCTCTGACCCAACAATGCCATTTCTAAACGTCTATCCTAAGGTACATGCAAAGATAATCATGGCAGCACTTTTTACAATAAAAAGCTGAAATTACCAAAGATCTAACAATGGAAGGATGGTAGAATATATTACAAACTAGACAGCCATCAAAAATAATGAGTTAAGTCTGTAGCTAGTAACCTAGAATTTATAACTGCACTAAACTTAAAAAAGACAAATCACAGAAATTGTTACATTTTTAGTTTAAAAAATGTTTGCAGGTGCATATGGAGACATGACGACATACATGTAGGAAAGGGATAGATATGCCCCAATCTGTTCATGGCGGTCACCTCCAGAGATGAGATCAGAGGAAAGGAGGAGAGAGTATGATTTGGGAAGGTTATATCTGACTTTATAGATATAGATCTAGATTTTTTTTTAACAGTGCTGTGATGTGAGTGATTTTTTTCACTCTTGGTATTTTAGCATTTTTCTTTCTTTCTTTCTTTCTTTCTTTCTTTCTTTCTTTCTTTCTTTCTTTCTCTCTCTCTCTCTCTCTTTCTTTCTTTCTTTTCTTTCTTTCTTTCTTTCTTTTTTTTATATATATTTTTGGAAAGGAATATAGTCCTCAAAGAAAAAAGATGAAGAACCAAAGGCAAAACTGTTCCCAGCCAGGAAGAAGGAGAAAGAAGAGAGACATGGGCAAAAGGAAACCCAGAGAAGTCATGGACAGGACAGAAAGGGTCTGGGGAGGGCCGGGGCTGAGAACCAAGGAATGGCAGCTTCGGGAGGAAGAAGGGAGGGAGGCAGGGTGCTGCGGAGAGGCCAGGATGAGGATGCCACCCAAAGCACAAAGGATGAGAAGCAGTGTTGCAAGCCGGGGTGCAAATAGGGATTAGGCAGCCCTGTTCCACTCTGCCTGTGCGTCTCTGGAGAAACAGAGAATCAGGGCCTCACCCTAAACCTCCTCAGTTAGCAGCTCTTCAAGTGACACCCAGAAGCAGTAGCTTTGAAACACTCCTCAGATGATGCTGGTGTGCAGTCAAGGTTGAGAACCACGGATTGAAGGCATTCAAATCCCAGTGAGTCAAGGAAGCTGAGGAGCGAGGTCCCCACCTTCCAAGAGTTGACAGTCTGGACTTACCTAGAGTGCTATCTTTTTCACCAGCTATTAAAACTGTCTGACTAGAACAAGTCCAAGAAAACGGAGTAATCCTTTGCCTTGCAAAGGTCATACAGAAATATTCTGTCATTGAAGTTTTCATGTCAGCCAGCAGTTTGGGAAATAAATAGGGTTTGCCGACTTGTGTGGCCATGATGAGTGGAGGCAAAGGTCCCTGGAGGATCACAGGGAGCAGATGAAGGCCGTGCATGAAAGATGCATCTCCCCCTAGAGGGACAGAACCAGATGGAGTCTCTGGCCATGTTACTGAACAGGAAGCATCAGGTGATGGAGGTGGGCTTCCAGTCCAAAAGGATGGCCAAAGCATCCTGGGATTTTCAACGTCTTCCTGAGGCCTGGCGAGTGGCTGCCAGTAAACATTATTTGCCAGTGATTCCAGGGTGGAGTAAAAGTGCCATCAAAGGCGGGAAAGCCCAGCGTTTCAGTAACTTTTATTTTTGAAACAAGAGAGGCTTTGTTTATAATATCTCCTTGATACTAGCTCTGGGTTATGAAACAATCAGCTGCAGTATTAATCAGTGGCATCAAACAGACACGAGCAACTTAGTAATTGTTGGATAGCTAATTGATTCAGGCAGTTACTATTTGTTTCAGTACCTTTTTTTGCAAGAGAAAAGGCTGCGGTTGTGGATGGTTTTGTTATTACCAAATTAAAAAAAAAACCCTATTAGAAAAAATAAATTCTACATTTGCAGAAAATAAGAAAAGGGTGGCCCTACTTGTGTGGTGGAAAGGAAACACACAGCACCCTGGAAATTTGGGCTTTGGGGTATCACGAAAGAAAGCGAAACCCTGCTTAGGTCACTGACTGTTTATTTTCTTCTGCCCCTTTCACTCTGACCCCTCCTTCTTGTCAGGGAAGGGGAGATTCAACTCCCTGGAGCCCCCGCCAAATATTGTCAAGCTGCCGTTACTCAAAAATAAGGAAAGATTTTTGACACGGAGACTCTCCACGTCTTGACTGCCTGCAGGAATACCATCTTTGAGGTCATTCCATTTATTAAGCCGTTCTTAACGATTATTTTGTCTCTGCATTTTCTGGGGCCGGCTCAGTGGAAGACGTGTGGCCCTGATCCTGCGAAACCAATCTGGGATAATCAGGTATTTCTTCTCCACGTCTTTGCTGTGCTCTGGCTCCCCCCAGCACCTCCCTCACCTTGCAAACCTGGCAGGCTCTGGACATTTTGCATGCTGAAGAAAATCACTGTTTTGCCTCCAGCAAGGAACATAAATGTTGCAACACTGACTCCTCCTCTAATGAAGAAAGGGGGAACAAGTGCACCGAGTTGAGCTGCTTCTCACGGAGCCACCGGGCTGGGGACGGTGGCGCCCAGGCTGGGATCCTGCGCCGCGCGTCTTCTGGGCTTCCCCCACCCCGCCCCCGCCCCCGCCCCCGCCGCCTTTCCGTCTTACTGGATCCTCTCCCTGTCTCTGGATTTTACCGGCTGTTCGAGAAACAGCTTTACACACAATGGATCTCCACGTCCTTTTGCAGGAAGTGCTCACGGACTGATATGGCAGACTTTGCTCCCAGGCAAAAGTGAGTAGCCACCGCCGGGCTGAGCCTGCGGCGGACGCGAGGGCTGCGGGTTCGAGGCCAGGGAGGCACGAGGGCAGCGCGCGCTAGGCGCGGGGGACTAAGGGTTCGAGGCCCGGGTACGGCGAGGGCTACGGCTCCAGGAAAGGACCAGAACCCAGCCGTAGGCGACAGAGGCGCTGCCTGGCAGCGGCCGCAGGTGCGAAAGCCGGGGCTGTGACCGCAGTCAGCCTTGCTGCCCCCTCGGAGAGAAACTAAAAGTGCCTCCTCCCCCTTACAACAGCACACCTTGGTCTTTTTAAAGGATGCGCCCTGGAGAGGGAGTTTCGGCGTGACCGTGGGATTCTCACAATGTAAATCATTTACGTCAAACTGAAAAAGAAAAAATAGCGGGAAGGGGCTCGGGCATGTGAGGTGATGGCCGCGGGCTCGCGCGGGCTCCCGCCGGCGGCGCACACTCCCGGGCAGCCGGTGGGGAAAGTTCGGTGTCACCCGCGCCGGCCCGAAAGGCGGGGCTCCCCCGCGAGGGCAGTGGGCGCTGGGGCAGGTCCGAGGCTCCCGCCAGAGCCGTAGCCCCGAGCGGGGGCGGGAGGGAGGCCTTTCAGCCCCGGAGGCAGCCGCGGGCGGGCCCGCCGGCTGGGAGCGGCGGACTCGGGAGGCGGACAGGCACGCTCGGGTAACTGGGGAGCGGGGCGCCGTGCGGGGACAGCAGGGCGGGAGTGCCGGCTCCGGCAGCAGGAAAATATCCTTGCAGTGACCTCTACCTGTATCCTGGGGAAACAGCCCGCGTCGCCCTCAAGCAATTCAGGGTTTTCTGTGACTGCACTTGAAAACGTTGCAAAATAGTACTATTAATCTGGAGAGATGCGTTTGTTTTCATTCATCAAGTTGGCTGGTAAAGATCCCCCTCCCCCCACCCCCGCCGCCCAGTCTCATGCTTCTTGGTCAGTGGAGTGCTGCTATCCCTAGCGGTGCCTCTGGCTGTGCAAACTCTGGCAAGGCAATCATCCTCTCTGGGCCTCGGTTTTCTTTGCAACATTTAGGGAAATTAATCATTCCATATATGTATCATTAAACGTTGTATATGTATATACATAGTGTATTTTATATATAATATATATACATTTACTATATATATATACATTTACTATATATATATGGGGTAAATGTGCTGAATAGTGTAAGGAAGAAGCAGATGAAAACTTTAATTTTAGTGGTTCTTAAAAATTGGGAATCATGGGTGCTTTTGAGAATTAGCTAAGAGTCTTCTCCCAAGGGGGAAAAATGTTCTTACCTAAAGTTTTGCAAGCAATCCCTCAAGATTTGTGGACACTCCCTGAAAACCCTGCCTGAACCCCAGGTAAACATTCCTCTTCTTCCTTTTGAGGACCTTTTGTATCAAGACCACCTCCCTAAGCCTCTGCTGGCAGCTGGGCTGGCTAGGAAAGTAATCTACAGCCCTCCGTGGGGGTCTGGAGTCAGCCATGCTGCTGAAGGAGCAAGCACTCCTGTCATGAGTAAGCTAGCTCCTGGGATACAGTTTCCCAAAGGCTTCACCAATCTCTGCCTCCGGGGGAACCTTCCTCACAAACTCTTTTCATGACTTTCCAAAGGTGAGGTCCTCACCCCTGGAGTTTTCAGTCCTATACACAGCACTCGAAGGCCACCTGTAGAAAGTCACGGTCTCAAAGACAACTCTTCAGGTCACCCAGCTGGATGTCAGACAGTGAAGCCGAAGCTTTTTTTCGAAACGAAGTGCTGTTTGCTGCCCTGTGCATAGTAAGAGTAGTAATAATGCTCTTTTGGACCTATGCACTTTTCTTTTAAAGTACTAAGGATTCCTACTGGGGCACCTGGGTGACTCAGTTGGTTAAGCGTCCGACTTGATTGTGTCAGGCTCCATGCCCAGCATGGATTCTCTCCCTCTCCCTCTCCCCCCACCAAAAAAGAAAAAATAACAAATAATAAATAAAATAAAGTACTAGGGACTCCTGTCTTATGGGACCTGAGGCTTCCATTGGCAATGCTGGCAGGGTACAGCAGAGGACACCTGGAGCTTTGGAACCCAACAGACTGGGCTTCAAATCTCAGCTCCCACACTTGAACAAGTCACTGAAGTACTCCAAGCCTCACTTTCCCTGTTTGTAAAATGGGGAGCAATACTGCCTTTCTTGCACAGTTGTTAGGAAAATGAGAAATGGAGGGGCGCCTGGGTGGCTCAGTCGTTAAGCGTCTGCCTTCGGCTCAGGGAGTGATCCCGGCGTTCTGGGATCGAACCCCACATCAGGCTCCTCCGCTGTGAGCCTGCTTCTTCCTCTCCCACTCCCCCTGCCTGTGTTCCCTCTCTCGCTGGCTGTCTCTAACAAATAAATAAATAAAATCTTTAAAAAAAAAAAAAAAGGAAAATGAGAAATGGAAATGGCTGGTTTCTAGTCCGTAGTAAACTGGTATTATTAATATTATTGTGAGGTTATAAGTAAGTGTTAAATAGTTTCATGCTTTTTTTAGAGCAGTTTACTCTTCCACGGGGCTTGTGTCAGCAAAAGAATGAGTAAAGTCAATTCTGGTCTAATTAGTGTCAAAGATGAGGGGTGGATTCGAAATACAGAGTTGGCTTTACTGCTTCCCCTTTATCAAGCGGAGCAGTCTGTGTTGCCAGCAAATAAAATGTGCCCAGACTGACAAGGATTCTCGACCCTTCCTCCCTATTCTCTTTTGGCCCATAATCTCGAACATGGACTCGCTAGCTCTCTGCTTGTAGTGACAAATACCCCTGCGTGGACACTGGCGAGGTCTCATGGTTTCATCCATTTCCAGAAACCCTAGAAACTGTCTCTGTAAAGAGAATTGTCCCCACTGTCATCGTTCAAAGTGAGGCACAGATATAGCCAATTGAGCTTATCCCGTCTCTCTGTATCTCTCCACTTCTCTCTGTGTCTCTCTTTGGTACTGGCCCCTCAGTTTCGAGAAGCTGGATGACGTGGAGATGTGGGAAAGAGATACCAGAATCCTAAAAGGAAATTGGATACCTTCAAAGTAGCCATTCCAAAGATTGGTCAGTTTTCCGGCAAGGCATTCTTGCATGCAAAGACGACAACCCTGGGACCTCCTTTTCACTGAGCTTTCGAGACGGACTAAGCACTTTGCTACGTGACCTCAATTGATTCTCATAGCAACACTGCAGGGTATGAATTATCATTTAAAGCTTTACAGATAAATTGAGACTTTAACAAATTTACATAATTTGTCCAGTCTGCAGAGCTGCTGAAAGGCAGAACCAGGATCCCAGCCCAGGTCTGTCCGACTTCGACGCTCACTTTTTTCACACTGCCTGGTGCCGCCCAGCTCGCTGGCATCAGAGGGTTGCCTCATGCCCAGGGGGTCCCAACCCAGTTCTTCTTCTTCAGAACATTTAGAGCAGGAATAAGCAAATCTTCTAGATGATTTAAGTGGTGTGAACATACACGTTGCATGCGATACCTTTTAACAGGCAGCGACAATGAAATGGCCTGTGAAGAATGATCTTCTCAACGCTTTCCAGATCCAGCTGGGAGAAGTGAGTTAGGCAACACCAGGCCTCGGCAGGCAAGGCTGGCTCTGAGCCACTCACTTCCTGCAACTCTTTTAGGTTCAGAAGAGCTCTGAATGTTCGCTCTCCACAGCCTTGAGAATCAGGACACCATTTACAGTTACCTCCCTGCGTGAAGCATTTATTCATTCGTTTATTCATTTAACAAACACTTGCAGAGCTCTGTGTAAGGCAGACAAGGTCCCGGCTCCTGCGGAGCTTCTATGCTAGAGAGAGGGACGGATAGGAGGCAGGTGAGCAAATGCAAAAATAAGATCATTTCAGATACTGAGAAATGCTATGAAGAAAGCGAAGAGCGGCTGGGGGCTCAAGAGTAACCGGGCTTGGAGGCAACTGGAAATACAGCAGCCGAGATTTCCGCAAAGAGGTCACTCTTGCACTTAAACCTGCGTAAAAAGAGGGAGCCAGCCTGAAGAAGGCCTGGGGACAGACTGCCTTCGCAGAAAAACCCCCAGGGAAAGAGCTGGGAGCGGAATAAATGGACCAGTAGAGCCTCAAATATAATGAGATGGCACCTTGGAAATCAATTCGAGTTTTACGGAGGGGAAGTTCTTGACTGACTGCCCGTCATACTCTTTCTTCTCGGCTGTGCTGTGGACTTATCTCCTATCTTATTTAACCTCCCCAACCACCTGGTGAGTTTGCTGTTTTTGTCTTGATTTGATAGTGGAGGAAACCAAGATTCACAGAAGGGAAGCAGCTAGCATGAGGTCACAGAGCTGGTCTTCGAATCCCGTGGTCTGTTTTGCTCCAAAGCCGAAAACTTTTTGCTAACATAGCATGTGGCCTTTGAAATAATCTCTCCCGGAAGATAGCAAGGAGCTAACAGAAGGAGAGTGTCAAAAGTATATTAGGTGACTAAATGCTGACAGGCGATTTGTATCTCGTGCCCCAAATTCCAGTGAGCGTGTCTAAACTTGCTCCGTGCAGCACATCAGCTCTAGCCACGTGTGAGGACTGGGTACTTGAAATGTGATTAGTCCAAACTGAGATGTGCTGTAAGTGTAAAAATATACGCTAGATTTCAAAGACCTAGAGCCAAAAACAAAAACAAAAAAACAAAAAAACCCACCTCATTAATTTTTATACTAATCATATGTTAGAATGGTAATATTTTGGATGCATTGGTTTAGATGAAATGTACTATTAAAATTAATTTCATCTGCTTCCTTTTAATTTTTTTTTAAGATTTTATTTACTTATTTGAGAGAGAGAGAGAGCAGGAAGGGAGGGGGCAGAGGGAGAAGCAGACTCCCCGCTGAGCAGGGACCCTGATACGGGACTTGATCCCAGAACCCTGGAATCAGACCCGAGCTGAAGGCAGATGCTTAACCGACTGAGCCACCCAGGTGTCCCTCCTTTTAATTTTATTTTTTTTAAAGATTTTTTATTTATTTATTCGACAGAGATGGAGACAGCCAGCGAGAGAGGGAACACAAGCAGGGGGAGTGGGAGAGGAAGAAGCAGGCTCATAGTGGAGGAGCCTGATATGGGGCTTGATTCCATAACGCCGGGATCACGCCCTGAGCCAAAGGCAGATGCTTAACTGCTGTGCCACCCAGGCGCCCCCCTCCTTTTAATTTTTTAATGCGATTAATAGGAAAGCTCAAATTGCATATATGACTTGCATCATAATTGCATTTAACAAAACTGGTATAGACTAATGGGTGACAAATATATGATAGGAAACTTTTCTCCCTTCTTCCTAACATAATTTCATCTTTATTCTTGGCTCAGACTTCTCAAGTCTTACCCATAAGGCAAATCTCAAGAAGTTTTCGAACATCCTAAGACCAAAGCGTCATTTTGAATCTAAAATTAGATTTACCTTAAAGTCACTTCCCAGGACAATGTCTCTGTCATTCTGGCACTTCATAAAATTAGATTAGGAGACAGCTAGGCCTTCATGTCTGTGTGCAAAGCCCATCAAATAAGACATCTCATTGGGATGATGTTTCTTCCTCTCTTCCTTTTGCTTAAAACAGCCTGAACAATATGAAGTCCCAGTTTCCAGAAGGACTGCTCCAAGAATATCACAGAGGGTCATTTTGATTTCTTTTGTCCGCTAGCTAAAGTGGCCCTTGAATATCACATCACCAAAGTAAAGATATGATTTGTTCCTATAATTTCATGTATTCCAAAGGGAAAGCAGTCTGATTCTGAAGTTGTTACAGAAAGCCTCTGACCTGGGATATTGGAGGCCTGGATTCTACTTCGTCTACTGGTTTGTGTAACCCTCACCCTGCTTCCCCCAGCAATCCTGTAGCAAGTTCAGAGCTGATGAGATAATGCCACATAAAACGCTCATGAAGAAACATGCTATACAAATGTTGGCTGGGTGTCACTGATGACCTGAGGACTATAGACATTCATCCATGGGAAAGAGTTTCCTTTCTGTAGCTTGAGCAAAACACTATAGGAGATGTTCTGGGACACCTAGGTGGTTCAGTTTGTTAGGCGTCTGCCTTCGGCTCAGATCATGATCCCAGGGTCCTGGGATCGAGTCCCGCGTCAGGCGCCTTGCTTAGCCGGGAGCCTGCTTCTCCCTCTGCCTACTGCTTCCCCTGTTGTGCTCTCTCTCTCTCTCTCTGATAAATAAATAAATAAATAAGATCTTAAAAAAAAAAAAAAAAAGAAGAGATGTTGTTTCAGATATGCAAATAGTGTTTGTTCATTTTCACTTGAAATCTACATCTGAGGGGGAAATGACAGTGAGAAGCTGAGCCCAAGTGAATTTTAGTATATCTACATCAACAGCAACCGTATCCTTCAGCATCTTTTAAGTCAAGAAGTCTGTGCCAGACTCCAGAAGGAAAATAACAGAACAAAACTGAGGGCTTTGCTCTGGAGGAGCACATTATCTTGTTGAGAAGATGGGCATAAACATAAAAACACCAGGAGCAATGTCAGATAATATTCTCCAAGTGTTAGGTGAATGAAACAGAGTTTGGAGATTCCAGAGGGCAGTGTGCCCGAGAAAGACAAGGTACAAGATGGACATCAAAGGGTGTAAAATGAGGCTAAGGACAAATGGAGATGGGGAGAGAGGGCATTTCCAGTAAGGAAACATGCACGTAGTCCCACAACAATAGGAATGTGCTGAGAGGGTTTGGTGTTGTGAAAAGGAATGATTGGCATCATCACCGGGGAAACTTTTACAACATACTGATCCCTCAACCCCACCCCCACAGTTTTCATTTAATCAGTTTAGGAGTAGGGACGGGGTATCGGTATTGTTGTTGCTGTTTTTTTTAATTCTCCAGAATATTCTAAAATGAATATTGTGAGTCAGAGTTGAAAATCACTGAGCAAAAAACACAAGGTTTTTAGATCATAATCATGGGAAGGTAAATTTAAGGGGTAATATTTGAAAGGGGATTAAATGGACAATCAAGAATTGTGGTCTTTATAGAAATTTGATATACACGTATATTTCTTTTTTTTTTTTTTCTTTTTAAGTAGGCTCCACACCTAACATGGAGCCCATCACGGGGCTTGACCTCATGACCTGGAGATCAAGACCTGAGCTGAGATCAAGAGTTGGATGCTTAACCAACTGAGCCATCTAGACACCCCTATACATGTATATTTCTATGTAGTCTTTTTAATTCATAGATAATTGTTGTTCATAGTGACCCTGTCCACTTGGGTATGGCTAAAAGTTGTAACTAACTGCCTGTTTCCTTACTCTGTGTGTGCTTTCAGTGTCCTGTAGTCAAGTCCTAGCTAAGTGTGGGGCAGTTGGTATCTCACAGTTGCTCGTATCCACCAGGCTTGGTGTAATCTTTGGGAAGGGCTTTATTATCATGCCCATTTGTGCCCACAGTAGCTATTTTACAGTAATCTGTAAACTTCCCTCACCTCTCCAACTTGACAAATTGGGAAATAAAGTTTAATTACTTGCCTTGGGCCTTGAGGCTAACTGGCAACGAGGTGAAATGAGAATTCTCATCCACTGCATTCCCCATATCTTATTTGGCTCCCAAAGCGAGTCAGCCCAGTCTCCTGTTGATTTAGAATACTCTGTCCCGGCAATGTTATTTCTTCAATGAATGAATCAGTGTTATAGATCAGTAGGTGAAAAATGACAAGTTGGCCTGAGCTGCAGCGCTGTGATGATGAGTGTCAGCAGGGCAGAGGCAGCCACAGCAGTCCCAGGAGGCCCAACCCTACGATCTAGGAGTTCCTATTCAAGTGAAAGTTTGGCCATGCCTTTTACAGCTCCTCCAGCCCTACCTCTGTGAAGCGAAGGCTCCTTAACCCCAGAACTTTGGGGCTATTCTAATTCCTCTCTGAAGCTCCTGTTCACTAAAAGATACAGATTTTTGTTACACACCTGAAAAGAAGAGAAGAAAGCCCAGCAATTTTTGCAGCTGCATTTTTAGGGAATTCTTTGTGTGTTTGGGGAACTTCTGGATTTCTTGGCAATGGTGAGGCCGGGAGATCTTCATGAAAGGTAGTGGAAAAAAGCTAGAGTCTGGGCACTAGACTCTTTAGAACAAGAAGATCAGTTAATTTTGCACCATTCCCAAATGGGTTATTTCCTCTTTCTCTGTCTCTAAGTCCATTACTGATTTAAGAACAATTTCCAGGATCTTCTGTTATAGCAAAAAGCAAGTCTCTGAAACCGTAATCCTCAACACCAATTGCTCATGACAGTCATCTCAGGAGCTTTAAGAATACACATGCCCAGGCCCCACCCACTGACCCACTGAATCAAGATTCTGGGAACGGAGCCTGGATATCTGCATTTATTTACAATTCTCCTGGTGATTATAATGTGCTTCGGTACGAGCTGATCTTACTGCTCAGCTAAGATCAAAATCTTAATTACTTATTTGTATTTCTCCTTTTGTTTTGTTTTAGATCACATGACCCCAGAAAATCATCCAAACCATATTTTTGTTGTCATTTTCCTCTTTGGGCACCATGGTTTCTAGCATAATATTAAGTTTTCTACTTATCTAAACTAACTCCAAACTCAGAATGCCCTGCATAGCCTCATGACAAAAATTTCTGTAAGTGCCATTTGGAGATCAGATTGCCAGAAGCTCGATAAGTATGAGATTGAAAGATAAAGGTTAAGCTTCTCTGCCACCCATGCATTAAATTTCCCAATTGCTATGTTCATCTTTAGCAACACTTGCTTTCCTCTCTCAGCCATTTCAAAGCCAATTAATTCCATTCTTGTTCACACCCTTATTAAAAATGTAATTACAGCAGTATTCTCCGGGGATTGTCATTGGATAGACTTTACAGAGTGAAATGGCCAAGAGCTAACTAGGTTGTGCAAAACCCTCTCAGCCCGAGAAGTCATTTGGGATACAAGAGACTACCAGCCCCAGGGTATGTTAGGTAAGTCATGAATTTTAGTTTGGAAAGAGACAATTACAAGTCACCCAAAGGTAGAAGAACCTAGGATACAGAAAATGGTTGTGGAATCAATCTGAGAATAATAATCCAGGGTCTAATTAAGTCTGAGACTTGGAAGGTTGTATTAATGCCAGAAAGCATTGGGTGGCCTAGTCGGTTAAGCGTCTGCCTTCGGCTCAGGTCATGACCCCGGAGTCCGGGCATCCAGCCCCACATTGGGCTCCCTGCTTAGCGGGGAGTCTGCTTCTCCCTCTGCCCCTCACCCTGCTTGTGCTCTCCTCTCTGTCTGTGTCTCTCTCAAATAAAAAAATCTTTTAAAAAAAAACAACCAAGTTTTTATACTAGATTTGGAGGGCAAGGGAGAAGGGGAGTGATGTACCGTTGTACTTTTCTACAGTGTTAAGATTGCAGAATTAGAAGATAAGAAATTGTGAAGGACGTTGCAAAGAGTAGGGTGGACAAAGCCCTCCTGGTAGCCAAGCATCATGGACGTTGGCAGTTTTTATTCACTCAACTTTGACAGAGGGTCTGCTACGGCCAGAGGCTGTTACGTGACCTGGAGAGAGAATGATAAAGTTCCTGCTGGAATGGAATTTATAGTCCTGTGAGAGGAAACAGATATCCACATTAAGAAATCAGTAAGTAAAATCCAGTAAGTTGGTTAGTGCTTAGATCAAGTGAGGTAAAGGGAATGACGTCTGATGAGGGCTGCTTTGAATAGGATCACAAGAGGTGTTCTCTCTGACGTGGTGGCATCTGAGCTAACACGTCAGTGTCAAAGCAGTACAAAAATCAGGAAGACAGAAAGCCAGGTAGAAGCCCTGAGGTTGGAAAAGGGTTGACAGTTCAGGAAACAAAGGAGATCAGTATGGCTAGATCTCAGCGAGGAAGAGGGAGAGTCAGGAAACAGCCTAGAGGGCTAGAAGTCATGGGGTGGAGTTAGGATTTTAAGTGCTTTAAGGAAATTGTTGGGAGGTTTTAAGTAGGGGAGTAATGTGTTCTTTTTTTTTAAATTCAATTAATTAACATCTAGTGTATTATAAAATATCTTATAACATGTATTATTAATATAGTGTAGTTTCAGAGGTAGAATTTAGTGATTCATCAGTTGCATGTAACACCCAGTGCTCATCACATCAAGTGCCCTCCTTAATACCCATCACCCAGTTACCCTATCCCCCCCTACTTCCGCTCCAGCTACTCTCAGTGTGTTTCCTAGAGTTAAGAGTCTCTTCTGGTTTGTCTCTAGAGGGTATTATGCTAAGTGAAATAAGTCAGTCAGAGAAAGACAATTATCATACGATTTCACTCATACGTGGAATTTAAGAAACAAAACAGATAATCATAGGGGAGGGGAGGGAAAATAAAATAAGACGACATGGGGGAGTAACGTGTTCTACATTGCATTTTTAGAGCTCTCCTGGGCTTCCGTGTGCAGAATGCAGCATAGGCTGGAAGCAGAGGGGGAACAGGGCAGGTAGAGTGGGTGAGGGTGGACCCACTAAGGCGGGAGCATGGAGTAGAAGAAGGGTGGGAGTCAGGTGCGGTGTTGGAGGTGGGGCCAACGCGCCTTCCAGGTGCATAGGGCCAGCAACAGTGATGGCGGACCTAGTCCTGTCTAAGATCGTCGCTTCTGCCCCATCCCTACTCGGGTCACTGGTTTTGAGCCAAAATGGAATAAGATCTAATGCTATTTGGAAACATTAGGGATTTTACCCTAGCTTATTTAAGCAGAAAAAAAAAAATCAAATTCCTGTCCAGGGAGAAATTTGTTTGCTGCTTTTTACCTCCTAACCCTTAAAATGTCATCCTGTCTCATAAGACTTTTTTGATGGATTTTATTGTTTTTGATTACTATGCTTTCCATAAATGCTGGAAACGTCCCATTCAAGTTCCTGAGTTTATCTTTTTTTCTGAGTATTTGGACACTCTGGCTGCATTTACCGAATCCTTCATGCCATCAGACATTTACACATGGCTTTTTGCCATTGGTCAGTTTCTCCACGTAAATGCTGACATCATAATAGTAAGCATTTAATGAGCACTTACTGTATCCAAGGAATTGTTTTAAGAATTTCACATGTAATCCTCTCAGCCACCCTTTGAGTGAGTACTCTTACTACTATCATTTTATAAATGAAGAAACTGAGGCCAAAAAAAAAAAAAGAGGTAAAGTCATCTGCCCAAGTTCACACAGCTGGAAAGTGGCCAAGCCAGGTCTTGGACCGAGGCTCGCTGCACAGCTCCACGTTCTCTAGCTGTGCTGCTTTCCTTCTGTTTCCTTTCCACTCTTTGCTACATAACTGAAGCCGCTACCTTCAGAATCAGACTTGTTTCTTCTGCAAAACCCCAGGGTGCCACTAAGAGACGCTTTGGCGGGGACAGGGCTTCTGGGAGTGGGACTGGAGAGGAAATGCCACAATTCAGAGGCTGGATGATTCAGCCCCTCTCCAGGAGGACTCTGCATCTAGGGCACCCGGCCAAGGTGGGAGGAGACCCACCCTCCCAGGGAGCTGGCTGGACAAAGTTGCCAACACCTGAGGACTCTCATGAAATGCCCCCTCTTCTCCTTACCTCCTCTTCTGCCCACCGCTCATAGTTCCTGTGCTGTGCCCACCTCCCTGTCCCTTCTCAAAAGATGGAAGAACTCAGAGTTCCTCAATAAGCTATGCAACAAATTCTGGTTGCTCTGCGGGGTCATCTGAGGCTGGCCTTTAGAAACTAATGACAACAAGAGGGTCATTAACTTGTTTGTTATCACATTTTTTTCAGATGTAGTGTTCATAATTTATCAGTCGAGTATAACACCCAGTGCTCATCATATCACGTGCCCTCCTTAATGCCCATCTCCCAGTTACCCCATCACCTCACCCACCTCCCCTCCAGCTACCCTCAATTTGTTTCCTATACTTAAGAGTCTCTCATGGTTTTTCTCCGTCTCTGATGACTTCCCATTCAGTTTTCCCTCCCTTCCCCTTATGATCATCTGTGCTGTTTCTTATATTCCACATATGAATGAAACCATATGATAATTGTCTTTCTCTGATTGACTTATTTTGCTCAGCATAATACCCTCCAGTTCCACCCATGTCGATGTAAATGGTAAGTATTCATCCTTTCTGATGGCTGAGTAATATTTCATGGTATATATATATATATATATATATATATATATATATATATACCACATCTTCTTTATCCATTCATCTGTCAATGGACATCTAGGCTCTTTCCACAGTTTGGCTATTGTGGACATTACTGCTATAAACATTGGGTTGCATGTGCCCCTTCGGATCAATACATTTGTATCTTTGGGGTAAATACCTAGTAATGCAATTGCTGGGTCATAGGGTAGCTCTATTTTTAACTTTTCGAGCCGCATCCATACCATTTTCCAGAGTGGCTGTACCAGCTTGCATTCCCAACAACAGTGTAAGAGGGTTCCTCTTTCTCCACGTCCTGCCAGCATTTGTTGTTTCCTGTCTTGTTAATTTTAGCCATTCTGACAGGTGTGAGGTGGTATCTCATTGTGGTTTTGATTTGTATTTCCCCGATGCCGAGTGATGTGGAGCATTTTTTCATGTGTCCGTTAGCCATTTGTAGGTCTTCTTTGGAGAAATGTCTATTCATGTCTTCTGCCCATTTCTTGACTGAATTATTTGTTCTTTGGGTGTTAAGTAAGTTTTTCATAGATCTTGGATACCAGTCCTTTATCTGATATGTCATTTGCAAATATCTTCCTCCATTCCGTAGGTTGCCTTTTAGTTTTGTCAACTCTTTCCTTAACTGTGCGGAAACTTTTTATCTTGATGAAGTCCCAGTAGTTCATTTTTGCTTTTGTTTCCCTTACCTTGGAGACGTGTCTAGTAAGAAGTTGCTGCAGCCAAGGTTGAAGAGATTGCTGCCTGTGTTCTCCTCTAGGATTTTGGTGGATTCCTGTCTCACACTGAGGTCTTTCATCCATTTAGAGTTTATCTTTGTATATGGTGTAAGAAAATGGTCCAGTTTCATTCTTCTGCATGTGGTTGTCCTAGCCTCAGCAATCAGACAACTAAAAGAAATAAAAGGCATTCAAATTGGCAAGAAGAAGTCAAACTCTCACTCTTTGCAGATGACATGATGTGTTATCATATTTTTGCTTTAAAAATATTGAAGATTCTCTCCACAGTTTCATTATTAGAAGTGAAATAAGCCTGGGGAACACAGTAGTCCAGACTGTTTTCCCTACCTTCTTCTAGAAAATTCTCTCAAGTTACTTCGTTTTCCAGTAATCAGTGTGAAAGTAACAGACCTTCCTCCTTTCCTAATGGTAGTATCAGCAATGAATTTAACAGAACTGAGGTTTATACAAAGACATGCATTAAAGTTTATCTCCTTTAATGAATTCTTCAGCAGCAAACTGTAGAGGCAATAATTGTAAAAATTCATCTTCTGTGCTGTAAGTTTTAACTTATTATATATTTCAGTTAAATAGAAGGCATTTTTTCTTGCTCCAATTGCCGTAAGGTAATTTTCTATAGAAACTGACATGCATTCATTGGAAGTGTTGAATTTATGTAATCAAGTCATCAATCTGTTCATTCAACTGTTTGATTTTCAATAAAAGTATTATTTTAAAATGTTATACAATGTATGTCAGATATTTCCTATGGTTGTATTAACTTCCAAATTCAAAACTACAAAGGAAAAAGAGAACTATAATTATAGTTGCATTAGACTCTCATCTTATTTAAGTTAGGAAGACAGCAGTGGGACATCAATTAATTTTTAAAAAGTCTTCGAATATCTTCCAGATAGCTCAGAACCCTATAGACAGCTTCATTTTAAAAAATTTGTCTTTAGGATTTTTTGTTCCAGATCTTTCAATCCTAAAATTTGTATGGAACCAGAAAAGACCCCGAATCACTAAGGAAATGTTGAAAAAGAAAAACAAAGCTGGGGTCATCACGTTGCCTGATTTCAAGTTATATTACAAAGCTGTGATCACCAAGACAGCATGGTACTGGCACAAAAACAGACACATAGATCAGTGGAACAGAATAGAGAACTCACATATGGACCCTCAACTCTATGGTCAACTGATCTTTGACAAGACAGGAAAAAATATCCAATGGAAAAAAGACAATCTCCTCAATAAATGGTGCCGGGAAAATTGGACAGCCACATGCAGAGGAATGAAACTGGACCGTTCTCTCACACCATACACAAAGATAAACTCTAAATGGATGAAAGACCTCAATGTGAGACAGGAATCCATCCTACAGGAGAGCATAGGCAGTAACGTCTTCAATATTGGCCACAGCAACTTCTTTCAAGACAAGTCCCCAAAGGCAAGGGAAACAAAAGCAAAAATGAACTGTTGGGACTTCATCAAGATAAAAAGCTTCTGCACAGCAAAGGAAACAGTCAACAAAACAAAGAGGCAACCCACGAAATATTTGCAAATGACATTACAGATAAAGGGCTGGTATTCACGATCTATAAAGAACTTCTCAAACTCAACACCCAAAAAACAAATAAGTCAAAAAATGGACAGAAGACACGAACACTTTTCCAATGAAGACATACAAATGGCTAACAGACACATGAAAAAATGTTCAACATCATTAGCCATCAAGGAAATTCAAATCAAAACCACAATGAGATACCACCTTATACCAGTTAGAATGGCAAAAATTAATAAGGCAGGAAACAGCAAATGTTGGAGAGGATGCAGAGAAAGGGGAACACTCTTACACTGTTGTTGGGAATGCAAGCTGGTACAGCTACTTTGGAAAACAGTACAGAGGCAGCTCAAAAAGTTAAAAATAGAGCTACCCTATGACCCAGCAATTGCACTACTAAGTATTTACCCCAAAGATACAAATGTATTGATCCGAAGGGGCACATGCACCCCAATGTTCACAGCAGCAATGTCCACAATAGCCAAACTGTGGAAGGAGCCGAGAAACCCTTCAACAGATGAATGGATAAAGATGTGGTCCCTATATACAATGGAATATTGCTCAGCCATCAGAAAGGATGAATACCCACCATTTGCATTGACATGGATGGAACTGGAGGGGATTATGCTAAGTTAAATAAGTCAAGGAGAGAAAGACAATTATCATATGGTTTCACTTATATGTAGAACATAAGGAATAGCATGGAGGATATCAGGAGAAGGAAGGGAAAAATAAAGGGGGGAGGAATCAGAGAAGGGGGTGAATCCTGAGAGACTATGGACTGCAGGAAACAAACTGAGGGTTTCGGGGGGGGGGGACGTGGGGGCTGGGTTAGCATGGTGATGGGTATTAAGGAGGGCACTTATTGCAATAAGCACTGGGTGTTATTCGCAAACAATGAAGCATGGAACACTACATCAAAAACTAATGAAGTACTGTATGATAACTAATATAACAATTTTAAAAAAGGAAAAATTCATCTTTAAACCAATAAAGTTATTTCCTCCCTTATTGGAACAGGTTTGATTAAATATTCAGCAAAAAGTGAGAGTGACTATGTACCAAATGTTTGTATGTCCAGAAACCAAGTCATTCAAATCTCAGAGCAGTGTGATGGGAGCTGTTCGATCACAAGGGTGACTCCATCCATCACCTCCTTCAGGGCTTAACTAGAAGAATTTTATTTTTCTCTTAGCAAACTTTTCTGATTTTACTTTTCAAAGGACATCATTGAAACCGTAACACTGTTCAGACCTGTGACTTTTAAAACTGTACTTATTTTTGTACACGGTTTAAAATTCAAGGTACAAAAGAGTGTTCATTGAAAAATACTTCTTTCTCCTATCTTGCAGCCACCCTTTGCCCCCATAGGCAATCACTCTTACTGGATAATTATCAAAAATATGCCATGCTTTTATGAAGATACACTATGCAAATATGGGCTAGATGTCCTTTGTTTAGTTATTTCATAGCTTTAAGATGCTGCAACCCCTTGAAGCCAGAGCTTGCATTCTATTGCTGACCTCCCAGTCCTACTAGCATGGATTCTATATTGGTCCCGGAGCTTCCTGTCTAAACTCAAGTTTAGGCACACTCAATGTGCCTAGTAGAGGATGAATAGCAATATTTTTGGAGAAGGTTCATCTGACAGGTATAGAGGAGGAGATGAGATTACATAAGATGTCCATGTGTGGGTATTGGTAGGCATGCGCTTTCAATGGTGATTTTACAAATAATCCAGATGGAGTAGTTAAGTATCAGGGTGAGAGTTACCCTCTGTGCCTTACTTTCTCATCTCCACAATCAGGACACTGAAACATCCGTTCCACAGTTGCTGGGAGAATAAGACAAGATGAGCGTATGTAAAATGCTTGGCACCAAGGAAGCACTCCATTCATGGGAGTTGTTAGTTTCACCTTCATCAAAGAACTCATGACTTAGTGGTGGAGACCAACGAATGTACGGTCAATGAGGCAAAATTATAAGGGCATGGACTCAGTGTTGAGTCTGAGCTTAGCATGATTAATGAGCCTCTAAGTCCCTCAAAAATCCTGTCTGTGTCATTCAGTTCAACCATTTCCCTTCCTTCCTGCACTTCACCAGCAGACCAACATGGCACTTCTAGTTGGCAGTCCTTATAAAAGAATTGACGTGAATGCAAAAGCAGCATATTCCTTCCTTCTGCTGAATCTGTTTCAATCTGTGCCACTAGGAAGGGTCCATAGAAAGTTTGCTAAACCTCTCTTAGGCCTCAGTGTCCTTATTGGGAAAAATGGAGATGATAGTGCCTACATTCCAGGACTATTCCGAGGATGGAGTACGATCATGGATGAGAAGCACCTCATCTATGCTTTCCCCTCAAATGAGCCTGTGCCCTTCTCCCGTGAACCCCATATATTCGGATGGTTAAAGCAGTGTGTCGCACCTAGAAGAAAGGCTCAGGATGACAATCGTTGGATTTGGTGACTTGTGCACCCAGCCACACATGGTGCACTTTCAGGACCGTGCTTATAGCCAGATACTTAATTGGGAGTACATGGGCCTTTAGAACCCAAATCTGATAAGTATTCAGGAAAACTCCTCAAGAGAGATGACGCTAAGAGATTAGCTAAATACCCTTTCTCCAGTTGCCCTACATTTGATGCCAGCAGGCACATCAGAGCCGGTTGGGCAGTGTGCGATTCCGAGAACTGAGAAAAGTGGAGAAGCACCTGTTCTTCCTCCAGTAAAACCAAGGCAAAGGGAAAAGCTCAGGGATAGATTGTACCATTGCAAGCACAATGGGGAAGGTTGGAAATGGGCTGCAAAAAAAAAAAATCTCATTGCTGGTGAGGACACGGCTTCTCACTCATGCTAGAGAGCCTGTTAGACTAGTCTCAGGCCAGACAAAGGCCAGAGTGGCCAGGGGCTGGACTCTACGGGCACCGGGCCCCGGGCACCTAGGATTGAAGACCAACCTAACAAAGCATGTCTGTTTCCATTTGTGAGAGATGAAATGATAGGGGTTTTGTGGAAAGCCAAACAATTGCAAAAGCAAGAATGCCTGCTTTCCTGTGGCCACATAGAGGGGGCCTCAGACTCGGTGGCTGTGTGGCGCCGGCTCTGTGGACTGTACCAGAAGGAACTATTAGGGTTAGATGGTTGTTGTTGTTCTCAGGTTAATTCTTATTCTTTCCATATACTTCTGATTCCTTAAACATAACTGTGACTAGTGCTATGAAAAGGACATTTCCACTTGTGAACAAAGTGTGTGGTAAGAATCCAACAGCAAAAATCTGCAAAAGACTAAAGTAGGTATAGGAACAGCTGTAACAAGGGCTTCAGATATCCTGTGTTGTACTGTTCAGGTGAGAATCAGTAATGTCCGGGGAATACTTGGAAACCTAAGGCACGATCCATGTGTAAATCACTTAAAAGGTTGTGGGTTTCTTTTAAAATTAAAATCACATATGGCGGCTTAGGGAAATCTTCAAATGGAACGTAAGCAATGTTCGTGGATTCTCACCAAAGTTCTCAGGAAATGGAGTAAGAACTTGCCAACTACACGTCAGATGTAAAGCCGCTTCCCACAGTGGTATTTCATGGAGACCTGCTTTACAGAAGTGGACATTGACTGGGACCTTTTCACTGATGCTCCTTTGGAAGCAATGAATTTCCCGGTAGGACTTGATTATCGTACAATGTGATAGGTAGCTCTGATTATCCAGGCACCTAGGACATTATTCAGAGGCAGAGCACTAAGCTTCTCCGGGAATCTTTCTTCTATGCAGGTAGGCGGCTGCTATGGAGACTTCCTTTTTGTGGGTGAATTTGCCCAGCAGATGGCAAACATTCAGTGGGAGAAGAAGGATGACACCGATTATCGCTGATGATGGTTAAAAATGAAATTACCTTAATGAATCTCAGACTTGGACTTAGTGACTGAGTCAGAGCTCTAGTTTTGTGCATGAAAGGCTCAGTCATCATGTCTCAAAGTCGAGATCTTGATCATTAACTGCTGGGGCTTTTTTCTGCTCGGTTTTGACAGAAAATTTAAATTCTCTAGGGGATTCAATGTTTTAGAAAATAGGAGAGGATTTTAATATTGCCAACCCCAACATAGCAACTCCCTGACTTCCAACTGATATCAATTTGTCACATGGGAACTACATTCAACTACAAACTCCACCTTTAACAATGGTCTCTATATTCTGGGCACTACTGTCAGAAGAGGGATCAAGGCATTTGCCCACAGGTGGAAGTTTGTCCCAGAAAATGTGTTTCATTATGCAAAGTGGGAACAAAAACCCCCAACAATGGCTCGGTTTTTCTAACTTATTCTCTTATATAACAATTTAGACAGTGCAACTGTTGTGATTACCAAAGTCATGTCATAATACATGTATGCAGATTGATTTCATACCAGGGAAATTCATGGGGGGAAAAAAAGAAGAAAAGAAGTCTCTATTTCCAAAGACTATGAATTTGGTGTCTCTGTGGGTAAAATCCTGCTAATATATTTGGTGTACAGGAAAGTGCAATATTTTGATCTGAAAATCAGAAGCCCTAATCTTAATTCCAGCTGACCTTATGGCATCATCTCAAACTTCTGAGTTTCATTTCCCAGTAATTCCATGATTCTTTGTGGAAGGGGAGCCCCAAATTGGAAAGCATCAAAAAGAGCCAAAATACAATCAGAAGCGTGTTTTCTCATCATCCCCCTAAAATTCAGGAAGCATCCTTAACTTGATTACCAAACCTCCAAAGATATGATGATCAAATGATGGCTAAATATGCATTTTTTAGGCTTTTCATATGATTATCTGAATTGCTGCCCTAGCCAAAATCCTGCAGCAAACAAGGGGTGTTCATCTAGAGAAACGCATTTCATCTTGCTTAACGTGGACCTCAAATATGAATAATATTAGCATGTTCCTAATATGTCCTAGCCTGGAATCGGCAAACTTCTTTTGTATAAAGCCAGATAGTGAAAAGTTTTAGGACTTGCAAGCCACACGGCTTTTGTCACAATTATTCCACTCTGCCCTTGTCAGATAAAAGCAGCCCCATAGCCAATGCATAAATGAAAGATGTGGCCATTTTCTTTTTTTTTTCAAGATTTTATTTATTTATTTGACAGAGAGAGAGAGAAAGCACAAACGGGGAGCAGCAGGCAGAGGGAGAGGGAGAATCAGGATCCCCGCTGACCAGAGAGACTGATGTGGGGTTCGGTCCCAAGACCCTGGGATCATGACCTGAGCCAAAGGCAGATGCTTAACCAACTGAGCCACCCAGGTGCCCCTGGTGTGGACATTTTCCAACAAAACTTCATTATCAAAAATAGCCAAAGGGGTCAGATTTGGCCCATGGGTTATATTTTGCTGACCCCTGTTCTGGACTCTCTTAATACCTCAGTGTCCATCTGCTGTCATATCACAGATTTAATTTATACTAAACCCTGTTTAACTTATTAATATTTTAGTTAATGTTATATAATACATTATGAAACTGTTGTCACACCGTACGTGATTGTATCTAAATTCTTGTTTGCTCTATTAATATTTAGATAATATTACATCATGAATATGTTGTCATATCACATGTGATTTTTTTTAATCTTTGTTTGTTCTATCAATATTTGTAGTCAGTAACAAACATGACTTGAGGTAATGAGTCTCTTAACTGCCTAATGGATAATGTAGTAAATCCTCTCCCCTTCCTTGACCTTTTCTGATGCAAAGAGATTTTACATAGTTACAGTATTGGGAATAAGTCTATTTACCATATCCCTGTCTCTCTTGCTATTAACCATATCCTGTGATAGCTTTTATCTTTGCAGAATGAATAGCTGTAATCTTCATGTTTTGTCCCTCAATAACCCCATCTGCCTCATCTCCTTGATCACGATACGCCTCCATCAGTGAGTCTCTTCAGGCTTTGTGGGTCCTTGTAGTGTAGTGACTAGACCGGGACAGAGTGTTCCGGCTTGGTCATATCCTCTCTTCCTAATGCTGTCCAGTTGTATCTTTTGACTGCAGCAAGCAGTAAAGAAAGTAAAAAAAGGTGAAAGTGGGGAAGAAATTGAGAAAACCCAGAGGATTTTTGGAAGAACAAAATGGACCATATGAGAAGGAAATGTTGACTCTTGCAAAACACTCTGAAGTGGCTACTAATGCATTCTGTAATTCCTTTAAATCTTAGTTGTGGACCACAGTTATGCTTTCTGGAAGGTTGAAAGAGTGAGAACAAAACTAATATCCTGCCTTGCGTAGGAATGATCTTGTAGAAATTTCAAGTGAAGAGCTCTGGTAAGAGTTTGTCTGTGATGGAAACCAAACACGCAGAGTGTACACAAGTCACACTTCTGTGTGGTGAGAAAATTTGGGACATAATTTAGCACAATGGGCTAAACAACTCTGAAATGAGCTCTCCTGCCCCGACAGGACTACGCTACTTAATAGGCAAGATCTTCCTTTGCAACTGAATTCTCTCCTGTGCCCTCCTGACCCAGTGGGGAAAGTTAACCTGATTAGAGAGGTCAGTTATAAAGGGACTGTGTCATCACTGAAAGTCCTGAGTGGCTCATTTGGTTAAGCTTCTGACTCTTGATTTCGGTTCTGGTCATGATCTCAGGGTCATGATATCGAGCCACAGATCGGGGGGAAAAAAAAAAAGTTCTGTGGAGAAGTTCAAATTAAAATTTATTATAATCATCATTGGAAAATGCAAATGAAACAAACATATCAAAATTCATGAAACAAACATATCAAACCACTTAGACACTATGCCTAGTGCTGGGGAAATAATAGCAGAATGGTCTCTTCCCACGTAGCGCTTGTAGTATAATGAGGAAACAGAGCCAATCAAATGCAAGCATGTTTGTAAGTATGGTAAGGACAACAAAGGGGAAGTACGTTGTTTACTAAAACAGTAACTGTGAGAAAGTAATGATTGACCTAAGATCAAAATGGGAAGGAAGAGTTTCTCAACAAAAGGAACAGCACATGCCAAGGCACCAAGGTAGGACAGAGCATGCCAAATGTGGGGGAATAGAAGAAACTCAGAGAAACAAAATATAAGAAAAAGCTGGAGAATGAGAGAGATGCCAGGCCACATAGGATCTCAAGAAGCAATAGGGAGCCTTTGGGGTGTTTGAAGAAGAAGGATAGCATGTCCTGTTGGTATTTTTAAAAGGAAATATCAAACCATTCATTTAGGGAAGAAATAGCTTAAAGTTAATGTTTTATCTTCTTTTTCAAAAAATCAAAATGAAATAATCTAAGGGAAAAAAAACCAACCACTCAGGCTACTCTGTGGAGAATATTGTCAGAAGCAAAAGTCAATGCCTATGCACTTAGTATGATTTTTAAATTATAGCCTGGAAGGTGGCCCAGCCTCTGTACCATCACACAGTTAAGACGTTCCTTTGGGAAATGCTTGGAAATGAATGTTTGATTGACACCCTCCATGAGTTTTAATACTTTGGGATCTCAGGCAAATATTTAGAGGATGAAAAAGCGATTTAATTACCCTCTGTTTAGGAACTCACCAGCCCTGATTTTCGCTACTGTTTACCTGGTATTTCCATCTCCATGAATTACTTCCAGCAGTAAGCCAACCAGTTGGTTTATCCTCCAAGTCTGGTTAGTTCTTAACTGTGGGTCTTAAGTAGCTTATTGGTCTCTGAGGTTTGTTTTTTTATTTGCCTACCTCTTGACTTTGCCCCAGGAGAAGAACTGTGCAGGAGTTCAAATTAAAATTTATCATAGTCATCATTGGGAGTAACTCTGCAAAATTCATGATACAAATGTATCAAACCACTTAGACACTATGCCAAGTGCTGGGGAAATAATAGTGAGCAGAATGGTGTCTTCCCATGTAGAGCTTATAGTATAATGAGGAAATATGCCAATCAAATTTGCTCCAAGAGAACTGTTTTTAGGTCAATGGAGTCTAAGAAAGTTTGATTTTATTTGGTACTTTAGGGAGATAAAATAATTTTGCATAAGAATATAAATGTTTACATATTATAGAGTAGGTGAGGAGTCCAGGAGTCAGTGAATGGTTAGAAAAATGGATTTTTAGGGGCGCCTGGGTGGCTCAGTCATTAAGCGTCTGCCTTCGGCTCAGGTCATGATCCCAGATTCCTGTAATCGAGCCCCACATCAGGCTCCTCTGCTGGGGGCCTGGTTCTTCCTCTCCCACTCCCCCTGCTTGTGTTCCCTCTCTCGCAGGCTGTCTCTCTCTGTCAAATAAATAGATAAGTAAAATTTTTTTAAAAAATGGATTTTTATATAGGCTTAAAATTTTAATTACTTTTTTCTGGCATTATAGAATGGAATAAAGAAAATTGATATCACCCATATTCCACCACCTAGAAAAAGAATTACTGTTTACATATGGTAAATTTTTTCCTCTTTCATTTCTAAAAAAAATTAGCAATATATTATATATGCATTTTTTAAAACCTTTTTTTAAAACTTAATGTTACATGATAATCAATTATATGTGTTTCTGAAAACATGTGTTTGAAGCCGTCCTAACATTCCATCCATAGGAATTACTGATTTTGCCAATTTGATAAGTCTAAAATAATATTAATTTTCATTTCTTTGATTACCAGGCATAATTATTTTTTCATACATTTACCACCCTTCATATGTCTTCTTTAATGAATTACTTCTTATGTCCATTATCAAGATTTCTATTTGTTTCTCAGTATTGTCTTAATTTTTAAGAAATGAACTCTCTTTTAAGGATATTAATCTATATTCTATAATATTTATTATACATATGTTTACCCACTTTGGTCTTTGTCTTTTAATTCTGTGTCAGGTATTTTTGGTAAACACACTAGTAGATTTTTATGGCTCGAGTTCTATCCCTGTTTTCCTTTGTGATTCCTTTGTAGCTGTACTTAGTGTTATGTACCAGGCAGGAAGCAACATACTGGGAGTAAAACAGAACAAGACGGGTGGCTTTGCCTTTCAGAGCTTATAGTCTACTGAGGAAGACAGACAAAAGCCAAGCACATTATATTACACATTATGTAATATGTGAGAGAAAGTACAGGGCGGCATGAGGCCCCTAATCTGGATGCTGAGTTAAAAGAAGTCTTCTGGAATGAAGCAACTTTCTAGCTGAGTGTGAAGAGACGGGGTGATGTCAGTTGGGGCAGAGAAAAACAGTATGTGCGAAGGTGCGTGTTCAGTGACCTCAATGCTAAGTGTCCACTGTGCGTAGGACATGGAGTGCCATGGGAATGATGGTGGAGGGTGTGGGGAGACCACCAGGAGGCTGCTGTTTGCAGTAGTGCAGGGGAGAGAGAATGATGATGGGCAAGGAATGTGCTGCATCATCGTTCATCCCTTTTCCCTGGATAAACAATGCTTTGATTATACAGTTCTCACGCCTATCATATTGTCTACTACAGAATAATTGATTGTTTTATTGTCCTATGTCAGTTCGGGGGCCAGCACCATACTGGTTTTGAGTTTTATGAAACATTTAAACTGGTAGGACATGTATCCTCTCATCACTTTTCACTTTCAGAATTAATTTGTCTACTCTTGTCAGTGTGTTCTGGGTAAACTCTAAAACGATTTGGAAAAATTAGGAAAGCGTATGTATATATATGTGTGTGTGTAGAGATATATGTGTACGTATGTATGTATATGCATGTGTATACACACACACACACAATCTCCCATTGGTAATTGGATAACGCGTTAAGCCTATAGATCAGTCACGAAAGAACTGACAATCTTTTTAATAGAGTCAGCTCATCGGGAAGCATAGAACATCTACCCATGTACTCGAATTTTTTTTTATATTTCTTGTTAAAATTTTATAGTTTTACTCAAATAGGTTATTCTTTTTTGTTAAGGTTATTCTTATGTATCTTATAATTTTTGTTTTTTCTTATGAATGGATCTTTTTTTCCATATCTTCTCTCTGCTATTGCTGGACTAATGCACATATATTTTCTTTATATCTAACTATTTAACTCTCAATTGATTATAAGAATTTTTAGTTGATTATAAGAATTTGTAATCATAGTGTCTATTAATAATATGGTAATTTTCCTCTTTCCAATAGTTCTATCCAATTTTTATTTGATGTCCTCTAGCATTGATTACAACTTTTATTAAATAGTAATGATAATGGTGAACATCCTTAGTATTAATTTTAAAAACAATTCCAGTTATTTAATATTTTTTTATAAGTATGTTCTATGAGAGCTAATAAAACAAGCATGGGAAATGCTACAAATGAAATCCTCTCTCCCAAGGATTAATAATTCATATTCATAAATTAATGGTATGAGATATGCAATAAAGAAACTAGCTGACCTGAGCTGAACCCACATTTCTAAAATGTATTTGACCACAGCAGTCTTTTCTTTCATTTGGAAATTTACACCAGTGATAACAGTCAACACTATATTCATTTGATCTTACTTTTTTCAATTTTTCTGTGCACCCTTGTCTTTTTTTTTTTTTAATCTATTGCCACGTGGACTGTGGTTTGGTTTTGCTTTTATTTTTTCCAGTAATTTAGAAGACAGTCATCCTCTTTTTATTCTACAAGTGATTGCACTTAAAGTTTTCCAAACACTTGCACCTGTATTTTATACTTAACTGAAGTCATAGACATGACCGACATGACCATCTGCTTTTCTAATCAAGTTCAGAATGAAAGGATATGCTTAAATAGCCCTATTAAAAATGAGACATTTAATCCATTTTTTTCCTTTCAACCATTTTCTCAGTATTTGTGAGAATAACTTAACATTTTTTTTCAGGTTACTGTCAGTTACACATTTTATATTATTTTACTTCTCTTTCATGAATTTTTTAAATCTATTCAGCAACATAATCATATTCACAATACATTCTTGGATAGTTACATGGTTATCTGGTTTCTGTGTACATAGGTATTGGCTACTTACACTATAAATTTCTTATTTTGACTCATTTTAATTAATCTCTCAGGCAGCTAACGATATCTTTAAGAGTTATTGTAAGTAAAGCAAGGAGATCATATTTTTTTGAATCCTTTGATCTGCTTAAACAAACCTCTGTTGTCTTTCACCATAAAGAATGATTTTTCCTGTGTATAAAATTCTTGTCTCACCATCTTTCTTGCCTTTTGCCTTTAAGTCATGTGGTGGAAAAATCTGAGATGATTCATATTTTTGTTTCTTAGTAACCTTTTTTCCCCCCTGGACTTAAAGGTTTTGCTTTCCAATTCAAATATTTTGTCATAACGCATCTAGGTGTGAGGTTTTTTTTCTGATTTTCATAGCACTTGCTGAATCATGTCAATTTTCAGAGTCAGACCTTCCATTAGCACTGGGACATTTTCTATTTTCAAAGCTTCTTTTCTGATTTTGAATATTTCTTCAGTTATGTTTTATTTATTCTCTTCTTTAAAATGCATTCTTAAAATTTGAATGCTTTTTTATGAGATGTAACTTACATCCAGTGAAACACAAAGACGCTAAGTGGACAGTTTGATCAGTTTTGCCAAAACTCATATATATCTAAGTAACCACATCCCTACCAAGATAGCTAACAATCCCATCACAGAATTTCCTCATATCCCTTCCCAGGTAATCCCAACCACAGAAGCAACACTGATCTGATTTCTATCACTTTAGATTTGTTTTGCTTGTTCTGAATATCATATAAATGGAATCATACAATAATATTATGTATGAGACTTCTTTGCATGAATTTTTTAGATTTTTTTGAGATTTTTAAACTTTTTTTATTCAGGTTTATTAAGTGATGTATTTTATATTCTTTTACTTCTCTTTCATGAATTATTTTATCTATTCAGCAATGTAATCATATTTACAGTGCATTCTTGGATAGTTACATGGTTATCTTTTTCTGTGTACATAGTTTTTGCCCATGTTGTTGCTTGTATCACTGATTCATTTCACGTGTTGCTGAGTAGTATTCTATTACATGGATACTGTATGATTTGTTGGTTGATTTTCCTATTTATGGATACCTGGCCTATTTTCAGTTCAGGGCTATTATGAATAAAGTGGCTGTTAACATTCTTTTTAGGTTTGTTGTGGACATAGTTTTCTTTTTTCTTTTCTTTTTCTTTTTTTCTTTCTTTCTTTTTTTTTTTTTTTTTTTTTTTTTTGATAATTCTGTAGGGATGGAATTTGGAGGTCAAAGACAAAGAATATATTTAACTGTTAAGAAACTGACAGCAGTTTTCCGAAATGCTTGTTGCCATTTTACATCCCTCCCAGCCATTTATGAGTTTCACTTGCTCTATATCCCTGGTGAAACTGGTGTTGTCACTCTCATTTAGCCCTCCTGGTAGGCATGTAGCACTATCGCATTGTGTCTCTTTTCCATGAGTATAAATTGGCCCTAATTTGACTGTGTGCCCTACTTTATGTTTCTGGCATCTCGTCTCATTGAATCCTTTTAAGGAGAACAATGTAGGGCTTCTATATTTTAAGGAGTGTCTGCTTCTGTGTCCCCTACTGTCAGTCTTACCTCTTACTGCCTTCAGAGGACATAGTAATACAATTATTAATACTATTCATTTTTTTATTTCCCTACCATCGTCCTTGACTGACCCAGCCTTCTATCTCCTAACAGCTACCTGTCCACTTTCACGGTGTCTTTTTTCTACATCAACCGAGAATGAGAAACGGTTTTCTAAAATTGTCTTTGAGAGGGTGTTTCAGTTTCCTTGTTAAATACTTTATCCACTGTCTGTGCTATTTGCTTTTCGTGCTTACTCATCCAGGAATGAAACTGAATCCACTTAGAACCAATATTTGTGAACACATGACATGTGCAATGTGTTCTGGGACCTGTTCGATACGTACCAGGCTGTAAGTTTTCTGGTTCACAGCTGGAGGGCAGAATGACATGTCCTAGTTCAGAACAGCCATGACACCGATGTAGCTTTGTGTATCGAGATACGATCTCCTCTTTCCCCACCACCTATTCTCTTACGCTCAAGGCAGGAACCACAAAAATTCATCATCTTCGAGATGCCTTTCTTCCAGGACTCTTCCGCTCTCCCCCCACTAGTCTTTAGTCATTGGATATATGTTCCAGGATCCAATGTGCTGTTGCCTGCTCTTGTGATGTCCCAATTCACTGTTTTCTGAAGTTTGAGATTTCTCTGTGAATATGGAAGGGGCGCTCTGCTGGGTTGAAGATGGTCGCATTCAGCGAAAGGGTAGCTGAACAGTTTTCAGGAAGGGAGTGAACTATCTGCCTGTCTTCTTTGAAGCCAAAGGTTTGGTTTTGTTTTCAGCAGCAAATTGTGTTTGTTAGTAATTGGGGTTCACCTTTCAGCACCGTGGATCATGTTAGTCCTGATATTTCCTCGGAGTTTCTGGCTGCAGACTGACCATAGGTCTTGGGTTTTTTTATATTGTCTAGACCTATTCTTCTCTTCCTTTCGCCACACCATGTCTTTATGAGTAGTCAAAAACAGGTACTTCTTTCCAGAAATCTAATAAATGTCTTCTTAAGTCCTTTTCAATTTTAAGATTTTATCATTCTGCCCATTTCCTCCATGAATCTTGGCTAACTTCCTCACCTAATCAAGTCCAAGTTTGTGTGAACAACTATCATATTTCTTTTTTTTACATGATGAACTCTTTATCATTCTTTAGCATTTTGAAGTTCTATCTCCAGCAGAAAAACCTTTTACAGATGACCAGATATCCTGGGGGAGAAGAATGGCAGAAATCTAATTAATCCTATTCTTATTATTTTCTTAAAAGGATGACTAGGTGTGTGTCTTGAAAGATGTGGCATTATCATCTCTGAGTGGCATCTGAATTCAAGACACCTAATGCTCACTGAGGTCCTATGATGCATCAGGAATTGTACTAGAAAGTAGATTATAAGACACGATCTCTTGCATTGAGGAATTCAAAGTCTTCTTCTTACCTCTACCATTATCATGGGCAGGACTGGTGAGTCCAGCCTTTGGAATTTGGAAGTCACCCACATTGTTTAAAATTCTTTTGACTAGAGATGCCTGGGTGGCTCAGTTGCTAAACATCTGCCTTTGGCTCAAGTTATGATCCCAAGGTCGTGGGATGGAGCCCCAAGTCGGGGGCCTTACTCAGCAGGGAGCCCGCCTCACCCTCTGCCTGCTGCTCCCCCTGCTTATGTGCTCTCTCTCTCTGACAAATAAATAAATAAAATCTTAAAATAATAATAATAATAAAATCTAACAATAAAAATAAAAATCTTTTGACAGTCATACAAATATATATTTTTTCCCTTTAGGAGTATATTCTTTATGTCTCTCAGGAAAGTTTTTGACTCTGGAATTATATTGCATTGTTCTCTGAGGGTAATAAGATTGGTGAGGTGAGAGCCTTTGAAGAATAACACGAAATAGCCCAGAAACTAAGACTGAGGCTTCAGCGTGGCTCTCAAGGCATCCTATAGGAATCCTCTGCCGCGTACGATGAAAATCACAAACCCTGCTCCCTCAGGAAGTAGACCTACCCTAGCCATAAGATTCAAAACATAGCTATTAAATATTCCATCATCATACATAAGTATGTGTTATACACAGGATACTTTTCTAATCCAGGAGTGAGACAGCGAAGTTAATCTTCTTTTTGAAGTTATAATCTTCTTTTGAGAGAAAAGTTTCACACAATTAGCCTTTGAAATATATTCCCTGAAGTACCATGAAAACATTGTCCCACAAAACAGTGTTTCTAAGAAACACATATGTCCCTGCCCTTGATTTTTCTTATCACCACCAATAAAAATAACAGCTAGGTTGTTCTCTTCATGACCCTCAAATAAATAAATAAATAAATAAATAAATAAATAAATAAATAAATCAGTCTTTACTTTCTCAATCTTGACTTGCAACCCCAAGGATACCAAACAAAGATAAAGGTTCAAGGAGAAAAAGATCAACTACCTGCTCAAAATATGTAGCATAGCAATTCTGAGCTTTTGATAAAGACTCAAAATTCCCATGTTTATCCACTAGCTGAAAAAAGGAGCTTTGTTATTAGGAAACCATATTCAAGAAGTAAGGTAGCCCTACTAACAGCTTTCCTGCTCCCGTATGAATTACTGGTCTCTTTACACGGATGTTTGACAGGTTCTTAGCAAAGCTGTATTGGACCAGCACAGAGCCCCATCAGATCTGTACTAATTGCTATGGAACCATCATTTACTAGATTTCTGCTCCCTTTTATGCCATGAGTGGTAGACAACACTTCAGACCACAAATGGGCAGAACATGTTGAATCCGAAGTTTGGGCATGACATGATGCTGTCTGCCTCCTTGTGATGATTTCAGATACAATGGAATGACCCTGGCCATGGTAGGAACTCAAGAAATCTTGGTTCGTCATTTCTTTTCTTCCATCCAATGGGTCTTGTTAGTTACACATGCAACAGAATGTCCGTCCCACTGAACACGGCATCTCCTGCGGCCACTGTCCCTTCTGGCATAACCACATGGTAGATAGCTAAATGGGTTTTTTTTTTAAGATTTTATTTATTTATTTGACGGAGAGAGAGAGACAGCCAACAAGAGAGGGAACACAAACAGGGGGAGTGGGAGAGGAAGAAGCAGGCTTCCAGCAGAGGAGCCCGATGCAGGGCTCGATCCCAGGACTCCAGGATCACGCCCTGAGCAGAAGGCAGATGCCTAACGACTGAGCCACCCAGGCACCCCAAAAGGGTTTTTTTAACTATATTTTGCCAGGAGCCCAATTTCTATAGCACTAGACTCCCAATCACTAGACTTCTACTACCTATAGAAAAGGACAGCTCAGTCTTTCTAAAAGGATTGTTCTCAAACAAGGGAGCATTTGAGGCAACTCATCAACAAGGTAGCCTGGTAATTGGTGCTCCTTCCAAAGCCAGATGAAAGATTTGTGGTTGGCTCAGATCGTCTTCTGTCCCATTAGAGAGCAAAATTTACCAAGGACACAGCTGACACCAAGACGCCATCAGGGATATATGACATGTTTAAGAATGAGGTCAGGAATAAGGTCATTAAACAACATCCCTTATTTGATTACATTAAAGGAGGAATTTCCACTGACATTTTCAGAGACATAAAATAATTGCCAGCTTTCACAGGAGCATAGGACTGACCTAAGGCTGTATTGCATTCATGTCGTGTCTTTTTGTTAATATATCTTGTATTATTAGTTTACTTTCAAACAGATGCCCCAACATATTTTTCTGAAGTAGAAACAAGTCATATTATGATCATTGTTCTTAAGAGAATTACCTAAAACGTATTCATTTAATCTCGCAATCATTTTCCAACTGCTGCTGCTTGCCCTTTATGCACTGGATATGATGTAAGGCACATATATAAAAAGGTGACCATTTTCTACCCTCAAGAAACACCCAAGTCGGGTGGGGGAGAGAGATGTGATAGAGGCATGGATGGGGGTGGGGGCAGTTATCGAACAAGCGGAAGAAGAGAGTAAGGAGGAGATTCTATAGAGGAAATAGCACACACAAACTTGTAGCGAGTCACATGTTCCCGAGGTCTGGAGCAGTTGCAAGTAGCCTGGCAGGCAAAACACACAAGGAAGAAGTAGCAAAGGACAGCAAGCGTAGCTGAGAAAGTAGTTTGGGTCAGACTGTAAAGAGCTGGATACCGAGCTAAGTGCTTTCTTCTGTGATTTGTGGGAGTCACAGTTAGCAGAGGACTTGAAGTCAGACCTCTTGAATCGCAGGCATGGTTTCGTCTGCGGGATTACACTCGTCCCTCCTGATGCAAATGACCGCCACACTGGATTTAACTGAAGATCACCGAATGCAAATACATAAATTGCCTAGCAGAAGCAATCATGGAGTTTTGTTCTCATTATCTCCATGGAATAAATGAGGAAAGTAAAGTATAAAGAGTTAAGTGACTCGTCCAGAGTCACACGACGAGTTAGGTGATCCCAGGCAATCTGGCGTCAGAGACTGTAGTCTTAACTGCACCACGTATCCCCCTTAGACCTAGAGATCTTTATGCATTTGTGTGTTCGACTGACGTGAGCATTGGCAAGTAAAGGCTCCCTTCCGGAATAGATTTGACAACTGGCTAAGTTGGAAACTAAAAGGATGAACGGTCTATAATGCAAGTCTTGGGATCAAGGAATGAAAGATACTCCCTAATCATGTCTCCAGATATCTTTTTCTTTACCCTTTCCTGGCTCTTTGAAACCAGGCATCTGGGACAGGGCAGCCTCATCCTGTTAAGAGCAGTGAAGTATTAGAAGGATGCTACTCTGAGAGGCTGCAGATACTGCAATTGTATTCACTACCCCAGACTTTGAAGTTAAAGCCTGCAAACCTGAGAGAGAGGATTTTGTGCCTGATTAGTATTGGTTGTTTGGTTTTGTTTAAATATTCATGGAGAGAATGGCAAAGAAATTGGACTGTAAGTTGAAGTTCAAGCAGGACAGACAGGCCCTACAATGCTTCTCTTTGTGCAATGATATTAATAACATCCAAACAGGCCTTTAGGGCTGTCTTCTTCCTTCGTACTTATCAAAGGAGTAAGATATCATTTTCCTTGGAAGCTTGAATGTTAAATATATTCCACAACAGGATTTGAAAATCATGGTTTTAAAAGTCACCTATTGTGTTTTGAATATCTATAGCCTTCGATACCTTATTAGGAGTCAATATTTGCTGGAAGTTTAACATCAAAGATCCATTGTGTGGTAGGAGGCAGAGACAGCCTGAAGCATAGAATCAGTACGGTGGCCATTGTTGCAGCAGGACATATCTAACAGTGTAAAGAAAAGCTTTCAGCTAACTAGTACAGAACTTCCTCAGCTTACAGTAGGGTCACATCCTGGTGCACCCATTGTCAGTTGAAAATATTGTCAGTTGAAAATACATTTAGGACACCTGACCTACAGAACCTTACAGCCGAGGCTAGCCTACCTTAAATGTGCTCAGAACACTTCCATGAGCCTCTAGTTCGTCCCAATCATCTAACACAAAGCCTATTTTATAATAAAGTGTTGACTGTCTCATGTAATTTATTGGCTACTGTACTGAAAGGGAAAACAGCATGGTCGTACGGGGACAGAAGGCTGTAGGTGTAATAGTTTTTCACCCCCATGATGGCTCTTTGCCATAGCCCAGCATCACCAGAAAGGCTCTTCCCACATATCACTAGCCCAGGAGAAGATCAAAATTCACAATACAACGTATGATTTCTACTAAATGCATATTGCTTCAGTACTGCCGTAGTCGGAAAATCCGAAGTCAAACCACACTGAGATTGGAGACCGTCTGCGCGGGGGTACACTGCAACTGCTGTGCCCAGTGGTGATCTCCGTTTCCCCGGAAGTGTTCGAGCAGGGATTGAATGACCCTTGGAGGGTGGTGCTGAGGTGGAATAAGAGCATGATGTCCGAGACTAGAATGGCCTCCAAGTGTTCCTGCAGCTCTCAAGTGTTAGGAAATAATTTGCAAGCACGGGCCTGCCCAAAGACCTGAGTATTCCATTTTATCATACTGACCCATTCCATATGGAAGAGGATGTTCAGTCCACTTTTTGGAAGTCGCTGTCATCTTCATGTTCATTTTTCTATCTCTGAAATTTTAATATATGTTGAGCATATAGATATTATATATCCATATGTTATATATTCATATGTTATGTATTGACAAATAGTTATATAGGTCTGTGCATCTGTGTGTATATGCATATGGCAGATACCTTTAGCAGCATTTCAGTAATCCTCTGACCATGTTTGCAAGGTAGAACATGAGAGGTATTTCTATGATTATAGTACAGGTGAAAAAACAGGGGCCCGGGATCTTCCCACAGTCTCCTGCCTCTGATGCTTGTTTGGTAAAGGCCCTTTGAATAGAGTCCCTTATTTTATGTGTGGATATTCTGTTCAGTTTTAATTACAATGAAAACTGCTTAAGGGAGGGGCCATAGGAAATTTGGATAACTTTCTATGGAGATTGTATCGTTTGTTTGGTTGCTCTAGAATGCATTGTTCTTGGTCTAAGATTTCCCCTCCTCACACATAGTTAATATTTAAGAAGCACATCTTAAATTCAGTTGTCATGCAAGCACTTTCCCAATCTCTGGTCAGAGCAAAAGGAGGCTATGCACAACTTACATCTGATGAGACAGCTACACGTCAAAGCATCCCGACAACAGGGCGAATTTCAGGTAATGTGATGCTTCTAGGATTTACATAGAAGTAGCAAGATAAATGTGTATGGGTGACGAAATCAGCTCCTGCCTGGTCAAATGGTAGATTTCTCAGAAGCATTTGTAAAACTGGATCCAACTTTTGTTGCCTTAGGGAGACTGTATAAAGCAGGAATAACTGCTAGATTAAAAGGAGAATTGGTTTGCTTTCCTGTTGTGATGTTGAGAGGCAGGGGTGATGGTTTGGTTAGACCCTGCTAGAGAGCCCTCCAGAAAAAGATTCAGAGTCCCCTGCTTGGAAATAAGAAGTCAACTTTTTTCTTTCTTTCTTTCTTTTTTTTAAGATTTATTTTATTTTAGAGAGAGAGAGAGAGAGTAGAGGGAGAGGCTGAGGGAGAGAATCTTCAAGCAGACTCCCTGCTGAGCACAGGCTCAATTCCATGACCCATGAGATCATGACCTGAGCCAAAACCAAGAGTCGGATGCTCAACTGACTGAGCCACCCAGGCACCCCTGAACCTCTTTCTGCTTTGGCTTTGTATAAGAAATCTCACTCAAGAATCAACTACATATTTTTATAAGGTCATGGTTTTGCAAGATACTGGTACATGTTTTCCCAAGTCAGTGGTTTCACTAAGAACTGAGTGTCCTAGAACTGCTAACGTTTCTGAGCCATCTTGGTAGACACTAAATCAAATAAGCCCCCACCCCAGGGCTTGTCTGTATTCCAAGCCAACACAGGCATTATTCTCTCTTGCCATAAAGATTTATTTGCGGTACTCATTAGTCATTCTCCAAGCTTTTAACTTGGGCAAGCACAGATCAGTGTCAGATGCTTTTCTTTTTCTCTGTTGGGATACCCTCAAAAAACTGAGCTGTACCAACTGGTGAAAATTCTCCCTTTATTTTTCTTGTCCAGCTGAATCGCCACTTCTTCCCTTTCATCTTATCCCCTTGCCCCAAAGCAGTGCTTGGTATGCTAATGTCACTCTCATGATGGATTCTTAAGATAGCACCAGGAGAGTGAGCAATTGAACTTCTACCTCTGTTTAGTGCAGTGTCCCTGAGTCATAGAAGATGGATCCAAGTTTTTCACTGCTCTCATGAGATAGGAGACTCTTCACCAACATACTTCACTGCCAAAACATGGGACAAGAAGGAGAGAAGGTTTCCAGTAGATGAATTTCTGCTCATTCCTGCCCATCACCTTGCCTTTGCAGAGTTCTTCCAGGGATTTATTTCTCATTCCATCCTCATAGAAACTCCAGGAAGTATGTATTATCAGTCTCATTTTCAGAGATGAAGAGAATGAGGCAAAACGGTGAAGTGAGGTGCCCACGGCCATGTGGCCAAGAAGCAGCCAGGCAAGGGCCTGGGCACAGGTCTTCTGACATGTGCCGTATCCAAGCCTCTTTTTTCTCCTTCCTGGCTGCCTTCCCAGTTTTGTGGAAAGAATCAAAGCCTGGAAGGATAAATAACAACAAGAGTTAAAAAAAAAAAAGCATTTGCCATGTGCTAGATTCCATACTAATAACATCAGGTACATTATTGCTTCCACCCTTTCATAATTTTTGAGGGCTATCCTCAGCATTCCCACTGAAAGAAGAAACTGGGTTTCAGATAGTGTAAGTGACTTGCTCAAAGTTACATGTGTTGGTAGAGACAGAATCCATCTCTAGGTATTGAACCATGGAATCTGCTAGTTCCATCAAGCAAAAATTGGAGGGGAGGAAAAGAAAGAAAAAAAAAAAGCATGGCCTTGTGAACAGAGTCCTGAGCAAAAAGGGTAAAAGATCTGCGTCTGAGTTCTACCTCTGCTTCTATTGCTCTGTGTGATCTCGGGCGAATCTGATGACTCTATGGACTGTTTGCTTCTTATTATAAAATGGGGCTGGTACTGTTTGGCCTGGTATCTCAGAGAGGAGGATCCAGCCAGGCCAGACATGCCTGTAGTCTCTCAAAGCTGGAGAACACCGTACAAAGAGAAGGTATCATTCTTAGTGTTAGAACTGCCCTAGTGTCCTGACCCCTCATAGCACTACAGGCCAGTCTGGGCTCTTCCCTCAGCCCCCTGTTCGCTCCATAGCTGCCAGATCAGCTTGGTTAGGAAGAACTTCATTCTCAGAGAATGTGTCCATAAGAGTATCTCCATTTCCTTGTAGTAAGAAAATTTATTGAGTGAGATTAAGCTACCCTCTACAAAATATATATATATATATATATATATATATATATGATAGATTTTATTTATTTATTTGACAGCAGAGAGCACACAAGCAGGGGAAACAGCAGAGGGAGTGGGAGAAGCAGGCTCCCACTGAGCAGAGACCCAGGTGTGGGGCTCGATCCCAGGACCCTGGGATCCTGACCCAAGCCAAAAGCAGACTCTTAACCACTTAACCGACTGAGCCCCCTAGGCACCCTAAACAGTATATTTTTGAGCAGTCTTTTCCTGGCCTCTGGGCAAAGCCATTGTCAGTTAACAAACTAGAAGGAATCACTGCCTGGAGGGTGTTTATACTCTGGGAATGACTACCAACCTTCTCTTACTCTGGAGCAAGTAGGGCTTTCACAGGGAAGATCCTAGGGCAGCTTGGGGCCAAGGCCAAGACAGAATGAATTGCTTTTGTGTCCAGGGTCATTGACCATCACAAGAGTCGCCATTTACCGATTGCCTCCTATGGGACAGGTGCATTAATACATTATTTCTCCTGATTGCTCTGTGAAGTATTTTTATCCCCAGTTTCCAAAGGAAGAAAGCTAGGTTCTGGGAGAAATACTTCTAGAGCTCTAGTAAGTTTTATACTGGTCTTCCTGTCGTGTCATCCATCCCCTGTCACCTCAACAACTAGCCAAGTTTCCAGTTTCCCACCCCTCCTCCCGGGCAGCCCTCCTTCCTGCCAGTCATCAAAGCCACTCAGGGCTCAGAGGGCCATGCTGGCAGGAAAGAAACGGCATTTTCTGAAACTCACACCCACACTGTGGGTTGGGTCTAGGCTAGGACTACTGACCTGGTCTCTACTTTTTTTTTTTTTGGTTGGGAGGAGACTTTCTCAAAGCCTCTGTTTTTCTTCTATTCATTCAGTCCTGGGTTTCTATTTAGTTGTGATGACAGATAAAATATTTTTGGAAATTTTGCTGCCTTGGAGTACAAATTTGGCATTTATGGCGATTGAGGAAGCTACAAAATGTAGTGGGAATTGAAGTATGCCAAATACTAGTTTTCAGCCTCCTTTACAAGTCTCAGTCACCTTACTTTGGAATATCAAGATAGGTTATGTGGTTACTGCCTTGCTCAGGTCATAAGCAGATTTTATTTAAAGAACTATAAAGGACAAAATGGAAAGGGGGAGAATATATTTGGTTTTTTTCAATGTTCAAGTTTTAAAGGAAAGTGTTTTAGAAAATACTTTAGAAGTTTCCTAAATTTCACTCCCTTTAAGGGAAACTTATAGCTAGAAGAGTGGTGATTTAAAAACCTTTCTGTCATTACTCGAATCACAGGAAACTGGTGGAATTTTTTACTACTAGTCACATAGAACCGCAGAGTAGATCGCAACTCTTCCTTTCAGAAAATAACATTTTCAACCAGATATGTTATCTGCCTCATAGATGTCATCATTTTCACATCTGGGAGATCTTAAGCTGATAATGTCCACAAATCACGCAGGCTGGCTGGGGGTGGAGGGGAGGAAGGGGGTCCACCCTGAATTCTGTCTCTGGGAAGATCCTGCATTTCTCCTATAGCACTCTTTACATTTAAAAAAAGCCCCATTGTCTTGTGAACCGGCAGAGCCTCTGTAACCTTTTGGGGAGGTTAGGGGGCTTACAGCCACATTTCTACGCCTTTTCCCTTGTTTTTCCTGCTTCGGAGGAAAAGAAGTTCCCTCTGACACTGGAACTTCCTGCTCAAGGGACTGACTCTGCTTTCTCAATGTGGCCAACTCTGGAGAACCAGAAATCCAGCCTGTTGGGGGCAGCCGACATCACGAGCAGAGGACACATAATTAGCTCCTTTGAACTTTGCTGTTGTTATTGTGGTGGTGGTGGTGGTGGTGATTGAGGGTCAAAGAGTTCAAGGTGGGGACAGATCAGCTGGCTGCAGGGAAAGTGTCAGGCTTCTTGGCTTAATCAGCTCATTGAACTAACAGGTTACCTGTAGAGAGTATCTGCAGCTCTGAGGACAGTGCTGTCAGACCTGCGGTAAACACAGTCTAAGTGACTGATTCTAGAACCTAAACCAGGTAGTGGTAAAGAAGGGGTGGGCAAGAAGGAGAGAACAAAGACCCAAGTGGTGAAAGTTAGTAATAAAAACAAAGCAGGAAACCAAAAAAATACTTCTTTCGACAGCCAGCCCGTTTTCCTGTTTAGAGAACTGTTGTCCCCCTGCTTAACCACAAATAGCAAAGAATGAAATAAATCAGGGCACCTGGGTGATACAGTGGGTTAAGCAGTCGACTCTGGGTTTCGGCTCAGCTCATGGTCTCAGGGTCGTGGGCTCGAGCCCTGTGTCCAGTTCCACACTCAGTGCGGAGTCTGCTTAAGATTCTCTCCCTTCCCTCTGCCCCCTCCACCACACTCTAAGTAAATAATTAAATAAATATGTTTTATAAAAGAATATAATAAATTAAGATTAAATGGCCAGTTTACTCAATGGGAGCAGGGAAGTTAGAGTCAGGAAATCCTGCACTTGTCTTTGAGAAAGGAACGAGGCAAAGAGATGATGAAAATGCCGTTGCCTGTTCTGTAAAATAGAGAGACTTCTGTAAGCAACCCGCAGAAACACACCTTTCGTCTGACGCCAGGAAAGCCCACGGGAGATTATCAGCCTTGCAGCCTCTGTAGGGGCTCCACTGGGTCAGGGCACGAATAATAAAGTGTTCTGTTTGGGTACTTCGGCAGGTGTAAGACAGCTTCCCTGAGTACTGCTCTGCCAGGGCCCGGGACCAGCACTATGTGAGCAGGAAAAGGGAATCCTCCGGAACAAGGTTTTCTCAACCCTCCTGCTCTCAGAGGGGCCTGAGATGGCTCCAGGAGAAGGATACAATTTGTCAGCATCACGGAAAAATTCCTGAGGTGGATCTGGGCTCCCCAGAAAACTGCTCTGTCACCGGGGGAGCCAAAGGGAGGCCAGAGGATGTTGTAAGAGGAATCGAAGGGCTGGCTAGAGAAACGGTCCCGTGCCTCCCCAGTGCAACACCCAGGACTGCTGCAGCACTGTCAGGGCAGGGCCCAGAGGCTGGTTTGCCCTCTCTCCAGGACGGGCGTGGCTCCCCCGCCCGCCAGTCTCGTCTTCATGCCGTTGCATGCCCAAGGAGCATTCCCCAGGGGCTGAGGCAGACCCAAGCTGGCAAACTCAAGTGGTAAGGGAGCCCTGAGCCTTGGCTTCTGGTAGCTTTGCTCTGGTCCACAAATTGAGCAAGGATGCGTGCTCAGAGCAGCACTTACTGGTGACAGAGGCTTCCTGAAGGGGGTGGGTCTCAGCCCAGCCCCAGAGTGCTCTCTCAGAGATGGTGCCAAGTTAACGCACTGGTCTACCTCCAGCCGCCATCCACATACACACCCTGGAGGTCCTTCTCTCCAGCCTCATGACTGAATGGCTGTGATGAGAGGACTGGCAGTCGTGGTCGTCGGAAGGGAGAGAGGGAAGCTGAGCTGAGCGGGTGAGGCAGAGATGCAGACTCGAGGAGAGCTTAATCCTTCACCTGGGCTCCAACCCCATCTTCAGTCCCAGATCCGAGCCAGCCCACAGGGAAGCCCAGCAATTGGGGAAGCAGCCAGAGGGGGAGGAGTTGGCCCTCTGGCTAAGTGGTGTTCAAAGACAGAAAAGAGAAAAGCAAAAAGTGATTATAGCTTTAAACCCTTCCACTGAGTCTGTGAGTCCCTCCAGGTCCTAGAGCAAGGCACATGTGGAAAGCTGGTCTTTCCCTCTTCCTTTCCCATGTGTGATTTATTTCTCCTCATGACTAAAGTTCTCGGTAAAATGATTTACCTTGGGTGAGAAAAAGTTGAGGTCAGTGGAAGGTGGTGCCCAAGGACCTACACATCCTTGCCCCTGAGTCCCATTCCCTCGGAGAGGTCTTGATTGGTCTCCGCTTAGTCCATTTGCAAACACACTGGAGTGTCTTTGCCAGTGACTTTGGGCTGCTGTCCAGGCTCCCAGGCAGAAGCTCTGTGCCCCTCTCCTGTGCAGCAGTCCTCATGCCTTAGCCTGGGAGTGAGGAAGATTATTTCAGCAGAAGCAATGCTTTTGAGGAGGCAAGCCCTGCTAGCTGAGGTTTGTTCTGCTTTTGCTCATGGAGGTGCCAGCCTACCCTCTGCCTTTTATTCACTTTACTTCTACCCCCTGCCATGCAAGACTCCTTCAGCTTCGGGCTAAGACCAGACCACTTTGACATTTTAGAATATGGTTTTGTAAGAAACTCCAGCTAGGGCAGTCATTGCCAACCTCACCTCCTCAAAGGAACAAGAGGACTTCTCTTAACTGCCATTGCAGTGGTTTCCGTTGGTGGTCAGAGCACATTGGTGGGCACACTTTGGTGGGCAGTTGGAGAACATTGAGCATCTCTACTCTTATAAGCAAAACTTGGTTGACTTCTTCTCTTTCCTATTTTTCCCTCAAGGATCCAGGGAACTGCTCGATGTGCCCCAGAGCCTTGCCATGTCTTCTTCAGAAATCTTGGAGACATTCTCCCAAAGGTGTGACAGTTTACCATCCCCTGGGCATCTTCTCATGCTGGGGGAGGCGGTAGAAAAGAAAACTATGGCTTTCATACCGCCATTTCCACACCCAGCCTTCCTGTCATAATCCTTAATGCAAACAGAGGAGGAGGGGCTAGGATGTTCTAGAAGAAAACGGTTGGCACAGTCAGTTCAAAAAAGATTACCCTGAAGCTGTGGCTCCAATTTTATACAGCCATTTATTCACCTAGCGTTTATTGAACACCTACTATGTACCGGGGTTCTAGGGCTACAAGGTGGATGACAGACGGCACTACTGCAAAACCTAGGGGGTTGAGTCTAGGGCAGACCCTCATGGCCAATGAGGATTCTACGCTCAGGGCAGATGTCCCTCGGCCCCAGCTAGCTTCTGCTGTGGGGAACTGCCTGCCTTGCGGGCTGCTTCTGGAGGGAGCAAGTGATTAGGTATGAGGAACAAGGGTACAAGGAGATGCTTCTCCTCAGGGAGTCAGGCTTTGGAGAATTCCTTCACGAGTTTCAGTTAGCCTTAAGTAATCCAAAATGGGCTTGCCCTTATATGAGCCCCCTTTCTCTGTGTGTGTCCAGTTTCTGAACAGGCAGACAGCATGTGAGTGAGAACCTTAAGAAAGTAGGACTATTCTCTCACTCTTTTTGCTTTTTCTCTATTTAATTTCCTCTCTTCACTTCCTTTCCTATTATCCTCCCATACTCTTGGCACTCCCCAAAAGCTTAGTGGCTCTTCCCTGCCTACAGGATTGAGTTCAGACTTCTCAGCTTGCCCTTTCATGGCATCCAAGCTCAGTACAGGACTGTTGAATATGGTATCAGAATGAACCATTCTCTTGGCGTTTTTCAGTACCTGTATTTCACAGGAGTTGATGGACTGCTTTTTCTGGAAACTTGAGGATTAGTATTTTTCCTTCAAAATCAACTTTACTTTTTGCTTAGAGCCTGTCAAAGACAAAGGTCTTCTCCCCACCCCCGAGCCCAGCCAAACCCAATAGACAGAGGTGAGCAAGCTTTCCTCTGACCCCATGCTCTGACCCTTGGAACGAGCTGAAACAAAGTGTACCTCATGTTTTTCAGCAACGGGTTTTCTTGCCTGCCCTCTCCCCATAACTGAACAATGATTACAATCCTCTGTACTTTAATATGTAGATAAATTATTAACAGTGGGTTGTACCTTTTCCCAGGTTGTAAAAGGATGACTGGTTAGAGTCCCAGCGTTCTCCTTGTCAGTGGAGGAAATGTAGGGGAGGATGTCATCTCAGGTCACTAAGACTTAGAGACTCAAGTCTCTAAGACTTGTAACAAAGATGTGGCAAGCTCCAGCCAGGAGTGTGAATGGGGTGACAGACAGCAGGAATGCCACAGGTGAGCCTTGGTGACTTTCACCTTTCTTTGTCAATTTTGATCCTTTTTTTTTTCCGTCTTTCTCTTCTGGAATTGGAAATGGGCAGGGGGCAGGGAGTATGACTAGGATATCAATGATTGTACAAAGGTCTTAGGGAAAGGTCTGTGTTTTAATACGAAATGGGCAAGGGCACTATGTGTTAACATAAAGGCCAACGTGAAGGCCCACTGTGGAGCCCAAGTATTGCAGGAGGAAAGTGTGGACCCAGCCTGGGCACAACGATCAAAAGGCCAGCATGATAATATGCCAGCATGATCACATGACAGACCAGTCTATCCTAGGGGACTGGGAAGGGGCAAACTGGGGGGTGGGGGAAGGCAGGGACTAAAAGATACTGGAGTGAAGGATGCATTGCCTTGATGTGCAATTGGAAACATCTCCAGATCCAGGGGAAAGGCAGAGAGAGAGAGGCCAGCCAGTGAACTGTGCAGAGCCACAGGAGCCCATGCATGCCAGATTCAGGTCAGGGTGATTGGGGCTGAGGTGTTTTGTTTCTTTTAACAGATGCCTTTTTTTAGAGCAGCCTTAAGTTTACAGAAAAATTGCAAAGAAAATACAGAGGGTTCCAGTGTCTCCCAGTCTTCCCTACCTACAAATTCCTCTGTTACTAACATCTTGCATTAGCGTGCTACATTTATTACAATGATGAACCAATATGGATTCATTGGTATTCACTCAAGTTTGTGATTTACATTAGGGTTCACTCTTTGTGTTGTACAGTTCTGTGGGTTTTGACCACCTCATGTCAGATAGCCACCATTACGGTGTTACGTGGAATAGTTTCACTGTCCTGAATTCCCAGCTCCCCCAATCCTCCTTTCTCCCAAACCCTTGGCGGCTACTGATCTTTTTACTGTCTATATTTGGCCTTTTCCATGATGTCATATAACTAGAATAATATAGAATGAAGCCTTTTCAGATTGCCTTCTTTCACTTAGCAAATATGCATTTAAGTTTCCTCCACATCTTTTCATGGCTTGATAGATCATTTCTTTTCAGCATTGAGTGGTATCCCATCGTGTGGGTGTGCCACAGGTTGTTTATCTGTTCAAGCAGACTTTTCCGTGAGTTAAAAGGCAGAAGCAAGGGGCGCCTGAGTGGCTCAGTCGTTAAGCGTCTTCCCAGGTCCTGATCCCAGGTTCTTGGGATCGAGCCCCACGTCGGACTCCCTGCTCAGCAGGGAGTCTGCTTCTCCCTCTCCCTCTGCCCTCCCCACCTCCGCCTCTGGCTTGTGCTCTTTTGCTCTCACGTGTGCATGTGCTCTCTCTCAAACAAACAAATAAAATCTTAAAAGAAAAAAATAAGGCAGAAGCAATGAAAAGAGTGGATGAAGGGAAAGTAGCAAGGGCCACATCACAAGACGTGAAAGAAGTGAAACATTTGGAGAAGTGGAATAACTTGAGTGAGAGGCCTGAACCAGCCTAAGGGAAGGTTCTTGAGACCAGTATTCAGTGGGAGAGGCCAGCGGCTCACCGACTCCCACCAGGCCTTCCCTGCTTTTATAGACATGAAATTTTATAGAAACTTCATAAGGGCAGGAACTATGCCAGCCTCACCCTAAGAGCCCAACACATGGCAGATATCCAATAAATAATTGTTGAGCCATCTAAACCTCCAGAATCTTTTCTAAAGAGCAAGCTTGCCCAATCACCAGGAGATCTGAAGTTCCTGAGGCTGGCCCATCATCTCAGGCTGTCTCAGCTGCCTGCTTGGCCGAGACCCTCTGTGCCATGGGGTAGGGCAAAGGTTACCTGCGACATTCAACTTCTGCACTGGGAAAGCATCTCTCTCACCACCATCTTCACCTGCCTTGTGAGATGTTCTGTGGACACAAGCAGAGCCAACCGTAGGGAGGCAGGAGAACCAAGGGAGGAATAGGTCAACCTAACATACCAAGTAAAAAAAACCATTCTCGCCGTAGGATTAGAATCTGGCTTTCCGCGCACTCATTTTTCAGTCCAATCACATGGCAGTAGAATTGCCCACATAACTTCTGTAGAACAGAAAGAACAAACAGGGTGATTCAGGTGGTCAGCAATAGCTATGAGAGCCAGAGGAGCCATGCCTTCTACTCAGAATGGTTGCTCACACGTGGGAAGGAAGCCTCCGTCACAACAGTCACAATCCATGGGCGGGACTGGTTGGAGCCCGGCCAGGGGAGTGCAGCTGGATGGAAGGGGTTGCTCTCCAGGGGAGCTGGTAAGTCAGGTCAAAAATTGCAGGACAAATAAAAATGTGCCAGTTACAAATTACTAGCTCAGTGGTTTTCCACGGGCAAAAGAGCATATCACTGGTATGTTGGTGCAAGGTCATTGCTTAAAATGTGGTCCTCTCCTAGGCCATGATATTGGTGTTCCTGGGTACCCATACCACTTTCTCTCGGTGTAATGAAAAGGGTAAGTGAGCCCAGGGAGACGATGAGGGTGTTTGGCTTGCAATCTGTTTCTCTTCTACCCATTATGTGCTCCTGTGTCTCATGCAGTCACCACAACCAGTGGAGAGCTCTTGCGAATGTCTTATCTACAAAAAAGAATGTGGTGGCTACATAGCCCAAAGGCTGTCCTGAGCAGTGGGGCTCCTCCGGAGACACACATGGACTCCTTGTCCCCACTGTTACATCCCTCGAGGAGGCAGAGTTACTGCGGACAGTTCATTGGACAGAGGGCAGAGGTAGAAACATGAGGCAGGCTGAGGACTAGCTGCCTTCCCGCCTTGCAGCTCCACAATGGCAATCCCTGAGGAAGGAGGACACGTCTGTGAGGTGGATGGCTCAGGGCGATGCTGTATGTTCCCGGAGGGGCAGCAAAAGGAGCCCCAACATCTCCATGGAACCAGAAACGCAAGCAGAGGAGAGCCAAGCTCAAATCACAGTAGCGGGTCAGTCTTGGGGACAGCTGGCCTCCCCTAACGCAACAGCATCCGGCCCCTTCTGCTGCCCCTGGCCGGTGTCTGCGGCATTGCTTGCTCATACGGAGCCCACAGAGCTGCAACAAAGTTTTCCGTATCCAAAATATTTATGAGGAAGAGAGTATCTGTGCCTCACCGGAGTCTGTTTTCTTGGGGCATCTGCTGTTTTGGTGCTTTCCAGCACAGAACTTTCATCTTAAATTCTTGCTCATTTGCTTTTGTCTTCACATGGAGGGCCTGCCTGTGGAAGTCCAGGGCACAGTCTACCACTTGGCAATAGCGGTGGAGAGACAGTGTGAGCCTCAGTTACTCTGCCCTGGGAATATGCATTGCAACAATACAGCCCTCCTCTTCCCTCCTCCCATTCATGCTTTTCCTCCCCGGCTTTCCGGAACACTCTTTAGACTTAGCTCCTTCCGTCTTGGTCTATGCCCTTCCTTCCCACCCATCCTGTTTGTTAGCCACAGACATTGGAGCCCATTTAAACATCCACCCATAACCAAGGTAAAACCTAAGCATGGGGCTCAGAGTCCCCAGAAAATTGGGAGGTGGAGGAGAGAGGAGGTCACAGAGCTGAGAATGGCATGCAGAGGCAGGCACTGGCTCTTTCGCAAGGAGCCCTGAATTCTCAGGGCCATTAACGAACAGACATTTATGACAGAGCCCAGAGCCATGCCCTTACTGTTCCTAACGAAATTATAGGTCAGTCACTTATTGATGTATTGTCTCAGCAAATGCTGACTGAGCACCAGTGAGATGACAGGGTAGGCCTTAAACACAAAGATACCTTGTCCCCAAAACGTGTGTGAGTGACACAGACACCTGGACCCATAATGGTGTCAACAAAGTGTCATGAAGTCTGGGGTCCTGAAAGACACCCGGGCGGTGGGTCTGCGTGAGGAAACTGGGAGCCCATCTGGGCTGATCTGGGAGGAAGTCATAAAGGACTTGACACCTGAACTGAGTCTTGAAGGTAGGGTTGAGAGGAGGAGGGCACTGGATAGCATGTTCTCGGCAGGAGCCAATGCAGGGGCAAAGGCACTGAGCAAGCAGGGAGGTCATTGGGATTAAAGTGGCTGGAAGCCTCAGTGCATGGCCCAGGGAGAGTGAGACCAGAGAAGGCAGAGCCAGCTCAGGAGGGACCCGGAGGTCTTTGCACGGGAGGACGGTGCACCAGAGAGGTGTGCAGTCAGATTTATACTTCCAGAAAGAAAGCCTAGCTGAAATGTGGAGAACAGTTTCGAGGGGACAAGACAGTAGACACAGAGAACGCATCGGAGGCTGTTACAATAAAATTGGCTGGAAATGATATCCTTGGAAGCCTTTCTCCTGTCCACCTTGGGCTTCCTGTCAGAGGGGAAGGCGAGCTGGAGAAAAGAGCTTGCAGGAAATCATTCATTCGTCTCATCGTCTTTGTGCTGCTGGTGACTGCGATGGCTTTGTGTTACAGTCACCATCACGTAAAATCACCATTGCGTGAACATTCCCCTCTGATGAAAGCTAGCCTCCAGGAGTGTGTGAGACGACAGACATCTGGTGTGTAAGCCGCTCAGCTTGCGGTCCTTGCTCTGGCAGCTCCAGCACACTAACACAAGCAGGAGGTCTCACAGTCCCTTATGGAGGATACTGAGGTGCAGAGAGTAAGGGCTCTGAGTGAAGAAGAGACACACCCTCTACATCTCCAAGATCTCTCCAGGGCGAGTCCAGGTTACGTTCTAGTCTGGATGCTGGGCAGCCCAGCCAACAAGACAGTGTCATGCTGTGGGAGAGCCGCAAGGCCAAGTGATTAGCACTCATGACACCAGCACCTCCCAGGAGAAATATAAGGCACTAATGTGCTTGGGAAAACTTTCTCCTGCTCCCAGTATTTTGAACAGAAACAGATGCAGCCAAATATAATCCCCACTTTCCTCCTCCCCACCCAGCCTCTCACCACAAGGACTCAACAGGCTACTCTTAGAGCAACAGACTCGTGGTCGGAGCAGAGACGACTGTTCTTGCTCCTTCATGAGCCTCCACCTGTCCTTCCCAGCAGTGTGTATGTAGACATTCCACCAGTGTCGCTGCTCCTGCTAGGAGTCCCAGAGTTAATTATCAACAACCAAACAAATTCAGAGTGAGTGCAGATTTGGTTTTGTTGCAAGGCTTGTACATTTTTGAGAAGCACGTTTCCATGGGAACTTCGCCCCTTTAGATTCCTCGTCAGGGCGCAGGGCAGAGAGACAGACACATGTCAGGTATGTAATTTTAGCTAAAAGAGACCCAAGCCAGAGACCTCAGAGAACTCACTTGGAAAGTTTTCCCAGGAAAGTGGACTTCCCTATTCGACATCTCAACCAGACTGGTGTTTGGAGGGAATAAAAATCACGTTACCTTGGAAGGAACTGGGGTAGTCTGGCCTGACTTGGGGATTATTTAGAGAGAACATCATTCATTGTACAACAGAACTTTAAATGACGATCAGCTCTTAGGAGAATTTGACTCATTGCCTACGTAAACCCACTGTGAAATGAACACATTTTGGAATTTAGGGAGGAAGGGAGGTGGGGATTCATTTTGTTTCTTCTCAGTGTGTGGATGAGGCTTCTGTAATTAATGGATAGCCCATGTCTAGAGAGCAAGACTAATGCCTCCTAGGTCAGTTTGCTTCCTGCTCAAGGAGGTCTGAAAGCCTGGGATGCTTCAGAATGCCCTGTAATAGATGCTTCTCTAATGTCCTTCAAACAATTCCCTAAATTTTTTGTGCAAAATAGAACTTTCCTTTATTGCTATAATACATAAGTGGACCTTGGCTTGAATCATGCCAAAATCTCATCATTCTAAACTAATTGTTACCTCACGTTTGCTTAGCATTTGTGATACATGTAGCACTAGGGTAAACTGTGAAGGGTAAGTCGGATGACTGACCTCTTAGATGCCTCATGGATACGTAACATTATTTGGAAGGTTGAATAAATGCATGTGAAGTGCTTAGAACTCCACTGCAGCCTCAGTGTGTCCCTGTTTTGGCCTAGTACAACCATGCCCTGTGAGAAAGGGAAGGTAGTAGGGTGCAGGCAGAGTTGACCTTATCGGTAAACACAATAGGTGGGCACCCATGTGTGTCAGGGGTCCCCACACCTATGTCTAATTCATTCTAGTCCACCAATTCTCACTGTTTCATAATCTTTTAAAGTTTAAGGGTGCCTCAATTAAAGGCAAAAACTCTTCTGAAGGGTATTATTTTATTTTTTTATGTTTTTTTATTATATTATGTTGGTCACCATACAGTACATCCCTGGTTTCTGATGCAAAGTTCGATGATTCATTAGTTGCTTATAACACCCAGTGCACCATGCAATACGTGCCCTCCTTACTACCCATCACCAGCCTATCCCATTCCCCCACCCCCCTCCCCTCTGTAGCCCTCAGTTTGTTTCCCAGAGTCCATAGTCTCTCATGCTTCATTCCCCCTTCTGATTACCCCCCCTTTCTTTATCCCTTTCTTCCCCTACCGATCTTCCTAGTTCTTATGTTCCATAGATGAGAGAAATTATATGATAATTGTCTTTCTCTGCTTGACTTATTTCACTTAGCATTATCTCTTCCAGTGCCGTCCATGTTGTAGCAAATGTTGAGAACTCATTCTTTTTGATAGCTGAGTAATATTCCATTGTATATATGGACCACAACTTCTTAATCCATTCATCTGTTGAAGGGCATCTCGGCTCCTTCCACGATTTAGCTATTGTGGACATTGCTGCTATGAACACTGGGGTGCATATGGCTGAAGGGTATCATTTTAATCAGCCAACCACTATCAGGAATTCTTTTACATCTTCCCAGGAACCTAAAAGAGCAACAGTCTTACAGGTAAAGGCACAAGAAAAAGGCCAATCTTCTGATGAGAGAGAATTCAGACCATCAGTGGAGATGGTCATTTGACATCTAGACTGATCCACTCAAAAGTGACTTTTTTTTTTAAAGATTTTATTTATTTATTTGACAGAGATAGAGACAGCCAGCAAGAGAGGGAACACAAGCAGGGGGAGTGGGAGAGGAAGAAGCAGGCTCATAGCGGAGGAGCCTGATGTGGGGCTGGATCCCATAATGCCAGAATCACGCCCTGAGCCGAAGGCAGACGCTTAACCGCTGTGCCACCCAGGCACCCCAAAAGTGACTTTTTTCTGTAAGAATAAATTCAGGTTTTAGTGGGTTGTCTGCTTGCAGGTAGGAAAATTTTTTTGAAAACTCTTATTCCCTGAGTGAGTGAGTTGGTAAAAGAAGATGGTGGAGTGCTTCAAATACTATGCCTAATTTATTTTTCCCAGAAATGTATCCATCTATATCCCTGAGGTTTTGACACTCCACTCAGTTCTGGGCTTTCTATCTAAAAGAAAGTGATCACATGCCCACATGTGTGTCTACAGCTGACCACAGTGCAGTACGAGGATTTCATTCAAACTCTATGGCTTCTTTCCATGTGTGAAGTAAAGAGGAGAAGCACATAGACCCTAACGGGATCCCGTTTTCTGTATCTTAGAGACCCTTGGCCTTGATTAAATTAAATTAAGCAAATGGGATGGGATCCTTAGGAGAGAAACTTAGGACCTGGGATCAGGCCACACTTTCTGTATGTGGAAGTCATCCCATGGGCCTGCCAGCTTTATTGAAGAACCTAGGGATTAAGGCCAGGACGCATCAAGAATCCTGTGTTCTATTCTGTGATGTACCTTTGACAAGGGGCATTGTCAGCTTACAGTTTGTCCAGTGGATGGTGGCAAGGAAACAGATTGATGACACCAGAGAAATGTGAGAGTTGGGATGTTGTTTCCCAGAGGAATATGGTGGCTGTCTGTTCTTTAAAGGATTGTCATATGGAAGAGGGAGAAGAAGTATTCTTCTTTGCCCCAAATGATAAAAGTAGGACTAGGGGAAGGAGGTTATAAGATGGCCAAGTTTTTCTAGCAATTAGAGTTGTCTAGAGTGAAGAAGCATTATGCAGGTTGATACCTTGCCTGGTGTTTGATGTGTTGGTTCAGTGGTGGGGGCATGGGGGGGTAGAGGGGACACCAGTCAGAGGTTGAAGAGGAAATGCCTTCCCTTGGGCAGGAGACTGGACTAGTTGCTAACTATAAAAAATGATTTTTTTTTAAGTGGGTGAACAGTAAAGTGGGTGTGTGATCTCTGTATTCCACAAACTTTCATTTCCCACATCAACTATTTCATGCACAGAAAACCTGAGAAACAGGGAATCTAAGAAGGTTGCAAGGTATTTTAAAAATACCTTAGATCACAAATGGCAGGTGCACAGTGTGTGGCTAAGAGCGTGGGCTGTGGAGGCCAAGCCCACAGGGGTTCAGATCCTGCCTCTGCCCTCGTTAAGCTCTATGATCTTGAATGGATTATCAAACTTGGATATGCCTTCACTTTTGTGGCTGTAAGGTGGAAATAACACCTGACTTCTCCTATTGTTTTGAGTCAGTTACTGCCCCTAAGACTTTAGAACTCTGTCTGGCACAGAGTGAGCACTCAATAAATGTTAATGATTGTGGTCACAGAAGGAGAAATCATCATGATTTCTCACGTCCATAAGAGAACTTAAACAGCGTAGCATTCCTTTCAACCAAATGCATACATGTTCAGCAGTAATTAATTCTGTAAGTGGAGTGAATGACAGCTAGTCCTATGAAGCAATAGAAAAATAGACCCTGGTGATTTTTTTTTAGGTAGTGTAGCCCAAAGAGAATGGAAGGGTAGCTGAGTTCCTAGGATTTCCCTGGCTGTTTCCTTGGACTGTGTTCTGGCTTCTTGGTTCCCCAAGAGAAATAAAAGTCAAAGCCTCATCCAGATTACTCATCTACCCCAGTGTTGGCAGTGCAGTAACATCTGGTTGACAACTTAATTATCTCTACCCTAAACTTTTTTTCTTATCGTGAAAGACCTGTATGACCAGGGGAAAGAGGAGAAAAAGACACAAGAGGGCTTAGTTTCTTATCTTGATAATTGCCTGAGAGAGCTCGTTGGGGGTCTATCATCCCAACTTCAGTCCTTTGAATTTCCCAGATTCTAATTACTTTGCTGACCTGGCAGCTAACGAAAAGAGGGTAGAAAGATCTTGAATGTCCCTCTCAGGACATATTATGCGGCTCTTGAGATTCTCCCTTCTAATTTGTCCAAATGAAATAGATCGCTGGGGAAACAGCAAAAGTTCCTGCTGTTGAGAAAAATGTTTTCCAGTCCTGGGAGTTACACCACTTTGACTCTGTGTGAAATAAGGCAGCTCTGTCTTGACACTAAATGATCAATTGCATATGATGGGATGAGCTTATTCTTCATGCTCCCAATAAATACAACGAAACCACGGACAACTCCGGATGGTCTCTTCGGAAACTGTATGGTGCCAAGAACAGGAATTTAAATTGGTTCCTTTCTCCTTGGGTTGTTTATAAAACCAACATTATTAAAAAATACTAAGAACTATTATGCTTCATTAGTGTGCTCTGGGGCATGATTCAGTGCTTGGGTAATAGGCGCTAATCGTCCACTAATCATGCCCATCTTCTAGGACTCTTCCAACTGGTACGTTCATGCTTCCCCTGAAATTTTGAGTAGGGATGAAGCTGTAGCTAGAATCCAAGTGTGAGATGAAAATTGTTTCTCCTGATTGCCTTGTTCTTTATTATTTCTTCCTCTTTCTTGTATTTTTTATGACATTAGCCATAAAATCTATCTGCATGGAGATCTGTCCAGTACACAGAACATTACATAAGCTCATTTACAGAGGGAAAATTATTTCTGACAACAGTATCACTTAACTTGGAGAGGCACTGTTTGGCCAACTAACTGTGGGACGGAGAGTCAGGCATAGTCAGTGCACCGGTTTCTCTAGGTCAACAATTATAAGCTATTCTTTATTTGACTTAGCATATATGTCGATGGTGGTTAAAATCAGCAAAACTTTATTCACAAAGCTTTCATTTGTCCAAGAGGTTTTTCCTATTGATCTGTAAAGAATGCCCACAAAACCCCTTGGTATGAGAACATGGGCTGCAGGTTAGGTTCTCCCTGGTAGAAAATATGTTTTAAAAAAATTCAGTGTATGATGGTAGAACAGGGGTCAGATACAATGTGGCATGTTCCAAGTCCGCTCTCAGCCATGTGCAGTAATTTGTCAACTCTACCTAACGACAGTTGAAGACCTTAAAACTGCTATTGGACTCCATGGGAGATCTCCAGAAAGCAGAAGGTGGAGAAACATTTAAATGTGTGTGGACAAAGGAAGAGAGCAACGTGGGCAACGTCCACCTTCTATTTGCACGCACAGAGCCTGAGTCGTTGTCCCTGGTTTCCTTCCCTCCTAAGAGCCTTTCTGTTTAAGAAGGCTTAGGATCTATTCCCCTTAATCATAAAAAAGGAATTCACTGGGTTGGAAAATTTTAGCCTCCACTTTATTCCTTACTTCACAAAGAATTGCACTTAATCTGTAAATGAGGTCTGATGTTAGAGAATTGGATGCTGCAAATTGGTATTATTAAGCTTAATAAGAGAGGGGAAAAACTCTTTTAGAAGAATAATATAGGCTTAGGGGGATCTCTCACTTATTAGGCATCTGCCCAGAGATGTTTCTGAACTTAACAGTTACATTAAATAATTCAAAATTACTATAAGTGCACAGCACTTTCCTCCCACAATCTTACTGAAATTAAGGGTGCCAAATCATTCTCTCATTATTACTTCACAGTGGAAAGGTATGGCTCCTCCTGCTATTAGGCTAACTAGACTTTAATGCCTGACTCATTAATGTACAACAATGCCAGGATTAGTGAACATGACTTTGATTGACTCTAGCCCTAAGAAGATCACCCTTGGTTACATAAATAAAATGATCAGTGAAATTCCTATGTAAATATTGTTGGCTGGTTTTGGACATTCAATGACATATCCCAATAAAAATATTAGGACACATTTTCATTCCTATGAAACCTCAAGAATTGGGCATTTTAGGACTTAACTGAATGTGTCGCTCATTACTTTTGTCCAAGGACATACTAACCAATGATATATTTTTAAATACCTACTATAGGCCACTTCCAGTCTTGAATTGAGGAGGTAAGATATATTTATCTTCAGAAAAAAATTCACTAACACAGAACCATATGCAATAAATGTCAAAATGAGAAGCATAGAAAGGTGCTGTGTGAAATGACTGTGTGACCCCCCCCCCAATGTAGGCTCTGTAAGCACTTACAATGGTAGATAGTTCTTTATCTGCTCGCTTGTGTATTATTGTCCCACTGTGCTGGACTGGAAGCTTCATGAGGGCAGGGCCCAGAGCTCAGCTCTTACACCACCTGTCTTACCTGGCCTGTAACTAGCAATCAGTAAAGGATTTTAGCATGGAGGAAGCTACATAGAGAAAGTAGGGCAAAGGATGGGCAAAACTTGAACAGATATGGATGTTTAAAGGCCAAGGGAACAGATAAGCCAAGACAGGAAGCAAGGCTTAGCATGGCAAATATATCCTTTCACTGTCTCAGCAAACATTTGCAGATCCCTTCCCATCTGCCGGATACTGTGTGGGCAGTATAGATACAAAGGTAAAGAAACATTCCCATGGGCTGAGAAGAGATTTTCAGACCAACGTGGATAACCTGAGGTGGGAGAGGGCTGGCTGGGATTAGGAGTGGTCAGGATTGGTGAGCTGTGAAGAATAGAATACATTTGGTGTGAAAAACTGTGGGACCTTCGTCTTGACAATAGTGAAAAACAGCAAAAAAAATAAAAATTAGAGAAGGTTAAAAAAGTCATTGGGAAGGTCCCATCATTGTTGGGAGAAAGTTTGTTAACGCTGGAAACTTTAGTTGCACACGCTGAGAACCACTATCTCAACACTTAAGAAAAGTGAGATATATATTCACAGAGGCAGAAATTTCCAGGGCTGGGTAGTATTTGCATTTTTCTTGTTTGATTTTTACCTAATGAGTATGTTAATAGTATTAACAGTGTTTTGTAATTTTTTTCAGAAATATGACATATTCCCTTAAATATTACATTCCTTAAAAGCTTCGGTACCTTCGGTGTTAAAATGTGGTTTTAGGGGAGCCTGGGTGGCACAGTCGTTAAGCGTCTGCCTTCGGCTCAGGGCGTGATCCCGGCGTTCTGGGATCGAGCCCCACGTTAGGCTCCTCCACTGGGAGCCTGCTTCTTCCTGTCCCACTCCCCTGCTTGTGTTCCCTCTCTCGCTGGCTGTCTCTCTCTGTCAAAATAAATAAAATCTTTAAAATAAAATAAAATAAAATAAAATAAAATAAAATGTGGTTTTAGTATATTCATAGACCAAAATCTTTTCTAGCAAACTGCACTTTCATCTTATAATATATTTCAATGGGATAAGGGGACTTGGTCATACTAAGTTCATAGAGAAACTTCGCTAGAATTTATCTGCTCTGTGACATTTCTGTAGAGTCAGAGAGTGTTGTAACTACCATCAGTAACTAACCTACCTCTTCAACGTGGTGTGTCCTATGGAGCATGCAGTGCTCCATATACATTTTGCATTTTGTATATGCAGCCAGATTTGAATAATGTGTATTCTGGTTGCAAGCTAGTTCTTCCACAGGCTATGTAACTATCTTCAGACCCCATAAATAATTCAAACTACAGCCAGGAGCACAGATGTCAACTCTTAATAAGGAGTGTTTATGACACGTAAGAGCCAAGCATAGTCGGCTTCTAAGGACAAGTGGGAAGACTAAGAAGATCCGAGAGTAGAAATGCACCGTAACATCATCTTTCGTGAAGGCCTGTTTTGCAACTGAGTGACAAAAATCTGTATTTAAAAAGGTGAACCTTGGAACAGTATAAAGAGAAATAACCAAATTAAAAACGGGCACAGGATCTGAATAGGCACAGCTCCATAAAAGATATCCAAATGGCCAGTAAGCACATGAAAAGATGCTCACCATGGTTACTCACTCACTAGAGGGAGACAAATCAAAACCACAATGAGATACCACGTCACACACACAAGAATGGCTATCATTAAAATGACAGGAAATAACAAGTGTTAGTGAGGATGTGAAGAAATTAAAACCCTCACACTCCACTGATGGACATATCACAACGGTGCAGCCACTTCAGAAAACATTTTGGCAGTTCCTCAAAAAGTTAAATGTAAAGTGACTGCATGATCCAGCAATTCCAATGCTAAGTAAATATCCCCCCAAACTGAAAACAGATACTCAAACAAATGCTTGCACAGGAATGTTCATAGCAGCCCTATTCACACCCTCTAGAAGGAGGAACAAGCCAGGTGTCCATCAACAGGTGCATGAGTAAACAAAATTTGATTACCTGTACAATGGATTATTCCATTGAAGGGACCGAAGTAGTGATTGATAAGCTGTAACACAGATGAACCTCAGAAACATTATGTAAAGCGAAAGGATCTAATCACAAAGACCATGTATTGGATGATTCCATTTATATAAAGCGTCCAGAATAGGGAAATCCACAGAGATAAAAAGTAGATCAGTGGTTGCCAGGGGCTGGGGGAGGGAGCATAGGAAGTGACTGTTAATGTTACAGGGTTTCTTCTGGGGGTGATAAAAATATTCTGAAATTGGTTGTGGTGATGGATGCTCAACCTTCACATGCCAAAAACCCACTGAGTTGTACACTTTCAAAGGGTGAATTTTGTGGCCTGCGAATTATTTCTCAATTTAAACAAAATTTTAAAAGGAGGGCAAAAAGAAGATTAAATTTGGGATTATTGATGGTTTTTTTTGAAGCCAATTGGTATGTGGTGAAATTAGTCCTTGGTTTTGGGGAAAGCCATGAAAAAAAAAGTATACTTGGGAGAAGTTATAAGCAAAGAGATGGGTGAGTCAAGAAAATTGGGAGATAATTAAATGATAACAAGAAACAGTCCACAGAGAGATTAAGTTGTGGTTTCTGAAAACAATCAGGCAGATGTACAAGGGGCCGTGATGCATATGTGTGTGTATTTGTAATACATAAATGTACATGTTTAGTATTTTATCATTTCTAATACATATTATATATTACATATTCATACTTTATTATATGTTATATATATTATGTAATTACATATATTCACATGGGAAAAATTCTCAGAGAATATACCACTAAATGTTAACAGTAATTGTCTCTAGTTCAAGGTGACTTAAATCTTTTTCCTGCTTTTGCTTCTCAGTATTCTCTCACTTTGTGTGCAGTGATCAGATAGTAATTAAATAAGAAGAAGCAAGTGGTGGGCACCTGGCTGACTCAGTCGGTTAAGCATGCAACTCTTGATCCTAGGGCTGTAAGTTCAAGTCCCACGTTGGGTGTAGAGATTACTTAAAAATAAAATCTTAAAAAAAAAATGGGTGGGGAAGGATGTTGCTTGAGGTCTGTTCTCTGATCAGATGAAGACAATAGGAGCCGTTTTTAAAGTCTTACTAAAAAATAATGTCTGCTCGAGGAGACTTGTCTTCACATTGGGGGAAATCACACAAAGTGGCATCACTTGCTATTGCTTAGAAAACTTATTCTTAGAAACTCTGAAGGCAGAGTCTACAAAAGGCCTTTTCCCCTGGCCTGCTAGGTTCTCCTTCAGCTTGCGGCACCCACATGTGCACTGTGCATAGTCCCGAGGTACTGGACCTATCAGAGAGCTATCATTTCTCTGTCTATCCAGCTGTCTATCTCTATCTATCGATCGATCTTTAATCAGGATGTCTATAAGGCAGTCATAAACGTAATGAAAATTCCTTTGCTAAGTCCCAAAATAACTTTAAAATCACCATTAAGATATATCACATGCCAGACCCCTCACCTGAGCTGAGCACATGCCATTGACTAAGTCAGACACACACTCTTGCCTCTGAGCTTGCCTCCGAGGCGGGCAGGAGCCAGGAGGAAGCCAGTCTGGGTAGGACAAGCCCCACAGGCTTTGTGATGCTCAGGGTGGGGCTCTTACGTATAATTTCCAGTCTGAAGCTGGAGGGCAGAGACAAGAATCGCATCCTGGGAGAGTTCCCAAGGGGAAAGCCAAGGTGGCAGGTCCCCAAACAGGTCAGAAACAAGGGTCCGGTCAGACAATAGGAGCCAAGACATGGAGAGTGGTTTGGGTGTGGGGCAGAAAAAAATGGGGTTCACTGGAAAACTAGGTGGAGGAAAGGGAGGGGTGGCGGATGGAGCAAAATGGCAAAGTGTCTGCATCGGTGCCTGGCATCAGGCTCGAGAATGTTCACAGAGGCATTGTTTGCAAGAGAAAAATGTGGGAAACAATTACGCATCCACAGGAGTGAACAAGTTAATTGCGGGGTTTTTGAATAATCACATTTTCTGCATAGAAAATTAATTAGCCAGAGTGGATGTGTCAACAGAGAAAAAGAAGAACAGAAAAAAACTACCCTTAAAAGGAGTGCATGTTAACAACCGCTTTTTCCTTCACAATTTGTTTGCTGAAGCGTCAGTCGGAGTGTCTTTCCGTTGACTGTGACATAACTTTTTGAAGGGGTAAGAGGCAAAAAAGTTTCAGGTGCCAAAAATAAAGGAAACTGGGAAGAATTTAACTTCTGAACTCGAAGGTCTCTTGCGAGAGGCCTTTGAGGAGGGCAACATTCTGCATTGTGTTTCCTAATGTTCTTCCTTAAATAAAGGGCCATGGACTTCAGGCAATGTTGTCGCTTGAGCTCCTAAATGATTCTTCCAAATCCCTTAGAATTGAGCTCTGTAGGGTCCAGCAGACCTGCTTTGGCTGCTCCTTCACGGGAACAATGCTTCCTAGGGAACAGGATCAGGCCTGAGGAAGAGGAAAAAGCAGGTGATGACTGGATCCTTGCCCAGAATAAGAAGTCAATTTTCTCTGCCTGCCACCGTACCATCACAGCGAAGGTTTTCTAGATTGTAAGAAGGTCTCATAAAAATGATCTCACATCTGAAAGGTGTTGAATGTTATCGGCCAACATCTGCACAGATGTCCCTAGAGAACGAGACCTTGATAAATTACACCACAGAGGGGATGGGTGCCGGCAGAAGAGGGGCAGGAGAAGGTGAGGATAAAGACAAAAGGGGTGAAAAGTGTGGAGTCAAAGCGTGGGGATAAGACATGCTTTGCCTACCAGACAAGTTTTTTCAAGGCTGAGACACGTGGGTGGCTCAGTCAGTTAAGCATCTGACTCTTGGTTTCGGCTCAGGTCATGATCTCAGGGTTGTGGGATCAAGCCCCATGTCCGGCTAGGGCTCAGCAGGAAGTCGGCTTGAGATTCTCTCTCCCTCCCTCTTCCTCTGCCCCTCCCCCCAGTCCTACTCTCTCTCTAAAATACATAAATCTTTTTTAAAAAAGAACAATCACAATAACAAACAAAACCCATAGAAACCAAAAAACTATTTTTTAAGAACAAATAATAACCCCACAACGTCAGTATCAGAAACTTTCTTCTCATCCACAAGGTTGAAGCAAAAATGAGTTTATTCCATTTTTCACCAAACCAGAACTCATTTCTGCTTAAATAAAAATATTAACACTTTCCTTTGGAACAAATGAAGTGCTGTTTCCCTAGAAAAAGTACATCCAGCAGTAAAGCAGACCCCAGGTCTCCACTGTGGTTTGGGGAAGGGAAGCGGGCCCCTACAGTCTGAAGAGAAATGCCCCAACAGCACTCCTGGCCTCCCTCCGTCTCCTGTGGGCCTAGTTCATCCTGGAAGTCTGAAGGCAAGCGAACCATGGATGCAGGCCACCCCATCATCCATTGTTAAGACTCAGCAGACTGAATTACACATCTCTCTAGCCCGTGGCTGTCGGGGGAAGTATTCATACATTTCTCTGGCGTGATTTGGAATGCCCCTCCGAGGACAGCTACTGTAACTTTCAAGTTGTTATGTACACCGGGTTGCTATCATGATTGTTTGTTTATTTTTTGATTCCCTGTGTGGCTTGTTTGTTTGTCATCTTAGAGTTGTCTGCAACAGTAATTATGGCAGGGTTTCTCCATAGGTTGTAATATCAGTTAAACAATTATTGCTCATGGCCAATTAGTTCCATCATTAAAGATGATCTGGGGATAAGAGTGAGATTCCCGGGGCGCCTGGGTGGCACAGCGGTTAAGCGTCTGCCTTCGGCTCAGGGCGTGATCCCGGCGTTATAGGATCGAGCCCCACATCAGGCTCCTCCGCTGTGAGCCTGCTTCTTCCTCTCCCACTCCCCCTGCTTGTGTTCCCTCTCTCGCTGGCTGTCTCTATCTCTGTCAAGTAAATAAATAAAATCTTAAAAAAAAAAAAAAGAGTGAGATTCCCTTTAAGAGCAAACACAAGGAAAAAAACAAACAAGTAAACTTAAAACGAACTGGAAAAGAGGAGACTAAATCCACTCTCAGTACTAGTAAGCAACTCCGTTCTCCCGCCAAATTACAGACCTTCTCAAGAGCTGGGGAGTCCAGTTTGTTTATTACATTATTCTAAGTACCTGTAATGGCGTCTGGCACACAGGAGACGCTCAATATATATTTATCTAATTAATTGACCCAATAAATTAGGCTCATACCTTGCTTCTGATGCTAACCCTGTGCTTCCAGTAGCTGTTTTAGGGCCTAGTAAATTTCGAGCTCAGTTCATCTACTTCTGGCATTTATAGGCAAGGAGGCTTTTACTTCTGTTTTTGAAACAAACAAGCCAGTGCTACCAAATAAAAGAATGGGGAGACCTGTCCTCCACTCCTGGCTGTCCACCTGCCTGAGTCTAAGCCTCATGACGGTCTCCTGGAAAGGAGTTCCATTAAGGGAACTTAATGCACGTGATGAACTTCTAATGAGGTTTTTGAAGTTTATTCTCATCGGCATGATCAGTGATTTTCCTCGCATTCAAACGTTGCCGTCCAGATCCACACGTACACACTGCTGGCTGTGTTGCAGCCCATATCGTCTATGCTATCGTGTCAGTTTGGGTGATTTCTTCAGTGATGTATTTTGGGATCATAATGATGTGTTCTCAGTAGAGCCTCTTGACTGAGCCAAAATTTACATTTTTGTAAACCTCCGTGAAACAGCCTTCCTCAGTGACAATCTGTAATGCCGTGTCCCGGGGAATTAAGTGGCAACAGCGAAAAGGACCACACTCCCAATCACAGAGACCCAGCCTTGAACCCAAATAGTGGACAGCACACGGGAAACTCATGTTGTAGATGAACTCAGAGAGGTGACTCAGGCTGGTTGCTTATAAAAATGTAAAAGCAGGGGCGACTTGGTGACTCAGTCGGTTGAGTCTCCAACTTTTGATCTCAGCTCAGGTCTTGAGTTCAAACCCTGCATTGGGCTCCACACTGGGCATGGAGCCTACTTAAAAAATAAATCTTTAAAAATGCAAAAACCAGACTATGAGAGTAAAACATCCACCTTAAGAGATCATGGTGTACAGAAATGGAGAACATTCCATAGCACCTGATGATTTGGGTTATTCAGTTAATATTAAGTGATGTCTAAGAGTTGTGTGATAATTCAGAAAGTCAAGGGTAAGAAACAAGATGGAAGCCGATTCTAGTGGGTGGTGATAAATCAATGATTAGTGATCTTCACAGTACTTCCTCATAAGGATCATTGCTAAAAGTTGTTGCAGTGACCACACAGCCTTCTAGGATTGCAATGTTCTGTTGTAAACAAAATCGCAAACAAGATGTACCGTTGAAGTGGTTATCTATTTTACACCATCATGAGTTCATCTTCTCGATATTAATTTACATCATTAGAATACCTACTGTTCCAAAAGCCTTTTTTTGAGATTTCCTGGTTCATTCTCAGGAACCAAAAGCTGGTGTGCAGAAATTAATATTTTTATATTGACCCAACTACCACACCAAGATACTTATATGCATGAAATGTATTTTTGCCTTACTGATAAAACAATAAAGAAGACCTTGAGTAGCTAATAAAATAAGGTCTTTCCACAAGCTACACACAGAGAGAGATTAAATAGAGTTAAATGGTCAGGTAGAGACTCCAAAATGCTCTATCAGTCTACATCTGACAAGTGTCCATGTCCTGTCTTGGGTCATTCAGTGCCTTGTTGTTCTTGTTAGAAGGAAAGTCTATGTAAAATTCAGCATTAATCAAACTAATATGAAACTGATTAACCACAATACAATTGTAGCAAATCAGCCTGATTAGGAGAATTCTAATCAATTACTGACTCACGACCACCCACCAGAATTGGTTTCTTCATCATCATTTGATGAAGATTCTCAGTTAAGCACTTGAGAAGAATTTGCTCTGCCTTTGCTATCATCCAGAGCTTCAGGATTTTAGTGTGGGATCTGGATTTGCTGACAGCCTCCTAGGATATGAACAGAGGACACACTGGTGAGCTTGAAGCCCTATATCAATATTATGTATCAATTGAATAAGAGAAATGAAAAATTAGAACGTGTAGCATCATTTTATCAAATCTGCAAACTGCAATGTAGTCACGCCGTAAATAAAACAGGATCTTCAGTATTCCCAGGACTACTTAATTCTGCCATATTTTTCTTTCAGGAAGGACAACCTTAGCCTTTTCATTGGCTTATCCTTTTCATTGCTTCTCTTGGAATGAAATACTTACATTATAATTCAGTTCAAAATATTTTCTAATTTCCATTGTGATTTCTTCTTAGACCTATAGGCTTATCAAAAATATATTGCTTAATTTACAAACATTTGGGGGATTTTCTAGTTACTCTGATATTAATTCTTAATTTAATTCTACTGTGGTCAGAAAGCATACTCTGGGACTTCAACCCTTTGAAATTTACTGAAATTTGTTTTATGGTTTAGTGTATAGTCTATTTTAGTGAATATTCCATGTGCATTTGAAAAGAACATGCATGCTATAGTTGTTGGCTATAGTGTTCTATAAATGTCAATTAAGTTTTTAACCATGTTACACAAACCATCTTTCTACGTAAATCCTTACTGATTTTTATTTGCATATTCAATTTTATATGAGAATGGTATATTAACATCTCCTATGATTATGTATTTGTCTCTTTTTCCTTTCAGTTCTGGAAATGTTTGCCTTATATACTTTGAGGGTATGTAATTACATGAGCATAGATATTTATTTTCCTGATGAGTGTATCCTTTTATCATTATGAAGTGTCACTCTTTTTATCTCTAATACTTCTTGCATTAAATTCCACTTCATCTGATATTAGGTATAACTACACCAACTTTCTTTTGATTAGTGTTTTGATGATGTATCTTTCTTCATACTTTTATTTTCAACCATTCTGTGCCCTTACTATCTTATAATGAAAGTATTTAACCAGTTTACAGTTAATGTTATTACTGTATCATTTGAATTTAAATATGCTATCTTAATATTTGTTTTCCTTTTATCCATCTATTTTTTTTGTTCCCTTATTAATCCCTTCTTGCCTTTTTTAAAATTTTGATCACTGACAATTTTTAAATTATTCCATTTGTTCTTTTTATTACCTTGTTAAGTAGGCCTCTGTTATAATTGTTTTAGCGGCTACTCAAGGGTTATAGCAAGCATCTTCCACTTAATTAGTCTACTTTGTTAGTATTTTAATACCTTCTGAGATAATGCAAGTAGCTTACAAAAACTTAATGTCATTTACAACTCCTTCAGCCTTTTGTATTTTCGTTATGCATTTTGATTCTACATATATTGATAAACGCAGAAGACATCATTTTTTTATTATGTTAGTCACCATACAGTACATCATTAGTTTTTGATGTAGTGTTCCATGATTCATTGTTTGCGTGTAACACCCAGTGCTCCATGCAGTACGTGCCACTGTCATTTTAAATAGGCCGTTATTTATTTAGAGTTACCTGATATTTACTTTTTCTGGTGATCTTTGTTCCTTCCTACATTACCATGCTTCTGTCTGTGATCATGTTCTTACTGCCTGTAGAATTTCTGTTAGTACTTCTTTGAGTTCAAAGCCCCCAGCTGTGTATTTTCTCAATTTTAGTTTGGACTGACTTCTCTGTGGTTCCCCTCGTTCCTCAGTACTACCTTTTAAGACTCAGTTTCCTTGGTGCCTCTTTGCCTTGTGAGACTGACTCAAATCCCAGGACATTTTATACTAGTCCCCGTCTGTTCCCTGCCCCCAAAATTGGCAAATGCCTTAAGTGGAAAAGAACAGAGGCCAATGTGAGAATTGCCTCAATGGGCTTCCCTTATCCCTGGGATCTTGTATCCCTCTGGTTGACTCCAATGCCTTTAAAGACTTGGCGATAGATGATAGATAGATAGATAGATAGATAGATAGATAGAATATATATATATATATATATATATATATATATATATCTTTATTATGTATTATATTGTATCTTTAATATATATGTATTGTATTTACTTATACTGCATATATATGTGTAGTATATAAATAGATAGTTGTTCTTAGCATATTAGTGTGAATAGTGTGAAACAATCTACTCCATCTTTGCTAGCGTTTAAGATGGAACTTCTCACTTGAAGGGTAGGGAAAAGGATGTTGTAACATTGAATTTACCATCATAAAGACATTCTCAAATGTCAGGCTATGTGGATTCTCAAAGCTCTTTAGCACACACAGAAGCCAGAAACCACTATTTCTTGTTATGTGTTTAAGGGTGTGTGATGGGAGCCAAGCGTAGCCACAAACTGCCAGATGATACTGAGATACCAATGATTACTACTCAAAAAACAGTATAAAAAACAACATAATCCGTAAGGGAAAACAAATACAATCAGTTGATGAAGAGATTGCTACTTTTACTACAGACACTGCAAGGGTTCTACAGTACGGCCATTATATTTATGGCTCACAACTTGTCCTCATTGAAGGCCTCTTTTGAGAATCTTTAAGAATAGGTCTACTCCCAGTCACTGTCTACCATAAGAGAAGCCGTGTTGCCGGAGACATCCACACACCTCTCCCATGGCCACAAGCTTGGACAGTGATTTTTCTCAAGATTGCCCAGACAAAGAGTTTGCTGATTTTTAAGACATAACATCCAATGCATATTTGGCCTTTTCCTCCTTTTACTAAGCACTGAGGACCTCGAGTGACCAAGGACTCAGAAGTAGGTACTAGGAGAAAGATGAAAAAGGAACTTTGACTTTGACCTTCAACCCTTAGACTGTGGGCTCCCCATTGATAAGCGTTACCATGGTTGTGCCCAGGGGACAGGGTGGGGGGGGGGGTGTACCTAAGAGCTGAGTGAATAAATAAATGAACAACTAAGCTAAAAAAAAAAAGAAAAGAAAAGAATAGGTCTACTCCCATTTTTTATGCCTATAAACATGAAGTATCAGAGCTTTGTCTCATGTTTCTCTTCAAGACTGACAGGAAAACGTTCAATGCGAATGCTCTGAACATCTGCGATAACATCCCAGAAACTTGGCTAAATCAACCCAAAGACTCACCCATCCAAGTTGATTAAGTCACTCGGTTAACTCTGTGGACTATCAAATCTAATTGAGCATGGGAGAGGAAGAAAGTTGAGAAAAATCAAGATTATCGTTGAGAAAGCAGGATATTCCCCAGTTATTATCTTGAGTTTTTGACCCTAGAATGTTTTTTATGGACGTTGTTATTACAAAACCCACGTGTTACATTTACAGGCCATGCTACCCAAAACAGAGCTGGTTATAGCTGGAAATTTATCCCAATATTGAAAAGATTCAAGAAAACTATAGCACGTGCCAGACTTTTTAGAATAACCCACCATGGAACATGACCATGAATCCATGGACAAAAATTCATACTCATTGTGAAGGATTATTCTAAGACTAATGAAAAAGGAATGATTGTGGAGGATCCCATCTTAAAGTGTCCCAAAGCATATCTTGTTTCATCTCAACAGTCAAAGCTCTGGATTATTATTTGCAACACATTAATGCTAAACAGTATTATTTCCCACCATGGACCTACACGTATTCAAGTTGTACATCAGAAACATGTGAATGGAAATCATTACTATCAAGCAAATGGTCATGTTGCAAAGATGGTCCTGATGAAGCTGGTCCAAGGAGACTGACCATTAACAAGTTCCAGCTTTCTCTCAGAGTGTGATTCTATCCCATGTTCACCAGCAGGATTTGGTTCTGCTAAAATACTCATGGAGCTGCATTGTCTTATTTTGTCTTAGCCATTTCCCACCATACTTTCATGTAGGTTAATCAGAGAGTCAGTATTATGCAGCTGCATGGGATGCAGGTGTGCACTGCTGATGCTTTTACCCCTTTTGAGTTCTTGTCAGTTTTTTGTTCCTATAGTAAAATGTTGCAGTGATTTTGGGCAGGGGGCAAGGTGGTGGTTGGAGAAGAGAACTCATGGAGTCATTCTGAGTAGGTTTTTGCCCCACTAAGAGACTGTGACTGATGTCTCTGTGTCTCTAAGTCCTCACACTGAGTAGAACTGCTTAAGTAAGAAGTAAGTCAGGAAATATGGGGGTTGTGAAAGTTTCATAGGTCATCCATTAACTGACATTTCAAATGTAAACGTACAAAATGAACTCCTTATTTCTCTTTCCCTAGTAAGTGAACTGTCCTCAACCTAGACTCAAACCAGAAATTTACAAATTACCCTTGATTACTATTTTCCACCCCCCTATGCATTAGCAAGTCTTATTATCTTTATCCCAAAGATTTGTCTCAAATCCCATCGCTCTTCACCAGTTCTGCTGCTCCCATGCTAGTCATAAGGTCATCATCTCTGAACTGGACTTAGTCCTGTAGTAGCCTCCTGCAGAAGCCTGATTCCACTGTTTCCATCATTCTTTCCACCCTGTCTCTCCACTCCCATTTTCCGAACAGTTGCCAAAATGATTCAGGACAAAAACTATATCATGTATTAAAACTTATATAGCTTCTCAATGTACTTTGACTAGAAACCAAACTTCTAGACCCTGACGAATTCAGTCCCTATCTGCTTCCACAATCTTCTTCTATAAGATCCTTTTGCCATACGCTGTAGCCATGCTGGCCTCTTGAGTACCTCAAGCAACCCAAGTGCTCTCACAGTTCAGGGATTTTTGTATCTGCTGTTTCCTCTGCCTACGAGGCTTTTTCTGTGGCTCTCAAGCAGTTGACTTCTCCATTTCTTATGTCCAGCTTATATAGTCCATACTCAGAGAGCCCTTCCCTGACCACCCATCAGTAAACTGTCCTCAGCTTCATGGATTGGCACCATACCACATTTACTTTCTCCTTGAAACTTACCATTGTCTATCATCGTTGTATTTATCAGCAGTTTTTATTTTTTTAATAAAACAGCTGTTTATCACTTGTTTCTTGTCTTGGCTCAAAATACATCTAGCTCCATCTCAGACCTCAGTTTCAATAAGCAGAGCTCCTGGCCAGGTATTTAAGGCATAGGAATTGTCAGAGCCTCCTGACAAGTGGTAATGCAGTGTCTGTATTCACTTGAGCTGTATCTGAGCAGTGACCAAGTCTGTCTACTCATCACCATGTCCCCAGTACAATGCTTTTAGATAGTAAGCAGTCAATAAGTACTTGACACAGGTGCAGATGAATGAATGAACTTTTCAGGAACACTAGAGCCAGAGAAACTTGAAGTTTGAGAAGTTAAGAAATTTTGGCACTCAAAAAGCATTAGAAAATTAACATAAAACTTCTTTTGTATTACTGTGAAATGTGTGATTCAGTTTACATGTACGGTTTCAGGAATACACAGGCTTCATGTAGTGAAGGTGCATTTCAGACTCGACCTTACAAATTTGACTGTGAGAGTGCCAACCTTGAACAGAACTAAAAGGAGGCACAGTCCTCACTCCTTCGGGGCATGTTCGTGTTCATGTGGCCTAAATACCAGTTTCCTTGGTCATTATCTTGGGTCCTCGTTCTTCCTCAGGAAGTAATGTTCATCTGGATACGTTGAGTCCCAGTGTTCAGGCAAAACAAATCCCGCATTGTTCTAGCAGGCTTGCCAGAAGGGTCGGGCCTTTGCTGCCTGAGAGGTACAAATAAGAACAGGGAATTCCCAGTTGTAGAGGAAAGTCTGATTCAAGAGATTCACTGGTAGAAAATAGAGGCATGTTCATTCCAGGTGTCCATTGGCATATATCAATGTACCCTCTTCCCACTCACATGGCAGTAACTCTTAAAAATAGAAGTGGGTGGGGGGATGGGTGAAAAGATAAAAGGGATTAAGAGTACACTTGATGAGCACTGAAAAATGTGTAGAATTGTTGAAGCATTACACTGAATACCTGAAACTAACATAACACTATATGTTAATTATACTTGAGTAAAAAAACCACAATAAAAAAAAAAACAGTTCATCATTTCAGTTAAGAGCTGTCAAAATGGCGATGGGGTAGAGGAAACTGCCTGGAAGATGGCAGAGACTAAGCATATGGAGAGGTAGACTGTGAATCCAGTCCTACAAGCAGTGCTCACCTTGGACAGGTCACCCTGCCGCCACCACCACTTGGCCTCCCTTTCTTCATCTGCGATATGAAACCACTGAACCAGCTCATCTCATTCAGCTCTCTCAGCTTTGACTCTTTGATTTGAGAAGTCTTGTGTTCTGCAGCTGCAGTCTCAGGCGATAATCCCCTCAACGGCTTGTGTATGTAATTATATCCTTACTTTTTTCACAGAGTTTCATAAAATAAGAATCCCGTGCAATTCATTTTTATGCTACTTTTGTATTCCTGCGTATTTTGAGTAGAAAAATCCTTGTATACACTGCCTTAAAACATGGAAGAAAAATATGAAAAATGCACCCTGGAGGCCAAAAAGCTTCTTTGATTAAAGACAAGTGTGGGTCCAGGGAATTTGGGCTGCTTGAGCTCTGTGGTTTGTTTTTGGAGCTAATCTTGAATTGCAGCTTTTGTGTAATCTACCAGAAAGCTAAAGGAGATTGAAGTCTACAAAATACTGATGCTAAGATAGATACATTTTATTTCCTGCCAGAGGACTTCTTTTACCATAATCACTAATAAGCCTTTTTTTTACTGGCAAGGATAAAAGGCTGGCAGGTCTTGACACAGTTCTAAATAATGAAATCTTGCTATTTGCAATGACATGGATGGAGTTAGAGAGTATTATGCTAAAGGAAATAAGTCAGAGCAAGGCAAATACCATATGATTTCACTCCTATGTGGAATTTAAGAAACAAACAAACAAAATGAGCATAGGGGGAAAAAAGAGAGAGAGAGGCAAACCAAGAAACAGACTCTGAACTATAGAGAACAAACTCATGGTTGCCAGAGGGGAAGCGAGTGGGGGAGATGGGTGAAATAGGGGATGGGGATTAGGGAGTGCACTTGGGGGAGCATCAGGTGTTGTCTGTAAGGGCTGAATCACTAAGGTGTACACATGAAACTAATATTACACTATATGTTAACCTAACTGGAATTTAAATTAAAAAATTTTAAAAATTAAATAAATAAATAAATGTTTACTTACCAAAAAAAAAAAAAAAAAAAAAAAGGTCTTGAGACAAATGTTAGAATTAAAGGCCCAGAATTTGTCTTTATGCATAAGACTCACTGGGTAAGTGACAGCCATTTATTGTGACCACGTATAACATTCACAGAAGAATATGATTAGGTGCTAAATACCCAGCAGCTCGAGATTTTGTTGTTTTATTTTTTTTTAATGAAGTATAGTTGGCACAATGTTACATTAGTCCCAGGTGTACAACATAGTGAATGGACAAGACTATAGCTTATGCTATGCTCCTCGTAAGTGTAGTTATCATCTGTGACCATACAACGCTATTACAATTACTTTGACTATATTCCCTGTGCTGTAACTTTCATCCCGGTGACTTACTCATTCCATAACTGAGCACGTGTATTTCCCACTCCCTTTCACCTGTTTTGCCCTTCCCTCCCCCCATCTGGCAATCATCAGACTGCTCTCCGTATTTATGGGTCTACTTCCGCTTTTTTTGTTTGTTTGTTCATTCATTTGTTGTTGTTTTTTAGATTCCACATTAAGTGAAACCATATGGTATTTGTCTTTCTCTGTCTGAATTATTTCAGTTAGCATCATACCCTCTAGGCCCATCACAAGAGCTCAAAATCTTTAAAGCCCTAAAAAGTTGGTTTTGCAAAAGTATCACCTGGAAAACTTCCAGCTTTCCTTTATCACAAAACTTTTGGAATAGGACAAGGGTCACCAGTGTTTCAAGGCTCTCAAGGAAAAGATGCTATTGCTTGCAAAATTATCCTCTGTGAAGTTTGAGTTTCCAGCATGGATCTGTCTGCACGGCCAAGTGTGCAGGCTCTGGCCCGATCTTCATCAGCCAAGTCAAGAGGACAGTGGAGGCCTTTATCCAGATAATCCCACGTCAGCACTGTTCCCCTCAGAAAACGAAAAGAAGCTTACCTGATGAAGCAGAGAGCCTTGCCAATTAGACAGAATTAATGTATCTTCTATGACTTATGCCACAGTCAGATATTTTCAGGACAAAGCATTTAGTGAGCTAGACACCATTCAGCCAGTTCCTTCAATTTTCTACTGCACTTTGCTTCTGTAAATACGGCCACAGTTTTGAAAATAAGTCATGTGGGTAGAGTTGTGTCTTTAGGGATCAGAATGCCTCTGAAGAATAGCACCATATTGGTTGGTAGAATGTTGACCTGCAGAGGTCACTTTCCAAGCAGAATCTGTGGTCTTCATAAAGGGGCATCCAAACCATCTAGTTCACCCCTTTGCAACCAGCATCAGGCCTCTGTGGGATCAAATAATTTTAGAGCTGTAATCAGCTCTGTAATAGGAGATAAGAGCAGAGGAGCAAGGCCCTACAGGAGTTAAATCACTTTCCAGGGTCACACAGGAAGCTGGGCATGAAGCCGGGATGAGAATTAGTGGCTCTCTCATTGCATCATTATGCTTGTCTGATAGCTGGCAAGGGAGAGCAACATAATCCATAGCCTTGGAAGAAAGACCTTTGTCAGGTAGGGGTAAGCAAACTATTTTGTAAGGTACTGAATAGATAAATATTTTTGGCTTTGCAGGCCACATGGTCTTTGTCACAACCACCCGACTCCATTACTATAGCATGAAAGCAGCCACAGACAGTATGTAATGGAATAGGTGTATGCCAATAAGGATAGGCTGTATGCCAATCAAACTTTATTAATGAACACTGAAATATGAATATCAGTTATCACATGTCACAAAATATTGTTTCAACTTGGATTTTTTTTTCAGTTATTTAAAAATGGAAAAACCAGGGACACCTGGATGTCTCAGTCGGTTGGGCGGCCAACTCTTGATTTTGGCTCAGGTCATGATCTCAGGGTTGTGAGATTGAGTCCCGCGTTGGCTCTCTACTCAGTGTGGAGTGTGCTTGTCCCTCTCCCTCCCCCGCCCTGATCTTCCCACAACCCCCCACACACACTGTGAGTGTGCCTGAGCGCCTATACCCATGCTCGCGTATGTGCGCACTCTCTCTCTCAAATAAATAAATAAATAAATAAATAAATAAATAAATAAATAAAATCTTTAAAAATGTAAAAAACATTCTTAGCTCATGGTGGGTTGGATTTGGCCTGGGGCAGGAGCTGCCTACCCCTATTGTAGAGTAACACATTTCAGCCCAGGAGAGAATTGATCCTTTATCCTAGATGATACCCATCCTCTCTGACTCCACTCCACACCCAAAAACCTTAAATCTCACTCATGTGTCCTCTGCAGAAGTGCTGTCACATTAGACTATGAAGTTAGGTCACTTTTACATTTCATCTATCAAGTGCCTTATTTAATACAAGTCATCGTAGGTATGACGAAAGTCATAGGACTTACTTGGAAAAGGACAGAGGGGAGAATTCCTTCTGACAAACACAGACTCAGCCACAAATGCCAGTTATATTGTCAGTGAGTGGTGGTGTGGATAGTACTTAATGACATCAGCCAAAGGAGAATATAATGTTGCCTGTTAACATGGCTTTCATGGAAAATACAGAATATGCCCCAAACTCCTTACTAACATTACTGACTAACTGTTTGCAATGAAAGGAAATAGTTGGGTTTATATGTAAATAAAACTGCCTCAGGAAATCTGCCACATTCCTTGGATCAGTTGGAGTTCTAGTGGCCCATTCCTTGGACAGACCTGGTTTGTTTGCTCACTTAGCATTCAGCCAAGCATTCTCTTCAAATCCAAGGGCTTTCTAAGCTACTGACACTGTTCGCATTAGAAGGGTGGACAGTCTTCTGTTAACACAAGTTTTTTCTGGGTTGAGAATAAGCAGATTCAGGTCTGTGGTTTTTCTGACTTGGATGAGGGCAGCAGGTCTAAACTAAGGTAATAATGCTTTTTGCTTTTTTTTCCTTTCTTGACTGGAGTGCCCTCAGACAAAAAGAGTGATCCATGAAGGTTTTCTAGAAACCAAGAGAAGGCTAAAGGATATCACATCAGTTAGTTGCCATAGTGGTGACCTTTGGCTGGAAGCACCACAAATGAAGGGCTGTAGGTGGATCACCAGAGCTATACTCCAGACCCCTACCATGGGGTCCAAGGCCCTGAAGACCACTAACTCATACTGCTCTTGCAATCTTGTCACACAGGATACTACCTCACGAGAATTACTAATGCTGGTACAATGTTGCCTGTTGTGATATCTGTGGTCATCAAGACCTTTTGGTTGCAAGGGGTAGAACCCAACTCAAACTGTCTGAACAAAAATAAATACATAAAAATAATAAATACCATTAGCTCAAAAGTCTGAAAAAACTATGGCTTGATCTTTAGACATAATTGCATCTGGTATTTAAGAAGCAAACATCATCTCTCCTTTCCTTTGTTTGTCTTATCTCTGCTTTCACCTGTGTTGGCTTCATCCTCTGACAGCCTTTCTCAACGTGTAGAGAAAGCTGGACCCTGACATTTCCAGACTCATAAGGTCCTTGCAACTCAGTCTCAAAAAGAAAGAGCTTCTCTCCCAGCGTCTATTTCTGTCTCAGTGAAAAGAGAGACACTTGTCTCTCCTTGTGGCTGCTTCAGTCATATGTTCACCCTTGGACCTACCGTGGAGTCCAGGGGGAAGGAGTACTCTGATTGGCTAGCATAGGCCAGATGATCACCTATTCAGTGTTACTAGAATCATGCGGAGTGAGCAGGAGGAGGTTTGACAATGAAAGAATGTGGGACAGACACAAAACAAAAAGCTGTCCACTACACTAGTAAATTATTCATTTGCATTTAGCAAGAACATGGTTTTCATAAAGAGTAAGCAAATCAGAAGCTACCTGGTGAGTCATCAGTTATCTCTAGACATTTCGTTATTCTTTCTCCATTCCCTGGTCTTCTTTCTTTCCTTGCACTGAGTTATGAGCTGAAGTAATACACATGAAAAAGGCTCTATGGTGCTCTCGTTACTCTCATGCTCTAGTTCAGGAGGGCAGCACATAAACAGCAACATGCAAGTAATTGCCGTGGGCTGTGATTTTTGCTCAAGGTGCTGGTGATCCGCTCTCTGTGGGCCAAAGATGACAGGCATAAAAGTGTTCATCTTCCTCTGCTATCGTGAGGATTTAGATAGTACAGAGACTTTGATGCCAGTACTGACATCACTGCCTTACAGAAGCCTGCCTTAATTCTGACGAAAGGATCATCATTTTTGGCACAACCCACGGGTTCTCTAAATCCCCAAAGTGTAAAGCTAGCAAATATATGGCTTGTGGAGGAAGTTTCATACCATGGCAAGAACACAGCGAGAAAGTAATACATTTTTAATTAATGTTTAATGGAAAATTAATCAGATTCTTCAGCTGGGAAGGAGGTATTAGATACAACACACACACAAAAAGTATTTTTCAGGTTACCCTTAAAAACTACCAAAACTTATCCAAAGCAATGATAAAATAGGAAGACAATGACTTTTCAAGAGGAGAAATTATAATCTCTAGGAAAAAAAGAGGATAAAGTCATTGGGATTTCCCTCCTTTGGTTCTTTCCTTACCTTCTTTAGGCTTTCCAGTGGTTTTCAAGACATGAGGCTGTGTGTGCTCAAAGTAGAAGACGGAGGGTTTTGGAACACCACACCCCCGTGAATAAAATGAGGTGTTTGGATGAATGGGGCCCATGGTCCCGTCCAGTGTGGACATACAGTAATCCTGTGCCCAACTTTCTGATCTAGATTCTGAGCTTATATTGAATGCGGCACAAGCAACCCCTAAGAACCACCAAGCGCTGCTGTTAAGGGAAGAGGACAAGTCCTTCCCCTGATGAGACATCTCATCAACCAGGAAGTGGTTAGTCAGACTGGATATGATAGTATCTGTACCTCAGCCTCCCTGGAGTGTCCATGAGGTCCCTCAAAAGTCCATGCCTTGCATAGGAAGTCAAGAAGATACTGTGCTGATAAAAATTTGGACTTCCAGTGAGAGTTCTGCCCCCATACTTGGGGAAGAAGTGCATATTGCAGATCCTAGATATTGTCCTCGGCCCAGCTACACCAAGTTCTCTTTACAGAGGATAAAGGAATTAATATTGTTGACATTTTGAGGAAAGCTGAATCCAAACCACCTTAGATGCTGTTTCTTTTATACCAACCCTCTGAGACCACACTATTATGGAAATAATAGTGGGGGTTTTTTTATAGTAAGCCCATAGGGTTAGTTAAATTTAAATGGCATAACGCATGTAAAACGGTTAGGTGCTCATTAGAGGATAGCCATCAACCACTCATCCATTCAACAGATGTTTACTGAGTTATCTACCATGTGCTGGGGTTATTCTTAGTGCTAGGGAAATAGCAACAAACAACACCATCAATGGACCTTATGTTCTCTGTGTAGGAGAGAAACTAAACAAATAGTATGGCAGACGCTGATAAGTGCTAAAGAGATAAATAAAAAGAAAGGAGGAGTATTATGGAATGTCTAATGGAAAAGCAATTGCAAATAGAGCAGTCGTGGAAGGGTAGACACGCCTCTAGTATTTGCAAGGCTTGGGGGAAGGGTATAAGTAAAAGACTGCCTGCTGCATGTCCAAATACTTGATAAACTATGCAATCAATCATAGACTTGTCTTCCCATCTTGACCACATACCTTCATTACATCTTGGAAGGCCATGCTCAGATTTGGAGTTTTCAAATCCTCAGAGCACTGCACTAGAATGTGAAGCATTTTGCCTCTAGCCCATGTCCCTCCCCATTCCCACCTCTTCTCTTCTTACCTAAAACAAGGTCTTATACCACAAAGGCTCTCAAACATATGTGTGTGGTTGCCCCAGCCCAAAAGCCCCGGTTCCATGCACGTACCCCATAAAGAGCTGCTTCTCAGCCCTCCTCTCAGGCTTAGGAATGTGCCCACTGGCAGCATGGACTTAGAAGTGGGGTTAGGGGGGGGCGCCTGGGTAACGCAGTCGTTAAGTGTCTGCCTTCGGCTCAGGGCGTGATCCTGGCGTTACGGGATCGAGTCCCACATCGGGCTCCTCGGCTGGGAGCCTGCTTCTTCCTCTCCCTCTCCCCTGCTGTGTTCCCTCTCTCGCTGGCTGTCTCTCTGTCACATAAATAAATAAAATCTTTAAAAAAAAAAAAAAGAAGTGGGGTTAGGTCACAGGGGCAGGGAACTCTGGTTCCTCAGAATGTTCTCTAGGAGTGGGGACGGGGAGGGGGCTCTCAGTAGGCACCTCACTTTAGCTCTGCATACTGCTTGCCTCTCTGGAAAGGGAAGAGTAAGAGCCATGCCCTCTAAAGAGGGAGTTCTGGGACAGTTGCCCTCCTTGCCTGGATCAAAGGAAAGAACCAGTGAAGAACCCACTGACATGGCAATTTTGAGCAAAGACCCAAAGAAGTGGAGAGAGCAATCCATGGAGGATATTTGAGGAATGAGTATTGTGGACAGCAGAAGTGACAAGTGCAAAGCCCTGAAGTAGGAACATGTGTGGTGTGTTCCAGGAGCATCGAGGAGGGGCACAAGTGAGGGGAGTGGTGATTTCAGAGAGAGACCTGGAGGCCAGATCCTGAAAAGTCCTATAGGTCATTATAAGACTATGGACTTCCATTTGAGCAAGATGGGAAGCCGCTGGCAAGTTTTGAATAGAGAAGTAGTAGGATCTAACTTACGTTTTATTTTTTTTAACAAATTCAATTGAATTCAAATTAAGTTAAGAGTTTCTCATGGTTTGTCTTCCTCTCTCATTTCTTCCCATTCAGTTTTCCCTCCCTTCCCTTATGATCCTCTGTACTGTTTCTTATGTTCCATATATGAGTGAAACCATATGATAATTATCTTTCTCCGATTGACGTATTTCACTTAACATAATACCCTGCAGTTCCATCCACGTCGATGTAAATGGTAAGTATTCATCCTTTATGGTGGCTGAGTAATATTCCAGTGTGTGTGTGTGTGTGTGTGTGTGTGTGTGTGTGTGTATCACATCTTCTTTATCCATTCATCTGTCAGAGGACATGTCGGCTCCTTCCATGGTTTGGCTGTTGTGGACATTGCTGCTATGAACATTGGGGTGCATGTGCCCCTTCTTTTCACTACATCTGTATCTTTGGGGTAAATACCTAGTAGTGCAACTGCTAGGTCATAGGGTAGCTCTATTTTTAACTTCTTGAGGAACCTCCATACTGTTTTCCAGAGTGGCTGCACCAGCTTGCATTCCCACCAACAGTGTAAGAGGCTTCCCCTTTCTCCGCATCCTCACCAACATTTGCTGTTTCCTGTCTTATTAATTTTAGCCATTCTGACTGGTGTGAGGTGGTATCTCATTGTGGTTTTGATTTGTATTTCCTTGATGACAAGTGATGTGGAGCATTTTTTCATGCATCTGTTGGCCATTTGGATGTCTTCTTTGGAGAAGTGTCTGTTCATGTCTTCTGGATCTAACTTATGTTTTAAAAGAATCATACTCCCTCTCTGATTTCTTCCCATTCAGTTTTCCCACCCTTCTCCTAGAGTCCTCCAGACTCTGGACTCTGGGAAACAAACTGAGGGTTACAGAAGGGAGGGGGGTGGGAGGATGGGACAACCAGGTGATAGGTATTAAGGAAGGCACGTGTTATGATGAGCACTGGGTGTTATACGCAACTAACGAATCATTGAACACTACATCAAAAACTAGTGATGTACTATGTAGTGGCTAACTGAACATAATAAAAATAAATAAATAATTTTTAAAAAATAAAAGAATCATACTGGCTGGGCTGGAAATAGACTGCAAGGGGTGAAGACAGGAGTAGGGAGGCCAGCCAGAAGGCTAAGGCAATCATCCAGGCAAATGGTAATCACTTTAACCAAAGTGGCCGCAGTGAAGAAAGTGAGAGGAAGTTTTGTTTTTAAATCTCATTTAAAGGTAAGAGTTAACAGGATTTTCTAGTGGGTTGGATGTGGAGGGGAAAGAGAGAAGAGTCAAGGATGACTCCAGGGCTTTTTGGCTTGAGTAACTGGAGAGATAAAGTCAAAAGTTTTATTTACTTTGTTTATCCGTAACATAGGAGTGAACATAATTATAAACCATATTACTGGCAGCAGCCAATAAAAAGTCTCTGGATGATTTGAAATGCAATAAAAGCAAAAGGTTTTAAATAAGAAGGGAGATAAGCTTGTATTGTTCTGCCTATGCAAGCAATGTGTAGAACTGGGTACATGCGTATTTTTTTTTTTTTTGTACACTGGTATTCACAGCTGGACAGAACTTGTTTGCAAAATCATAAGTATTTTTTTGTTTGAACTTCATTTTGTGCCTTTAATCAAAAAGGCAGCCCCTAAAATTACTGTAGTACCGTAGAATGAGCACTTGGTCCTGTCGTCAGTCCTGGGCGCGCCCCTTGTTAGCTTTGGGATCTCCAGCAAGACCTTTAATTTTTTCAGGCCTCAGTTCCCACATCTTAAAAATGCAGATGACGGTTGCCTGTTTCGTCAGCTCTGAAACAGCATCCAAATCCCAGGTGTCATTAAATACTAATAGCCTCCATTTAAGCAGAAGTTTAAACAAATATTTGGTCTTACCCGTATTATGATTTATACTCTTGTTCATTGTTCTTCCTTGCTAGGAACAGTTGATGATGGGGTGGTTTTTTTTAGCTATGATTTATGTGATTGAAGAAGTAAAACTAGTTAGCTCATTTGGTTATATTCTGAAATTAATGAGGTGCTCTTTTTGTGTGTGTTCACGAATTAGCTTCACTCTGTTTCTTGGCCACACTTCACCTCAGCTTCACAGGTGAGTGGAATTGATTGCAATATGGATCAGACAAGAAAGTGTAAATCCATCACTCCTGTTGAGAAAACAGCTCAAAAAGCATCCCTGCTGGTAGTAATATTGACTTTATACTTGAAGGACACAACCTTGACTCCCTTGTGATCGTGGCAAAGAATAAATACGTACATAAGTAAATAAGTAAAGTAATATAGGAATGACCATGTAAGACTAAGTAACTGTAAAGTTTAAAAATGTCTCATGAGGGGCGCCTGGGTGGCACAGCGGTTAAGCGTCTGCCTTCGGCTCAGGGCCTGATCCCGGCGTTATGGGATCGAGCCCCACCTCAGGCTCCTCTGGTATGAGCCTGCTTCTTCCTCTCCCACTCCCCCTGCTTGTGTTCCTTCTCTCACTGGCTGTCTCTACCCTGTCGAATAAATAAATTTAAAAAATCTTAAAAAAAAATGTCTCATGAAATATTTGGGCACTACAACAGTTGAGGCATTATTTTCATAGCCTCCTAGAATTTCTACACCTTAAATTATTTGAAATTCCAGTTCTAGCTCTCAGAATCTTTGCTTCCTCAAATGCAGACCAAGAAGTTGGACGCCTTTACTTCAAAGAGGTCTTCCAGCTTAAGAGATCAGTAGTTCTAGGAGTCTTCTTCCTGGAAACTGTTCCTTCCAGTTGGCGTAGTAAATATATTCATGTGTATTTTATTTAATCCTGAACTTTACAATCCAATTTTGGTGAACTGCAGTTATTTGAAAGTGTCAACAAATCCTCTGGCATCTGAGGAAATTATTATCAAAACCAATTAAGGGAGTTGTCAACCCTGTGTGATTGATTTTGAAATCTATCAGCAGGGCTCTCTCTGGAGGCAAGGAACCTCACTGGCAGGCTTTGCTGTAAAAGTGAAGCAACCTGGGATGACACCTGGGATTTGGCTACTGCTTCAGACTTAACCTAATGGGCGGTTGTCATCCTCAGGACAGGGACAGGGCAGCTGGCTTCCTGTAGCCTTGCAGAAATAATGATGGGTGTGTGTGTGTGTGTGTGTGTGTGTGTGTGTGTATAATGGGGTAGAAGGATGAGGGGCAGCTGGCAGAGACATGAGGGAGAAATGGGAGGGGGAAAGACAATCACAAAAGCAGCAACCCACCCTGAACAAATGAAAGAATTTCTTAGAATGCAACACTGGCTGTATGTGTGAATAATTGGCTGGCAAATCATTTCCTTCATTTGTTTGTTATATAAAAATGATCATTTCAGTGTTGATGATGAAAGCCCAGAAGGAAGTTAGGGCTTACTGGTTAGTTCTGCATATGCCTTTTGTGTAGAATAAAGCTTCATAACTGGGGTTCTAAATCTCTGGCCCATAGACCTGAACGGGCAGATTTGAGACTGGTCATTACATAATTTTTGAGAGCGGAATCTCCGGTGACTTGGCCCCAGGAGCAAAAGGAAGGGCAAAACTAGAGAACATTCCAAAGCCTTTGCCTACATCTAAATCACAGTTCTCTCGGCAGATTACCGAGAAACCACGAATTCCAAGGGTTAATGCGTGTGGCTTTTGTTGGAGAGATTTCTGCTAATTATCTTTCTTATTAAAATATGACAGCCACCCTGTATTAAGTGCCCACAATATACTAGGCATTTTATACACATGATTACCCCTCCTCAAAATAATCCTGCATGATGGATATTATTCTCCCCATATTAAAGATAAGGAAACTGAGACCTAAGAAAGTTATTAGCTCCAAGTCAAATAGCAAGTTAACAGAGGAGCTGTGATTTAATTCCAGGTCTTGCCAATAGCAAGTTTTATGCCCTTTTCCATACCCTAGCTTGCCTCTGTTTGATTGTCTGATAACTTGGCAAATGTGCACATCACCCTAGTGGGCCTTCATATACTTCTCCCCATTCTGTCGATCTTACTGCTGTGAGTGAGATGCGAATGACAGGAAATCATAATATACATCATTGTCTTCAGTGTATAGTTGGTTCCTTGTTCTGCTTTGGTTTTCTTCCTTGTTGGAATATTTATTTTGCCTTCGATGCAAACTAACAATATAAATTTTATATTTTCTCTGGGATACCTCGCTCCCAATCCATTGTGAATAATGAAAATTGGCCTAAAATGTTTAATTTAGAAGCTGTAAAATAGACCTTACTCAGACAATACTTGCATTAGTGTGGATTCATGATGTCCATTTGTCCCTAGAGCTGTAAAACCTTCCAATTAAGCTAATCACTACTATTGTTATGTGCGATATTGGAATTTTATTCTGTGCTTTTCCATTCCTGGCATCCGTGCTTCTAAATATAATGTGATATAAATTCCTAAGTTGTTCTGGTAGTTTTGCTAAATTTTTTTGTGTGCGGATAATTCGAAGGGGAGGAGCAACATTTACTAAGAAGTGTCCCTACTTACATGGCAGCTATCTGAAGCTTACATCTGCTATAGTAATGGCTTAGATGCCGGGAGTCCTTAAGTATCATCGTTCCAAAATTTGAGCTTCCCAGTTTTCTGCACAGCATGTTATCGTGTGTAAATATTTTCCAATGTACCATTTATTTTCTTGAAGTACAAAAGGATACAGTTATTTACAGAATAAATCTCACCTGGGTGAAACAATAAAAATGGCTGTGCATCAGTAAATTGTTTATTAAACCTTGTATACGTGAATGAGGTACTGGGAATGTGGTTTGTCGTTAAGGAGAATGGATCACACTGATGAAGCCTGTAAAACTCCCCCATTATGCTGGTATCATATAGGGAGCTACTACCTAAAACTGAAAATGTTATTTTTTATCTTACTTTGTTATTTATGTTTTTTGACTTTCAAACAAACAAACGAACAAACACCTTTGTGTTAAAATGGGCTGAATTACAGTGTGGCAAAAAACTCCATCGGTATGTTCCAGTGACCAGTTGCTTTATGACAAACTGTCCCAACCTAGTGGTGTAAAATAACAATCATATTTTTATGCTTACAAATTCTGCACGTCAGGAAATCTGACACAGCATAACGGTGATGTCTTGTGTCTGCTGCCTGATATTTGGGTCTCCACTGGGAGCATTCAAAGAGCTTGGGGGCTGAAATCATCTGGAAGCTTCTTCACTCACGTGTTGGGTGCCCGGCTGGGATCACACAGACTAGCTGGGACTCTGGGACTCGTAACAAGAGCACCTGAGCGTGAACCTCTCCGTGAGGCTTGGGGTCTGTGGTGGCTGGATTCGGAGAGGGAGCGTGCAGAGAGCCAGTTCCAAGAGAATCAAAGCTGCAAGAGCAGCTTTCTGGGCTCTTCTGACCCGGTTTCCACAGTCGTGAAACATCACTTCAGAGTCTCAGCTCAAAGGGGAGGAGACATGGAGTCTACCTCCTGCTGGGAGAATGGTAAACTCACACTGAAGAAGAGCATGCTGCATGGGCAGTATTATGGGCCACCGTGATCGTCTTTGGAATATACCATCTGCCACGCGCCGGCTTGCAACAACAAGGGCTTGTTTCCTGCTCAAAGTCTGCTGTGGATCCAGGCAATTCTCCAGAGTAATTGTTGGCCTAGCAGTCCAGGCGGCTGCTTCCATCTCGCAGCTTCTCCACATCACACGTGACTCCACAGGCACGGCTGCAGGGGAAGAGCCACATGGAAGATCCCATCCCAGCTCTTCGATAGACCACCTGGAAGGAACATGAGTCACTCCTACTCATGTTTCATGGCTCACATAGCCATGCCTACATTTAACGGAGCATACAAATGTGTGGTCTTCCTGTGTGTCCACCAAGAAAATAGAGTTAGAAATTCTGGCAAAGGGCAAAAATATCTTTTTTTAAATGTTTTTTTATTATATTATGTTAGTCACCATACAGTACATCCCTGGTTTTTGATGTAAAGTTTGATGATTCATTAGTTGCGTATAACACCCAGTGCACCATGCAATACGTGCCCTCCTTACTGCCCATCACCAGTCTATCCCATTCCCCCACCCTCCTCCCCTCTGAATCCCTCAGTTTGTTTCTCAGAGTCCATAGTCTCTCATGCTTCATTCCCCCTTCTGATTAACCCCCCCTTTCTTTATCCCTTTCTTCCCCTACCGATCTTCCTAGTTCTTATGTTCCATAGATGAGAGAAATCATATGATAGTTGTCTTTCTCTGCTTGACTTATTTCACTTAGCATTATCTCCTCCAGTGCCGTCCATGTTGCAGCAAATGTTGAGAAATCGTTCTTTTTGATAGCTGAGTAATATTCCATTGTATATATGGACCACAACTTCTTAATCCAGTCATCTGTTGAAGGGCATCTCGGTTCCTTCCACGATTTAGCTATTGTGGACAATGCTGCTATGAACATTGGGGTGCATATGGCCCTTCTCTTCACTACGTCTGTATCTTTGGGGTAAATACCCAGTAGTGCAATGGCTGGGTCATAGGGTAACTCAGTTTTTAACTTTTTAAGGGACCTCCACACTGTTTTCCAGAGTGGCTGTACCAACTTGCATTCCCACCAACAATGTAGGAGGGATCCCCTTTCTCCACATCCTCTCCAGCAATTGTTGTTTCTTGCCTTGTCAATTTTTGCCATTCTAACTGGCGTAAGGTGGTATCGTAGTGTGGTTTTGATTTGAATTTCCCTGATGGCTAATGATTTTGAACATTTTTTCATGTGTCTGTTAGCCATTTGTATGTCATCATTGGAAAAGTGTCTGTTCATATCTTCTGCAAAGGGCAACAATATCTATCCCAGCTTCAGACATCTTGCCTGAGTGGTGAAATCCTGTCATTCCCATCAGTGCTGGTTTCTGTACTTTGTCAAATTAGTTCATTCATTCCTTCATCCATCTAACAAATATGTATTTGATGCCTACTATGTGCAACACATCAGTAGCTAGTTCCCAGAAAGGATTCAGCTACCTTCAAAAAGCATCTGATTTTACTCCAGAAAACCAATCAAAATTTCAGTTGCTTGGTCATTGATTCCTTTGTGTGTGGTGGTGGGGGGTGGGGGGCGATGGACAGATCCTACACTGTCCTGTCCCCTCCAAGGAATATGAAATAAGACTTTTTCTCTCCTTATCTCCCAAGATAGTGATTTTATCATTTTTTTACACTATTACGGTCAAAACCCTTTTTCTTCAATATTCGTCATCTATCTTCCCTTTTGCAGCAATAATTTCCTGACAGACTATTGGGGATGCAGCTGTTATTTCCAGAAAATGGAAAATGCAGATGGTGGCTATTAAATTGGACACTGCCATGGCAATAAACGGTGTGATAAATTAAATGGCTTTAATCCAGTTTAGAGTAAGCATGCATCATTAGTCTGACAGCCTGATTCTACAGCCCAATTCCATGTGCTGTTGTTTTAAGAGGAAATTTAGATATCAAGGCGGCAAACTGTGGATAAGTCTGGACAGAAGTCTCCCATTTTCCAAAAGCAGAGCTTGTAACTACATTTCAACAATGAAAGGAACGAAAAACAGCAGGAGCTCTGTTTGGGGCCAGTTTGTGTTTCAGTCTTCAATTAGAAAATTGTGTTTCTAATGGAAAACCATAGGACAATCCTTACTCCCTGGTGAGAAAGAATGAAGAGGAAGAAATGAGCCCTATGACTGAAATAATGATATTGTGGTTTTGCCTGGGTAGCTGTCTTCCTAAGTGACCTTGGGTGTGGAGAAAATCACTCTTAACCTTGGTTTATCCATTGCACCAAATGTCCCACCGGAATTTTCTAAATTATGAATAACTTAGGGCAAGTTCTTACTTATAAGCCAATGATAGGAAATGTAAACAATGGAAATCGTTGGAGGTACACACTAAAAATATCTTCAGGATGTGTTTAAGTAAATGTATAGCCGGCAAAATTAAAAATCAGGATTGACAAAGCTCTTCAGAGAGACCCCTAACTTTTGAAGTGCACCCCCAGTGACAAGAGCCTCTGTGAGAAATTGCTTAAGAAACTTAGTGGTCTGCTAGCTTATCCCAGTATCTTATGTGCGTGTTTAAGAAACTTAGTGGTCTGCTAGCTTATCCCAGTATCTTATGTGCCTGCAGGCAAAAACTAGAATTTATAGGTTAATATTGTAGGTTTTAGTTTGTTTCAGCTATATGGCTTTGTGAGGGCTTGCAAACTAGGTCAACCAGTCAGCCCTCAGATCTCACATACCGTATTTGGCTGAGCCAAAAGGAACAAACAGAGATATTATCAAAACCACAAGCAAAACTGTCAATAGGTACTCAGATGATAACTTTACCTTTTAATGAAATCTCAGGTCTTTCAAGGTCAGTCAGATGTAAACTAAGCTGGAAGATGATTATACTAAAAGGAAAGTTACTAAGCAGCACAACATTTTGAATTCCAAGAATTTGAGTTACATCACAGTAGATAAATATCACCAACTTCACCAATTTGGTGCTTTGGAGTCCGAAGCACTATTTCAGAGCCCGGAGTTGTACTTCTCAAGTTCATCTTCTGGCGTTCTTCTAAAATTTTGAAGGCTTACCAGTCCTTGAAAATGAAAGAAAACTCTGTATGTATGTTTATATTTTATGTGTATGACTTGCATCTTTAAAATTCTACATGCATGTGTACTTCTTAAATCCCCAAACATACGTGCTACCTATCATTTATTTCTTTTCCAGGCTGAAGTACAAATAATGGTATTTTGAATGTGAAACTAGGGACCCCCTTGCTGGCAATATCAAATTCCTCTAAACTGTTAATTTAAGGAATTTCCTCTTTTAAAATCAAGGTTGGAGCTAAATGGCTTCTAAAACCTCTCACTTCTCTGAGAGAAGGAAAGGGGCTGGTATTTACTGGACACGCACCATATGCCCTGTGCTTACCTATAGTGCCTTATTTAGTCCCAGCAACGGCCCCATCAGGTGAACGTTACCAGCCTTCTCTTACAAATGAAAAACCCAACTTCATAAAAAATTAAGCTTTGTCCAGATTGACATGACCAATCAGCGCTGAAGCTGGACTTCCCCTCCAGATCTGTCCAGCATCAAGCCCACTGTCTCCCATCCTTGCCCCTCCCGACTTTACATTCTGTTTTGCAGTAAGCAGTGACTATCTACCCCACATAACATTGAGCTTTTCTTTTTTCTTTTTTCTTTTTTTTTTTTCTTTTCTTTTCTTCAAGAGAGTCTAGAGCCAAACCTCTACTCCCTTTACTGGCATCACAGAAGGTTTCACTAATTCTAAACAAATAAACACAATGACAACAACAGGGACTCCGGGAAACAAACTGAGGGTTTTAGAGAGGAGGGGGGTGGGGGGATGGGCTAGCCCAGTGATGGGTAGTAAGGAGGGCACACATTGCGTGGAGCACTGGGTGTTATACACAAACAATGAATCATGGACACTACATCAAAAACTAAGGGCGTACTGTATGGTGACTGACATAATAAAACAACAGCAACAACAGCAAGAACCTATACCCTGGAAATTCAACCTAAGTTGAATGGTTGAAATATTATTAGTGTGTATAGGACAGTTGATCAGCATCTAATTGATTACACAAAGTGAAGTTCAAATTAAAACAATTTTCTAAATAATTAAGGTCAAAATAATTGCTATTAAGGAAAAAAACAGCTTGAAATATTTAAGAGAATGGGTTATAAAATTTTTCAACTTAAGTTAGTGCCATATACTTAGAGAATTTAGTCAAGACACCTTTCCAAGTTTATACCTTTAAAAATGAGTGGAAAAAGTAAACCTATGATTGATTCTGTGTTGTTTACTTATCTGTATTATAAACATAAATGTATTTTCCATATTTTTCTCATGAGGTTTTATTTTTTAGTATCATGTTTTTGTTTTTTTAAGTTTTTATTTTAATTCCAGTTAGTGTTATGTTAGTTTCAAGTGTACAATATAGTAATTTAGCACTTACATACATCGCCCTGTGCTCATCACAGACGCACTCCTTAATTCCCGTCACCTATTTCACCCATCCCTCCCCACCCACCTCCCCCTGGTTACCATCAGTTTTTTCTCCATAGTTAAGAATCTGTTTCTTTTTTGTTTCTCTCTCTCCTCTCTCTTTTTCCCCCTTTGCTTGTTTGTTTTGTTTCTTAAATTCTACATATGAGTGAAATCATACAGTATTTGTCTTTCTCTGACTGACTTATCTCACTTAGCATAATATTCTCTAGTTCCATCCACATCGTTGCAAGTAGCAAGATTTCATTTTTTATGGCTGAGTAATATTCCATTGTATGTATTTTCATAGTTTGGCTATTGCTGATAATGCTGCTATAAACACTGGGGTGCAAGTGCCCCTTCAGATCACTACTTTTGTATCCTTTGGGTAAATACCTAGTAGTGCAATTACTGGGTTGTAGGGTAGCTCTATTTTTAACTTTATGGGGACACTCCATACTGTTTTCCAGAGTGGCTGCACCAGTTTGCATTCCCACCAGCAATGCAAGAGGGTTCCCCTTTCTCCACATCCCCACCAAGACGTATTGGTTCTTGTGTTGTTGATTTTAGCCATTCTGACAAGTGTGAGGTGATATCTCATTATTTCATTGTAATTTTGATTTGCATTTCCCTGATAATGAATGATGTTGAGCATCTTTTCATGTGTCTGTTAGGATCTATATATCATCTTTGGAAAAATGTCTATTCATGTCTTCTACCCATTTTTTAATTGGATTATTCATCTTTTGGTGTTGAGTTTTATATTATAGTTCTTTATATATTTTGGATACTAACCATTTATCAGATACATCATTTGCAAATATCTTCTCCCTATTCTGTAGGTTGCCTTTTAGTTTTGTCGATCATTTCCTTTGCTGTGCAGAAGATTTTTATTTTAATGAAGTCCCAGGGGTTTATTTTTGGTTTTGTTCCCATCGCCCATATCTAGAAGGAAGTTGCTGCAGCCAATGTCAAAGAGGCTACTGCCTATGTTCTCCTCTAAGATTTTTATGATTTCAGATTTCACAGTTAGGTGTTTCATCTGTTTTTAATTTATTTTTGTGTTTGGTGTAAGCAAGCGGTCCAGTTTCATTCTTTTGCATGTTGCTGCCCAGTTTTCCCAGCACCATTTATTGAAGAGATTGTCTTTTTTCCCATTGCATATACCTTCCTGCTTCGTCAAAGATTAATTGACGATACAGTTGTAGGTTCAATTCTGGACTGTCTGTTGATCGATGGGTCTATTTTGTGCCGGTACCATACGATCTTGATGACTACCACTTTATAATATAACTTAAAGTCCAGAATTGTGATGCCTCCAGCTTTGCTTTGCTTTTTCAAAATTTCTTTGGCTATTTGGGGTCTTTTGTGGTTCACACAAATTTTAGGATTGTTTGCTCTAGTTCTGTGAAAAATGCTGTTGGCATTTTGATAGGGATTACATTAAATGTCTGGATTGTTTTGGATAATATAGACATTTTAACAATATTTGTCCATCTGATCCATGAGCATGGAATGTCTTTCCATTTCTTTGTGTCATCTTCAATTTCTTTCATAAGAGTTCTATAGTCTTCAGAGTACAGATCTTTTACCTCTTTGGTTAGATTTGTTCCTAGATATCTTATGGGTTTTGATACAATTGTAAATGGGATCGATTCCTTGATTTCTCTTTCTGCTGCTTCATTATTGCTGTATAGAAATGCAACAGATTTCTGTACGTTGATTTTGTATCCTGCAACTTTACAGAATTCGTGTATCAACTCTAGCAATTTTTTGGTGGAGTCTTTTGGGTTTTCTATATATAGAGTATCAAGCTGCAAAGAGTAGAAGTTTACATTCTTCCTTGCCAATTTGGATGTCTTTTACTTCTTTTTGTTGTTTGATCGCTGTGGCTAGAACTTCCAGTACTATGTTAAATAACAATGGCGAGAGTGGATATTCCTGTCTTGTTCCTGACCATAGAGGAAAAACTCTCAGTTTTCCCCCATTAAGGATGATGTTAGCTGTGGGTTTTTCAGGTATGGACTTTATTATGTTGAGGTCTGTTCCCTCGAAACCAACTTTGTTGAGGGCTTTTATCATGAATGGATGTTGTACTCTGTCAAATGCTTTTCCTGCATCTATTGAAATGATCATATGGTTCTTATCCTTTCTTTTATTAATGTGGTGTATCGCGTTGATTGATTTTTGAATACTGAACCACCCTTGCAACCCAGGAGTAAATCCCACGTGATGGTGGTAAATGATTCTTTTAATGTATTGGTGGATTTGGTTAGCCAGTATTTTACTGAGAATTTTTGCATCCATGTTCATCAGAAATATTGGCCTGTAGTTCTTTTTTTTTTAAAGATTTTATTTTATTTATTTGACAGAGATAGAGACAGCCAGCGAGAGAGGGAACACAAGCAGGGGGAGTGGGAGAGGAAGAAGCAGGCTCATAGGAGGAGCCTGATGTGGGGCTCGATCCCATAACGCCAGGATCACGCCCTGAGCCGAAGGCAGACACTTAACGACTGCGCCACCCAGGCGCCCCTGTAGTTCTCTTTTTTAGTGGAGACTTTTTCTGGTTTTGGTATCAGGGTAATTCTGGTCTCGTAGGATGAATTTGGAAGTTTTCCTTCCTTTTTGATTTTTTGGAATAGGTTGAGAAGAATAGTTATCAACTCTTCAAATGTTTGGTAAAACTTGCCTATGAAACCATCTGGCCCTGAACTTTTGTTTGTTGGGAGTTTTTTTAATTATTAATTCAGTTTCTATGCTGGTTATTTGTCTGTTCAAGTTTTCTATTTCTTCCCATTTCAGTGTTGGTAGTTTATATATTTCCATGAATTTATCTATTTCTTCCAGATTGTCCAATTTGTTGGCATATAGTTTTTAATAATATTCTCTTATAATTGTTTGTATTTCTGTGGTGTTGGTTGTTACTTCTCCTCTCTCATTTGTGATTTTATTTATTTGGGTCCTTTTTCTTTTTCTTTTTGGTAAGCCTGGCTAGAGGTTTATCAAGTTTACTACTTTTTCCAAAGAACTAGCTCCTGGTCTCATTGATCTGTTCTATTGTTTTTGTAGTTTCTATATCATTTATTTCTGCTGTGATCTTTATGATTTCCTCCCTTCTGCTGGCTTTATGCTTCATTTGTTGTTCTTTTTTCTAGCTCCTATAGGTATAAGGTTAGGTTGCTTTTTTTGAGATTTTTCTTGCTTCTTGAGGTAGACCTGTATTGCTATATACTTCCCTCTTAGGATTGCTTTTGCTGCATCCCAAAGATTTTGGACAGTTGTTTTTGTTTTCATTTGTTCCCATATATTTTTTTTATTTCTTCTTGGATTTCCTGGTTGACCTCGTCATTGTTCAGTACCACATTTTTTAACTTAAATATATTCGTAGTTTTTTCAAATTTTTTCTTGTGCTTGACTTCTGGCTTCATAGCACTGCGGCCAGAAAAGGCCCATGGTATAATTTCATTCTTTTTGTATTTGTTGAGGCCTGTTTTGTGACCTAATATGTGATCTATTTTGGAGAATGTTCCAGGTGCACTTGAAAAGAATGTGTATTCTGTTGTTTTAGGATGGAATGTTCTAACTATATCTGTTAAGTCCATCTGGTCCAGTGTGTCATTCAAAGCCATTGTTTCTTTGCTGATTTTCTGTTTAGGTGATCTGTCCATTGATGTAAGTGGGGTGTTAAAGGCCCCTACTATTATTGTGTTATTATCAATTAGTTCTTTTATGTTTGTTATTAATTGTTTTATATATTTGGGTGCTCCCGTGTTGGATGCATAAATATTTACAATTGTTACATCTTCTTTTTGGATTGTCCCCTTTATGATTATATAATGCCCTTCTTTGTCTCTTTTTACAGTCTTTGTTTGAAAGGCTAGTTTGTCCAATATAAGTATTGCTACTCCAGCTTTCTTTTGATATCTATTCATCTAATGTTTCTACACCCCCACTTTCAATCTGCACGTCTTTAGGTCTAAAATGAGTCTCTTTGAAGCAGCATATAGATGGGTCTTGCTTTTTTATCCGTTCTGACATCCTATATCTTTTCATGGGAGCATTTAACCCACTTACATTCAAAGTAATTATTGATAAATATATTTTTATTGCCATTTTATTATCATTTTATCTTTTTATTATGGTTTCTGGAGATCTTCTGTTATCTTTTCTTGTCTTGATCACTTTTGGTCTCCCCTTTGCATTCAAAGAGTCCCCTTTAATATTTCTTGCAGGGCTGGTTTAGTGGTCATGAACTTCTTTAGTTTTTGTTTGTCTGGGAAACTCTTTATCACTCCTTCTATTCTGAATGACGGCCTTGCTGGATAGAGTATTCTTGGCTGCAGATTTTTCTCATTTAGCACTTTGAATATATCATGCCACTCCCTTCTGACTTGCCAAGTCTCTGTTGAGAAATCTCCAGCTAGCTTTGTGGGTCTTCCTGTGTGAGTTAAGGACTTCTTTTGTCTTGCTTCTTTTATGATATTTTCTTCGTCACTATGTTCTGCAAATTTAATTACAATATGTCTTTGTATTGGCCTGCTTTTGTTGATTTTGATGGAAGTTCTCTGTGCCTCCTGGATCTGGATGTCTGTTTCCTTCCCCAGATTAAGGGAGTTTTTAGCTATTATTTCTTCAAATAGATTTTCTGCCCCCCTTTCTCTCTCTTCTTCTGGGACTCCTGTAATGCAAATGTTATTGTCTGATGGAGTCACTGAGTTCCCCAAGTCTATTCTTGTGTTCCATAATTCTTTCTCTCTTTTGTTCAACTTCATTATTTTCCATTATTTTGTCTTTTAGGTGACTAATTCGTTCCTCCACTTCTTCCAGCCTGCTGTTCATTACATCAAGCCTGTTTCCAATGTCATTTATTGCACTTTTCGTCTGTGATCGATTCTTTTTTAACTCTTTTATCTCTGTGGTTAGGATCTCCCCGATGTCTTCTATTCTTTTCTCAAGCCCAGTGAGTATCCTTATGATTTTTGCTTTAAATTCTCTATCAACCATGTTACCTATATCAGTTTCACTTAGATATCTGGCCATGGCCTTATCTTGTTCTTTCATTTGGGATAAATTCTTCTGCGTTAGCATTTTGTTTAAGTCTCTGCCTTCTTCTGTGTGTTAGAAAAGCCATGTCTTCTGCTCCTGAAAGCAATGGCTTTATGAAGAAGAGTTCATGTGGTGTCCAGGGCCTGTTGCTTCAGAAATTGTCTCCAGTGTGTGCTGGATGTGCTCTGCTGTTGTGTTTTGACTGCTCTGTCCTTCAGGCCAGTCATCTGCAGAGGCTGTCCTCACCTGCTATGGACAGTGTTTGGTCTCTGGCCTGAATGTGGCGAGTTTTATCTAGGTGTGCTCTGGTCTGCTTGTGAAATGAGACCTGACACCAACTCCACCAGAACTGAGGCCCTTTCCCTCCAGTTGGGAAATGTGGTGTGGGCAGAGGCTTGTGCTGGTCTTCTGGGCGGGGGGGGGGGGGGGGGGGACTGCCACACTAGGACTGAGGCAAGCATGACTGAGAAGGGTAGTCTTGCTAGACTGCACGGAGGTAGGGCTTGGTGTAAACAAGTTAGGCAGCTAGTGTCAGCGCTGTGCTGCTTCCCACAGGTGGTTCTCTGTTTATGATGACTTGTCAGGAAGGGAAATGGTGCCAGCCAGCTCCTTGTTCTCAGAGAGGCATCTCCACCAATGCTGCCTGTCAGGGTCACACTCTGAGAAGAGAAGTCTCCCCACTGTGTGCCCCAGGCATTCCCCAGATCTCCATTTCCACACTATTCATCCCAGTTGTTTGCCTGACTTCTCTCCAGGAGCAGTGTACAATGCCCTCTGGGCTCTATCCCAGCCAAGGAGATGACCTTTAAAACTCCAGGTTTTAAGCCCTACTGCTTGCAAGAACTCACACAGTTTAGCCCTCTTGTTTTCCAAGCCAATGGCTTTGGGGAAACGTTCTCCTTGTGCATTCCCCTGTGTGCTCCTCTCTCTCTCTCTCTCTCTCTCTCTCTCTGTCTCTCTGTCACACACACACACACTTTTCCACTACCATAGTTTTCTCCCCTCCACAGCAGCCATGATCTGTTTAGAATGATTTGATAGTTATCTAGCTGCATTCATGGGACAAAATGAGCCTAGCATCTTCTTACTACACCACCATCTTCCTCTCCTTCCTCTCAAGAAGTTTTTAAAAAGCAATTTTCTTCCAATTCTACCATAGTATATGCATTCACATGTCTCACTTGCAACAATTTTTTATCCAGTTGCCTCCATAAGAAGTGCCCATATATATTTGACAAATCTTTGGGTTTTGTTTCTCTTTTTTGCCACGTTTTATTTTCTCTCTCTCTTTTTTTTTTTTTTTTAGTGTTGTTGACACACAATGATACATTATTTTCAGGTGTGCAGCATAGTAGGGATTTGACAAGTTTATACATTATACTATGCTCACTACAAGTGTAGTTACCAGCTCTCCCCATACACCACTATTACAATATCATTGACTGTATTCCTTATGTTGTGCCTTTGAGTCCCATGTCTGTTCTTTTTAGAGTTAAAATATGTTTGTCCAAGTATAAAATAAGCCTTTTTTTCAAGAAGTTAATAGTGCTTTGAATGACTTCCATGTTCTGATTCTTCTAAATTGTTAAAGTTTTAAGTTTGCCTCTTCTGATTTGGAATTTATCTTTTATTTCTGACCCTGATTTTTTTTAAAGATTTATTTATTTATTTTAGAGGAAGAGAGAGGGAGAGAGCAGAGGGGTGGGGAGGGACAGAGGGAGAGAAAGAATCCTGAAACAGACTTCCCACTGAGCACGGAGCCCAACTTGTGGATTGATCCCAGGACCCTGAGATCACGGCCTGAGCTGAAATCAAAAGTCAGGCACTTAACCAACTGAGCCACCCAGGCTCCCCGGCCCTGATTTCTACAAAAGTATTTTTCCCAGCTAACCCTCAGCAATCATACAGTCACAGCTTTAGTTATCATGAGTCCCATTACCATTCAGCCTCAGTTAAAATCTACCTCCCAAGACATAGATTCTGATTGTCAACATCTACTTTGAGTGAAAAATGGTTGAACTATCTTCTTCATTTCATTTCAACACAAGAAAGAAATCTTTTTAAAACTTTGGTTTAATAATTCCTGAAATGGGAATGATAACAAGACTCTCATAAATCTGAGAAAACATTTCATGCTTCCAGAAATGAGGAGAGAAATGAAGCAACAATGTCACTCAGGCACAGTTGGAAGCAGTGCCACTAGAGCAAGGAGTAAATCTCAGGCAAAGCGAGCAGTGCAGGAACTGGCAGCAGAAAAGTGAGTCTGCTGGGAGCTGGAACAATTGTAAACCTTTCCCAGTTGTGGCTGTGCTTTCTAGGCAGGTTAATATAAGAAGTTGTGAAACCAAAAACTATATGAAGAATCAGTGATGTATAGTGATGTATACAGTGATGTATAGACAAAAGAGACTGACTTTTAATGGCTTGACAGATGGAGTAATGTTGGAAAGAGGGGCTGGCATCACTATCCTACTCTTCTCCCCAACATCCAATCCCATTCTGGGTCCCCAGAACTTTAGAGATAGGAGTAGTGTGTGTGTGTGTGTGTGTGGTGATGTGATTGGGGGTTCTTTCCTGCTCCCAGACCAGTTGGATGTCTCCATTTTCCTCTTCTTTTCTTTTTCTCCAACTCCTTTCCAAAAGAATGAAAGAAGTTATGCTTCAGACAGGTTTTGGGGCACTAAGTAAGGGCATGACTTAGATCTGCAAACAAAGCAGACTTGATTGCCTGGTTAATTAAATAGTTGTTCTGTGAGAAGCACTGCTCTCAGAGAAGCTCTGAGGCTGCCTTTCATCACTCTAAGCCTATATACCCGGGGTCTCCATCCTTTCCCACAGAAAGAAGAATTAAATTTCACATTCTTAAACCATTGACAACATGTGTGTGCCCCACCCTGGGCATGTGTGCCTGATTTCATATTCTTAGGAAGAGTTATAATGGCACACACATGGGGGAAGACATTGAGGTGTTCCCCAACCCTCACTCAGAAATAATGTTGCCACCCATATATGAATACAGTGGTGCTTAAAGGAAGCCTCTGTTAAAGTGTTTCTTCTTATGAAAATAAAGGCCTTTATGGGAGGAACTTAATCTTTGCTGTATTCAACAATGTGAGAAGGAAAGAAATAACAAAGATTAGAGTAGAAATAAATGAAATGTAAAATAGAAAAATAATAGAAAAAATTAATGAAACTGAGAATTGATTTTTGGAAAAGATAAACAGAATTGACAAACCCATACATAGACTAATTAAGAAAAAAGAGAGAAGACTCAAATAAATAAAATAAAGAGACATTACAAGTGATACCACAGAAATATAAAGGACCATAAGAGACTATTATGAGCAATTATATACCAAACTACTCAGTAATCTAGAAGAAACTGATAAATTCCTAAAACCATACAATCTACCAAGACTATATTTTTCTAGTTATTTTTTTATTTAAATTCAATAGCCAACCTATGCTACATCATTAGTTTCTGATGTAGTGTTCAATGATTCATCAGTTGCATATAACACCCACTGCTCACCACATCATGTGCTCTCCTTAATGCCCATCACTCAGCCAACCCATCCCCTTACCCACCTCCCCCTTCCACAACCCTCAGTTTGTTTCCCAGAGTCAAGAGTCTCTCATGTTTGTCTCCCTCTCTGATTTCTTCCCATTCAGTTTTCCCTACCTTCCCTTATGTTCCTGTGCACTCTTTCTTATGTTCCACATATAAGTGAAACCATATTATAATTGTCTTTCTCTGGTTGACTTATTTCATTTAGCATAATACCCCCCAGTTCCATCCATATCAATATAAATGGTAGATATTCATCCTTTCTGATGGCTGAGTAATATCCCATTGTATATATAAACCACATTTTCTTTATCTATCCATCTGTCAAAGGACATCTTGGTTCCTTCCACAGCTAGGCTATTGTGGACATTGCTACTATGAACATTGGGATACAGGTGCCCCTTCGTTTCACTACATCTGTATCATTGGGATAAATACCCAGTAGTACTATTGTTGGGTCATAGGGTAGCTCTATTTTTAACTTCTTGAGGGACCTTCCATACTGTTTTCCACCTTGCATTCCCATCAACAGTGTAATGTTTCTCCACATCCTCACCAACATTTGTTGTTCCCTGCCTTGTTAATCTACCAAAACAATATTATAAAGAAAAAGAAAGACTTAATACACATATAACTAGCATGGATATTAAATCAGTAATCAAAAACTACCCAACGAAAAAAAGTCCAGGATCAGATGGCTTCACTGGTGAATTCTATGAAACATTTAAAGAATTAATCCCAATTTTTTTCACACTCTTCTAAAACATTAAAGAGAAAAGAACACTTCCAAACTCATGTTATGAGGCTAGCATTACCAAAGACACTACAAGAAAAAAATACTACAGGTCAATATCCCTGATGAATGCAGATGGAAAAATCTTCAACCGAATACTAGCAAACCAAATCCAGTAACACATTAAAAGGGTCATACACCATGACCAAGTGGGATTTATTGCTGGAATGCATAGATGGCTCGATATATGCAAATTAATTAATGTGACATATCACATTAACAGAATAAAGGATGAATATCACATGATTATCTCAATACATGCAGAAAAAGCATTTGACAAAATTCAGCATCCTCTCATGATAAAAACTCTCAAGAAACCAGGAATAGAAGGGAAACCTCAAATAATAAAAGCTGTATGTAAAACACTCATGGCTAACATCATATTCAAAGGTTAAAAAAAAAAGAAAAGAAAAAATAAATCTTTTACTCCAAGATCAGGAGAAAGACAAGGATGCCTACTCTCACCACTTCTATTCAACATAGTAGTAGAAGGCCTAGGCAGAACAGTTAGGCAAGGAAAAGTAATAAAAGGCATCTAAATTGGAAAGAAAGAAGTAGAAATGTCCCTTTTTGCAGATGACACAATCTTACATATAGGAAATTCTAAAGAGTCCATAAAATACTGTTAGAACTAATAAATGAATTCAGTACAGTTGCAAGATACAAAATAAACATAAAAAATCAGTTACATTTCTATACACCAACAACAGACTATCTGAAAAGGAAATTAGGAAAACAATCCCATTTACAACAGCAACAAAAAGAATAAACTACTTAGGAAGAAACTTAACCAAGGAGGTGAAAAGTTGTATACTAAAAACTACAAAACATTGATGAAAGAAAGCAAAGAACTCACAAAAAAAAAAAAGGAAAGATCCCCCATTTTCATGGATTAGAAGATTTAATATTGTTAAAATGTCCATACTGCCAGAAGCAATCTACAGATTCAATGCAATCCCTATCAAAATTCCAATAACATTTTTTAGAGAAATAACAAAAACAGTTCTACAATTCCTATGGAACCACAAAAGACCATGAATAATGAAATTAATCTTGAGAAAGAAAAACAAGCTGAATGCATCACACTTCCTGATTTCATAATACATTACAAAGGTCACAATAATCAAAACAGTATGATACTGGCATAAAGAGGCATATTGACAAATAGTCCTGAATAGAGAAGCCAGAAATAAATCCAAGTATATATGGTCAACGAATCTTCAGAAGGGTTCTAAGAATATGCAATGGGGCAAAGGATAGTGTCTTCAGTGGATACCCCTGGAACAACTGGATATCCACATGTGAAAGAACAAAATTGGACTCTTATCTTACAACAAACACAAAAATCAACTCAAAATAGCTTAGAGACTATGAAACTAGTAGAACACATATGAAAAGCCTCATGACATTGGTCTTGTCAGTGATTTCATGGATATGACACCAAGAGCACAGGTAACAAAAGTAAAAATAAACAAATGAGGCTACATCAAGCTAAACTCTTCTGTACAACAAAGGAATCAATAAAGAGAATGACAGAGCAACCTATGGAATGGGAGAAAATATTTGAAACCATATATCTGATAAGAAATTAATATCCAAAATTTGGATAGAAATCCAACAACTTGATACCAAAAAAACTCCAAAAGAAACAAAAAACTAATAACCCAAATTTAAAAATGGGCTAAGGATTTCAATAGACATTTCTCCAAATGAAGACATACAAATTGCCAAAAGATATGAAAAAATGCTCATCGTCATTAGTAGTTGGAGAAATGTAAATCAAAACTACAATGAGATAGCACTTCACACCTGTCAGCATGGTTATTATCAAAACACAAAAACAAAAACAAACCCCCAAAAAAGTCTTATAGAGGATGTAGAGAAACTGGGACACTTGCATGCTGTTGGTGGGAATGCAAAATGGTGCAGCTGCTGTGGAAAATAGTAAAGAGATTTCTCAAAAAAATTAAGAATAGAACACTATATGATTCAGCAATCCCACTTCTGGGTATATGTCCAAAAGAATGGAAATCAGGATCTTAAAGAGATATCGGCACTTCCATTTTATTGCAGCCCCATTCACAATAACCAAGATATGCAAACAACCTAAATGTCTATTAACAGATGAATGGATAAAAAATGTAGTATATACATAGAATGGAATACTATTCAGCCTTTTAAAAAAAGGAAATTCTGCAATATGTGACATTGATAAACCTTAAAGACATTATGCTAAGTGATATAAGACAGTCACAGAAAGACACATGTTGCATGATTCTGTTTATCTAAAATAGTCAAATTCATAGAATCAAAATATGGTATGATGGTTGCCAGGGCCTGGGAAGAGGAGGATTGAGGAGTTAATAATCAATGGGCATAAAGTTTTAGTTAAACAAGATTAATAACTTCTACGGGTCTGCCCTACAGCATTGTGCCTGTGGTCAACTATAATATCCTGTATGCTTGGAAATTTTTAAGAGGGTAGATCTCATATGAAGTGTTCTTACACAATAAAATAATTTTTTAAAAAATATGTCAAGTATTCTGTATTGGGGGGTGCTTACCTGTTTACTCTCCTATCTTAACTCCAATTGCCTTAGTCATTGATAAAAAGAAATGTAGGCTCTTTTTTTTATCTTTTACATATCTTATAAAGCACATGCTTCTAAGTAAAGAAAGGTGAGTTTTGTTTCATGTAGTATTAAGCTTTTGTTTATTGTTTCATTCAGTCAGCAAACATTTGTTGTGAACCTGCCATGAGCCAGGCACTCAGCAAAGTTTTGGAGATATAGAAGTAAGACCCCTGGGGCGCCTGGGTGGCACAGCGGTTAAGCGTCTGCCTTCTGCTCAGGGCGTGATCCCGGCGTTATGGGATCGAGCCCCACATCAGGCTCCTCCGCTATGAGCCTGCTTCTTCCTCTCCCGCTCCCCCTGCTTGTGTTCCCTCTCTCGCTGGCTGTCTCTATCTCTGTCAAATAAATAAATAAAAATCTTAAAAAAAAAAAAAAAAGAAAGAAAGAAAGGCTCCTACAGGGTGCGTTTGGTAAAAATGGGAAACCCTCAAAGATTCCTCCAACCGGAAAGTTCTAAGAACTTCGTCGAGTGGAGACTTGTTCCCTTAACAGGAAGGAAGGCAGTCATTTACTGTGTAGTTGACATAAATTAGGTGTTGTCAACTTTTCTTGCCATGATTTCATCAAATGGAATTGCAGACCCTGAAGAGCAACATTTCTCTTCTTGTCTTTATTTTGTTTTTTCAAAAATCACCCACAGGGCAACTGAATGCTCCCGCAATATGTGTTAGGAAAAAAAACCAAAACAGGTAGGCACTTCTGTGCAGTCAGAAGGAGTCTGTACTCTGTTAACACATAACGTTTATGAAATCAATTTTCGGTACCTGCTGGATCAGGCTGATGTGTGAACTAGCTTCCCACAGCCCATCTTAATCGTTCCTGGGTGATTTGCTGGGACTGATATTTTAACACGAATACAGAGGGGATGAGCACTGTTCTCCTATTATATTCATTACTTTGCCACACCATGCTGGTAAATAATATGCATATGATAATTTGAGAGACACAGTGTTCCCATTGCTCTTTTTTTATTCCTGGAACTCTTGTCTTTTATAAATGCTGCAAAAATCAAGGGCGAAATTACCTCAAAATTTGATCTTGCATTCCTCCTGTTCAACCTTGCTTGTGCCCACACAACACATATAGTACATTCTTCATTTGGCCAGTGGTTTTAGACAGAACAGCCCCTTCTGTTCATACTCTTACTGTAGAATGTTCTAGAATAACTCAATGAAGACCCATTCATTTGCTGATTTACAAATATATTTTAAGCACCTACTATATGCCTGGCATTATGCTAAACCTATGCTATGTTTAATAGAACAGTGGAAAAGATGAAAGCATCTGAATCAGGCACTGTTGGGGGTTTTTTCCCAAACTTTTCCAAAATCTGCGGCATCATAAAAAGACAAAAGAGAACATGAAATGTATATTTTATTTTATTTTTAAGATTTTGTCTATTTGACAGAGAGAGAGAACACAAGCAGGGGAAGGGGCAGAGGGAGAGGGAGAAGCAGGCTCCCCACTGAGCAGGGAGCCCAATGCGGGGCTCAGTCCCGAGACCCCAGGATCATGACCTGAACCAAAGGCAGACACTTAACGACTGAGCCACCCAGGTGCCCCGAAATGTATATTTTAAATAAAAGTGTCCTAATAATGAATGAGAGAACTCAAAAGCTCTCCAGAACACATATTTCAATGGCCAGCCTTGAGTAACTTGACAAGCCAGAACAACAGCATGGTTGGGCCCATGGATTTGGGAGGGAAAGCCCCATCTATAGACTTGGCATTTTGAAAGCAGATGCATAGATCAGTTTTCTTAGAAGTGAACACATAAGTATGTTTCACTGAGAGTAGAGCTTTATTTATGTGTATTTAAACTATCAGAATGTTTTAGTCCTTGTGGTCGGTAATTCTTCCACTTACTCATTTAACAACTATTTATTGACTTTACTACTGTGGATCTATCAGTTGCTGCGGTAGGCCCTGGGAATGAAGAGTCCTACCCTGCTTGAGGTTACATTTGGCTCAGAGTAGAGTGAAAATAAATAAATAGACAATCAAATATACCAGATAGTAGAACTTGTGGTGTGTGTGTGTGTCTGTGTAAAAGGGTAATTTATGATTAGGTGGGGCCAATCTTGTAAACAGGGGAGGAAAAGAATTTCAGGCAGAAAACAGAATATTTGCCTCTTGTTTCCAAGAGATGGCTCTGCCTGGACAAAAGCAACATACAATTATCTTAATCAGAGGTTGGCAAATCCCACCTACCATCTGTATTTATAAATAAAATTTTAGTTCTGCTTTGATAAGTGAAGTGTTTTTACAACACAGCCATGCCTATTCTTTTTCACAGTGTCTGTGGCTGTTTTCATACCACAACAACAGACCTTTATAATGGCAACAAAGGCACTATGTTTTTCTGCAACACTGAAAATATTTGCTATCTGGCTCTTTACAGAAAAAGTGACCAAACCCTGATAAATCAGCAATTTGAATGATCATCACATCTGTTGTCTTTTTTATTCTGTTGTCTTTAGCCCTGTGCGATTAAACAAATCATTTACAGAAATTCTGCTAAAATGCACCTAATGAGGATAGTTGGTATTTATTGAGTGAAATTATGTCCCAGGCACCCTTTAAAGCACTTAGTGCTCACCCTAACCCTATGTGGTGGAAACTATTATCACTCTGGCTTATAGATGAAGAAACTTAGACACAGAGAAGTTAAGTGACTCACTTGATGCTGCACAGCAAGTAAGTGGTGGCATCAGTATTCAAAACCAGACAATTTGGGTTGTAAACACTACCCTAAACCGACTTTGCGATTTAACATTCTGCAACTCCACTACCATAACAGACCCATTGCTGAAAACTGCCTGTCTATTCCCAGTTTGCACAAATAAACACATGTCCTGCTCCAAAAAATTTACAGCTTGCTTTGGAGTCAAATTTTACAGATATTCCTTGCTTAGCATTCAGAATCTAAAGAAGGCTTCCAAGTAATTGCCTCTTAAACTTCATTGAGAAGTGTTGGGCAAACAATTGGTGCTGTCAGGAATGGCCCCGCCAATACTGGAAATCTAGACTGCTCTTTAATTACCCAAATGTGCTCACTATTAAATGTACTAGATGATTCTACAACTTTCTCCCTTGTCTAGGCTGTAAGACATGCCATTAGAGGTAATACCACCATTCTCTTCTCCTTATTTTCTAAGGATCCAATGTAACTTCTGCATCCCCTCCCAAATTGCTTGATGATTTCCACTAAAACCCCAGGTATACTTGGTATAGCCATGTATAAACTCACCTGAAAACTGTATTTCAGAAATCCCCAATTCTGTGATGCCCAGTTCAATCTAAACTTCTAGCAGCCCTATTCCTGAAACTGTATATGCTAATCTCTATGAAACAGGTCTGTATTTCTAGATCTTCTTCCTTTTTTCTTTCTTTCTTTCTTTTTTTTTTTTTTTTTTTTTTTTTTTTTGCCAGCATGTTCATTTCTGAAGAGATGCCCACATGTTGGTATAAGCTTCCAAAAGTCGCTTGTACTGAAGCACACATCCAATGTAAACACTCAACATTAGAGAATTGCCTATTTTTCTAAGTTGAAGTACGGGCTATGAATTGTTATTGTGTAGCCATAAAGTGCTAAATAGTGCCCAATCACACAGGTGGTCACCATCCCTGTCCTCGTGGGGTGGGGGGGACAGGGACCACCAAAGAGAAAATGAATGTACAATGTAGTGAGCATTATAATGAACAAAGTGTAGGATGATACAGTCTAGAATCATGGCACCTACCTAGGACTTGCGGGTGGAGAGCATGGTCAAGGAGCTCTCTGTAAGTGTGTGTGTGTGTGTGTGTGTGTGTGTGTGTGTGTGTGTGCAAGTATTTTCATTTACAAAACGGAATTAAACATTTTAATATTTTAACACTTTAATATTTTAAAATGTTTCCCACCGGTTGGCTCCTGCTAAAAAGGAATATGTCCTTCCATTAAAGGAGCTGATACAATTCAGTAATTGTTTCTGTGTCTCTTTTCTTGTCTTGCCTTGTTATTTAAGGAGCGTAAATAGGAGTTTCTTGAAGTCAGAGAATAGCCTTTCATGACATGCACTCAAATGTGTAGGTGAATCAGACACCTACATCCTTGATGAGGGAGATGGTTTTAAAATACATGGACCAATGGGAAGACACACGTGTGTGAGACAAGGGTTTTCTTCCTGGATTTTTAAGAGTCCTGGACCCCTGTGCTGATGCCTCCAAAGGGGCCTTAAGGTGCAAACAAGAGCCTGAATGGATGGGACTGGTCCCGAGCACTTTCTTATCTTCTCTCATCTATTCTTATCTATGGTTTGAGATTCCCTATAGATTTTCCCTAAAGAAAAGTAAGTTACGCTCCTTTGAAAAAGTCTCACGAAGTGGCAGAAGCTCAGACTTTTTATTTAACAGGTCTGGGTTCAAATTACAGCCCAGTCCCTTAAAACCTGTGTGTCTTTAGACCAATCGCTAACCTGCCAGCCTCATTTTCTTTATGAGTACAATGAGGACGGTAATAGCTATTGTTATCTCCAAGTCATGATGAGGATTTTTTTTAAAAGTGGTAAGTGTGCCTCACAGTAAGTTCGCATCGGCAGTAAATGCTTGCAGACCGTGCCCTGCGTCAGCGCTCACAGGGTAATGAACAACACTGATTCACAGCCATTGATGGGATCTCACTTTCTCTTTTCAGTCTGTCACCTTCCTTCCAACTGCCTCTGCTCTCAGAGCTCAAGGAGGACTTTTAGGCAGGTGTTTTCTCCCCCTCTGGAAGGGAGTAGTTTTCAAAGCATTGACTTTGGACCAGCAGCATCCATATCATCTGAGAAATTGATAGAAATGTAAAATCTCAGGGCCTACCCCAAATCTATGAATCAGAAACCGTAGGGTGCAGATTAGCAATCTGTGTTTTAACAAGGCTTCTAGGTGATTCTGATGTACACTGAAGTTGGAGAACCACGGTGAAGAAGAGACTCATGTGGTCTGGCCATTACAGTGGAAGCCAGCAAGGAACAGGGTGGGCCTGTCAGCCGCAGAGACAGGAGTCTAGTAAGAACTGAGTCTTTCAAGGACTGGAAATGAGATCCAAGTCGAGTCCCAAGGATCTCTCCAATTAGTGTTCAAAGCTCTTCACCCTGATGCTGCCTTTCCCATGAATCAGTGACCTTCTAAGGCCGTGGTTTTCAACCAGGGCCGCTTCTGCCTCCCAAGGGTATTTGGCAATATCTGGAGACATTTTTTATGGTCATAACTAGGCAGTCAGTCCTGGCATCTAGTAAGTCAAGTCCAGGGATGCTGAAAAACATCCTGCGAAGCACAGGACAGCCCCACAGCAACAGAGAATCCAGCCAGAGTGTCCGTAGTGCCAAGTTGAGACAAATAACACAGCAACAGAAAATCCAGCCGGAGTGTCCGGAGTGCCAAGTTGAGACAAATAACACCAAACTGCCCTGGAGGTCGTCCTCCTGATCTACTTGCCTCTCTTCCCACAACCAACTAACTTCTTTCCCTTGTACCCTGCAAGCTCTTAAACTGGCTTCCATGAACCCTAAGGAGGTTCAAGGACCTTAAAGAGTCCATCGACTCCCAAAAATATTTACAAAATATATCTATATGACATATATATAGTTGTCATGTTTATTTCTCTTTTGGGGGGGCAGCATTTGGGAAAGGGTGCTGCATGGCTTTCATCAAATTCTCTGAAGGTTTTCTTCTCTCTTCACTCTGTGTATTATTTCTCTACCTCAGAGTTCTGCTCATTCAGCGTTTCAGTTTGCCGATGGTTTCAGTTCACTCTAGAATCACAGCTACTCTGCTGTCTTTCTACTTTACAGCTTCTCAACTTCTATTCTTCCTGCTCCTTTCTTTTCCTTGTCATATTTTCCACTTCAAATTCCCAAGATGGGGAGTCTGATTCTCACTGCTCTCCCGTCTTCAGGAAGAGCTCTTCACACCAGCCACCCTCCTAGGCCCCTGACAGTCCCATGTAATAGGAGCCCTGGGACCCTGGCCAGACCGCAGGCACATGGAGAAGGCCAGTGGGGAGCAATGTCCAGTACAAAGTACGGCCGTCCAGGGCAGGCTCCCTCAGAACGGGCACGGGTTGGGGCAGGCACCACGATTGCCGCATCTAACAAAGATGGTGAGAAAATCTGGGGGTTGAGCTGTCCAAGACCGTGGTTTCCGTCTCTAGAAAACCGTATTGCTGATGGACTCAGAAATTGGAAAGTGTTTATTTGTAGTTGAAAGTGAACATGGTTTAACAGAAAAGACTTGTCACAGAAATACTCTGCAAGCTCTTCTCAGTGATTACCTCCCACAAGCAATTCCTGTAAGATTTAATCAGGGATTTTCATGGGGGCAAGTTCAAATGCAGATTCTGAGCCAGCAACCCCCCTGCCCCGGCCTCTGGGAGCTGCAAAAACAGGCAGCCAGTATTGGGGAGTCTGTCTTGTTAAGCTGATGACACTCCCCCAGGCCATCTGGGAGCTGGGTAATAGAATGGCAACTCTAGACTAAAGTCTGGTCATTGCTGGGGCAGATCAGAAGGAATGGGGAAGACGTCTTCAGGTTTTTAGAACTGTGGGATCTGTGATACAGGACAGGGCAGAAGGAAGGGGGAGAGAGAATTAAGATCATTTTTACCACTGGATTGAGTCTCACTGTATGAGGTTCTGTAAGTGGGTGTGTTGGGCCCCCTCCCTCCCTTTCCCCTGGAACTTCCCCACTTAGGTGATCGGTTCTTGGACTCAGAAACCTAGAGCTGCAGTTGTGTGTCATGTATGTGGCTGGACTCCGGCCACAGCGGAGGGGAGACGGGGAGCAGGGAAAGGAGGGAGGAATGAAGGTCGAGTTCAAGCAGGAGAGGGGGTTCAGTTATCAGTGAATTGCCTCTCAGTCCTAGATCCTCCCTTCGTCGCCTGCTTCTGTAATGATGGGAGGAGACCCTTGCAGGCGCCTCCCTTCTGCAGGAAGGATGAATGCGACTTTGTCAGCGGAGAGCACTGGGGATGGGAAGGCTTTTCAGGAGGAGGGGCTTCTCCTTCTCGTACTGGAGTGCTGCTGTTTGGTTTCTTTCTTGCTCCTGTCACATGGTCACAGCCATAGACGTGAGGAGAATCTGCTGGTGCTGCTCTCCACCCACCTGTGTGTTTGCAGTCCCTTCCCTGACCCTGGCCAGGTGCTTACCTCCCTGTGGACCGCTCAGTGTAGCCCTCGTGTTGCCCCACTGGTGGGTGGCCCCCCACCCTTGGCTCTGTTGTGTGCTCATCGGCCAGCATCATCCAGCCAAAACCCGGAGGGCTGTCTCCAGCTTGCCTGGTACTGGAGCAACCCGGGGAACTTCTTTCCCATCCAGAGGCCTGACACTGTACCTCCAACAAGGTGTAAATCCCAGCCTTACGCAGGGGCCTCTGTTCCAAGTTTGTTCCTTCCTTAGGTATTGTTTCCAGGCCCTAGAGAATTCTTTAGGGTCACTCCCCTGTTATAATGATAATGTTTGATATTAAACTTTCCTTGTGTGTGTCGCCTGGATGGCTCAGTCAGTGAAGCGTCTGCCTTCTGCCCAGGATCCTGGGATTGAGCCCGTGTGGGGCTCCCTGCTTAGTGGGGAGTCTGCTTCTCCCTCTCCCTCTGCTGCTACCCCTGCTCGTGCTCCCGCTCACATTCTTTCTCTCTCAAATAAATAAAATCTTAAAAAATAAAATAAGAAAAAACAAAAAAAAACAAAAAAAGAAAATCTGGGGGTTGAGTTCTGGCTCGAGGAGCCACAGGCCATCTGGAAAGCAGACAGAGCATAGCGTCCCTCTGAAGCAGAAGGCAGGGTACAGCGAGAACAAGCCGCGATTCAGAAGCCTGTGATGAGGGTTCATGGAGTCGAGTGGGAAGGGTGATCCAGGACGAGGAAGAAGGGTTAGGGCTCAAGGGCTCGACATAATCAGGACAGAACCAGAAACAGAAATGAACCGATAACACGGAACAGAGCAGCCGAAGTGTGGCAACTATTACTCCCTCTCATTGCCTTTACACTCCTCCTTTCTCACCAGAAGCCAGTCCACCCAACAACTCTGCACAGAGGCTTGTAGGACAAGACAGCCAGAAATGCTGCACCTGTGTGCTGAGGAAACCGAGGGGCCCAGACAGCAAGTAGCTCTGAGCTTTGATTTGCCCTCTGTGTCTCTCATCCTCCATATGCGTCTTCTCTCTCTGGCCCTCTCTCCTGTCTTTTACTTTTCCTTCGCTGATTTCACTCGGATAGAATTAGTTTGTTCTTCTGACCAAATAGTAGACAAGTATTTGTTTCCTGATTCTTAATTTTAAAAGCAACAGAAGAGAATGCTAAGGAAAAATAGCACAAAACTCTAAAGCACATTAAATTATATTTGTCTTTATGTAGGCTTAAATGGATTATTCTTCTTGGGATTGATAGATTCAAAGGGGGAAAAATGATGTACTATATGTTGGCTAATTGAATTTAAATAAATTTTTTTAAAAAGAAAATCATAAGAAAGAGAAAATTAAAAAAAAAAAAATGTTCCTTGACCCAAGGTTATATACATGGGTTAGGTGACTAGGACGCATCACCCCAGCCTCAAGAAATACCTTAGAACAGTGGTTCGTGGGGCGCCTGGGTGGCACAGCGGTTAAGTGTCTGCCTTCGGCTCAGGGCGTGATCCCAGCATTCTGGGATCGAGCCCCACATCAGGCTCCTCTGCTATGAGCCTGCTTCTTCCTCTCCCACTCCCCCTGCTTGTGTTCCCTCTCTTGCTGGCTGTCTCTCTCTCTGTCGAATAAATAAATAAAATCTTAAAAAAAAAAAAAAAAGAACAGTGGTTCGCAAGCTTTGTCATACATTGGAATTCTAATGTTCAGGGGGCCCCTCCATTAAGTCAGAATGTTCGGTGGCAAGGGAGCCGGGTATCAGTATGTTTTAAGGTTTCCTGGTGCTTCCCACGTGCAGCAGATTTTAGGAACCACTGCCTTAATGGCTGTATTAATAAATCCCTGACCCTGGCTGGCTGCTGTCTTGCCACTTTACTTTTCATCAAAAAGTAGAATGTGACAGAAAGCACATTTTTTTCCCAGTTAATTGAATTAAACCCCAGTTAATTGAGGTTGTGCTGTAATTTATTGCCAGGAGGCCACCAGAAGGATAGTTGCTTCCTTCAGTGAAAACAGCAGTCAGACTGGCATTTTGGCACCCTGTGGTCAAAATAATTGATTTATCCACTGATTTTTGGTTGTCAGTTTAATCTTCAACTTTGTAACCTGGTGTTTTAATTTATCCAGATACAACTTTGGACCCTGGGGATTTTCTGACTTATTCACCACCTTGTTCTCCAGAGTCAGTTGCGAGCAATAAACTCTGCATGGTGTCAGATCTTTGTGGGCGAATCCAAGGAGAAAGCACCCAGCAGGGCCCCTCCAGCAGCACCTCATCATCTCAGTAAACATTTCCAGAGCTCGCCCAGTTCCAGCTCTGTCTCAGCTCCCCAGCTTCTTTTCCATCTTCAAATGTGAAGGGTTTTGTGGTTTTTCGTAAAGATAGTTGAAGGACTATGGGGCCTATGTCTGAGCACATTCTGTTTCTATGGCATATTCTCGTAACTATTTGGCAAAAGAGTGTGAGCTCATTGGAGCAAGACCTTTTGGTGCTTCTATCACTTTGTGCTTCAGTAGCCCAGAGCCCCTCATCTGCTGGTGTACAGCGTATAAAGAGGAAAAGCAAGCCCTGTGAGCAAAGGATCCGACTCAGGGCTGCTCAGTCTTCAGGAAAAGCCTAACACACAACTTAGTGATGGTCCCCGAAGGCATGCCGGATTAGTAAACAGAAAATTCAGGGGGTTCCTGGGTGGCTCAGTCCAGTAAATATCCGACTCTTGATTTCTCTGGGTTGTGAGATCGAGCCCCACATGGGGCTCCGCACTCAGTGTGAAGTCGGCTTGAGATTCTCTCTCCCTCTCCTGCTCTCCCTGTGCTTGCTTGCTCGCTCACAGGCATGCTCTTTTTTTTATCTCTCTCTCTCTCTCTCTCAAATAAATAAAATAAATCTTAAAAAAAAAAAAGAAAAGAAAAAAGAAAGAAAATTCAGGCTAGTTGGACTCTATTGCCACAGAATAAACAAGATTAAAATGCAGTTAACTGGAAGTTTAGTGAGCCAGAGGCAGTAAGTTCAGAATTAAATAATAGATTTGCTTACTAAGAAAGCCTGTGGCATCTCCGTTCCTGGAGGAAGTGTGTGCTGTGGGATGGGGATCAGAAGATTGGGTCACAGTCCTACCTTGGTCTCTAACTTGCCATATAACCATGCATGTTGCATGACTTTTCAGGGCTTCTGTGTTCCCATCTGTCAAATGAAAAGTTGAGCCGAGTGATCACCAGAGTCCCTTATTATGTGCTAACATTCTATATTATATATCAAAACAGGACAAGTAGCCTTCTGTCTTGAGTGGGTATTGATAGCAGTTGCATATCAGAGGTTCCTTCCAACTCAAGAATTTACAGACTAATTCATTAGTTTCTTTCCTATTTTGAACTGCAGAAATACAACCACATCTGTATTAGATGATGCCAAATAATTGGTCGTGATTGCCCAATACACATACTGAAATGGGTAGGGAAAAAGTAACCTGATGTCTGGGATTTGCTTTTTAAAAAAATAATAAAACAGTGTATCCAGTAATCTATCCAGATCTTACAAGCTGCCTTTTGGGTCGGCACCTTTTCTGAATATGGAGTCTGTATTCTAGAAAAAGGAGTCAGGAGCCTGGTGTGTGTAGATGTCAGGGTCTCGAGTGTTCTGGGCATAGAGCCAAGGGACCAAAAGCCTTAGAGGCTGCGCAAAGCCTTTTCTACAGATCTGGGGTGTGGAGGTTGAGTTAATTTACCTTTTCCTTCGTCCATATTATATGGATAGGTTGGTAAAGTGAAAGCAGTGTCCCCTGAGAGGGAAAATGGAAGCCCTGAGAGGTTTTAGTGACTTTGCTGGGGATGCAGACTAATGGCAACATCAAAGGCAGAATGAAGATTAAAGGGTGAGGTTCTATGACTACTTCTCCTCCGCGCCTCCTTCCGCTGCTGCTGGGGAAGTACCACAAGTATAAATACGCTTGCCCATGCGGGTTTTGCATTTGTCCAGTACCCGAATCTCCGTAACCATTCTTACAGCTCCTTCCAGTGGCTAGAGCTCCCCTGGAATAAAACTTCACAAGATCTCCGAGCAGTGAGCTCAGAACACCATCCCTGGCTTCTTACAGGACATGAGCAACTTTCCCGGTGGAAGAAGCATGGATGCTTCACAAGAATAAACATGTGCTGCATCCGTCTCAGTCAGGCTGACCAAATCCTAGCCACTCTAACTACTTTCACTAACTAAAAATGCTATCAGGTTTTAAATTGCCTCATGAAAGAAGTATGAATTGGTCACACACCAGCCCGCTCAGGTACAAACCATCTGTATTAATTTCTTGGGGTTTCCATGACACAGTGCCACAGCTGGATAGCTTAAAACAACATTTGTTTTCTCACACTTCTGGAAGATAGAAACCTTTAATCAAGGTTTCAGCAGGACCAGGTTGCCTCTCAGACTCCGGGTCTGAGAAGAATCCTTCCTTGCCCCTTGCGAGCACCGGGTGATGGCCACAATGCCTGGCCTTCCTTGGCTTACAAGCCCCGCCATCCCCCTCTCCGTCTCTCTTGGTACATGTGTACTCATGTCTCTCTCTACTTCTTATGGAAACACCAGTCATCATTGGTTAAGGGCCTATTGTTACCAGTATGACCTCATCTTAACTAATACATCTCCAATGACCCTATTTCCAAATAAGGTCACATTCTGAGGGGTGACTTTACCGTCTCCTTTGTAGGGGATACAGTTCACCTCATAATATCGTCCAAACAAATGACACTGTGAGAAGGTTTCCATCTTTACCCTCTGTGGTGGCTAGGCTCCTGACTTTACACAGTTTTAGAGCTAAAATTCCATTTCTGTCTGGAAGGTGATTTTTGACAAGAAGGATTGAGAGAACAGCTCCCTCAGAAACCCACGTGCCATCCTGTGTGACATGATCCGCAGAACCCAGGTGAAGCCAGGTGCTGCCGATGCAGTGATGGCTGGGGGGAGCCAGGCTTGCGGTGGGAAGGGCTGCTCAGGGTTCATGGCTCACCACCTGCAGCTCACCCTGCCGCGCCGGCCCTCACCCCTCTCAGTTCTTCCCCTCTCCTGGCTCATTCATTCTGCTTTGCTGAAATACAGCTGCTTTGAATGGAGCCATTTTAATTCTGTTGCACATGAGCTGTAAACCAAATAAGTCAAACCATACAAATCCAACCACTACCACGAGCAAGTTATCCAATTATTGGGGTTTTTTAGGTGGGGGTGGGGGGCACCTGGGGCCTTGTATATCACAAGGCAAATACTAATCTGCCTGCAGAGTCAGCTTGCCAAAGGGTCATCATCCAACGGGGGGTGCTTAACAGAATCGCACAGGCTGGTCATTGAGGACGTTGAGATCCATGAACAAATCCTACCAGGCAAGGTCTGCCTTCACCCCCTGCATTCTGAAGCAAGCATCCAAACTGCCTGGTTGCAGATGGCCAGAGTAAGTCACTGGGCTTCTTGGATTCTGGGTAGATTTCCTGGTTCTCTTCTTTCTCTCTCTTTCTCTATCTATCTCTCTGTGAGGATCAGGTCCTCAGGGAGAGGAGTGGACAGTGAAAGTGGATTTGCAGAATCAAAGCCCTGTGCCCACTCCCACCCCCCTGCTCAGCACAATACCTGCCATCTGGGCAAGTGGAAAGGAGGTAAACCCCTCTGCCACTGGCAGAGGATGGAAGGTAAAGGAAGAGGAAGAAACAAGAAGAGGAAGTCGGTGTCAAAGGGGAAAGAAGGCATTAATCCTGGGTAAAATGATCAAGATTCATATGAGGTAGTCGTCTCTGAATGATGAGCTGGATGTAGCCGAGGTTCTGGAACCCTTCCAGATTTCAGGGCCTCCTTAAATCCAGTTAAGCCCCAACTTAAAACCACTTAAACCCCAACTTATCTTAAAAGCCATTAAGCCCCAGCTCCACATTTGCCATGGATGATCACTTGACCTTTGCATAAATCCTCCCTGTCCTTGTTGAACCGGAGACACGGAACAGAGTCAGGGCCCTGTCCGGGTGGCACAGCTCCACGGTGGCTCGAGTCCAAGCAGCTCAGCTCAGCACGCAGGAAAGCTGAGGGGAAAACACGACTCTCAATCTCTAGAAACTGGATTGGGATTTTGATCCAAAGGACACAGTTCTACCATTGATTTAGTGGCTTGAACAGTATGTGGAAAAAATCCCAGCCACCAAAATGAAAAGTTTTTTCCCTTGATGCCTTAACGCCAACCATAATTTTTCTGAGTTCTCTCTATTGATGTCCCTGTTCTAGTCTAACTTCTATTGTGATGCCCACTCTTGAAATTAAAGCTGCCTGCCTTGCCACCGACATCATCCAGGAAGGAGAGAATGTGCCACCATCTTTTTTTTTTCCCTGTCAGTTTTTATCTATCCTGCTTTGTATTTATTAATGATGGCTCTGGTTCCCTTTTCAGTCTGAAGCCACAGAGGTCTTGCGCTGGGTCAGCTCTGATTTGGAACAGTCCTCAGCAGTGAGGTTTTGGGAGGAAAAGTAAGACAACCAGGGTAGGGGCCAGAGAGAGAAGCAGATTTGGAGGTTTGTCTTAAAAATTGTACTGCATAAATGGAGGGTCAATTATCTCTGGAACTGTGCTTCCTAGCAGTCAAATACTTGACAGACAAGCTACAAATGAGGACAAGCTGAATTATTAAGACTTTGTGGAGGTGGGAGGGGGAAAGGGGAATAAAAGCTTCATGCTCATCACTGTTCTCCAAAAAAGACTATTACTAATAATGAGGGCTGCTGACCATAGAAGACTATCATCATTTTTGCAAAGAAGTGGGGGAAATAACACACTAACGTTTCTTTTGAACAACTTTATTGGGATATAATGTACTCACCATAAAGTTCACCTGTTGAAAGATACGGTTCAGTGGTTTCTAGTGTATTTAGAGTTCTGCAACCATTTTCAAAATTTGATTTGAAAGCATTTCATCACCTCAAAAAGGAACTGATTACACATTAGCAGTAAATTCCCTGTCTCCTTTCCCTCCTCCCCCGCAGCCCCTGACAACCACGAATCTACTTTGTGTCTCCATAGATTTGCCTTTTCTGGACAATTCATAGAAATAGAATCCTACTCTACGAGGTCTTTTGTGGGCTGGTTTCTTCCGCTCAGATAGCGTTCTTGAGTTTTGTCCATGTTGTAGCTGGTGTCAGTATGTCATTCCCTTCATATTGCTGAACAATATTCCATGATAAGGATGTACGACATTTTATGTATCCATTCATCAATCGATGGACAACACACTGGGTATTTTAATTAAAAGACAAATTGTCACAATCTCTGTAATCTCCATCGGGCACCTTTTTAGCTGTAGCTATTAGCTCATTAAACAGTCCCTGATCTTAGTATTTTGGACTTAAGGGAATTTAGTATCGATAGCAAAAAATAATTTCTATTTAAGTTTGTGGACAGTGGATGTCTGCAGGATGGCCTAATGAGAATAGCATAATAAGATCATGATGTTTTTATTTGTGTTTTTTAATTCTCTTGATAGAGTGGATCTGTATCTAAAAGTACTCACCGCTCCCTTCTAATAACATAACTTGAGAGTGTGTGGAATCTTGTGGATGATACCGACACAGAACGTAGCCTCTGCCTACGAGTTCACAGCTGAGTGTGAGACCGAGCACCATAGCCAGTCTGCTAGGGGTCTGCTAGCTGTACCCACCTGTCTAGGCTGTCAGTCTCTTTTCCTGCTTCTGGCTCAGGTATGAATGAGGAGACACGGAAAAGAGGAGGGGTGGGGAGCAAAGAGGTTCCTCAGGTCTTAAATGGTGCCCTGGGGTCCATATTCAGGCAGTTCTCACCTGAGGTTGTGAAACCCTTACTGTCCGTTCTCCTTACACGGGGAGTAGTGGCCAGACTGAAGGCTCTGGAATTCTGGCATGGCCATTTCCTAGCTTTTAGATGTTGGGCAAATATTTAACCTGTCTCGTTCTCATCAGCAAAGTGAAGATAATGATAGTTCTTATTTCCCAGAGATGTTTGAGGGTTTCCATAATTCCTGGCACATACTAAATGTGCCATCCGTGTTCACCGTTAATATCGTTAGCGTGTATTAATTACTTGCTATTTTCTGCAGACTGCGCATCAAATCTCCACAACAATCTAAAGAGGTAGCTAACGGTATGGCCACTTCCCAGATGAAGAAATGGAGATTTGAGGAATTTCTGTCCTCCTTAAGGTCACATGGCTAGAAGGTGGCCTAAGTCACATTTGTATGCCTTTCAATCTGGTTCTGAATTGTGTGCGTATCCATAGGACGGTCCCGCCTACGTGCAGTGTGTCATGCTGGCCAATATGCTGCATGCTGGGACGTCACTGTAACAGCACTGAAACACTAACTTGTTTTCATAATGAATGATGGATGCAATAAGACTTAGGACTACTTTGGAAAATGTCACCAAAACCCATGTGGAAAAAAACAGAAGTAAAAGCCAGGGATGAAGCTGTTGGAACCAATGCAGGGCTGAAGGAACCTCAAAGTAAAGCAAACCATCTAGCTAGCTGCTATGTCCTCCTCCGTCTGGGTATCCAGGCCCCTTGGCTTATGGGCTAGGAGAAGCTGCACAGGGCACCCTCGAGCTCTAGATGATATGTTGACTCATTTCTGTCAGCTGGGGAATTGGTGTCTTGTGCCCATGTTGACATTTCAGGTCTCAAATTAATGGTTTTGGATGTCCCCATTACCATCACCACTAACCCACCATCAGCACTTTTAAATTAGTCTTGGGAGCAGAAGAGTAAACAGAAACACAGCCTATCATTTCACCAAGTTCAACTACCCCTAAAAAAAAGCAACATCTGATAGTCAAACAAACAACTAGATTGAAAAACATAAGTGTCAGCATTGACACACGCTACTCCGTGAGGGTCATTAGCTCTGCTGCTCCAAGAGTGAGGGAGAAAACAGCTCAGGGACCAGAGATAAATAGCATTTTGATGGTCCCCCACTGGCTGAAGTCATAGGAAAGGTAATACAGATTTTCCTCCTAACATTCCTCTCTGAACAATCTCCCCGATCATACAGTATAAAATAGAAACAATTTTGGGTCCTAAGCCTAAATAATCCTAAACCTTGGATACTAAAACCAGGAAATATTTATTCTCTTACATTTCTAGGTAAAAAGGTGTTCTCGATTCCTATTACCACAATCATAACAATCTGCTATTTTAATTAAAAGAGTATGTTCTCTCCCCAGTTATAGTATTAATGGCTTCATGGGCGTAAAGAACCTTTTCATAAGCCTGCTTATGGGGATTTAGAGATCAGGACGGAGGTAACATTTTTTAAATGTTCTTAATATTGCAATCAATTGGGGATTGTGTTTTTAAGCCAATTCCTTGAAAATTCTGGATAATGTCTTTTCATTAGTTGCAGGTTGTTTTTTATTGTCCTCTTAGTTAGGAGTGTAACCCTAGCTTGTAGATACTATGAGCTTCTTCAGGAAGGTGGATTTACACTTGCAGTCTCTGAGCTGAGCTAAGCAGGAAGCCATTTTGCTCAGGTCCACTGGTGGTGGCGGCCTTGTCCCTGCCTCCAGCCTGCAGTCGCCCCAATCGAGATGATTGTTGGCCAGTTTGTGCAGACACATTTATGCCGAGGTTCTTCGCTAGACTGGAACAACTACTCTGCTTTTCAGTGATCTCAATTTGATGTTGTCATGCTTATAAAATCCAGCTCTAGGGGCACCTGGGTGGCACAGCAGTTAAGCATCTGCCTTGGGCTCAGGGCGTGATCCCGGCATTATGGGATCGAGCCCCACATCAGGCTCCTCCGCTGGGGGCCTGCTTTTTCCTCTCCCACTCCCCCTGTTTGTGTTCCCTCTCTCGCTGGCTGTCTCTATCTCTGCCGAATAAATAAATTTTAAAAAATCTTAAAAAAAAAAAAAATCCAGCTCTAAATTCTACCCTTCCCTGCTAGTCAATCCAGGAGACCTGGACTTTGGTTCTTTTTAAATTATCAGTAATACCCTTTATTTACTTTACACTCACTCCCAGAAGGATTTGAAGTAACCTGCTTTAGATATGGTTCTGCTGTACTGTGACCTTGGGCAGGTTGTCACAGTCATAAAAGTTCTCACCTTTCACAGTGCTTCACTGTTACAAAGCCTTCTCCATCCCTTCTCTTGTTAAAGTTATTACCCTCCGAGAATACCAGTAGACCTTTATGTTTCTGGTAGAGCTAGCAGATGGGAAACACTTTGGAAAACAAGAACAGTGGACAAATGCAAGGGTCCCCCAGTTAATCTACTGACTGGTAGGACTAGAGTTTCAGTATGTTGGTCCAACTTTGGCTTCAGCTCTGGCCTCCAGAGAGTTCCCATCCTGGATATTTGTCAAGAACAAGAGAGTAGAAATGCCAAGACTAGGGGGTCAGGGTGGATATCCTGCCAAGGACCCATACAAGGAACTTCTTGGAAAAATACGTATTGAGGAATTTGGCCTGGATATCAGTAGCTGGAAAGGGACCTTGAATTTTCCTAGCAGATGATTTCAGGAATATCTAAATTCTGGAGTTTAGGAATCATGGACTACAGCTTAAATTGTAAGCCTATGGTCTCTAAGAATCACAACATTTCAGAGTTGGAATCAGTCCCCTTACTGATCTTCCAGCCCTGATCCAAGTACGAAACCCTTCTAGTGTTCCATATGGTCTCTGCTCAGGGAGCTTGTCTCTTACCAGATAGTTCGGGTCATGACTGGGACACAATAATCATTAAATAGTTATTTGTCCTCTTGAGGTCAGGCCTTCTGTCTTCTTTTTTTTTTTTTAAAGATTTTATTTATTTATTCGACAGGATAGAGACAGCCAGCGAGAGAGGGAACACAAGCAGGGGGAGTGGGAGAGGAAGAAGCAGCCTCTCAGCAGAGGAGCCTGATGTGGGGCTCGATCCCATAACGCCGGGATCATGCCCTGAGCCGAAGGCAGACGCTTAACCGCTGTGCCACCCAGGCGCCCCAGGCCTTCTGTCTTCTAACATGACCTATTCATTGTGGTTCTCCCCAGTGATGGGCACATGGACTGTCCCACAAGACACGTTACTACTCTTTTATTAAACTCGAATATGCTTCCTTGTGATTTCCTCCAGTTAGAGGATGTCTTTTCTTGTGCCTTTGGATATACTTTCTCAGTGGTCACAGAAGCCCTGAATGATTTCAGAGCCAATGAACAAAGCCCCTGAGAGTTGGCGCATCTTCCTTTTTACTCTCAACTTTTCCTTGTCTTCTATTTCTCTTCCTTTTCCTCTGATATTTGCACCCAGCTCTCTTACAATTCTTCAGGAAATTAAACATGAACTCAGACACAGAAGGCAGAGCGTTCCAGTGAAAAGAGAAGAGGAACTTGGTTCAAACCCTGACAAATTTTCACCTTTAAAGCTTTATAACAAATATTACTATTTACCTGATGGGGGTGGGAGTGTGATAGAATATAAGTGAGTATTCGTTATAAATTGCCATTACTATAAAGCTACCAAATACTTTAATGTTAAACTCCTAAAAGATCTCAAGCATCACATGTTCCTGGATTCTTGTTTTATACTAGGACATTAAACTGAGAGGAAAAGTGACATGTCCAAGGGCCACAGCACCAGCCAGAAGCAGAGCTGGAAATGGAAGCCTGATTTTCCAGCTCACAGGCCTTTACCCCTTCTACTGTCTCTCTATGGAACAATGAAATCAATAAAAGGATCCACGCACAGACCCTAAATAGTACCCAACACATATTAGGTGCTCAATAACTAATGGCTGAAGAAACATATGAGTAAATGAATCAATGAATGGCTAATACTCCTTTACTATGATGACATTTTATAGTTTCCCTCCAAATGTCACTTCTGTTTTTAATCATTTTTTTATTAGGTCTCTGTTAAGCAGTTCAGTGCTCCAGATGAACTTGTGAAGATTCTATGAGACAGTGTGTCCTGTGCCTTTAACTAGGCCATCCATGCCTGCCCCTGGTTGTTGGAACTCAAAAAGACACAAGTCCCAGATTCTCTAACTTCCTCCTCTGGGCTCGTGTTTACTTAGCCCCTGACCTTTGGGCTCTGTCCCCCGTTCCCAATCAGGCCTTGCCTCTTGGACCTGACAAGTTGTTTGGCTTTACCCTATTTTACCCTTCACACTCTTGCTTCCTCTCCTTCAATCTCAATCAAAGTTTTGGAATTTCCCTTGGTTCCCTGAACTCCCAGGCATCCTGGCAGCTCTGTGCCCCCTAAACAAGGCCCTCTCCCTTGACCCATATTGGTGTGTCTGCCTCTGCCTAATATGTAGGTCAGACACTCTCTGGGTTGTAGCATTTGTGAGAAATATTGATTTTTGAGACTTGGGGCTGGAGGGTAGACTTAGGTTCTTCATATTTCTGTGTTTCGGAGAAGAGAAAAAAAAGGTATTTTTCTTCTTTATTTTTTCTTCCCACTTTTTATTGAAATTACAGTTAGTTAACATACAGTGTAGTATTAGCTTCAGTTGTACAATATAGTGATTCAACATTTACATATAACACCCCTTGCTCATCACAAGTGCACTCCTTATTCCCCATCACACATTTCACCCATCTCCCCACTCACCTCCCCTCTGGTAGCCATCAGTTTGTTCTCTGTAGTTAAGAGTCTGTTTAATGGTTTGCCTCTCTCTCTTTTTCCCTCCTATGTTCATTTGTTTCTTAAATGATACACATGAGTGAAATCATATGGTATTTGTCTTTCTTTGACTGACTTATTTTGCTTAGAGTAATATACTCTAGCTCCATCCACACTGTTGCATTGCAAATGGTAAAATTTCATTATTTTTTATAGCTGAGTCATATCCATTATATATATATACACCACATTTTCTTTATCCATTCATCAGTCAATGGACATTTCAGCTCTTTCCATAATTTAGCTTTTGTAGATAATGCTGCTGTAAACATTGGGGTGCATGTATCCCTTCGAATTAGTATTTTTGTATTCTTTGGGTAAATACCTAGAAATGCAATTGCTGGATTGTAGCGTAGTTCTGTTTTTAACTTTATGAGGAATCTCCATACTGTTCTCCAGCATGGCTGTACCAGTTTGCATTCCCACCAACAATATAAAAAAGTTCCTTTATCTCCACATCCTTGCCAACACCTGTTATTTCCTGTGTTGTTAATTTTAGCCATTCTGACAGGTGCGAGGTGATATCTCATTGCAGTTTTGATTTGTATTTCCCCAATGATGAGTGATGCTCTTTTCATGGGTCTGTTGGCCATCTGTATGTCTTCTTTGGGAAAATATCTATTCATGTCTTCTGCCCATTTTTTAACTGTATTATTTTTCTTCTTTATTTTTTTGTTAACTGAACTAGCGCTTTCCACCCCTTTCCATCTGTTGCCTCTGGTCTCCCATTTTAATGGTGCTCAGATTTGACCTGCCCATGAAGTATGATTCTTGTTTACTTTATTGGGTTATTTTCCCTTTGGGGACTTTATACATATATCACACATACATGTACACATTGCCATATAGATCTGCATTATTTTCCTGAATGCTTGAAGCTTCCTTCTTAATCCCTGAGCGTATCTGACAATTTATCAAGACTAAAGACTGAACTTGGGTTAATGTCAATAAATAAGAAAGAGCTGTGGTAAATTCACCAATAGCGGATTATCCCTGAAGTTCTGGTATGGACAAGACTTATTTATTATCTTTTTAATCTCTGTGTCTTCTGATGAATTACCATTTAATATCTTCCCATTTAATACTACATCTACCCCTGCTATATTCCCAGCCAGAATATAAATTCCTTCAGAGCATGGACTTGATCTGTTTATATTCACAGCTCAGTCTTCAGAACCTAAGAAAAAGTACTTGGCAAACAGCAGGCAACCAATCAATGTTTGTTAAATAATGAATTGATGAATGAATGAATGAAGCAGGATGGAGTTGTGGTTGGACCACAGCCTTAGGCATCAAAGAGATTCCTGTTTCAGCGATGCCGCTTCCTAGCTATGAGACTTCTCTGAATTTCAATTTCTTTATCAGTAAAATAGGGATGGTAATGGTACCTCGCTCATAGGTTTGGGGGGATAATTAAATAAGAGAATGCCTATTAAAGTTCTTAGCACAGTTTTGTTCTTAGCTGGCATATTTTCAGAACTCGATAAATGTTGACTGTTACATCTTTTCTTTTCAGTGAAAATCCTCAAATGTTGAAGCTTATTAAAGATAACTGAACTAATTTAATATGACTCGTAGGGATGACTGTACTAAAGACAAATTAGTTTCATTCATCTGTCTGCAGGATTTTACTTACAGAGCCAAGTTGACAAAACATGTATCAGTCATACCTGCCTTGTTTAAAACACTATACTAGGATTTCAAGAGTGGGCAAGATGCAAGGGTAGAAATGACCGAGTCTCTTCCTCCAGGGACATAAAATCTGGAGGAGTACTATGTGGGCACTACTATGCTGAGTATATATGAACACCAGGTGCTATTGCCTCCCACATCATCTGACTTACTTCTTGGGCTTTGCTGAAAATTATTCTCCAATGCTTAGCCTTTCTTTTAAACCCTTACAATGAGCAGCCCACTCACTACCTCATGAAACATCTCATTCTACTTGGGAATGGTAGTCACCATTAGAAAGGCTTTCCTTAAAATTAGCACAAATCTACCTTTCTGTGATTCCTTTTCTTTTTTTTTTTTTTTGCCTTTCAATTTCCTAACTTTATTTTTTTAAATAATATTTTTTATTATATTTCGTTAGTCACCATACAGTACATCCCTAGTTTGTGATGTAAAGTTCCATGATTCATTACTTGCGTATAACACCCAGTGCACCATGCAATACGTGTGATTTCTACACATTGATCCAACTTCTACCTTCTGGACACATCCAGGAAGAAAAAAAAAAAAAGATTTTTTTTTTCCCCTATATATCAGAAGTCAGCTAAGTAAGACCTGCAGGCCAAATGCAGGTACCCATTTATTTCTGTAAATAAAGTTTGTTGGAACACAGCCAAGCCTACTCATTTACCTATTGTCTGTGGCTGCTTTTGCACAATAACAGACTAGTTGCAACAAAGAATTTATGCCCTACGAAGTCAAAGATATTTATTATTTGGCCCTTGAATAAAAAGTTTTTGACCTGTGCTATATATGGAAGACCTTGAAACACTTACGATTAATATATCTCCACTTAAAGTGGGAAGCCCAGAACTGGGCCTAGAACTGTTGGTGGGAGCTAATGAAGGCAGAATGAAGACACAATATCACCTCCCTTGCCCTGGACACCATACTTTTAATGATGTGGCCAGAGATTATCTTGGTCTTTGAGTGACATGTAATCCTAGATTGTATAAAGGACTATATCTCTGAGATTATTTTCCCCAGGAGCTTCTGTTAAATTCTACCTCCCCACCCTGCACTGCTGTAGCTTAGTGTTAGAAACTATGTCCAAAACTTTACATCTTTCCACCCTGTCCAGAGCAATCTGAAAACAATTGAGCATATATTAAAGGGCTGCACTGGTCAGTGTCAGATAGGAAGAAGATGATATGCTTAGGCTAGGATTTTTTTTTTTTTTTTTGAAGATTTTATTGATTATTTGACAGAGAGAGATAGCCAGAGAGAGAGGGAACACAAGCAGGGGGAATAGGAGAAGAAGAAGCAGGCTCCCAGCATAGGAGCCTTATGTGGGGCTGGATCCCAGAACGCCAGGATCACACCCTGAGCTGAAGGCAGACCCTTAACGACTGAGCCACCCAGGCGCCCCCAGGCTAGGATTTTTTAAAAGAATATAATCAAGAGCCCATTGGCATACCTGTGGGCAAGGTTGAGAGAACTAACAAGGGAATTTGTCACCACCCTTTCTCCATAGATGGGGATGGGGGGGAGAGATTTTGCTGGGACTCAGTGATAGCTGGAGCCATGGAAGAAGAGCTGCCCAGCTGGGACTATGGTGGTAGAAACACAACCATGGCCTGAACCAAGCCACAAGGAAGTCAGGGAGGGAGGGAAATATTACCCTGATGCGCTCCACTCCCACCCTCTGCCTCCTGTGGGTGGAGCCCAAGCTGAAGCTGAAGGGCAAGAGCCACTGAAGTCACCTCCACAAGGCACAGGGCAGGACTGAGAGGAGGTGCAGAAGTTGGGGCAGAGAATGACAGATCTAAATGATGTGCCAGGCACTTAATAAATGCTGAATGAATAAACGGAGGGATGAATGAAGTGAGCCCAAGGCCCGTCTTTCAGTTAATGTTTGTTGAACTGCAGAAATGAGTGTCGGGGCCATGATCTCCTTTATAGCCTCTTGCCCCAGAGCCATCACTGCTACCGCTTGGCATTGCAAACTTTCTACCCCAGTGGAGGCCTTGTCCTGTGCTCCATGCCCTCTGCACCCTTCCCTAGCCTCAGCTGACACCTCGGGGTTTCCTGCAAGAATGTAAAAAGAGTCTGGATTCTTCTGAACAGAGCTAGGACGTTATCAAAGAGAAGGCTTTCAGTCCTGATTTAAGTCAGAATCTAAAACACATTTTAGAATGTTCGGAGTCTTAAAAACAAAACATTCAGCATCACTCTACCGTATGGAGAGAAACTGGTGGCTTTTGAGAAAGCTGCCCCAGACATTTGTGTTACGGGCTCTGGATTTGCCAGACACCTCATTATCAAGTGCCCTGGGGCTAGCTGTTTCATGTCCAAATGGCCATCAACACATCATAGGCTTTTATTGCAAAGATGTCTGGGCTCTCCGTTCATTTTGCCAGTAACGGTAACGCTGAGATAGTGGGGTGTGTGAGAGAGATCCTCAGTGGCCCGCTTGTCACTCTCACCTCCATCAGTTGAGTCAGCACAGGGAGCTTTCAGCACTTGATTCCACAAGGGATATTCCTAAGGATTCTGAATTTTGAAGACACACAACTTACTTGAAGGCATTGATTGGTCTGCTACTCTAGCTAGATTGTTTTAGCATGGAACGCGCAAGGCAAAATTGGGCACTGAATTAAGAATTGCTGTCCCTATATCAAAGCAAATTTTAAAAAGTAAGTGTAGACGTAGATGGGCCAATTTTGTATTCGAGTCCTGAGATCATTTTTGTTCTAACTCAGAGCCGTACTACTGGCAATTGTCACCTTGTGCCTCGCAGACTCAAACCAGTCAGTTCCCAGAGTTTAGAATGTCCTATACAAAACCCGGGGCCAGATACGCTGGAAGGAGCAAAGTGGGAACCGTGATTTCTGATGGGCACAGCCCAAGTGACACAAGCCCACACCCGACAGCCCAGTGAACAAACTTCTCCTCACCAAAAGTTAGTCACACTTGGAAAAGCATTCTTCTGCCAAAGCTCATGTGAACCCATGAGAAAGCATCAAACCCGAGCTTCCGGTGACAGTGGCCAAATGCCCAAATTCATCCACAGCTATGACGGGATTTGTCAATAAACTTCACTCAAGGTCTCTAGGACCAAATTTGGTCAAATCTAATCCCAATTAGAATGACTGACAAAATTTGAGTAAAATCTACAGGTTAGAGAGTAGTGCTGTATCAGTGTTAACTTTCTGGTTTTAATCATCACACTGTGTCGAGGTAAGAGAACGCCCTTATTCTTAGGAACACATACTGAAATACTTAGGGGTTAAGAGGCACCATGATTGCAACTTATTCTCAAATGATACAGAAAAATAATAATTTGTGTATACAGAGAAGAGAAAATGATAAATTAAATATGGTAAAAGATTAACTATTAGGGTATCTAATGATACCTTTATGGGATTTTATTTTTTTACAATTTTTGCAACTTTTCTGTAAGTTTGAAATTACTGCATAATAAAGTTGCCAAGAAACTAATTCCAAAAAACGAGGGCTATCGAATGCCTATCACTGAAGGGCAGTGATTGCAGTCACGTGGTGCTGTGAAGTGAGTCAGAAATGATCTCTCCTCTTTGTCATCTGTCAGCTAAAATTAGTCATTTTCTCTTTCAGCTAAAGAACCCTTCTATTCATGGAGGTGAGCACTGCGGAAGCTTTCCACATGAACCCTGAAGGTAAGGGGAACTTGATCACATGTCCCTCTGTCGCACCGCCTATCTGTCCTGCTGTCCATTTCGACTAGGCAAGGGCGGGGACTCGCCTAGCTTGGCTCACAGAGAAAATAATTCCAAACTGGTCAATGTCCACGGTGTCTCATTCTGCTGTTCTTTCTCAAAGGCCTTTTCAATCTCCCCAGCCTGTCCTGCTCAGAAAAAAACTTCTGTTTTTCTAAAAGGAAATACAAAAACTATTAATAGCTGGTATCTCTTAGTGGTACAATTATGAGAGATTTTTATTTTCTTCTTATGATTTTTCTGTACTTGAGAGATTTTCAACAATGATTGTGTTACTTTCAAAATCAGGAAAAGAAATACTGTTCATTTTTATTTTCCCAAGCAGCTCTACATAAATTCTTGCCATAGCTTTCTTTGCCCCCCTCACCCCCCTAATATCATCACTGCTTTGTGTCTCCATCCTCCCAACCCACTGACAGACCTCATGGAAAGACTCAAGAACAGGCCCTGGGTCTTCTCCTTCTACCATTGGCAAGCAAAATAATTTCATGGCCTCACGGCCCACTGAGTCCCAGGCCCAATCTGCTGGCTAGGATCTCACAAGCTATTGGTTGCCTCTCCCCACTTACAGTATCCTCTGTTTTCCTGAGAGCACATGACAAAAGTCTCTGAGGTGACAAGATGAGAACAGGTTAATGATTGTGTGGTATTTGGAACTCCAGAGGAATACCTTAATTTTCAAATGTAGTTACAAATTAGAAGGCATTCATATTTTGTACTTTCTGTTAAAATGCATGATCACGGGATTGTTACTTCGATTTTTGTGTTTATTCTTAATGAAAAGCTTGGTTTGTTCTTATTTTTAAGTTTGCACTCCAGTCTTAAGTAATAAATCCACCCATGTTATCAAAAAAAAAACAAAAACAAAAACAAAAAACTCTCTCTTGCCATTTTGACGTTGGAATTGAGTAGAAATACTTAACTCACATTTTGCCCCTTCGCCCCAACTTAAATATCATGCCCCTATTCCATCTCCCTAGGATGCCAGACCCAGCTGACCAATCAGCCATATGAAGTATTAAGACTCCACTTTGTAGGTGGAGAAGCCAAGCCATATGGCTTTCCTCTGTATGGACTACAGTAAAATGGGATCTAGACCCACTGAGACCAATGCGACTGTGTAACCCTGAGAACGCACTCTCTCTTTCAGAAGAAGTTAAGGATTCTTGAACATACAAAACTGACTGGGTCATTGGTAGAAGAAAATTGTGGCCAAAATTGTCCTAGGATTTCCTAAGGCCACCCAGGATATTTACTAGTTTTCCAAAATTGAAAACCTGATAGCCCTCTGAGGTTCATAGGGCACTTCAGTGTTCAGAACCAAGCCTGAGCTTTCCCTGTGGCCCAGAGGTTCTCAGCTTGAGCACTGTTGACATTTGGGGGCAGATCATTCTTTCTCATGGAGGCTATTCGTCCCTGGGATCTTAGCAGCATCCTTGATCTCTGCCCGCTCAATGCCAGGACAGCACCCCACCCTACTTGTAATAATCAGCAATGTCCCTAAGGTTCCAGGAAGGACAAAATGTCCCCCTAGCAGTGATAATAAAATAATGTTTCCAGACATTGCCAAATGTCCCCTGGGTCGGGGTGGGGGGGCACAATCAGCCCTATGGCCCACCACTCTAAGTTACCTCAGCCCAACAAGAACTTCTGTTTTTCATGCAAATGGACTGAAATTTATAGAATTCAGATGTACATTGTCCAAATGCTCTGGCACAGCAGGACCCTGTGGCGTAAGACAGCCTTCCCCGGGAGTATCTGGTGACACTACAACTGGTAAATCAGCCTCCCCAGACGACCAGTCTCTCTGCATTTCTGCCCCTTGATGCCAAATGCCTCAGAGGATTTGTTTGAATGGAATGCAAACAAAGAACAGGGTAGCACTGAATACTGTGAGCAGTTCTTCCATTCATGAGGACAGAGAGGTCCAGAAAACCACCGTGTAGCCTGAACTCTCTTGCAAGGCACCAGGGGGATTTGGGCTGCTAGTTTTTATTTGATGGACCACATTATTGCACTAAAGATTTGGGACTCAGTCTCCAATTACTTCATAAAATTTGATATTTTTAAACAAGTAGACACCCATTCTTGGCAGTGGTTTCACTGGAAATCCCTTTTCCGATTCCTCGGAGAGTGGAGAGCAGGTGGGAATGTGGGACCAGCTCTACCTGTGCTACCAAGTGGTGACCGAGGCCCCGAGAGAGTGAATCTCCAAGCGCTGAGATTGGTCTACACTCCTCCTGCTCATCTCCAGGGGCGCCTCTTTTTCCTGGTCCATCTCCCTTCCCTGCACCCACCTCCCATTATCCCCCACCCTTCACTCAACCTAGTCTTTGGTTTGAAAGGCTGTCTCTGATGCCCGTGAGTATCTGTGAAAATACAGGCAAGAATTCAAGAACACTCATATGGTCGTCCAAGAGAAACAGAAATGCAGCTCAGTTTCAGGGTGAAAAGAACAACCAGAAAGCAGTGTTCATAAAGGAACTCAGAGGAGAAAATCTCCCTAAAAGAGAGGATTAAAATTAAGCCTAGAATCGCAGTTCTTGGCCAAGACTTCACCAAAAGGGCCACTGTCCATTTTGTGGCCTTTAATCTGGTGTCTGGTCTCTTTGACTTAACTGTTAGCCCTTCAGTCTTGTCAGAATGATCTCCCTAACAATCTCTCCCTGACACCTCCTCCCGAGGGTGGAACTGAACACCACTCTGACTGGCAACGCCAGGTTCTTTAGCAAGAGTTTGGCATCCTCTGGACTCTGCCTATTCCAACTCTCCACCTCCAGCCTTTTCCCAAGCTCCCATCTGCACGACTCCAACCTTAACTTTTGCAAGACTGCAAGAGGAGCTTAGAAGCAGCCCAGGGCACTGGGGATAGGGAGGGAGGGTGGAATATGCCCTCCACAGAGTGTGTTTTGAACTATGTTTAAAACTCTATGCCTATAATCTTTTCACCGCCATGTTTGCTTCCCAGGGTCCTTCAAACTCCTACCATTTAAGCCTCTTCCTTGACTAACATATGGCATTGCTCAAAACCTATGCACTGACCTAAAGGGATAAGACCTTAATATATGGATAAGAATCTGTTTATCAGATTAGCTTATTGGTACTTCTTTAAGATGAGGGCCTTGGAATTTGGACGTAGGACAATTTCATTGGGTTGCTGCAGAGAGATTGAAATGATGGAAATCTTGAGCTCCAGACCCACACTGTCCAATAGACTAACCATTAGCCCCATTTGGCAATTTATGTGTAAGTTCACTAAAAATAGATAACTTTTAAAATTCAGCTCCTCAGTCACACTGACCACATTTTAAATGTTCACATGTGGCTAATGGCTACCATATTGGACAGAGCAGATAGAGAACATTTTCATCATCATAGAAAGTTTCATTAGGCAGCACTCCTCTAGCCTGAGGCTGTTACTGGTGATGGGGAGTTCTGGAAAGGGGATTTTGGAGAGGAAGCCTAAAATCACCAGTTAGGGAGGGAGGGATAGAGAAGAGTAGAAGGAACAAAATTCCAAAGGGAAGGTGGAGGGGGACAAAAGGCAAACTTTGTATGCTTTGCCAAGGGGCCAACCCTGACCAAATATGCATCCACTCTGCCACAAATCTCTCTTTGTTGACCCCTGCAAATAAAGGAGTGACTGGGGTCAGCTTTGGATCCCATTTCCTCCATTGTATGGCCCCTCAATTCTGTGGGCTCCTTTGGAAGCAAGAGATCCTATCCCAGATCCTGAGCTGAAAGGGCTCAGCGCATCACTCACACACGGAAGTCACTGGGCGCCCAGCCAGAGGGAAATCACCATCCCAGTAGCATAAGGCATCCCATCAGTTTCCAAGTGTTCACTTAGAGCTGGGACTTCCAAACCAAAAAACATACAGGGGAAAAAGAGTAACTTCTCTATCTGGAATTAGACCTCTAGAGAGTCTGGGGGACCTGGTGGACCCAAGCAGCCATTGTCATCCCTTACTCATAATGGCAGTTCACCCCTGCATAGTGCTAGCTTGCCGTCGTGGGGAGCATTTCCCATATTAATCCAGCTCATCTTCACAGTAATTGGCTGAGGAAAGCAGGGCAGAGACGTACCCTCTCGTCACTTTCTATGAGAAGAAATTCACATTCAGAGAAAGCGATGTGCCACGGTTGATCAATTGGTAAATGGCAGAAGCAGCTCCAGAAACTATCCTCCCACACCGTCTGTGGCTCGGGTCGCCTCTCTCAAGTGGTGAAGGTTATTTTGTACCTATCCAAATCCCCACATGTGTCAGCCCCAAAGGGTCTGACCTGGCCTCAGATCATGACTCGAGTTTGTATCCAACCCAAGCCAATGACAGAGCCTCGTGGACTCGTCATTACCAGTGACCCATGCAAGTTGCCAAGCAAGAGGGCAAAATGAACTCAAGCCTAGAGCGAGCACACTGATATGACTTTTCTTAGAAGACCCTTCTAGACAAATGCCGATATCCAGAAAATGGCAAAAAGGGAATGGTGTTCATGGCAGCCTCTGCACCAGACTTTCTGGATCCGTTTCCCTGTGCAAGACACAGGCAAGTACTATTTTCCTGGGTCCCCAAACTCTAAGTCTGCAGGGGGAAACATGCCAGTGGCTTTTGCTTGCTAGAAAAAGATCCAGAAAACTGGATCAGATTAGTCCATTTATTGGACTTTCAATAGTTTGGGCCAAATATATGTGACTTATTCTCAGATTTGAAAGAATTTCTCACTGTATGGGAGCCATTTACATATATGGCTAAATGGCAGATCAGATTCTGTATTTTCCTTTGACACAGCATGTGCATAAATAAACAGATATGCAGGGTGATTATTGGACTTTTGCTTCTGGTAAGCTCTAGTACTAAGTTAGCCATTGTCCAGAGAACTAGAAAGCAAAAATCAAAAGGATAATCAAATAGATATAGCAACAGTGAGGACAGTGACAAAATTAAATGATTACTTTAAATGTGCCCAATATTGTGATGAGCCCTGGATGTTATACACACTTAATGAATCATTGAACACTACATCAAAAACTAATGATGTACTATATAGTGGCTAACTGAACATATAAAATAAATAAAATAAAATAAAATAAATAATAAAATAAACGTGCCCAATAAAGCAATACCCCTAGTGACAACATACTACTTCATTGCTTCCCTCTTACAGCAACATCCAGATACTTCTCAAGGTCCACCTAGCTCTACTTCTAAGCCACAGAGTTAAAACATACCCATATCATCAATTAGACTACTGAACTGTCCATGTAGACTTTGGTGAAATCCCCCCCAAGACCAGATGCCCAGTCAAAAGTAGGTGAAACAGTGGGCATGTAACCCTCACCAAGAATTCCTGAGAAAACCGATTCCAGGTTTGACAATATCCCCATGAACCCACTCTTACCGTTGGGGGAAGCTTCTCCTCCCTGCTCTCTCTTTTTACCAGGGAGGAAAATCTTTTCCAGGAGATCCTAGAAGACTTCTGCTCTGGCTCAGCGGCTAGAACTGGGTGGGAAAACCACTCCTAAACTAAGATACATGGAAAATGAGATTATAGGATTCCCTTAGACTGATGATACCTTCCCATCCTCTGGGACTGGACAGCTGCTAGCTGACGAAACTGAGCTCTATGAACAAAAGCAAGGGGGAAAACGCAAGCAGTGTCTGCCTTGCCCAGTTATACCCACGGCTGTGAGTTCCCTCCCCAGGGAAGCCACCCAGCTCCTCCACCAGGTCAAATCTGCCCACCATTGTCTCGCATGGCACCTGCCGAGCTCCCTCGTAATGCTTGTGTCATTTACATATAAGTGTTTTACAGCTTCTCTCTCCACTACAGACTGTTAGTACTAAGGGGGTTGTTTCAGCACAACACGGTATTCTCAGGGCCCTGCCCATGCCTGGTGCATTTTAGATGCTCAGTGGATATTTGTTGAAAGATGGATTGATGAATGGGTGGATGGGTGGATGGGTGGATGGATGGATGGGTGGATGAATGTTCCAGCCACTAAACTAGGTAGACCCTGCCTTTTTCTGCAAATGCATTAAAGAGGGGTGAATCGTGGTTTTCCTTCCTCCTCCCCATTCTCACTTACTGAAACTGCCCTGGGAGTATTTACCGTTCCACCCCCAGACCCAGCCTAACTCAAGGACCTTGGCCATTACGTCTTTGATTGAACAAGTGGCTTTTTGTTAAGAAAGGGCTTCTTCTGAGGGAAGCTGAATAAAGGGAAAAGAAGAGAAAAGAGGAAATATAAGCCAGTAAGAGAGACAAGTAATTATTTTGCTGTATAAGTAGTTCACATGTTTTGAAGGAAGAAGCAAGTTTGAAAGAACATATTGTACACGACTAAGAAAGGGTGATTAAATCCGGTAGAGACAGGATGTGCTTGTACGAGATGGAGGAAAGTGAGGGAAGAGAGGGGGGGCTTTGGGACAGGTAGTGGTTTCAAGCTGGGGCAACAGGCAAGGAGGTGGGGCCTTAACCCTGGAGCCCACTGGCTGTCCCACCTCCTCACCACGCTTTGAACTTCCAGATCCTCCCGCTCTGCGTCCCACGGATGAACAGAACCTGAGGGGCCAGGAGAAAGCAGGTGGCCAGCTTCTGAGAGAGAACCCCACTGAACTTCTTAAACTCCTCTTGAATAAGATGACCCATCCTTCTCTGAGGCTCTGAAAAAAGAGTTTTTCCATGAAATTGCCTTTTACCCTTTTACTTATCAGAAGCTTAATGGCAAATAATGGCTAGTTACAACTGGTTATTTTCAAGAACTCTCAGGCGGACACAGTAATGGAATTCAGAGAAGCGGAGGAAATTCTTAAAAACAAGGGAGCAGGCTGTGGGACATCAAGAACCATTAGAGTCCCGCTTTCCTGCCCGGTGGGGAGACGGGGCTCAAGTTTAGCCACACGCTGATTAACACAGGGAAGGTGGCTGTCAGCCGTGGCTGCCAATTTTGCCACAATAAGCAGTTTCTGTAGTCCCCACATGGGGACCTTTTCCATGTAATTACACCATGAAAGGACAGATTTTTACTCGGAGACTAGGTTTGTGGTGTTAAAAATTTTATTGTGACTTTTTCCCCCTCAGTGAGAAAAGTGATAACCTTTTATTTTATGTAAGTATTTTAGTAATATTTTATTTCAAAAGCAATCATTTTTTTTATTTTAAAATCATCCCCTTAGAGATAACTACTGCTAATATATTGGTGTGTGTATCTGCTAGTCTTTCTTCTGTGCACATAAAATATAGAGAGACACAGATATTAGAATTGAGGTCAAAGACACTTACTTTTCATTCCCAATCTTCTTTTTCCTTTTCACAGGTTTCTATATCATTCAATTTTTTATTACATTTTTTAAAGATTAGATAATATTTTACTGTATGACTATACCATGATCTAGTTAAATAATCCTTTATTGTTTGATACTTAGATTTCTTTCAATGTTCTCCTTTTACAAATAGTGCTGGGGAGATTTTTTTTTTTTTCTTTTTGCTATGGAATTGTTTTTGCACACCTCTGTTCATTCGGAACCAATTTCTAGAAGTGCATTTTTCAATTCAAAGTGTATCTACATTCACAAGGCTTTTAATATATATTACCAAGGGGACTGCACCAACTTACACTCAGGAGACAAAGTGCCAGTCCCACCTCCACCCTTGAGCAGCCGGAAGTGTTTGCAAACCCAGTGATATGGTTCTGAAATCTTACAGGGGTGGAGAAAGAATAAAATAAAATGTTTTACATGAAAATACTTTGAACATTGAAAGTCCCACGAAAATGCTTGTTGCCATTATTATCAGTTTTTAAACCACCCAGGATGGAAAAGGCATTACCTCTCTCAACCATATATTCCAATAATTAACAGGATTTAAAGAATAAGATCCTTCTCAACTTCCCTCTAAATACAGCTGACACCCGATAAATTCCATTTATTCGAAACCATTTATTGGGCACCTTGTATGCATTAAGCTTTGCATTAAGTATGAGGAATATGGAAGAAAAAAAAATAAACACAGCTCTTGACATCAGTGAGCTTCTAGCCTCGGTGGATACCTGGAGAAAAAGACTAAGTCCGGATTCGTTATGAGATCCTGGGTGCTCCATAGGCAGGGCATCCTCCATTTGGGGAGATCCAAGGAAGTCCCTCCCTGGAGGAAGGAAAGCTGAAGCTGAGCATAAAGAGGCAGCTGAGTTTTGGTTGGGTGGCCATGTGCCAATCCTCACTGTTTCTGAAACGATATGGAGAAATCACACTGAACTAGCAGCTATACTCCTGCACAGAAAGGGAGCTGGTTCCCGGGGTGAAGACTTTAATAAGTCACATGCTGGGAAGGCTAAGACCTCCTATGGGGGTATACTTTGAGGACCACTAAGATAGGTATAATTTCTCTAGAAATCAGCCTGGCATTTTTGGTCCGTGAGGCAGGAGAGTGGAAACTGAGAGTAGAATTGCTTGGGACCATAGAGGGGATTTTAGAGAGGTCTGGAAGGAAGATGAAAGGTGTGAGAGATGGCATTGACAGGGCCAGGAACTTTGGAGTGGAAGACAGAGATGCCTAATAAGGAATTTTGCCAATTGACTGTCGTGAAGTAGGCTACTTGTCTACCCACAAAATCCTCGCGCTTGTGAATACATAAAGGGACATAGGGCTGCGTGTGGTCTCCAGTTGGGTGGACTGAGAACGGAGGCTGCCTGTTGAAGGCTGCCACACCAGGTTTACCCATCTTTCCTTCTGTAGGCATCTGAGCACTCCTGTGTGCTCAGAAAACTTCTGTGAAGCAGGAAAGCCCTCTTCTGAACTGCATAGGATATTAAAGTGAACGTCACCTGCTTCTCCTCTCATTCTGGCTCAGTGTGCCCACTTGGGCTCCCTGCGTCTGGCACGTGCACAGAGTTTAAAGAAGAGGCTGGGATTGTAATAGGGCCTTTTAGGCAGTCAAGGACATTCAGAAATGCAGGCCAGAAATCTGGGTGTGTGTCAACCCCTCTGCTTAGGCAAACCCATGGAAAGCATCCCAAGCCATTTATATTTTGACTTGACAATTAACAGAACTTCGAGTATCAGCAAAGCAGCAAATTTCCCTTTCAAATCATAGTGTTCTTGTGGTCATATTAAAATTAATTTCTGTCTCTAAAGCTGAGTTGAGAAGCATGGGAATGCAACAATAGGACGTCTGCCAGGTCAAGAATGAAAGTCATTATGGATAATCTTCCAACAAGAGTGTTAAAAAGATAGGGAGAAATTGACTAACCTTTTGAATATTGACTTCCGAATCTTTTTTTTTCCCATTGGCGGTGTCAGGGTTGTCTGGAAAACACACCATCGATTATATGTTGTGCAAAGAGGTGATGTTATTATTGAAAAGCAATGAGTCAGCAATGACTTACTGGATTCTGCCAGGCCAAGATTGTGGTAGCCAAGTATGCAGACATTTGCATAGGCGCACTCCACTTTTGTGAGCAAATACTTTGGTACCGGAAGCCTAGCAACCAATTGAGAGTTAGACTTACTGTTTGTTGTTGTGCTAATGGCACAGTAGACTTATTAAGAAATACAGGGAGAAATCCTTTTATAATTGACAATAGCATTTGCTTTTTAAGATATTAAGCATATTTTAGCATATTTTTCTAAGCGCATTGTCTTACTTTGGGATACAGAAATCCATCAATATTCAAAGCTCACTTATTCAGCAACCACATCTTTGTTAGTTTTGTTACCCATCTGTCCTTGAGTTCAAATGAAAATATATGAACAGCTTTATTGGAAGAATCAGTAAGGTCTCCTATCCCTCAGTAATAGGAAGGGCCTATAGATTAATGCGAAGGACGGGTTTCAGAGTTCAAGGTCAAGTGCTCTTTCAGTGGATCTGTGAATCAGAAGAATGTATTACATATGGTCTTATAAACTATTCAGTCAATCAGTCGTCCAGCAAGTGCTGTTGAACACCGTGAACATACATAAATGTGACAGTGTGTGCGGGCGGAAAATGCAGAGGAAGCCAGACAGGTTACTCTGAGAGTTTGATGATGGTAGTCAAGGTGGAACAGTTGCAGTAGGCCACATGGCAGAGATTTCCCACTTACTCGAAGGTCTTGATTAAATTGGTTAAATACAGTAGTTACCATCCAAACTAAGCTGCACTGACTCTCCCTGGATTAGCCAGGCTAAGTAGTGCCAGCCATTATAATACCCAGGCTCTCTATAGCTTGGAAGCTTGATAACCAAGGGTTTACTTGTCACCCATGTCACAGTTCATTGGGCATCAGCAGGGGATGCAAGACCCTTCCATCTATTGGCTATGCTTGGCTCTTCAAGTCCTGAAGTTCATCTTCCTCTGACCAGTACTGGATAAGAGAGAAAGAATTAATGAACAAGAGAATGAAAATGTGTGAAAAGTTTTAAATACCAGGACCAGATTAGAAGCATATCATTTTTGCTCACTTTCAGACGCCACAACTCAATCACCTCATCCCATCTAATTGCAAGGGAGTCAATCCAATGACCCTTAACTCTGTGCCCAGAAAGAAAAGGAGAACCAAATTTCTGATGGACAACAGAAGTTTTTAACACTCCTGTGAATGGTCTCCCAGGATTCTAAGATGATAGGAAAAAGCAGGAAATAAGGAGGAAAAAATGCTTTTGATACTTTCTTGAGAATTTCTTCTTAGACATATTAAATTTCTCAGATGTACACACAGCCCACTCTCGATGTTTTAAAGATTCTCCCATTAGGCCCTTGGCCAGCGCACTTCATCTTTCCAGGCCTTAGTCGTCCCATATAGAAAAGTGAGAGATTGGACCAGAATCTTTCAAGTCTTTTGGTTCCTTCATATCCAAAATTCTAGAACTCCTGCTCTGCATTTCCTCCTGAGACAAATAAGCAGGGAGCCAGGGAGGCAATGCCATGAGGCCAATAATTTATTTTTTATTTTATTTCTAACTTCTCTTCTTATTTCCCAAGCCCAGGTTTCTACAAATTAAACTATACATAATAGACAATGTTGTTACCAATATAATAGTGATTTTTTTATGGCAAAGTTGTTTTGTGTATGGGTGAACAGCACATTCACACCCACATATAAAATGGCCACAGAGATCCCTCTGTGAGAAAATAATCTTGTTAGAAGAGTCTTGCAAAACACGTTCTCCTCCTCCTCTCCTGCCCTGTATTAGTTCCACAGTGATAAACAGTGCTACCTCAGTGGCTTACAACACTTACTTTCTGCTCACTCTGTGTAAGGATGGCACATCAGCTCCACGTTGGCAGTGGCTCTGCTAGGATTGGTTGGACTCCGATGGGCTCCGCCTGTCTTCTTGTTCGAGAACCCAGACTAAGGGAACAGCTACTATCTGGAACATCCTGAGGGCATGTGGAGAAAAAGAATAAGAAAGCCTAAGCCAAACCGTGCCATGTGTTTCAGGCTTCTGTTTGGACACAGCAAAAACAACCACAACCATTCACATTCCATTGGCCAAAGCTTTTCACACGGCCAAGTCCAAAGTCATTGAAATGGGATGTGTATTCCTACCACAGGGTGTAGGATTACGTTCAATGACAATGGATGACAGTATGTAATCCTGTGACTGGGAGACAACAAATATTTGAGGAGTATAATCCAGTCTTCTCACACGCCCACCCCCTCCATTGAAGTCCTAAATGTGACACTTCTCATGGAGAAGAAGCCACTTGACCTCCCTCCTTCTGTGGTGGAAAGTTCCTGGGTTAGAGACAGTTTGGGAGGGAGAAACAATCAGCCATGTGGAAACAGAGGGATTTAGCAAACATTTATATAGTCCTCATTATACGCTAGGGACTGTTTTAAATTCATTGCCAGCAGTAACTCATCTGATCTTCATCACGGCTCTATACAGTTGGTCCTGGTATTATTCCAGTTTTCCAGATGAGGAAACTAAGGCATAGAGAAGTTAAGTAAGTTGCCTATGATCACATCTAGTAAGTGGCAGAAATGGGATTCCAACCCAGGTAATCTGGCTCCAGAATCCTTATTCATAGACACTAAGATGGGAAGAGGAATGGGACAAGTCCAGCACCACGGACGAGCCGGTTGCTGATAAGCTATGCTTTTAGGGGAGACATAATAATAATGTCTGGAAGTGACAGACCTTATTTCAGTAAGACAAGTATTACCATATAATAATAATGTTTCAGTAACACTTGTATGTTTTTCAGAATATACACAAAACCGGGCATTCTCAGATGGTTGGGATGCAGGCCACTGTCCTATGTCCCTGCATAAATGTCTTCTCTCATGGAGTTTATGCTTTAGTGGAGGCAGACACACCATCAACACAGCTAAGGAAAAAACATCATAGGTCAGTGATGGTAAGCCCTGTGGGAAACAGTAAAGTAGGACCGGAGATGAAGAATGTAGATCAGTGCTGGAGACGGGTTGCAGTTTAAAGATGGTGGTCCATGAAGGCCTTGCCGATAAGGTGACATTTGAGCAATGGCCCAAAAGAGGTGAGGGAGATGGATATTTGATGAAAGAATGAATGAATGATCAAGCAGATCTAGCTATCCCTGTAAGCCTTTAATTAATTAACTAATTAATTTAATTAAAAAACAAAACAAAAAAAAAAACAATTACTTATTACTTATGCCCAGCCCAACCACCCTTGGCCCTGGTGTATCTCAAGCTTCTGTGCTGGCTGAGCCAGGCCCCTTTTCTCTCTCACATGGTTGTGGCCGCTCCCATTCCACCAAAGGATTTCCTGCAGGCGAAAGGGGGAACAATCATGATCTTCTCTTTAAATGGCCAATGGATTTTTTCTGATTGGGAATATGCGGGGGTCATGTGGTGGCGGTTGTTCACATTGTTCTGGGGCGTGGGATGGAAGGAGAGGGGTTGATGTGGGCTGTTGTTAGTATGTCTACACACACGTGCGTCTAAGACAAGGCTGATCATATTTTGCTCAACAAGATAGTGAGCCAGGATGACAGACAGAGCTAATAGAACTACTGAGCAATGAGCGAATGAGGCGTGAAGCCTTTGGTGGTGTGCAGAGATTAAACCTGGCTGATACCAAGAATGCAAAAGGAGAAGAGAGTATCTGCTTTCCTGCTGTCCGACTTCTCTAGGAATGAGAGGGGTCAGATCAGGAGAAGCCAGGACCTGCAAACCAGTCATACCGCCCAAGGAGAGCAGGGGAGTGCAGAGGGAGGGAAAGAGGGATTGCACTAGAGGGAAGGGGGAAAGCAGCAAGCTGAGCCGTGACAACTGGGCATTCGGCAGAGATCCAGAATCTGCTGGGCCTGGTCATGGGAGAACTAGGGTCTTCACAGTTGACAAGGCAGAATTACAGAACCAGGGCACTGGGCAGGACCCATGCAAGGCTTTCTTGGCCTTCTCTCACTGGATGGACATTCATCCCAGCACCTAGAGATAGGGCTCCAAGGGCCCCAGCTGTGGAAACCTGTGGGTAGAGGTAGCCAGGCAGGTCAGGGATGTCTCCAGGCTGTGTGAACAGACACACACTAAGACCTTTTATCACAGAAACCCCAAGCTACGTGGGAGGCATGCTTAGGAGAGTTGAGGTACGCTGAGGGTTTTTTTGTTTTGTTTTGTTTTTGTAATTATGATAGGTTAGTCAGGATACAGTACATCATGAGTGGTTTGTTTTGTTTTTTTTTTTTCCATTTCTTTAGGCTATGGTTAGGTTTTTGTGTTTGTTTTGTTTTTATTTTGGTTTTGTGTACCATATTTAGAAAACTGATTAATTAAACAATCTGCGCCCGCCCCGCATCTCCGATGCAGTTGTCAGCCGGAAGGAACGACATTAACATGCAGAGCCAGCAACGGGCAAGGCCCGAGCAGGGGCCCAGGAGGCCCTCTGCAGTCAGCACAGGAGAGGGGCGCAGAAGAGGAGGAAGTCTCCGGGAGAGGAACCGGAGGAAGGGAACGAGTCAGGGCTCACGGGGCATCCCCCAGTCAGAGGCCGGTGTCTGCGAACTTGCATGAAGCTGGCCTCAAAATTCAACTCCCAGGTTCTCCTCTTACGTGGGAGAGCATCGGGTCCAGAGAGCTGGAGCCACGTTAGGGGTGCGCCGGAAATGTTTAACAACTGCCCCTGAGAAAAAAAGAAGAAACAGGAAACCCTGATTTGTAGCATTTGCCAATTCCCGTGGTACAAACCCCCCACGGTGGCTGACCTCGGGCTGCCAACATGAAGCCGCCCGGCTTGCAGCGTCCCTGAAGATGCCTCCTGGTCTGAGCAGCCCGCGGAGAGCGCGCTGACGTCACAGCTCCTGACGCACTGAGCCCTCCCCCAGGGGATTCCCTGAGCCCTGGCTAGGCCCAGAGGGTGGAGACGCCCCCAATTCTACCTTCACCACGACTGTCTTCCTGCGTCACCTCTTCGCCTAAGAACCATCTACGCGCTGTTGAAAATGCCCTTCTGTAAAAGGCACAGCACGGAATCTAGTCAGTGGTGTTACAAGAGCGGCCCCCGGTGACGCACGGTGGCTACCCCGGGGCTGAGCGCGGTTAACACAGAGATGTCGAATCACGACGGTGCACGCCTGAAACTAATGTGACGTTGTGAGGCTACTCCACTCCAAGGAAAAGCATTTCTTAAAGCACAAAACATTTAAAAATGCCCCTTCTACTACAAACGTGTGACCGGTAGATAAATAAGTCCTAGAGATCTAATGCAGAGCCTAGTGACTGTAGGTGACGATGCCGTGTCATAAACTTCAAAGCTGCAAAGAGACCAGGTCTTGATTGCTCCCATCAGTGGGAGGTGACGGAGGTGCTCGCTAACACTGAGGTGGTGATCACATCGCAGTGTGTAATGTAGCAAACCAACACGATGTAAGCCTTAAACTTATACAAAGTTATATGCCAGTTATATTTCAATAAAATTGTTTTAAAAAATTTGAGATGCCACTTTCTAGGCCCTGCCCTCTAAAACTTTTGACCCATTGTATCTGGGGTGGGCAGTGGTGCTTAGAACACTCTAGAAGCAGTGATCCAGGAACACCCACTCCTATTGACGGACCATCCCTGCATCCCCATGGCACCCAGCACCAGAGCCACCTCTGGGTAGGGGGAGTGCTCTGAGTGCTTTATCAGGTAGGGGGCCCCTTGAAAGGGCACGGAACCCACAGCCCAAGGGCCTCTGGTGGCCATGGCAGGGTGGCTAACAGTACAGATCTCAGAACCCAACTACTGAGCGCCTCTCCCTCCATACAGTGCTCACTGGCTGTGTGACCTTGGACAACTCATGGAGACTTTCTGGGCCCCAGTGACCTCATCTGTAAAATGGGCATATTATTAATAGTACTTGCATCTCAGGTTGGTTATGAGGGGAGGCACGTAGTGTATCCTGTGTAAGCGTTTGCCTGTTTTATCACCACACATTTTTGAGCACACTGGAGGCTTTCAGGGTAAGGTTGTTGGCTTAAACCACTTACCCCTTCGAGCTTCAGTGTTCTCATCTTTGAAATGGGAGCAATGATGCAGCAGTCATCGTGGCAGGAGTAGGAGTAGGAGTGGTAACAGTAGCCGCCTCCCTGCCCACTGCACAAGATTATTGTAAAAATAAAACGATAATGATGAGAAAGTGCGAAGTGCTTTGTAAACCATAACTCACTGTGGAGACAAGAGGTTTGTCATTTGCTCTTTGATGTTATTAATTTGAGGCAGGACTCAGAGTCTAAAGCCTGGGTTCCCGTTTTTGCTTTGCCTTCTACACTGAGTGATGGCACACACAGCCCAGTACTTCTCTGAGCCTCTCCTGTCAAACAGGGCCTCTTAGCAGAGACGTGACATGTCTCAGGTGACGCTAGGTCAGTTCGTGCCTCCCCACCTTCGCTTCACACTGGAATGTTCCGGAGGGCCTTTTAAAAATGCCTGTGTACAGGTGGGCCCAACCCTCAACCAATTAAGCAGAATCTCTAGTGAGAAGGCAGAATGGGTAGTTTTAAGAAGTTCCCTATGTTGTCCCAATGCGAATCCTGGATTGAAAACCACTGATTTCTGGAAACGTCTGGGTGGCTCAGTCAGTTAAGCCTCCGACTCTTGGTTTCCCCTCAGGTCATGATGTCAGGGTTGTGGGATCAAGCCCTGCATCTGGCTCCATGATCAGCGGGGAGTCTGCTTAAGGATTCTCTCTCCCTCTCCCTCCCATTCTTTCTCTCTCTTTCTGAAATAAATAAATAAAATCTTAAGAAAGAAAGAAAGAAAGAAAGAAAGAAAGAAAGAAAGAAAGAAAAAGAAAGAAAGCAAGCAAAAGAGAAAGTCATCAATTTCTGCGGAACAGCTATGTAAGTCTACAATGTATGGTGTTTTTAAGAATGTTTTTAGTTAACCGATGATCTCATGAGAAGCTAGTTACTCAGAAAATCAGGCCAGCGTCTGTTTCGCGCCTTCTGCCGGAGCATGCCCTTGCCGGGGAGGACTGCCCCTCACCCACATGCTTTCTGGCCTTGAGGCCAGGCAGGCGTGTGAGAACCAGCCTCTCTCAAGTCGGATGCTGCTGGGATGCGGTGGCTGCCCAGGGGAGCTGGCGCGCGCAAGCCTGCAGCCACGGGGACGCATTCAGCACTCTGCCTTATTAGAAGTGACTCCAGCGCAAAGGTGCATACGCGACAGTGTGGCAGTTCGCCCCGCTCCGGTCGGGAGCCAGGAGATCTTTCTGCTAAACTCCCCCTAGGCGGTACCATGCAGAGTCAGCTCGGATCGGGACAGGTGCTGCCTCTGCCCACCCTCTGGCTCTCAGGGCTGGGTGAGCCCACCAGGCGGTCTCCCAGCACAGTCTCCACCAAGTCCCCCCTCAGTGGCCCCTCTGGAGGTCATGGGAGAGGAGGGAGGGAGGGAGGGAGTCAGGAATCGGAGGTTGACAGTTCGTATCAGCCTCTGTATTGTCCCTATTAACTTTCACACAGCGTGGTGTTCTGACGACGCCGCGGGCTCTCATGGGATGGTCATTTTATATAAAAGTAGTTCCCTTGTAGAAAGTGCCAGATGTTTCCCACCAAAGGATATCTCATAATAGGGAATAAGATGGACAACTCTTTAAGAAGCAATAAAATGTAAACTTGATCTTGCAATGATAAAAAATAATAATAACAGATGGTCACATGAGCAAGGGTCCTGCGGTGAAGGTTCGCAGGTAAATGTGTAAATATGTTGTCTGGCCTCGGGACACAGAAACAGGTCGTTGCTGCGGGCACACGTTTGACCGCAGCGCAGGGAGAGCTAGAGCCTTCATCGCCCTCCTCGGGTGGGGTTTTCAGAGCACCACGTCCCCAGCTGCCACCTTCTCCTTAAAACCTCTTCCCTCCTCTCTCAAAGACAGAAGACTAGGCTGGCTCCACGTCTAGTGTTGGATAACATCAACATACGACCAGGTCTCTTGTATGCAGAGTTTCATACCATATCTTATTAGATTCTTTTTGGGCTTTTCCACCTTTACAGCTTCATGGATTCCCTTACTCATGCTACGGGCAGCCACTGACCATTGACTTTGGGCAAAGTTGATATAATGCTCTTAATCTTGAGTCTTAATCTCAGCCTTCTGCTGCCCTCCCCGCCCTGAGCAGATTATGGCTTGTTTCCAGACTAAACGTTGGCATTCTATATTGGAAAGACAAGCCAGACTTATGCAAATCAAAGGGTACCTCTGGGGTTCTCTCCCTGTTATTCTAGCCTCAGGCCATCTAACCAGGGTGGAACAGCAGGTAAGGAGACCCAGTGGCCAGAGAATCCCAACCAGGCAGACCCCAAAGGAAGCACCCAACACAATTCCTTACAATTAAAGCCAGAGATGAATACATGTAAAATTTGTTTGCAAGAAATAAGACTTTTTACATTTTTAGGACAAGAGAGAACTTTGAAATTTGATTTGCATTCATAGTCAGGAGATGGGGCAGGTGGTGTCCTCACCGTTGATGATGGGAAACTCAAGTTGGAGGAGCGCAAGAAGATTTGAGGAGTTTCGGGCTTCCCCACCATCTGTGTCTTGTTGTTGTTGTTTTTTTCTTTTTTTAATGTCCTGTATTCTTATTCAGAGTTTCTTTATTCAGAAGTGTTGAAACTTGTGATTGATTCTTCTCAACAGTTTTAATTTTGAAAATAGTCAACATTTTAAATTGTGAAACTACTCTTTACTAGATGTCTAGTAAGCTCAGAAAAATACAACGGATGGATATTTTATGTTCTAATTTTTTTAACTGAAAAATGTAAATATTTAAGTCCACTTAAAATTGTAATAGGTCTTGTATTTTCATCTCCATTCAGAAATAACTCACCTGAAACCCATTTTATGCAACAAAACTCATCAGGTCATTTGTTCTTATTTATTATTCTTTTTATTGTCTCATCAAATTTACATGCTGCAAAATTGTAGGCTTTTTCTATTTCGTTCCTTTTGGGTAAGTAATGTAAATTTATGCACTTAAAACCAGGAGCTTCATCAAATTTTATTTTTTTAATTTCCTATGTCTTTTATTTGATTTCTTTAAACAAACAAGAATCACCCATTTTTCCCTGCCCCCCCCACCCCTCCACCTCTGACAACCACCAATCTGTTCTCTGTATCTGAGCTTAGTCTTATAGAGATCGTTAGGTGATAGACTTTTTTTAGATTCTGGACATAAGAGAGATCACACGGTATTTGTCCTGCCATCGGAGTCTTGATCATTTTTATCAAAATCCACAGTTTGCCAAAACCTGGAAATGACTCAAATGTCCATCAATAGTAGAATGAATAAATAATGGTCTTTCATTCGATGTACTATGAAACAAGGTAAATGAGACAAAGTGAAAATGAATTTTGTAAAACTACACGTAAAAGGATGAGTCATAGAGCAATGTGGGATTAAGGAAGCCAGACACATGCGCTTACAAAATGCACGTTATAGGTTCCATGTGTATAAAGTACAAAAGTAGGCAAAAGTAATCTGTGATGTTAGAAGTCAGAAGAATGGTTTCTATTGGGTGGGTAGAGATTGGGAGAAGACAATCAGGGGGATTTTGGGGGCGCTGTTAGTGTTCTGTTTGTTGACCTGGTTGTAACATGGGCGTATTTACTTCGCAAGAATTCATTAAACAGAATACTTAAAATTTGTGCATATCTTACATGTGACAGTCTTTAAAGAAACCCAAATCTTGGGGCACCTGGGTGACTCAGTTGGTTTAGTGTCGACTCTTGGACTCAGGTCATGATCTCACATGTTATGGGGTTGAGCCCCGCATCAGGCTCCTGACTCAGCAGGGAGTCTGCTTGAAGACCCCCAGTCTCTCTTTCTCTCCAATAAATAAGTAAATCTTTGGAAGGAAGGAAGGAAGGAAGGAAGGAAGGAAGGAAGGAAGGAAGGAAGGAAGGAAGGAAAAAGAAGGAAAGAAAAGAAATCGAAATCTTGACTTGGGCCCCACTTACCCATCAGAAATTGAGCTTGCCATAGCTAGGTAGGTTCTCAGAGTCACTGCTTAACATGGTAGGTCCATTTCTAGAGTCAAGGAAACTGGGTCAAAAATTTCAAATTAGAGCATTGGAGCAATAGGGGCAGATGAGGCAGAACAGGGTGGGGACCGCACTCACTTAGGGAATCACCAGGTTTTGGGAGCAGGTCCTACAAAATGGCAGAGCTGAGATCCCTGGTGTTCAGGATTGGTTCTGGGCCTGAGTGGGCCAGAATATGCAGATGGTGTGTCCACAGTGGGTCTACCAGTGGGGAGACAGTGGGGAGTGGTGTGTTGGGAGCTCAGATCTGTTATTCTTAACTCTCAGGAGCCACACTGCCTCCCTTCCTATGGTTCGCCCTCTCCCCTGTGGATAGTGGGGTCAGCACACGCCATGGGACTGTGGCCCTGATTTTCCATCCAGGGAGAGTAGCTCTTGTTTCTTAGAAAAGCAAGCTGTGAGACATGAATTTCCCTTTTTCAACTCTTGGCCTATGTAGAAGAGACTTGGCTTAATGGAAGAGCGTGATGAACGGAAGCTTTTGGAAGAGGGCCTGGGCAGGATCAGCATAGAGCAAAATGGGGAAGAAGGAGGATTTTGTGGAGATCCTGCCACAGTGGGACATAGCATGGTGGGAAGGTATTTTTGAATAAGATAATGGGAGGAGCGTAATGTTGGGGGGGTCTCTGAGGATTCAGGAGCAAGGCAGCTGGTCATGGGCAAGGTGTGGGGGCTGCCAATTTCCTGCAAATCTGCTCTTCGGTCCTGAGTCTTGCATTTTTAAACCACAGTCACACACACCCTGGGAGCTAGTGAGGACTGAGGCCAAGATTATTGTCCTTGAACTGAGGTATGGGGCTGACTTTTTCCTAATTGGAGTCCAAATATTTGGAGCGATTTGTCCCAGGAACCATCACTAGAGCAGACTGTGGACCCTCTTCAGGTGTTCCAGCCCCGTCAATAAGGAGGCCCTTGATCAAGATCTCACTTGCAGTGGGGGCTGGGAAGCCAGGGGGAGGCTCAGAGAAACAAAAACCAAATCTATCCCTAGCCCAGTATCCACCAGCCCTAAAAAATCGTTAGTGGACAAGCAGGAGGTATGCCTAGTTCTGGAAAAAAACACAATACATGACCCAGTTTAACATTCAGCATAGCTTCCCTAGGAGTTAGCAGTTGTGATTACCTTTCTCTGTGAAGGTTTACTTAACCACTGTGTTTGACCTGCTGAGGAATAAGATGCGGGAGGAGCTGAGAAGTCATTGTTGAAACACAGTAACACCACCCCTAGGGCTAATTCCCTGTCATGGGGATTTCAAGGCACCAGAGAGTACATGGCCACTATTAACCAGATTCCAAGACAGTCAAGGAGAACCCCCGGGAAAATAGGTTTTTGTTTTTATTTTGTTTAGTTTTTTAGTCCATAAAATACCCCCGAAAAGCATTCTTATAGGAAAACTTTGTTTAAGAGAGTTTCTTGGAGCCTGGGCCAGCACGCCAGGGAGTACGAGCAATGGCAGTGCCTACTCCTCCCCGCCCCCAGCCCGCTCGCCCTGTAGATCCCTTTCTTGTGCAAAACACATGGAGCCCTGACTTGGTAGAGCTGTCCAGACAGCATCTGACCTTCCCCAAAAACTGTGACTTACAGAATGTTGATCTCCAGCATTTTGAGGCAATGCCCAAAAGAGCAGAGGAGTCTCAATAAAACGATATTTTAGAACTTCTTCAGCCAGTGGGCCAAATTCCATCCCTAAACCAGGATGAGTAATCAGATCTCCAAGACAAAGAAGTCTCCCAGGGCTATACAGACCTCATGAAGCCGGATTTGTGGGAGCAAAGTGTCGGAGAGCCTCGCACATACGTCGGGCCGGGAGCTGAGCTGAATTTTCTGAGGTCTGGCTCTCCTGACTCCACGCCTACTCAGGGCCTGGCGTGCTGCCCCCTCGGGTCCATTGCTGCTGTCCCCGCTGTCCGCTCCACCCCGCATAGGAGGAGGAGTCATTGCGCTGTCCGTCACAGACCGTCTGCAAATCAAGATAATTCTCAGATGCTCTCAGCTTCACTTCATTTCTCTCTCCCATTGGCATGGGACTGACAATTTATTAAGCCTCTCTGTACTTCAATATCCCCACCTGTTAAAAGGGGAGGTAATCGTCTGTGCCACTCATGGGGCCATTGTGAGGGCTAAATGAAATGCAAATGATGAGGACGCTTAGGGCAGTGTCTGGCCTGTGGTAACACGATTATACCCATTTTGAGCCTTTAGCAACTTGATTTAAATTGAATGACCCAAGGAGTTAGATGGGGCAGGTAGTTTAGAATGTGCAACCTGGAGAGGGGGAGGCATTTGGAAAGGTTCCTAGAAGAGCCAACGAGAAGGTCCCCGAAGAACCACATCCTGGCTTCCTCACAGGAGACTTTACTAAACCGAGAGCTCCAAAGAAGAAAGTACTTGATGGTAACTAGGTGCCTCAAATCTCTGTTGTCACTAAGATTTCTATTTCCAAGATGTCTGAGAGGGAGTGGTAGGAGGTAGAGAAAGCCTTCTCGAAGTTGTCCGTGGCGTGGTATCCAGCACATGGGAACCAGCGCTGGCCAGGAAGGATGGGCGAAGGCTGGTCTCTTCAGGGCTCATCAAACAATACCTGGCTGCTTCAAATGCCTCAAGATGGGCAGCCTTGCCTCTGGATGTTCTTCCCTTGATTTATAAAAATCATAAGATTTAAAAGAAAATATATGCCATATGTTTCCAAAAATTTACACTTAGTTCATCAAATTTGTTGTTTTCTGAGAGTTTTTTGGAGTCCAACAAGACTAATGAGCCTTTTTCAAATGTCTTTAAAAAATGTTTTCTTCTTAGAAGGACGTTTAGAGGCTTTGAAATGTGTTCCAAGGGTAAAAATAATAGTATTAATAATAAATTGCTCAAAACTCTCAACCCCTGCAGGTTCTAAACTTACTTAATACTCCAAAACCATGGGACTTGAATTATTGCTGGGGTTTGTCATTGGTTGAAAGACGAGAAAGAAAGCACAGGGAGGTTCACTGGAATTCAGTGTGTGGCTCACAGTTATGCCCACAGCCCAGCAAACTTCTTGCTCAGCCTACACTTTCAGAGAAAGCCCCCCTGACTTGGCATCAATGAGGCCAGGTTGAATTCGTACTGAGGCTACTAAGTGTGCTGACTTTTCAGCCTGGCTTATTTTTGGCTGATGGATCGAAGCCCTCCCAGAATGGTTCTCTTGTAGGGCACGCAGTCTGTGTCACATAAAATGGGTGATATGTAGTTAGGTGACCACAGGGTGGAAAGAGGGCAATTTTTCTTGGGGGTCTGCGCACAGGAGCGGCTGCCACGCAGCTGCCCTTGAACGTTGTCATCTGATGACCCCTGGTGGTAGAATTTTTGCTAGCATGTGTGCATGGATGCTTCCGAGCCAAGCCATCCAACCATGTTACATTTTCCTACATTCCTTTCCTCCTGTTTTGTCATTCACATTAAGCAAGCAGCAAGGATCAGTTGCAAACACCCAGAATAAAGTGGTGCATGTGCCTGGCCAGACTAGACTGTTACTTCACAAAAGTTGCCTGGTGCCTTCTCTTTCAGTGAACGTCTGATACATTTCCTGTGGAAAGAGAAAGGGGCCAAAATGAAGGAAAGTGTGGCATCCACAGTTGTTTTCATTTTGCTACTTTTTCTCAACACCAGTCTCCTGAATGGTAAGTAAGGGACCGTCCTGCTCTCTTTAATTCCCTGGGGTGTTTCTCGAGAGGGTGGAGAGTCCATCTAGTTTTGCAGTTACAAGAAATGAAAATGTCATTCGCTGCTGTTAAATTATTTGCAATATTTTGGGCATTAAAATCAATGCAGAAATTAATGCAAAAGAATGAATGCAATAAAATCAATGGAGAAATTAATGCAAAAGAATGAATGCAATAAAATCAATGCAGAAATTAATGCAAAAGAATGAATGCAATAAAATCAATGCAGAAATTAATGCAAAAGAATGAATGCAATAAAATCAATGCAGAAATTAATGCAAAAGAATGAATGCAATGAATGCAAAAGCATGTCCCTGGGCTCACCCCGGGAGTGCAGTGAAGCAGCTTGTGTGAACGACAAGACCAGAGTCTCAGTCCAGCTTCTGTCAGCTGTTACTAGCTGTGTGACCTTGAGCCAATCACCTAATCTCGCTGGGTTTTCACATTTTCAAAGGGAGGACAATGATGTTCCCTCCACCTCCGATGAAATAATGTATGTGGAAAATCTTTGGAAAACAGTAAAGAGATCAAAGTGATAGCTGTCATGTGGTGGGAAACGTAGAGCTAGCTCTATCATCTGTGCTGGTGGGACAAATGAGGTTCACAGCTGGAGTGCGCGTGCCTGCCTATGTACATTCCTGGGCACCCACCGCTGTGCATTTTTTTGGCGTGGATACTTTTGTATCTACTTCCGTGTGTATTAACTTTTCTATGTGTATCTGATTGCAAATGCTTCTCTGTGTGAGTATACATCTGTGCACGGACCTCCCTGTGTGTGTATATTTCCATGTGTGTTCCCGCGTACACGTCCAAGTGTACAGCTGCTATGTGTCTGGGGGGAGGGCTGTGCATGTGTGTGCTTGTGAGGTGGGCTCAAATGGGGACATATGTGTGTACCTGTGTGTATGGTACCTAGGTGGTTGTCCCTCTGTTTGTGTGCATTTTTTCCAAGATTTTATTTATTTATTTATTTATTTATTTATTTTATTTATTTATTTTATTTATTTATTTTATTTATTAGAGAGAGAGAGAGCACAGGTAGGCAGAGCAACAGGCAGAGGGAGAGGGAGAAGCAAGCTCTCCGCTGAGCAGGGAGCCCAATGTGGGGCTCGATCCCAGGACCCTAGGATCATGACCTGAGCCGAAGGCAGCCGCATCACCAAGTGAGCCACCCAGGCGCCCCAGTCTGTGTGCATTTTATAAAGATAGTGAGATAGTCCATTAATTTTCATTGGCCCTGCTAAAGTGAGTGAAAGGAGCATTTGACTAATTGTAATTTCACAATTGTGCTCTCCTCTCCTGAGTTTCCTAGAGGTACTGTGAATAACCAGTGAAATGTGAAAGAGAGAAGCTTCCAGAGAGAGAGAAGAAGGACAACAGAGATCCACATGATCCATAGGGAAACTTTTTAAGTGCTTAGATAATCAACAGTTGCCTTAACTGGCCTCTGAGAATGCTCATTATTGAGCCATAATGTTTGGGTTTGTTTTTTGTGTGTATTTTTAAGCTTCTCTTTCTGCCCCGCATGCTCGCCCCCAGCCACAACAAAACACAACAAACAAATCACTTCAACCTGTGAGATTATCCTAAAGAAATTTTCCCTGGAGCCTCAACAAGGTTACAAATTTTGGCAGAGCTAACCCCAGGCTGGCTGACACGGAGTTTTAAGGTTTCCTATAATTCTTTGATGGATTTTAGGGTGGCTGGGAGCTAGAGGGTAGCTTAGCTCCCTCTGACACGATCAGCCTGGTGTCCCAGGCCCAGCCTGTGCACTGCGTCATATCATTCCATGAAATTCTTCTTTCTAGCCAGTTTTGCCTGGTGTCCCCTCTTCCCATGAATGTTCTCCTCCAAACTTGCTCTTTCTGATCTGGTGCTCAGAGAGCCATTGTGGCCTAGGAGTGGGGGGGAAGGGGAGAAGACAAGTATAAGAGAAAACCCCCTGAATTGCTGAGACTGACACCTTTCAAAAGCTCTCCTCTCTGCTGCTGATTTTCTGAACTAAACATTCAGGCATCCAGCTTGGCCAAAAGGAAGTTCACCAGGGGCACGATGGGGTTATGTGGATGGGCACGACGGGGCTCCTGCTAGCAGCACAAGGCAAATGCCCAGGACCACCCCTTTCCTCTTTGGACCTGACAGACAAGGAAGAGGAGAGGGAGCCAGCTGACCAAGAGCTTTGGGGATTTAGCAACTGAAAAACCCCTCTTGACATTGTATTTTCCACATCACCTTATTGAGACCTTCTAGCTTCCAACTGGGACTAGATAGGGCTCTTGGATAATAATGGTAGCTGGTAACCAGGACAGCAGCTAGCCACTCCCCCACCTCTTACCATGCCTCCCACTCCAAAAAGAGCCATAGAACTACGAGGAAGCCCTTTGCAGCCTCACCACAAAAAGACCCAAGGGGAAAGGGGGAAATAGAAGACAAAAGGGACTAAACCACAAGAATGAGAAATGGGGGCAGGAGAATGAGGAGATACTGGGTGAGACTGGGTCAGAGGTCAAAGCCAAATGGAATCAAGGAAAGGTGAAGGGAAACAGGAAGGAAAGGAGAAGATAGGGGAGGGAGAGGGGGGCAGCCAAAGGAGGAGCGTCAGTGATGCAGGGAAAGAACAGATGCCCCGGATTGAGTTAATCGTGTGGGAATGGCAGAAAGATGGAGATTCGTAAGCAGATGGAGACGTGCCAGGGAGCACTGTGTCAGCAGAGTGTCCCAGGATGCTTGTGCCTAGGGCGGAGTTCTTTCAGTCACCCTTCTACTACGGAAGGATCACACACACACACACACACACACAGCTCTCTCTTTCTCTCTCTCAGTCCTGCCAACATCGGGGCAGCCCACAGAGGAATGTTGCTGGCATTTCTGAGCACCCCACCCCAAGGCTCCTTCACCCCAAACCTCATCACTGCCCTGGTCCCATCAGTTTGCTTCTGTCACCAGCAGGAGGGTCGGTTGAATGCACCTAATTTTTAAGTGACTTCTGGCTTCTTCTAGGACAATCACCTCCTGGAAAACCTGAGATCTTTAAATGTCGTTCTCCTGAAAAGGAAACATTCACCTGCTGGTGGAAGCCTGGGGAAGATGGGGGACTTCCTACTAATTACACGCTGACGTACCGCAAGGAAGGGTAAAAAGCTCTTCTCTCCTACCAGCCCCCACATGACTGCTCTCAGGCTCTGGCACCAACGTTAGAATGACCACACTTCCCTGGATTGGCACGAGACAGGCTCCTACCACTGAGGAAAAGAACGTCACTGCCCATGTCTACAATCTGCTGTTAATGTCCTTGAGGAGCTCTCTCCATGTGCATAAGGTCATCCGCCAGCCCAGCAATAAAACACAGCATTACTCCCAGCGTCTGTCCCAAGCTCAGGTTGTAGCCCAAGGTCACATATGAATCTTTCCTAAATGCCAGTTACTTTTAGATGCTTAGCTATAAACCTTGTGCCATTTATAATTTTTTAAATAATTATTACTTTTGCAATCTCAGAGGATTATCATGCAATCCTTCACAACCATGGTGCAGCAGGTTTTCAAACTTGTTTCATGACCAAGAAAGTAAAGAGCCCTGTTAGCAAAGGAAGGTAAGGATTTTTCCTCAGCATTTGCTGATCCAGGATCTCTGATCTTCCAGAGGGCATATTGGCCGCTAAGGTGGCAGCAAGGGCTAAACAAGGTCATCTCTGGGTGGGGATTCTGTTTGACTCACAATGAAACTGTCCTGGGAAGCCCAGGAGGGCTGTAGCCTTCCCTAGTGATGGAAACAGTGACTGGTTTGCAACAGCTGGCCCCCCTCCCAAGGACGGCACTTCGTCCCGTACGACGCCGTTGCCCCTTCTGGGACCCAGAGGAGTATCATGTAAATAGAGTTCCGGCACTCAAACTGGCAACCAGAAAGAAATGAGCTTTCCCACCTTGTGCTGGGTCTTGCGTTGAAGCCCTCACGTCTACGTGAGAGCAGCCGAATGAGCCCCCTGCTCTGAAAGAGCCCCTTTCTCAGTCGTGTTATTCTGTTGCTGACTTAGGGCAATCCGAAATATACTGACGGTGAGGGTTACCTTCTTTCATCTTTTTTTACGTAAATTCAACATGTATGCTCAATAAATGCTGCGTCGTGCATGGCCCCCCGGGCATGTGTACCGGGGAGAGTCACATTTCCTGAGATAACCAGTGGCAGTTCCCTGGGTAAGGTGGTGCCTTGACCATTGAGAGCTCAAGTGTGTGTTGGCAGGGGCATATATCAGAAACCCCAGAAAAATCTCTCGAAGGGAGGTGTTGATAAGCAACAGAGTCATTGAGGACCTAACATAACCCTTCCGCTATCTCCAGCACCCTCTTCCCTGCCCCATCCCCAGCTGACAGGGGCAGGACACAGAAGTTTGGGGATCTGATCCCCAAAAGCCAGTGTTATTGATCTACTCAGAAAGAGACTAAACCCTTTTTACTACTTTCTTATTCACTGCTAATATATTACTCATTGCAGAGAGACAACCACACATGAATGTCCAGACTACATAAGCAGTGGCCCCAATTCCTGTTACTTCAACAAGAAGCACACCTCCATATGGACAATGTACATCATCACAATAAATGCCACAAACCAGATGGGAAGCAGTTCCTCGGATCCACGTTATGTGGACGTGACTTACATAGGTAAGGGAAGAGCCACGGGTAAGGAATTTGTTACTCCATTGTGGATTTACCCATAGTCAAACTCAGTTTGAGTCTTCTTGGCTTTTGGATGAATCCCCAAAAAGAAAAATAAGAAAATTTACAATATCCTTCTCAACTGAGTTTTTCAAACCAACTTTTATCAAGTCATTCGTGGCAGTAGGACTGGCACTTGGGATCCTTATGTTTCTGTGCTTTCCCTTGACCCTTCTTCTCATCCTCTTGCATCCAGAAGGAATGTTCTACTTATGCGTCGTCCCTTATCACTCCTTCCCTCCAGCCCTCCTCCTGCAACCAATGTTCCCTTCGCCCTTGCCTTCTCTCTCCCAATGGAGCACAGAGCCGCTCCGCGGAGTAGCAGCTCCTAGAAGGTGTCCATCTGCTTCTGCACCCACAGGGATTGTGCCAACTGATTTGCCCCAAATTCTATTCTCAATATACATATGCTTCTTAGCAACTGAAGCTAGTACATCGTACAAGCACAATGTTTGGAGACGTCGTTAGCAAAGTAAAACAAAGCCAACCCGAATGCTGCTTCTGGCTTTGCGTGATCACCAGTGAGCTGCAGGGTAATTAGGCATCACTGTAGTGGCCTGGATGGTGTAGCAGGGGTGACAAAGGGAATCTTAGGAAAAGAGATGACTTGGCCAAGCCAGGGTTCAGCCCTCATCTTGGGTCATAATCTAAGGAATAGCTAATTAGGTTCATGGTTACCCAAGTCTTCCGGATTTATCTAACACCACTCAGTAAGGAAAATCAGATTAAGATTCTCAAGTGTTCACTTGCATATCATCCCAATGGCATGTTATCAGAGATTTAACCTTAAAAACTAGAAAAGCTTCCAACTCCAACCAGTACACACTTGAATATTTTCTCTTGCAGAAATCACTGGAATGAGCCTGGGGGGTGGAAACTGAATTTGATCTTAGTTTAAGAAACTCAGAAAGACAACCCCAGTGGCAAGTAGGAGGAAAAATAAATTCGACTCATATAAATTACTTGAGATACAAAGTTTTTCAGATGCTAAATGCCAAATAATTCCTTTGTCATGGGCTCTCTCTTACAAATTTAACATATGAGGGCAAAACAGCAAAAGCAAAAGAAGTTCTGAAATGAGCCATTGCTACAATGAATGTAGTCATAAAAAACGGAATCACTAAAGAGTAGTGCATTTGAAAAGTGAAATTGATGAGGGCATCAATTTCACATGCGCTCCGGAAAACAAATTCTCTGGTGAGAAAGTGTTGGGCCATATTTTCCAAAATAACGAAAGAAGGGTTTATGGAACTCTCATATCACCCTACAGTATACAGTGCTGGTGACAGATCATAGAAGTTCATTTAAAACTCAGAGTTGGGTGCCTGGGTGGCTCAGTCAGTTGAATGTCCGACTCTTGACTTCAGCTCAGGTCATGATCTCAGGGTCTTGAGATGGAGCCCCATGTCGGGCTCTGAGCTGGGTTGGAGCCTGCTTGGGATTCTCTTTAAAAAAAAAAAATTTTTTTTTTAATCCGTATTAACCACAGTGCGTTTTCTATCAGCCTGAGTCTCATCCAGTGATAACCCAAAGTTCAGAATGACAATTTTGGCAGATAATCTCTCAGAAATAGATTTTGTTGTTGTTCTTGTTGCTACTGCCATGGAAATTACATTTAGCAATGTTGAAGATGCTTGAAAGCAGTGATTCTCCACCCGGGGCTATGTTGCCTCCGCCAGGATATTTAGCAATGACGGGAAACATCTCTGATTATCGCAACCTGGGGAGAAGCGCTCAGGATATTACTGGCATTTAATGGGTAGAGGCCAGAAATGGTGTGAAGCATCCTACCATGCTCAGTGATGAGGTTACGGAATTCCCTTGAGGTTCAGTGGGGTGGAATCCGGAGCCGACGACCAAGAAAGAATTCTTGAGGTGTCTTTGGTGCAAAATTGGTGGTTTATGAAAGCACGGGGACAGGACCCTTGGGCAGAAAGAGCTGCTGCACTGGGGTTGTGAGAGGTGGCTGATTATATACCATGGGGTTGGGGGAAGGTAAGGAAAAAGGAAGGTTGAGAAATACTTTCATATGTTAAAGAAGACTCACAAGATACCAGAGGCCTTGCCATTGTTTTCCCTCTGGCAAGGCATTAACATGAAGATAGTTGGGAACTTCCTGGAGGCTGCAGATTATAAGGACATTTAATTGTATCTACATTCCCTTCCGGAAGCTAGGTTATTGATAGAAATGCTTTGTTCTTGTAAACTGCTAAAGACCTTTGTAAACTGAGGGAGACTTAAGTCTTGCAGGATTGTGGTGTCTATAGGTTAACTATTTCTTTGTCCTTTAGGGCAGCCAGGAGTGCCTGAGGAAAGTCACGTACATCCCATGGTGGGGGGAGGGGGGTTGTGGGGTGTCCGTTTCTGCTTTGTCTTCAGCTTGCTTCTGTTCCCTCATCACTCAGGACAGCAGCCCACCCACCCTCCCCAACCCACCAGCAAAGAAGCATCTGCAGTTGGGACACTTTAAGGATTCATCCTAAACATTTTGCTGGCAGTTTTGTCCCCAGTAGTTTTTGATCAGAGGCATTTCTCAGTATACAGATGTTGTTTGTTTAGTAAGCACAGATAAAATTTTCTTTCTTAGGTCATTACTTAGTAACATTAGGATTAGGATTAGTGGCAAGTTTTCTAAAGTTCACTTTTTTAGGCAACTGTAGGTTATGATGCCAAAAATACTACCATTACATTCACACCCTCCTGGCATGGAGACTGATTGGAGGAGGTAATAAATGAACCCAGAAAATACTACTGACCAGCAGGCCTGAGATTAGGGTAAGACAAGCTGGTACCCGAGGCACTCTTCAGGGAGTACGCACAGACCTGTGCTTAAAGGAACCCGAGAGTAAGTGCCTCCTTATTTTTGTGTGTGTGGCATAATCAATAACATAAAATTCATCATTTTACCCATTTTAAAACGTGCAATCCGGTGGTAGTTCATTCACACGGTTATGCAACCATCACTCTCTAGTTCCAGAACGCTCTCACCACTCCAAATGGAAACTTCATACCCATTAACCAGTTACTCTGGATTCCCTGCTTTATCCCAGCCCGGGAACAACCACTAGTCTGCTTTCTGTCTCTATAGACTTGCCTCTTCTGGATATTCCAAATATATGGAATCATAGCGTATGTGGCCTTTTGTGTCTGGCTTCTTTCAGTTAGCATAATGGTCTCGAGATTCATCTGTGTTCTAGCTTGTATCAGTACTTCCTTCCCTCTTATGGCCGAATCGTGTTCCATGATATGGATATTATTTACCCATTCATCAGCTGATGGACATTTGGGTTGTTTCCGCCTATTGGCTACTGTGAATAGTGTACTATGAACACTCAGGTACAAGTGTTTGTTTGAACACCTGCTTTCAATTCTCTTGGGTATGTACATAGGAGTGAAATTGGTGGGTAACATGGTAATACCACATTTAACTTTCTAAGTGACATCCAAACCTTTTTCTACAGTGGCTGTACCACTTTACATTCCCATCAGCAATGTACAAGGGTTCCAATTTCTCCAATGTTCTCACCCACACTTAATATTTTTCACTTTTTGAATTCTAGCCATCCTAGCGGGTATGAAACAGTATCTCATTGTGGTTTTGACTTGCATTTCTCAATGACTCTTGAGCCTCTTTCTGTGCTCATTGGCCATTTGTGCCTTCTTAAATTTTGCATCTTGCTTGCTTCAACCTAACCCCAGTTCTGCTGACCAGCACCTGATATCAAATGCCAAGAGTCTCATAGGCACGGTGGAGGGAAACAGCAGAGAGAGCTGCCTCTAAGTCAGACAGTTCTGTGTTCAGATACCACTTTTACTAAATATGGAGTTTCTTTCCTGTCTACAGTTGAACCAGACCCTCCTGTGAACCTAACTTTGGAATTAAAACAACCAGAAGACAAAAAACCGTATCTGTGGATGAAATGGTACCCACCCACCCTGGTTGATGTTAGATCTGGTTGGCTCACACTCCAGTATGAAATTCGGTTAAAACCCGAGAAAGCAACTGAGTGGGAGGTGAGTCAACTAGAAGCTTTTGGAAAGAACCAGGTCCTTGGCAAAGATGAAGCCTTTGCAGCTGAGAATAAGTCACTCCTCATTTTTGGGTAACCCTGTTGCCCTCTTGATGCTGACGTGAAACACCCCGACAGGGAAAGGCCTTCTCCCCTTCACTGGGATTGATGGGGGTCATCTTCATACTCCCCCAGAGCTAGCTCCTTGCACTGAACAGTGTCTTCCTCCAGGTCTCCAACCCACCTCTCTCAGGCTATCTTAGATTGAGACACTTGTGAATGTACTTACATGGCACCAAGTAGGAGGAAGAAGTCTCAGTGTAACCAGTCCATGGTCAATGGTATTTTTATTCACTTGCAAATACTTCAGTGTAAAGAAGAAATAATACAATAAATTATAGGCATTATAATAGTCTACTCTTAAATATGTTAGTATATGTCTCTTTTATTTTATTTTTTATTATTATGTTTAATTAGCCGACATCATTAGTTTTTGATGTCGTGTTCAACAGTTCATTAGTTGCATGTGACACCTAGTGCTCATCACCACACGTGCCCTCCTTAATACCCATCACCCAGTTACCCCATCCCCCACCCCACCCCCCTTCTGTAACCCTCAGTTTGTTTCCAGGAGTCCAGAGTCTCTTACTGGTTTGTCTCCCTCTCTGATTTCTTCCCATTCAGTTTTCCCTCCCTTCCCCTGTGTATGTCTCTTTTAAAAAGGGAACATTTGAGGGATGCCTGGCTGGCTCAGGCGGTGGAGTGTGTGACTCTTAATCTCAGGGTTGTGAGTTCTAGCCCCACACTGGGCATGGAGCCTACTTAAAATTTAAAAAGAAAAAAAGGGAACATTTGGTTTCATTCATATGTGGAATTTAAGGAACAAAACAAATGAACAAAGAACAAAGAGACAAACAAACAAACAAAAAAAACAGACTCTTAAATACAGAGAACAAACTGGTGGTTTCCAGAGGCCAGGTGGGCTGGAGGATGGACGAAATAGGTGAAGGGGATGAAGAGTACATTTATTGTGATGAGCACTGAGTTATGTATAGAATTGTTGAATCACTGTATTGCACACCTGAAACTAATGTAACACTTGTATGTTAATTATGCTTCAATTTAAAAAAAGATACTCTCAAACCCATTAGCGATGATAAAAATGCAATTTTTTAAAAAGGGAACATTTCCAAACATAGCCAAAATAATAGGATCACACATAGAAAATTAATTAAAATTCCTTTATGACATTTAAAAGCCAGTCCATATTTTAATTCCCCCAATTGCTTCGAAAAATACCTTTGACAGCTAGTTTGTCCAAATCAGAATCCACTCCAAGACCACACATCGTGGCTGGTTGTTCTATCACTTCCGTCTCAACGTGCTCAGGAGACTGGGTCACTTGTCCCATAGAATGTGCCACCTTCTGCATTTGTCTGATGAGTTCTCTGTGAGGTCATTTGGCTAATTTCTCTGCCCCTCTATTTCCTATAACCAGACAATTAGATCTAAAAACTTGATCAGACTCAGGTTGAACAATTTTTAGCAAGAGTGCTTCGGTGCTTCACGCCAGGAGATGGAAACCATCTGATTAACGCACCAGAAATGATGCTAAGGCCAACTCTGGGATCAGAGAGGTGACAACCTGATCCCTCGATTATAAAGTTATGTTTCTTTTGTACGCTTTTGTTTCAACAAACTTGAAGGCCCGGTTCTCTTTCACCTAGGGGCTTTACACTAATTGGTAATCCTTCAATAAAGTCATTAGGGTTGACAAAATAACCATTTTTCAATTGTATTCACTGGTAGTTTTCCATAAAGTACAATTTAGAAGAAGGTAGAGGATAAGGAGCAGAGTATTTGACTCTATGCCGATAGAGTTCTCCCTGGAGAGATAGAAAGCCCATTAATTCTTGTGTGAGCAATACGAGGAGGAAAAGATGAGCTAAGAGGGTGGAATGGTGAGAACAGAGATTTATCTACAAAATTGAATCTGCTAGCCTCGGTTCTCCAATAGTTTATTATCTAGGGGAAAGGTCTATGAAGAAACATAACACAAGTCAGAGTGACTTCTATCTCCCTTGTTTGTCCCTAGACTCATTTTGCTGGGCAGCAGACTCAGTTTAAGATTCTCAGCTTATATCCAGGACAGAAATACCTTGTCCAGGTTCGCTGCAAGCCAGACCATGGATTCTGGAGTGAGTGGAGCCCAGAGAGCTCTATCCAGATACCTAATGGTGAGTGTCTTGGCTCCCTTTTGCATATACTCCAAAATATTTCTAAAACGAAATGAATTTAGTAAGTTTGTATGTAGTAACTACTAACAGAGAAACTATCTTAAGCCTTGGCCAGAAGAATAAATAAAGATGTGTTTATCATCTCTCCAGCCAATACAAAGACATCTGGAAATGTAGCACTGCTCCCTAGGTCACTGTCCGTGAGGACCAGTTTCTAGGATAAGATTGCAAACAGGGGCTTGGCATGTCTCAGAAGGCTTGATGGTCAGTCATTCTTCCCTCCCCATCTGCCCTATGCCTCTAATTTGCTCAAGGTCATCATCAGTCCCCAAATTTGTAAGGTGGATGCCATCTCAAAGGCATGAACCCATTCTCGGTCCCTGATGTCAGTTACATGTTGACCCCTACGTGAAGGTACAGTATATAAGAAGCACTCGATACTAAGTGCCATTAAACATGGCGGCTTGTGCTCCACAAGAGAATGATTCATCTTGCATTTCTAGAGTACGTTATGGTTTATAAAGTCTTTACCTTGTTTGGCCCTTCCAACCCTCTCAGGTCTTCAGGGAGAATAGGATTAGCATTAAGAGTCAAAAGTGAGGAACCTGAAGCTCAGTGAAGTTAGAGGTCTTACCCAGAACCACATGGCAAAGCCTAGCTCTTCTGACCACTTGCCCGGCCAAAGTACCAAAGCTTGCTTTGGCTTGGCATTGAAACAACCTTGAACTGTGGATCATGAGATTCACATGTTTATCGAGTTCAGCCCTGGCTCTTATTAAATAAATAAAAGCACAAGGTCTGGAGGCAGAAGGCCCAGGTTCACATCCCAACCACAGCTTTATAGTTTACGTGTTCATGGGGAAATCATTCTTTGAGCCTCCATGTCCTCATCTTTATACACCAGGAAGTGTATGTAAAGACCTTAGCACCATTGATGGCTTTCACAAGAGCTTAATATATAATGTCCTTTGTTATTATTACCGCAATGGACTGTGTGACCTTGAATTTCCTTTTAAAGGATCAAATAAAATAATACATAAAAGGATTTTGAAATTTGCAGAGTACTGTAAAATATATGCAACCTATTAAAATTTAATAATAAACATTAAACCTGTCACTGATACTACTCTCTTTGGATTGCTGTTCAAATCAAAAGTGGTGTAGGGAAGGGGGGAAACTCTTTTGTTCATAACTTTTGCTTATTCTTTTTGTTTTGTTTTGTCTTGTTTTTGTTTTTAACGATGCTTTGATGTGATCAAAGCTTTCTGACTGTTTGCTTTTTAGATGTCACCATGAAAGATACCATCGTGTGGATCTTTGTGGCCGTTCTTTCTGCCGTCATCTGTCTGATTATGGTCGCAGCAGTGGCTTTGAAAGGCCATAGGTACCTCACTGCCCTCCTCCCATTCACGGCTGTCAGGGACTGCCCCAAAAAGGATAATGCAAAGATGTTGCAAGTCTACAGATAGGTCAGGCACTTCATGTGAGCCATTACCTGCAGTGTGTTCGCCCATACGACATCTTTTATCGGTGCTAGCAAAAGCAGCGGGATGGGCTGCTCTGAAGCTGGTGCTCTTTCCATCAAACTGAGGCTCCCGGCGGTGCATTAGTAAGACTCCCATTAAGAGCCGCTCCAATAGGAGAAGCAAGTAGTCCAAAGAATCCCCTCATTTCAGCATTGGCCTCCTCGAGGAGCCAGAGCTAGTTAAGATGTAGGCCCCTAAAATTATTGTCTTTGCTATTGATCGTTAGTCTCATGGAGCCCCGGAAACCTAACTCCTGTCCACCTTAGTCCTTGTGGCAGGTATTTAGAGAGAACACTAACCTTTCAAAAATTACAAAGTGAGAAGGTGAGTCATCTAATTCTTTTTTACAAATTTTTTTCTAGCATGGTGACCTGCATCCTTCCACCAGTTCCTGGGCCAAAAATAAAGGGATTTGATACTCATCTGCTGGAGGTAGGTGGCAGGGGTGGGGACTGTAGTGTGACTCGCTGCTTTGTAATAATGACCTTTACGCGTGCGCGCACAATTCCCCTCAATTCAGCCTGGTCGGCTCAGTCCCTGCCCAGCTCACCTGCTCTTCAGCATGCGTATTTAGAGAAAGACTGGGGCGGGGGGGGGGGGGGGGGGAGGGGGTAACTAGATGTCAGAGGGCAAGGAGAGAAAGCCAGGAAAACATGAAAACACATAGTAATACTTGGCTAGAGTCACCAGGTCTGTTCATAAGCACAGAAATAACATTTTGTGCAAATATCCAATGTAGAAAGAGGGTGAATACTTTAATTAATACAAAACAGGGACCAGTTCCACCTCCTTTGTCATACTTCGGTTAAAGTTTTCACTTGAATGTTCTTTGCGTAATTGCAATGTCCTATTGTAATCGTTGCTCTCTCCGAGCACTCGGTAGGGACTGGATCAGCCCAGGGCGGCTAGTGTTTGCCAGGCCCACTCAGGCTCCTTCAAGAGGGATTTAAATTCAAGTGTTTGAATAAAAAGAGAGGTTAGAATACTTTAAATTTCTGTCCAGATTGAAATATACGGTTTCAATCTGACTTCAGCTTAACAGCGATGTAGCTAAAAGCAGTGACCCACATGTTACATCACTTGACGCGGCCACTGTGAGGCTGACAACACAGCAAGAACGCGGAGAGTGAGTCCCAGAGAATTTGGCTTGACTACACTTAGTTTGATTGCAAATATGGAAGCAGGGAGTAGAGCCCCAGAATTTGGACTCCTGGTCCAGTGCTCTAACCCCGCTATCCAGTCTCTAGTACTGACCTTCATAGAACCAGCATGAAAATCTCAACTAAGTAAATTAACTACTGTCTAGCTCGAAATTTGACCTTGTAGCCACAAGGACGTAATAATAAAATAACTACTGTTTTGTCACACACACAAAAAAGTTTTCATATTCTTAGTCACAATTATCTCTCATCTTCAAAAGAACCCTCCCAGATGGGTACTATTATTCCCATTTTACAGATGGAGAAAGTGAGGACCATAGAACAGCTTGTCCAAAGTCAGTACCGTTAATAAGTAACAGAGTCAAGATCTGGACACCAGTGCCTGACCTAAGTCAGGGGATCGGGACGAAGAGTGGAGAACAAGAGGAGACAGGAGGAAGAAGGGAGAGATGAGGAGAGGAGGCGGGGAGAGGAGGGACAGGAAATGGAGCAGAAGGAAAGAAAAGAGTAGAGTAGGAGGAGAAGGGAGGGGAAGGGAAGAGGTAGGAAGAGGAGTAGTTGAGAGAGAAGGACGAGAGGAGAATCTACTGACTCCAGAACGTGGTGGAGTTGGTTAGGAGGCCAGCAACCAGGTCTCAGGGCCAGAGGGTCCCAAAGCACCAAACGCAGGTGTGAGCACTGTGGTTTTTGCTGTTTCACAAACTTCTTATCGATAGCTATATGTTTATTACATGTGCGTATACTACTTGCCCAGGAAACTCGTAATCATTATTGCTTAGAAAGACACTAAGTTAAAATCATGAACTGACTGAAAGAAAAACATGAGATGAGTCGTAGTCCACGCGGTGATTGTAGATAGCCTGGTACAGAAATGTCTGACGTTCAGGGGACTCTGCGGGGCCGGTAGCACAGCCCACCTGCCCATAGGCAGGACCCCGGGCTTGGCCGTGATGCCCGTGTGGAGCGCTAGGAAGCTAATGGCCGCCTCTCCTTATGTCTGTGTTTTACTAGAAGGGCAAGTCTGAAGAACTGCTGAGCGCCCTGGGGTGCCAAGACTTCCCTCCCACTTCGGACTGTGAGGACTTGCTGGTGGAGTTTTTAGAAGTGGATGACAGCGAGGACCAACAGCTGATGCCAGCCCATTCGAAAGAACACCCGGGTCGAGATACGAAGCCCACGCCCCTGGATCCAGACAGCGACTCTGGCCGGGGCAGCTGCGACAGCCCTTCCCTTTTGTCTAAAAAGTGTGAGGAAGCCCGGGTGAATCCCTCCACATTTCACACTCCCGAGGGCATCGAGAAGCCAGAGAATCCCCCGGCAAAGGTCACCCGCACTCGGGACCCCCAGAGCACACGCCTGGAAGGCAAAATCCCCTATTTCCCTGCCGACGGATCCAGATCTTCAACGTGGCCTTTACCGCAGCCCCCCAGCCAGCACAGCCCCAGATCTTCTTACCACAGCGTCGCTGAGGTGTGTCAGCTGGCCATGGGCCCGGGGGGGGCCTCGAGCACTCCGCTGGACAAAACAGACGCACATGCTTTAAGATCTCCAAAACCCACCGAGCCTGGAGGGGAGGAGAAGGCAGCTGAGCGGAGGGAAGTGGAAAGCTTCCGTTCCAAGACTGACCAAGGCACAGCATGGCTGTTGCCCCAGGAGAAGAGCCCTTTCATCTCTGTGAAACCCTTGGATTACGTGGAGATTCACAAGGTGAACAAAGATGGAGCGCTATCCCTGCTCCCAAAACAGAAAGAGAACAGCAACCAGGCAGAGAAGGCCTGTGCTCCTGAAACCAGTAAGGAGTACGCCAAGGTGTCCAGGGTGATGGAGGACAACATCCTGGTGTTGGTGCAGGCTCCGCAAGCTCAGAGCCTGGCTGCGTTTGAAGAACCAGACAAGGAGGCCCCGCCGTCCCTGCCGCAGAATCCAGCCGGAGAAGACCTGGCCTCCTTCGCCTCGGCCCCAGGAGGCTGCGGACTCCAGCTGGGGGGGTTGGATTACCTGGATCCCACGTGTTTTACGCACTCCTTTCAGTGATAGCTTGATTAACGGAATGATCGGTTAAAATGTGATTTTTTTTCAGGTAACACTACAGAGTACAGGAAAGGCACTCTACTAGAGAATGCTCGAGAATGTGGTTAGAACGACACTCTACAGCCCATAGTTCGCGCCTCATGCTCCATTTTCAACCAGCTGCCTCTTTCTCCAACAGCTGATTCCAGAACAAATCGTTTTGTTTCCTGTGATTTGTAGGTTGACTTTTTTTTTTTTTTTGCTATTAGTTATAAAATTATGTGTTCAGTGATATAAAAGCACATCGTTTAGTATTCTTGAGGGACAGCACCTAGGGGTATAGGCTCTGGAAGGGGCTTTCATGGTTTGGTATGTGACAGGAGGAGATGAAATACTCACCGTTGTTTACCACAGGAAGGTGATACATGGGAGAAAAATGCCATGAAAACCGCTGTCAAAAACCAACAAACCTTTGCTTGACCTTTGCACTCCTCTTTCATTTTATTCGCATTAACCAAATACGACTCACTTGAAGAAAGAATGCATTCCAGAACACCGACACATTGTTTACGGCAGTTCCTATCACCTTAGTGAGACATTGCCAATATGCAAGTGAAAATGATGCCTCCGGTTTTTTCTTAAAATGGTTTGAATTTGTTGAGCATGGGTTTTTTTTTTTTTTCTCTCCCCCCAAATTGTATTTTATTCTGAAGCCTCTAGAGAAAATAGTTTGGGAAAGTGAAATTTTCTGACACAACAGGTAAATGAGTTTCACGTGGCAAATTCTTCTCAAATGTTTTCCTGTTTCATTTCAGCATCAGAGATCATTTATTATACACCCTAGTCTTCTGTTAGGTTTAAACAACAACAACAAATCCCCAAAGACTAATTTTAAAAGATAATCACAGCAGGATGTTAATGGAAATACTGCCTTACTGTACATACAAATTCTACTTTAATATAAACCCATAAGTTTCACAATGTATTTTTGAAGACTATTTTTCTATCACTTAGGTAAAATAAAAGACTATTTTCTATCTTCCCAGTACAGCTGTTTACGTATATAGTGGGTACGGTGTTTTCTGCTATGAGGTTAAACTGAGTATTTGCGGTTCGTAGTAGCGTACGCCGTCTCGCAGCCCCTGTGCGTGCAGTAAAACGCCATAGCAACCCAAAGCCCATTGAGGAATAGGAAGTGGATGATTATATCCAATTTCCAGCACAGCGTAGTGTAGTTTATCTGATTCTTTTTATCTCTGTGGTACTTTCAGCAGTCGCCAGCCCAGAAGTTTAGGGCTTTCCACAGACCAGAAATTACTTCTGTAATTTAGGGCTACTCTGGGGCTTCTGCTCTTCTCCAGGTGAATATTCATAAAGGCACCATGAGAAGGTGAGTGATGACCTCTCACGTACTGTTTCCGAGAGAAGGTTTTGTTTGCTTTGAGTGTTCTGAGAATCCTGGGCAGCCACGAAAGTGTGAGCAAAGCCAGGAGCTAGTGTCTCTCTGAAGTGGGTCCATCTGCGAAGTCTTGGCCGAGGCCGAGACAGCACTCACACCAGACGCGTTCACATACAAGTTCGGAGGAAGCAGCATCTGGGGAGTGGTGGCAGCAGCTACAAAGGCCAGGGTCTGGGAGTAAGAATCTCCAAGTCGGTTCCCAGGGCAGCCTTCCCGAGAGCAGTCAAAAGCCTGGCTCTCCATTTTAAAGAGAGCATTCATGACTCATCGAACTGCCTCCCTCTGTTTTTCATTTCATCTGATGGCAAATCCATCCTCTGTGTTTACCCGCTAGCTGGATGTAGTGAAGTTGCACTCACCTCTGGGGGTTAAATATCCCACCGCAGCAAGCCCAGGCTGACAGGAACTGGACTCCACGGTGGCCCTGATGTCTGCAAGTGAGCACATCACTAGGGCTTCCAGAATTACCAAAGTGAATCGATCTGAGTTCTCTTCTCCCATTAAGAGTGAAAGGAACATTTGGGAAAGTTGTCCAAGTTCATCCAGTGCCCTAGGTCCTTGCTACTCAAAGTAGGCCAGCTGAGGACCAGCTGTCTCAGCATCACCCGGCACTGCCTGGAAATGCCGACTCCCAGCTCCCCTGCCCCAGACCTACAGAATCCGGATCTGCCCCTTGCTAAGATCTTCGGATGATTCACGTGCACAGTGAAGTTGGAGAAGCACGGCCCCAGGTCACTGTTTCCACTAAAGGTACTTTAGTGCATAGGAACAACCCTCTCTTGGAAATACAGGTCAAGCCTCACTTGCACTCAGTGACACTCTATGTAAGGAGAAGGCAGACTTTTTAAAAAATCCATTTAGGGTTTAAATTTACAGAATGGTAGACAATGACTTGCAAAGAGGGCCAGGGAATATACTCCCCCGGGAGAGACTCTGCCAAAGACTTTGCCTTTCAAAGCCAGTCCAGACTGAACTTTTCCCAAAATAGTCCATTCTCCTCCAAAATGTGTATCAATCACTTTGATAATTTGAAAATTCAAAAATAACCTGTTTTGACATATGACTTGGCATGTGTGGAAAAAAAATGTGGTTAATGACTCACCTTGAAGTAAATCCCCAAAATATCCCAATTAGCCACTCATTAAGTAAGCCAAGGTTACAGTGCTGTGGTCAATTAACACTCTTTATTTGAATTAAGTGGGGTTTTTTTTCATCTTCTGGAATATTTCCTATCAAGGAGACAGCTAGTGCAGTGGAAGGATGCCTACTGGGGATCAAGAGACCCGGGTTCTAGTCCTGGCTCAGAACAATTGCCTTTCCTGGGCCTCAGTTTCCTCTGAAGGAAATGTCAGGCCAATCGTCTCTAATATCCTTTCAAACTCTGGCTCCTTGATTCCATGACTCACTGAATATTTTCCAGCAAAGATAATTTACCCAGTGCTTTGATCGTAAGTAAGCTCACAATAATTGCCGTTCATCACAGACACACAAGTACTCTCCAGCGATGTGCTCTTTTGATTTCACTTTTAAATCATCAGTTCTGGTCAATCTTAACATGACACATGCATGCTATAAATTAGTTAGGTACGGGATCAGAGTCTAAGATAACATGCAAGTACATACTTGTGTAGAGAAAAGAGGCATGAGATTTTTTTTTTCAAGACATACTGAATGAGGCTCTGATTTTTAGAAAAAATAATCTTTTACTGAATCAAGCCATGCTTATTTTTTGCTGAGTCCAACAGCCCCAAATCACTTTTCTTTTATCTGACCGCGGCTTCTGGTTTTTATTTCTTTCTGATGAATTATAAACCACTATTGCACGGTTGGTTTAAAGAGCCATATGCTCTGAATTATAAAAAGTCATGTTTTTATAAACAAACACCTAAATATTCAAGTTACAAAGCACATGGAGACGGGCTAGCCAGTGGGTGATTTGTGGAAGCTGCTAACCCCAACTGCAAAATGTTGTCTGGTCAGTTTCAACGAACGGGTTTAAGGCACCTCAGCGTGAGCCCAAGTTATTCTCAGCTGCGTCCCTGACATTTCACAAAACGTCCATTCTCCTAAGTGCCTAAGACCAATTCTGGTAGGTGGGTATGTACCAAAAACTTGCTTTCGCTAGTTTGGTCCAGCGTGGGCCAATCCCTTACCACCTGTATGAGATCAAGGAGTTTGACCCCTTGTCCTGTAGTGCCCAACTGAATCGGAGACTCCTCTGAGTTCATGAGCTCCAGGATGCGGTTTGGCTGTGGAGGAAATCTGGTTCTTATCCTGGCATGCTCCACGGCTGCAGTCACTTGCAGAAAGACTTGGCCCTGCCTTTAGTATCTTCTCTATCTCCTTAGTGTAGACAAGAAAGAAACAGATTTGTACATAGTTTACAAAGTGCCTTTCTTTACTTTTATAAAAAAGAAGTTTTGTTTTTGCAAGAAAAGCGTATTGATTGGAAAGTAAATTTTACTTGTTTTATGTAAATGAATAGAGAAACCAGAAAGCAAATGACAAAATGGTCTGAGGTCCAACCAGCAACTGTTCAGTGGATTTTTGTATTTATTGCTTAACTGAATTACCATAGAGCTGATGTGACTAGTGTAACTTATTTTGTCTGATGAGAAATTGACTCTGGCTAGGAACTGGGGATATGCCGGCCACCCTGTGATTCAAGACTCCTCAATTTAAAACAATATTGATATGCTTTTGAATGGCTTCGAATTGCATGCCTGGCCTGAAAAGGACAATGCATGCTCAGTGGAAGCTTGCACGCATACAGAGAAATGCAAATGACTCTGGAATACCATTGCCAGTGTTGCTAACCTAGACTTGCCATTGATGAAAGCCTCGTGTGTACTTCAGTGAACAAATTTCATGTTCTGCCTTTTTGGCTCCAGCACAACAGTAAAATCCAAGGTTTCAAAGGTCCAGGTGCAATGCAGGAAAGTACGGCTGACATGCCCTTAACCTGAGAACTGGACGGTGTCACAAAGCTTGAGAGAACCATAGACATCTGTTGGTCCAAGCTGGCTTGATTTTCCTTAACATCCTGGCTTCTTCTTTCCTTCTTAGCTATCCATACTTCTAGCCTTTTTTTTCTTCTGCTCTAGGGCCTGTATTTTTCCTGAGAGTTAATTATGTACCCTGGCAACCGTGGGACGCACAAGAAACTAGGTTATCTGTAAACGATGACTTTGGCCCCACAAAGGACTAAGTCAGATGTTAAATCAGCCACACAGATGTCACGGTGCACATTGAGGGTCCTTAGTCACCTCATGTAGAGATTTGCATAGTTAGAAATTGCAGCTCAATTCATTAACTACTTAATTAATTCAAAGGCCATTAATAAATCCAAGCTACATCGATGACGCAGTTCTGAAGGTCTTAAGTAGAAATTTAAAAATACAAAATGATTGCTTGAGAACACTGTAACCAGAAGTTCTATGTATAATTACAGCCTGGACTTTTTCCATGATTACCAGATATAATCTACAAATCAAAGCGTTCTCTCCCTAGGCTTGTGTGTTTCAGTAAGGTGATTTTGGGTCTGAGATCATCATGCTATCTCTTTCAATGAAAGGAAAAAAATAGATAGGAAATAGGACACTTCCAGAGGTTTGGGCATCTCAGGATTCCACGAAATGCTGACAGTAGCCTGCTAAACCCAAATGTTATCGGACAAAGTGAATCTGTAATCTATTCAGTGTTCTGAGCTTATGGCTAAGAGATGTACGTACCTCACAACACCATGTGCCCGTCGTTGTCTTGTCCACATCCATTCCTTTGATTTATGCTCTGATCTCAAGTCAAGAAGCACTAAGACGTGTAAAGCGGAAAAACGTATCCTGTTTATGTGACTGTGGTCAATGAACACAGAGACCCTCAGACAATCGTATTCTATTAATTAACTTTTTACCAGCTCCTGATTAAATTTAAAAAACAGGGATCCCTAAAACCTTTGGCTAGTGAAGTAGTGATAATCAAAAGAAACCTTTAATAATTACGTTTAAATTATGCTTTACCTGGATAAATGTCAAAATACAGTCTGAGTTTTTCCATGCGAATTTCACGAATCCTGAAGAAAAAAATCTTGTTAGGATGTTAATCTGAAGTCAAAAATCTGTATGGCAAAGATACCTCTGAAAAAGAATTTGTTTTATAAAATTTCTGATAAGATGTTTTGAATTTTTAAAAGTAACTACCTCCCCTTCTTGTCCTACTGTCCTTCCTCCAAAGCTGCTTATTGTTTAGAAATGGAAGATCTCACATCTCGTGCTTTGACTGTTCTTCAGTGGCATATGTGACGTACTGGCCATGTGACATTCCTGACTTTAAAATAACTGTTCTATTATTTGATATTATATTGCTGTATGTGGTTCAACTGTTTGATGCATTATATATAATCCTTGTATTGTGAAACTCATCATGTAATGCAAATGAAAATAATTATATAATGATTTATAATCTATCCTTGTGTATTTCCGTATGATTGTGTCTGTGTCTGTAAAAGAGAACTGAAAAAAAATGTAATCATGTATTTCTCTTGAGACTGCGAATGTACAAATTTTTTTCTTATCCTTTGTCTGGAAGTAGTATCTTATGCCATCGTACCGCTAATCTGGGGTGTTACGTGATTAGAGTACAATCCAGCCACTGTTTAAAAGTCAACCCCTCAGCTTTGCTTCCTGTGACTTCTGAGAACTTTTTGAGTGCTATTTGCATCATGATGCTTGCTTTTGTGCTCAATCATTCATTTTAAACAATTTCATGAGTCTCATGTGGAAACCAAAGCAATCTAGAACCAGCCTGTTGTGTGAGCTGTGTTTTCTGTAAAGCCATATTGAAGCAAAGACTATGTAATAGCAAAAGGTTCCATATTTCCAGAGCTTTCACTACCTCTGCTTTTTCTCTTTCCCTAGAAAATACCAAGCAAAATTCTTCAACATGAAGTGGGAAATTAGAAGTGATTGTTTCAGTAAGTTGCTGGGGATTGGTTTTGGTTCGGTTTGGTTTGGTTTGTTTTAACATGAGAATACACCTTCTAATTCACCACTTTGTAGGTTTATGCAAGGGTTTCTCAATAACCAGTTTTACATTTTATAAAAACTGGCTGACAAATAAAGGCCGGAAAGAATAGTAAATCTTAGTAAACCAACAAAACCATAGAGTGCAGATTTTTCCCGAATGATGAGTCACCTCAAGGTGGTTACCCAAAGCCATGATAATGATATTCCTCACAATTTGATTTCCCTAAAAATAAGTATTTTCCTTATTTGATTTTAGCCATCAAATATATTATGGAATGGGAAAAGTCAGCCATATATCAGAAATAGTCTTGTTTCGATTTAAAAACACGTTCCTACATGTACTTATTGTAATGTCTCCTTTTTTTTCTTTTTAGTCTTAAAGAATTTTAGAGGCCTATAGTTGTCTGATTTATCTTGCATTTTTAGTTCTGTAAATCTTTGGTTATTGCACATCATACTTTCCATTTTCCATGGATTGCTATCCTTCCATTTTGGGGGGACAACATAGACCGTTAAATCCTTGTCAGTAGTATGGGAGATTATGCTAACTTGCTGTTGTCATAACATCCTTTTACTGCACGCCAAAACCAATGCTTGCCAAACAAAATCTTAGACATCCCAGTATAATATGGTCATTATATTTCTATTCGTGTTATTGACAATACCCAATTCCGTGCCTGGCTCAATAAATGTGGATTTCCCTTGCCTACCCGTCCTTTATTTTCATTTGATGGGTAAATAAGCAAAATAACATGTGTGTGTGTGAAACAATTTTCTTGAAGCATTTTTGCTGCTAAGGGACCTATAATCTGGAAATTGTTGGTATAAGTTGGACCGAAACAATTTTCCTCCTTTATCTTCGTCCTTCCATACTATTGCAAAACAGCCTTTCCTTCCTCCATCCCATCACTTTCACATGAGAAGCTGCTAAAACGACAGTGAGATGGAATGAGCAACACAGAGATCAAGCCAGAGAAGCTCACTTAAGCATTGTGAAATAAGGGAAAGATCAAACTGTTTTAAAAAATGGAATGCTTTTGAACGGTAGGATTCGTCCACATTACGAGCAATCATTTCTGACAAAATCATTGGATTAAGTGTAAGATGATAACCTTTTCTTTTTAATGGATCTGGATCTAGAAACCCTCACCTACTGTTGATGTTTGTGTTAAGAATTATAAAATAGTGTGGGGCTCTGCTTTACACATACTTCTCTGCCTCCTAATTCTTTCATGCCATGTCTCACAGGAACAATGAGGAATTTCTTACATGCTCCGGCATGGCTTCCGTCAAAGCACCACTGACCCCTCCATGCTTATGTTGGTACCACCTGCTTTTAATTCTTGTGCACACTTTTACTTCTAAACTAAAAAATTTGGAGTGTCAGTCACCAGACACAACGTTCATATAATTAGTGATGAGCTGGAGAAGAAATGTGTAGCCAATTTTCCAGAATTATGGCATGCACATTCCTGCAAGAAAACAAATTTTATTTTGCCACTTCTTGCCAGAATCACATCTGAAACCTTAACCTCCCCAGACTTCCTACAACTTGCTAATCAAGTTTTATACCTTCTACATCTTCTCTATTTTTCAGAGATGGAGAGATAGAGCTTCCATTTAATAGCAATCTTGAAATGTTGCGGGTTGGGGGTAGGGTAGGAGTGAGCAGGGGTGCAGGAAATAGGGTTATTGCAAAGGCCCCAAAAAGGACCTCACTGGCCAGGGAAGCAGATTCCTGTTGCATCTACCCCCTGAGAGTCCCTCCAAACCACGCAGGTGAGACTGAACCCATTCTCGGTATTGGAAAAGCATGTTCTACTTTGGAGATCTGGACACCCACAATGGAATTCTTTTACCTACAACCTCCCCCACCTCCCCCACCTCCCCCCTCAACTTCTGCTGCCAGCGCAAGTGTCAAGCATTTTTCTCTTATTATGATCAGGTGCACATTAAAACTTAGGCTGACAAACAGACTTGAAGCACAGATATTTTTATGAATGTGATAAAATATTTTTTTAAAGAAAAGATTAGAAGACCTCAGTCAAATAAAACACTACATGGTTGTGGGTTGGTGAACACTGCGATAAGAAAAGGGAGCTCAGGAGTTTTTACTATTGTATTTATACATGTGTTTGAAAGAATTTGTAAAATGTCACAGGTACTTTTTAAGGTGACACATATTCACTCCATAAATTATTAAAAATTACAAGATGAGTTGAAATGGCACTTTCCAGTGGTTTTACTGAACATGATCAATATTGATATTGTTACTCAACTATATAACCTTACGGTGTATTTTTCTATCTTTCTTTAGAGCAACTGCTTTTGCAATGGTAACAATGCTTAGTTTAAAATGAATCAATAAATTACTTCCTGAACAATGGTTTTGGAGGGTCTTTTTATATACATGTGAAGCATGTATTTTATGAAAATACAACTTTGAGAAGTTTTTCCTTTGCTTCAACACACCTTACTAGGATGTATTCTTTTTTACGGTTTTATTTATTTATTTGAGAGAGAGAGAGCATGAGTGGTGGGGAGGGGCGGAGGGAGAAGGAGAAACAGATTCCCCGCTGAGCAGGGAGCCCGACGTGGGACTCCATCCCAGGACCCCGAGATCATGACCTGAGGCAAAGGCAGATGCCTAACCACCTGAGCCACCCAGGCGCCCCAGGACATACTTTTTTTAAAAGAAGGGGAAGCGGCTCCTGGGTGGCTCGGTCCATTAAGCATGAGACTCCTGGTTTCAGCTCAGGTCCTGATTTTGGCTCAGGTCATGATCTCAGGGCCACGAGATCCAGCCCCGCCTAGAGCTCCAGGCTCAGCAGAGAGTCTGCTGGAGATTCTCTCCCTCCCTCTCCCTCTGCCCCTGCCCTCTCTCAAAAAAAAAAAAAATTAAAATAAACGAAGAGCAAAATGTCATGCTAAGCCCTTCTGGAAATTAAAACACATGGTCACATGCTGCAATATTTGTCTTAGAACATTCTTCAAAAGCATTTATTTCAGGTATGCCATTTTATGCTTGTCTTTCAACACCTTCTCTGCATTTTTTTTTTACTAAATCTAAATCAAAACTGACATCTTGCTTCCAACTCATCTTAGTACTACATTCCACTGCCCTCAAGATCCCCCAGTCTTTATTCATGTGCCAGACCTGAGCCTAAAAAACGCAAGTATGTTTGGAAACACCCAGAAATTCCTTGGGCCTCCTGGGAAGAACTAAGAATGATCAAAAGGAGAGTTCCCAAATCTGATATACAATCAGCTTTCCCAAATGAAGTTTAAACGACAAATCTCAGTGCCCCAAAATCCACATTTTCTTTTGTTTGATTCTTCCTACCTAGAATTATCCTGTTTTCACTTAAAACTTCAGCTGAGATTTAATCTCCCATTTATCATCTTATATTTTTTGTGTAAAATAATTCACACACACTTGAAAATTACAGAGGGTGATATAACAAAGACGCATTTACCACCACTTGAACTTCACAAATACTACCATTTTACTCTATCTGTTCCTGACCTTTTAAAAAAAAGTGAAACATCACAGACGCAGTGGTATACATCCCTCAGTGACCCGATTCTCTACCTCCCGCTCCAGCGGCAACTACAATCCTGCAGTTGTGTATCCTTTCTGGCCATATTAAAGATGCATTTACCTCATATATACGCACCCATAAATAAATATATATATAATTATCCTGGGTGCTTACGAATTTTACATAGATAATAACATATACCACTATGCACCTTGATTTTTTTTCTCATTCAGCATTCGGTTTTTGAAATCCAAATAGCTTCAGTTTACTGGATTTATCTGTTATGATTATATACATATCTACAATTTATTTGTTAATTCCTATATTAATCAACTTTCCATTTCCACTATAAACCAATGACTCTGCAAGGAACATTTTATGCAAGCTTCACTCTTTAGGAATTTGCCATATTTTCTCTAGGATATACATCTAGGGGTGTAACTGTTGGGTCATGTGGAAGATACATCTTAACATTTCCTCACTATGGATAAATTGTTCTCCGAAGCCATTGTACCCATCTGTATGCCCATCAGCTGTGTAGGTGGGTCCATTCCTTCCTTGACATTGTCAGATATTTGACAATTTGATGAGCATTCAATGATACACCATTGCTGTTTTAACTTTCATTGTCCTAATCAATTCGTTCTGTATCTGAATAACTCATCCTTTACCTGCTTATCTTTTACGTCATCCTTGTCATCTACCAAGTTTCTACAGATGTCCGAGTCCTCCATCTGGACTTCTATTCCAGCCCGGTGGTTGATTCAGCTATCCCTGCCCTCGTGTTTCCTGTTTTAGTACCCCAGTTTTACGCAGTCTGGTTATCTGGTATACTAATTCCTACACCTCCATCTCTCCTTCAGGATTATTCTAGCTCTTCTTGCCATTTATTCATCATATTGAGATAAGCCTATCAACTTTCAAAAAATATCGTGCTGGGAATTAGATTTTGTTAATTGAGTTTATGTGTTAATTCTGGAAGAAGTTAGATCTTTATAATATAGTGTTCTAATCATGAACATGGTTTACCACTTCCTTTACTATGGTATTAAGTAAAGTTTTATGCTATCCTTCATAAATATCTGCTTGTGTTTTAGTAGACTCATTCCGAGGCACCATAAAATTTTTGTTGCTATTGTAAACGGTATCTTTTTTTAAATTATTTTGTTCTGAGAAGTTGTTGCTTACATATAGAAACTGCTGATCTTTAAATATTGATTCTGAATCCTGAAACCTCACTGGCCTCTGATTATTGGTTCTCATAATTTGTGGGTTTTCTTGGATTTCCCATTTTTACAATTATATCATCAGACTGTTAACAAGTTTGTTTCTTCTTTTCCAGTCCTTCTAGCTTCTTGATCTAGGTCTTGGAGTTCGATTTCCAGTACAATGTTGAAGGTAGTGGACATTCTTTCTTGTTCCTGACTTTAAAGAGAATTTTACCAAAAATTCACCATAAAGTATAAGGTTTCCTATAGATTTTTACAGATACTCTCAGATATATTAAGCAAAGTCCTTTCTATTCCCAATTTGCTAATAATTTCATATCTCCAATTGGTGTTAAAAGCTCTACATCTACCAATAACAATTTTTTTGTACATCTACTGATAGGAAAATGTGGCTTTCCCCTTTTATCTGTTTCATGGATAAATTATTACAGAATTAATTTGGAGAAAAGGCTTTAATGCTAAATTACTCTCACATTCTGGGAATGAATTCTACTTCATCATGATGTACTTTTACAAACTTTGTTTTATTCAATTTGTGAAAATTTTATTTAAGATTTTCATTCATAAGATTCATCTCTTTTGCTACTTGAGATATAATTTTTTAGGTGATTTGTAAGTTAAAATCTTCTAAGACTATAGAAATTCCTCTTTCTCTTTGTAATTCTATCAGTTTTTGTTTTGAGGCTATTCTATTAGGTATAGATAGATTTCAATGTTCAATCTTCCTAATGAATTATCTCTCTCATTGTTAAATATGATATCCTTTATCCTTAATGATTTTTTCTCCCTTTTTTTTTTTTTTTTTTTTTTTGGATATGACTATTGCTTCACTAGCTTTCTTTCCACTGGTTAATTCGCCCCTGGGTCTCTTTCTATCTTCTTACTTTTCTTTTCTTTTCTTTCTTTTTTTTTTTTTTTTTAGATTTTATTTATTTATTCGACAGAGATAGAGACAGCCAGCGAGAGAGGGAACACAAGCAGGGGGAGTGGGAGAGGAAGAAGCAGGCTGATAGTGGAAGAGCCTGATGTGGGGCTCGATCCCAGAACGCCGGGATCAAGCCCTGAGCCAAAGGCAGACGCTTAACTGCTGTGCCACCCAGGCGCCCCTCTATCTTCTTACTTTTCAATCGTCCAATGTCACTATATATTAAGTGCATCTTATAAACAGCACATAGCTAGATTTTGTTTTTTCATTCTATTTGAGAATTTTCTCCTTTAGGTGATAAGTCAGGCCCTTTTGCTCTTCTGGCAACCCTTCCTTTGTTTTTCTTTTACAATGGGAATTAATTTGTAATCTGCAATTTAAATCAGCCAATTCTGTAATAATCATTATAAGAACAGGATATAAATAAAAGGTCCTAGTTATAGATAATTCACTGTATCTGAGTGCCTGTGTTTAGGGTCAGCTCTTCTCCCAGTCAGGAACAAGCCCGATCACCAGGAGCCAAATTCTACTGAATCTCATCCTGCTGCAACTGGAAGAGACATTGTCCTATGGTTACAACATTCAAGGGGATGAACAACTGGAGGAAGTCCAGCTGCTAAAGGGCCTATGTAAAATATATATCTATCTTCCATACATGTAACCAAAAAGAGATTAATTTAGATGTTCTAGACCCACCTTTTATTTTTTTTTTAAAGATTTCTTTGTGTATTTGAGGGAGAGAACACACAAGTGCATGTGGGCCAGCTGGGGTAGGGGCAATGGGAGAGGGAGCCCAAGTCAGGACTCTGCTCCAGGATCCTGAGATCATGACCTGAGCTGAAATCAAGAGTTGGTCATTTACCGACTGAGCCACCCACACATCCAAAGATCCTCCTTTTAAATACAAATCTTCCTCAATTACCTGTCAAGCATTGGACCATACCCAGTACTGACAAAGCTTGATGAGTACTGTGTGCCAGGCACTGTGTCAGGACACGCAAAGCATTATGGATGAGTTCTCTGTCCTCCTGGGCATCACACTCTAGTCTGGGAGGCTGAGGTGACCATTGTGTGTCCTGCTCTCCAGACTGACTTTTAAAAAATATTAAGTCTAATAAATCAAAACGAGCCTGGTCCAAAGAGTGCATCCTAATAAAAAAATTGAAGGACTTTGACTTTGCACCATTTTTCAAGAAAATCAGTGCTTCATGAAACTCTAAGGGTTATGGTATCGGAGAACATCTCCACGCGGTTATTTCTTTGAAAACACCTGCCATCTCTTTACTTCACTCTGAATGCGCCGCACCTGCCCTCCTTCACAGTCCATTCACTGTGAAATGGGATACCTGAAATACGAGGTTTCCAGTAAATTGGGTTTTATCTGAAATCCTTCCAGAATTTTCCCTTTCCTTCAACTCCAGGACTCCTAAGCAAGTTAGGAAAGAGAAAGGATCCCTTTGGAAAAGTGTTATTTATCCTCAGTAATTCTTATGGACCCTGCTCTGTCACTGGCAGAAGTACTAGATTCGAAGAGCAAAGTTCACCCACTCAGACTTAACTGATAAATCATTAGCCAACCTGTGTACCAAAAAAAAAAAAAAAAAGAAAGAAAGAAAGAAAAAAAGAAACCCTTATAATTATTAACTTAACAACAGAATTTGTCAGGTTAATAATTTTCCCCATTACCTCCCCATGGTTTCCCATTGTTTCCATAATTATCAATTATCTTTTTCAAGGACATATTACAATATTTTCCTACCTGATAAAATACATTCTTAAGCTGCAAAGTAATTCATTTTTAGAAGAATAGAGATGGCAAGCCTCTTAACTGACATCCTGCCCCTCCTGTTTACCAGTCATGTGAACTGGGGTCCTTTTTCATCTTCTCCAGTCCCATATATAATGGAGAAAATTATACCTAATCTGTGTGAAGGAAAGAGAAGGAAGGAGAAGAAAAAGACTCTAATAACTCAGAGATAACATCAGTTTATTATTTTTTTAAAATCTAGGGATACAGGCAAATCCTGAAAGTCACAGCCTAGACCTTCTTTACCAGGAGCAGAAGCCACTGGAGCCATAACTTAGAGAAACACTTACACAGCAATTTGGACAAATTGCTGGAGGCTGAGAGTGGACTAGCATGAGAATGAGAAGCTCCCTGGTTTCCGGAGCCATTGAGGACCCCAAAGTGTCATGCGCCACACCTGCAGTAGGATTATCACTAGGTTGTCACAGTGAAGGTCCCTTCATTATTCTGGCCGGGGAAGGGGAAGAATAATCATTGAGAAATATGCTCAGAGACTTCACTTTAATAAAGATCTATTCTCTGGGGGAAATAACTTGGTCAGAGCCCTGTGTCTGCTGCACGAAGGGCATTTCTCCCACTCCAGCCCCCTCTCTGCTTCCTACCTCACCTAAGAGAGAGAAAAAAGAAGAAAGTGAAGGTTTCAAGGAAATAGATTGGAGAAACTAAGGCCAGGGAGGAGAGTAGAGGGTAAGAGGTTTAAATATATGTATATTATACATTTTATTGTAATATTTATATTATGTTATATATTATCTATAAAAACTATAAAATATATTTATATATTTATATTATATTATATATATTTATATAATATGTTATATAAATTATACATATAATTTATTTTATATAATAATTTATATATAATACATAATATATACATAATATATAATTATATAAATTACATATTTATGTAAATTTATATGTATATATATCTATATATGAAACTGGAGAAGCACGTGTGAAAGTTACAGTCCAGAGACATAAGCCCACTAAAAGACTGAGATCTAATCATAAGATTTTAGGGTTCCTGTGTAATAACAGTGAATTACAGCTCAAAGAGCTGCCAGATCCTGACTCCATTTAAGGAGTTTCTAAGGGAAGCCCTAAGACAACAGGGAATACAAAAAACAAGGACACTACAGGAATTTGAATCTTCTGGCACCTACAGCTATAGCAAACATTAAACACATGCCAACTTTTAACATAAAACAGATTAACATAAAACCTCACACTACAGACTTACTCAACAGAGATCCTATTATCCAATGCAGCATGTCCAGCTTCCATCCAAAAGTTGCAAGGGATGCTAAACCGATAGGAGAAAGATACAGTAGAGACAAAGTAAGCATTAGAGCCAGACTCAGATATAACACAAATTTTGGAATTATCAGACAACTTAAAGTAACTATGATGAATACGTTAAGGACTGTAATGGAAAAGGCAGACATTATGTAATATCAAACAGATAATGTAAGCGGAGAGAAGAAAGCTCTAAGAAAGAATCAAAAAGAAATGTTAGGAATCAAAGGCTCTGTAACAGAAATGAAGAATGTCTCCAATGGGCTCATGGGCAGAATGGACCCGGCTGAGAAAAGAATCCATGAGCTTGAAGATAGGTAATAGAAACTTGCTGGATTAAAACGCAGTGAGAAGAAAGAGTGGGGGGAAAACATCACAGGACCTCCAAGAACGGTGGAACAATTTCAAAAGTTGTAATATATGTATAATTGAAATATCAGCAGAAGATGAAATACTGAAATGATAATGGCCAAAGAATTTTCCAAAATCAAACAAAACCGATGATAGAATATTGTGAAAGAAGTAGGAATCATGACGCCGATCTGTATTTTTTGCATAAAAAGCTGTCTTAATGGCTATAAGCAGGTTATGAAATTGTATGTGTATACACAGGTATACACATGTAATAAAGGATTTCTGGAAGAATCTTTACTAAAATATACCAGTCAGATTTGTTGTGGTTTTTACTTTCTTCCTTACGCTTTTCTAGACTTGTGTCTGTTTTCACAAAGAAAGTATCCTATACTATGGTAATCAGAATAAATGTTTCCCCTTTAAAAAAGATGTTTTCCCTTATGTTTTTAAAAATTTGTGTATTTATTTTAAAGAAAGAGAGAGATCATGCGCATGAGTGGGGGAGGGGTGGAGGGAGAGAGAGAGAGTCTCCAGCAGACTCACTACTGAGCAGGGAGCCCGGCGGGGCTCCATCTCAGGACCCTGAGAGCAGGGCCTGAGCCGAAACCAAGCACCTGCCGCTTGACTGACGGAGCCACCCAGGCGCCCATTTTCCCTTTTAAATCATGAAGGTACAACTTCCCAACTTGAAGCCAGCGAGCATGCGGTGTCTGGCTTCCCCACCCAAGGCAGCCCCTGATGTCGTTGGGTGCCTTTCACCGAAACAATCTCTAAGCTAACAACCCAAGAGACATCTGAAGTCAAAGGAGCTGGCGGCCTGCAGTGCTCACAAGCACAAAACCCATGACCGCCCCGCGCAGCAAAGAAAGTCTGCCAGCCTCAGGAACTCAACATTCCCTCACCTCGGGCCCGCGGCACGACGGACTGGGTGCCCCGGGACAGCTGGCCAGCCAGATGCCATCGCCACTCCCGTGGGAACCCACACAAAAGGGGACAATTTACACCAAATTTTAAACGCTTTCTGTGCTTATCTGGGGCCCTCACTTCCTCTGGGCATCTGGGGCAAAAGGTTGTTTCCTAGATGTCGGTGGAGGGTGTGACCGAGCCAGTTGGCCTCCCTGCGGGGTGCTGCAAGATGCCCCCCTGGGCGGTGTTCACCGGTCCCCCACCACTGCTGCTGGAGGTCATCGCGAGCACAGGACCGCCTGTGGCCCTGAGAGCTGGACGCAGGCGGCTAGACGCTCCTGGCCCCTCCTCTGTCCTTGGAATGGGACTTCTGCTCCCCTCTCCCTCACCGAGAGCTGCTCCGAAGCCGCTGCCTTGCGAGTGTGTCGTTGAGACCATCTGGATGGTCCAGCGACAGGTGGAAACTCTAAGGAAGAATCCCGCTAACCTAGTTAGGGTCTCTGTATAAGCTTCGAAGACTGCGGCGGGTAGGGGTAGAGATGTGCTTGTCCTGTGGCTGCCCCGCAAGACAAGCCTCGGAAACTCTGGGGTTATTAGAGCCCCCCCCCCCCACCCCGACCCCCCCACTCCCCATCCCCGGCAGTCCGGAGCCGCCTGCCTCTTTCTTCCGAGCCTCTGTGCCAACCGACACCCCGCCCCACCAAGCTCCAAACGCCCTTGTCGCTGTCCCCCTTAAGCCCCGCCACGCGCGGATGCACAGACTGCCGTCTGTCGCAGACGTGCACTGAGAGCAACCTGGATGGGGTCTCAAAACCATGGCTCGGAGCGGAAAAGAAACGACACGTTTACATAAGTTAAGAACGCATCCACTCCACACGACACACGTTTTGCAAGAATACACACCAACAAAAAGATACATATCACATACAGAAATAGTCACCGATGGAGATTGGGGGTGGGGTAGGCAGGAGTGACAAATGGGAATTCTAGAAATCGAAATAGAAGGAAAATAAAGCCTGACTCCTCAGGTCTCAACTTCTTGGCCTCCTCGGAGGCGCCGTTGTCCAGAGACTTCCTAGCTGTGTCATGCCCCTTCCTCTTCCCCGGAGAGCACCCTTTTCCCATAGTCCCCTTCTCTTCCTCGGAGACCCTCAATACCCACATTTCTTTATCCACTCACTTCATGCATATCCTCCTTTTCTCTCTCTTATTCACAGGCCTCATTTCTCAGTCTCTGACCTCTTCAACTATATCTCGAGCCTTCTCTGCCCCCGCCAAACCCTGCAGCCGCCACCACCCTCACACAGAGACGCCCCTCCTGAGAGAAACCGCTGGAGCAGAAAACTAACGAAACTCGTCCGGAAGGCCTTGACTTTGGCTGCCTTCTTTCTCTTTTCTCTCTCCCACCTTCTTTTCTTTTCTCTCCCCTTAGGGTGCTGCCCTAGTTGCTCTGGGGCTTGTCCAAAGTGAAGGCAGTAACCACTCCAGGACCCACCCTCCCCCCCCAGCTCCTCCCCTTCCACCCTAAACTCAAAGTCCATCTGGTCCGTGAGCAGTTGGAGCCCTTCCTCCGACCTGCTTCCCCGGGCACTGGCTCTCTCACTGGCAGGCATGACCCCAGCCTGGAGACACTCGCTGAGAGCTTGGCGCCTGCAGACGTCCTCTCCCAGGATCCCCAAGATGTGCCCTTCCTTGAGCCGTGAGTGGAAACCAGGAGCACATGGGTCAGCTGAGGGTTGGCCAGAGGGGCGGGGCTGATTTCAGGGCCTGTTGCCTGGGGTTCTGGGATTAGGCCTGCGTGGGGGCTTGAGACAGGCCATCTGACACAACGGTCCTCACCCCGGCAGATCCATGCCCCCTGTCCATGCCCAGCATTCTGCGTTGGCCCCCCTCTTGCCCTGAAAGGAAACCCATGCATAATAAAACCCAACGATGCACAATTTCAAAATGAAAACAATATGGTATCTTAGCTGTAATATAAAGAAGAAATAGAAGGAAAGCCATTCAAAGTTAAGTGTTAACTGCAATAAATAGATATTCAAGGATGATGACTTTAGAAGGCATACAGCCTCCTCATGAATTCCCACCAAGCCCCCAGGAGGCAGGACCTTCACCTCAAGCCTTGACAAGGAAACAGACTCAGGAGGGCAGCCATTTCCCCAGAGACACTCAAGAGCAAGGACTAGACCCTGAGCCTCTTCTTCCACTCAGACTCTTTCTCCAGCAGGGACACGAAGTGTGAGAAGACCTGGGGTCACCAGCCATTGGTGGCTTCACAGAGTCTATCTTCGGCGCTTGTGATTTTCCCTGTATACAGAAGTGACAACTTCCCACCCTAAAGCCAGGTCTGTCTGACTCCAAGTCAGAATGATTCCACCAGGCCCTTCCTTCCCTACTCTTCCTCCAGCCTGTTTGGGCTTCTCTTTTCCCTCAGTCATGGGTCTTTTGTCAGAACATCATTTAACCCTGTCATTTTCTGAGAAGGAGCTAGAACTACACCCAGAGTCTTATGCTCAATAAGGAGGATATTATGCTGCAAGTACCAGCTGTCGACAAAGCAAGAGAGAATGCCCTCCCGCCCCCCTCCCCCTTTCCTAGCCCAGCCCCTGACGGTTGTGGTGCTGGTGGTAGTGGGTGAAGCTTGCAGGTGAAATCTTTTTGCTCAATTACTGGGGACTCCTAACATAGCTACACCAAGGAAACTACAGAGGAAAAGGACTCTTGCAAACTTAGGCCATGTAGACATGAATGCCATGCTCTCCCCGGCCTTTCAAGGACCACTGGGGCTTTATTTCTACTTTCTGACCTATTGTACCTAGAAATACGCTTGCTTGGGTTTGTTCATTCAAACACGCACTCGTTGACCACACCCTTCTTAAGAACCTGCTGTGTGTGAAATATACATTCGGTCAAAAGTATCTGGGTGCTTACTAGGGACCCATACGTAGACAGAGCCCTGGGGCACAAAAAGCCATGGTATTGTTTTGTATCCCAGTGGGAGAGACTGAGCACAAACAGACAAACAGACAAATATGTAGAAAACATCCAGTAGGGATACATGCCATAACAAAATCCAATTAGGGTGAGAAGATAGAAAATTAAAATGGGGGAGGAGGGAGGCGGGGTTGGGTTGAGATGGGGAGATCTCCAGGTGTTAAGTGTGGCCAGGTAGGAAAAAATAAATACGCCACCGTCCTTGTATAACACCTGCATACAGACTGATACACGTGTGGGTCAAGGATTCAGCCTTGCCTGTGCTTGACATGTGCGGTCACTTGGGGCTAAATCTGTGCACAGAGTTACGGAAGCAGTTTGTTTCAATATAAAAGAATAGAGAAAATATCTCCGAGGCACCCTCTTCCTTACTAATTATAGTTGTTAAGTGTATATCATTTCTAGGGAGATGAGGTGTGTGCTTAAAAGTACCATTTTCATATGTCTGTCTACCACAAGGAGGGGCACCTGGGAGGGTAGATGGATGGCAAATAATGCCCTTTCCAGCTGAGAAATTTCCCAAGAGTCCTGCAAAGCCTTTTCTAAGAAAAACGTGAAAACGAGCCCTAAAGGGAGGCCTCCCACCTGCTCTGCTCCGGGCAGTCCTTGCTGCCGTCTGCAGAACTGATTTAACCCCTGCCTAGGGTCAGGAGGGGAAGGCCTGCTCCCAAAAGTGCTAAGAGGAGGGATGGACCCGCCAACCTCGGGATCGGGCAGAGCTCTAGCCTGTGGACAGCAGCAGCCGCCCTGCCTCACTAAGCAAAAGGCATCGATGGGAAAGATACGGAGAGAGGGAACCGAAAGAATCAGCGGGGAGGTGAGATGGTGGGCAGGAGGGGACATGAAGAGACATCAAGAGGGCCCGGCAAGGATAGAAATCCCTCCTGGCGGGAACAGGCTCTTAAGCATGTCATGGCTCTGATGAGGGCCTGAGGCCACTCCCTCCATGCGGGGCGTCTGCTCAAGATGTCACATCCTAAAGAGAGGACATCTTTGGAGGTCTCATGCCCATCCCTTGGCCTCACTGGTGGGAGGCAGGCCCCTGATGTGAGTATCCTGTCACTGAGAGCACGCAATTCAGAGAGACTGAGCGCCATAGCTCAATGCCAAGTGTCCCCTGTAACGTCCTGCAGACTGTGGAACAGTTTATGAAGGGAAAAGGATCCCCTCTTGGTTCTGGAAGCAGACAACATAACATTTCTCCCAAGCCAACCACTGCCCCTCAATTATTCAGACTTCAGCATAGTCTCAACTCACCTCCGTGAAAGGTGGCATCTCCAGCCCTTAACCCTACCAAAGTCTCTCAAAACTACAAATGCCCCGTATGGAATCTGTCCCTCCCTTGGCCCTTAAGTGAATAAGATCTTTCTTTCTTAATTCATTGGCGATCCTAAGTAAATGAGATGTCTCAAGTGACAAGTTTTCTTAACGTTACCTAATACGCTATGTAGAAATCAGGCATAGTTAGCATTTTAATAAATCACCTTTATGTTCTACAAACTATGTTCATTGTGTATTATTAAATAATTTGTACCTTTTTTTTATTTGAAAGGGTAAGGAAGATCTCATTAAATACTCCCTCTGTACTGAAAACTGGTTATGAATGTTAGAAGACTCTTCATCATTGACGAGACAAGTTCCCCCCAGAATGTTCACATGCCCACAAAAATTTATTTCCCTCCCCTATCTTGCCCCAACAGATTTTCACTTTTTGATACTATAATTTTGGGGGAAAGAAAACCAAGTTAAGGTGACTTTGTTGTGGAACTCTGTGAGAATTAGGTAGCTGGAAAATTAAACCCAACTACCCATTTATAATTTGCATTTTTTTATACATATACAATGGCAGTGGTGTTCCCCAAAAAGAATTCCACCTTTAAATGTGTTGCGTTGTCCAGGTGAACTGGAGAGGAAATTGGTGAATTGGATGAAAATCATTAAGCGTCATCTGTGTTTAGCATCAGGCTAAAAGGGCAACATCAGGTCAGTTAAAACAATAATACAGAAGCCAAAAAAATGTCTATCCAGAAATAGACCTGGAATTCCATTTTGTGAACCCAGTTCAGTTATCCCTTCCCCCACCTCTCTTGGGTCTGTCTACCCCCCCCCAACACACACAGATACACATGCGTGTATATGCACACCCACAATCTCCAAGAACACAAACGTTGATTAACCCTCAATTCTTGTGTGCTGTCCTCAAAACAGAGGCTACTTTGAATAAAGAATGAAGACAATTGTCCAGACATTAGGTTTTACATTCCTTTCTAACAAATAATGAAAACCAAATAATGAAAAGACTTTTTGTTTCTTTCTGTCCATCAGTTATTATCATTACTATTAGTTTTGAGTTTGGGTTGTTTGGTGACAGGGGAGCTACGAAAGGCGGCAGACTTTGTGAGATGTTATCTAGCCTCTCTTCACTATTGACTAATTCCTTTCCCTCCTTGCTTCCTTCCTCCTTTCCTTCTTTCCTTCCTTCCTTCTCTCCCTCCTTCCTTCCCCTTCCCACTTTCCCTCCTTCTTTCCTTCCTTCCTTCCTTCCTTCCTTCCTTCCTTCCTTCCTTCCTTCCTTCCTTCCTTCCAACAGGATTTCATGTGTTTCATTTGGAGCCCTCACTCCACCATCACATTCCTATCAGTTTGGTAAACAGAGAACTGAATAAACCTGCCTTGACTGTTTGAAATTTGGGCTCTTCTTTATCAAATCCTTCTCCCCCACTCTGCCCCACCCCCAACCTACTTTCATAATCCCTATAGCTTTGGAGTCCGGAGAACGTACAGCCTTCTCCATGGGCAGCTCCAATTGTGCAGGCAGGAGAAAGGGAGTGAAGGAGTGAAGGGAATTTGAATTCTTGGAAACACTCAGAATATTTCTTTTTTTTCTGTTTCAAAAGCGTACCTAATGCAGAGAGACACAATGACAAGCTTTTCAAAAGGTGAAATTCTCAGGAAACTTAAGCTGTTATTTTTTTTCTCATTTCTATGCATGGATAGACTGGAGTCACTTGTTTTTAAAGTAAGAGCAAATTAATGACATTAGTGATGATTTAGAGCAGGAAAGTGAATGAGATCTCTTGGAAAGAAAACATATTCAGAGCTGTTACTTTCCAGCTTCATTTAAAAACACAATTGTTCATTGTGTCGCTCAGGACTGTGACTTCGTAGCCGCACAAAACACCAACATTTCATCTATGGATTCAAACCTTCTTGCTGAATAAGAGGCAGGGCTTTCTCAGCTCTCTCTACCTGTAAAATGATCTTGATACTGACCTTGCGTCTTCAAAAGTAGCAGAGTTCTTTTCTAAAAGTACTGCCAAGGTCTCTAGACGTCTCCTCCGACTGTGATATTCTGTAACTGCACTGTCCCGCCCCACTGCTGTAGACAGGTCAAAACCTGTGCTGGAAAGGAGGGGTGAAGGTGGCCAGTGAGCGAGAAAAAGAGAAGTAGGCTGGGAGCCAGACCCTCGGAGCTTCAGTCTTGTCCTGCCGCTAACTAGCTTGGCGAACTTAAGCGAAGTAATGTACCACTTGGGTCTGGTTTCCCCCTCCATAAAGTGAGCGTTTGAAAAACAACAACAACAAACATCGGAGGCCCCTTGTAGCTCCAAGTATTAAGTGACTCCTCTGGCTCACCTTATCTCTACTTTGCTGTGGTCTGGTCTTGTGTTGTCATGGTCTTTGTGTTGTGTTTTAGAGGAAGGTTTTGTCTTCCGGGTCTATTCGTGTGTATTTGTTATTATAGTATATTGCCTAGCACCTATCTCTCCTCATTCCCTAGAAGGATGGGGAACGGCCATTTGTTCATTGTTTACTGAAAGCCAACCTGGCATCGGGAAGTGGGATTGGCGCAAGGACTCGGGCACTATGCATCTCAAAGCTCAGAAAGCGCCTCTATGAACAAAGAAGATCTATCCCAGCAAAGCTCAGCAGCGGCAGAAGTTCGGTGGGCAGGAGAGAGGAATGGAGCCCCTTGGGCAGGGGGCAGGGGAGCCCATGAGGGACCACAGTGGGAAAAATGAGGACATCTCCCAGTATCCTCCATGCTTTTGTTGACTAGATTTGAAAGAAACTCTTTTTTCCTCCCCAAAATTTGTTACTGAGATACTTCAGTTTTTAAATCCAAACTAAAGTTTGATTTGAATTATCTTTTTAAACTAAGGAGTAAATGAAATTGCCTACGGATCTTGATTCAGATTACATAAGTATGCAGATCGTTTTTCAAACAGGGTTGTTTGATGTTCCATTGAGGACCCTAACTCACCTCACCGTTAGTAGGTGCTTTCCGGACATCTGTGACCAAGCTTGGTCTTCATACAAAACCCAGAATGCCTCCATGTGACTTCACACCTGAGGAATACCAGGTAAGAGTCAGCTGTCAGTTACTTGAGGAAAACCCAAGAAAGTGGTTCTTCTTGCAAGGGCTAAATTAATCATTTCCTCAAGAAGGACCCACAGATGGCTTTGCCTGCCACTGAGCCTCGCATCCTAGATATTCTAGCCTTTAAGTCTCCGGGAGTGTCTGAACCCTCTTACTCCACTCCATGCTGTTGCATGAATTGTTGTGCATGTGTAAGAGACAGAGCAGATACAGACCGAGAGTACAGGAAAGAGACTATTTGTATTTATCACAGGAATATAAATACAGATACACACACAAAGATGATATATCACGAATGTGGTACCACACATTTACTTTCTAAAATGTTGTTTTCACTCTCTCATACAGCAATTCATGATCTGACCTTCAGGAGTCCTTCCCTCCAAAATATAAAGTTATGATTTTGCTCTCAGACTAAGAAATATTGGGCTTCTCTTTCTCTCTCTCTCTCTCCCTCCCTTTTTCCCTCTCTCCCTCTCTTCCTTTCTATCCCCTTTATTCTACATAATACTCACAGATTAGAAATTGTACAGTCAATAGTCATGAGGAACCCATAAAGAAGAGAAGTATAGGAGGAAATCTGATAAAGACATGAACACCACCAGCACTTCATTTTCTTTTCATTCAAAAAACAAAAAAAAACTGCAGGAAAAAAGAAAAAGAAAGAAAGAAAGAAAGAAAGAAAGAAAGAAAAAGAAAGAAAAGGGAAGGGAAAGAAATAAAGGAGGGAAAGAAGGGAGAAAAGAGAGAGAGAAGAAAGAAAGAAAGAAAGAAAGAAAGAAAGAAAGAAAGAAAGAAAGAAAGAAAGAAAGAAGAAAGAAAGGAAGGAAGGAAGGAAGGAAGGAAGGAAGGAAGGAAGGAAGGAAGGAAGGAAGGAAGAAAGAAAGGGAAAGAAAAGGCATTACCACAGACATTTACTTCGAAAGCCTTTTTATTTTTTCTACAGCTAACATGAATTCAAAGACAAGGCTTTCCACTGAGAGGTAGAAAATTTCAGCCTCCTTCTTCATATTTGATCTAGAAAGGGATCGAAGGGCCATATCAATAATTGCCTGTACTTGAGAGAAAGGAAGGACCTTGGGTGAGGAGGACATGGGGCAAATACGCCCAGTTGTGGGCACTGGACAGCAGCCCCATGCTCGGTCAGTAGAGAGGCAAGATTGCATTTGGACCTGCTGTCAATCTTTTAAGAAACATGGAGGTGTGTTGGGGCGCCTGGGTGGCTCAGTCGTTAATCGTCTGCCTTCGACTCAGGGCGTGATCCCAGGGTCCTGGGATCAAGCCCCACGTCAGGCTCCTCCACTGGGAGCCTGCTTCTTCCTCTCCCACTCCCCCTGCTGTGTTCCCTCTCTCGCTGGCTGTCTCTCTCTCTGTCAAATGAATAAATAAAATCTTAAAAAAAAAAAAAAAAAGGAAGAAAGAAACATGAGGTGTGGAAAAGAGAGATCTTAAACCCTGAAATCTTGCCTATCTACAGTCCCTCGCCTATGAACGTGTCCTGGAGATTCACAATCAACACCTTCCTCCCACGTCGATGGTGTATTTTCCGAAGCCTTTGCTGCTTCACCAGGGTCACATGGAATGGCTGTTTGATTATGAGGGAAACAGATACCTGGATTTCTTTTCTGGGGTTGTCACTGTCAGTGTCGGTCACTGCCACCCGTGAGTATCCTTAAAATTCCAGTGTTTTCACTCCAGAAGAATATATGGAGAACCAGGCTAATGCTCATGTTAGTGACTGAGAACTCTGGTTAAAAATTCTCTCCCCTTAGGCATATCCGGGTTTATGGCTGCCAGTTCCCTGCTATCTCCTGGGTAACAACATCTTCACACTGCACTTTTTGTTTTCTTGACAATGCAAGATGTATCATGCTCACGCCATGTGGCGTGTACCATGGGATTGGAGTGTGTGCTTGTCCCCACTAGAAGCAGTTTTCCAGACAGAGGCCATGCACTGAGGGAAAGGCAGAGCACATGGGGCGGCTGGGTGTCAGGTGTGAGACGATGAAATGAGAACTCCCTCCTAGCCTAAGGATCTTCTTCACCTCTGACCAGTGGATGGGGAAAGAAAGGATGTTAAGAGAGAGGTGTAAGCATAGCTGGAAATTTACATGAGAGATGCATGGAACCCTTAATCCTGGGATTCTCTGGACCCTTGGTCATCAACCCATCCACACAAATGCCCCGGGCAGGGTCCTCTGTGGTTCTTTTGTTTTTGATGCCACGCTATCATTTTAATGCCTATTTGCTCCTCCCTCTAATCATCTGGCCAACAAAACTTCCATTAAGTGAGATCAAAATACAGCCACAAGCCGAAATCAATGGAATAAGTTTTGGTCCTTCTGTCAAAGCAGGAGCAAAGGGTCTTCCCCTCCAGCAGCTGCCAGGTGGTCAGAGCGAGTTTTAACTCCAGGGTCTAGCCTCACCTAGTCCTCCCAGAGCCTTCTCCTTCCTGCTCCTGTCTCCGGGAGGCACTAGTGCCATGCGAGGTCCTAAGGAGCGCGTAAAATAAAATTCGGAGGCAGTCTAAAACATGTGATAAGCCCACATGAAAGAAGGAAGGAAAAAAAAGTAGAGAAAAATTTTAAACATTCTCATTAATAATGTTGGACAGTGTTGCTGTTAGTCGACCACTCACTGGCTTTCATGAACTTTGTTCTTCTCCTGATCTCCCTCCAACCCTGCAGCTTACCCTCTGACCCCCTGACTTGGGTGTCCCAGCCTCTTTCCTTAGCCTTCTGCTCTTCTCTCTACAACCCCTTCATGCCTTATTATTTCCCCCATAGAATAGGCCCCATTCCTGGTCAGTGAGTGACATTTTCTGCAGCCTTTCCCAGCTCTGTTTCTTTCACCTTGACCCCTCACCCAGCTACTAATATATCTGTAATAAACCCAGAGTGGGCATTAGGATGCCCCACATGTCCCACAGTCTCCAGGACACCCCCACCCCACCCCATGATATTCCACCATCAGTTGAAATCCAACACTACGGAGGCCAAGCCCATCGTACCCTCCATTAGACTGTTTCTACTTACATATTCATTTATTCAACGTGCACACGTGAGCCTCCTGCTCCTGGAGGTCCTCTGCCAGGATCTGGGTAGCCGCTGACTGCATCTCTTGCGTAATCCTGGGGTTTCCCCGGTGTTACAGGCAAGAATGGTGACGTCATCTTTGACTCGTCCCTGCCTTTCAGTCCCCTTAGCCAACCTGATACCGAGGTCTAGCTTTCCCTGTGCTGAAATGCCTCTCCCACCGGCCCCCCGCTAATTCCCACCAACTCCAGTCTCCTAGGAGCTCTCCTCCTCCCACACCTAGAAAGTCACCTTGCCCTCCTGGCTGGCCTCACCATTACCAGTCTTCCCCCCTCCATCCTACCGTCATGTGGCTCATATGTTTATTTTATTGAACAATGTGTTTATCAATTACCTCTTCTGTTTAAGTTTATTGATACTCTGTAATTTTCTAAAGTGAGTCATGGAACCCTGATTGCAGGAGAGGTTAGTTGGTGAAGTGTCCCATGAAAAAATAAGTTTTAAAAACACTTTAAACTCTATCTCCCTCCTGGGGAGAAACAGTGGGTATTTGACTAGCAAAGGCACTGGCAAGTCCTGCAGTGAAGAAATCTGTTTGACCTGGTATTTCTCAAAATGACTTAATTATTATTTATTTATTTAACCACTGAACTGATGTGTGTGTGTGTGTGTGTGTGTGTGTGTGTGTGTGAACAGCTATTAATAACAAACAGAACTGGCGTGTAACTTTAGCCATTGCTGTCCTTTAGATCAAGTTCAAACAGCCTGGCCTATATCTTCAAGGCATTCCTAGTCAAGTCCTACATATCTACCCTTAGTTCTTACTATCCCTCAGCATGAGTCTTCTGATCCTTCACAGAATATGGTTTCAGAGTTACAAAATGTTCATCAACACTGACCACTATTAGGAATCAGATACTGGAATCTCCTTTGAAGGTAGAAGCGTTGCTCTTGTATACATGTGCATGATGGATCTAGAATTCTTTAGAAGAATAAATGAAAAGACACCCAGGTTTACATCTAGTCATCTCTAGTTTCCAAACTGTTCAAAGGGTATTTATAAGAAAACCTAATTAGAAGAGATTCTCTGTCCTAAAGTAGGAATTTCTTTTCTGAAATCCCTACGAGATCATCATCTGGTCTCCTTCTGAACACCTCCCTTGGTGAAGAGCCCATGACCTTTTAAGGCCACCCATCCCATAGCCAGACAGCTCTACTGGTCAGAGTTCTTTCTATGTGTGGATGAAACCAGCCTCTTGAGACTGTGAGAAGCAGCCACACATTTGGGTTCGGTGCCCAGGGGTGTGTGTGTTGGTAGGAGCATGCCCACTGGCAGCCCGGGGACCTCTGCTCTCCCGTTTATCCAGGAAGGTAAACGCAGTGGCACAAAAGCAGCTTGGACGCCTGTGGCATACAAGTGCCCTCTTCTTCCACACTCCAATCCATGAGTTCGCAGAGAAGCTTTCGGCGCTTCTCCCGGAGCCTCTAAAGGTATGATGCTCTCAAAGGAACAGAAGTCTCATGATCCCGATAAAGCAGGAATATGAACAGGGAATTTGGTCCATGAAGTGAACATCTGAAATAGTGAGCTAACAGCCAAATCTGAACGGCATCAAGGAGGAGACAGGAATTCATGAATTGCTGGTGAAGCCAGCTGATGTTCACTCATCACCTCCCAGCCTCTGCCTCTCCTTGGAAGTTCTCCTCACTGCCACGTGTCTGCAAAAGTCACTTTGCAGAAGCCCCAGCCCTCCTCTCTGGACACTCTCCTCTGTGTTCCTCGGGCGGGTTTATTTCTTTGCTCCAGGGCCCCTCTACAAAATCATTCGCATGTCTCCTTTTACAGAGTGGAGCCATTTTTTAATAAAATTAATATCCCATTCAGTTCATTCGATCTAAGATGCCCTGAGATAGTTTTGCTAAATGAGATGTTTTTCTGAAATGACTGAATGTTTTTTCAACTGAACTGAGATGGTGAAATGTTGGCCAAGATTTGCATTTCCGGATTCAATGAGCTAATATATGTCGTACCTAGAACAGTGCCCAGCACCTGGTGTGGGCTTTTAGTATTATTTTACTGTATTCTCTAGATTTTCCATTTACTGTATTATCTACAAGAGCTGAAGAAAGCTGGACCAGCTACAACCTAAGGGCATCCCAGCGTGTTCCTGGAGGAGCAGGAGTAGGGATGTCCACAAGGGCGCAACACATAGGTCTGGAGGACCCAGGTCCCGTCACTTCTCCCCTTTCTTTTAGCCAGGAGGAGCTGCATTTTTTTTCTTTGTTTGCTTGTTTTTCAATATTCACACACACTGAATAGACAGGCCGGGACATCCTCTGGGGCAGCAGGATCAGGGAGCCTGGCTTGTCCAAGCCTTCAGGCGGGCGGTCGAGGTTCAAGAGCTAAGTAACCTAGTCCTCAGATCCACTCACCCGCTACCCATTCCATACCCTTCATCGAGTCTCCCCAGTTTGGCATTTTGCAGAGCACTGAAGAGAGCCAGTGGAAGCCTGGAATGTTTCACAATTGGGATAATCCTTGGCCATTTTTGTATCTCTAGCACTTAGCAGCTCTTCAATGAACAGCTGTAGGACTAACATAGTAAGTCAGGGATGGGACCGCTTGTCTGAAGGGAACTCTCCTTAATAATTAGAGGCTGGAACGCACAGTCTTTAGCAATTTCAAATTAATTGGGTAATAAGGAAATAAATTAATGTATGGTGCCGTGTGCCTTCTGTTTCCCTCCAGGTTATTTTCTTGGTGAACAGTGGCTCAGAAGCCAATGACCTAGCCATGCTGATGGCCAGAGCACACTCAAAGAGCACAGACATTATTTCTTTAAGGTAATCACGCCCTGGAATGTTCAACCCCAATAACATTGACTTACTCCAATACTAAATATCCATCTTTACAACAGAGTCTGGAGGGGAAGGAGGCTTTCCCAGGACTATCATTCTAATTTTAGGTGTTAGGGCAGAATCAAATAAATTTTATGACTGGATAACCCTATCTGAATTGGCCTGATCCAAGGCAGGGGTCCCCGACTGGGGTAACAAATAGCGTGGAGTACTAGCTATGTCATAGATCCTCCCATAAAATTAAAGAGATGGTCATATGTCAGTTTTCTTACTTTGAATGTATAGTATTGAGCAGGACATATGCCAAGTGGTGAATGACTGGTCGATACCCATAGATGCTCCTGGCTCTACCATATGACAGTGGGCCCGTTTTCATCTCTGCTTGTGCTAAGGAGCCCTCTACTTACTTCCTAGTGCGAGCTACACCAGGTTTTTCTTCACCTTTGATTCTCTTTAAGTTCGGAGGATTCATATTTAACCTGTATATTTCTGCTTCTTTGGGTGACTTTTGAAAATTGATAATTTTAATAACTTAATTATAAACCCTCAGCAGCTATGTTAGCATTAAAAATAAGAGAAAACTAAGCATTTTGCTCGCAGTTGCCTCCTTTGGGTGATTTTACGTAGCACATTGAAACAGGCTCTTCTACTGAGGATTATGCCAAAGAGTGGCTTGTGGTAAAAGTAGATGGAATGAAGAGATAGTCCCATTCTGTCACCTGTCTGGTCATAATTTTGGTCTCAATTCAAAAGATTTGATTACACCCAATACTGCACATTCCATATAAAACGCACGTGTAGTAACTACAAGCATAAGGAAACATTTAGTATCAAAGAAATATGGCAACAAAAAAATGTGATTGATGTTTTACCCAAATAAACATCCCGGAATATACATGTCAAATGTCGATCTATTCAAAGCAGTCAGGTGTTAGTAGGGTTCAACACATGTTTGTGTCTCATCCTTCAAGATGGATGACCATCCTTTTGAATCGTCTTACTAGTCATAAACCCCGTGTAAGGGTGATTTTGATTTGAGGATCTGTCAAAACCCGTATGAAGCCAAGACTGGTGATTAGGATGATTTATACTAAATATGATAGTTTTGGGTTCAAGAAGAAACAGAACCTGTGATCCTTATATGCCAAATAAAGTGGCTTATGAGGCATTTGTGCAACAGCCACATCTTAGGAACACACGTTTGGCTTCTCAAGATGACTACTTTGAAGACTAATGCTCGTTGAATATATGATTTCTGGCATGTTGCTGAAAGCTGAGTCTCACGACTGTACAGTAATCCAGTAGGGCAGCGGTCAAGGTCAGAGTTCTTGCCCAGATGTCCTCCAAATCTTCCTTTCACCATTTCAAATCAATGACCCCAGGAGAAAAGACAAATAAGTAAATTCTCCTGGCATAGCCTTAGAAGATTTCTTAGAAATCACTGGACTTGCATGTTAATGGTGTTCCTCTGAATTGAAGGAAAATGAACTTAACCCCACCTTCTCACTCTCTCTTCTCTGCAGAGGAGGCTACCACGGGTGCAGTCCTTACACACTTGGCCTGACAAACGTAGGGCCCTTCAGGATGGATCTCCCCGGTGGGTTGGGCTGCCAATCAGTGAGTTTTGAGATTTTTATGTTGTTTCTCTAAAGACTGCTCTGTACATGGTATGATTGATCAGAGTGTCCAGGTACTAGGATTAGAAATGAATATAAAGCCTATCATTAATCAGGGGCTGAATTTGACTTAGTTGAACCAAAGCCGACTTGGAGGAAATGTTTATTAGAAAGGACTTCAGAGTCTGAGTAATAATTCATGATAGAGATTTTTAAAATTTATTTTGCTTTTAAATAAGATCAAGTAAACTACAAATAAATGTATAGAAATTAGTTCTCAGACCCTTGAGTGCATCAGATTCCTACAGAACCATCCCTGAACTCACCTTCTGCTCTCACTTGCTATAGACCCACCTCAGCAAAAGAATCAGATACCTAATTATTCCTATTCTTTCAGACGCCCATGCTCACCAAACTCTTGAGCGGACACTGAAATCAGTTTCCTTTGTAAAGTGCCCCCATAACTGATTTCTAAGAAAAAAATTATCTTTTCAAACCAAAATATTTGGGTTTCATCCTAAGTGGGAGAGGAGCACAGGAGGAATCTCTGTATCAAGTTTAGAAGCCCTCTTACCCTGATCGGTATCACATGCTCCTTCAAATTGGCTACCTTGTCGTCCCATTTTGCCAAATTCCGTCTTTTGTCATTTGCAGACAATGTGCCCAGATGTTTTCCGTGGCCCCTGGGGAGGAAGCCACTGTCGAGATTCTCCTGTGCAAACAATTAGGAAATGCAGCTGTGCACCAGGTTCAAGGGGGCGGGGAGGGAGGTGCGAGGTGCATGGTGGAAGGTCGGGAGGGGTAAGGAAACTAGAGAAAGGCTGAACCCTTCCTAAGTGAACGGGTTTGAAAAAAATGGAAAAGGGAAGAGCCAAAGGAAACAACACCAGAAAGCCAACCCCCCCACCCCCGTGGAATCAACGCTTCTCATGCCAAGCGTCGCGGGGCTCTCCGGCTGTGAGGAAGAGCATCTCACGCTCTCAGCTAAGCTAAAAGGACTATCGCTTGGTACTTAATGAAAAGAGCTCTGTTAGCTTTTTTAGCAACAGCTCTGCTATCAATTTTGAAAGAAAACAAGACGGGTGGAATTGTTTACCAGTTCCCAATGGGGGAAGGGGGGGGAGAATACTTTTAGCAAACTCAAAACGCCAGTCGAGAAGCTCCCCCAGGGACCCAGGATGCCAGCCAAAATGAGAGCATCTGTCAAAACTTAAGGCCACTCCCAAAGGCTGCTGACATCTCTTGCAAAAGTTTTAAAGGCGTTCTCAAAAGGAAAGCTTCGCCTTACCCAGCACGTTTTTATGTGCATTCTTTACCTATTCTGACCCCGAGACGTGGCTTGGAAGTAGGATCTCCTCTTTGTTAATCAGCGGGTCTCCCCTCGTGCTCGTCGGCGCAGTGCAGGACCTTTGAGCAGCCGCTCCTGGTAGTGCCGAGAAGAAGAGCTAAATGCTTCTGCCGAAGAGAGCCGATGGGATAGTCGGACTCACCGGGTTGAGAAAAAGAATGCAAATGGAAGTCGTAAAAAATCAGCTTTGAAAGGAAGAAAATGCACAGTCTCCTCAAAATTCAGACGGGATAATGGCAAAATGGAGGCAGGAGGATGCAAGAATGAGCACTGAAACAGGATGTCGTGGTCCCAGAACTTAAAACTCTAAGGAGATTTAAAGCTATATACATATGACTCTCCATTTTAAAAATAAGGAAACCAAGGTCCACAGCAGGGAGGCTGGAAAGCCAGGACTTAACCCCAAGCCTTCTGACTCCAAACCAGTGCTCTGAAGCTCTGGCCATCCTTGCTCACACTGACGTCCCAGGAGGATGAACTCAGGCTTCACAATAATTCCCGTTCTGCTGGCCAGGACTGAGGAGACCCGTGAAGTCGGGAGACCTGGATTCCACTCCCAGCCCCGGCTGATTCAGCTATGATCAAATGCTCTATCTGTTGCGTCATTTGCAAGATGCAGAGGGCAGTACCTGCCCCCTGTCCCTTATTACCAGGCTTCGTGAGATCAACAGAAGAGAGCTTTCTGTACAGGAAGGCGTACAGTAGCAATGCCAAGCGTACCCGTAGAGCCGGACCTGTGTATCCTATCTTGATGGTACCAAGAACTAAAATGAGTTTCATGCACCTCATAGACTTCACTCTGACCACAAAACCATGAACTCAGAGCCTGGCAGGCAGAAGCACTTAAGAGATGACCGTTGCCTTCCCTCCCCACTCTGGGTCCCTCTCTGTCCATCCTCTCTGCCTCCTCCCTCTTTGAGACCTTCTCAGCTCTAGGCCAACATGACAATGCTAGAACCCCATGGTCATCTCTCTAGTGGCATCTGGAGACTAAATGATAGTGATGGACCTACATTTCTGCTTCTGTAAACTGTTGTCTTTGGCATATCTGAAGTCAGCTGTTTCCTTAATTCATATGTTCAAGAGACATGGCTGATATATATTTAAATGGGATAGGAGTACAAAAGGGACTTCAGCCTCCTCCGGGGCTTTGGGGAGCTGAGAAGTGTTTGGTCTTTGTTGTAAAAAGGCGGATTCATAGGTTTGCAAAAGCAAGCCAGCGTGTAAAGCACTTTGAGTGTAGAAGATTCCAGTTCTCAATTCCTCTTAGGGTTCCTTCACTGGGTGCATACAGGTGCCAATCTTGGTAGAAGATCTTTCACCTCCGGACTCCATCATGGCCGTCCGCATGGGCATAAGCAGGGGTCCATGTTGTGAGCCTGAGCTAGCTGTTGCTGTGGGAGATTTCCTTACCTTCCTCTATCCTTTTGTTCGGATTTTGTCTTTCCAAGTGTTCATTCCATAGCCTGAATTTCACATGTCACCCGTGATAACATTCACGTCCTAACGCCCACTGCCCCTCAACGCCCCAGATCTCGTACCGATCATGTCATTCTTCTTCACCTTTTGCAAAATGAGTTTCCTTTTCCTTAAGAATTGTTCTTTCTTGGCCTTTCACTGCATTTAACTGTTTCCATACTGGCAGCTAAGATAACAGCTCTTCCATCTCTACCCTGTTGCTCGCATGGTATCCAGGAGAACATCCGCTCTTTACACCCTTGCTGTTGCCATGGTGACGCCGCTGCACCCCGTCTCTCTCCAGAAGCAGCCTGACCTGGAGTGAGAGCAATGAGCTCAGGAAGGAAATGGGAAATGGGAAATGAAATAAGAAACTGATTACAGCAGGTGACCCCTCTCATCACTGAACCCGTGGGCAGCAGGGGACAAATCATGAAAGGTCTATCACAGCTTTAAGCAAAACCTTCTCTCGGTTTAGTTTTGTCCAAATTTAAGCCGTTAGGGTTGATTTTGCTCCACACTTTGACCTCTCCAGTTACAGCTCGGCTTGCTAAATTTCCACATTGTATCTTTTGGACAGATGATCCCCCCTTAAGAGTCATCTTTGGTTGTTTTCTCTTCCTTTCTTACTAAAAATTTTAAAATCCAGTCTTGAGAGGCATAGATTTATTCGTCTAGTATATTCTGATCATCACACAACTTAAGCGACGCTAAAAACGTGCTTTCTGGGTTTGATACCCTTTTCATTACTTCCTTCCTCACACTGCCAACCCCCAACTCCAACTAACAATGATGTCAGGTACCCCGGTCAAGCAAGCTTTCCCAAATATCACATGTACCTTAAAATATGTTTGGGGCCAGGGAGCTAGGACTACCTCCACGAATCCAAACAAGTGCTAGGACGGCAGGTGCAGTCACTGTCATTGGGGCTGGGGCCCTGTCACGTCCACACCTCCCTCTGCACCCTCTCTGCTGTCCATGGAGATGGGCTTCAGTTCAGAAACTGTGGGGTGGTGTTTAGAATCAAATTAGAGGCTAGGATAAAAATTCTGAAGGTTCGATCATGTATGGATGCAGTCGATCTGGGACCCTTGGTATTCCAGAGAAGCCTTCCTCTCCCTTGCTACCATGGATCAATGTTATCTGGCTCCAGTACATTCCTCTTCAGACCAGATTCTGGTTGTTCTAGAAACATACCTATTAATTCTAAAGACTGAGACACTCTGTAGCTTTAAAACCATGGCATCAAATTAAGTGGCAATAAAAGGTAAATAGAGTTATTTTCAAATAGATTAAATCCACACCCCAATTACATTTGAATTAAATCTACCCAGTTGAGAGGATAGGCTTCCTTGCGTGAAATAGCTCTGTATTCCAGACTCAGTGATACTTTGGGCCATTTCTTCCCCAGGTGGAAATGACTGAAGTGGTTTGTTTACATTTTTATGGCTATCCTACTCTCTCCGCTCAAACCTAAGTACAAGTTCTTCCAAAAGAATGTCCCCCTTTCAGAATTCTATATCCTGTTTACTGTATCCTAAGGATTCTAGTCAATCTACTCATCCTATTTTCTTTTTTTCTATATTTCCCCCATTCTACTGAATGCCATTCTCACATCTTTGAATCTATGTTTTGTTTGTTTGTTTGTTTGTTTGTTTGTGGCTCTTGGGTTTTTTTGCAGACTGCTGCCAAGCAAAGGACCAGTATATTGAACAATTCAAAGATACTCTGAACACTTCTGTGGCCAAATCAATTGCTGGATTTTTTGCAGAGCCAATTCAAGTGGGTATATTGACCCTAGACATTAACTGGGCTGACTTTTAAATTATCAGAGAGTTTTGACTCACACATTCTAGAGAATTCCAAAATATGTACGTGACCATTGCTGTGTCCCTCTCCAAATTCAATTCATTCTCTTGGTCTCCTAGAAAAAAGAGGGCCTCCGATTTTCTACTGACCTTCAAAAAACCATCTCCTGCATTCCTGGGCTGAACAGATAGATGAAACTATTGAATTCCTAAAATTCTGAAGAAAAGGAAACTCCAGCAGACTTCAGTTGCTGCATACCCACACTGTCAGGGGGAGCCTTTCTTCAATATTACCAAATCCCCTTAATCCACTTTGTTTCTAATGTCAGAAGAGAATAAGCATTTGCGTCCTTTTCCCAAAAGGCGTGGCATAGAGTAATGGCCTCTCTCTTCACCCAGTTGGAATAGTTCCAAAGACCAGTTTAAAAGTTGCTAGTATTAACAATGAATCATGGAACACTACAACAAAAACTAATGATATACTGTATGGTGACTAACACAACATACTAAAATAAAATTTAAAAGAAGGAAAAAAAATTGAAATTGCTAGTATTACTAATGTTACCGATGATAATGATCTATCTTCTTTTTTTAAAATAGTTTCAAAGGTCTATGCTGTTCTTACAGGACTCCCTGGTTTGGCCTTTTGCAGGGGGTGAATGGAGTCGTTCAGTACCCAAAGGGGTTCCTAGGGGAAGCCTTCGAGCTGGTGCGAGAGCGGGGAGGCGTGTGCGTCTCGGATGAGGTGAGCAGCTGTGGAACAGGTGTGGTGTAGGGAGCCGGACAGGAAAGGCACAGGGAGAAACTTCTTCAAATCTTCCTCCGCAATCCAAAACAAAAGCATCTGCTGTGGGAATTCCAGGATGTGGGTATGAATTAATGAAGACTTTGCTAGTTGAGTGGTTGGTTAGTGGGCTAGTTGGTCCATTTAACAAGCACAACAGAACTTAAATATCCAAATTGGAGTCTATCAAATGAGTGGCTAGCGGGCACAGATGACGCTGTCCTGACCCGAGGCACTTTTTAACCTTCCCATTTGGGGATTGTGTCAGGCAGGGGCAGCTCAAAAGCCACATAGGAAATTTAATCTCATAACCAAGTTTTCATCCTAATTTTGCCAAAACAGTATTAAACAGCCTGGCAGCAATCATCTTACCTTACTAACAAAACTGGTTTGGAAAAGATATTAAAAGAAAAAAAAATGCACAGGGCGCCTGGGTGGCTCAGTCGGTTAAGCGTCTGACTCTTGATTTCCAGTCGGGTCACGATTTTAGCATCTTGAGATCAAGCCCCCGCTCACGCTCTGCGCTGGGCATGGAGCATGCTTCGGATTCTCTCTTGTTCTCCCTCTGCCCCTCCCCCCCTAAAAAAAAAAGAAAAGAAAAGAAATGCAGTCTTTAAGAGAGAAGAGGGCCACCATTACAGATATTTAAAAACTAGTTCCAAAAAAATTCTAAAATAGCTTGAGTTAAGGCAGCATTAGTACAATAAGCATAAGTACCTCCAAGGGGACACTCGGAAGGGAACCAAATTCATTGGTTCTGTGAGCTTTAGCCTGTTTCATCATAATCACACCTCATATTAGAATATATCAAAGACAACAGTCTTCTGTCTACCGAAAATAGTAATAGAGGTCAAAGGACCAGAGGGTGGTCGCCAGGACCACGGAGTGCTCCCGGCTCATTCCTGGCTGACCAGTCATGATTCTACTAACAAGTGGCTAGACCCACGAAGAGCAGGCGGGGAGCTTGTATGTTTCACACCAGTTTCAGTCCTGCTGTCTTCACCTGAACATTTTCCTCAGCTAAACGTTCCCCAAAGCAGTCTTTGGGCTGTCCCCTCTGCAAAATTGTTTTTGCAATTTCCTCATGTGCAGCCGGGTGTCTGGTACCCCCAGACCTAGATGGCCCCAGAGCGCTGCACACACAAGCGAGGGCTAGCCCAGCCCCCCTTCTCCAACCTGCCTCTGGGAGTTCAGAGAACGCAAACCAATCAAAGTCCTGAAGAAAGTTAACTGCTAGTAAAAAAAGAAGAAAAGTATATTCTGTTAGTTTACAATTTGCTATGTCAGTGAGAGAATCAAATTCAACCTTTGGAATCAGCACGAAGTGAAGCCGCCACGGTTGGACCAATGAGAGAAAGTAGATTAAATTTTTAAAATATATGAGTTTCAGAATTTTCTAAGATAGGTGGTTTTATTGCTGTTTTTTTTTTTAATTTATTTATTTTAGAGAGAGAGCGAGCGAGTGCGTGAGTGTGGGGGAGAGGCAGAGGGAGAGAGAATCTCAAGCAGACTCCCCGCTGAGCAAGGAGCCCCACACGGGACTCAATCCTAGGAGCCCAAGATCGCAACCGCGGCCAAAATCAAGAGTCAGCCGGCCAACTGACAGAGCCACCCAGGTGCCCCAGTTTTATCACTTTCAAGGACGTAATTAGAAACTGCGTAACACAGGGGGACCTTAAGAAGGATTGTCCTAATGACTAAGTGAAGATAAGAATTGCTAGAACTATCTATAAGGTAGATATAGTAACAATTCTGTAAGGTATCCCCCATTGTAATTATTTCAAGGAAACTTTACCAGAAAGGCTCTGGTAGAAATTTGCACAGAGACGTCTGTGTGGCTTTATTCAGTTACACACTTCGGCTACTTTCGTATTCATTCTACTTGCTAAGCACCGACGTTTATCAGGCATTTGCCAGGTGTTGTGGAGAAAGAGAGGAATAAGATACAGTCCCTGTCATCAGACACATACCGTGGTGACAGTCGTCCAAGGTGAGAGGTCCTGATGGCAGCATGCCTAGGGGCCTTGAGGGGGAGCCCTACTAGAGCTCAGGAAAATCTTAGACCAAATGATGATGAAGCTATGTTTTGAAGGACAAGAGGAGTTAGTGAGATAAAGAAGCAGGGAGAGTGTCTTCTAGAAAGAGGGAAAAAGCATGCACAAATAAACTAAAGTGAATTTAGTTCAATCCTGATTTAACTGGCTTACCTGGATCATCTCAGGACATAAGTCTCAGGAAGGAAAGGAGATCTCAGGGAAGAGAATGACTAGTCTATGCAGGCTGGGCCACAGCCATACCAGCCCCAATCCACTCCCTGTAACTCCTGTTTCGTCCAGCCGGGCAGAAGCAGCTTCTCCTCTGCTGCCTTACACACTGAAGATCCTTATTAAGGATTGCTAACCAGAATGTTCCTTCCATGTGCATTATTTATATGACCCTTACAGCAGCCCCGTGATGTATTACTATTACCATTTCTACTTAACAGAGTTAACATAGGTTCAGAGGACTCCAGAAATATATCTAAAATCCCACAAAGCTAGTAAATGGTATCTGGTAACTAAAAGCTCAGACACAAATTAAGTGCTGTGTCCATGATCGTACAAGGATGGCGATGCTGATGACTGGCAATGATGACGTTGAAAAGGAAGAGGGGGAAGGGGAAGCGAACACAGTCAGAAAAGCCATCTTTGAAAGGTTTCCAATGAGTCTGGATTTGTTTCCATCAGGTGCAGACAGGATTTGGAAGGCTAGGCTCTCACTTCTGGGGCTTTCAAACCCATGGCGTCCTGCCAGACATTGTCACCATGGCTAAAGGGATTGGGAACGGCTTTCCCATGGCAGCAGTTGCGACAACTCCAGGTAGGGCCTATGGGCAGGTTGCATTTGCTTCTGGGCCTCTTGCATCGGTGATGGTAGAAAACAGATGTTTTGGAACTTGTGTGGGTTGAAGACAGTGACAGGAACTATACATGCATTTCCTAAGTAATGATAAAGCGAGACAGTCTGCCAGATTGTGGAAGAGATGGAAGAAAGCCAGCCCTTTTTGCTCTTGCTGTAGGGAAGACTAATACTCCCATGCCCACGATGAAATGCAGGGTTCTCACACTCCAGCAAGGTATAGGAAATTGTGCCACAGAAACAGAACCCACATAAGAGATCCCTTTTAATCAACCTGAAGCTAACTGTGAAATTTCCAAGGGAATCATATTCTGAAGGGAGACTCTTACTTGGCCTTGCTATTCCAATACGTTATAAACTCAAGGTCCAGAGTGGACAGTTTTCTCTGTTTCTGACTCATCAACAAAACAGCCGAATACAATATATCTCATTTAGCCAGAATATTCCATAAAATGAACATAAGAATAAACCCCTATTCAGTTTTAGTGAGGTTTTACAGAAAAGGATTTTGATGAACCAATTATGGTTAAAAATCTTTAAATTGTTTTTTCTTCCCACCAGTAGTAAGCACACTTCAGAGGTACTAAAGGATAATTAAGTGCTCTGATGGTTCAATGTTTTCATTGAATGAATAAAGATATGCTACCGAGTCCAAGCTCCCTCCGCTCGCCACACGACAGGCCAGTAATTTGAGAGGCGAGATGTTGGGGTCAGGAAAGCCAGCAAACCAAGGAGATGGCAGACGATCATCTTAAAGAAGCATCTGCCCTGGGCAGGAAGCCCAAACTCCTTGTTTGTTGGAGAAAGGAGGAAGCAAAAGGGGTTTGGAGACAAAGGTGACCCATGTCTGTGGACATCTGAGAAAGGTCTTGTAACTTCTTTGTCCTTGGTCAGTTGATCTTTGCCTACAGGAATCTGGTCATGTTGCTTCTGTAAATCTTAACCATAGCATCGGCCTTTCTGTACTTCCTTATCTCCTCAAGTGATGTAGGTTTCAGGTAAAAAAACAAAAACAAAAAACCAGTTTTTGCAAATCTCAGCTGTAAGCTGAATGAAGAATGAATTGGGTACGATGCCATGAAATATATTTTTAATACAACACCAAAGTCAATATAATTCAAATGGTGTGATGGGAGATTACAGATAAGAAGGTCTCACTCTCTGTCCACCTTTCATTTTCTCCCCCTAGAGATTGCCAAGTCTCTGGCTACACGCCTTTTGCACTTCAACACCTTTGGAGGGAACCCTATGGCCTGTGCCATTGGGTCAGCGGTGCTCGAGGTATGTTCCAGCAGCCATGTTAACATCCTTCATTTCACAAAATGGCTACTTCAAGACCCACACACATCATCCAACCCCCATCACGTTATTCAAGTGAAACGGTAATTACTAGTCCATGAATTTAAGTTAGATTTCCAGTTGCTATTCTGCCCTTTCACCTCTTTTTAAAGATCTACTTTGGGTGCTTGAAGTATTAGACACAAAATAATTTATAAGAAACCTCACATGCATGGGAAGTAGAAGAAAAGGTCGCGAGCTGCGAGCACTGAGATTCCTTTTTCATTTGAGTCGTGTGTGATGGACAGTCACCAACTGCTGTCCTTGGATTCAGGTTAATTGTGGCCTGTCCTTTATGGTCTTCCCCCCTTTTGTTGTACAGTCATAGAGAGAAACTGAGTTCAGTGGGACCAAGGAGGTAATTCAGCCGTGGTCAGCCCCACTCCCTGAATTTCCCTGGTGTCTCCTCTGCTCAACGCCCTTGCTAATGTGCAGGAGAGCATTTGCTTAAGTAAGTGCAGGGTATTACTGGAAGAATGTCCAAGAAACAACTCACTGTGGTTGTTCGTGGGGAGGGAAACTTAGCAGCTGGGGGACAGGGATCAGCGAGGATCATTCTACTGCGTACATTTTCATGCATTCTGATTTTTGAACAAAGCACATGATTCACCCATTCAAAAAATTTTGAGTATTTTTAAATAAAAATAATTAAGTAAAAGCTTCCCTTGCTGATTAAAAAGTATCTTCAAATATGATAAAATCACAAAATGAAAAGCGTGGGTAGGAATGTGTCATTTACTTCATTTTGTAGACATGGCCAACTTTTTTTAAGTGTTATGTCACCTCAACCAGATAGAGGGGATGTAGGTGAACGAACAGGTCTCAAGTCGTGAAGCCATGCAATTATTATCAGCTAAATATAAATGTAGTGTAGTGTGTGTAGTCGCCAAGAATCACAGGTCTCTGCCGTGAGTGGAAGTAGGTGAAAATTTTTTTTGCATCTTCAGGGCCCTGGCTCTGGGCCCACATGGGCCTTCCCTCAGCTCACAAGCCATGGCCCTGTGGTGGGACACGTGGGCAATGACAGTCTGTGTCTGGCTGAGGGCCACTAAACATAGGTCAGTAAGCTTCCAGTAGGGTGAGAATCTGTGACAGGTCTTCCCCCCAAACATTTGTTTTCTTCACCCCTGTATCCTACTTCTCAGCTGAGACTGGCAATAATGAACCCTGGGATTATGGCATCTGTGTTACAGACTGCATTGAGACGTATCTTTTATCCTTTCCTAAATTTTTAATCACCCCTGAAGATGAGGAGGGTTTGGGGAAAGTATCCCTCAGACCAAGCCTCTTTGTCTCCTTACAGCAAAGCTTTTCGTAGTACAGAGCATGGTCACATTAGACTTTGGGTTCCAAGTGTCCGGTCAAGTTTCTGTAAAGAAGGTCATATAAATTTACCTCTCTGTGTTTCTCACTCAATATTAGAACTTTTTTTTTTTAATGCAAGACCATTCGGAACTTTCTCTAAACAGGTGATTAAAGAAGAAAATCTACAGGAAAACAGTCAAGAAGTTGGCACCTACATGCTACAGAAGTTTGCGGAGCTGCGCGATGAATTTGAGATTGTCGGAGACGTCCGAGGCAAAGGCCTCATGATAGGAATAGAAATGGTGAAGGATAAGGTAGGTTCTGATCTGCTGTACTCTCTGTGACTTCTTGGGGTTGGGAAGAATTAAAGTCGGAAACATGAGCTACAAGACCACTTCATTCATTCTCAGGCAGAGAGCACACAGGCCAGCGAGGCTCAGCAGAGCCCAGCAGAGATAGTAGGGAGTGCCAAACGCTAGCAGGTCGTCAAGAGCTCCAGAGGAGTGAGGGAGGGCATTTGGAACAGGGAGCTGACATTTTTTCCTGCCACTCAAGGCCCAGAACATTGGTGATGACTGAATATTTAGAATTAGACATATGGGGAAGGGAAGAAGTTATTTGGGGAGCAGCAGGTGGCCCAGAGAGCTCATGGAAGTAAGGGAGAAGGCCAGGAGAGAGTTGTGCTGATGGTTTGGGGCGAGGACATTAAGGATCTACAGCATTTTGTATCTGTCTGTGAATATTTTTCAGTCTCCCAAGTAACCAGGCACAGTGTGACTTTCTGATGACATTTCCCACTGTGACCTCAAACTCAATACGACAACAATTGAACTTGGCATTTTCCCCCAAACCAGTTATTCCTCTAAGTTCACTGTTCCTGTTTCTCACCCTCCATGGTTCTCCCAATTACCCAGGCTCCAGACCAGAAAATAGCCTGTAACTCCTCTCCCTTGTTTCTAGTGCCAAGTCCTGTTGATCCTTCTTCGACACATCTCTCAAATCCTTCCCTGTGTCTCCATGGCTGCTCCTGCAGCCCATGTCCCTCTCCTACATAAAAGCGAAGCCTAGACCCGCTGAGGGGAGCAACAGGGAGAGAATGTTGGCACCATGGTGACGAGTCAGACTAACCCCTTCATCCTAACTCCTGTCCAGCTTTCTCTTAAGCGGCTTCTTGCTATTTGATCTGAACACAGCATCCTAGTTTAGGAGGGTTGATGCTCAAATATTTTAGGACTCAGACCAGACCATGTCTCTCCCGTTAATGCCACACAGCAGAGCCAATACAAAGCTAGAATGCTTAAGCAAGATATTAAAGCTAAGACAAGACAACAGCAGAATAAGAGGAACATGAGACTAGGTCCTCTGGCTCACAAGCCACAAATGCTTATCTTCAGCTTGTGGCCCAATCAAGGGCTGTTTTAAGGCCCAGAAGAGTCCATCCTAGGCCCCAACCCAGGAACTCCCCCAAAGATATCTACACTTCCAAGTCCAGACTCCACAAAGGAAAACTCAATGAGAGAGGAGGGGTTCCTCTCTTTCCCACTGTTCTAAACCCAGCTTCTGCGTGCTCAGAGACACACGAACAAAATGTTCGTCAGGACTTCATCTGTCATGATTAAACATCAGCATCTGCTGTTGGTGAGGACATATGTTGGTACAGCCCTTTAGAAAGCAATTGGTCTGTATCTATCAACATTTAAAAGGTATGCATTTGACCGAGCAATTCCACTTCTAGAAATATGTCTGAAACAAATACTCATAGAAGTTTGAAAGCTATAGATGAGCAGGGCTGTTTATGGAATTGTTTATAATCACAAAAAATTGGAAACAGCATAAATGTCCAACAATAGATGATTAAACAAATTACCAACGAACTATGAAATAGCAGGTAACCTTCAAGAAGGTGAGGCCCAAATACAATGACCTGGAAAGATTTCCAACAGACATTGTAAATTGTTAAAAGAAACTTGGAAAACATTATAGAGTATGACTCATTTTTCTGAATATGCATATAGATGTATTTGCACACATAGAAAAGTGTCTGGTTCCCATGAAATTATCAACAGGAGGTGAACCCAGGAGTAAGGCTGGGGGAGAGGAAACTTGCCATTTTACTTCATGGACCTCCATTTCAGTTTAAGGCTTTCTTCTCGATAACCATGGATTACTTTCATTTAAATGCAGATTTATGGGGCAGGGAGGACAAAAAACAGTAAACATGAAGCGACGTTACACACCCACCAGGAGGTCGGTTAGGGACGGGCGCACGGATTATCAAGCGGCTGGGACACAGGCTTGAGCACAGGGCCTGGGCAGCGGGCCTGCGGCTGTGCCTCAGAGTTTCAGCCGGGCTTTTCTCTGAGGAATGCGTACATGTTCAATTAGTCACCACAGTTGAGGCCAGGGGATGATAAAACGGGCAAGGATGCAGGGAGGGTGCTGGCCCCGTCCCGAGTGAGGCCAAACTCCACCGGCCCAGCCCCTGCCTATCCAGCAAGACCCCACCAACTCAACTTCCCCACGGGAAACCTTTCCAGGGGGTGCTGAGTGCCCTCTGGCCTCTCACTATGTCCACACAATATCTGACCACTTGACGGCTCTCACAGTTTATTTCAATTATTTCATCATAGTTTAGTCTTCCCCGTAGATGAGAACGTCAGCGGCAAGCAGGAATGCGCGATGACATGTTAGGACCAGTGAGAAGATCCTAGTCTCGTCCCCCCGTCCCAGGTGCTCAATATCCAGCAGTCTGAACGTCTGAATATTATTTTCCTTATCTCAAATCTTTAAGACAGACAAAAATGCGAACATCTCTGGGAGGTCCATAGGCCGAGCCTGAGCCCCAAATGTCTGTAGTTCGGAAAGGCTTCCGCATCATGCAGACACACGGTCAGGCTTGAAATGACTAAGTCAGAGGGAGGCATCTGTTCTTAGGCTGGGAAGAGAGGAGACATACAGAAAGGGCGCCAGCCCCCAGCCCAGTGCCACCAAATGGGTAGTGGCATGTCTGGACCCCCAGGGAGAGACCAACCTCAGATGCTTGGTAACCTGAAACAGCCTCCGCCCGCCCCTGAAAGTGCTTACCTTTCTTAACCCTGGAGGATTAAGTCTTGGGGGAGAAAGAGAAAATTCTGCAAGCCAAGGAGATGAGGACAGCCGGCGCCACCCCAGCTGCCTGGGCGTGCTGTGGCCCAGGGAAAGCCTGGGATTGTTCATGCCCTTGTGTAACTTTGGAGCCATTTCCTGGGCTTTGAAATGAGCCCTTTATATGAACAAAACAAAGTGAACAGTTGAGAATTACCACATCAATAAAGCCGACTCCAAATTTAGCTAAGAAAGAACCAAATTCCCAGGATAACCATTAGCAGAGCCAAAGATTCACTGGCAATCTGCATTCAACTTAATTTTTTCTTTAGGAATTTGGGATGAATTGGGATAAAAACAAATATTTTTAATAACACCACCCCCCCAAAAAAATTCCATCCAGCAATTAACAGCTTTATTTTTCTCATAGCTGTATTCAATTACAGTGAGGAGAGAGAGATTGAGAGGGAGAGAAGAGCATTGATTGCTCAAGTTGCTTTTTTTTCTCTGTTGGAAAAAACGTCCTTAACAATTCAAACCCAAATAGAAAATATATTTTAAATGTATTTGCAGGTGAGCTGCGAGCCTCTTTCCCGGGAAGAAGTCGGTGAAATCCATGACAACTGCAAACGCATGGGGCTTCTAATTGGCAGAGGCGGCATTTTTGCTCAGGTGAGAGAAAGGCTGGTCTCTCCCTATCCCTTTAGGTAGGCGTCTCCCTGGGAGCCCAGTGCTGGTCTCTTTTCTTCAAGACCCAGCCCCACTTCCTCTGGGCATAATGCTCAGGTCTTTTCATGAAAAGGGTGCAGTGATGCCTGAGGACCACGAGGGGGCGCTGTGTTCAAATGGTTTAGTTACCGCCGCTCTAGGAGGACCGTCCAACAAGGCATAAAAAGAGATGTACAAAGCAGAGAATTTACAGTATAGGTCACAGTAGAGTCATCACAATCATGCAATAACTAATTTCTCTCATGCATGAATTAGTTCTAACCCTGTGAAAGCAATTCTAGTCGTTCTTAACTGAGCCCTGGGCTCTGACTTGAGGACCCTCACCCTGCTGGGACATAGTGGCCACTGTGGCCAGGAGGGACGTAACAGTGCCGACAGGCCGGGGTGACCCTGCAGGGGGGGTGGGAGACCACCCTGGCCGGGTCCCTAGTGAGATCTCAGAATCAGCCACTCCCAGTGCCCTTCAGCCTCAGGCCGGAAGCTGCAGAGTCCGCTCTCCCGGCTCCCCCCGGGAAGGCCAGCTGTAGCCCCGGGAAGGCGTGGTCCTGGTGCGGCCCTGGCCTGTGGGCGCGCTGCGGCTGCTGGGGAAGCCCTCTCCCCAGATCGCTCACGCCGCAGCACCCTCACCCTGAAGTGGTTGCAGGGCGGACACGTGAGATTTAGGGTAGCTTCTGCTCCTCCCCTAATTTGTTCTTGTCCTTTGTCATCTTTCTTTCCCATTTTAAATGTCAGTCCTTCTTCCCGGTTTCCTTGCTCCGTTCCTGCCCCGTACTCGAGTCCAGTGAACGCTCTCGCCTCCTACTTCTCAGGGACACAGAAGCTCTTAAATAAGATCTCTGTGTCAACTCATCTGTCCCCACATCCGTTACTTACTTCCTTTCCTGAAGATTCAGGGAATGAGGTGTCTCTCCTATTCAGATTTAGATCATCGACCCGTGCCCTTGACTGCTGACACTCTACCTTTGTTCAAGGGAACATCCTTGCGTTCTCTTGTATCTGTAACTTTTCCTCAACTTCCCCTCACCCTGTTAAGAAATAGGCTTAAAACTCTCCCAGCCCAAACCAAACCTACTTCAAACAAAACCAGAATGAGCACTTTTGCTGGGACATTCTCTGTGAGTTTTTTCTAGTCCCGGTCACAAATATTTTTCTGTACGAATTAATGATTAAAAATCCTATAACTTATAAAAACACGAAACAATTGTTTACTTGCTTAGTTATTTCTTAGTTATCTGGAAAACAGTGTAAGTGCTAAGCACTAAGCAGCCCTTGCAATGATAAATAACATCAGTCCCTCCCTTCTCAGAGCTGGCAGGAAAGGAAGGCATACAAACAGCAAATTATAATACAATGTATCCAGCGCATCTACAGCTTTTTAAAGGCGTATCACAGCAGGAAAGAGCAGGGACTTCTAGCCCGGACTTCTAGCTAGGCTGAGCCTTACTCAGTGAGATAAACCCTTGTTTACCTTGCGTAGAGCTCCGGCAGAGAGCAAAGGCTACAAGCTCGCCAGCATAAGGCTTGAGGCGGTGAGTGGTAATGATACAAAACCCTGATGCTTGTCAGGCACTGTTACAAACATTTTGCACTGACTCATGCAATGCTCTCAACAAACCTATAAGATAAGTACTATTATTGTTCCAATTTTACAGATGAAGAGAAAGAGGCACAGAGAGGTTAAGTAAATTAGCCAAGTCCCACAGCTAGTAAGTGGCAGAACCAGGATCCAAGCTCAGGCAGCCGGATTTCGGAGTCTGTCCTCTGAAGATCTTGAATAAACCTGAGGGGCCGATTTTGGGGGCAGTGAAGGGCGTGGGGCTGGCTGATGGTGCTGTTTGAGCTCACTCCACAGTAGCCGGATAAAGGGGGCACTCAGGGAACACTCCAGAAGTGTGAAGTGCGCAGGCCGGGACAGGAAGAGTAGGGAGCGGGGAGGACCGCGCCTCCTGTCGAACTCGGTTGCGAGACGGCCAGGATGAGCGCCGCTTGCAACCTGCTCGGGCTGGGGAGTTTCCGGACATCTGTTCCTGCAGACAAGCTCAGAGGGGGGAAGCGGGGCCAAGTCACGGTCGTTGGCGTCGTCGGCCTCTCGGTGGCGAGAGGAGTCGTCTCGGGGAAGGGAGTCTCCGCGGGAAAGGCAGTGCGCGCCGGACACACACCTGCATGTGCAGGGCCGGGGCGAGGCCAGGTGCCCACACAGAGGAGAGTTAGCAAGGCCCGGAGGCACGAGGCTGGCGGGGTTCGAGGGGAGGGAGGGACCCCGGCGCCCCAGGCGGAGTCCCTGCCGGGAGGGTGTGGCTGGACCACGCAGAGGGAGCAGTAATGGCCAATAAGCACCAGGCCATCCTTCGAGGCCCTTGGGGTAAAAAGAGACGGTAGCTTTTGTATAGTGGCTGGGGGCGGGGGGGGGGGGGCGTCCGCTTTTGATGCGGTGTGGTTTGGATTTGGGTTGGCAGAGCTTTAAGTCCGCTTGTTTACAGGTTTGGGGAGGGGGGGTGCGAGAAGCTGAGGACCCCCGAGAGGAGGGAACGTTTCCCCGAGCGAACGCGAGGCACGGCTCCAGGGCCCAGGGCACGGGCTTCCATCCGAAAGATCTGGTTCTCCTGCCCTTCAGGCGGGGATGTAAAACTGGAGGCGGGAGCACACGCCTTTCTAGAAAGATCTTGCCTGACAGCTTCTGAGCTGCAGGAGGCAAGGTCGTCTGTGACACGGAGGGAGAGGCGTGGGAGCTGAGGGAGCGAACTGGGAGGGAGGGGAAAGGTTTCCCACGGGCAAGGAAGCGGACCGAGGACAAGGGAGAGTTGGGACCAGCAGAGGTTGGGAGCCTGAAACTGGAGCGGTGTCCCTCTGTCCGTCTGCCCGTCCGCCGGGCGGTGGCGGGATGTGCTCCGACCCTTCCCGCTTACCACCGTGGGGTGGGCGGTGCGGAGCCAGCGGGGACCTGCGGCGTGGGTGCAGCGGCAGGGGGTGCGGGGCGCGCGGCAGGACGGCCCGCTGAGAAAGTCGTGCCCACCGGCAACCGGACGCGGCTGGCCGGGCCGGAGAGGGAGGGAGACGCGGAGCCGGGCCGCAGCCCGAAAGCCAATGGCGGATGAGGAGACTGCAGTTTTCACAGAAAGGGCAGATGTGGTGGGAATCCAAAAATCCGAAATTGGATCGTTCCTGGTGAAGAGGAGGCTCGTGGAGCCGGCCTTGGGGTGGGGGTGGGGGGATGGATGCAGAGGAGCAGAGATGAAGGTTCTGGGAGTCGTGGCCCTCAGGAAACCGAGAAGCTATTTTGGAGGGTTGTATATCTGGACATGGAGGGCACCCTCGGTACCCGCAGAGATGAGGTGTAGATAGGGGCCCAAGACCTCAGTGAAGGTGGTGGAAAGACCAGGAGGTGAACAGATGGCAAAAAGGAAGACGGGCAGAGCCAGATGGTACCAGAATTGTTAGGAGACCTAGAAGGTGAATGGACTGGGTACAGCACTGGGGAGGGAGGAGACCAACCCAGGAGGGAAATATAAGACATGTCATAAAAATAAGGTTTAAGAGCCTTCGCTTAGTGCATTTTCTCGAAGTTATGTTTGATTCAATGTGATGATCCGTTGCTCTGTTTTCCTTTGTCTCCTCAGACATTCCGCATCGCGCCCTCGCTGTGCATCAGTAAACCAGACGTTCATTTTGCAGTGGAAGTATTTCGGTCTGCCTTAATCCAACACATAGAGAGAAGAGCTAAATAAAATGTTTGAAAAGAAAAACCATAAGCTTCAAGAACTTCCCACTTACGTTCAAGGGTTAATTTGAGGAATTCAATCAGATAATTAGTATAAGTTGTATGGAACGTGGTTGACTGCCTACCAGCAAATGCGTTACCAGAGCCCCCATTATCTTGAGAAATCCATCCTTCAAGAACGGATCTTTATCCCTAGCTCAGAGAATAAATCCTAATTATTCTAGGTTAGTTAGGGTCATTTAGTTCCCCCTGTCAGCGATTGGCTTATGCATGACATGTGACATATTTTGGGACAACGAATCCTGAAGAAAAATATTTTGGTGGAGGTGCCTTCAGGTGAAGGTTTCTTTATTCTTCATTCTTCATCACCAGAAGACATGTCTTCTTGCACTGATCGTCATAGGTCATGCTCACATCATGTCAGCCATTTTGAGGCCACGAAGAGAAAGCTTCTTTGCTGGGGTTGAAAGGTAGAAGGAAGCTGAGTCCTTAGTAATGTCAATGAGCCTCTGACTTAACCAATCCTTGGAGCTTCTTGTTATCAGATAATAAATTCTGTGTATTGCACAGCCTCTTTGATTAAAGCTTACTATGATTTCAACCATAAGCATCCTAAGAAATGATGCAGAAAATAACTGTCCCCTTCTTTTTTAACTCCCTTAAAATATCTATCAGGGCCTTCTTCTCGATTCCGACTTCCATCACCCCACCCTGAACTAAACCCTTGTTACTTTTATTGCAATAGCCTCCAAGGCCAGAATTTTCCAAACTTTAGTCACTAGAATGCACATTTCTTAGCGTTTTCTTCCCCATAAGTATATACCACCCATCTTAGAATTGACTTAATATTTTTCCTTAATTTAACTTGTTTTACTTAGACGTATTTGATAGTAACCTTTCTATGGTAGTAATAAGTGGGAAATCAGTACTTCTTGTCATACTGGAAAGTAATCATACAAATAAAATGAACACAAACCAATGTAATTCAGTTCTAGCAAGACGCAATTTCTTGCAGATGTTCCCAGTCTGAGGCTTGTTCTTTGTTCAAAGGGGAGATTAGAGAGTATTTGAAGGGTGTCAAAACTACAGGCAAATTGATACCCTCTCCTTAAACACAAACAGAAGACAGTCCACAGAACTGAAAGCGAAACAGCTTTCTCAGCATGCAGTGAGATGTGAGCTGTGTCGAGCTGGATGCCATGTTCTCATGGCCTCCCCCCTGGGGTGTCTGTTCCACTAACCTATCCTATACCTCGCTGCCAAATTTGTCTCCCATGGGCATTGACTTAAACATGGCATTCCCTTGTGCAAAACCTTCCAGTTGTTCCCCATTGCACCCTGGATAAGATCGAAACCCCTTTAACAAGGAGCTCAATGCCCTCCAGGACCCAGTTTCCAAACAGCCAACAGTTCAGAAGTGCTCTGTTTTGACAAGGGGAACGATCATTGAATTGAGAGCCAAATGATCTGAATTCTAAGTTCAGTTCTTCCACCACTTATTTGCTCTAGATAACCTTGGGTGAGCCTTCTAACCAATTTTTAAAGCCCATTTTGTTCCCAGGCTTTTCAATGCTTGCCCTTCCTACCTCCTGAGTTGTGTTGGGAATCAAGTAAGTTAATGAATGTAAAAGCACTTTAAACTATGCAAATAGAGATTCTTCCCTTCAAGCTACATTTCTCCTCTTCCTTTTACTACAGAATCTCCCAAGAGCAGTATTTGTACTTCAGCGATCCTTCCTCGCTTCCTGCCCATGTCTCGACAACTAGGATCTCACTCCTGCCTCTCATTCCTTGGAAACTGCCTTGTCAAGAGGCCATCAATGACTTCCTTATGACCAAAACTTAATGTTTCCTTTGAATGTTCTTTCTTTTTTTCCCCTTTATTTATTTGAGAGAGTGTGACAGAGAGAGAGCACAAGCAGGGGAAGCGTCAGAGAGGGAGAGAGAAGCAGGTTCCCCACTGAGTAGGGATCCCGATGTGGGGCCTTATCCCAGGATCCCAGGATCATGACCTGAGCTGAAGACATGCGCTTAACCCACTGAGCCACCCAGGCACCCCTGAATGTTCTTCCTAAACAACTGCTCCTTCTTGAATATGATTCCCTTGGCTTCGGCAACGTGGTCCTTCTATCTCCGATGGCTCCTTCTCCGTCTTTTTCCTGGCATCTCCTCAACTACAAGGTTCTGTCCTGGGCCTGTCCTGGGCCATCACTTCTTCCATGCTACACTCTCTCCTCTAAGTAACCTCATCTACTTTGGGAATCTCAGCTGTCCTGACTATGCTGATGACTTCCAAATATTCATCTTCAGTCTCAACCTGTCTTCTGAGCCCCAGCCCCAAGATTCTAGCCGTCTGGACACCTTCGTTTGGATGTCGCAAGGACACTTAAAATTCAGCATATCTGAATATCTCTCCTCCAAGGAACCCTTTCTGGATTGAGGGTAACTTTTTGTCTCGGGCTCACAGTTCTGGGCACTATTTTCCTCCAAGTTGTCTTTTTGCCCTCCCTATGGCTAAGTCTCGTGAGTACATTCTCCAACATTGTTTTTCCAGTATGTCGTTTACACCCGACTGCCTTAGCTTGGGCCGTCGTCATCTCTTCTAAACTATTTAAACTACCTCCTAACTGGCATTCTGGACTTCTTCCCAATCCATTCTCTGCACTGATACCAGAGTCACTTACTTAAACAATACATACGATCACATCTCTCATCTCCTGACTCCTTTGAGAGTTCCTTATTGTCCATGGAACAAAGTCCAAGCTCCCAATTATGATGACATTCAAGGGTCTTCACAATTTGCCCCAAACCCCTTGTTTGAGCTTACTCTTGCTGTTCTTTCCATACCATGCACATCAGTTCTTTGATCCTATAATTCACTCTACCTGGAACGTTCTTCCTCTCTTCTTTGTCCGTGGAAATTATGGAGTCAGGGGGATTGGACAAAGAAGCCAAGACTTAGTTCTTTGTTCTTCTTCAAAGCCTCCCCATTTTCAGTACCCCTTTTCTTTAAAAATAAAGTAAAAGGAAAGAACATTGAAAATAAAGTTTATGATAAAATTTTGGGAATTTAGCAAAACATGAAGAGGAAACAATAAAACACAAATTTAAATAAAACCAAAGCAAAATAAAATGTTTCCACGCTCCAGCCCAGGTCCCTGCCAATGCCAGAACATCATCTTCTGGAAAAAATGGTCTAAAGGGATTTAGTTGTTCAGATAAATTCCTAGAACATATGCCCTGCGACTTCCTATAGGAGCTTGTGTATGCTTACCGGTGCACTGTTATTCTCCCACCTCCAGGGGTCGCTCTAGAGTAAAAGCCACCAATGGAGTTCTGCCAGGTAAGGGGGTCCTGGGCCTCATTTCCTGACTCCGACGGTTGTATGGCTCTGAGTGCCTGTTGATCAGGAGAAACTGCTCCCTTTTCTTGAAAAGCATTTGGGGACTTAAGAAGCATAAGCCATCAGAGGCATGGAGCAGAAAGGGCAAAAATTATGGCCTTCGAGCCTGGATGGTCATTCACTTCTCTCACGAGTTTATAAACATGATGGGTTCCTACATCTTTCCATTTGGAGCCGTGGGCAGGAGCTTCGCACCCCCATTTTCCCCCTTCCATTTTCTGCTCTACCCACAGGAGGTGGGAGGTAAGCCAGCTTACATAAGGCAAGGAGCCCACATTCTTGCCAAGCTCTTTTTTATTTCCTTTCTTGTTGAAACGGTCTAAAGTGAAGATAATGAACTCAGCTCAAGTAAACTTTTCTCCACACGAGGAACATATTGACGGTTCATCATGTGATTAGAATATAGCAGTAAAATGTTGGCAGCTGTTTAAAAATTCTTGAAATGCCAATCCACTCACGAGGGAGTAATTAAAAAAAAAAGACCCCATCACATCAAGCTTTGGTTATGCCGTTAATAATGATTATAAAGAGATGTAAAAAGCACTATAAACAGATAACACAGTAACAAACTATGCTCTTATCTGTTTTCCAAAACTCCATTTTTTCTGTCAGTGTGGTTTTTGACTTTCTGCTAATTTAAGCTAACCTCAGAAGGTACCTCTAACCTATGGGGGAACTTAATTCTTCTACCTTTTAAACCCCACTTAAATCTTACATTTCTTGTAAAGAACCACAAAAGAATAATAGAAACACGTCACAGGTGCCTGGGTGGCTCCGTTGGTGAAGCGTCTGCCTTCAGCTCAGGTCACGACCCCAGGGTCTAGGCATCAAGTCCCACGTTGGGCTCCTTGCTCAGCGGGGAGCCTGCTTCTCCCTCTCCTTCTCCTCCCTGCTTATGCTCTCTCTCTCAAATGAATAAATAAATAAATATCTTTAAAAAATAAAAATAAAAACATCACAACATTTGCCACTTGGTCATCAGAATGCCAAAGCCAGAGAGCATTCTCGTCCTCGCAGAGCGGGTAGAAGGCTGCTGGGCCCTGCGTCAGCCGACCGCTCTAGCTTAACTAAAGCTGGAGGCTCACTTCCAACTGGGCACAAGCAGTGAAAATGGGTCATAGCTTTGCCCCATTATAAACTACAACGCCACAGAGTATCTCGACAAAAACGAAAGGTCCACCTAGTTAAGTAAGAGCGAAGGCACGAAACAAAGGCTTCTTTATACCAATCCAGACGCAGGGAGTGTTTGGCAGGACTGACAGTGTCCTGCCAGCGGCCACGAAGAAGAGCCGCCACACAAAGAAATGTCCAGAACACAGTCTAATTAAGAACTGGGCAGGGAGGGTCGCTGCAGACAGCAGCTAGTGCAACACGAACTTTTAATTAGTCGGGACAACACGATGCAAGGGAGTGAGCCCGCACACTGTCTCCACTTGATTTGTTTCCAGCAAATTCCCCTCTCTGTGCTGAAGCTTCCCCTGTCCAGAGACTAATAGAACCTCATGGAACCCTTATGAGGGTTCAACAGAAAATACACTGGCAGTTGCTCAATTAATGTTAACTCTTTCCCTGGCGTCTCTTGCCTTTTGACACAGAACTGCTTTAGCTGGTGCGTGGCTCTCACCGCCTCAGGCTAATGTTTATTCTCGTGTATAGGGCTCATCTCCCTCCCCAGACTCCACACCACTGGCAGCGCGACCTCTTCTGCATCCTCGTATGCCTGCCGAACACAGGGCACCTCACAGAAAGGCAAGGACAAACTCTTCTGTGCGCTGCACGGCCTTTATCCGCAGAAGCTACAATGTCACCAACAGTTGACGGCAGCAGTTAGCCCGTCTGAACTAAACCACAAGCCATCTGATAGAGGCTTGTGTGAGTGTGTGTGTGTGTGTGTGTGTGGGTGTGGGTGTGGGTGTGGGTGTGTGTGGGGGGGTGTGTTCAGAAACCTCTGTATTTAGAAATATTTATAATATATATTCTTAAACATGTGGAATATATCATTGGAAACATATAGAAATACGTATTTGGAAATGTATTATATAAGCGTAGAATTTCAGGTAACAAAATACCTAAGATTATTTTATTTGTTTGTTTGTTTGCTTACAATTTTATTTATTTAAGTGATCGCTACACCCGGCATAGGGCTCCAGCTCAGAATCCTGAGATCCAGAGTCCCATGCTCTCCGGACTGAGCCAGCCAGGCACGCCGGGATTATTTTAGAAAGTAAGGAAGCCGCCCTTGGATGAGTTGTGAGAAGACCACAGTATCTACAGGAAGAATGGAAAGGGCTCCCAGATACCTCTCTTGCCTTCTCCAAAGGGGTGTCCCAATCCTTATTACTCTCCTTGGGTCCCCAGTTCACATCCCTGCTGTGCTCACACTGGTCTCCCCCCGGCAGGACCTGTGCTCACCCTCCTGTCCTCCTCCCGCAGGGCTGCGCTCCCCACGCCTGCAGGCTTCCGCACCCACTGTTTCCTCATTCTTCTCGAGCCAAGCCAGCCACGTTCAAGGGCAGGTTGTTATTTCGCAGAACCTTTGTTCTCTCTCCCTTAATCACTCCAGGTTCTCTAGGATCTTGCTGCATAAATTGCTCATTCTCTGCTGGATTTTCCCCTTCTACATTCTTCTTCCTTCTTCCCCTCAACCTGTAAATGATTTTCTCTCCTATTAAAAAAAAAAAATCTTTCTTTAAGCACATTTCCTCTTCCTAAAAGTGAAGCTGCTGTGGAGAAGTTGTGGGGCGCTGCTCCAACCTTTCTTCAGTGCCCTGCAGGCTGGCTCCTGGAAGGCTGTTCTGTTAAAGGTCACCAGTAACTAGGGGCGCCTGGGCGGCTCATCGGTTAAGTGTCTGACTCTTGGTTTCGGCTCCGGTCATGATCTCAGGCTCGTGAGACAGAGCCCCACATCAGGCCATGGTCAGTGCAGAGTCTGCTTGAGTTCTCCCACTCCCTCTCCCTCTGCCCCACTCCAAACCCATGCTCACTCTCTGTCTCTCTCAAATAAATAAATAAATAAGTCTGTAAAAGTCACCTGTAACCCCTGTGATGGTTATTCTTATGTGGCTACTTGACTGGCCATGAGATTTTCCAGATATCTTATTAAGCCTTATTTCTGGGTGTGTCTGTCAGGGTGATTCCAAAAGAGATTAGCGTTTGGATTGGTGGACAGAGGAAAGCAGATGGACCTCCCCGGCCCGGGGGGGGGGGGGGCTGAATAGAAGAAAACAGTGGAGGAAGATTGGATGTGCCCTGTCTCTGGCTGACCGCTCGAGGTGAGACATCGCTCTCCTCCTGCCCTCCTCCTCCCCCTCCCCGACATCCCTGGTTCTCAGGCCTTCAGACCCAGGCGGGAATGTGCACCTTTGGCTCCTCTCCTGGGTTCTCCGGACTTCAAACTACAGCTGGCTTCTCTGGGTCTCCAGCCTGCAGATGACAGAGTGTGGGACTTCCCAGCCTCCCTAATCACGTGATCCAATTGCTTATAACAAATCTCTTTCTAGATATAGCTATATATCTATGTAGATATACATACATACAGAAAATCTACTTACAAAGACGCATATGTGTATCAGCCTATATAGATATATACAGACATCTACATAGATAGATATCTGGCCCGCTAGCTAGCTAGCTAGATCCTATTGGTTCTTTTTTTTTTTTTTAAGACATTATTTTTAAGTAATCTCTACACCCAGTGTAAGGCTCGAAGTCACAACCTTGAGATCAAGAGTCACGTGTTCTACCAACTGAGTCAGCCAGGGACCCCAATCCTATCGGTTCTATTTCTCTGGAAATAATAAAACCCCTTAACTGCTAAATTCAACAGAATGTCTTCAGCCCTCCCCTTGGCATCTCCGTGGCAGCTGAGACTGTCGGTCCCATTCTTCATCTAGAAATTCTCTCCTCTACATTTTTTTTCCTAATCGCTCCACACTCTTCCATCATCTCACCACCTCTTGAGTCTTTGCATTCTTACATGTTGGTTTTTGTTTAGTTTGCTCTCAGCTGCTGTTATACCCCAGGGATTTTTACCTTAAACTCTGTTTTCCCCTCTCTGTATACTACATCTGAGTGATTTCATCCATGATGCATGACGTCAGGCTTTTTACTATCTAGATGCTGAGGATTCCCAAACATACCTCCAGGGCAACCTCCCCCGGGCCGAGAGAGTCAGGCTGTCAGCAACTCCTTGAACATTTCCCCTAAGTAACTCCTGCATTCTCTTCCTCCTCCCTGGAGGACAGGTGGCTCCCACTGCCTTCTTAGTGTGAGAGCCTGGTGCCGGTAGTCCCCCCGCCCACCCCAGTCAGTCCTAACCAAACTTCCAACTCTGGCTTGCCTCCCTGCCGTCCTTTGTGCTGCCCCCGTACCTGCTGGCCACAGCTTTCTCGCCTCCTCTAACTGCCCCAGCCCTGGCTGTCATGGCTGGTTGGGTGTTTCATCGATGGCCCTTGGTACACTCTGGGCCTTCTTTGCCTTGCTAACGGTCCTGTTCCCTTCCTTGTCACGTGGCCCACCCTGCCGGTCATCCTCATCCTCATCCTCACCCATGCAAGAGTTAAACCATTGGTTGGTCCTGTTATCTAATTCTTTTTCTGCTCTAGCTAAGAGCCTCAATTTGCAGGCATCATTGATTGCCACTTGAAGCAAATTTTTAAAAAGCAAAAGGTAGGAGGAGAGAATGAAATTATGCCAGAAATAAAATATTTTTAGGACTTTTTTCCTTCCTGTGATGGTACTAGGGGTACATCAGTATAGTAAGTGAACTTCAGCAGAGGTGTCATTAAAAACCATTCTTCCAGTGAGTTCCATTCGGCACCGCCACCCACCAGGACCTGGCACGGGGAACTTGATCCATGCTCTCCCAGGGCTCCTGAGCCCCTTCTACCAGCCTGGCTAGAGGGCCCTCTTTATCCTTGGGAACATCCCTGGAGTCAACTCCTAGACCCCTCCAGTAACACCCCGTCCTTCTTTTTAGCAATGTTCTACCCTCCATCTTCTTTTTAGCAGGGAGCTTTCTCCCTCCCCAGGAGCATTGCCTTCCCCTACTTGTACACCTCTTTCTGTACTTCTTGAAGTAGAATTTTTACACCCAGAATCGACTCCTCCCTTACCTGTCTAACACATCTGGAAGGATTGTGGGGAGAGGTGGTGGGTTTGGGTACAAGGAAGCAAGATGTATCTTCACTTAATCCTTTTAGTGCAGCAAAGAAAGGGCAAAAACCAGTTTAGTTTCTGTATTAAAGTTTTGAAGATTCAGGTTTTGCCACTCTTGAAAAGATCTTTTAGAAATGCATGCTGTCTAGATGCACTCTTGAAAAGATCTTTTAGAAATGCATGCTGTCTAGATGCACAATTTTAAAAGAAAATATTTGAACGAGAAGAACGAAGCTGAAGGATTCACATTTCCTGTTTTCAAAGCTGATTATGAAGCTACAGTAATCAGAACAGTGTGGTACTGACATAAAGATACACTTTTAGACCAATAGAATAAAGTAGAGAGCCCAGAAATAAACTCTCTCATAAATGGTCAATTAATTTTTGACAAGGGTGCCAAGACCACGCACCCTGGAGAAAGGATGATTTTTCAACAAATGGAGCTGGGGAAACTGGATACCCATATGCAAAAGAATGAAGCTGGACCCTTTCCTTACAATATATACAAAAATTAACCCCAAATGGATTGAATACTTAAATATTGATCTAAAACACATAAAAAATCTTCATGACATTGGATTTGGCAATGATTTCTTGGATAAGGCAACAAAAGAAAAAATAGGTAAATTGGACTTATTCTGAATTAAAAGCTCTTGTGCATCAAGAGCACCATTGAAAGAGTGAAAAGACAGCCCACAGAATGGGGTACGATGTTTGCAAATCATATATGTGATAAGGGCTAGGAATCGAGAATATACCAAGAACTCCTACAACTCAACAACAACAAAACAGCCCAACTCAAAAATGAGCAAAGGACTTGTCTAGCCATTTCTCCAAAGATGATATACAAATGGCCAATAAGCATCTGAAAAAAAATGTTCAACATCACTAGTCATTAGGGAAATGCAAATCAAAGCCACAGTGAGATACCACTTATACCTGTTAGGATGGCTATTATTCAAAACACACACACACACACACATACACACACGAGTAACAAGTATTGGGGAGGATATGTAGAAATTGGAAACCTTGTACATTGCTGGTGGGAATGTTGTCCATTATGGAAGCAGTGTGGTAGTTCCCCCAAACGTGAAACACAGAATCACCATAGGATCCAACACTTCTAGGTATATATCCAAAAGAATTGAAAGCAGGAATTCGAACAGATATTTGTATAATTGTGCTTATAGCAGCATAATTCAGAATAGCCAAGAGGTGGAAACAGCCCAAGTGCTTTCTGGATGAATGGATGAACAAGATGTGGCCAATGCATACGGTGGAATAGTATTCAGTCTTAGAAAAGGAAGGAAATGCTGACACATGCTACAGCCTGGATGAACCTGGAACACATGATGCTAAGTGAAATAAGCCAGCCACCAAAGGGCAACTAGTGTGTGCGTCTGCTTGGAGGAGGAGCCCAGACCAGGCACATTCGTAGAGAGGAAAAAGCAGAATAGAGGTTACTAAGGGTTGGGGGAGGCGGGAGTGGGAAGTCATTCGTTAGCAGGTCCAGAGCTTCCGTTTGGGGTGATGAGAAATGGCTAAGAGGCTAGCAGTGATGGTCGTGCAACCCTGTGCATGTGCTTAACACCACGGCCTTGTACGCTTGGAAATGATTAAAAGGGTAAATGTTACGAGTTTAAACACTTTTGCAAAGAAGATACTCATGTGTAGGGAACATTTTCTCCAGCAAGCACAGAGTGCAGGATTAATATAGAGATTTGGATTACATAAACCGGTGCAATGACACAGGGAATCCGTTGCTTTAAAGCCAACAGGCCTCACTTCTCTGTATCTGGGTAAGAAAAAAATGTTCCCTGCAGCACAGAGAATTCATGCCTTCTCTTTGTGTCTGGGTTTCTCAATACCAGACCTTCAGTCTGCGGTGCCTCTTGGACCTTACATCTGTAAGTAGACGTAAATACCAGCAGTGGTCACTGTCGGCTGAGCGCCCTTACCAAAGCAGGGGACAGTCTGTCCCCTGAAGCAAGTGCTCTCATCTGTGAAATGAGCAGGTTGAACTAGATAGATCCCCAACGGCGCTAGCATTTGGCTGCTCCTGAAATTTTAAACAAGTAGTAGGTACATCGAGAGGGCTTTGGTATAGATCTTCCTGGAAACAGAGCTGAAGTGGATTTTTGAAGGGTCTGGGCTTGGTGACTTCGGTGTGTTTGTTGCAGACTCCCTCAGCCCTGAGTTCTAAGGTCTCCTGGGGGAACAGGCATGTTTCTAAGTGGCTATCAGAATGCAGATGGTGCTAATGATGTGGGAAATTGGAAAAACCTGGGAATATGGAACATGGAAGACTTTCTTTCCCTGAAGACATCAGGAAATGCCTTAGACCTCTCCTGACTGCTTGCAAACCACACCGACGCTCGCCTCAGAGCAAGCCTGAATAAACCCGTACTGATTATGGCTTCTTGGCATTCTACCAGCCAGGCTGTTCTTAGGTCAGATTGTTTTCCGTCCTGTGATGAAGCCGATGGCACGTGAGGAAAGCGTCAGGCGCAAATGATTATGAGATGGGGAGATTTTGCTTAATAAGGTTACCACGTGTTAAAACAACAATGAAGCTTTAGATGTTAAGGCTTCCACAGGAGTAACAAATCAACCCCTAAAATTCCAAAATAGACTATTTAAAAATATATAATACGATTATCAGCACCAACCCCCCCTCCCCAGCAAAGGGTGATAACAGGGAGGTCATTTCGTCATCCTCTCAGGAGGCAAGGCTGTGCTAATACTGACAATAACAAAGAATTAAACTGAACATTAATTAAATTTTAAAGAAAATAAGACCTGGGTCTAACTGGCTGAGGTTTCCATTTGGAAATGGACTAGGGGACCGAAACAGACAACAGCCCTCATGCGTGTTTCCGCTTGCCCTGGCAGAGTGACCTCAGGACCAGCCTCCTCGGCAGTGGTAAGTGGAGGGTGTCCTTCCAAAAATTCCATTGTTTTACTCCGGAGGAAGAATGTTAAGTGTGAAATAGCAGAAGAATTCAGAGGAAGAAAAACTTAGACTGAGGAGATACTGGGGAAGCTTCACAGAAAAGAGCCCGTCAAACGACATTGCTCTAAAGCAATGTTAGGGGCGGCAGGGGCCCCTGCTCTGAGCCCTCCGCTTTAGACGGGTCCCACTCTGGCCTTCCTTTGACGTCTAGGCCATAATCCAGACACACAGCTCCCCGGAACTCCCAAATCCCCTGCCCAACTAGCTCCAAGCTCATGTGCAGGGTGTCCATGGGTCTCTCCCCTCCTCAACCCCCCCAACCCCCACCCCCAGCCACCAAGCTCGGGGCGGCTGGTCGCAGGCCTTTAGAAGGAACTTGGAAAGGGATGCTGGGCTATGGACACAAAGCCAGACGGAGCTGAGGGTGGGAAGACAGGGGCATGAGCACATGAGCAGTCGGGTCAGGTCTCCCCATGCCACTGCTCTCTGGTAGGGAATGCAAGGAATCTGAGGACTCAAAAATCTGAACCTGACCTTTTGGGTCCTTAAATTATAATTACCAGAGTAGGAGGATAAAGCATATTTAACTTAAGAGTTTGTTAGCTTGATTTATAACTTTGAAATATTTTGACATCTGGTATGTGGGTCCCCATTTGTTCTCCTTCCCCAGGTCCCCCAAATTCGAGGGTGTGCCAAATTCTAAGTGCACAAGGCACCCTTGGACTTCTGAGCCTTAGGGGGAACCCATTCTATAATATTCTTTTTCCCAACGGAGAGAAAATGGACCAAGGCAAATGAGCATCAAAGCCCCAGCTTTATTATCCAGCTGCTGAAGGCGTGTGCCAACAGCGGCTTCCCATGGCTAAACCCCAGAGTGAGCCAGAGGCCCCCCCAGTCACAGCAGCACTGCACCGCCACTGGCCTCGCCTCCACTCCCCCCCACCCCGCACCCCCGCTGGCCACCCGGTGGGAGCAAAGCCTTCGCTGCTTTGTTCCCCTCACTGTGGGCCTGGATCAGACCAGAACATTCACACTCCACAGGAACATCGGCCAACCCAAAGAGGAAGACGAGCGAGGGGCCAAGCCACCCACACCCAGTTCCTCTGCCAAACCCACCGAATAACCATACATTCTCCTCTAGGCGAGGACAGGCACAGAGAGAGGCTGGACGGTTCCGCTCCGCAGGACCCAGGACCGGGAGATTACCGAATCACCCCCGCGATGGCCCTGGTGTACTGCTGCTTGGAGTCTGTCTCCTACAAAGAATAGGAGGGTTTGGAAGCTGGTAAATTTCAGATTTCTCTTAAAGAAAAAAATGAGTCGGTTACTTCCGAAAACCCAAAGCTGCGCGCGATTTCACTTTAGAAGGGCCCTGGCGATCCTGACAAAGGAAATGCATTGGATCCCGGGCCGCGCGGGGAGCTCCAGGCCAGTGCAAAGCTCCTCCCGGCCCAGATATCATTCGGGAGGCTTTAATGGCTCCACTTCTCATCACGTGGGTATGGAGAGTGAGTGAGGGTCTGCCCTCTGGGGCCGGAGAGCAGAGCAGGCTTCTTGGATGGATTCGTGTCGTGTCAACTCAGCCAGGCTGGCCCTACTGAAGCGAGCGCAGGCTGCCATCGCCCCAGGACCACTGCCGCACGCGCAGGGGCTCCAGCAGCCAGCCTTTCATAAATCCAGAGAACGGACTGCCGGTGCGCACGTGTCTGCACGGAGTGGACCGCCGCGGGCGGCCGGAGCGCGCTTGCGGCGTCTGTTCTCTGTGCTCCGCATTCGCCTGGAATTCGGTTTGGGAAGTATTTGCCAAACAAGTCCTGGGGCTCCAGCGCTCGGGAAGATGGAGAGGAGGCCAGAGCCCCTACCTGCCCTCAAGGGCTTTACCGTCTCGTTGCAGCCCAGGACCGGTCAGCCCGGGGTGGCGGCGCGCAGGCTGAGCGCCCCGTGCTTCCCGCCTCGCGGAGATTACCAACCGGGGGGGGGGGGGGGGGGGAGGGGGCTCTGCCGCAGCGCTGACTTCGGGGCCATGGCAGGCAGCAGGACGTGCCTCCCGCCCCAAAGACACCTACCTCCTTGTCCCTGAACCCGCACGTACGTACGTTTCCTCATATGGGAAAAGGGACCTTGCAGGGGTGAGGGAGGATCTGGAGATGGGAAATTATCCTGGGCGATCCGGGTGGGCCTGTAATGACGAAGGTCTTTATAAGTGGAAGGTCAGAGTCAGAGGAGATGTGACAAGTAGCCATTTCTGACTCTGAAAATGGTAGGGGACACTTCCCTGGAGCCTCCAGGGGGAACCAGCCTTGCTGATTGACGCCTTGACTGCAACCCAGTGAGACCCACTGCAGACTTCTGGCTTCGAGAACCAGAAGATAATACATTTGTGTTGTTTGAAGTCACCAAGTTTGTGGTGATTTATTACAGCGGGCGAGGAAACTAATAGGATACCATTACCCTCCTTTTGCAGGCGGGGAAGCTAGAGCACGGTGAGGTTAAGGAGTATGCTCACGGCCTCTCGGCCGGTGAGGGGCAGTGCTGGGATTCAAACCCAGCTTGGGTTCCTTGCAAAGCCCGGGCTCCTGAAGCACGCCGTCCTCCATTCAATATAGAACAGCTCAGGGAACTACAGGACAACACAAGGCAGCCTAGCAGCCAGCGTTAAGTACGAGAGACGTTTCGTGATTTTACATATGCCTATTTTCAGCTGAGGATCCCAGGTTGTTGGCGACATTTCCAGAGCGAAAGAGCTTCCCGGTCTCCAGTGGGAGGAGAGGGCCCCAGTTTTCGATGTGTTTCTGTCATGCGCAGCCCCTTCAGGGGCCACTGAGGAAGCGGACTTAGAGTCCCAGGACTGGAGGTGGGGGTAACTGCCTCTTGCAATGGCCCCAGGACAAGAGAACTCACGAAATCAGCAATGAAATCGCGATCCAGAGAAGAAAACCCCCTGTTCAGGGAGTTCTGGGTGCAGATCGACTGGCCATCAAATCCATGCTGCTCGGTGCACTCCAGGGGGAAGGGGAGGGGACCAGGAAGCAGGGTTGGCAGGCACCTGGGTGCCATGCACTCCGCTAGCATTCGAAGAGGAGATGTCATGATTTTAACCACTGAGCTAGGCCGGAGCACTCGTCATCTCTATTTTACTCCGAAGTTAACAGGCTCAAAGCCTTGACATAATGCGACATGGTTAACAAACCTTGCGAACTCTGGAGCTGAGATCTGAACCCATGTGGCTCTAACTTGAATACCTTTACCCTCTCCGCTCTGATCTGCAGTGGAGGAAATAGCTATCCCCACCTTTCGGTTTTGAGGTGCCTCAGAAGGCTGCTCACATACCTGCCTTGATTCTCAAACTGTCACCGTCTCTGAGGATCTCCTCACTGTTGTCCGGGAGATGAGGAGGGCTGGGTCCCTGGGCGGCAGGGTCCCTGGGCAGCAGGGCGAAGAGGGACCCACGAGGGAGGTCCCGGGATTACAGAGTGGACACTGGATCCCAGGCCCACGTCCAGCTGCCTGAGGGGGTCAAACCCTGGAAGCCGAGGGGCCTGAGGTCAAGGTAGCTCCAGAGAGTGGAGGGGAGAGCCCGGAAGGCGTTGTCTCTCCAGCTGCTCAAGCTTCTCTCAGGCTGAGCCGGATCGCAGAACACAGTTCAGCCACTTCTTAGCTGAGCGGCGGAGCCTGCCCACCCTGGGTGAGGGGACTCCACCCCAGAGCTCCTTGCAGTTATTTGCCACCTCCATCCACGCCCCCTTTCCGAAACACATCCTTGCGAGGGGAGCAAGCAGATGCATGAAGTACTGTGTGATCGCCGCCCGTCTCCAGGGGCCGGTGGGCCTCTCTGGCCCCTTTGGCCGGGAAGCTTCCTGAGAAGCGAGAGGCTCGGCTTAACACAGAGCCAGAGAGACTTTCAGCACTGGCTGATGCCGGCTTGCTTTTTGCTCAGGGGAGGTACCAGGACAGACCAAAAAACAAGCAGATCAAAGCCAGAAACGATTAAGAGCTCTCTTCATCCATGTGCAAACTCCGGAATTACTTTAAATGCCTGAATATTTGGTTGGTCTTGGGTGTGAGAGTGGTGTGGGGCCGCTGGGAGGCATGGGGCGGCCCTGTCACCAGCTGCTGGTGAGAACGTGCCACCCAGCCGCTCCCAACCACAGGCCAACGGGGGCTGTCACAGAGGAAAACGAGGTCACCCAAAATGACTTTCGACTCTTTCACTTCAGTTTAAGACGTGTTGTGGACAGTTCTGTGGTGTGGCCTGGCCCTGTTAGCCTCTCAAGCCCTGAGAGGAGGACAAGCATATACGCTTCTGGGAGAAGGCAATCTGGCAGTGCAGGTCAACATTTTATTTTTCAAAAATTTTTTAAAAAAGATTTTATTTATTTTTTTTGACAGAGAGAGAGAGACAGCCAGCGAGAGAGGGAACACAAGCAGGGGGAGTGGGAGAGGAAGCAGGCTCCCAGCGGAGCAGGGAGCCCCATGTGGGGCTCCATCCGAGGACCCTGGGATCACGCCCTGAGCTGAAGGCAGACACTTAACGACTGAGCCACCCAGGTGTCCCCCGGGTCAACATTTTAAACGAGTAATTCTTTTGACTCAACACTTTCCCTTCCAGAAATTTATCCAAAGGGGAAAAATACAGGCAGCGTCAAGGTAAGTCTAAAGATATCCATTAGAGTGTGGTGAACAATTTTAAAACCTAAGTGATCAGTTCTGTCAACCATATATAATCATTAATCGTGCAGTCTTTAAAATAATATATAGTAGTTTACAAAGAGCATGTGCGTAAGTGGACAGGAAGTTACAAAACTGTATGGAGAGGACAAGCTCAGTTTTTAAGTATCTTAATCTGCCTAGAAAGTGTCTTGGGAGAGTATTCATTAAAATGTTGATACGTGTGGGATTCCAGGTGACGTCTGTCTTCCTTTTAGTATTCTGGGGGATGTTTTGCAAATAGCATTTCCTAATTCTATGGTTAAAGCACAAGCTTCAAACACATGCAAAATCACTTTTTGAAAAACTGTTGCTCCTTTCTGAGAAAAGTGAAGATTCAACTCCAGAACAGAAATAGGACAACTTGGGGCGCCTGGGTGGCACAGCGGTTAAGCGCCTGCCTTCGGCTCAGGGTGTGATCCCGGTGTTGTGGGATCGAGCCCCACATCAGGCTCCTCCGCTATGAGCCTGCTTCTTCCTCTCCCACTCCCCCTGCTTGTGTTCCCTCTCTCGCTGGCTGTCTCTATCTCTGTCAAATAAATAAATAAAATCTTTAAAAAAAAAAAAGAAAAGAAAAGAAATAGGACAACTTGTCCCCGGCGGTCTTGCCAAGCAAGAGCACGACGTCTAAGACATTCAGAAAGTACTTCCCAGCTGGTCAGCTGGCAGGTTAGAACAAGTGTCACTTTGGGAATCAAGAACAGTAGAATTAGTGCCAACAGAGGTGTCCTGAACACAAGGTTGCTAATTCAGAGCGAGCCTATGGCTGGGACAGGCTGCCTGCAGGTGGGGATTCCCAGCCAGGCCCCCCGCTGTCACTCGTCACTGGGGCACCTCCCCGCTGCTGCAGGCATCCTCCTCGGCATTTCTGACAGCGAATTCTGTTGTAAAGACTGCTTCATTACGTCCTGAGACTACTGTTACCTTTGGACTCACAGAAGTAGGAGTTCTTATTAAATTTGAATAAAAGTACCTGGAGAGATTATATAAACTATATACCATGTTATCCAAATGCTGAGATACCATGATCTTTTCAGAAATCGTTAGAAGCTTTCTCTAAGAATGACATTTAAATGATCTGTAGTGCAAAGGATAATTTGAGCCTTTTCTATTTTCAGAAGGCATTCGTATCTGAAAGGACATTAATGATGTTAGGGCCCTGAGTGGCTTTAATGGCAAAGTAATTACGTTTACAAATGCACTGAGCCTTCTAACATAATTACGATCACTGATCTTCGAAACAGTTTCCATTGGTGTCACACCACCATGCTGAAATAGCATATTTTCAGCTTCAGCCTGTAAAAGTTTTGTTCCAGTTAGGCCAGAAAGAATTTTAACATGTACAAATGGTATTTCTCTTTTTTAATGCACTGTAGGATCAATATAATCATGGATCTCTCTGCACGTCATCACTTCACTGTTTGATTTCAGAAATCAAAGTCAACAGTTGAAGTAAGAAAATTCCTAGCAGAAGAGGTGACTGAAAGTAAGTGCACGCTCAGTGACTGAATGCCTACTGTGTGCGGGCACGGTGCTCACACCGGAAAGCCTTAACCTTTACATTTCTGCGAGGTTGGTCTCATCCCGATTTTACAGATTTTTTTTTTTTTTGTGAAGATCTTATTAGAGAGAGAGACAGCACGAGCAGGGAAGAGGGAAAAGCAGGCTCCCCACTGAGCAGGGAGCCCGACTCAGACCTCCATCCCAGGACACTGGGATCATGACCTGAGCCGCAGGCAGACGCTTCACCGACGGAGCCACCCAAACACCCGTTTTACAGATTAAGGGAAAGAAAAAAGGCTTAAAGAGTTTGAATGACCTGCCCAAGTTCGTCTAGTTAATGCTGGCACTGGAATGTCATCTAAGATCTCAGGGTTCAGAGCCCATGTCCTGGGCACCGTTGGAAGCCGTACCTCTCGTTCAGGTAACTGTGCACATGCCCCATCAGTCAGGGCTTGAGTCACCTGTGACCCAAAGCACAGAACAACCGAGGCTCCGATAATGCGGGAGTTTGATTTCCCTGGTCCAGGGCCTGCAGGGTCCCTCCGATGTGTGAAGAACAGAGGCTGCTGGGCTCTTGTGGCTCGGCCCTGGGAGACTTGCGGGGAGACGGGGCCAGAGTTCCAGCCACTACCTCTTCGTGTAAGCCGGCCAGAGGGAGGAATAAGGACGTCCCCCATCTTGAAGGACATGTCCCAAAAGTCGCTCAAGCCACTGGCCAGAAAGGACACCTCGCTGCCAGGGCGGCTGGGAAGGTAATCGCATTCTAAGTGGCTTTGTGCCCAGCTAGAGATCAGAGTTGAGGGAAGAAGGGGACTGAGACACTAGTAATGGCCTCTGTCACCATGTGCTTACAGAACAGGCCAGGAATAAAATGTACATCTTAAACCCTTTGTCTTCCCTTTTGTGAGGGTGTATCTTGCTGGCAAGAAGGGAAACATTAACTCGTATTTCTCTGGATGTTTGAGTATTTCCTGAAAACCAGTAACAAACCCTCACTACCCACCATCCAGAATGAACAAACAAACGCTAACATTTTCCTTCGGATCTTACAGACAAGTGGACTCCGTTCGATAGGCTGCCCTTGCCACCACGTCCCACTTCCGTTCCTCTCCCTCCCTTTCCAGAGGCAATCACTCTCTGAACAATGTTTCCCAGGGAGGTTGCTGTACTTTCTCTTCACAAATAACAACAGTATTTTTAAAAACTTAAAAATGGCATTCATTTCATCTTCCAACAGCCTATTTTCATTCAGTATTTTCCCCCCAATGGCTATCACTGAATATTACAGATCAAGTTCACTCACTTTAACTGTTCAATTGTTTGCCATCTTAAAATAGTCCCTAGTTGCTCCATTTTCTTGTTCATGGACACTTAGGCTATTTCCCACCTTTCCCAGATACAAACAATTCGGCTGCGAGCATCCATATGTAATAATAAGCAGCCTTGTATGCAAGGGCGTGCGTTCTGGACAGTACTGCTTCTCAAGCTGTAAGGAGCAAGTCAGTCACCAAAGAAATCTCAACCACAGACTCTCACTGGGCATGTCCGGGGTGGGACCTGAGCACCGCCTTCACGAGAGAGGTCCCAGGGCAAGGCCGTGCTGCTCTGCGGGCACCGGGAAGCGAGACTAGGCATGTGCCTAGGGTCACAGAGCCTACGGTCAGAGGCTACACCTGCCTTCAGCTTTCACTGACATCTCAAATTCAATCCATTTTACTCCAAAAGAAATGAACGTGTTCTCGTTTCTTCATCCTCACCAACATTCGACCTCGATCTTGTGAGACTTTTTGCCTTCTGCCAATCTGAAAGCATAGAACATTAAGTCATATTTCCGTGGTTATCGGTAATGATGATCTTTTCACATTGTTTAACTATTCCAGCTTTTTCCGTTCATAGATTTCACCCATTTTTTTATTATTATTTTTTAAAGATTTTATTTATTTATTCGACAGAGATAGAGACAGCCAGCGAGAGAGGGAACACAAGCAGGGGGAGTGGGAGAGGAAGAAGCAGGCTCCCAGCAGAAGAGCCTGATGTGGGGCTCGATCCCATAACGCCGGGATCACGCCCTGAGCCGAAGGCAGACGCCCAACCGCTTTGCCACCCAGGTGCCCCTCACCCATTTTTCTAATACAGTCATTCTAAGTGTGGTCTGGGAGGCCTAAGGGGCCCGTGAGGTCCCTCCTTTTCTAATTTCCTACCCAGACGAGGCTCCATTTTCTTCATATATTTGAATCAAACACAGAGCAACAGACTGATTGCAGAAGCTGATATGAGAATCCTTAATTCCATTGAGCTAGATAAAGAAATTTAAAAAAATGTGGAATGATGGGGGTGCCTGGGTGCCTCAGTCGGTTAAGTGTCTGACTTCTACTCAGGTCATGGTCCTGGGATCAAGCCCCAAATTGGACTCCGTGCTCAGCAGGGAGGCTGCTTCTCCTTCTCCCTCTCCCCGCACTGGCGTTCTCTAATAAAATAGTTTTAAAGATGTGAAACAATGCCTCTCTTCTCATTAAACTTTCATTTTGAAAGTTATTTTTCGTATTTGTTATTTAACATGTATTATTTTTAATAAATACTTTTAAAATCCGTTTTAATTTCTAAGAGAGTAAGTATCAATAGATAGAAGCCACACACACAAATACTTTCTGGAGTTCTCAATTTTTGGGTGTGTGAAGGGTCTTGTGACCAAAAAGTCTGAGAACGACTGTAGTAATGCACGTCTGTCATTTGCTCACTCATTTGTAGGAGGTACTTTTTCATGTTTTCTGGATGCTAACCTGTCCGTTTTATGTATATATATTGCAAACCATTTCTCCCAGTCTGAGGCTTTTTACTGATGGTGCCCGTTGTTCTACAAAAGCTTTTTATTCTGATGCGGTCCTGTTCTCCTCTAGTCTACTTCTGCTAAGGATACTGCTCCTTTCGAAACAGAAGTCTCACCCCAGCTCTGGCACCACTGAACAAATCACGAATTACGGAGAGAAAACTCCTCATAGAGCCCGCCCTCCATGCATCCTCCACAGCTCAGCCTACTTCAGTCAGAATGGCGCTCCGCACTGACTCGTAACGAGATCAGCGTAAAATATGTGCTCGTGTATTTTGGACTATTCTGTTTTGCTTCAGAAAAATGAAATCGAATGTCCGTGATTCACCAAAAATATTTTACCTTCAGCATAATTCATGTTTCTGTTTTCCTCTTCAGAAGTGGATTAGGAAGGACATTCCTATACAACTTAATACATGTTTAATTCAATGTACACTTCAGTCTGCAAATATCTTAACTGAAAAAGATTTGACTTTTAAATTCAACATTTTGTATAAAGCTTTCATATTTAAAAAGCACTTTCATAATACTGTTTTATCCGGGGCGCCTGGCTGGCTCAGTGAGAAGAGCACATGGCTCTTGATCTTGGGGTCATGAGTTCAAGCCCCATCATGGGAATAGAGATTACTTTAAATAAATAAATAAACTTTAAAAAAAATGACAAAAATACTACTACTAATTTATCTGCCCTTCGTGATAATCCTGTATGATAAACGGAGACAATACCATGCTAAGAACTGTGCTGGAGGTAAGAATGAAATTCAGAGAAGTTAAATGATTTGTTGGCATTATATGCACAGGACTACAAATGAGATCGAACTTTCAATCACAACTGATGAAGATCCCTTCAAACTATGGTTGAGTCTTGTCAATCAGAATAAAAGCGACAAGTCACCCCAATCAATCCTCACATGAAGCAGAAACCACACACCTGCCTGGTGGGTACGAGGGAAAGCATAGAATGTCTGAAGGCATTCGCAGGACATTCTCTGCCTTTCAAGGGGACTTCATAATTGTACCGTACATAATATGTGATCAGTATGTCCTCTTGTTCATCGATATTCCTATTCTTATTACAGCCAATTCTCCTAGTTCTAATTAGAGGAGGGTTGCAAGTTTTCAGACCAAGCCTGGGGGAAGAGCCCAAAGACCTGGCTGCTATTTCCCCTGAAGGGACAAGAAAGGGACAAGGGGGGCTGTAATTAGGAGGAATTAGTGATAGAGAGAAACAGAAAGGAAGAAGATAAAGAAAATCTACTTATGGAGCAACCTGGGTGGCTCAGTCAGCTAAGAGTCAGCCTTCAGCTCAGGTCATGATCCCAGGGTCCTTGGATCGAGCCCCACCTCAGGCTCCCTGCTCAACCAAACACAGAGCTCATCGGGGAGTCGGCTTGCCCCTCTGCCTCTGCTCCTCCCCCTATGGGTCCTCCTTCTCTCTCTCCCTCAAATAAATAAAATCTTTTAAAAAATCTACTTGTATCTCTAAATGAAGAAAAAAATTAAAATACAAATGCATATTTTCACGTCAATCACACGGAATGACCCACGCGCTCAGTACTACCCACGAGGCTCTCCGAAAAGCTCTTGCCGTCAGAGACTCAAATGTCAGAGCTCATACGTGACTGAAGACTCAAGGATATAAGGAGAGAGCTTCACTGAACACAGAGTATATATTCTAAGCTGTGAGTTCAAAGTCACTCTCAAGACCAATTGTAAGAACTGCCTATTTTGGGGCGCCTGGATGGCACAGCGGTTAAGCGTCTGCCTTCGGCTCAGGGCGTGATCCCAGCGTTGTGGGATCGAGCCCCACATCAGGCTCTTCTGCTATGAGCCTGCTTCTTCCTCTCCCACTCCCCCTGCTTGTGTTCCCTCTCTCGCTGGCTGTCTCTATCTCTGTCAAATGAATAAATAAAATCTTTAAAAAAAAAAACAAACAACTGCCTATTTAACCCATCCTCATCCTAAAAATGGACTCATCACCGATCCATATACTTGACCACACTCACTTTCGACCATTCTGTTTTTCGAGGTAATATTCATCTTCGCTAAGAACAGATGGCATAAGTATCAGCCCCATGAAAAAACCTTTAATAAAAAAGTTGTTTTCCATTAAATGATGAAAAAAACAAAATTAAAAACTTCTGAAAATAGTGAAGAAAAAAATCCCAAGGCAGAATATCCTTTGTTAAAGAGTCAGAATAAAGTCGGAACCACCCGCCACCTGGATCCATCACGCTTTACGGCCGTCAGAACCACCCGCCACCTGGATCCATCACGCTTTACGGCCGTCAGAACCACCCGCCACCTGGATCCATCACGCTTTACGGCCGTCACTGTGCCAAAGGAGGGAGTGCCACATACACTGATTTGCTTCCACCTCCACGATTTCAATCAGAGCAAAACACCAAAAGATATGCCTTACTGAGAATTACCTATAAAATCTCAAAGTAAATCACCATGGTTATACCTTGAGATACTAGTCTTGAAACATAACCACATATGTTCAATTAGTTTCTACCTACCACTGTCCTTGAGGGAAAAAATACAGTAATCAACAATAGGTTATTTAGAAATAATTTTAAAATCAGAACTGGAGTCATGGTATCAGGTGAGAAAAAAATCTATGATGATTTTAAAACAAACTGAGTCTTTGACAGATCATGAAACAGACAGAATACAAAAGAACTGAATCATATAAAATTACTATGTGAAATCCATAAAATAAAACAGAAAGGAGCATTTGTATGTGTTAAAATAATTTAATTCTCCCTGTACATTTCTGTCCCTGTGAGCCAACAGAAATCAAGAATGCACACTTTACAATATGTACCTGTTTTGAGACATTCAAGTCAATTCAGATGGCAAAGTAGAATTCAATCACTAATGAAATGTTTAAAAAATATATATTAAACAAAAAAATGTTTTTACAAGATAAAAAATAATCTTCCACAATGCAATAAATTGCAGATCACCGAAATTTTAACTCTTTAGATGACTTCAGTTCAGTTTTTGGTTTCAAAATCTAGAGACAATCAAAAAGAAAAAGCGTTGGCAGAATTTCTATCTGTTTTTACGTTTCTCTTTCTTGCTTCGACTACTTGTTACACTGTTTAAAGAACATGACGAAGGTGCTCTTGCATGACCTGTGGCCTTCAGATGGTCAAAAAGTTTATTCCGGGATGGAAATTCACTATGGCAGGTTGCACAGCTGATAAGAACATCACTCTGAAGAGGGAAAAAAAACCATAAGTAAGAGTAAGTGTTATTACCCAAGAGCAGTGATTTGGGTTTAATCTCATGTTGAGATTAAATATCAAATAATTCAAAATAAAGACCTTTTAACAAAATGACAGCCACAAAGACAGGCTCAAAAGAGGCAGCTGTTCTTAGAAGTAAAGTCCCATCGACCAACACCATCAACTTTAGGAGTCCTGAGGCATTCAACAGTACGCACCCTCCGGACTAGATCGAGGTTTTAGATTTCCAAGTAATGGAAAACAGAGCAGTAACTTCTGTTACACTCTGGCATTCCCAACGTGCCTTTTACTCTAGAACAACAGTGACAGCAGCACAGATATAAATTCTACATTCGTCCAGAAAAACTGTGGATGACCCACACCCATACGGCAGGTGCAGCAGGGCTCACCAAATACATCTTCAGAACGAGAACAAAGAGTTTAGATTAGACTGCTGAAACAAGGTCCACTGAAAACATGTCAATATGATTTTGACCTACCACTGTCTGTGGTTCAGCAGGTACTTTGACAGATTTTTTTGTATCTTTGGCTTTCTTTCCTTTGGGTCTAGGAGCACTGGAAAATAAATTATAGAACTGTTACAATCCAATAATAATGTACCCCTTTTAATTGTTATTTTGCTCTCAAGAAGACTCAAAAAGAGTGATATGCACTCTAAAGGCTAATTCATTAATTTTAATGGCCAACCTAATTAATTTTCACATCTCCAATGAACAGCTTTAAAGAGCCACTTTAAAGATCACAGTAGATGTCAAATTGGACACCAAAACTAATGAACCTATGTAAAACAGTTGAAACACAAGCTACAACACCTTACAGGACTGTGCGGTTCCTTGCTCTCCTGCTCGAGCCACAGGCCCACCCCAGGCCTCCATCACCGTGTTTCCCTCACGGACGCCACCTCAGTCCCTAAACCCCCGAGTGTGCTGTCCCGCCCCCTCGCTGCTGCTCCAACGGTCATAAGGACTGGCGTCTCAGGCGCCCACTCTCCTCTGTCATGGGAACTCTTTCTCGTGGTCCTGGACAGCGACCCAAGGCTACTTACTGTTCAGATCTTTCCTCAAGAAATAAGAAATTACTCTTGCTCTAGAGGAAGAGGGGAGGCTGGAGACAAGAAAGCAAGGCCAGGCAGGAAGAAGAGACCAGGAATGCTCTCTCCCGACAGAGACCTTCCTCTGGCCAGCCACTGTGACCCGGTGCGGCCCCCACATTCCGGGGCTCCTGCCAGCAGGAAGGGCCCAGGCTGTGGATACAGATCCTGAGGACCGGCACTGCGGGGCCCAGCACAGGAGGACTGCCCGAGCACGGACACACGGTTCCGGTGCTCCAGGCAGGTGGGGCGCGGCGTCATCAGGAGGCCTGTTCTCATGTGAGTGTCAGGGATTACTGATCTGGGATAAAATAAGGACCTCAACAGGATAAAAACGGGATCAAAGGGACTTTCTGATTTGGGCCATGCTGCTGAAATGTCCGCAGGCACGCTCCTCCTTTCCGACATGCTTCGCCCGGATACAGGCGGATGTCTGTCTGGATCAACGTACAAGTCACTGATAACACCTGAGCTGCTTCATCAATCGTGGGGAGGACGTATTTGAAACATGAAAAGATATTCTTACCACCAACATTAATTAGAAAACACCATTAACTGGACTTACTTCTTAGCTTCACTGTTGGGATCATCACAGAGTTCGGCAGTCTCAGCGACACTGACACTTTCTCGGGGACTACCATCCAATTCTTTGGCACGGTCTTGATTTAAGTTGGTATCTTCTGATTCAACCTTCACTTCTTCTCCAGTTCCATTTTCATTGAAATTATCATCGTAATTCTAGGTAGTAGAACATGTATGCATTACAAAATAAATATAGTAATAATCCCAGCTTAGGATACCAAATAATTATACTACACAATTATAATGTCCTGTATGCTCTGGAGGAGGAGATCTTCAGGAAGTAAAAAGAAAAAGCAGATAGTAATTTAAAAACATGAATGCTCATTACAGAAATACTAAATTAGGGAAATACTGGAAACAGTCCATATGTTTAATAAGTGAATGATTGAATTATGAAGGGAATTATGAAGCTCTTAAAAATCATGGTTGCAAAGACACTGATTCAATTTTGTGGAACAATACTTACAACACATTAGCTAAAATATAAAAGAGAAAATTATATATAATGTCTGATCACAATTTAATACTAAGTAGTATCTATACACAGAATTAGGGGTGATATTTATAGTTCTCTATATTTTCCAAACGATCTGCAATGAGCACCTATTTTATAGTTAGAAAAAAAAACCAGCAAATAAGCATTATAAAAAAGACAAAGCTTGGCAAACACCTTCACTACGTGAAGGGTGTTTGCTGTTGTTGGTTTGGGTTGGGGCAACATTTTGCCCCATTTCCCTTCCCTTCCTCCCTCCTCTCTGCACACACACACCCTGCCCCCATACCCGGAACGATGCAAGTAAGCGCACGCAGGTATCATGACCCTTCCCCATGTGGCTCCTAAGAACAAAGACATGCTCCTGCATCCCCAAAAGACCCTCTTCGTACTCAAGAATTTAATGCTGATGATCTGCTCCGTAATCCGTATTCACAACCCAGTAACGTCCTCTCTTGTGAGCCCTGACAGGTCAGGGTGACAGTCAAGGACCCCATGCTGCGTGTAGTGGTCATGTCCTTTGAATCTCCTTTGTTCTAGAACCACAGCCCTACTTTTTGTCTTTCATGACACTGACAATCTGCTGGCTATTCCGTCCCACAGTTTGACTCTGCCCGATTGTCTCCTTACGATTAGATTCAGGTTACACATTTCTAGCAAAAATATTAGCACCAAAATATCTACTAAGTTCAGGATTTATTTTTTTGCAGGTAATTTTGTCTTTGGAATGTGTCCCATGAAGGGTGTTCAGAGTACAGTGCTCAAAAGTTACTTGGATTCCTCCTTTAGGTCAGCTGGGGTCAGCTGTTTACATTCATTTTCAGTTTTCGGGTTTTCTTTTACTTTCCTGGTTATGCAAATTTCTTTTTCTGACCATCCAGAAAACTCTCCCAGTCTGAAGTTTCCTGATTCTCTGTATTTGCTGCCCGCTGCTCTTTAATCTACTAGTTCACGTCTCCACACCACCTTCCTTTCAAAAAGAACTGAGAAAACATCAGAAAGAGTGTTACATAAAACTAGGTCCAAGCTGGGACTTTCTTCCTGATAGAATCAGAAACCATCGACAAGAGGTATTACTATAAAGGAACAGAGCTTTGGAGGGGAAAAAATGGGGTAGTAAACGCTGCATTTTCGTCGGTAAGAAAACACAAATACATGTGTTTATTACTGCAATCTATAGGACCCACCCTTCCTAACTCAAGACAAGACAGGCTTGGGTTAGGTATGAATCTCTCTTATCTTGTGTTTATGCTAGTGGTTCTGGCACACGTAAAGGAGAGAGGAAATGTTCTAAGCTAATGACTATAGAGTCCTTGGGTAGAAGACGGTATGAGTCATTTTATAAAGGAACATAGAACTTGCTACGTGGTTTTATAATTGAAGCAAAGGTTCCAAGTCACAAATTTTAACAGTGATAAACTCATGTGTCATGTATCATTTTTGGAATATGAGGCAGATAAAACTACTTTCAAATACATAACCATTTAAATAGATAAGCCAAATCTAAAGTTTTATGAAAAATTAATGTGTTAACTAAATTTTCTTGAAAGTATTTTCAGTTTTCAAAAAGAACTGTAACATTTAATACTTAATATAAGCTAATACAATTAGATTAAAGTAGCACAGAAATCAATTCCATTCCCTTAAGAACCACCGAATATTCTTAGTAAAATGGACAAGCTCGTGTGTTTATACATCTACACGATTGTCAGCATCTCTAACAACATAATAACTTATTTAAAAATATTCTTGAGAGATTGGATTTAGAAGCCAGGTGTGAAATATTTAAACTACTTACATTTCTGAGTAATATTAAGAAACATTTTTTCAAGAATCATAATCATCACATTTCTAACCAAATGTTCCTTTTGCAAAATTTCATTTGTTGTTGGCAAAAGAAACCTAGATATACAATAATCAACCCTCAGATTTTCACATATTTCTGATTTTAACTGGTGTCTTGATTTAAAGACCCAGTCATCACATGTGTCCAGATATTTTTTTAATATCACTCAGCTAATTAGTGTCAGGGAATTAATTTCATTTGCAAAATTTTGAGACACACCAACAACAGTAATTAAGTAAATTAGCTACATACATATTAATGGCAGAAAAGTGATGAAAAAAGAAAATTGTTTTCAACTCCCTTCAGTCTGTTTTATAACCAACATAAAATTATAGAGTGAAAATCCCTCTCCTTAATACAAACTATACTGGACAAAAGCAGCCCCACTTTATGTTTGACATTTAATGTTAATAAAACTTTTCCAACATACCTGTGCTGGTTTCTGTTTCTTTTTCTTCTGCTTTTTAGAAAGCCTAAGAATAAATATAAATCAAAATGTCAAATATTTAACTCTGTGACTACTTCCTAAGTGGGAAAAAAAAAATACTAAAACACTACTGATACAGAGAAGTAAAATTTTAAAAGTATCTAATATCACAAGGTATTAAAAAGAAAATACTAACGTTATCATTAGAAAATTAGAACAGTGGTTCCATTGATGGTAGTTAGCATATCAATTACCTAGGTATAAAAGTGCTTTTAATACAGTCATAATATATTCTGTAAAGATTATATTTGACATCATGCTTTATCCGTTTCAATACTGTAAGTTCCCTTATGTAGAAAAAACTGTGGAAAATATTAGCATAACAGAATAACTTCTTTCAGATAACACAGCATTTAAATGCAACTCATCTCGAATGTGATAAGTACGTCTAGAAGCATTTTTAGAAGTACTTTTGTTTTGGTGCATCTTCTATTTCTTCCTCAGAATTGGCATTCAATGGATTTTCATCAGTTTGAGGTCCTGAAAAATTTTCTTCCTCCTCCTCCAACTGTTGTTTTAACAAGGCAACCATTTCCCGATGCTTCTTTGATTTTTCATGATTCCTCATGCTGTGAAAGAACAATCTGACGTTAGTAACCACGACAGGATGCACATGTGCCCAAATATGTGGCTGAATAAATGTAACCACGTTAACATTTTTCCCAGTAAGGAAGCAAAATGTGGGGGATCCTACAAAGAGAAGCAGGAGAACCCTGTGAGGACCTCTCAGGCAGGAGGACTCGGCCGGCCCATGCTCGTGCTCTTCTTCCCCGTTTCCCAGCACACTCCCTTCCTTCTGTCCTTTTATCTACATATTTCCTTCCAATTTTTTTTTTGGTCAAATTCTCTATTATTTTTGTTTTCCAATTCTTAAAATTCAAGTCTTCTCTACTGTTTCCTCTTCATCACTGAGTCTTAGCCAAGCGCTTACACGTTCCAGGTTGTACTGTGGGCTTTAGACGATCCTGAGAAATTACAAGACAACCTTCCAACTTGAAGAGAAGACCGCTTGGGTTATGATGTAAGGGCCTCAGGTACCAGGGTAGTTTACCTCCTTTTGCTTTTTTCAATAACTGTCTTTCGCCTTCTCAAGAGGGCTCTCCCTTCTCACTCCCACCATCCTACATGTGAGCTCAGACACATCTACCCTCCTTTGCCTCAAACTCTATGAGCCATGTCCCCTTCAGTGCACGTGCGGGCCACGAAGTCACACTCTACAAAAGAGGGTTGACAGCACATAAGTACCAGAGTTATTAGATGAACAAGAAAGTAGGAAACTTATGTCAATCCCACCAACTTTATCTCATCTGTTCAGACTTGGGTTTTCTAGTTTCAGTTGCTACTCTTCTTTTCCACTAAAATTCTCCTCCTCCCATGGTTTCTTAGAGAAATTGGAACATCTTCTGCCAGAAAGTAAATGCTCAAAAAAATGACTGGAACATGTCAAAAGGACACAGGAGCCACCTTGAAAGAACTCTCACTAATCGTATCTGGAAGTTTGAGCATGAAAAGCACAGTAATAAATTTTAAAACACTGAAAAACTTCACAAATTCATACTGATAATAGACAGCTTAGATGGAGGAGAGGCAGGGCTCTTCCTGATAGCAGTAGCCCTAATGACGACTAATAATGGAGAAGGACCACTGGTACCAGAAAGGCCCCTTTTGGAACCATTATGGTGACAAGCGGTACAAGCTGAAATCATCAGTGAATGACAAATCTAGGACGTTTTGATGAGGAGCAAGATACTTGCCTAACTTTAAAGTGTCTCCCCACAGATTACACAGGCTATAAGGTAAAATCTGTGGCAAGGGGAAAAAATACTAACTCTACAGTGGAGAAATGAGACAACGCCCTGGCTGGGTGATCAAAACTGTCAAGGAAGGGCAGACAGATGCTGTACGCTTCCAGAAATGAAGGCCCGGGAGCAGCACGACTTGCTGATGCAGTATTCCAGCTGGAGACACAGAAGCTAATCCTGAGGAGATGGACAAACTCAAGATGATATACACTCCAGTAAAAAAATGTTTTAAAGGGCCCGTGCTCTGGAGTAACGACGGCATAGACAAGGGAACTGATCCAGATTAAATAGGACTAAATAAATGAACGCAATCCATGATCCTAGAGCGGCTCCGATCGGAGTGGAAGAGACACCGTACAGGACGTGAACAGAGGCTCTGCTGACAGAAGTGGAAGATGGGCGGTAAAGGACACGAGAGGACCATATCCATGTTACACGTTCCCTGAGGCTGACGCTGTCCTGTGATCACCTAACGGAACACCTAATCTTAAGGAACAAACCGAAGTATTTGGAGGTACAGGACCACCGTGGACGGAACTTACTCTCAAATTCAGGGAAAACAGCGTGTGGAGCAGGGGAGGTGGGGTGCACACCAACGGGGCAAAATGTCAGCAACAGGTGAACCGGGCACTCTATATTCTGTCCTTGCAACTTCTCTGTAAATCTGACATTATTTCCATATAAAAAAATAATTTTTTAAATCTCCTTCACTGTTGCTTTGGTTTTCTTATTTCTAATTCTTCTGCCCTTGCCACTTCTCTTACCACTCCACAATTTTTCCCTTCAGGGCTCTACACCAACACCTTGTACGACTCCCACACCCCCACTGGCATCCTTCAGTCTCCTTTCTCCTTCCCCGTGTGTGCTTTGTTTCTTTGTCTCTTGCTGACTCTGCTTTTGTGTTCTCCCTATTCTTTCCCCTCTCTTTACCATAGTATCCCTTTAAATACTTTTCTCTTCCTTCTTGTTTCCAAAAGGCGAAGTCCCTCCGCTTCAGCAAATGTAATTTAGGCAGGACATGTTTAAAGCTCCCAGGTTGGCAGCACTGGCCTGCACGGGAGTGTGATGGCCAGAAGGGAGTCTGCCACCAGCGACACAGACTAGCTTTGGTCTAGCCTCCTTGCCTGTGTGACCGTGCCTTCTTTGTGCCAATAAGCAACATTTCTTTCTGGAGACACGTCTGTGTTTTAAAGAGCAGCTATCACGTAGGACTCCTGGCATGAATGAGAATCAGTACAACGTGCTTAACCACTGGTACGAATCCTTCTCCCTCCTCTGCTGCACAGAAATCCCCCCCTGGAGAATGGAGGAGGGCTGGTGACCCACTGCCACGAGCCCTTTCTTTTTAGGACTTCCAGTGTTCTAGTTCACCTCGGAAGAAAAGGGGAGTTCAAAGATCTTAAACTTACGCCTTTTCCGTCTTGAAAGATTTGTCACACGCTGGGCAGTAAAGGTCATCGTACAGTTCAGCATCCTCAGCTTCGTCACTGTCTTTACCTACGAGAGGGGAGCCGACGGTAAGAACTCCGTCTGAGTAGAAGCCAAAATCTAAACCATGTTAATAAATTACATGTCTTCGGTAACGATCTAACATCACACAAATTAGAAACTGTATGTCCTTACAAAAAAACAAACGACGTTCCCAGGATTTGAGCTGACCTTTTGAAAGCAGTCCTGAATTGGAGGATTCCAAATGAACCACTTTGTCTTTCCAGTGCTTCTCATAAGTCTACTGAGAAGACTCAAAGTCTCCTCAAAGTTCTCAGCGTGAGCTAAGTTCAGAAAATCAAATGCCATTTCTATAGTTCTACCACAAAGCAGTTTTTTCGACAAAGGTTTTTCAGTTTATCTCTTGTGCAAGATTTGATGCAAACATACTCGTAACTGTAATCTACTCTTAAATGTTTAAATCAACTTAGCTTATAACACTCCATCATTATTCGATGGGCTGGTCTAAAATAGCATCTTATATGTAAACTTTAACGTATCTTTACCCCCTTGTTTTTTTATAAGCTTGGAGCTTTATTAAAATGAAATAATTACTATCAATATAGTCCACAAAATCTAAGCAACTAAAATGCTGAACTGAAAGTCTTTGCAAAATCCCACCTATCTTTATAAGAAATAAACAAGTAAACTGATTGCCACTGAGATTATGCAATGAGATCAATAAAGATCCCAAGGTATCTCTTCTATAGTCTATGTTTTGGTTCTTTATAAATAAGTGATATTAATATGATTTTGAAGGACATTCTCACTGAAATCATAAATGATCAAAACTCACCCTACCTAGTGTTAATGTTTAATAAATGGTATAACTGTGCAATTACCTGTACCCTTTCATTATATAAACGATTAATCAAATAGTTAATAAAGAATGTTGGATTGAAGTCAAAATCTGGATCTGAGAATGGTCAGAGGGCAGGCCTATATGCCACAGCTCCTCAGTCTTATCCTCCTCTTCGGTAAAAGGGAAATCATTCTATGCATTTAAGGGGTATTGTGTGAGGATCAAGCAATCTCTTGCATGTGAAAGCACTTCATCAATTTTACATAAAACTCATGCCACCTCACGTTTACAGAATTCATTACAATTTTCAAAAGACTTTCACCCATACTACTTCTAAGTCATTAACAGAAATTTTCATTTTGTAATCATTTTAAGTAAATAAAAGTCCATCATTTTATCATTTGGCTACTAGTCTAAAACATGGCATTTGTAGATAAGGTGAAACTGTGCTTAGATCCTTCCACATTATTCCCCATGGAACAGCTAGAGACAACAGGAAAGGTCGGGTTATTCTCCACAATGCCTATTCCTCGCCTGTTCAGGGCGTCACGTGCCTCGTGCTCTCACGAGAGAGGCCCAGAAAGGACACTTGTCTGCACACCAAGAGGAGCCCCTCAACACAGTCAGAAATGAGAGAAAGAATTTACATACACCACATAGACTCCTGTACAATATCAGTTTTTCTGGAAAGGGCTGCTATTAAAACCTGACCTACCGAGCTTCGTGGCAGGTTTTAAGTAACCAGCAGTCACACTGGTCAATATGCCCATTTGCCGACGTATTTACGCGGCCAGAAGTACAACTGTTTAAAGCATGCTCAGAAAAGCGTTTACGCATCAGATAAACTCTCGTTTCTTACTCTGGTAGTCTAGGGATTCGACGACGTCAATGGACTACCTTTGCTTGGCCTATACGATATTGTTTATCATTTTAATTGTTGCCACAATTCCAGTTTAAAAACTGGAAGAGGTCCCCTAAAAATCCAGATTTCCAGCTCTGCTTAGAAAGCAGACGGCCACGAACAGCCCACTCCCGCCGGCCACCCATGAGCATCCCGGGTGTACCACGTGGGCCACGAACAGCCCACCCCCGCTGGCCACCCATGAGCATCCCGGGTGTACCACGTGTGCGCACAAACACATTCATTCCCTCGAGTTTCCCGAGGCTCAAAGTTACCGTCGGGCGCGTCTCGGAGCTCAGGTGCCTCGGTCTCCGCCTCATCGGACCCATCTCCAAACTCCTTCTCGTAGCGCGCCTCCATCTCCTTGAGCTCCTTCTCCAGGTCGGCCACAGTCATCCAGCTCTGCTCCTTGTACTGCTCTGCCAGGCTGGGCACACAGCACGGTCTGGTCACGCCGGGAAGCGGGTCCCCGCGCGCTTCTGCTCGCCCTGCAGGCTTCAGACCCGCCCCCCGGAGAGCGGCCTCCTCCCGGACCATCAGCACCCAGCTCCAGGCGGACAGAGCCACTTACCTGTCGCGTGGGGGATTTTAACTACTCAAAACCTAGAATTCTTAGCAAGTTATTAAAGAAGGCTTGAGGTGCTTTTAAATCCTAAGTGTCGAGTAAAGTGCTCACTTTCCAAAAATGAAGGGTGGGGTGGGGGTAGAATTTGTAAGAAATGAATAATCTTTAAAAGAACGCTACAGTGCTCTGGACGCAAGGTTTTGACACGAACTCCAAGGAACAAAGCTTTAAAGGCCTGAAAAGGAACTAGCGATCTGCAGTGCACCCGACAAAGAGGCAGGACTGCGAGGTGGGGCAGCGTGGGGCGCCGCACGGGCGTCGTGGGTCTGACGCCTGCCTCTGTGACTCCCTCGCTATGGGGTCTTGGACCCGTCTGCCTCGCTTCCTCGAAAGGACGAGGACAAAAGCCAGAACGTACTTCGCAGAACTGCTGTGACCCAAGAGCTTAGAACGGGGCCTGGTCCAGAGGAAGAGATCCACTGACGGTCATTACTATGACGTGTCACAAGAGTCTGGAGAGGATCTCAAGTATAAAGGCCTCTGGAGGGAAACACGCCAGGCTAGGGTGGCTGACGCAGCCAGGACGAGGCCGTGGCCCCCCAGGAAAGCGCCCCACGAGGCCCGGCCTCACGGCCCCACACCTGGACTGAGCAAGGGGCCCGGCCGCGCGTCCCAGCGCGTCCCGTACTTGGCCTGCTTCAGCTTCTGCTGCCGCCTCATCTCCTCCGCCTTCCTGGCCTTCTGGGCGTTCTGTTCCTCCACCAGCTTCCGGTGCGCCTGCACTCTTCGGTCTCTCTTACGGATGAAGGCCACCAGCTGGCGCACAAGCTCATTCTTCTCCTTTCTCGCTTTGTCACGGATCTTTTTGTTTTCCTTCTCCATGGCTCGTTTCTCCCAGCGGTTTGAAGCTTGTCGCGTGTCGTATTCTTCCTTCCAGGCAAAGTTCTTCTGAGTGCAGAAGCTCTGCCAATAGGCGTAGAAAGGATGGACCACCTGGAGACGAAGAGAGCAAGGAAAATGCTGACGTTTAAGATTGTTTTCTTCAGCAAGGCAGCAAGTATCAGTGACACAAAACATCTTCTCTGTTTTCGTTTACATGACATCACCACTACTCAATGGAGAAGAAGTCCTTTCAGGGCTTTACGGATAAATCAGTCTCCAGAACAAACTGAATGAGGCGATGAACGGGATGGGACCACGCTCAACAAACAGGAAGAAGTACAGAAGGATGCTCGGAGGGCGCCGAAAGCCCCTCCAGGAAGGGAGAGAGGGGAGGAGAGTTAGTTACAGTGTGGGACCGAGAATTAGGATCCATTCTTCTTGAAGAAAGAAATGGGGAGAAGACACACTGATAAATGCTAATTAGAAAACGGCAATGCAGTTTTCGTCTACCGTATCATAGTCGCTCTGGGAGTCTCCGAAAGTGGGGAAATCCTCCATCTCCTCTTCTAACACAGACTCTAGTTCTTCCTTCGCAATCATTTCAAAAACGTTACGATAAACTGTATAAAAGCCCTAAAACACAGTAGCAGGAACACAAATTCTTAATATTTTTATAGTCTAATCACAGAATACGATTTTAAAACGTAACACAAAAACTTCAACGTTAGAGAATTACAGGCTCAAACTCTGTCACTGGCAGAACATTTCAGTTTCAGCTGGAGGCTTTCGTATGCTGACAGTTGAAATATGAAGGCAATCGTTTGTCAGTTTTCAAAATGAACACTGTTTCACCGATGATAAATAATTTTAAGAATTCTCTTTGTGCTTGAAAGTCTCGTGCTTGATAGGAAATTAAGAGTGAGTTCGTTTATCTTACCTTTTCGTCATCACCATAACCAGAGTAACAGGTCACAGTGAAATAGTGAAGCAAATCTAAGCTGTCGTCTTGATATTCCCCATCGAGCCCACCTTTAAGTAGAGCCTCTCTGTGATTATCATACCTAAACAAAACAAATTAGCATCGTCAGTGAACGCTGAATAAATAAGAATTCAGGACTCTTTACTCTGAAACAGCCCAAATATTATTATACATTTTAATGGATCCAATCCACACTCAAAAAAAATTTTTTTAAATATCAACATGAAAAAGACTTGATAATCTTTCACAGAACTGCTTAAAACCATCACTGCAACTTCCAGTCCGATGAAGGCCTGACATAGTACTCGCCCATACGAACAAAGGACCTTACAAGCCAGGGAATTTCCACGACTCCCCCAGAAAGGCAGCTGCATTTCTACAGGTAAGAAATATTACTAAATAGGTCAGCACTGGACATAATCGGCTCCACGGACTGATTATATATTTGTGATCGGATTTATCAACATAGACCAAAACAAGACCCTTCCTAGGTTTATGTCAACCATCTACGAGTTTCACATATACACAATTCCTCCTTATAATAACTCTGTAACGTTTAGTTCTCATCCCCAAAGATACAACCGGAATCCGAAGCTCTGCGATACTAAATAATCTGTCCATCATCACAAACCCAATGAGCAGCAAAGCTAGAATTCTGAACCAGGACTTCCGCACTGCAAGGACTGTGCTCCTCGTCACTGTGCAGTCTGGCCTGCAGGTAACAGGAGAGTTAATAGCAGGGGCTTCAGACCAAGCAGGGGCTTCAGACAAGAGAGTCCTTAGCACACGAAGGCCACCTGAGATCTGGAGAAGGGGACAGAGCCAAGGAAGTCAGGAAAGAATGTCAAAGTTCCTAAAGGAAAACAAAAGCACTTCTGAGGCCACATCTCCACATTTTTCAAGAGGAGAAAAAGGTAGGATTCCCTCTCTGATTTTCACATAAAAGACAATTTTTAAAGAATTTTTTTTTTTTTTTTTTACAGCCGTTCTCTCGAGAGCCAGCCGTGTTGGATGCTAACACACACAAGACTCGCCCCGCACCACGGCCCCCCCTCGCATGTTGTAACAGCAGGTTCTTGCACGGTTATGTCAGGGCTTCAAACCTGTTGCTTTGTAGCAAAAAGTTCATCAAGAATCTGAAAACTCAACTTTAAACATAGAAATTTTTGTCCGGAAAGAGTATTAAATTATCGGGTCATCACAAGTAGAAGTATCTGTCACAGACGCAGAAGCTTAACTCCATTTCCTCATATAAAGTCGTTCTTGGGGAAATCCTGCAATTCTTGCTCTGAAACACTCTGTTTTTAAGGACAAGTTGACATTCTTGTCTAACACCAGTAAACTTGTCCTACACCAAAGAGATCCCATTTAATGAGAGGCTACTTTACAAGTATCAAAGCTAAATCTCTCTAATATTGCCAAGCTTTGTTCCACCACCTGTAACAAGAAATAACTGGAGTATTCACCTCTAAGGTTCCCTCCGATTCTAATACTGCATTTTATAGATGCCTCAGAACACACCGAGACATTTGACAAAGATGCAGTTTTTAAATCTTCTATTGATAATTCTTCCCAACAAAATACCCTAAGAGAGGAGGGACAGGGTGATGCTCACCAGGCTCTTTCCTGAGGGTCACTCAACACGTCATATGCTGCTTGGATTAATTTAAACTGTTCTGCTGCTTCTGCTGCATTATCCAGGTTTTTATCTGTTAAGATAAAGTCACAGATATTCAGTCATCAAACAAGTAGAGAGAATCTCAAAGGGACCTCTTCCGTCACAAACGCCATAAAGAGATGAGGAGTGTACAAAACAAAGCAAAACAATCAGGGAAAAGCAAAGAGAGCCTGGTGAGAGTTGATAATCAGGATACGTGAGAAGTATCTGCTTGAGTAGAAATTGCATGCTTTCCCCTAAGCCTTTGTGCATCACTGAGCACTCAATCTGGACATCCACAAATGGAAAACCCCAAGTAGTATCCATTTTATTTTTAGAAAAAGCAAAAAATATATATCAAATCAGTTACAGAAGGACTGCTATTATTTAGTCCTAAATTATGTTTATTGTTCACACGGTCTTTATGTTTTTTCTTTCTTATCAACATAGACCAAAATAAATCTCATAAAGCTTTAAAAATATATACGAATTATTCTTTCCTTAGCTGTGCTTCCTTAACTATGAATTCAGAGAGCATCTCTGCCTCAGGGAGGTACGCAGCTTCCAAGATGGCCCCCAAGGATCCCCACCTCCTGGCATCCACGCCCTGTGGAGCCCCCTCACAGGACACCAGGGTTGGTCTGTGTGACCAACAGCAGGCAGCAGAATGATGATGGCACAGTAAGTTACTTCTGAGATTGGTTTATAAAACACTGCAGTTTCCATCTTGGGCTCTCGCTCTCTTAGATCGCTCTGGGAGTAGCCAGCTGCCACAGCAAGAAGACACTCGGGTGGCCCACGTGGAGAACAGAGGCCTCTGGCCTGCAGCCAGCAAGGAAATAAGGCCTGCCGATACCATGTGAGTGAGACTGAAAACGGGTTTTCCCAATGAGGATACCACCTCATGAGAAACCCTGAGCCAAAACCACCCAACTAAGCCATTCCCACACTCTGATCCTCAGAAACTGAGTCCATATGACACGTTTGCTGTGTTTACTGTTTTAAGCCCTACGTTTTTGGTAATTTGTTATGTAGCAATAGATAACTAATATACTCAGAAAGTAAAATATTTTCAATCTACTCTGGAGCATACCAAAACAACTCAATACTTGCCCTCTAAGAGGCCGGAGGAAAAGTAGGACAGAAACATATACCCTAGGAATAATCTTGCAGCCTTAGAACAAGGCCCTCGGGGGCACCCTGCCTCCTCTTTTTAGGTACCATCACACTGGTGTCCAGTCCTTCAGGTGGTTTTCCGCCCGACCACTGTCACGGACAACACTTTCTCAAGGGCAGCAATTTGCCATAGCTCTCTTTGCTAAGGTGCTTTAACATAAAAAGCTTTCACTATTTTAGAATCATGGCAACTTGAAATGGAAAAACGCCCCCCATCCCTGCAGCCTCGCTGTAAGTGGCAATAACACAATGCCAGTCTAAGTCCCCTCCCACAGCCCAGCCCCTCTGAAGACAGCCAATGGTTACTCCAAAGTCCACCTCTTCCTGGGAATAAATACTCCCATTTCTCACGGCACCCCGTAATCCTCTACTTCAAATGCAGTCAAAGACAGGCACCAATAATCAAGGAGCCATTCAGTACTTCCTTTTCTTCACACTCTACTTGTAATCACTAAAGCTCATTACAATAACTTTCCACAACGGCATCACGTTACATCAATCTGAATTTACAGCTGACAAAGTTTCACGTATTTTTCATACTGACAAGCCAAGCGATAACTATATAATGGACTTTTTAAAAACTCAGATATAGCTCTGAAACCATTCTGTGGCAGACACTGAAGTTTAGATCAGCCAACGCCTCTCTCCTTTTCTCTTGCAGCCTCTATTGTGGAGGCTCACTAAGCTCAAGGACTTGCTTTCCAACCTCCCTTGCTGCTAGGAATGGCCATATGACACAGCTCTGATCAATGAGATGACAGCAGAAGTCTAATTATTAGTGTCTTTTCTTTCCTTCCTCTTTCTTCTTGTCTTGCATGTGGACATGATGTTTGGCGCTTCAGCAGCCATCTTGAGACTGTGAAGAAAAAGCCAAGAGATTCACAGTGACATTAATGAATCCCTGAAACAATGCCAGCAGGCACCTACCTTCAAAACTTCTTGTGGGATGAGAGAGGGTGAGAGAGAGAGAAACCTTTATTTAAGCCACTGTGGTTAGGTTTTCTGTTATTTCCAACTAATACTACCAAATTCCATCTTGTTGTGGCCCTGTCGCAATCAGGCTTTTGGTAATGCAGGACACTCAGTGCCCTACTGCAATTATTTTAAATTCTGATTACCACTCTGTGAAAGACACTACTAGCTGCCTACCTAATATCTAGTCTCCTCTTCCTCCTAACAAAACCCTGATTTTGTTCACAGTAACGTACCCAGTCAAAAAAACTCACCTCCCCAGACTTTCTTGAGGTTGGGGAGATCGGGTGACCCAGTTTTAGCCAATGAGATACAAGCACATGCCAACCAAGTGAAACTTCCCAGGAAAGATTCCATTTTCCATATAGAGATGGGCTTTGGTGGCACTCACCTTATGCCCTTAACTCAGCCCAAAGTCAGGGTATGAGGCCTACAGGTGATTATGAGGATTGAGACAGAGACTGCTAGTTTATTCCCCTCTTCCAGTAACAAGCCAACCCTGACTTTGTGGTGGGCACCAGGTCCCATTATAAAGACTCCATTTCCCAGTCTCCTGAGAGACTTCGCACGACTGTGACTAAGCTCTGATCTGTAACACCTGTAAAAGCGTTCTAGGACAACTTTTAAGAACTTGCTTAACAGGCTACCAGCACGCACTCTTTGTCCCTGCCCTGCCCTCTCCTCCTCCACTCTGCTCCCTGGGACCCGACCCACCCTGGGCAGTGAGGGCCCACCTGAAGGCTGCTGAGCAGAGTCCACAGACCTCGTGAAGGAGAACTGCTACGTGGTGGCTTGCCTGCCTGTCTCTGCACCTTGACATCAGAGAGCCAGAAACTTCCAGCTCTGAGGCTTAACCGCTGACACTTGGTGCAGGACAATGGAGCAGGTCTTTGATGGTTTCAGCAAGAGCTGGAGCTACCAGGACGGGTCCCCTGTGGATTTCTTGCCAGGTGAGAAAAAGCAAACTGTCTGGTTTAGTGACTGTCGCCACCTTCCTGTCATATGCAGCTGAACGCAGTCCAGATATGCCTTCAAGGCGAGAGTCATGATTTCTACATCTTTCATCATTCAAAAACACTCATGATTTCTACGTCTTCATCAAATCATTCATAAACTTTCTGTCATAAATAAAAAAGCACAGTCCCAATTAAAGCAGAATGGCAGAAAACGCCAGCAAATAAATCTTCCCACATAAAACAAAAAAGGTGACTGGGGGAGGTATGTGGGTGGTTCTTCTTCACCTTTTAATCAGTACCGTACTTCGTTGTCCTGTTTCTTCCCACACCCTTCCTTCCTCCCCCAAAGAAGTTTGGAGAAAGCTCAAGCTTTTAAACACAGAAAGCCCATCAGTGTACCGGCTGAAAATAAGATCTAGCCTCTTCCTAAAGAATCTTTCTTAAATAATTTTTTTCAGCCTGTCATATGGCTTATTTCACTTAAATATGCCTGAACTGGTTGACTATAATGTTAAACTGGGATCTAAACACATAAATGCAGTAAGTTAAAAAGCAATAATAAAGAAACAAAAAGCCCATTTATTTTTAGCCACATGCACAGGCCACAGGAATTACAAATCCAGTCATCAAAGTTTAAAAGGCATTCTCACACTATTCTTCATGCTTTTCTCTCCATTCACTCACTCTTCTACTCCCTCCCAAGCTTTTTTACAGTGCCTTCTGGAAAATTCCACGGATTGAGCCTTTTAAGTCCTGCCCTGACTGAAGCCAGGCTCCCTGAGAACACCACTTCTTTGCAGGGCTTCCTTCTCAGGCTCCTTACTCACCTCCAAGGGCACATTAGCATTCCTTCCAGATTCAAACCATTGGCCAACCCCATCTTCTTCCTCTTCTCACCGTCCACACATCACTCAACCACTGCCCCTTAACTCACTGAGAATTCTGGCACTTGGCTCAGAGTTTCCATCCCCAGGTCCTGTGGTCACCATGGGTGACTTCAACGTACTCTGACCTCCCGGTCTCCCTACTCCCACTCTCGCCTGCTCCAATCCACTCTCTCCACGTGGCCGGAGAAATACCTGAAAAACCACCACCTATCTTTTTCCCTGCTTCCCACTGCCCTTAGGCTAAAAGCCAATCTACCTCATCTAGTTTACCCCCACCTCCAAGACCTGGCTGCTGCATAGCTGGCCGCGCTCCCCTCTTTGCCCTCCCTGCACTCCGCCATACTCTGCCTGGCCTCCCTCCACCTGCGCTCCCTGACTTCTGGCTCTCGGTCTCACCTTAGAGGTCACTTCGGTCTCACCTTAGAGGTCACTTCGGGGAAGCACATCTCTCCCACCCACACAGAAACCCAGGCCGGGTCAGGCACGCGTGCTCCTAAGCATCTTGTACTCGCCTTCATACCCCCTGATCTCACCAGCCCGAAACTGCCTGTTTTCCTGGGACTCCCTGATGACTCTATGTGACAGAAGGGCAGGGACCATTCCTGTCTCATTCACACAGTAAAGTGGTCGCAGAAGTCATAAAATAAAAGCCTTCCCTTCACAAGGAGTGATTGCACTAGGAAGTAATGTTGACCCTACTAAAAATTATTTTCAGTTGCTCAATTTAAAAAAACCCAAAAAACACAGAATACCTTTAAGAATGAAAAATGAGCAGCCTTTCTTTTTGAAGTACAAATTATTCTTTGAATCAAAGCCCATATGTTAACCTCAGAAACATCTAACACAGGACCTCCCACATAGAATGAATTAAACATTTGCTAACTGACGGGCTTAACAAATTAACAAACCAGCACAGCAAAATATATCAAGAGCCTGTGTCGCCTGGGGAGTATGTATCCTTTAAATGTACAGGCATCTTCAACCCAAAAGATATTTAGGATGTTATGATTTATGATGACATTCAGAGAAGACATTCCATTTCGTTTCTAACCAGTTTGGTTTCAAAATAGTTAACTGATGTTTTCTTAACGTTTGTATACGTCTTCCTTCTTTCCTTGCACTGATTTCCAATTAATCACCAAATCTGACCATTTTTCCTCTACAGCATGTCTTTAGCCCCGCTTTGCCCTTTCCTCCCACTGACCCCCAGCCTGTCATGGGTCCTTACTTGCCATGGTGGACACCACCTGACTTCTGTCCTCGTCCCTCTTCAATCCACTCAGCCCCCCTCACAGTACCACTTCAAGACATCTTAATAAAACCGGCTTCAACTCTCCCTTATTGGAAAAACCAATTTCACAGCCCTGAGCCTAACATTCAGGACCCTTTACAATCTAATCTTAAAACTACACTCAAAAACATCTTCATATTATCATCAAAATTACATATGCATTTGGTCACAAGCGTTAATCCTCTTCCTCACACTTGTCCAGCCAGAAGAGTCAAGGAATTCCTAACTTCCTTTTAATTCCTAACTTAATTTCTTATGACAACCCCTATTCCTCTAAGTATATGTTTCTATACTATTTTTGGATTTATTAATTTTGGATATAGCTACTAACTTCCTGCTGTGATGAATGTTTAGCTCACTGCTTCCTTTCCGATACATATCACATTTGTTTAGTTCCTGTTGGTAATCATTACCACTTTAAGTAACAAACCCATACCTTTATTTCTTCTTCCACCAACTACAGACCTTTTGACTTTGGGTCCCAGGCCCTTCCTTCAGCTCTTCTCTCAACCCATATTTTCAGATTTCCAATAAATACTGCCTTCAGTCAAACTGTCCCCTGGACCATCTTTTGTCCACCACGGTGCTCTTCCCTCTACTCTTAAGCTCACTTTTCCCAATTCCATTACTCTAAGATCCAGCTTTAAATCTAGACTCCTCTGCCAAGGGGAAGTCTCACTGCCTCTCAGGACATAGTGAGACACACCCCTCCCGAATTCCTGGGGCATTTATTAGTTGTTCTATTAACCCAACTACCAATTACGTATGCTGCACTATTTTGTTTGCGCTTGTATTTAACTTTTGGTGCCTTACAGCATGTTTTCCCAGTAGCACTTCAGAATCTTACTATGGTGATTTGCACATACTGGAGATTCTATAAACACCCTTATTGATCAGTGCTAATACCTAAACCTCTTATAAACCTCAAAAAGCTGATACTCAACTACAGCCTTAGTTTCCCAGTCTGAAAGATCAGATGACTTCACAGAAGTCACACAGGCCTGAACTACCACCAAATAAAACATCCAAAAGAAGTCTACTTCTAAGTACACAAACTTCACTAGGGAAGACGACCAATTAAAACTCCAAATCTGCAAAACATCCCAAGTGGAGTACAGGATCTGTATTTCAACAACTTACTGGAAAAGGAGGTGAAAATAAGCACAGCTATTTAAAAGACAGTTTACTAGCTTCTTTGTCTTAATTTCAATAAGGGGCGATAAATTACACTTGGATAGCTGGGATTGCGTGATAAAGTTAAGGGCTGCTGAGCGGCAGAGACTCAAGCAAGGACCAAGCTCGCGAGCTCAGGACTCCTGCTTCTTCGATGGTGTCTGCGAAGGGGTGGGAGGAGCGGGTGAAGTCGCTAGAATGAGTCCTTCCCATCAAGTGCCACTGCGGGTAGCGTCGAGGTTGGTGGGTGGGCGGGGGAACGTCTGGGAAGGGACGGGGTGCCCGGGGCTCAAGTGAAGCCTGGGGTGAGGGATGCGTCCGCCGACGGACGCGGAAAACGCCCGGCGGGAAGAGCACTGCGCAGGGGCACCTGGCCGGGGACCCGGGCAGGGTTTCCAGAGCGAGGGGAGTTACAGGGCGGGCAGGTTGAGGCTGGCCAGGGTCCCGGAGTTACTCTGGGAAGAGGGGGGCGAAGGGGGGCGGGGGTCCGGCTTTTGCAAGGGCTGCGACGGTTGCGGAGTAGTTACCCGGGTGCCATTTCAGGGCCAGCTTCCGATAGGCCTTCTTGAGCTCCTCCTCGCTGGCATCGCGCCGCACCCCCAGCGCTTCGTAGTGACACTTCATCGCCCGGCCGGGCAGGGGGCTGGGGCCGGGGCCCGGGGCGGGGCCGGGGCCCGGGCCCGGGCCGAAGTGGTGGCGGCGGCGCTGCTGGTCCTCTTCGGCAGCGGGAGCCCGGCGCCCGCACCGGGCCAGCCAGCGAGCGCGGCGGCGGCGGCAGCGGCGCGGGGTGGCGGCGGCGCGCGGCGGCGACAGGCGGCGCGGGCTGCGGCACGCGGGCGCGCGGAGGGGGCGGTGCCGGCGGCCGCGGCAGCGCATGGGCTGGGGGAGGGCTCGGTTCCCGGAAAAGCTGCGCGAGAGGGAGGCGGGGCCTCGGAGGGTGGGAGGCGAGGCCGCGGCGGGATGAAGGCGGGGCCGCGGCGGGATGAAGGCGGGGCCGCGGCGGGATGAAGGCGGGGCCCCGACAGGTGGGAGGCGGGGCCACGGTGGGCGTCATTGTGAGGGGCACAGTAGGCAGTCTCTGTAAGGAGCACCAACTGGGCAGACCACCTGAGGGCTGATAGGAGCCTGATGGGAGAAGATTTTGGAAAGCATCTTGTTTTCTGAAAACGATTTCTCAGTGGAGCCCCGTTTTTCCAGATGAGGCAACTTGGGCTCAAAGTCTTCGAGTGGCTTGCTCAGGCCTCCCCAGCTGATCAATGGCAGGATTCAGGTGAACCAAATACAGGATTTAACTCTTCAATTCTCTCCAGTTGCCACTTACCGAGATCTTTAATACTGCTCGTCCTGACCAATATGCAGTGAAATAACAGTAAATATGATGCCTTAACTGGAAGAATTTGAGAGAGCATCAACACATTTTAAATAACATACCAAATGTTTTACCACCAACATGGATAAAATTGTGCTGACCCATTCATCCACCATTCTTTAATCCTAATTTTCTGGCTTCTAATCCTACATTTCCTAGATTAAGAATGAAGTTAAGGGATAGTATTTAACCAGTTTTTGTTGATCTCATACACTGTTATTACAGGATGGAAGATCCCTACAACTGTTCCAAACAATTTGATAACATGTCAAAATAGTATCCTAATTGTCATTAAAATATATTGGTTTCATATATACACCAATATATTTCACTGTAATGTGGAATGTTTACATATGTTGTTAGGTGTAGATTTTGTCAACCATGTGTAAAGAGAAGGGTTGGCTCTTGCTAACGTCTATTGTATGAGATGGTCCCTTGCTTCCCTAATAATCCTGCCCGTTGCACAATCAAAACCAACCAACCTTAAACCTCATCAAGTTTCTGCACACACCACTGTTCAACCAACTCATACTCGAAATTCATACACCTCTTTTTCAAAGAAGGAAGATACTATACCACCTTAGTTTGTAAACTGGCAATGGGTAGGGATTGAGAAGTTTGAATACAGGTGAAAATGGTAACTTTCCCCATTTGAGAATGTGACTAGGGGTAGGGGGACAAAAAGTAACAAGAGAACTTTTTCCGTCCTCCTCCTCCATCTGGTTTTGCTTACAACCTGTGAGTCACTTGCCTTTTTCCTCCTGAGAGAAGAGGGAACTGTTTCTGCCTGTAACATTGTACAGAAATATAAAGACAATTACACTAGATACAAATTTCAGTTTAAAGGATTATCTTTATTTAACAAGTTGACTTCTAAATGAACATGAACTTGAAAGAAGAGAAATTCTCATTCAAACGAGGTACCCACATAAATGATCATGAAAGGGAAGTAATTTGAGACAGGAAAATATGTAGAAACTGATAATCGAAATTGTTGAAGAAATTCCACTAAAACTCCAGAACACACACCTCAGAAAATGTTAAAAGTTTGGGTCTTCAAACAACTTATTGAGCCAGTTTATTTTATAACCTATAATTAACTTCTTGGGATGTGGGTGTTTAAATACAAATCCTGAATACAGCTTCTTTTCATCCCAGGCTATATTCAGTTGCTTAAATAAATAAGCTTTTTCTCCCCCCACACTTAACCAGAACTGGCCTTCATTAGCCACACGCAAGTATTTAAAGTGAACCTCTAAACTGAATTATCTGCTTAATGTAGAGTTCAAGATAAGTAGTCTAATTTAGACTATTTCAAAATAAAGTGGCCTAATTGTACATTCAAGGCCTTTGTTTGAAGAAAACTAAGAAAAAATGAAATATAATGGAAAATTGATTGTTCTTCCTACATATTTAAATAAAGAACATAATTAAAATACAAGTGAGGAACTAGGAAAGATGTCTGGAATAACCCTGCCATAGAAAGAGCTCTTACAAATTAATAAAACTACCGTGCAAAATCAAGATTAGTCACAAAAGAAAAACCAATACCTACCCAAAAAAGGGTATTCTTTTTTTAACCTACCAAATTGACAAAAATTATTTCGCTGTTGTCAAAGCTACAAGTAAATAAATGAACACCGACCTCTGGTGAAGTACAATTATTTAGGGGAATGATCAAAATTTCTTAGTGTTCACATCTTTTGAGCTCCACTTACAGGAAACAAGGGTGGAACAAAATAATTTGTCAAGAAATGTTTGCCATAAGCACCCATAACTGAAATACTATAATTTCCCACAATAAGGGACAGATTGTACAGCTATGGCATGGAGTGGACAATACCATGTGCTCATTAGCCATGTTGTATAATAAAGACACGGGGAAGTGATTAATATGAAATAAAAATAAGTGGGTCACAAAACACCACATGCATGATCCAATCCTATGTTACGTGTATATGTGCATATGTATGTCTCTCTCTTCAGCAGCCAGCTACCTGTCCATGGCCACTAGCACCCGGAGTCTTGTCCTTCCCTCCTACTCACTGACCTCCACGAGGGTAAGCCCTGTGGCTCTCCACCTCAAACAGTGTTTTTATCAGAGGAGACACTCAAATGTTCCAGGGCCCTCTACCCACTGTTCCATTTTCATTTCTTTTACTATTAAATAATTTATACCCACTGCTTCTAAATTAAATTTGTAGACTGCAGAATACTTTCAACACGTTTTAACTCATTTGATTCTCAAAACCTAATTATTTTCATTGTACTCTTTCTTGAGGTGAGAAAACAAGATCAGGGATTGGCTTTTCCAAGGTCTCATTCATTGGTGACGCGGGGACTCCAACCTAAGACTTTTTTTTTTCCTACCAGTCTATATGCACTTTACCATCTGAAACTATGCTCTCAAAGTGCCTAATTCATTGTTTTACAACTAATAATGAATGACCCAGTAAATCTGTTTGAATTTCAGCGTCGCTAAACCCAAAATTTTAATCCAAGAAAGCAGGCTTAAATCTGAAGTGTGCTAAATTTTTAGTAATACCAAACAAGCTTTGAAAAAAAAAAAAAAAACAGAAATTAACTGATGAGTTCTGGTGATATTTAGAAAGACATACACACCACTGAAGCCATAAATTTTAATTTGATTTTTCTTTGTCTTAAATGCCACACTAATGAGATATAAAGTAGTCCTGGATAATGAAAAGTATTTACACATTGAATACAAAATAAATACAAAATTATTGAAAAATTAGTTATCCACTGATTCATTTTGCATTCCCACTGTTCATCTTCTGTTTCATTTTTCTTTGCCTTTTGTAAATCCTTTTCTTTCTTGCTTTCAAATCGACTTTCGGCTCTGGTTTTACCCACTGTATTTCTATCGGCTTCTCCTCAGCTGGTATAACAAAAACATCTGCAGTGGGATCATGTGGAAGAACAGTCTTTGGTTCTTTCTTTTTCATTTTCTGTGCATCCTTCACTTGTTGTTTCTCTCTGTATTTTGCAGCTGTGATGGATCTTATGATACGCCGATGCTAAAAACAAAAAAGTATCAGATGTTTCAACATAAAAACATACTACATATTGTATGGATTTCCCTTCACTCTTGTCATTAAAAAAAGTAGTAATTTGCAAGACTGTATGTGGCAAAAAAACAAATTTAGTTTCCAAGTTAACAGAAATCGCTTGACAGAATCATTTTAGCCAAAGAGTTCTGGGCATCGCAGGACCACTGCACAACAGAAATAGCGTACTTACCATGTTTGGTGACTGGTAGTGAGGATTTTCATACAAAGTTGGTCCTCCAAAACTTCCCTGGAAAATCTTTATGAGATTTAAGACAAAGCGAGGTCCTATTTCTACAAGAGCAGCATCTTCTTCTATGATCTTTAATAAAAAGGGAACATTTCATTTTGGTTTGGATATACTATTCCTCAAAGTTACACTGGCTATAACCTCATTACATATATGCCTAAAAGAAGTGAGAACAAATTAAATTAAGGTGGAAGTGAAACTTGGCAAGTGCCAAATTCTCAGTATTTTCTGAACTATAATACTAGTTCTAGGTAATTGTCACCGGAAAATATTAACTTTTTTTCAGAGTGTTCTTTTAAAATTGAGCAATTTCAATTTGGTCCTTATCTTGCTTCTCACAGTGCATGTGTTCTTGAAAAACTGTGGTTAAATGAATTTTTAAAACTGCTACCACTGTAACAAAATGTATTAAAGCACCCTGTGGAGAACCCTTTTGAAATTTAAGTCAACCCCTAAACTGTATTTCTACATCTAATTCAAATTAGATTAAAAGGTATATAAAAGGATACACGGCCAAATTTATTTTTGAATGGCTCCTGATTGTGGAATTAAGAGGCAACTTCTAAATTAGAGAACTAACACAACATTGTTGGTTCAGGTATGTCTGCCCTCAGAGGTTAAGGGGCTGTGTTTAACTAACACTGCAAGGTAGTCAACATAACAACACATGCTGAAAAGAGCCCTGGTTACTTCACATGCTTTTCTTTCCACCTCTCTATCTTTCTAACTTCTTATCCTGCCAAACTCCTGCTTCGAGATTTCCAGAAACACCCCTCCTCCTAAACGAGTCACTGTATGACTCATCTCACCATTCTCACTGAATGCATTCTATAGGGATCATGTCTAAGTCTTAACAACCTCCAGCCCCAGATTCCAACCTCTTTAGAGAGAAACTTCTATCTCACTGAATATATAGTTGCTTGTTGGCAAACCCTTACTCCACACCAACTGATAGCCATGGAAAAAAGGAGAGAAGTAGGCAAAGTATGAGACAGTAGTTAACTGCTATAAGTCTGTGGGGGCAAAAAGCTATTTAAAACAAAAGGACTTATTATTTTCTACAAATGCCATATACTATATATCCTACTTCATTTCAAATTAAAAATTAATTAAAGCTAACCTGAAAGTTCCGAAACCATATCCTATTATCCAAAATGGTGAAAGTAAAAACATGGTCCACAAATGGTTGGCTTTTGGGATGATATCGTGGTGTACTAAAGATCTGGTTAAAAAAAAAAAAAAAAGTTAATTTCTTATTCTACCGCATATCATGTATGTTTTAGATAGCTAAATTAACAAAAAGTCCAAAAGAAACACTCATTTATATTACTAGAAATATTTTCTAGAAAAGATATTTACCTGAATTAAGAGTTCTTTTAACAAAGCATAATGTGGTAATTCATCAAAAGCCTATAAAAATAGAATGAACATATTATTTGACAACAGCAGTGTTTTGTTTAAAGTTGTGGTTTTTTTGAAATTTTAACTAAATTGAATTATACAACCATATCCACTAAAAAACAACCATGCAGAGTAAGAAAACGAGACCTTATACACTAAATGAGAAACTTACAGGGTCAAAAGACAAAAGGGGCCGAGAACCTTTCAAACAGTTTCCAGTCATCTTTAGTTCAGCTAGGGTATGGACTAGAAAAAAATGTAACAACAAAAATAGTTATAACTTTGGCACAATTATCCCAAAAAAGCATTTTCAATTTTGTCATAAAAAAATCTTAAACTGAGTCAACTTACTGTTTTGAACGAGGAATTTAGCAGATGGCCCATGAGGTGAATTTGAAAGCCTGAAAAATATGAATTTTTTCAACTAATTATAATTTAGAATGTAGTAAATTCTTACTACCTCACAGTTTAAAAGATACCAAACTGTGTTTGTAACATCCACATATTTAATTTTCTTTAAAGGTTTCAACTTTTGTGAAATCAATGAGTTTGCTTCATCCCCTGGCCCAGTCTTTTTACATAAAAGACTGAAAGAAGTCTATAACCTAAGAGATGTAAATAATAAGTCCATTTACAAGAACAGTTCCACCTAAATCTTGCTTAATACATTCTCTTACCACATATAGAGATCCTGTTTTTTCTTAGCTTCAAAATAGATACATTTATTGCAGTTTTTCATTTCACAAACCTAAACAGAACAAAGTACAGAAAAATGAAGTAGATAATAAAAATGAGAACCAAAGCAATTAATAGCTAGTTTCCTCCAAAAATACTTAAGCAGGTTAATAGGCTACAAAGGTCTAAGTCTAGGTAAATTCACAAAAAGAAACATTTAAAGACCCCCTTAGGTATCCTAAGATAAACTAGATACTCTGGCCTCTCTTGCTAATGGGAACCTCTATCTTCCCACCATACTTTCACGTATAACCTACAAAGAGTAAAAAAAAAGATACCCGCAGGATAAAGCACTCGAGCCTCATCAATCTTAGGAAAATACAGTCCTTCAAGAACCAACTACATCCATTATAATGGTTATTTTTATTTTAAACTCTTTAGCGCTTTGATTTTAAGCTCAAGAAATTTAAGATTTTTCTTCCTCATCTGTACTACCATTTCTGTGATTTCCATTCTGTGAAATCACTAAGGGACTAGTGAAAGGCAGAAGTATAGAAAACGTATTTCATCGGAAACCGGGGATGTACTGTATGGTGACTAACATAATATAATAAAAAAATCATAAAAAAAAAAAAAAAAAAAGAAAACGTATTTCAAGCTGAATTAAACTGCAATATCTTGAAGGTTTATATTACTATAAACTAATATAGTACTCATCAACTCTCAACTACTTGAGACTTTAAACCTAACAACTTAAAAAAAACTCTTAGGTCCAATGCTTGTTTCTTATTGGTCTTAGAACAACAACACTCAACAACACTAAGCTGGTTGTTTTCTATTCAAGCCTCAGTTGCTGGAAATGCAAACCCTGTTTTTTCACCTATCTTCAATTGAAATTATACTTGTTCATGGACTGAAGCCCCATTAGAACATAAGCCCCACTGGATGACAGTGTCGTTCTGTTAAACAGTTTCCATGCATAAGAATAAGGCCATTTAGAACAGAGGTTCAAAAATCCATGCTAAATGAATAAAATAAGCCTTTCTAATAGCAAAAGAAAATTATCTTGAAACACAATTCCTCTAAATTTTTAAAAAATTGGCTTGAAAATATAAGTTTAATACCTTCAACAATACTTTGAAAATTAACCTATTGCTAATTTGTAGTATCTTAAGAGCAAATACCACGTGTTATCACCTTTAATACTGGCAAAATGCTTTCTAAAATATGTGGTTTTAAAAATATTTAACAGACTTTTTACTTATATTGTACATGTTGATAGTTTTTTAAATAAGTACTCATTATAAATTAAGCACTGTATTGTACATAATGAGAAAAAAAGAGCTATAATCCTTGTCTCTCAGAAATTTCAGTATGTTTGGTGAGATTAAGACAAATATAAGAAAGATTAAGACAAATATAAGAATGATCAAGAAATAACTGTGAGATATAGACAGTATATAAAAATTTATAAGGTAGATTATTGAAGAGTTAAGAAAATTTGAGTTATCTTATACAAAACAATTTAAAAGTCATTGAATAACTGACTTATTGTTTAAATGAACTATCTTTAGTGTTCCAAAATATTTTATTCCTAAATAGTGTTCCTAGAATACTTGAATTATTATCTAAACTCACCTCATTAATGACAAATAACTTGTCTTTACGATCCATTTTTGTATCTATAAAAAGAAAAAAAGTAAAAGATTTCAAAGCTACTTCAAACAAAGCACACATGCTTTCTAGAAATGCATTTTAAGTGTTTTTACAATCTTCAGTTTAAAAGAGATTTTATTAATTTTCAAAATTATTAGACCTAAAAACATATGACCTCTTTAAAAATCTTGTTCATTTTTTGTAAAAATGACTGATTAGAAAATAGTCCTCGAGAATCATAAACTATGATTTAAGCAGTGTTTCTCGTCAACTTTACATATTCTATAAGTCCCTTTCAAGTATGGAAACATTCTCACACACTGATCTATGTTCTAGGATTGCAGTTTAGGAACATTCACTGAAGAAGCTAAAATTGTTACCAAAGAAATCTTCGATTTTTGAATCATAGTTGCCAAGGAAATGGAGTGAAAAAAAAAACTGTTTCAGATTATCACAGAGGAAAAAAAAACAACCCAATAGAAATTAAATCTCTTACTAGCTTCAGAGATATAAAGATATTAACAGCAGACCCCAGTTTGAGAAACAGTGGTCTAAGGAACAAAGTTATTACCTAGAATTAAAGCCAAAAGCTTCTCCCAACACAGGCACAAAAACAGCTGTATGATGGTACCGCCACAGTTGTAAACTTAAAACTTCACTTACCTGCAAGATACACCATTGCTAAAAAGAGTATCTTGGCATTTAGAAGTAGGCTAAGCCCCAACTCAAAGGTGCTTCAAATCCCACTCTAACTTTTTAATAAGAACAGGTTTTGTTTTGTTTTAATGCAGACAGTGGGGCGCCTGAGTGGCTCAGTGGTTAAGCATCTGATTCTTTTTTTTTTTTTTTTTAAAGATTTTATTTATTTATTTGACAAAGAGACAGCGAGAGAGGAAACACAAGCAAGGGGAATGTGGGAGGGAGAAGCAGGCTTCCGGCTGAACAGAGAGCCCAATGCAGGGCTCGATCCCAGGATCCTAGGATCATGACCAGAGCCGAAGGCAGACACTTAACGGCTGAGCTACCCAGGCACCCCTAAGTATCTGATTCTTGATCTCTGCTCAGGTCTTGATCTCAGGACTGTGAATTCAAGCCCTGTGTTGGGTTCCACACTGGGCATGGAGCCAACTTAAAAAAAAAATGCAGACAGCAATATACAGCATTCCTCAGTTATTTAGAAGGACAAACCAGCTCATGACCTCTGAAAGCATTACCATGAAGGCATTCCTGGACCTTCAAGAAATGTTTTGATAATAGTAGGATATCTAAGAAAGTGAAGGGAATGTTTAATGAATTTTGTAAAGAATTTCTAACAAAATATTAATTGGAAAAATCTTGTCACTGTTCTGAGGCAACAGCAGAGTTCTTTACCTGATAAGGCTGAACAAATGACAAGCTTAAACAACAACTTAAAGTGAGAATATACAAATTTATAAATAAGACTTTTAAAGTGTATGATATAAAGGCACCTGCTTTAGAATGAGGCATCAACATTCTCAAGTCTTGCATTAAATGTCTTGTTCTGAAATTTATTCCTCTAGAAGAAAAGATGAGAATCCGTTCCTTATTTTTCCACTTGCCCTACAGAAAAAGAAAATGTTAAGAATTTCAAATCTCATACTGAACCTACCGTGCTTGTTTTTGTAATAATTTTTTATTATGTTATGTTAGTCACCATACAGTATATCCTTAGTTTTTTACCATTTGTTTTTTAAAGATAGTTTTAAAAGTATCTAGTTCTTAAATACGCCATCATCCTCTAATGTATCAAGACTACATCCTTAATTCTGCCTCTCTCCCATGTGTGTAATTCAGGGAACTGAGATGTTTCACTACACATAGAATCTTTCCACCCCTGAATTCAGAACAAACTCCTCACTCACTATTCCTTTCACAAGAAAACTTTAATATTAATTTAATATTTACTAGGTTCCTATCAGGAGTCAGGCACTGTTCTTATGTGGGAAGATAGTCAACAAGCAAGCAAATCAATAAGGACATGAAGGCAAGAACAACATGAAACCCTTATTCAGATGCTTTGCCATTTCTATTCTATATGATAGATAACCACAATGTATCTGTCATATAGGATAGAAATGATAAAGCATCATGGCATCATGTGATGATGCAAAAAAGGAACTTAAAAAGTCCCCATTTTATCTTAATAGACAAAATTTAGATCCCCTAACTAAAAAAGCAAGCTAAAGATAGTCCTTGGTTGTAATAAAATAACACAGCCAATGGAAAAGTTAACTCCTTGTATGTAAGGTAAGTAGAGACGCAACAGTAATTCATAAAAAGCTTCCAGGTAGCAGGCCAAACAATCCTGACAAATCTCTCAGTGGTATTCATGACCACAGCTGCCTCCCAGAAATGCTTTCCTTGACTTCCTTCATTTTTGGTTTTTCTTCTTCCATCTCTCCAATTCCTCCACCTGACTGGAAAAAGTCTTTCCTAGCTCTCTTTTGGTTTCTGTTCTCTCCAGGATGGAGTTCTCATAATCATTCCATAGCTTCAATTAGCAAATCTATAGAAAGGTAAGGAACTTTCTCCACTCCTAATAATCCAAGTATTTGACTTAATACCTCAAGTTCAACTCCAGAATACTAAACCTTAAACATACTAAGTTTCCTGTTTATTTTTCTAATGATGCAACCATCATTTCCATCCCTCAGGCTTTGAATCATCTATTTGCCTTATTCTCCTATATCATAAACACTATTACATGCTGTCAATTTCTCTTTCAAAACAACTCTTAAACCCTTCCCATTCACAGTGCCCGAATTCAGATCCTTATCATCTTAAATTTCCTAAATGGCTAGCCTTCCCAGACAGGGGTTTCTCCAATAGGTTTGGCAGACTAGCACCAGCTTAGTCTTTTTAAAGCACCGTTTTAACCACATCCTTAATCTCTCAGGATTTTCCAAAGAAACTCCCAACAGGACATAGCTTGAACACTGAATTTTAAAATACATTTCTATTTTTACCTCACTATTGTCCTAAATCAACCCTTTTAACTAATCTGGCTCTATTTTTTGGATTTTCAGCATTTTTCCTCCACATCAATGCCTTTGATCATTTTTTCTTCTTTGCCCTTGTATTGTTCCCTCTCATTTTTGAATATTGAATACTGAAATTGTGCCCTTACTTTGAGATCCAGCTCAAAGGCTAAATCCTTCATGATCCCTTACCTGACAGTCCTAAGGTGAAAGTAACCTCTATCTTCTGCACTGCCACTGAATTTTCTCATATTATCCCTGGGAGCTAACTCCTTTCCTAGTGCTTTCCACCATAGACGGTCATTAATCACCTACTACCTGCTAGAGTACTAAGCTAAGGGCCAGAAAAGTAGAAATAGAATCAAAACAGAAATAAATCAAAGACCATCTTTGTCTCCACAGTATTTAATCTAGCTTAAGGAATGGAAGTTCCCAACTTCTTGTGTTCATCTTCTTTTGAATACAAACCATGAACTTACATGAGTTCTTAAGTTTCCTTCTAAACTCCCCCAACACTTCAGAAAGAAGGTCACGTTCTAGTTTAGCAATCCCAAAACCAGAGGAAACCTAACTTCGTACAGTACCTGACATATATATGAACAAGTTTGAATACAAGAGAAGTTTGTTCTATTTAGTCCAGCTTTCATCATCCCTTAAGAGTTAAAAACCTGATCAGACATGTCAAAGTCATTATCCCAAAGACAGCAGCTTTTTAAAGGACCGCCTAACAAGCTTCAGGATCCCTGACTGACAGCAGCTGACTAGGGCGGAATAGTAACCACTGGAACATACATACTCAATAGCAAGAAAAAAACTTTAAGGAAAAGTAATACCACCCCAAGGGGGGTGGGATGGAGTAATTAGAAGACACAACACTGGGACTGAGTACCCCAAAGGTTGCTTCCCTGTGAACCGTGTGAGTGTTCCGAAGCCCGCCCGCCTCCTCAGCCGCCGCCTCCCGGAGACGGCCACGTGCATGAGAGCTAGCCGTAAGCGCGGTGGCCTTCTGACCGGGAGGAAAGCTGAGACCGAGCTCCGGTAACAGATCCGCAACTCCGAAATCAGCAATGGTCTCATCAGGGAGGTAGTCCCAGGGAAGGCGTGTAGAGCCGCAGGTGTAACCGGGACGTGAGCCCTCTCTACCTTGCAAACGGGCCCTGGGATACGGTCTCTCTCTTCTTCCTCCGCCTCTTCTGCCATGTCGCGCAGCTTAGCTGGCTGCTTGGCATCTTTTTCGTTCCTTTTTGGTTTTTTCGCCTGAACCGCGAACCCTCCACGCCGCTTCCTCTTGGTCGCCGCCATTTTGCCTGACCGCCTTCGCTCTCGGCTTTCCTTCCGGCTCTGCCGCTCGCGCCCTTTCCGATCTCTATGGTACCGCGCGCTCGGCTCTTTAGTCCCCCGGCTCGATGGTACCTTTTTCCGGTTTCAGGAGGCGCAAGTGCGGCTCTCTAGGCCGCCTCTAGCTCTGTGGTGACGGTGGCCGAGGTGGCCGTCTGGTCTGAAAAGAGCGGCGGGAGCCGCTGCATTTCCTCCCCAGCTACCCGGGAGGAGCGGCCGGCTCCAACGGTGACGTGGCTGCGAAGGGCTCTCGGGAGTCCGCATCCCGCCGGAAAGGTAAGGTTTCCGAGCCCCGAATCCCGGGGCCAGTAGATAGATGCCACCTCTCGACGAGCTGGTGAACGGCGTTGTGTGGGACGCGAGGATCTTCCGGGGAATGGGGGCCCGTCCTCCATCGGCTATTCTATTAGGGGCAAGGCTGGGGACGCCTGACAGCTCAAACCTGACTCTGCAGGGACATGTAGTCCCAGTTTGGCGTGGTGAAACTGGCCCCCCATATTAGTTGCCTGTTTTTATTGTTCACAACTTTTCCCGTGTTACTGGCCCCTTACTAAAAACGAGGAAATCGTAGTTTAGAGAGAGGAGTAATTTCCCCCAAAGTTACAGAGAATCGAAGTGGCAGAAGTGGGGCGCAACCCCTGTCCGGCGGCGTTTGATGCCCAGGCCTCTTCCACTCGCCTCAGCGCAGGTTGACATCGCGGGCCTTGCCAGCATTGATCCGGAGTTTTATTGTCTAATCGCAACAGGTGTTTCGTGATCCTCTGCAGCAAGTGTTGGCACCGGGAACATCCCTTGGGACCAAATGTGCAGTGGACGATGCCCCTCCTAACCCCACAGATCCAAGACGAGAATGACTACAGCTTAGTGGCCAGCCTTGACAATGTTAGGAATCTCTCCACTATCTTGAAGGCTATTCACTTCCGAGAACATGCTACATGTTTCGCTACTAAAAATGGAATCAAGGTTACAGTGGAAAATGCAAAGTGTGTGCAAGCAAATGCTTTTATTCAGGTATGGAAATAGGCATCTTTTAAGTGATTTGCCAACAGTCCCACAGTTGGCAAGTGGCTGATTTGGGATGAGAACCGAAACATTTGTTTCCAGAGTATACGCTCTTGGCCAGTACTTCCCTTTTCCCTTTTATTGGTTGTAATCCGTCCTTACAAAGTAATATATGTATGGTTCAGATAGGATTTCAGATTTAATCCAACTTTTTTTTTTTTAAAGATTTTATTTATTTGACAGAGAGAAAAAGAGACTGAGAGCACAAGCAGGGGGAGTGGCAGGCAGAGGGAGAGGGAGAAGCAGGCTTCTGCTGAGCAAGGAGCCCAATGTGGGGCTCAATCCCAGGGCCCTGGGATCCTGACCTGAGCCGAAGGCAGACGCTTATCCGACTGAGCCACCCAGGCGCCCCTAATCCAACATTTTTTTGAACACCAAAGTGCACAGTGTGACCTCAGGTATAGAAGGATAGATAAGACATGGTTCCTGTCCTCAAAAGAAATTGAAAACTAGTATCATTCATGCATTATCAAATTGTTTGGCTGTTTTCCAAATGACTTTAGCCCTGTTGATGGGCAAAAAATGAGACAAGGGAAAGTCATGTGGGCGATAGTTTAGATCAAGAAGCTAGATGAAAGATCTTTCATAAAGTTTTGCATGGTACTGAAATCAGTTATACCTTTACTGAGTAGTAGTATTCTAGTGGATAATAGTTGAAAAAGCTTAAGATGTTTTGATCGGTAATGAGAGATTATTTTCATGGGTTAGCACAATATTGTTATTTTTAAAACATATAAAGTGAAATCTAGAACCTTGTGAGTTTTCATTAATGTATATACATTTTCATGTTTACTTTTTTTCACAGGCTGGAATATTTCAAGAGTTTATAGTTCAGGAAGAATCTGTTACTTTTCGAATAAATTTAACTGTCCTTTTAGACTGTTTATCTATTTTCGGATCAAGTCCTACGCCAGGTGAACCATTTTATTATGATAATGACACAAAAGCATTATACAGATGGTCAGAGAAATACAGGAAAAGTTATTAGAAGTAAGAAATATCTTGGAAATTGCAAATTCATCTTTCACTGGTTACAATCATGTATTCTAACTTTTCACAGTAATAGAAAGTGTGCTATAGTTCTTTCCATATTTGCAAAAGTAATTATATTAACATATATATGTTTTATTTTTTTAGAAATAGTGAATTCAGTTGCTATGAATATAAAACTACAAGGACTCCCCCAAAGAATGATTTTATTTCACCAGACTCTAGAGATTAGCCAGGGAAAGTTCAGTTGTGGTTCTTTAGAAAATATATTTTAATTTTGTACTGACAGTTCCATTGTTATTCTACATTTTTCTAACGCAGCATTCCCTAGCTGGTTTTTCATAAAAGCATCTGCCTTTCCCCATTCTTCACTGTGGCTCTCCATCCAGTGAGAGAAAGGAGCCAGAATCTCTAGTCATATTCCTCCTCCTCTCTAGTGGTTTGTAGTGTTAAAACCCACACCACCATTAACTGCCCTCTCTTTTTCTCCCAATTTGATCTTAAAGTTTGAGGAAATGTAAATGTCTCCCAGTAGGAGAGGTTGGAAGGGTCCTCATCACAGTGAATACACTGACAGTATCATACAGGCGATATTAAAGCAGTCCGCTCTTGCACACATGGCACCTTTGGGAAAGAGCCTAGCTAATTCTGCAGTGATTCTATTACTTGCAGTATTGGTCCATGTAGATTCTCCTTCCTGCAAATTGTAGATATATAAAACCAATATGCTATTTCTGAGGTGTTTCTGGCAAGCTGGAAAATGATTTCAAAGAGTTGTATTTTGTTCTCATTCCCAGTTTTGTTAGTTGCCATTTGAATTGTCTACACGTTACTGTCATCAGGGAAAATATGATCCCTTTTTGTAAAGAGATGCATGCATATGTGCTAGAAATTGGGCAGAATAAAATAATCTTCAGGAATTTTATGTATCATTTAAGGAGAAGCGATACCTGCATTATAAACCTAAGCCCGACATATGATTTATTTCCATTGCAGGGACTTTAACTGCACTTCGGATGTGTTACCAAGGTTATGGTTACCCTTTGATGCTGTTTCTGGAAGAAGGAGGAGTGGTGACAGTCTGTAAAATCAATACTCAGGAGCCCGAGGAGACTCTGGATTTTGATTTCTGCAGCACCAATGTTATCAATAAAATTATTCTGCAGTCAGAGGGGCTCCGTGAAGCATTTTCCGAGTTGGATATGACGAGTGAGGTCCTACAGATCACCATGTCTCCCGACAAGCCTTATTTCAGGTACTTGACTGCAAGGCACTTATAATTAATACTGTAGTCTACTGTATCTCCCTGCTTACACATTTGCTTAGGACCCAGAACTTTTATTATCCAGGCTCCTAGAATTTTCAGATCTTGAGAGAGCTCTTACTCTTACTTCATACTTGTGTAGAGCAGAAACCTGAGGTCCGGGAAGATGAACTCAGTATTTAAAGCTCATAGTTAAGTAGTGCTGGTTCGTAGGTGAATAGCCCAGTCCCTGCTTCATAATCTAGTGGTCTTTTCATTGTACTACTTACTGGTGCAGATCGTTACATCACGAGGAAAATTTGGGCTTAAGCTTTTTGACAAAGGTGTTTGTATCATACGGTTATCTCCTTTTCTTTCACGTTAGTATAGGATGCAAAAGGAAGCAGATGTTTTCTATACACGGTTACATGGTTCATTCACGAAATATCTATTAGTCACCTACTATATGCATAACTACCTTTTTAAGCACTTTGGAAAGGAACGGCTTAAAATCAAGGTGGGGGCGCCTGGGTGGCACAGCGGTTAAGCGTCTGCCTTCGGCTCAGGGCGTGATCCCGGCGTTGTGGGATCGAGCCCCACATCAGGCTCCTCCGCTATGAGCCTGCTTCTTCCTCTCCCACTCCCCCTGCTTGTGTTCCCTCTCTCGCTGGCTGTCTCTATCTCTGTCGAATAAATAAATAAAATCTTTAAAAAAATAAAAAAAATAAAATCAAGGTGAAGAGAAGATATGTGAAACAGCATAGAAGGAACAGAATTGTGTGCCACTAAGTACCAAAATAATACACAGAGAGGCTTAGAGAACAGTACCTGAGTACTTGGGGGGTCGATCGAGGTAAGCTTCCGGGGGGGGGGCAGTTTTCAGCAGGAATACAATGTCAAAATCTCTCAAGCTGCTCCTGATGTTTTGAACCAACAAATTATGAAATTTTCAGGATTAGAATCAATTCGGAGAGAGGATTTAAATAGTTCTCTTTTGAATTACATCAGAATATTAAAGTGTAAAGGAGCTAAAAATACATAAGGAATGAGAGGTATGTTGTTCTTCTTACACCCAGTCGAGAAGAACTGCAGGCCCTTATCATGACAGGCAGCAGTTAAAAATTTGGCTCCAGATTGGTTAAAATATTAACCAAAATGGAAATTCTACTTAAGCAGTGATAGGAATGAAAATTCTGGGCACTTAAACAGTGCATTTCAGAGGCTCCCCACCGAAGTGGTGTCTCTCAGCACAGGTAACTAGATAGATCATGGTATCTTTCCTCTCCGGGGTGGGAAATGATGAGGTGGTGGGGAACTAGGAGTTGAAATTTTTTTCTGGATTTGTTAAATTTGAGGTGCCTATGACAGTAGGGAGCAGCTGGACATACGGAGCTCAGGACTTCAGTCTAGAATGGGAATCTAGGTTTGGGAGTCGTCGTCACGGCTGGGGACGGATGCGATGGCTGGGGGGAGACGTTACGTTAGAGGAGAGAAGAGATGGAACCTGAGGGGGACCAGCACCTAGGTGCGCTCACCAGTACTCACCAGCGTGCTGACCCCATAGCAGATGATCAACACGTTCTTGCAGATTAAACAGACATCTAAACATTTATGAATGGCTAAACACACCAACTGCTGATACTGCCAAGCAAGGAGAACCATGCAACAGCCTAGAGAGCAGTCTGACTAAGATACAGAAGAGCCAGAATTCGGGGTGTGGCGGTGAGGGTGGAGAACAGGACCCCAGGCTTGCCGATGAGTTCGATCAGGGTCTTCCATCACTCCTCAAACTCTCTCCTTTTATATGATTTGTGATTTAGAATGAGGAAGGGCGAGTATCAGAGTAGAATTAAGGTAATGAAATTGAGGCAGACACCTCTGGATTCCTTTCATGATTGATTTTTTCCAAAGCTGTTTATTTGTTGCTGGATCTTCTGAACTCCCACAGCATCCTGCAAGAATCTTTATTACCGTAATTGGTATAGTGTGTTGTCAGTGTTTGTTTATGTCTGTCACTCACCAGAATGAGCTTCTTAAGGAAGTGTCGTCTTTACTGAGATCCTAATTGGCTTATTGTTGGACCAGTGAATAAATGAATTGCTCTTTTTTTTTTTTGCTGTAGGTTATCTACTTTTGGGAATGCGGGAAGCTCCCACCTTGATTATCCCAAAGATTCTGATTTGATGGAATCATTTAATTGTAACCAGATGCAGGTCAACAGGTCAGTTCTTAATATATTGGTGATGAAGGTGAGGTCGAATATCACATATCTATTAAATAAATGTTAAACTTTCAATCTGTTGCTAAAGGAAAAACATCCTAAAGATATAAATAGTAGGGTGCTGGGTTTACTTGGGGATTTGGGGTCGTGAAAATGGATGAAATTTTAAAAATGAAAAATATTAGCAAATTGGACGAGTATTTGATTTTATCCTTCTATTTGTTACTTGGTAGTTCTTGGCTAAGTTTTGTCCTTTACTTGGAGTTATGAGCACCACGTCAAGTGTGTCCAAATAACAACTGCTTTTTATTTACTCCTCCTCAGATACAAGATTGCTTTACTGAAACCCTCCACAAAGGCCTTAGTCCTGTCTTGTAAGGTATCTATTCGAACAGATAACCGAGGATTCCTCTCATTACAGTACATGATTAGAAATGAAGATGGACAGATATGCTTTGTGGAATATTACTGCTGCCCTGACGAAGAAGTTTCCGAATCAGAGTCTTAAGTATGGCATTCACTGTGATCTCTATGTGAACATTGCAGAGAGGTCACATTCTCATTCTGCGTATAGTGGCTCCGTGATACTGGGTTTTCTAAAGGGAAGAAGCATGGAGGAGATGGGAACAAGGCCCATGTAGCCTAACAGTTGCTGTGTATTTTGTAAGCCAATGTTTTCATGTAGTCATAGATTACCCACTACTGGACTCTCCTGTGGTTCTGTCTTTTGAACTCACAGGAATCATTATGAAGCAAGATGAATCATCTGTTTAAGTCAGACATTTCAAGAGTCTAAAAATTTAAACTTTGATGAATCCTTACCTGACATGTTCTTTTATTTATTTACTATTAGACAAAGCAGCAGCATATGGGCATTGCTTATTAGTTTGAATTCCAAAGAATATATCTTAACAGTGGTTCTCAAAGTGTGGCACCTAGACCAACAGCAGGAGCATTACCTGGAAACTTGTCAGAAACTCTGGCGGTGGGCCAAGAATCTGTAGCTCAGGAAAACTTTCCCCCAGGAAATTCTGATGCATGCTAATGTTTGAGAACCACTGTTTTGAAGGATACTTTTTTTTTTTTTTGGTTTTAATAGCATTTAATTGCACTGAAGTGATTGTTTTTACATGTGATTTCTTCCCAAATGTTCTGAAGTTTAGGCTTTGCCAAACAAGTCTGAGTGATTATATGATTTATTTTTAAAGTACACATTTTAAAGAAATCTATGAACAAGATCTAAAACAGTCTTCAGCGTTACAGGATTTCTTCTTATTCTCTGCAACTGCTCACTGCAGTAAGTACTGTAGTAAGTACTTATTAGATACCTTCTATTTGCCTGTAAGACTTTCTCATCCAAGATGTTGAAAACCAGTTATTAAGTGATTCTGCACTTTCCGGGGTAGTTTTCAATCAATTTTGATGGCATGTAGATATTTAATAAAATGAAATACTAAAATTATCTGGCTTGTTTTCTAGTAGAAAAAAATATATAACTAGAAGTTCCTATACCGTGTGATACAGCTCAGTGTCGGGCAGGCACTGTTGGCTTTTGTGGGTGGGACAGTTCGTCACTGGGAAAAAAAACTCATCCCATTGCAGGATTCATTTAGCCTCCCTGGCCCCTACCCACTATGTCTGTCCTTGTGACCTGTGACCTCCACCCCCCGTTACTGATGGTTAAGAACCCTTGAATAATATTCATCAAAAACATGCATTAAAAGGGTACATTTGGAATGCCCTCCTTAAAATAGGCCACACGGCATTAGAGGAGATTGGTTTGGAGAGTAGTTCAGCAAAGCACTTCAGGGAAATGCTCCCTGGCACATGGACAGTTCTGAGTGTCTAGCCCACAGTGACTCCCTGATAACTCCCGAGTCCCCAAGTCCTCACAGGATGTCGGCTGGCACAAAAAGAGTTGGAGTTTTGTGAAGTATAGTATATGTTCAAGAAGGAAGTGAATCTACTAAAGGTTGTGCAAACATTTTTTTAGAGAAACATCGAGAACAGAACAAATATAAAACATAATTTTGAAAATATTTAACCCAGTCAATTTCAAGGACTATAATTTTCGTTTAAAATAGGGCAGTTATTTTTGGGTTTTGTTCACTGATACGTCCCATACCTAGAACAGTGCCTAGTATGTAACATATTTAATAAGTATTTGTTAGATGGAAGAACCTCCATTTCAGATTACCTTTTAGCATCTTATTAGTCACTATGATTTCAATTATTTAGCTCTGAATTGATTTTGATCTAATGTATTTTGTAAAAGTTAGACCTGTGAAGGATTTAAAATATATATTGGTTTCATAGGGAAAGATTGACTTTTTGCACATTTAAGACAATCATTTTAGTGGCACATATCTTTAGCCATTTAGAATTCATAAGCTAATGAATGTAATTCTTTCTCCATCACCCTAACAGGAAGGTTCTGATTGAATATAGAATTTCCTAGTGTGTTCACTTCAACTTACAAATTTACTAGTTTAACTTTGTTCAAATTCCTATGACAGTCCGCTAGGGGGAGTGCTTTCGCAGGTCGACCAGGACACATCAGTGACGACTAATTCATTTCATGTGTCACACACAGAAAAACAGAATCTTATTTTTAAGACCTTTAGTTTGCCTTTTTGAAGTTGATCTCATTTTCTTATTAAACTGCCCTTACTACAGGAATGGGTAATCTTTTTCTCCATTTTTAATGTTTTTCCCTGTTTGATGATGGTGTGCTTCCACCTGGAATTGATGAATCAAAATAAAAATAAAATGATTTTTTAAATTCTACTTTTCTAATAACAATAAATCTTGTAACACAATCACTTTTATAAGAAGCCACAGAGTTTCTGTGGTGTATCAAGTAGTCCTGGTAAGAATTTGTTACCGTTGCTGAAAGGGCAGCATGTGGCACTCTTAACAGTTTAGGCTGGGGAATTCTTTGGAACAATGTACTGCCTTCCCTTCCCTGTCTTCACACTGACTTCCTCTTGTCTCCTCCTGAAAAAATCTACTGGGTCCTGAGAAATCGGGGTAATTGTATATTTTCTTTCTTTTCCTAATTCTGCCATAGGTGGTATTTGCACACACAGGTCAGGTTACATGCACACCGGCGGCAGCTGGCAGCCCTAACGGGGATCTCCTACTCCAGGAGTGACAGCTAGTGCCCTGATCAGAAATGCCCTGGGCAACTGTCCGGGTGCTTGTGCTGTCCATATTGCAGTCCCCACCAGAGAGTTTGATAACTAGTGGAATAAATGTTTAAAGTAGGTTTTACTTTTGAAATGAACAGCTTGTTGATCAATATAATTGATAACAGTAGTGGCTCTCGTTGGCAAAACTAGAGGTATTCAGGATGAGTAGTTCCCCGCGCTTGCATGGAAAGCACAGAAGAATCTAGTGAGGCTTGTAGCCTGTACATTTAGGCTTGGTGTCTGAGGCTTGACCCCTAAAGGGTCTTGCTTCCTGCCATTTTGTCCAGGATTTCTGGTTGCTTGTTGCTGACTGGATTGGGACAGTCTCACCTCTGGAATAGTGTCAAGTTTGCCTTAAGTGGGCCTTTCGTGGAAACTGGTGGGTGGGCTACCAAAACAGAGAAGTGGGACTTCACTGACTTAAAGGAACAGATTGCATAAACTGTTTGCATGCTCGCTGATAAATGTTTATTAAAATCTGTATGTGGGACAGTTTGGGCTTGATTTTTTTCCCTTTTCTAATTTGGTACAGAGATTGTAGGAAAATAGCTAACCCTCGTCCACCTCAAATATTTCAGTTCCTGTTAGCTAATTTAAAAAGAATCTGAAAGTTGTGAATGACCTTATTGACTCAGATCTGTTAGAAACATCAAGTGTTTGATCGGGGTGGATTGTCCAGATTGCTGGTTCCCACTGAATGAATTCCGAAAGTGGCTTAGCCCTCATCTACAGTTTTCTGAGAGAAAGCGAAAGTTTATATTCAGTTTTACTGAGCTGAATATTTCCAAGTGATTTCTTAAAACTTGGGGATTTCACAAAATACTAAAATTTTAAAACTTTCAGAACCAACACAAGTAGCAACTTACTATTTTCTCAGGTATGAGGATATTAAAATATAGGCACCATTCATTATCACCACCATTTCATTAAACAATTTAACATCAAAATCTCACAAAATGGACTACTAGCAACTTTACACTGACAATAAACACTGAAAATAGTTAAGTATTTAAAACTAATTTCAAATGCAATAACAGGATCACACTGTAACATTTTATTTTGCAAGGTTACACTTTATGCTACTGTTTTATTGATATGGGTTTGTCATTCTGGAGATCTTAAAACACTGGGGTCTCCCAAAATATTAATTTAAAAAATTTTAGTGTCATGCAAAATGGAGTCCAAATGGCCACTTCTGTTTGGTACTTTTGTTTTTTATCACAGTCGTTGAAAACCCATTTTCATCTGGATATGTGAAAATGGAAGCAGCTCTTCTGAGGCTACTTTAGTCAATTCAGAATATTCTGGGTAAGAACAGCAGGCCCGTCTCCAGACAGGGCTAAAATTAGCAAGGACAGGCTGGGTGACCAGTTCACAAGCACTGCAGAAAAGGTCAGTGGGATACAGCTGCCTTTGGCCAGGGCTGCAACCTGAGACCTTGGTACTGAGTGCCAAACTCAAAGCGCTCTGGGAGTGAGCTAAGGGAGAACACAACTGCAGGAGGAAGACTACCAGTCTACAGACAAGCCATTGGATTAATTGGTATATATGTTCTTATGCCACAGCAGCACACTACTCACCGCTATACCTTGCTTGGGTACTGGCTGATCATTAGGTTTTATAGAATGAACAAAGGACTGAAATAAAAAAATAAATAATTTTTTGAATGAAGAACCAAAATGTTCTTATAAGCACTGACTGAAATAGAGATGTTGTTAGAAGACACTTGGATTCCCAAAGACAGTCTCTGAGCTCCATTAAATCTGCCAACGTAACTGAGAATCGAAAAGAAAAATAAAAGTTTCTTAGATTGTAAACTCACAGGAATGTGATTTTTCTCCCTGGGTACAAGAAGAAGACAGTAAGGAATATAATTTGAGATTGCCAATTTCTTTTCCTAGATACACATTTGTTCAGGGGGTAAGGATGTTTTTTTGGTTTTTGTTTTGTTTTTTTTTAAACAAACTTGGTGAACATTCCTTCTGTAAAACAAGCTTCTTTAATCCAGTTTTGGGGTTGGGGGCAGCAGAGTGGGATGGAAAGTGTAACCTATGATTCAGGAAGTCAGCTTTATAATCACCAGGCTGACCTTGAACAAATCACTCTTTCTTGTCCCTAGTTTCTTCATTTATAATAAGAATCAAAAAGCCCTCTCTGACTCTTAACATGGCATGAAACCAGGGCAAATGTTTTCAGAAATCACAAGGCAGTTTTAGTGATCTGAAACAGGCTATGACTAAAGGTACTAACAAATAGTCTATTAAAATATTCACCAAAAACTACTTAGATATTGCAGAATCTTCTTTAAAAGCCAGAACTGAAAAAAAAGGAAATGTGAGTTATAGGAAATAAGAAAGGCATTAGAGTCCCAGGCACTAAGAGACTAAAAGCACCTGTTTAAAAAAAGATTTCTGACCCCCTCTCTGCCCCAAGTTATCCATCAGGAGCCTTTCTAATGGCCCCTGGGCATTTTACCTGTAATGCTGCTGCTCAGTAGACCTTTTTTTCCTCTACAGTCCTTAGTTCTGCTTTCAATCTGCCATTGCTATCAGTGTTGATAAATACATCTTGTGATCCAGAACTTTTGTTATCAACAGGTTGGCTTTATTGTTGGCTATCTTGTATAGAGGTTTTCTCTTTACTGATCACAGAAGACCTAAAGGAAAGGAGAAAACCATTTGTGCATTTTTCTTTGTTCTTGCCTTCTCATCCAGCTCCGAAGCACTGCTTTATTAGGATAGAAAGCTGGATTCTGTCTGAGGCAACTGACTATTTCACCATGTGCCCATACCCCTTAAATGTTGACTCTTCTAATAGGCCTCTAAAGTGATTCTAGAGTCTTGGTTTTTCTCCCTCAAGAGCAGGGAGCTGTTCCTTTGATTTGGATGGCAGCCAAGGATGTCTTAGACACCTGGATTGCTTTTACTCACAGCTGAAAAAATTTACCTAACTTGGGGTCTTTTATATTGTTCATCATTTTCAGGTGATCTCTTCTCATGAACACACACATTTTAGAGCCCAGAGGCCCTGCTAAGTGCTACAAAGAGGATCTATCTTCCCCATTTCCAGCCATTAAAATTCTCATACTCTGATTTCCTAATACTGGAGAAGTTGGGCTGGAGTTAGAAGTAATCTGGTCCAAAAGAAATTTGGTCCAGAAACCTGGTTTCTATTAAGTGTTCTTCAGTCATCTCCTATTTAGACCTCAAGCCTGCAATGTGTGGTTTTCATTGCCCCTATTTGCCTGAAAAAAAGTATTTGTTCCATAGAAACATGAGCTACAAAATTTTATGAGACTTTTCTTATATGCAAGTTCCACTGAAGACTGATTCATTCTCTGTCTACTACTGACTGCATAAAATACAGAAAGCTATCTGGCACTTTAACTTCCTTCTCAGTAAACCAAGAGATAATGTGATTTCAAATCTGAAGAAGAAATAGGCGCAAATTAAGTCAATTGCCCAGGGTCTCATAAACTCAGAGGTGGGCAAAAATCTGAGGGACCTCTGCTGGTGACAGTAACAAGAAATCTGCCTGGGCCTTACCACCCTCCCGCCACAAGGTGGCAGGATTCCCCTTGCCTGAAATCTCCAGGTCACTGAAAGGACACTGATCTCCATCCACAGTGTATATATTATCTTCTTTGAGTTTAAGTAATTGTGTCAGACTTGTCTGTTTCTAAGGGCTGATAAGCTCCAGCTCACTTTCAAGATGTTAACCAGCAAAATGTTTTCCACGCCAGCTCGGTGGTAGCTTTTCACCAACGATAGTTACCAATTCTCCTTTTGCTTCCTGCATCAGTGTTGTAACAAGAAGGTAATAAACTCAAAGCCCAGGCTTCAGCAAAAATTAAAGTTGCTGTTATTTTGTTACATGAATGCTGTTAGGTGGGGCACCCTGATAACCACTTTACATACATTCTACTTTCACTGCAACACTAAGAGACAGGTGCTGTTCTCTCCATTCTTGGATGAGAACGACCGGGATTACCTGCAGCTAGAAAGCGGTGGTCCCAGGGTCTGAACCCGGGCTTGTCTGTCTCCAGAGCTAGCTGTCAACCACCATGGATCATAAAGAAAAATTAGTTCATAGGGATGTACTGAAGTCACATTTCTGTCATCAGATAAAATAGTTCATTGGTGAGGTAGTTGTGTTCACAGACTTTATTATGTCCTGAAGTGGGGCCCCAATTCTCTACCCAACTACAAAGCATTCTTGTACCCTCAGTTCAAGCGTGTGCTACACCCCTTGCTTTAAAATAAAACCAAATCTTAGGTAATTTCTCTACTTTGGTTCTAAAGACTGTGTTTTATTTGCCAAAATTGAAGTCACTGACCATTTCACAAAGAATTCAGCTATATATGAATACAGTGGTTTAAAAAAAATTAATTTGGTCTCAATAGGCCAGTAGGGAAGTTTAGTACATTAAAAGTTCTGAGAAGTCCGGGAAATGAACATGTGTCACTGTTTACCCTAGGTTTTTTCCTAAACTGATCTGCCCCAGGGCCTTTCTCCCTCCTCCTCGATGTCAGTGCCACATCCCTTGCAATCAGCAACCTTGCAATACCCTCTAGGCCATGCTACCTAGTATGGCAGCCATAAAGAACTTACCATTGCTTCAATACACTGTCCTCTGTCACGCCTCAGGGCCTTTGCATATACAGTTCCTTCTTCCTGGAATGGTTTCTCTTCTCCACCGGGATGAACTGTTACTTGCCCTTCAAGAAACAACTCAGATGTAACCCTCTCAGTCTTTTTCCAACTTTTCTTAGATTGTCTCTCCTTCCCACTCGCACTGCACTGAGATTTCTACTACAGGACTCACTCATTTTCATTAATTCTTCATGGTTGCCTCTCCTACTTGATTCTTGTCTCAAGAGTAATGCCCGTGTTTTATTTATCTTTATTAGCGCCCGCATCTCTAACCGCACCTCGTGCTTAGCAGGTGCTCGTGAGATGTTTCTTGAAGGAATAAATAAAGATGAGGACAGACTCAGAATGTTTAGGTGACCAAAGGTCCCGTAGCTATTTCATGGCAGCGCTGGGTGTCACACATGAGGTGCCTTCACTCAAAGTATCCAGCTCTTGTCGCTCTGCCCGAATAGCAAATTTGTGACATTGTGGGGGTCAGCTATCTCCCCACCCGTACCCGACGACAATACTAATAAATCAGCTCCACCAAACCACAGCGCTTTGCTCTGGAATGTCAAGCATGCCTCCAGGAAACCACGAACAGAGTGGGCCCATGAGATGAAAAATATTCGCTCTCCTTGCCCTATTCCACATTATATCCTATGAATCCATTTTTGTGGACAAGGCAGAGGGCTGTAGATGGTAGAATTTCTCCCCTGTTTTGCTACAGACAAGGCACCCCGAACTATCTCTCTGTCACTTAGCAGCCTCTGTTCCTGTTCAGGGAGGCCCGAAGGTGAGGCTAAAGGCTCCCTTCCCCATCTGCCCCGATGCCTCCAGCTCTTCCTAGTATCCTGATTTGGACAAGCTGCTGCCCCCTTGGCATCAGGACCAAGAGCAGATTTGCCTCCCACCGATTCATACACCAAGGTTTGCCCAAATATCCCCCCCGCCCCGTTTTGTTGAGGCAGTGTTGGAATATTTACTGATAGACGACAGGAAAAGAATAGGAATGCAGCGCCCGGGAAACCAGCCGATGGAGCATAAAGGTCATCACGCAGGTCTTGCCAAGGCTGGTTTGGCTGACACAGCACATCAGCTCTTCTCCGCCTTGCCGCACCTCCCTCTGTAGATAATCTCCCCAAATCCTACTTTCCTTGGCTTTCCGTCTCTAGCCCCTCAGCCCAGAAGAGGCTGTTCTGTTCTGTTCCCATGACCAAGAGGACAGCAGACCACTAATCGATCAGTGGGCGCTCCTTCTTTCCCCTCTTGTGAAGAGAAAAGGACAGTTCTCCCTGCTGCTTCTGCTGGTTTCTACATCTTAAGCCCCTTCAAAAGTAATACCGAAATAGCTTTTTGGCATGTGGCTGTCCTAGAAACATTTAAAAATAACAAAAATGAAGTTGATGCACCACACTCTCATCCTTCCAATATGTCCGCATGACTAGCTGGAGTTGTCCAAGTAGCTAGGATTTACTGAGTATTTATTTATTGAGCTAGTATTTATTTACCATAAGCTAGACCCTGTGCCGAGTGCCTTACGTAAAAATCTCATTTATTCTTCATTACGTTTCCCTTTTATAGATACTATTCTAGTCCTCTAGTTAGAGCTATACTCTTTAAAAATTTATCTTTTTTACTATCACAGGTATAATACATATTTTTTGTAAGAAAAAGTCAAATAACACAAATACATAATATAGAAGTTGAAAGTCCCCCATAATCCTATGTCCCAGAGATAATTACTGTTACTTTACTAACTATATATTTATATATATTTATGGGTTATACTCTATATAATACTCAATCATATGTATTTTTCATGTTTTTACCTTCAATAATATATCTGCAATATTTTTCTATAACTCTTCAAAGCTCCACTTCATGCTTCTGAATGACCATATTATATGATCATAAACATGGACCTCATTATATTGACCATAAATGTACTGGTGTTGCTACTGGTGGACATTTGAGTTTTTTCTACTGTTTTGCTATCATGAAAACAATCTGGGTTGCCTGGCTGGTTCAGTCGGTTAAGCCTCTGACTCTTGATTTTGGCTCAGGTCATGATCTCCGGTTCGTGAGATGGAGCCTCGCGTCGGGCTCCCTGCTCAGCACGGAGTCTGCTTGTCCCTCTCTCTCTGCTCATCCCCCCCTCTCCCCTGCATTCTAAATAAATAAATAAATAAATAAATAAATAAATAAAGCAAAATCTTAAAAATAAAATCTACAAGGAAGACAGAAGGCCCTCCTTCTGCATGACCCCCAAATAATACAATAGTACTTACAATAATGAACAATTCACAGAAGCTTACTATGTGCCATATATTAAGTAAAGCACTTAAAATAGACTGCTCTTATTATTCACATTTTCAAGATTAGTTTTTAATTTGTTTTTAAGTAAACTCCACATCCAACATGGGGCTCAAACTCACAACCCACAAATCAAGAGGCATACGCTCTACCAACTGAGCCAGCCAGGGGGCCCGTCAGATTTTTTTTCAGATGAAGAAAGGGAGACACAGGAAACCTCACTGCAAATGGGAAAGCTCAAATTTGAGCCCTGCTTTGATTCCAAATCACACTGCATATATTATCTCTAAAATAATCTCTCCCAAGCCCTTTCATTTCACATTTACATATTCCATGGGTTTCTTATCCATTCCCTTCACTTCAGAATCTATCTCCTTGAGCTCCTGGACCATTCAGCCTACTAGACATTGCCAAGTGGATGCATTGTGGGTACCTCACAGTTAACACATCCAAAACAGAAATCATCATCTTCCTCAGACCCTCTAGACATCCTCCAGGATGATCTCCACTTGTCAACACTATTTTAGTAGCATTGCCATTCACCCAATTGTCCAAGCTAGGAACTTCGAAGCCTCCTGTGACTCCTGCCTCCATTACACCTCACATCTAATTGGTGCTAACGTCTTGTTAGAGCAGGTCACAAACTGTTTCTCAACCCATCCTCTCCACCTTCCTCCTACTATGGCTTTAGATAATTAAGGCTCCCAACACCTCCTCCTTGGATTGTTGTATCTGCCTCCTATCTGATCTCCCGACTTCTAAAATCTCCCTCGGTCCCATCCATCCTTCCATTGCTGTCAGAGTTAATGCTGTAAAGCCAATAATTGATCATGTCATATCTTGCTTAAATCCTTCTGACTAGTAAATAAGTTCTAAACTCCTTAGCATGGCACATAAAACATCACATAATCTGGCCCTAATTTATCTTTCCACACTCATCTCCAGCATGTTCTTACTCACGGACCTTAAACTACAACCTCCCTCGGTCACTTGTGTTTCCTCAGAAATATCAAACATCTCCATGCCACTGTGCTGTTGCTCGTGCTACCTGAAATGCCGTCCTCTGGCTTCTCTGCTACCTGCTGATAGTTTACTTTTCTTTGAAGACCCAGCAGCCTGCCCCCAGTGTACACACAGTTTCCACCCATATGTCTAATCTCCCAATTTATTACTTGTCCTCTTTGTTTACATTTCTATTAATGCTTTACTATAGACTAGTCATCTGGTCATGCGTGTCTATTTTTCTGAAAGGACTCTATCTTAAATATATTGTATTTTTAGTGCCTAGAAGGAGCTTGATACGTAAATAATTAAAACTGAAGTACATTTGTGATTTAGCTAAAAGTTTACTCCTAAATCTGAGATGTTCTGTGCCTTTTCAATACATTAAAATCTTTACATGAGGATTGCAACTATCATTTAACCTTAGAATTAACTCCTATTTCAAGGGGCCATTTCTGCTTTCACTTCTTTGCAGAGGCTTTAAAAGCCAAGGATTTGGGCTCCTGGCAATGAATGTCCAGGGAACGTTGTCACTGGGTTTCCGGAGGAGGTGGGGTAGAAAGCACAAGAGCACATTGGAAAACTAGCAGAGTTCCAGGACATCTGGGATTGATTATTCCAGCGAGATGCTCAAGCAAAGAGAACAATTTTTGTACTGGGTTTTTGGGGTTGTTTTTTTTTTTTTTTTTTTTTTTGACATCTGGGCTTTGGCAGCTCCTCCTATGGGTTTGCTCAGCAGTTCTTGAGGAATGAGATATGGGCCTGTTTTGGTGGAAGAAAAACCTCTACTGACTCAACTTCTCCCACAGCAGAGTCCTTCAAAAGACTCTTCCTCTTACATGGATCTTCTTGGCAGGTCACGGTCTCACGGTCCTTTACAGAGAGAACCGGTCTCCATGCACCTAAAGCAGTTCCTACTACCTGGGGCCTGAATTAGGTTAGACCAACCTCTCCTAATTTCTCCTTCTCCTGTGATTCTTTTCAAACCATGGACAAGGAACAAGGAACAAGGAACAGTGAGACACTGGAGGAAAACCTCAGGCTCCTGAGGAAGTAGATTCACTCCAGCTACTCCGAAGCTTCTCTTGTTAAATACAAGCCGAGTAGAACTTTAGCTCCAGTTTTGAGGGGGGCGGGGGGGAAAGCTGTTTTGCAAACACTGACTGAGCACATACTCGGCCAGCCACCGTCCTATGCATGTCCCATACGTTATTTTATTTAAAACTCACAACTTTACGTGGTATACTATTATCTGTATTTTCATGATGGAGAAACCAAGGTTCAAGGAGGTTAAATGATTTTCCCCAGGCCACATACTTCGTAAGTGGCAGAGGCAGGTTAAGCTGACAGGGATGAATCCAGTAATGCATATTCTTTACTCATTACTTGTAAAATAAAATGATAATAGTTGCACGATAGACAAAAGCTTCTCATTTAAACATTCAGACCTATGACCTCCAGCATCTCAGAAAGATCATCATTATCATTACTATTATTATTATTATTATTATTATTCCAACATCCACTGAGCATTAAGGACCTCTCAGGACTTGATCTAAGTATGCTGTATTATATATAATCCTATTCTCACAAAAGCCACCTTTTGAGCAAGGGACTATTATTTCCTTAATAAATAGAGGCCGAGAAAGGCTGAATCACTTCACTGAGGTCAGAGAGCTGAGGCTGGAGGCTGAGTTTGAAATCCAGTCTCCCTTCAGAGCGTAAGCTGCATTGCCCACAAAGAGCACCTCTGGAGACCTACCTGCTAACCAGGTGTCTCCATATGCATTCTCAGATTCATCAAAGTCAGAATCCCTATTCCATAGTAAAAAGGAGTGTAGTTTTGAAATACGATAGATGTGGGTTCAAATCTTACTTCACTTACCAGCTAGGGGATTCTGACCCTCAGTTTCAACACCTGAACATGGGAGATAAAAACATCTACCTAGTAGGATTATTTGTGGGTTAGAAATAGTGTATGTATTTTACAATGCCAGGGAATTGGAAGGAGTTCTATATTATACCTATTATTTTGTTATGGGGGCACCTGGGTGGCTCAGTCGGTTAAGCATCTGACTCGATTTCAGCTCAGGTCATGATCTCAGGGTTGTGAGATGGAGCCCCAAGGTGCAGTGGCTGCTTGAGACTCTCTCTCCCTCTGGCCCTTCCCCCTCCTAAAAAAATACATATATATATATATAGCATATATATATTATTATACATATTATATATAACTATATTTTCTGAAAGTTCATTTCTGAACTTTATATATTTATATATCATCATATATAACTATATATTTATATATATAACTATATATAACTAAATATGTAACTATTTATTTTCTGAAAGTTCATTTCTGAAATGAACTATATATATGTATATATATATGTATATATATGTATATATATATGTATATATATGTATATATATATGTATATATATGTATATATATGTATATATATATATACACACACACACACACATAACTATCTATATATAGTTATGGTTCTTAACCAGGAAAATATACTTTCATACCCACTAGCAGGTAGGGGGCAAAGTTCCCCATACATCATCCTCACATGGACATCACTAGAGAGGCTAGAGAACCCTCTTCTGGATACTGACAAAGCAGGACACAGTCTTCTGTTGGGCCTAGTGGAGGTGTGGCTCTGACTCAGGTGGGTGGGGACAGGATGGGCTGAATGTGTTCTCTCTGCTCATCTTGTCCCTCACCTGTCCAGCCTGGCGAGAAACATACCCATTGTGAGCCACCTCCAGTGAACTACAGTCAGGGTCCTGACTCTCACTCCGTAACAATGCCCCTCCTTATCAGAGGCTCTAAGGGAAAAGCACATGGCCTTTAGAGTCCCACTGGCTTAGGCCCAAACCTCTAAGACTAAGTGAATTTAGACAAGTCCCTTCGCAGAACATTGGGCTCCCTTCCGTCAGATGAGAGCTATCATATGGGCATTTGTGAGGAGTAAGTACTTCATGACTAGGATCTAGCTCACTTATAGGCACTTAGTATACACCCAACAAATTTTAATTATCTTCTTTCTTTGAAGAGAATAGTTCAAGGTCAACATCATTCTAATATGAACAAAAAGCAATGATATGCCAAAGACAAAGAAGGAGGCAAGTCTGCACGAAACACTCTTTTAATACTAACTTTGGAGATAATTAAATCCCCCCCAAAAGAAACCTTGCCTTATATTGAAGGACCTAGATTTTGTATATTCAGCAAGAAGAAATAAGTAATGTATTCGTTTACTTTGTATAAGTCCATGTTGGATCTGTCGCAAGTTGTCAGCTGAGACGCCATCTTGCAGGATTTGGTTCCAATGCTCAGCATTGAAAGAGATACTATGAATACTAAGTATTATTGCAGCAGACCCCCATAACATCAGTTTCTGAGGCACTACTGGAAATCGACTAGTTACCTCCAAAGGATGTGGCCAAATCCATAGTACAGGTTGGCATTCTGCCTTACTAGCAAGAACAACAGAGGTGCTAACCCCTAGCTGAATGAATCTGGGTGAGGCCACACTATCCACAGACCCACACGGATGACCTGGTTGATGACCAGAGTCAGAACTCACCTCTGCAACAGGGTAAGGAGGTCTCTCGTGTCTCTGCTCTTACTGTGCTCACTTCCGTAGAAAAGGATTTGAATCATCAGACACTGTAGGTACGTTGAGAAACACAGCAGGTTAAAGAGAATCCGATGGCAAGCACCTTCATAATAAACCAAACTCAGGAGAGCACCAGTGGAACAGAGGTATCATGAGCTTACATTTCAAATGTCTGCAACACATCTCCTCCTGGTTCCCACCACGGAGGACAAGGAGCCTGAGTTGAAGGCTCTGCACACTCCCAGGCTCTATGTGCATCATTCCACCTCAGTGCACCTACCACTGCCATGTGTGGCTACGGGTCACCAAAGTAACAGGGCCCAAACAGGGCTGCCGGAGTGGTTTCCATGCGGATTTTCCAAATAGCTATCACCAAATGGATGGACATCAATGAAATCTGTGTACGGGTCCTAAATCTGCATTGCATTCTCAGGCTGTATCACTTTACTCTTGGGCAGTTTTCCATGTAAAATTTTATTGCTGACCTCTCTTTCCAATCAAGATGGGATAATAGGGATCAGATTTACCCTTGCACTTGAAACAGCCAAAAAGAGAAAGAGTAAATAAAATATATGAAACGATCTTCAAGACGCTGAACATCAGCAAACAAAGAGCAGTGGTCCCTGAGAGAGGGCAATAAGTGAGATAAATGCTATGACTGCCCCCAGATTATTGCTTTGAGAGCATTTCCAGGCCATGATGCAGGGAAAGGAACAAGTGAAGCTTAGCAGACTCCTTGAATTGAGGATAAGGAGATGAGAGTTCCAGGGGACTCTCAGAGCAGAGTAAAAGAGAAGAGACAGCTGCACAGAAAGAGATCCAGGAATATCTGTAGTGGGTCCCCCTGCGTATTCAGCAGAGTACTGATTAGCACATCTATGTGAGAAAACTCCCAAAGGTGGGGAAAGAATCAACTGAAGGGGCTGGAGGGAAAGGGCCTGGTGCTTATACAGGGCTAGGTATAGTGCTTATTCCAACCAGCCAATCTGGAAAGCCTCATTTTTCATGGACCTTCGGGTGGTGAACTCAGAAGGCTTTCGCCTCTGTAATGGGGGATAATTAGCCCTTGACTAAATGCTGCTCTAGTTTCATCTACTGACTCTTAAAAAGCAAGACCTAAAAGGACAAAACTATAAATTAACTGACTTCCAGAAAAAGTTCAAAAATACTTATAGGAATACAAAAATGTCCAGCACCCAATAAGGTAAAATATACAATGCCTGGCATCCAAACAAAGATAGCAAGGCATGTAAAGAAGCAGGAAAGTGTGATCCATATGAGAAAAATCAATCAAAATCAATCCCAAACTGATACAGATGTTAGAATTAGCAGAGATGTATATTAAAACTGTTATTGTAACTTTAATCATGTATTAAAAAAATTAAGTGGGGACATGAAAAACATATTTTTTTTTAAAAGACCCAAATCAAACTTCTGTAGATGAAAATGTCTGAAAGGAACAATACACTGGATGGGATTAAAGAGTTCAACATTGAAGAAAAAAATCAGTGATCTTGAAGGCACAGGAATAGGAACTATCCATAAAAAATAATGGATTATAGCAGTAGGTACAGAAAAATTATTTTTATAATATCCAATACCCAATTTTAGAAAATCCAACATCTATTCCTGATTTAAAAACAACAACGGGGGCGCCTGGGTGGCACAGTGGTTAAGCGTCTGCCTTCGGCTCAGGGCGTGATCCCGGCGTTATGGGATCGAGCCCCACATCAGGCTCTTCTGCTGGGAGCCTGCTTCTTCCTCTCCCACTCCCCCTGGTTGTGTTCCCTCTCTCGCTGGCTGTCTCTATCTCTGTTGAATAAATAAATAAAATCTTTAAAAATAAAAAAAATTTAAAAAAATAAAAAATAAATAAAAACAACAACGATTCCTTAGCAAAACAGGAGTAGAAGGGAATCTCCTCACCCTAAGAAAGTATCTATAAAAAAATCTACAGCTAACTCAAACCTAATTGATGAAAGACTAAATTAGTTTCCCCTGAAAACAGGACTTAGACAAGGTTGCCCGTTCTCACCACTCCTATTGAACATTGTACTAGATGTTCTGGCCAATGTGATAAGAAATAAAAGGCATCCAAATCAGAATGAAAGACGTAAAACTTTATTTGCAGATGACACGATCATCTATGTAGAAAATCTGATGAATCTATAAACAGCTACTAGAACAAGTGAGATTAGTAAAGTTATGGGACGCAAAATTATGATGTTAAAAAATCCCTGTATTTCTATATACTAGCTCCAACAATCAGAAATTGAAATTCATATATAATACATTTAAAATAGCATCAAAATAGGGAATCAGTATGAATAAAACTAAGAAAAGATGCACAAGATATGTACATTGAAAACTATAAAAAATATTATTGGGAGAAATTAAAGGTCATCTACACAAATGGAGGAACACCATATGTTCATGGGTAAGAAGCTCAAGAGTGTTAAGAGGTTAGTTCTCCCCAAGCTGATGTATACATTCAGTGTAATCTCGATCTAAATCCCAGCACATGTTTTTGGAGAAATTGATATAGTGATTCTAAAATTCCTGCGGAAGTGCAAAGATACTAGAACACTCGGAACAACACTGAAAAAGAAAAACAAAGTTTAAAAACTAACACTACCTGACTTTAAGACCTGTTTTAAAGCTACCATAATCAAGACAGCATGATATTGGCATCAAGATAGGAAAACAGAGGGTGCCTGGCTGCCTCAGTTGGTAGGACTCTTGATCTCAGGGTCATGAGTTCAAGCCCCACTTTGGGTGTGGAGCCTACGTTTAAAAAAAGAGAAAAACAGATCAGTGGAATAGAAAAGAATCCATAAATAAATCCACATCCGCACACACATAAACTGATTTTTGACAAAGGTGCAAGGATAATTCAGTAGAGAAAGGAATGTTTTTTCAATAAAAATGGTGCTAGAACAACCAGATAGCCATATGCAAAATTAATTAATTAATTAAACTGAGATCCAGTCCTAGTACCATATAGGAAAACTGACTCGAGTGGATCATAGACCTAAACGTTAAACCCAAAACTACAAACAATTCTAGAAGAAAACACAGGAGAGAAATCTTTGTGACTTCGGTTAGGCAAAGATTTCTTAGATAGAACATCAAAAGCACAATCTATAAGAGAACAAATTGATAAACTGAACTTGATTAAATTTTAAAACTTCTGCTCTTCAAAAGACACTTGTTAAGAAAATAAAAAGGCAAACTGCCGATGGAGAGAAAATATTTCCAAATCATGTATCTGTTAAAAACGTGCATCCAGAATATGTAAGAACTTTCATTTTTTTTCATTTATAGCATTATTTATGGCATGAACTAGGAACGTGTTTATACAAACACATGACAATTGTACATCGGCAACTTTACAATTATATTAAAGGAGGCATATAGAGGTCTACAGGCACCGTATACACCACGGTTAGGATATATGAAGATCTTTTAAAAAAATCATAAGAAAGCAAACAACTAATGAAAAATGAGCAAAAGATTTGGATCAGCACTTCACCCAAGAAGATAAAATGAGAAATAAGTACAGAGAAAGATGCTTAAGAGAAACACAAATTAAAACCAAAATGAGGGGCGCCTGGGTGTCTCAGCAGTTCGAGCGTCCGACTTGTGATTTGGGTTCAGGTCATGATCTCATGGGTTGTGAGACTGAGCCCCGTCCTGGCTCCACACCCAGCGGGGAGTCTGCTTAGAATTCTCTCCTTCTCTCTCTCTGCCCCTCCCCCTGCTCATGATCTCGCGCTCTCTCTCTCTGAAAAAAAGAGAGAGAAAAAGAAAGAAAGAGAAGAAAGAAAGAAAGAAAGAAAGAAAGAAAGAAAGAAAGAAAGAAAGAAAGAAAGAAAGAAAGAGAGTGAGAGAAAGGAAGGAAGGAAGGAAGGAAGGAAGGAAGGAAGGAAGGAAGGAAAGAAGGAAGAAAGAATCTTTAAAAACACACACAATGAGATACCACTGCATACCTGTTAGGGTGGCTACAATTAACAGCACTGGCCACACCAGCTACTGGCAAGGGTGTGGAGGAACTGAATTCTCTGCTTGGTGGGAACATAAACATGATGCAACCATTTGCCAAAATTGTGGCAGTTTCTTAATAAAGGTGAACATGCGCCTGTATTACTTAGCCATTTCACTCCTAAGGACTGACCCAAGAGAAGAAAGTATATATCCATACAAAGACTTGTGCATGAACATTCGTCGCAGCTTTCTCGATAATCAGCCCAAACTGGAAACTGTCAAATGTTCATCAGGTGGGTATGGATAAAAAAAATCATGTTGTTCATGTAACGTAATACTCAGCAATAAAAGCAAACCACGATACACAATAATATGGATAAGTCTCAAAATAATTATGCTGAAAGAACGATGAAAAATGTGTAACTATAGGATTCTACTTACGTAAAATTTTAGAAAATGCTAAGGTAGCTATAGCAACGAAGCAAACCAGTTATTGCCTGGAAGTGCGGTTGGGGGAGGGGTGGAACTGATTAATTACCAAGGGGCGTGGGGAAACTTTTGGGGGTGACTGATATATATTCATGACCTTGATGGTGGTCATGGTTTCACAGGTCAAGATGTTAAAACTGATCAACCTGTATACCTCAAAATGTGTGCGGTTTATCGTATGCAAATAAAAATTATTCCAGCGCAAGTCTGTAATTTTTAAGGTTTGTCTTTTCTCTATCTTCTCACCTCCGCCCAACTACATTGAACTGTGATTCCTTTTACAAGAAAACTGGGCTGGCCAAGAAAAAAAGGTTAGCCAAAAGTGTCAGCCCCTTTATGCTCTACTCTGTCTGCCAAAGGGGTTTCCTCACAGCATCAACTTCTGCTGAGGTCTCTTGCCTTCCTTTCAGCTCCAGGAGTAGTTTCCAGTCCCCAGAACAGCATCTATTAACATCGGCTAATTCAGAAACTTCCTTGCCAGCATCCCACGCACGGTGGATCCCCAGCATGAGGAAGGTGTTCGAACCTCAAAACAAGAGCCTTACCGTCAGCATGCCCTTCTACGCCTCCCCGCCTTTCCGGGCTGGGACACTGAACTGGGGTCTAAAGCCCTAAGGATAAAAGCCGATAGCGAAGATCCAGCCCCCTTAATAACATATTTTCTGATTCTGTTTAGTTAACCTGAAATGAGATAAAATCTCTCCAGCCGTGATGTTTGTACAATGTCCACCCTTTGCTCACATGAGTATTGATTGGTCTTTACCAACTTTTCCTCTGACCTTGAACCAATTTAGATTTTATGTAGAGACATCCCTACCGATCTCACCATGTCTTTAGCCTTGGTCTGTCAGTATTCTGACTAGCTGAACCACAGTTTGGTCACATCTCTGGCCAGATCCTACTACAAGACACAAACGTCCAGGGTCGTCTGAGCCTCCCAGAAGGGGAATCGGTATTTGGGTAAGAATGGTTTTTATACAAGGTGTTCCTGATTCCGCCCAACCTTGAGGGCTTTCCTGATATTCTGCCGCCGCCAGACCTAGGTTCCAACACTGGGGTGTTACTGTTTTAAGACTCTGGTCCAGGCATAGACACAACAGAAGTTTCTGTATCATGTTCTCTCTTAGCACATCTAAGAAAGCGAAATTTCGCTTTACTTAAAAAATAAAAAGGAATAGAAAAGGAAGGAAAAAAGAAGAAAAGAAAGAAAGGGAGGTGAAGGGAAGGAGAAGGGAGGGGAGGGTTGGGAAAGAAAGGGAAAATACACACACACACACACACACACACACACCCCAGACACATCACTCCTCACATTGTGCTTACAGGCCCGGGAGAAAACGTAAAAAGCAGCCAGCGTTCACCTTCCTTAACAGCTGAATTGCCTTTCTGAGCTCTCCTTTGGCAAAGCAGATCCTGCCCATGTTATAAAACGTTTCGGCCACCTTTTCACTGCAGTCACCATAGCTGATGACCTGAGACTTCAGCGCGGCCTTCAGCAGTCGGTAAGCCTCCTAGGGAATTAAAGAAAAGTGTTTTATAATTATCCTGGCAATTCTGAGGGCCCACGCCAGTTCTAGTCCATTAGCTCTATGGAGGAGGCGTTCTACGCCACACTGACGTAACCCACCAGGGTCAGGCCGTTGTGACCTTGTCACCCAAGTACCGTGTTTCTGTGAAGAGTTAACAGTTCAATGTTACGTTTAATAATAGCAGTTAAGTCATGCATGACTACTCTCTGAGAAAGGAACCATAACATCTCTTTTCCAGATGAAGGAATGGACACTAATAAAAGCTAAGGATCTTGCCCAAGATCCTACTGCCCCTTGTTGGATTTGCTTGTTCAGATTTACCTGTTTTTCCCCGTTTTGGACAAGCCATTTGCAGAATTCTTCAATGGTTGTCAGGGTTTCATAATCTGTTGGGCCCAGTGTTGCTTGATATGCATTGATACTTTTTATAAAATATATCTCAACAGCATCTGCAAAAAAGGGGAACATTTAAGGCGGGCCACGAGCCTGTACGAGCAGCTAATACAGCTTTGGCTCAATGAGACATTTCATACTCAAAGGCATTGCCTGTTCTCATTCCAGGTCTCATCAGACCCTCAAAAAGTCTGAGATTTAATTTGATGGCATCAGTTGATATAATTTTATTCTGTTGATGGAAGGTATGGATTTTTCTGTAGAAAAAGAAAGCCATGCCTGAACAGCCTATCCTAACACCCCAAATAACTACCATATTCAACTCCCAAGTGTAATGTAAGACTACATATTTAGCTAAATTAAACTCTGATAGAGAGTATTGTTTACTGGGATTCCTGCTAGGGGTGTGTGTGTGTGTGTGTGTGTGTGTGTGTGTGTGTGTGTGTGTAGAGGGAGAGTTTTTGTTTCTAAAGTATTTAAATAGAGTTGTTATTGTTTAAAAATTTACTTTTAATGTTGTCTTTTATTCCAAACATAATAGATGTTTATGTGATCAGTCTAGAAAATGCAATAGAAGCAAAAAGAAAATGACAATTATCTCCACACACACTACTCAGAAACAGGCACTGTTAACATTTTTTACCACTGTATTAAGGTATAATTGGCATACCACACATTCAACCATTGTAATTACACAGTCTGATGAAGTTTTAGTAAATTTATAGTTATGTAATCATGATCAAAATCCAGTTTTAGAAGATATCCATCACCCCCAAAGTTTCTTCATGGCTGGTTGCAATCAATGCCTGCTCTCATCCCGTCTCAGGCAATCACTGATCTTTGTTTTATCTCTGTTTTTGCCTCTTCTAGAAATCTCATGTAATTGGATTCATACGACGTGTAGTCTTTTGTGATTCCTTCATGCATCATGCTGTTTTTGAGGTCCATCTACACTCTTGCATGAATGAGTACTTTAGTCCTCCTGCTGAGTACATACACATTTTGTTTACCATTCACAAGCTGATGAATGTCTGTGTTTGTGTATATAGCCTATTACCCACATATCAGTCAAGTCTCTTCATTCCTTTCTGTAGATTTGGGTTACCATGTGCTCCCATTTTCTTTCTGCCTAAGGGCTTCGTTTAGTATTTATTTTAGGTCAAGACTGCTACCAACGAATCTTGTTTATTAGGAAATGTCTATCTCACCTTCATTTTTTTAGAAGTATTATTTATTTATGCAATCTCTACACCCATGTGGGGCTCGAACTCACAACCCCGAGACCAAGAGTCACATGCTCTTCTGACTGAGCCAGTAAGGCACCCCTCACCTTCATTTTCAAAGGGTAGTTTCCTGAATATACATTCTTAGTTGAATTTTATTCCAATACTTTGAATATGTTTTTCCACTACATTCTAGCCTCCATTATTCTGATGGAAAATCAGCCATTAATCATATTGTTGTTTCCCTGCACAGAGCTGTTTTTCCACCACTGCTTTCAAGATTTTTTTTTGTCATTCAGCAATTTGACTATGTGCCTAGTTATGGTTCTCTTTGTGCTTATTTTACTTGGCATTGAGAATTTCGGATCTGTAGATAACAAACTTGGGAAGTTTGGGGCCATTATTTCTTTGGATAATTTGATGCCTCATTCTGTCTTCTGCCCTTCTGGAGCTCCTATGACATGTATGTTGGTACCCCAGGCGTTGTCCCACAGATCTCTTATGCTTTGTTCATTTTCAATTCCTTTTTTTCTGCTCTTCGGAGATCATCTCCAGCGCCGTACCTTTGAGCTATCTCATTCTCTCCCCTGCCATCTCGAACCTTAATGAATGTTCATTCAGTTACTGTATATTACAACTCAAGAATTTCCATTTGGTTGTTTTTTTCTTAAATAGTTTATATTTCTCTATTGAGACTTCCTACTTTCATTGTTTCTTTTAATTCTTTGGACAGTTTCCTTTAATTCTTTGAAGATATTTATGATAGCTGCTCTGAAGTCTTTGCTAAATCCAACATGTACCCACTTAGAGTCAATATCTATTGACTACTCTTTTTCTGAGTATAAGCCACGGGTTGGTTCTTTGTATATTTCTCTTTTGTTGAAAACTGTACATTTTAGACATTACACAGTAGCAACTACACATTCTGATATATTTTTGTGAGTTTTTGTTTTTTGTTTTGTTTTGTTTTAGTGAATTGCCTAGACTTAAACTACAGAGTCTGTCTCTTCCTATGGTGTCTGAATGTTAATGTCTTTGCTCAGGTGTTTGATTTATTTCTTTATTTTTTATTTTTTTTATTTTTTAAGATTTTATTTATTTATTTGACAGAGATAGAGACAGCCAGCGAGAGAGGGAACACAGGCAGGGGGAGTGGGAGAGGAAGAAGCAGGCTCATTGCGGAGGAGCCTGATGTGGGGCTCGATCCCATAACGCCGGGATCACGCCCTGAGCCGAAGGCAGACGCCTAACCGCTGTGCCACCCAGGAGCCCCTGATTTCTTTAAAACAGACTTTATTTTTTAAAGCAGTTTTGATTTACAAAAAAAAAAAAGCCAAAAAAAAAAAAAAAACCGGAATGGAAGGTACAGAGATTTCCCATATAACCTTGCCCACATAGAGCATTTGTGACGGTTAATTTTAAGTGTCAACTAGACTGGGCTAAGGGATGCCCAGACAGCTGATAAAACAATTTCTGGGTGTGTCTGTGAAGGTGTTTCTGAAGAGATGAACAACTGAATCAGTATACTGAGTAAAGATCTGTCCTCACCAAGCTCAAAAAAAAAAAAAAAAAGGCAAAGGAAGGTACATTTTCTTCTTGAGCTAGAAATCCATCTTCTCTTGCCCTCAATTATTGAAGCTCCCAGTTCTTGGGCCTTTGCAGTCTGAGACTTACCAGTAGTCCCTTCACTCTTATTGGTTATATTTCTCTGGAGAACCAATACAGATTTTGATACCAGGAGTGAGCTCGACAACAAAGACTTTCCCTTGCCAAAGCAATGGCTGAGTACCCAATCTGCAAGCAGCGGACAGCAACACTGAGCCCCTAATCTGGCACCATTACCTGGGGTGATTAGCCAGCTACCTGGTAGCAAGCTGATGACGCTGAACCATTTTCTTCATGGAAAAGGCAGCATTTTGTCCTTAAGAGGGATGAAATCTACTCTGGATATAAATTTGCCTTCCCTGCATGCAATGCTTCTACCAAAACCACCACCTGTAGACCTACAGAAGGCTTCACCCACCACCACGGTATTCCACACAGCATTGCTTTGGATCAAGGAACCCGCTTCACAGCAAAAGTACAGTAATGAGCCCATGCTCATGGAATTCACTGGTCTTACCATGTTCCCCACCATACTGAAGCAGCTGGCTTGACAGACTGGTGGAATGGTCTTTTGCAGACAGTTATGGTGCCAGCTAGGGGGCAATACTTTGCAAGGCTTGAGTTCTCCGGAAGGCTGTATATACTCTGGATCAGCATCCAACATATGGTGCTATTTCTCCAATAGCCAGGATTCACAAGTCTAGAATCAAGGGGTGGACATATAAGTAGTACCACTCAGTACTACCCCTAGTGACCCGCTAGCAAAATGTTTGCTTCCTGTTCCCACAACTCGATGGGAACTGGCCTAGAAATCTTAGTTCCAGAGGGAGGAATGCTTCCCCCAGGAGATACAACAATGATTCCACTGAACTGGAAGTGAAGGCTGCCAGCCGGCCTCTTTGGGCTCCTCATGCCCTGAATCAAGGAAAAGGAGTTCCTATGACTGAGTCTGACTACTAAGGGGAAACTGAACCACTCTTCTATAGCAGAGGTAAGAAAACACCTGTCTGGAACACAGAAGATTCCATCTAGTAGTTCTAAGATGGCACCTCATAGTATCACTATGCCCTGTGATTAAGGTCAATAGAACATTACAACATCCCAATCCAGGCAGGATTAGTAATGGGCCAGAACCTTCAGAAATGAAGGTTTCGGTCATCCCACGAAGATAACCATTACCAGGTGAGGTGCTTGTTAAAGGCAAAGGGAATACAGAATGGGTCGTAGGAAAAGGTAGGTACAGCAGTTACGACCACATGACCACTTACAGAACTGAGGACTGTAAGTCATGAGTACTTCCTCATTTTGTTATGAACACGCCTATGTGTACTTATGCGCATATTACGCAAATATCTTATTTTTCTTCTTTTACTCCCTTTCCACGTAACAGAAGACATGCTGATGTCGTATCAGTATTTAAGTATTGTTAGTTTTACATCATAGTTTTCAAGTTATGGAATATCAGAAGAGTAAACATCACTAAGGACTTTATCTCTTCTGGGAAAGGGACTAGTACATTTCCAGTTGTACCCAGGGTAGTTATACCATATTAGGCACAATTCTATCTCTATTTGGAGGTTAAGTATGTTTGAGGAGATGCATGTAAGGATCAAGCTGACAAGGAGTGGACTTGTCATGTTTAATTTTGTGTCAACTTGACCGTGCTAGGAGATGCCCAAATAGCTGATAAAACATTACTTCTGGAGTGCATCAGTGAGGGTGTCTCCAAGAGAAATTAGCATCTGAGTCGGTGGACTGAGTCAAGAAGATCTGCCCTCACCAGTGTGAGTAGGCATCATTCTATCCACTGAGGGCTCAAACAGAATTAAAAAAAAAAAAAAAAAAAGGTAGAAGAAGGGTGAAGTCCCTCTCACTAACCTTGAGCTGGGACGTCTATCTCCTGCCCTTGGATATCACATAATTGTTTTAAATTCCCAGTCTGATCATTCAAATATCCCTACTATATCTGATTCTGGTTCTGATGCTCGCTGTGTCTCTTCAGACTGTGTGGTTTCTTAGGTTTGTTTTTTTGTTTTGATTTTTGTTTTGTTTTGTTTTGCCTTTTACTATGACTTATAATTGTTCTTGATAAACATGATGTACTGGATAAAACAAACTGTTCTAAATAGGCCTCTAGTAATTGGTGGTAAGATGTGGGGTTCGGGGGGGGGGGGAGAAAGCACTCTATAATTCTATGATTAACTCTTTTAGGAGCCTGTGCCTCTGAACTGCGAACTTCACAAGTGCCTCGCAGTCCCTTTCTGCTTTAGGTGGGACAGGATGGCTAGAGTGGGCTGAAGTTGGTTATTTCCTTTCCCCAGGCTGATTAGCCTCTGAAAAAACCCCCAATAGTTTAGGCTCTGGTAAAAGAGTGTCTGGAGGACAGGCCTTGTTTAGCAGAAAGCTCTGGCATATTTTTAATTGGTTACTTTTCCCCTCTCCCTGCTGGCAGCAAGGGGGCATTTTTCTCCATTTTCAGTTTGAGAACCTGGTCAAGCTGCTGGAGGTAAATTTCTTCAAAGTGTGGAAACCTCACCCCCATGACAGGGTACTTGGAATTTTTAACTCTCCGTCTTGTCCACACTGAGTTTCCAGAAATGTATCAGTTACAGGTCAGGTATTCCTACCCCAGTACTGGTTCCTGTAGAGATAGGTACCGGCTCAGGCGAACTGTGGTTCTCTGGATTCATCTGTCTCTCCAGTTTCAGGGGCAGCGGTTTGCCCTGTGACCTCATTTCTCTGCCAGATCAAAGAAGAGTGGTTGATTTTCCAGTTTGTTGAGCTTTTCACTTGTTGTTAGGATGGAGCGATAGCTTCCAAGCTCCCACATGCCAGACTAGAGACCTAAAGTAAACTTTGCTTGGGTTTCAATGCTTATTTTTTAAAATTTTGGCCTGGGCTCCTGGGATTACCCCTCTGCCTGCATAGCTTAGTGTTGACCCAAATGACTGACTTGGAAAGAGGTTGTCCTCAAAAACCTTTAGAGCGTATGTCTTCCATCCTCTATCGATCAATCTGTATGCAGATTGGGGTGTGCATTCCAAGCTCTGCTGCATTTCAAGTCTTCTTTGCTTATTATTTTCCACATCTTCCCTGCACGTGTACGTCGTTTCCCACTGGGCTGGGGCTTGTGTGGCCTGCTCTGAATTGAGTCCGATGCCTCTGCCACAAAGCTGCTGGTTCTCTTGGCCCAACTCTCATCAAATTGCTCTTGGCGGGAGCAGCCTCAGGCAAAAAGGCCAAAAAGGCTCTCTCTGTACCCAGAGCTCTAGCAGTTTTTCAAGAATGCTTTGCAATTTGTTGTCTGCTTATTTATTTTCAGTGCCCTCGAATGATTGTTTTCGACCATTTTATTCAATTTGATGTGTGTGTGTGTGTTGAAAGGATTCACAGACCTCATCACAAAGACAGAGCCAGGAGTGTCTACCTGTGTTTATATTGCGATGTACAGTTTGATGCAGTTTCACCTACTCTGCAGTTCATTTGTTCACACACACACACACACAAATGCGTAACTACAAAAAATAGTATTTTTATGTCCTAAAAATGGAACGTATTTTCTCCTTAATACTGTTGTTTTTAACCCTTTCTATTTATAAAGTCTAATCCTTTTAAAGACCACAGAATTCCACCTCATTAGGGGCGCCTGGGTGGCACAGCGGTTAAGCGTCTGCCTTCGGCTCAGGGCGTGATCCCAGCATTGTGGGATCGAGCCCCATATCAGGCTCCTCCGCTATGAGCCTGCTTCTTCCTCTCCCACTCCCCCTGCTTGTGTTCCCTCTCTCGCTGGCTGTCTCTATCTCTGTCAAATAAATAAATAAAATCTTTAAAAAAAAAAAAAGAAGAATTCCACCTCATTAATATACCAAATATTCCTTTCACTAATTGATAAACATTAAGATTGTTTCCAATTTTTTTATAATTACAAACAGTGTCACAGTGAACATCCTTATACATGTTTCCGTTTGATTTTACTAGGTATTATCAGGTTGTTTTGCAAATTTCATATCAATTGATACTATCACTCCTACTGTCTATGAATGAGCAGACCTGTTTTCTCACAATCGGGCAAATGCTAGAGATTTTCATATTTAAAAAATTTTTACAGAGGATGGGTAAAAATTTGATTTTAAAGATACATATAGTTTTAAGAAGTGTAACATTCTGTCAAATTATACTTGAGTTTGTATCAAATTGCTCTCATCAATCCTAAATGCTATCATTTTTTGCAAAGTTGACAATCAGATAGAAACTTGGTATCCTTGCTCTTCTATATTTCTCATTATTACTATGATTGAAACTTTCTCATGTGATTATTGGCCATTTGTTTTCTTTATGTAATGCTCGGTCTTATTTTTTCCCCTTATTTTTCTATTGTAAAATTAAATGTAAATTTTAGCTCTTACATTTAGGACAATGATCCATTTTGAGTTAATGTTTGAGTATGCTTATGAAAGTGGGTTTTTTTTTCTTTTTTCTTTTGGCACATGAATACCATTGTTCCAACTGTTCCAAGACTATTATTGAAAAGACTATTATTTCCAAACTGAACTATCTTAGCATCTTTGTCAAAAGTTGGCCATAATGATACAAGTCTATTTCTGAACTCTATTGTGTTTCAGTGACTCTGAACTCTGTCCCTTCATCAATACCAAACTCTCTTGATTACTGTTGCTTTAAAATAAATCTTAAATCAGGTAGTATGATTCCTCCAATTATATTATTTTTCAAAATTGTTTCAGCTGTTCTAATTTCTTTGCATTTCTATATAAATTTTAGAGTCAGCTTGTCTATATTTACAAAAACTCCTGCTGGGATTTTGATGTCAATTTGTGTTAAATCAATACATCAATTTTTATAGATGTGACAACTTTACTGTGTGTCATCCAATCTATGAATACATTATCTCTCCATGTATTTCGGTCAGCTCTGATTTCTTTGACGAGACTTTTGTAGTTTTTAGCACCCAGATACTGTACACATTCTGTTAGATTTACACCTAAGTGCTCCATTTGGGAGGAGGTGGCTACGGTGAGTAGTATTTCTAAAAATTTCAGTTTCCAGTTGCACATTGCTTATAGAAATATTTCTGGGTTTTGTGTGCTGACCTTATATTCGGTGATCTTGCTAACCTTAAACGCAGTTATTAGTTCTGTAATTTTTTGGAATTTTCGACAGCAACAGCTGTATTGTTGCAAATGAGGACCATTTTATTTCTTTTAAGCTATATGTCTCAGGGGCGCCTGCCGGGCTCAGTCAGTAGAGCGTGTGACTCCTGATCTTGGGGTCATGAGTTCAAGCCCCACACTGGGTGTAGAGATAAACTTAAAAATAAGATCAATCAGGCTGTATGTCTTTTTCTTGCCTACTGCATTGGCTATGACTTCCAGTGAGTATGCTGACTAAAAGAAGTGAGAATGGACATCCTGGTCTTCTTCCTGATCTTAAGAGCAAAAAACTCACTCTTTAACCATTAAGCTTGGTGTTAGCTGTAGTCTTTTTTGCACATGGCTTTTATCAGATTGAGGAAGTTCCCCTTCCATCATGAAAGGATGTTGCATATTGTCACATGCTTCTTCTGCATCAGTTGATAAGATGATGTGCTTTTCATCTTTGGACTGTTGATATGGTAGAGTACATTCATTCAGGCTTAAATGCTGAACCAGCCCAACAGTCTCAAGAAAAAAGCTCCACTTGATCATGGTGTATTATTCTTTTTTATGCGTTGCTATATATTTTCTTGAGGACTTTTTGCATTTATGTGCATGTATTGTTTTATAGTTGTGATTTGTTTTTTTCTTGTAATGTCTTTGCCCAGTTTTGGTATCAGGGTACTGCTAGCCTCATAAAATGAGTTGGGAAATGTTCCCTCCTCTTCAATTTTCCAGAAAAGATTACGTAGGATGGGTGTTAATCCTTCTTTAAATGTTGAGTAGAATTACCCAGTGATATCATATGGACATTGATAGTTCTTTCTGAGAAAGTTAACTATAATTTTTTTTTTTTTTTTAGTAAGTAAAGGCCTCTTCGAGTTATCTGTTCATCTTGGATTACGTTGTTTGTTTTCATTTTATTTGTGGTATTTTGTGATAGACACAAGTTTTAGACCTTTTTATAATTAAACCTATCAATCTTTTCTTTTCTAGTATAACTTCATGTGCTCAGAAAGTTCATCTTTCCTCCATTTAGGAATTTTAGGAATTTTAGGAATTTTGATTCCAGTGTTGTATTCCCTTCTGGATAATTTATATTTTCAGTTTTGATGTTAAAATGTGATCCATTTGGAATTTAGTGAATGATAGGAGGTGAAGATCCAAATCTTCTTTAAAGTTAAAAATTAGTATAGACGAAAAGAATAAGGTGACCTTAGAATCTCCCAATTCTAGAAGCATAAAATTTTCTTATTTGAACAAAATTTTTACATATTCACATATAGACTAAACGTGTTATAACCATGAAGACTATTAAAAAAAATTCAAACATATAGACGGAGTGCAAATACTGTGAGTAATAAACAAGACAATTTTTTAAAGAAGAAAGATGATTAGCTAGAAAACACAGAATCAGGAAGTCTTCAATGAACATTTATGCTAAAGAAAACAATAATCAAAATATGAAATAATTTCTGAAAACAGAACAAAACTGTTTAATGGCTTCGGGAAATATAAGAGTAGAAAAAAGTAGGATGTGAAACTTTCCCTATTTCTTTCTCTCTTACTCTTCCTCTCTCTCTCTCTCTTTTCACATATGACTGGAAAATAATGTACACCTAAATGGATTCCTTTTATAAGCAGAGAAAATCAACGTTGTTAAATGTTTAAATCATATTCTGCACAAATCCCAAATTCCTCTTGATGGGCCACAGAATCCATTAGCGTCCACTAATCTGATCCAGCCAGCTGAGCAGAGCATGCAGTCCTTCCTCACCAGTTCTTTTGTGTCTCTTCCAAAGCTACTCACTTTCCAAAGGATGACCTTGCCTGAGAAAGGACTACTGCTGATGGTTGAATTCATGCCTTGGTTTTCCTCCAGAACCCCTAGTACCTCAACTTTTGAATATAGGTCATGAAAATTCTAGCTGCTGCAAACATTCTCTCTTGTCAGCTAGAGGAAAAGAGTCAAGGAGGTTGAGAATGGAGGAGTGGGGGAGAAGCCAATATTTTTGTCTTTTATCACTGGATTTCCTCATCAACCGATACCACAAGTCACATTCATAGTGTGTATGATCTCTCTACTCTTTATGCAGGTGAATTCTGCTGAGATTCTAAAGGAGTAAAGGAAACAGAAATCAGATGATATTATTGGTTTTGATGTTCCAACTTACTTGCGGAGATATTGTGCCTGAGTTCATGTGCAAATGATTTTGTACAAAATGGCGTCCAGTCTCATTTTTCCATCACAGTCATGAATAGCTGATTATAATCTGTCCATATTGATAGATAGACCATTGCCAGTGTGCTTCCCTCCCATGGGAAATGATGATAACTGCAAGCTACTCCCTCCACCTACCCCTGTGTTGGGCCTCTCCAGACATGGCATGAGCCTTGGCTAGTAACGCGCTTGCCTCTGCAGTTTGGGGGCTGACTTCAGTGAACAAAGAAACACAGATAGAATAGGCCTGGAATAGAGAAAATCATGATCAAGTAAGTACCCAAATGACAGTGTTTCACTGAGGATTTTCTACAGCTCTCATGAAATTGCTAGTTGAGAGCTGTATATAGTTAATCATGGAGTTACAAGAGAGATGAGTTTGAGTCTCAGCTACTTCCTAGCTGGGAGTCTTGAGCAAGTAACTTCACCTTCACATGTAGAAGAAATATACAGCTTCCATCAATTAGGGTTTGGAAAAGATTAAATGAGATGGTACATGCAAAGCACTGGGCATTCACAGTATCATCACACAGTAAGTCCTCAATAAATATTAGCTATTGTTATTTCTTACTAAGTTTCATAGCAAAATTACAATCACAACTTCAGCTCAGCCCCTCAAAGGTTCATTATCAAAGGAAGTCTAGGGGAGTCGAGCATGGATCCTAAAGCCATACCGCCTGGGTTCCTATCACAATTCAGCCACTTATGACATCAGGCAAGTCACTACGTTCTTCAAATTTAAAATAGGAATTTCAGAAATGACTGTTGCAAACAGTTGCTGCAAAGATTAAATGAATTAATATGTAAAGTGTCTAGTATACTACCTGAAATGTCATAAGCATGAGAAAACTGGAGATTTTTTTACTATTATCATTCGTACTAAAATGGAAGGAGGAAGAAGAGAGAAAACACCCGGTCCACACTCACGAGCAAGAAAAAAATCACCCATGCTTCACAGTTCACGGGTCAAACATCATGAGGTATTTCGAGGAGCTCCAGCGATTATCAGACAACATTATGGAGCTAAGACAGTTCAGAGTTGTTAAGAGTACAGGCTCTGGGGGCTCAAATTTTCCAAGTTCAAATCCCTGCTCTCCTACTTGTCAGCTACACAACTTCAGTTGAATTAGCTATGATTCCTTATGTTTCAGTTTCCTCACATGTAAAATGAGATAAAATAATAATAATGCCTCCACGGCATAGGGTTATCACATGGATGAAATGAATACACCCTCAAGTACACATAGTAAAAGCATTCCATCAGTGTTAACTATTATTTGTTATTGTTGTTGTTGTTGTTGGGAAACACTGATTATACATTGTTTTATCTATTCTGATCCGACCACTGCTTGCACAGTGTCTTGGACACAAAAGCCAGACAGCTTTCTCTGTAAGCAGTGGACTCCCTGCTCACAGAGCAGTATTCCCTAACAGTTCTTTATTATATGATACTAATAACTTAGATTGTGGGATTACCTGCAATGCCTTTGCTACAGTATCAGACTGTTCTCACATCTACCGTTGAATTGCACTGCACGTTTTCTATGATATAGAAAATTAGTTATTTTGATCCACTTTTGACTTTCAGAGATACCTGAAGCCACAAGCCGGGTTCTCATTTGAGGAGAGAAAACGTGAATTCAACAAGCAGTTTCAAGGAAAGTTTCAAGTACGTGATAGGTAAAAATGCCCTATACTGTTTTCATTGTAAGACTCAACATTCCGTCCTGTTTTGTTTTGTTTTTCCCCTGGGGATTTGTCAAAGCAGTTCCGTCCAAGTGAAACACCCTTTTGTCAGTTTAAGTTTAGGCTTATTGATACAAATAGCTAAACTAAAGGACAAATGACAGCATTACACCAAAATAACATGATTTTTTCATTTAAAAAAAAAAGCCCTTTGTGTTTGCTAAAGACTTAAGTTTGGTTGCCCCTATGGCTTTTTTTCCTGGAGTAGACTCACTTGGTTACTTCTTCCTAGCACCCACAGAGATGAGGGGAGGCCTGGGAGGGGAAATTTGGTCTCAGATCAGGTCAAAGAGTAGATACACCTGCCCTGAGTCAGTGTTCTCTGCCCATGTTGTTTAAGGTTGAGGAAGGGCTCTTATGTGGATCTGGCAGGAAATCTATCCCACCCCCTTGTACTTCTGAGAAGCCCAAGCTTCCCTGGCCCTGCGAATAGGGCCTGGGGCCAAACACGGCCTCTAGGCTGGGGCTCCAGCCAACTCACCAACCTGCTGCAAGTACTGGATGGCCCGATCATGGTTCCTCCTCAGCTGCTCAATCTGAGCAATTTCCTCATATAGACTGACCAGGTCCAATGTCCTATCACCCTTAGTGGCAATAACATTGCCAACCGCCTTTTCAAAGTACGCCAGAGCGAGGTTCAATCTGTGGATGGCCAAGGAGGCTCTATGAGAAGAGGGACAAAGATGCAAAGTCAGAGAGGCCCCTTACTTGTGCAGACACAAAAGGAACCGATTCTAAGAACAAAACAATTTGGCCTTCGTAGGCCAATCATTTCAGTGGCTAGCTAAAAAATCCAGTCTTGCTACAAACAAACTCCTTTTAACCTTTCACCTACCAGATTCCACCGACTATCATTCACGTCTATTAATATAGCATGCTGTAGTCTAATTTCATAAAAAAGCAAATGGAAAAAATGGCTTCCAGCAATTCACAAGGTGGGGTAATTTACCCACAAACACAGACTTTCTAGAATCAAAATAAAATTTTATTACTTCTAGCTCCCTCTCTTTCAGACCAATGCAAAGTTATTGCTTTGTCTTGTTTGATTTAGTTTATTCCTCCTCAGTAAAAAATGAGAGAGGAAAGAGAAAACAATGTAAATATCCCCTCCAAAAGGCAGTGGTTAAATGAATTATGACATGTGATACAATAAATACTTCAGACTTTAAAAATCATGCTTCCTTTTTAAACTAAGTAATATGGGGAAAAATTAAAAGTGTGCTAAGTTTAAAAAAGTGATAGGACTGTACTTAAAATTGACCCTGACATATCTATCCTATCTGTCTATCCACCTATCTCTAACTAAAATGTATATCCATCTATCTATATCTATATCTAAAATGTCCATAGCAGTTATGTTTGGGGGGTAAAATTCAAACTTATTTTCTTCTTTGTATCTGTATTTTCAAATCTTCTAAAACAAAATATAATTTTTAAAAATGAGAATAAAATAGCATCCCATTCAGGTTTATCCCTCTAGAGACAGTAAGATACAAGGAGAAGAACATGGTAGTTCAAAGGTGTTTCTCACAAGTTATTGGCTTTACAGACAAACTCCAATAACCAATATTTCCTTCCAAATAAAACAAGGTTAAGAATACCTAAATTACAAGGTTGTTGTAAAGATTAGATTAAAATTTATACATGAAATCACTTAACATATAGTGGATACACAATCAATATTACTCCCTCTCACCTCTTGCTTCCATCTTTGTATTTCCAATCGAAAAAATATGTGTGTGTATAAAACGATTTTAGATAAGGCATTCTGCAAGTTATGATTTAACAATCAACAGAGTACTGGCCCAGACCACGATTTCCCTTGAGCATAACAGCAAAAGTTACAGAATGAAAATGCCTCTCATCAAGAGCTTGTGGGGAGATATTAGCCAAGTTGTCTGGCCTACACAATCACACTTTATTTTCCCCACCTTTAAAATGAGAAAAGGGATTTGCCCTTACTAGATATTTGTTCAGCATAAAATATAACTCGACGTGGTACGGCAGGTGAGCTACGAATTCAGATGCCCCATCTACGTGCGGGCCCCTCTACTTATCCATTCTGTCACCTTGAGTTACTTACTCTTTCTGTGCCTTAATTTTCTTATCGGTGAAATGAAAATAAAAATAGCCACCTCATAGGCTTGTAGTAGATTGACTTAAATAAATAATGTGAAGGACTTGGACTGGTGTCTTGGATATAGCTATACTTAGTAAGAGTTCCAACGCTTGGAACGCTGCACGTACAAAATAGATACTAGGTAACTACTGCAGGATGAATGAATGAAATATGCACTAGAATTTATTCTGAAAAACGAGCAAGGCTATCTTTCACATAACGCACACAAACTTTAGCCACTGACCCATGTGACAGCAGCAGACATTCACTAGACTCTAATTTATGGCCCTCTGGACTTACAGATATAGATCTGGGCATGCCAGCACCGCCCCGCCATTTCCCATTTGACTTCTAGATTCATGGTCAGAGCAGGCAGACATGACTCACGTACTTCTCTTACTTACCCTTCCGTCACCTTCCCTACCACGCCAAGTGCTTACAGTTTTGGAAACAGATTGCTTTCAAGAATGTGAAGATATTTTAAAAATCTAGGGAATAGTAAACCTTTTATTATTCTTTTTGTCTGATAATCTGATGGGCCCACTGTCATATGTAAATATCATGACTCTCTCTGAGGATACCTAAACTCAACTGCAAAACAGCTTGAACAGATCCCATGTACTTGGTTTCCATATGGAACAGAACTTTCCTTAAAAATGCACATGCTACGCATAGCTTCCATGGGCCTCCTATAAACGGTCTTCATGAAGTGTTCTTTCCTCGTCTTTTAAGATATGATACTTAATGACGAATGTGGGTGGCGACTGAGAAAAAGACATAGTTTGAGAATAAGTGAGAGGCAGCATAAGGGCTAGGAGTCCATGAGCTCAGACCACGGATCCATCACTTAAAGCTTTTCACCGTGGATGGTTTGATTCCTCTCAGCCTGGCTTTCCCTGCCCTCTGTCTAATGAGATCGTAACTGTGCCAGCTACCTCAGCTGTGTCTTAGGATTAAAGGGCACCGTACACAAAGTTCAGACCATGGGCTTGCATTTGGGAAACACAAGCCTGTTTTACTATCATTTGAGGCTGTGGGGTTTTTTGCCCCGAGTATTTTTGTCCCCTTATATAAAGAGCACACAGAACAATCATGTAATTCCAGTCCTCATTCACAAAGCCTAAGCTTCTCAAAGCCCCGATCTTACCTGCCCAAAGCAACGGTCAGGTCTTTCTCCGAGACTTGGGATTTGCGAACACATCCTTTAAATAATTCTTTCAGCTCCTTCATGTTTCTCTCTGCCTTCTGCAGGTTGAAATAAGCCTCTCTGCCAGTGAAACAGTCAAGGAAAAGGCCAGGCACACAGACTCCCCCACGGCCCAGGGACAGCAGTTGATAAGCAAATAAAAGGGCCTTTTGGGACAATGAAGCAGAATTTGAAAATGGGCACTTTCCTGTGTTATTTTCCTTATGTGTACGTTATCAAGGATTCTTTAGAAAATGAAAAGAGCCCTGGGTTTCCCATGCTGCTAGCCTGACTCCAGGGCTGGGGTGGGTGGTGAGCATGGGGAGGTGTGAACAGAGACTGTACTCTACCGGCTACATTTCCCGTGGCGTCCACTGTGTGACAAGAGCCGTGCAGTTTTCCCAGTTGGTTCCTACGCATGGTGAAAGAGAGGAACTAAGTCTGCTGAAAGGGACTTTCTGGATCATTTAGAAAGTCCAAGCAAAGCAGGTTTTAGGCAAGAAGCAAACAGCAGGAAAGAAAATCCCCTTAGTTCCCAAACAGCCTTCTACTTCCCACATTTTCAACAGCCCCTTCGAAGGGCATAGCAGAGGAAGGCCACAGATCAGTCTTGGCAAGTTGCGTATCAAGACCAAAAGAGTAGAGAGAGGCGGATGTGTAAAGAGGAGAGACCGGGGACACATGGTCTCAAAGACGACTCATGAGTAATTTTTTTTTAATAGGGCACACTTTACCAATGTGGGTGTCGCCCTTGTGCAGAGGCCACGCTAATATCTGCATCGTTCGGACTGTGGTAGACGATCGTTCACGAACATGAAACGCCCTTAACAGTTCTCAAGCAGAGATGGTACCAAAAGGCTGTCAACATCACAAGCTTTCACACAGTAACAGTCCCCCCTGGGACACAGAGAACTATTTCTTTTGTCTATTTTGTTTGGCCTCCAGCTTCACGGGCAGTATTCTCAACAGCACTTCAGAAAAACAAAAATGATCAAGAGTCTATTAAATCAGAGGTTTCTGGCTGCCTATTACAATCACCTGGGGGCCTTTTAAAAAATCTCAATAAACAGATGCACCCCAGGCCTCTTAAATCAATCTCTCTGGGGCGGGACCCAAACAGCAATAATTTTTAAAGCTCCCCAGGGGATTACATGTGCAGTCTCGTTGGACCAACAGTGCTTTAAATTACTACCGGTTCTCCCTCTTCCTGACATTCCTCCCACCACAATCGTCTGTGTCCTCACTGCTAACACTGATCTTCTCGGGTGCTCAATGAAGGGCAGGACGGAGGCTGAAAACTTTTTGGGGATGTGTTACCAGTGAGATCCCTCCCATGGCTCCACTCAGAGTTCATATGAATGGATAGAGGAGGAACATTCCTACCTTTCTAGATGGAGATGAAAGCCTGGGGAGGGGGGCAAGGTGGCTGTTGGAACAGAGCTGCGAAGCCTGGTTCCATCTCCCTCGCTCCTGTATAGACAACCCATCCAGCAGGCACAGGGGCCCCTGGCTCCGATCACCAGACCCCGCTAGGAAAGGAAGGATATCGGTTCTGCAGGAGCCAGGACACCCCGAGGGTGTAGTACAGCATGACCAGAGCTTCCAGGATGTCCTTCTTCTCCTTGTTTGAGGTCACGCTTCCCTTCCAGGTCAGGAGCGTGTTCTTGGCGGACTCGGCATGTTTCTTGGCCTGCGCTGGGAGGCCTGGGGAAGTTTGAGGGTGGGTGGCAAGATGAAAAACATTAAAAAGGCATGTTTCAGTCAAAGACATTTCTGGGAGGAAATAGGTGGGTAGTATGGTTGTCACATGGTCTATAGTGTGAGTTTCCAGAGCTGGCTGTGCATCAGAATTATCTGGAATGCTTGTAGAGAATACAGATGCCTGGGTCCCGCCCCAAACCTACTGAGTTGGAATCTCTAGAGACATGGAGTCCAGGAATCTATATTTTTAATTAATTCCACAAGTGCTTCTTATGCAGCCTTCACAGCATTTCTGTTTGGAAATCACTGATCGAGACAGGAGCAGAAGCTGCGTATCCTGTCCCCAGTGCTGCCGCTAACACCGTGTGACCTTTTCAACCCACAAAGCTGCTCCATCCTCCAAATGTAAAATGACAATAATTATAGAAGCTGCCCCTTGACCAAATACCTGGAGATTGTCCAGGAACAAACTAGGTTATGCCACAGAGTGCTGCGCTTTGAGCTTTCTGGAAAAGGCATTCTAAAAATACAAGGGCTTATGAATACAATTACTTCCATCTGGGGACTTTTCTCAATCCGAGATGAGGCTGGTTATACTAATTGGTCTCGTACACACACACACACACACACACACACACACACACACACGCAGGCATGGAATCCAATTCCTAAATGCAGCGAGGCCCCTCACTAAGACGACAAAGGGAATGCCAAACTCCGGTCAGACAGAACTTGTGCTGTTTCCCCTTGTTTTCTAAATAAAGCCTGGGGTTCCTGGGCACCCACTGGAACTGCTATCTGTCCAGTTAGTTAACAGAGGTAGACTTGGCAACATTCAGTTTCTAGACCTCATTCTTCATCTTCTAACCTAGCTCATGTCTAGGGATCCCTGATGGGACAAGACACACCCTGGAGAAGAGAGAAAGGTCAGCAGAGAGCTCATTATCCTAGGAGTTCTCCACTCTACTGGAGACAGTCATGGCTGGTGGTGCTTTTCAGCTCTCCTCTCTGCAGGTGGGTAAACATATTCACTCCTGTCAGGCAGACCCTCTGTGCCCCTGATTCTCACTTCACACCCCCAGCCATCAGTCTGCTCCACCTTTGGCCCTTGGAGCCTGGTTTTTCAGTGCAGGTATAGTCAATGGCCATAAAGATGGCTTGAAGACTTGAGGCCTGCAGCCCTCATACATTCCAGACGTGCAGGACCTCCTTAATGAGCTGCCACAAGGGTGGGGGTTGGGGGGGGAGGTGGAAGGGAGAACAGAGCTTCTCTGGGAGAGGCCTACAAGTGACCCAGAACCCACTGTAGAACACTCAGAGATGCCTGTCCATAGGTCTCACCTCAAGAGAAAAATGGAGTCTGTGGCAGAAGAGAGGGCTGTGTCCCAAGTTACCAGGTAACAGCACCCTCAGACAGCACTGCACACCATAAACACCCTACTAAGATGCAGATTCCTGGGCCTTGCTTCCAGGAGTTGTGGTGCACAGCTTCTGAGGTGAGAACGGAGGATTCACATTTATAACAACCATCCTAGCTGATAACTTGATGCAGGCTGTCTAAGGACCACACTTGGAGATGCATTGAGTAAAGTCTCTATACAAGAGGTAGGTCTCATCTTATTTTTGAAGAGTAGATAGTTTGACTGATGGAGAAGGATGAGGAGGGGTTTCCACTTGGGGTGAACAGCCTGAGGCCATAAAGACAGAATAAGCAAAAAGTGTGTGGGTGTGTACACACTGGTGGGATGGGATGGGGTATGTGGGAGTGTCAGGGCAGTAAGGAGACCAGCCTGACTGAAGGGGAGGTTTAAATGTAAAGACACCTAAGGTATGAATTCAATAAGTAAAATGAAGTCTTGGAGGCGCCTGGGTGGCTCAGTTGGTTAAGTGGCAGCCTTTGGCTCAGGTCATGATCCCAGGGTCCTGGAATCAAGCCCCGTGTAGGGCTCCAGCCCCTTGTAGGGCTCCCTGCTCAGAACGGAGTCTGCTTCTTCCTCTCTGCCTCTCTCCCACTGGCTCATGCTCTCTCTCACTCTCAAATGAATAAATAAAATATTTAAAAATAAAATAAAATGGAGCCTTGGATGCCAAGTGAGGAGGTTGGATTTGATCTGTTGGGTAATGGGGAGTCTTTATAGGTCTTGAGGAAGGGAGCAGCAACTGAAAAGTCTGCCAAGGACATCAGACCAAGAAAATAAAACAGGAAACTGAGAAAGTCTTTTTATCAAATAGGCTGTTTCCCACAACTAGGTGGGCCCTTGAGAGTATGTCAGAAAGAAGTGCAGGGGGGGCGCCTGGGTGGCGCAGTCGTTAAGCGTCTGCCTTCAGCTCAGGGAGTGATCCCGGCGTTCCAGGATCGAGTCCTACATCGGGCTCCTCCGCTATGAGCCTGCTTCTTCCTCTCCCACTCCCCTGCTATGTTCCCTCTCTCACTGGCTGTCTCTCTGTCAAAATAAATAAATAAAAAATCTGAAAGAAAGAAAAGAAAAGAAAAGAAAAGAAAAGAAAAGAAAAGAAAAGAAAGAAAGAAAGAAAGAAAGAAAGGAGTGCAGGAATCCAATCTAGAGGTTTCCTTCTGTCTGTAGGAAGGAGAAAAGTGAAACCGGCTGAGCCATTGAAAACCACCCCTGAATCAGCACAATGCTGCTTCTGGGCTCCTGAATGGAAAACAAGTGAGAAAGCTGTCCTGAGTCTGCCCTGCCACCCCCCCCCCCCCCCAGTGCCCAGTGCTGGGCTGTGAAAGCCCCAGAGGAACACTTTTCCTCTAAGCTCAGCAGCTAATGAATTATAACGGTTCCTCATCTCCACTTTATCACACCCCACACTGTGGTCCTTCCGATGAAAAAGCTGAGCTGGTGACCATTGGGCTTGAGCAAATTGAACTAGGATCTCGACTGAAAATGGATCATCACGGGGCACCTGGGCGGCACAGCGGTTAAGCGTCTGCCTCCGGCTCAGGGCGTGATCCCGGCGTTCTGGGATCGAGCCCCACATCAGGCTCCTCCGCTGGGAGCCTGCTTCTCCCTCTCCCACTCCCCCTGCTTGTGTTCCCTCTCTCGCTGGCTGTCTCTATCTCTGTCAAATAAATAAATAAAATCTTTAAAAAAAAAAAAAAGAAAGAAAGAAAATGGCTCATTAAACTTTAAAGTCAGCCCTAAAGGAAAAAAGTCACTCCTTTACTGTTCCCAGAATCCACTCTGGTCTCCAAAGTGGGGGGCAGGTAGCCCTACAGCATGCAAGATGCCATAATGGTAAAAAAGACAATAATTTCTTTATTTAAAAATGTTTTGTTTTCTATTCCTATGAATATTTATAGTATTACGTATTAATATCACTGTACATAATTCATAATAAATACACACATATGGAGTTTGCTCAAATTTGTTGAAGTGCTAAGGGAGCTAATTCTCAAGGGTTTGGAGATCACTGCTCTAGATAATGTGTTCCAACCTTTTCAAGCATGAAAGAGCTCTTCTGATGTTTCAAAAAACCCCTCACTATGTGATATTTTTGTGGCTATTCCTACAGGAGAAAATTCATGACAACAGAGAGTACTATGAATCAGCATCAGTGAACATTTGAAATAGAGTTGCATTTTATTAATTTTGAGAACACCCTCTTTCATGTAAAGACAACACTGCATATACGTTTATATGCACGTCACACGTTAACTCTCTCTGGAGGAAGCTCAGAGATCCGTGATCTCGTTCCCTAACTCCCAAGCCCCACCTCCCCAGCTCCAGTGTCAACTCTGAGAGACCAAGTCATTTTCCTTTCCTTGCCTTTCTTCCAAGCCAAGGACACCCTCCTTCTCCCCGCACCAACAGTGCAGCAATCACAGGTCAAAGTCAGACCCACTCCTGAAGCCTGAGATGCAGAAATGACAGGGAGCTACCGATGAACTGGAAACTGGGCCCCAGCATTGTCCACCAAACATGTCAAATCATTTTGCTTTCGTTTGGGATGTGATTCCGCCACTGACATCTGTTACTCTGACGCAAGCCGGAGAGAATCTGCTCAGGGATACCCAGTCTTTGGAGCTGCTGCTGTCGCTTTTGATCATCAACCATATTGAACAAGTTCGAGCGGACAGTGATTAAGAGCAGGGCCTAGAGCCAGACTGCCCACATCCCGAGCCCGCCTTAGCCGCGTCCCACCTGTGGCCTTAGCAAGTCACTTCATCTACTGGTGCCACAGTTTATGCACCTGTAAAGTGGTAATGGAAGGTTGTTGTAAAGATTAATTTGTGACACAGAACTAGTGCCTAGCACATAGGAAAGAAACGAGTTTGAATAAATACTAGCCGTCATCATCATCATTACTACTACTGCCACTACTGCCACCAGGGGCCATTCTCTTAAGCAGTTTATTACATTTGCCCTTACTCTGGACCTTTGTCATAGAGCTGCTCCCAGAATCTCCGCAAAAGGCTCCATTCTCAAATGCGACCTCCTTGCTGGCAGGCATGAGGCTTCCCGCGGGTCAGATCACACCCGGTTCTTATCATTCCCTGTCATTCCTGTGCAGTTTTGTTTTTTTTCAACCAACTGGACAGAGAAGGTAAGGTTCGTCACTTACGCTTCTTTTTTCTGGATTTTGCAATACTTAAATAGAGCCTGGGATCCCTAGAAAGTTCCCAGTAATAACAGGCTGACTCATTTACTGCTTCATTAATAATAAGCAACAGATTAGGAAACTGCTTGTCCGTGTCACTGTAGTCTCCTTCCTGGACTCTCGGATGGCAGTTCGGCACTAGGTGACAAAGCCCCTGTTCTGTGGCTGCCCTTGCCTGGCCGCTGGAGCACTGGGCTCATTCGGGCCACCACTGGGTCAGCTGGCACCGGAGTCCCAATTCTGCCCTTCCCCGAGTTTGCCAACCAGCAGCCTTTACACCTGCTTTGCAAAGGCCTCGGGTTCTCTTGTGTTATTGACTCCTGAACCCTGTTCCATCAACTGCTCTATTTCTTAAAACCTCCTAACTCTTTCTTGAAAGTCTCCTTCCTCACTGCCTAAACTCTATCTCAGTCTCCTTTCTTCTAAAATTATCTTCATGTGACTTTTCTGCCTTCGCCAGTGACCCTATTTTCCCTCATTCCTTTCAATAAGCGGTAAGTAGCATACATCGTCTGGCCTCCTGGCCCCCGCTCCCTGCCCTCATGCCTGGGATCTGGCTTCTGCTCCAACCGCTCTGCACAAATTCTGCTGAGGCCCCCAAAGACCTCCTACTAATAAACCCAGTCACGGTTTCTCAGTCAGACACTCAGCTGCTTGGCTTCCCCTCTTGGCCCCGATGACACTGCACCAACTCAGTTCTCCTTTAAAAACCTTCTCTCATTGCTTCTTTGCTAACCCTTTCCAAGGGTCGTTTGTTCCCTTCGAGGGTCTGTCTTTCAGTTTCTTCCTTTTCTTCTCTCTCTCCCTCCCAGAAGTTCTAACAATCTTTAGCGTGTCCACCTCAGCCTCCATGCTTACAATTCTCCATTTCCCCTCCCCAGTTCTGCTCTCAAATATTCCTCCATGCGATACTCCCGTCTGTCCTCCCAAGTTCTAGTCCCAAATTTCCAGCACCAAGTAAAAACGTGCTAGTGGATTTCTCTATTGCAATTCAAAATCACCAAAAGCTGGATCCGCCACTCCTCTCCCCAGTGCACTCCCCTTCCTGCCCAACGTCTCCCCTTCCTGCCCAACGTCTCTATGGCACCTGCAGGGGCCTGACCTTCATGGTCATTGTTGGGCCTCACTTCTCCTCAACCCCAAATCAAACATCAGGTCCTGCCAATTCTCCCTTCACAGTCTTTTTTTTAAAGGTTATTTGTGAATAAGTAATACATTTCCATGCTTTTAAAGTTAAAATTATATGACAAGGTCAACATTGAGGGGTCTCACTTCCACTCTTATTCCTCTTCACTGCAAGGTCCCACTAGGTAACTTGTTTTTGATTCTGTCTTGTGTATCCTTCAGCGTTTCTTTATGTAAATATAAGCACAGATTCTCTCTCTCTCCCCTTCTTTCTTACACAAAATGAGGCATATTAAACCCCACATTGTGCTGTACATTCTCTTTTGCCAGGAGCCTTTTCCCTAGTAGTATATGGCACTTTCTCTTGTCCTTTCTGAAGCTGTGTATAACCTGCTGTGGGTTATTAGTCCTCTGGTGATGGGGACACTGGTTATAACCAATGCTGCAAAGAATGATCTTATCCTTGTTCTTTTATAAGTGTGGACTTAAGAAAAACTCCCAGAAAGATAAAAGATGAATGCATCTGTCCTTCAGAGACTCTTAAATCCTTACCTTCTCACTCATTCCATTTGTCACCAGCATGGTATAATATCTAGAACCAGATAGCTTCCCTGCTGGCTGTCATTGCTACATTAACCTCTCCAAATCGCCCTTGGAAGTACTCATCTGCCTGCTGGAAAACCTCCAGTCATCCTCCTCGCTTATCAAATAAATCACAAACTCCTTACCACCATGGTCCGCCAACATCCCCTCCTTTCTGGGTTCCTCTTAACAGTCCTGCCTTTCGCTAGACAGCCTGCCCACTGCTTTCCAGATACATGTTGTACTCTCATCCTCCCCAGGCCTTGTTCTTCACCAGAAGCGCTCACTCCTTCTGTCTATCCAAACCCTGCTCCTTCTTTAAGGGTCTTCTTGAATGGCACTTCCCCTCTGAGTCTATCACTTACCACCTCAGCCAGAAATAATTCCACCCAACTTCCGGAAAGCCCTGTATTTAAATCAATTACATGGCATTTGCCTTATGGTGCATCTGTCATAACTATGTGTGTGTGCAGCTCACCTTCCACACGAGGTTGTGACTTCTTTGAAGGCAAAGACTGTGTCTTCTGTACGCGGTATTTCCCGAAGTGCTCTTTATGGTATTGCAAATACAGAAGTCCCCCAGCGAATACTCACTGGAAGATTGTTTATTGAGAGAAATCAGCCTTTTGGCTTGGCCCCCACCCCCCAGGGCTGGAAAAGGCTCACAAGGAAATGAGGCAAGAAGGTCTGATGGCTATAAAACACACGCACACGCAGCGAGGCATGAACACGCACAGATGCATACGTCCCGTCTACACAGAAGGCGGCTCATAAGTTCCACCCATTTTAAAGCAGTTAAGGATTAATGACAACAAAACTAAGTGAAACTTGGAAAGCACTTCATCCCTCTCGAAGGTTTGTGATTTTTCAAAGCTTGGGTTGTTTTATGCCATGGACCACAGACTTTAAAAAGAGTTACAGTGAAGAGACTGGGTAAGTACTGAAACTGAAATAAGAAAGGGGTTATTCTCAAGAAAAGGTCACAATCATAATCTATTCTGGAAAACATCAGGACATTGTTTTTCCCATCTAGGAAAAACAAACAAATCTTCCTATAAAAGGAAAACATTTTCCCCCTCCAACATACCACCCCATGTGTGGTTTTCCATTCATGTGGCAGGAAGAACGGTGAATCAGGGGGAAAAGGATGATGTTCCCATCATCTTCTGTGATATGAGCTGTTCACCTCTCTTGACCCAACTTGGAATCTAATTGGCTGTTTGTGACTGCTCATGGAACAGGCTGATTTCCGAAGATGAGGACCAACTTCCTTCCACAGACCTACCATGATCATCTCTCCAAACACAGGGAGGCAGCCTCCGGCCCGGCCCAGGCTCCGGCAGCTGTCCCCTTCAAACACTGCTGGTGCCCTCTCTCCAGTTCAAGCTGCCATCACTGCAAGGCTGAAGTTCAGCAAAAATCTCCTAGACAGCCTCACTGAATCTGGGCTCTCCTGGGGTCCAAGGAGTGTGCTTGTCGGTGCCAAACCAAGCACCCCTGAATCTCCAACTGCCAAACCCACGGGTCTCTCTTCGGCCTCTGCGTCATCCGACCTCTCTCTGAAACTGCTGGAACCACGCTGCACTTCTTTTTGAAGCCCTTTCTCTCCCCTTGGCTTCCCTGACACGGCCCCTCCTGATTCTTCTACTTCCTTTGCTGCCTCTGCTTCCACAGCCTTCCCGACGCTCTCATTCTCCCTTCTTCTCTCCTCCGCCCTCTTTCCCTTTCTTTCTATTTTTTCTGATCAAGCTCATCCACTGTTAGGGCCTCAACTTGCCCCTCGGTGTGGATCGCTCCCAAACTGACATCCTTCCCAAGCTCTGGGTCCACTTTCCAGCTGCCTCCCGAACATCTCACCATGACGCTCCATGACCACCTCCCACCGGCAACGGTCCGGCCCGTCTGAAACCAAACTCAGCAGCTTCTCCCCGCTTCCCCCGTCAGCCTCCTCTTCCTCTTTAGCTCCTTATTTCAGCTACCCATCCAGATCATGCCCTAGTCAACTCAGCTCCTCCCTCAGCTTCTCACCCCGTATATAATTGCCCACTACATGTCACCAGTTCTGCGTGTCATTTCTGCCGCATTCCAACTGCCACGGCCAACGCCTTCACCGACTCTTGTCTGGCAGGATAATGGCCCGACTGCTCTGCACCTCTACTTTTTCTGTCAGACCAACAATCCTCCAGAGTTTCTCATTTCACAACATAAGCTTGATTATGTTACCACCTCAGCCAAAACCTTTTAATGACTCCCTAAATTCCGTGATACCTGGGCCCCAATTAACTTTCCAGTGCCATGATCAGGCAAGACCCATCTGTCCTGAGGTATCTTCTGTTCTACCCTAACCTGGGTCCACAGGGAAACTACAGTGTTCTGTGTAAGGAGTCTCACAGAGCCCCTCTCACCTCCCACTCCTCGGATCACTACCTGAAGGGCCATCTCCGGGTTCTCTACTGCACCCCCTGAGATCTACCTGTTAAACCTGTCCTCATCCTTCAAAGACAATGTTACGTTCTCTCTGCAGCCTTCCCTGACCGTGGCAGAACGCCGGATCTGTGTTCCTGCCTCTATGCTAAGCTGCCCCTGCCTACTCCGGGATCCCTGTGTTGCCAGGGGGCAGGGACTAGCAGTGTTCATTCATACGGCGCGAGTGTCTAGCGCCGCCACCACGGGAGCTCTCCAAGTGCTAAACTGGCGCAAAGCTAAATTTGACTCTTATGAAGGCAGCGAGTTTATGAGGAGATCAGCCTGAATGAAACAGAGAAATTCCAAACGAAGAATAATGTAGCTCCATTAGGAGATTTTCTTTTGCTGAAGGCCCTCCTGATGTCCCTTAAATCTCACAGACAAGTGCTTGCCTGTTCTGCCACGAAGCGAGGGCTCCCTCCTCTCCTTAGCCACGTCAGTCTTCTCTCAGAACACAACAGATGCGTTCTTAAGGTCTGAAAGAGCCCCACTGTGACCTCATTGTGGCCCGCTGCTTCACCGTCCCCAACGTCCCCAACCCCTCACGGGCTTGCCACATCAGTGGCCAAGTGAATCTAAAGTCTCATTAAAAACATGAGCTCAAAAGGGCCCAAGGAGCCCTAAGAAGGAACACATGTTCTGAAGTTAATAGAATTAATTACAGAGGTTAATAAGAAATTGAATTCCATTTTAACTTTTTCAAAAGCTCTGATTTCTGATATCTAGGCTCCTTATGGCCCAGGTCTATTGGTTCCCTTCCCCTGTAACCCTCAAACCTTCTCAAGTCCTTAAATCACTTACTTGTTAGGTAAGTTAGGCCCCACCTGAAGACCCAGGTCCCAGGGGTACTTGGGAAAGTCCTGGGCCAGTGGCTCGGTTCTATCAGGCAGTGACATCTGCTAATCAACGCTGTGTACTGGAGACTGTATCAGGTTATAGGGGAGACGCAGTCCCTGCTCTCAGGGAGTTTCTCTTTCAGAGACAGAGGCATGTGAACAAAGCACACGGGAATCTGTACAAAGAGATCCATGGTAGTCTGTGCGGGACGACACGGCTGGCCACGGGGCACGAAGCCCTGAGCTGACCCTGTCCTTGGTTCCAGAGACATGTTCTTGCCTCAGTCCGTCTGAACAAATACTCACTCAGCCTCTACTGCCAGGTTCCTGCCCTCATGGATCTTACACTTGGGTTTCCGTTTTAGCAAATGCATTCTGATCTTGTTCTTCTGTACAGAGTACCTTCCAGAAGCACCATTTCTCTAGGATGAGGGCTCTGTGTTTTCCTCAGCCAGACCTTCCAGGAACTTGAGTTCTATCCACGGAATCCAGGTCCTATTACTGGGACATTCACCCTGATGCTGAGCATATTTACCTGCCTGTCCTTCCCCTGTGGACCTGTGGCTGGAACTTCTAATACTGTTGTTTGCCCACTCTGTCTCCATGCCGTCATCTGTAAACTGTGGATAATAATAGCATCTCCCCCTAAGGGATATTATGAGGACTAAATGAGACTAGCTTGGCATATGCTAAGTACTCAATAAATTAGCTATCATCATTATCTTTATTTCTAAGATCCCTGCCACACGGCCTGCCTCATCCCAGGACTTTCCCACCTCTTGCTGAGGTGTGAGTTGGGGCAGAAAGGGCCCTCCCCCTCTTCCCCCCATCCCCACCGTGCTTGTAGGTTGGCTTAGTTTGGCTCTCACGGGCTGGCCCACCCAAACCCAGCAGGGGAAACCACGTACCTCTCAGTGTCAGGTAGCCATAAGCCAGGCTGGCCAAAGCCTGTGCACATTTCCAGTGTTCTTCCCCAAAAATAATCCGAGAAAGGATGACACAGCGAATCAGCTCCTTGTTTGCTTGGGTATTCTGCAGACAGCAAAGATGTCATTATGCTTTTCAGAAAGGAGCGAAAGCTCTAGCCCAGGCTCTCCTCACAGGAATATAGGAGGAGTGAATTCACCTGTCTTTTTCTCTTCTCTCCCCTTCCTATCCCATGACCCATCCAACAAGGCCTGGTGGCTGTCCCTTGTTTCCGAGTCCTCACACCAAGCTCTGCTCCTCACTTCTGCCATGAGTACCTGGTTCAAAGCACCCTCACCTTTCACCCAGCTGACCATGACAGTGGCTCCTAACTGCTCCCACTCTCGCCGCCCCCTCCCCCGCCCCCCCCCCCATCCTCCGCCACCGTCTACTTTCAACATCATAGCCAGAGGGACTTCTTTTAAACTTTCATCATGAAAAACTTTAGCAATATACAAAAATAGCATGGAGAAGGGCTCACTTAGTTTCATGAGGGATCTACTCATGGTCAATCTTGTTTCATATCTATCCTCCTCATCCACCTACCCTATTATTTTGAAGAAAAATCAGATAGTAAATCATTTCTCATCTCAGAAGTATTTCCCAAAATATGGACTTAGACATATAACCAAAAAAACACTCTCACCAAAATATTAACAATAATTCTGTAATATTAAATATGTAGTCTCATAAATCTAATAATTATCTCATAAATCCATTTTTTTTTTTTACAGTCTGCATGTCCATATGTTGAGATCAGTCTCCTGAGTCTCTTTTCACCTATAGGTTCCACTTCGATCTCTAGTTCTTTTTATTGCAAATTATTATTGAAGAAACTGGGTCATGTGGACCACAGTGTTTCCCAAACACGTAAATTTTTTGAATGCATTCTTATGGCGTCATTCAACATGTCCCTTCATTCTCTGTTCTGCCTTTACATTGGGAGCTGGATTTAGAAACTGGGCTAACTTTAACTGTATTTTTTTTAAAGATTTTATTTATTTATTTGACAGAGAGACAGCCAGCGAGAGAGGGAACACAAGCAGGGGGAGTGGGAGAGGAAGAAGCAGGCTCCCAGCGGAGGAGCCTGATGTGGGGCTCGATCCCAGAACGGTGGGATCACGCCCTGAGCCGAAGGCAGACGCTTAACGACTGCACCACCCAGGCGCCCTGTATTTTTTTTTTTTTTAAGCAAAACTATTTCATGGGTTCTCGTGTGTTCTTCCACCAGAAGACACCTAATGTCTGGTTGCCTCTTTTCCTGATTATTGAAACAACTACATGGATTCATTCATAAAAGGTTATAAAATGCTGATATCCTCATTCTATCAGTGTTTCTTCATGTGTTAGCTAATAATTCTATAAAGAGAACTCTCCCCTCATCTACTTTTTGGTTACCCACTAGTAGAATTTATAACAGCAGGAAAGATACATGACTTACTCTTTCTTTTTATTTGCTAGCTTTCAAAATAATGAGTTCAGTCACTCACATCCTCCACTGGTGACCAAATAACTTGTTGTTGTTGTTGTTGTTGTTATAAGCAAGGGTTTTAAAACAAACCTGATGCTCCCGAGCATGGCAAACTAATTTCTAACTCGCCTTTGCCACCTACTATCTCCCCGCTGGCACACTCGAACCCATCATTCACTCTCTCATGTCATCTTCATTTTGTTCACTTCAGAGAGGTCTGTCTTGGCATCTTATCGACAACAGCCTCTCGCCCCGTCACTTACTGTCCCACTCTCTATTTTATTTTTTTCTTCGTGGCACTTACCTCTTCTGATATTGCACTGTTATATCTTGTCTGTCTCCCCAAATAGGAGTTCCTTAACAACAGAAGTGTACTCCTCGTGTTCACTACCGCACGCCCCTCATCCACCCGTGCTGAATGACTCGTCGCTCTGCTGGCCAGGATGAGGATGGCGTGGGGAAAGAGCCCCCTGCTGCCACAGAACTCACAGAGCTCTCCAGGAGACCACGGAATTGCAACTTCAAGTCATGGACTTCATCCACTTGACAAGACAGAGAGCGACTGGCTGCGCGGACTGATTAAAATCAAGCATTTATTTCCTGGTAAGGTGAAAACAGCACTTCAAAGCCTCAAAAGCTTGGAGTTTCGGCTCTGGTTCTAATGTTTACTGTCTGTGGTGCTTTGGGCAAGATGGCCCTGAGTTCCAGCTTCCTTTTCTCTTTGGAAACCCATACCATCCCCCTCAGGGAGAGATTGTTAGGAAAATGAATAGCATCAAAGGGTTGCAAGTGTGTTACCAAGTGTCATCCAGGGGCGCCTGGGTGGCTCAGCCGGTTAAGTGTCTGGTTCGACTCAGGTCGTGATCCCACAGTCCTGGGATCGAGTCCCGCATCAGGCTCCCTGCTCAGCGGGGAAGGCTGCTTCACCCTCTCCCTCTGCCTGCCACTCTGCCTGCTTGTGCCCTCTCTCTCTGTCTAATAAGTCAATAAAATCTTCAAAACAAAAAAATGTTCTCCAAATGTGAGTCATTGATGGGTTGTACACAGACACAGCGTCGGAAGACTGCTCCCGCCTCCTCCCTAACCTGCCGCCTCACTGCTCCCCGCTCACAAGCACACATGCAGAGTGTTACGGGGCATTCCCTCATGTTTTAAAAACACCCATTCAGTCAGAAGCGCTGAGAATTCTCCATGGGCTGACCACCGAACTAAGTTTCACTCTGAGGAAGAAGCATAACACCATGAAAAATCATCGGAACGGAAGTACAAAGGCTTGAGTTCTGTCCTGGCTCTAGACATTCTGTTTTCATCCGGCCTCAAGCTTCCTGCCCTGGCAGAACTGAGGAAACCAACATGGGCTCTAGAGCTCTGCTGCTGGGGCCAATCCTCCCGCCCTTCCGGCCTGTGAGCACCGGGCTGCGCTAGATTTAACTCCTAAATCGAAATCTTTCTCATTATCCAAACTGGCCAAGGGGCTGTCGAGCCTTAAAAGCCCACACTTGCACTCTATGGCGGATGGTACTTGTCTGTTTCTAAAAGCGAAGGTTCTAGCGTGGGTCTGTGACATGCTAATGGGTACAGGCCAAGATGACTGTCCTCCGCAAGTCCTCTGGATGATTGACAGAGGTAAATTTATAGATATATCCAAGTACGGGTATCAGCTTCTACCTTCTGCCTGGGGGGTGCCTCTTGGTCTTTCCTAAAGCCATCTACAGACCTCTTCTCCACACGCGATTTTAAGCTTATTTTTTGTCCTGACCAGGAAGTCAGTGTATGAATTCCTCAGTGGATAAATCACGCTCCGGAAGCATGCTGATGCCTGCATTCTAATAATGAAGGTCACTGGCATCCTGTCTCAGGCTCCTGGATTTTGAGTATTCTATTAACAGCACTTGCTCTCAGGTGCTCGTTACCAAGTCTTTGCCTCGCTCTGAGCAATGCACCTCTGGACTCTGACCTCTGCGGCTACCTCCCCTGTCTGGTGCTTTAGTTTGCTTATGAGTCCACTGAGCCACCGGCAGCCGAGCCTGGGCCTCAGCCTGGCTACCCTTGTTCTCAGCCTCCTGCCTCCCTATCTTGGCCTTCTTGTTACCCAAGAGATCTCATTCTGAAAACTTTCAGGAGAATTTTTTTTTTTTTAAGTTTTTAAATTAAAGGTAGTCAAACATCAACACAAAGAACAAAACATTCATTTTCAATCTAAAACCAGGAGCATAAACTCTGCACGAAGAAAGCACAGTGACCCAGGTGTGGAACCCGAAGGCAGGGTGGCTACCCCACTGTGCTCTGCCCTGTGTTCTCCCACTTATAAAGAAATATAACAACTTCCTCTACTTTGAGTGCTTCAATGTCCACTGAAGGCAGAGCTTCCGTAATCGTGGATATATTTTTATTAAAGGGAAACTAAAACCTAGTGAGCTTTTTGTTTTACCATTTTTTTCTTAATCAGCTGAGCTATTGTCTTCTGGCATTGGGCCAATTTCTCTTTAGGAAGAGACATGCAGCCCACGGCCTTCTCCTCCTTGGCTGTAGTGTCTTCTTCACTCTCTCCAGACCCACTAGAGGAACACAATTCATCTCTTCGCTGGTATGCTGGGACCTTGGCTTGCTGTGACCTGTAGATACCAGAGAGGGACATGGATGCACATTTGACCTCTGCGTATCTCAAACCAGGTAAAATTGAAGGACAGAGTGCTCCCAACTGGGGAGTAGGGATATGCACTCTAACAGAAACGTGAAGAAATAAAGTCTGGGGATAAGCTCATGTCCCCCTTGAGGCCTAGAATCAGGACAGCAATGTGGTGACTCAAATGAAACAGATTTGTTAAACCAACCACCTCCCTCAGAGTTCCAGCTCTGCTACTTACTGACCATATGACCCTAAGCAAGTTATTATTTAATTCGTTTCTTTGTAAAATGAGGTCAATCAGATGAGGTGACTAGATTAAATCAGATAATACTCATAAATCACTTAGCATAATGCCTCTTATTTAGTAAGTACTATTTTAATATTAGCTATTATTATTCTATTAGCTCCATGACTGGGTTTCTTCATCTATAAGACTAAAGTGTTGAATTGGAAGATCTCAAAGATCTTTTATATTCTAAAAAGAAAATCAATACAATGAAATAATCAGTAGGGAATTAACAGTTTGAGGCTAGACTTCATTGTCCTCTTCCATATTTCTTAAAAGTAGTGGCCAACTAACTAAAGAGGATGTGGTCCCAACAAGGAGAGGGGAGGGAATCCCACAATGTCAAGAGCAGATTCAGAAGCAAATGGCCTTCTCAGTTCTGTTAGAAATAAATGTGTTGAAAAACAGCTGAGTGGGTTGAAAATCTCCCCCTCTCCACTTGCTTCTCTCCCTCCTGCCCCCTCTCCCTCTCCCTCCTACCCTTCCTTTCTCGCTCCCACTCTCCCTCTCTCCCTCCTGCCCTCTCACCCCCCTCTCCTCTCTCCTTCCTGCCCCCTCTCCTGTCTCACATGCACAATGTAGATCTCTGACTTCAATGCTAAACATGATTATGAATGGGTAATTGGAAATGGTAAAGATAAAAGTCAAAGGAGGTTCTCTTACACAAAAAAAAGACATAACCACATCTTAACATCACCAGAAAAATCAAAGTGACCCTGAAAAAAACAGAATTCTGAAATCTTAAGAGCAGCAACAGAATGTTTAAATAATTATAAACAAGTCTCCCAAAGGAATCACCTTGGTATATACAATAGCTTTTAAAAGTTCAACCACTACATAGTTTTAAGAATAAAATTTATCTTCCTTTTCCACTGATTAGATAAGTCATAAATGCTCACTGTAAAAAAAGAGAAGAAGAAAAACAAATGCCAAGTGTAATCTTTCACACTAGGTTTAAAAAAATGACATGTTAATATCCATCCAGACTTCCTGTTCTAAATAACCTACCCAGAGGCACATGAGCAAACCAGGTCACGTGGACAGGAGAGCGACATTTCTTCTGGCCCAGGCCCTGGCAAAATCACCTTCTGCCCATAAACAGAAGTGCGCTTTCAGAAGACATGCAAACTCAGTGGACAAGCCAGAGAACATGGCTGATGCAAAGTGATCACAAGGTAGGTGCGAAGCTTGCCTCCTCTCTGCCTGGTGAATCCCATGCTCCTTCTTCAAAACCCAGCTCAGATGTCACCTTTGCTGGAGTCCCGTACGAGAGTAACAAGAAGAGCACCCTCCAAAGGACTTGGAAAAATTTCCTCCAAACTTCTACCATAGTGCAAATCACGTTATAGTCACATTTTCAAAATTCATTTGTTTTGTTTCTGAGTCGTCTTTGCCTTCTAGCAAATAATCTCCACCAGGGCCAGGGCTAAATCTCATTTGTTTCTGAAACCCTGATACCCGGCTTACAGTAAAGATAAATAATGGCTTGTTAAATGATGCACCAATAAATGAAAAGAGAAAACACAGTCTTTAGTAGGACACTTGAAAAATACTGAAGATAAGAGGAATCTGTGGCAAAAGATCCTAAGTCAAGACAACGAACAGAAAATTTAGTCCCTCAATAGAAGACGTTGCTTAGGCTGTGTCTTTCATAGACCTGAAGCAGAAGTTCTATCTACTGGGATCGCCAAAGAGATTGCCAATTATGGATCTTAAACAAATTATAAGCCCTAAATATTTTAAGTTCAGCCTTCAATAAAATTAAGCTGAGACCAAAGGCAGGAGCTTCAACAGCAGCGACCACAAAGGAAGGAGAAACATGGAGGTCTTGACAAATGACTTGAGAATGCAAAGCCCTAAACTAGCTTTGAACATCTTGTCGTGAAATACAAAAAAGATGACTGAAGAATACTGACCAGTCAGATATCTTGAAAGATAAAATAACAGTCAGAATAAAAAGAATAGGGGCGCCTGGGTGGCTCAGTCATTAAGCATCTGCCTTCGGCTCAGGGCGTGATCCCAGGGTCCTGGGATCGAGCCCTGCATTGGGCTCCCTGCTCTGCTGGGAGCCTGCTTCTTCCTCTCCCACTCCCCCTGCTTGTGTTCCTTCTCTCGCTGTGTCTCTCTCTGTCAAATAAATAAATAAAATCTTTAAAAAAAAAAAGAAAGAAAGAATAAAAAGAATAGGTAGGTTGAATGAAAGGTCTGTCTTGCCAGGTTTATAACTTATTCTATATATTGCCATCATAAATATGAATTCAGACTAGTAATAAGGAGTATGAATTATCTGATTACTTCCAAGATACTCTACTGTGAACTCTACATCTTAACTTCAATTTTTATAGTTATACAATAACCTTAACCTCAGGATATTTTATGAGGTGGTACAAAATTACTAAAATGTTAACCAGTAGTCACATGTGGCACATGAAATGTAGCGAATTTGAATTGAGATGTGCTATAAGTATAAAATACACATTGAATTTCAAAGACTTAGTATGAAAAAAAATAAAATATTTCACTACTTATTTTATAAAATATTCCAGATATATTAAGATAAATACAGTATTAAAATTAAATTCACCTATTTCTTTTTCATTTTTTAATATGGCTACAGGAAAATTTTAAATTACAGTATGGCTGGCATCTGTGACCTGCATTATATTTCTATTTGATAGCATTGGTATAGATCAATGGTTCTCAGCCAAGGGTGATATTGCTCCCAGCGGACATTTGGCAATGTCTGGAGACATTCTGGTTTGTCATTACTGGGACAGTGCTACTGGCATCTACTGGGTAGAGAACAGAAATGGTGTGTAACATCCTACAATGCACAGGTCAGCCTTCTACAACAAAGAGGCAGCCAACCCAAAATGTCAACAGTGCCAAGGTTGGGAAACCCTGGTAGAGAGAAATGGTTAAAGAATTGACTCTGCAATCCAGCCACCCAGTCTGAATCACTAGCTGTGTGATTTGGGGCCAATTACTTAACCTTTTTTTGATTTGTACTCCTTAGCTATAAGATTATTAGTATAATAGTACTATCAGTACAGGGATATTGGGGCAATTAGATGACTTCATGTAATGACTTAGAACAGTGCCTGGCACATAGTATTTGCTCAATAAGTATTAGCTATTATGATGTGAAAGTTTTACTCATCGTCTCATTATTTCATAAAACAATTTTAATTTACTCATTATCTTTGTTATATTTAATTCTCCATGACTTTATCAATCTTCGTATGATTAACTATCTATAAAAAATAAAATTTCCCTTCAGTTAGGAAAAAACAATTAGGTTCCTTCTCACATAGGCTGCACAAGTACAAATTGATTGCATAGCAGAATCGTTATTAAAACACACCACAGAAGCTCAACCTTCTCTTCTATATAATATGCATGCAAAGCTCCGAAAGTCCAGCTTTGCCTTAAGTGGGAGGTCCCAGTGTTCCAGGCCAGTGACTGAGTGCGATGTCAAGGTTCTGTGGTACTTACAGGTGGAAGCAGAAATCCCAGTCGGTGTCATTGCTGACAGTTGGAATGCGGATGGGGCTGGCTTGCATCTTCTTCCTACCAAGAATCACAAGTCAGTTTGGCTCTGGAAAAAAAAGGCTTAGAAGTCTGTTCTATTTTCCCTCTGTTGGATGCTATTAACATTAAACTGAAACTGCCCAAATACATAACCCATTTGAAATCCATAAATAGACTATCCACACTCATGTATAGAGACATCTAGAATGCAAAAATTAAAGGCATTTGTCAAATTAAACCTCTGAATTAAATTTCTTTCCCCTAATTCCTACTCCATAGTACCTCCAAAATCCCTGACTTTTTTTTTTACCCCCTTAAAGCCAGTGTATTTACAGCTCCAGAATCATCAAAACTATGTTCTCCTACTCAAGTCAGATATTGTTTTTGCCAGATGGATCCAAGCAAAGGAACCAGTTCTAAGCATTAAATGAAGTATAGTCAGCGTATTGGTTAATTCTCCTTGTCCCTTGGCCATCCCACTATTTAATAGGAGGTCCTAGTTAAAGAACACACATGCCTCTGGGTATTGTCCTTAGCTGATGGGGGATATGACTGAAACCTCATGACAAAAATCTGATTTATAATTATTTGCGAAATTCAATTCTCATGGCTCTCCCTTTAAATCAAATCTAAATCGAATGCATAGTTATGTACTGAACATTAACACCCATGAAGTCGCTCCTCATTTCACCCTACAGAATGTCACTCGTTCCCACCTGAGTCCTCAGCAGCTCTCTCTGACCCAGGCTCCAGAACATCCACAATCCAAACACCAGAAGGAGATTAATTTCTCTTTCTAATCTCTACTTTCAAAACTATGGCCTGGGCGAGGATTTTGAGTTCTCACACTCCTGAATACTGTTCTATGAGGTGCCACATCGCCCTGAATGAATTATAACACCAAACTTTGGCCCCTCTCTCAAATGCAAATCGCTTCCTTCTTCCTTTCACCGCAACTTCGTAAACCCTGACGCCACATTCTGAGCCCCAGGCGAGCATCCCGAGACTTTTTTCTTGCGGCTGCTTCCCCCACCACAGAGGCTCCAACTCGAAAAGTACACGCGGGGCGCAGCAAGGCGAGGGTTGGGCCGCCCACCTGGCCGAGGGCAGAGAAGCCACGCCCCGGAACTAGCCTTCGCGGCTCCCTCAGCGGGAGAGCTCGGCTTCCTCGGGCGGCGTCAGCGTCCTGGCTTCCGCGGACCTCGTTCAGAGCGCCGCACAGGTGCCTGGCGGAAGCGAGGCTCTCTGCGCGGTTGGCCTGGCGCGCCAGCAGCTCAGGTTCCGGCTCGGGAGACAATGGGGTTGCTATGGGAACGGAACGCGTGGACAGAGTCCGGAGCGTCCGCGCCTGTAGCCATGGCGACGCGGGGCACTTCCGGTCCCGGAAAATCCCGGGCCGCTCCCGGGCGCTTCTGCAGCCGCGAAGCCTCGGGCTCGTCCCCAAACTTCCCTCTATTGCGGTTGCATCTTCACCTGTTGTTTCTCTGAAAGGGACTTTAGCTCTCAGGCATGAAGATGCAGGAAGAGGAGAAAAATCCCGTTGCAGGATGGAAGAGGGCGCCGGGTTCCACGACCCCACCTACTTAAAGTTGCGGCGTACCGGGCTGAATGGGCGCCCTGCGGGTCCCCCGGGTGTTCTGGCTCTCCGGGCCGGAGAGGACAGGCTCAGATGTAACTATTGATGGTGTCAGCACTGTGTTGCCCCTCCCGGTAAGATTTGAGCTATGCTTGATCAGAAAAGCGGAGTGCCCTAAATGAGTATTTTAAGGAATGGACCAGTAGTTCTGCTACTGATTAGAAGTTCCAACAATATTTTCGAGATGTGGGGCACGTTTGGCAAACACCACATAGCCCTAATTTATGCAACAGGTATTCTTATACCATTCCTCTTCAGGAGCCTGAAATACACAATGATAACAATAATTCAGATCTGACTGGTGCAGGGCTGTTGGGGCCAGTACCCAAACCAACAGCACCGGCTCCGCAGCCTTGTGCGTAAGGGTGTTATCACAAACCCTCCAGTGAACGAGGAGCCTATGACAAGTCAAGATGAGGATGGTATGTCCTCGTTTAAAAAAAAAAAAGAAAAGAAAAAAAGCAGGCTGGGTAGAGGGAGAAGGAAAATAATTACTAAGAACTTGAAAGGTGGTGTTTACATTTGGTGTTTGTTCTTTCCAATTCCAGGTTGACGTTTAATTGCCATTGATCCAAGACTGCCAAGATAGGCTTTCTGCAGTTAGGTTAGAGGAGCTATTTAAGAGTTTGCGTAAATATCTCTTAAGTAAAACCTGGACAGCATCTTAACTTAAGGTTTAAATCTCTACCCTCAAGATCCTGATCCAAAATTTTGGAAAGATCCCACCCCCTTTATTCTGTTTCCTAAGAGAACTCCCAACATGGAACAAGGATGAGAGCAATGAACTCCGCTTCAAGATTTCAGGACTCAAGTTTTGACTCTGTGTGGCCCGGAGCAAATCACAGCTCGTGAGTCTCAGTTTTCTTGCTCATACAATGAAAGTATTTGTTACCACTTGCTTTCTACAGCCCCTCCCAGTTCCCAGGATTCTGTGGTGGCAAACCGCAGATTTTTGTGACTATGTGAACAATATTTAACACATATGGGGATAAAAAGGAAGAACTGGTTTTCGGTTCTCTAACACTGATTCCCTGTACCCTTGTGAAGTTGGTCTTCATCAAATTGAAAAGTTTTAATGTTCTCATTCTAGGAATTGGCTGGGAGGTTGTTTCTAAGTATATGAAGTGTAACTTCTCGTTCCTGAACACCAGCTTCTGCCCATCATTGTGAAGTGAGGTACCGGAACAGGCACTGAATTTCCATTCTAAAAATGACAGTCTGGTTCCACCTCCATTTAATTAGCTTTGACCTTGGGGCGCCTGGGTGGCTCAGTCAGTTAGGCGTCTGCCTTCGCCTCAGGTCATGATCCCAGAGTCCCAGGATTGAGCCCCACTTGGGGCTCCCTGCTCAGCAGGGGGTCTGCTTCTCCCTCTGACCCTCCTTGCTCTCGTGCTCTCTCTCTCTCTCACTCCCTCTCAAATAAATAAAATCTTTAAAAAACAATTAACTTTGACCAGAAGCAATTCACCTGTATAATTAGAAATCAAATTTAAAAAACGTTAAACGGTCAGAGTTCCAAACCCATGTGCTGTTTTTTTCCTTCCCTTGCCATCTTCGCCCTGTCCCCAAATATAAACCTTAGTTATAGGTAAATGTGCTTTCGGTTTGTTCATAACTCTGGAATGGGATGCTAGTAACCTGGGTGGACACCGAGCTTCTATAGTGTGTTCATGCACAGTCCCTCTCTTGATCCTGAGGTAGAAGAGGCAAGCACTGCTATTGCAGAATCACACAGAGGAAGCATGTGTGCAGGGTACTTCTAGATTCTTCCATCTCCAAATAAACTGTGATTGACTCCAAATTAACCCCAACAACTGTGAAACTTAAGGACAAGGAAATCAAATAAACTTTCCTTTGGACTGTGCAGTTTCTTAAAACACATTTTCTGTCCTTTTAAGACAAGGTTAGATTCCTTACTTCTGAGCTCCCATACTCTCCATCTGCAATCTCATCTTGACGTTCACAATTATATTGGCGCTCTCTGTGAATCACTCACATGCCCCATGTATTTGTCCACCCACCCAGGAAAAAATGCACCTTGAAGAATACCTGCTATGTGCCCGATACTGTTCTAAGCGTTAGGGAAGCAACAGTGAACAAACAGACAAAGATTTTGCTCTTCTGGACCTTCTATTCTAGGTGAAGAAAAATAGGGCTACTGGTTTTCTGATGTCTCTGCAAGTTAGAAAAAGGCACAGGGCCAGGGGAATAGGCAACAAGTTTGTGTGAATTAGGGAAAAAGAAAAAAGAAAAAAGCAAGCCTCTTCCTCCAGGCAGACTCAGGCCCCTGCTAAGCAGTAAAGCTTTGGGAACAGAGGGTGGGCTGGATTTTAGGGCTCCCTTCCCTCCTCCCTCCCTCAGCTGGGTGAACCACCTTACATGGAAGTGCCAAATTATATGGAGAAAAAGCCAGATAAAAGATCTGGAAAGTGATGCGGACATGTAGGGTGTGCTAGCTTATACAGTGTAGTTAAGGAAGGCCTCTCTGACAAGGTGGCATTGAGTAGAGTAAGTAGAAGGAGCAATCATACAACGTCAAGTTTAAGAAAAGATAACAGCAAGTACAAAGGCCCTGAGACAGGAGCAAATTTGGTGGGTTCAAGGAAAAGCAAAAGTGCAATTAAGAATGAGAAGGAGACAGAAGAATGGGTCAGCAAAAGAGCAAAAAGCATGCAAGGCCCTATAGGCAATCCATTCATCTAAATATCCACCCACCCATCCATGAAAACTGAATACTCACTAGGTGGCTGGCCCCGTCTGATCAGTGGGACCTCCTTGCGGGCAAGAGCTCTTACGGTTCACCATCCAGCCTTTAGCATTCAACATAGCGTCTGACTTATTATCAATGTTCAATAACACTTAAGAAACTTGGGATCATCTTCAGGAACTCTCCAGTAGCAGAGATTCTGGCCCTTTAGTATGTATATCAGTTTCTGTAACAAGTGACCACCAACTTCATGGCTTAAAACAACACGAGGTTATTATGTGCTAGTTCTGGAGCTCAGACGTCTGCGATGGCTGTCCTTGCGCTAGAGACAAGGTGTGGGCAAGGCTGATTCTTTCTAGAGGCTCTCGGGGAAAATTTTGTTTTCTTGCCTTTTCCGCATGGAGACCACCTGCGTTCCTTGCTTTGTGGCCTCATTTTCTACCTTCAGAGCCCGCAGTGCAGCATCTTTAAATAATTAACTCTTGACTCCTTCTGCTTTAACAGACCCTTCTGATTAAATCAGGCCCACCAGATAACCCAGGATAAGCTTAAGGGCAGCTGATTAGCAATCTTAGTGCTCTCTGCCAACTTAACTTTTCTTTGCCATGTCACATAAAATATTAAGAGTCCAGGGATCAGGACGTGCACCTCTTTGGGACGAGGGTTGGGGGGGGAGTGGGGGGGTGGTCCGTTATTCTGCCTCAGTGTATTTAACCTGACTTGATTTGCTTAGTTAAGTTTAAAAACATCCAGAAGTGACATAGGGAACGCTTACTACCTGTCCTCCTCCTGTGAAAAGCTATTATTTGGCGGTGTCTTGCTCGTTTCTCTCCCCTGCCCATCTCCCATTTATAATCCGGTACATCCCGTCACAGTACTTGAATATACTGTTTCTTCCCATTTGGGGGCTTGGTTCATAATGAATGTGCAGGAGTGTCTTCCCTTCCACTCACCTCTTTCTCTTGGGGACTTAACTCTTCAGAGGAGCCTTTCCATCTGCTGGAACCCACATCGATTGCTCCCTCAACCCATGGGCTCCAATGGCCTTACCGCAGTCATCATAGCTGAGCTCTTGTCCTTTGATCGCTTCACAAATATGCAACTCTCATGCTTGAGTTCTTTGCCCTGAGGGGAACAGAAATTGCTACTCTGTGAATGCCTTGGTCTGTTGCTTTGCCCAGCCCCCTCTTTGCCTTGCAGTCGGCCTTTTAACTTTGCTCACAAAGCATCATCACCCCCGTCTTTGCTGGATAGGGTTTCTGCTGCTGTCAGCACCCCGCATTCCAGTTATGCCACGTTGCACAGGGTTGTGCTTTGACACGTTCTGGGAGCATTTCCCCCACACAGCATGTCATGTGTTTATCTGAAGATGGGTGGGTTTAATTATTAAAGGCTTTGCAGTCTGTCTTCCAAGTTTATGTAAGGAAAACAAATTGATGAGTCTTATTCAACCAATGTGAAGAAAAAGGCCATTCTTTCTCACACACTGTGATGACACAGACACTATTCTACTCTTTTTTCTCTGCATTCTTGTAGCATATGATGGGCATTATTGCGAAAATGGGCAATTTGAAAATTATTCAAGTAGTCCTCACATGTGTGCATAGAGACATACGTAGGGCAGTCATCCCATCATTTTTAGGGCTGTAAAATACCGGAAGCATCGATAAGGAACTAATAAAATACAGCACAATCGTACTATGAAATATTATGCAACAGTTAAAAAGAATTAGATGTGTGTGCCAACGGAGAACAATCTCTAAGATATTTTAAGTATCTTTTTTTTTTTTTAAGTAAGCTCTCCCCCGCCAACACGAGGCTTGAACTCCCCAGCCCAAGAGTTGCATGCTCTACCAACTAAGCCAGCCAGGTGCCCCTTAAGTATCTTTTAAAGTACGGTCCAGAAGAGTGTATAAAATACACTTCTGTATTTAAAGGGGCAAACTAAATACATGCCTACGGGTACATACGGACAGAGAAGGCCTCCGGTCATCCAACAGACTGAACAGCTGTTGCTTCTGGAGAGGGGAACTAAGGACTGGAGGAGATTTATTTTCAGTTTCTTTCAATTGACATCTAGTCATCCAGACTTGGGAGTTTCTTCTCATACCCCAGCCTCGGTATGAAGCATTTCTTTCCATCTTTCCAAGAACGCTGGTTTGGGTGCAGCTGTTAGGTGCCCAGCTGAGTGTAGTGTTTCTCCAGGAAATCATCTTCTGAGTTCAACGGCTGGCCTCCGTTGAAGGAAGTCCTCCTCACAGGGTGCATGCACTTGATAATTTAAAATAGTTAACAACTTCATATGCCATTTGCATTATTTTCATTGATTTCTTTTGTTTTCCGGGGGGGGGCATTAAAGGTCCAATTAAAAATGTACAGTGTGTAGTGAGGCGAGCTGAAGTCGAGGTGGGAGAACCGTGTTGTGAGTAAAGGGAGACGGCCCATTGTATTATGATAAAGAACGTGAGCTACTTAAATAATTGCTCCCATTTCATTGTCACTTGGTGGGTTTCTTGGTTTTTTTCTTTTTAAGATTTATTTATTCATTTTTAGAGTGGGGGGAGGGGCAGAGAGAGAATCTCTCAAACAGACTCCCCGCTGAGCAAGGAGCCCAGTGCAGGGCTCCACCCCACAGCCATGAGATCATGACCTCAGCCAAAACCAAGGGTCAGACACTCAACTGACTGAGCCACCCAGAAGCCCCGTCATTGGGTGTTTTAATTATGAGTCAACCTGTGAGAGTTCACCCTAAAGAGTGTTTTAGGAATGAATTATCCCTGTACTGTCCTAGAAGGTATTTGACTTTTTTTTAGCACGTGCATGTATTACCTTTTCAAAAGAGGGAAAGGACAGAAGAGAAAAAACAATCTAATGGAAGCTTTTAAATGGTGACAAAGACTACAGAGAACCGTGAGGCAGTTTTGAATTGAAGAGCCATGATACAGCTGCCCCCAAGGGGCTGATGCTTGGGGCTGAGGGGCTCATCGGCTGACCTTAATTAAGGATTCTCCTGGGTTATCTGGGTGGGCATGGTGTAATCAGAGGGGTCTTCAAAAGTGGAAAGGGGAGTCAGAGTCCAAGATTAAAGATGCTAGGAGACGGCAAGGAGGTGACATATAGTGAGAGGCTGTGGACCACTGCCTGCCACTGAGTGTGACTCGGGCAAAACACACCATCACACCCAAGCGCCACCGACCCGATCCTCGGGAGCCAGACACATATGCCATATGCTTACGAATGCACCAAAAATCAACAACAGAGATGCAAAACGAAACAAAAGTTTATTTTCTGCAATACCTTCTGTAAATTACAAAGGCCCAAATGCTACACTACAGCATATAACTTTTCAATATTTAACCAGAGTACTTATAATAAATATGCATCCTGAAACAAGATAAAAGGGTACACTTTGTCAGGCATCCTACAAAATGTCTCAAGTTTTATACTCTGCAGCATTTCTGCGCGGGGGCAGGAGTGGGGGGCTTGCTTGTATTAAGGGCTGTGACAAAAAGTCCTTTCACATTTCTTTGGAGCATTTTCGAAATTGCTGAACTATAAACAACTTGAGAAAAGTAACACCAAGCTTGAAAGCCATTTTTGCTTTGCTGTCCTTGGTCCTCATCCAATAGAGATGAACACATCCTCTGACACAGCCAAACACGCTGGGCGCCCAGGCGGCCCTACGGTACGTGGGCCGTCAGGACAGGCCGCTGCCCTTTTAGTTATACACTTCGGAGAGGTCCGTGCTCAGCTGACATCCCTCCTTACGAACAATGCTGTAAGGAAGCTGCAAGCAAGTTCAAACACCTTTAACCTGAAAGTAAAGTGAACAAAAATATTTTCCCCCATGACCTTTGCTATGCACCATCACGTGTACCATACTGGGATTTTAGTTTCAATGCTGGAAAAGTGACGGGTACTAACAGTCCTTCCGGAGATCATTTACAGGCGCTGGTAGAGCTGGGGCATTCAAAAATACTCAGTGGGCAGAAGGAAATGTGCTACAGTCTAAGGACACCATGGCAGAAAGTCTAGGGATACCGGTGGCAGCTCGTGGTGAGTCTGGAATAGGAATAAATACATAACTACCCTTGGCTGTAGCGGAAAACTCTGAAGAAAAAGGCTTTAAAAAAGGCGCAAGCACGGTTACCTAAAAATACTTCGTTAATAGAGTCTAATGTCGATTTCGCTTATGTAGGGGTTTAGCTATGAAAACATCGTTAAGAGCCAATAAAAATATTGTAGAGAAAAAAAAACACTTTTAAAAAATTGAGGTTAAGAACTATGAGGCATTTCTTTTGGCTGTAAACACGCAGTTTACCGTCCCTTGTTGAACACAAACGTCTGCATTCCTGAGCTTCACGGATAACAGCAGGAGGCCAGTTTGCATAGAAAATCTGCAACATGTCAACAATTTGCTTTTGTTTTTCAGCTTCGGATTTTAGTGAACAGTGCTCAGCACACCGCGGGGCTGCCGAGCGAGCAGCGTGATGAGCCGTGTAAGGCAGACGGGGGGAAACGAAGGAAGGAGAGTTTTAAAATCCACAGGAAATCAGGATGAAGGCTCTTCAGCGTGCACCACATAAGGAGTGCCAGCCTAATTTGGTCAGAAGTTGAATCGTGTTTTAGGATTGGAAACCAAAGGCAAAAAGAGCCCTTCTGTGCTGAACGGCACGGCCTGAGTGGGGGACGAAAGCAACGAAGGCAACGAAGCCCCTCGGCTGGGCAGCCACCGGGGACGGTGCCCACCCGCCAGCACCAGGACCAGACCCCCTGCGTGTGGCTGACCCCAGCTCCGGAATCTGAAGGGGTAACACCGTGTGTCACCCCTGCTGCTCTGAAGTCTCTAAGCGGTTCTGAGGAGGACAGTCTTCTCCAGGGCGCGGTCCTCAGAAAGCTGCCTTTGGAAAGGGAGAAAGCTATGCGAGGCCACGGTGCAGATCGCGAGTGAGCACCACGGCAGTGGTTGCCCACAATGCCAGATCTAACACAAAGACGGACAACAAGGGGGCAGTGTCCTGCCAGGGAATCCATTTTACTTCTTCTGGGACTGGTTTTTACACATGGTAAGGATTTGCTTCAGTACTTTCTGGACATCTTCATCCATCTGGCCCTAGGAAATTCAAACAAAAGACACTCATTAGAACCTGAGTTGAGTCCTGGCAGTCTCCCCTAGGGAATGGGACGGCTGGCTGAGATGAAGCCCTTGGCGTTTCCCCCAGATCTTCCAAAGGAATGTTAGCCTTATCGACTCCCACATTTCTACGAGGGACAGAGAGAGGGCCCTGCTCTTTGCCCTCTGGAGGATGAGGAGGCCTGGGTCCACCAGAGCCTCTGGCAAAGGGTTTTCTGGGTCTCAGTTGCAAATGTGAGCCCAGCCGAGCCACCAAGAGTCCTGCGGTGAGACCGTGAAGATGGCTCTGAGAATATGCGCACGCCCGAAAATAAAGCCCGGGCTGCTGCTCCTGGTGGGGGTAGCAGCCACATCCTCCCTCGTTTCGCAACAGATGCTGAGGCTGCTCGCCCTCAGTGGTGCAGGGCTCCTGACAAAATCCAAAGCGAAGCAAAAGGCATTTTAAAGCTTCTCGATGTAAAAGATTCCCCTTGAATTTTCATTTGTTCTACTGGTTTAATGATGGGGGTTGGGTGACACCTGCTGTGGTATATACTTCACAGGCTGTCAGCGTACCTGCACGGCATATAGAAGATGCATTCTGTAAACAGATATGACCTCCTGGTGTTGTTTCTTGCATTCCTGGGAAGAGAAGATGTGACATTAAGAGCTTAGGAGACTTTTAAAGAACAAAACCAAAAGACTGTAAGAAAGCTGTGGCCAAATGCTCCCCAAGTGACTTCCTCCAGCAAATGCTAGCATGTGAGGCTTTTAAAATTTTGGGCTCACTGGATTGTATATTACTGAACACTTATCACTATTTGTAGGGAAACATTTGTTGATACTCTTACGGGAAAAAAATCTACCTATTTCATATTTTGGTATGTCAACTCTAGAAGAAAATTCATGAAAAAGTAGTTATTATATAATCCCACCTTTGTTGCAAGAAATATATGTAAACATATTTATGCAAATACACAGACACATTCAGACAAAGTAAATCGTGCAAAGAAACCTAACAAATGTAAAAAGTGACCATCTCTGACTGGTTGGATTATGGACCATTTATAGAAACTTTTCCAGAGTCTTCTGTATTTTCCAACTTTTCTACAATAACCAAATATTTATTAATTTAAATTTTAAAAACCTATTCTTTTTATTTTTTTTTTTGAAGATTTTATTTACTTATTTGACAGAGACAGCCAGCGAGAGAGGGAACACAAGCAGGGGGAGTGGGAGAGGAAGAAGCAGGCTTCCGGTGGAGGAGCCTGATGTGGGGCTCGATCCCATAACGCCGGGATCACGCCCTGAGCTGAAGGCAGACGCTCAACGACTGCGCTACCCAGGCGCCCCCTAAAATCTATTCTTTTAAGAAGAGTTACTGGTCTCTCACTATATAGCCAGTCATCTAGTCCCCAGGGAGCTCAATTATTCGGCTGTCGGTGAACCCAGGAGACGAACAGGGTGGGGGCACCAATCTCAACTGGTTCCTCAGTACAGCTGCTCGTGCTTTTATTTCTCCTTGTTGAGCTATTATTCCAATTCCTCTCAGTAACTATTTCAGGAACCTTCACTTGGCTCTGAACTTTTCTAAGGAGATGGTTTTCCTCCTATTTCAGGGTGAAAATTGAGACCATCATATATAGATCGCTCCCAAAGTCCACAGAAGTCCATCAATACGCTTCTCACCTCCTTCCTATGAGTGTTAGAACATGAGTTGTCCTTCCTATTCAAAGACAACCTTTGAAACCTCAGTCCTTTGAAGGTCACACCATTAGAAGGTGGGCCTAGGACCTCCTCCTGTGTTGTTTCCTCTCACCTTTTGGATACCTCCACTCAATCATTTAAAACTTTATCTCCTGATCATTGTCCTCCTTTCCATCCCATTTGGATGACTGCGATATCCACATGCATGAGCCACGGATACCTCCGTCTCTCTGAAATCTCAGAAGAAAGCACCTCACCCTCTGGTCACCGGCTCCTCTCTTTCCAGCAAATCTACTTTAGGCTCCCCTGCCTCCTGCTGGGTTCTTCAGCCCCGTCAGATGCCTGCCTCCTCGGTCACTTCTCTAGGGCAGCCCACTGCAGGCCGGATTCCAGCCCTCCACCCCACTGGGACTGTCCTTGCCAAGGATGCCAAGGGCCATCAAAATGCCACATCCTAGTCCTTGCCGCCTCCTCCCTATCCCTTCTAGACTCAGCACAAGCATCGCCCCCTGCAAGGAGCCTTCGGAGACATTTCCTCCGTCTGCCCAGAGCATGCTAGGCATCTCTCTAGCAATGGGTGCTTACCACAGTGAGAATATGGAAAGTTGTCGAGCAGAAATTCGGTGAAGGCACGGACTGTGTCTTATTCACCTTTAGATCATTAGCACCTTGTATATATTCATTGAATGTGTTGAAAACTGTCAAAATGATTGTATGACCATCAGCATTTTAGCTATAAATCTGTGACAACCACTTCATCAGAAAAATGCTCTGAAGAGCTGCTTCACTGCTGGAGCCGATAACACAAAAAAGCTGCTTTTGTACTCTGGGGCCAGCCAGAGTAATGACTCGGAGACCCGAATTCACCAGTCTCAAGTCTGTACCAAAGAAATCCTACAGTCCAGGTCCTGTTTGTCAATGGAAACTGGAGATAATCCAGGACAGGTGAACCCTTGGCTTCCCGTGGAAAATGTAACATCCCCTTGTCAACTAAAACCTTAATAAAGGTTGTGGGAGGTGAAATAATGGCCCTCCAAAGATGTCCACACTCAAATTCCCAGAACTTGTGGAATATTACCTATATGGTGCCAGGGACCTTGCAGTTGTGATTAAGTTAAGGATCTTGAGATGGAGAAAAAGTGTATTCTGATTATCTGGATATCTCTAAATGTCATCACAAGGGTCCTTATAAGAGAGAAGCAAGGTCAAAGGTGGGAGTAGGAGATGGGAGAGCAGAGCCAGGGCTGGAGTGACAGGCTCTGAAGCTGGAGGTAGAACCCATGAGCCAAGGAATTTGGGTGGCCTCCAAAAGCTAGCAAAGGCAACGAAATGGATTCTCCCCTAGAGTCTCTAGAAGGAACCAGCCTTGCTGATACCTTGCCTTTAGTGAAACTGATTTCACACTTATCATCTCCAGAATTGTTTTTAAAGATTGTGATTCATTTATTTGAGAGAGCAAGAGCAAGCATGGTGGGGGGAGGGGAAAGAGCAGAGGGGAGGGGAGAGAGATAAGCAGATTGCACTGAGCGCAGAGCCCCACACAGCTCCATCCCAGGACCCTGAGATCACTTCCAGAGCCAAAAACCAAGAGTCAGACACTTAACTGACTGAGCCACCCAGGTGCCCCGATCTCCAGAATTTTAAGAGCATAGATTCTGGTTTTAAACCAAGTTTGTGCTGGTCTGTTACAATAGCCATAGGAAAAAACTACAGCTATGGGAAGAACTTTCCCAGGTCAAATAAGGAGAGGGGCCAAGAAGCAGCTTCAGAGGCACAGACACACACCTATCAGGGATCCCGGCCCCTAACAAGAAAAAGTTCGTGCCACTGCCAGAGACGGTAGTGGCCGTGGTAGAAAGATGGACAGGGGGTGAAAAGTCAGTAGATACGTAACCACGAAGCCTGCGCCACTGTCCAGCCGACTCCTCCCTTCTCAAAGACCCAGGTGACCCATGTCGTTGCAGGTGACGTGCGGGAGCGCCACCACTCCCTCTTCCTGCCTGCCCGCACCCTGAAAGTCTTCAGTCAGTTGCTCTGCAGAGCACCGCTCCCAGAGGCTGGGACTCTCCTCACCCCAGCCCACCCCCCGCCCCCCCACACTGGGCAGGTGCGTGGAATCGGCCTGGCCTGCCAGCCCCAGCCCCACTCACAGCCAGCTGGTTCTGGAGCTGTTTGACCTGCTGCTGCAGCGCTTCGAGCTGCTGACTCTGCCGCTTGGACGAGCTCGCGGAGTAGGAGAGCTGCGAGAGGCTGTTCAGCGCCTCCTTCAACTTGGTCACTTCCTTCGACATCTCATTGATCTGGCGGGAAAGGAAAACTATCAATAGGCAAGAAAGAGCCTGTAGAAACAAAATTCCAGAGAATTCTAAGCCTTGAACATAGCCTCTTACTGGCTTCTGGGACTCAAGGCTTTGGAACAATTTCTTGTTTATTTTTTAAAGAAAACCCACAAAACGAAATAGGTGACAAAATCAGCAAACCCACATGGCCCTCTAAGGCCACTATGTTCAAATAAGGGCCCCGGATTAAACCTTGTGCTTTGAGGCCGGAGAGTAACAAAAGCTATGGCACTAATTTCCTTTTTCATTCTGAAAGGGGCTATTGTTGAAAAAATAAATCAGAACCAGGATTTCAGGCATTCTTTATTTGGAGACAGCTATGTCTTATTCAATAGCACTGACACAGGCAACCAGGAGTAAGTTCTAGGAACCCTGATTTCTCTGGACATCTTGCTTTAACGTAAACTCCTCCCTGCAACCCGGCCTCTGCCTTCCGACTCCCTGTACCCTTGGCTTTGGAAGCTCTTTTTGAAATTTTCATTATATTAAAGGAATACACGATCAACAGTGCTCTGACCAGTGCCGTTCAGAACACCTGACCCAGGGGACTGGGGATGCAGAGTGGATTCAGGCTCGGAGCTATTCTCCAAGTCCCCCTTTGTATTCCTCCTTCCTCCAAGCCACACCCAGCCCATCTCCCCACATTCCCCCCACTTCTCCTCCTGTCCACCTTTGACAATAAGGGCCAGGGAGGGCAGTCCTTCCACTGACTCAGAGCAAAGCTCCTATGGCTTAGGGAAGCAGGATTAAGTCTGGGAGTATTTGGGTTTCTATATGATGGAAGAATCTGTCTGGATTCCATGAGTTGAAGTTCAAGATGGGTCACAAATGCCTTTCAGTTTGTGGGTTCACTTCTGATCCCTGCCACTTGGCAGAGTGTCTGTAAAATAATTTTAAAAGGGAAAATACATGCCACATAGGTGAAAATGCTTTCATATAAAGGGACTGATAGAAGATCAGTGGTTTTTTTTAAACAAAAATGTCCAACCTACTATTCTTAATGTGGCCGTGGGGACAGAGGGAGTCACATGCAGACCTTTTGTGCATTCACAACAGGTCAGTGCTAACCAACGCTAAAAACGTTAACTGTGCTAGCTAGAAACGCGACAGCAATGGAATCTCACAAACCTTCTTGTCTTTATCCTCCTCCAGTTTGGAAGAGCTCTCCGACTGTCTCTTCATTTCTGCCAGCTCTTCCTGAGCGTCCTGGAATTGTTGCCGAAGTTCATTTGCTTCCTGCTCCTTGGCCTTTAAGAGAGCCTGAACATTCTCCTTTTCCCTTTTCATTTGTGACACCTCACTTCTCATCTGGGCGAGCTCCGAATGGGCCTTCTCTTTCTCTTTTACTGAATCCTTCAATTTTGAGGCCAACACACTCACCTCGCCTTCTAATGATGACTGGAGCTTTGCATAGGCAGACCTGGGCACCATGGCGTCGGTCATGGCGGCCTTCTCTTCCAGAAGCTGTTTCTCCAGCCTTGCCACTTCTCCTTCCTTGCTTGCAAGGTGCTCTTTGAGACTGCTTATTTTTTCCTCCATCTCTTTGGCGGTAGCCCGCAGCGTGGTTATCACTTGCAAATGTTCTGTGATGGAGACCGAATTCTCTTTCTGGGAGTCCACCAGCTGTTTGAGCTGGGTCAACTCATGCAACACCTTTGAGTACTGAGACTTCATTTCGGACAAGGCCTCTTCTGCCTTAGCTCTGGATACGTCTGTCACTTGCAGCAGTTTCTCATGCTCCGCTTTGTGGATGTAGTCGGCCGTTACGTCTTCCAGAGATTTCCTCTTCCTATAATCCTCCAGCTCGGCCTGGGCTTCTTTGTACAGCTGGGACAGCTCGCTCACCTGTTTATTGAGTTCATCAATCATCCTGTTCATGGCCTCTTTCATGTCCCCGGCTTCATCGCCGGCCTCCTGGGTCATATGACTCTTGAGGGCATCTTTTAATTTCATGATTTCTTCTTGGGCTTCTTGGTACTTCTCAAACAAAAATGCTTTCTCTTTATTCATGTTCTCAATGACAGAGCAATATGAACTTTTCATTTCCTCATACTCTTCCACGGGAGGCTTGATGACCATACCTTTCTCCCTCTCTACAAGTTTTTCTTCTAACTCTCTCACCTTCTCTTTATTTCTTTCACTTTCTTCCACCGCATTCTGGAGGTCCTGCTTTAGCACATCTATTTCCTCCTCGGTGATCCTCAGCTCCCGGAGACGCGAGTAACTGTCCACGCTTTCGGGCGAGACGAGGCCCAGTTTCATCTGCTTCTGCACGTTGAGGACTTCTTTCATTGCTTCCTCGTACTTGCTCTGGGTTTCTTTCAGTTTCTGGCTGAGGTCGGAGCTGTTCTCTGAAATCTCCACACTGTTCACGCACACCGACTCGGCCCTTCTGGACCGGAGCTCGGCCTGGAGCTGCTGCTTCTCTGCTTCAGAGCTCTCCAGTCTCTTCTGCAGGTCTTGCAAAATCTCTTGTAGTTGCTGAATACGGCCATCGCTGTCCAGAGTGGATTTACTTGAAGAATGTGGTAAGACAGGTGGAGATGATTTGGAGTCTGGGGGAGAGGTGTCACTAGGTTTGCCCAGGGGTGGGGCCAAGTCAGTTTGAGTGGAATGGTAGGAGTCAAAGCTCAGGTCTGCTTCTGCCTCCTTGGGTGACTTGGCCTGGGAAAAAGGCAAGAACGAAATGGCACCAAAGATGTGGTCAGGTGAGCAAGCAACGGGGAGGAGAGAACAAACCCAAAGCTTATGTACGGGAGAGCCGCAGGGTCCCTTTATGTGTACCCTTGCCCCCTGACAAAATATGGTCCCGGACATGAGAGGCCGATTAATGACACTAAGCTTATTCTTTGCTCTATTAGGACCGCTGATGTGTGCCACTTTAAAAACACGAGATTTGTTTTGGCTCTAAAGCCTCTGACTCGTAATTTTTCCTTTGCTTCTCATATTATTCCAGTTGCCAAAAGGGGCAATGGGCTTATTAGTACAGCTACTTCTTATTTAAGTTCTTAAATCTGCTAAATGATCAGCTCTACACATGCACACACACACATACACGTATATGTCATAAATAACACACACTAAGTATATAATTATGTGTGATTGACCAATTTAGCAATTTACAGAAATGGAGTTAATGAATACCTCCTCTCTCAACAAACAGATAATTTCAAACTATAAAATGCTTGAGGCTAACTATATTAAAAAAGGAAGAAACCACTGGAGATGTTTAAAACAAAATATCATCTGACTAACCTGAAAAATCCCCGTAGTCTGACCCTACAGAAGAGTCCCGTGGTAGCAATCTCTGTACCCACCTGTAATTTATCTTGTAATTCCTTATTGTGTAAGGTAAGAGAAGCGACTTTTGCTTGCAACAGGACAAGAAGATCTTGTTGGTCGGCTTCAGAACTTATATCCAATAAGCTATCAGCACCTTGGAAAAGTGGAAAGCAATTTAAAATAATATTTAAAAAATTAAACCAGTCTTTCTCTGACCTTTAACCAAGTCACTTTCTACCCAACCCTCGGCTTCTTCCTGGCTCTGGCTCTGAACAAAAGCCCCTAGCAGCTGGGTAGAGGAACAGCAGTTCCCGGGTCCTGGGGTTCCCTTCCTGGGGTACCCCCAGCACAGGACCGGATGCCTGGATGTATACAGCTCATCTGAAAACTGATGGGATTTGCTCATACATTTTCCATTCGCCTGATTAAGTATCATACCTTGGTTGCTTTTTTGTTCCTCCCATGACTAAGTCCCATTTCTGTGAATCCTTTTAGAAGTATCCTGGTTCACTTCTTATCCCTACCACCGTTACTCTAGTTCAAACTTTAGCCCCTGGCTTGGAAACCCTGCAAACAGCCCTGTAACAAAGCTCTCTCTCCTCTCCATAGGACAAATATAGCCTTGCCCAACACTGTCAGGCTAATCTTCCTAAAACATGCTTCCTAAAACATTCCTGTGGTTCAAGTGCTTTAATCACTCTCTCTCTCCAAAATTAATCTCCAGACTCCTTCCTCTGGGTTAAGGTCTCCATCATCTGGTGTCAATGTACTTTTTCAGGTGTACGACCCATGATCTCTAGTATTACATCTTCCTCAGATTCAAACTTTCCATCATACCCTCTATATTCTCAACACAAGGCTGCTGCTTTAATTCTTCATGCCTAAGCTTGCCCTTGCAGCATTTCTTCGGCTAGGTTACTTGTAGGCATCTTTCAGGACCCACGTCAAACTCTGCTTCCTCCTTACAGCATTCGATGACCTGATGACCACCCCATCAGGAAATGGTCTCCTTTGAATCCCACAATCCCACTGTTGGTAAACCATCACTTTCTGACATCCTACTGATTATTGTGCTGAAATGGCATCTAAAGCAATGCTACTCAAAGTGCTCACTGAGACAAGAACCTTGTTCCAGAATGGCATTCAGCAGTGTTCCAATGGAAAAAAGAAAAGTCTGCTGGACAAAATAGTTTGCTTAGCGGTATTGCTGGATGGCTTTCTGGTGCAAACTTCTTATTTCCTGTAGACTGGCAACAGTTTACAGACCACAATCTGATAGCGCTGACCTACATTCTTTACTGTTATGTTATTATTTTCTCATAGCCATTTAATGCAAAGATGAAAACTTTCATCTTAATTTGGAAGGATGCAAAATGACATCAGAAGAAATGCTTACTTCTGATGTCTGGTGCCTAAACCACAGCTTTATAGAGTCCCCTTGATATAATGTCTGGTGAATTTGGAATAAACCAGAGCATGACTATAATTCTAAGCTACAGAAATTACTTCTCAAATACAATGGAGGGGCGCCTGGGTGACTCCACTGGTTGAGTATCTGATTCTTGGTTTCAGCTCAGGTCATGATCTCGGGGTCCTAAGACTGAGCCCTGCATCGGGCTCTGCGCTCAGTGGGGAGTCTCCTTGAGGTTCTCTCTCCTTCTGCCCCTCCCCCTACTTGCACACATGCTCTAAAATAAATACATTTTTAAAAAAATAAAATATAATGGATGGTTTTAAAAGAATCCAATGTAACACGTGTTCAATTAACATGGATCTCTGCCAGGAATTCGAAAGCTTAGTATTTCTAAATTCTGTAAGTTAAAAGTTCCAAACACATAAAATGCATAATAGGCTAAGAAAGTGAATGTGACATTTTAAATGGACTCTGGGGATACTGTACTGTACATTCTTAGAGGGTAAACCCGCGGGATAGACTCTTAAGGCAATAAATTAAACCCTGTCTTGGTGAAGACAGTACAATTGCGTGTGACTTTATTAACACTGTGTCTTTGCATATATCTAAAATCCAAAGTAGGAAAGTTAGATCGTGCAGCCACGGAGGTGCTCAGTTGGCTCTCCTTTCAGGAAATAACCTGCTGCCCAGGGGCAAGGAGTGCTGCTTGCTGATGGTGGCAGTGGACCTCATTGCAAAATAATGTTTTATTTAAAATGCCTAAAAGGGGGGGGGGTGCCTGGGTGGCTCAGTTGGTTAAACGACGGGCTCTGGTTTTGGCTCAGGTCATGATCTCAGGGTCATGGGATTGAGCCCCACACTGGGCTCTACATTCAGGGGGGAGTCTGCTTGAAGATTCTCTCCCTCTGCCCCTCCCTCCACTTGTGCATGCATGCACTCTCTAAAATAAATAAATAAATCTTTAAAATAAAATAAATGCATAAAAGAGAATAACCAGGCTATAGTAACTTAAGAGCTGATTTTGTAATACACCAAATAACCAGATCTGGCAGCAGGTCTAATAACTGCCATATTTCTAGTAGAGAGACTGTAAATGATATTTCAAGACACCCGCAATTACAGTTAGGTGACATGACATTATCTGTGAACTCTCTTGTTGGCAAAGTCACCGGTCTGCTAAGATTACTGGGGATTATTTGTCTATATTCATAATTGAAGGAAGTGCTAACATTTAGTTAGGGACAAATGAAACAGAGACATATTTTTTTCGCATCCATGCTTAGAGACTCCTTAAAATCCAGGTGTACTCCGGAAGTATGGAAAGTGTCAGCCTGTGTAGTACTGGCAGGTCTGGGTGCCAGGCACCCCAACCTCCCTATACTCCTCCAGGCTTTGCCTTTGCTCTTTTTTTTTTTTTTTAAGATCTTATTTATTTATTTGACAGAGAGAGACAGCAAGAGAGGGAACACAAGCAAGGGGAGTGTGAGAGAGAGAAGCAGGTTTCCCGCCGAGCAGGGAGCCCAAGGCAGGGCTCGATCCCAGGACCCTGGGATCATGACCTGAGCTGAAGGCAGATGCTTAACGGCTGAGCCACCCAGGCGCCCCTGCCTTTGCTCTTAAATGGCCATGGACTACACATCTGTCAAAGAAACAAAAACAGCTGCCCCTTCATCTTACCTGTAGTGCTGTCACTTAGTCTGTCTTTGTTTTCCCGTATAGAACTGATCTCAGCCTGCTGGAACGTAAAAATGATTTAAAAGAATATTCCTGACTGTAGTATTCCATGAGAAAAGCAAGCAAATTTTCCTCTCTGAGTCGACACAGAACAATTATCCTTCTAGAAGAAGTTAGAAAATCCCCAGGAAAGAAAATATTTTAAAATATAAGTGAATAAAAATGACAATTATCTACTGAGATATAATCTCTAAAATGTTAGATTCCAGAGCATATAATCTCAAAATATTTTTCAGAAATTTCATTAAGTATAATAGAAATATCTTTTAATATTATAATAACTTTATATCTACATCCTAAAACTTGAGATGGAAAATATTACTTTCACAAGTCAAATACAAGTTTTATCTATCTGGGTAATACATTGATCAAAATACATTAGAAGTATTTTTTAGCTTTACTATTTCATAAATTTACTAGTATTAATGTATTATTATTAATATTTCTAAGAGAAATTGTAGTAAATAAGACCTGTCAGGGAAGATAAAGGTAATTTTATGGGGAATAAAAAGTTTTACGGTCATGGACTGATAATCTAAAGATTTTCTCTTTGTCCTTGAATATCTGTCTGTGAATACACTGCAAAAGTTCTTGCAACTTCAAAGCCAGACTTTCATTTCAAAACAAAATACAACGAGTTGCCAGAAATTACTATGTTTCATCCAGATGAGCCATAGACCTGATAAGAGAGAGAAGTTTTCAGCAAAGGAACTTTTGTGAAAGCCCAAATGCTAAAAATAAAGTGGCTCATTTTTGGCAAGTGCTTATCTTAATAAAAAGCTGTCTTTTCACTTTATAAAAAGATGTTTATTTTAATTTTTCAACTACCTTAAGGTACAATAAACGACATTCATTTAAAGTTTATGGTATAAGGAGCTCTGATAGATATACACCCATGGAACCACCACCATAATCAAGATGCAGAATGTTTCCATCAACTCTACAAGTTTTCTCCTGCCTCAACACAGCCAATCCCTGCCCACCCTATCCCCAGGCAACCCCCACTCTCCTTTCAGCATTATCTAGAATTCCTATACATGGAATGTCATGGGTATGGATTCATGCCAGGTTTCTTTCACTCACCATGATGACTTCAGATCCACCTACGATGCTGCCTGGACAGCTTGCCTTCTTTTTTTATGGCTGGGCAATAATTAATTGTATGGACATATCTCATTATCCTCATGCAGTCACTTGCTGACGGACATTTGGATTGCCTCTAGTTTTGGGATATGCGAATAAAGCTGCTACAAACATTTGTGCATACAATTTTTCGAGACATACATTTTAATTTCTCTTGGATAAACATCAATGAGTGGGCGGCTGGATCATATGTTAAGTGTATGATGAACTTTTAAAGAAACTGTCGGCTCCCCAAAGTAGTTTTGCTACTTTACATTCCTACCAACAGAGCAGGACAATTCTAGTTCTTGCCCACTATCACCAACATTTGGTATTTTTAAACTTCAGCCGTTCTAAATGGTGTCGCTATTTATCTTTTGTGTGTGTGCGGGGGGAAGGTTTAAAGAAATGAAAGAAAATCTTTTTGCATTCTATTTCTGAAAATTGTAATTTGTGATATTATCCTTTGGAATGCACTGTGTCCTCTGACCCATAATCAGATTCAAAGATATTAGGGTACTAATAGGGTATTCATCTTAAGAATTTACTAATAAAATCCAGTTAAAGTGGGGTAAATGTCAGGTTGACAGAATCTTTTTCAGATCACTGTGCATCCAAGTTCAAAGAAAATTTATCTAGTAATTCTTAGATGGGGGAAAGCAATATACAACGATACCACTGCAATTTCATTTTAACAATTACAAATTTTATTTTCCTTCCAAGCATAATTTCCTAGTGATGGATAGATAAACGGATAGTAAATTGAAATATCCTCCCATTTATAAAAATACTTTCCAACAACAAATCTAGAGAATCGGGTAGAACAGATTTTCTAAAATTAATGCATATTAGTTTACAAAAAACCTTAATTAAAAATATAAGATTACTTGTGAGAAAGACAGAGAATAATCAACATTTCTTTCTTTTTGATTGACATATATCAACTTGATTTAGTAAGAAGACTGGCTTATCAGTTCTTATCTTTGCTCCTTTTTTTAGAAGGAAGAAAATGAGTTATTACTTAATGAATATGACTTATTCATTCTACTCTGTGTGTTTGGAGGCCAGGCCAGAAGAAATAACAGGGTGCTTCATGAAGCAAAGGTGGTGAACCAACCACTAGCGAGTCTATTCTGTCTCGCCCAATGCTGGACCACTTAAATCACATCTATTCTGTATCTTAAGATTCAAAAGTATTGAACACAGAAAGGAATTACCTTGAAGGGTGGTTCGGCAAAAAACACGGATTCCTTTCCCGAAAGTGGTGTTGAAGTTATTGATCTTGGGGAAGACACATCACTCAACTTAAAAGACAAAATGAAAATCACAGATAAAGAAGGCTTCTTCAAAGTCTTTTCTTCTCCAGTGCCAAAGAATTCACCTACTTAACCAATGCAAATAAATCTAATGGTAACCATCCTTAGTCTCAATTAATTCAAGGGTATTTTCAACTTAATGCAGCCCCTCAAATACTTTCCGAAAGTTTGCAGAATATAACTAACTCTGCTCCTGTAGTCACAAGAAGCAATTTTCAAAACCTATAAAACTGTGGCATGTTAAGGACATTATCAGTGAATATGCTCACAGAGTTAACATAACTTATCAGAGGAGAGATTTCTCTCAACTACTTGAGAGATTCCACAGACACTGAGCTTCCTCCTCTAGGCAACAGTCACCATAAGCTCAGAAATGAAAACTTTTAATATTAACCAACCTTCAATGTAATTAGAAAGGCAAATGTATTTTAGCAATGTTTTAAGAAACCAACTAAAATTCATATTCAATTAACTGCCTCACCAGCCACCCATCCTCCCTGCCTTTACTTGAGCTGTTAATGCAAGGTACTAAAAGTAGACTGAGCTTCACTTAAGGAAGAAGTTTCTGTCATAAGATTTTGAGGAATTTCCCTGAGTATTTTTTTTTCTTCCTTCCTTCCTACTTCCCTCCCTTCCTCCCTCCCTCCCTCCCTTCTTTCCTTCCTTCCTTCCTTCCTTCCTTCCTACCTACTTACCTTCCTTCCTTCCTTTCCTCCCTTCCTTCCTTCCTCTCTCTTTCTTATTTATTTATTCCTTGAGGCTTTTAAAAAAGATACTGTTCAATTCCTCAGCCTTGCAATAAATAAGAATCAACATGATTTCCATACTAATAATCAAAATCCTTCATACCACTATCTGTAATTGAAAACCAGTAAAGAAAATTTTAAATGTGCTTAATGAAGGGTCAATCCTAAAACATTTGTTTTTGGCCTAAACACAAAATGACAAAATCATGGCTTTTTGTTGGTGTTGTCGTACATTTGTTCACTGTTGGTTTGCTTTTGTCTTTACCTGGGTAGGACTGATAGGAGGTGGTGGAGCTTTGCGTTTTTTTGGAGTTCCACTTCTTTCTGAGCTTAGTTTAGAGACTTGATCATGCTGGAAGTTATCACAGTCCAAAGAACGGAGGTGGGTTAGTTCGGTTAGTAAAGTCTGAACAGCTTCATCAAACAAATGAGAAAAACCTCAACAGTTCATGCATTTCTTACTTTATCAAGATCTGACATCTGCTACCAACATAAAAATAAGTAATATGCATGCTCCAAGTGTTCTTCCAGCAGCCCATGCTTTAATAGCCAGAAAATATAAAACACAAGACAAAACCAGATTAAGTTGGTGTAGAGAACGGGGAAAGTGGAGGATGTCTGCCCCAGTTTAGAACCCAGGATACATTCCTAGTCTAGCTTCCATCTTAATGCAAAGCAGTGGTATTTTCACCACCTTTGCATTACTTTCACTCCTTTCCTTAAGGAATGTTGATATGGGGGCAAGGGGAAATGTCATCTCTGAAGGTTATAAATAAGTAACGCAGTTAGTACCTAATAAATTCAGTACTATTTCTTGTTTATGATAATTTTTCAAGAATCTTGATGTATAAGTAAATAAATATAACAGCCAACTATACAACTCTTCAAAAAAGGAAACAACACTGACGATGTTTTTAGGAAAAAACTCCAAAATAACAGGGCAATCTTCTCAATTTCTGTCTGTAACTCTAACGACATTTTAGAAAAGTTCCAGTTAAAATGAAAGGGCAAGCTAAACCTCTTATGCTCATTAAATATCTAACACTGCCATGGATGGAGGTCTATAATCCATGGGATACACAAGCATTTAAAACGTTGTTTGTTCGCAGAGTTAATCAAACATTTTTACACCAACAGAAAATATTAGTACATTTCAGAAAAAGATGAATATATAAGTAGGAAGGTTTAAAGTTACATGCTTTGGCCACAGGGTAAACCATTAAGAAAACATTTACCATCTTCTAACAATGAATCATTTATTCTTTTTTTTTTTTATGTTCAGTTAGCCACTGATAGTACATCATTAGTTTTTGATGTAGCATTCAATGATTCATTAATTACGTATAACACCCAGTGCTCATTACCACATGTGCCCTTAATACCCACCACCCTGTTCCCCCTCCCCTGACCCCCCTCCCCTCCAAAACCCCCAGTCTGTTTCCCAGGGTCCATAGTCTCTCAGGGTTCATCCTCCCTCTCTGATTTCTCCCCCTTCAGATTTCGCTCATTTATTCTAAAGATTGTTCACTCTTTAAGTATTTTTAACATAGTTTTTGTCACTTTTTTAGTGGACCACAGAATGGTTTAATTAGGACAATTTCAAGGTCCCACAAGCTACAATGACAAAAAAATTCTCTCCCCCAAGGATAAATACCTGCTTTGGTTTTGTTGGTGTCTTTAAATCTGCAGAGGAAAAAGTGGGGGACAAAAAAAAAAAAAAGAACTGTAAGAACCATGACTCACATCCACTTTGGGTGGGGGACACACACACACACACTCTCACACCCATACACACAACAAACACAGTATCTAACAGTTCATTTTTCTTCAAGAATATGTTTAAAAGAATAATAAAGTAGATCATATTGCACACATTCCTTTACCCTTTGGGGAAAATGGAGTGGATAAATTTAAAACAACACTGGCTATTTTCTTTCACATACCAGAATCCTGAGAGATTTTTGATAATAGAAGGCTTTGAATTGCTGTATTTTCTGAGAGTTTGGAATAATGTAAGGCATTGTGTCCAAGAGAATCTACAAGGTTTAGGTCTGCACCCTTTTTAATTAAGGCTTCCACGATATTAGAGCTGCTGATCTCACAAGCCAGCATGAGAGCAGTTCTAAAGAAAAAAGGAGACACCAAATTAGTACTAACACAATGGGAAAACACTTTCTTGGGAAATCATTTATCTTGGAAACAAGGAAAAGAAGATTAAGTACACTTAAATATATATACTTAATCTTCTAGGGAATTTGAAATGTAGTGCTAGCGAGATGAAATTAGGTATTTTTTTTTAACTTCAGATTAAATCAAAACATTAAACTATATTAGGTCAAATAACATAGACATAATCTTCTAAACATAATCTTCTAATTATGACAGAATTTAATATGATTGGCACAAACCATGTCCTCCTTTCACCTCAAGCATTTTAAAGTACCTACACATCATTACGACTATTTTTAAAGCAGCCAAAGTTTACTCGTATTTAATTTCGCATGAAAAGCCATTGGAAATAGCCTAGTCACTTTAGTATTCAATAATCTCATCACAGATACAATGATGTTCCCAGAGGTCTGAGGGAGATTTTTAAGTCAAAACAGATCCTGGATTATCACAAGTGGCAGGAGGGGCGCCTGGCTGGCTCAGTCGGTAGAACACGCGAGTCTTGATCTCAGGGTCATGAGTTTGAGCCCCATGTTGGGTATAAAGTTTACGCAAAAAAAAAAAAAAAGGCCAAAAAATGAAAAACTTAAAACCACTTTCTAACAAATGATCCAAAAGATAGCTGTGTTATTTTGAGGCTCCCAGAACATAGATATCAGCGAAATCCCATGATTTCTATTTCTGTGGTACCTTCCATTTTTGTCCCTGGAATTTACATCTGCTCCATGGTCCAGGAGAAAGCAACAGACCTCACTGTGGCCATTTTGTACTGCGAGCAGCAGTGGTATACTCCCATCCTAGGAGACAAATGCAGACGGGTGGTAACTCAGACACCAAACGCCAGAACTGCGAAGGCCCTGGTCTTTGCACATTTATCCCTGAGCTGTCCTGCCACCATGCCAGTTTGCGTCCCCGCTGTGTGCCGTTACATCTCAGCACAGCTCTTCTTACAGAGCTGCACCGTTAGCTTTTCCGCAGGAACCTCAGCCTCTTGGGCTGCTCGTTCCCTCGGCGACCATCGCTCCGTCTGGCGATGCTGTGAGAGAGGGGAGCACCGAGGACGGAAAGGCTCAAGGCAAGAATACCATGTTTACTGAGGGCTGGCTCTGTGTTTCCAGGTGGTGGCAGCTTCCTCCAAGCAAACTGCACGCTTCCTTCCATTCATTCCACTACTCCCTTCTAAGAGACGGCACGCTTTCATAACCTCCCAGGTACCAAAACAGAACAGGAGTTTAGAGTCTGTCTATTCCTGACACCTGACTAGATAAAAGATCAATGGAAAGAAGGATTTAAGATGACAATTGGCATTCCTTTAAAAAAAGAAAATGATGTTGAATCACTATATTATATATCCGAAAGTAATGTAACCCTGTATGTTTACACTGGAATTAAAATGTGAAGAAATAATAAAATAAAAAATGTAAAAAAAAAAAAAAAAAGGGAAAGAAAATGAGATCCCAACTCACATACAAATCATGCAAGGAAATGAAGAATTTAAACACTGTTTACAACGGAAAACCAAAGAAAAAAATACTAGAAGAATATATAGGTGACCATTCCCACAATCTTAGTTCTGAAGGGGTCCGAACTCAAATGATACAAACCACAAAAAAGAAGCTTTTGTTCTGCTTTTTCCTTGAACATACCTCACAAATGGGGTTGATAGTAATTTTTAAGGTAAATGTATTCAAATAGGCAAAGGAAAAAATAAATTACAATATAGCCAATGGTTTTAACATGACAATTTAAAAAATATAATTGCTGCTTAAAGATTGAGTATTTAAAACAGAATTTCAGACATTTCTAAAGAATTATCTCTGTGAAGTTATAATAAATACTTTCTGGTTATAAAGTACTGAGATTCAGGGAGTGGAAATTTATCTACAGATTCTATATACTCACTTAACAATCTCCCCATCAGGTATAATGCATGCATGTCAATTCCCATCCTATGGCGGGAAATTTAACTTTGTAACCAGGAGTGACTGGCAGGTAAATTTACTCTCAAAATAGCCCAGGAAGGTTAAAATAGGCTAAAAACAGACTTCAAAGTTGGCAAACCCTAACCAAAGGTACCCAAGATGATACATGGAAAAGAACAGAAATAATAGAACTTCTTTTTAGACTTATCTCTAAAAATCAAGAGAGTAAAGCCTTATTAATATTTAGGTTGACGGCAGACGAGCTCAGAAACATACCCATCAGGAAGTACATGTTACAACATGGCTTATTAATGCTTCCGGGACAATGGGAAGAATACTTGAATCCATTTGGCCGAAGAGGACCCAGGTTGGAAAGCACTAGCCTTGCCAAACGCTTAGGTCTCTGAAGTCTTCATGACTTTTGGAAGTAGCCCACAGGGCTCTAGAAACCAGTATCCATCTCCAACTCTAGTAGCCTCCCGATACTCACCAAGTCCTTGAGGTTTATGGGGCTTTTGTGCTCGCAAAGAGCCTGCACGGCTTGAAGGCAGCCCTGTGCCGCTGAGAGAAAGAAGAAACACCACAGCCCGTCACAACGCTGCTCACACAAGGAGGGCCATCAAACACTTTTCAGGACGGAAAGATCGTGTCCCACCCAGTTTGCCTACGTTACTCTGGTTGCACCGAAGAGAAATGGTATCAGGAAGGTTAGTTAAGGTGTTCTTAATGATTGTTAAATTTCGATGTTTCCAGACCTAAAGCTGCCAGTTGCCCTTACACACGTGCTTGGTTTAGTGTTTTGTAAGGACTTAGGTTGTCCACGATTAGCACTAAGGGAAATTTATAAACCTCATCATTCCTGAGTTTGGTGTCAGCGTTTTATTACTTGGAGCTGTGTGACAGATACTCACAGACAGTAAGACAGAACACTGATAAATAAAATTGGGGTTTCTTCTGATCCCCAAATCCAAAAAATGTGCATCACACCTTACATGAAATCTACACATGCCTTAGTTTAAACAAGAACCTTACATTAATTAAAATATAGTAACCATGACAATTTTTACTGATTGTCTGGCAGGCCATGGATGAATTCTAGATGTGTTCCTTGATACAACTCCACACGTTTTGCAAACTGAGGGAAATTTAAATTCTAGGAATGACAAGAGACAACAGCATCAGAAATAAAATGGCTTGAATGAGGAAAAGGAAAATTTAGTATTTCTTGTGGCAGAAGATAAATAAGAGACTGAAAGTCACCTGCATAATGTAAAGCTGTTTTCCCAGAACTGTCAACGCTTTCGGCTGGGCATTTAGACTAGAAGACAAAAATAAATAAATACACATAATAAAATTCAGTTCTGTTTAGTTCATCCTTCTCCTACAAGGTTATGATGTATCTTATTAGGAAAAGTATAAACAGAATAAGCCCCGATTGCTGTGCTCCAAGGTCTACAGTCTCCTACTTGGGGGGGGGGGAGCGGGACTCATTTCCAAGTAATTGTGACCTAGGCAAAAGGTCACCTCTTTGTTGCTTTGGCCACCCTGTCCTCTTTCTCACACTAGCACCCCATCACCAGCAGATCATCCCCACCAGCTCACACACATGCTCTAGGAGTTCTCATCTTGATTCCTTCTTTTCCCCCATTTCCTGCCCTAAATCTCTATCCCCCTTCACAAAACCAACTTTCTGTCAAGAACCACCCATGTGCAATCCATGCTTCCTCACTTCCCATTCACTTCCAAACCCAGCGCAGCTGCGTGCTGTCCTCCAGACCCCACAGAGATGGCCCGAGTCGGTCACCAACAACCTACATGTTTCCCAAGACAGTAAACATCTGGGTCCTCCTCTTACTGCAACCCACCCCCTTCTCCGAACACTCCTTCCCCTCAGCTCCTGGAACCCACATCAGCTGGGTTTCCCCGCCCCTGCCCTGGCTACTCCCCCTTGGTGAGCCAAACAGAACCTTGGGGTCCACCACTGCTCTCTTCCTTGGTAATCTCAACCACACCCATCTAGAGGCTAAAGACTCTCAAACGGAAACCTTAACAATACCCACCACAAGAGTACATAGTAGCTATCACCTGCCAGGCTCCAAAGAATTGTTTTAAGGCTCTTACCAACCCTAGGTAGGTACTATTATCACTCCCATCGTCGTTTGAGGAAACTGATCCACAAAGAAGTTAATAATTTGCTTAAGTCACAGGAACTGGCAGAGCCAGGATTCAAACCCAGACGTGCTGGGCTAGAGCCTGTATTCTTATCTGTACACAACAGACGTCATCTCCGAGCGCGGGCTGGATAACCCACTGCCTATCTCACATTCCTGCTCCCTGTAGGCACCTCACGCGCAGCCCAGCCTACACTTCCGGCTTCCTCTCCTGACACGTCCCTATCTTTGTCAACAGCACCATCACTGAACTAGTCAACAAGCCAAAGACCACTGGATCATCTTTGATTTCTTCTCCTCCCCCTCCTCTCCCATCAAATCCACCACCACGCCCTGTCAATTCTGTGTTCTACTCTCTCCTGCCCCGTGACGCCCACCTCGGCTAAGCCAGCACCTTCTCACCCAGACAAGCTGTGGCCGCCTCCCAGTGGTCTCCAGAGCTCTGCTTTTGCCCCTAGTCTCTATAGGACTAGAATGATCTTTTAAAACTGTGACTATCATCCGTAATCCCTTAAAAGCTCTCCACAGTCCCACGCTGTGCTCAGAGTTACAGTTGTCTGTCGCGCCACACAGGCCGGCACCCCGTGTCCTTCTTTCTCCTCCTCACTCGTTTTACCCCAGGCTTTCATTCCTCCCTGACGACAGCCTTTCCTACCAGAAGCCCTCTGTACTTGCTCTTTCGTCTGCTCGAGAGATGCTTTCCCCTTGGCTCTTTCCATCGTTTTCAGCTTAAACATCATCTCTTCCATGAGGCCTTCCCTGCGTATCCACGCACACTCCCCTCTGTCAGTTCTGTTAGTTTTCTTCATGACGCTGTGTGATTTGTAATGTGCATTTGGGGATTTGTTTACGAGATGGCCAGCTCCATCAGGATAGGGGCTGCTCTGTTCTCTGTTCATATACTCAGTGCTTGACACAGTGCATGATGCCCAGGGGGCACTTGTTAAAAGGGTGGGGGGGCCTAGTAGGCTCTTGGCGGGGGAGGGGGGTTAGACTGAATGTGAAGAATCTCACAACACTCTGTGCTCACTGCCTCGAGGAGGCACAACTTTAAAGTGGGAGCCACTGGAGAAGAGAAGTCTCACCGGCAGACAGTAAGAGCAAAGGCCTAGAGAGCCTCGAGGGGATTAAGTGCAGAGGGTCAGGGAGGGCAGGAGATGAGAGTCCCATCATGGAGGGCAGGGCAGAGAATGCCAAGACACAAGTGAAGAATTGGCTAGAGAGGTCCAGGACCCCAGGAAAGCAACCCATTAGTAGGACATCAAAGCCTCAGGTTTTAGCAACAATTCAGAAAGAAGAACAGCAAGTTTGCAAGTTGGAGGCAAGAACAGGCAATGTTAGAGGGAAATGCCTGTCTGCCCTTCAGTGGTAAGAAGAATGGAGATCAAGTTACGACTTACCATGCTTTGGCCTAATTTTAGAATAGCACAAGGAAGTGTTTAAAGGCTTCAAAGATTCCAGAGAAAAACCAATCTATTTGCATAACCAGATATAAAATTACATTAGAGGCTAGAATATCTGGTCCCTGCCCATGAGGATTTCCAGCTTGTCAAGTTCATTCTTCCTGAAAATCAGAGCCAGATGCAAAGTCTGATAGCCAAGTCAGACTGGGAATGGAGATTTAAAATACAAATAAGTTAAAAAAAAAAAAATTAAGGGAAGACCAAGGGTATGGGAGACAGCGTACTGGGACAAGTCAGTGATTTGTCATTTATCCAGAGTGCCAGATCTCAGAAAAGGCAGATAAGTTCTATTTTAACTGTTTTAAGAGAAATGCCTCATAATAATAATAATAAAAAATAATAATAATCACAGATGTTGATCTATTTTTCTTGAATTTCACTTCAAAGACCCGTTAAGGTTACACATTCCTGGCATTGGTGGCAGCTTGCATCAGGTAACGCAAGACAAGAAGTTGTGTGATCAGCGGAGCACGACAAGTTGAAGAATGTGACCACATTTCTGCATTAGAATTGCAAAGGCAAATTAAAGCAAGATGCTGGGTCCCACACAGTGCTCACCAAGGCTGAGACAACAGCGCAACAGAACACACAGTCCTCCAAGCTCAGGTTTTATTGCTCTGGGCCCTTCCTGAAAACCACCAGCCTGCATTCTGACTGGCAACAGCTGGGTGTTACGGTATGGACTGTTATCCGGAGTCCATTAAATATTCATCTTGAAAGATTTACAGACGTCACCCCCCTAAGCGATCACTATAAATGGGCGAGGTTAGCAAAGCAAGGAGTTGGCTTAAAATTATAAAGAAGAATAAAACCAAGAACTTGAAAACTAAGAACTAAAAGATAGAGTGGTTGAAGTTCTGTTTCTCAAGCAGAGTTGTGTTCTGCCAATGACAGAAAGCATACTAGGATATCCGAGATCTTACATGGCAAGGGTCTCCAACAGCACGGGAAAATTTTCTAAAATTGACTATGTAAAGGATACAAGTCTTTTAGAAAAGAAAATGAGGAGCTGAGTCAAGGAGAGAAAAAGGCTGGATCCCAGGAAGACGCTCCAAATTCTGATTAGGATCCTCTTCTTGTATCAGTGCACTTGCTATGGAAACAATCTCTTCCCTGGTGATCATTTAAATAATGACACCTCTTGGGAAACCAAGATTCTGGGATGGCATTTAAAGGAGTGTGTGTGTGAGAGAGAGAGAGAGAGAGAGAGAGAGAGAGTGTGTGTGTGTTCTTTCATAAATAAGGTTACTCTTAAAATTTTTTAAATGACATAATTCTCAAAATGTATCATTTTAAGTCGTTCCGTTTTACCTGAAGGAGCTTCCGGACGCACTCGTGGTGGCTGTTCTTGGCTGCGAGGTGCAAAGCGCTGTGTCCTAAATGGATTAAAACACATTTTTGGAAAAAAAGGCCACACGCTTTAAATCCCTTTCTTATCTCTGTAATGAAGACAACTATGAGGAAATAAACTGTCCCCCAACAAAGACGGGATTGTTACTCTTGAGGGTAAGGCCTCAGCTTCTTATCTGGGAAGTTCAGTGACAAAGAGCAGAGAACACAGAGCGTGCTGCCCACTGGGTAATGCTCTGAGTCTACTCCAAGTGCCATTTCTCTCGGGGTGCCCCAAAATCCGGGCTAGAAGCTCACAAGCGACGCATGATAGCAGCTCAGCTCTGCTTTCAGCTGTCAGTGTATATGCCAGATGTCCTGCGTCCACATCGGCCACACCAGGCTACGACTACCAAAGGCCAGGAACCCAAGAGAGGCCGCCTGTACGCCAGCTGAGAACATTCTAAACACCCACACACTTAAATCCGGATTTCCGACCTTTCATTTCCCTCTCCTCCAGATGTGCTCCAGCCCCTGCATGGAAATTACCTGGAGTTTTCAGATATTCAAAATCCTTATGTGGAAGAAGGGAAAGCGTTGTAATACCAGTAATTCACTATTAAAGTGGTATCTCCATACGTTCCCTTCATAGAACGTGACTCCAACACGAGGCCCTCTGATGTCTCAGCGGTCAGCTTTCAGAAATCCTCGAGCTGTACTCAACTCTCTCCACTGTCTAATGGGCCTCCAGAATTTCTAGGGAAGAGGGGCTGAGGGGCAGCCTCCAGGCAGAAGGCATGGCTACCAGCCCGGCAGGCTCCCACCTGAGGCCCTCTCCAGCTGCTCTGCGCTGAGCCTGGAATCTCTTCCTCCAGATCACCACAGGCTTACTCTCTCACCTCAGATGCCCCTGAAAGGGTGCTTTCGAATGAGGTCTTCCCTGACCTCCCCTTTTAAAATTCCCATTCCTCCGCCACCCTTTTAATCCTTACTCCCTGCTTCACTTCTGTTCTTCATAGCACTGAGAACCTTCCCACACCCCCTTCCCACCCCACCCCTTCCACACAGCAACACACACACACACACACACACACACACACACACACACACACACACACTCTCTCTCTCTCTCACATTTATGGAGATCTTTTTCTTTCCCCAGTAGAATATGAACTCATTGAGAACAGGGAGCTGTGTCTCATTCCCTGCTGTGTCTCTAGTCCAGCACTGATGAAGAATAGGTTCTTAATACACACTTGTTAATTTGACTTAGAGGGTATACTCATTCCAAATGTCTGGGGAGGAAGTTTACGGGGAGGGAACCCAAATTACCACTGCTAGCCAACGCAGCACACACAGTAAAACTCTTAAATCCTCTGTTTCCCAAACTTTTTGGCCAAGATACGCCCAATGTAACCCCTGTAAACCACCCACACTTGGGGACATGCTTCAAACATGGCTTCTCAGTCTCAGTGCTATTGATATTTTAAGCTGTGTTGAGGGGAGGGAGGTTGTCCTACGCATTTTAGGGTAATAAGCAGTGATTCTGGCTTCTACCCATTATATGTCCATTTGTGATGATCAGAAATGTCTTCAGACATTGCCAGATATCCCTTGGGGGCAAAATCACCCCTGGTGAGAACCACTGGCTTAGAGAAAACAATTTCTTTTATATGGTGGTCCAGTCTCCAAATATCATCTCTCCTTTTTGAAATAGTCTTCACTCTGTAACTCTAACTAGAAATATTTTTTTTAAAGATTCTATTTAAGAGAGAGAGAGCACGTGAACACATGTGCGCACATGACTGGGGGGGGCAGAGGGAGAGGAAGAAGCAGACTCCTTGCTGAGCAGGGAGCCCACTGCAGGGTTCCATACCAACACGTGGAGATCACAACCTGAGCCAAAGGCAGATGCTTAACCAACTGAGCCACCCAGACACCCCCTGACTGTAAATCTTTAATTATTAGAGAATCAAACTGCTAGGAAACACATACTTAAAAATTAGAGGGTTTTAGGACCCCAGTGAAATGCACAAAAGCACGTGTGAGGTCAGAAGATCAGATCCGTCCTTTTCTGAGACCAACTGAACTACAGGATTCTAAGCGTATCCATGAAGGGGAGTTGTTTAGGTGATACAGAACCCTGAGAGGCAGGAATCCCTCCAACCCCTTGAAACAGATGAGGGTGAGGAAGGTTGGGAATGGAGACCCTTGGAAGTAGGAAGACAAACCTCTTCTCTTCCTCTTCCTCCTTTTACTGCATGAGACCCCCTCCTTCCAGGATGTATACCGCATCACAGCATGAGTTTGGTTACAGCATGCATTAAATAGGCTTCGGTGGGCTAGCCTGGCCCCCAACCATCACCTGTACCAGTGTTTCTAAGGACAAACACATTCCGAGTTTTAAACAAACGCCTTACAGATGAACTTCTGGAAGCCATCCTGACTGTAAGTAGAAGATTGTTTATGTCATGTACGCGGTGCATTAGGTCTCGGCTATGCTGTGGACAAAAGCTGTTCTGCATAAGGAGCGCCCATTGGAAAAAAGACACAATTCTCCAGAGACAAGATGGTAGGGAGATTTAAACAACGCAGCATAAAATCAACAACAGGGCTTCACTGCACCCCAAGTGTCCTAGTCATACCTGGAAGTAAGTGCTGTGCTTCTAAAGAAACACAATTCTTTTAATCCCTGGCCCTGTGCGACGTTCTCCTAAACCAGCCGCACAGCAGTCTTTCCGAATAAACAGTCTCAAAATCCAAATAACACATCATTCCCTGGACATTACACTGAAGTGAGAGGTCTCTCCCTGCTAAGGTTAAAACAAAACCCTCTTTCCAAATGCAAAATTTTCTGGAGAGAATATATTATATTAGTGACAGAATCTCAGTGTAATGAGATAGTGTGTAAGTCTGGCCCCCGTTCAACTGTGGCTCTGTCTGGAATATCAGGAAACAATTTCCCGAAAGCAAATAACATGGCAACCCTAATTCAGTGCGTTCTGGCAGAACTTTGCCTGTAAGTAAAAAGACCAGTGTTGTTTGTAAGTCAAGAGTTGTGGGCTATTACAGGGAGTATAAAAATCCTATTAATGAAAGGGAGTCTAAAAAGGGTGGCCCAGGGGCACCTGGCTGGCTCAGTCGGTAGAGCACACGACTCTCGATCTCAGGGTCATGAGTTTCGAGTCCCACACTGGGTGGAGAGAGGACTTAAAAAAATAAAAAAATAAAAAAAAAAAAAAAGGAAAAAGGATGGCCAGCCATTCTAGCCATGGGACACTTTCCCCCAACTACCTCAAATAATAACCATTTATTCAATTCTTTAAGATCACGGGAGGAAATGGAGAATTAACTAATAGAGGAATTACCGATGTACCCTTCAAGTACATGTGAAAAAATGTGAAACTAATGAAGTCAGAAGATACAGATAGGGCTAACAAGGCCAAAGTCTGAAAAATCACAGTTTTAGATAATATAGAAACGTTGAGGAAAATAAAGAGAATAACACTCAACTAGGTAAGATCTAAAATATTTTCTTAGAAATCAGAGTTTCAGAATGCTGACTGTATTTAAACAATACAAGTATAAATTTGGTTCTTATTTACAATTTTAAATATATTTAAACATCATTAGTCTTAGTAATCCTCATCTTTTCACCAAATTTTCACCACTGAAGCACAGGTCCGTTTACCTTGTTATATTCCCAGGAGAGGACCCAAGTATAGAAGACATATTTACAACCACTATTTTTACTATTAATTATGGATTTACCCCTTAGTCCCCCCCAGTATAGATTTGTATAGCATTTCACATGGAATTAAAAGACTTCTTTGCGTGTGTGTATACCATCTGAAATATTTTCATGGGCGGGTTATGCTGGTGGTTGTATATGGTCGCCCTTTCTGACCGCCCTCATGCAAGTCAATAGCAAGTCAAGTCCCACAAATCCTACAATCGTTTTTCTTTATTCCAAATGAAAATATGAAATATGTTTTATTGGCTATCATTCGCAGGTATAGTTTAAACGACCCATTCTCTAAAGTGCCTGAGTTTTAAGATAGATATTACCTTTTGTGTCTTTACATGGTATCAAAGTTGAGTGGGATTAGGGGGCATAAAGGAATGGAAGTCCACCTGGAAATCAAAACAAAAACTCAACCAGCCCTTGTCAACCCCAGAGAAAAGTAAGGGTTCCCAAGCATTCTTCCTTCTGAGGACTACACGTTCTGATGTTTCCATACCTCAGTTCTCACTCTCCTAAGTTTCTCTTCTTCTGTGAGAAAAGACGTTTTATTTTGAAAGTTAAGTGTTTAAAGGGATCAGAGAAAATTTAAGATATGGGTGTGAGATATAAAACACACATTATCCTCCAATCTCTGCCTCTACCTCCTTGTGTAACAAAACCTTCGATTTTTTTTTTAAAGATTTTATTTATTTATTTGACAGAGAGAGAGAGAGAGAGCACGTACAAGCAGGGGGAGCAGCAGGCAGAGGCAGAGGGAGAAGCAGACTCCCCACTGAGCAGGGAGCCTGATGTGGGGCTCAATCCCAGGATCCTGAGATCATGACCTGAGCTGAAGGCAGACGCTTAACTGACTGAGCCACCCAGGCGCCCCAACCTTTGATATTTTTACCTGGACACATTGCTGCCCAGAATGCCCAGCTTCCCATAAAGCTGAGTGGGGCCACAGATCACACTCTGTCCAAGGAGATCTAAGTGTGTGTCATTCGTGGGCTGTGCCAGCCCTTCCCCTTGCTGCTGCTGCTGCTGGGACGCAGATTCCAGGGAAGCCATCTCGGGCTCCTAGGACCACAGGCACACCCTGGATGGTGGAGCAACAGGCGTCTGAGTCCCTCACAGGTGGAGCTGAGCTGCCGTATCAGTTTGGGACTCTCAACTGAGAGAGAACATTCTATCTGTTTAAGCCACTCTTACTTTGGTATCCTGTCCCACTGTGTCAAAATCAAAGGTGTCTGAAAGCTAATGCTTCCGGGAAGCACTGATAACAAACAGAGGAGTCTTTGGTCTTCTTCAATCTTCTGTTACTGCTTCTGTTCAATCCTGCCTCATCCCCCAGGAGGCTAAATGCAGGCACCACCACTCCCCACCCTCAAAAAAAGCCTAGGAGTCAATTTTACTATTTATCTGGGGAGAAGGGCTTTCTAAGGAAACAGACAGAAATGCCAATCCTTACATCAGTGAAGAACCAGAGCAAACGAAATAAAAGATGCGAGACAAATAACGTAGGTCTAGTTCAGAGATGGCACCGTGAGCTCAGCGGCCGGCTTTCCCACGTGACCACGACACACCTGTGTGGTGCTTGGCAAACAGGCAAGTAAGGGTGGGGGGCAGGCCCCAAAACCAAAAACGTTAAGTCATGAATTTCTACCAGTCTTTAGGTTTTCTTTTTCTAATTTGTGCAATGAAAGCAGTTGGCTTGGCGATTGTAAAAAACATAAATAAAGACGTGAAACCTTTTCCGAAGTCTCGTGTGTTAGGGATAACAAAGGTGTTACAGGTGAACTAGCAGTAATCACGATCATGGTTTTGACTCAGGTCATGATCTCAGGGTCCTGGGATTGAGCCCCACAGTGAGCTCCGTGCTCAGCTGGAAATCTGCTTGAGGACTCTCTCCCTCTCCCCTGCCCCTCCTCCTGCTTGCACTCTTTGTCTCTGTCTCTCTCTCTCTCTCAAATAAATAAATGAGGTCTTAAAAAAAAAATAGAAGCGCTGGTTAACTTCTCTATAGTTTTCTGTATTTCTTTAATTTTCTACAAGAAGCATTAGAGAAACATATTTTTCCCTATAACAAATAGAGGGGAAGAGATATTTGGTTATGATAGCAATAATTAGACTCCTGACTAATCTATTTCTTTTTTTAAAGATTTATTTCTTTTCTTTTCATTTTTTTTTAAAAGATTTTATTTATTTATTTGACAGAGAGAGAGAGACAGCCAGTGAGAGAGCCACTCAGGCTAAAGATTTATTTCTTTATTTGAGAGAGAGAGCACGCAAGCAAGCACATGCACGGGTTGGGGAGGCAGAAGGAGAGGGAAAGAGAGTATTAAGCAGACTCTGCACTGAGCATGGAGCCCGATGTGGGGCTTGATCTCATGACCCTGATATCACGACCTGAGTGAAACCAAGAGTCAGATGCTTAGGCTTAACTGACTACGCTACCCAGGCACCCCTGACTAATCTACTTCTTAACATTGAATGCAATGAAACAAATCTGTATTATAGCTCTAATTTATTCACTCTAAGCTAATTCCTTTAGATTAAGACTTTCTTAGAAAACTCCATCTACTATGATGACATACTTCTCATCGAGGATACTTTAGCCAGGGGCGCCTGGGTGGCTCAGTCATTAAACGTCTGCCATCGGCTCAGGGCGTGATCCCAAGGTCCGGGGGTCAAGCCCCGCATCAGGCTCCTCCGCTATGAGCCTGCTTCTTCCTCTCCCACTCCCCCTGCTTGTGTTCCCTCTCTCGCTGGCTGTCTCTCTCTCTGTTCAATAAATAAATAAAATCTTAAAAAAAAAAAAAGGGTACTTTAGCCAATCATACCGCCCTGGCCTATATGTGGCATGACTTTAAAGTAATAACAGTAAACTTTAAAAACAAGCAAAATAACTAGGTCTTGGGATTAAGGATGACTTTAATCAGTGCAACATAAATTAGTATTTCCCTTAAGGTAGTCACTTAAGGAAACCATTCACTCTTCCATTGGTAATGACATTTCTCAAAGTTTTTTCTTTTCTTCTTCTTTTTTTTTTTTTTCCTCTGGAGCTTTCTGTGGTACTGCTCAGGAAAAGTATTTTGTCACTTCAATCACTCCCTATTTTTGACCAAAAATGGTTCTACCAGTTTGATACCTCAGTTACCTGACTTGACTTCAAGTGGCTTTTGGCCTGTCCTAAAAACACACAAATCTCTTCTCAAAGAATAAAGATCCCCTAACACTGAGATTTAAAAAAATAATGCCACAGACTTTTTGAAAATAATTCAGAAACGAGGTTCTCCAACCATATTTTGAGTATTAACAGCATTCTCACAATACCTGACTGACCTCCCCCGTCCAAGATGACTACTCTGAGGAAGCCAGGGTGTTGGGGGGAAGAAAAGGGATCCTTTATGGATTAATGCAAAGCCTAGAAAAAGACTATGGAAGTAGACTGATTTCATATTCCAGTAAAAACTAACAAAAGCCTGTTAGAAGCCATAGGTTCTGAAGTACAATCGAGAAATGAAAAGCCATCAGTAGTTGCTTTGGTCTGGCCAGCAGGCACAGAACCCCAGGCTGGAGACCCCAGGGGCTCCTTCCTGTAGAACAACGTTCATAAACAATAGGACTATGCTTTCTTTTCTCTCCATTTGCCTTGTTCGTCATCTATCAACTGACTTCACATTAGAATGACCTGGGAGCTTTATAAAAAATACCAGTTGGCTGGAAACCTTCCAACAAAGGAATCGGAATCTTGTATGTGTGGGGGGCGTATGTGTCTATACTGTTTATTCTTTTCCTTCCATTCTCTCCCTCCCCCGCCCTCCTCCCAGTTCCCAGGTGACTAAGATGCACTGAGGCTAAAGAAGGGGTGGGAACCACGGGCGGCCGGTCCAGAGGAAGATCACGGCTTCTGCCCACAGAGCTCACCTCAGCTCACTGACAAAATGCGCTCCTAAACAACTCACTGCATTTCAACACCTCATACAATGGTTCGTAGAAACAAAAATTAAGAGATGTTGCCTGGTCCATACATATAATCACAGAAAATAATATTTTAAAATACGGAATCAGAGGCATATAATTTCTAGTTGACTGACCACATACAAGATGAAAACTTGTAAAGGCACAAATGATGAAACCACGTCGGAGCCTAGTCATTAACGGTGATTCTAGATTCTTCTTTTGGTGTATCTGCAGATTGGAAATTTTCCACAGTGACTAGGTCTCACCTTTGTGATACCTAGTCTTGTGCTGGCCTGTTGATTTAAGAGATAAAGACCACATACCGGCAGTATCTTGGGCAGTCACGTCCACGCCATGTGTCACCATGACCCTGAGGCATTCCACGTGCCCTTTGGTAGCAGCAAGATGAAAGCTGAAAAAGACGTAAACACAGTCGCCTTAAGATTTCCACTCTGGAGCTCATCTCCAACAATGCTTTTCGCCGCTTCACGTACACTTTCTCTCACCGAGCTCCCCAACCACCTGGTGAGGAAGTATTACTAGCAACCTCGTTTTAAAGATGAGGAAGCTGAGGCTCCACGCGGTCTGATAATTTGCTCATTCACACTTTTTATTAAGTAACGGAGCAGGAGCTAAATCTTAGGTTTTCCAACCAAAAGACCAGGCTTGAAAGAGATAACTTCAACGACATCATTCATCTCTAAGAAACAAGAGAGTCCAAATTAGATTCAATTCCTAAATAATAAGTAATTTGTCAACTTTTTTCTGTTGTCTAGTGCTTTCACCAAAGCCATTATTTCAAAGTAACCTACTCTGTAAAGAGAAACCTAAGTCAATCAACAGTCATGGTTCTTAGACAACATCAGTGTCAAATCCACTGTTGTGTTGTAGCTGAATAATGGTAGTTGTACACAACTTTTGTTAGTGGTTTGTGTGTGCCAACCGTCCTTCTTCTCACTTTTATATGTCGTCTCTTTTCATTTCATAGTAGCCTTTGGAGGTGAGTCCTATCACTGTCGCCATTAGATGGCAGGTGTCTATACCCAGTCAGCTGCAAACAGCAGTAAGGAAAGCCCACAGGCTCCAGTATTCACTGGCATTTGGGAGTTCAAACAATGCTGGCATGTATAGACTTGCCATTAAATGAAGGGGTAACATCCAAATGCCATACCGATCATCCCTGGGGATGCCAAGGGTGAAGGGCGCTTCTACAGGCAGAAGTAATGCACAGTGCCACCGGGCACTCGGGCCCAGAGGCTGAGAAGGCTCAAAACCTTGGGAAGGTCTCCTTCCTACAGAGGGAGGTTAATGAGCCTTCCACGTCTTCTCTTGCCTCAGTTCTACTTTGGGAGTTACTTTCTCAGGATACTTGCCATGTGGCATCTTACCTGAGTTAACACCCAGGTTGTATTTTTTCACAGGACAGGACCTACCACTGGGGCCCAGGGTCACACCCACATAGCAAATCCAAGACCTACACCATTTCAAACCCCAGTCATCTTGACCCCACACCTCTGCTCTGAAGCATGAGGCTGAGTGAAGGTGGACAGATCAGCAAAGGAGGACACATCAGGTCTGGCTGCAAACCAGCCGCACCTTAGCTATGTATCTTTGGGAAGTCAACTTAACTCTCCGAGCCTCAATTTCCTTCATTGTAAAGTGTGGGGATGGCATCGGACGCGATCTGATGCTTCCTCCAGCTGTAACAACCTTCTCTGATTTTCACTGAATTGGCTCGAATCACACCAACTATTTCTGCACACGTGCAGCAACGTATGCGTCGTGTTGCCTCACAGCCAAATCGACCTTGTGGGTGATTCCACAGCACGGTCAGACCTTGATCCCATGGACTGAACTGGGAATGTGGTAACTTGTTTAAATGGAATTCTTGGTTAAATACAACTCAACCAAAAGAACCTCCCTAAAAGGCAGTACAGTAATACCCCTGCTTTCAGCATGGTTGGGCTAACCTAATTTACAGTACGTGAAGTTCACCTTTAAGCAGCAGAGAGTTTCTTTTAACTGATCTGGCTGGAAGGTTTCTAACATTTTTCAGCATTAGTAACAGTGTATGTTACATAATTTAATTGCCCTTGAGGACAGGAAGTCACCACTAAGAGCCTCGATTATTGATCTCTGCCTTCAAGACTATCAATCTAAATGCCCCAGATTATTAAGTCCTAATATTCATTGATATTTATCTTCCTAATGCCTGTGTGTTTGCTTCTAAGATGTTCACTCTGTTATCTCCTACGACCAGGGGAGAACTAAATCAAAACTATCTGGACGAGCCCTATCCTATGCTAAAGATAAAAGTACCAGAATTAGTCATTAGAGTGACACACACACACACACACACAAATATATCTATACATGTGTATAGATATATAACTTCTGATTAAAGTACGACATATGTAAAGAAAATTTCACATATCACAATTATAAAACCTGCTCAATTTTCGCAAATGGAATATATCTATTTTATTTTCATGTAAGGACACAGAACATGGCCACAGACCCAAAATGCCTCATTGTATATCCTGCTAGCACTCCAGAAATCTCTCCATGTGTCCCTTCTAGTTACAAACCCCCCAGCGCATGTGTTTTGTATTTTTTCTGCTCGGAGGCTTCTTGGAGTGTCTCTGGATTGCACACACTATTTCCAGGGGTGAAATCGCAGGCACACATGATAAGGAAGCATGATTGTAAGTTACTACTGGACACTGGTAGACGGAGTCTGACGAACCCAGCATGCTATTCTATGCACGGAGGGTTTCAGGATCTTTAGAAGGTTAACAAGAATTGTAACAACAAGAATGGTAACAAGGCAGGAGAACTGAGGTGTTATGAAGTTGGGCTCAAAATCCAATCCTATGATAGAAACTTTCTTAGACATCTCTTTTTAAAATAAAAGCCCTTCTATCAACCTAAATCAACCCTCTTTGATGGCTGTAATACATTTTATTGAGGGATCCAGTTAACTAAGGCCTCACTGCATACGCTTTAATAAATTGTGTGTGTGTGTGTGTGTGTGTGCGCGCGTGGCTTCGTTTTACCCTCTCTCATTACAGTTTGGATCAGGGAATGACTCTTTTCCTTCTATTCTGGGAACTCTCTATCTTTTCTCCTGCACAATATTGTGTCCTAATAAGAAAACAGCATAATGAAAGTCCTTTCGCAATTTTATCCTCATATATTTGACCTAAAATTTCAGCACTCACCACTCTTACAAAGTGAACAAAGTACAAATAATTAGAAATAGCAGATCATATAAGAACAGATATTCATGTTTGTAATTTTTTTTTAAAGATTTTATTTATTTGACAGAGAGAGCGAGAGAACACAATCAGGGGGAGCAGTAGAAGGAAAGGGAGAAGCAGGGTCCCTGCCGAGCAGAGAGCCCGATGCAGGGCTCAATCCCAGGACCTTGGGATCATGACCCAAGCCAAAGGCAGACGCTTACCCATCTGACCCACGTAGCCACCCCCATGCTTGTAATTTTATACTGCATGATGTTTTTAGCTAGTAAAATCATCCTTAATTGTTGTGATTCAATTAAATATATCACGATTTAAAGGTGTTTCTTAGAGAAAGGGGACGAGCATGAAAAGCAGAAAAGGGAAGAATTGATCATTTTAGCCAGAAGTTTCTAATTCATTTTTCCAGACAGACAAGGAATTCCACTATGCATCATCATCCTTAGTATGTATTTCCAGGAAATGCAAGCGAAGTCAAGAAACATGACATGTCACTTTGTTCTTAGGGAATATTTACTAACGCTGTGCAGCATCTGTCGGCCCCTCCGGATTTGCCTTCCACCTTTCTCCCCTGGGTCAGCGGCCCCGGAAGCAGACCTTTTATGGACTGCACCCAACGGGCTGCCTTATCCTCTGGCTTCTGGTTGAGTTCCACTAATGGGAGGCACTTACAAGAGATAGGAGGATGAGAAGAGAGAGTTCAGGGCATTATCTCCCCTACTCCCTCCCTGTCAGGCCACCACTGGCTGTCACAGTCTTCCTCTACTTCCTCTATGAAGTTCACAGCTCTGGGGGCCAGCTGCCCCAAAGCTACAGCTGCAGGTCTCTCTAGGTTTCACCCCTTCAGGTTGGGGCAGGCGGGGGCACAAAGGAGAGGAGAGAATGTTGAAACAGATTCCCACTGTTACAGGCCCAGGGCTCCTTTCCCAACCCTGCTGGTTTGATCCTGACCACAAATTTGTAAATAGTTCCTTTCTTAAAGGGTCATCAGTGATCCTATCTGAGGGTGCTGTTTCCTACTGGGAACTTGGATGACACCGGTGCCACCAGGGTATTCTGTGTGTGATCACCCACGGGACGAACTGCTAGGTTCCTCTGGGTATTATTTGATTAAATATTTACAAGGGCAAATTCGGGCTTTTAAAAAAATGTTTCACCCCACATGTAATTAACTACTTAAGATATTTAAGCATTTGGGCTAAAATGCTTTGAGGGGAGAATATGCCAAATCACTTTAATTATACAGAATATGATATGGGACTTCAAAAGAGTTTTCAGATATAATGTTAGGCCAAAGCAGAAATCAGTTTAAAAGGCTCAAGAATACACCTCTCAAAGGACTGGAAAAACAACGGACTGAGATGAAAGCCACATGCAGTCTAGAATACCCCACTGTGCAATTAAGAAATGCTAAAATTCAGATTTTAGCCTGGATTTGGTCTTGAGAGAATCACCAATACCCTATCCACAACACATACAAGCACATATAGTTGAAAATGGCTACAACTAGGTTCTCAAATTGGGAAAGCCTTTATGAGTTCATTAACATATCCAGTGGAATAACAAGGTTCTTCGGCAGTGAACTGGAAGTAAAAGAAGGTTTAGTAAAATGTACGATACCATATGCTATAGTCTATACTCTCTTGGTATACATGTACTATATAGTACTCCATACAATATATCCGAACTATATATACTACTCAATACTACACTATAATCTGTGGGCTAGATTTAGAAAGGGGAAATAGAACCATCAAGACATGTAGTTATTTTGGTATCTATTGACCATTCTGATTAACTCCTTAAAATAAACTATCTTTTATCTAATGTGTCATTGCCATAGAATTTGTCAGAAAATCATTTTACTACCTAACTTGGGACATAAGGTCTATAATGTGAGTTTGCTAAAACAATTACCACATTAAAGAAAACTAAAATGGTCAGGGTACTGATTTAGCTTTTTTTTTTTTTTTTTAATTTTTATTAGTAATCTCCATGCCCAACACGGGGCTTGAACTCCTGACCTTCACCAAGATCAAGAGTCACATGCTCTACCGATGAAGCTAGCTAGGTGCCCTAAGCTTTGCCTTGTTTTTATGCAAGCTGTACAAATGCAAAAGAAATAAGGCACAGATCAGACAATGACATGACTTTTTCCGCAACTCCCCAACAACCCATCTCTTATGTAGGGTAGCACTAAGAACTAGTTGCTTTACGCTCCAACAGCAACCAATTACCGACAAAAAGAGCTGTGTCATTGTGTTAATCCTCCTTAGAGAGAAAGTGGCTGGAAGATAGAGCCCTGTCTTCTTTCTCTCATCCCTGTGCCTAGAAAGAAGTTCTTAATCAGGAGTGGAGTAAATGCCATAATACACAAGGGTAAGATGGGAAAAGGACATTGTTGCTATTGTGTATTTAATTTGGACAACCAGTCATTTTAAGGTTTTAACTTCAGAAATTCCTAATAGTCATGATTTTGAAAATTAAACAAAACGTCTAACATCATAGCTTTACTAAAACTTAGAAGAATGACAGATGTAGTAGTCAGATGAGAAAGTATAACAAGAAAATGATATTGGGGAGATAAGACATGTAATATTTAAGGGCTCAGACTGAGTAGGTTTCAATCTGCGTTTTGCCATTTATTAGTGTGTGATCTTGGGCAAGAGGTCTCCGCATCTCGGTTTCCACATCTGTAAAATGTGCTGTGAGGAATAAATGACTTACATATAAGAGCACTTGGCAAAATGTGAAGCACATGGTAAATGTCCCCCACCCCCCAAAAAGCCACCAATTGTTATAGCCTCACCAACTGGAGGCAAGGCTGAAGAGTCCAGGATGTGTTGCTTGATAAAAGGATTTGTTTCAATGTTCAGAAAAGACAGGCTAGTAGGAGTTAAATCAGAACCACCGCTGCTTAGGAAATGAAGAAGGAAAGGGAAGGAATAAAACCGATGTGCACTCCACTGAATGGAAACTCGGGGGAACAAAGTTGTAGACGACAAAAAAAGCCATCCAAGCCTAGCTTTGTCTCACACTTGAGCTGCTAACATTCTGGCACCTTTCACGGAAGTGATAATCCTCAAAGCAGGATTTGGCAGCCGTGAGTCATTAGCATTTAGCCTCTGAATGAGAACAAAAAGCAGGGCCAACTTTTAATAAGATACTCAAGTGGGAAGTTGGGTTCGGTTGGGTGGAAAAACATGGTTAGCCACTGGCAGGACTTGGATTTGTAAATGACAGTGAGCAGGTTTCTTTTCTTATGCAGTGACTGATAAATGTAGGCGTCCTGGGTGGTGGCCATCCAGGTGACTGGTGGGTTGGGGGCTACCCTGTCTGGATTGCAGGTGGGCATCTAGAGGTTACCGAATGCTTAGGGAGCAGATGGTGCCCCCAGTCAGCACATAACTAATGAAGAGTATGGTTGGTGCCTCTAATATCCTGTATCCTGGATGGCTGGTAAAGAAAAACACCTGTAAAGAGTTTGCAGATCTGGGTGAGGTGGGGGAAGAAAAGAGTGTATGTTGATTAACACTACCCCCTCACCCCAAAACAGTCTTTTTTTTTTTCTTTTTGAGATTTTACTCATTCGTTTGACAGAGAAAGAGAGAGAGCACAAGCAGCGGGAGCAGCAGGCAGAGAGACAGGAGAAGTAGGATAGCAGAGAGACGACATGGGGTTCGATCCCAGGACCCTGGGATCATGACCTGAGCCAAAGGCAGACGCTTAACCGACTGAGCCACCCAGGCGCCCCAACCCCAAAGCAGTCTTGACAGTGTTCTCAGGCATTGGAGCTAACCCAAGTATGGGATAATTTTCATATTTCCATAGTTGCATATTTTTATAAGTACTGCTATAGCTAAATATATCAATTCACTCATATATTTATACTATGATACCAGGGTATTTACGTGCCAGACACTGTTCTAAGCACTGAGAAACACGTGGCTCATGGATCTTGGCTTTCAGTAGGAAGTCTAAAGATAAACCAGTGGTTCTTAACTAGGGGTGATTTTGCCCTACTGAAGGGAGATTTGGAAATGTCTGGAGACAGTTTTGATTATTCATGGGGTGGGTGGTGGGTGGTGGGCATATTCTACTGGCATCTAATGTGTGAAGGCCAGAGATGCTGTTGAACACCCTACAATGCACAGGACAGCTCCCCACGGTAATTATCTAGTCCAAAATGTCAATAATGTCAATATGTCAAAATGTCAATAGTGCTCAGGTTGAGAAACTCTGATAAATCATTAAAAACAAATGTATAATGCTAAAATATAATTCTATTAAAGCAAGTTAAAAAGTGAGAAAAATGAGATTTTAATCTTTTTATTGAGATGTAATTCATATACCATAAAATTCACCATTTTTGAACGTACAATTCAACTGTTTTCAGTATATTCACAAATTTGTGCAACTAACATCACTATCTAATTCCAGAACATTTTCACTGCCCTAAAAAATCCACATGTCCATTAGGAATCACTTCCTATTCCCATGTCTTCCCCAGCCTGGCAATCACTAACCTACTTTCTGCCTCTATGGATCTGCCCATTCTGGACATTTCATAAACATAGAATCATATACAATATGTGGTCTTTTATGTCTGGCTTCTTTCATTTGGCACGTTTTCAAGGTTCATCCATGCTGTAGCATGTATCCATACTTCATTCCTTCATTAAAAATATTCCATTGTACGGATAGGTCACATTTTCTTTATCGATTTGTTGGTTATGGACATTGGGTTGTTTCTACTTTTCAGTTACTATGAATCATGCTGCTAAAGCATTCCAGTGCAAGTGTTTGTGTGGACACTAGTCTTTAATGCTAGTGAGTATACACACCTAGGAGGGGAACTGCTGGGCCAGTGGCACCCACACTGAACTCTCTGAGCTGCCGCTGAGCTAGTTTCTCAAGCAGCAGCACCATTTCACAATGCCAGCGACAACACACGAGGGCTCCAATCTTGCCACATTCTAGCCAAGACTTGCTATTGCCTGGTGAATTTTAATTTAAGAGATGAGAATTTAATTACAACCTAAATTTTCCAGAGAAGCAACGTTTAAGTCTTTCTTAATGAACCCTTTGAAGTAGTTATTTCAGCTAATTATCAGCTGAAATTTCCCCTTAGAGGAATATAAAAGAGTGAATGCAAAACAAATTCGGAATATCCTTTGGCTTTGTCTCCCATGTGGGCTTTTACTCCTCATTAAAAAAGCGTGGCCTTTCCCTTTGAAGACAGGAAATGTCATTCAAGAGTCTACATAGCAACGAATCTGAGAGATTTTGTTGGCTTCTCTCTTCAGACCAGTCAAGAATTCAGTGGAAGACGGAAGGGTATAAAAATCTTCCACCCGCTCCTCTGTCCCCTGGCCCAGGGACAGGGGCACTCGTCACTGCCCAGGGATAGACAGGGTAGGCTCTCCAGATTCTAGTGTAGCTGAAGTGGGGTCTTCGAGAGCCGATATCTGGGCTACTCAGAGTGGTCCATGGACCAGAAGCTCATGAGAAATGCAGCTCTCAGTCCCCACCCCACATCTCCTGAATCCAAAGCTCTGTTTTACAACTTGCCAGCTGATTCCCGTGCACATTCAAGTTGGAGAACCCCTGCTCTAAGAGGACAAGTTAAGAACCTCACACCATCATTTTTACCAAGGCGCCCATTGCTTCAAAGTTCTTGTGAAGACATGATCCCCTCAGCCTTAAAAACAAACTCGTGGGTATGTTCCACAAAAAAAAAAAAAAAAAAAAAAAGGAACCTACGCTCTTTTAAGTTTCATTATAATAGGGAATGTTTAGCTTTGCTTCTAAAACTCAGCTGCGCCCTTGCACAGAGAAGTAACTGAAAAGAGGACAAACAGAGCAGCCTGAAGATTTACATAATACCACTTTGATCCCTTTGCCGCTTATTGATATTAGGAATTTCTCTGCTTTTGTCACTTGGAAAGTTCCCAAGGTTTCTGCGCTTAAGAGTTTTGTGACTCCCAATCTCTCTTTCTCTCTCCCTGGGGCACCCCTGCCCTCCACAACGAGTTCTGCTTTAACTCATTACATCCCCCAACCGGCCTAGGGGAGGGATAACTATTATCATCCCCATTTTCCAGAGAAGGACGTAAACGGAGGCGCAGAGGAGTTCAGTAACTCACCCCGAGCCCCAGAACTACCAAGCAGGGGACCTAACCGAGGCACTCCGCCTGCACGGCCAGCCCTTCATCACTATGCTGAGAGAGCGCAAGTTGTTAAATCACTCGCAAACTGTGAAACACTACAACTTGTCGGCTGTGGAGCTCTTTAAAAAACCAAGCTGAAATTTAAAAAAATGGAAGTATTTGGCCAAAAAAGCAAACACAGGCTCCTCACTGGGGCAGATCCGGGTTGTGAGGGCTCTCCAACGGCTGGGAATGCGATCGCAGCGCTGAAGCAAACACGGCCTGCGACAGAGGTTCCGCTTCCTACAAAAGCACTCAGCGAGTTGTGCAAACCTTCCCGAAATAAATGCCTCGGAACAAGGCTGGAATATTTCTCAAGGCTCTTAACCCGAAGGGGATTTGAGCTGTTGCTATTCCGAAGCCCATGAGTGATGGCCTGGAAAGTTCCTTCTATCTTCCAGAGTAATAAACAATTCTTCTGGTTTCTGACTGCCAGCTGAAACATATATTTGGAGGAAATACAAACTCACAAGCCTCCTTTTAGAAAGACTCTGATTTTTTTCCAGCGTATTCATTCATAGAAAACTTCTTTCAAACCCAACTGCTGCCCTTCACTACAACCCCAGCTCCCGATCCCGAAGGGGCTGGCAGACTCAGGTCAAGAATGCAACAGGCTGGCCACCTCAATCAGACCTCCAATTCCTCCCACTGCCTCTGCAACCAACTTTCCCTCCTCAAATCAAGCAAATCATCATGCCCACACAAAGAAATGATCACACAGCAAACCTTACCAGCACTAGCCACACCCAGAGTCCCAGAGTGTTAGAAGGTTCCAGAAGGATAGGCTGATCCCACGTCCTCGATTCACAGATGAAGACACTGAGGCTCAGAGAGGTTAGTAAATACGTAACAGAGCAGGACTTGAATTCACTGCCCTGGCTTGAAGAGCAGTTTCTCCCGAATAAATCCACATCTCCTTCTTTCCTTTTAAAACACTTTATTTCCCAGAGAGGGGTCGCTATGGTCAATGAGGTTCGGATATCCTTCATGGTAATAATAACCAGCTTTCCATCATCCTAGAGAGCAGCAGCATCTCCCAAACACCTAAAATCGCCTGTTCTTTAATTGCATTCTTTCGGTGAGACCTATTTCTGGAGGGGGAAGAAAGGATCCTAAATCATATTAAATCAAGAAAGCTAAGTATTCGGAATTAGGATTTCATCCCAAGTCCATCCCCTGACCCATCAGGCTTTCCCTGAGGAGGCCTGGCTTCCATTTTGACCTCACCTTGCAGCTCTCTCCCTGTTCACTGGGCACATTAAGCCCTCTTCCAACTCAGGGCCTTTGCCTTGCTGTTCCCTCCCCCAGGACAACAGTTCCAGGAAAGTGCATGGCTCATCCTCTCATTCCATTCAGCAATCCGCTCCAATGAAGGGGTCTGCTCAGAGAGGCCCTTCTTTTCCAAGTTTATTCAACATGGCCTCTTCATTCTCTTCAGTGCACCTGATATCACATTAAGGAAGCATTTGTTATCTGCCGCCGTTGGCCGTACTTGCCACGAGGGCAGAGACTTTGTCTTGCCTACTGCAATTTTCCTGGCACGAAGACGTGATTTTTTTTTTTTTTTTGATAATGCAAATCTTTAGTTTTGAATTTGCTTTTCCAGTCTGAAGTTTCGGCATTTCCTTAAACCAAGGCACACATACAAACTGGCATGACCATGTCTTTCTCAGGTTGTGAGTTCTTAAAACTTATGTTATTAGAAGCTTGATTTTGCCTCCCAACATCATATCGTACTGTGATTCTCAAAGCATGGTCCGCGGGACAGCAGCATCGGCATCACCCAGATGTATTCGTTAGAAATACAAATTCTTGAGATCCTGTCCAGACTCTGGGGTGGAGGCAGCCATGCGTTTTAACCACCCCCTCCCAGGTGATTCTGATACGTATTCCATTTTTAGGGCGGTTGCATGATAGGAAGAAGTATGAACTCAAAGTCAGCATTCTTTGGTTTGGGTCTCCACTCTGCCATCCCCAAGTGATGACACAACACACGGACTCAAATTCGTTGGCCTCAGTTTACTCATCTGGTCCATAGGATCAAACGAGGCTTAACTCACACTAGGTACTACGGTGGGATACTCCTTAATCCTACAAGATCTGGATTCCCATTTCAGATCACAATCTGAGGGTTAGGAAGGCAGGACTGTCTAACAGCGTCTAGTTATAAAAGCCTTGAAAACCGGGATTCTGCTCGATCCCAGGGATCAACTCTACGGGCCCAGAGACAAATCCCCGCAGGCAGAGGAATGCGGTGGCCACGCAGCTCTCAGCCATTTCAGAAGCAGCTCCCACAGGGACCTGCTCACTGCTTCTGTTAGCAACTGATGTGGCGGAAAGTCTGAGGAAGGCCAACACCGGCTGCCTTCTCCCGCTAAATGTTTTGGATAGATATAATAAAAGATGATTGACATAAAGAAAATAAAGCGTGTAAAAACAGGATTACTGTCCTTTAAGTGCCTACAAGTGTGAATGGAATCAGCAGTGTGGCTCTGGGGACAGAGCTCTCCTGGGGACCGGGATGGAGGGGGGCGAGGAATGCTGAGATGAAAGACCACATACTCAGAGCTAAGAAACTCCATGACATTTAAGCTGAGCGTTGACTCTTTTCCTTCAGGATTGGTTTCATAAATGTGGTCTGGAAATAGCACTTGGGCTTTATGAAATCTCCATTAGGACACTGATATGTCTTTTGCATTCATGAAAGATCCCCAGACTTTAGAACCTAGAGCCTAGAATGGGGGTGATGTGCACTAATTCCCGAAGCTTTCTGACCCACACTGTCTGCTCATAAATTACTCCTGGGTGACTGAGAGCATCATAGGAGAAAAACCTATGGGAAACTGACATGGTCTTTATTTTTTAAAATTAAAAATTTTTTTTTAATTTTTTGACATGGTCTTTAAAATGTGTGAAGGAATGAACTGTTTGTTGAATGAAAGACACACATAAAAGCCCCTAGCCCGGTGGTGGGACACGCAATATTAACATGATTAATAGCAACTCCTTTCTTATTAATTGGGTAAGACTGGGCTCTAACACTGATAGTCTAATAACAGGGATATGATAAGTACATAGGTAACCAAGACCCATTAAATCCCTGGAGGTTTGAGAGAGGTAACCGCGAGAGCAAGCTCGGCCACTTTGGAAATTAGGAAAGGCTTCGTAAAACTGGGCCTTGGATGGAACCAAGACTTGGTGGACGAGTGGTGGCAGTGGAATTTTGGAAGGTGTAAATTTCGGGGCCCCCGGTGAGAAAGCACAAGTGTTTTTCAAGGACGGGCACATGCTAAGTGATCTTACAGGCCTCAACCTGTAAGCGGCCTGGCTGCCGTGGGCGTGAGAACCTCCCGCTGCAGGTGCCCTCCTCCCTCCTCCCTTCTCCCTCCTCCCTCCTCTCTCTTGGGCTTAGGATGGGCAAGATCACTGCACACGCTGCGATCCATGCCCACTGCTCTGCTCTCGACCACACAGAACCACATTTCCCAGGCTCTCCTGACATCTGCGCGTGGGGGTTGGTCCAGCTGAAGGAGGACATGGCCAGAGAACTGGAGGGAAGGGTAAAGCCAGACTGCCTCAACCTTGAGCCACAATGACCCATTTGCATGTCTGAAGTCCCTCCTTCTCAACAGCCATAACCCAGCTTTGAAAAGTTTTAAACTGAAAAATCCTGTGATCCCACCCAGACTTGATCAATGTTGGGTTTTTAAAAAAGATTTTCAAGCAATCTCTACACCCAATATGGGGCTCGACCTCAAAACCCTGACATGAAGAGTCATATTGCTCTAACAACTGAGCCAGCCAGGCGCCCTTATCAACGTAGTTCTTAATTTTCCAATCTATTCGCATCAGTTTGCACTGCTGTGGTTTCAAGCCTTCCCTCTAAAGCACGGTTTTGCAATAAGATCTGCTCAGCTGTAACACACAGCACTATTTCTCCTTAAAAACCTGGTGTCGGGGTGCCTGGGCGGCTCAGTTGTTAAGTGTCTGCCTTCGGCTCAGGGCCTGATCCCAGGGTCCTGGGATTGAGCCCCACATCAGGCTCCTATGCTGGGAGCCTGCTTCTTCCTCTCCCACTCCCCCTGCTTGTGTTCCCTCTCTCGCTGGCTGTCTCTCTCTGTCAAATAAATAAATAAAATCTTGAAAAAAAAAAAAAAAGATAAAAAAATAAATAAATAAAAAACCCAGTATCTTATGTTACTTTAACGTAATTTACCTGAAGCCCCAATTTGCCATTTTATTTTGTGCACAAGCATTATGCATACATATACGTACAAGTGTGCATGCTGGGGGGGTGGGGAGAATCACCATGGCTCCCTGGGCCTTCCTCAGCCCACCAGGAACCCATCACTGGGTAAAGCCTGTCGGGGAAGCTGGGGGCTAAGGAACCTGTGGTCTACTGTGAAATGTCAAATACAGGGGTTCTCAGTTTAGCCAGCCATTCAAGTCACCTGGGTGCTTTAAAAAACCCCACACCTACTGAACCCCGCACCAATTACACAGGTGTCTCTGAGGATGACACCAGCATTTTCAAAGCTGTCCAGGTGATTCTAGTGGGACTGAGGTTGAGAACCACTAACCAGGAACTCCAATGATAAGCTCCTGGAGAAGGGAAAAAAACCGTAACTGTGGTGTCTTTGCTTTTCTTTTCAATTTGGGATAGGCTCAACTCGTGCTATGATCAACACCTACACTGTCCTTCTTGCCCAATCCGCCCCATCCACTTTTCAAGACCACCTGACATCACACCTCAGGCAGGAAGCATTTGTTGGCCACTCCCCTGATACACCATCTCTCCCCAGCTTGAACCCCTCACAGTACTTCATAGTTCGGCACTTAACCATCCTCCAGTGCTTTCCCCGGTCTTGTCTTTTCGGCCAGATGCTATGCATTTTGTGGCTAAGGCCATATGTCCTCCTCCTTTTGTATATGCTTACAAGGGTTTGGAACATTTTTTTTTTTAAAGATTTTATTTATTTATTTGGCAGAGACAGCCAGCGAGAGAGGGAACACAAGCAGGGGATTGGGAGAGGAAGAAGCAGGCTTCCAGCGGAGGAGCCTGATGTGGGGCTTGATCCCAGAACGCTGGGGTCACACCCTGAGCCGAAGGCAGACGCTTAACGACTGCGCTGCCCAGGCGCCCCAGGGTTTCGAACATTTTACATGCAGGTAAGGGAGTACCTCCCAACTGGTAGATTAATTGAACAAACATTTGGGCACCGTTGCAAGGTAGGAACAGAAGTTTTATCACCTTCAAAAATCTATGTGACCGAAAGCAAAGTGGATGTGCAATCGAGCAATTAAATCCTTCAGTTTATCCCCCTGTCAGATACCAATAGGTTTTCTGAAAGACGTAGGGTGATTGTGCCTGGAAGGTCATTCCCCAGGGAAGGAGGCTGTGGTCACACACAAGTATGTCACAGCTGTAAGCAAATTAGTTTGGCAGCCCTCCGCGAGATCTGGAGAGAGCAGCCCAGACTGCACGGCCTGATTTCTAAGACGGAACTGCTATATTCCTACTCTGAGAAAACAGGAAAAGTGTGCAACCAGCCACCAGACAGAAAAGCCCTTTCTGTACTGATTTGCAGAATTCAAAGACTACCTCCCCCTATTTTATATTTAAGCTCCATGGAGTCATCTAAAAATACAAGTTTTTGCTTTCAAAACAAAAAGATCAGGTTTCTGAAATGTGGACGATGTATGCACACCACATATATATAATGTCTATTCACACATGCCTGGGTGGTAGTTCTTCAAATACTATAGTCCCAGCAGTGATTTTATTTAGTCTGGTTATTCCTAAGGCAAACATACATAACTTTAATTAAATCACATCTAAATGTAGGGGAAAGCATCTTGAAGCAATTAGACTGTTCTATGGTAAGAGGTTTTAGGGCAATGATATCCTCCCACATCCTCACCTCCACCATGGAAAGAGAACAGATGGGTCGAGGGAAGCCAAGCCTGACCCCATAAACACAGGCTGCAGCTATAATTCTCTGCCTTGCTCTATTTTGTTCTCTTTTGACCCCAGACAGCACTCCTTCTTTTACTTGTTCCTAAATGAATTCCAGTCATTCAATTGCTTTCAATTTTTTTAACCCCTTTCTGTTCAGTATTAGAGGCAGAAAATTTTCAGACAAAGTTTCTTATCTTTCCCTAAAGGAAATGTGGCAGAAACTGAAAGTCTGAAGAATTACCGAACCATCCTCGTGGTTATTGACCTTGGGTTATGGAGGCTTCTGGAGAATGTCCACCATGATGGCGGCCTTTGCCACCTCATGCTTGGGATTTTTCTGGGTCATCTGGTTATCTAGGTAGGAAAGGCTGAGTTTTTCTCTCTTTATATTGCACTGGAAGCGGGGAGAAGTGTCAGGTTGTGATTTCACCAGGAAATCTCACCTCTTGAAACCCAAGTTAATCCACTCCTAATTAATTTACCCAAGAGATATCACTAACAAAGAGTGTTTTCTCCATAAGGATCATGCTGAAAAGGCACGTCCGCAAATACAGACTGAATGCTTCTTCTATGCCTGGAACTTAGGGAGACCCCACCACCTCAACAAAAATCACGTGATCCTTGTCTTCAGGGAGCTTGCTGTGTTATAAGGGATTCAAGTCTTTCAGAAAACGAAAGGTTTTTTTAAGCTGTAGGGACTTTTCTGTTGTTGTTCTTTCAATACAATCAATTATGTCAAGTCGTAAATCAAGATTCCAGTATCGAGAGAAGAAAAATTTTAAAAGGACTGAGAACATCAGAGAAGAGGCTTTCTGGACTGGACATCGAACCTGGGCAAACATGAGGGGAAGGCAAGGAGCCAACAACCCCACCTCCAGGAGAAGGCAAGGGCAAGAGAACATTCAGTGCAGTAATGGCAGGGCAGTGGGAGGGCCGGAGAGCCCAAATCGGGACTGTACGTTGTCAGGCAAGAGGGAAACGTTGCACATTACTGAACAGAATTATAAAATGGGTTATTACAAAAGCGTGCTGGAAAAGAGGCCTCCAGCCTAACTGGACAGGGAGGTGGATAAGTCAAAGAGGATACCCAAACAAGGACGCAGAGAATGAGGCAAGGACCTAACCAAGTGTGCGATCTGGCCTTACCCTTTCGAGACAACTGCCAACCACTCAGTACACGTCCACAAACAAATGCTGGGCCTGCGAGCTCCACGGGGCCGGTGCAGCCACGAGCCCTGGCGAAGGGAATCACTGCATGGCTCTGTCATGGACTCAGAACGGCTCCGAGGAAGTCACTAGTGTGCACGCTACCCAACCACTGCATGTAGAGACAACAGGACAGGACAAAGGAAAAGTTTCCACAGCTTGAGAAAAATCTTCAAACGTGAGCGAGACGTAGGTACACTCGGGCAGGAATGCCCGGATGGTACTGACCCAAGTATGGAGTGCAGACCTCCAGAGGGGAGAGGACAGAAGCCAAGGGGACAACACTGCTTGGGCCTCCTGTTACAACAGACCTCTGGGCCTTGCATGATTCCATGATACCAAATGGGCAGGAGGCATGGTGTCCAACCCCACAGCACCCTCTCATTCTGAATACCAAACCACTAGGTTTGAACAGAACTATGAAGCCAGATAGATTGAACTCCACGGTGCCTCTGACAATTCAACTCTTACAGTTACCACTTAATAACTTTAATCATCAAAAAGAATATTCCAAGCAGAAAAATTAAATGTTAACAGATGATTATTTATGAAAAATCTTCCACTGAAAAAAATGACCTTCTCTTCCTTTTTTTAATAGTTCCTCTTTCTACACACAAGTCATCAAAGCAAAAAAAAAAAAGAAAAAGAAAAAAAAAAGACTTGTATGTACAAAGGCAAGGGTAGAATTGGTTCTGGAGTTAATTCAGGGAGAGCTAGATTCTGTGAGCCTTGCTTTTACCCTCAGCAAAATGGAGGGGGTGATTTTGGTGTGAGTGTTGTACCCATTTCTGCCATTAAAAGATAACAGAATGATGAACTGATTCGTGCTAAGGCAAAGATGAACTTTAAAAACCTTACACTCGGTGGGAAAAAAAAGCAAAACCCACAGACATGGGGCCTGATAGTATGATTCCATTTATATTAAATACCCAGAGTAGGCAAATTCACAGAGACAGAAAGCAGATTAGTGGTTGCCAGGGGGAGGGGAGGTAGGCTGAGGAGGGTTACTGCTTAGGGAGTCCAAGGTTTCCTTTTGGGATGATGAAAAATTTCTGAAACTAAATGATGATGGTCCTGCAACACTGGGAATGTACTTAACATCAATGAAATGTGTACTTTAAAATGGTTAAAATGGTAAGGATTGATGTTATTTCTATTTTCCCACAGCGAGAGAGAGAGAAATCGACTGCCTGGCCATCTATTCTACCCATAATAAATGTATTAACAAAAGGGACACATTTATTAAGGTGATCACAATTGTGGCTAAGCCGCTAACCTAAATTTCCTGTCTTCTTTTTAGTGAGTATTGTCTGGGAAACATCCATCTCCCATCTCTCTGGGACGGCTGTAAAAGGCTGTCTTGTGCAGGCATCTGCAAGGCTGAGCTGGGAGCAGCGGGAACCCAGAACACTCCACAGAGTGGGACAAGTAGTAGTCCACCACCAAGAACCTCACGCCAGCTTTAGGAGCGTGGCCTCTGCGGCTCAGAAAGCACAGACTCCAAATGTGGCATCCTGGGAAAAGGGTAATTAACGCATTCGACAAATATTTTTTGAGTATCTGTAAGCTGAGCAGGGGGCTAGAGGATGTAACTGAAGGGACAAGCTACAAGGTGACAGTCCCTTTTGTCAAGGAAATTACAATCTAGACTGCAAGAGGGTTTAGAACGAAGAATTATATAAGGTTGAGTAGGCAACCAGCTCGACACGATTATTCGCCAACAACTAAAGCCCAGCTGGTATTAGAAGCCCTGCCTCCCACGTCAGGATCCACCAGGGTATGGCCCCGTGCCCCACACCCGAGAGACAGGCCTCTGCAAGGCTGGGAAGTCAAACTGCGGCTGACGGTGGGGAGCTCAACCTGGGGTTCTTGTGGAGAGGACAAGCCTGGCTCCCAGAGGACCAGACTCTCATCTGAGTGAGAACACGTCCCTCTTCCCCTTGCATATCAACTAGCCTGCTCCCTAGACAGAGTGAAGCTCCGTAAGCTGTCTTGTGGCTTCCCAAACAACAGAACTAGTGTCTATGCTATGGGATTCAGTGGGTTCCAGGACGAAGGTTTCACTGACAAAATTTGCTAAAATGTGATCTCAATCTTCTCCTGAAAATTTGCCCTTTGTTTTCACCATCTATCAATCAATCAATCTACAGTCAATCTAGTTTCTAGATGATGGTTCTCCTGGTTGAACCTACATGGGATCCTTTTAAAAATATTGATTCCTGGGGCATCCAGGTGTCTCAGTTGGTTAGACATTTGCCTTCAGCTCAGGTCGTGATCCCAGGGTCCTGGGATCGAGCCCTGCAACAGGCTCCCTGCTCAGCAGAGAGTCTGCTTCTCCCTCTCCCTCTGCTGCTCCCTCTGCTTGTACTCTCTCTGTCAAATAATAAAATCTAAAAATAAATAAATAAACAAAATAATAAAAATATTGATTCCTGGGCCCCTCCATGGACAAAATGTTTCTGAACATCTGGAGTGTGCAGGGCATCGATATGTTTTTAAAGTGATTCCAAAGCAGGAGCTGCCAAGACGGAGAACCACTCATCTAGCGTAAGAAGGAAAGGGGACCGGCTTTATCAAGTACCTCCTGGGGGCCACTGCGTGCTCTTTACATAGGATACCTTTAGCTACAGGTGCCCCTTCATAACCTCTTGGACCTATTCTGCCCACGAGCATTACGGGCCCTCGGAGCAGCACTCAACCTTGGAGGGACGAGTGATTAGGAAGAGATGCCCCAGTTTCCTTGCCCTTTGGGTCAGATAACTCTGAGGCATACTTTAAACCTGGGGTAAGAAAACTAGTTCCCCAAGGGGCCAGAGAGTTAATATGTTACCGTCTTTGCCTTAACGCCTCCAATCTCCCTTAGGAATGCAGAAGTAGTCATGGCCCATGCTAAAGAAGCGGATTTGGCTCCATCCCACTGAAACTTTATTTATAAAGACAGGCTGCGGGCCATAGTTGGCCAACCCCTCCTCCGAGTCTAAAGAGACTCCCAGAGGTCCCAGGAGGATTGGGTTCCTGCTGCCCACTGCAGTAGCCTGTCAGTAACAAACTGTGTGGGTCTCAGGTCTTTCCTGGGTGCTCCTGGGAGCACGGACTAGAGAAGCAGCTCACACTCAAGTCGTTGCCTCAGAAGCTGCTTCTGGAGGTACCTAACCAAAGTCAGTATCTTGTTTGATATTTATAACTGCTCTAGTGGTTAAATATTATCACCTCCAACTGAAACTGAATAAATGAAGATTCAGAGACTACAGAATTCATACGTGATAAAGTCCAGATGAGAAGTCTCTTCAGCGACAAAGTCAATGATCTCTACAATATGACCAGAGTAAGGATGGATACAAATGCGCGCACACACACACACACACACTCAAATCTATAATTTTAATTATGGCAGGCAAGAGTACCACAAATGACAAATTATAATGCAAAATTCACACTGCTCATGTAATTACTGATCCACATTAAGGGGTTTTAAAAGAAATAACAATATAAGTAGTAAGGTTTGAAAAAAATTACCCTCTTTCATGCTGTTTCTAATGTAGGATAGAATTCCTTTCCTACCAATCCACTGGTTGCAATCCTGGTGCTCCTGCGTCTCCGGTGTAACCCTGGGTTACACCTGAAAACAAACAGAGCCACCCAAGGTAAAGCCCAGTGGGCAGGTGGAACTTGGAGAGACAGGAACCAGATGAAAATATCCTCTTACACATTTTCACAGGAGGGATAGGAGTCGGGGAGGACACAGTAATTTCACAAAGTCTCCTTCAAGGCATTTGTGAAGTCCCCCCACGGATCCCGAGGATTCCGGAGAACACTCTCGAGAATCCAGAATCGCTACCGTTAGAACCAATCTTTTTAGCTTACGCGGTCTTGCCCTCGCTGTCGTGCTTGGTGGCACTGGCCCCCTTCTTGCCCAGCAGGGAGGACACCTTCTCCGCATCTCCATTCTCCACGGCCTGTAGCAGCCGGTCATCATTCTTGTTCCACTCGTTGGTCTGTGGAGCAAAGGGGAGACGCAGAGCTAGTGAACGACAGCGGCCACGGTCACGCTGACCAGCAGGGCCCCGGCCCTCCCGGTTCCCACCCTCCCGTCACTAAAATCAAAACCTGCCCCCAAATCGGATACCTTCCCCTTCACCATGGAGACACTCAAGAAGACGGGTTTCCCAAAGGGAAACATCAACAGTTCAATGGAACAGCAGCTGGTCAGCAAACTCTGAAATAAAGTCTTTTCTTTTCCCGGACGGTGGGAAAATGAAGCCACTTGAAAAGACCTCGAGGCGAGTTTACACATTAGCTTGTTTCCAGCTAAACTCTGACAGCTGGCTCCTCAGGATACTGGCCTTTGACCTGGGCCGCAGCTCACTGGGCCCACACTGTTACAGAACCAAACTGGCCGACAGCTCAAAGTTACTCGAGGGTTTATTTACACACAACTCCTCGCCTGCTTTCATTGCCACTCTTTCTGGCCTGTTCCCTGGGCCCTGATTTTTAAGCTGCATAATGATTTTCAGTAGTTGTCCGGGCTACCGACTCAACAAAGTATGGGCAGGAACAAAACTTCTTCCTGAGCAAGGATTAAACATCAAACAGCTTTGAGCAAGCCTCCACCCCTGCCAACCCCCAACCTCGACAGAATCATTCTGTGAACCACAGTGACAACACAGCTTTCATGTGCATAAAAACTGGTTTTTACTCTTACAAAGGAAAAGAGGAGATCTCCATGCAAGAGCAAATGGGCTTGGAGTAGAAGGCCAAGAAGTTTCGCATGTGAAAAGGCAGCAGTGAGCCACTGAAGGTTTTGGAACAGAGGACAGAATAAAATCAGTGACTGAAGAAGAGTCATGGGGAAGTATATGAGGTGTACAGGATTAATGCAGGGAGAAAAGGTCCTGGGGCACATTCTGGTTCTTCAGACCTCTCCTAGCTAAGCCTACTTTCTGGCCCCTCCCGCTGTGGATACCAACACCCTTAGAAAGGTTCCTTCTGCAACCCCCAACCCCCCCAAAACTTTCTGCAAGGCTCTCTTGCTTCCTTGTGACCTCTGAAGATTAAAAACCACCAGGCACTTCATTTTAAAGGCTTTCCCACGGACCACTGCACGGAAGCCGACAAAGGAGACAGTGGAAATTTAAGTTATCAAGAAGGAAATTTTACAGGACTACAACCTTCCACGGCCCTGAGGAGCGCATTCCCAATTTTTCTGCATTGATGGAACTGTGAAACCCAATAGGGCTCCGGCCTTCTGATACAGCAAAGGTGGGTCTACAAGATGTCCCAAGCACTCCTCCAAACCCAGCCTAGAGGCAAGGCCTTAGAGAAAGCCACAGGCCATGCAGGAGTAAAATAAGAGGTGTGCAGGGTTTAGGTAAGGAATTTGCTTGGAGTCTCAGGACTGGGCCACTCGCATTTCTCCAGACACCCTCCTCCCCAGAGCCACCAGTGAGTGCGAGAACACAGGAATGAGGAGATAGATTGAAATGAAAATCAGAAGCCTGTCCTCTAAGCTGCATGAACTAGATTCTAGCAGTCTAGACTGATACTTCCATGCTATGACGTTAAGTCACCCAAAACCTCTCAATGCCTCAGTTTCCCAAGGCTTTGGACCAGATGACTATTCTGATTCCTCTAAAGCTCAAAATGCTTTACTTATAAAATGCCCTCCAACCAAACTTTGCCAGAGATTATTCTAGAACAGTACTGTCTTTGTTCATAGAAATGTTTTATATCTGCGCTAGACAAACTAAGCAAGTTATCCTCACCCAGGGATGATTTTGTTCCTCAGGGGACGTTTGGCAATCTCTGCAGACATTTTTGACTATTGTGACTAGATGCTCCTGGCCTCTGGTAGGTGGGGTCAGAGGTGCTGCTAAACATTCTACAATGCATAGGACGTATGCATTATAAGCATACACGTGTATGTATACACCCACACCCCAGCAAAGAATTATCTGGCCCAAAGGGTCAATATCGCATTAGCCACATATGGCTACTGAGCACTGGAAATGTGGCTTGTGTGGCTAAAGAATTGAATTTTTAATGTTAGACTTCAAGTGCCAGCAGCTAGAGGCTATCATACAGAACAGCACAGCTCTGCATGCCAGCTCTCTAAATATTTTTAATAAGTTAAGAACGCGTCTAGGCCGATGTCATCCACACTTCTACAACTATCAATACACTCACAAAGACGACGTTAGGTTTTATCTTCAAGGACAAATCAGGCTTCCTACTGCAGAAGACCACAATACATACACCACCCCAAGCACGAGCATGTGTTGGCAGAATAAGAAGCGTAACTGAAGAACAAAACGTAGCAAACACCAAGAAACAGACTGAAGTTTATTTCCCCCGGACAGCATCTGACAAGCCAAAACAAAACCAAAAATTCATCAAAGTACATTCAGGACCATGGTTCCTATCTACATTATCCCCAAACCGCATTATTAGCGTTGTCTTTAAATCTTTCCCTAATTTAAACCCACCAAATTAAAACTGGATTGGGAAGATCAAAAGGATATTAAACCTCAGAGGATATGATTGAAAGTACTTAAGCAAAGAAAGGCCACATGAAAGGATTTTCCTTTTCAGTGCTGCTAAGGCACTCAATTCGGGTAGAGAAAAATCTGGTTGCAGGGATTCCCTAAAATTAGTTACATGTGGATATCTAGGGAGTTCAGTTTCTAGAGGACACAGCAAAAAAGATGCAGAGGACAAGGTCAACTGCACATCCCTTGAGATCTAGAATTCTTCTCTTTTATCTAATTTCTCCTCATCGCAGACCAAAAATTACTTTTCTGTTGGAACAGATGAGGTGGAGAAAACATGGCTACCCACAAAGATTTAAAATAATCCACACCACCATTCAACCTGTCTGTGCTGCAGATGGGGTTCACGGAAAGCAGCAGGAAGGAAACGGATGGGTGTTATACATATTGGCCTTGGAGTCTGAGCCAAGAGAACAGTTCAGAACAAATCAGGAAGGCAGGAGCAAACCTGAGGAAGAAACTGGGGGAGAACATAGACCATTGGTTGGGAAATGAGACAAAAATAAGAGTTTACTCTTAAAATTCTCCCAAGTACGCTAAAAGTAGAGGCAAGAAGGATCCTCATTTGTCCTCTCTCTAACCCAGGAATCCAGATTCTGAAATAATATTACCCAGACTGCTGGCCGGCACTCACAAGGAGGTGACACTAATGTGACAGAGCTCTCTAGTTCTGGGCCAGGCAGTTGGTGATACTTGTAAGTAGTTCTGATATGCACAATGGGCCATACCATGTTCCTTCCAGAAAGCATGGTTTTCAAGGTGCTGTCACCTTCCTCTCCTAAACCCATTCATGGAGATAGTCCCTGTATTTTCTCCCATAAAACCATTCTACCCAGTGCTACATTCCATACCAAAAATTCCATGGCCATCCACAAGATGAGATAAAACAGATGTTTAATAAATAGTTTTAATGTCAGTGCTCTATGAGAATTCTAGAACCAAATTCTTCTCACCCACCTCTATCCCTCTGCTGAGTGGTACTAAATTGAAACCAAGCTTCAAAAGGAATCTTAAAGTTATCTGGGCCAATCTACTGTTTCACTAGGGTTGGTCAGATAAACAAGTTGTGATTTATGAGATGAGAATTGTAGATTTGGTTCCGTCCCTGGTTCCTAGCACTAGAGCTTCTAAAATCCATGAACTTCCTGAGAGATAGGGATGAAGTGTATCTTTGTTATTCATAATCAGCCCCCTTCTATGAGTTAATTTAAATGACATGGCTGATAGCTGGAAGCCCTTAGATAGCTTCAGGATGGGGGCTGGTTGCCAGGGGAATCAACCATGATATGAGAGGGTTAGAACTCTGAGCCCTAACTCCACCTCCAGGGAGGAGAGAGGGGTTAGAGAGTGAGTCAATCAGCAATGGCCAATGATTTAATCCATCATGCCTATATAATGGAACCTCCATAAATAGCCTTAACCCACTCTGAAACCATAGGATTCAGAGAGCTTCCAGGTTGGTGAACACATCAAGGTGCTGGGGAGAGGACGATGCTGGAGACGGAGTAGAAGCTTTGCCCATATGCACCCGCACACACATCCCCTAGCTTGCCCTGTGCATTTCTTCCACTTGGCTGCTCCCGATTTGTATTCTTTATAATACACTTAGTAATACTAAGCAAAGTGCCTGAGTTCTGTGAGCCGTTCTCACAAATTATGAAACCTGAGGCATGGGCTGAGGGAACCCCGACTTTATAGCTAGTTGGTCAGATGTACAGTTGGCCCAGGACTTGCAGATGGCACCTGAAATGGGAGCAATTTTGTGGGACTGAGCCGTTGACTGTGGGGTCTGCTGATACCTCAAGGTCATTAGTGTCAGAACTGAATTGCATCGCTGGGACACCTTGTTGGTGTTGGAAGAGTTGGAAGACTGGTGGAGGGTATAGAGAAAACCATTGGGTATGATTGGTGAAACCTGAAATTTTGCCATAAAAACCCAACGTAATTCACTCATACTCTAGAATCAGGGAAGGGCTTCTAGAGACCATCACCACACAAATATCCCATTGCCCGCCCCCCCCACTTCTTATGGAAATCCCGTCCTCTAAATGGCACTCCCTCCCATAGGGTGGCTTAGCTCTGCCACCACAGTGGGCTCCTGGTCCCCTTAGAATGGTGTTGTCAACCTGCAAGCGGGTTCATCCAACATTTAACAAAAATGAGTTAGAAAAAAACCAGCAAACATCAGATGCTTCATATTTAATAAAGTTAAATGTTTTATGAAACTTTTGATTGTGTGTGCGTCCTGGGTGGCGATATGAAATATATATTTTTACTGGTGAATCACAAGAAAAAACACTGGATGCCACAGCTTTAGAACGCTGTCCACCCCATCCGCCTACGAAAGGCTTCCTTCCAAAGCCTACCTCAAGCCCTGCAGGCTCTTCAAGCCTTTCGTGGCGACCTCTCTCTGCTTCTCTCCTCCATGCTGTCCCAGAGGGCCACCTACTCAGCTGCCTGAAGCCCACAGTCTAGACTCGGTGAAATATTGCGTCCTGGTTTTTGTTTCAGAGCCCGGTGCGTTCTTGCTTTGTTTCCCTGTCTTCAGCTCCCTGAAGGCACTGACAACAGCCTTTATTTCTTACCCCTGTGGTGCCTAACAAATGCTCAGTATCTGTTGCTGATTTTTTTTTAATGTTTTTTTATTACATTATGTTAGTCACCATACAGTACATCCCTGGTTTCTGATGCAAGGTTCCATGATTGATTAGTTGCGTATAACACCCAGTGCACCATGCAATACGTGCCCTCCTTACAACCCGTCGCCAGCCTATCCCATTCCCCCGCCCCCCTCCCCTCTGAAGCCCTCAGTTTGTTTCTCAGAGTCCATAGTCTCACGTTTCATTCCCCCTTCTGATTACCCCCCCTTTCTTTATCCCTTTCTTCCCCTACCGATCTTCCTAGTTCTTATGTTCCATAGATGAGAGAAATCATATGGTAATTGTCTTTCTCTGCTTGACTTATTTTATCAGGAGTTTCCGCCTCTTGATTAACCTAAATCTCTCTTGACTTAGCAATTTAAAGCAATTTTTTTTTTCAATTCTAAAACTTTTGCAAACAACTATTTAATCAAGTTCTGGGTTTCAGTTTGTTTTTTTTTTAATAGGTTAAATAAACCCAAATCCCTTAACTTCCCTACTCCCTTAAATATTCTAAGGCCAATTTCCCGATATTTTAACCATGGGTACACTTTCTCCGAACCTCTTTATAACTAAGTAGCCAGGTCTTATCAATTCATCGGGTGAACTCAGTGTCTCTCAGTCCTGAGAATCACTCGTTCAATGTGCAGACTCGCATGCCTTATCCTGGAGACTCTGATCCCAGAGATCTCAGTCAGTGCCCTGAGCCCAGGTTCAAGGGCGCTCTTTGATTCTTAATCCAAGTTTGGGGACAAGAGGAACCTATGCAAAGGCTACCCACAGAAGCATTAAGGAAGGGGGTGGGAGAAGAAAAGAATTCTTTACCTTTTCCTCCTAGTACTAAATATTTTGTCTCCCACAAAAGCTTAACACATACTATGCTTTCCCTAAGAGCTGCATGTGCAACTTGTGTCTAAGATGTGTATGAGAATCTTAACAAAGGCGTTGCTCATATAGGCAAAAATTCAAAATAATCGAACATCCCATGACTGAAGATAAATCACCATCTATCAAGCAACGGCATGCCACCCCTGGATAGATTCTGGAAACGATACGGCTACAGAACAAGATGCAGAAGAATGCGACAGTGTGCCTGCACGCAGATGGAGATGAGGACGGGGGGGGGGACACCGCCATGTCGTTTCGGGATGCAAGCCTGGATGGTACAACGACAGAGAAAAGCAAGGACGCGGTTACCTTAAAAGTCGGAAGAGTGGCTGGAAATGAGGGTATGCCACTTGATGAGGGAGGGACAGCTGGGAGTATTCTAGGGTCCTGCGCTCTAGCTCGTGACCTGGTTAGTGGCTCCACAGAGGTTCACTTGTTCAAGCCTCCACTGTCATTTCGTGCACTTCTCTCTGTGAGTGAGTCATTACACACGCACACACACAGTGTAGAAAGAAGGCTTGCGGTTCACTTTCTGGTCAAATCAACAGTGCGCCAAGGGCCTTTGGACAGTGTGTGTTCTCACTTGCTATTTCCCCATGTCTAAAATGAAGGCTGCCTGGAGCCAAAATCCGCTTCTGTCAGAGTCTCACAAATCCCTCTGAGAATCTGCTAAAGTTATGGAATCTCCTCGGAATAATGCACACACACACGCAAGCGCTTGCGTACAATTCACAAGGGTCTCTGGCTTCAACCCTTCTCCCCAGTCCATCCATAAGCCACAGCCAGGAACGGCTTCAGAGGCGAGTGCTTTGGAGCTGGAATTCCAGCTCACCAGCCCCCACCTAAGTGGTCTTGTGCAGGTTATGGGCATTTCCTTATCTGTAAAACGGAAGGGATCTCACTTCCTTGCAAATTATCCTGGGAATTAAATGTAATGTACGTGAAGGGCCTGGCACATATTAGGCACTCAAAATATGGTGACTATTATTACTGAATTAGATCTTCCGCACTGTTCCTTCATGATTCATGCTCTATGAATCTTTTAATATTTACAGCTTTGGACTGATGGTCCATTACCCTTTCAGAGGCAGGTAATGCCTTCATGCAAATTTAAATTTGCAAATTTCTCCTATAGTTTCTAAAAATAACATGTTAAAGGGCCCTAGAGAAAACATTCGCAGACACGAAATTAACTATTTTATTGAACATGGCTCAGTTTTCCAGGAGACTGTTTAAACAGAGGCTATTTCAACAGAGCACATTTAGGCCACATTTGCAAGTTCAGGAAGCTGTATGTTATGCTCCGGAGACATGTGTAATGTGTCAGCTATGAAGGGCAGCACGTGGGAAAGGCAGACCTTACCTTCAGTGTAAGCTCCAAACATTCCTGCTAATTTATCACAAATGAGATTTTCAATGGCTGGCCTATACGTGTCCTATTCATCAAATCATTTCCAAATGACACTACTTGCTTCTGAGATTTCCCTTGCAGCCCGGCCTTTGGAAAGACTTGCCTGCCTCCTGCAAGGTAGCAGACACCATGTCAACTGCGTGATGAATGCTGGGGCTTTGGCAACTGGCAGTGTCTGCTGTCGGCCAGACATGGCATCACCTTCTTTTATTTTGGCTTAATCATTGGGAACTGAAAAACCAGTGGAAACTCAGTGGTCACAGACATCTGGCTAGTAGGCAGGTTTGAGTTTGGAATATGTCAACCCAACCAAAATAATCCAGTGGCACAGAGAAATCGAGGAAGAGAGAGTTTCTTTGACTTTCTGTAGGAAAGACACTAAAACCCTAATCATCACCAATTAGCATAGCTCCTGTTGTGGGGCTCTGAATTCCGCAGCCATCTGGAGGAGTCTATTTGAGAGATTATCTTTGGAAACACTGCATTTCTCCCTCTAGTTTACGAAGTGCAGACTGTTTTGCCAATATAATCAGTAAGTCTGAGATGAAAGTTACACAAAGTAGACAGTGTTTTCACTGGAAAGTTTTCAGGTTAGTACCATCCAGGAAAAAAAAAAAAAGCATACACCTCATATTTTAGGATAGAGGACAAGAAACCAGCCAAGCTACAGGTCCAAATGATATTTTCCCATAGACTGTATAGAAAATTCCATAACCATTTCACTCATTCACCCAACAACCACTTTGTGCTTTTTACATCTTCGGCATAGTCTTTCCTGAATTTTCCATATAGTTTCCATATAAATAAACTAAAGCAATATGATAAATATGCCAACAAGACCAAACAGGATATGAGAATGATAAAGTGAGCCACGTGGTGAATCAGACCGAAGAAGGGAGGGTCAACTTTCACGGAGGCAGATAAGGAAGGTTTTTTGACTGGATAACGAACTACGCCTTGCAATGAGTAATATTTAGGTTAATGGAGAGAAGACGAGACACGATGATTGAAATATATGAGACACAGTCAGTAAACAATGAGTTGATCCAAGAGAGGCCTTGGAGTCCATGGAATACCAAGAAAATTACCAATACATCATACCATAAACACTGGACCATTTTACCAAGCCCAGTAGTTTCATAAAGAGCTTTCCAATAATGTTAGTTACTTCAGACCAATACTTAAGAAGAAGTTTATCTAAAATGAGTTTGCCCTCTCCCTACATCTTTACTTCAGGTCATTCACACATGCAGGTTACCCGTCTCTGCTAGCCACCCCGAAACCCATCACCCTTCCCTTAATGGGCTACATCAGTGATTCCTGAGGTCTTTCCACAGAAACGCTAAATTTCATGTCATGGACATAATACATAATTCTAAACACCTCCCCTCAGAAACAGGCTGGTCTCTCTGCCCTTCCCCCTTCACCAAGGCACCCGACTCATGTTTCCCACTGCCCCTAGCTCTCCCTAGCCACCTGGACCAGGTTAGTTCCCCTTGTTAGGCTCGCTCATGCTTCTCCTCCACAGCACTCGGCACAACTGTAATTAAATAGTATTTCTGAAGTATCTTTAAAGGTCTGTGGACCTCCCACTGGACCCAGGAGTTCCAGGGCATGGCTAATGGCCAGCATCTGTCTTGCTCACCACTAAACCCCTGGCTTCCTGCCCACTGCCTGCCAGATGGCAGGGGCTCAATTCAGAGCTGTTCATTGAACAGCTTTGTTTTCCCCCTACTTCTTGGGAGCCGCTATTGATTAAACCCTTCTCCGCTGATGCCTTTGTCGCAATCTACAAATGTATTGAAAGTCTCCATAATCCTACCAAATTCGTTTCTTCGAATATGCTGACCGACGTTAAAACGTTATGTTTAAAAATCATGTCACAAGAGGTAAAAGCAGTCTCGTGGGGGCGGAGGTAAGTCTGGGAATAGGTCAAACCACCTTCACCCTTCAGGGGAAAAAAATGATGCCAACCAAGTCAATGGAGTTGAAGCACTCATTTATGTGGTGTTTTGGGGACCACGATGGGCCGATACTCTGTGAAGTCCTCGGCAGAAAAAGATGGATATGCAGTAATCTCAGCTCTAAAAGAGTTCACGACATTTGTTTTTGTTTTTTTTACGATTTTAGTAATTTGAGAGAGAGCGAGAGAGCACGGGGGGGGGGGGTGGGTAGAGGGGAGAGAAGGAGAAGCAGGCTCCCCACTACACAGGGAGCCCAATGCGGGGCTCCATCCCAGGACTCTGAGATCATCACTTGAGCTGAAGGCAGACACTTAACTGATGGAGCCACTCAGGCGCCCCAGGAATTCACAACTTCTGAGGGCAGAAACGCATGCAATAACTACACCATTGCTTGTCACTGCTAAATCAGGGCTGGGAACTAAGCCCTGTGAAAGCCCAGTGAGGGTACTATTACTCCCAAACAATAGCTAAACATGTATAGTCCTAGGAACCGTACTACCTTATAATTTAATCTTAAACAATAGTCCCATGAGGTAGGTACCATTAGCCCATTTTACAGATGAGGAAACTGAGGCACAGAGAGGTTAAGAAACGTGTACAGTTACAGAATACACAGTAGAGCTGGTTCTCTCAGGAAGAGAAAGCGAAAGCAGTTCAATTTAAATGAAAATGAAGGAATGTTTTAGGATGAGCAAGATTTCGGTGTTTACAGTCTGAGGCAAGCAAAGGAGACAATGGAGACAGACTGAGGGAAACAAAGGCATGAGGAGTGGAATTGAGGATCCAACCAGGCAGAAGACTGACCTTTGTAGAGGAGTCATGCCCTGCCTCTGAGATCATAGTCAAAGAGGAAGAGAAGGACGAGCAGAGATACGGTGGGAGAGGAAGTCAGTTTGTTTTCTGGCTTCTGTTTTCTTGGGGAAGCAAGAAGTGAAGTGTGCAGGATCCATGGTGGGCTAAGAAACTTGAACAATGTTCCCAATAGCTCTGGGGGGGAAATGAGAAAGGAAACCCACTTGAAATGAATAAAGGGGTTTTCGAGCAGTCCTGGAAGTCCAGGCAAGAGTGGGAACTGTAACTCAGTACATAAACCAATTGGTAGTGTTGTGTGATTTTTCACTGGAAGCCCTGAGGAGGACAGGAATAAGGGGTGGTTAGCTTGATGACTGCAGACTGGAAAGACGGGTGAAGCAGACATTGCGGGATCAAGAGCACAGGAGGTGCCAATGAGCAGGGAAGTGAATGACTGTGGGATCAGGGATAAGAATGAGGTCTAGGACACAGTCCCGTAGATCAGAGGCAGGTTGTCAGAGGAGTCATTTATATGAATATTAGAGTTCCAGGATGACAGCAGAAAGGAAACATTGGAGCTGCAAACCAAAATCCTGGAGAAAGATCCGGAAGCAACCTAGAGGTCCCAAAAAGATGGTGAAGGACATGAGATGAGGGTGACCCAGTGTAACTGAAAAGCAGTGACTGTCAATGGAGAAATGAGTCATGAGGTCGGACAGCAGAATGGGTCACGCCTTATAAAGGGCTTCTTGTGATTCTCTTAGTTTCTACTATGTGCCCCTCCCTTCCAGGTGCCGTGAAGAACAGATTTAAGTCCCTATAATCACCCACGCTGGGTTGAAGAGCGTCCTCACACAATACTCATGTCCTCCCTGAACTTCAGAGCATAACTTTATTTTGAAATAGGGTCTGTGCACGTGTAATCAAGTTAAGATGAGGTCATCGTGGGTTAGGGTGGGCCCCAAGTCTGGTGAAAGGTGTCCTTCTAAGGAGAGAGAGAGGTGAACACATGGAGGAGACAGGGGGGAAGGCCAAGTGATGCCACAGACACAAATCGGAGTTTGCTGCCTTTCAGCAAGGACTGCTGGCAACCACCAGGGCCTAGAAGAGGCAAGGAAGGCGTCTTCTCGGAGCCTTCAGAGGGCGTACGGCCCTGTCACCACCTTGATTTTGGACTTCCAGCCTCCACATCTGTGAGAGAACACATTTCTCTTAGTTATTTAAAGTCACTCAGTTTGTGGCAATTTGTTCCAACAGCCCTAAGAATGAATGAACTATCCCAGGAGGTGGGTATTATCATCCTCATTTAACTGACAAGGAAACTGAGGCTCAGAAAATAGAAGAATCCACCCAAAGTTATAAGGCCAGAAAGCGGAAGAGTCAAAATTCAAACCCCAGACCTTCAGTACCCTTTTCACTTCAGTCCCGCCCCTCCCCCACCCCCCAGAGGTCCATCACATGGAGGAAGGCCAGGCAGAACACAGATCAGTGTGGTTGGCCACATGGGCTGAGGGCAAGACTGCAGTCTGGTGACACCTAGACCAGGAACTCTGGGCTCTAAGTCCCTTTTAAATGCAGGACCCACCCCTAAAGCAGACATTATTAGACATGAAATCTGTAGTCTTACAAAAACATTTAAAGCATGATTATTTACTTTGCAAGCATGTTCACAGAAAGGCCTCCTTGAACAGTAAGCTCTTTTATGATTTTAATATAGTTTATTATATAATTATATATATGTGGGTATAGGTGTATGTATTACACACACACACACACACACACACACACACACACAAATGGGATTTGATTGACTGAAGGAAATATTCACTGCTTAAAGGGAAGTACGTGAGTAACAACGGTCATCTCAAGGCCCGAGCAAGACTTTCCTTGTACACAGACGCTTGGAGACATGTGTGGCTAGAATTCAAGCAAACATCCTAAGTACTTGTGGCATGTATCTGAGCTTGATAAGCAGCCACAACCCCGGAGCTTTGCTCTTTACCCAAGTGTAACAAGATAGATTTCACAGATAAAATGATTTCATCCCCAAAGTCTGAAGTCAAATGCTTGGGTGCACTTCAAGTGTCTGAACAGACAGAGCAGAGGATCACGGTGGTCTCTGGCCCTGATCATGCCCAGGAGTCATGTCTACACGGCCGCACATCGGACTCACCCAAGTCTCCTTGAAAAAATACGAATGCGAACTTTAAAAATGCTCTCTGTGATTCTATTCAGCTAGAATTATCCTTCCCTTGACAACAGTGAAGATGACAAACCAGCCTGATATTAACCAAGCTGGTAAAATGCTGAACTAGACAAGACAGTGAATCAACGGTCATACCTTTCTGCACATAAAGACTTAAGAAGCATCATCAGGGAATCAAGATGTCCCCCCCATCCTGAGAGAAATGGGCCTGAACCAAGCTCCCCGCACCCTCCTTCAGATGAGCCCCTCACCTCGATGCCCCTGCCTTGGTTAGTGGTGCAGTCACCCAAGCCATAGGGCCTGCTCTTCCCTTCTCCCTCCAACTCTCCAGTCCATCAGCTACTGGGCTGCCTCCCTGGTGTCCTTGCACCGACCTGCTTTCCATTCCTGTGGCCAATGCCTTTATTCAATCCAGTTCAGTTCGATACCCTTTTGGTTCCTACTTTTGCTAAGCACCATCCTGGACACTTTAGATGGGGCTCTCCTCTTTACCAAGCTCCTGGGGCACACGGACAGGTACAGATACTCTATACAGCTATAGGGAACCAGGAGAGAGGTTCTGACATAATCACTGTTTATCAGAGACACTTCAATAGACTTTTTTTTCCCCCTTTCCTTTAGAACTGTTCAGAAGCCAGTTCAGAAGATTATCCTACTGTTGAGGTGGTCCCACAGATTTCGAGTTAATAGAAACTACTGGATCAAAGTTTGAGAGCAGGAGTGAAGTCAGGTCACTACCAAAAAAGTTCCCAGCAGAATACTATAAAAAGAAAATGAACCCTTTTTAGTAGTCTTAAATTCTTTAAATTTCAGTTTAGAAACATTAGCTATTGGTGTTCTTAATAAAACACTTGTCTTTCTAATTATAGGCATTAAAATAAATGTTACATTTGAATTTAAGATAATCAAGGGAGATTTTGTTGATTTAATGTATCTGCTAATTGCCTGTGGAAAACGGATCACTGATGTCAATCCTTTGAGGTGGTACCTATGTCCCATCTCCTTGACTCTGAGCTGACTTGTTTGTAATAGAATATAGCTAAAATGACGCTGTTTGACTCAACGATAGGTCAGGAAAGGCCATTCAACTCCCATCTGGCTTTCTGGGAATCAACACTCTCTCTATGCTGCTCGTCATGCTGTGAGGCAGGCAAAGCCAAGTGCAAAGCCATGTGCGGGTGTCCCAGGTTGAGTGCACCCTCTGACCATCTCAGCCCTGCTGCCATATATGTGAGTAAAGAAGTGTCCATTCAGATGACTCCAGCCCCAAGCTATGAGTGACCCTCAAGCTTCAACCCTCCCATCTAAGTCCCTGACATCTTACAGACATACCCCGCCGCCATTCCTACGGCATCCTGTCCAAACGCCTGACCCATCACCTGTGAGCATAACACAAAGAATGTTTCATGCCATCAATTTCCAGGTCATTTGTGACATAGCAATAATAACTGAGACCACCTTTGTCCAATATTTTTTCAATTTGAACAGAAGGCAGTTATTTCTAGGGCACCCAAGCTGTGTTGTACTAAAACTGTGGTTTCATGCTTAGGACAGCTTTTGGACTCTTGTCCCGGTTCTTTAGTTCTCCTTTAAGTTCTCAGCTTAACCATCCTTCCGCTCCTGCAAGTTGGATGATGTATGATAGGTCTTTTTCCTCCATCCGAGATCTCCAGCTAAGTATTTGGTCTCCTGCACTCTTTTCTACGTAGAAAGCAGGCCAACAAACATGACTCTCAAAGTTGCTGATTCCTGGAACCCTCTGCCTGCGCACAGGGAGCCTCGGAGTTTTCGTAAACAGGACAAAGCTCTCCCAAATCAGGATGCTGGCTCGCGGCAGCCAGGTCCACATTTGATTTTCACGGCTCTTTCATATTCAGATTTAGATAAATGCCTATTTCTGTAGATTACAGTGGATTCCCATTACATGTTTGTTTTAAAATGTTTAAATGAAGAAATTATTTGGTGCTCAGAGCATCCGTAAAGTTAATGAGCGTGAAGGAGGGAGAAGCGACGCACCAGAAGGAACAGGGCTGATGCGGCTCAGAGTTCCAGCTCTTCCTCCTTTCTGTAGTAATCTACCACCAAAAAAATGCTGTGTGGTGGCGGCTTTCACCACATGATTGCAGGCAAGCCAGCGCTCCATGCTGGGCTCAGTTTCCCATCCAGAAAATGGGAATATTAATTGTTGGTTTGTTTAACCCGATGAAGTGTGAAAGTAAGCTATGTTTTGTTTTGGTTTTATTTTTTCTTTAAAAAATGTATACCCTCTTTACTCACTGGGGGGTGGGAGAAATGGGTGAAGGGGGGTGTACATTTTTTTTAAATAGAAAATCAATAACCTCTTAACTGGCCTTTCTGCTTCCAGTTACCCTCACTTTCTTTTCCCATATCAACATCCCTGCTGGTTAAAGAATCTTGCCTGCCACTCTAGCCCACGTTCCTATACAAAATCATCTTGGCTGCCCATGGCCAACAAGAGACCCCATGTTCTTTAGTGCCCCCACCTCCCAACACACACAATTGAAGGCTTTTCTTAATCCAGTTTCAAATCTTAAATTCCACACTGCCCAGCTCCCCACCCAGCCCCTGTCACACCCCACACTTCAGCCAAGCTCTTGGCTCCAGAATCCAAGATATTCTTTCCTCTTCTAACATTATAACTATTCAAGTAATTTTTCCTCTCTCGTTTTTATCTTGCCATCTCTCTGCTAATAAGGCCCAACGTTGTTCCCTGCCATTCGTTTTAACAGTTTTACACTAGCATTCAAAGAATATGGTTTTCCCATTTTTTGTCTTGTTACAGAGAGGCAATAAGAGCTTGCATTCTGAGTTTCTGGATCCAAATCTTGGCTATACAACCTACTAGTTGTGTGACCCTGGAAAAGTTATTTACTTTCTTACATCTCCGTTTCCTCATTTGTAAAATAGGAGATAACAGTACGTTTACAAATATTTGACTCCCCAAACAGATCGTACTTGATGGCAGAAATTTTCATCTTCTTCCAAAATGACCCCCCAATAAATCTCTGGATATTTTTTAATGACTCAATACATTAAAACAGAACTTTCTTCCCACTGGAGGGGACCGTCCAGTGTTCCAATTCGTCATTACTAATCCAAATTTGTAAAGTGACTTATATAATCAAAATACTGTACACATCTAAACACACTGTCTAATGTTATCAGAGGTTAATTTTAAGTAGTCTGGCTTTTTAAATATATTTGAGGCAAGAGACACCACTGATTTATTTATGCCAAAACTCATAGTTCTCAAGAAAGGGCATATCTGTTATAGCCTTTCTACACTCCAATAATAGCAAACCCAAAATAAACTCCAATATCCACCCACAGGGGAAAAAGTCCGGTTCCAAGAAATTATTTCTTCCTGACATCTAAAGGCAGAGGGCAGCGGTTTTCAAGAGCACACGACGAGGGGCTGTGATGTGTATCAGCAGTCTGACTTGGCCGAGGCATCACGCGACCATGTGTAGAGATGTCTGTCTTGCGCTGTTGTCTCCCCAGTCCCCAGAAGACCCAGGGCCCCCAAGGAAAGCCCAAGAACGCTTACCTCTGGAGCTGCGCATTTCTTAACAAAAGCAACAGAGAAGCCCAAACTAAGGACACTAGCAAATACAGAAAACTTTGGAAAACTCATCAGTGTTCCTATTTGTGAAGCCTCATTCATTACCCTTTTGGATCCCACAAGGGACTCCCATGTCTTGCCTTAGAATTTTATGATTGAGCTAGATGCCAGGTGAACACACAGAAGAATCACCAAAGGGGAGAAACTTTCGTCAAGCAATGTTGGAACTCTTCTCGGGCTATGGATTTTGACTTTAACATATAGGTCAAGAATCTGCAGTCTGAACACATACTGAAAATAAAATCGGTCCATTTATTATTAAAACAAGGAAATAATAATGAAAACACAGACACTTTTGCAATTTTGAAGCTCCATTTTCCAGGGTATGCTACATACAACTTATTACCACTTGGAATAATTTCTACTAAAAGTCACTTGGCGTACATCTACTGGTGTCCCATAGACTGTGAGTTCAAGGGCAGGGACCACAGCCTTAAGGGCAGGGACCACAGCCTTGACACCTGTATCCCAGGCACCTAGCACAAGGTCTGATGTGACCAGTGATGAATAAATGTTTGTCAAGTGAATGGATGTTTGCCTGAGCAAAGCAGGGAGCTTTTTCAAACAGAATGTTGCTAATAAAAATACTAAGGAAGTAGCAAGCCCTCCTGGTTCCCTTAAGATAGTCTGTCCTCTTCTCCACTGCAACAATTTGAATGTTACCTTGACATTTTCATCTTGACACCTCCCTGCACTGCTGGGCATCAGCTGGCTCCCTTCTGTCGATTCTAACAAATCCAAAGTCCTTACACTATCAGATCTCCAAACTGAGTCCCACTTGTTGAAATGCAGTCTAATATAGCACTTCAGTGCTTGGACTCAGAAGCCAGACTGCCTGCATTCACAGCCCCGTTCCACCTGAGAACTTGGGCAAGTGACTTAAGTCCCATGTGCCTCAATTGTGAGATAAGAAATCATCAGAGTAACCTTGATCATGGAGTTGTTGTGAGAGTTGAATGAATCAAATATTTGCTCAATATTTAGAACAGCGTCTGGCACACGGTAAGCATTCAGCAAGTGTGAGCTGATGTGGTTGTTATTCACACTCCTCAGGGAATGCCCATTCTGTTATTTTCAATAGTGGTTCTTTTCCTCTAGGATTGGCTGATGTTCACATTCACAATATACACCCATGGCCCAGCCCAGATTTCCCGACTGGCTACAGCACAGAGGGGATCTGCTGCAGACTGTATGCGAGGCCAGGAGTTCCAGCTGCAACTATCCTCTAAGCCAAGCTACTAAAGTGGGTGGGAACCTAGGAAAATTCATCAATGCCTTAAATATCTTGAACGGTTCATCAGTGTCCCACTGAAATGAACTGCAGCCTATAAAGTTAAGGGAAAGCTTGTACCTGCACAGGAAACTATGGAAAGAGGATAGCCACAAGCCAGAGACTTCAGGGAATTTCTTGTCGTTTTAGGCAGAGGGGACAAGTCTAAAGAAAGGCCAAGAGGTCCAATGACAGTGACGAGCTGCCCACTTGCCCTCCAGAAAAATGCCTGGAAGATATCCCAGAAAAACTCCACATGTGGTGCCTAATTCAGAGGGCTCAAGGGGGATGGTGAGGGTGGGTCGCCATGGCGTGCACCACGTGCCAAGAGGACACTGAAAAAACACAAGGGACCAGCAGTGCAGGCATGTGTGGCCAGCGCCTAGAGAAGGCAACACACCCAGCCAAGAAGGGGAGGCTGCCCCAGTGAATTCCAAGCCGCCACTGCCAGTGAACTTGGCACAGACAGCTTCCTGCTGCCATCAGCTGATCTATACCGTCCTCGGGCTGCCGGACTTCTGAAATGGTAAAGTGTAGATTGACAACTGTAAGTTTCCCTTCTGCTTTTTCTTTTTGGACTGAAATATTTAAATAGGAATCTTAAAATACCTGATAGAACCCATCTCTTCCCTCAGTTCCAGACGATCACAGCCTTCACTCTCTAAATATTAGCTGAGAGAAACAGCACAGGTCCTAAGAAAATCTCCCACAGTCCAAAGGAAGAGAATGTCTTTGAGAATCAGAGCACATTTATTCCTGTAACAGAATGAGTCTTTAAGAAACCGGAGAGGTTTCCTAATGTGTGCTTTCAACTAGATTCAGGAGAAAAATAGGTCTATGAAACTTCTCTATAGAACAATCTGGAATCAAAGAAGACTATATGGAGATGCCAAATTTAAAATGTGTTGGAAATAGTGAAGAGAAGACAGAGGAATCTAGGAAATTTGAAATTAAAGGAAAAGACAAATGTTACTTGAAGGAAAAAAGACAGTAAGGAGGAGAGGAAAAAAATATTAAAAAAGGATCCAGGCAACATAATGTATGGTGTAGAAATCTGAGCAAAGTTAAGAATCAAGAGGAAAAAAGCAAACTATCCTGAGCTAAAGAAAAGTTTACCAAGAAAATTAAATGAGTCTCTAAGTAGTAGCTAGAATCAGTGAGAGGGGAGGCTGAGAGGTGAGGGCAGAAGGGAAGAGACCAGTATCTCAAGACACATTTTGTTGACATCTTTTTTAAACTGAAAGATAAAGGGGGAAAAAACTCTATTGGTATCCAGATAGAAAACAGCTGATTTTCAAAGTCTCCCCAAATCAGGCTGGCTCAGATTTCTCCAAAACTCTGAATACCAGAAGACAATGGATCACCACCAACAGAGTTCTGAGAGGAATCAAGTGTCATAGAGCAATTCTATCTAACCAAAAGTCTTTCAGCTGTGTGGAGAGCAGAAACACATTCTCAAACATGCAAAGACCAAGAATACCCTTACTTAAATGCTCCAGTAAAACTTTTCAAAGACATGGTCCAATTAACCAAGACATGAATAAAATAAGAACATAGAAATCTAGAAATTTTGGTTGATATGTCATATAACAAAGAAAAAAGTTGTTCATATGACTATCAAACAATGAAAATGTAAACTACACTTGGAACTTGAAAACAAGAATGCAAGGCTGACTGCCATCACTTTAGACTAGACTTTTGGACTTGAAGTTTCAAAATGTAAGACCACTATATATGTTCCTCTGATACTCTCTCCTTATAGAAAGAGTATTCTGCTGGAAGGTGGTGATCTTCTTGGAATGAATTACAGGGATTAATTCAGATAACACCATGATTCCCCCCATAGTATGTATGTATGTATGTATGTACTGATTTTTAAAGATTTTTAAAGTTTATTTGACAGACAGAAACACAGCGAGAGAGGGAACATAAGCAGGGGGAGTGGAAGAGGGAGAAGCAGCCTTCCCACTGAGCAGGGAGCCCGATGTGGGGCTCGATCCCGGGACTTCAGCCGAAGGCAGACACTTAACGACTGAGCCGCCCAGGTGCCCTCCCCCCATAGTATTTATAAAAGCCAAACCATTCTCAGGACCCTCCTCCAACATTTTAGGCTAGTACTACTTTCCTGAAGTTGTCAAAAATCCTTCCAGCCCAACTTAAATACCACTACCTCTACCCCCAGCACATCCTGCACTGTATTAGAGTGGTTGCCTGCTTATCCTACTTCTGAATTGTTCTATTCGTATTGACCATATCAATTACAATCCTTAGAGCATGAATGGGATTCTACAGATTTTATACAATAAAGTAAAATGTGACAGACATTAAAAAAATTCTTAGAGAGGGGAAAAGAAAAAAGAGAGGGAAACAAGCCATAAGAGACTCTTAGCGGTAGAGAACAAACTGAGGGCTGCTGGAGGGAGGTGAGTGGGGGATGGGCTAGATGGGTGATGAACATTGGGTGTTATAATATGTAAGTGATGAATCACTGAATTCTACTCCAGAAATCAATAGTGCACTGTGTGTTAACTAAAATTTAAATTAAAAAAATATGAAATTTTTTATGGGGCACCGAGGTGGCTCAGTCAGTTGGGTGTCTGCCTTTGGCTCAGGTCATGATCCCAAAGTCCTAGGATCGAGCCCCACGTCGGGCTCCCTGCTCAGTGGGGAGTTTGCTTCCCCCTCTCCCTCCACCCTTCCCCAACTCGTGCTCAAGCTCTCTCAAATAAATAAAATCGTTAAATATATATATATATATATATATATATATATATATAATTTTTAATATACCAACTAAAATAAATTCTTAGAAAATTTTTCATATAACACTAAGGAATTTTTGTGCCTTTTCTCACTGCTATCTCAATTTATTCAAACCCACATTGTATACAGACCTTTATGAAACTACCCTAATTTAACCTGAATTTCAACCTACCTGATCAAAAGGCTTTCCAAAGTTGAGTCCATAACTATAGAATTTTAGGCCAGCTTGGCATCGAAAATACTTAGATTTCCCACACATTACTATGCATATTCCAGCTCTGTCCCTGTCCCTTCAGAAGAGGTTAAAAACCACCTGTCCCAGAGAGCCATTATGTGGGTAAAACAATGCATGAAAACCACATATAATGCCTTGCACATAATAAGTGCTAAGTAAATGTTTGCTACCATCATAATCACCTGTATCATGCACCCTGCTTTGCGCTAGGCCTGGAGGTATCACAGGAAATTACACCCCAAGGCAGGTTCCTAACCCACAGAGCTTACAGGCTGACATTCAACTGTTTAGACTAAGAGATACAGATCTGTGATGCCACTATTTCTCTGCCTGCTAAAACTCCATTCTGATTTATTAAGCTGCAGGCACTTAAACCCCGAGGAAATAATTTCCCTGAAACACTTTAGTGATTCCATTAAATTACAAAATAGTCAGGATATAAGACAGATAGCATTTGGAGGCTCTTGCTACGAGTTAAGAGTATTCACATTTTCTAGTCTTCAAACTGAAGGCTATAACATGATTTTTAAAGTTACTTGGAAGATTTATATTGTAATAAAGGCATTTTTCCAGATTACGACATGCATTTATAAATGCCAAATAATATTTAGGATGTTCAGCTGTTGAAATATAAGCCAGATTGTGGAATGAAGTATTACTTACTAGGCCAAGTAAGAAAAAAACCTAAAAGCTTTAATGTTTGGAAACTATGAAATATTTAAAAAATCATCAGTAATCAAGGACATAGGACATCTAAAAGATGAAAGAGCTGATACAAGTATACATTCTAACTTTTCATTAATTGTACAATTCCTGTCAAAAATATTTTTACAGGGGAGCCTGGGTGGCACAGTCCATTGAGCGTCTGACTCTTGGCTTCAGCTGGGGTCCTGGGGTCACAGGATCGAGCCCCACCTTGGGCTCCTTGCTCAGCGCGGAGTGCTTGGATTCTCTCTCTCCCTCGCCCCCCTCCCCACACTTGCGTGCACGCTCTCTCTCTCAAATGAGTAAATAAATCTTTAAGAAAATATTTTTACACATGTAAAAAAGACTCCTTATTAAAAAGTTCAAAAGCCACAGAAAAGTAAAAATAAAATAGCATCACTTTCTGTTAATTTTTTTTGTATTTGCCCAATTTATTTCTTTGCATTTAGCAACTGTTGTGCTCTCTAAGCTACTTTTCTCGCCAGGTAATACATGCCGAACATTTTGCCATATCAGTAAAGAGCTCCATCAAAAGTCTTCACGGCTAAAATGGTAATGAGAATGTAGGCTGTCACCAGGTTTACATGGTTATAAATGGCTCTTCTTGAACATCTTTGAACGTTCATGTCCATATAGCAATTTCAAGAATAAGTATGATAATGCACAAATCCCGTGGAATATTCCCAGCCTGCCAGTTAATCTCCCCAATTCATAAGATTACAATTTTTTTAACCCTTCAGACCACTAATGATGTAACTCAACATATGTGCTTTTCTTTCTGCTAAAATGCCTTTGTTATCTAAGCGTCTCTGATAAAATCTTGGTATAATTTCTCCCACTGCCTCAGCACCAGAGATCAAAGCCCACCACTGAGGACAGAGAACCACTAAGTGACCCAATTTCTAATAAAATTGGGGTCCTATACCTCCCTCCAAAGTAACAGTGCCAGCCCTGTTAATACCAGCTTCCTGGTCTCTCTTAAATACTGGGGACAGGGAGAGGAAGAGTCCCTTGAGGAGAGGGCAGGGCCGTATTCTTCCAGGCTCCACAGCCTTTCCAGCTCATTGCCCTGCCCACCAATTCGTGGGGCTATCAGGTGAATCACACAGAGAGACTGGGGGCATCTGCAAGAAGAAAGACCAACATCTCTTTCAATGTTGCCATTTACTAAGGCAAGGGATTGCCTGATTTCCCCTGTGTCCTTCAGAGCAGAAGAGAACTGGAGAGAAAGGACGGAAGGTAGAAGGGGAGGGAGGGGACACCAGAGAAGAAGACAACACACCCTTGGAGAGGCAAGGTCACGTAAGTTTCTTGGGACTCAAATGAACACCATGTTATAAAGCCTGACTTCAGCCAACTTGCTGATACCTAACCAAGATGGCTGGCATGGGGTAAGAGGTCCCCATCAGCGATTGAGTGGTGTTAGGAAGGGTCCAGCCAGAGGTAGAGCCCCTAAGTCAGGGAGCAGACACCTGGGATGTGCTGAGCCAGCTGCTAGCCGGAGACACAGCCTCGACCGGCATGGAGACAACATCTGCACGCAGCAAGTACAGGGATGTTCGCCTTCTCTGCCTTATTCCCAATGCTTCTTTTCTGTCCCCAACCTGGGGGAGGGGTGGTAGACCCCAGACGAACAAGGAGAAGAATGAGTGAAAGAGCAAGAGGCCCCAACCCTCCCTTCACTTCAAAGGCTGTGAGTCAGGGTCAAGTTGCACTGGGGAAAAGGGGGAAGATTTAAATCATTGTTTAGATTGATTTTTCAAACTGGATTCATCTCTGGAAGTTTACGGAAGTTGTGCGTTGTGAAGGGACAGGAATGGGAGATTCCGTCCGGCATGGCTGAAGGTAAGGACTGAAGAAATAACCTCTTCAAAGTTATGCCTCATGGACTTGAGATGGTTCGATACTTACATCTTTTTTTTTTTTTAAAGATTTTATTTATTTATTTGACAGAGATAGCCAGCGAGAGAGGGAACACAAGCAGGGGGAGTGGGAGAGGAAGAAGCAGGCTCATAGCGGAGGAGCCTGATGTGGGGCTCGATCCCAGAACGCCAGGATCACGTCCTGAGCCGAAGGCAGACGCTTAACCGCTGTGCCACCCAGGCGCCCCAATACTTACATCTTGAATGCAGTTCCATGCATGTGTTCAATAGGGGCATTATCGTACTGAGTTAGGCCTGGGCTCAGAATCGGGCTTGGCCCATTCATTCTTTCGCTCAGTTCATATTTATTGAGCACCTTCTGTGCCCTGGACAGAGCTATGAACCAGAGCAACAAAGGCCCTGTGCTCTGGCAAGTTAAATTCCGGGCACCTGTGTGATTCTGGAAAACTCCCTTCACCTTCTCAAGCCTCAGATTCGTTATGGCAACTTGTTCTCATATTCTCTCCCTGCCCCCTACCAACTGACTTCTAAGGATCCTGGAAATTAAATATAATAGAACAATCAGGGGTGTTGCTATTGTTCTGGGTTTTTGGTGTTTTTTTAAGCAACATATACTTCAGACAACCAAACTGAGATGAACAGCTTGTGTTTCAGAAATACAAGAATGGACCAGAGGAAGCTTCCACTCATAGAGGAGCTACTCCAGCCCCTCACACGGAGGAGGGTAAGTGGCTGCGGACGAAGTCAACAATAGCTCGGCCTGGGTGTCAATCACAGCCTTATTATCACTGGGTTTAGATATCACGGAGAAAAATCTTCTAAGTACCCAAGCAGGCTCTATTAATTAGACTTCAAAATATCAAGCTGGGTAAATATTTTGCAAAACGAGTGGTAAGTGCTAGTACTTTGTCGGGTGAGAGAGACCCAGAAGAATGGTCTCGGTAAAGTCTGGGACAGTAATTCAACACCCCCAGTACTACTGCTGTATCTACGCATGTTCTCAAATTCACGGGCCAAATTTTTCTGGTTACTTGGAAAGAGTAAGACACCAGTCTACAGGCTATAGCTTAGCATCGCTGCACAGCGGACAGCAAACCCACCCCACGTGCCCAAATGCCACCTTCCTTGGCTACGGGCCTCTGGGCTGACCGTCCCTAAGCACCGTGCTGGCCCTACTTTCCCCTAGCGACGCACCTCCAGGGGCGCCTCCACTATGGGGCCTGTGATGCTCTCCTTGCCACAAATTTAAGAGGCAGAAAACAGCGGGACGGCGAGGTACTCACTCCACTCTCCCCTCCCCATTTTTAGTCCTTTAGCACAACAGGCCACCCGGGCCACGTCCGCACTTCTAGAAGGTCAGGCCAATCGTCACTTGGGTTAATCCTCAACTTTCCTGCTTTGAATCCATGCAAACTTCACCCAGCCCGTGTGACCCCAGTGCTTTCCACTGCCTTCTGTCAACACGAGATGGCAAAGTTCGCGAGGAAAGGTTACCAGAGGACGTGCAACTTAACTAGTCCTTTCCTTTAACTTAGTTTTCCCAAGCTATTTGTAAAATGTTGCTTGCTCTTTCTTTTTTCTTTCTTCCTTGTTCTTTTGAGTCCTGCCCAAGGGAAGCACTTAGGTAGTTCAGTGCCAAGAAAGTGGAAAATGGAAAAGCAAGACGTAGGACTAGTCTGCCGGAGGCCTCCATGTGGCCAGGTCAGAAAGTACAAACCTCCCACAGGTCAAAAGCACCAAGGCTATTTTCTCTGGCTCACTCTAAAACAATTAAGTAAATGTACAAATATGCAAATAAAGAAATGTCTTATACAAGAGTTCATCTAGAGCATATAACTGCAAAATAACTGACTGTTCACTTCAAAAATAAACCCCCCTTCAAATATTATTTTGTTAAATAAAGTATCTTTGTTTTAGGTCAAGATAAATAGTGTAGTTTAAAAATACCTGGGTGTATTTTCTCAATTCACATTACATATTTTCATGTTTGAGATTTTAAAAACAATATATATCACATAACAGAAAACTACAAACAGAGAGAACAGCCACAACCATAGTTCGATACTCTCCTAAAAAATAAGTTGAACACTTAACTTCATTTCCTTTTGGCCAACTTTCTTAAGTACTTCTTTCCTTTTTTTTTTTAAGATTTTATTTACTTATTTGACAGAGAGAGATAGCCAGCGAGAGAGGGAACACAAGCAGGGGGAGTGGGAGAGGAAGAAGCAGGCTCCCAGCAGAGGAGCCTGATGTGGGGCTCGATCCCAGAACGCCGGGATCACGCCCTGAGCCGAAGGCAGATGCTTAACGACTGAGCCACCCAGGCATCCCTTAAGTACTTCTTTCCTAGCATAACTGACTTTTGCCCTGCTTTCTTCCACTCTGACATCATTAAAAGCAACCTGGGGCACTCGGCTGGCTCAGTTCCGACTCTTGATCTGAGGGTCGTGAGTTCAAACCCCATGCTGGAGTAGAGATTTAAGTTAAAAAAAAACAAAACTTAAGGAGCAACCTTGTAGGGCAATAAATTGTTATAAGATATGTAAAATTCCACAAATCATTTTGAAAAAAACTAACATTCTTTTGTTGTCTAGCATTTAGATTATTTTCAAGAAAGAAAGAAAAAGCACAAGCCAAAACCATAGATAAAATTGCTTTCCATAAAGGAAACTAGAAAAGTACGAAAGTGTTGGCTATCATCACTGTAGACAATGTTCAAAATGATAGAATGGGCAAAAACTGAGTTTTTTAATTATGTGAGTATTTAAACATACCTAAGAGTAAAGAAAGTAGCTTACTATCCTCTTCCATGACTACCAACTGGTGGCTGTCTCCTTTCATTTATACTCCCATTTTATTTTTTTATTTATTTTTTAAAGATTTTTTTTTTTATTTGTCAGAGAGAGAGAGAGAGAACACAAGCAGGGGGAATGGCAGGCAGAGGGAGAAGCAGGCTCCCCGCTGAGCAAGGAGCCCGATGCAGGACCAATCCCAGGACCCTGGGATCATGACCTGAGCCGAAGGCAGATGCTTAATGGACAGAGTCACCTAGATGTCCCTATACTCCCATTTTAAATACCTCCCTCCCCAGATCATCTTCAGTAAATCCCAGACCACACAGCACAGCTTCCATAAATATTTCAGCATGTCTCGACACAGTAAGAAATTTTTTTTAGAACATGAGCACAATACCATATCATATCTTAGAAAATTATAACAATGCCTAAAGATATCAAATACCCAGCCAATGTCCAAATTCTCCCTATTGTCTCAAAATTTTCCGGTTTGTTGGAAACAATACAAACAAGCTCCCTGTGTTGTAAATGGCAGTTCTGTGTATTCAGTTTCTTAATCTGTAGGTTCTCTTCCCTTCCCACCTTGCTTTTCTTTTTTCCACCCTGTTTTTCTTTACTTGTTGAAGAAGCAAGGTCACTGTCCTACGGAGTTTATGCTAACTGAATATTATAAAAACATTTAACATGTTTCTCTATGTCCTGATTTCCTCTAAATTCAATTTTGGGGCAACAATCAATACTTCATGGGGAGGTGCCATGTACTTCCATCAGAAAGCACAAAATATTGGGTTGCCTTTTTTTTTTTTTTTAAGTTAGTGGGGTCTTTGGGTTTTGTGAGGTTTTTTTTGTATTTTTAACTTTTTATTATAAAAAATTGCAAGCATTTTTAAAAAATTCAAACCGAAAAAGAGAAAAGAATGTAATGAATCCCCATGTAAACATCAGTCAGCTTTACCAAGTATCAACTCGCTTCCCTCCCCCTTGTTTTATTTTATCCATGCCTTCACTTTCTTTCCTTCCCAACCTAGACAATTCTGAAGCAAATCCCAGACATCATATAATTTCATCTCTCAGTATTTCAGCATACATCTCTAAATGACAGCGATTTCTTGGGGTGTCTGGGCTGCCCAGTTGGTTAAATGCCTGACTCTTGGTTTTGGCTCAGGTCCTGATCTCAGGGTCCAGGGATAGAGCCCTGAGGTGGGCTCAGCATGGAGTCTGCTTAGGACTCTTCCCCTTTCTCTCTCTCCCTCTCCCTGCTCAGGCGCATGCAAGTTCTCGCTCTCTTTCTCTCAAATATATAAAGTCTCTCTTTCTCTCACTCTCAAATAAATAAAGGCTTTAAACAAAAAGACAGGGATTTTTTTTTAAATACCATTATTACACCCAAGACTGTTTTTAAAAAGATGTTATTTATTTGAGAGTGAGAGAGCACGAGCGGAGGGGAGGGGCAGAGGGAGAGGAGAAGCAGGATCCCCACTGAGCAGGGAGCCTGACTCCGGACTGGATCCCAGGACCCTGAGATCATGATCTGAGCCAATGGCATACGCTTAACCAACTGAGCCACCGAGGCGCGCCTACACCTAAGACTTTTGAGAATAATATCTTAATATCATCAAACATCTGATCAGTTCTCACATTTCTCTGTCCATTAAGACATTGCTGGCATCTGATTTTAATTTGCAGGGTTTGATTACTGGCAAGTGAGAACACTATTTAATGTGGTCAGTTACTGGCTGTGAATTGTTTTCTGATGTCCTCTGCTCATTTTGAATTGAGTTGATGGGTTGACAATAATAAAGACTGATGGCTACTTTTGCCACAAATATTTTCTGAGTCTGTTACTTGCCTACTAACAGGATGTGGGGAGGGGCACTGTGCCCTCCCATCCATCTAGTACCCAGCAAATTAAAGCTAATTTAAGTGTACTCTGTGATTCTTTCTATTGCTTCTGCGCTCAGAATGCCTTCCTTCTTTCAAAGATATAATGAATATTCAATTCCATTTTTTTCTCGTTTCTCTAAGTAATCTGCGTTAAGTACATTCAGGTCTTATATCCTTAGAAAGGTATTTGGTTTTTGTAAACCCAGAATTTACTTCCATGATCCTTAAATCACAGACACTAGGGGGAAAAAAGGGGGTTTCAAAAAAGTGGTGTATTCCTAAATGATTTGAATCCTTTTGCAAACTACCCATAAATATATTTTCACTTGCTCGGAAAGAAAAATGCAATCCCTTCTAGAGAAAGGGGAGCCTTGTCACCTGGTTTTAAAGCACTCTAAATAATTAAGGTGTTAATTAGTTTTATGCAAGAATGAAAAGTAGGGAGGGATTTAAATCACAATGAAAATGGTGGGGGAGGGGAGGTTTAATGGTCTCTTCTTTAACAGTTACCAACACATTTTAAATAGACCCAGGCTCTCTTAAAAGGAGGGCATTTATGCTGCCCAAGTTTGGTTACCTAGGAGACCCACCTCTCCATTCTACCAGAGCCTGGTGCCCCAGAAAGGCAGCTTCAATTTAACAGAAGGCTACTTCTCTAAGCTTCAATCGAATGGACAGGAGTAACAGAAGTAAAATTCAAACATTACCTCAACTACAGGCCTAGATTTCTAAGCTTCTAAGCAGGAATTCCCACGGTAGTAAAGTAGGATAATGATGCAAAATCCATGCCCCCGCCCCCGCAAAAAAACTAAGCTACCGTCTCATCGGTTTTCTATATTCTGCTTAAGATATCAAGGCAAAAAAGCAAAAAGGGACTTAGGAAACACGTGTATCAAGCGTTGACATTTTGAAGCATGGTGTAAAGACGATGTCGTCCACACTGGACATCACGCTTGCTGCTTGTATCATCAACAGAAACATAGAGGTAATGAGCACACTAGGATTGAATGAAGGTGTGGTCAACTCACTCCTGTATTAAAACAAAAGGCTGGTTGAAAAGATCCAGTGAGGCACACATCACTATTAATAACACCTTGGGAAGATGAGCTTTTATTAAATCACCTTCCGAAATCCCAGTTTTCTTACTTACAAAGCAAGCCCAGGCTACCACATTGGCATTAACACCACGTGATGGTTAGCTTCATGTGTCAACTTAGCTAGGCAGATATTTGGTCAAACAAGCAGCCTGAATGTTGCTGTGAAGGTATTTTTGGATGTGATCAATGTTTAAATCAGGAGACTTTGAACGAAGCAGATTATTCTCCATAGTATGGGTGGGCCTCATCCAATCAGTTGAAGACCATAAAAGAAAACTGGGATGCCCCCCAAAAGGAATTCTGACATCAGACTTGAAAATGTAGTACCAGCTCCTCCCTGAGTCTCCAGCCTGCTGGCCTGCCCTGCAGATTTTGGACTCGCCAGCCCCATAACTGTGTTAACCAACCCCTCAGAATCCAGACAGGCAGACAGACAGGAAAAGGTGTTATCCCTGCTGGTTCCCTAGAAAGCCGTGACTCCTACAGACCATCACCACCACTGGACGGCTGTCCTCTAAAAGTAAAATTAAGTTTGTATTTAGCTGGCTGTTTCCACATCATATAAACATGGCTTTACAAATTTTCGTTAAAATTCGAGGGCATGTTTACTAAAGCTGCCACAAATACCATAGACTGGGTGGCTTACCCAACAGAAATGTTCTCACAGTTCTGGAAGCTGGAAAGTCCCAGATCAAGGAGCCAGCAGGGCTGGTTGTTTCTGAGGCCTCTCTCCCTGGCTGGCGATGGCCACCTTTTCACAGTGTTCTCCATGGTCTTTTCTTTAGGCCCGGGTGCCCCTGGGTCTGAATGTGTGTCCACCTTTCTGAAACCAGTCAGACTAGGTTCGAGCCCACATTTGAGGTTTCATTTTAACTTAATCCCCTTTTCAAAGGCCCTATCTAATACAGGTCATTCAGAACTACTGGGGGTTAGGCTTCAACATACGGGGAGGGGGTGTGGGGTGTGCGTGCGTGTGTGGGGGGGTGTAAAACTTAGCCCATAACACTGTGCCTATTTGGAAAAATCTGATGTAATACATATGCTCCATGGCACACATGAAACTCACTCTGGGGAAGGAGGCACCTGAGGGAAAGCTTCCCTCTAGCGCAGTCAGGAGTATCCGGTCAAGAAAAACCCACAAATATCCTTAAACACTGACTGGCAGAGAAAATAACGAGATGGTTTAAGTAACAGCCCTCAGTCCAAGGCATACAGGCAGGCATTTTTCATGAGGCACTGATTTGTCACGTGGACAATATTTTGTGTCCTGCTCAGGTGGAGTGAGCAGCAGGGACATATTTGAGCCATTTAATGTCCCTCCCCACGGGCTGCTGGTAATAACGAAATCCACTGCCACACCCCTAAGTCCAGAGCGGGGCGTGCTGTAAAACCCCTGTAAATACAGATTAAATATGTAGTTTTGACCACAAGCTGTTCAGTCTCCAGATCTGACAGGCAATTATCTGCGTGCATCCAAGGGACACTGCGGGCCTTAGAAAAGACCGAGAAGAAAAGGCAAGGTAGTAGGAAGACAAGAAGATAGAAAAGAAGTGAGAGAGAGGACCGAAAGAGGAAGAAGACAGGAAATAGAAAAGGAAAGGCTGGGGAGGGCGCCTGGGTGCCTCAGTCGGTTAAACGTCTGCCTTTGGCTCAGGTCATGATCTCAGGGTCCTGGGATCGAGCCCCCCTTCGGGCTCCCTGCTCCACTGGGAAGCCTGCTTCTCCTTCTGCCCCCCCCCCCCATGTGCTCTCTGTCTCTCACTCTATCTCAAATAAATAAAATCTTTAAAAAAAAAAAAGAAGAAGAAGAAGAAGAGGAGGAGGAGGCTGGGAAGGGAGATCTCTGTCCCTTTCCTCTGTGACACTGCACCACGTCATCGTCCCACCACTGCCTAATAACAACAACAACAACAACAAAAAGCCAGAACTTCCATGTGAATGACAGATGTACACTGGCAAAGACTCTTCACTGCTATTACCCCCTCATGCACCCCAAACAGCCTGCTGAGACCTCACGGAAGTACTACTATTGTTATTTGACAGATTAAAAATCTGAGACAGTCATTAAAAAGTGACTTGCAGAGTCTGGAACCGGTGGAACATTTTACAGGCTAACCCCACTCCACAGAAAGGAGAAACAACTACAGCTTCTTTTCACCCCACCACCCCACCCTCCGACTTTCTGGCTCATCCATAATTGAACCATGGGATATACGCGCACTTTTTAAATTCTGCATTCACTCTTTCTCTACAAAATTTTTTTTGGCTTATACTCCTAAGAATTTAGTTTAGCTTTAAGAATATCTCACTTCAAACAAGCTCAGGCAGAAGTGGTGGAAATGATTATTTACTGGGAAACATGAGTGATAATACCAGAAGAACTCAGATCCCAGAGAAGTCAGTTGTTCTTCTCCAGAGATGACCGTCCAAACACTCCAACTTTTCTAGAATGATCAGAGGTAAAAAATAAATCGCAGGGAAAAATGTAATTGAATTTTTATTAATGGGGGCAAGCTAGCTGAACCTTGTCATGAAATAAGATTATAGCACTGGTAGAAGGAAGGAGTCTACCCTTGGCTTCCTGTGTGCGTCCTGCACCTGTGAGTTCAGTTACCAACAAACCATTGATGACCTGACACATTTCGGTGGCTTTTAGTTGAAAACCCAGGCTCGGGTTCAAAGCTGGAACGTGATACCCGTCCTGGGACAGAGTTCAAAGCGCTGTATTCCAGGGCTAATTTATGTTAAGGTCTTGGCTTCTGGTTAAGTGCACCTGCTGGCATGCTACTGCAGTAACCCAAAGAACACTAGTGCTAGAAACTTCTGGAAGCTCCTCTGCCTGTAAACTACGGACTGCTCATATAGTGTGACACATAATATTTTCCAAAAATGGCACTGGTCCCATCTGCTCTTCCAGAACTTTGCCACCTGAATCAAGAGACAGAGTCTATTTCTCCTCCCCTTGAACCTGGACAGGACTTTGTGATAGTTTCAACTGACAGAAGGTGGTAGAGGTGACACCATGTAACTTGTGGGGCTAGGTCAGAAAGGGTGGCATGGTTTCTGTCTGGTTCTCTCTCAGGATGCTTCTCTTGGAACCCAGCTACCACACTGTGAGGAAGCCCAGGCCACATGGAGGGGATGTCAATGTTTGGGCCGAGAGCCTCAGCTTAGGGTCTCAGATGAGAGCGAGCATCAGCTACCGGACAACGAGCAAATGAGCCCCAATGGGATTCCCACCCCAAGGACCCCATCCAGAGACTCTGTGAGGGTAACTAAGGTTTGTTTCATGCTACTAAGATGAGTTGTCACTTGTTAAACAGACCTAGTAACTGGAACGTACAACACAGCTCACGTTAATACCCAGAGGCAGAAAAAATCATGTGATTTTACCCATTTCTGGCCTTGGGTCTGTCCTGGAGATAGGGAAGAGCAGGCAGGAGGGGAAACATAAACCCTTAAGTGCCATCTTCCCTGCACCAGGCACCCTGTGACGTCCACTTGAAGAGGAGGAGGCAGAGGCATAGACAGTTTGAGAAACTTACCCAGGAATCATACAGGAAGTGGTAGAGCTGGAAGTCTGAACCCATGATCTGCCTGACTCAAATCTTTCTACTCACCCAGTAGAGCTCCACGTGGGGGCTTTGGCCCTAGTATGGGGGGGGGGCCGGTGCTCAACTGGTTGGAAAATGAGAAAATGCCATTAATCCATGAGCACTAGTCATCCTGTGTAATACACCCCCTGCCACACACAATTTTCAAATACAGTAAGTTTCTTCATTACAATTCAAGTTCATTTCACACATTATTGATCTTGGTTTTGATTATGATCTTGGTATTGATTATAAATCTTCTCAATCAACAGATAATAATAAAATAGTTGCTAGAAGTTAAAGGTCCATGAACTTTCTAGATGTATATTAGAACAGGGTTTTCATGCTTAAAAATGTTGGGAACCACCAACTATACACTGCCTTGAGTGTGATTAACATTCATGCCTGGCAAACTGGAGAACTGTGTTACCACAGGAAAACAGTTGTGAATGACCAACATTCCGTCTGTGTTTAATAAAGGTGGTTACCAAGGGATCGCTCTTAAATAGTGGGCTTTGAGCGGAGAGGTCCCCTCAGCCATAACTCATTACTTTGCTAATTGCTCTTCCCAGTGAGCACTGGCCAGCGTTCATCTTCAGCTAACGGTGATGTACGCGCCTTTCCATTTCGCACAAAGGGCAGCAAGTGACAGGGAGGGTGGGCAGAGAAGGAGCGTTTCTCTGTTCTCTCCCTGCCCTGCCTCTGTCCTTCAGGATATCCTACTAAGCAAGCATTCACCTCCTGCAGGGTTGGAAGGGGGTGGTGATAGATTTGGGAACAACTTAATTACCCATCAGGAATGTAGAGAAAGTTCACTACCCTCCCTGAGACAGGGAGCCAGCTCAGTTCAGATCTTTGCTCAAGAGGCAACAATGCTGGTACTTAACGCTCCTTAGAAAAGCCTCCTTCAACAGAAGATGGACAACTCACCCAGAGTCCTTTGCGCTCACATTCACAAGGGAAGCCTAGTATTAATGCACAGGGCCGCTCCCGGCCTGAACAAAGGCGCGTGCACGGAGCATGTGGGATAAACTCCCTTCCCAGGGCTGCTCATCAGAGTTCACACCCTTAAGAAAGCCTCCTTGGGGATAAAAGTCCTACTATGTCACCAACCCCCAGGCATCTCACCTGCTACCACCAAGCTCTTAAATCACTGCATTCCACAAGGATTTTTTTTTTTCCTTCCCCATACAGGGGAGAAAAAGGAGGGGAATTAAAATATCTACTGAAGTTGGTTTGTGTCAAAACAATGAAGAAATTCCAACTCCTAAAACTACATTAACATTGCACCTAGATTTTTTTAACTCTATGTGCCTACATTCCCAAACCCATGATTTCTACTTGTAAGCTGTTCGGCTCCGGTGAAGTGGGGAAAGAAGAAAACAAGAAATGTGCTTTAAAAACTCTTAAGTCTTATTATTATTAATTTTAGGCACGTGAACAATTTAAAGATACTCTTTTTGGTAACTCAAAAAAAAGAGAGTCTAAAAATGACCCAGTGCCTAACCACTGTGTAATTCATAAGTGAAGGAAATGTCTTCCATCTTAAGTGCACGCGGAGACTCCGTTACACACCCTCACAATAAATGCACAACTTTAAGGGTCACATATTGGCCACAGGCAGTCAGAGAACATTCTTCCCCGACCCTAGAGAGGAAGCACTGCGCCAGTTACAAGAAATATAGGGTTGGGCAGAGGAGGAGGAGGAAGATTTCGCCTGAGGGTCCCCCATCCTTCCCTAGAACCTCACCAACGTCCCAACCAAGGAGGAAAGCTGAAGAGAACAACCCTCATGGATATCTGGTCTGACCACATTTTCTCCCCTTCCTTTTTAAAGAAAAAGGACCTAGAAAGCAGGAGGAGGAAGTTGAAGGGCACAAAAAGTGAGAGTGCAGATATTATAAGAAATTAACCCCAAATTCGCTATCCACAGGAGAAAACCTGCGGGCCTTCCTCAGAGTCTTTTCTGAACAGAGGCAGAAATGCTGACCCATGAGGTACGAGGGGAGAGCCCCAGTGGAACTGGTCACGGCCAAGGAGTCTCTGCCTCACCTGGGTTATCATTTCCAAATTCCCACTTATCTCAAAAGATGGGGGCATGTGAATCCACACATACGGATCCTTTAACACCTACACCTTTCTGGCGTGCCTGAGTGGCTCAGTTGGTTAAGCGTCTCACTCTTGATTTCAGCTCAGGTCATGATCTCAGGGTCCTGAGACTGAGCCCCCTGTCAGGTCGCACTGAGCATGGAGCCTGCATTTCTCCCTCTCCCTCCGCCCCTCCTCCTGCAGGCAGGCAGGCACTTTCTCCAAAACAAAACAAAACAAAACAAAACAAAACAAAACAAAACCCAAAGAAAACAGCAACAGCAACAACAAAACCCTATGCCTTTCCTGTAATACAGAATAGCTGCCTATTTGTCTCATCTTTTGCCACAAATAAGACCAGATGTATGTTATCAGGCCTTTCCAAGGTCAGAGTTCCTTACGGACTTCAAATTCCTCGAGGACAGGAAATATGGTTGTTTTTCTTGTATTGTACTGCAACTACCCAAATACTGCATACAAATACATAAATCTCTACCAGGAAGTCCCTTAAAAAAAAAAAAATCCTCATCTCCTTTAAAGTATCTGGCCTTGTAAGAATTCTGGGAAGACTCATGAAAACACCCTATTAACTGAGGTAACTGTAATTCATTCATCCATTTATTTATTCATTCAACAAAGATTTCTTGAGCACCTCTCATGCGCCAGGCCAGGGATTTAGCAGAGAACTAGCCAAAGCCTATGTCCCCACGGGGCTACTGCTCTAGGGGAAGAAACAGATCACGAACAAATAAATGTATCACAAATAAAGTATTATGTCAAGGTGATACACCCTTAATAAGTTAAAGTGAGGATAAGAAGTGACACGAGTGGGGCGCCTGGGTGGCTCAGTCATTAAGCATCTGCCTTTGGCCCAGGATGTGATCCCAGGGTCCTGGGATTGAGCCCCACATCGGGCTCCCTGCTCCACTGGGAGCCTGCTTCTTCCTCTCCCACTCCCCCTGCTTGTGTTCCCTCTCTCTTGCTGGCTGTCTCTATCTCTGTCAAATAAATAAATAAATAAATAAATAAATAAATAAATAAATAAATAAACAAACAAACAAACTTAAAAAAAAAAGTGACAGGAGTATACAATTTTATATGAGGAAGCAGGGGCATCAAGGAAGACCTCTCTAAGGTCTGAGCAAAGGTCCGGGGAAAGGGAGCCCTGAAGATGCCTGGGGAAGAGCATTCTGGGATGGGAACAGCAAGAAAAGACCCTGAGGCTAAGAAGGGCTCAAGGAAATGCAAATGAGCATGTTCACCCTGCAAACCACCACATGAGGACTATAGGATCAGTGGGGGGCTGAGCAGGGAGGGGTGCTTGTGGACCTGGGATGGGAAGCCACTGAAGGACTCTGGACACAGTATAGGCAAAAACGATCACTCTAGCACTGGGAGCAAGAGGAGAAGCAGGGAGGCTCAATCCCCAGTAAGACATAGGTACCGCCTGGACCAGGTGCTAACAGGCAATGAGAGACAGTTTGTGGACCTATTCTGAAGATAAAACTACTAGGCTTTGCTCATGTGACAGATGTTAGGGATCTGAAACAGACAAGCCTGGAGTCGAGTCCCAACTCCGCCACTTACTGGAGCTGTGTGACCTTGGGGAAAAGCGTTAACCTCTCTGGGTCTCAGTTTCTTCAGTAAAATGGGGATAATCCCACTTTCACCACAAAGGTCTAGAAGTGCTATAGAGAAGCACCTATTGTAATACCTGGGTACTACCTTTTTTTTTTTTTAAGGTTTTATTTATTTATTTATTAGACAGAGAGAGAGAGAGACAGCCAGCGAGAGAGGGAACACAAGCAGGGGGAGTGGGAGAGAAAGAAGCAGGCTCCCAGCGAAGGAGCCTGACGTGGGGATGGATCCCAGAACGCTGGGATCACGCCCTGAGCCAAAGGCAGACGCTTAACTACTGTGCCACCCAGGCGCCCCTAGATCCTCTTTTATCTCTGGCTACCCCAAATAACCCCTGACCCCAACAAAACAACATTCTTGCAGGGAGAGGTCACGAGAGTTTTCATGGTCCTAAGATCCCCTTCTCTGATCTACCCTTTCTTTGATGGCCAGAGCTGACTTTCATTACACGTTTATTCTTTCAGCCCAGCTGTTGTTTTCAGGGTTGGGTTATTGCACTTCTAATCTTAATAGAATCAGCAACCGCCATCCATGCCCCTTATCAGAGAGCTGGACAGAAGCAGTAAGTGAAAAACAGAATCCTGGGGCTAAGAATTTCTGACAATGCCAGGAAGGTATTTGGAATAGTGTTTCTAATTGCATATTCAAGACTTCTGCTCTTGTAGTCAACAAAAGAGGGTTAATTATTATTATATACTACCGAGTTTTAAAGTGGGGAGTTCTTGCCTCCTTTCCTGTCCAATAATTACAGTTAGGCCAATATTTCTAACTTATGTCAACATATGATCAAGATCACATGACCTTGAGTCTAACAAGAAGTGAAAACCACTCAGCCCTGAAAGTCAAAGAGTAAATCATTCTCTCCTCTTGGCTGGAATGCCCAGAATTGTGTACATACACTTAATTGTGTTCCCTCCCCTTCCCCATCCCAGTTAACCTAATGCCACATGGACACGGTTTCCTCCCTAAAAATTTGAAATTATTTTGCAAATCTCACTTGTGTTTAATGTGACTTAACAGCTCTTCTAAAGAACAATGGGTTGAGGAACAGAAACCATTAAGTGGAGGTTTAAAATGTCATTAATAGATGCTTAGAAACGGTAGAGAAATCTGATAATAGAGCCTTTATAGTTGAAACTTAGAAATCCATTTGAAGAATTCAAACACAGTTTTAATAGAACTATGCCTCATTACTCAAAAAGAAAACTCAAATAGAGCAATATAGATCAGAAGAGTAGGATCACGTCAGGAAATTACACCCAGAGAAAACATCTAAACTTTCCTATTAAACAGATCATTGATGAAAAAAGAAGTCAAGCCTGAGGGTCTTCCTTTTTAAAAGTTTTATTTTATTTTATTTTATTTTCTTGAAAACTTTGATTTAGAAGAGACCCTTTGTCTGGAATACAGTTGCCCCAGATCTCTTCTTTTTTTTTTTTTTTTAAATGATTTTTTATTATATTATGTTAGTCACCATACAGTACATCCCCGGTTTCCGATGTAAGGCTCGATGATTCATTAGTTGTGTATAACACCCAGTGCACCATGCAATACGTGCCCTCCTTACTACCCATCACCGGTCTATCCCATTCCCCCACCCCCCTCCCCTCTGAAGTCCTCAGTTTGTTTCTCATAGTCCATAGTCTCTCATGTTTCATTCCCCCTTCTGATTACCCCCCCTTTCTTTATCCCTTTCTTCCCCTACCTATCATCCTAGTTCTTATGTTCCAGAGATGAGAGAAATCATATGATAGTTGTCTTTCTCTGCTTGACTTATTTCACTTAGCATTATCTCCTCCAGTGCTGTCCATGTTGTAGCAAATGTTGAGAACTCGTTCTTTCTGATAGCTGAGTAATATTCCATTGTATATATGGACCACAACTTCTTAATCCAGTCATCTGTTGAAGGGCATCTCGGCTCCTTCCACGATTTAGCTATTGTGGACATTGCTGCTATGAACATTGGGGTGCATATGGCCCTTCTCTTCACTACGTCTGTATCTTTGGGGTAAATACCCAGTAGTGCAATGGCTGGATCATAGGGTAGCTCAATTTTTAACTTTTTAAGGGACCTCCACACTGTTTTCCAGAGTGGCTGTACCAACTTGCATTCCCACCAACAATGTAGGAGGGATCCCCTTTCTCCACATCCTCTCCAACAATTGTTGTTTCTTGCCTTGTCTATTTTTGCCATTCTAACTGGCGTAAGGTGGTATCTCAGTGTGGTTTTGATTTGAATTTCCTTGATGGCTAATGATTTTGAACATTTTTTCATGTGTCTGTTAGCCATTTGTATGTCTTCTTTGGAAAAGTGTCTGTTCATATCTTCTGCCCATTTTTTGATTTGTTTATTTGTTTCTCGTGTATTGAGTTTGAGAAGTTCTTTGTAGATCTTGGATACCAGTCCTTTATCTGTAGTGTCATTTGCAAATATATTCTCCCATTCCGTGGGCTGCCTCTTAGTTTTTCTGTTTCCTTGGATGTGCAGAAACTTTTAATCTTGATGAAGTCCCATAAATTCATTTTATCTTTTGTTTCTCTTGCCTTTGGGGATGTGTCATGAAAAAGGTTGCTTTGGCCGATGTCGTAGAGGTTGTTGCCTATGTTCTCCTCTAGAATTTTGATGGATTCCTGTCTCACATCGAGGTCTTTCATCCATTTGGAGTTTATTTTTGTGTATGGTGTGAGATAATGGTCAAGTTTCATTCTCTTGCATGTAGCTGTCCAATTTTCCCAGCACCATTTATTGAAGAGACTGTCTTTTTCCCACCGGATGTTTTTTCCTGCTTTATCAAATATTAGTTGCCCAAAGAGCCGAGGGTCCATTTCTGGGCTCTCTATTCTGTTCCATTGGTCTATGTGTCTGTTTTTGTGCCAGTACCATGCTGTCTTTGTGATCACAGCTTTGTAGTACAGCTCGAAATCCGGCATTGTGATGCCCCCAGCTTTGTTTTTCCTTTTCAACAGTTCCTTGGAGATTCGGGGCCTTTTCTGTTTCCATACAAATTTAAGGACTGTTTGTTCCAGTTTTTTGAAAAATGTCCTTGGTATTTTGATCGGGATAGCACTGAAAGTGTAGATTGCTCTGGGTAGCATGGACATTTTAACTATGTTAATTCTTCCGATCCATGAGCATGGAATATCTTTCCATCTTTTTATGTCTTCCTCAATGTCTTTTAAGAGTGATTTATAGTTTCTAGAATATAGGTCCTTTACGTCTCTGGTTAAGTTAATTCCAAGGTAACGTATGATTTTTGGTGCTATTGTAAATGGGATGGATTCCCTAATTTCTCTTTCTTCGGTCTCGTTATTCGTGTATAGAAATGCAACTGATTTCTGAGCATTTATTTTGTATCCTGCCACGTTACTGAATTGCTCTATAACTTCTAATAGTTTGGGAGTGGCTTCTTTTGGGTTTTCCATATAGAGTATCATGTCATCTGCAAAGAGAGACATTTTGACTTCTTCTTTGCCAATTTGAATACCTTTGATCCCTTTTTGTCGTCTGATTGCTGTTGCAAGGACTTCTAGTACTATGTTGAATAATAGTGGCGAGAGTGGGCATCCTTGTCGAGTTCCTGATCTTAAGGGAAAGGCTTCCAGCTTTTCCCCATTGAGAATAATATTTGCAGTAGGCTTTTCATAGATGGCTTTTATGAGACTGAGAAATGTACCTTCTATTCCTACACTCTGAAGGGTTTTAATCAGGAAAGGATGCTGTATTTTGTCAAATGCTTTTTCGGCATCGATTGAGAGGATCATATGGTTCCTGAGTCTTTTCTTGTTGATATGATGTATCACGCTGATTGATTTGCGAATATTGAACCACGCTTGCATCCCAGGTATGAATCCCACTTGATCGTGATGGATAATCCTTTTAATGTACTGTTGGATTTTATTAGCAAGTATCTTGTTGAGGATTTTGGCGTCCATATTCATTAGGGAAATCGGTCTGTAATTCTCCTTCTTGAGGGGGTCTTTGCCTGGTTTGGGGATCAAGGTAATATTGGCCTCATAGAATGAGTTTGGTAGCTTTCCTTCTGTTTCTATTTTTTGAAATAGCTTTAGGAGAATAGGTATTATTTCTTCTTTGAATGTTTGGTAGAATTCCCCAGGAAAACCGTCCGGGCCTGGAGTTTTGTTATTTGGAAGGTTGTTTATCACTGACTCAATTTCTTCATAATTAATTGGCCTGTTTAAGGAATCAATTTCTTCCGGTTTCAATCTTGGTAGTTTATAGGTTTCCAGGAAGGATTCCATCTCTTCCAGATTGCTTAGTTTATTGGCATATAGCTGTTGATAAAAATTTCTAATAATCCTTCCAATTTCAATGGTGCTCGTCGTGACCTCTCCTTTTTCATTCATAATTTTAATAATCTGGGTCCTTTCTCTTTTCTTTTGGATAAGTCTTGCCAGTGGTCTGTCAATTTTATTGAATCTCTCAAAGAACCAGCTTCTAGTCCTGTTGATCTGCTCTACTGTACTTCTGGTTTCTGCTTGATTGATTTCAGCTCTAATTTTGGTCAACTGCTTCCTCGTGCGTGGATTAGGCCTGTCCCTCTGTTGCTGTTCCAGCTTCTTGAGGTGAGAATATAAAAACTGCATTTTAGATTTTTCTATTCTTTTGAGTGAGGCTTGGATGGCTATGTATTTCCCCCTTAGGACTGCCTTTGCAGTATCCCATAGGTTTTGGACTGTTGTATTTTCATTCTCATTGGTCTCCATAAATTGTTTAATTTGATTTTTGATTTCCTGGTTTATCGAGTCATTCCTGAGCAGGATGGTTCTTAGTCTCCAAGTGTTTGAGTTTCTTCCAAATTTTTCCTTGTGGTTGAGTTCCAATTTCAGAGCGTTGTGGTCTGAGAATATGCAGGGGATAATTTCAATCTTTTGGTATCGGTTGAGACCTGTTTTGTGTCCCAGAACATGGTCTATTCTTGAGAATGTTCCATGGGCATTAGAATAGAATGAGTATTCTTTGGTTCTGGGGTGTAGTGTTCTATATATATCTATGAGGTCCAACTCGTCGAGTATGGCATTCAAAGCCTTTGATTCTTTGCTTAGTTTTTGCCAGGGTGTTCTGTCTATTTCTGATAGTGGAGTGTTGAGGTCCCCTACTATTAATGTATTTTTATTTATATGTCTCTTTATTCTGGTTAAGAGTTGGCTTGTGTATCTTGCTGCTCCCCTGTTGGGGGCATATATATTTATAATTGTCATATCCACTTGTTGAATACTTCCCTTAAGAATAATATAGTGCCCTTCTGCATCTCTAACTATAGTCTGTAGTTTAAAATCCAATTTATCTGATATGAGAATTGCTACCCCAGCTTTCTTTTGAGGTCCATTTGCGTGAAAGATGGTACTCCATCCCCTTACTCTCAGTCTGAATGCATCTTTGGGTTTGAAATGAGTCTCTTGTAGACAGCAAATGGATAGGTCATTTCTTTTTATCCAATCTGCAACCCTGTGGCGTTTTATGGGATGGTTCAAACCATTTACATTAAGACTGATTACTGAGAGATATGATTTTAATGTTGCCATGTTGCCAGTAAAGTCTTTGTTTGTATTGGCTGTGACTTTCTGTTCTGTATCACTCTTGGGGCCTTTTTACTTTTATAGAACCCCCCGTAATATCTCCTGTAGGGCTGGTTTCGTGGTTACAAAATTGGTTAGTGACTGGCGATTCTGAAATGTCTTTATTTCTCCATCAATTCTGAATGACAGCCTTGCTGGATAAAGGATCCTTGGCTGCATGTTTTTCTCTGAAAGAGCTTTAAATATGCTCCCCCAACCCTTTCTCTCATTCCAGGTCTGTGTAGACAGGTCTGACGTAATTCTGATGCTTTTGCCTTGGTACGTGAGAAATTTCTTTGCCCTGGCCGCTTTCAATACTGTATCCTTGCATCTAATATTTGCGAATTGCACTATGACGTGACGTGGTGTAGGTTTGTCATGGTTGAGCTTGGGAGGGGTCCTCTCTGCCTCTTGGATACGAATGTTTGTTTCCCTTGCTAGATTAGGGAAGTTTTCAGCTACAATTTGTTCAAATATCTCTTCTAGACCTCTGTTTTTCTCCACCCCCTCGGGGATGCCGATGATTCTAACATTGGATCGTTTCATTGAGTCAGTAATCTCCCGTAACCTACATTCGTGGGCGTGGATTTTTTTAAGACCATCTTCTATTTTCATTTTTTCCTCTATTAACCCATCCTCCAATTCACTAACCCGTTCCTCTGCTTCTGCGACCCTGGCCGTCAGAGCCTCTAGTTTTGCCTGCATTTGGCTCATAGAATTTTTAATTTCTGTCAGATTCGCTCTCATTTCTGTCCTTAGGGATTCTATATTCTCAGTAACCTTTTCGTTAATAGTTTTTTCAATTCTACTCATCATTTTGACCATCGTTACTCTGAATTCCATTTCTGATAATTTGGTTACATCCATATCCATTATTTCTGTGGCAGAGGCCACAGAATCACGGTCTTTTCTTTGCTGGGGGAGGGGGGGCTTCTCCTTCTTGTCATTCTGATGAAGAGAGGTTGCGGGGTTTCCAGAGCCCAAATTATTGACTGGGTCCCAGGCCGTGCCCCTTGTTTTATAGGGATCTTAGGGATGTGGGCTTCTTCTTTAAAGATTTTATTTATTTATTTATGTGGCAGCCAACCAGCGAGAGAGGGAACAGAAGCAGGGGAGTGGGAGAGGAAGAAGCAGGCTCCCAGCGGAGGAGCCCGATGAGGGACTCCTTTCCGGAACGCCGGGATCACGCCCTGAGCCGAAGACAGGCGCTCAATGACTGCGCCACCCAGGCGCCTCGGGTTGTGGGCTTCTTGATTTTTCAGCCTGCCTTCTGGGGGAGGGGCCTGCCCGCCGATACTCAGGCAGCCCTGTTTGGGTAGAGTCTCGGCGTCCCCCGCGAGGGGGGATGGGGTTGGGCACTCCCTGAGCCGGTATTTCGAGGCTTTTGTTCTCTGGCGGCTTTCCCTGGCGGTTTGCTGTGCCTCTTCTGAGAGTCAGAGCAGCAGCGGCCGAATTTCAGCCTCTGTCACAGAACAGAGGGATTGTGGCCCGTTCTCTACTAATGTTCTGGCCACTTTAACTCTGTTTCTGTTGGTGCTGCTCAACCCTGCAGCGTCCGGGGATGTGCGCCCCACACCCGGCGTCCCAGCCCTCACTTCCAGGGCCGGCGCGTCTCTGTCCTTTGTGTTTCTAACGCTGCCAGCCGCCCCCGCCCCGCGCGCGCTCCCGGATCTCCCGGTCTCAGTCTGGATCCAGTGAGCGCACCGGGATTCCGGTGTTCCGCGAGATGCCTGGTGGCGCGCGCACCCGCTCACGGTCTCAGTCTGCTGTTTTGCGGGTGCCGTCCGCGAGCCCCGCCCGCTCCCCCGTGCAAGTGGCTACCGCTTCCCGGCGCCCGAACGCGGCGGCTCCCTCCCCCTTCCGTTTATCTTCCGATATCTGTGCGCGGTTTCACGGCTCCCCGCTTCGTACCTCAATACTCAGCGCTGGAGATGTTCATTTGTAGAGATCCAGATGCGTCTTCCTGCGTCTCAGGCTGGTTCCGTGGTTGTTTAGGCTGGTCTGGTACCTATCCAGCTCGACTCGGAGGACCGGCTGAAAACGGTGTCTCCTACTCCTCCGCCATCTTAACTCCGCCCCCCCTTTTTAAAAGTTTTAGTTCTTGGGGGGCACCCGGGTGGCTCAGTCAGTTCAAGCATCCGACTCCTGGCTTCAGCTCAGGTCATGATCTCAGGGTCACGGGACCGAGCCCCACGTCAGGCTCTGCACTCAGCACAGGGTCTGCTTGTCCCTCTCCCTCTGCTCCCCCCCACTCCCATTCACGCATGCTCTTTCTCAAGTAAGACCTTTTAAAAAGTAAACAAAGATAAGTTTTCTTTAACACCAGTATTAAAAAGTACTTCTTTGCAGTATCTTTGCATATGTTTTTACCTTCAGAATACAGTGAGCCCCTCTTTCTTATGAATAGGAATAGCAGCCGTAGCGAGTTCACATGCACCAAAATACACGTATCATGTCCTTTAACCTCATGATGATCCCAAAGGCAGGCACAGAGATGGTAAGTCACAAGGCCAAGTTTCCTGCAGAACTTGTGGCCCAAACCCATCAGCTCCAACTGCTGCACTCACTGCCCCTTCCTTAAGGCATGAACCACAGTCAAACCCTATTCTGCCATCCCTAACTTAACAAAAGAAGCAACGTTTCCTACTCTTGCCTCTTATTACCATTCGCCCCCATTTAATAGAATGGAACTATCCATCGTTCTTTATCTCTTTCTCATCTGGATGTCCACAGGGCTTCCAAGTCTACTTTGAAGCCTCTTGAATCTACCTGGTCCTTTCTGTCCATGTGTGGCCTTTTTTTTCCCTTTAGACTTTTATCCCTTCTCACCCAAGTAACCACCTGCTAACCCACTCTCCCTATGGCCAGACCTGATACCCTCCCAGTCACCCACCTACCCTCCCCCATTACATTTCCAAAGGTAAGCACCCAGGACATTACTTAAAAGCTGTTAGTGACTCCCTAGCTAAAGAAATGACACAATCGCTTCACCCCAGGACTCATAGAGCTAGATGCCCCCAAATGCATTTTCTCCCCCACTATTTTCCCACAAGGCCACCTCGCTCAGACAGAGTGGACCACAGGTGACACATCTCATGCATTCCACCTCCACACCTTTGGGAAGGCTCGAGTTGACTCTATCAAGAATGACCTCAGTCCCACCTCTCTGGGAATTCTGCCCATCTGGCAAGATCCTTCCTTTAGTGAGTCTGTCCTGCACCTTCCTAACCCTTCCCTTGGGTAGGAGTTTTCTTCTTGGAACCTCCTCACCAGTGCCTTTGTTCTCCCATTTCATTCCCTGTTATCATTTCCCTCATCCTGACCTACCCCCATCATCACTTACACTATAGGCTCTCAGAAGAAAGACACTGGGTCTTGCTCACCTTGGCATTTTCTGGAGTACTCTCTGAAAGTGCTCAGAAAATGCTTCTTTGATTTATTTGAAAATCCACTTTGCAGAGATTATGCTTTCCCCTGAACCTTTAAAGCATGTATCTTAGGTCATTTATGCAGCACTTAGTTTCTGCCCTGAATATTAATTCTTCCACACACAAATGTCCCACATCCTCAGTGAAAAGTACAAGTTCTCTGAAGGCAAAGACCATGTCCCCCTTTTCACATATAGATCCGGGACTTAGCATCAAAGGTACTAAATATGTATTCTTCTTCAATATTTATGTGATCTCCCCCAATAAAGCTGCATTTCTCCAAGGTTGTTCTGTTCCTCAAGGTACACAGTTCAGGGTTTTATAGTAAAAAATATTATCATACCACCCCACACACACACTCACACAACCTCTCCCCGCACATACAATCTTCTTAGATATCTACAATGTACATTAACACCTCAAAGGGACTGAGGAGTCCTATAATAAAGAAACCCAAACAGGACTTGCCTGACACAAGGAAACTTCTCTTGCTTATATATCTGTATTATCTATATTATCTCTCTATATATCTATATCAACAGCCAGCAGTGCCACTTGAAGAAATCAACCTAAAGCCTTTGAAGCAGCATCCTATGTATAACTAAGTGCCCAGTAACTAACATATGTAAGATATTTTATAGTTTATATTTTATAGCATACTTTTAACACATTATTACAACTGAACTCTCCCAAAAACAGACTCATAAGTAGGAAAATATAAAGGGAAAATCTCACTGTCTTGCTTTCCTCCAATCCCCCCTACTTCTCACTCAACATTCCTTTGTTCATGCATGAAATCAACTGAAAACTCCTTTTCTTTAGTTACTGTCAGACACTAAGGATACAAGGTGACTCAATGTATTCTTCCCTTCAAGGGGCTTGTTCCAGCCTCTTGGAACTGAGAAGGTCTTTAAGTATAAATTCCAAATTGTACTCTTGGGGTAGGGAAGGTAGGTCTTAGGGTCAGGAAATCTACCTTGAAGACACAAAGATATTAGGTCACTTGGTTAATAAGACTTTAGCTTAAAGGAAACTCAAAGTTCCAAACTTAGACCTATATCAATAAGGATTAGGTATGGGCGCCTGGGTGGCTCAGCCGGTTAAGCGGCTGCCTTCGGCTCAGGTCAGGATCCTGGGATCCCGGAATTTAGTCCTGCATCGGGCTCCCTGCTGAGCAGGGAGTCTGCTTCTTCCTCTGCTCTTCACTCCACTTGCGCTCTCTCTCTCTCTCTCTCTCTCAAATAAATAAATAAATAAATAAATAAATAAATAAATAAATAAAATATTTTAAAAAACAATAACGATTAGGTTTGACTGCCTATGAAAGAAAACCCCAAATAACAGTGGCTTAAACAAGACAGAACTATAAACGGAGTAACTGAGTATAAACACACAGCATGAGAAGAGCCCAGAGCTGACATGACAGCTCCAAGGACACCCAAGATTGGGGCTCCCTATATCTGTTCCATCAACCTAATACAAGGATCACCTCAGGGCCCAAAATGGCAGCTGGAATGCTAACCATCGAGTACTCATCCCAAAAAGAAAAAAAAAAAAAAAAAAGAAAAAAAAAAACAACGGCAGACTAGGCAAAAAATGTGTAGCTTTCAGCAGAGTGATAAGATCCCTTTACGGAGCTTTTCTCCAATCCTCCATGTCACTTCTCATTGACCAGGACCAGTCACACAGCCAAAACCAGCTCAGAGAAGGCTGCGAAATATGGTCTTTTAGCCGAGTGTGCAGCATCGCCAATTTTTTTAATGGAGTTCTATTACTAAGAAAGAAGAAGAGAAAGGATATTGGGTAGTCTACTAGCAATCTCTGCCATAAGGAAAAAGATGTTAGAATCCTACTACCTTCAAACACTGGTCAGAAGCCATTTAGCCCCATGTTTCTCAGGCCCATTCATTGATAAGAATCACCGCAAGGGATGGGTGGTGAAGGGGTGGAAGAGGAGATCCTCACTGAAATATAGATTCCCAGGCTCCACCTAAGACCTACTGAACCAGAATCTCTAGGGAGAGGACCGAGGGATCCCTGTTTTTAGCAAGCACCCTAGGTGATTCTTATCATCAAGCAAGTATGGGAAACAATGAAATCTAATCTTCCAACCAACTTGGCAGTCTCAGCAAATTCCTGAGCCTTGGGGCCTCGGAGGCAGTCAGTCCACCCTTGAGCAGCAAGAGACATGGAAGTTCTTTCTCATACTGAGGCAACTTCAGTTGCCTGTCAGAGGGCCCACTCCATGGGAAGAGACCAAGGGTGCCTCACTATAAGAAATTACAAAGGCAATTATGATTCAAGCAAGCAAGGGCTTTAACCAGCCAAATCTGTCACATGAACAAACTGGATCATATGAAATCAGCCCATTTTCTTACAAAAAGCTTTAGGATGATTGTTTTCTAATTTTTCAATCTTACTTTATCAACTAGGACACGAGTTTGACAAATGTTAGAGTCTCTCAGGCTCCTTAGGGCCCACAGTGCATCAGGGAGCGCTCCAGCAGGGTCACCTGAAGTGGACTGAAGGCCGTTAGCCTATGGGTAGAAGGGTTTCTCTCTGAGTATTCAAGTTTAAAGCTCTAGATGGAAAGGTGCAGTGCCCTTGGTAACATTTAGAAGTCAACCGTTTCGTACTGTTTCCCTGTGCATCGCAACATCTTTCCTCAAACAAAGATACTGAGGACATGTTAGTTACTTGTAATTCCAACCATCCTAGCAGTTCTGAAACCAAGTGGGACCTGTGGACAAATGTGACTAATGAACTCTAGGACTGTAGGAGATTTTGATTTCATTTGCTCTCTCACCCAGGCTAATACTGAGACAATCTGGTGGTGGGTGGGGGGCACTTAATTATAGGAGAAACCGCTTGTATCTGGCATGACATTTCCGTGGAAGAAATAGATTCCAAACCTACAGTTTGAGGTTTCTTTATGAGTGAAGAGTGAAATCCTCAAAATGTAATGAATAAAAGAATGAAACATAGTAAAGAGAGATTCTTTTTCACCTACTGGTGTTATGTTTTGTATTATGTTCTCCAAAAAAAGATAGGAAGTCCTAACCTCCAAGACCTCAGAAAGTGACCTTACATGGAAATAGGATCTTTGCAGAGGAAGTCGATAGGGTAGGCATTATTCCAATGCCTTGTCCTTTAACGGGAAATCTGGACAGAGACAGACACGCGTGGAGGGAAGACAGCCACATGAAGACGGAGGACCGGAGCGAGGTGTCTACAGACCAGACCGCTGCAGATCGCTGCTCACTACCAGACGCTAGGAGGACAGGAGGAAGGCCGGTTTCAGAGGGAACATGGCCCTGCCCACATCTTGATTTCAGACTTCTAGCCTCCGGAACTGTGAGACAAGAAATCTCCATTAACCGGAAGTCACCCAGCTTATGGCACTTTGTTATTCCAGCCCTAGTAAATGAATACAGTTGGTTAGTGGGGATGCACTTCCTTACCGAGGTCAAATTCGATATCCTTGGTCTAAGACTGAAGGTATTTGCCTCCACAACTCTGAATGTAGAACAAAAGAAATGCAAATGCAAGACCCCTTGAAAATAAGTAAACATAGGCTTTAAACTGCATTTACTTTCTCCAGGGTGGCTGGAAATCCAAGTTCCTCCACTTACCATCAATGGGGGGGGGGGGCATTATTCTAATGCGTTTCAGATCAGGAAGATCCAGGACACTGCTCCCTTACTACAGGACTACTTGTTATCCCGGATTGGTGGTTCTAAACACTTTCCGCTCAGGACAATCTTCAGAAGAGCCTTAAAAATACCTAGGCCAGAATGTCTTCTTTGTCTACTGGTGGAGGGAGTTAAGAACACTGTCCAAGGGGCGCCTGGGTAGCGCAGTCGTTAAAGCGTCTGCCTTTGGCTCAGGGCGTGATCCCGGCGTTCCGGGATCGAGTCCCACATCGGGCTCCTCTGCTGGGAGCCTGCTTCTTCCTCTCTCACTCGCTTGCTGTGTTCCCTCTCTCGCTGGCTGTCTCTCTGTCACATAAATAAATAAAATCTTTAAAAAAAAAAAAAAAAAAGAACACTGTCCAAGATTATATGGATAAAGGGTGTGTGTGTGTGTGTGTGTGTTTCTAAACAATAGAGGGAAGAGACAACCCTCTAACTCAGAAATCCTGGGAAAACCCATCCTCTGTGAAATTGACATTAAGCAGCCATTGACTGTGAAAGCTGATTTTAGAAATCAAATTTCTGTATGAGTAATTGTTCCATCACTATCTGATGGGCAATGTTTTAACTACATGACTCCACACAGGCTTTTAGGCATCTAATTTTATTTGTGGCATAACAGTTATTTATATTCAATCCTACCCCTCCATAGTTTTAATAGAATGTAAAATTTTATTGTTGTTAAAAAAAAAAAAAAGCGACTGATATTTTCACTATTGTAACTTGGCAAAACATCCAGGTATCTATATCCAAAGATACCCACCACCAATGAAATAGGTTCTAAGTAAATTTCAGAAAAGTTTTCCTGTTTTGGTAAAAAGGACAAGGTAATTACTTGATAGTTGTTCAACAACTGACATGATTATATGGTCAGAACTTTGCAGACTTCTTAAAAACACTGGAATTTTGTAGCTGTTTGATTACTTTAAGTATGGTTCTAAAGAATATATTAAATTATATCTTCAGTTATATGTAGGTAAAACTCAGAAGGCAGCTTAGCTTTTTTATACCACCTAATTTCTTGACAAGCTAACTTCTCCTTCCTCCACTTCAGAAACCAAACAAATTCATAAATACAGTAGACAAAAGAGACATCAAGAGCCTTTTTCTTCCTGCCTTCCTCTTTCTCTCTTCCTGCCTCTATCTCAATCTCTCTCCTCTTGACATTTGTTCAAAGCTTTGATTTTCCCCTTGGACAGAAGGTCAGAGACAGAGATTTCCTGTCTACAGCTCTGCTTTGTGCTTAAGGAAATGTAAAAAAAAGACCTGCATATTTCAAAGAAGGTCATTAGAACCACTATATACAATAGGATAGCATTCTTTCCTCCCTGTTTGTCCTTCATGAGTAGAGATTACAAGAAATGTCATGGGCAAGAGGAAGAGGAGGATACACTTTGACTAGGTACCGAGGGAGCCTTGAACACGCTCCAATTAAGAAGTAGATTCTTTTTTCCAGATGCCCGTGGGACTCTGCACAACTCCAGTAAAAATAAATGTACTGCTTTCGGACTCCATTACAGAAGCAATTACCAGTAGACACAGAGATGGATGGGAGCAGAGGGGGTTCCAAAGAGACCTGAACAGGAAATACAGAACTTTAAAGCTTAAAGAGACTTGGGATAGCATCTTATTTTACCCATGTGGAAACCCAGGGAGGGGCACGGACTTGCAGGAGCCTCACACATGTACTGGCAGAGCTGAGATCAGTAAACGTGGCCCGCTGTTCTAGCTACAAAACCGCCTGCCAAGTCTTGACGCCATCCGGGAGAAGCAGTAAGACGCAGAGCCAGCCTCTTCGCCTCTCTGGCCTCATGTTGTACATATTTATCATGTCTTAATATGCTGTAATTGAGGGGGGGTGGTGAAAGCTAGAGGGCTTGATTGAGTTTCGGCCTCTTGTTAAAAAGAGGGAAAGTTTTTTTCTGGAGTGGAAGGAGGATATTTCTCATGAAATGCAGTCCACAGCACAAAGTTCAAGGTCAAAGGGCCACATGTGGCACATCCAGAGGGCCACAAGCATTAAGCTCGGTGCCCGTAAGATGGCGCAGATAACCTGGGCTTTCGACGGAGAGAAACGCTGCTGCTGTGATAGGAGCCGGCGAGTCCACGACCCAGATCAGGAGTAAAGAGCTTCAAGCTGTGATACAGCATCACGGACGACAGGCCCAACACCAACGCAACGATGTTCTGAAATGAAAAATCCCTTCCACAAATCCAGGACTCCATGCCTCAAGTATCATCTTTAAAACGTCAACACAGTGTCTAAATATCGGCCTCAAATCCATTACTCAGTCTGAGATATTCTGAGTTAAGGGCCCACCAAATATGGGAAGAGTCCTATAAAGGCAGGAAAAAAAATCCTTAAGTGACATTCTATTTATGTTTATCAGAAATCTCATTGTGTCCAGTTTAATGAGTCACTTTTAATATGGGAAGATATACACATTCCACGGGTCATATCAAACCAAGGCAGCTGAAGTGGGCGATTTAACATTTCAAGGAAAAGTATGAATGATGTGAAGGTCAAGTCCCTTTTTAAAAGTATATTAGGAGGCATAACAAAAATAAGGAAGTGGTTATAAATCTGCGTTCCAAGAATGGTAACTCCCTTGTATGGAGAGAGAAAACAGTGGGACGGGACAACTACATTCCTCTGCTACGAGAACACTTAAACAGAAAAAAAAAAACAAAGGCCAAAATCACAACATTAAAAGAATGCGTTTCATTGAGATGCTCCATACTGAAATGAGTGTGGTTCAACCAGCAGCTGCAGTTCAAATGTCCCTTGAGTTCAGAAGGCAAATGGTAGGCTATCACTTATTTAAATACAGAGGTGGTTTGCACACATCGAAAGAAAACAGGAAAGTGGCCATAAACTGGTCCCACAAGGCAGCACCTCAGCGGGCTGGTCAGCTCCCCAGCACGAAGACAAGGAGCTGGAAGTGCTGAGGGAAAGGGAGCTCAGGTGACCAGTCCGTTCTTACAGATGTGAGGGCTGCTTTTTCAATTTGTTGTTCTCCTGCCAGGGTCTAATACCATGCTATCCAAGAGAAATATAATGTAAGCCACATTTTATATTTTTTGATAGCCACATTTTTAAAAATGAACACAGATGAAATTAATTCTATTTGCTAGAACCCAATCAAACCAAAATATTATTTCAACATGAAATCAACATGAAAGCTATTAATGGGATAGTTTACATTCTTTTTTCATGCCACGCCATCAAAATCTTGCACGTTTCCAGGAAGTGCATCTCAATTCCGATGCTACATTTTTATCAGAAATACTTGATGTGCATTTATAGTTCGTGAGATTTACCCTCCAAAAAAACAAAACAAAAAAACCCCCAAATTCACATACGCAAGTTGTTCCCAACATAACTGTTTCCCAATATCAAAAAAACACAAGTGTTCCAATATCTGAATTGAGTACTCTAAAATGTAAATTTATTTAAATAAATAAAATTAAAACTTCGCTCTGTTAGTCAGGCAAACTGTATTTCAAGTGCTTAACAGACGCATGCGTAGGTGGCCAGAGGCACAGAAAACACAAGCCTGTCCCACCCTCACAGGGGTCATCTGTTTCCAACTTCCCACGGAATACAGGTCAGGCTATAAAACAAGCTCAAAGTCAGTCCATAGGAAGATAAAAATAATACCTTCATCACCCAAAACCTTTATGAACTCCAGCTTATGGAATACAGAAAAGGAACAAAGATTCTCTCTTAAAAAAACAGATTTGATAGATGAGATCTACAACCGGGGATAGAAGTTATCTGGGAAAGGGAAGCGCGTGTCTTGTGCATTTTGTCTTATTTATTCTTCACAATACCCTAGAAGGGAGGTATTTTTCTAAAATTCCCACTTTTACCAAATAGGAAACAGGCTCAGGAAGTTAGAGATAGTTAAGCGGGGCACACAGAATTTGAGCTTAACTAATGAATGAAACTAATTCTCAGGAGATACTTACTGGATTTTGTTCACAAAACCCAGCCCAGCCAGTCAAGTAATTCTGGATACGGCCTCCCTAGGAGGTCGGAAGGCAGACAAAGCACACTGATGGGAGCATACATTTGCACAGCTCTCCATTTTTACTTAAAGTGCGGTGATCTATAAACCCTTCACTTGTGCTGATACGACGTTCTCTCTCGTAGGACAAAGAACTTGGGGGTGGATCCTAGTGATCAGCAGCTGCAAAAGCTTTGCAGATGACAGTCCTGTAGAGTGAGGTTGACAACTACAGAGCAAGATGAGCCCTCATCTTCGGTTTGCACCAGAATTTTCCCGGCAAGGGGTGGGAAGGGCTTGGCTGGGCCCTACTCCTACAATTTTTGGGTAGGGAGATCTGGGATGAAGCTAAGAATGTGCACATCTAACAAGGTCTCCAGGATCGCTGATGGTCCCAGCATCACACTTGGAGAGCGACAGAACTATAGGAAAGATAAATGTACTTAATGAAAAGAAAAGAACCACCACACATTCTCTTAAGAATCTCCTTGGTTAGGGCAACTTACTAGGCTTGTGACTACATCAGAAAGGGGCCTAAAAAGTAACTGCTGGGATCGGAGATGTGCTGGATGCCACCGGTTGTAACCTCCTCTTACTTTCAGGTCAGAAGATGCAGAAATGTAGACCTAGACCCTTTAGACCTTTGTACCCAAAGCTACTGATGCTGAAACCTCAGGGCCCCTCATGTGTTTGGGTTTCTCCAAGGCCTAGAAATATGCTCATTCTCTCTCTCTCTCTCTCTTCTCTCTCTGTCACACACACACACACACACACACACACACACACAATCTTTTGGTATTTTTTTTTAAACAAGGACTCCCATACATTTTTGTATAAACTGCAGGCTCCCCAAAACTTGGATCTGCCCTTGGAGACCTCTTATCCCTGTCAATATCCTCCAGATTTTTTTTTTCTAGGAAGAGAAAAAACATTAAAATTTTTTGAACATCACAAATATGTTTAGCACTTGCTTTTATCCCTTAATAACACAGGAAACTGCTTTAATAGATTTCTGCAACTTTTTAAAAGCTTTGTAATATGTACTCCAAAAATACATCAGCCGGTGGCTTCATTATAATACGTAAGTGATTCCCAGTTTTTATAGATGTAAAAGCATCGCCCTGGTGAATACCCTTAAAACTAAATATTTTTGCCCTTTCCTATTTCCTCAGTATTCTTCTAAGTAGAAGTGTTGGTATGTACCATATGCATGTGTTTCTCATTCGTTGTAATTATAATGTCATATAATTTTGTAACTTGAACCTCTCTCCACTTAATTTATCATATGAACTTTCCCAGTTGCTACAAAATTTAAGCTTAACACTTTTAAGGACTCTAGAACATTCTTCTCCATGGATGTAAAATAACGTATTTGCCCACTCCTGCAAAATATGAATTACTCTCCATTTTTTCCTTAATATGAATAATACTACAAAAAACCTCCACATTTTAGCTGATTTCTTTCACACAGTTTCCCTTGAGCAGGCCAAAATTTGTAACCAGGGCTAACCCGATAGTATTGTTTACAAAACACAGGTCTGTGGTAAAGTGAAATGTGTAAGCAGGGTTCACCATGGGCCAGAAAGTATCAGAATCTCAAAGACAAGGAACAGTCACTACATTCTACCTGGGGCCTAAACAGGAGACCTGTGTCTCTCTTGAGGGCTTACTTGACCCTTCTGAAGAATTCTTCCAAAACTAGGAGTAAGCTGTCCAGAATCTTTTGGACAAACGTTAGCAAAATGACTCATAGATTGAGTCACTGACCCATAAAAATTGAATAAGAATCCCAGCATCCTTTAAATGAGGGTGAAACATCATAACCAGGGCCCAAGCACTGCTCTGTTTCCAGTAACAAGTAGCCCTGTTCTTAATAATACTCAGGCTCCCTTGTGACCAAAGAGACACAAATGCCAGTCAGTAAATTGGGTTTAAATTTGGATAATTTTTGCTATGGAACACAGGCTAGTTAATTAGCCTACACCAAAGTTCAGGACTGGTCTCCTTAGCGGGGCTCTCAAAGCACCTGAGCCAAGGAGCTATGGATACAAAATCGTTTCACAGTTTGGGCACAAAACACGGACACGAACGTGTTGTACACAAGCCAGGCCCTCCAGGAACACTCGCCAACGTCCATAATATAATCCAAAGTAGCGGGGAGGACACTGAGACTATACTAAAGGGAACCCGTCCAGAAAATCCTCCTGCCCTTTTGCTTCGGGTCCATGACATGGGGAGAGTAGTAAATACTGGGGGGCCAGAGGAATGAGGGGTGACGATGAACTGTCAGTATTTTCACGTTGCTCTTACGCACAGTGCCTGGTTATCCAGAACTGGGCGAGAGGCTGCAGACTAAGCAGGGACCATGATCTCATCTTATCGTGACCCAGACGGCCACCTGCCACTCAAAGCCACATGCTCACTGTGGGGGAAGGGCAGACGTGGCTTTACACTGAAAAAGGCAGGAATCTACAGACTCCCACAGCGGTGGGACTTACTCGCTGAACACTCACACCAGAGCTTACAAAACCACTCACGTTCCCACTACTGGCAGAGCACAGCCAGGGCCCCGACACCTGTCCCAGCCACGGAGCCACCACGGAGCCACCAGACCTTCACAAGCACAACTAACCAAATCTAAGTCATGCCCTTTGCTATTTCCCCACCAGAAAACAGTACAAACATTCCTTAAGTCTCAGGGTCCAATCTGCATGAGGTCCTCCGATGGCGCCATCCCTCCCCAAAACAGGTCTGACCACTTTGCTTTCCCTGTTCTCCACCCAGCTCTTATCTCCAGCACCAAGGCTCCCACACGAACCCGTGCGTCTGGCTCGCTGGTTCCTCTGGAACAGGTTTTGGTCAAAGTTTACCCATGATTATCACCTGTCAGTTGCCACTGGAAAATTGTAGAGGAGACTCTGAAATCCAATCACAGGCCTTTACTTGGCTGGCTGGGATAGTGGGGTTTTTGTGGGTTTTTTTAAAAATCTCTGCCGGCAAACCCCTTTGCACAGCAGTGACACAGCCCCCAAGGCAGGTGTGGCTTCTGCAGCCAGTGTCCCCCAGCACCAGTCCTGGCTCCTACTCTCCCTCCGGGATTTGGACAAGTGTTAGGAATGAATTACAGGTTGAATCCCATCATTCCTGTTGAAGTCTCAACTCTCACCCAGCGCACCTCCCAACTATTTAGAAACAAGGTCGCAGCAGGTGTAACCAGTTAAGATGAAGTCATTCTGGAGAGAGGTGGGCTCCTAACCCAACAGGACGGCTGTCCTAAAAAACAGACATGTGGACAGACAGACCCACACGGGGAGTACCCCACGGGAAGATGAAGGCCCAAGAATACCAAAGCCTGCCAGCAAGCCACCAGAAGCACGGAGAGGGGCATGGAACGGCGTCTCCCTCAAGCCTCACACCTCCTCACACCTCCAGCTCACCCGTCCAACCCCCAGAACTGTGAAAACAATGCATCTTCACTGCTTGAGAGCTCTACTGCTACTACTTTGGTACTAACACAGCAAGTTACTAGGTCAGTTTTCTCATCTGTAAAATGGGGATAAGAATGGCCATTCCCTAATAAAGAGGAATAAATTACAACTTGCTAAATTGCTCAGATAATCTGGCACAGAAGTACATTTTAATGTTAAGTAAATAGTCCTTTTTTTAATCAAGCAGATTTTTTTTTTAAAGTTTCCTGCCATCTCTTCCCACCAAATTGCATGGTGAAATGCAAGTACAATAATAAGCCCACACCAGATTTCTCAGGAGATGAGGGTCACTTACACTTGGCTGGCATGCCCAGAACAGGGTGTGGCCCTGGTGTAGGAACAGGAATCCAGATTTCCTCCCTGCTCTTCGTCTACACCCACACAAAGCACCACATCCCTCCCCACCCCTCGTAGCAGCCCCCACCCCAGCCTCGCCCTGGTCCTGGCCCTTTCCTCTGGTTGGTCTCTCAAACCCCCATTGTCCTTCCGCCCCAAATGCAATCTTCATTAAGCCTCAGTCTTCAGTTTCACCCACTCACCCCCAGCTTTCAATGCTGTGCAGTCCATCCCTCCTGTCATCTGACTTGATTTCCTGTTCTTTGTCCACGCTCGTCTTCCTCCTCGGTTAGCACCCCCCTCCCCAGCAGTACTGGTTTCCTCTGGTAATCCTAACCTACGCGATCAAGAAGCCCAACCCCAAATTCACCTCCTCTGTGAAACTCCTATGGGATTTATCACCGGCACGCCTGATGTCCTTGTGAAGGACACAAGCCTTGCACAGCTCTATCTGTTTCACGCACATGAGTCCTGGTGGTGTGTGGAGAGTCATCTTCTGAAACCATTCATCACATACTACTGAAGACCTGACTGCTACCAGGCGCTGGGGTAGCCGATAACTTCAGCAACCATTTACTGAGAATTTACTACGTGCCAGAGTTTAACCTAATTCTCATGACGATGCTAAGGGAGGGGCTGGCATCACCCTGGTTTACAGATAAGAAAACCAAAGATCAGAGAGATTATATAACTCACCCAGTATCACATAGGCAGTAAGAAATAAAACTGGGACGAAATAGAAAACAGGACTGAGAAAGAGTACAATGGGTCGGCTACAACCCACGGAATATGGACTAAGGCATTATCCATTTGGAAGGAGGTCAATAGTCATCACATAGATATACAGCACTGTGTATACATGTACACACACACACACACACAAATTGACATCCTTCCAAATGGACAATGGACAATGCCTAAATCCACATTATTTGGATATATAAAATATAACTATATACCTATATAGATCTGTATCTCTGAAGGCAGAGCTGTTCAATACTTTAATGACTTAAAGAGGCATGCTTACCAAGTTTGTAGATGACTCAGTGTGATTACAAGAATCAGAATTTAAAATGATGCAAAAACTAGAGCAAAGGATTTATCAAACAAAATAAATTTTAACTGGGATAAATACCGTGCCCTGAATTTGGGTTCGAATAACCAACAGAACAAGCCCATGAAGACAAAGATAGGGCTTTACAAGCAAAAGTAGTAGAAAAGAATAAAAAATAAACCAGATAGGAATCAAGAGGGGAATGCAGCTGCAGAAAAAAAAATATGATCTTAGGTTATATCAAGAAAACTATATGCCTGGGAAATAGAAATGCCACTACTTTAAGTTCTTGGGGAACAAATCTCAAGTTCTGCTCAGAATTCTAAGTCCCACAGTTTGAGAGTCAAAGCGGCACATACGGTTAGAGGAAACTGATCAAGAATCCTCAGCTTTCCGTTTCATAAACTTCAAGTTGACTGAATGCACGCACTCAGTGTAACCTAAAACTGAGTTTATAACGGGTAATTGTAAGCTGACCTCATTCCCAAACTTTCCTATGAAGGTGTGGATCAGGTCTTGACAGTTCCTAGCTGTGTAAGCAATCCCAAAATGCTGGCTGCAAAATAGTATACTTAATCAGGCCCCCGTTAATCCCCTATCTTATCAAGGCAGGTCACTGGACATATGATTAGACTCAAAAGAATAAGTCTGATTGATAACCTAATGTCACCAGCTGGTAATGCTCTGGTCAGTTTTCATTTCTAACCCGGAAAAGGCATTTAATTTCACTGAAACCGCACGTTGCAACAGTCTTGCACCAATAGGACAATGGGGAATTGGCAAGTAGCAACCACTATTCCCTTCTGGGGTAAAAAGAATCAAAACGAAGAACATTTGGCACACCTTTCTCATCCAACTCCCAAATGAGATTCACCGTGCAACTTGCCCGTGGCCAAGTAGCTTCGTTTTCTAGGGCTGCCACAAGAGAGTACCCCAGACTGGATGGCTAAAACAGCAGCAATGTATTGTCTTACATTCCGGAGGCCAGACATCAAGAGGTCGGCAGGACTGGCTCCTTCTGAGGCCTGTTCATGCCTCTCTCCTCACTTCAGGCGGTTTGCAGCCAACCTCTGGCATTCCTCGGCTTTTACGTACGTCATCCACGTCCCTGCTTCACAGTCTCACGGTGTTCTCCTAGTGTCCTTCCCGGTTTTCCCTCTCTACATGTCTGGCTCTGTGTCCAAATTTCTGCTTTTTATTAGGACGCCGGTCATACTGGATTACAGCCTACCCTAATGACCTCATTTTTAAAAATAATTTGATTACCTCTGTAGAGATCCTATTTCCAAAAAGGTCACATTCTGAGGCACTGCATGTTAGGATTTCGATAAATCTTTTGGGGGGGGGCGGTGGAGGCAGGCAACTCAACCATGGCACTGAGTTCATCTTCTCCAGTGTCTGTTCGACCCACCTCTCTGGATTTAGCTGGTTTTGTGGCTGCCGGCTAGAAGAAATAGTCCCTGCTTCCCTTGCAGCTAGGCAGGGGCATGTGATTCCGCTCCAGTCGGTTCCATGGGAGGGCAACGATTTGTGCACCTCCAGGGTCATAGCCTTTAAAAAGGAAAATGCTTGTGCTCCATTCTCGCTCTACTCAAGTCTTCAGGATTCAGAAAAATATGCAACATGGACAGCACCCTAGACCAGCTCTGTCCAGAAGAATTATAATGCGACACTTTCAAGTTTCTGGGAGCCATATTTAAAAAACAAAAAGGAAGAGGTGACATGAATGTTAATATAGTAACTTAATCCAATATGACCAGAATATTAGAACTTCAGTCACAGAATTATGAAAAAAAAATTAAGGAGATATTTTACATTCTTTTTCTGGTGCTATACCTTTGAAGTCTGGTGTATATTTTATAGTCACAGAATTTCTCAATTTGGACCAGCCACATCTCAAATGACCAAGAGCCATGTGTGGCAACTAGCTACTGCAATACGGTGTAGCTCTGGAGGGTAGCAAAAAGGACATAATAGAAAGATCTGGGTCCCTGGATGAATCTATGGAGCACAGCTATCCTGTTGGCCCTGGAGTACTTGAAACTTGAAGAAAACAACTTCTATCACATTTGATTTCAGGGTATTTTGTTATAACAGCTTATCCCATACCATAAAAAATGTCCACTGGCCTTCACAGAAGGACCCTGGAGCTTCTCAGTTGCGAAACAACCCTTCAAAGAATGGACAGCACCATGAATTCACTGACTCCTACGAAAAACCCACCAAAAAAGTAGCCCCAGTTTGAAAAGTTGCCATAGCAACATCGTCAGCATTGGGAAATACATCTCAGAATAAACCCATCCAAGGGCAACATGTGGTTCCTCGGACTTTTTCTGGTTCTAGTCCCACATTATCAATCTCCTCATTCCCCAGCCTACGGGGCAGCCCAGGGGAAAAAGCAGGAGGTAGAGACCATCAGAGCATTTGGCTTCCCAAGAAAATAAAAATGAAATCCTTTCAGACAGTACTTCCCAAAAAGTTAAAATATTTTTCATTAATGCAATAAAAACCACCCTAAGAATTGGGCAATCAAGTTGATCACAACATGCGGACTTTCCTTGTTTTTTTAAAAGGAGGTAGGAACTCAAAAGGAAAGTCAAGGCTAGTCACCTCATCTTTATAGATACGTTGGGCCTTTAGCTAATGTGGACACCGAGTGCCATAGAAGTGAAAATAACCACCTGTATACAGCCAAGCTCTTTGGGTGGAAACTCAACTGAAAAGCACCACGGGATGAATCTAGAGGCAATTCCTCTTTCACTCCCAAGGAGAAGTTACATATGAGAATTTGTCACACAAACAACATCGAGGTCAGCAAGAGCTCCAAATAATTAGGTAATTCATTCAGAACAGTGATAAGAAGTAATAACCTGCCCGATTCACTGCTTATGTAGACTCAGATTTCCCCCAGTTTAGGGGCCAGGTTCTGAGTTTCATAATCGTCTCCAGCTGCATCTGGAATGGATCAGGTTTAACCAAGATTTCCTGGAGTGAGAGTCTGGGAGAGCTAGAATGAGGCTGTGATCCAGGTAACCAGCAAAGAGGCTCTATTTAGAAATACACCTGTTTTGTTTTGAGATATAGACATTTTTAATTGGATCCAGTAGAAGACCAGAAGTAGCATCTGTTCTCTCTTGCTTTAAAAGTTAAGGCCGAAGTGTATCTGCCTCCCAGGAAGCAAACAACCCAAGATTCTCCCAGATCCTCCCCTCTGCCACAGGAATGCCCCTAACGTTGGTGAGCTCTGCCACTATAGACAGCGTTCGTATGCAGCAAAATCATCGCCTGGGTCTTTGTGCTTGGGGCAACAGAACAGAATTTATCCCATGCAATTTCAAGCTTTGGAATTTAGGAAGGAGAATGCTCTGGGTCAGCAAGTGTGTGCAGCGGCTGACAGCACAAACTCTGGTGGCAAGAAAAACCGGGGTTCAGATCTCTCTGCCATTCATCAAATGTGTGACTTGGGGCACGCTATTTAACTTCCCTTGACCTTAATTTCATCCTCTGTAAAATGTTATTATAAAAATGGTCTTTACTGGGAAAAGTTTGGTAAGCATTACCCGATAAAGAGCAGGTGAAGGGCTTGGGACAGTGGCTGGCATGTAGCAAGTGTTTGATAAAGGAGAACTCTGCTCCTTATTTCTGTTGTAGGAGGTCATGGATCCACACATGTTTACTCTTGCAATTCATATTATGTGTTAGGCAGATTTTTAAAAACGGGATACTCTGGCCTCCCTCTATTAGACACTGAAAATAATCCACAAGAAACTATGGCACTGAAGTCATGTGCACAAAGGTTGGCTGGGGTGGGAGGGCAGCAAAGCTTCAGAGAAACTTCTCTTGGGGAAAAGCAAGGAGGTATGCTTTGGGTTGAAACGTGTCCCACTGTCCCCCACTTTCCTAACTCCCCACCGGAACTGATAAGTTGAAGTCTGAGGCACCTTAGAATAGGACCCGATCTGGAGATGGGGTCTTTACAGAGGTAGGTAATCAAGCTAAAATGAGGTCAGTAGGGTGGGCCCTAATCCAACAGAGCTGAGTCCTTATAAAAAGGGGAAATCTGGACAGAGACATGCATACAGGGAGAATGCCATGTGAAGAGGAAAGTGGAGAACAGATGCTGTGTCTATAAGCCAGCGATTGCCAGAAAACCACAAGGAGCCAGGAGAGGCTCGGAACAGATTCGACTTCGCAGCCCTCCCAAGAACCAGCCCTGCCGACACCTTGAACTCAAACTCGTAGCCTCCAGAACCAGGAGGCGATACATTTCAGTGGTTCAAGACACTGGGTCTGTGTTTACAGCAACCCCAGGACACTAACACAAGCTGAAATGGGGCAGCAGGCAAATTCCCCATTCAGAAGGGCTGACAAGACCTGGAAAATATGTAGTATGACACAAACCTGACCGAATTTCTCTCCACAAGTTTGCAAGGGTCTCATATCTCCACCCGAAAAGGTCCTCTCCGATGTATTTTTGACATTATATCTACTAAAAAAAGAGGCTTAGCTTTACAATAGATTTGGCCAAGGTTCTTCTGTCAACAGAGAGAGTTGGATTTTAAGTATTCCCATTGTGTGTGTGCGTGTGCGTGTGTACGTGTGCGTGTGTGTGTGTGTGTGTGGTGGGGAAGGGAGACTCGGGCATCTGTAAAACCGTACTATAAATGACCACAAACTCCTTGAAAAAAATACCTTGGCAGAGATGTGGATTATTGACCTTCCTAAGAACAGTTCTCTCAACGGGCAACAAATTCAAACTCCTGTCTGAGCAGGATGTGTCTGGTTCCTCAAGATTCACGGACTGTGTGCATTTCTTTGGCTGAAAACTGCAATCGTTAGTAGCTGCTACCTGAAAAAATACCACCAATTTAATTTCTCATGGAGCCAGCCATTTTGAACACGCTGCCTTGATTTTTTTTTTTTAATGGAATGTCCGCTGCTTCCTTATTACAATGAAAAACATAATTGGGAACAAATCTTTCATAAAATTAAACACACGCCCACAATGTAAACTTTGAAGGCCTCAATCATGTTGGAGAGGCATTTCTCAAGATTTGTTACAAAGATCTTTCAACCTCATTTCCCATCCCTCAGCCTCCACCCATTTCACTCAAGGCACTAAAAATTGGCATTTACAAAGAAATTCCAGAAGCCTGTGTGTTTTATTAACAAAGGGAAATCCCAACCTTCTTGGCCACATTTCTCACGATGACAGCTCATTTGTCCATGTGGGACCACGTACTGGTCGCTGCAAATATTTAAAGAGGTAAAGAAGCCACTTTCAAACTCAAGACATAAAAGATATAAATAATGAGGATTTAAAACCCTGTGCTCGTTTTATAAGCATAAAAGTGAAGTATATCCATTTTTAAAACGAGAGTGAAAATTTATAGTGTTTTTATTAAAAGACTCAGCCATGCCATGGGCTCTCTGCTGGGCTCTTGAAGTATGACTGCTTTGCATGTCAAGGGCAAGTTTGTTTTTGTTTTTTTTTTAAGATTTTATTTATTTATTTGACAGAGATAGAGAGAGCCAGCGAGAGAGGGAACACAAGCAGGGGGAGTGGGAGAGGAAGAAGCAGGCTCACAGCGGAGGAGCCTGATGTGGGGCTCGAGCCCGGAACGCCGGGATCACGCCCTGAGCCGAAGGCAGACGCTGAACCGCTATGCCACCCAGGCGCCCCAAGGGCAAGTTTTTAAAAGGGAGCCTCGCACTGTGCTCTGAGGCTGGCTCACCAGCACTGCCCTCCCCTGCGCTCCCAAACACTGTTCCAAACCCTCAAGGCCCGGGAAGAAGCTCCCCCTCTGTAAAGCTCCCCCAATTCCTTCCATTTCCAGCGATCCCACCCCTCTGAAAACTGATGGCACTGGTCACCCAGATGCTGCAATTTAACAACTCGTTGTATCATCATTGTGGAAGGCCCCCTGTACTCCCTATATTATATATGGTTTGTATTTTGCCTTTGTTATTTCCTGCATGTAATTCTTCTCCTCCCGTCTTGGTGTGTGAGCTGCTTCAAGACAGGAATCATACCTCACATTTCCCCTCTGTGCTCTCTAGTATCGAACCCAAGTTTAAGGATGCCCAAGATCAAGTTACACACGTGAACTGAAAACCATCATCCGCTGAAGGGCAAGTGTTCCGCTCCATAATTCTCGCCGGCCTCTGTGGGTTATTGCAGGCTCCCGAGTACGCATGCGGGTTAAAGCAGCTGGACAGTGACAGTAGCTAAACACAACCCAGAGAGGCGGGCTCATCCCCCTGATACTCACATGCACCTGCTCTTCACTCGGTGGCCATCTGACTCAAGTGTTCCAGGAAGGACACTTGGATTAAATCCCTATCTGCATCATGGTCCTGCAGGAGCAGAGTGACCTTGCGGCCATCCACGGGGGCCTCCGTTGGGCCACTCTTGTCCTTTCTCCCTCCTGGGTTTTGCTCTCAATGGCCTCAAACGGATCTGGCTGCAGACCTCCCAGGAAGAGGCTGGCTGCAATGTGATCATACCAGCGGGTCACCTGCCTTCTCTTTATGAAAGCACAAACATGATCTGCGGTCCCTCTTCTTTCTTACCTCCCAGAAATACAAAGAGCCCTTTCTTCCGTCTTTTCCCTTCAGCCTCACACAAAGACAAGCGGAAAAAGTGATGGTTGATGGTTTAGGCTCGCTCTTTGAAAGAGACCACTCACTTCAGGTAAAGAAGATTCCAGTTAGGCTCATTTAACTAAATATAAACCATTTAAAACTTGTTTTTCACGTAATAAGTGACATGTATGTGACATGTATGTGCGCATACCAAAAAATTCAAACCAAAAGGCACACATTGAAAAGCAAGCCTACCTCCTCCACCTGCCCCACTTCCCTCCTCAGAGGCAGCAACTGTTACCAGATTATTCTGCCCTCCAGACCATAGACACCTTCCCAACCCTATTTTTTATCAGGGGTTTCAGATTAAGAGAAAGGAGTCCAGGGGCGCCTGAGTGGCACAGTCGTTAAGCATCTGCCCTCGGCTCAGGGCGTGATCCCGGAGTCCTGGGATCGAGCCCCACATCAGGCTTGCCGGCTGGGAGCCTGCTTCTTCCTCTCCCACTCTCCCTGCCTGTGTTCCCGCTCTCGCTGGCTGTCTCTCTCTCTCAAATAAATAAAATCTTTAAAAAAAAAAAAAAAAAAAAAAGAGAAAGGAGTCCGTATTTACCAAGCATCTCCTGAGTGCCAGGCCCTAGGCTGTGTGTTTTACATACATCAGCACGTTTAACCTCCACGACAACTTTGCAAGGCTCACATGATTCTCTCCACTTTTCAGGGGAGGAACCTGAGGACCAGGAAGGTAAGAGACTTGCCCAACGTCACCAACCTAGATCCAAAGTCACTCTTTCGAGCTCCTGCCTGGATTAGACGGTTTCCAAAGTCAAATCTCCATCCAGATTTCCTTTCAGGAAAACTGTGCTCTGCAATTGGGCTGCCATGGCAGAAAAACGGATGTTACAAAGTTGAGCTCTGAGAACCCAGACAAGTTACCATACCTCCCCAGGTCTCCATTTCTCTATCTGTAAAATGGGTCTAGTGGTAATACCTACCACCTAAGGTATCTGGTAAGATTCAATGAATTTCACACGATGAGCTTGGCATAGTACCTGACGCAGAGTAAACCCTTCCTCACGGCTAGTTATTATCACGTGGCTGACGGACAAACTGACAAATGGACCCAAAATCTGATATTCTCATCAAATATCAAAAGCCATTCGATACTGTCTGGCCCTGTGATAACAATCTTCGCTCTAGGCGCCCAAGCTGCTCCTCTAACGTTAATCTTCTCTTAGCACCAACTTCCAAAAAGTACAGTCTTCCTGTTGCCAAATCCCAGCAGCTTTTAACAGTGTTATTCTTGTGGTTTTTTTAATCTCGGAAATAGTTCCATTTTTATTTAAAAATCTAGATTCCTGCAACACCGTCTCTCCTGCCGCCAGTTTTCAATTTTTAAGCCAAAAGTTTATGTGTGTGTCACTTCCCCCTGCCCCTGTTCATATATCCCAGAACTCTAGACTGATTAAATTTTGCTAAAATAATCTCAGCTTGTATAAATGGAAGCTACCCAAATTCCCCCAGAATGGAAAAGACATTTGTTAACCTGGTCACACGATGTGCAAGCCCATATCCGCTCTCCATCTCCTTGACTTTTCATTCTTCACTGAAAGCCACAGGAGCTCTGCTGGCTGGGGTATCATAGGGCCAGCAGATGGGGAGGCTGAAGGGGGTTTCTCAGGGGAGCAGCAGGGGCAAGGGGCAAGTCAGATGACCAAGGCTCTCAGTGGCCAAAGGCAAACTGGATGCCTCCGGCCAAGTCACTTCACATTTTCTGAGCTCCACTTAACTTACCTCAAGAATGAGAAGGTAAAAACCCAACTTTTTCCTAAAATCCCTTTCTAGCTCTAACCGCGAAGCGAGACAAAAATTTGCAACCATGCCACAAGCGTCTCGACTAGTCTGGGCCTTATCAGGGCAGTACGTCACATGTCATGATGCAGTCTCAAAAGATAAGCTTCAGCCAAAAGGAGGTGTGCGCATACAACATGTTAGCCATAAAAGTCGCAGCCTCCATTTATTCTAAAAACGGGGTGTGTCAACCTGCCATATAATTCATGGCGAAACAATAAAATCCAGGTTCACCTTTAATTGCCTCATGTTAAAGGAGAGCCAAGCGAGCCCCGGATGAGGGCTGACATATCTGGGCTCCCATCTGACATCCTGCCATGAATTTCTCCCATTCAACAATTCTGCCCAAAGCATATGGAGAGCAGCTAGGACAAGACTAGAGTCCCAGCAGGGTTTAGAAGGTGACCTTGTGTTAAGATAGCACGTGTATAATCCTGCTATGCTATTTCTCTCCAGTTTCTCCTCTGGGAGACTTTTGTTTCACAATCCCCACATCATAACTGGTTCCTCCGATCCAAAATCTTGTATGATGGATAACAAATGAGTAAGAATGCCTGGAATTCAGGGGGAGTCAAGGTGCAGGCAGCAAGAGATACTGTTGTTTTACCACAATAGCCTTAACAGAGAGTTAAAGAAAAAAAAAAAAAAGTTTCCTAAAGCCAAAGATGAACCAAGCTAATATGTAATTCCTTAACTACTCTCACGAGACTGGCTTCCTCTAAAAACGACATTCTGAATCAGATTCAGGGGACTTTAGAAATGCTGAGATTTTTACTGAGTCTTTTTTTTAAGATGTTTGATTTGACTGTTTCTTTCTCTACAAGGCACAGACCCCAGGACTACAGAAGTCATTTTCAAAAGCTGTTCACACCAACAGAGAAGAACCGAGAACATGCCATTCACAAAAGCCACCTTGAGCGGAGGCCCAGAGTGCTTCTGGGCCCTGCAGTTGGTGAACCCAGTGCCTTATCGCGGTGGGAGTGGAGAGCCGTCCTGCAGCCCCAGGACAGGGATCGAGGAGCCGACAGACGGTGAGCCACCGCGTACTTACGTCGCTCTTCCTGAACTTGGCTTTCAAGCTCTTCATGTTTAGTCCATTCAGCTTTCCAAAGCTCTAGAGATTTTTCAACACCTAAGCAGAGAATGGAAAAAAAAAAAAAAAAAGAAAGAAATTAAATATTTAGGTTTCAAATAAAACCCTACAGATATTCCCTCCTGATGAGATTACAACTTCTTGGCCATGGGCCACTGGGGTTGGGTTAGGAAAAGTGTTCGGAATTAGAAGCTAAGCAGCGGTAAAGAGTATGTTATTTCCACTCGCGATATAGTCCCTAGAACCTTCTGACACTCTCAAGTTCACCAAAACTTTAAATTTTATCCCAAATTCCCAGATAATAAGAGAACAAGTCCAAAAGAGAGTATCTGCCTGCCTCACGGGTTCCTATACGTGCTGCTCAGGTTATAATTACACCTCCGCCTCCTTTTGAAGGGCCACGACAGTAAAGAATGAGAAGAAAACAGTTCATACTCCAGATGCCATTCATTCCCTATTTATTTTTCTCAGCGTGGTTTCTTTTTTTTCCTCCTAAATGCACGCACAGGGCAGTTAGTAAAAAATGCCAGGAACAACAAAACCTCCCTCTTCAAATACCTCATTCTGCAGGAAGCCACTCTAAACAATGAAAAAGGCTCCCTTCCCCCACCCCCAAGGTCCTCCTGGGACCCAGCAATTCCCAGTTGGTGCTGGCAAAGTCTTAAGAAATCACCTTCTTGAGGAGGTCTGTGGTGCCCTGGAAAGTGAATGTAATTTTTAAAAAATATATGTGTGTACTTTTTTTCTGGGAAGATAGTTCCAAGTTTTCACCAGATTCTGCAAGGGGTTGTCACCCTTCAGAAGTTAAAACTATTGGTCCAGGCTAAGTCCCTCAGATTCCAGACATTAGGAAACCTGCCCTAAAAAAAAAAAAAAAATTACAGAGTGTGGAACCTTTGCATTTAGGTCCAAAGGGCAAGAAAATCTAGGAGCGAGTTCCCAGCACACAGTAAGCACTCAATAAATGTCACTTCAGGCCTCACCTGACAAAGTGAGAACAGGTGAACTTGAACAGTAAGATCCATGTGAGCGCTAAGGAAGAGCATTCCAGTGTGCACTGCTGCTGGCTATTATTTTTCAAAAGCCCTTCAAGGTCATCTCCTGCTCTTTCCCCACCTTATTCTGGACTAAACTGATAGAAGGGGAAAAATACAAGCAACTGAATATACTCATCCCTCCTCATGTGCTCATCACTGCCTCCAGAAGTTGTCCAGAGACTTTCTGGCTTCTATTCTAATGTTGTTTACTTTCATTTTTGCTGCTGTCATTAAACAGGGCTTGAGATGAATGGCGCAAAAACCCAGTCAATCATAAAGCACTTCGATGGCATTAATCTAGAGGCCACACCATTACTGCAGCCTCGCCGGGGTCCTTTTCAATCTTCCCAGCCTGGGCAGGAGTGACCGTGTTACCTTGGAAACCATACACGCTATAATTAGACCTTGTTAATTGCCAAGTATTTAACCACAGGCTGGGCTGGTACCTGAACAGCCACAAACTCCCAGACAGCTTCTCACCACTGGCTGCTAGTTATTAATCTGAATCAGAAGGACCTGGGGACAACTGGCTAAATGCAAAATCCTAGTCCACATCCTGTGGAAACCACCGCAGGGAGCAGGGCCCAGGCATCTCCGTGGCTGAATCTTTCGCACACTGAGGTTTGAGAATCTTGAAGTGAGGTAGACGAAGCAGGGAATACAACTGTCAAAGTTGTGCTGGATTATACAACAGCCCTTCTTTGTGTCAAAGCAAACCACCTTTTGATGAATCCAAGTAGAAATAATGGTAATCAGATACTCCCAAACTGCCACTGGCTCACAGTTCTCCACAAAAATGGCAATCAGCCTTGAAGTTCAATTCCTTCCACCTTTGGGTGAAGTGCCAATAACCAAGGAAAGAAGCCCAATCCATATAACAGGAAAGGGAGAAAAGAGAAGCCAAGGCTTTCATAGTCCACAAACTGCACAGCCCACCAAGGTGGAAACACCCAAAGCATTCCTTCCGTTGGAGAACACGAAGTCTTAGGCAATGGTGGGTAAGATTTCTATTTGAGGTCATGGGGGTTTTTGTGGGTGTTGTGCTTTTTCTTGAGTGCTTGTCTTTGGCTTTTTTTTTTTTTTTTTTAATTATGGCAGTGAGAACATGCAAACTCTTATTTGAAGATTAAGTAAATAAAGCACTTAATTCCAGAAATTCCCAGGGGCAGATTTTAGCTGTGAAATGAATGTCTTCCTGGAGTCATGGATCTGGGTGTGAGATAGCTGGGTGGTCCACGGGTACAATTTCCAGATGATAGAGATAGGAGTCAAGGGTAAAGAGGTACTGGAAACCTACAGAATAGTAATTTTAGAAACAAGAACTATAGCTGAGGGGTAATTAAAGTTAGTAATAGGTCACTGTTTTCCTGGTATTCACAGAAGAATCTAACATCTGGAAGCCATGACGAATGGGAAGCAAATTATCCCTGACATGATGCTGGGTTCTGTGTGCCCCAGCATCTTCTCTTCCCCAAGAAAACCCATGAGGAAATCAGGGACTTGCCTTCCTTGGGTCCGCTGGAATCTCACAGCTCCAATTCCCAAATCCAAATTTCCAAAGCCCAGATTGGGCTACAGCCTATCCTGAGGACAAGTGACATCTATCAGTAAATCTAGGCTACACTGATAGCAGTCCTTCGACAAGTCACTTAAGACAACTTAGTTGGAAAGAGCAGCAGTGAAGGTGAATTAGCTGTGCTCCAGCCTAAACTGGATGGTACAGAAAGAGGGTGAAGGGTTATACATACATGGGAAAAGTTGTAAGGACTCCCATTTCAAAAATAAAGCACATCTATCCACTGAGCAGAAATATTAGTTTACTAATATTTGCCTGCTGAATCCAGAAGAAGTCACTTGGGGTGCCTAGGTGGCTCAGTTATGCATCCGACATTTGATTCCAGGTCAGCTCATGATCTCAGGGTCGTGAGATCGAGCCCCACGATGGGCTCCATGCTCAGTGGGGAGTGTGCTTGAAGAGTCTCTCCCTCTGCCCCTCCCCCTGCTTTCGTGCTCTCTCTAAAATAAATAATAAAATCTTTAAAAGAAAAAAAGACCTAGTAAGTCACTGAAACATGGCTCCCATTGCTGGTCACCAGTCATCATGTGACAACAAGTCAACTGGTAAGGACGGAACAGTGCAGAGATTCATGACCTTGTTGCCCTCTCATCTGAAAGGCCAAATCCAAAAAACAGGGTTTATTAACCCATTTTCCCTTTAAAAATAACATAACTCTCAATCAAAGCTAAGCATGAGCTACCTCTATTGGCTATAATTCTAGCCTGACTCAAAAAACCTTGAAATTAGCCTGTATAGCTTTATTATGAAAGTTAGACTTGAGTATTAAAAATAACTTATAACAAATACGGGGTTTTCTTTGAGGAGATGAAATCTTCTAAATCTATTGTCGTGATGGTTCCATAACCTGTGAACGTACCAAAACTATTACACTTCAAGAGGGTAAACTGAAAAGCACATAAGTTATAGCTCAACAAAGCTCCATTTATATATATACACACATGATCTCCACTACCTTCTCTAATCCTTAGAGTTAGGAAAATTCCAGGCTAGAAATCTCTGGACCAAACTGAAAAAGAACTTCAAAGGAACAAAGGTTAGCAAGCGATGACCTTAACGCTAAAATGGGGTTGCTCCTCGATTTTCTTTATTTAGCTATTTCCCTACCACAACCCATCCAACTGACGTGGTTAGAAAGAAGCTCCTCGATCTTCAAATGACGCCCACTCCCACCCACTCCCAGCCCCACGTGTGACCCAAGGATGATTTCATGAGGCGACGTTGCCCATTCTGTCGGCACAGGAGCGTCCTCTTGGACAGCCAGGTATTCCGAATCCATAATCGGAAGTGGAGCTCGGAAATCTGGTTTTTGTTTTTTGTTTTTTACTGCTTGAGTGGTTTGGATGCTCAACTCGACTGGAAAAACGCTGTTCTAGACTCAGTGATATTAGGCCTACAATTGACACTTTGACTAGAGACACTGTCCAAGTAGGTATGATAGACCATGACCGTCAAGCATCAGATGTGTTTGAATCTTTCACAATACGGGGGGGGGGGGGGGGGGGGACCCCTCCACACTTGAAATTCCAGAAGAGCAACTAGCTGGCTCCCCATGGCCACTAGGAGCAATACTAACTCACAGAGGCAAATGGCCGCTGTACACACGTGTACATTCGCCTCCATCACGAGAATACATCAGTGTCCGAGAAGGCAGGGGTTTACTATCAGTCCCCCCGAATCACTGCAGCGATTAAAGGAGTGGAATGAAAAACATGTCCATTGAACAAATGTAAGGAACTAACATTAAAATACTTCTCTCCTCGCCAGCACCTACCTCTGCTCCCTCAAGTGCTTGTTTCCTCAGACAATCATCTCTCTGCAACAAAAATGGAATTTTAACCAGAAGCTGTATAAACATTCAATTCTCTCAACCTGGCAAAACAAATTCATTCTGTAAAAGGTCTCTCCAGGTCAACTTTCCCAATAAGTTGACCCTGACAACACAGCACCCCCTGCCACCCAAACTGCTCCCCGGGTCAGAAGCTGCTTGACGTCTCTCCTGTGCCTACGACTTTGTCATGGCTTCTGGAATGAAGAACATCAAATGGGAACCAGAGGCCAGTAAGTACTGCTCCCTCCTCCCCTGATTTCATCCACTGCAGATGCGTGCTTATCTCAGTAAGACAGAATGGGAAACACACATTTCAGGTAGGAGAAGTCTCCGCAGACACCGTGGAGGGTTCGAAACCAACCAAGGGTAGGACATCTAATCATGAGGTGTCAAATACTGCAGGAATGCAGAGTGGAAATCGTTGAAGGCAGGGAAAAATCAGACAAGACTTCATAACAAGGGTAGAGGTGTAACTGGCCTTAAGGAAACTCAGATTTGGGCAAGCTGATGAGGAAAGGGTATCTTGCTTTCCCACAAGATGGGGCACAGGCCTCGTAGATTTGCAAAGGTCAGACACTGGTCCAATCTCTGTAAGCAGTCCTATAAGCTTCTCTCAGGGGGCTGAGAAGATGTGGTGGGAATCACTATATGGCTCCTTCCAAAGAAAGATCTTCCCCCAGTCTCCACACACTCTGACCCTTTCACAACCTGCACGTGAGTGAGAGATTCAAGAGTCCTGTTACCAGTTTTCGGCAATTTAAAACTGTGCATCTCAGGCTGCTTGCTTACTTCAGGATGAAGGATTTTCAGGGTAGGATTTTCATTTTGCTTATACTCAGTCACCGGCCATCAGCAGACAATCAATAGATGTTTCATGAATGAATGTGTAGAACAAAGATATGGGTTAGGTGCCTAAATAGCCATTAGACTTCACCTTTGACCTCAGCAAAGTCCTCTTTGGTCCCAAATGCGCTGGGTTAGCTGCACTGGGATCTGAGTGAAAGCAACAGGATTCGATTTCACCATGTACACACAAAAGCACTAAGGTTAAAAAAAAAAAAAAAAAGGAAAGAAAAGAAAAAACCACCTCATTTGGTCAATGAAGTCTTACCAGATTGCCCCTTTTCAAACGGTCCTGCCTGCCCTCTGCTCTGGGCTGTACTCTCACGCAGCACCTCCCCAACCCCATGCTGAGCTTAGCCCAGAGCACCACCCACTTTGAATAATGGAATGTAATAGTCGGCAGAGAACAAGGACCACCAGATAGAAGCCCGGGGGCCAGTGCTCAGGACAGAGATCTTACCAGGCTGCTAAGAGAGCTAAGGGGCAGGCCGCGGGTTCTCCCAAATCAACACGCCTGCTCTGTTACTTTGCACGACATTCTACCACTTCCAGTCAAAGAGCCGCTCGGGAAGGAAAAAGTCCATCTTAAATCCGTCTAAACCCTTCAATTCGAGCCTTGGCAAGACTCCCCATGGTCAACACTCGAAGTTCACCACGGCTGAACAAATGAACGGTGAATGAATGAATGGGCACTAAGCGCTAAATTGGAAACACAAAGATAACAAACGAGATTTCATTCCAAAGTAAGTGGCCAGCACCAGAGGCAGATTTTCAGAGCATTTAGCTCAAAACGGGTAACAGAACTCCTGAACCCCTTCCATGGAGAGTCTAAGAGGGTCAGGGTGGATGGAGACTGGGAGGATCTCCCCCCACCATGCCCACCCCACCCCCCAGTTTTACCACTGCAACCCTGGGAGTTACACAAGGCGACAGCGAGATGCCAGGAGAAAGTGAGGAGAGAGAGATTTTTTCTCTGAAAACGTATTTGAACTTATTATTATGTAAACTAGGCTAAGTTCTAAATTCTAAATTCTAAATTCAGACTATTTAGCAGGGGTGAAGGGTGGGTGAAATGGCTGCAGGGGATCATGAGGTCAAACCGGGGTCAAACTTCCGGTCACAAAAGAAGTGGTGGGGATGTAAGGTACAGCATGGTCACTCTGGTTAGTAACACCATACTGTGTATTTGAAAGTCGCTAAGAAAGTAGATCTTAAAAGCTCTCATCACAAGAAAAAACATCTTGTAACTATGCATGGTGACGGATGCCAACTAGACTTACGGTGGGGACCATTTTGCAATGTATACAAATATCGAATCATTACCCTGTACACCTGAAACTAGTATTATGATGTATGTCAATTATACCTCAATTTTTAAAAAGGTCATTTAGCAGTTGAAATTGCAGTATTTTTTTTTTAATAATGATTTTTTATTATATTATGTTAGTCACCATACAGTACATCCCCGGTTTTCGATGTAAGGCTCGATGATTCATTAGTTGTGAATAACACCCTGAAATTGCAGTATTTTTTAAATTGAAGTCTTACATTTCATCCAGAGGCAAGGGACATACTAACTTTAATGAATAAAATTTAGAGTGGGATAGTGAAGAAAGCCGCCTTACGATTACATCTCAGGAGGCTTATTTATTCAGCAAACCAGATACTTATCAATAAATAAATGAATGAGGAAATAAGCAACTTCTACCGGGCATTAATTATGGGCTGGGTGCTTTTATATGTCATCTTCTTTATGAACTAAGGTGCAGCTTGTTAAAAGATTACCCAGATGATAAGAAAGGGAAAAGTTTCGGGGGGAAAAAGACATGAGCAATAGTTTCGTTTTGGCAGTGAATCCTTTCTAAAATACACTAATACCTCACTTTTCCCCCCCAAGAAAATAAATGACCACATTCTTTTTAAACTGTAAATGTCATTCAGATTTTGTATCCTAATAATCACGTGGTAAAACTCTCTTGAGAACATTAATCTCCCTCAATATAGTCACAACTCGCCTTTATCCAGAGGATGACACTTCTCTTGAGACACAAACACACCATTCTTTTTTAAAAGTAAAACCTGCCATCAACCATAACTGACCTAGGTGCATGAATCAGTCAGGGCCAGCAGCACTGATGCAAAATTGGCCAGGGTTCCGGCAACATGACTGTCTGGTTGGCCAAATCTGCTACTCCCATGCTCCAGCAAGCCCACCCAAAGAAAAGCCCCAAAGTTACCTCATACCCTAAATCCACCCAATTTAAAAAGCACGGGCTTAATTAATCAAGACAAACTACTTCTGGAATACAAAAATCATTCTAGGACAAAGAAACTCCGTGTGATTATCCCTCACGTTGAGATTATTTTTAGATCTCTAAAATGCCCTTCCTTTTCTACGTTCCTAAATCTTTGATGTCGATGTCAACAGCACCAGCTAAACATACAACTATGTTCATCTTCCCAGAGAAAAAGCTGCCCTGCACTTAGCTAATAATCAACCCCAAGTGGTAAGGCACATGTGCTAGGCACCTTGGCTGCTTCCTCCCACTCCATTCCTTGGGCTTCACTCACCTTGAAACCCAAAAGAATGGATCAAGTTTAAAAATACAGGTCCAATCTTCAAACATTAGTGGTGAAAATATAAAACGTGCAAAGGAAAAAGTCACTGCGGAAAGCAGTTTGGCGGTTTCTTACGAAGTTAAATATAAACTTACCACACAACCCAGCAATTCCACTCCTACTTGATCTTGCCAAGAGAAAGGAAGACATATGTCCACACAAAGAGTTGTACACAAATGTTGATAGCAGCAGTATTCATACTTGCGGAAAAGCGGGAACTACTGAAACAGCCATCGGCTAGGTAAACAAAACATCCTTCCAAAACACGATGGAATACTACCCAGTACTAAAAAGGAACGAATTATCAGTACACGTTGCGACATGGAAGAAACTCAAAACCGCTGTGCTAAGGGAAGGTCAGACATAAAAGATCACATGTCGTAAGATTCCATTGGCAGGACGTGTCTAAAAAAGGCCACTTTATAGAGACAAAGTAGATTAGTGATCGTCTAGGTCTGGAAGTGGTAACAGAGACTGCAGATGGCCATGAGGGGTCTCTGGGGGGAGGGAAGTGGTTTTAAACTGGATTGTGGTCATGACTGTACAACTATACGTTGCCAAACATCATTAAACTGTGGACCAAAATTGGTCAATTTTATGAAATATACTCATGCCTCAATGAAGCGATGTTTGAAGATGTCAAATACAAAACGAGAAAAGGAGGGCCATCTGTAAACTTAAATAGTGACAAATGTCCTTAGGGGAATTGAGAAGGTAGCTTCCATTTACAGTTATATTTAATTTGTGTTTTTACTCTAGAAAGACTTACTTGTCAAACATTGGCTTACCACCTATTTCATTGGTTCTTTGACTTGGTTTCGGGATGACTCGGACTTCCCACGTTCTGGAATGTTGGAAATGTCATTGTAGTGATCACAATGGCTCTGTTTGGCTGCTGAATTTCTATACCCATACAACCAGTGTCTCAAATACTTTCCAGAATAAGGGGAAAATACATTAATCACAGATTCCATGAAGTCTGATGGCCTCGGAGCAGGAGTAGAGGGTAGTTGGAGAGCACAGAATTATTTCTGCTGCCCCAACTGTCAAGTTTGGACAACACTTGAACACCATGCATTCAAAAAACCATATTTCGGCAGCTCTTTCTGCCCATGGGTCCCGTTCCCACGCTTTCAAAAACAAAAACAAAACAAAAACAAAAACAAAAAAAAACACCTTTTGCACTGAAAAGCATGTTTCTAGAGGGGCTGCCCGCTCATGCAAAGGCAGGGCTCTTCATTTCCTTCGACATAACGGCGTTACCTTACAGGCTGCGATGGACCTACAATCCTTGGTGGCCTGCCTTCTTCTGATAACCGCACCCCACTTCCTTTAGAAATACTGCCCCTCCAACCAGGCTGTATTCTGGCCATAGCTGTTCCCTGAGGGATGGGAATGTGTCTCCCGCAGGGCTAGTGGGAGACTCCCCCTGGGATTTTCAGGAGGAAGGAAGATGAAGAGGAAAGGGGAGGAAGAGAAGAGAGAAGAAAAGGAAGGGGGGAATGGAAGGGGTGAGAGGGAGAGAAGGAGGGAAACACCTTCCTCTCTGGTGGAGAAACGGGGAAAGGTGAGCCTTGCAGCCATCCCAGCCCTGTGCAGAGAGCTGGCTGGAGAAAAGGAACGAAGGACGCTCCTGGTTCCAGGGATCCCTGAGGTCCTGCAGGGGCTACACCCTTTTGGCAGAGGATCTGGGGTCCCAGACACTCCTCTTCCAGCCCAAGCTGGGTGTCTGTCACATGCCACCTAAGAGCACTGACAATCTTTCTCACCTCCTGGACCTTCCTTAGGCTGTCACCTTAGATGCCCCAGTAAAAGGGGGCCTAGAACTTCAACAGTCCTGTGGTGACCTGCACTTCTGTCTGGTCAGCTCATTTCTGAAGCCAGCAGCTAAATTCACTTCAAGGACCTACAGAAGTGAAACACACTCTTTGGAGTCTAATTGGCTGAACACAACAGATGACCTACACCGTGTGCCCCCTCGAGCCCCTCGGTAAGGAAGAGCATTTTTATACTTCATTTAGTGATCGGTTGCTCCCTGGTCTGTTCTGCCTCAGGCAGCAGGCCCTGGCCCACCCCCAGCCCACGTGCTCCCCCTCCACTCTTCACCTCTCCCATTACAGTCACCCCCAGAAGACCTCCGCAGCCAGCCCAGTGTGAGTCTTCTGGGCTATCTCCACTCTGAGAGCATGCGCTGCTCTTGGACTCTCCTACAGGAACCAGCCAACAATGACAAGAATCACCATGACCTGGGAATGCAGAGCGTTAAACTATTTTAAAACCCTCATGAAATAAAAGCCACTGCAGACGGACCCCACGCTGCCAACGAGGTAGACCTTACCTCCTCTGCTCCCCAGGGGACTGGGGTCCACGGAACTGAGGGGGATCTCGGGAGGGAGACAAGGAAGCCGCTCACTGAGCTGAGGCTAAGGATGAATAAGGAAAACCTTCAGGATAGGAGGGAACAAGGGGAGAGGAGCAGACAATGGGGAAGCTGCCCTGGGTAAGGGGTGCAGGGCTGGGGCTCAGCTGGACCAGGAGACCTCAAGGCCCAAGGATAATCCTCCAGGCAGTTAATCCTTGAATACCGAAGACATGACATGCAAACATGCTGTCACTCATCCTAATTTATTCTAAACAAGACACCTGCAAGAGGCGGCGAACACAGTGGCTCAATCAAGGCGCCATACCCCAGGGGCTATGCCAGCCTGGATCTGTCCCACTACGGCTCTGGCAGGGTGCGTGGAAAAGCCTTTCCAATCTTCTTCCGTCAGCAGCCCCAGCCTGCTCCATGCCTGTGCCATATGGGGGCCCCAGAACCTCCTGCCTAGTGAAGACAAACTCCTATTAACTGAAAGCAATACCCTGAACCTCTTATCTTTCCATTTCCAACCCCCTTCTGTGTTTAGGGATAAGAAGCAAACAGCATTCACGTGAAAGATGGGAATGCTTTCCATTAACAGTATCGAAAATTAAACACGTCCCCCCCCCATGCCCCACACATTCACAAACCCACATACCTTGTACGTGATGCTAGGAGGGTTCACGGAGTGCAAATATCATGGCTACGCAAGAACTTGCACTTTAAGGAGAAAAAATAAGAAACCTATACTATCTTATTTGCTCATATGCACTGAACAGCAACTATGGGCCAAGTACACAGGGGACAGAGAAATGGGACTCATACACAATCCCGCCTATGAGAGAGAGAAAGGAGATCTATGTAGATCAGTGCACTTGCACACAAGCAGAGAGATACAGATTTGTCAACCCAAACCACAAATGCCCATTGTATCACGTGTAATCGGTTTTTGATAAAGCTATTCTATTTCTCTAAAGAAATGCTGAACACTAAGGACAAAATCCCGGATAACTGGGTAAAGACACAGGGAAGCTTCAGTGTGTTTCCTGAGGGCATTCCCCGTGTCAGGTGGCGCTAGGGTCACAGGATCCACGAAGTGACATATTGTTTGGACCAGTGCCATCCAATACATGTGGCTCCTGAGCATCTGAAACGTGACTGGTGCAAACTGGTGTGTGCTCTAAGTGGGAAACACAGAACAGATTTCAGAGACTTACTCTGCACAAAGAATGTCAACGATATCATTAAGAAGTTTCATGCTGAATACGTACTGATAATATTCTGGATACACTAGGTAAAATCAAATATATCATTACAATTAATTTCATTTCTTTTGCTATGAGAAAAGCGAAGGTGACCTATGTGGCTCGTATTTGTGGCTTGCTCATGTATCTATCCGGCACTGAGGATTTAGGTTTTCCCTTCAAAGACTGTGATGAGAACATGCATTTAGCCATAACAGCACCTTGGTGTTACTACGAACAAGGCAAGCATAAAATGAAGCAGAAACTGTATATGTCACCATGTCATCATGTTTAATGTTCACTTAATATCATAAAATCCTACAACTCAGATCTAGGAAATACTCTAAGTTCATGATAAAGAAAGTTGTGATTTAAAAGATTCACTCTGCCACATGCAGAAGACGGAAAGATGAACCAACAACTTCATATCACTCAAGACTGACAGACTCCTAGGCAAACTCGACCAGTGCTCTGGTCTAGATTTTTCTGGCCTAGGTTTTTTGCCAGCGACAGCTGGAAGATTTTCGGAGCATTCACCAGGGGATTTAACTCGCTCATCAGTTCATTCCGAGGGCCGTCGTCTTCGTTGAAACCACAATTTTGCTGCTCTGTGCCTGGATTAGGACTGACACCTGACGAGTTATGTGGAGAGAGTGAGGAACTTGTTAATGCAATCGGGAATAAGACTGGTCATTACAAAAGGAAAAATATCTTCACCTTGTCCATATTACCTGGTGATGGAATAACAGAAGGACGAAATGAAGCAGTGAAGATACAGGGAAACACCGTAAACGAAACAGAAGATGCCAGGCAGACGTGTCACTGTGAAAGACAGGGCAACCCCTCTTTATTCCCACGGGTTACAAGGGCAGTTATAATCCTACTGGCCAGCCTCTCAGCACTTCTTTAAAGGCAGGCTGATAAGGGACGTGGTGACATGAGCGAGTATAGTAACAGCCACAATAGCTCCCATTTACTTAAATGATGACTTTGTAAAAATTTTTTTTTAAAGATTTTATTTATTTATTTGACAGAGATAGAGACCGCCAGCGAGAGAGGGAACACAAGCAGGGGGAGTGGGAGAGGAAGAAGCAGGCTCGTAGCGGAAGAGCCTGATGTGGGGCTCGATCCCATAACGCCAGGATCACGCCCTGAGCCGAAGGCAGACGCTCAACCGCTGTGCCACCCAGGCGCCCCAAAATTTTCTTTTACTTCGCAATTTTTTAAATTTTTCTTTTCTTTTTTTTTTTTTTTTTTTTTTTTTTTTTACCATTTCATTATAAATGAGTCTTTTCTCATTTACTGCTTCTACCCCTTCGGAATTAGATGCTATTGTCATTATTGCCGGTTTCCAGATTAGGAAACTGCAGCCCAGAAACTTTATTTGGCCAAAGTGGCACAATTTATAAATGGAGGCTGGATTTCAACTCGGGCTTCCGAGCCCAAAACAGGACACTGGGCTGCCCATTAAATGCAACACTAGTAAATAATAACAATTAAAACAAAAAAAGTCTGGCCAACAGACAACCTTGTTACTACCTAAAAATTTAGTTGCCTGTAAAGATGGAACCATTCTCCGATCTGCTGCGGGCACACACAAAGCTCCTTCTAAGACGCCTGAATGGACCGCCGTGAAAAAGGCATTCTTCTGGCCCTTGGCCCTCACTCACACACCCCTGCCTCATTCCAAGGGAGGGCAGCAGTTTTCTTTCTTTGTCCTTTTAATTTTTTTTTTTTAAAGATTTTATTTATTTATTCGACAGAGATAGAGACAGCCAGCGAGAGAGGGAACACAAGCAGGGGGAGTGGGAGAGGAAGAAGCAGGCTCATAGTGGAGGAGCCTGATGTGGGACTCGATCCCATAACGCCGGGATCACGCCCTGAGCCGAAGGCAGACGCTTAACCGCTGTGCCACCCAGGCACCCCTGTCCTTTTAATTTGCTGAGCCTACGCGTGACAATTACATTGAAGGAACTCACCAGTCAAAAAATCCTTTTCCACACAGCGTTGCTAAAGATACCAAGTCAGTAACAGACAAGTTGTAAAGATGCCTACAGACCAGCAAAGGGGCTATTTTTATCCTCAGCTGAGCTGGTAAACTACAGATTGGGGTGGAGGTTTCCATGTTTTGGCAACAATCTGGAAAAGCAGAACTTCCCTTAGATGCTTAGATGCTTCCCTAGGATTAGATCATTTCTGCTCCTGAAGAAATGACTCTAATATCCTGTGTAACAGCTCTTGCCAAGCTATAAAAAATGAAATCTTGCAATTCTTCAGAATTAAAAGCACCACTATTATCACAAAAGCGGACTCCTAAAACCCACCGGCCAACCAGACAGGAAGGAGGCAGGCAGTACAGGTGCTGTTTGTTCTGCGAGCACAAGCCAGGAACCCCCGGGGCCACCGGCCACCACCACCTAAGCCCGAAGCAGATCTCGCCAGGATAGGGTGAGCCGCTGGCTCTGTTTCCCCTTGCCACCTCGGATATAAACACCCACTTGCCATGTAATGAGAATCAAATGCGCTTTGTTCCAAGGGGTAGGCACTTAAAATAATCAGGGCTGTTTAAAGAAAAGGGAGAAAGCAAGCTTGTCGCCGAACAAGACACAAACAGTAACACAGCCGTCAACAGATTGGCCAGGAGACAGGCGGGGATAGGAGTGGTTTTGAGGAGATCTCGCTTTCTGGCTTCCGGAGGCTCTGGAGGGAAAGGACAGAAAAAGTAAACAAAGGGCACACCACACGTGGTATAAAGTGGCACGGCACAGAAAGAATCTAATTATGGAGGATGTGGTCAATATTGCTGAATGGATGTATAGAGGAGGCCAGTAGCAGAAATGAGTTTTTCCTTTAGAAGATCTCCTAGGAAATCCCGAATGGTATACCGAGATTGCTGATAGTTTCTCTGCCTATAGTTTAAATAGGTTTTTTTTTTTCCAATTAAAAAAAAAGCTCATAGGAAAGAAATGTGAAACTTTTTTTAATCAGGAGAGAGAAAGGATATAGCTTCTTGCCCCTGCCCCAGATCTAAGTTTACAAAAACAAAGATCCACGAAGGTTAAGAGCATTCAAAGCAACTCGCTCCCATGATGAATGTGGACTGGCGGCGGCGGGGGGGGGGGGGGGGGGGGGTGAAATAAGAGATTGGAGAGAATGGTAGGCTACTCGCCACCACCCAGCCCTGTGTAAGGACCTTTTAACAAGGCTCATGCAGGACCTCAGGGCCCCTTCAATGCCTCCTTGGGCCCCAGCGTGTGTGTGCGTGTGTGTCTGGGCCCTAGCTTGTATTTTAATTTTGACTGCCTTTTGACCCGGGGGGTGGGGGGAAGCACCCACTGTCCATGAACCTTTGGCTTGCATGTTCCCGCATCCTCCGGGAAGAGACCATTCCAAGCAGTGAATGACTACAGGTCATGACCATCCTTGGCAAGTTAATGCTCTTTCATTTTTAGAAAATGATCAATCACCAACGTGTCAACTTTCATAGGAGATGGTCAAATTACATGAGCAGTCTTGTCCGATTAAGAGACTCAGCACAGAAGTTAACTCACTGCCAAAGCTTGACAAATATTTGTTCATGTGATTCTTGCTCGGCAGCATATGCTAAGAGACGGGGTTCTGGTCCCTTCTGACCTTCATGTCCCTGCTCAATGCCATCTGCCTGAACTGGGATTCCCCACTGGTCTCCAACCCAGCTTATCCAAGTCTGCACCAGTCTTCTTTGTGGACCTTAACCGGAATCAGCTACATGTAGGACTCTCAAGGTCACAGTCTACCTTGGAGAGACACAGAAAAGGACACTGAGAAGCCCGGTGCTAGAGCAGCCAGACTGGAGGTTTATCTAGCTCTGCCGCTTACTGTGTTACTAAGGGGTCATTCCCCTTCCCTAGGCCTCAATGCAGCTGTAAAAGGAGTTCCCCCACCACAGTCTGCCTTATACTATAGTGGAATGCAATGCGTTAACCTGGTTAAAACCGTAAGCTCCATGAAGGCACATATCACCTTTCACCTATGGATCTTTAATGCTGTTGCCATCAACACGATCGCTCACAGGAAATGCGACCATGAAGACCGGCCTGGTCCTCCAGAAGGACCTCCTAAGGAACACAGTGCAGAGCAGAGAAGGTCCTCAATTCAATCCAAAGGACTTGTGGAGCTTGCATCGCTTGCCCCGTTATAGGCATATACGTATCCCTTTGGGCCAGGTTTTTGACTGAAGAGATTGACGATGTCACCTAAGGTGAACAGTGACAGAAGGAGCTCCCTGTGTGTGGCTAACAATGGCAGTATTTCCTCCCACAGAAGGAGGATTTTCTCTGGAAGAGGAGGCTTCCAGCTGAGGGTCAGCTCCCCAACGAGGAAATGTGGCCCTGTCTTCCTCAGGTTTCCTGGAGGCAGCCCCATCAAGCGGGGAGACCAAGATGAGCAGACAGAGAACGTGCTGGGAATATTTCCTCCACTGGACTGAGCAAAGATTTATCCTGTGAGCTTAGGAGTATCGTTAGGTAGGGCCCCGGAATATCTCCATTCCCTACTACGACAGCCAGTAAGAAAACTACTGCCATGGGAAAGCAAAGACAGCGGAGGCCCAACACTAGCCCAACAAATAGGTTGTCCCTGGGGTGAGAAACTCAAGACCCATCCCTAGAATTCATCAGGTCTCTGTGAAATAGTCATACTACCCATCCACTCATGACTTCTGAACAGCATTCTATTGCATCCAATAGAAACAGTTCCTAAAAATGGTCCATGGTATGTCAACCGGTTGGCATAGCAACCAGGGACTGGTTTTCCAATTGAGGGTATAATTCTTTTCACTCACGTAGGACTGGTGATCAGATCTGGGATAGTGGCACATGACAGAAAACAGACCCCTTGTAATGGTACCGCTGATCCTTAAGAGGTGGCTATTAAAGGTAAATAGCATAAATTCGATATAATTTTTAGGTCCTTTCAATAGATTCTGGGCTTTTAATCTGGGGAGTCCGAAGAGGTTCATAAATGGGATAACGCAGGGAGTTCCAGCCTCTTGAAACCGACAAAGATTATGAATGTATAGCATCCCGGTACATGAGCAAATTTCTCCCCAGGAGAAACGGTCCAAATCCTGTATCAGATCTGCAAGTGTCCACCTTTGATTCAAGAACATTCAGAAATCACTGCTAAATGGCCTTGCCTGGTTTGCAAAATGGACTCCTCTTGGAGGAAAACACTTCACTCTGTGCTGCCCCAGAGCGAAAGGAAGCTGCAGTCTTGTATTCCTCACCAGTGAGCTCCGCCAGCGTTTCTTTTTCTGGCCGAGTTTCTATCACTGCAGCCAGCAAAACGAACTGGACAGACGTAGTGAGCAGAGTCTACTAGACTGTTGCTATGGCTGTTTTTTTTGTCATTTAGCACTTTAAAAAGAAAAAAATAAAACATTTTGGATTAAACTGAATTCACCTAGAAATCATAAAGAAAAAAAGCAAAGAGAAGCCTGATTTTGCTCCTTGCCAATTACAATACCTAATAGGGGTAAGAAAAGTTGAGTTGCAGTATAAAAAAGTAAATAAACGATTGTGAGGGAAATTGATACAGTAGAGAATGAATTGCTTATGTTAGGTTACTAGGTAATAAACTCTGGTGTTCCCTGTCAACTTAAGGAAAAAAGAAAAAGAGTATGTTTTCTCCCACTGTACGAGTAAACTTCTTGGACTACAAGCAACTTTCCTCACAATCAGATTCTGAACATTAGGAGAGATGAACAAATCAGGAGGAACTCGGAAGGTTTCCCCTTGCCCAGGGGTGACCAATGGTCATGGTATTTACATAGCAAGACACTGCAAAGCCAGTGAACACCATTCACTACACAAGAAACTGAACTAGATAGCAGGTCTGGTTAGACCAGGTGACCCGCCCCCATAACCGGCTGGAGTAGCTGTCAAAACACAACGTGCAGACTTCTCTGAAGGGTGGACGGGTTTCTCAAATACAAGGGAGATAACTAAGGCGGAGAGATGCTGTCTTTATCCGGGGAAAGAGGACACCTACCTCTTCTGAACTTCGACCTGCATTTTGCTGCTAACTACCTCCACTCCTCTCCTCTGCCTTTGGATCATTAAATTTTAGATTAGGACAGCTAAATACCTAAAGACCTCCAGGGGAGGCTTTATAACCCGTGTGTGTGTGTGTGTGTGTGTGTGTGTGTGTGAGAGAGAGAGAGAGAGAGAGAGAGAGAAAGAGAGAGAGATACAGTTAACGTTAATCACCTCCTATGTGACAGATACTCTACCAGACACACGGATAAAAAACTGAAGAATGAGGCAGACTTCCTTCATTCAAATAGAAGAATTTGTTTTGAAACATAGAGTTAAGTCTGTAAAGTTACTTATTAAAATACTGACTAAAAGGACACCTGGGTGACAGAGCCTGTTGGGCACAGGACTGTGTTTCCACTCAGATCCTGATCTCACAGGCTTGAGATCCAGCCCCACCGGGCCCTGCATTTGGTGTGGAGTCTGCTTGGGTTTCTCTGTCCCTCTGCCCCTCCCTGCCCCCGTGCACTTACACGGGCGTGCTCTCTCTCAAATAAATCTTAAAAAAAAAAAAAAACACTAAATTTAGTGATACCCCCATCAATGAGTCTGTGGTCGAAGACTAGTTTTTTGTTCACCATAGACGGCTGGAGTTGGGAAATTGATGGTTGATTAACAATCCTCTTTCATTAAACCACCTGCACTTTTCAGCTCATGGGTGTGATAAACCAAAAAGAAATTTCTAAATCACGTAGCACCTTGATAATAAATAATCGTATGCTTACAGATTTCGGCTTGAAGTTTAACCGTCTCTGGGCCCATAATTGATTTCTTTCAATAGAATTTTATTACAAAGGATACAATGATTGTACTTTTATACACTAGTGATTTTTTTAAGGATACCATCAGTATCATATACCCACACAGTTAATAGGAAAAAGAAACCTAGACTCCTTTTCCCTATCACCCACTTAAAATATACCCAAGAGGCCTTTGATATATTTAGCTTTGTTCTGTCAACTCCTATATTCATCATGCAAGGTAGAGAAAATTCAGTTGGCTTCTAGCAAAATAACACATGATACTAGAACAGTGAATGTCTTTAGTTATATCAGGGATTTTATGATGTGACAATTTTTAAAGTATTTCTAGGGACCCTACTATATACTGCTTGCTTCTGGAGCTTCAGATTAACGTTATTTTCCCACCCCAACCCGCCCCCCCAAAAATCCTCACCATGAACGTACAGTCAGCAAAGACGAGTACACTCTCTGCACACAATTCAGAGAAATCCACTTTCTAGTCTTAGGAATTCAGTGTGGCTGGCATTACTTGAGACCACTGCGGGGCTCTCTGTGCAGAGGCCGTGTGGAATGCAGACGCAGTCTTCCGCATTTAAAATGCTGGAGAACTAAGTTATCGAGAAAAGGAAAGATGGGTGTGCTTCCAAGCATCGTGTTACTTATGGTAGCTTTTTTTTTTTTTGTAATTTCCTTTTTTTGTTTGTTTTTTTAATGATTTTTTTATTATATTATGTTAGTCACCATACAGTACATCCCCGGTTTCCGATGTAAGGCTCGATGGTTCATTAGTTGTGTATAACACCCAGTGCACCATGCAATACGTGCCCTCCTTACTAACTTATGGTAGCTTCTGAATTCAGGTTGAGGTGAGTGTTGGCAGAAAAAATAGAAAGACAAGTACTTTGCAGGATAAATCACATTTAAATAGAGTGCTTTCTTTGTAAGATGTTATGTTTCTCATCCTGATGGAACCTGTGACTACGACCTCTTAGGGGGCTCCGTTACAGCCGCGAAGCCGCCAGCACCATTGAGGACATCCAAAATACACTAGAAGAGAAATTCTAAGTAGAAAAACACACAAAGAGCATAATGTTCATTCATTCATACATCTGAGTACCTCCTGTTTGTCAGCGTTGTTCTAGGCACAAGGAATACAGCAGTGAGCAAAAGACACGGAATTCCTGTCTTTGCTGAGCTCCTATTCTACTAAGGAGACGAATACAGATCAAAATATGTGGCGAGCAGAAGGTGTTAAGTGCCCTGGAGGAAAAAGCAGAAGAGGGCAGGGCGTGCTGGAAGGGGTAGGGACAGAAACCTAAATAAAGCCCTGGGAGACGGAGGGGCACAGCCATACCGATGATGTCGGGGAAGAGTGGTCCAGATGGTGGGACAGCAAATGCGAGGGCCAACGCAGGAATGTACCTGGCAATTTGAAGGAATAAGGAGGAAGCCAAAATGTTGAAATGCCTTAAACTGCTTCCAGATTAAGGGGTTACGATTTTTGTACACATTTTCATAAACTCTTCGAGGAAGCATTTACAAAGGCATGTTCCTGCTCTAACAACTTAATCTCGCCAAACTTGAAGGAACGAGGAAGAGAAGGCTGAGTGGGTGATCTGAGGTTACGCCGCTAGTGATGCCTGGGAAAAAACTCCAGAAAAAGTATTTCAAACTCAGTACCACCTTGCCTCGTGCTTCACCTTTATCATTAAGAGGCACTTGTCTAACCCAAGAAAATAAAAATTGTAAAAACAAAATAATCCAACCAACAATCTTAGAACCACAACAACAAAAAAAGGATCAAACTCACTTTTTTCCTTCAACAGGTAAGCAAAAGACACCCAATGAACACCCTACATATTTGTTGAGGAATGAAACAATAAATACAGCATTACCTAGACCCCACCTCCCAGCAATGCATGGGCTAGTTGTATAACAGAAACAGGTCTCTGATGCTTGTAAAGCATTGTTATGCTAAAAATAATAAAATAAATAAAATTTTAAAAAGGGAAAACAGATCAACTGTCTCAACTGTCCTTGGCAGAAAAAGTGTAACAGGGAAAAACTGGAAACATTCTAATTTTCTCTTGGCAAAGGAATGACTATACTAGGATTTACTCATACACTGGAATTCTCTGCAGCAGCTAAAGTAAATAAGAGCTACATGTGCCTCAAAACATAGTGACAAAAAATGCAAGCAGAGAGAGAGTGTGTGTGTGTATATATATACACACATATATATATGCCTTTTGTGTAGAATATTAAATACAGAGGCTCACAGATATTGCTTAGGGACAGATAATATACCGAAGTACCAAAACATGTTTGGAAACTATGAATACTAACTTCACTTCAGTGGTCACCTGGGGTTGGAGGAAGAGGAGGAGGGAACAGATGAAACACTTCAGCTGCAGTTTATTTTTGGTGGGTGGAGGGAGACATGGAGCAAATATGGAGATATCAGCAACTTTTTTTTTTAAATGAGCAATTCTTAAACACAAGTAGTGTCTATTATATATGTGTGAAATATTTCATGCTTATTTTTGTTCTGAAAGGAAAAAGGAAGAGTGACAAATTCCCTCCATCATATTCCATTAACTGCAAGCCAAGTTTCCTTAACCTCCAAACCTCAGTTTCTTCACCTTTAAAATGTGGGTGACGCTAGGTGCACCTGCCTCAAAGATGCTTTGGAAGTGGCGGTCTAGAGACAGCGCTTCAACTGGTTGCTAGCATGCCCGCATTGAGTCTCCATGGCCCAGCATCCACTCGTTCTATTCAATTTCACAAATAGATTTTTCACAACCCCCCCCCCAAAAAAACAACCATAAAACAAGTCTAAGGCATGTAAACGCTCCAACAAATTAATGAAGCCTTTCCAACCAGGGCCTGGCCGAATGGCTCCCTCGCAGAAGAGTAGTGAGAAGAAGAAGGGCCGTTCTGCCATTATCGAATTAGTGACGAGAGAATACACCATCAACATTCACAAGCGCATCTGTGGGGTGGGTTTCGAGAAGTGTGCCCCTCAGGCACTCAAAGCGATCCGGAAATTTGCCATGAAGGAGATGGGAGCTCCAGATGTGCGCACTGACACCAGGCTCAACAAAGCTGTCTGGGCCAAAGGAAGAAGTAATGTTCCACACCGTATTCCTGGGCGGTGGGCCAGAAAAACCATATAAGGATGAAGATTCACCAAAGAAGCTCTACACATTGGTTACTACCTATGTACCTGTCGCCACTTTCAAAAATGTACAGTTAATGTGGATAAGAACTAACCGCTGACGGTCAAATAAAGGTATAAAACCGCAAAAAAAAAAAAATTTTAATGAAGCATCTCAATGAATGGAGATGAAAAAACCCTGGATAACCCAGCACCAGACCACCTCTCTCAATCCATGTCATACATGCACTGGTTAAAAAAATCATAAGAACTGGATAAATTTCCTCCCATTAAAATCTACGCTCTTACAAAAGCCCAAGGGGGAAAAAATGACACCAGTTAGGCATCATTAAGAGAAGACGATCGGATTACATCCATCAGCAATAAAACTCCCAGCCACACCTGTGAACAGGTGGGGGCCAGAGCAATCAAAACCCAGCCTCCCTGCCATACACTAGCTCTTCTCCAACTTTGTTCAAACCACAAGGTGAGGCTCTCCTCTCTTAGATGAGCTTCTGCGACTGATAGACAAACCAGCTCCTCCCCCCGTCAGGCCCTGGCAGTTTTGAGATCACATTCCCCAGAGAATTGGCAAAGTTTCCCTATCCCAGCCAGCTTGGGGTTCTCCTCTCCCAGAAGGAAAACGGAGACCCATCCAGATCACCTGTGCGCCTGCGGCCACAGGAAGCTGCTGGTCGTGGTGGGCGGCCTGAAGCCCCAGATATCCCTGACCCCTGGAAATAAAGTTGCGCTGACCTGGGTTCCTTGCAGCAGCGCGAGCCTGGACATACAGCCCAGGCCCCAGCCCCTGGAACATCACTTATGACCCCCATTTCACACTGGTCTCCATCTGTCCAGTCTGCTGCCTCCCTGGGCTCTGAGGGCCCCCTTCACAAAAGGGGAATGTGAGGTCCAAACGCAAAGGAGAGCGTGTACCAGGGGGCGGCAGATGAACCCTAAAAACTGCAGAAACTAAAGCACGGACACAAACGTGCCCGAGCCGGCAGCGAAGGGAAGGGGGGTTAGAGAGGGTACCCACCCACCTGGGCAGAGGTTGGGGTAGACGGCGGGCGGGCGCCCCTCTCCGTAAGTCCCAGCTGCCCCGAGTCTGCCCGAACTCCAGCATCCCACCTCCCCGCCCTCCTCGAAGCTACGGCGGGGAAAAAGGATACGAATGCACCCCTGGGCCCGCCGAAGGGCTCCCTAGAGCCAGAAAAGGAACAATAGCAGACCCTCGGTCGCCGGAGCCATCCGGAGTCTCCCGCTTGCGCCTCCCTCCCCAGCTCCTCCAAGTTCTGCGCGGAGGCGGCTCGAGCCCAGAAGCCAGGAGCCGGGGGGCGGCGCAGGGCGGGCCAAGCAGGTAGGACAGGGAGCTGACTCCGCGCCCCCCAAGACGCCCGGCCGGGCGGGTCATTCATTCCCGCCCGCGCTCCCTCCGCCGCCCCCGCCCCGCTGCTGCCGGCCTGCGAGTGGCGGGGCGCGGGCAGGAGAAAAGCCCGCTCCCAACTTGGCCGGGTCTTCCCTCTTCCTCGTCTCCCCACATCCTCCTCTCCCTCCGCAGACAGTTGGCGGCCGGCGGCAGACAAGGGAGTGGTGGCGGGACCCTCGCTGCCACCCCGCGAAGCCGCTCCGCCCGGCGCGCCGTCCCTCGCCCGAGCCCCAGACACAAAGGCGGGGCGGCGAGCCGGGACCCCGCTCCGGGGAGCCTCCCGACTCCCGGCGCCGCGCACTTACCCCATCGAGGCGGAGGCTCCCGGGCCCCGCCGGCTGCGCCACTCCGCCCGCCGCTTCCCCAGGAAAACGCGGCCGCCGGGCTCGCTTCCTGCTCGGCTTCCTGCGCCTCGGTCCCTCCTCCTCCCCCCGCTGCGGGGGTCAGTGGGCGCCGCGGCTCCCGGGCTGGGCGGGCGGGGCGGGGGCAGCGGCAGCACCACCACGTGGCCGCCAGACGCCGGCCCCCGCCGACCTGGATCCCGCGGGAGCGAGAAGGGAGGTGCTCGCCTCTCCCCTCCCCTTCCACCCCGCGCGGCCCCAAATTCCGCGAGTCAGGTGACCCGGCCCCGCGCCCGGCCTGTGACCTGCGGGAGGTGCTCGCAACCGCACCGGCGCGGCCGCCACCCCTGAGCCCGCAAGCCTCGGGCGTTCGTGGTTGGCTTTTAGTGCCCAGCGATCGTGGACCTTTCCCCGCGGATGGGTTTCATCATCATTACCTGAAGTTAGTGGGCAACACCCGCGCTCTAACCCCAGGATTTAGGACCGGTGAGATCCCGAATAGTGTTCATTTCTGGTCAACTTGCAAAGTCGTTTGTGGTCGTGGGGGTGTTTTAAAAGTCACTGAACCGAGCGCCTTCTTAACCACAGTCAAAACGGTTATATTTTCCAGAATTATTGAACAGAAAGTAAACCAGAATCCGCTTGTTCTCTGGACGGACTGAACCAATTGGTTGGAGTGACTGCTAACACTCATCAGGTGGCAACAGAAGCTACTGGCGTGAAGCGTGGCTCGGTTCAGGAGTTGGGAGAAATCTGCCCCTGAACTGAGAGGCACGGATGGGGGACGCCCCCCAAAGTCGCGTCAGGGATGCAAGGAGGGAAGGCCATACCCTCCCACCTCCCACCCCAGGACCCCGCGGCGTCTCACTCTTCCCCAGCCCGCTAAAACCGGCGTTTGAATCTTAATGGACTCCTCCTGTAATTCCAAGGATTTCAAGCTCTCCACCTCCTCGTTTCATTTGGGACTGCTTTTCTATTCATTCGAGACAGGCTAACCAGCAATGGCTTAGAAAGTCTTTATTCACCCAAGTCCCTCCCTTCTCCGGCTCAGCTCTGCATCCTTAGGCAGGGCAGGAAGCTTTCTAGAGTAAATGACATTAAGTCCTTTTTGGTGGGATCAACTCTAAGTCATTTGAACTTAAAAAAAAAAAAAAATCAATTCCAACGGAAGTGAAATTCACCCTAACAGTTGAGTGTATAAGGTCTTAGCTGCATCTTGATGGTCTACACGATAGAATTTATCTGTCTCCCCCCTTCCCCAAGGGAACAGCCTGTCTCCGTTTTAACAGGTAACTTATCAAACAGGGAGCAAAAGCTCTGTAACTATGAACTATGAAGTAACTGTGCAGCGTGGTCTTCCTAAATCATACATCAGAGATTCTTTTGAAAAGTGATGGATAGCCCGTTTAAAGTAAGCCATGCACTCCTCTTCCTGTCCCTTATCCCTCTCAAATGAAATGACGCTAGAAGAAATGTGAGCTTGCAAACTTCTTTGTTTAATGCTGGCCATGTCTACAGCACAGTTTTTCATCATGGGTCATATTAATGGTGTCCTGTAGGACATGGAGGGGGAACAGATACGGCCACTTGTGTGTTTTCTGTTCTGTTTCTAGCCGTTCAGCCTGCAAGCAGGGGCAGCTGGAAAGGCGGGCTTGGCGGCGCGGTGCAGGGTACCCCGTGCCAGCTTCGAAAGTGAACGTGTGCGCATTCTGTAGGAACAGTCGACAAGTCGAAGGAGTTTAATACCAAGCAGCTTTAAACAATAATTCTTTTTTTCTTTTACACCCGGGTGCCCTGTCCCAGCCACTTACCTCTGAGCCTGCCTGACTGTGTCAGCTTGGTGGCTCTTGTTGGTGGCTTGTGTGCTTATTCTCCCTAATTCATAATTCCACCCTCACACATCAGCAAGTCCAACTCTGGGTGTGGGGTTGCTGTGGAGGAAAGGACTCTTAGAGTTAGGCTGATGTGCCAAGATTCTTTTCCAGATCCCTCCTCCCCTGAAACTCAAACATCTCCTTCGGACCACAGCTGAAGTCGTGCCACCTGCAGAGGAATTGATGGTCAAGTACAGGATTGAACAGTCTTCTTGTTGGTGTGGTTTGGTTTGTTTTTTCCCCAGGCCTTTTAGAAATGCTAACTCATTCAGGATATACTGAGTACACCCTTTAATGGAAACCAGGCCCACGTAAAAAGGTTTGAGAGAAGGCAGCAAGAATAAAATGATCATCTAAACTTCATAGAAAGTTGTTAAAACTTTTTTCGGGAGGAAAAGCATGTTGTATTTTAATAGGTGAATTATGTCCAATCAAGGTAACTGTAATAAGAACAAAGCGACCATGTTCCCACTCCCTTTTACTAACTTGCCATTTGAACTTCACCAAGCCTTTGACCCTCTCCTGGTCCCCCTTTTCCTAATCAGTAAAAAAGAACCTTGAACTACGTGCCTCTGAGAATTTTTTCAGCGTTAGCACCCTAAACCCATTCTCTTAATCTGAGGAGCCATCACCAAGAGTAGTATCTTTACATTCTAAGGCAAAGCATCATTCTCTAATTGTTCTAGCAGGTCAATCTTCTCGTACCTACGAGACTATAAATTCCTAAGAGTGTTGCCATCTAGGATTTAGCAGGATCCATGAGAGGAATTGATTGGTAGAGCCAAATTTTCATTTTTGAAATTAAAAAATATGTCCCTTCTTTTTTGCTCCATCTCTTATCAATTTTGTTTCTCCCCACATTAGGAACTTTGTAAGTCTGGGGAACCAAGGCTAAGACTAGTTGGAGTAACAAGAAACTGTCCCTAATAGAGGAAACAGAGGTAGGTATCACAGCAGAGCCAAAAAGTAACCCTTTGCTTTATTTGGCTTTTGGTCAGAATCTGACGGCACTTCTGGGTCTCGTTAGAAGCAGCGTGATTTACAGGAATGTGACGATATTGGCCCCAGTCCAGAGAATGGAATAAAAACACAATCAGAAGGTTGGAGGGAGATGATCTACAGAAAAAAAAAAAAAATTCATAGAAAAACCACTATTTGTGTTTTCTTTGGGATGTTTCCAAATAGGAAATTGTGAAATGGAAGAAGTTCATAAAACAACCTTAGCATAGCATCCTAATAATTTAATGAGACCATGGTAATAAAGTAGACTAGAAACACGGAGCGCTTGAGATGTCATTAGTCCAAATTGAGATGTGCTGTACATGCAAAATATTTACCAGATTTCAAAGACGTAGGATGGGGGGAAAAGGTATCTCACTAATAATTTTTATATTAATTACATATTGAAATGCTAATAGTTTGGATGTATCAGAATAAATATACTAACACTAATTTCACTAATTTCTTTTCACGTTTTTTCAAGATTTTATGTTTAAGCAATCTCCACACCCGAAGTGGGGCTTTAACTCACAGCCCAGAGATCAAGAGTCACACGTTCCCCCAACTGAGACAGCCAGGTGCCCCTCCTTTTGCTTTTTAAAATGTGGTTGCCTAGAAAGTTAAAAATCACTCTTGCATTATATTTCTATTGAATAAAACTACTAAAGGGTTTAATGTTCACATTTAAGACACATTCAGCATCTACTCCATATAAGGCATTTTTCTAAGTGATATGTACATAATTATGGTGTCCATATACTTAATTATTCAATCTGGGACACTTTTGACACTTTTGAGAATGAAAGGGGACAGGCAAATTCTAAACCAGCCAGGATACTACGACAAAAGTCATAAACTAGAACTGGCCTGAGCAAACTGAGACGGTAGGCCACCCTAATGTGGGGTCATTTAATCTTTATGTTGGGGAGAAAGAAGTTCCTCCGCCCTTCAGTGTCCTTCTAGCCAGACTAAGAATCCGAATGACATGAGACAGATTAACGGGAGAAAATCACATTTAATTTTAGACGTATAGAGAATCCACACAGACATAAAATTCCAAGACAGCCAGGCAGCACAAGGTTTCTATGAGCTAAGGAGAAGGATAGGGACCTGAGAACACAGAAGAGAGAAAGACCGCTAGCAGGAAGGTGAGAGGAGACATTTTGAAAACAAGGTTGCGCTCTTATGCAGATAAGTTTCTTAGGTAAAGAGGAATCTCTGTTAATAGCTCTCTTCCTGGTACAGGCAGGCAGTTGTGGGGAAGGGTGTAAAGAGATTTTCCTGAATCTGCTGGGTTTTTATTGCTCTTAACTCTAAATAATCTTCACACCCATGTGGCCCATCCTAGAGCTGCTTGTCCTTGGCCCCTATATATCAACCGCATAAGTGCCATTATTATCCCTTTGGGGCACTTAAGGGAATTGGAGCACAGAGGGATTAAGTAACTTCCCTAAAGTCACACAGCTAGTGACAATGTTGTGTTTCAAATTAGGGCAGTCTGGCTCCAGACCCTTCACGCTTGCATGTTGCACGATACTACCTGTTAAAGACCTACGATAGATCAAGAATTTAATAGATGCAAAGTTTTTCTTAACACAGCAACTTGGATGGAGTATTATCTGATTCTTACAGATACAGAAACTGAGTTTCAAACAGATCCAGTAACTTGCCCAAATCATAGAGCCGGAAAAAGTGGCACCGAGAATCATAGTTTGGGATGCCCAACCCCAGAGTGGTCCTACTAACTACTACTCCATGTTGCCTTTAGGCCACGTCGATTTATAAACCACTTATGTATTGATCTCATGACTTCTCTCAATGCTGGTAGAGGCCTGGATAAGAGGACTGGCTCCCAGGTGAGAGCAACTTTAGGGCAGGCAACAGACACCAGCAGCTCAAACTTGGTGGCCTCTCCTCTCTGAGAAGAAACATTTGAAGATAATCCGAAGAGCCATCCGTGCTGCCAAGTGGGTTGTTGTGCCATGCATGTCAGAAATTTCAGAACATGCTCTCCCCTTAAAGCAGTGGAGGAGGGCATCAGGAGGAATTCAAGAACTTTGAGAAGGCAGTTACAAGACTAAGAGAAAAAGCGTTCTCAAAGCTGCAGGGGCACAAGCAATAATGTGGGATGTAAATCCATGGGTGTGCCGGGTACAACTTTTCTTCCTTCCTTGGCAGTGGGTCGTAATCCTGGCAGCCCATTAGAATTACCTGCCTTCAAAAAAATCACCAATTGCCCCATACTGTAGGATACTGATTAAAGTGGTCTGGTGCGGCGCCCAGGCATTGGTATTTCTTTCAAAGATTTATTTACTTATTTTGAAAGAGAGAGACTACACAACGGGAGGGGCAGAGGGAGGAGAGAAAATCTCAAGCAGACTGCACAGAGCACAGAGCTCGACACGGGGCTCCATCTCACAACCCTGAGATCACGACCTGAGCCAAAACCAAGAGTCAGATGCTCAACTGTGCCACCCAGGCTCCCCAGGCATTGGTATTTTATACTCTCTCCCTAGATTATCATAAAGTGGGGCCAGGCTTTATTGGCTGTCGCAGCCATGTCTGGAACACCCAGTTCCTGGTTTAGCATCGCCAACAAACATGAGATTAGGTGGAGAGGGTGGGGGGGCTCTTGCCATGAGCCTTGCAAAAGTCAGTGCTCCAGAAGGATTTCTTGACAGGCTGATTCTAAACCAAGCCACTGTTTTTCTTGGCCTGGGCCACTTGTTTCTGTATGGCATTAAACCTGAGCTCAAGACTTTTGTCTTGTTCATTGAGATCAACGTCTGCCTACGAGACATTTTAATTCATGTTCCTTCCTTATCCGAATAATGCACCCATAATAAATCTGGATAGTACTTTCACTGATGAGTTATTTTGCATCTGTATGGCTTCTTGCTTGTGTTTTTCAAAGGCGTTGTGGCCATTTAGCTTCTGTTATTCATTTTCACTTTTCCATTTGTGTGTGTTCTCTTTAAAATCCTTAGTAGACGACATGAAGTAGATTGTTGTTCTCAAAATTGGTCTTCCAACTACGCAAGGGAACACATTTTTAAGATTCATTTTCCATGGCAGACTGTTAGTGCGTAAGATATATGACTACAGTACTGGGAAGATATTTAACAAAATTCCACAAGTCCTTCGTTTGTTTTGCCTCAATACAAATTCCTCCACTCTGCAAATATGCGCCGAGAGCAGGTTTCTCGCGTTCAGGATGGAGGGTCTTCTAGGGTAAAGTTATCATTCTTCCTTTGCCTTCTTTTTTCAAAGACAGCCCTATAATTTATTGTTCTAGACTTTCTGTTTGAGTTTCAGAACAAGAAGTTTCAGACGATGAAAATGTTTTGGGCTGTCCTGTGATACACTAGAGGAGACGAGAGGGACAGATCGGGGGAGCCAGAAAGATCACTGTGTAAATATTCCCTCAAAAGAGGTGAAGTAGGACAAGGAAGGTCCACAGAATCCACAGAAGCCAGCAAAAGCAGGAAAAAGGCCATGGTGACTTCCTCCCATGGATTCCTAGAACGCTTAGAGCACAAATGCCAAGAAGACAAATTGGCTTCACAATAATAGACCAATAGAAGGGAGGATGGCAGAGTTCTGGTGTCAAGGATATTGAGGTCACTGTTGGCCAAGCAGAGGGGAGTTTGTTCTTTAGAACTATGTAAAAAGGAAAGGAATTTTGGAGGCCATTTGAGAGAACCAGAAGACTAAGTTGGCATTGAATTGGGCTGGGAAATTTGCCACCAGAAGACTCAGGGCTCAGGGACAAAGAGAGGGAGGTGGAGGTCTGAATGGGTCTCATATTTGCTTTGTGGGCTTCTGGGAAGTATTTTAAAACCTTTTTATTGAAACTGTGGCTTTAAGAGGACTCTCCCTTCACATCCAACATAACACTTATATTAAGAAGCATTAATTATGAGAACATTCGGTGTGTTTCTTCTCATCCTGATTCTCCCTCCTTGGCCGTACTGCCTTCTGCTCCAAGTCTGGGCATTCTTACTTGCATATTTGATTCAGAGGGTGGAAATGATTCGAGGCTAGAGGGGCACCTTGGAGAAATTTTAGAGTAGTGTGTGTGAGGCCAGTTCTGTGGACGAACCAGTGAGAACAGGAACTGTATGAGGGCAGGAGTCCTCCCAGCATGGCCTGGAGAATAGGCTTCTCCTGCCAGAAGCAGCTAGCTGCTCCCAGGCAGCAATCATGACTGAACTCTCTTTTATTTTCTCTTTGTTTTTAAACAGGGAGTAAAAATGCAAATTGAAAGAATTTTTAAAAACAGAAACAAAGGAGAAATACTCTTTCAGGTAGTGGGTTGGAACACTGGCCCCTCCGCTTCCAAGCAGTGCAATTGGGGGCAGGTCACTTAATCTCTCTCGGCCTCAGTTTCTTCATCTGCCAACTGGGGGTAATGTTAGTACTGGCCTCTTGGGTTATCTTGGCGATGAAATAAGTAATACCTACGAAGCATGTACAACAGTACCTGGCACCGAACAAGAGCTAAAAAAATAACATCAGTAATTATTACTAACGTGGAGAAGCAGAAGAGACTCATAGAGCCCAGAGGAAGATAAAAGAGTGTGTATATCAAAATCAATTCAACCGTTATTAAAAATGTGATCACCTATAGTTTAAATATTTCCAGGGTACTCTTTGCTAAGTCTTATATGAAAACTTTATCGACTAACCTATAAGGTATAGCATTGAACACACATTGAAAGGAAAAATATGAGGGTACACGTTTTCCACCTTCAAGGAGATTCCAACCTATTTGGAGAGATGGTCTATAGACGTGCAAGGACAAAGAGTCACCAAAAGAAGATAGCAGATGAGTTCATGCTGCTTTCTAGTTCTTGGATGCTATTCTGTGGCTCTGCCAAGCCATGTTGCCCGGCAAGCGGTGCCCTTGAAAATGTGAGGCTTTCTATTCTGCTGAAATATTAGGGAGCAGCAAAATATAAGTAACTCATCCTTAGTCACAGAGATTCCTTTTATAACGTGCAGCCTGGGTTGACGTTGACGGTACTGTGCACCTTTCATGCTAGGAGATAATGCTGTGATTGAAACACCACCAGCGTCAGAATCAGCTGCCCATTCCAGTGATAACAGTGCCTATTACCACATAATGGTGGCTTTAACTCAATGGGGGCTTGTTTCCCTCGTATTTTGAAAAGTTGCTTGCTTTTAGATCAGTGCCTCAAGGTGGTCAGGTCTGAGGTCTCTGTGATTCTCTAGGTTTTCCCTCGTTAGAAGACAGCTTGCGCACTTAACAGCATCCATTCCGTATCCAGGTAGGAAGAAGGGGAAGAGTAGACAGCTGGTAGAGTCTGCTCTATAGGGCAATTTTCTGAAAGCCCCACCCAACATCTCAATTTTATTGGCCAAACTGTGTCACATGGCCACCAGCTTCTGAAAGGAAGGGAAGGAAATATAGATTTTTAGCCCCGTGCATTGAACACCAACTAAAGTTGAGGTTTTACTAATAGGAAAATGGGAAGAATGGATATTGCCTCTATCTATTGATGTAAAACAAACCACTTCAAAACTTAGTGTCTTAAAACAACCACAATATAATTTAATTTATTGTTTCTCATAATTCTGTGGGTTGACCAGCTGGTATAGGTATTTGGTATAGGCTGGAGTACCAGGTTGGCCAAAAGGCGTAACATGGCCTCATTCCTACGGGAGGCAGTTAGCCTTGGTCCTTGGCTAGAGTTCAGGTAGGGATTGGCTGAGACCTCAGTTCTTCTCAGTGTTCCTTGGGCTTTCTCATGGACTGGTGGCTTTGTTCCAAGAACGGGTGTCCCAAGAAGACGGGCCTCAATGTACAAGTGCCTGTCAGGCCTACACTTACACGGTGCTTGCTGTTGTCCCATTGGCCAAAGCCGATCACATGGCCTAGGCCAGAGTCAGAGTGGGAAGGAACTACACAAAAGCATAAATGCCAGGAACCACAGTTCATTGGGAACCACCAAAATACCAGACCGCCCCAGAGTGGGCATCCAGCCATCTCTGCCAAAGCGTCTTTAGATAATATGTTCAAGTTAATCGGTGCTTACTTTACAGCAAATGTCGAGCCAAACAACCATGAACTCTGAAGGGTCGCACACAACCCATGGGGTAGATACTCTTTCTTCTGTTTAGAGATGAGGAAATGGATTAGGAAAGGTTAAGACACTTGCCCAGGGTCACAAAGCAAGAAAGCACCAGGGCTGGAATATGAACCCGACCTGAATGCTCTGCTTGGACCATTTGGGAACACATTCTGGTTGCAGGGAGATAGCAGAAAAGCAAGTGACAGGGATCTAATAAAATGGGTATTTTAAAAAGGATTTCTTCATGTTTTTAAATACCATCTCTTTCTTCCTCTTCTTTAGAGAGGAAGAGAGAAAAGTGTGAGATCCCTGCCCATCAGAGCCGGCAGAAGGACTCTTTCAAGAGGGCGCCCACTTGCCTCTTTGTCGTGATCTAATGTCCACGAAGTGCACCTAACCAGAGGCAGAGGTGAAGACACGGATTAGGCAGGAGGAGCTGGGTGGCTACATTTGCCCTTGGGAAAATCTGAGGAAGAAGTTTGACATGGAGGAGCCTGGTTTCAGGAATCCTTCAAGGAGGTTTCTGAAGGGGAAAAAAATAATAAAGTTTACTGGACTTAAACACCTGGACCAGTGTGTCCAAGGTGAATCTCCCTAACGTGCTAAAACACCTCCACTTCATGTAAAGCATAGCGCAGACACTATACTTTGTTTCAAAGCGTGTTTCTCGAAGTGTGGTTTATGAATTCGTGCACAGAAATAATGACTCAGTATCACCAGTAGGTGGGTCAGAAAATCCGCACGTTTAAGGAACGTCCCAAGTGACTCTTCTATACAAGAAGCTACCAAATTACGGATTTAAAGTGTTCTTTCAGGATGATGGTATTTAAAATGGGGCTTTTCAAGCTTTAATGTACGTGTGAGTCCATGGGAATCTCTTAGAAAAAGCAGATCCTGATCCAGTAGGTCTGAAGAAAGGCTTGAGTCTGCATTTCTAGCAAGTTCCCAGTGATGCTAATGGTCTGAGGAGCCACACCGGCTGAGTAGCAAAGCTTTAAAACATTGGAGGAAAGAACAAACTCTTTGGGGTTGGAAAGTTTGGAGGCAGATGTAGACAGAGGGAGCGAAGATGGGAGGACCCCCTGCCATCCACAGACTGTCACTGCTCTTCCCAAAAGACAGGTCACGGAGAGAAGACGGATGTGGCAATGGGAGAGGGAGCTTAGCGACGTTCAGAGGGGCTTCCCAGGTCAAGGTGAGATAGACGGGCAGGTGCAACAGGGAACAGTTATGAAGGTGTTTTTCTAATGAATCTGGCCTTCGGTATCTTAGGTGTTATAAAAAGAGCTCGAAGAATCTCACAGAGTGAGATAAATTGGACTAAACGAACACAGATGTCTAGAGGAGCTCGAGTCCTAAGGTGCAAGAATACGCAATTTGTATTCAAGAGTTTGTTTTCCTTCAGCCCTTGCTTTTTACTTGGCATTGCATTGTTGATATGTGAAAGGAAGAGATTGATGTTATACATTATGTACTAGTTTACTTTTACAAAGTGTATTTTTAGCCCTTGCCAATGAGTCTGGATTCCTCGTTAGGCAGATGTGCCCCGGAGCTGCACGTGAGGACGCAGGGCGTTCTCCCTCACAGGTGAGCTTGCTACTGCCCTTGCGCTACAGGGTGGCTTACGTCGATACCACTCTTTAGAGCGAACAAAGACTTTTATATCCACTCATCCCATTTTACCTCCCATTTACAAAAAACAAGTAAGGCGTTAATCACTATCCTATTTGCAGATTTCTGAAAAACCAAGTTACGGAGAGTTTTAGGCATTTGTCTAAGTGGCAGGGCCCAAACGAGGACCCTAGTATTCTGAGTTCCAGCCCCACGATCTGTTTGCTACAATGCAATGGCTTATAACAAACAATACAATATTTCTATGGATGATTGGAGTCTCACTCGGACACACAAAGGAGAAGACACTCTCTGTTCCACGAAACTGAAGCAAGAGCCCAGCTGCCTCCCGTGCAACAGAAGGCCTCAGGGGTTGCCGAAGCCCCAGCCTGCAGAGCCTGGGAATGTGCTTCTCCCTCCGGCGACAAAACCAACTGGAAATTCTGACAAACGTTCCCCTACGAACACATAAAAACACTGGATAATAATACCAAACATTTGGTTAAAAGCACAGTTAAACTTATAAGAACATAAAGGTGATTCAGAGGAGGCAAGAAAACAGTTGAAACCAGAGTGGTCAGCAAACCTTGAAGCATGGGGCTGCTTTGGGGGCATCGGTTGATCGGGAGCTTCGTTCTCCGTGGGGGAGCTCCGTTCTCCGTGGGGGAGCTCAAGTCCTGTGGGAATGAGAACCGAGATCCTGAACAAAGCTAGGGGTCGCACACAGCTATACTCTCAAGGCAAACAGTGGGCTAGGAAAAGAAAGCATCCTTTTGGCAAAAGAAAACCAACAAGTAATGTGTTTGTTTCAGGTCTGGGTCAAAGGGGTGAGAAACAGAAACAAACAAGCAAGTCTTTCCTTAGAATTTATAATTCCAATCCTATCCTCATGGAGGTTAAGTGTTTAGTCTACTTACATGGTCTGGGAAACCCCAGGTAGAAAAATGATCTTGAAAGTACTTCTAGTTCATAACACCCCAAGGGACCAGGTATACAGAGAGATGCGCCTTTAATCCAGACTCTTCAAGGGTCCTACACTTAAAAGGAAACTTATATGAACCAAAAATTAAAAATTAGGGGTGCCTGGGTGGCTCAGTCAGTTAAGTGTCCAATTTGGTTTCGGCTCAGGTCATGATCTCTCAGTCATGGGATTGAGCCTTGCATGGGGCTCTGCTCTCCTCATGGAGTCTGCTTCAGATTCTTTCTCCCCATCTCTCCCCCTTTACCCCTCCTCTCTAAAATCAATAAATAAAGTCTTTTAAAAATTAAAAAAAAGTATAAACACATGAGATATTAAGCCACCATAAATTGGGCTCAGCAGAAACAGTAAAGGATAGAATTATACTGCAGTAACCTCAGACATAGTATCATCTAATACAGAAACAAGTATGAAATAAGTGTGCTTAAAATATTGACGAAGAACAGAGAGAACTTAGACATAAGAAATTAACAAAAGACTATCAAGAATAAATAGGCAGTTTTGAAAACAACCAAACAGAATTTCTAGAAATGTAAACTATAGTAATTGAGATTTAAAATACAAAGAATGGATTAAATGACAGAGGAACCACAACTAAAGAGTGAATTAGTAAATTGGGAGGAAAGACTGAAGAATCATTCTATAATGCTGTACAGAGAGATAAAAGTATGTAAGCTATGAAATTGAGACTAAGAGATCTGGAGGAAGATGTAGATATTCAAAACATGTTTAATTAGAGTTCCAGAAGGAGAGAATAAACAAAGAGAAGTAAAGGCAATATACACAGCAAAAATGAAAAATATGAATTGGTGAGAGACGTGATTTCTCAGATTGGAGAAATACAACAAATCCCAAGCAAGATAAACAAAAATAAATTCATTACTACAAACATTATAATGAAACTTTAGAAAGCTAAAGACAGAAGATCATAAAAAGAACCAGAGAGAAAGAGAGACCCTAACCTAAAGGGGAACAACAATTAGATACCGGTCTTTTCAATAGCAACAAGAGAATCCAGAACCCAGGGAAACAATTCAGAGTGCTGAGAGAAAATAATTCACCCTGGAATTGTATACCCTGCTAAACTATCATGCAAGACAAGGGGTAAAATATAGGCATTTTCAACAGAATGTGGGAAGATATCCTCATACTCTGGGAACTTGTAAGCCTCTTCAGGGGATCCTCTGTGCCTATCTCTACAGCAAAAAGATCTCCATGGTCATAAAAATATAGAAAGTGCTGTGTCTAACATTTTATCATATTGGCAGCATTTTAAAAATTAGTCAGGTGTGTAGTTTCCTGGAAAGGAAAACTCAGATTAGATGACACTGTGTGCTTATCTCTAGAATCAAGCAATTCATTTTACACCCTCAGTTCTTGGCATGGCTTTTGAACAATACATCAAAGTCTCTCTCTCCCTCCCTCACACACACACACACACACACACACACACACACACACACACACACACACACAGTGTTGGGAGAGCTGCCAGAGGTGTTGTGAAGGGCAGGAAGTTCAGGCAGTCATACTCAATATTCGTTGTTGTGAACAGAGTGAGGAATTTCTAGTTTTCTAATATGTGCTAAAAATCCATGTTATGGGCTATCTTTCTTCTCGCCTATATTCATATGTTGACACCCTAACCCCCAGCACCTCCAAATATGACTGTGTTTGGAGTTAGGACTTTAAAAAGATAAGTAAGTTAAAATGAGGCCATTAGGGTGGGCCCTAATGCGATCTGACTACTAGCCTTATAGTGAGAGAAGATGTGCGCGCACAGAGAAACACCGGGGTGTGCACGCGCAGACAGACCACCGTGTGCACAGGCAGAGAGACTCTGCCTGCTAAGGAGGGAAGCCTCAGCAGAAACCAATCCCTGCCAACACCTGGATCTTGGCCTTCCAGCTTCCAAAACTGTGAGAAAAGAACTGTCTGCTGTTTAAGCCGCCCGGTCTATGGTATTTTGTTATGACAGTCCCAGTAAACTAAGACAAACCACTTTTCTCCTTTCCCTTCCCTCCATTGGCAATGCTTATCAAAAGGCTCTGCTTTTTGTCACGGAATACAAAGCTTTCGCCTTTTGGGTCGAAACTAATCTTCCAGATAACTGATATAACATGGTCCAAATAGACTGATGTTCTCCCTCCCGATGCCTCTAGAACGCCCATGTGCTGCTTTATACCAACAACTGGTCAGCCCCCTTGGCTGGCTGGAACCACGTTCAGTCCTGGGGCTGAGTGAAACCACTAAAGACCCCCCCCCCCCCATTCTCTTTCTATAGAATTCCCTCCTTGTACTCTTTTCCTAACCCGGGAATCCCATGGGGCAGAAGATTGATTTTCCCCAGCTGTGTCATGATCTCTGCCTCCTGCACCATCCATACCACAGAGGCTCCCCCCCCTTTTTTTTGGTTCCTGGGGCTTGCAATGATTCCTAGGAGTGAGATGAATAAGATGTTGAAAGCCCAGGCCAGACAGTTCCCCAGCCCAGATATGGAAACTTTGGGAGACAAACATTTCTTACGCTGTGCACCAGAGGCATGCCGCAGTCAGTGTGTGAAGGAATGCAGAGCACTCCCACTGCAGCTAGACATAGGAAGGGCTTTTCAGCCTTGAGAGTTATAGACAAATGGAAAGTAACTCAGAAAGTTCTAAATTCCTGAGTATTGTTTTGATATTATTTCCTGGACTCTTTCGGTCTCAATGGAGTTTTAAATGTTAAAGTTAATACCATAGCTAATAGGATATTGCAGCCCAGGTCAAATTCCAGGGTTTCTTTTTTAAACAATGGTACTTGGAGCCTGTGGTTTCTCAAGGCACCTCAGGGGCTGGGACTCAGGAAGGGGGCCCCTCATTCTTGCTTTAATTCCTGTGGTTCCAATTCTACCTGGGATTAAAATCTATGGTCCTAATCCTAACCCACTACTTTTCCTCTTAACTCAAGTGCTTAAAGAATAATTATAGGTAATTCTACAGTTCCCACAAATATTTGATGCCCGGTTCTATGGGAAGATTGTGTATCCTCACCCTGATGAATTGAGATGTGGCTATAAGCCTTGTTTTGGGCAGTGGAATATGAATGCAAGAGGCCTCTGTCACTTCCAGTAGAAACCTTAAAATGCTGTGTATGATTCACGATATTCTTCTCCCCCACGTCCCTATCTCCATCTTGGAAATCGTGGAAGTAGAGTGGAGATGAGCCTCCATCAGCCTTGGGTTCTTGAATGACTAGTGTGAGGGGCCCCTGCCAACCCCCATGGGAAATGAACTGTGAGTGGGAGATGAACTTGGTTGTTTTAAACCGTTGAGGCTTTCAGGTTGCTCGTTAACTCCACCGGGCCTATCTTGATCAACGCGATAAATAGTCTACGGGCATTACACGGTAAACAATTTAAATAAATAGCATTTTTTATTTAAAGTTGTATTCTGAAAGATAGTGCGTATTAATAAAAGGGGACAAAGATTATGAATAACAAAGAGGCACTACCTCCTTCATCCCCAGTAGCTCACAAATTGGGCATCCAATGGGCTCAGTTCAACTCCCCTAGGGCAGATCTAGGTGGGGGTCAGCAAACTTTGTAAAGGGCCAGATTGTAAATATTTTCAGATTGTGGTCCAGATGGTCGCTGTTGCAACTACTCATCTCTGCCATTGGAGCTCAAATGTGGCCGTAGACAATGAATAAACTAGTGGGTGTGGCTCTGTTGCAATACAACTTCATTTATTGAAACAAGCAGCTGGCCTATAGTTTGCCTACCCTTGGCCTGGGGCATAGAAACTTTCCCAGCCTGTGACCCTTCAGATCTCCGAATCCCTGCCCATCATTCTTTTCCCAAGCTTTATTGGAATATAATAGACACATAACGTTATGTAAGTTTAAGGGGAACAACACGGTGATTTGATGTACTTACATATTGCAAAATGATTATCACCATAGCATTAGCTAACACCGCCATCGTGTCATAGAATTACCATTTCTTTTTTGTGGTGAGAACATACAAGATCTACTCATATAAACTCTCAAGTGTATAATACAGTATTATTAACTATAATCACCACTCTGTATATTAGATTTCCAGAACTTATTCATTCCCTCAACCATGGTACTCTGATAACCACCTATGTCCTAGCCAATGTGTCAGGTGTTGGGGACAGAGTAGAAAAGAAAACTGAGAAGATCTCTCCCAGGACTTAGAGAAAAGTGCAGGGTAACCTACAACAGAGAAATAAACAAGGTAATTTACAATAACGTAAGTGCTATGAATAGAACAAAGTGGCATCACCTAACGGCCAACCAACATTAGACCCAGTGTCACAGAAGGATTCCCTGAAGAGGTGACATTTGAGCTGAGGCTTCCAGGTCCAGCTAGATAAGCAGAACTGAGGTGATTTTCGGCTCCCCTTCTTCCTCCCAAAACATGCTTAGTGGTATCTGAAACTCCGTCTCCTCACCTGAAAGAAACAGCTTTCAAGTGCAAAAGGTGGTAGAATTGCATTTGAGTGTGAATGGGCTTCGCGCGCTGTCATTGGTCAATCCATTCACGGGTGTGAATGACTGGTCATCATACCCTAGCTGACTGGCCAGGTTGGGGGTAGGAGCAGAGTGACAGAACCTGTGTGAATCCTGGCTGGAATCAGAGCCCATTGGTGGGGTCCAGATCCTCTTTGCATTCCCAGCTCCTCGCCAGGGTGGCAGGGAGCCACACACGGTCCACTGAGTGAGAGAGAAAGTAAAGAAAATTTGAGAGAGGGTATTTCTCTTCTGAGCAAGAAAAGACCCCAAAAGACTTGGCGAGAGGGGAACAGCTTTACAATTCTCCATCCCTTTAATGTTTTTTCCTATCCTTAGGCAGCCTTGCTTCCACAGTTTTTATAGAAATTTTGTTTGCTTCTTTGTTTTTACCATGTAGAGTTCCCAGGGGTCTTAATGAAGACCTCACTGCCCCTATTCTCTATCCCACACAGCAAGGAGCTTAGTAAATGCTCAGTAAATGCATGCCATTTGATCGCTTTCTTTAGTCATTAAGTTCTAGAAATAGAAGTAGTATATTACTGAGCTGCATTATCATTTCCCTCCCTACCACAGGCTTTTATGCCTCACAAACATTTATGGCTAACCAAAGAAAAGGAGAATCTAATGTCATTTTTGGGTTTTCTCTGAGTGTATTTTTAGAGTCTTTTTAAATGTATGAGAAAAAAGAAATTTGATTGAAGGGTTTTGCTTGGAAGATGGGGAGAGAATCCTTTCCTCAGGGTCTCACCACTTTCCAGGGTCTCACCACTCTGGACCATGGGAAGAAAGAATTGATGCTGCCGTCATCCACTAAGGGGAGACCAAGATTGGGATGGGGAATTCTTTGCCTCCTCTCCAAATCCTTGCTAGCTGGGATAAGGGGGCCTACTATTTATTTATGGGACAAAAAGCATTTTGGAAGTCTTTGCCTTTCCTGAGACAGGATGCCTCTGATGTTTTAGGGCGGCCATTCTGGGAAACATGGACCATATTTATGTGCTGAGGAGAACATTCGGCATACTATTCATTTTTAACTGTTGTAAATGAAATATCGCAGAGCCTCTCCTACTAATGAGATCCTTTCCCAACCGCCCCTCAATACATATCATGTTATCTTTTGTTTCAGAAAAACTGTTTGTAGGGACTCATAGTAAGTAGTCAGAGCCCAAGTAGTATAGGTGTTGACGGGGATGAAGCCTGGGGCCAGGCTCCGTGGCTCTGACTCCCAGAGCTGCTGTCCACTGGCTGCGGGGCGCAGAGCAAGTCTCCGCCTCCCTGAGCCTCGGTTTCTCATCTGTATAATGGGGTTAATAAGAGTGCCCGTCTCGTTAGAGATTTTGTGAGGGTTAAATAAGATGCCAAGTAAATCGCTCACTCCAGCGTCTGGCACGTAGGCAGCCCCGTGTGACTGTGGCCAGCGGTTCGATCATGACTGCCCCACCTCTGATGATATATTTCTAGGAAGAAGATTATTGTCCCTCTTTCTAAAACACCAGAGAGTCACTAAACACTAACCACTGTGGCTGAGGGGCAATTTTGGAATGAAACAATCTCTAGACCTCATCATTCTAAACCTCTATGTTGTATCACAGGACGATAAAACCACTTTTAAAGCATTCCGTGTTTCAGTGGTAGTATCATGTGCAGTATTTTAAAAAGCAGAGAGTTTTCAGATGGGGGATTAGGTTACATATTTACATGTAACGTACAGAGAGAAACTCTATTCTTTTTTAGGGCTTTGGTTCTGTTCCTGGTTTATACATCAATTTCCTCTTCCCGTTCAAACCCAGACAGTTCATATTCCTGCACAAATTTTGGTTCTTGGTGTTTCTGTAGAAACAACCACCTAGGAAGTGGTATTTCCCAGGCGAAGAGCCTCGCATTAAGTTTTCTTGGCAAGATGAGAGAAGGGTGTTTCAGATCCATAAAAACCCATAATTTTAGCATGATCGTCGGATAATAAGGATAATAACAGAGTTGTAGAGCTTTAGAACTAGAAGAACATTAGATCCCATCTAGACCAACCCCCTCATTTTACAGATGAGTAAGTACCTTATGCTTGGACCATATTTTACAGTCCTAAAAGGGTTTTCACGCAGATTATGTCATTTGCCTTCCCAGTGACTCCTTAGAGGTAGTCAGAAGGTAGGTGTTACTCATTTCCACTTTGTAGATGAAGAAACCGAGGCTTTGGGAACTTTGCCTAAGCAATGGAAGGAGGCCGTCAATGGACACATCTATGACCCAAGATTTTTACTGTCTTGTCCATGCCCTTCCCACTGCAGCTTGATGCCTCTCGGGACTTTATATGTCTAATAGAACTATCTAGACTTCATTCTCGCAGGCTTGATACTTTTGGACTTTGAAAACCTGCTGTGTGCAGAGCAAACTCTGAGCCTGTCAAGGTGATGCATGAGGCCCTCAGGCCTGTCCTTTGCCCATCTCTTCGGTCTCACCCGTGCTATGCCTGGTTTCTACCTTCTGCTCTAGCAACAGCGAAGGCAGTTACCACTGTTTGGAAAATCTTTCCAATTTACTTTTTTTACCCTAACTTTTTTTAAAGAATGAGCCTGAGATGCTCATCATTTTTCTCCTGCCTCTATGCCCCCTTCTTGAAAACCTACCCTGGTCATAATTCTAGAAAAGGGGGGGGGATCTACACACAATATGACTTTACCTAAACCTGATTTTATCAGAAGTGGCCATGAAATCTGGAGAGAGAAGAATGAAGAGATATGTAGATCTAAGAAGAGATAAGAGGCCATGTGTCTCCAGAGAGACTGAGGAAAATATAAAAAGAAGTTATCCTTGTTCTTGATAACTTTACATGGCGTGGCTCCAAACCTGTGGCTTCCATGAGATACTCCCGTGTAATTCACAGATTCTCCCCTTGGCAGTGCTGTTCTGGTAAGCCAGCTCTTCAAACAAACAAGCAAACAAACAATAAAGCCCTGATTTTTAGTGTTTGCCAATGTCTAGGGTATAAATACTCCCAGCATGACCTATTTCAAGCTATCATGATGTTACCCAATGCAGAATAGGGGAGACATGCACATGCATTTGCCCTTCATGAGCCGTATGGCCCCAGCCACTACTGTGTTGGCCTTAAGCTAAATGAATGGGTTCCTGTTCCTTGCAACCAAATAGCATATTATATTAAATTAAGACACTATTGATTGGCTACTTTACTGATTGCAATAAAGGAAAAAACACTCCTTTTTAAACTCTCCCATAATGCTTGAAGGATAGTCCTCTGTCATGGTGAATCAGTACCACGAGCCTCTGCTCCGTGGACAATTTCTTGTATCTATTCCTCTGGGCTTAGCAACCTACCCTGCCTTTAGCTGTGTTGCTAAGTATGTGGTAGGCAATTCTTTCTTCGGTAACTTAGCAACAAAATGTAACAGCTTCATTTGCTTGTGGGTATCTTCTTGAGTCAAGGAAAATACTTGCTACTCTGTGAGAAAATACAGAACTGGAGACATTCTTCTAATGACAGCTGCTTGCTTAATGCCAATGTATGGTCTTTCACTCTGTTCCCATAATTTTCTGCATAGACATTAACTTTTTGCTTTAGCACTAAATCCTAAGTAATTTCTTGAAGACATTTTAAACAGCAAACTGTACATTAAACAATGAAAATAGCTCAAATGAACTGATGTCAAAAGGAGCAAGTTTGTTCCTGTGCAGGTGATGACAAGCGATGTCATGGTAGCTTGCCTGGTCCATCGCTCCATGGATTGTAAGACAAAGTCCTAGTTTCGGAGATGCTGCGATGTAGAAAAGAGGGTACTTCAGCCTCAGTGAAATGTGGTAAACTCTACTACAGAAAGCAATTTGGCTCAGCTTCCACCTCCTCTGGGCAGGCTTTCCTAGCCATCTTTCACTCCTTTGGAGTTGGGCTAAACACCCCTCACGGTGTTCCTCTAGGACCCTGCGCATATCATCATGATGTCACCGATGCAGAACTGGGAAGATGTGTGGGGTCCTAATTATCTTTTTACCCAAGGAATGTTATCTTTGATAACTTAGCTTTGGGTCCACAGAACATAGTACAGTGACTGGCACATAGTAGGTCCTCAGTAAGTGCTTAATGATTGATTTGTGATTCCTAGGAGAGGATTTATCTTTCACGTCAACAGTGTGCAAGGTTCTAAGTAGGACAACTGCTGTCTGTCCCAGGTCCTCTCCTGCAGAAAAACCACTCTCTGACCATCCCTCCTACTCATATCAAAATGTCAGAACTCACTGTCCCTCTTGCTTACATTCTCCCCCGACCACGCCCTTGATATGGAAAACGAAGTCATATCAAAATTCTACTGAGTAATAATGGCATCATGTTTACTCATCTCACATAGTTTATGGCTTTTTATAAGGAAGTAGGAAGGGGCTAACTCACAGAAGAAGATCTTGAAAAGAATTTTGGGCTGATGTGAGGACATTTTTGAACTGGACTGCTTTTTAGACTCTGTTAAATCATACCACTTAAATGATTGCCTGCGTTCACTTTCTATCCTAATTTGAGGTCATGATGTACTAATTTAAATGGTCTGTATCATCTCTGGGTTCTAATCACCCATTTTGGGTGGCTGGGGATCTTGCTATATTTATGGGATGAGGTTGCGACCAGCATAGGCGATCCGCCCCAACCTGTAGGAGAGGCATGCCCCACTTGCTCTGAACTAACTCAGCCACGTCTTATGATCTCACAGCCAAGCGTCATAAAACCCAACTCAAGTAAGTTATTGTGATATCTCGTTTTCATAAATGAGAAAAATCTGCAACCTCTTCCAGATCTTAATTCCTGCTCTCCTTCGTGAGTACCTCTTATTTCTCTCCTCTATTTCCAAAACTTCCAAAAATAAAAGTCGGTGAGACATACTGGGTTTTCTCACAATGCTCCTCTCCACACACTGTTTTACCTTCCGAGGACTCGCCTAAATTAGGAAAGTCAGAGAAAGAAATACTAGGTATAGATACCAACCAAATAAACAAACAACAGCAACTCAGAAATTGACGGTACGGTTTTCCTGGTTTTGGTGTCTTGCACGCTGCGATATTGGAAGACTATCAAAGGATGGGAAAACGGGACCCAGTCCAACTTGAAGTGCCTGTGATTTAATGTTCAGACAGACGTGGGTGGGGGACCTCTCCCCTGCTTCAAAAAGCAACAAATAAGCCTCTAGTAAGTCTTCCTCTACACGGAGATTCCGTGTATAAGAAACCTCAAGAATGAACACTTAATTACAACCAAACATGGAGCAAACCAAGGAATGAGGGCTGTTTTATGTGACTCCTGCCTACAAAGAAAGGCAGCTCCTTCCAAATTTTGTAAGAGATCAGCGACAAGTGGGAACTTTTTTTTTTTTTTCTGGATGCCATGAGAAATTAATTTAAAGAGCCCTCATCACTTCGGTTTTAAAAGGAAACAGGTACAGGCTCAGCACCCCGGGAGCGTCAGGGCAGCTGGCCACTCGTGGGGCTTTTGTATGGACTTCATTTCAGGACCGGGGAAAACTATTTCAGTCATTTCCCTAACTTTAATAGTTTCCATCCTTAACCTCCAAAAGGAAGCTTAAAGTAACGAATGGACGTGATGAGGGTGTCGCTGGTGAGTCTCTGTCAGCGCGGAGTGGTGCCAGCCACGCGGACGCGGAGGGGCTGGTGCCCCCTCGGTGGCTCTCATGACAACCCCTTTTGTCAACGGTTTCTCTTGGCGATCGCCAGCAGCCTCCTCCAGATGATACAGTTTTCAGGAAGCTGTCGGGAAGGGGGTATTCCTGGGGTGGAGTCTTTGGGTCGCAGACGGGCAGCCAGTGGAGAGAGCATCGTAGGTGCCAGCAGGGACGGGTTTCAGCGCCCCGCCGATGGCCACGGCCACGACCACGGCCACACGGCTGGCTCCGGAGGAGTCCTTCCCCTCGGTGTCCGTGCTCACTGGGGCCTCGGCAGGCATGTTCCTCGTGTCCTCTCCGTCTTCTCTTCCCTGCACTCACCTCTCCTGCCCAAGCACCCGAGCCAAAGTAATCTTTGAACGCCATAAAGCAATTTCCTGCTTCAGACATTTCAATAGTTCGCATCAGGCTCCGAATCACACCCCAGCTCCTTATCTCAGCGTGCAAGGCCCGGGAACATCTGGCCACTCACTTCCCCTTCACCTCATGTCACACCAGTCTCTTTCTGGTTCCCTGGGCTCCAACCAGGGACCTCTCTCTCCCTCTCTTCCCTGAACATGCCACACCTTCCCTCCTCAGGGCCTGGGCACACTTGCTGTCCCCTCTGCCTGGACTAGCGCTGCCCACGTCACCACCCACCAGGTGGTCATCCCTCAGGTCTCAGCCCGAGGCACAGGCCCCTCCCAGACCACCGAGGCAGCCCTTCCCCAATCACTGTCTGCCATGTTCGCAAGTCTTCCATTTCTTCAGCTTTCCGGCCTCATGGCTCTCTCTTCCCTAACAGAATGCAAGGACCCGAGGAGAGGGACTTTCTTTGGAACAGCGTAGCATCCTTAGCATGAAGCCTGCACCCAGTGGGTAGTCAATAAATACTTGTTGAGCAACTGAGTCCCTTAAATTATTTGGCCCTTTGTCTTTCAGGCCTTGGCAAAGCTCCTTCCTTCTCCTTCAGCATCTGACTCTAAATCCATGCCTCCTGGGAAGTCCTCCCACTTCCAGACCCATTCTTCCGAACTCCTTTCTGTAATTGGTACCAGTTCCCCCCCTCTTTTTTTTTGAGAGGAGTGTGTTCTAAACAGGGTCTAATGCATTACCAGAACTTGCAAGTGTCCAACGAGAACGGTGAGACAATGGAAAATGTCATTACTGTGGAGCGTTGCCCTTTTCTAAGTCCAGTTGCAGCACCCGTGTTATTGCTCGGCCAAGTCACTAGCAGCAATACGGATTCTGGATCTCTCTTCACGGTGTGTGTGTGTGTGTGTGTGTGTGTGTGTGTGTGTTTCAGATAATTGACTCCAAGTGTGCCTCAAGTGCACGATTCTTTTCCTGGCTTCTCTTGTGGTTCTTAAGACAGGATATTACATAAACCTGGGATTCCAGAATATGTTCTTCTGATATTTATTATTAGAAACACTAAGTTCTAGAAATACAGTTCACCTTAAGAGGAATTTAAATTGCTTTTACACATATGGGGCTATTGCCATCATCAAATACGAGACTCTGCCCTCCTCTGTGTCCCGTATTTACAGTTTGCAAAACACGTTTGCATGATTGATCTCATGTAACCCTCACAACCTGTGGAAATGTCGGTGAAAAACTGACCCCCATGTTACAGGGGAGGAAGCCAGCTCAGAGTGGTTGGGAACCCCAAACTGTGTCCCCAGTTGACCGGATATTTGGGGCGAAGCGCTTACCTCATCACCATCACAGTATAGTTTTCAGAGTGTAATTGAGTAACTCTGTAAAACACGACCATCAAAAGGCTTGATTGCGGTGAGTTACGTACGCGTGAGGGCAGTTCACAACGTGCCGAAGAATCAAGTTCTTTTCATCCAGAAGGGGTTTCTGAGGTTTTCCTCATAAAGATCTCTTATGCTTTTTTTTTCTCCCCCATGTGGATTCCCAAGACAGGGAGGGTCCACAGGTCAATCAGTTTTTGATGCTCGTGAGATAACTGGCACTTTTATGGGGGGTTTATTCGATTCTAGCCAAAAGCCATGGACCTTCGTGCTTCCGTTCACCCGCGTAGGCTCATCATGCCCATATTTGTTTTCTCCCACAGGTTTCAAAATGTGGACGATGCCCCCCCCTTCCTACCCCCTCAGTGACCCCGGGGGTGATTTGTGCATAGGGTCCGAGTATGCGGTATGTAGGTCTATACTGGGGAAACGTATCTGGGAAAACTACGCCAAGGATAAATGAAGTCGTATCTCAAGGCCATCTTCAAAGCCGCCTGTTGCAATGCAGTTGGGAGTATAAAACCTCACTTAAAATAAATGAGCTACCACAACTATGGGCAGGCAATCTTTCCTCTCACCCATGATTTATGATAATGATCATTAAAGTGGAGGGGTTATTAGGCTTGTCCAATTCAAAGGACCGTCACATACCTTTGGCGGAAAGATTCAAGGGATGATATTTTCCTTTTTAAAGAAACATTTTGTTCACATGTACCACGTGAGCCTAGATACAGGAAAGCAAACTATTTCCTTCTAAAAGAGCACAGGGTAAATATGTAGTTCCTGATCACTTCCCTTTTGTTACATACCCCAGTGGCTACTATTTAGGGTAAAAACTCACTAATAATTAGGATATATGTATAATCTTTTTTGAAAAACAGTTTACAAAGCTCTTTATATTCCTTTATTTTATTCTCTCATCAACTCTATGAGCACCCTTATCTTTGCTGACAGTTGAGGAGACCAAGACCCAGAGCAATTAAATAGCTCCTTCTAGACCACCCAGGACCTCCGTAACAGAAAAACTCCAACCGTGATTCCAGACCCTGCACTGCCTGCTTTCCATCACAGCCATGCATTGTGAGAGCCTTTTAGTAGAGTTTTCTGGAACATTCAAGTTGGAGGAAGAGAAAATGCTAATGACATATCACTTTTGAGCCCTAATCACCACTAAATTCCTGGTAACAAATTTCTAATTGACTTGTTAATGAATTGGCCAAGATAATCCTCCTCTTAGATAAAAGCTGCTGAATAATTGGAAGTTAGCTGCTTTTATTCCAAGGATACCTACGCCTGGCCGTTTTAGGGGGAAAATGAAGCTGATTTGATAGTTGTGAGGTTTTCCTTGCCCCCACCCCCTATTTGAACAGACACACTCTGGAACAGTGTGGCCATTATCACAACATGACAATACAGAATTTGGTCCTCAGATATTAGAAGATAAATTATGTTAGCTTGACAGTCATCTTGGCCCTGTTTAAATATGTTTGTTTCTGGGTCCCATTTTCAGAGTCGTGAACAAACTAATCTGTCCACACTTTAAAGATGAACAGACTTGATAAGAAATAGAAAGGAGGCTAGTTCTAGGACAACTTCTTGGGTGTGCGACCTGAGCAGTGGCCCGGGGTCCCTGTGCTCATCAAGGCCTGCTTTTGCTTAATGCTTTGTGGTCACCATCTTGAAACCCTTCCGTTTTGAATGAAAATGAAGGGGCTCTTCATTTTCATTTTGCACTTAGCCCCTACACAGACTACACAGGAACCACAGAGACTCCAATCCTCAGGAAGGGCAGAGGGCACTGCCCACCCCCTAGCAGAAGGTTCCAGCTTAGTTGAAGCCAGTGTGGAGGCCTGGCGCTCCTACCCCAAATGTCAGGAAAATATGGAGTGCCTCCAGGAATATAATACTCGTCTCTTGTTTAGGGCCCTTTCCCCACATACCTACGAAACTTATTTAACAGAGGGTCAGGCATGGTCAGATAGAAAACAGGATCAATATCCAATAGGCTACAAGTTTTTGGATTTTTAAAGAACTCTTTTATTTCAGAAAGCATTTTTATTTTTAACATTCAAACATTTTTACTTATTATAAAGCAATATTCATTGAGAAACACATTTCATTACTGGTGAGCAGAAAAAAATTTAAAAATCAACCATAATCCCACTCACAAGAAGTAATCATTATTAACGTTTTAATACACATATATACATATATATGCTTAAAAAAACATAAGGGGTTACACTGTATATGGAATCATACGTGATTCCATGCCATTAAATATTTTTCTACTGCATCATATTAAATCTACCATGATTTTTTTTTAAAGATTTTATAGATAGAGACTCCAGCGAGAGAGGGAACACAAGCAGGGGGAGTGGGAGAGGAAGAAACAGGCTCATAGTGGAAGAGCCTGATGTGGGGCTCGATCCCATAACGCCGGGATCACGCCCTGAGCCGAAGGCAGACGCTTAACCGCTGTGCCACCCAGGCGCCCCAAATCTACCATGATTCTAATCACATTTATAGTTTATTGAACTAACCTCTACGGCTTGATGCTTAGATTGATTCTCATTGCTTGCTATTTTGAACAGTGCTGGGATGAACACGTGTGTAGCTACATTTTTGCAATCATCCATGCCAACTGTTTTAGAATAATTTTCTGGAAGCGAGTTATCTGAGTAAAAGGCATGAACATATTGAGAGATGCTTGTCCAATTGCCTTGCAGGACTGGTGTGCCAATCTCCATTCCCATCAGCAGCATCTACGAGTTTGGGAAGTGTTTTTAGAGTCCTACGGAGACCCAGTTTTGTGACTGGTGGGAGGTGGTGATTCACACCCAGCAAAGGCTCCTTCTGGGCTCTCATGGAATTTCTAGAATTGCAAAGGGTCAATAGGGAGGGGGTGTAAATGGCAGTCGTTTTTATGATTTGTAGTCTAGGCAACTCGTGTGAGGTGAAAATTATCCTGAAGCGATTACTGCCAAGAGGTTGCCCAGATATTTTATTTGCCTATAACTGCACCTTCTCCTTATAGGTAACGGCGTGATCACATGGTGTTGAATCAAAGATTTATAAAAATTGCACTAAGCCCGTGTCCTGTAATTGGAAAAACAAAACACAACAAAACAAGCCTTTGTTGTTGTTGCTTTGTTCCTCATTCAATCATTAGTAATTGTTGGTTAGTTGGGATTCCCTGCGCCTCTCTCCTTCCAGCTACTCTTAAGACTTTTCTTTTTTGTGTATTGGGAAGCAGAAGTCGTGTGGTAGTTCTGACCATTCAAAAATGAGTTCCCTAAACTTCAGCCTCCTTTAAATAAAAAGTCCAACTCAAATCTCTTTCATGTTTATAAACACTGAGCCTCCTAATCCCTGAGTCTCTTCTTGTATCAGATTTCCCTTGAGGGAATCCATATACAATCCTTCTCCACAAAGCAGGCGTACATCTGGACTTCTGGAAAAAATCAATATGAGGGAAACACAAGTAAATCTACCAGAAGTGAAGCTGGAATGTAGAGGTGCAGGCAGTCATAGGAGCCCTCACATTTATTTATTTATTTATTTATTTATTTATTCATTCATTCATTCATTCATTCATTCATTCAATGAGACTTTACTGTTGTACTATGGTGGTGATAGAGAGAGAAGAGAATCTGAATTCTTAACAATTATAGCTCACACTGCACAGGGTCTTTCTAGTAAGTGGATGTGTGATGGACAGCATTGTCAAAAGATGAAGCTTCCGGGGCGCCTGGGTGGCACAGCGGTTAAGCGTCTGCCTTCGGCTCAGGGCATGATCCCGGCGTTCTGGGATAGAGCCCCACATCAGGCTCCTCTGCTATGAGCCTGCTTCTTCCTCTCCCACTCCCCCTGCTTGTGTTCCCTCTCTCGCTGGCTGTCTCTATCTCTGTCGAATAAATAAATAAAATCTTTAAAAAAAAAAAAAGATGAAGCTTCCCTGTGGGTTATGGAGGTTACTCCAGGAATATTCTCTAATGTCAGGAAGCACCAGGACCCACCAGTATGCTAAGCAGTCTTTTCCAACGATGAGTGGTTTGGGTGTGTGGTTTGTTCACTTTCCTCTGCAAAAATGCAATGGATTAAATAACCTCTGGAGTGGGCAGTCTTCGAATTCCCATGGTACAATGGCTTATTCTTTTTAAAATGCGTTTACTATGAAGTGACCATTTATCATTAAGAATGGCATACATTATTTTCCTGATCCCATCTCTTCTGTCTCTTTTTCTCGATATTCTTGTTTTCTGTTTCCAACTGCCCGCCTACAATAATTTTCTTTGCTTTTAGAGCTTACTCACACATCTCCTTTTAGTTTTCTTTGTAACAACTCCAACCCATTTCTTTTTACATTTGTGATTTTTGCTTAGCTTTCCTCCCTTGTTTTTTTTCCACCAAATCCTGTTTATTCTCATTTTCTTCCCAATGGTCTGATTTCTCTCCATGCCTGTCACATTTAATTGAGGTTTGCTGCATGATTAAGATGAAGAAAGTCTTTTCTTCTCATGCACAAAAAGGAAAGCACTTCTATATAGTTTCAGCTTATCCTAGATTACTACCTGTCTTGAATAAGATCCCCCATTCCATCCTTTATAAACCCAACCAAAGTACAGCTTTGTGCTCTCTGTGGAACACACCAGGGACAGGGAGTCTAAGATTTGTTGTTCTGAATTCCCAACGTTGCTTTCTTAAACACGATGAAGCATCCTTATCACCAGCTTCCCCCCTTTCTTCTCTCACTGCTCCTGCTATTGATAGATGTTTTGAGCTAGAGTTCACCCTCTTTGTCCAAGGGGAAATTAGTAGCCCTAAGCTCACTAATTGGAACCCAAAAAATGTTTAAAGAGAGGTATTAAACTCAAATTATCACTCCAAGAGGATCTCTCATTTGTGGGATTAAATGAACTTGAAAAGGCATTGAAAAAGAATCCTGGAATAGTGAATCACTAGGAAATGTAGTTTGCATGGGGAAGCATTCACTCTGCTTGTGTGTCCTTGTCACTGGACATGTTTCTGTCTTTTGGAGACTCTGTGGATCATAGGTATCCATGTGAAAGCAGCATACTATTCTTTTTTGAAGTCTTGCTCAAGTCCATTCTTAGATGAGCTTGTGTGTGTTGGAGGGGAGGTGGATAATGTGAATTCTAAAATATAGAGTATCTCAGACTCTCCACTGAGTCATTTCCTTGTTCTCATTAATTGGCTTAGACCCAACTACAGAGTGGAAAGCTATTTTTATGTATTTTCTCACAACTGAGAGATCTAACACAAGATTTAGACCACACGATTTGGCAGTTTAAAAAGAGAAAAAGATGCCTTACTGTATTCCATTAAATGAGGTCAACAAGATGTTTCACATTTTGAGATCATCTTCTCCGTCTAAAACATTCATAGATAGGTTAAGAGTAATCTGGGGATGAAACAGAGCTTGGAGATAAAGATCATATTCTATCATTCTCCTTCTATCGCATCTTCCTGGGGATATTTTTTTCTTTGTACTTGGCTTCTTCGTGGTGGGATGGATTGAAGCTCCATCAGACATAAGTGCTCTGCAGTGAAACGTGACTCACCTCTCCGCGCCATTGTGAAAGTCGTAAAGGCAGTAACTTAAGTGTGTGGCTGACTCAGTAATTGCCCAGCATCCTCTTTATTGAAATTATCCAGCAATCTAGAAATTAGGAATGAAATAACCCATGAAGTCATCCTGACCCAGCTATTCTGAGCCAAGGTAAGAGTCTTTCTAAGCCATTTTTCTATTACTCTTTCAATTTAGTTTTATAATCACTAGACACGCAACAACTCTAATCATTAATTTGGCAAATTTCTGTTCCAACTAGCTGTAGTTAAAACTACAGAGCAGATCACTAAGAGGCACAGCAGATATCCTGAGAAGAAGTAGCATTTATTTTTCAAAGAAGTAACACATTGGAGACCAGTCTGTGAAAATCAGGTAAACCCATAGGAAGGTTTAAGGTGGTTATTTACAAAATCCGACCTTGTTGGTGTCAGGGGTGGGGTAGCAAGGTTTACATGGGACAGAATTTGTCCAGGTATTGTGCCTGGGGCAGTGGAGAAGACTCTGTGTGTATGAAGGAAAGGACTGCCCACCGAGACTTCTTCTCCCATCTCGCTGTCAGTGCTGAGCATGGCATGGCAATAAGGTAGGAAAGGTAGCGGGTGGGGAGCTTAGCATGGTTTAAATGTTTTCTAAGAAAATGCAGTGACTCAAATAGCTCTCCTAACTGGTAAGTGTCCATAGATTCAGCATGAAGGAAAATTAGAAACCATTTAGTCCAATATCCCACTTCAAGAGGCAAGTCCTTTCTAGGGCATTATTGACGTGTGAGCAGCTGGCTTGCATTTGAATACCCGAGGGGCACCAGCTTGCCAGGGAGCCCATTCATTCTAGTCTCAGATGGCTATGTTTGTTTTTCATGATCAGGCATAATTTGCTCCTTTGGGGCCTTCATCGGAATAAGTCCTCAGTAAAATTTAGCTCTTACTGTGGTTATTGTCTTTGGCTTTTTTTTTCTTCATGAAAAACACCTAAAGGTTACCAAGGCTTCCATTTCTTCTCAAAGCTAATTTCTTTGCTTAAACTCATGACTTGGCTCCTAGATCCCTTACTGTCCTGGCTCCTCTCTCTCTCTCTCTCTCTCTTTCTCTTTCTCTCTCTCTCACCTCGTGGTTCACCAGCAGTTACCAGTGCTTCTTGTGATCAACTTTCTTTGACATTCCCTGGCTCAATTCATTTCAAAGAAAGGCCTCTTTCATCTCTCTGCTCTGTGCTTATCAGAGACAAATGCCTCAAGCAGAAGACTAAGGTTGTGATTGGTTGACATGGGTGAAAAATATAGATAAGTACATAAAGAAGAGCTACGTCCCCTACAGCATTTATATGCTGAAGGAGAGCTGCGGGAGGGAAAGCGATTTTAAACAAGTCATCAGGGACACAGCAAGCTCATATTTAGAAAGAATTTGTTAATATTAAATAGATATTATAGAAATAGGAAGCTTTCTTTTTGTATTATTTATTTACACATTGCTGTTTTTTCATCAAAAAACAAAACAAATTAATCTCCATTTTTGTAAGCAAAGCCATTTCTAGATCAAATAAACTGAATTGTAAAATAAAAGGCTTATGGATGATAAAGAAAACAGTGTGCTTCTCATTGCAAGTATGAGGTTTTTTAGTTGTTCTTGGATGATGTCTGGAAAAACAGAACAGAACCAGATTCTTCTTTCTTGATGCAGGCAATACAAGAATGAAACTAGCAAGAAAGTAGAAAACCCTTCTAAGCTTAATTAAATTATCAGTGGTATAGGAATAGTTTCTGAATGGTATTGATACCTGCCCTTTGTTAAGCAACACAAGTAAAGGATGTCCCAACTAGTAACCTACCATTGCATGACATAGTTTTCAAGTTATTTTCTTAATATTGGCCATGAGTGTGTGCTAAGTGACCCCTATTCTCTTGGCCAGTTCCTCTTGGTCTCAATGATACATATTTACCAACTGACTAGCTAGAGGAACGTTTGTACAGGGCGACTGAGGTCTGGATTGCTGGTTGAGTAGAAGTTGCTGGTTGTGTCAAAAGCTAAACTTGGGTTGGGGTCATGGGTGTGGGGAAGGGAAAGCATAAGCTGGAAAACACTGCTCACTGCAAGTGAGTCAGCCCAGGGAAACTGATATATATTACTAGGGCTCTTTATTGCAGGTACGAAGATTAGCTTGACCTGGTGCTCCTAGATGAGCAATCACCAGGGTCTATAGTCACGCTTGAACTTCAGGAACATAGTCCATGGGTAGCAAGCGGGCAAATGGCAGACATTGTTGGTTTCCATTTATCCCCTTCCTTTTTCCTCAGAGGACCCCGATTTTGTGCGGGTATCTCCCTTTTTAAAAAGCAGCCCTGTGCTCCCAGGGAGGCTGGCCCCAACCCCAGGGCATGAATTGTGATTGGCTCAAATCAATCCTGGCGTCTCTTTCTCTTGCAGGTGAGCATGTGCACATGAAGAGATCCTGGCCAGTGAGGAAAAAAAAAAGAGAGAGAGAGAAGTCTACACTGGGTCCTTTTGAAAAGGATTGTCCAGAGATGCACACAGGGAAAGATAATTTGCCATTCTAGTAGGCATTATCATCTCTGGATGTGATGGCTGGAGCTGCAACGGTCATTTTGCAACATGAGGGGAACTAGCTTGAGGATAAAACCCACAGGTTGAGCATGACTGACCAGACAGATGGCAACACCTGGGGTCTTAGGCTAGAACTGAAACGCTGAATTAACCAACCCCAGAGCTACCTGTGAGGGAGTGAATGGTCTCCAAAATTTGTATGTTGAAGTCTTAATCCCCAGTACCTTAAAATATGACTCTATTGGGAGATAGGCCTTAAAAGAGGTAATTAGGGTCAAACTAGGTCGTATGAGTGGGCCCTAATCCAATCTGACTAGTGTCTATGTGAGAAGAGGAGATTAGGACACATAGAAGAAACACCAGGTCGCTAGGACAAATAGAAGGGACCCAAGTGCGAGCCAGAAAGAGAGAGGCCTCAGAAGAAACCACACCATCAACACCTGATCTCAGACTTCCAGCCTCCAGCACTGGGAGAAAGAAAACATCTGTTGTTTAAGCCACTCAGTCAGTGATATTTCGTTATGGCAGGCCTTGTAAACGAATACACTGCCCTTCCTTTGGCCTGCCTTTGGCCTTTGGCCGTACAATTTTTCTGTTTGTTTGAGTGAGGTTTTCTGTTCTAAGAGAGTTGTTGAAAACACATGAGAAAGATCCTGCAGTGCTATTTTTCTATTGCCAGTAGAAGCCAGTCTGAAGATCAGAGACGTAGCTAAAACATTTAACATTGAGGGCGAGAGCACCATAAAGGTTCATCCTGTTTACTGTTGTGAACACAGGGAGTAGAGGTCATTAGTGATCAGGAGGAAGCTAAAGATGTCAGGGGTGTGATGGTATTTTAATTTTTTTTCCAAATGCGAGGGTAGGGCTTTGGTCTCTGCTCTCCCAACCTTCCCATAACTGGACCTGATGATGGAGCCTCATGAGGATATGGTTAGTGGTCAAAGGACAGAATGAAGCTGACTGTCCGTGCGGGGGTTTAGAATGATGACTGTGACCTCAGCCAACCTATCGAATTAACTAGCAACAGATGAAAAACAAATTTTGACCAGCTTCAGGGAATGAGAATTTATAAAGTCCTAGGTAGTAGTTAGAACAGGACAGCATAAAGCCTACTCCATTTTATGGGTCTTCCCCTACTAATTTTGGTTACCCCAAGTTCTAACTTCAAAGCAGGAAGTTGGGCAACCACTGGATAAAGACAGATGGACTGCCAGCGTGTAAGTATTATATAGCTCACATATACTCAGGCTTAGCTCTGAGCTATGAAATAAATGCTTCCATCATGACTAATGCAGAGTTGTGTTTGTTGAACCAACTATATTTCTCTAGAGAGTAGTTGTCAGGTTGACCATAGCCACATTATTTCAAGCTTTCAATGCTTTGATTCCAATAGCTCTTCTTTGGTCTTCCTGCCTCCAGAATATTCCCTTCTAACCCATTCTGCTCCCTGGTGAAGCTTCCTAGGATCACTTTGATTATTTCTTCCCTTACCTTCAAACATTCACGTGGTCCTAAAACTATTGAAAACAACCTTTAGTGTATCTGCCAGGCTGAAGTCCTATATTCCTTCTGTCAGAGTTCCTTTATCCCGGAGGTGGGTCCCAGGAGTCATGTTAATTCAATATGGCATCAATTCTCTCATTTGACTAGGAATGGACATGCAGACTCTCTCTCACAGAAGTTTGGAATTGGAAGTCAAAGATGCTGGTAGCTTCTGCTGGCCAGTTGGACTGAGGAGATGTAAATGTGTGAGTTGTGGGGTGGATTATCTTATATTTTCATGGGGAACAAAAAAAACCCCTCTGTTTTGCAGAGGGGAAAGGATGAGAAGGATATGCAGAGATAAGCCAAGGTCAGGAAAGGACATGAGTGGGGTGGAGTTGAGGGCTCCGAATTAGGAAGCCTGGGGCACTAGCTCCTGAGAGCTTTTCATTCCTGGTTCTAAGCCTTGGGGAGACCCAGTTGCCCACTCTACCATTGGTTTCCTCCAAGTCCTTTTGTTTTTAGGTGAACTCACTCCCTTTGGCTTACACTATTTTGAGTAGCTTTCTGTTATTTGCATCTAACACCATTTGGGCCAAGGTGAAGGTAAAGTTCTAAGCTTTTGCCTTGATATTCAACATTATCCACAATCTAACCATCCTATATGGTTTTCATCTCCATATCTCTCTGCCGCCCTATATGGAACTTCATTCATACCAATCTACTTTCTTTCCTCCTCTTACACCTTATACATTTCTGGCTTGTTTCACATCATTTCTTTGACCTAAAATGCTCTCCTTCTTCTTCTTGGACTACTTGGACCCTACACATATTTAAAGGTCAATTCAAGTTTGCCCTTCTATGGAAAGTCTTGCCCTCTCACAACAACGTCTCCTTCTTTTAAACTTCCATAGTGCTTGTTTTCTGTTTTCGTGTAACAATAGGTTATGGTAAAGAAGAAAAATATGATGAAATACCTTGATGACAGAAACACTAATATTCAAATTTAGAAATAATATGGGAGACCAAGGACAATACCCCTGGATGTCAGAACAAGAGAATAATGGCAAACATATGTAAGTATTACCATTGATAAAATAACATCCAATCTGTTGGAAAATATGAAATGTGCATGTTCCTTTGACCTTCCTTAACTTAATCAATGATACCTGCCTTGAGTGTGATAGAATAATTAGATGAGAGGAGGTAGAGATGGAAAAACAAGAGGATATGAAGGAGATGGACACTGAGGTATTGGAGAAGATGGAGATTGTAGGGATAGGCATTGATAGGACAGGGAAGATGGAAAAGAGATGAGGAGATGTGGAGGGTCTTTCTTCCTCCTCCTTGCCCTTCAGGTAAAATAAACTTTAACCCTGACCCTGTCGCTAGCTCGTGTCTCCGAAGGGGAGGGGGAGGAGAAGTTAAGAGGGGGAAGTAAATGAAGGACAGGAGGATGACAAGGAGGACAAGAACCACTCCCTCCCCCAGGGGAAGGCAGACGTAGAACCCCTCGCCTCCAGCTCAGGGTGGCATATTCCAGTCTTTCTGACAAGAATTAACTTGTAGTGACAGATTAGTATTTTTAATAATGAGCTTGTGAATTCTTATAGCCCTGCCTACTCAACAACATTCACTCAAAAAATATTTACTGCACTCTTTATTATGAGATGGATTGCTAGCCTATGAGGTAGTCACACTCATCTCTCACTGCATATTATAGAAACCCACAACCGCCGTCTGATAACTCCGACAATAAACATCGGTTAGCCATGGCCATGTTGATGAGGTTGCCTTTTTGAGTCACCACTGACCTTTTGTCCATGAGAGGCTTCCCCACCCCTGTCTGCCTCTGGGGTTTTCCAAGGCTCATGCTCCATGATTGGTAGCTGGGCTTGGGTCCTTTGTTCTTCATACCTGCTCCCAAGAGTTAAGATAACCAACCGCGGGAGCTTGCCCAGATGTATCTCCTGGTTGCCATCTAGAGACAGCACTGCAGCGTTTGCAGCCCAGGACATACCACGCTTTGCGTCTAGGAGCTCTCCTCTGCCATCTTTGTTCAGTTGTGTCAGAATATCCCAGGCAATCTGAAGGGGAAGAGATGTTACACTCTGGGGTCAGTCCTGTTCACAGAAGGGTGACAAGATCACTGCATTGCATTTCTTTCTCCCAGTCTAAACCCGTGTGGAGACCAACTCTGAACCAAGCCTTGACCTTGAGTTACCCACAGCCTAATGGGAAAGCGCCCTGGAGAATTTATAAGTCATATAGCTGAATACTTACTTCTTTGTCTGTAGAACGACTTATACAAACAGAAAGCTACCTTCTCTGTCAGCTCCCCGTTTCCTGCTCCCTATATTTTCCTCAACTCTTTTACTTCGTTGTATCTTTGAAGAGGCATTAATTAGTGTCGTAAAGGAGGGCACATTTTGTGTGTGTGTGTGTGTGTGTGTGTGTGTGTGTGTGTGTGTGAATGTAAAAGAGGAGTGTTCTGATTTAAGGGCTCATTTTTAAGAAAGTAAAATCTATCTCTAACCACAAAACTATGCTCCTAGATTCTGCTCCATTTAATCGCTTCAGATTCCAGCCAAACACATAAGACCCGTTTCTTAGCCTGTCTTCTCTCACCCGCGATGTTAGCATTTGAGATGGGAGGCATCTTTCATTCAGGCTCTGTCTCTATGTGTGGGATGAGCAAAGAGCATTTCCAAGGGTCGCACGTATTATTACGCTCCATCAGGGTGTGTTGGGAGAAGTCCTGCCTTGCCTGACGCCTGGAAGAGCCATTTTTTCCCTTAAGTGGACCCATTTATGTTCTGTCTTTACTCTACCCTCCATCGTGGTCACAGCACCCCTAGTGGGTGCAAGCTCTTACCTCGAGAAAACAAAAGTTCTGGATGCTTCTCTGTAGTTTCGTTTCTGTAGAATTGGGATACTGGAAAAGTTAAGCATTATTCCTCAAGTCGTACCAAATTTGGTATGGTGTTCCTGGACTTTAAATGCCTTTAATTGGAGGATTTTAGCTGCCACTTCATCTGATTGAGTTTCTATGATTCACTGTCCACATCACAGTCACAGTTCCGTGATGAAATAAGAGACTATTTTTCCCCCCAAGACTCAGATACCACAGATATGACTGAAAGGTTCATGGCAAGGGCAGCTCCATCCTGTCACGTATCGATCGACTCAGCCCGGAGTGGCAGAGCAGGGAATCTGGGGTTCAAAGGGGTATCGGCACAACGTCTGATGCATCCTAGCTCTTTGGCAGGTATTTGTTGATTAACTAATGCTGTCTCAACACCAGATGTCACCTTTTAAGAGTCTCATTTTCCTTCCCATAGATGGTGGTGAATCCATGTTTCATTAAAAAAAATTGTCAATTACAGAGTGCCATCAATGATTTGAAAAATAGAGTGAACCCTCCCTCACGCACTGGCTACATAATTTGTGGAGCCCAGTACAAAATGAAAGTGCAAGAACCTTTGTGCAAAAATTATTAAGAATTTCAAGATGCGAGGGCACCTGGGTGGCTCAGTCGGTTAAGTGGCTGCCTTCTGCTCAGGTCATGATCCCGGGGTCCTGGGATCGAGCCCCGCATCAGGCTCCCTGCTCAGTGGGGACCCTGCTTCTCCCTCTTACTCTGCCCCCCCCATGCTTTCTCATTCTCTCTCTCTCTGTCAAATAAATAAGTAAATAAAATCATTTTTAAAAAAGAATTTCAAGATGGGAAATACGGAGCGTTAAACCAAATGTGGGGCCCCTTCAATGTGTAGATTGAACCTGTGAGGCAGGCACTGGACCCTCATCTGCTTAACATGCACGGGTGCCTCTAGTGACCAGACACTGGGCCTGTCGTTGTCATGCACATTATCTGCTCACAGCAACCGTGAGCTTCTGGGAAGTTTCCTAACTTGCTCGAGATCATATGCAAAAGACTGTATACAATGCCTGTTTTTCCCACTAGACAGAACGTAGGTCAATTCTGAACCATATCTTCACATACAGTCTTGCACGATTTCCCCTCGTCTACTGATGTGGATAATAATCATTCACACGAACTGAGAACTTACAGTGCGTCAGGCAATGTTCTCGTTGTTTCACACGTATTTACACATCTGACACCCAGCAGTGCCTTCATGCGGCTTTGGTCGGGATTTGGCAGAAAGTGGAAAGCACATCTCCAAAGATGAACTGAGGAGATTTTAATGACTGGACTGCTTTCAGAGGTGTAGATAAGATTAGAGGAACTTCAAGGAATCCAGATATATCTGGAACCAGCAGCAACAGAAAACTGTCACTGTCCCAGGCTGGAAGGAGCAAGGAGAAAACACGGAGTCACCAGAACTGGGTGACCTCTTGAGCCATGACAGACAAGCTACTTATTAGGTGATGTGGTCACGGTCAAGGAAGACAGCCTCTGTCCAAATTCCATGGCAGTAAGTGGTCTTATGAATTTGGACCATCATAATCAGAGGAAACTAGCCTGAACAAATAAAACTGAATTTTAATTGTTATAAATGTGTGGGATTGGATTACCTTCAAGGTGAAGAATAATTGGAATGAGGGCTGCAAAACGTTGCCTAGGAAATGGTTTGGGGGGATTTGGTCTTAAGAAAGGAGACAAGTGGTTGGCCTTTAGCTGCATTAATTTCAAAGTAAATAAGTAACTGAAACAGAGTCAAAAGCACTTGAAAAGTTCTGGGACACCTGGGTGACTCAGTCAGTTAAGCGTCTGCCTTTGGCTCGGGTCATGATCCCAGGGTCCTGGGATCAAGTCCCTCATCAGGCTCCCTGCTCAGTGGGGAGCCTGCTTCTCCCTCTCCCTCTGCCTGCTGCTCCCCCTGCTTGTGCTCTCTCTCTCTGTGTCAAATAAATAAATAAAATCTTTAAGAAAAAAAGCACTTGAAATATCGATTCCTTACATAGGGTGCCTATTCTTCCCCCAAATGATACTCTTTGTAGCTGGTTTAGACCATGCATTAATCCAGTGAGTACATGTCAAGAGCCTCACGTGTGTCAGGTATTGTTCTAGACGCTGGGACACAGCTGTGGACACAACAGATAAGATCTCTACTCTCAAGGCACTCAAACTCTAGGGCCAGGAGACAGGCAATAAACAAATAACGAGTAAATACATGATAGTGCTACGAAGGAGAGTCAGAGTGAGGCTAGAGAGTGACGGGAGAAGGAGGCAAAGACTATTTAATACCGAATCATCGCGAAAACTCTCTCTGACAAGGAGACGTTTGAGCAGAGAGCTGAAGGAAACCTCTGTGTCCTTAGCAGTGCAGTTGTGAACTGCAGCCCAGTTACGCTGAAGGGAGTGTTGGATCTGGAAGGAACCACGGGGATGCTCACATTCTATAAAGAAATGGATGCCCAGGGGGAAGTCCTTTATTCAGAGCCACACTGTAAATCGTGATCGAGGAAGCTGGCGCTACAAATCACATGTTGGGATTCCCGTGTTCTCACTTCACACATATTGGGCCCCCTTACGTGCCGGGCACCCAGCCTCGTGCGTTACGCACCAGATCCTCTGGTTTGCTGAGTCAGAATCAATTGCAGGTTCATGAGTTTTTGTCGTGATTGACGCTTTAGCTCCCTCGGAGTGTGGGTTCCCCTTGTGTGATGTGTCCGGATGCCCTGGAAGAGAAGTGAAGTCGCGGTAGTTGTGTCTGGCAGAATGTGACTTACCAACTACACTCTCCCCCTTCTTCCAATGATTAATTTTCTTTTTCTTTTTTTCTTTTTTTTGTAATTTGAAAATTAAACTCTGGGGCTCAAGTGAACTGGTTAAAAATCATACTCTCTCCTTCATATTTTTTATCTATATTTCCAAAAAGTGCTTCACAATGCAGTTATTATCCTAGTGTGGAAGGTGGGACCAAGGGAGGAGAATTCAGGCAGGAAGAGAGGCAGGACGTTCAAGCTCAAATCAGAGGGCGAAGTTGGAGCCTCGAGGGAGAAGCAGTGCTGGGAGGCGACAAAAGCTACCCCCAGGGCAATACACCAAAAGCAGGGTACAAACGTAGGAATGCCGTCGGTGGCCAGAGTGAGGGGATGGAGCTGCGGACAGAGCCTGGGGTAGGCAGCTACAGGTGAGAAGGGGGACAAGAGGTTCAGCCAGGCCAGGTGTCAGGGACCAGAGCAAAAGCGAGAGTCTCGTGCCAGAGGTGATTCTTACGGATGCATTTCTCCAAAAGCTACGTGCAAGGCCCAGGTTCCACCTCTCGTAGGGTTGGCAACGATGTTCAATATAAATTCATTTTAAATAACATCTTAAACTTTAAAACTCCTTCACACAAACACACTTTCTTATGTAATCAGTAAGGTAATGAATGGAGGTATTATTTTATCTATATTTTATAGATGGGAGAATTAAGGTCCAGACAGGTTGAGAAATGGACCCAATGTGTGATAATGAGCTCATGGCAGAGCAAGGATTAGAACTCAGGTGTTCTGGCCTCCGTGCGTTGTATAGTTTTGACTCAGACTACACGGCTGTGTGATGGGAAGATGGAAAGGAGCTAACACCAATGACAAGTCTAGGAACTTTAGGACAAAGCTGTGGGACTTGTCCTACAGTGGGAATTCACGTTTCTTAAGAAACAGTAATTCGGGGCGCCTGGGTGGCGCAGTCATTAGGCGTCTGCCTTCGGCTCAGGGCGTGATCCCGGGGTCCTGGGATCGAGCCCTGCATCAGACTCCCTGCTCCTCTAGGAGCCTGCTTCTTCCTCTCCCACTCCCCCTGCTGTGTTCCCTCTCTCGCTGGCTGTCTCTCTGTCACATAAATAAAATAAAATCTTTAAAAAAAAATAAAAAGAAACAGTAATTTGCCCGTGTAATTTTCCCCTCTTCTCCGGGAGCCAGTCACTTTAGTTGCAAAGGAAGATAATGTTGTGGCTTTGGTCCTTGGCTTGAAGCATTCGACCTAGTTGAACTTGAAAACTGCCAACGGTCGGCTTTCCCCGGCCTCCATCATGAGAAGCCCCCCGTCAGATTTTATGGTCCGAATGTAGATCGCAAAGGAGAGGGTTCACCACTTGCTGCTCGCGTTGGCCGATGCTGTTCTACACACTTTAGAACCTCCCATTTAGAATATGACCCTACGTGGGAGAAAACTATTTTTATCCTCAGATAGGGGAACTGGGGCACTGGGATGATAACCAGCTTGACCAAAATCAGGTCATTGGTGCCCCGCCCTTAGATCCCCAGAACTCATGGCTCCCATTTACAACGGCAGCTCCTACTGGAAGCTCTTGGGACTCTCCACCTGACGCCTTTCTCTGGCCACAGGAGCAGACCTGGCCCGGGCACCAAGGCAGGTTGGAAGTTCCAGGGAATGAATGCCTCTCGGATAGATTTCAGCCAAAGAAACTGGTGGATAAAGACGCCAGCAAAGGAAGGATGTCAAGGAAACCCTCGAGTGGGCCATTCTGTAGCATGCTCCATCTATAGGTCTCCAGAGTCCCTGCTGGCATCAAGCTGCATCTACCCATAACGTTAAAAGCCTCCTTAGCATACTGTGTGTTTGCTGCCTTCCATCCCATCTATTATTCTCTCACTGATGCTTCCCAATGTTACGTCTCCCACAGAAAATATTTCCACTCAAATCTTTGTCTTGGGATCTATTTCTGGAGACTCAAAGCAATATGGTTGGATGAACTGGAAATGGTCTTAGAAAACAGACCCACAAGTGGATCTGGAACCTGAGAGTTCACTGGGCACAAGGTAGCAAGAATCCTTCACTGGTGGTAAGTGAAGTGGTGAAAATGCTTGGTGCTGGAGAATATAGACTCTCACCTGTGAAGGACTGAGACGGAGTACCGGTGGAAAGCGATGCCCTGGCTTATGGGCTAGTTCTAGACTTGAGAGAGTTGGGGACAACAGTAACTACAAAGACTGGGGAGCGGTTGGCTGTTGTTGACTGCAGTGGTCACTCGGAAGAAAGAAGATAACAGGTTCATGTCAGTGGAGAATGAGAAGGTCAAGGGTCCTCTATGCCCACATGTAGAGAGACTCACATCTCTGGCAGCCGGAGGGCAGGCTGCTGAAAACCAGCCCGACTTGGTTGTCCAAGTGACAGGGGTGGAAGCAACAGCACAGGCTCCCTCTCCTCAGGCCGCTCTAGTTCCGGCTGCACCTCGGTGCTGGGCCTAACGATGGACGCCGGGGCCGAGCTGTCAGTTTTCGACCGTCCCTCAGGGAGTCAACTTATTGCTGGTGGGAAGTTGATTATACTGGCCCGTCCCCCTCAAAAGGAGACAGAGACTGATGCTCGCTGGGGACAGATCTACCTTCCTTGTTTACAGTGCCTTGATCCAAGGACTCACAGAATATCTACTCTACCAACATGGGACTCCACATATCACCTCACACCAGAGAAGCCTCATGACAGTGAAGTCAAAGCCTCATTACAGTGAAGTCAAGATGTTGGTTACGCAGCCACCGGATCTACCGATCTACCCCCCAGCGCGCCATCTGGAGGCTGCTGGCTTCAGAGAATTCTGAAATGCCCTCGTAAACGCTTAGCTGAGGTGCTAGCTGGGATGACACGCATGGGCTTGGGACACTGGTCTCTCAGATGCCGTCCAGTGCTGTGTCCCTGGTAGGCAGGACCCACAGATCCAGGAAATAAAGGCAGTAAGCGGCCCTCCCACCATCACCCCTAGTGACCTGCTTGGGGAGTGCTTCCTGATGTTGCAACTCTAGTCTCGACTCCACTAAAGGTGCCGGTTCTGAAGTGAGTGGGAGGCGGGCAGGATGTCCGAACGGAGGAACACAATTAACATTTCACTAAATCCAAAGTGATGGCTGCCACCCGGTCATTTTAAACTTCTTGGCTCGGTGGTCCAGTGAGCCAAAAAATTTACAAAGTGTTTATACTGGCAGGGATAACGGACCCTGATGATCCCAAGGGAGCAGGCTTACTTCTGCACAGTGGGAACAGGAAGAAATGCGTCTGCGAGTCAGAGGGCACCCTGGGTCCGGCCCCGACGCTTCTGTACTATGCGTGGGCAATTGCAGCAACCACAGCCTGATGGGGACATGCAAACCTGGGGCTTAGACCCCTCAGGGGTGAGGGTCTAGCTTATCCCACTGGGCCCACAACCTAACCCAGCAGAAGGACTGGCTGAGGGTCAGGAGAACCCAGGGCAGGGAGTAGAGGAGCCAGATAATCAGAGCAGAGCTAGAGCCTTAGGCCGTCACTGCAATAGAAGGGACTGTAGCTTGTCTCCCTTGTATGCCTGTTATAAAATTTTTTTTCTTGAAAATTGTGACCAGCCGCCTTAAACACTCAGTGACAAGACAGATGCGTGAATGGATCGGACTGTTGACACGGGGGGAGGCTATAGGCGATGCTGCTGGTCCTGCGCTCGCACCAGCTCAGTTCCCACTGGTCCCGGGCAGGCAAGCACATCCCCACGTTTGCCCCAGGGCCTCTCTGGCCAGAAATTCCGGGAGTCCACAGGCTGGAGGGCTGCCCTCAACTAGTGAAGGATGGGAGTCGGTAGATAAATGCCCAGCTTCCTTGGCCCTTCGGTGGGATGCCTCTGAAGCATGTTCTCCCAGAAGAGGACCCCAGACACCCCTAGGGAGCCCGCTCCCTGAGCACAGGGCATGGTCTGTCTTCCCTTTCCTGCATCCCCTCCCCTCGCCCTTACTGATGCTTCCTTTTTTTTTTTTTTTTAAGATTTTATTTATTTATTTGAAATTGAAAGAAAGAGAGGGAGAGAGCATAAGCGTGGGGTGAGGGGCAGAGAAAGAAGCAGACTCCTTGCTGAGCAAGGAGCCGCATGCGGGACTCGATCCCAGGACCCTGGGATCATGACCTGAGCCAAAGACAGACCTTCACCGACTGAGCCACCCAGGCACCCCTCACTGAAGCTTCCTGATGTTAGCTCTCAAATAAGCCACTTACACCCAAATCCTTATCTCAGGTCAGCTTCTGGACACACTCAAACTCAGAGTGGCTGAGTTAGAACAGGAATCCTGGTAGTTTGGCCTCAGAGTACTTGCTTTTAACAATTACATGTGAATTAGAGAATTATCCATAAATATAAAGATGCCAAAGAAGAGGAAAAGAATCCAGATATCTTTAAAAGCAGTCCCCAGATCACATAATTCCGCCTTCACAAACTCCTACGGCCAAGTGTGAATTTTCTACAGGAAAGTACTTCACTGGTGCACATCTCTGTGGGAGGGCTGCTGGACACCCATCCGAACGTCTCTTCTCTTCTCTTCTCTTCTCTTCTCTTCTCTTCTCTTCTCTTCTCTTCTCTTCTCTTCTCTTCTTTCTCTTCTCTTCTTTCTCTTCTCTTCTCTTCTCTTCTCTTCTCTTCTCTTCTCTTCTCTTCTCTTCCCTTCCCTTCTCTCTTCTCTTCTCTTCTCTTCTCTTCTCTTCTCTTCCCTTCCCTTCCCTTCCCTTCCCTTCCCTTCTCTCTTCTCTTCTCTCTCTTCTCTTCTCTCTCTTCTCTCCTCTTCTTTCTCTTCTCTTCTCTTCTCTTCTCTTCTCTTCTCTTCTCTTCTCTTCTCTTCTCTTCCCTTCCCTTCTCTCTTCTCTTCTCTTCTCTTCTCTTCTCTTCTCTTCTCTTCCCTTCCCTTCCCTTCCCTTCCCTTCTCTCTTCTCTTCTCTCTCTTCTCTTCTCTCTCTTCTCTCCTCTTCTTTCTCTTCTCTTCTCTCCTCTTCTTTCTCTTCTCTTCTCTTCTCTTCTCTTCTCTTCTCTTCTCTTCTCTTCTCTTCTCTTCTCTTCTCTTCCCTTCCCTTCCCTTCCCTTCCCTTCCCTTCTCTCTTCTCTTCTCTTCTCTTCTCTTCTCTTCTCTTCTCTTCTCTTCTCTTTCTTTTTCAGTGAGATGGGAATCTATCCATTTAACATTGTGTTTTTATTTCACATTTGAAAAAATGTGATTGCAAGACATTCAAAGTAGAGCTCGCTACCCCTCCAAAAAAAAAAGGGGGGGGGGTAGATGTATAAAGCAAAATTGCTTTTCTTCTTTAACTGTTTGTACCAACCAAGTGAAATGTTGCTTCCGACAGAGCAAAAGTCTTGACATCCTCCACACCCAAAGCATCATGGGATCTCTGTGAATTCTCTTCATCTTCAGAGAGAGGAAAAGGGTTTATGAAGAAGCCGGAAAGTCTCCCATGTCCTAGCTCCTTGCAATAGTCCCGGGGAGGCTGTGGCATGCTTCTTCTCTGTCCTCCCTCTGTCCTCTGTCCACCTCTTTGAAAGCCTTGCAGTCCAGTTTGGAGTCTGAACGGGGCTAAGCAAAAACCACTGTGAGTAGGAGGACGCGGCTGGGCCTGGGGACTGCGGTGGGGACTGCGGTGGGGACTGCAGTGGGGACGCGGGCTGGCGTGTCTGTCGGCTCTGACACGGCCAGAACTTTTTGTTGGTATCAAAGGCCACTTCCTTAGAGGCCACTGCTAGCAGGTGGCTGGAGGCAGTGTGGTCCATCATGCTGGTGGTGGTGTGCATATCGGGCCCAGTGTAGACATCTTCCCCAGCTGACCAGCTCCCAGGTGACCTAGGCCGAGCTCTTCAGTGAAACATGTGGTCCTGGATTCCCTGGCATTTGGGCGTGACTCATGCTGTGCTGGGTCACTTTCCACATCCAGATCCTTCACAATGAACAGAGGAAGAACTGTTCCTTCCAGATGACGAAGGCTGAAGGCATAGACTGACTCTTCACAAGAATCATGGGAGGATTTCAAGCAATTATGGCCTTCCTATTATATGCGAAAGTTTTAAATGAAGGAGTTTGGGTCCGCAATGAGGAAGAACAACAACAAAGCACTGAATTGACGACGGCTTGGGAAGAGGTTTGCATTTTTCTTAGAGTGGGAGGCAGCTGCTCGTGAGTCACTATAGCCAGAATCTGAGCTTGGTGGCCTGAAGCACTGAGGCCGGGCCACCCTGAGCTGTGGAGGTGGCCTGGTGGGCTGTGGAGGTACAAAGCTGCGAGCGTGAGTCTGTCACTGGATCACCTCTTGGTTATCTCATCAACCGTGTTGGCAGGACAGTGTATGGTACGACTCAGAGACCAGGTTGCCTGGGGGCCTGGCTTGAGTCCCAGCCTCACCACTACTTGGGATGACTTAGTTTCTCTGGGACTCAGTGCCATCATCTGGAAAAGGGGGACAATAACTCTATCAGTCAGGCTCCCAGCAAGGAACAGACGCATTCTCAAATTGAGGAGTTTAATAAAGAGATGACTTGACCAAGTGGGCAGGACTAGGGGAAACCAACAAGGGGCAGGGAAGTGCCCCAGAGCTGGCAACACCGGAGAGCCAGTGCTGCCCCTAGGCCATGGGGTGTTACCAGAATGGAGAGTAAGTACAGAAATGCCTGCAGGGGATTGTTGGTGGAGGAACACTGCTGCTGTCATTACAAAGACCTGAGGTTATTATGCCCCTTCCTGGAAGTTGGTGGCTCCTGCTGCAGTCCCCGGTGGTTGAACCCACCTGGGATCCGGAGTGCAAGGGAGCCAGACTGAAGCCATTCCTAAAAGCTAGCTTCCGGCTTACAAAGCAGAGTGCAGAAAGGCAGAGAATGGCAGATGGGTAGACAGAAACTCCCCAGCTCAACAATAGTGGCTCCCCGATAGGCCTGTTGCGAGGATTAAAGAAGTTACTGTATAGAAATTCTTCAAGAAATGCAGGCAAAAAGTAAGCACTGTGGAATAGTCCATTACTATGATTATATCCCTAACATTTCTCTGTGCCCCTTAGCATCCTGCTTATTGCAGAATCGATGGAGCTGTTCCTTATGTGTCTAGTGCCAGCCTAGCTCCTGCTTCCTGGAGAATCTCTGTGCCAAGGCCAGATGTCTGCTCCTCATCTCTGGGGCATTGCTCTTACATGACAATGTAAGCTGCACATGGGCCCTGCATTATTGCTGAGGCCAGGAGCATCGGGCATGAGCCTCTGGTATGTTGGGCCCATCTGGACAGGATTTCCTTCTCACCTTATAAAGTAAATCTCCTCCAGACAGGTAAGCACAAGTCTGCCCAGTCGGGGCTGATCAGATGGTCAGCCCATACTTACTTCCTTTCTCCTTAGTTAGCGACTGAGGGTCAAAGGTCTCCTACTGTGAGTCCTACCCACTTCCAGAAAACAAATCTTGCCACCTACCTGCTCCAGAGCTCAATAGGAATTTAAATTGCTCCCATCTAATGGATATCTTATTTATGGGCCCAACAGTATGTGAGACGCCTTACCTATCTTATGACATTTAGTACTTAGAGTAACTCTGTCAAGTATTCGTGTCCCCATTTCGCAGGTAAGGAAACTGAGACTCAGAGGTTTCACCTATACAGGGAGGAGGTGGCAGCATCGAGGTCACTCTGACTCCAAAGGCCTTTCCACCACACGGTGATGTCAGTGCATCCACTTGAATCATGCATTTTCTTCTAAGCTTTTTCTAACCACAAAATATGTGTAAACAGAGGAAATGGACTTTCTGTCCTTGAAAAGCTTATCCTATTAGTGGAAGACAAGATTCACACAAATGGAGCAGTTTGAAAATGTTCCATCGTTGTGTCGAGCCAGGTGTTAAACTGAGGATCACAAACTCTACATGTTGGGGGAGCCCCGAGAAAGGGAAGAATATGAGGATGAAGTAATCAAGAAGTGGGGCTTTGATGGGGAGCTGTGCTCTGCAGAGAGAGGTAAAGAACGTCCATGGAGAAGAGGTCGAGGGAGAAAGAGAAGGTAGGCAGAGGGAAGGCCAGCCAGTGGAAGAGAAAACCCATCTCATCGGAGGACAGAGGTCTAGGAAGCAGTCGATAATGAGGTAGGGGATAATGAGGAGGTTGAGGAAGAATGAGGAAGTCTTGAGAACTATAAAGAGGAATTTAGACTCAATGCGGAAGCGAAGGACCTCATGGTAGTTGTGGAGGGTCTGGCAAACGGAAGAAGAGTGTTGGGAAGGTGGAGACTTCAGGAGTAAAGGAAGGGACTGAAGGAAGACAGCTATTAAAACATACTTGTGCAAAACACCAAGGACTGAGATGACAGAGAGAGAGAGAGCTGGAGCCACCCTTCCAAAGAAGGACTAGCCAGACTTGGTGAGTAACTAGAGTAGATGGGACAAGGATGACTTCGTTTGTTTCCATCATGGTCAATAAAGGGGATGGGGCACAGATGGGGACAGTCATTTGTACCTCCTGTGCATTTAAACAATCTGAACAGAGGTTCCCTAAAAGGAGTAAACACTGCCTCTCTGATCAGTTTTGCTGGGGAAGGGGGATATTACGTTTTACAAAAAGCTCCTAGATCTCCCCTTCTGATAGTTTAGAGAAGGCTTTGAGTAAATGTCTCTCAAAGACTCCCTCTGTACGTGCTGAGCCGTGTATGACTATGGATTGGGGATTCAGGGGCCTGGGAATGGGTAGAAAGAGGGTCCCCCCCTTTCCGTGGGGGAGTTGTATCAACGTGTTCTTGCTGATCCAAAGGAGAAATCTAAACAGTCTAATTTGTTGTCTTGTTAAATCTTGAGGAATTCAAAATACATCCTTATTAATCAACCAGTCAAATACTATTTACTCATTGAGCAAAAGTCTTGATCCCCTTTGACCCTGGAAAGGATTTGTACTCATAGCTTCCTTTGACCTAAGTTCATTAAAATACACACTTTCATTTTTGTTAAGATGCCTAAAGAATCGTTTCCAGTAAACTGTTGCCACCAGTAAATTGTGAATGCCATGATCTTTCCACGAAGGTCTTATATTTCCTTGACATCTAGGTCTTTTGTTAATGTAGGTGCCTCTTTGCAAAATAAATAATTAAGTAACTTAATAAAATAAAATAATAAACTTTGCTGCTCTGAACAGGGGGGCAGTTTTCATTTCCTTTTGGGGAAGCCTCAATTCAAGTTGTTAAATGCACATGATTTATAAATAACTCTTCTCCCTACCTATCCCCCTCTTCCTTATTTATGGAGCACCAGATGAGAGCTGGATTTATTTGTTCTTACAAGCCTTTTAAATATTTCTCTCTATTTTATACAAATTAAGGGAAACTGTTATTCTGCCTTGAAAGCAAACAACATACTTTAGTTTGAAGTATGCCTCATGTTGTGTGACATTTCTTCCAAAGAATTTTGGGGTGTGTGTGTGTGTTGGTGGTGAGTGGGAGTGGGAGTGGGGTAGCAGGATTGGGCAGAGGAAAGGGAGGGCCACATAAAGTTTTCTCAGAACCTGGTGGGTGAGTACGGGCCATCAGTTCTCGAAGAGATAACAAGTGCTCACTTTAAAATGATTGCTCCCGTGTAGTCTCTGTCGAACTTTTGAAGAAGTTTACAAGACCAGACGTAAAGAGGCATTTCCTGATTAGCTGTCAGGAATACTATGTGTCTACAGACATGAATCACATCCCCTGTTTGCACATTCCATTTCACAACAGGAACATGAGAAGCACCCGCCCAGACCCTACCAGCTCCAGGGAGAAGGGGGAGCTAACTAGCCTCCCTCCTGTGGGATGTTGACCTGAACGCCATGCTCAACTGGGCTGCGACAGAGCCTGGCACCAAGACCAGAGGAGGTTGGAATCTAGTTGGTTTGATGGCATAGACAGCCAGTCGAGAAACTCAGCTCCATGGTGAAGAGAGGGCCATGGATCTTCCCCACGTACTAGGACTTTTGAAAGCACCTGAGTCACTGGACTCAAGGAACATGACCAGTGCTCTAATTCTTCCGTCAGAATTAGCCTTCTGTACTCCCCTTTGCTCCTTTTCCGACCAGACGCTGCCATTTTCCCTTCCTACTTTTTAAAACTGAAGCATAGTTGACACAATGTTACATTAGTTTCAGGCGCGCAGCATTGTGATTGGCAGGTCTATACGTTAGGCTTCGCTCACCACGAGAACAGCTCCCGTCTATCACCCTACGGCGCTATCACAACACCATTGACTATATTCCTATGCTGTACTTTTCAGCCCTGTGACTTACCATTTGCCTTTCATATTTTGCATGCATGATGGATGGTGCAGCAGCTTCCTACTTCAGCTGGAAGGGAATCAAGAGCTCCTAACCAGACTGCAAACTTACCCTAGTTTCATGCTCACTTTATGGTTCCTTCATTTGCATGGCACCGCACTGTCTCCCACGCAAGTTCTGGATCCGCTGCTTCCTAGCAATGAGCAGCTATTGTGTATGCCTTCCCCCCTGACTTACTGGTTTGGATTTCTGATTCGCCATTTTGGCAGGATCTTTGGGACAGTGTGCTTCCTACGACTACTTGCCTACCTGTCTCCCTTTCTAAGGATCCCGGGGCTAGCCGCGGCAGAGTTGTGCCCATTCCGAAGGCCAAAGGGACAGGGGAAGGAGAGGTTACTGGAACCTGGAGGGGAAAGGAGTACTTAGAGCAGGCCACCTGGAGAAGCGTAATGACGTTTTGTTGAGGAGAGAAGAGAACTTCTCCTCTTCTCTTCCCTTCTCATCAGCTGGTGTTCCCATTGGCCAAACCCAAGAGTAAGTCCAAGGGCATAGGAGCCCTGTCAAGCTGGTAACATTTACAATTTCCACTTTGGAGACAAGAAACTCAGTGGTTTAGGTGACTTTTCCAATTTGTAAAGCTAGAAGTTAAATCTAGACATGTGACTGCAAACCCATATTTGTTAACCACTATACTAGGCTCTTTGTCTATAGGATAAGTTCTTATTTTAACCTAAAATCTGATATTTTAACTCCTTGCCCACCTGCCTCATTGCAGAGTCCAATTTGCATAGAACCTCAGAACCTCCTACAAGTTGTGACTACGTCTTGTTGTCTGGATCCTGCCCCTCAAGGTTACCTTGATTCTCCTTGTCTTATTAACTAAATATCTGTTCACGAACACCACTTGTATTAACTAACATGTCCTATGGGAACTGGACAGTTCTGCTTTTTGGAATCAAGGGTGTGGTACACACAAGTCATAGGTTTCCCAAGTATCCAACCAAATCCATGACATGAATGTGTTGTCCTGCCAGATGCTAGCTGTATGCTGGCTAAAACCAACAGAGAATGATTAACCTTAAGAAAGAATTCCAAAGATGGATAACTACATATTTGGAGGTGTGTATTGCTACATTATTATAATGGTGAAGCATTAGAAGCAGCGCAATCATCCAACAGCAGAGGGATTGCTAGCGTGGGCGGCACTCACTAAATACTGGTGGGGAGAGCTTGAAGCTCCCTTTGCCCATTTCTGGGTTCTGATGGAGCTTTATTTATTTATTTATTTATTTATTTATTTATTTATTTTAAAGATTTTATGTATTTATTTGACAGAGAGAGACAGCCAGCGAGAGAGGGAACACAAGCAGGGGGAGTGGGAGAGGAAGAAGCAGGCTCCCAGCGGAAGAGCCTGATGTGGGGCTCAATCCCAGGACTCTGGGATCACGCCCTGAGCCGAAGGCAGACGCTTAATGACTAAGCCACCCATGTGCCCCGATGGAGCTTTAGGGCACATTTCTTCCTTCCTTCCTTCCTTCGCTTTTCCCTTTCTTTCTTTCTTTCTTTCTTTCTTTCTTTTTCTTTCTTTTTCTTTCTTTTTCTTTCTTTCTTTCTTTCTTTCTTTCTTTCTTTCTTTCTTTCTTTCTTTCTTTCTTTCTTTCTTTCTTTCTTTCTTCCAAGTTATCTCCACACCCCCCATGAAGCCTACCGAAGGGCTTGAACTCATAACCCTGAGATCAAGACCCCAGCTGAGATCAAGAGTCAACCAACTGAGACACCCAGGTGCCCTCCCACTTTTTTTTTTTTTTAAGTAGGCTCCACACCGATAGAGCTTTAGGGCACATTTCTGGACAAAGCTCACAGGGGTTGCGTTTAGGCTGAGAGGGAACAGTTAAAAACTCTTGTTCACCCTTTTGGCCCTAGGTGGAGGGGGGAGGGATTAGGCAAGTTGAGAGCTGTTTCCTTTTGGGAGGATTCCTTGTCCTGGGAAAACCTAGCCTGTGGGTCTGAAGGACAAGATCTTTCCTTTGGGATATCTTTAGATGCTTCTTTTCACCATCAGATTGGTAAAACCTGGAGGGTTGAGTAAAGGGTGTGACCCAGGGAAAAGTAGGCAAGGATGACTTGATTCTTTTTTAGCATGGCGTGGAGTAGAGGATTAAAAGTCTGTGACTCACACAAGTCCGGCTCAGCTCACTCCAGATAGGGGTCTGAGGCCAACACAGAGTATGAAGTATTCCTTAGCCCAGAGCGGCTCATCTCAACACTTTCCTAAAGCAACAGTTCTCCAGGCACGGTCCACAGACCTTGGGGGGTGTCTGGGACCCTAGCAGGAGATTTGCAGGCTCAAACAGTCTTCATAATAACTCTATGATGTTATTTGCATTTTTAATTGAATGGTGCAAAAGCAAAGGGAACTAAGTGCTGGCATGAATTAAAGCACTGGCTTTATGCTTTAAAACAGTGTGGTATTAAAACCACATATTTTACCGACATACACTCACAATTAAAAAGGAAAGAGTCAGCTTCACATAAAAACAGCTTTTCAACATTATGTGTGATGCGATGGGTGAGTATACATGAAACATTTCTGCTACAGACCTCAGTGCACTGGTTGTCACTTACAAAAAGTACATTGCAATCCTTTGAGTTACAAGCTGAACTAACAACATTTTTCATGCAACACCATTTTCTACTTGACAGAATGACTGACAAACTTTGATGATTCAGGTTAGAGTATTTGGCAGATATTTTTTCAAAATGAATCAAGGGAGTTTATTAGTTCAAGGGAAAGAACTAATATCATGTGTTACTAATAATAAGACTCAAGCTTTTGGGGCGCCTGGGTGGCGCAGTCCTTAAGCGTCTGCCTTCGGCTCAGGGCGTGATCCCGGAATCCCGGGATCGAGCGCCATGTCAGGCTCCTCTCCTGGGAGCCTGCTTCTTCCTCTCCCACTCCCCCTGCTTGTGTTCCCTCTCTCGCTGGCTGTCTCTATCTCTGTCAAATAAATAAATACAATCTTTAAAAAAAAAAAGACTCAAGCTTTTAAGCAAAAGATAGATTTTTGGAAAACTTATATTTGCGCTGTGAGCTTGAACGCTTCCCAATACTTAAAGACTTTTCTGATAAGTCAGTGGTGATAGGAACAAATGTGATTTTTTAAATACTTCATAATAAAATGTGTCAACGTTAGGAAGCTCTGTATATCTCAGTGAACAAATATCTTCCAAATGATCAATGCATGATGTTTCAAACTCATGCATGAATAAAAGATCCATTCCAAGTGCAAGATAGACAAATAGATTTTAATGTAGTAGATATGAAAAGTTCATTGATATTGCTTCAGATTCCACATTGCAACTAATCTTTAATGAACTCCCACTTGTCAAGTTTTGGGTAACAAACAACATGTGTAATTATTTGAAAAGGCTATTAAAATAGTCCTCTCTTTTCCGATTACACATCTGTCCGAGACTGGATTTTCTTCATATACTGCAACCAAAGCAACATATTACAACAGATTGAATGCAGAAGTCATGAGAATCCAGATGTCTTTTATTAAACCAGACTTTAAAGAAATTTGCAAAAATGCAAAACAATGCCAGTCTTGTCACTAAATTTTGTTTTGGAAAGTCTGGTCACTTTTTCATGTGTAATGTGTAATGGAATTGTAACTATTATTTTTAACAATATAAATAAGCATTTTTAAAAGTTCACAGTCTTAATTTCTAAGCCAGTAAATATTGTTACAAATACCCCACACCAGCAAAGTTGCTCTGAGGCCCTCCATCATGTTTAAGAGTGTGAAGAGGCCACAAAACCCAAGGTTGGGCAACCACGGAGCTGGCGCACCTGCTGAGCGTGGGATAGGCTGACCTGGGCAGCAGTGCCTGGCCGCTCCATGTTTTAGGGATTCTCTCCTGTCTTCTCGCATTCCGTATCTTTTAAGGAATATAATACAGGCATTAATAACTAGCCTTATGAAGTCTTGAACATATACTTTTATAAAGAAAAAAGTTTTTTAAGGATCTTATTTATTTTTTGAGAGACAGAAGGAGAGAACGAATGAGAGAGAGCAAGAGCAAGGGAAGTGGCAGAGGCAGAGGGAGAAGCAGGCTCCCCGCTGAGCAAGGAGCCCGATATGGGGCTTGATTCCAGGACGCTGGGATCATGACCTGAGCCAAAGCCAGATACTTAACCTACTGAGCCACCCAGGTGCCCCCTGTAAGGAAAAATGTTTAAAGCAGAATGTATCTTTTCCCTTTTTTTTAATAATAATTTTTTATTATGTTAGTCACCATACAGTATATCCTTAGTTTTTGATGTAAAGTTCGATGATTCATTAGTTGCATATAACACCCAGTGCACCATGCAATACATGCTCTCCTTAATACCCATCACCGGTCTATCCCATTCCCCCACCCTCCTCCCCTCTGAAGCCCTCAGTTTGTTTCCCAGAGTCCACAGTCTCTCGTGGTTCATCCCCCCATCTGTTTACCCCCCCCATTCTTCCTTTCCTCCTCCTACCGATCTTCCTAGTTCTTATGTTCCATAAGAATGCAAATCTGTGTGCGGACTGTGGCTATGGCAACTTCAGAGTACGTACCTACAGACGAGGACTGGACTTTGAAAACTGAGAAGCATAGTGTTGGGATGGTGGGCTTATGCTGGATAGATTTTCTTTGAGGTTCTTATAATAATCTTTGAACAATTTAAAAAAGTCTGACTAAAAATACTCCTATACACAACAACAGCGGCATTTTTCCAGGAGATTTGAAAAGTAACAATTCTCTAAGTTTTTCCCCAGTTGGTTGTAAAACATAACCATTAACTCGATGGCGCCAGGAAAGTCTCCACACTGTTTTGCAAGAGGGAAAATATCGGTTCTTAGACTGTCTTGAAATCAATGGCCACGGGGACTGTGTTTCTCTCCCCGTCTCTGGAAGGACGTAGGCAGATGGCACAGACGACTCTGGGGACAGAGGGTTGAGCTGTCTCTGAACGGAGCTACTGAGCAGGAAGCAGTGAGCACCTGGCTTTGTTTCCCGTCCCCTGACCCGCTGCTCACTGCGGCCCAGAGCAGAGCTGGACCACTTCCACCAGCGACAGTGAGCGGAGTTACACGAAGCTGCCTGTGAATGAAAGTTCCAGGGGCTGCAGGCTCTGTACACAGAGCGAAGAACAGGAAGGACAGGTCCACCGCAGGCCACCCGGCAAATGGCTGGCTGTCCGCTGGCAGCAGCACCCCCGGGAGCATGCCCCTGAGCTAGCAGACACTCTTCCAGGCTGGTGGGAACACCAGAGCCACAGGAGCGCCTGAGTCGGTGGCCTGTCTGGGTCTGCCTTAGGAGAAGAGGTGGTCTACGATGCTTGCTTGTGAATATGACATGCTTTTTCTTTTAGTTCAATGATTTCATTCATTCATTCATTCAACACACTGAGTGCTTACTATGGGGTTATCTGTTCTAGGGTCTAGGAATATAGGAGGGAACAAGGCAGACAGTCTCACCCTCTTGAGTTTACGTACTAGAGGAGAGAGACAGAAAATCACTAAAATAATTAAGTAAAACGATAGAATATCGGGTGGTGGTAAGTGCCACAGAGAAAGATAAAGCAGGAGGAGGAGGGGGTGAGTGTGGGGGTGTGTGTGTGAGGGTCTTAGGGAAGCCTCGCTGAGAAGGTGGAATTGGAGCAAAGACCTATTTGAGGTTATTGTAGGAATTGAAAATAAAGGTATAAAATGGCAACAGAAAGCACCTACTCTCCCACTTTAACATTGCTATTGTTGGCATCCTTTTCCACTGTTTTCTCTGCATGTATGAACAGAGACCATTTTTTCAAAGACAGACGCGTGCTTGCATGTGTGGGCATGGAGGGCTTATCCTCTCACTTCGTTCTCCATCCCGATTAGCTTTCCATGGTGCTTACTAGATCCTCACCCTTCCTTCAACCGGTCACAGAAGATGGGGGAAGGTTCAGCCTAACGGGGAGCCCCGGGTCTCCCCCCAGTTCTGCCCCTTACGTGAGCTCTCTGTGTCCCAATTTCTTCGCCAGAAAGATAAGGATACAGGATTTATCTCATGGGGTCATTTGAGAGGAAGGGGGTGATTTCATACGTGTGAAGCAGGCTGTCTCTGTAACTCAGTTGAGAGATGGTGGCTTGAATGGGAAGGGGGGCAAGGAAGGTGATTAGAACATACCTGATTCGGGATACATTACGAGGACGCCCTCTGGGCTTGGGCACAGGGGCACTGTTTTTTGGATGGGGGAGGCCAGGAGCACATGTCTGAGGGGGCGGGCGGGTGGATAACTCGCTTTGGGCCATATTAACTCTATTATCATGACCCTTTGTTCTCAGTGCCATCACCTCAGTCTACACCTTGTCCCTTGAAGACCAGACTGCGGCAACGCTGTGTGCCCACAGGACCCCTGCTTCCAGCGCTCCCTTCCACACGCTGGCCTTCCAGCTAATCCCCTCCTGTGGCTCTTCCCTTCCCTTCCTTGAATCCTCCTGTCTGCCACCGCCCCCTCCGCCTCAGTCCAGCTCACCCTTCAAGCAACATCCAAGTACCACCTTCTATGAAAAGCTCTTTCTCTTCGGAATTTTGATACAAATTAGGTGCATTACGCATTTGGCTTTTAGTATGTTACTCACTTTTTCTTTTAAAAATGGGCTCTTTTTCTTCTGCTCTTTTCTGAACCCTTGCTGACAGAACCCTAAAGACGGGGACAGCGTCGGGCCCTGCACGTGGAGTGTTTGGGGACTTCCGTGAGGCAAGGTGGGGATTCGGGGGGCTCTAATGCACGAGAGAAACAAAGGACAACTCCACACACCTCATGGGGGCTCAGGGCTGGCTCTGCACGACACCTGATTTATGCCCAACTCCACTAAGAATGCCAGGCCCCTTTCCAAGGGACTAATATCATCTAGGATTTTTTATCGCTGGTGATATTTGGAGGCCATTGTGCCTGGTGTGTTGACTGTCCAAAGTGGGAGACGGCCGAGCAGCAGCCTTGGCGATCACTGGCTCCCTGTCCTCATTTCCCACCCGCCTTGCTCGGGCCTCTGTCGGGTTCTGCAGCAGGACAGAGGCAGACCCACCGCTGCGGAGCTCCTTTTAGGCCATCCCTCTGCCTTTGTATAGGACTCAACCACGCTCTTTGGTTCTGGCAGCCCCCCCCCCATCCCGTCTTCTGGTAAGTTGACACTGTTCCTCCCCCAGGGCCTGACCAAGTGTCTCCTCAGGGGCCTCTCCAGGACCTGCAATTATTTTATTAGTCTCCTCTTTGGGTCAAACTAAGTATTAAGATTCTGCATGCCATCGCTCAGATGAATTTATTGTATTAACCAGCAAGGCACAGAGCAAGGTCCTGGGGCCCTTGCCCCCCTTCTCCTCTATTTGCTTACAGGTGCATCTCAGTGGAGGCAGAGAAGGGGGCGCTGCAGAGGCAGATTGGCTGCTGGGGGGTGGGTGGGGCCTCTGGAATTCAGACCCAGGGTAGTTGCAGGGAGGAAAACCCCCTGGGCTCCTCCGCAGAACACCAGCTTCCCCAACTGCTCCTATTGTAGCCAGAAAGATCGCCCCGCTCGAAAGCCCAGCACTTGTGAATGTAACCTTATATGGCAAAAGTGATTTTGCAGAGGTGATGAAATAAAGGATTTTGAGATGGAGAAGTATCCTGAATTATCCTGGTGGGCCCTAAATGTAATCTGTAAGTGTCCTTATAGGAGGGAGGCAGAGGGGAATGTAATAAAGAGAGGGGTGGGCAATGGGACCACAGAGACAGAGGCAGGCACGAGGAGGCCACGAGATGAGCCAAGGATGGCTGGCAGTCACCAGAAGTGGGAGGAGGCAAAAATCAGATTCTCTCCCAGAGCCTTCAGACACCTTGATTTAGGCCCCGTAAGACTGAGTTCAAACTTCTGGCATCCAGAGCTATAAGAGAATAAATCTGTGTTGTATTAAGCCCCTCCATTTGCAGTAAGTAGTTATAACAGCTGTAGGACATAAATACAGCTCCTCAGCCCACCCCAATTCTGGGTCCTCCAAGGAAACCCCTGCCACTTAAGGGGCCAACATCATTCAAGACATGGCTCGGGAATGCTTGCACTCAGTGTGGACACCCCTTGGCCAAACAAACACCTTTGCTCTAGGACAGATTTCTTTTCCCAGAGAATGCCAGCCAGTTCAAAATGGAACCTGGGGGGTGAGCCTGGAGCCTGATTTGTCCCAGGAGGATGTTGGCATGTACCCATCTGAGACGGCCATTTCCTCCCTTGAGCTCCCTCCTCGTCCTCTGAGAACACAAGGAAGAACTTCCCAGAAAACAGACTGACTGGCCAGAGCTGACTGCCTAATTTGTGGGATCCAATACAAAATGGAAATACAGAGCCCCATCTTCCAGACTTATTAAGATTTTAAGATGGTGGCAGCCACGCATGATGCAAACATGGGGCCTTCTGAGGACAGGGGGCCCCCCGTGGAGCCCTGAAGGGGGTCTCTCCCGCCTTTGGCCTCTGTTCCACCTTTGACAGCACTTTTCTTGCTGCAATACGTAAACGTTTTTAGAAAAGCCATCACTGTTTGGCTTCTTTTCTCTTTCATGAAGAGGCTCTGCTCTCCAACTCGCCAGACCAAAAATAGGGCCTACTTGAGGAGTGAAATGAAACTCTTTCAGGATCCTGCTGATAACTACGATGTTTTCAAAACAAACAAGAATAGCTATAAAGATAGTTTACGGGCCCATTGAAAATCCCCAACCACAGCCTCAGCCGTGGGACAGGGAGTGTCGTGTTAGAGAAACTCTGTAATGCACAGGGCGAACCTGGCCCTCCCTGAGGGTGGCCAGGGGCCTCGGGCAGCACTGGGATGCTTCTCAAAGTGCGCACAGAAATGGGGGGTCCCCAGAGGCTCTTATGGAGAAAGAGGGGTCATGGGGGTGCCTGGGCAACCATAGGACATGTAAGTTTAGGCGGCTCTGAGGGGAAAAGAATTCTGCAGTGGCTGGCCCCGAGCGTGCTCCCCCAACTTTCTCCCCACATCTCATGCTGCCCACTGGTAGATGGAGAGTAAAGGGAAGCAGGCCCTAGCCTGAGAACTTGTCTTTCACAAGAACTTTCTAGATCAACCTGATTTTTACCTAGCTGGTCCTTTGTGTCCTGGTGCCTGAGCCCCCATGGACTCAGGACTTTAGTACCTGGCACTTCCTTTAGCTAAGTAGTTCTGTATCCCCGAGTCTGACGTCCCAAACAGACTGCAAATGCCTGATGGGCAGGAAGCTGAACTTTTTGTTCTTTTTTCTTTTTTTGGTGAGATCCACCAGTCAGTAGAGGAGATACTCAAAATCTATTAACCTATTGGCTGATCAATGGTCCCAGGAGATAACTCCTTAGAGGTGACAGCTTAATTGGCCAATTTTACTTTCAGCTGTGATGGGAGGTGACCCACCATGATCCTAGCTAGCTTACCTTAAGAAAGCCAATGATTCCTAGAATGTTATAGCTGAAAGGACCTCATTTTCATAATGAGAAAAAGGTTCTAGATGGTGGCAAGGATTTTCCCAGCCTGGGGAGACTAACACCCTCCCCTCCCTCTGCCCTCTCCTTTCCCTCTCCCCTCTCTCCCCCACCCCTCCCTTCTCTCCTTCCCTCTTGCTTTTTCCCCTCTGTGAAGCTCTGATGTCAGCCACTGGGGCTCATGGTAACCTGTTCTAGGTATAGGACTCACTTCCTCTCCTAGCGAAGCCTAGCTTTCGTGATGGCAAATGGGGCACGAGCCTTCTCCGGGTGAAAGGCTGTCCCTACCTGAATGTGTGTGCCGTCAGAGACGCCAGGAATTCTGGGAAAGGAAGGGAAGAAGCCATGATGTGCAGGATGAGCTCAGAAGCTGCACCCTGTGGGGGAAGTCCTGGCCAGGCTGCCAGCCAGGAACGCACTGCCCTGTGACCACCTGAGGTCCTCCGACATGAGATGTCATCCATTGTGGGTCCACTTGTGTGGACTTGGATTCTCTTTTGAAAGTTCAAGTCTCCTCCAGTCTCAGGTTGAAGGCAAGAGGGAGATCTCATTTTGCCCTCCAGGAGTAAGGGAGCTCTGAGGGGGCTGGGGAGCACGTTTGAAGGTGGGAAGATTTCACTGTGTAGGACCCGTGTCCATGGGTGTCTTATTGAAGTTCTTACGACAGCAGGAGAGCGCTGGATACCCAGAGGCTCAGAGGCTAAGAGATGAATGGGTAAGAAATAAAAATATTCATACACGTCAGAACTGGACAGCCCAGTTCTCAGGCAAGGAAGCGGAAGCTCCTTCAACTGGAGTCCTTCTTTAGCCACTTTGATTGCACTTTCTTGTCCCTTCCATTCAGCTTGTTGTCTCCTGACAGTTTTACTGTCCTATGTGGTACTTCATGTCACTCCTCTGCTCAAGAACATGCAATGGCTCCCCATTACCAGTTGAACCAAGTTCATTATCCTGATTAGGTTTTAAAATCATCTGACTCTGACTTACCTAACATTTCAGACCCTATGGGCTAGAATCCAAAAGTCAAGGTAAACTTCACCCAGCATGTTACACACTGTAAACATGGGAGCCCTAGGGAAGGAGGCCCGTTCCGAAGGAATTTAACCTGAGCTTTGTGTGCCTCGAAACTTGAACTGCTGTAGGTGAATCATTTAAAGATCTTGGAGGCCACTGGTTTTTAGAATGAGTTTGCTAGGGGGCGCCTGGGTGGCACAGCGGTTAAGCGTCTGCCTTCAGCTCAGGGCGTGATCCCGGCGTTGTGGGATCGAGCCCCACATCAGGCTCCTCTGCTATGAGCCTGCTTCTTCCTCTCCCACTCCCCCTGCTTGTGTTCCCTCTCTCGCTGGCTGTCTCTATCTCTGTTGAATAAATAAATAAAATCTTAAAAAAAAAAAAAAGAATGAGTTTGCTAAACATGAAAAGTGTGTTTTTAAAAAAATATATAAAAAAGCAATTCAGTTGAGCAGAAAAATCCTACTTTTCTATGTACCTCATTTTCACCTCCATTATTTCTTCACAGCATCGTAATATGGTAGATACTCTCCTTTTCTTGCAAATGAGGCTGAGGCTTGCTGAGGCCGCCCAGTGCACAGGGACGAAAAAGGGAGCTCATTCCCCAGACTCGGATCAATGTTCTTGCTACTCTTTGTACAACAGTGCAACAGTCCGTGGCTTGTCTGTCTCTCCCTACAAGGTCTAGTTCTGTAGTTAAAACAAGAGATGAAAGGGTCAGACCTGCCGGTCTTCAAGCAGCAGCTCACTTCTGCCCAAGGCAGCGCGACTCTGGGGAACATCGGATCCCAGGAGGCCAGACGACACTCTCATAAATGGTTAGGAGGGCTGGCCTCAGCCCTAAGTGCCTCAAAGCCCCAGAGCACACGAGTGCTTCCGCTGCATTTTTGGTCCCTGGGCTCTTCGTCCAGATGGTCCTGTTCACCAAGTCCGGGCCTTGACGTCCTCCGAACACGCGCTTCTCTTACAAAACAAAGACTAAACCCCAGTGAGGGCAACCCTTTCAGCAAAGTCTAAACTGCAACACTGAAGAGAGCCAGTGACGGGGGCAGAGGAAAGGAAGGCAAGGAGGGAGGCAAGATTAGGAACTTGGTTTCAAGCCAGCCAGCCTCTCCAAGAATGACGGTCCTAGGAGCCAGGAGCACCTTTTTGATGACTCAGTCACTTTGTGACCATAAAGGCAATCCATTTTTGTGCATTCACTTCTTTTTTTAAAAGACTTTATTTATTTATTTGAGAGAGAGAACAAAGAGGGGGAGGGAGAAGCAAACCTCCCTCTGAGCAGGGAGCCCGACGCAGAGCTCGATCCCAGGACCCTGAGATCATGACCTGAGCCGAAGGCGGACGCCTCACCGACTGAGCCACGCGGGCGTCCCTGTGCATTAACTTTTTTTTTTTTCTTTTAGATCTGGTAAGGTGTCCTTTAAGAACTCAGTGGTCCGGTGAACTCATGCTGAAAGTTCACGGAAAGGCCTCCCCCAAGTGCTTTTTCTAGGATGGTGCATCTGGCTGGCAGTTAAGGAGTGTGACTTACGAGGAACTCTGTGGGTGGCTTAAGAAGACCCAGGCCTCTCAGCCCCGCAGGGCACCGACCGCAAGAGCGTATGGCCGAGTAGCTGGCCTCTGGCCTCGGATGACCCCACTGCCCGCTCTTTCCCTCGGATGGCTTCGTCCTTTTGCGCTTAGAAAGCGCTTTAGGTGCTTCTCAGCTCCAAGCCAGCATCCCTCCACCCTGCGAGGGAGCGCATTTTATATGCGGCAGCACGCAAGGCCTGTACCTTTCGTTTTTGTTTTAGGAACGATTGTCAGAAAAGGGGTATCTTCATCAGGGGAGTGTCTGGGGGTGGGAGGAAGTGCGGCACCAGAAAGAAGGACAAAAGGGGTTGCAGATCAGGATGAGAGAAGAAAGGTGAGCTACTGATGGGCAGGAGGCCCAGGGATGAGGCGTCCAGCGACGGGGTCCTTAAGTTTATTTGTGCCGTGGAACCCCTGGCAGCCTGGTAAAGCCTGTGGTCCCTTTGTCAGAATGAGATTCTTAAATGCATAAAATAAAATTCATAGGATTACAAAGCAGACCATTATTACATCAAAATAGTTATCTAAATGCTTAAGAAACAGATCAGTGATATAATAACCTAGGTGTTTCTTTGCCAACGCATTAGACAAGATCTAGTGATGAGTCCATGATTTATCTCCTTTTAGAGGTAGTGAGGTTAGAAAATGCTACTGCAACAGCTATCGTGTGTTATGAAAATAGGTCTGATTAAACTGGTAAAAAAAGTTCTAGGGATGACTGTAAGTCCTGTTCTTTGTTGCCAGTTGTAAGTTCCTTAGAATTGAAGGAAGCGCTAAATATCCATTTGAGGTTAGTGAGAATGAAGTTGCAGTTTTTTTCCCATCCAGCTACATGCAAACGGTGACTTATCTCTGTGGAGCCCTTGTGGTTCTGTCGGCCTCTTGAGAAAGAACTTCTCTGCGGAGGTTCTGAGTTACCTGGGCAAACCCGGGGCGGGGTGAGGGGAGGGGGGGAAGAAAGGAGGGTCAGGTCCTCTGACCCCGTAAACCGCAAGGGCAGCTCGGCCAGTGTTTGCTAACTGCTATAAATGGAAAGCTGGGGCAGGGGTTTCTCATTTAACTTCTCATGTTAGCTTTGTAAAAATCATTGCTTGAAATTCATTAAAATGTGCCCACGGCGCACAAATTGCACACAAGTGAATTCGATGAAAGCGTGGCTATTAAGAAGCCGCCAAAGAAAAGGCGGGAGAGGCTTCGGGGCAGCCACGCGGTGCTCAGCAGCGCCGCCGCTCCGGAAGTGGTTCACTTGGAGCTCGTCTCCGGGGGCCTTGGAGCCGGCTGTTTGGACGCTGGCAGCCTTCCGAGGTCTCTCCTCAGGCCCTGGCTGTCCCGTGCACGCGAGGGAGGTGGGAGCTGAAAGGGCAAAAGGCTCCAATCGGGCAGTTTTCTTCGCACACTGTTTTTGCTCCCCTGTTGTGGGTTCTTCCAACTCAGGTCAGCTCTGCAAACCCCCTGACTCCAGGTGCCCGTAAACGGTTCCAGCGAAGGGAGTAGGGCTGGGAGTTCCGACGGGCGCAGTAAGTCTTGAGGTTGACAGCCATTGCTCCAAAGTTGCCGAGGCAACTTGCTCCTGCTGACCATGCTGGGGGCCGTGAAGGAGACAAAGAGAGGAGATCCGTTGCTCCCTTCAAGAAAACTCCTATTAGGGGCGCTTGGGTGGCTCCGTAGGTTAAACGTCTGCCTTCGGCTCAGGTCATAATCCCAGGGTCCTGGGATTGAGCCCCATGTTAGGCTCCCAGCTCAGCAGGGTGTCTGTCTGTCCCTCTCCCTCTGCTCCTCCCCCCCCCCCCACTTGTGCCCTCTCTCTCTCTCTTTTAAATAAATTAAATCTTTTAAAAACCCAAAACTCCTATTGAGAAACTACTGAGCTGTGTGAGTTCCTAATATATTTTGGACTCAACCTCTTATCAGAAGAGACTTTGCAAATGTTTTCTCCCATTCTGGAGGTTGTCTTCTCCTTCTCTGGATTGTTTCTATTGCTGTGCTTCTGGATTTCATTCTTTTGTGTGTGGATGTCCAATTTCCCCATTGATTGAAGAGACCGTCTTTTTTCCTTTGAGTATTCTTGGCTCCCTTGTCGAATATTAGTCAACCATATATGCGGGGCTTACTTCGGGGTTCTCGATTCTTTTTTTTTTTAATTTTTAATTGTTTTTTTAAAGATTTCATTTATTTGACAGAGAGAGACAACCAGTGAGAGAGGGAACACAGGCAGGGGAGTGGGAGAGGAAGAAGCAGGCTCCCAGCGGAGGAGCCTGATGTGGGGCTCGATCCCATAACGCCAGGATCACGCCCTGAGCTAAAGGCAGACGCTTAACCGCTGTGCCACCCAGGCACCCCCAGGGTTCTCGATTCTGTTCCACTGGTCTATTTGCCTATTTTTATGTCACAAACTGTTTTGATTATTATAGCTTTGTAATATAGTTTGAGAAAAGGAAGTGTGATTCCTCCAGCTTTCTTCTTCTTTCTCAGGATGGCTTTGCCTACTTGGAGTCTTTGGTGGTTTGATATGAATTGTAGAGACAGTGCACCACAGCCACGGATCCTGTGACCCTGTAATAACATCTAACACTTGATTGTCTGCTAATAAAAGGTCAAGCACTGCTGTTTTACATACTGCCTTATGGACCTCTTTATTTAATATCTAAGAAGTGGCTATCATGACTTGTATTTTATAAAGGAAAATAAACATAATTGGCAAAGTAAAGGAGTTAGAACTTAAACCCATGTGGACAGGCTTAGTGTATTATGGAAGGGTTCTTATATTCACACAACAACCCTTCTTTTTTAAAATAAAGAGCAATGTCCCCCATACTTGTAAAAGCTAATTTATAGATCATAAACAATTAGAAAGCCTGAATATAAAGGAGCTTGAAGTTAGAATTTTGAGAAATATTCATCCTCGAATCTGAAGGAAGAGTTTCTGATGTTCCAAATCATTTGCATTTGACTTTTCAAGCAAAGCCCCAGGTTGCAAAATCAGGAAAAGTGGTTAACAGTCCCTTTTCCCGCTGCCGGGACGCCCTTGGCTTCAAATGGTTTATTTAACAAACCAGCCACTTTTTATTAAATAACAGATGCGCAGCCAAGTTCAGTCTGAAACCTAGTTTTTAAGTTTTCTCAGCGATTCCCAAAACACTTTTGAAATCCAGAGCAGACACAAATCAAAGCATGACACCCTCTCTGTGGTCTGTCCCGTCATGTCATTACCAGGAGATGCGGCATCCCTGCAGCTGTGACGTGGCCTCCTCTACTGCAGCTTTTGGTCCAGGGTGTGACCCCTCAAGTCGTTTGCTGCATCGGGCAAAGAGCACTGGATTTGAGACCTGGATCTGCTGGGTGACCTGGGAGAAATCACTGATTAACCTCTTTGACTCTCATTTTTCTCCAGTTGTAAAATAAAATTGGCATTGCCTGTTTCCTGAGCTCATCGTGAGGATCGCTCGAGACATCTATGAGGAAGCACTTGACAGATGGTGCTGTTCGGCACAAATGTCTGTATCGTTCCAGTCTCCCCGTGAGGCCTGAAGAGTATTGCTCCTTGCAGAAAAAGCTTCAGGGAATTCTGTCTCCTAAGGAGTCCAGCTACAACTGTCTTCTTTCTGAATTGCCAGCTCTGAGCTGCCCACCATTCAGCATCAGCAAATACACATCCGTATGGTTATTTATCTTGTTAAAGTCTCCCCTGTAAGTTGGCAAGTACCTTTGGGGCAGAAGCTTTGCCTGAGTCATTTTTTGTCCCTAGCGCCTCCACGGCCCTTACAAGCAAAAAGTAGAAAATACAGGCAGCCGGTAACGTTTACCGAACAGGAACCAGGTGCCCGGAACTGTTGCAAGCACTCCACACTGATCAATGAACGTGACCTTCACAACAAGCCTTTGAAGTCAGGACTATCATTACCCCCACTTTCAAGGTGAGGAGTCAGAGGTCAAGAAAGGGAAGAAACTCACAAGGTGCGAGGCCGGGCTGACAGGAGCAGGAGGATGCTGATACTGAGAACAGGGGTCTAAAACCACCCTGCTTCTTAAATACACCTTCAAGATGAGCCCCCGCAGGCAGGAACGAAGAGGGCTTCTGCCGTCCTCCGACCATGCCTACAGCCCTTTACCTTCTGTACTGGGTTGAACAGTGTCCCCCCAGAATTCACATATCCAGAACCTCAGATGGAAAATAGGGTGTACATCCCAGGTATGCCAATGATCGATGGTGAACCACCGGAACCTAGGAGAGAAGTGTAGAATGACTTGGCTCTCAGAGCCCCCAGAAGGAGCCAACCTTGCTGGCTTCGTGATTTCAGACTGCTGGCCTGCAGAGCCAGGCGAGCACGTTTCCGTTGTTGTAAGCCAGCCCGTCCGTGACACTTTGTCACAGCAGCCCTGGGAAACCAATACACGTTCTTCCTCTTTCTCTGCTCTCCAGTGAAGTGAAGGAAAGTATTGCACGGATGACTCAAAACCCCAAGAATCTGAGCCTTTGGGGGGTTTCGTTTTGCATTAGCTCATTTCCTTTTTCTCTGATTAAACCTCATAGAAAATCAGCCCACTCAGATGAAGGAACAGTGAGATTGTCTTGTGGGCCGTTATCTCTTGGTAAAGTAACACCAGTCCCCAAAAGTGGACTGCTTGAACAGCCCATCCTCATTAATCAATCGTTAATCAACGAATAATGCTGCGAAGTGTACACGTGCACTTCCCTCCGCCTCTTCGTTGCGGTGGGGGGCTGTTGGAGAGAGGTCGTCCCAGCCCAAGAATTTGAAGTGGCCTGTGAAAAAAAAAGAGAGAAAACTATGATTTCAAATGTCTGCTCTGATGCTGAGGGGCGGAGTCCTGGATCCAATGGCTCATTCAACTGACCATTAGCAAAGTTCCATGCTGGAGTCTAGGCTTAGGAAGAGGCTGGAGTTTGCCCAATTTCTTGGCATGACTGAGAATAAGAAATTTCATTTTGAGATGTTGAGGGGCAGGGAGAGAGAGTGACAGAGGCCCAAACGCTGCCCAGAAAGGCCACCCTGCAGAGATCCTTGGCTGGTGGGCTTGACCAAGGTTTTTGTTTTTTCTAAAAGAAGAGGCATAGCTGGTATTTATTCAATTTTAAGTTGTGCTGTGAGACTAGGACGTAAATGTCCGCTCTGGTTGCTTCAAACCTTCAGAGAAAGTGTCCTCAATACACAGCCCTGTGTGAGTTGTCCTTTGTGGGAAAGGAGAGGTCCTCAGAAGCACAAGGGGAGATGTCACACAGAAGGGAGGTGCGCCGGAGGGGAAACCCAGAAGACGGAGTGGAATACAGAGCAACTGGGAACCATGAGTCATTCCTTTTTTTTTTTTTTTTTTTTTTTTTTTAAGATTTTACTTATTTATTTGACAGAGAGACAGACAGCGAGAGAGGGAACACAAGCGGGGGGAGTGGGAGAGGAAGAAGCAGGCTCATAGTGGAGGAGCCCGATGTGGGGCTCGATCCCACAACGCCGGGATCACGCCCTGAGCTGAAGGCAGACGCTTAACCGCTGTGCCACCCAGGCGCCCCATCCATGAGTCATTCCTACATCGCACCTTCCCTCGTCGCTTCCCACCGTTTGTGAGCTTGGAGGTTAAGTCCATCTTGAATAAGTCCTAAAGCTAGCAGTCTTGAAAGGCCGCTATCAGGCTACCGATACCCAGGTCTCACCAGTACTGAGGGCCAGCTATGGGACAAGTGCACTGGGGACACATGGGACATATGAGCTTACAATACTGAAAGACCAAAACCAGGCTAACCATAATAGGAATGTCTTAATAAAAGAATAAACAAGGAGCTTCATGGCTTCATAAGGAAGAAGGAAAAAGAGAAGAGAAAGAACACTTCTGGCCAGAGTGATCAAGGAAGTTAAGGGAGATATTTGAGCTAAAATTCCAATAGGTAGAATAGAGGTGTGTGTGTGTGTGTGTGTGTGTGTGTGTGTGTGTGTGTGTGGTCTTCCAGGCAGGCCACAGAGGGCACTGTTCACATGGGCTGTAATGTGAGCGGTGCCCTCTGGAGCTGTGCTGTGGCCAGTTCTCTTCCAGGTGCAGCTCACGGTACTAATTAAAATGTGGGGAGGGATCTATCGGAGGGAGCTAGTGTCTTGCAGCTCTGCTCTTCTCAATAACGCAGAGAAGGAGCGGAGAAGTGGTAGGCTGGTAACTTGATGAGCATGGGAAGTATTTGTAAGAAAAAGATGGGATTAATAAAATAGAATAGAAAGCTCCCCAGGACATGGGAGCTGCAGGAGGAGCTCTGACAGACCTACAGTGGGGAGGAAAGGGTTAGGACTTGAGCATTTCCTCGAGGTGTCCTTGGGGTCTGTACTAGTTTCCTCTGGCTGCTCTAACAAATTAGCACAATTTACTCTTTCCCTTCACTGGAGGCCAAAAGTCTGAAATCATCTCACTGGGCTGAGATCAATGTGCTGGTGGGATCTGGAAGCTCTAAGGGGTGATCTGTTCCTTGCCTCTTCTGACTTTGGATGGCTACCAGCATCCCCCGGCTTGTGAACACATCAGTCCAGTCTCTGCCTCTATGGTCACATCGTCTTCTTCTCTTCTCTTCTTCTCCCTCTGTCTCCCTTAGATATTTGTGATTGCATTACAGGCCCACCCAGATAATCCAGAATAGTATCCCCACCTCAACATCCTGAACTTAATCACATCTGCAAAGGTTTTTCTTTTTCTTTCTTTTTCTTTTTTTTTTTTTTTTTTTTTGCCAAGTATGTTAACATTCACAGGTTCCAGGGATCAGGACCTGATATCTGTGGGAGCCACTATTAAGCCTATTACAAGGCACAGAAAGGAGCTGGAGAAGGGCACTTGGACTATAGCTGCGCTGATGGGAAATCCCTGGGAACAAAACCTTCATCAAGGCAGCACACGACGGGTTGGCGGGGGGGATGGGGCAGGCAGCACTTCATGGGCCAGACTCCTGGGCACCTGGAATTGTGGTCATTTCTCTTTTCCAAGTTCCTGGATGAACCATTGTCCTTAAATTCCTGGCCAGTTTCACAAGCCACACTACCCAAAGTGGAGGGGAAGACGCAGAAAAAGCAGCCCTCTTTGGTCATGAATTTGAACGGCTTAGCTACAAATGTAGTGTGAAATTGTCTGAAATTCCTGGCAGCAGACATGACTCACATATTACTGTCTGACATTTACAGAACATTCTTCACAGCAATTTCTAGAGTCTGTTAAGAGAGAGATACTGAATTTGTTGGATCACAGAATCAGCATCCAAAGACCTTTTTGTTAGAGCAATGGGTCAAATCCAAGAAGATGAAATGTTGGAGTCATAAATAAAGGCCCTGTGCGTGGCCCACAGAGCCACAAATTCTATAAGGAGGAGAGTTGGTTGAATAGCAGCACATAGAAGTACTTGTTATCACTAATAAGCTCACGCTGGATCAAGAAAATGTAGTGAGGGGGTCTTAAAAAATGGGGTGCCTAAAAAGTTTACGTGAACTTGGGCTGTATTAATAGAAAAATAGAATCTAAAACAGGGAAGGTAATTCCAAAAAAGGAAAACAAATTTAACTGAGAGTAGAAATCCACCACTTTTGGAGAATGTTCCCAAATCTGGGGTTAACACTGTTTCTGGAAACACATATGGGCTCTTATGTTGGCTTTGGGAGCTGGCTTTGAAGAGGCACGATATTGGTGGGAAGTTGAGAAGGGAATGAAGACATGGGTAGATACAGGATAGATTGGAGAAGAGGATACATGAAAGAGGATAGTATCCTATGTGATCTTTAAAAGCCCACCAGAATTTTTAAAGTATTTTTACAGTAAATACACATTACTGGTGTAACTAGAACTAGATTAACTTAAATGAAAAAAAAGGAAACAATAGTTATGCTCTACACTGTACTGGGTAAACCATGCTGGAAGCACAAACGTAGGGAGCACCACGCAGAAAAATCGGAGGACATTTGTAGAAGAATGGATAATACTATGCAACTTCGCAAAACCAAATGAAGAAGACCGGAGAAAGGATTGGGTATGCTCAACTTGGGAGAAAAAACTTTTTAAAATATTGGAATGGCCACTTTTTGGAAAAGCAAGCTCCCTTATTCTGGATGACCCAAGCGACACAGAGAAAACTTTAGAATTAAATTATAAAGAATAATTTAAAGAAAAAAACTATCTAATGGTTTCTTAGAAATAGTGTCCCCAGGGGCGCCTGGGTAGCTCAGTCGTTAAGCGTCTGCCTTCGGCTCAGGGTGTGATCCCGGCGTTCTGGGATCGAGCCTCACATCAGGCTCCTCCGCTGGAAGCCTGCTTCTTCCTCTCCCACTCCCCCTGCTTGTGTTCCCTCTCTCACTGGCTGTCTCTCTCTGTCAAATAAATAAATAAATAAAATCTTTAAAAAAAGAAAAAAAAAAGAAATTGTGTCCCCATTTATTTAAGGAAAGCATTGACACTTTGATCATTGGAAGGGTGGTTGGCTAACATTAACTTGAAAGTGATTTTGTACCTGAGGTACTATGACAGATACAGTTGAGTGCCTACACTTCTTCCTTAGGCAGCATGGTCCAGAAAGAAAGGCCCACGCACCAACTCAGGGCGTAGGGCGGTGGGAAGAGGATACACCTTCACTGGTATCGGTCAAGGATGTATTCCTAATTCCCTTTACCTATGATTGGTTTAGTACCTGCATATGGCAAATTATGCCATAAGACACATGGGGAAATCAGGTGGGTAGCTTCTGGGAAGGATTTTGCTCCCTGAGAAAAAGAGGGAGGGTAAGGAGGCTGACTCTTTTTGCTTTCTTTACTGTGGTTATGTAAGAATATGCCCCTTAGAAGGGCAACAGCTGTCTCACTACCATGCAGACCAAAGCCAGTGTCTGTGATGGACATTGTTGAGCCCCTCATCAAACAAAAATCCCCGATCTCTGATTAGGCAGGTCATTTTGTGAAATTATTAAAGATCCTTATTTCTTAAGCCACTGGTAGTTGGGTATTCTACCACTGCAACCCGATGCATGCTAACCCAAGGTCTATGAGTCTAAGACAATCTCTACATTTGGGGTAGCAGGATATATTTAATATAACAAACATCTTCCTGAAAAGATAGGTGTAAATTAAGTTATTGTAAGTTGAATGTTATTTTAAATGCACGGATGGAATTATTATGCAGATGGCATCTTGAATATTAGGTTCTATTCTAGGCCCGACATTTGAAGAAGAAAAGGAAAGTCTCCTGGAGGGAAATAACCAGGATGATGGGACATCTGGAACTTATGTGAAAAAGGGACCAGGAAAGTTTAGACTAAAAAGAGAATCCTGGTGTTTGGTGTTTGGTGTCTGATGTCTGGTGTTTGGTGTTTGGTGTTTGGTGGGGAGAGCAGTCAGGCAGAAGCAGGCTGCCGCGTAGTTGAAGGGGAATCCCTGCCCTCAGCTGGCATGGAACTAGGTGATTCTGAAAAGTGCTCACAGATAGGGCGCTCTTCATTAGCAGTGTTTTACAAACGAGAAAACTAAGGCTTGGTGAGGGCAGGCTCTCACGGCCAGTGGGAGGGAGAGAGGGGCTGGGGCGTGGGTGAGGTGCAGCCCTAGTACAATCATGTCCTAACCTTTGAGGAAGCAAGCTGGCTCTTTGAGCACATGGGGGACTTTGGACTTTGACTTTTGCAGGATGCGGCAATTTGTTTCAGACAGAGATGGCCGGACTCCTGAGCTCTGTAGACCTGTGATGGGAATTCAGGAAGCTGCCCCTGACCGGCTTCAGGCTGTCATAAAGAAAGATGCTTTAGCATTAAGAAACAGGGTGCTGTCAAAACATACCACTGGCATCAATCGATAAAAGGAACTCTGGCCTATGCATTGCAGGTTGGAGTCTCCAAGAAACGAACCCTGAGCCTCTGAACTTTGCATGCAGGTTTATTGGAGAGTGCATTGGGGAAAGCTGCTGCTGGGGGGTGAAGGGAGCCAGACTGGGCAAAGGGGTAAGCTGAGCTGTGATGCAGTTGGCCTGAGCTGGTCCTAAAGAGGCTAGGGGCATAGGACTTTGTCTCCCATATTGACCAATTTCTGGATGCAGGCTGCCGCAGAGGAGAAACCAAATCCTTTGGCAGAAAGCAATTCCTGAAGAGGGACTCAGCGGTGAGCTGTCAGTAGCCAGCAGTCCCTGCCGTGGGGCAATGAGTGCATGGGTCCTGAAGGAGGCAGCTGGGCAGCCATTACGGTGATGCCAAAGAGAGCCACTCCCCTCTTCCAGCTGAATGCGGTGGCAGGCTGCCATGCAAAACACTTCCACTTCCTCTGGGGGGAACACTTCTGGCACATGATGAGGTCCCTGTGGCTAAATGCTTCAAAGCACACACTCTATCTGGGGAAGGAAGCGGACCCCCGGGGGGCATCGGGCAGGACTAGTCTCTTCCCCCCACTCTCTTAACATCCTTACTGGAGCCCAAGCAGATCCCGGTCAAGGAGGTGAACACAGGGAGGTGAATCCTTCATCCAAGCTGACCTCAAAGGAGCACCAGGCTGTCGGGGGTCGCTGTGTGTCAGGGGAGGGAGTGTTGAGGGGGTGGGGAGGGGATGCTGTCAGAAGGAAACACCCGTGTGTTATCAAAGCCGGTCAGGGTTTGAGTCATGGATTTTGAAAATTTGGTAATTCCCCAGCCAAAAGATGTGCGTCACATCTAGTGACCGGACACGGCCAGGACCAACATCCTCTGGGAAAGAAGAACCCTAATCAGGACCCTCTGGGTTTCCTTGACTGGGTGTGATGCGTCATGGCCAGGATGTGGCCTCTAGGCCACTTTAGGTGTCCTGGGGCCTCTTTCTCAGGCCACTCCAGGCCTGACACAATGCAGCACTGAATTGCACATGGCCTTGTATTGTCTCTTAACCGGATTGTTGGAAACTATTCCCATCTGTGAGCTCCACGCTGCCCAAGGTATACATCATGCTTCTTTGCAGCTGCCCAGCACCGACCACACTTAGGAGACGGACTTTAGGCTCCGTTAGCAGACGTTCTGTTGCCATATCCCCTCCCTCCCACACAGGTGGCTATTAGTAGTTGTCAGGAGATAGATTTTGTTTTCTGCAAACAGAGTGATGGGGAAATAAGCACAAAGTCCCTCCAACATGTTGCTGAGGAAGAGGTAGGGGAGGTGGGGGGCGGACGTGGAGGGTCCTGTCATCGAGGCCTGTGACTTGTTCTGGAGGGAGAGGCTGTGTTTCGTCAGTACGTCATACTCCCCCTGGACCTCGGGGACTAGAGCCGGGACGAGGACCAGAGGCCTCACGTGCCTCATCACCCACTTGCGTGCTGTCCACCGCGTGCTGCCCGCAGCTCTGGGAGGTAGGGACCGTTAGCCTCCACATTTTACAGACAAGTGAAGCGAGGCACAGAGAAGCTGAGGTTGCACAGTTGAGGAGGGGTGGAACCGGGTGGGCACACCGGCCCCCCACCTGGTTCGGAGCCACTGCCTACACTGCAGGTTGGGACCCTTTGCAAGTGAGCTGATGGCGCAGCGGGCGTTGTTCCTGGGCTGTGGGCAGAACGCCCAGTGTAGACACGACAAGGGCAGTGGGAAGGAAGGCGCCGACCCTTCTAGCACTTGTTCCTTGGAGTAAATGCAACCACTCCCTGCTTGGGAGACTTGAATAGCGTGTCCCCTACCTCTGGTGGGAATCTCAGCCAGTATTCATTGCTTTGCCAGAAAATCGTACGTGACCCAAAGTGAAACCCAGTGTAGTAGCCAACCTCTGAATTTCACCTGGTTTCGAACATCCCCTCTTTTCCTGGTGTATAGTGTCCATGGCCGCTGTAACAAGTGACAAGTGACAACGCGGCTGGTGGCTTCAACAACAGAAATCTATTTTCTCACCGTTCTGGAGGTAAGAAGTCTGAAATCAGAGTATCAGCAGGAAGGCTCCAGGGCAGGGCCTTTCCTGGCCTCTTCCAACTTCTGGGGGCTCCTGCTGCTCCTTGGTTCGTGGCTGCCTCGCTCCAGTCTCTGTCTCCATATCCACGTGGCCTGCTCTTCTCCCTGTGTCTCCCTCCGTGCGCCTGTCATAAAGACACCGATCATTGGATTCAGGGTATGCCCTGGTACTGCAGGATTCTAATTACCTGTGCAAAGATCCTTATTCTAAATAAGGTCACATGCACGGGTTCTGGGGGCAGGATGTGGACATGTTTTGGGGGGGCACCTTTCAATCCAGTACACCCAGCTTGGGCGTACTTGTAGTTGGAAAGGCTGCCATAGAAGGGGTATACATGTGTGTGTTGGGGGTGGGTGGGCATTTCATCTTTCTTTTCTCTCCCCATCTCTGTCCTAGCTGCCAGCCCAGCTTGTAGCTCCTGCGGGGACTGACATAGGTTGGAGGTGGAAAGAAAGGGGGCAGGCAGGCCGAGGTGGACCTGACCACTACCTATGCATTCCGTGGCTGGTCACTTTGCGCACAGCAGATGTTGGAGGTGGACCTTTCTTACACGGGGTACTTTTGTGGATTACTCCACCCTCTCCCCCACCCCATGCACCCTCCTACTCCATAAATTCAACGACTGACCTGTGGGAAATACACAAGCATCCTTGGCCCATATCATTCTAGACGTGCTGCTATTCCCCGTGTAGCCACCTCCAATCACTGTGCCCACTGGCAGGAACACCACCAGATGCAACCTCCAGACAAGAATCAGATTTCGGTGCTCATGTCCTTCAAACATCAAGGGATGGCTGTCAGGCTTTGTGAGGGGCTGGCCTAGAGCTCCCTCCCGCATAGCTCTAGGTATACAGGAGTACTCCTGTCCTCGTCCACAGGGTAGGAAAATGTATAGCACATCCAGCTTCTGCACAACAGTCCTCTCTACTGGCTCCTTAGCCTCTGAGAACGGTCTTGATTGTCTCTCTTATGACCTGGAAATGGTTGTTGAGCGTCATGACGCTGGCACATCCGGCCTCACATTTGCTCAGCATGTCCTGCATTGATGGCCCAACAGCTCCCTTTAAGATCTGGGCGTACTCGGCACAGCCATTGGAACCACTGCCCCAAACTCCCAGACATCAGAAGGTCTTATTTTCCCCTTACGTTCTGTAAGTTAATAGGAGCTTTCCCCCTGGCTTCGTACTAGATTTACGTGAAGGATGAATAATAGGACAAGCCATTTAGATACAATAAAGTGGCACATATATTTCTGCCTTGGTTACTGTGTTATTCAGCTTGGCTACTGTAACAAACGACCATAAACGGGGACATTTATTTGTCACTTTCTGGAGACTAGAAGTCCCAGTTCAAGGTGCCAGCAGGTTCTGCTCCTGGCGAGACCCTCTTTCTGGCTTGTAGACACCCATCTTTTAGGCAGAGAGAGCCGGCCTCTGGTCTCTCTTCCTCTTCCTTTAAAAGGCACCAATCCCATGGTGGGGGCCCCACCTTGTGACCATATCCAAACCTAATTACCTCCCAAAGGCCCCACCTCCAAATACCTATCACACTGAGCACTAAGGTTGCAACATTTGAGTTTGCGGGGTCCAGGGGGGGACACAAACATTCAGTCTGTAAGAGTAACTTTTTATTATAGGGTAGCTGTTGACAAATATGAGGACGACAGCAACACTAGAAATGGAGATTCATTCAGCAAACGTCTATTGTCTGTCTGCAGGTGCGGTGGGGGGGGGGGCGCTAGCAGTTGGGATCTGAGGAGAAAGGAAACAAAGATAAACACCATGCTGTCACCCCACCCAAAACCTTCCTGTCCCTGCTTTTGTTGTTTCTGAAAATCCGCTATTAGAAGCTTGCTCTGACACCAAAGCCTTTCTGTGGTCCATGTGACAGTGCTTGTAGCCCCGGAACAAGATCCTTGGTGTGGCCCAATCAGCATGGCCTAGGTTCTCAGGACGGCCAAGCCTCTGGCAGGGCCCCGGGAGAGCGCGTGTCAGCTCCATGCCACCCCCTCGCCCTCTGCCCTAGTTGAGTCTCACACGTGTATCATCTTCAGCAAGGACGACTGAGAAACACAACCTCACTGACCCTCCCCCTCACCCCCTCATGCTGCCAACCTTCGTTTTGCAGCCAGAATTATCTGTCTCTGGGGGGGGCCCAGAAAGAAGTGGAGTCCCACTTGGTGGGTTCATTGGAAGGACCTTCATGAAGGAAGTATTTACAGAAGTGGAATCAGGGCCTGGGGCACGCACAGGGGTGTGGGCACAGAGATTAGCATGGAGGGAAACCTTTCCTAGACTAAAGGGCAAGGACAGGAAGCTGCAGGGGAGGGAGGACCCAGCTGTAGAGGCAGGAAGTGTTGGGCCTGCATGGAGAGTGCTCCCTTGTCCCTGTCACACTCCCTCCCTGCTCTTTCAGCAGCAGTGGTGGCCTCCCCCTGACAACTAGTCACCAGAACAGGGGCAAGTGTCCCTCTGATTTATTTCTAGGGGCCTTTTCTGCAGCTGTACCTTTGTGCCTTGCGTGAAATGCAGCTGGAGAGCATGGGGGAGCTGATGCCCGAGGGCACCCAGCAGCCTGGGCAGACACAGGAGCTGCAGCCCCCGCCCCCTGACAGGAATCCCCAGAGGCGTTGTGTACCTCTCAGAGGTCCCCGCAGAGGCCCACTGCCCTAATTCACAGCTGTGATCCCAGGCTCACTCTAGGCTTGTTTTTCTCCTTCCCCTGTTTGCCCCTCCCTGCTCCTTCAGTTCTGGAAGCAGCTTCTGAAGAAATCTCTGGAACCCATGTTCTTGCCTCAGTCTTTGCTTGCGGGAAAGCCCATCTGAGATGTAGAGGGTCACAGCCGTGATCATATCAGCTGCCCTACATGGAAGAAATACCCCGACCTCTCTCCTCTCTTGATCTGCAAACTCCTGCTCATGCAGTCTACTGGCTCAATCACCAAGAAGCCAGCAGACAAAGGAGCCTGGGAGTGTAGTCTTTGGGAGCTTGCCTCCCAGGACAGAGCAGGGTAGGGAAAGAAAGACTATGGATTTGACGGGGGCGAGTGGAGAATACCCACTAGATTTTCTAGAACACAAAGCTTGCCACGTGTCTCCTTTAATTATGATGATAATAATAACAACAATGCTGATGAACGGCACTTCTTAAGACCTCATGTGCTACACATAGATTTTGTGCTGGAGAGCTCATGCAATGCACACAACTACCCACGAGACAGGTGCATCATGCTTCTCATCGCACAATGAGGAGATTGCGGTGTCAGGAAGATTATCAGTTTGTCTATGACCCTGCCACCAGGATGAACGACTGGGCAGTCTGATGGGACTCCCTGACTTTCACAGTTTAGTTTCAATTTTTTAGAGTAGGACTTGGGGATTTACCTTTAGTCTTATGACTTATCTTCTCCCAGACTCCTACATTTAGACCAATCCTTAGTCCCCCGCCCCAAACAACCTGATGTTTTCTAACTGACCTAGATCACCTTTCCCCCTTGCAGTGGGCCTTCAAGTCTCAGCTCAAGTACCACCTCTTGCTGGATGCCCCCATCTTCTGCCCCACCCCCAACTCTGATTCCTCTGCTCCCATCTGTCTTCTCTGTGCTTCCACAGTTCTCAGGACCCAGCCCAGGTGACATTCACGGGACTGGGCAGAGATTTATTTGCTGGTTTGTCTCTCCCAGGACTCTTAAAATAATTGGACCTCGATCTGTCCTTATTTCTACTCACAGTGCCTAGCCTAGTGCCTGGTATGCTGTAAGTATTCAACAAGCATTGGTATAGGGAGCTGAGAAGAGGGAGAGTTCTGGAACACGCAGCATTGCCGGCAAGACAGACTGAGTAGGGTGTCTAAACCTTGAGCAGCCGGGAGTAGCATCTGGAAAAGCCAAGGTTGTGAGCACTCAGGTCCCACTTCCTTCTCACAGAATGTTAAGGTCTTGACGCCCATGTTCACACACTGGAATCCTTCTTGCAGGACACTGAGGTTGTAATGGACACAGGACTAGGGTTTTGTATCTGGTCTAAACAGTGTGTGAAATGCACAGCCTGTCTTGGAGGGTTGGTGTCAAGGTCAATGGAGACAGGTGGGTCTAAAGCATTCAGAGCTTTCCAGTTGTAAGTACTGCCCAGGGAGGGGCCTAGGGTGCACCTCTTTTTCAGGAGGTGGGCCCGTCATGTTGGGTCACTCACTGTACAGGTCTTACCTTTCAAGCAGTGTCTTGAGCCAAATAGGGATTTAAATGTATATACATCTATCTCAGTGAAATACACATGAGATTCAAGGCTTCACAGGGATTCCTTTGAGGTTGCTGATTCCTAGCACAGTTTATTTGCTCTTACTGCCCCATACTTACTGACTTTTAACGTTGAATGAAAATTCATTTTCTTACCTTCTTCTTTTTTAAGATTTTATTTATTTAAGAAAGAGAGAGCGTGCTTGAGCATGAGCGGGGGAGGGGGAGGGGCAGAGGGAGAGGGAGAAGCAGGCTCCCCGCTGAGCTGGGAGCCCAATGCTAGGCTCCATCCCAAGGACTCTGAGCTCATGACCTGAGCCAAAGGCAGATGCTTAACCAACTGAGCCACCCAGGCGCCCTAATTTCTTACATTTTTAAAAGCGTTCCATGTCCTTTGTCATTTTTGAGATACTGCGGGAAGTGCAAAATCAGATTTTGCGCCCTTTGTTGCCGATTTTGTTGACTGTGATTGGGCATTCATGTAAAGTATTACAGTGACTTTCCTTTGGTGTTCATTTGGAAAGAATGGCGAACTGGTTTCCCATCATACCTTTGATTGAGGTGCAAACTTCTCCCTCAGGCCACCAAGAAATCAATGCAGTGTGTGATTGCTTCTGCCTCTCCTTGGATTACTATCCAACCGTGACAAGCTGATGGATTTGCCTAGTACCTCGGAAATCATTGAACGCATTTTCTCTCTCTTCACTTCACTTTGAAAGGTCAGACAGGCAGAGAAGGTAAGAAAGTTGACCAAGGTCTTATTACCAGTAAATAACCACGCTGGGGCTGGAAGCCAGTTCTTATGATGCCTCATCTAGCTGCTTCCGCCATTCCTCATTTAATTTCTCAGCCCATGGGGCGCCTGGGTGGCTCAGTAGGTTGAGCATCTGACTCTTGGTTTTGGTTCAGGTCATGATCTCATGCGTCGTGAGACAGCCCTGCGTCAGACTCTGTGCTCAGCAGGGAGTCTGCTTGAAGACTTTCTCTCTCTCCCTCTCCCTCTGCCCCTCTCCTCTTTTTTCTAAAATAAATAAATCAATTCTTTAAAAAATAATTTCTCTTTTCATTATCCAGTCTGCTGTCACCCACAGGACCGAAGGACATGTGAAGGTATGGAGAGAAAATGGCCACCTGCGAATCAAAGGGAGAAGCCTCAGAAGAAACCAATCCTGCTGACATCTTGCTCTTGGACTTCTGGCTTCCAGAACTGTGAGAGAAAACTTTTCTGTTGTTTAAGCCAACAGAAACAGAGCACCTGTGGTACTTTGTTATGGAAGCTCTAGCAAACTAATACGATTACCTATAAAAATTAATTGAGGGGGGAAAAAAGGAAAAACAAAAACAAAGATTTAAAAAACTCAACTCTTTTGTCTTATATTATTAGCACCACCCATTGAGATAACATATAAATAAAATTAAAATAATACGTTTCACGGTGCCTAGCTGGCTCAGTCAGTGGGGGGTGTGACTCTTGATCTTGAGGTTGTGAGTTCGAGCCCCATGTTGGGTGTAGAGATTACTTAAAAATAAAACCTTAAAAAAAAAAAAAGATATGTTTCTCTGATTTCAAAGCAAGTTTCTTCCATGGGTGAAGAAGGCATATTAGGATGTGGAAAGGAATGGAAGTTTGGTACAGTGAATACTATTTTTAAAACTTGCAATAGGAAGGGGAGAAATTAACAATGAATAATTTTCAGCATTCCTAACATTAGATATTTTTTGATTAATGTAGGCATCTGACTTACTTCTTTAATGAGAAATACCATTTTATTAACTACTGTGTAGGAAACTGCCTTCTTATCCCAGACAAAGAAATAGTCCCTCCCTGTTTCTTAAAAATGTGAGCTTCAGCTGTGCTGATAACTTTCCAGAATCTTTTCTAACTGTCCTAACCCTGACTTCTTTGGAAAGAAACCCAAAAGGTTCTTGTCAAAAAAAAAAAAAAAAAAAAAAAAAAAACCCAGAAAAGTATGCTGTTGTTAACACAAAAAGGAAGACGAAGTTTATTGGGAAATCTCCCATCTCAGGAATGGGAAGTTTCTGGGCGAGCACCCAAGCACAGCAGCGCCTGTAACCAGTGTTGTTTTATTTTCAGAGATACCGCAACTCAGAATTTCCACGTTAGAGATGCAGTCTTAGTCATCCTTACATTCATTAGAGTTGATTCCACCAGGTGAGAATGCTCCAGAGACCACTAAAGAGAGAAGGGCACCTTAAGATTTATGACAACTAATTCACATAAAGCATTTGGAGCCGAAGATGACATCATTGAGCTCTTAGCACGAAGAGTTTGCAAAATCCAGAAAATGCCCTTGAGCCCAAAGGAAAATGAGTCTAATCTATAAGTCATTGCTTTCTTTTTTTCCAACTTTCTCCTTTCTTTTTTTTCTCTCTCTCTTCTCCTCCTCCTCTTGGGGCTTCTGGGAAGAAGGAAGGTGACCTGGAAGAGGACACCTAACATTTGAATTGGAGACACGGGGTCTGAAGTGGATTCACACCATTCTGGCTGATGGTCCCGTGGCCTGTGCCTACTGGCCAAGGCGAATGGAAGGCTGGGAAAACACTGTAAAGGGAGGGAATGAGGTGGGGTGGTGTGGAGGTGCTGTCTCACTGCCAGGCTGGCAGCTGGGAGGGTGTAGGAGAAGGAGCCCTCTCCCTCCGTGCCCCGGGGGCTGCCTCTGGACCTCACCTTTGGTGGGGACTTGGTAGTTGCCGAGTCCCGGCTTTCTCCTGTGCTATGGGTCTCCTGACTGAAGAACAGTGTAGTTGGTGAAAAAGCAGTTGCTGAGGTAGACAGACATGTGGACCCGGTGCTCATTAGTGGAATGGATGACCTAAGAATCACCCACATTTGTCCTTTCTCCTCCCCTCCCACCTCATTTATTTCTTATTCTGGCATCTTGGGTGCAGCTCTGGCCCAGAAGTCCCACCAGAGCCTATGTAGAGTCTCAGCTCTGAGACTTCCTGGCTTGTTTCGTCTCCCTGATCCTAACTTCATAACCTAGAAAGGGCGAGAAGCACATCTTGACTGCTTCAGATGGCGTTTTTAGGGATACACTGAGATAATGTACGTGAATGAGGTCATATATTTTTTAATGCTTTGTAAGCTGGAAAGTGCTGTCGAGGTTTAGGTGTTGAATTTGAATTCTCCTCAGATCAAAGTCAGTTCCAGCCTGTGCCAGCCTTTAGAGTTTTGTTCTCACATCCAGTTCTTACAGACCTCCCAAGATGGCAGCCAATGTGTCCTGGTCTACATGGAGACTGCCAATGCCTGTGATGCCATCATTAGGAAATCATAGTTTTGAGAGTAAAATATTGCTTCTCAAAATAGTATTAAGGGAATACCTTTCTTGAGGGTGGGGTGCATGATTGTGAGGAAAAGGCCTTCACAGTGCCTATAATTTGTTGAGCTATGATATGATGTTGTGTAGGTTTCTGTGGGAAACTCTCTGTGGGACTCCTTGGAACCATTAACAGGCTAAATTGTGCCATCTAAAGAAGGAGATTAAGTCTTCAGTGTTTCTCAAAATGATTTAACTAGCGGCCCCATTAATACCTTTTGCAATTAGGAATACCTTTCAGAATTCCTACTGGGGTGAAACACAGGTTTGAGATTTGTTGCTTTTATTAGTTTATTAGATGATTTCTCAAGCATGAGCAAGCCGAGGCCACAACCCCAGGTAGGAGGACAGACAGACCATATCGATTGAAGGGGCAGTTTGTCAATGGGGTGAGACAGGTGAGCCCTGGCTGGGCCTGTCTGACTCTGGGAAAGCCCAGTGACCTTCAGGGGCTGCAGGAGGGCTCTGTGGGACCAGCCCGGAGTTCTGGAAGAAAGAAAAGCCCCCAGGAGCGGTGATTTCCTTACACCATTTCATTTCACCTTCTCAACAACTTTCTGAAGAAGACACTATTCTGCTCATGTTTTCAATCAGGAAACAGAGGTTGGAAGGGTTCTATTCATTGCCCAGTTGCCCTTGGTTACACAGTTTGTCAGTGGTAGAGTGGGATTTGAATCCAGGTCAGCCTGCTCCAAAGCCCAGTATCCTTGAAGAATAATACCCCGCCTTCCAAGAGGTGGGAAGGTGAAGCAGACAAGCTCCGCTTACCTTACAAAGAAGCCGTAAGAACTGTGCAGAGGCGGCTGTCATGGTCACCGAAGGCTGCAGTCAGGCTCAGGAAATAGGGGCCTGCAAATTCCTCTTGGGGAAAAAAAAAATTCTTTTACTCTGGTGTGTGCCGTGTAAACTCAGGAAAAGCTGAAAGGGATCTGGGTGGAGTTGGTTCCATAGAAATCACTACCTTTATGGTTAAAGATTTATTAAGTGACCACAATGTGCTGTGCGTATAAATAGACTTGACTCTTGCCCTTAGGGAACCCAGAGTAAATACGCGAGTTTTACAGCCAGGGTGTTTTGTGGCAGACTAGATGTTTTAGGACCGTACGCATTCCAGGATCCTACCCAGCAGAGCTGAAAAATGTGCACTGGAAGGATGTTTGAAATGGAAGACTTTGCGTATGTTTGCTAGCTGTGTGAGGTGGGCAAGTTTCTTAACCTCTCTGAGCCTCAGCTTCCTTTTCCACCAAATGAAGATGATCATACTTACCTTCTAGAATTAATATGAAAGTGTAAATTAAATAATATGTGGAAAATGCCAGGCATCCAGTAGGGGCTGAATAAATGATCGCTATGGTGTTAAAGTTTCCCACCTGTCCATGAGATAATATCCAAGCTCTGCTCCCTGGGATTTAATGACTTTTACAGTTTGGCAGCTACTTACCCCTCCAGCCTCTACTTTTGCTTCTGTCCACTCACTAACCGGCCAATAGACATGGGCATATATTTCACAATGACTTGTCAAAGCCTTAGCTTCCTTCACAGTTTTTTGGGTTTTGTTTGTTTGTTGGTTGGTTTGGTTTGGTTTTTAAACTAGGCTCCATGCCCAACGCAGGGCCCAAACTCACAACCCTGAGATCAAGACCCGAACTGAGAACAAGAGTCAGAGGCTTAACCCACTGAGCCACCCAGGTGTCCCCTCCTTCATGGCTTAAAGCAGTTCTCAAAGTATGTCTATTGCCCCTGGGGGATCCCTAAGACTCTTTCAGAGTGTCAAAATTACTTTCTTAGTAATGCTATGAGGCTGATTGTCTTTTTCACTGCATTACCATTTGCCCTGATGGTGCAAAAACACTGATGAATAAAAATGAAAGAGCACCTGGGTGGCTCAGTCGTGGTTCATCTGCCTTCATCTCAGGTCCTGATCCTGGGGTCCTGAGATCGAGCCCCACATCGGGCTCCCTGCTCAGAGGGAAACCTGTTTCTCTGGCCTCCTTGCCCCCCCTTCCCGCTTGTGCTCTCTCTCTCTCTCTTTCTCGCAAATAAATAAATAAAATCTTGGAGAAAAAAATGAAAGAGTACCAGTAATCCTTGTGTGTATCGTCACCACCCACTTGTAGGGAAAAATTTTCATGTAAGAATGTTCTTAAGGAAACAAAAACTATTAATTTTATTTAAACTTGACCTTTGAGTACACTTAATATTCTGCGTGATGAAGTAGAAAATATGAAGAAAGCACTTCTGCTGCTTATTGATGTTCAGTGATGGTCTAGAGGAAAAACATTTGTGCAAATGAATTATGAATTGAGCTGCCCCGTTTTCCATGGAACAGCATATTTATTTGAAAGAATAACTGGTAGACAGATTCTAGTTACCCAGATCTGGATATTCAGCTAACATTTTCTCAAAAATGGACTGAATCTGTCACTTCAAGGAAAACAACTGGCAATATATGTTGCTAAAGATAAAAGTGGAGCTTGCAAGCAAAAATTAGAAATTTGGAAAGCTCGTTACCAGTGTTGCGAACTGGACAGATTCCTAATAACTGAGACTTTTTTTTGAGGAGATCTATGGTAGTTTTTAACAAACGTGATTTTTTTTGATACCGTATAATAAAATCTGTCAACACCTTGAAGATAAAAATTTTCCGAATGACCAGGGCATGGTGAATAAAATCACGCATAGGTAAAAGATCCGTTTAAAGTACATGTAGACCAGTAAGTTTTAATATCACACCGGATAAACATTTACCGATGTGGTTTCAGGTTCCCATGGCAACTAATCTTCAAGAAACTGCTACTTGTTGAGACTTGGTGTCTTATCAAAGGAAAAAAATACCCATAATTGTTCTGAAAAAGGCTATACTCCTTATTTCTCCAACTGTGTATCTGTATGAGGCTGAATTTTATTTATATATTTCAACACAAACAAACGTGTCCTAACAGATTGAATACGGAAGTAGAGCTGAGGATCCAGCTGTCTTTTATTAAGCCCGTCATTAGGGAGAGTTGCAAAATGTAAAACAAACCCATTTTTCTCACTGATTTTTCTCATTTTAGAAAACAGTTATTTTTTCATAAAAATATGTTATTTATGTTATCATTTAATTAGGCTTAATATTGTTATTTTAAATTTAGTGGATAAATGAGCATTTTTTAAAATTTCTGTTTTAGTTTCTGATTGGGTAAATAACTATGTATATAACCCCACAAACAAAGAGCTCTTTGATGTCTGTAATAATTCTCAGGAGTGTAGGCGCCCCTGGGTGGCTCAGGTGTCTGCCTTCAGTTCAAGTCATGATCCCAGGGGAGTCTGCTTTTCCCTCTCCCTCTTCCTCCTGCCCCCTGCTCATGCTCTGTCTCTGTCTCTCACTCTCTGTAAAATAAATAAATAAAATCTAAAGAAAAAAATAATTCTCAAGCGTATAAAGAATTTCTGAAGCCAAAGTGTGAGCGCCACTGGCTTAGAGCAAAAGTTCCCCCGAATTCAGGAAAATGTCCAACCCTTCCAGTGGAGTGAGCAACCGTTTCTTGAATTCCCATAAACTTCAAGTATGCATCACTCATCCGTCACTTGGCATTATCTCGTCATTCTCTGTTCTAAAATACGTTTTTAAAAATTTATAATGTGTCCTGCAATCTTCTCACAGGCCAGCATTCTGTCTTGTTGCCTTTGGGGAAGATGTTCCCAATATATGCCCTTTGTGATTGAAGCTCCCTTTTTTACTTGTATCATTTGCTTGGATACTCTGTTGCAAATAAGGCGGAACCTCACTAACTTATAAATACTGGTGGGGGGGGCACCTAGGTGGCTCAGTGGTTTAAGCAACTGTCTTCAGCTCAGGTCATGATCCGGAGTCCCAGGATCCAGCCCCACCCCCACGTCTGGCTCCCTGCTCAGCAGGCAGACTGCGTTTTCCCCCTTCCCCTGCTCCTTCTCTCTCTCACTCACTTTCTCTTAAATAAATAAATAAAATATTTAAAAAAATAAATAAATACTGGTGGGGCTGTAGTGTAAATTAGTGAAAAAATCAGAATTCCAACCATATTTATATATTTTATGTTTTTAACACTTTTCCTTAAGGCAAGACTAATGCACACTCATTGCAGAAAATTTGTAAATTACACAAAAGTAAATACAATAAAATGTATCTGGGAAAAAAACAGTACCTAATTGTTTTTCAGCCTTTAAAAAATTTAAAAAATACCTGCAATCTTACAGTGTGGAGATAATGGTGATCAGTGTTTTGCTCTCTCACCTTCAGGGACACATATCATCTATGTGAAGCAAGAGTTTTGCAGAAAATTGGGATCCTACTTTATATAGTTTTATATCTGCTTTATGACCTCAACTGCTCTTTGAAAAGATTCTTTTTGGGAGCTCTGCTATGTTTCAGTAATGCACATTTGGGTCATTTCTAATGTTTTTATCAATAACACTGCGATGCACATACTTAAAGGGAAAAGATTGCTGATTGGTTCAGGATCGATTCCTGGAAACGGGATTACTGGATCCGCAGGATTTCCGAACGGCAGCTCGGTTAATTTAAAATGATGTAAGTCGAAGCGAGATGATGTGTTACAACCAACAGCGAGAGCGTGGGAAGTAGGGGGCCAGAGGGAGCCCTCCACTGCAGAGGGCCGGCTTCTCAACGGGGTTCAGATCCCCAGCCCTTGCCAGGCGCTCTCGGGCGTTCGCGGTAGCGGTGCTGCAGAGTCCACTCTGAGGGGACAAAGCTGTCAGGGAGTTTAGTACGAGCCCCAGAAACCAAGCCTGGCTAATAGAAGCAGAGTCAAATGTATTAAAATATTGGGCCACTCTCTGAATTTTCGGGAGCCTTGGAGAGCTAGGCTAGAGGCCATGCGGCCAGGGAAACCCTCCCAAATCACTGCAGATTTTGGGGGGATGCTGAAAGGTAAACTGAAGCATATTAAAATTCTTTGAGAGTTTATTTGAGCAAAACATCAATTCCAATCCATGGTGCCAAAATAGAAGTGTCTGGGGGCTCTCCCGCCACAGGAGTGAGGGGCAAGGCTTTTATAGAGAAGACGCGGGAGCAAATCAGGGAAATTATTTGAGGGACTATAGCTTAAGCAGTCGCCTTCTTGGGGAAAGCGTAGTTGACTGCTTGTGATTGGCTGTCGTAGGCTTGGATTTCTTAACATTAAGGAATTTACAGACTTAGGCTTGGGTTTGCTTGCATTGACTGCTAAAGACGTTAGAGTCACCTCAGCCTAAATGGCCTCCTGGTTTAATTAATTTAAGAGGGGAAGTTATCCAGGCCACACTGTCTCTGTCCTTTTAATTCTCCAGAAGTATAGAAAGCATTGGTGTTTAAGTATATTCTCTCACATGATGAGAAACAGTAATTTCCAGATTAAAAAAAAAAAAAAGCCAACAGGTCTGAACACCTAAGATAAGACACCTCTGCAGAAATAGGAAGCTCTTATAAAGAATGCTGTTTTGGGGCGCCTGGGTGGCTCAGTCGTTAAGCGTCTGCTTTTGGCTCTGGTCATGATCCCAGCATCCTGGGATCGAGCCCCACATCGGGCTCCCCGCTCAGTGGGAGGCCTGCTTCTTCCTCTCCCACTTCCCCTGCTCGTGTTCCCTGTCTTGCTGTCAAATAAATAAATAATCTAAAAAAAAAAAGAGTATTGTTTAGACAGAGAGGGTTGCAGATGAGAGCAAAGGCATTCCGGATTTATGTTTCTGGCGATATTATTCGCTCCCCTTTTTATACAACTCCACTACTGCCCACTCTTTAGAAATGAATGGTTTTTAAGGTTGAAGAATTGGTTTGTCAGTTTATAGATGGGAGAAGGGTTTGACTACACAGCTGATTCCAAGTCTGACTTCCATTACTAGAAAAGGGGAACTCATAGCAAATGATGTCACCTATCGAAACCACCAAAGCATGAGGCCGGTGGGGGCGCTGCCTTGCTTCCTCACAGCTCTTGCCAAGCTTTGAAGTGGAATTTTGGAGTTCGATGGCTTGGGATCATTTTTGGCCAGACACCTGAACGTCAGAGCTTGTTTTCTAGGACCTTGAAGACTTTCCCTTTAAAGACACCCAGGTCTTTATCCTGTTCTGCATCTGTTTGGTTTTTTGTTTGTTTTGTTTCGTTTCTTTGCTTTTTGTTTTTTGTTTTTTTCCTTCCCAAATAGATCACTTCTAGCTGTAGATATCACAAATACAAATTACAGTTCGTTCACACATCTGAGATGCCATATGCGAACACATAGCAATACTTGAAGTAAAAACAGCAGGGAAGTAAAAAAACGTCCTTCTTTGGCTCACTGTGCCACCCACTGCATCCCACCCAGCAGGACTGTTTAGAATGAAGAAGAGCTTGCCTAATACAGACGCTTCTCCCATCCCATATGGAGTTGACATTTTTCTCAAAGCGTGCCGTCTCTCACGACTCTGGGGATATGAACCGCTCTGCCGTCCCCCAGATTTTTTAAGTAATTGGTTGCCCACTGCCAGCAAAGCCAGCCACTTTAGAGATACAACACGTATCATCCTCCTTAGTCGATCTTGTAGGGTTTGAGTTGTCGCCAATGACGCTCCTCCTGGGAGCTGGCAGATAGGTCATGATGAAGACGCAATGCTCAGGGCCCAGAGTTAAATATCCGCCGAGTAATAAAACTGGGTAAGAGCTCCTAGGTCCCTTCCAGACCTGATTTTCCCTGCATTGCCCCAAGGGTCTAACACGGAGCCCCAGCCATGGAGAGGACGTAGTAAGTATTAGTAACCACGTGTGTTCACAGGGCTTAATGCATTTCAACACAGGAGCAATGACCAGCAAGCTGGGTGTGCACATGAGCCAGGCACCGTCCTATTTCACACCCTAAATGTACGATTTCAGTTCTCGCAGCAGCACCACGAGGGAAGGAATGTTATCACTCCTATTTTAGAGATGGGGAAACTGAGGCAGCAGCTGGATTAAGTAAATTGCCCAAGATGGCATTTAGTGTGAGGCAGAGCCATAATACAAGCCATGGCTGTCCCACTTCAAAGCCCGTGTTCCTCAGAATAATAATGACAACATTAGTAAAACGGCAAGTGCTTTTACAGCACGCCGGGCACCCCTGAGGATTCCATGCAAATCAACTCCTGTGATTTTTCACAACAACAGCAGGAAGGTGCTAATGTTAATCCAGCTTTTACAGATGAGGAAACTGAAACAGGGATATTAAGGAACTCACTCAAGGCCACACAGTTGGAACATGGCAGAGTTGGGGTTTGAACTGAGGCTTCAGGGTATGAACCATTGACCACGTGCTGTTTTGGGAGCACTTCCCTGCATTTAGTTCCAGATGATGATAAAGCTACACCCCTCACCCGGGGCGGGAAGGAGAAAGCAGCTTCCTTCCTCTAAGTTCTTTAGGTCTGAATCTGCGCTGCCCGGTTCTGGGTAACACTATCGGCACCTGCATGGGCGGTTCTGCCCCTCCCACGCACAGATGGCTTTCGTGGGTGGTCCAAGTGGTCTAAGCCATTTCCTGCGTATTTCTGAGAAAGGCAGAAGAGTGTGGTTTATCTGTAAATGAAGGTACTTCCACAGGGAAAAGCCATGGCCCCAAGCCCAAGAGTTCTGTGGGGGAGAGGACACGGGGGGCTGAAGTCTACAGCGCCGGAGAGTTGATACAGGATGAGTCCCCGGGGCTGCAGCACACCCCCTCTTGGAGTCTCCCTGATGCCCACACGGGGTGTGTGTGACCCTGTCGGGCCACGCTGACCCCTCCCCAGGGATTTTCCTCACTGCTGCTGAAAAGTAGTGCCCAGAACCATTAGGAGCGGCCGGAAGCCCAGAAGGTGCGCAGAAGAGAGCGATGCGGGCAACGGAGCAGGTGGACGGGAGACCGTCCCGGAGTCCTGCTGGATGCCAGTCTCCCGCTACCACGTTCCTGTCCCTCCTGGTTGTGGGGGACAGTCTCTCACTCTTTCTTTGGGTTCTGTGAAGCTGGGTTGGCCACTGCAATTGACCAGAAACCATTTGGGAGGACTCTTTGAAAAGGTGCTTTGACTTTGAATCCTGTGGCTCTTCCCACTTGGAATGCAAGTTCGAGGGTCTGCACCGACTCTGAGGACAATTTTGTAGCGATGTTGCAGTGGCCTCACTTACATAGCGACCGGTCTGCGCCCACCCCTGCGGCGTGCCACGCATGGGCCACTGACCAGGGGTCCTAGTATCCCGAGGCTGCCTTTACAAAGGACCGCAAGCTGCATGGCTCAAACAACAGAAATGTATTCTCCTAGTTCTGGCGGCTAGTAGTCTAACATCCAGCTGGTTCCCTCTGAGCGCTGTGGGTAGAGTCTGTCCTATGTCTTTCTCTGGCTTCTTTCTGGTGGCTGGCTCACAATCTTCAGTGTTTCTTGGCGTGTAGATGCACCACCCCAAGCTCTGCTTTTTCTTCACATGACATCCTCCCTGTGTCCATCTGTCTCCAAAGTTCCTGTTTGTTTTTTGTTTTTAATAAGGACACCCATTATATTGAAGTAGGGCCCACCCGAATGACCTCATCATAACTAATTGAATCTGCAATCACCCAGTTTTCAGATAAGGACATATTCTGAGGTACCGGGGGTTAGGACTCCAACATATGAATTCTGGGAGGAACACAAGTCAACCCAACCACTAAGGAATCAAGCAGGGGGGTGAAAGAAGAGGGTGCTTCCTAGTCACCCAGCTGGGGGCTGTGGGAAGTAGATACACAGAGGGCACTGCCTCCGGAATGGCATTTCACGTTTATGAGTTATTCCAACTTGATGGCCTTGGGCATGTCAGTTAACCTTCCTGGGTTTGAAAGATGAGCAGAGTGGGCTGGATCGGTGGTTTTGAAAACCGTGTTTCATGGAGCCACTGGGGCTTGTTTGAGCTGGGGGTTTGGGGGCGAAGTTGGCAGCCTGTTGACACACCACACTCCCTTCGCCCCGCGGTAGGCCAGCTGGTCTACCTCGGCAGACAGTAGGAGTCTAGTGCTGATGTTTAGAAACATCAGTGCCTGGAGACAACACAATACAGATGGACTTCCATTAGCTTTATTGCTTTCCAATTTTCCAGAAATAGAGCACTCTTCTATTGCCCATCTCCTGGGTGGACAGTTCAGGCAGACTGACCCCACCAATTCCCAACTTTGTACCCACCCCTTTGCCCAGTGTGGTTCTGTTTTTCTCTGCTTTTAATCTCATTGATGGATAAGGATTCCAAGAAAAATTTGAAGTAGGAATTTGCTGAAATAGAGGGTTCTGCTAAAAAAAATAATCCTTCTTAGTTCAGAAAACAATGAAAGGATCTCTCCACTTCCTTCCAGCTCTAAGAGTCTGTGTGTGTTTATAAAAACAGTTTCAATCCTTTTAATAATTCCCACTCTCTGTCTGTCAGAAAGGTAATTTTATTAGCTGTGTAGGAAACATTGCGCCAAAGATTGCTTAAGGTATGGCAGACATTTTCGGTGTTCACTGAGACTGGACTCTGGATGCGGGAGTCGAGAGCTGCAGAATGGATGGTACACATCTTTCTGGAGGTGAGACAGGAGAGTGCCTGGCTCCATGGAGGAGTGACTTTCATCTGGAGAACTGTATTATCTCTTAACTCTCTCATTTACGTAACCTGGAATGCCTTACATACGTCATCGCTGCTGAGGAGGAAGACCTTCTCCGTATTCCGTATGCTAAGTGGTGGTTGGGGGCAGCAAGTGCGCCAGGCGGTACGGATCACGGAGTCCTGCACGGCTGCAGTACCAGACCGGGTTGGTTGGCGGGCTAGCGGCCTTCCATCCACCTGCTGCCCCCTGCTGAAGGCTCCTCCCACTCCCAGCACTGAGGGCAGTAATAATCCCCTTGCCCTAGCATACCCAAGCCACCCCTTCCTACAGCGTAGACCCACTTCCCTGCTGAGACTTTCTCTCACCTACTGCTCTCATTTTGGAAAAGAATAAGACTATCTTGATATATGGAAATAACCACTAATGCTTATTAAGCACTTGCCGTGTGCCAGGCGCTGTTCCCAGTGCTTTACCTGTATTCACCTGTCTCAGCCTCCTGACAAACCTGTGAGTGAGGTCCCATCATCTCCCTGCTTACCGGGGAGGAAACAGGCACAGAGAGATTAAGTGACTGGCTTACCTGGGGAACTGGCACAGCGAGGATCTGAATCCAGACGGCCTGTGCTGTGAACCTCTGCTAGCTGCACAGGTTACCTTCCACGTGCACCCTTGCAAGACAGTGATTTGAATTGCTTACTTTCTCATGCCATTGAAGCAATCTTGACAGGGCTAGAAAGGCATCACAATGGCACTTAGAAAGCAACAAAAGAGTTGTCTGCCTAGTAATCCAGAACAGAACTACTCTTTATCCCGCTGGTGCTTTGGGGAGCAAGAGTTAACATTCAGTATGCCAGGGATCCTGTTTTCTGTCCCTGCAGTGTGGTGGTAAATATGTCCTCTATTTCCCTCCTGCCCTGGGAGGGGGGTTTCCCTGGGTTCCCTCCCAAGGCAGCGAGGGCAGTTCCAGAAACAAGGGAAAGGATATCATCAGTGAAAAGGGGGTTTCCAAGGCAGAGATTCAGCCATGAACAGGAGGGAACAATTGCTTGAAGGGAAAAACAAAACAAAACAATGCTTGGTCTAACTTTGGAGTTTGCCTACATTTAATTTCTGTTTTTATTTTGCAACTTCTGTGACCAATGAAGTTATCGGTTACCATCTCGATGTACAAAAAGCTTTTTTTTTCAGTTAACATAACAAAATGTTTATTCAGCTTCCTATAAATAGAAATAATCTGTGTTATAGAACATTCTAGAAGGTATGGGTTGTGCCATTCTCCTTTCTATTCCTTCGATTTTCCCAGAGCTCAAGGCCTGTACTGCATTAACTTTATAATCCATTTCTTCACTTTCAGCCACTCTCCTCTCCAATTCATTCTCTGCACTGTTGCCTGTATTATGTATCTACAAATCTGAATCTGATTGTTTCCCCACGTACACATGCCTTCCCCTTGCCTAGGGAACAGCCCTGGAAACCAATTGATCTTTCCAGCTGGACAGATCATCTTAGGTCCTTTCCTCACTTTCCTGTCGCTCAAAATCTTTCCCCTTCTTTAAGAGCTCTACCGCTCCCTACCATGACAGCAGCGCCCCCTCCGAGGCTCCAGATGGAAGGAACTTCCTCCTCCAGCTCCTCCCTGATATATCCGTCTTTCCATTGCTCCACCCCTGGCAAAAGCAGCGTCCTACAGACCCCCAAGATGTTTTGAGGAACAATTTCAAGTTCATTAGGTTTATAATCTTTAAGCACCTGGGCCCGGCTGGATGGCTAAAAGAGAAGAAAAATCCCCTTCCTTCTTACTTTCATCCTGATGGTTATCTAGCATTTTCTCCCCATCATCTATAGATGCCGTTTTAGGAACGGCAATCTACTGGCATTCTAGTGTATGTAGCTGGACATGTTACAATGTGGTCAGATGGTTCTCAGTTGGTTTCAAGTTCTTTTGAGGCATTTAATTATGACCACATGGATGCAGGTTCAATTTGAGGGTAAGCTGATTTTTTTTTCCCCTGGAACTGAGGGCTAAAATCCAGTGTTTCTTTGTTTTTAGAAAACAATCTCAAAAAAATTTACAAATTTGTAAAACAAACTACCAAACAACAAAACAAAACAAAACTATAAGACTACAAAAATACTATACTTACCAAACACCATTTCCTTTTCTTTAGGGAAGCCAAGACACTTCCATGTAAAGAGTTTTACTTTGTTTTGTTTGAGCAGATCAAACAAGACTGAGCTAATTTACCGGCTGCTTCCCTGGAGTTCATTAAAATTCGCTACCTGTTTCCCACCATACCTCCCCCAATTTACTTTGGTTTTTAAAATATTTTGTATTTCATTTTTCTTGTAATAGCTGCTAACTTTGTACAATACCTTTCTTAAGAGGTACGAGGGTAAAATCTAATATACACTGTTGTTCTATCTGGCCCAGAAGATTTCTGATTATGTCTTTGGGATAAAGATTAAATGGTGTCATTTGAATGTTTTTACAGGGGCCATTTATAAAACCAGTTTAATAAGTTATTTTCATTGTGGGAAAAAAAAAGAAATAGCCCTTGCCCTTCCAAAACAAAAGCAATAAAGAGATCAGCAGAAGCTGTAGGGTTAAAGAGCACCGTTGCTCTCCTCTTGCCAGCAGGACGGGCAGTAGGACTTGCGGTTATGCTCTGACCGTGGGGTCCCGTTACGGTGCCCACTGATGCTGAGGCTGCGTAAACCACATCAGGGGAGGGTTCTGCACACACTTGGCGGGGCCCCCTAGAATCAGCCAATTACATAAGCAGCTTCGATTTGGGTAGAAGCTACCGATTAGAAACCTATTAGGTTACAAGGGTAACTACAATGTGCTAGGACTTTCTTTTTTAAATAAATGACACATCGGTCTTTTTTTTTTTTAAGATTTTATTTATTTATTTGAGAGAGAGAGAGAGGAATGTGCACAAGTTGGGGGGAGAGGCAGGGGGAGAGGGACAATCAGACTCCACACTGAGCATAGAGCCTGACGCAGGGCTCGATCCCAGGACCCCGAGATCATGACCTGAGCGGAAGGCAGATGCTTAACCGACTGAGCCACCCAGGCACCCCAACACATTGTCTTAATTGCAGAGTAAATAGTAAGGGTTTCATTTTTGTACTTCCTCTTTCTCATTTGAGTTTTTGCCGCTAAAAAAAGTGGGAATGGATGGTACATATGACATTAGGGTTCCATGCCTTGTCTAAGCAATATTGTGGGAACCTCCCTTTTAACCTACCATGCATGTTCAAGGCTACGGGACAGAGCCAGAACCTCTGGGGCAAAAGCTGCCACCTACCCCCACCCATTCCCACTCCCAGAGGACCCTCCTCAAATGAGCCCTCCATGACCACCTCCTTCTCCCTCCTTGTCTGCTCCTTTCCTGCAGAATCAATCCTCCGTCCTCTGTGCTCCCAAAACACTTTTTAAAACACCCCTTTCCAAGGACCTATTGCATGGCATTGTGGTTTCCTCTTGGTTTGTTCCTTTACACTCTCAGGTTAGCCTGCGAGGGCCCCTGGGGGTGGCTGGTTGTATCTGTATCTGTCTCCGTTGTTAGGTGGTGAACCCCCAGAGTGGGACCCATGTGCTCATCCCCCTCTCACCAGTACGAGCCTGTGAGGGCTCCGCGAATAAACATACGATTGAGCGTCAGGGGAAAACAGCCGCTAACGTTAGTCACCCGGAACAGGCCGACTGTGTCTGGATGCGTCGATGTCTGGCCACGGCTTGAGTAGCTGTTATGCAGCCCAAAAAGGAGAGTGTGGTCTCTGCCGGATGCCTGCAGGTGAATCTCTGAGGCGGGCCGCGGGCTTCTGATCAGGTAATGGACTTGGCCTTGGTCTAGCTTGCGGGGCTACCGCGGCCAAGTCTACAAACTGAGTGTCTTCAAGAGCACATGCTGACGTCCTCATGGTTCTGGAGCCTGGACGTCTGAGATCAAGGTGTCAGCAGGTCCCGCTTCTCCTGGGGACTCTCCCCTGTGGCTTCTCTGTGTCTGCGCACCTCTGGCATTTCGGTCTTACAAAGACACTAGGAATAGTGGATCAGGGCCCCACACGGAAGGCCTCAATTTATCTTAATCACCTCTTTGTAGGCCCCATCTGCAAATACAGTTATCTTATCAGGTACTGGGAAGTTGGGACTTTGACAAATGAATGCTGGTGGGGGACGCAATTCAGCCCATGACGGGCCCTGATGTAAGTTATCCAATTTACCAACAAGAAGTGCATTCACAGGGCGCCTGGGGGGCTCAGTCGGTGAAGTGTCTGCCTTCAGCTCAGGTCATGATCCCAGGGTCCTGGGGCTCGAGTCTGGTATCCTGCTCCCTGCTCAGCAGGAAGTCTGCTTCTCCCTCTCCTTCTGCCCCTACCCCTGCTCCTGTGCTTTCTCTCTCTCTCTCTCTCAAATAAATAAATAAAATCTTTTTTTTCAAAAGAAGTGCATTTGCAAAGATCCTACTGTTAAAGTACGTAGAGAGCTATTTGCCTTTGGAATCAGCCCAGGCCTCATCTGAGAGACTTTTCTGAGTGGTTCCTGACCCACACATGGAGATTCCCAAGAGCAGGACCCCAAGAGCATTTCAAGGGGGCCGGAGCACAGGCTGACCACAGTGGCAGGTGGGACATCTGGGAAGAAAGACCTGTCGGGATGAAGACTTTTAATGAAAACTTCGTGCTTCATTGGAAAACTATGCCCTGTTTCTAGATCAGAGATTGACAAACTTAGGCTGTAAAGAGCCAGACAATAAATATTGTTGTCTTTGCTGGCCCTGTAGTTTCTTTCTACTCAGGGGTGCTGCCGTCACTGGGAGGTAGCCACAGGTCAAGCCTCAACAAACGGGTGTGGCTGTATGCCACTCAAACTTTATTTGCAGAGGCAGGTGGCTGGCTGGATCGAGCCTACAGGCTTTAGGTTCCCCTGGTCTACAGAACACCCATTCGGAGTTATCTGATTTTGATTTTACATGGATTCTGAGCCTATCGGTAGAGCTATTTTATAATTCAGTAAGTTATCGATAAATGGTAACAATGCAAAGTAATTCTTGACTCCAGAGATGTAAATTTTTTAACCTTAGGAGTCTCAACTGATTTCCTTCCCCCACTTTGGAAGAAGCTGGTCTTGCCTGAATTTGCACATTTCTTTCAATATTCCTGCTCTATAAATATGTCGATTCCTTGTATTCTTCATTTCTTTTCCCCAATTAATAATGAATTAAATAAAATCTGTAACACACATTCACTTTATATCTATGTGTAAGTCATGATTCTTTCTTTCTTTCTTTCTTCTTTCTTTCTTTCTTTCTGCACTGTCTGCAAAGGATTTGGAAACTATGCTAAGAGCATCGGGCTTTTGTCCCCTGGGACAATGGTCTTTAAACTCTTTGGTCTCATACCTTTATCAGTAAATGTTTTTAGCCGCCCTTCCTTAATATACGAATATAAGATACTATAGACAGATGAATATATATATAAACATACACAAAAAAAACAGAATTGGAAAATAAGTACAGAATTTTTAATAGTTTTTTTTTTTTCATATTTCAGAGGATCATCTTCCTGACATCTTTGGAGACCACTTTTTGGGGGGGCAGGCAATAAGGAACCAAAGATATTAACCAACTGGAAAAAAATGAGATCTGAATTAACCCCAATAATATACCAACCAAGCATGTTGTAAAAACTAACTGTAGCTTGAGTTGATTGGCCCAAGGGGACGGCAGAATTCCTCTTTTTTTTTTTTTTTAAGATTTTATTTATTCATTTGACAGAGATAGAGACAGCGAGCGAGAGAGGGAACACAAGCAGGAGAAGTGGGAGAGGGAGAAGCAGGCTCCCAGCGGAGGAGCCTGATGTGGGGCTCGATCCCAGAACGCCAGGATCACGCCCTGAGCCAAAGGCAGATGCTTAACGATTGAGCCACCCAGGCGCCCTGGCAGAATTCCTCTTAAGGGGAGAACGGCTCCTTTGTTTTGGAAAATAACATAATGGAAATGATTGGTTGTGAGAGGTAAGCTCAGATGGTTGTAGTCTAAATAGAAGCAGCGCCAACATGAAGAGTTCAATTATCTGTCGGATAAACATCAGAACTTGGCATTGTCTGCTAGAGCTTGGGGTGGGGAGCTGGGGCCATGAGGACTCTGGCAGAGACAATGGGAGAGGGTCTGCTCTGAAGAGGGAGGACCCTGAGCAACACTGCAGAGTGCAAGGTTATGGTTCTGAGTGGATCGTGGCCACAGGCACAGAAAATGCTCAACGAGTATCATAAACAATGGTCTTGATCCATTTACCTGTGCCGTTAGTATGCTCCATCACTTACAGAGGCTCAGGAAACAATCTGTTTTTGCCTAACGGAATGGAACATGAAGAAAGCAAATAATAATTCCAAAATTCCTTAAGGGGACCAGAGGCAGAGAGAGCCAAGTACCGAGCCTGAGCTAGGAGGGAATGAGGAGCTAGAATGGGGAAAGAAGCAGAGAAGGAGCTGGTTGCAAGATGAATGAACTCATGGTATAGACCAGAGGACCGAGACCCTTAAAATTGTCATGGGGGGAGACTAGTCCAGCAGGAATGAGGGTGGGGCCTGAAAAAAATGTCACTTCATATTTAAGGAAAGATGACCCTGGACACTGGATTACTGGAGAATTTTCAGGAAAAGACTGGCTACTTATTTTGAAAATGTTATGGTGATGGAGTGGACAGAAAAGACCTTAGAAATAGGAAGCCAGTTAAGGGATTCCTGGAAACCAGGCAAAGATGATGAGAACAGAATGAGAGCATAGGGAGTGCTCCTTCTGGAGACATTTTAGAGGTAGGATCAATAGGACTGCATGATGATTTAGTATAGGGGAGTGAGAAAGGAGGGGTGTCAATGAGAAATAACATTTATGTAGCTTGGGCGGTTGGGTGGCCGGTGACACACCATTCACTGACTCAGAAAACATACGAGGAACAGGTTTTCAGGAAAGACAATGGGTTCATTATGGGACGTGTTGAATTTGAGATGCCTTTGAAACCTCCTCGTGGAGATAGCCTGTAAAGAGTTGAGAATACAGGTGGGTACCTCAGAAGACAGATCAGAGCAAAAGACATATCTCTGGGAATCATCCTCTAGCAGGTGCCATGGTTTTTGCTTATTGCCCTTTGATAAATATCAGGAAAGCAATACTCTTTTACTTCATTTACTCATTCATTCAAAAATATTTATTTATTTATTTATTTATTTATTTATTTATTTTTAAGATTTTGTTTATTTTAAGATTTATTTAAGATTTTGTTTATTATAGAGAGAGAGCACAAGCAGGGGGAATGGTAGGCAGAGGGAGAGGGAGAAGCAGGCTCCCTGCTTAGCTGAGTGCCACACAGGGCTCCATCCCAGGACTCTGGGATCATGACCTGAGCAGAAGGCAGATGCTTAACCGACTGAGCCACCCAGTCCCCCCTATTCAAAAGTATTTAATGAGTAGGCAAACCACATGCTAGATTCTGGAGGTAAATGATTAATAAGATCCTTTAGAAGCTCATAGTCTTAGCAGAGGACTTGACCACGGACCGAGAGCAGAGATGCAGGTGTGGGGACCCACTCAGAACCCCAGAGCTGGTATAAAGATTATTTAAGCTGAATACATTTGAGATTCAACAGATGCAGAAAGAAGCCTTCTCAGAGCTTCCTGTATTGGACTAAAAGCAGAAACTTCTAAGAAATGACAATTGCCTTAAATTCCCTTTTTGAGGTGGGTCTGCTCCCAGGAGAGAGCAAGAGTAAACCTACCATAAATCCCCCTCTGGGGGGCATTTTGGCTCTGAAGAAGCTACAAAGACTACCTAAACTCTCTTATCTCCCATTTGTCTCCTAAAAAATCGATTTGTCTTTCCCAAAGAAATCTATGTGTTCTTCCCATAGGAACCTTTTCTGTCCCCTCCCTTTTCCCTACGAAGTTAGGTAGGTAAACCCCAAATTCTAACCACCCATTTGGGTTATTCATCACAGTATTCCCGTATGTATGTTTGTTGCACACGTAAATACACATTTTCTCTTGTTAATCTCTTTTGTTAGTTTAATTCACGGACCCCAGCACTGAACATAAGAGAGATGAAGAAAAGTTCTTCCTCTCCTACACAACGAAGAGAGAAATTTCCATTCTGAATGGCTGGGATAGTGAAAGTGGCACAAATTAAAATGGGCAACATAGAAAGACGCTCAGGTTTGGAAGAAAATGGCAGAGGCCAATTTTGGACATTTTTAGGCACATGAAGTAGTGAGTGAGTGAGTTTCTCTTATGATTTGTATCACCGGTCTTCTCATATACTGTTCCCTTTCCACTGCTAGCTTTTTCTCCTTCCTCATCCTAGACTCTCATACTCCTCCTGACAGTGCCCCCTCCAAGCACAGGCAGAAAGCAAAGACAAAGTGATTAAGACACGGGAGCCGGCTCTCCGCCATGGCTAATTACCCACAGTGGCTTCCCTTCCAGCTTTTCCACTTGGTTTAACGTCTTGGGGGCTTGCAGACCTTGGAACAGACCAAATCAATTCAAAGAACGGTACTGAGTCTCTTGCTCTTTTCCACTTGATCATTTCCCAAACTCTCCTTGGGATAAGTTATATTTAGATTTTGCCCTTTTCAGAATGAAGTTGACTACATTAGCATTAGATCAGAAACCTCCGAAGCTCTACCCAAACATTAAGGACCATTTTAAGGACTTCGTCTCTAATGAATACTTTCTTGCCTGTTTACCTTCCCCGTTTTGTCTATCGTTCAGTGCCTACCTGGTTCAATGGTTGCAATGTGCGTCGCATTGCGGCCCCTTACTTTGCTCTCTAATTACCTCACATATTGAATATTTGCCTCTCTTAACCTTTGAGAAAAAGAATTATTTCATATAGTTCTATTGTAGTTCCTCAACTTAATTCAGCACTGGGAGTATAATATGGACTCAAATTAATAATGATTCTTTGAATTGAATTAGATGGAGTTAAGTGGGTCTACATCTGATCAAATAGGGTTTTTTTTTTAAATTCAAACTATAAAACCAAAATTGCCATCTTCATGATGTGTGTGTGTTTCAAAAAAATCAACTCTTTCATCCTCTCTGCTCAGAGAGAACCCATGGGTCCACGAGAAAGAATGGAGGCTCTGATGCCACAATGTGATTTTTGTTGTTGGCTATGACTTTGGAAATCAGGAATGTTCAGAAAATACACATTCCAGAATTCCAGGCCTACACATTCTGGCTTGGTTTCAGCATGTTGACTCTATTAATGGCTCCTTGACGTACACACAACTTTCGATTCTTTATGCAATTGTCTTAGGATGGAATTTTCTGTTCTCCTGCCAGAATCCCAATGTTGCTTCAGCTCCCAACGTGGACGTACATGCTGCTTTGTAAAACAGAGGGTTCTAGTATCTCCTGAGCTTTGACTGTTTGGTTCTTCCAGGACTCTGTTCCCTCCAGCCTTCTTCTCTGAGAGGGCAGGTGCACGTGCTGGGGGGGGGGGGGGATGGAAGGTTGTAGTGTTTAAAAAGGAGAAAAAGATTTCAACCATATAGTAAATATAAATATACATATGTGGGAGCTCCTGGGACAGACCCTGGTTTCATGTCAAGGCAAATTGCGGGGCTTACCTCGACTTTATCTGAAGAATCCTGAGGTTTTAAAGCCTGTCCAGGAGGCCGGGGACGAGCTGATGACTTCATACTGAAATCATGCAAAGCCATGAGCTCATGGGCTGGAAGATGAAACCAGAGGAGACAGCATGACTTCAAGGGAAGTTGCAGGAAGTGTGTATAAGATCACACCAACCTGGAGAGGAGAAAGTGGGGAAACCGGGCCGCTGGAATGTGCAGACTTTCTTGCAGGGACTTGTAGTGAAATGAAACTGCTTGGTTTCACTCAAGCCCCAGCAAGACTCTCAGAGAAGCTGGAGGAGCAGAACTGGAAAGCCAAGGGACACTTTCTGCTTGCTTTTTGCTGTCTCTGACCCCGATGAGTGCCCTCCTCAGGACAGGACGGGGTCACTGCGGTCAAGCCTTCCCTGTCTCCGTGTGCAGTCCCTGTGGCTGGTGTCACATGGCTCTCACTCCGCTGGGCCGCACAGAGTCATTCATTTGTTAGCTCCCTGGTCTGAAACAGCAGACCCCGGGGTGCCGCTGGACCTGGCCCGGGCTCCCAGAAGCCTGGGCTGGGGCAGGGGTGATGCTGGGAGTGGCCCTGGGCTCCGATGACACCAGACAGGACCCGAGATACGGCGCTCAGGAGCACAGCATCCAAGGCAGACAGACGGAGGGAGCAGAGGTGTTGGTCTGAAGGAAGAGTCCGACAAGGTGGAATGAGGCACAAGACCAAAGCTGAGAAAACCTTACCAAAGGGAGCAAGTGCCATGGAGCCCCGAGGCCCCAGAATGTAGCCAAAGGGGCTTTGCCTAAGACACCGGAATCCTGGTCACGGAGGGAGGCTATTAAGTGTCCCGTATAGGTCAGTTGAGCAGAACGGAACCCACCTAGTTGCTTTATGCAGAAAGGATTTATTTCAGGGCCTTATGTGGCTTATAGAATTATTGAGAGAGCTAAAGAAGCAGACTCAAAATTAAGGTTTCAGGAACAACTCCCTGAGTGACACCAAGGAACTAGGCCACCCGGGGAGCTATGGTTTCTTCTGCCTTTGGAGGCTGTCTTCTCAGTTAGGGAGCTGGCTCTGGAGTCCACTGCCATGGACAAGATGGGGAGGCTGCTCTGATCGGGGGGTCATGGACACCCCCAACCCTTGCTGGGCCTGCTGCAATCGGCACCACGAAATGAATGACTCTTGGGAGTCCAGTGATGGAGGGCTGGGACCTCGGCTCCCACCACCGCCGGACAGCAGATACCCCCAGGAGCAGCCTGCCCAGAGAAGCAGCCAAAACAACAGAAGTAGAGAAGCCCCATGTTCACTAGCCCTCACTCGAACCCGTGCATGAGGGTACGAATGGCGGCCATTTACTCCCCATAGATGCTAAATGCTCAAAGTTACAAATCAAATATGTTCTACAAATAGGCTCTATTGTATGCATCCTGCAAATATGTTCTACCCTCCTACTTGGAAAAATACACCCTTATAACAGTGTGGACATTCAGAGTCAAATTTAGATTCTTGAACTCCTCTGAAGAACGTGCCAGAACTTGGCAGCGTGGGAGAGCTAGACCCTCGCCCTGGTCGCCTGCCACCGTCAGCTTGTCCTACACTGCCAGGGGCCTTGTGGCCAGGTGTGGGCGCTCCGGCTCACATGTCCAAGCTCTGCTCAGACTGCAAACCCTCTCGGCCGCCCATTAGCCACCTCTCGTGGGGCTGGCTTTGCTTCGTGATTTCGCTTTCAGTACCTAATCTCCTCTGTTCTCTTCCCTACCCAAGCAGCTGATTTCAAGGGTTTGGGGGAAGTAAGAAATACTTCTGCTACAAGGAATTGAAAACCCACTGGTCTCCAGTCTAGAAGACAGTAGAGCAAGGTGGGAAGTACTTGGGTTTTGGCAGTATTAGATTGTATAGGGCAAGTTATCTAAGGTCCCAAAGCCTCGGTCCTTTCATCTCTGAAATGGGACTAATAGGATGCTGTTTAAGAAAATGCACGGAAGGTACTTACTCCAGTGCCCAGGCACGTAGGAAGTGCTCCCCAACAGTTAGCCATTTATTAGTGCTGTTGTGATTACCGAGGAACACGTAAGACTGACTATATGGGAACAGTCACATTGTTAGGGTCTTCTTGGGTCTTGAACCAAAATTCGAATCAGATGAATTCTTATATTCTCCATTCAGTCTCTCTGCCCTGAGCCAGCGGTGGGCACGGCTCGGACCGGGCTGGAGAACAGCAGCCTTCGCCTTGCCTGCCTGCTGTGGCGGATAGTGGCTGCAGGAGAACCGTGCGGGGGAGGAGCCCGCAGCCGAATCCGGGCACCACCCGCAATTGATAACGGTGTCTGCCCCGGGTGTGGGAGTAGAAACGGCTGTATGTGTGCCAGGTATTTGGCATCCTTGGCCTAGACCTCATTTCCAAGCAGTAGAAAAGAAAACAGCCTTGCAGAGAAGCGCTAGGAAGGAGTCCCTCTTCTCCCGCTCTGTGAGCAGGGGCCAGCCGCTCAACCTACCTTTGCTCAGCGGCTTCGCCTGCCTGACGAGGACAGCCAGGCTTACCTGCCTACCTTATAGAGTTATCTACGAGAGTCAGAGGAGCTAATGCTTGTAAAAATGCCACCAGTTTGAGCTGTTGCCGAAATGCAAGGTGTTTATTATGAGCAGGTGGTATTGGGCCAGTTTGTACTTGACGAAGAGGAAGAGCCAAGTCAGTGGTGGTTTTGGTCCGGCTCTGCCTGGATCATATCGGCCTGCCTCTGCCTCCTCCATCAGGGTCTGAGGGCTGGCCCGCTGGGCGGGAGCCCAGTAGGGCAGAAGGAACTGGTATTTGAAGCCAGGTGCCACCTCGCTTATTGACTGCGGGCTTCAGTCAAGTTCTGTAGCCTGTGTGAGCCTCGGTTTCTTCAACAGCGACATGGAGATGGGGTAAAGGTGATGGGGACATCTGATCTGACTGTCCCAGGGCGTAGACACACGTGCTGGCGAAATCCAAAGTGGTGACATCCTTTGTGGTGATGGGAGCCACGTGCAGCCTCATTCTTCTCACGTCTCTGGTGACAATTGGAACCGAGGTGGTGGAATAAAGATGAGGAATGAGGCAGAACAAAAGGGCAGAGTAACACAAGATCTACTTTCGCTCAATTAAAAACCAGAGGAGTCATCATGCCGGGTAGACTAGTTCTGATACTCTGCCGGGAGAGGGCAAAGGGCTTTCAATCCTTATCTTCAGAGCTTAGGACAGCCCTGGCGTGGCGTAGATGCTTGGCTCGGCAAGTGTTTGTCGAATTAGCGATGAATGAAAGACTCTCAGCTCGGCACCAGCAGCCGTCTGGGCTTTAGACTTGGGTCCCCAATACCGTCTGGCCTGGAGAAAGGAGATGGGAGAGTGTCGTTGAGTTTACTGTTCCCTTCTCCCGGACAGGACACGCGGCCTCATCTGTAAGGCCTGGGCCTTGCCAACAGTGCAATAAAGAGCTGTGGGTACTGAGTCTCAGAGGGCTGGACTCTTCCTTAGCCCCATGTCCTGGCCACTCCTCAGTGATCTCAGCCCACCCCTCTGGGCTCTGTTCTGGAAGCAAATCTGGAGACCTGAGCTGAGCTTCAGGTTTCTAAGCTGTGACGAGCTCCTCTCCCTTCTCAGGACTTGCCCAGCCATCACCTAGCAGCACCATCCCATTGGAAGTGCCCCAGTCGCTATGGAGTTCTGTTTCTTCACTCACGGAAGAGGGAACCGAGGTTACAGGTGAAGTGATGGGACTGAAGTCAAACAGCCAGCACCCCTGAGCCCCCATCTATGGCCCCTTCATCCTCAGCCCTGCCTCCTGCTGCTGATTCTTGGTAAAGAATGACCCAGATATGGGGATCCGTCCACATGCACGTGTTAGATGGGAGAATGCTACACGCTAGTTCAAATGCTCATGTTTCCCAGCGTGTGAGACCAACCGTGGGGACCTGGGGCATTTGGCTGGCGGCGAAGAAGGGACACTGGCTCACACATAGTCTGCCATCTGGCCTGTGGTTTGCTTCACCTACAGGGAAGGCTGACTTTCCATCCGGGAGTCCCTTACATCAACTCTCCTGCCATCCGGAGACAAGAGAGTCCTTGTAGAAAGCCAGGTGGTGACCCAATCCTGACCTCACCTGGGGCTGCCCTTTCTTGTTTCCCAATCCTTCCTTGCCCTGGCCAGTTTCGCTGAGGCTGAACAATGCTCCAGTCTGCAGGTAGGTGAGCTCATGGCCTGCAACGGGTGCCTCTTTTGTACAATGGCCAGGCCAGATGAAGGTTGTGTGGCTCTAACAGTTCCCCTTCGAGCTCTTTACAGTTTCCAGTGTCCTAAGAGAAGGCTGATGAAAACCCAGCAGCCACCTTGAGCTTCCCTGGCACTGCACCAGCCCCATGGATGCTTTAGAGATGGCCCTTTACTGCTCACTGTGTGCCGGGCTTACTTGCACTGGTACCTGCCCTAGAAAGCTCAAGATGCATTTGTGAAACCTAAATTACCAGTAAGAAGCCAAGTTTAATAAGGAAAAACCAACCAACCAACCTGGAAGGGGAGGGCAAAAGTTCCCATTAAGGTTACCAGATATAACAAAAATGCAGGACACCCAGTTAAATTTAAATTTCAGATGAACCATGAATAAATTTTTAGCATCAGTATGACTATGCAATAATTGGGACATCTTCATACTAAAAATTATTTGTTGTTTATCGGTATCTGAAATTCAAACTGAACAGGGTGTCCTGTGTTTTCTCTGACATCCCTCGTTCTTGTGGAATTCCATGGTCGGGATATCTTATGAAACACACCTTGACTCTTGACTGTTGGAATGACCTCTGGGACTCTTCCAGTCCTGACATTAGCAGATCTGCTTGATTTGTTACTGTTCGCAAGCCCTGGGTCAGGGACTCGGGAAGTTCCACAGGAAGGCTGGTGCCTGGTCCCTGCGGCTGGGAATGCCCTATAGCGGGAGGTGCCCGGCCCATGCACGGAAAATGCAAATAGAGCTGAAGTCAGTCAGCACACTTTGACACGGGCAGCCGTATTACAAAGGGCGTTCATATAAGCTTCTCATTTGATTCCACAACATCCTTGAATAGGTTCAGGCACCTGTTATCCCTTCTGCTGCAGATGAGAAAACCCTCAGGTACGATCGGGCACATCAGTGCCTATGAGCAAAGACCTAAGAGTCACCCTGGCCATCAGACTCTAAGACCAATTGCACTTTTCCTTTCTTTACTGGAAAATACCACTCTAGTATTACAGTCAAATATATTTTTCCAAAAACCATTGCAACATTTTTTCTCTTTATAAATGTAACATTCAAGGATTGCAGCAAACTTGGGAGTACGGATAAGAAAGAAAGAAAATCAAGAAAGAAAGCAATTCCATGATCGGCTGGTTACTATTGCTGACATGCAGGTGTATTGTCTTCCATTCTGTGTCCTCCTTATGCATATTAATATATTATGTCTTAGTTGGCTTGGGCCAGTAAAACAAAATACCATAGACTTGGTGGCTTCAACAATAGACATTTCTCTCTCGCCATTCTGAAGACTGGGAGGTCAAGATCAAGGTGCTGGCAAACTCAGTTTTTGATGGAGGCCCTCTTCCTGGCTTGCCGATGGAAGAGGGCCTTCTCCCCATGTCCCCACAGAGTAGAGAGAGGAAGCTCTGGTGTCTCTTCTTATAAGGGGACTTATCCCATTACGGCGGCTTCACCCTCATGACCTCACTGAAAACTAATTATCTCCCAAAGGCCCCACCTCTTAACACCATCATATTAAGGGCTAAAGCATCAATATATGATTTTGGGGGGTGGTACGCACACATTCAGTCCATAATGTGTTCCTACTTTAAAATCAAAAGGCCATGTCATTTATTCACATGCACACATGTGACTCAGGTAAATACAAATGTGTAAATAGTAACATAAGTGAAGCTAATCTTATGTATACATGCGTAAACATAGCTCTACATACTGTGAACATAGATGATTTTGAAATGAGATGATTTGCTTTTGGCGTTCACCAGGACTTTAGACTAAGCACAGACAGGGGGTGGAAAGTACCAAATAAACTCCAATAAAGAGTGAGCAGTGAGGGACACAGGGCGATGTTCTACCCCCGTGAAGGGTGAAGCCAGCTGTCCTGCGTAAGGAATGTTCCTTGTCAGGAATGAGGGCTTGGCGGGTGAAGAGGCTATAGTTCAAAAGAGTTCAAAAAAACCTATCTCTCCTGCTTTCCCACTGAAATGATGATTTACACTCACGACCATCCCCCACAACCAGTTTCCCCTTTGGACACAGGCACTGGTAAAACATAACCCAGGGTGGATATTATTGCGATTTCAGTGGCACTTAGGACTCGGCCGTAACATGTCTATAATCAATATCTCTGTAAATAACTCATGCTTATGTATCATCTCAGGACAGCTTATTGTTTTAGGGTTTGGAAGCCTTTCCTCATCTGGAAGGTCAATACTATAAAACTGGAGCCTCTTTATCTTATATGGCAGCTAAAATGGCTGATTTTTTGCAGACAGTCACCAGACAGAGCAACTTAGAACAACACAGTCTGATGATGGCCTGGGGCCAGGATCAGAGGCGCCTGTTGAGAGCAACGCTCCTCGGGTCTGGGCCGAGGAGGGACCCATAACCAACATTTGGTTCACTGGTCTTACTGCAGGGTCAGTCACATTAAATGGCCGCTTATCATGTTTTCCCATCATATGACGTACTAGTTGTCCAAGAAATTTCTCTCTTCCACAAAACACCCAGTCCCCCAAATAAGCGTGCCGTTCAGCTCTTTGCCACCCACTCTCTAGCACTGCAACAGATCCTGCAGAAAATGACAGGAGAGTTCCAGGGGATAAGGATGATTCCCCATCTCATTCAAAGGATCCATCGGACCCTCTGGGTCTCCACTGGATGTCCTGCCTCGGTAAGGAACACTGGCATAATCCACTCAAGCAACAGATGGCCGTGGAAATCGAGATCCATGCAGGCACCACATTTGGTTATTTGTAGTTGAATGCATATTTGTAAACACTGTATGCATAGTGTTCTTTGTCTTCAGAACAAACATTTTATAAAAGGATCCTATTCAAATTCCTTATATCTCTTGCTGGGCAAAGTCGGAGTCTTAAGTGCATTAAATAGAATGAGAACCTACAAAAGAAGCATCTATCAAAATATCGTAGTATCTTATACCATTGTGATCTAACATGCTTTCTTCAATTTTAATCTTGCTTGGAAGAGAAAACATTGGAAAGCTTTGTTTAAACCTACTAAAGAAGAAATCTAAACCAATACAAAACAAAATCCCAAATGGCCAATTGTTTCAGACCTACGATCTTGTTCTACTCCTTCATTTGTAAGACTTTTTTGCCTGGGACACTATTTCTAAATATTTCTAAGTTCCTATGGAGAAAAAAAAGAGGTGCACTGTCTAAGCATGAATTCTTAACATGGAAGGAAAAACACACCAGTGGCTTCAACAACAGTAACTTATTTGGGGCATGATTTTGGCCAATGGTAATGAGCACTGATAAATTGCATCAAATATTGAAATGCATCCAAAGCAGAATTTGAAATTAGAATTCACTAGTGCCAGGTGGGCTGATGAGGCACCAGGCGGGCCAATTACTCTGTTTTGAGATGTCCTCAGTTATTCTGAACGTGCGAATGCCACCTAGTGGCGAGCATTGACTTTACTTACAGGGTGGAGGAATTCTGCAGCCCCCCTTGCCCAAAGCTTGGGAAAATAGCTCCATTCTCTGCTAGCGCTGACCTCAATTCCCTTTTTCCCTTTTCTCTTTTATTGTATTCCCCCTTAGTTCTGTCTTTTAATTAATACAAAGTCATCCATTTACATTCTCTAATATCAAACAGTTCTCTTTACTTCTCCATGCTACCAGTCCAAAAGAGCCCAAGCGCCTACCTGCAAACCCCCATCCGTATCCAAGATACTTCTACTCCATCCCTTTCTACTTCATGGCACGGGATGCAAAGGTTCCTTAAGAGAGAAGCGCTTGAAAGACAGCTTGGTACGGGCAACCGAAGAGCTGAGCAACGCCCATTACTTAATTAAGGAACTAGTTAAGTAAACATTTCTATTACCATGACTTCCAAGGTTCAAAAAAACAATAATTCAGAGGGTATTATGCTAACTGAAATAAGTCAGACAGAGACAAATTCCATATGATTCCACTCATATGTGGAATCTAAAAAACAAAACAAAGAAAACAGAAACAGACTCATAAATACAGAGAACAAATTGGTGGTTTCCAGAAGGGAGGGGTGGGGGATGGGAGAAGTAGGTGATGACGATTAAGAAGTACAAACTTCCAGTTATAAAATAAGTTAAGTCACGGAGATTAAAAGTACAGCGTAGAGAACGTAGTCAATGCTATTGCAATAACGTATGGTGACAGATGGTAACTACACTTACTGGGTGAGCATTGTGTAATGTAAGGAATTGTCAAATCACCATGTTGTATGCCTGAAACTAATAAAACATTGTATGTCAGCTATGCTTCAATAATAAGTTTTTTAAAAATTCTGATGATAACAACTGTGGTACAAAAATATATGGAAAGAAAGCTCAAAACTTTTTTTCATATTTCCAGTTAAGGATGGATATATGTATATCTTTATGCTATGGAGGAAAACAAATGAACCAACATACAGTTGAGTTGATACAACCAAATATAAGGATACAAAACAACAAAGCAGTGGTGAAGAGAGATGGCATATATCAAAATAAGAAATGCTCACCATAAGAGATTTTGGAAGATTGTACTAATGTCTACTCCCTCCAGCAAGTTATGCCCCCAAAAGTGTGACCTAAACCAGCTTTCAACCTAACCTCCAATCCAGCATCATCCAGGTATCCAGGGGATCCTTGAAAAAGCACTCAGCCCAGACTCCTTAAGATACCAGTCGTGCCCTATCAGGCATCAGCAACACTAGCCATATAGTAACCGTAATATCATCTTGCATTTCCAAAGAGGTTTAACAGGACACGGGTACCCTGTATCCTTTTGCTATTTTAGAAGGCAGGGACATGACTGTCTAATTTGTTTCCTTAATCTATTTCTCAGCACGAAGTGCCCAGCTTATAAAGTTGAATAAATATTTGCCAAGTTGAATTGACCTAAAAGAAGAAAGAAGAAAGCTGCTACGGTGAGCCACGTGAAGATCTGGTGTCTTCTCTATGATGGAAAAATATTTAAAAAGAGAAGTGGGAACCACTGGTTCATGAACCAGACCCATAAAGAAAAAGTCTACAAGAACTGACCTGAGTCTGTGGGGCACAGAATAGGGGGCTCTGGGATAGGACTAGCCTTCAGGTGGGGGTGATGACTGCAAGGGTGACAGTTCTGCGTTCTGGTCACGTTCTTTTCTTGTTCTGGGTGCTGGTTATAAGGGTGTGTTCAATTTGTGAAAATTTATAGAGTCATACACTTACATGTATTTTTCTATACATACATTAGACAAGAAAAAAGTTTACATAAGAGCAATCCTTTATAGGCAATCCAGCTTCAAATAATAGAGCATCTGAAGCAAACTGCCTGAAGCAGTGTTTACCCCTGAACGCTAATTAATTAAGAGTCTGGGCTTCGGAGCAAATGGCTCAGATTGGAATCCTGATTCTGCCACTCACTAACTGGGCGATCTGGGTTGTGCTGCGTAATATCTTGAAGATGCCATTTTCTCATCCATAAAGTGGGCAAATAACAATGCGAACATGACTGAGGTGTCGAGAAGAATACTCAGGATAGCTTGTGCCCATGATCTGGCACATAGTCTACTTCCGAGCCCTCTTAGAATTACGCAGTGCATACAAACCTCAGTTGCCCAACGCAGGTGTGCTGGAAATTCACCTTTCTTTCTGCTTCTATACTTGGCCTCAATTTTTTTTTTAAGTCCTGATTCCTTTGGGTAGCGGAAAATCTCTGTCATTTCAGATTTCCTACTCTCGCCCTGGGATTGTATCTACTCTTTGGCTTAGCCTGTATGTTGCTCTGTACCGTGTCTGCCCACTTCTTCCTACTCCCATGAGATCTCGGGTGGCCGCCCCAGGCCAGGCTCCTTAGCGTCCCCTCAGCGACTCCTGTGTCCTCTGGGGAACACAGCATTACTGCACGGCTCCCGCTCCTTGCTAGGGTGAGGGTGCTCTGCGAGGCTGTTCTAGGCTGTCGGTCTGGATGTGTGCACACTTTCTACTCTGGGATAATATGGCCTGCCAGCGCTGTGTCTGAGAAAGTGGTTTGTCTTCCCCCCAGCCCTGCTCCCTGCCCATCCTGCGTCAGCCGATGGAAGGAGCAGGACAGAGGGAGGCCTGCAGTACTTAGCAGAATGACTATAACCCAGAGACTCTTAAAAACCAGAGAGAAGTTTGTTTCTGTCTTAGGCAATTATCCAGTGTGTCTGGGCTGGTGGACAACATGCTTCATGAGGTCACTCAGGGAACCAGGTTCCTTCCATTTTACTTTTCCACCATCCTTTAAAGTACGTCTCCTTCTTCATGGTCAAAGTCAGACTGAGGCACATTCATGTTTCAGATCACAGGTAGGAGAAAAGAGAAAAAGTCCAGGCAATCGTTCCTTTAAGTAGGTGACGCCAAAGTTACTCAATCAATACCTTACCACTCACGATCTTTTGATGAGAGCTTATCACATGACCACATCACTGACTTACCCAAGCATCCCTCTCAGCAATGTTCGGCATTCTCCCTCTGGTAAACACCGGCTTCTTCATCATTCCCAACGCTGTTTACTTTCCAGTTCAGTTAGTGTCCATAGGGAACTTCCTCCTTGCCCACTCCTTAACTGGCTTTGCAAGTGAAAGGAAAATGGAAACTACGGCAATAGAATCAACAGACTGGACAGCTGATTATAGTTGATGATGATTTTAGAGTCCAGGTATAAGTGAGACAGTGTAGTATTTATCTTGCTGTGTCTGATTTATTTCTCTAGGGTTATATCCCCCATATTTGTCCATGTTGCAAAATGGCAGGATTTCCTTCTTTTTAGAGGCTGGATAATATTCCGTTGTATATACACACACACTGTATTTTCTTTACCCATTCATCCACTGATGGACATTTAGGTTGTTTCCGCATTTTGGCTATTATGAATAATGCTGCAGTGAACTAAAATAGTCAAACTCATAGAAGCAGAGAATAGAATGGTGGTTGCCAGGGGCTGGGGAGAGAGGAAATGGGGAGATATTGGTCAAAGGGGGCAAAGTTTCATTTATGAAAGATGAATAAGGTCTGGGGATACTAACATACAGCAGTGTGACTAGAGTTAACAATACTGTATTGTATACTCTAAATTTGCTAAGAGGATAGATCTTAAGTATTCTCATCACACACATACACACAAAAGAAAGAAAATGGTAATCATGTAGATGGGTGGATATGCTGATTGGATGGACTATGGTGATCTTTTCACAATGTCTGTTTATATCAAAACATCAAATTGCACACCTTAAATATGTACAATTTTTATGTATCAATTATATCTCAATAAAGCCAGAAAAAAAACCAGTTGGTAAAATAGAAAGAGGAATTGAAGTTTTTTTGTTTGTTTGTTTAATTATTAAGCCTAGCGTGATATGAGCTGATATGGGAAATGCTAGAAAAGGAACAAATTTAATGAGAATTTAAAAATTATAATGAAAATAATAACAATATCCACCTTATATACCTACTGAGAACTTTGTCTTACTTTATTCAATCTTCAAAACACTTATTCTTGTTTTAATGTGGAGATGAGGAACCGGGCGCAGTGAAGGAAAACGAATAGCCTAAGGTCACGTTGCTTAAAGCAGCAGAGCAGTGGGTAGATACTGCCCCCAGGAATCCAGGGCTCCTGTATGGAGTCACGGTGCCAGGCCCTCTTCCCTGCTACGCCAGATCGAGAAGAACCTGATTTTAGAAGAATGGCTTGTGCCTGGGAAGCTGGGGAGATTCAGTGGGCCGGGAGAGACAATGGCTGGGAGTGTCTCAATGGTTAGGGGCTGGAATCATCTGGAGGCATCTATGCATCTGATACTGACGGCTGGCTGGGGCCAATGCCGGGCTGTCGGCTGGTACATCCCATCAGCTGGGTCTCTCCATGGGAGCTGGGCTTCCTCGCAGCATGTCAGCTTTAGAGCAGACAGACGTCTTACATGGTAGCTTATGGAGGAAGTGCGGAATGCAACTTCCGCCTAACTACCATTCTGCGTGGAAGCTGCATCACTTTTTGTGACTTTTGATGACAGATATGGCAAAACTTGCAAAAATTCTACCAAATGACTCATGTTGGGTAAATATCATTAGGTTGATCTTCTACAGTAAGATGTATAATCTACAGTGGAAATGATTTTATCTCTGTTTTTTTTCTCTCTGAAGGAAAAACAAGAAGCTTAGAAACATTAACATGGTGCTATCCAGACTTCATATAATTCAAGCAACTTGCTGTAAACGCCACTGTTCAGTTCCCCATAAACATATAGGTCTGATGATTGTACATAATCCCATCTACTAATGTATTTTATCTTATTCCCACCTCAAGAAATTTGGAGACCTGACAGTTCTTAAATGATGGTAATAGAAGTCTTTCCGTCAGTGATTGGGACCAAGAATTGTGATGTTCTTAGTGTTTCTTAAATCTGTCTTCTTGTTGTCATTTAGGGCTAGAACTGCAAGCTTTATTCACCCGAGTCTTGCAGTTCTGTGAAGTCTGGCTGGGGCCACGTGGGCTCTGGTTCACGGTCAGCTTCTCAGAGTCCTTGGCTTTTCCTCTATGCTATTGCATTACTGTTTCTCAGTGGTTCCTGCAGCTGCAGACATCCTGTCCCTTTCAAGGTAGAGAGGCAAGGAAAGTGGTGCTGGCCCCAAATTTATGCCTCTTTTTGGGAAAAGCAAAAGGCTTCCCAGAGCCCAGCAGATTTCCACGGACGTCTCATCGGCCAGGACAGTGTACGTGGTCATCCCTGCCCATGGGGTAGGCTGGGACAGGGGGTGCTTGCGTAGGGCTAGACCCGTGGCTTCCCAGAACAGAACCAAGGCTCTGCCAGCAGAAACAAAGGACGGGGAATGGGTATTAGGGAGGAGTGTGGTGGTTGGTGTCACGAAGGGGTTCTTTTTGTCTGATCTCTTTCCTGGGTATTTGGGAGGATCAAATATATGTGAAATGTGCAATGGGACCCTTTTCAAAATGAAAACATACTGCTTCCTTGCATGATCATTCTATATTACACGCCCATTTTGGTAAAGACAGGTCCTTCTTTTCCTACCTTACCTTGAGAGCTCTCTAGCGAAACTGAATATCGCCTGACTCTGCCTAATTTCCAGCCTCGTCTCTACCTGCCGCCATCCCCTCTGCTGCTCAGCGCCTTCCTCCTGCAACAGCCTCTTCCTTCCGAGGCCCGTGAATTCACCAAGACTTTTCTCACCCAAGGGCTTTTGCTTTTGCAATTTTCCTTGCTTGGAACAGACTCCTCCTTTCCGTCACCTCTTCAGAGAAGTCCACCCTGACTCCCAACCTGTGTGAAGAATCCACCCCTGCCCCCTGCACATGGTTCTTTCTGAGTGTGCCGCACACTCGTTGTTCCTGTATAGTCTATCGATTTGTATTTCTCTGCTGAAGAGGGAGCCTGGTGTAAGGTGTGCGGGTGCTAGAGCCAGACAATCTGCATTTAAGCCCTTCCCAGCCGTGCGATCCTGACCAGGTTACTCTGATTCCCGGTGCCTCAGTTTCCTCACCTGTAAAAACGGGGACATTAATATTCCCTATCTCATGGGAATTTGAGGAGGGTTAAATGTGTTAATATTTGTAAGGTGCCTAGAACAGTGGCCTGTACATAGCAGGGACTCTGTGAGTGTTAAATAAACAGAAGAAGTAGCATACCTCTGGTCCACCATCCTGTGACGTCCACGAAGACAGTGGCCACGTCTGCTCTCTCGCTACAGTGGCTAGCACGATGCCGGACCACGCCATCACTGCTGTTGCTGTTGCTTTACATCTAGCGGGCTTTAAATATCTGGTGAGTGAATAAGTACATAAATGAATAGCTGAGTGATGTTCTCCGTGGGGGAGGGAAGAGCAGAATAACCTGGTTATCAAAACCAGCTCCTAGCAAGAGCACAAATTTCCAGAAAATGCGGACCAGTAGAAGTTCTGGACTCAGTGGGGAGTTGAAGTCAGAACCGGTCTCTGCCGCCTGTTGGAATCAGATCATCCATGACGGAGTGTGGGAGCTGTATGGACCACCCCTGGAGCTGTCCTCCTCTTGCTTCCCAGCTGACAGATGCAGCAGTCACCAACGACGCTGCGAGTACTGCTAGGTCTAGGGTAGCGCCGGCAATGGAAAGAAGCTTCTGGGGGCGGGGGGACCCAGGCGCACCCTCCCACCCATTTGGAAAGCAGCAGCATTGACTAGGTGTCTTGCCTGCTGACCCCACCACCCCGGTGACAGCTGCTTCCCTGGCTAGCCTGAGCTCTGGCCCACTCACAACTGTGAGGCTGTTCTGACTCTCTCTGAAGGGGATTTTTCCAGACCCCAAACTATGGCAGCTTTGTGGCCCAGCTGCATTGCATTCCCTTTTCAGAGGCAACCAAGGCTCTTAAATCATATGAAAAGTACATCCAAGTTGTGCTGCGGGGACTCAGTCAGGCCACCGGCTGCTCTACAATTCCTGTCCAACCTGGTTCTCCAAGGAGCCAGCAGAAGCCCAGTAAAATAGACCTGGATCGCTCTGGCTGCTCTCCAGGGCCTGGCCTGCGCCTGCTTCTGCAGATCTGGGGAGGCTTGACCATTCCCTGTGGCCTCTGGGCTGCCCCCAGGCTCCTTAAGGCTCAGCCTTCCTGTCTGCTGAGTGCCCCTTGTCTTTCTGTTTCTGTTTGCTGAATGGCCTCCGGGTTTCCCCTTTGCCAGTCCAGCCCTGCAGGAAGCCTCTTTATTAACAGTTTGTGAGCTCACGGTGGTCTATGGACTTGTCTGCAATTTTCTAGAAGGGGAACAACTGCTCCCAGAGGAGCGTTCTGTCGGTCTCTCCTCAGATAATTCCCGCTCCGCCCTCTCTCTGTCCCCCCTGCAGCCCACACGCCGCACACCTTGAAATCACCCCCATTCTCCAGAGTTTCTGATGACAGAAAACACTTTCACCCCTCAAAAAGTGAGACAGGGGACATTGCCTTCTGGGAGGCCCTTTAAGGATAGCTTTGGGGGAAATTCTAGGTCCGCTGTTTAGAAGTTGTTTGCAGTCTGTCTGCTCATTAAGGAGAATTTCTGGCCCCACTTGGTTGTGAGAACCAAGCCATTAGTTGAGGAACAGGGAGGAGAGTGACAATGACCGAGATTTGCTTTGGTACAAATGCCTCCTACAGAGTCTGTTCCTGTCCGCAGGCCTGGCCGTCCTTCTGAGCTCTTCCCCGGATGCCCCCCGGAGCCAGGCAGCCGCTGCTGGGATTCCTCTCCACGCACCTCCTTCTCAGCAAAGTCGCATCCGTTCCCACAGCAGGCCCATCCTGAGAAAGAAGGAGCCAGACTTGGCGTGCTGACTCTTCAGTGGGTCTTGGCGGGAAGCATGCGTGGTTATGCCCTCACTTGCAGCCAAAGCCCGTAGAGGTTATCAACATGGCCTTGCATTTTCTTAAGGCTAATGGGATGAAACGAACCTTAAACAGCTAATAGCTTTTTGACTTGGAAGGGAACTCAGAAATGATCCACTTCACTGGTGTTTAGGAGTTTTTTAGCCACAGCAAACCCCGTTCCAGTGAGATCTTACTGAGAAGCCCAGGAGGCTGCCTGTGCAGTGGAGAAGAGCTCAGACCCCACGGACTCCCCTCCTTATCTTCTTGGTAGTCCCTGAGGCTCTCCCTCGGAATCTCTGGGCTCTGGAACCCACCTTGAAAGTAATTCATTACCAAGGAGCAAAGTGTGGCCCAGAGAACCCAACCAACTTGCCCAATACAGCAGTTACTTGGAGGCCTGAACCCAACTGAAACCCAAGTCTCGTGAAGCCAGACTTACGCACATACAAACGTTCTGCCACGTAACATTATTATCCACATTTGTGTTTAACTTTGCCCTATTGTGAAATGGCTCATCCCGTTTCTTTTCTCGTTAATTTTAGTAATTTCTATTCTGCATTTGTTTTCTAGGACTACCGTAACAAAGCTCCACACACTGGGTGTCCTCAACGAAAGAAATGAATTTTGTCACAGTCCTGGTGGTTTGAAGTCCAAGATCGAGGTGTCCTGTCCCCCTCTAGCACTTCGTAGCTCCGGAATAAGCAATGAATGGGTCATTGCAGGGCCGGCGGAAGGGTCCCGGGGGCCCTGTACGGAGGTGCTCACCCTACCCCCGACTCCGAGGAGCTGACACAGCTTAGGATGGTCCCCGTTTGACAGATAGGAGGGTAGACACATGGTGCTTCAGCGCTGTCTTCCCTGATGGTCTCCAGGCAGCCAGTTGGCTCAACGTTCTAATGATCACATTCTGGATAGTTCTACTGTCAAAGAGTGTTGACAGGGACAGAGTGAAGGAAATCTGTGCTTCCTGACAGTTTAAAAGAATAAAATGTCCTCAGACTTAATTCATGCAAAGGATTTATGAACAGTCAAGAGCTGAAAATGATCATGAAATAAACTTTCTTTTAAGAAGACTTTCCATTAGGAGAAGAACTACATGCTCATTGTAAAAGTGAAAAAAATGTATAGAAAAGCATAAAGAAGAAAACAGTATTACCAAAGCGTCATCACCCAGAGATAAGACACAGTTAGCATCTTGGTGTATTTCTTTCAGTTTTTTTTCTATTGAAAAGAAATCTTAAAAGCATTATTGAGAACACTTAAGTTTCTGCTAAATTTATATAAATTATATAAATATTACCTGACACATATTTTCCTATATCTTAAAGAGGTTTTCTTATTGGTGGCAAAAGTATTTTATTGTATGAATATATGAATTTATGCATGAATTTACACATGCCCTTACTATTGGAGAATAAATGGATTTCTATTTTTTTTCTATTACATGTAACGAGAAAAAAAATTTAAGTATTCAATTCTCTGCTTATAGCTCTGATTTCTATACAATAAATCCCTAGAAGTGATATTACTAGGCCTCTTACACATTTTCTACAATTTCTCTGGGTAGCTCAGTGATTCTATTACCTTACTCTCCTGCCAAACTCAGTTTCTTAAACGAAACAAAACTTTGCTAATAGCCAAAGATAGTACTGGCATAATTCTCCTCTAATAGGTAATACAATCAAAATGTGAAAACGATTTTGGCAGGCTGGAACAGTAACTCAGATGTCAAATGAAAATCCTTGGGATAAAACCTGGCATTCAAGTCACCAGACAGAGTGGCTGGACTACAAGATGGAGGTGATGTAACTTAAAAACGGTCGGGAAGAGTAATGTGAATCCAAGAAAGCTTACCATTTGAGGTCGTAATAATAGAAGTATGGAGTCCAGAACTGGAGGCTGATATCCTCTGCTCGGTGCGGCCAGACCCAGCCTCTGCACTTGATTCCACACTGTAGCGGGAACAGCGAGCTGTGTTCTCTCGCTGCTCTGTGTTGGGACTCAGCATCCACGTCTAAGTTACATGACACATGTCCCCTGACCAGAGACATTTCTGTAACTTGCAACAGAAAAGAGCCTTAACTAATACAATATGAGAAATGTCAAAACAAGGATGGTGTTTATTCTGGAGGACAAAAGACTCCGAGAGAACGTGAGAACCCTCGGAGCAGCCCCATCAGACTGGTTCCACGAGGCCTCAAGCGGTGGAAGTAGGAGATGGCAAGAGCCGCTCTGGGAGTCAGTTTTCTGTGAGTGCAAATGTCCGCTCGTGTTTGCACAACCACGCGACAGGACTGTTGTAGAGGGATTCCAGCACGGGACATGATTACTACTTTTAGAGCGTCGCTGTGATCTGCACAGCCCACCTTGTTCATCTCCTTCCCCTGTCCAAGTCATCCAGGACTCTTGGAAGGCAGTTCCTGGGATTTTCGCGCCCCCTAGTGGACAAGGACAAGAACTTATACTCGCCAAAGGAGCGTTCCTTCTAGGCTTCAGGAAGCATAAAATAAAAGACAAAATATGAAGAATAAATAAAATAAGTAAGAAAATGATGTCATGAATTTTGGAGCGGTTCGCATCGCCTGCTTCATGTTTTGATTCTCCTAGTAGTGTCATGTCCGGGAAGTTTACAAAATTGCTTGCCTCCCCCCATTCGCCTCTAAGTGTCTCCACGCTATCCTCTTAGGTACAAACCCTTTCCATTCAGGTGGATTTGTCCCCAAGAGCAGATCTGAATCGCATCTGATGAAAGGACAGTCCTACACCAGCTCCGCGTCCCACGGGGTGCTCATGGTAAGAAAAGGACAGGGCCACCTACTGGACAAGGACGCTCGGGTTCATCTGGTTGAGTTTCTGGTTCTGTTCTTGGGTAATAATCTCGTTGTTAAGAAGACATTTAACCACAGAACCTAGATGACGTCATCTGAATCCCCACTGACATTCTCTAAGAATCCGGAGAATTTCATATTCTACCTCTTGCTGGATAGGGCTTCTGGGACAGAAGGTTTTTAATAGTACAGATTTCCATGACAATACCTTCTTCAGGTTTACAAAGGTCATTCATTGGTCAGTCTTTGGGGCATTGCGAGAGGACTTGAGTTTTTCTGAATGGGGCATATTACAAAACAAACAAACAAACAACCAAAACCCCTACAACCTCATTTAGAGCATCTTGAAGAAATACAAAATGGACCCAACATCAAGTGGTTTACTTTAACCCATATGCTTCCCAAAACTCCAGGAAGGAAGATTGAGTCTAGTGGGAACCCTGCTGACTACAGAGCTATCCCCTGAATTTAACCAGCCAATGAGGGGGGTGTAGTATAAATGGGCCTCTTGTCTTCATCAGTTGCCTGTTAGGAGGTTGATGGATTATCTGCGGGGTTCCGCTACTGCCCAGGAACTGGTAACTGACAGAGTGAGAAACTCAGTCACTTAGAAAAGAACAAGTCTAGGGGCGCCTGAGTGGCTCAGTCAGTTAAGTGTCTGCCTTGGGCTCAGGTCATGATCCCAGGGTCCTGGGATCAAGCCCCGTGTCAGGCTCCTTGCTCAGCGGGGAACCTGCTTCTCCCTCTCCTCCCTGCTCATGCTCTCTCTCTCTCTCTCAATGAAATAAAAACCCTTTAAAAAAAAAAAAAAGCAAAAAACGAGTCTGTGTCAGATGTGGCATAAATTGGAACATTTCAAAGCTACAAACAAAATAAATAATTGCGAGTGCAAGGGTTCTCAGGCAGGGTTTGTGTATGCATTCGGGGAAATTCTCTGCAGGCGCTCACAGGCCTACAACTCTGCCCGATGCACACGAGGATCTCAAAAATACTTGTAAACTGAGGAAAGGGGGAGAGGTGGGAATTGGGGTAGGGAGAAGAGGCAGGGATCACAGACTCTCGGACTCTGAAATGTCTTAAAGGACATCTAGTCCAGTAGATTTCAGAGTGCTCTGTGAACCCAGAGTTTTAAAGAGCTGTTCAAATGTTCTATTCCAATTCCATCTTTAAAATGTATTTAACTTGTGATTAAAAGTACCTACGAACGTGGATACTCACAATTACCGACGCACGCCGGTGCACGAGCTTATGCTGCCCGGTGAGTGGGCTTTTGGCGTTTGTTTTGTCTTTGATGATCTCAGATTAACACCTGCTATGCCCCAATTAAGGACTACCCTGAGTAGACTAGGCAATTATTGAAAACAAACAAAACAGGGCAAAGGAGGGAAAAAACCAAACAAAAAAGAGAAAGAAAGAAAAAGACTAGGATTTGCAAACGCTTAACGTGTATCAGTCAGGATCTTTCCGATACAGTGCAACCAAAATAAATATGCAGATAGCCTTGTTTGACTACTTTGTATTAATCCAATATGCATTTGAAGTTGTTTATGTACATGAATTTAAACTGTATTTTTACATCGGTTTTTTAAATATAATTTTATTTATTTATTTGACAGGGAGGGAGAGAGAGAGCATGAGCAGGGAGAGTGGCAGGCAGAGGGAGAGGAGAAGCAGGCTCCCCACTGAGCAGGGAGCCCGATGCGGGACTCGATCCCAGGACCCTGGGATCATGACCTGAGCCGAAGGCAGACGCTTCACCGACTAAGCCACCCTGGCGCCCCTACATCTGTTTTTATGAGAGTTCTAAGGGCACAATAGGGTGTTGCTAATGAATACTTATAAAAGCCCCCAGTCAACCCTTTCATTGTACAGAAGAGGAAACTGAGTCACAGGGTAGGGACGAACCCCTCTGGTCACTCACTGCTATGAGTAACCAAGCCGGCACTTGAACCTAAGCTTTACTTCTTCATGGAAATCATCCTGATTTTTTTTCCCTGTTAAATGTAGTTGAGTTTTATCTATCCTCTTGCTGGCAAATGAACTCAGTTATCTAACATGAATTTTCTTGCACTGGGGGCAGGAAAAATGTTACCAAACAGCCTAGAGTGTGCTTTGGAATTAAGCCATAGAAGCTCAAAGGACAATGGTTACGAGCACAAAGCCACTGACTCACGGCAAAGTTGGGAAAGAGGTTTACAGCAGCAGCGAAACCGAAGCTATTGTCTAGCCCCTGGGAGGGAAAGCTTCACCAGCCCACGTACTGAGAGCCTTTTTGTACGTCCCCAGCTGGGTCCTGTCAGTTGGGCTTTGTTGGCACTCTCTGGCACGGCAATGGGAAGGACCCCCGCCCCCAGCCCCCTGCTCACTCTTCCCTTCCTTCAGAAGCACCCCTAGGCTAGGATCACAGAGGGTGAGAGAAGAGGGGTTCCCCCACTCACAGAGGCCACTGTGGGCCATCCAGGGCCGAGGAGCAGATGGCTGGCCTGTCTCAGCATCACATGGGGCCTCGACAGATGATCTTACGTGGCTTTTCAGGAATGGGGTAAATGGTGGCAGCCTGAGGGAGTCTCGTCAAGTTCCAAACGGGCTACAGTGGTTACTATAGGAACAGAATCTGTCTTTCTAATGGAAAGTAGCAGCAAGTTGGACTTCCCTTTATGTTCTACCCTATTCATTCTGTAGCTCGTTACTGGGGCCAGGCCACCCCGTTCCTTTCCTTTTCTCCTTAACCCTCCCAAACCACTTAAACCCCACTGCTTTGCCCTCTAGGTCCCGAATCACACCTGGTTCTCACCTTTTCATTCCACTCCAGTCCTTCCTCTGCTCTCAGGTGACACTGCACTCACCTCCTGCTGATCTTACTGGCTCCCGCGGATCCCACCTGTGTGTCACCGGCCACGATCCTAAGTCGTCACCATGCGCAATGCCCGTGCACAGGCAGAAAGGGCCCACGTGTCCTCACGAGGATGAAGGGAAGAGCCAATCTGCAAGCAACACACGGATGTGCCCACAACAGGGTGATCCGGCCCATCCCCTGCTCAGAGCACAGTATCCGTACACTCCCTGCTGCCTGGGCTAGAGTCCTTCCTAACTGGGCCCCGATCTTTCCAGCCGTCTGTCTCACTAGATTCCCTCCTTCTGTGCCCCTCACCAAAGGTTACTGGGACAAATCTTGCTATTTGCCATCATGTGTCTTGGCCTCGAGCTGTTCTGTCCTGTTAGTGAAAGCAGGAGGCCATTAGACCGAGGTGGCTCTAATGCCTTGGCAGCCTGGGTCAGCAAACGCACACCCAAGCCTGGAAATGCCTCGAGGTTGAGAAATGGAAACCTGGGGTCAACCGATCATACCAGACAACGAGGCTTTCCCACGGAAGGCACCACTTAAGCGATAGCCTACGGAGAACTCCCTTGCTTTGCTTCCTGCGTCTTCTCTAAAAATCTTCGCCCCCCGTTGGTGGAGTACCTCTAACGGCTTCCGGTTTGGCCCTGCCTGATTCGAACTGATGTTTGTTCAACTAAATGCTTAAAAATTCAACATGTCCCAGGTTACCTTTTAACAGTTCCTTCAGCGTGGAAGGCTTTTCCTCCCTCTATCTGCTTGTCAAAGTTCTTCTGTACCCTCAAGCTCAGCGAAACCTCACCCCCTCCAAAGAGCTGGTGGCCAGACGGGGTCACCTCTCCCCTCCCTTGTCCGCGCATCACACGGAGCCGGTGCGGGTGAGCGTGAGGGCCCGAAGGCCCACGTCCCGAAGCACCCCCCTGTCATCACCGGGAACCTGGCAAAACGTGGGACGTCTGGGCATGGGTCTCCTCCCGTGTGCGATGAGGAGGGGCCCGTGTGAGGTAGAGGAACTAACCCGCACGAAGGGCGTGGAAGAGGGCTTGGCCATTAGAAAGCACTCAGTAAATGTTAATTCAGCGGTTTCGTTAAATCGGCTGTTTCGGTTAAATGGGCCAAGAAGGCAGCACTTTAGTTCCTAACTGTTCCTATGAAGCCACTTGGCAGTCACGTTGTCTCCCCTCCGAGGAAGCGCCGGGCAGGCCCCATCATATTTCTGGGGATAAGAAAGGTCGTCCTCGCATGGACAGTCGTGTCAGGTTTTGGTGGCCTCTGGGCACGGCAAATGGGCAGACCGGACTCTTGTTCTCATGGGCAGTCACGTGCAGTCCTCACGGTCCTCACTGGGCCCTCACCGAAACTTCCACTAGAGACCCGTCTAAGCAGCCATGCCTCTGCCCTGGCTGGCTGCTTCCGGACTCCCCACCGGTCCCCTGGACTTTGGTTTTCTGTCCCACTGTTGAGTCCGGGCAGGCCTTGCAGAGGGGGTCTGCTTCACAATCCTATCTGACCCCCACACTGCGTGTATGGTCCTGTCATTGGTGGGCGTGCAGCTTGATCCCAATGCAGCCATTGCTGTCTCTCCTGCCTGCTCCAACCAGACCTGAACCAGAGCTGAAAGATGTCTCAAGTGGGTATGACACTAAATCCGACGTCCTCTAGACTTAGGGACACATTCTCGGGTGACTTTCCCTCTCAGTCCTCCACCTAAATATGCCAGACCTTGTCAACCTCAAGCCTCCGGGGATATTTGCTAAGGTGAATGGAGGCATGGTTTGTGCAAAGTTTCACTCTGCCACCTCTCTGCACCAGCAGGATGCCTTTCTGACCGATCTGGTTTGCGGAGTTGACGTTTGTCACCCTTGTTGAGGTATGTCACAGAGATGTCCTACAGAGAGAAGGCGGCAAAAGAAGGCATTTTCTAGAAAGTAGCAGCTTTGACTTACCTTGATTTACTTTGGAAATGATTTTAGAGATCATAAATTAGCAGTTGGTTACGGAGGGTGCTTAGTTGATGTGGTAGGATATTTACTTAAGAGTTGTAAACGTACGTTTTATTTCTTCTGTAGGAAATAGGGGATGGTGCTTCCTTGTGTAGAGAAAGTTTATTGCAAGTTTATTGTGTTGCCTGCAAACCAGCTCCTTTGAGATTGTTTCCAAATGCCTGAATCCATTGAGGAGAAGGAACTTGAGAGAGAAAGAGCCTCTGAGGGAAACCTGGAAGCGGGGGTGGGTTTCAAGCCCAGCCTAGGAAAACCAGAGGTCCCGGGGGCCTGTGATAGCAAGTGTTCATGGGCTGGTCCCTGACAGTATCCTGAGGATGTGAAAGGAACTTAGAGGAATGGGCCCTGTGGGGCCTCAGAGGAACTCATCCAGGTTCCTGGGTCCCCATCCTTCCAAAGGCACCATCATTCCAAATGTGGCACAAACAAGTCAGTTGTGGGCCAGACAGGGTCATGGGAACTGGAACAAAGGGCATCTCAGTGATCTTCAGTATGGACAGATGACCAATGCCAGCAGGGGACCCCCAGTGTGTTGGTGGAACCCAAAACCTTGGCCCTTTGCCCTCTTCTGGGGATGAGTGGAAGAGGGAGCAGCCCCAAGAATGAAATTTAATTTTCCTTAGATCTTGAAGCAGTACACAGGCTGAGTTATAGAAAATAAAGACATTTAGTATTTCTCACACCCTAGAGTTTGGGGACTGAGATTCACTCCCATTGCGTTATTTCAGAAAAGAGATTTGGTCTTGAACTTTTCTCCAAGATATCCAGCTTGGTCAAGGAGCAAAGGATTTCTAGCAACATGGACATGATCGCCATCCAGTGGTTTTATAACATAATAGCATTTGCACGCAGACCTAAGAGAAGCTCACTTCTGTATTTTGCTCTTTGGAGAAAATCAAAATGGCAGAAAGATACTACATAAAATATGAAAGTGTGAAAGATTACCTATTCCACGGACAGGTTTCTAAAAAGGTCTAAAATTGGAGAGGTAAAACTATAAAGTAGCATTATAATTCTAGGGTCTCCCAGCCCCTCCAGAAATTACAAGTATTTAAATCAATGTGTTAGTAAGTTTATAGAGTAAGAAAAAAAAAATATATATATATATGTATAACAAAATCATCATAATTATAAAGTAATTCCCCAGTCCTATTCCTATACTTCCCAGGCAAGAATTGCTACAACTTTCGTGGGAGTGAGCAGCGCAGGCTTATGGAATCAACATTGTGTTAAATGTTGACGCTTACATTCTGGTGTTTCCCAACATCCGTTCCCCATTCTTTAGAAATACATCCCCTAATTTTTAGCTGTCAGATGAAATCGCAGAATAAAGAATACAGATTGAATATCCCAACCTCTCCTGCCAGTGGGATCCTATGACTCAGTTCTACTCTTAATTTGCACCTGTGTCTGAGTAGTTTGCACATCAGCATGACAGCCGAAGCCCGTTCTGATCAGAGAGGTGGAAGACTGGTAAAGATGGCAGAGCATCAAGAGAGACATTTCCTGGGTCTTTCATAATTAATGGGCTGCTATGCCAACCCCATACTTTTTATCACCAGACTTACTTTACATGAAAGAGAAATACATTCCCATCTTGTTAAACACAGCATCGGATCCCTGGAAATGGCTTTTTGCATGATGCAGAAGGAAATTATTAATAATGGCTTATTGGAAATGGTAAAGAAGAGGGCGGTGAGGATTCGGACACTGCTGACTGAAGACATGGCATCTTTGTTATGCAGCGAAACTTTAGGTAAATGTCACCCGCTGCATTCTGAAAGGCTGTAGAGCTAACTGAGGCTCTAGCACCTTCCATTAAAAATTTTCTGCAAAGAAACAACAATTGTTGGAGAGGATGTGGAGAAAGGGGATCCCTCCTACATTGTTGGTGGGAATGCAAGTTGGTACAGCCACTCTGGAAAACAGTGTGGGGGTCCCTTAAAAAGTTAAAAACTGAGCTACCCTATGATCCAGCCATTGCACTACTGGGTGTTTACCCCAAAGATACAGACGTAGTGAAGAGAAGGGCCATATGCACCCCAATGTTCATAGCAGCATTGGCCACAATAGCTAAATCGTGGAAGGAGCCGAGATGCCCTTCAACAGATGACTGGATTAAGAAGTTGTGGTCCATATATACAATGGAATATTACTCAGCTATCAGAAAGAACGAGTTCTCAACATTTGCTGCAACGTGGACGGCACTGGAGGAGATAATGCTAAGTGAAATAAGTCAAGCAGAGAAAGACAACTATCATATGATTTCTCTCATCTATGGAACATAAGAAATAGGATGATCGGTAGGGGAAGAAAGGGATAAAGAAAGGGGGGATAATCAGAAGGGGGAATGAAGCATGAGAGACTATGGACTCTGAGAAACAAACTGAGGGCCTCAGAGGAATGGGATAGACCGGTGATGGGTAGTAAGGAGGGCACGTATTGCGTGGTGCACTGGGTGTTATACGCAACTAATGAATCATCGAACTTTATATCGGAAACCGGGGATGTACTGTATGGTGACTAACATAATATAATAAAAAATCATTAAAAAAAATTTTTTTTCTGCCAGACTGTGAAAGCCAGCCATTGCCAGAAATCAGCTGAGGAAGCTGGCTTCCTACCTATGCATGGTTTCAGAGGCTATAAAATCGATCTCCATTCAGTTAAGCCATTTTGAACTGGTTTCAGAGTACAGAAACCAGTAAATCAAAGACCATTAAAACAATGTCTAGAAGAGTTCTGATGGGTTCTTGGGTAATGGTGGCCGCTTGAGTCTGAAGTCTCCACCTATCCTTCCCCCAAGCCATAAAGTCAGCATGGAACCCAAAATCACACATGCCCCCACCCTGCAGCGTAACTAGGAGACAGGTCTATCACAAACTCCAAACTATAAAAAGAGCAAAAAGCACCTTATTTCAACAGAGATACTGTGGGAGCAACTGTGGGGAGGAGAGCTGGGGGAGGGAAATGCTGCCACTGTGGGGAGGGGGGCACCAGGAAGGGCTGAGACACTGAGAGGACCAGAGCCTCAAAGGAGATGGCTTCTAGAGCAAAAGCGATAAAGAAAGATTCGTCAGACAAGGGAAGGAAAACACTTAGAGGCATGAGGATTGGAAAAAGAAGTAAAACTATCCTTTTGTGTAGCTGATGTGATAATATAACTAGAAACTCAGTAATCAATGCTTGCACCAATGCAAAAACTGAAAGAATCCAACAATGGGGCAGGATGCACCATTGCCTCGTGCAAAATCAACCCCCTTGAAGGGCATGTCACCTCTTGGATATTTTTCCCCCAAACCTATAACCCCAGTCCGGTTTTGAGAAGAATATTAGACAAACCCAAATTGAGAGGTATGCAGCAAAATGCCTGACTAGTACTCCCTAAAACTGTCGTGCTCATAAACTATAAGGAAAGGTCAAAGAATTGTCACAGACCAGAGCAGACTAAGGAAACACGACCACTAAGTGGACCATAGTATTCTGGGTTGGATCCCGGAACAGAAAAAGGACATTGGGGAAAAGCTAGTGATATCCAAATAAAGTCTGATTTTGACAGCAGTGTAGAAATGTTGGTGTTTTAGTTCAGACGAAAGTAATGTGGTAATTGTGAGATATTCACCTTGGGGGAAACTGGGTGAGGTAGATATGTTGTAACTCTGAACTGTTGTCACTTTTTTAATAAATCAAACTATTCCGAAATTAAAAATTTATTTAAAAGAATGAATAACTTTCATATACCCAAAAATAACCAGTTAGAGGAGAACCTCTATGAACAATACCCTCAAAAAAATTAAATACTTAAGAATAAGCTTAATCAGAAATGTGCAGAATCTAAATTAATAAAACAATAAAAATTCTTGAAAGATACAAAATTAGCCTTAAACACATGGAAGGATATCCCTTGTTCTTTTTTTTTTTTTTAAGTTTTATTTTATTTATTTGACAGAGAGACAGCCAGCGAGAGAGGGAACACAAGCAGGGGGAGAGGGAGAGGAAGAAGCAGGCTCAGAGCGGAGGAGCCTGATGTGGGGCTCGATCCCATAACGCCGGGATCACGCCCTGAGCCGAAAGCAGACGCTTAACGACTGAGCCACCCAGGCGCCCCAAGGATATCCCTTGTTCTTAAATGAAAGGATTCAACATGATCCCCACAAGTAGATTTGTAAATTTATCTCAATTCTGATAAAAAATACCAGCAGGCTTTTGTTATGAGGCTAGACAAGTTGATACTGACGTTCACATGGGAGAAAAAGTGCAAGAAAAGCTGGAAAACACTGAAAAAGAAAAGATACAGGGCAGGGGGCTTGTCTATCAGACACTAAAACATCTAATACAGCTTCTATAATTAAAACAGCACCAGGGGAGCGCCTGGGTAGCTAGGATGGTTGAGCGCCCAAGTCTTGATTTTGGCTCTGGTCATGATCTTGGGGTTCTCGAATGGAGTCCCACGTTGGGCTCCGTGCTTGGGGGGGAGTCTGCTGAAGGATTTCTCTTTCTCTCCCTCTGCCCCTCTCCCTGCTCATGCATGCACGCTCTCTCTCTCTCTTTCTCTCTCTCTCTAAAAAAAATAAATAAATCTTTAAAAACAAGAGCAGTGTTACCAGTGCGTGCACAGACAAACCAGTGAAACTGGACAGAAGTCCAGACACGGACCCAAACACATATGGAAACTGGGTAAATGATACAGGCGACATCTAAAATCACTGGAGCAAAGATGGGACTTCGGCAGTCTTCTTCAGCAAACTTGGCCCAGATTGGCCTTACTCCGTGAAGTGGGCATAACAGCAGTGTGTGCAAACAGAACCGGATGTGTGGCCCGGTGACTTCTCTATCTGCCAATTTCAAGTAGCTCCCTTGATCCCACTCTTCCTCCTTCCCATTAACCATGAATTGGGAGTAATAATAATACCTAAATGCCTTCCTGCCCAGGGGAATTGCTGATACCCAGCGAAAAAGCTATGGGATGGAAGAGCTGTAGGAAAATATGGGATTATGAAGCAGGTTCAACTCAACACCAGTTCTAACGGTGTTGCTTTCTATTCTAGGGCCCTCGTGACATGGCCCAAGCTACTCTGGGTTAGAATTTGCTGGCCTAGTGAGAAATGGAGGAAAATAATATCAAGTTGAGAAAGGAACAGGAGGGGCTCCGTAGGGAGAGATAGTAGAGGGCCATGGGATCAGGCTCACAAAATTCAAAAAGGTGGGAGGTGAAAGGAGACCAGAGTAAGGGAACAAGCCAGACCATCCTGTCCTAGGTGTCAGAGGTGGGGTCTTGTTATAATAGCTACTTGTGACCAAGAATTACCTGACTGTAAAAAGGAAGTAAGCCATTGAAGGAGTGATCACTAGTCCTTACTCAATGGTGCTGTCGATAAGGATGTTAAAGAGATGTAAGTTCCCTGGTTAGCTTTCTATAAGAGATCTTCCCTAAAAGCCCTCAGTGGCAACCCTGTCAGGACCCCTCTCACTCCTGAGAGCTTTCTCTGTATCCTTGCTTAATAAACTTCTGTCACTTTACTCACTCTCCTTTGTCCAAGAGATTCATTCTTCGACTCCTTGAGACAAGAACCTCGCTCTTCTGCATCAAAGTGACCCTTAATAAGTCTGAAAAAAATGAGGTGTTTTTTTTTTAACATTTTCTTATTCCCTCCTCATTTCATTTATTCATTTTTAAATTAGAATCCAGGTTCTCCAAGTCACAAAAAAGTGGGAAAATACCTCCCATTTCCGGGCTTCACATGAAGATGCCGAAGGTCAGCTACGGAGTGACCCAACCAGGAAAATGAGCCGGGGCACGTTCTCGGAAAGGTTTAGGCAGGCCGTGGCCTGTGTCCTCGCGTTGGTCTTCGCGTGACCCCAGCAAGCAGACAGCTGCACAGCATAGTCCATTGACGAAGGTCAGCTGCTGATCCCTAGCAGTGCAGGGCCTGAGAAATCTTGAGGTTCAAGGGAAGTTTTAAGAGCAAGCTTCTCTTAATACGTGCAGGGCGCCTACTCATTTCCACAGGAGTTTAGCTGAGTTTTGAGTTGGAGAAAGATTTCACTCAATGAAACAGAATTGGTCAGGCCAGCTTTGTGTTGTTCACGAAGACATAGGATATCGTGATGATGTATCAAAGAGCACTGCGAAGCCTCCAGAAACGGCTCCATTGAAGTGCTCCGAAAGAGGAATCTCTGATTCTCAGCAAGATGCTTTTCTGAAATGCTCCTGTCCCATCACCCTGTAGTTGTTGCTACCTACAGTTCTGATTTGAGGAAACTTTCTAGAAGTGTTTCTCCCTTGGGCCCACCTGATATGTATGATCCTTCCCTCCTTTCTTCCAGGCATGAAATCTCTTTCCTACTCAGAGCCTCTGGCCAGACAACAAAGGTTGTGTCCTTGTCTGAACCAGGTGCCCATTAATACCCTTGAGATGATAATGGGGTGGGGGAAGGCTCTTTAGTCTTGTTTGTATCCATTAGTCCCTTAGCACCATGATCTCCAGAAGCCCAAGGCCATGGGCCACAGTGCTGAGAAGACGAGGGAAAGGGGCGTCCATAAGGAGGAAAGGTAGCAATATGGATGGAAGGAGGGCAGGGAAGCACCCTGGCTGAGAATTCTGAGCGGCCTGAGAAGAACACGCTTAGGAGGCAGGCTCTGAATGATGGTGTGGCTGTCACAGGTGTTGTTTGCCCCTACAGACAAACTTCGTGGTAAGTGCCTCAGAACAAACTGTTGGCATTTTCCCACCAGGACCTTGGTGTGCAGCGCTTTCTTAAAATAAAAGGAGCTCCCCATGAAAACGCTTCCTGTTTTCCTAAAAGAAACCAAGAGAGGGCGCTGTCGCCCAACAAAGCTACATTCAAGTCCCAGGAAACCATTTTCCAGTTGGGTAGGTCGTCCCTCCCACTCAGGTCTATGAAAACTCGTCTTGAGCGATTCTAGACGGAATTGTTTTTTTCAGCTTCCTGCTGAGCTGTGGTGGAGACGTTTGTTTACAACAGGCCCGCCGCTGAACAGTGTTCTATGAACCGGGTAATTCAACATCCTGGTTGAGCCCCAAGAAACACAGGACAGTGTGGGTAGCACTATTTTGTGGCACGGAGAATGCGCGAGTTCTTGTGTTTAGAAGACCACATATGCGAACACTTCAAGGATGTAAAGGGAATTCGGACAGTGGGGGAAGTAGAACAGTTAGGTCGTACATCCTCAGGAAACAAAGGAAGCCGACTCACACGCACACACTCACCCATGCACACACTCACCCATGCACGCCCGCTCGTGGGATCTTCCGAGGGACTTCAGTTCACCCCTGTCTCCTCAGGGGCTGGCATCTGTGCCTGCCACATAGTCGTGCTTCTAAAGATCTTTGAATCATAACGGATGTATTTAATATCAAATGTGTTGAGAAGTTCAGTCTACTGGCTGTTTGGTTTATGCCGCTCTAAAGAACGGTTCACTGTTTGAACTGATTTTTAACTCCACTAACTGAATCAGCTCTTTGTTTAGAAATCACATAAATACGGGGATAGAGTCCATAAATACATTGACCAAACACTGACCTCCCTTTTCCCCTCAGCTTTCCTGAAAGCCTCCCATTCTCCGTATTTGACCTTCTTCCTGAAGACTGCCTTTGGATACTGGTTAATGGGAGCCTCTCCCAGGCTGGGAAGAAGCCAGTGTTACCCCCCTGGGTTCCTGGGGGCGGGGGTCCTACTCCTTGGGCTCTCAATCCGCTCCTCTGATCAGTCCTTTTCCTCCCAGCTTCTCCCCTGCAGGGCGGGCCCCAAGGAGATGGCAAGTGCTTTTTCTTTCCCTCCTCTGCCTGGGGCATCTTGGAAGTCCTGAGGCTCTTATATCAAGATATTGAAAATGGGTCTATTAGAAACGGAGAACCAGGACAAAATGGGCTTGCAAATACAATGTCACAATTGAGATACTCACCTTTTGTGAATTAAATGCTTTAAACATGAAAAGTGCAATGTAGCATAATTGCGCCACGGCATAATTCCACTCTTCATAAATGACCAGTAACTCATAATGCAGACCAGGCAGTTTTCAGAAGTTGCATGTCTTTCACCTGAACCGTGTGAGTTTTGTCCAGAACACACACCCTCAATTGGCCATGACGTCAGAGGTCTAAGTCCTCAGCCCTTTGTCCTCCACCTGAGTAGAGAAGGCCGTTTGGAAAGGGGACGTGTGGGAAAGGCCTTCCGGGGTCTGTGTGTAGTGTGGACTGCAGTGGAGAGAGATATGGGGGATTTATTTGGAGATAATGGCGGCCATCTGGACTCCCTGAAATAAAGCCATAGATACGGTGATGACGAGATGAAAGGGACTAACAGGTATTTTGAAGGGAGAACCTCCTTGTTTTTGTTTTACCTACGTGAAATAACAGAAACAAATGGAATTACTAGAAGAATTTTTATCTATTTATTTATTTTTAATGAGCAAAAATAATTAATCTACAGCTTTTGGAAGCTTTCAGAAGCTTCCAGAAACTGGTGACCTGCCTCAGGGTATTGTTTTTCTCTTCTCAGGAGAAGGGAGATTTTTACTCGGGCAGACAGCTTGCCAAATGACTACTCCTCTAGGAATGCACATTTGTGTATTTTTTCCTCCGATACATGTTTTTCCTCAAAATGTCCAGGCAGGAGCCAGTGGGAAACAATGTGTCCCAGAGTGGCTGATGTTACCAACAAATGTCATTTACTTCCTTGTGTCCTTTCAAACCATGCTCTGAATGGTGGTAAGACTTGGAGTTGTCACAGCTGCAATGCTTTCCATCATTCCTGTGTTGCCCAGGAACGGGGGACTCATCTGGAAAAGGAAGTTTAAGGTGTAAAGGTCATGCCAATGTACTTTTGGAATATAGGTGAGGTTTGGTGGGGTGAGGTCTGGAGCTGACGGCCAAGAAAGAATTCTTGAGAGGTCTTTGGTGCAAAATGGTGGTTTCATTAAAGCACAGGGACAGGACCCTGGGCAGAAAGAGCTGCACTGGGGTTGTGAGGAGCAATTGATTATATACTGTGGGGTTGGGGAAGGTAAGGAAAAAGGGAGGTGCCCAAAAGGACTTTCATATGCTAAAGAAGAACTTCAGGATACTGGAGGCCTTGCTATTAGCAAGCTAAGTATGTTTTCCCTCTAGCAAGGCATTAACATGAAGATATTTGAAAGTTTCCTGGAGGAATGTCACACAAATCCCACCCAGAAGGGGGGGGGGTGGTTGTGGGGTGTCAGCTTGCGCTTTGTCCTCAGCTAGCCTTCTGCTCCCTCGTCAACGTGGCAGCGGGGTGGAGCCCTAGTAGGGAATTAGGGCTCTTCAGAGGATGGCCAAGGGCCCTCCTCCCTGACACAGAGCTTTGTTCCCCACCAGGGGAAGGCCAGGCTGCTTAAATCCCACCTCAGCTACTTCACCTCAGGAACCTCAGTGTCACCAACTGAAAAAGTAATAATAATGTGCCGGGCTTATTGATTGAGATTTTGATTTTTTTTTCTCTGTGTTTTGCTTTGTTACCATGTTTGCTTTGCAAGAGATAAGAAACTCAGAGAAGTTTTTCTTCCTCCTGCATCCTAGGAGAGTAGTCAAGGCTTCATCTTTGGAGTCAGGGAGGGATCCCCAGGGGTTCCTTCACAGTCTCCCTGTCTTAGAACTGAAGACAGACTTCCGGGCATCAGGGAGCAGCTGCCAGGCAGGCTTCAGTTTGAGAGCCAGCCCATGAGGGGGAGCGGGGGAGAAACAAGGGGCCCAGGGGAGAGTAGACAGGCCTCCCAGTGACTGCAGACGGCACTTGGCTCTTGGGGGGTTTCTAAAAATGGTGGAGGCCTGTGCTCTGTTAGCACACAGCTTGCTGAGACACGTGTGGGATTTCTTCAGGGGTTGAGAATGGAAGCAGGAGAAGGAAGCTAAAGAGCAATGGTCTTGGAGACTGAGGCTAAACATCCCTGCTTCACTTAGCTCAGAGGGAATGAAGCCCCCCAACTGTCCTGATTTCAAATGGGTCACGCTTTAGTGGTGATGGGGAAGGATTCATGTCTAGAGTGCCTGTTTTTCAAATGTAGGCTCTTAGGATTCCTGTATGATCCCAGAAAGGGAAAGAGATCCTCAAAACAAGACTGAGGTTGCATTTCTCATCAACCTTAAACAGTAAGTGTGGGGGAGGAAGGAATTTCCTTATTTCCCCCCATGGTTCTTCTAGCTGGTTTTGGAATTACTTTGTTATGGGACAGATTAACAGGAGAAAAAAACCCACAAAATTGTATGTGCACATGGAACCCCAATAATAATATTGAGACCCAAAGAAATGACCAAAGCAGGTAGTTATATACATTTTAGACAAAGAGACAATACATTTGTGAGGAATTAGCAAGATAAAGAACACAGGGGTTTGGGAGCATTAATTCATAAGGAATTCTAAGAATTTAGGTTGCAGTGGTAAGAAAAAAAATAACAAGGTTTGTTTCTACAGCTTTCTCACCGCTAAAATGTCTATCTCTGGTGATAAGGATGTCTTGTTACTTCTTAGTACAGAGAGGGTATTTTTCGAATAAAAGATTGTTTCCTGCTTTCAGGGGGACAGAGGAGGGTGTGAGTGTCCTTGCTCCAGCTCTTTCCCAAGTAGCTTCAATGATAAATAATCAGTATGCCATTGTGGTACATTTTGGGGCAACCCGCCCTGTACCCTTATAGTTTCCTTCTCTGAAACTTCCATGGAAGTTCTACATCCTAAAAGCTGAGCTGGTGACAGTGCAGGGAGAAATTGAGTCTGTAGATGAGTGATAGGAAATCTGCAAAAGACAAAAAGAATGTAGATTAGAATGAAGATGAGTATTCCATTCTCACATTTCCCTATATCCAATTAAACCAGTCCCCCAACCCGGAAACTGATCAGTCTAATATAATGCCCATGCTATGTTCACCTGATGAAAAATACTAACTCTTTCTTTTAACAGATTAAAGTTAAGTATTACTTGTCCGATTTGGTTTACATAGAAGCAATGTGTTTGACCACTGATTGCGCAAGCTCCTTCTTGCTGGGTGGCCAGTGTACCTGGGGCACAATGATGTTAGCTTCTGCCTGCCTGGAGTATTCTGAAAGTTTGAGTTGTGGTATTAAACTCTTGTTCTGTTACCACAGAGAGATTTAGGATTGCCATTTCTAAGTCATAATCTCTAAAACCTGGGAATAAGACCCTTAATGCTAAATAGAACTTGGAATTGTGATATACTAGTGGATTTTCTATGATTTCTCAATGGGTGTGTTTATATGGCACAATTTTATGAACAAAGGATCCCAAGTTTGTAATTTGGCTGGCATGTAGGGTGGGGTGTTGAGTGACAGAAGGAGCTGGGTGTCAAAGTCCCCATGGTTCTGACCATGTAGGTGGGAGCCCTTTCTACACTTTGTTGTCACATAAAATAAAAAGACCAGTGTGGTTTAGAGACAAGGTTAGGCTGGAACCTATACTCTTCAAAGTGTGGGGCATTCCATGACCTTTGCCATCGATAATGATCCACCCATCTCCATATTTCACATGGTCCTGTCAGTCCACGAGAGCAGAACAGGCTGTAAAACAGCTTATTGAGGAGGCCTGTTGTTTCCTTCTGGCAGCTATACACTTAGCTTTGTCACCTAGCCAAGTAAATCCAGAATTTTGGTCCACCCACATACTCTGTGGTACACTGAGAATCTAACCAGGGGGACAGAGGAAATGCCCCATGTTGTATCGGGCTGCCACAGAACTCACGTGGTAATCTGGCAAGCTGCTATGTCTAGTCCCTTGCCAGATCTGAAGACGCCATTGTCAGCATTAAAGCACCGGGTTTGGTTATGGTATTATCTTGGTGTATCTCCCAGGAGAAGTCCAGCGGCATATCTGTTTTCAGTGCAAAGGGAAAAATTTTCAGCCATTATTTCTACCCTGACAACAGATAGTCCTTGAGCTTCTGTAGAAGTTTCCCAGGGTCCAAGTGACTCACTAGGGAAAAAGTAAGAGTGACTTTCTTCTGGTCGTGGATACCATACCTTGTCGTCCATCCATCTCCTGTGCTCAGTGCGCCAGGAACAGAGGCCAGTTCACGTTCTTCTGCATGTAGATGTTGACACAGCCAACAGTCAGATGGGTTCATTCGCACGGCCAGAGTTTGGTAAACTGGCACAAGGGGGTGTTTGATCTGCGTCTGACCTGTCGAAAAAGAGAGGGTTAGTAAGAAGAGAACACAGGCCCAAAGAACCCATAGTGGAAACGCAGAGAGGGAAAGTAAGATAGATAGAAGCAAACATTTATCTTTGGTCAGCCTTCTATTCAATGACTTAAAAATGTGAAAAATTATTAAAAAGAAAGTTGAGCTTCTGTGCTTTTGTTTTTGTCTTAATATCAGGGAGTCTTAAAAAAAAAAAAGAGGGGTAGGTGAAAGAGAAGTTTCTTAATTTATGATCCTGGGTAAAGTTCTCTATGTCATGGTGCCATCTGTTTCTGGGGCTGAGGACCTGGCCCTGGAAATCTTTATCTTCAGGTCACAAGGAGGGATCATCTCCCAGTTGTCTGGAGAGCCATGATCTGGGCCTGTTTTGGTGTGACTTGCATGAATCCAGGATGATTTCTCTTTTATTTTGTTGGCAGTGTAGGTGGTCAGCAGTTCCTCTAGCATCCTGCCCAGTGATGTGATAGCACAGGTTTTCTTCTAAAACCCTTCTAAAACACCTGGTCGCCTGGTAGAAGTGGGTGGCAAGCCTCATTAGTTGGTGTAGGCCATGCCTCTTTGACCTATTAATGAGGTACTTCCAGTCTAGTAGTTAGTTCTTGTATGGAGTTAGTCATAGCATCAGATCGTTCGCTTAATCCCTGAATGAAAGATTTAGAGATGCCAGTCGGCATTTGATGACCAAACATCATTTCAAAAGGGATCAATCCATGTCTCCTATTTGGAGTATTCTGTATCTTAATAAGGGCCAAGGGCAATTTTGTGGCAACTTAAGTCCAGTTTCTTGATAAATCTTTTATGTCTAGATTTTTACATTCCACTTGCCCCGATGATGCAGGGTGACATGCGGTATGACATTTTAAGGAGTACCCTGTAGTTTTTGCAAGCAGGTGGTTTTTCTTGGCCCTATAGTGAGTTCTGGAAATCCAGAAAGTAATGCCCACATGAGGAGTGGTCTCAGGTCCTAATTTCTTCACTGCTGTTGGCGGCAGCAGCAAATCTGGTCAGATCGCATTCCGTCCACCCACTAAACATGCAGACAACAGCTAAACTGTAAGACTCGCCCCAGGCTGGGGGCAAATCTATAAAATCCATTCGGAATGCTGCAGAAAGGGTGGTGTGGGCCTGGGAAGACTTCTTGGTGGTATGTGGATTTCTTCCAGAAACATGGTGAGACTCTCACAGGGAGAAAGTTTGGTTAGAAATTTTGTGGACACTTGGACAAAACCGATTGTCTTTTAGTTCCTTAAGTATCCTCCCTATCCTCCCGTTGGCACATATGTCCCATCTGGTGCGAGATAAGTACGAGCCAAAAGGTTGGAAGAAAAGCCTACAGAAAGTCTCTTTGGCTGAATGTATAATCCATCTGATAACTGTTTGGCCCCTTTTGTCTCTAAGTGTCCTTTTCAGACTGTGGGCCATTTGCCTCATAATTAATCATATCAGTCAGAGATAAAAGTAGTTTTAAAAGTTGGGTGGAGAAAGGATGAAGGGTCTGTTTGGGGTTGCATACTTGGCAGCTCTGTCGGCTCTGTTGCTCTCTAAAGATAAAACATCAGTTTCTTCAGCAGGGGGCTGGGCAGTGAACAACTCAGTTTTAGAAGGGGGGCGAGTATATTGTAATAGGTCAGCAGTTATATGCTCGCCAGCCACAGGAGTGCTCATAAACAGTTAAGAATTCATGGGATTTCCAAATTGTGCCAACATCATGGCAGTGTCCAGAAGCATATTTGCGTAAATATCTGTGTAAACAGTAGCAGTGTTTCCTTCTGCCAATACGCAAGCTCTAGTAAGAGCCATGAGTTCAGCCACATGGGCTATTTTTACAGTGGGCAAAGAATATTTCTTCAGTGTTTCATGTTGGAAAACAATGGCACCATGAGTAATTATGTGTCCCTGGAAATTTCGTTTGCAGGAGCCATCACCAAATAGAAGTGAGCCTGGATTTCTGGAAGGATGTCTGAGAGATGGTCCTGTAGGTTTGGGACCATATATATAGCCGTAGGCAATCATGGGGAACAGAGCGGGGCGCTCCTCATCAGAGGGCTAGTCAGGTAGTTGGACGCCAAGTGTTACAATGATGCAAGAGAATGGAGGGGTTAGTCAAAAGAGATTGTTCATAAGTGGTCTGTCGCCATGCAGAGAGGTGCTGTGTCTTATGAATGTGAAGAGAGCAGACACCGCATGGGAAACACACAGATGAATGGAGGAGCCTGTCAATCAAGTTGGCAGCTGTGGCCTTGCCCATAAGCATGGGGACATATGATGCCACAGGATCTAACTGGTGTGAGAAATAGGGTCTAAGCCATATCTAGGAGTTTGCCCTGCCATTATTTTCATGGCAATATTAACGAGAGGGTGGGTCAAAATTAAGTAAGCCATGAGCTGGGGGTGTGGGCAGAGATCATCTTAAGGCTTCAAAGGAGGTTATTGCCCTGGAAGTCTAGGAAATAGGCTCTGAGATGATATCTAAGAGAAGAGCATATAAAAGTTTAACAAAAACTGAAAAATTTAACAAAAATTGCAAAATTAGGAATCCCCTGGCCATTGTAGCCAGCCGTCCTAAAAGTTTACATAACTATTTCTTTGTTTTACAAGAGGGAAAATTGACTCAAGACATTTTGGACTTAGCTTTTGAAAGCCCTGAGATAATTCGTTCTTATCTAAACAAATAACAGTTGTTTGCAACCTCTGAAGTTTAGATCTGGAGCCTGATGGCCCTTGTGCAGTTGCACCATCAAGAGAACACGGAGTAGCTCTATTTTCAACTTTTTGAGGAACCTCCATACTGTTTTCCAGAGTGACTACACCAACTTGCATTCCCACCAACAGTGTAAGAGCGTTCCACTTTCTCCACATCCCTGTCAACATTTGTTGTTTCCTGACTTGTTAATTTTAGGCATTCTGACTGGTGTGAGATGGTATCTCATTGTGGTTTTGATTTTAATTTCCCCGATGGCTAGTGATGTGGAACATTTTTTCATGTGTCTGTTGGCCATTTGTATGTCTTCTTTGAAGAAGTGTCTGTTCATGTCTTCAGCCCATTTTTTGACTAGATTATTAATTTTTTGGGTGTTGAGTTTGAGAAGTTCTTTATAGATCTTGGATACCAGCCCTTTATCTGTACTGTCATTTGCAAATATCTTCTCCCATTCCATGAGTTGCCTCTTAGTTTTGTTGACTGTTTCCTTTTTTGTGCAAAAGCTTTTTATCTGGATGAAATCCCAAAAGTTCATTTTTGCTTTTGTTTCCCCTGCCGTTGGAGATGTGTCCTGAAGAAGTTGCCAGTGTCGAAGAGGTTCCTGCCTATGTTCTCCTCTAGGATTTTGATGGATTCCTGTCGCACATTGAGGTCTTTCTTCCATTTTGAGTTTATCTTTATGTATGGTGTGAGAGAATGGTCCAGTTTCATTCTTCTGTGTGTAGACTATGGACTCCTGGAAACAAACAGGGTTTCAGAGGGAAGTCTATTATAGGGTTAATTCCTTGCTCTGCATCTCTGGAGAGAAGGTAGTGAGCTACTGATAAAAATGGTTTATTTCTTTTCTAAGAAATGCACATAAGCTCTGCACTCTGTAACAGCCCATATTCTTTTGCGTGTGTGACCCCAGGCTTGATTAGGGTATCTGTTACAGACGCGTCCTCAGAGGGATTTTGATCAGAATGAGTTTCCAATTAAAAAAAAAAAAAAGCAGGAAAGTTGGGGTCTGGTCTGATGGTGGAGAACTAAAAAAGCTTTCTTGTTGGGGTGCCTGGGTGGCACAGTGGTTAAACGTCTGCCTTTGGCTCAGGGCGTGATCCTGGCATTATGGGATCGAGCCCCACATCAGGCTCCTCCGCTATGAGCCTGCTTCTTCCTCTCCCATTCCCCCTGCTTGTGTTCCCTCTCTCGCTGGCTGTCTCTATCTCTGTCAAATAAATAAATAAATAAATAAATAAATAAATAAATAAATAAGCTTTTTTGTTGCCGTCTATAGTGGCATGAAATTTACCCAACAAATCTCTACCAAGAGGGTTTGCTAGTGAACAATTGGAAATTAGAAAGGCATGGTGAGTGTTAAGAGGCCGGGCTGGGATATGGGCAGCAAGACGGCCCTCAGCCTGCCACAGCCTGCCCTCAGCCTGCCACAGCCTGCTTAGAATCAGAAATGACAAGTAGAGAAGAATGTTCCGAGTGGATGGGAGAGAGATTTGCACTGGTGTCGATGAAGAACTCCAGTTCCTGTCCCTCTGTTTTCAGTTTTACGGTAGATGTGGGTGTGCCTGAGGAGCAGTTGACTCTGTTATCTAAGCGAGAACTGTCCTCGGGAGAAAAAAAGGAATTTTGTAAGCGTTATGAGGTTTAGGAGAATTGCTTTTTAAACCTTCCTTTTTCTTAAATGCAGTACACTTTCTCTTCCAATGTCCTGTGTTTCTTTGGGAGACAACAGGGAGACCTCTGAGTGGTCTCTGAGTTATTCTCAGAGTCATGCTTTGCCTTTCCAAAGACCCAAGTCACAAAGCAAGAGTTGAAACTCATGTGGAATATAAGAAGTAGTGCAGGGGATCGTAAGGGGAAGGGAGGGAAAACTGAATGGGCGGAAATCAGGGAGGGAGCCAAACCATAAAAGATTCGTGACCCTGGGAAACAAACTGAGGGTTTTGGGAAGGGAGGTGGGAGGGGGGGAGAGTAACCGAGGGATGGGCATTAAGGAGGGCACGTGATGTGACGAGCACTGGGTGTCATACTCAAATAATGAATCATTGAACTCTACACCAAAAACTGATGTACTGTATGTTGGCTAATTGAATTTAAATTAAAAACTAAAACTAAAACAAAAACCAAACAAAAAATTTTAAAAAACCAAACCAAACAAAACAAAAACAAAGCAAGAGTTGTTGCTTTTAGTCCCTTTCCCCCTAATGTCCTGTAAGCTATTTTCGAAGAACAGGGTAGTTGCCTCATTATTATGCTGACTGGTTGCCCTGTCCCACTGATCATATCATTGTGGATTTGTTTTTTTATACCGGGGAGGAAATTTCCCACTAAAGCAGAAATTAGAAGATTTCTATGTTTTAGGGCTTCCACATTTAATGCAGTGTGCCTTTGAAAAGTTTGTATCAAACATTCAACAAGGCTTTGGGGCATTCCCTTTCTTTCCGAGTGTACATTTCAACCTTAGACTAATTTACTTTGGGAGGAAAGGCTTCCTTTATCCTTCCTATTAGCCCTTGAATATCAGCTTCTAGTGGAGCCCTCTCCTGGTCAGTTGTAGGAGGGCCAGGGAGAGGCTCTGGCCACCTGTTTCTCCTGTGAGGGGTGTTTTCTCCAGCAGGCCCTCTGGTCTACCTGATAACCATTGTATAGTCATGGGGTGAAAGAACTCCCCTTAGTGATCAGTCAAGATCTCTGTGAGTGGGGTTGTGATTAACTACTAATCTTTCTAATTCCTCTCTAAACTTTTTTTTTTTTTAAGATTTTATTTATTTATTCGACAGAGATAGAGACAGCCAGCGAGAGAGGGAACACAAGCAGGGGGAGTGGGAGAGGAAGAAGCAGGCTCATAGTGGAGGAGCCTGATGTGGGGCTCGATCCCAGAACGCCGGGATCATGCCCTGAGCCGAAGGCAGACGCTTAACCGCTGTGCCACCCAGGTGCCCCACAATTCCTCTCTAAACTTGGTAGGATCCTTGAGACATGAGCTCCTTGTGGTGGGAGTCCAGGACACATCTTTAACAGACAGTTTCCAGGAATGCCCGAAACTGTCAGAACTTGATTACAAAGCCCTGGAAAAGATGAGGAATTAAAGGGCATGACACAATGAGCTTTACCACCCTTCCTGGGCGCTCTTACTAGATTCAGTCCTGAGGTTCAGCATTTACCCAAGCTACCTGTACTCCCAGAGCCTGGAGATCAGGCACAAGTGCTCTCTGTAAATCGTGGAAAGAAAGGGAAGTTAAAGTAGGCAGGTGGTTCCTCAAGGGTTCTTTTGGGGAAGTCAGGGTTTTAGGATTTCAGGAAATTAACTGAGGAGCTGGGGTTAAGTTTTGAAGGAGGAGGCCTAGACCAGGGGCCCAGGGATACAGAAGGTCTTCTGGAGGGTCAGGGACAGGGAGTTGGGGATAAAGAGGAGTATAAGAAGGGGGATTTATGTCAGATTTGGTTTTTGATTCTTGTTCTAAGTCTGACTTCTATTCTTTGTTTTATAAAGGGATTCTCTAAGGCTAGCCATTATACTTTTTTATATCTTCCTTTCAATTACATCTTCCCATAAATATCAATAAAGCAGCTGTTTGGAATGAGAGCTCTCTAACTTTTTTGGTTTTTTGGATATAGATGGTTTTTTTAATTCAAAAGATCCATCATCTGGCCATTGATGAATTTGCTATTAGTATACTTATTCCAGTAGTGAGTGAATCCAGTAAGCCTCTTATGGAAAGACCTGGAAGCGAATTTCCAGGCTTAGAATGAAGGTTTACCATGGACACAAGAGGTGTCCCTGAGGGGGTGGCGGTGGGGAGGGTGGGCCTGGGTGGCTCAGTCGGTTAAGTGTCTACTTTTGGCTCAGGTCATGATCCCAGGGTCCTGGGATCGAGTCCTTCCTGCTCAGCGGGAAGCCTGCTTCTCCCTCTGCCTGCCACTCCCCCTGCTTGTGCTTTCTCTCTCTCTAACAAATAAATAAATAAAATCTTTAAAAAAAAGAAAGAAAGAGGTGCCCCTGGGGAGGGCGTAAATGATGCAGCCCCATGATCCAAAGTTTACTCCCAAGAATAGGACAAGAAAGCAAAGACCTTCGTTGTACAAGCAGTGAGAACGATGTAGTGTTTGTGGTGTCTCCCAACTCCCACAAACGTGAGACGCTTCCAGTCATAGATCTGCTAATCTGTCACCAGGCAGGCGCTACTGGAATGGGACTTTTCAGCACTAAGCAAGGCAGGTTAGGACAACAAAGGCCCCTTCTGGGGTGGGACCTCTTCCGGCCAAATCTCCGGACAGCTGGCGTAACCAGACAAAGACTGTACCCATCTCAGACCCCCAGCCTATTTGACAGACCAACAAAGTACACCCACCCTGGTTAATGTACCCTCCAGATGGTGGAGACCAGAGCGAACGTTCTCACTGGTCACAAAGCCAAGCCCTTAGGACATAGAACAAGACGAGAGGAAACCGCATCCTGTTTTGACACTGGGGACCCACAGCAAAGTTTGTCTAAATAGACGCTGATGGGAACTGTGAACTCACCAGAAGTGCTCCAACAGCAGGCTCACAGCGCCTAGGCCCGTGTGCCGCCTTACGGTAATTCCCTCTTATGACAAAAAACCCAAAAGACACAGACAAAGGAAAACAAAGACCATCTCTGGGAAGAAATGAGTTGTCCCAGGGCCACACTCCCTCCAGGGGCTCTAGGGGAGAATCCTTTCCTGGATTCTCTTCCGACTTTGTTGGCATGCTGTGGCCTGCCTTGACTCACAGCCGCATCTTTCCAAATTCTGCCTCCAACGTCACCCTGCCTCCTCCTTTTCTGTTGGTCTCCTCTGTGTGTCTCTGGCAAGGACGCTTGTCATTGGATGTAGGGTCCACCTGGATAATCCAGGATGATCACATCCCAAGGTTTTGAACTTCATCACATCTGCAAAGACCCCTTTTCCTTTTTTTCTTTTTTAAGATTTTATTTATTTATTTGAAAGAGAGAGAGAGAGAGAAAAAAGATGAGGAGGGGGGAGGGGCAGAGGGAGAGGGAGAAACAGGGAGCTGAGCAGGGAGCCTGATGTGGGACTTGATTCCTGGGATCATGACCCAAGCTGACGGCAGATGCTTAACCGACTGAACCACCCAGGCGCCTCAAAGGACTGCTTTTCCAAATAAGCTAATGTTCATGGGTTCTGGGGATTAGGACGCAGACACATCTTTTTGGACGTCTTAATATTTTATTTTTATTAAATAACTGTCTGACATACTTCTGAGTACTTCCTTCTACAGTTTTTGGCTGTGTGCTCTTTGATTGCTTTTCCATATGACAATAATTTTATAATTTTATTTTCTGTAGAGATAATAGAAATTCAATGTTTATTTCATCATGATTGCTTTAAATGTGCATGTTATGATTGATCGTTGGGTGGCAAGTAATGTGGGACACCAAGGCAGAAAGAGATGTAGATAAGATTAAATGTCCTTATAACCAGCAGCCCATTGACAAACACTTGAGGCAGGCAGAGTAGAACCTTCCTCCACGAAACTCCCAACTGTCCTAATGTTAATGCCTTGCCAGAGGGAAAAACAACCTTGGGTTGACAAGAACAAGGCTTCCAGGATCTGGTGAGTCTTCTTTAGCGGATGAAACTCCTTTTGGAACTTCCCTTATCTTTACTCCCCCCACCCCCTTGCCACCCCAAAGTATATAATGAGTTGCCCCTCACAGTCCTGGGACAGCAGGCAGCAGCTGCTCTTTCTGCCCACGGTCCTCTCCCTGTGGTTTAATAAAAACACCATTTTGCATTTCCAGAATTCTTTCTTGGCTGTCGACTTCGGACCCCACCACACATCACCCATATTCAAAAACTACATCATTCGGCTCCCAACATGGGGCCTTCGAGTCTTTTCATCTGGACTGTGAGCCACGGTGCAGACTTGCTGAGTACTTTCCTCTCCCTTTCCTCGCATTCCAGGGGCCCTTCAAGGAGTCCGGTCTTACTGGAACACTTGCATGCCGATCGCTCAGGCTGCAATCCTCTAGCCTGTGGCTACTCTACAGACAGGAGAAAGCCTGACTTTTGGTTGGAAGTTAGTACCCTGGCCAGAATGGTAATAAGACCCAGAAACTTCATGCCCTCTCATTATGCCTGTCCTTATACAAAGTCGTCTGTCTGGGCACAGGCACAGCCACCTAAGTCACTAGCACGGCTGCCGATCTTAAGACTCCCGTGTGAGGTTTCCTCCTCGTTGGTCTAATGGGATCCCCTCCAGACGTCTAGCCGCGTCTGGCCCCGCGACCTCAACTGGCAGCAGCTGAAACAAGTACCCGATGGAATAAAAACCTAAATGAGGACCGTTTCCTAGGGAGGCTGGCTCTAAAGACTACACGTGTTGGAATGTGGCCTCGATCATGATGGATTTCCATCTTTACTGTTTTCTGTCCACACCCTCCACTAACTAAAGTTACACATTTGGGAAATTTCCTCTTGTAAAACTGATCTAGTGTATTCCATGGGTTAAAAACGGCAGGTTCTGCGTGGTTTTCAAGGCAAGCCAAGGTGCATGCGGCCTTCATGGACAGGCATACTTGGTCCACACGCCAGTAGCCGTCATAGTCTAGAATGTGATGGGGAAATGGGGGGGGGGCAGGCCTGCTCCTATAGGACCTTTAGGGCAAGCAGTGATCATAGCGATTTCCTTCGAGGGACACCTTGGATGACTTTGATACCAGGAACCGCTGACATGTCCTGTGTGTGTGATGCCACCTGGGAGTCGGGGAGTGGGTTTCTTGGTAATGGACAGTCTCTCTTCAGTCCCCAAGGACCCTCCCTCAGGATGCTGTTTAACCCACTGGAAACCATTCGGATTGTAAACGTTAAGAAAAGTACTGCATGGCCTTGGTAGGATCTATTAGTTAGATCTCCTCTTCAGAAAACAGGCAAACAGACTGAGGAACCCTAGGCCTATCCAGGCTTTCAGGGTTCTAAATCAGGACCTGGACCTAAAGGCCTCTTGCAGGAGGTGTTTGGTAGTAACCAGACCAGTAAACTCCCTCATGGTATATTGGATGATAATTATCTAAATAGGCCTCCTCCGAATAAACCCAAGTTACTGGAGGAAACACAGGCCATCCGTAGCAAAGAGGACTCTGACTCTCTCTCTCTCTCACTCAATGGTTCCTCCTAATAGAGCCAGGTTACTCTAGCAGAGCATGGGGGCTGCTCCCTCATTCATTTCCCGGGTTAATGGCTATCATTGGAACCAACTGTCTCTGATTAGCCTACCTCAGGATGGGGACTTAAGAAATAGTCCCAAGCAGCTTTTGGAATTTCCTTTGTTTCTGGGAAATTCCTGTCTTCTCCAGCCCAAGTGGACTGCCCATTCCCTCTTGTTGATGGGAAAAAACATGGCGTTTGCTCATCTGTTCAAGGGAATGAGTTCTAGAACCTGGAACCCTCTTTCATCTGCCTTCTGGCAGCACCTCACTTCTTCTGACTCTCCCTCTTCCTTTTCTGCATCACCCTGGGTGTGGCCTGCATAATTGGCTTCTAGACCATCTTCAGTGCCTCTTGCATCATTGGCTCCTCCTCCCACCCTCGCTATTAAGAAGAGAAGAAGAGCACCCCCTGGACCTAACACCACCCACTCCAGATTTCCCCATCAGTGTCTTAGGTACAAATTGACAATGGGGAACAAACTGTCTTTTGAAAAAGGATCCAGTAGAATATAATTTGGTATTTAAACCAATTTAAGTTTGTTGGCCTAATTAACATGGACCTGTCTTTAAAATTATCAGCATTAAATGTGAAACTTTTATTCTACCAAGATCTACTGAAGGTCAAATAAGCTCATGTTATTTCTGTTGCAATTTCAGTAAAAAGTTGACTAAAATGGAGGCTCATTGTCTGTCTCGAAGTTTTCATGGGTAATTGTTAAGACAGCTTTCAAAGTCTTTGGTAACCTGAAACTCAGAAAGTTTTGCTTGGATGATATGTGGGGTTGAATTCATTGGACATCCAGGTCTTTTACAAACGGGATAAAGTGCTAAATCTTTGATTACTGAACGTAGGTTTGTGCTTTTGACTTCTTATTGCAAAGAAACTAAGGATATTTATATCTGTTGGGAAACTTGTTTTGTGCTTAATAGATTCATAAATCTGCCATCTGAAGAATTCTGGTGTAACTGTTCACAATTGGCTACTACTTAGTCTTCCCTGGAGACTAAGGTTTCTAAGAGTGCGAAATTCTGCTCTCTGTTCAAAAGACAAAGTTTTCTTTAATTGTTGGTCTGCTCTTGATAAGATGTAAGCAAAGGTTTTTTTCTCTTTTGTCTGCCCAGAAAACCACTTTCTATGTTTTGTCTTTACCAGGTTTTTGATTACTTGGTTAAAACTTCTCAACATTAAAGAGCTATGTTTTGCTAACAACTATAACTGCATATTTGCCTTTGGAATCACTTATTGTCACCTGGGTTAAATAAAAAATTTTAATATTCAGGCATGTGCTTTAAAACTTCCTAAGATTTGAGTTGTAAATGAAGTCTCTCTAACTCATTAAGCCTTTTTATTTTGGTATGTTAAGTTAGTCTGGACACATTGTTAAACAAATAAGCCTTAGGTTGTATTGCCCGGGTAAGTACTGTAAGTACTCTAGAGATGATATGGATATGCAGTTCCTAAAGTTTTAATATGTTCTGGCCTAAGGCCATTACTTAATGTTCCCATTATTGAAGTGTTATGCGTCACAGGAATAACCAGATTTCCTTGCCAGCTATGCTGTAATCTCTCATCAGATCTTTAACCATGTCCATTTTTTAGTTTTTCATTTATAGTTATTGTTCTTTTTTTTTTTTTAAAGATTTTATTTATTTATGTGACAGAGAGACAGCCAGCGAGAGAGGGAACACAGCAGGGGAGTGGGAGAGGAAGAAGCAGGCTCCCAGCCGAGGAGCCCGATGTGGGGCTCGATCCCAGAACGCCAGGATCACGCCCTGAGCGGAAGGCAGACGCTTAACGACTGCGCCACCCAGGTGCCCCATATAGTTATTGTTCTTATTCTCTTGCAAAACATGTTTGCTCTTTGAGGGGAATCATAAAAAGGACTTTTAGGACAAATACAGATATTCAATATCTTTATGATCATAAAACTGAAATGGGTAAGAATTTCCGGACTAACTAAATTAAGGAAGAGTATAGTTTATGACTCTTGTTTGAAGCATTGCTGTTTCTCTAATATTTGCTCTTCTAGCCTAAGGGAACTTTCTCTTAAGATAGCAGTGATGTACAGAAATAATAAAGTATTTCTCTGTGAACAGATTGAAGAATGTTTTTAAAAAGATATTATTTATTTATTTGACAGAGAGAGAGAGAGCACTCAAGCAGAAGCAGGGGAAGTGGAAGAAGGAGAGGGAGAAATAGGCTCCCCACTGAACAGGGAGAGCGACATGGGGCTCAATCCCAGGACTCTGGGATCATCACCTGAGCTGAAGGCAGCTGCCCAACTGACTGAGCCACCCAGGTGTCCCCGGATTGAAGCATTTAATTTTCTCTCTACCTGAACCCTGTGAAATTCAAAAGATCTCAGTAAATATTCTTTCTTCCATGGCAATTACAGTCATTGGCCTAAATTCAATAATAATGTGTTCTCCTTATAACAGGACACCATTGGAAACATTGGTTATTTTACCAAGGCCTTGACTGGAATGTCATATTTGAGAGACATGCATAGACTCAGATATGACCCTACAGCTTTAAGGAACTAAGTTTGACTTTATGAAGCATGGAGCCAATAGAGCCCCTTGGAAACGTTGGCCTGATACCTGGCTTACAGAGTTCCCAGCCACCTCACCAGGTGAGTAAAGAATGTCACTTCCTGGCAGGTATAGGAACGTCTGGATACTTTGGGGATCTCGAGAAGAGGAATTTGCCCAGATCTACAGGTATTGCAGGCATCTCTGATGGCAAGTACTTGACTTGGCTTCAGGCCTAGAGAGGCTACTAAAGTTCTACGTAGAGATTCCTTTTTAAAAAGTTCCAGCAAAGCAAATCCTAAAAGATCTGTATGATCTCTCACTATTCTTGCTGAGCTTATGTAAATCATAGGCCAAGTTTGTTAAAATTGGACTTGTTATACAAATAAATTAGTCCTGATTTGGCTATCGCTGATTAAAAATGAGGGTTAGTATAGAGAGAAAATGTTTCAATAACACATTTTTGTAGATACTAGATTTTAAGCATCGAGACTGAAGAAAACTGGATTACTCTTTTACCGGTAGGGCTTCTTAGAAGGGAGATTGCCCCAAAACAACCGATAAGGTTAAGTCCTTTTGAGTTACTATATGGAAAACCTTTTCTCACCGTAGACCTACCAATAGATGGAGACTATAATGCTCTGTTAAATTATTTACCTGAGGCCTGGTTAATTCATAAATCTCTAAACGAATATGCAAACCATATCCTCCCTAAACCTGATCTGTCACTAGTAATCCACCCCCTATAAACCATTTTATTGAAAGGATTAGTAGTCTAACAGAGCAGGGGATTTAACTCCAAAATGCAAGGGCCCCTACCGGGTCATATTATATCCTCCCACTGCAATAAAATTAGAGGGGCACTCCTCGTGGGCTCATATATCTAGAATAAAACCTGGATCTCCTTCACGGGAAACCAACGAGCAGACTAACACACTTTCTTATTCCTGTGAACCCGTGGAAGACCTCAAATGTCTCTTCCAACAACAATAAAGGACTGGAGGAAAATTTTGATTAATTATCAAAGGTCTTTTTATTTAAAGCTTCTCTTTCTCTTTATAATATTAACTTCCTTTATTGTCTTTTCCGGTGGTCCCCTGCCTGGTGCCGAGACTCCTTCACTGTCATGACCTCCAGCTGACAGATGATCCTTTCTACTCAGGGAGTGAGGTTGTTGTATACATGTTGTTGACCTCGGACGGGCTGCCTCTGCCTTTGGTAACTCCTATATGTAAGTGTCCCAACTGACCAATGTTGACCCTTAGGTAGGGACATCTCTATGCCCCTATTCAGCAGGAAGAAGTTACAGAAGATAAGACCTTCCATCTTCAGCAACCTTAAAGATTTAAGGGTCAAAATTGTTCAGTGGAATATGCCGTGGGAAACAAAGGCAGAAGGAAATGTAGATAAAATTAAATGTCCTTATAACCTGCAGCCCTTTGACAAACACTTGCGGCAGGCAGAGTAGAACCTTCCTCCACGAAACTCCCAACTGTCCTAATGTTAATGCCTTGCTAGAGGGAAAAACAACCTTGGGTTGACAAGAGCAAGCCTCCAGGATCTGGTGAGTCTTCTTTAGCGGATGAAAATCCTTTTGGAACTTCCCTTATCTTTATTTTCCCCCACCCCAAAGTATATAATGAGTTGCCTCTCGCAATCCTGGGGCAGCAGGCAGCAACCGCTCTTTCTGACCACGGTCCTGTCCCTGTACTTAAATAAAAACCCACCATTTTGCACTGAAGCTGTCTCAAGCTGTAGGCTTTGGACTCCACCAAAATTCACCCATATTCAGAAACTACATCACAAGACTATGTAATTCCGTACTCTCACTGCTGCTAGTACTGCCTTAGGTCTGTGTCCTCGTAACACAGTTCTACTTCATGTGATTCCTTATGAAGAAAGGAAAAGAAAAAGTAGGGTGCTGTATTAGTTGCTTAGGGCTAGTGTAGAAAGCGCTGTGACCCAGCTAGCTTCAAACAGCAGACACGCGTTCTCTCACAGTTCTGGGGGCTCGAGATTCAAAATCGAGGTGTCGGCAAGGCCATGCTTCGTCTGATACTCTGGGTAGAATCCAAGGTCTTCACCTCTTCCTAGCTTTGGGTACTGCCATCGGCCATGGCACTGCTTGGCTTGTGGCTGCCCTATTCTAATTTTGGCCTCTGTCATCACATGACCTCCTCCAGGTGTGTCTGTGTCCCCGCTTCCTTCTTTTGAAAAGGCCATCGATCATGGAGTTAGGGCCTGCCCAACTTCAATACGAGAAAGAATGTAAGTGTGACTTCATCTTAACTGACATCTTAATTATATCTGCAAAGACCCCATTTCTAAATAAGGTCACATTCACAGGTACAGGGGGTTAGGACTTCAATTATCTTTTTGCAGGACACAATTCAGGTGCCTTTATAAATGTGTATGATGCATTATGCAGCATATACCAGAACAGAACCTTCCCTTTGGCCCATGCATCAGTGAGAACCAAATCCTCCACTTAGAATTTTACCCATCTGAGGACTCTGCTAATTTCCCACCAACTAGTTTCTGTCTCTGGACATCTCAAACCTGGTTTGTTATGGTTTTCATGATTTTCTACAGAGATGGGCATGTATAATAAAATTCAGAAACCCCAATGAAAACCCCTAGAGGAGAACAAAAGACGAAGGCTGTGGTGTAGCAATGAATTTCGAGTGGACTGGTGTTGCCTCTCGAGGGAGGACAGAGCGGGTCCTTTATTCCCGAAGATGCGAAGGGACGTGCTCTTGGTAAGCTTGTTACCTACTTCAGGGTTTTGCAAAGTTTTCAGTCTAGGAGTTCTTTAGACTCCACATCTCTCCTACTTCACTTTAAATCCCACCTTCTGTGTTGAGGGGTCTCAGAAGAGCCAACTGCCCAGCATGCTTGACCTTAAACCCTCCTAGGTGCCAAGATGGGACAGGCCCAGACAGCCTGGTCTCTGAGCCCGGGGAATCTGGCTTTGGGGGGAGCCCAGCTGCAGAATGATTTCATTTGCATTGCTATTGGGAAACAAATGGCCCAGCTCAATGGAAAGTCTTTCATTCCTAACAAGCAAGCCAGTATGTGGCATTTTTCCTTTTCCTTACTCTGCAGGGTAAAATGAACCTTGCAGATGTTCCTGTAATACAAGAAGAATAAGATTCACAGATGAGCTGCCGAGAGTGGCTTGGCTCCCTACTGGGTTCGCCAGTTGCCATGTGGCCTGTGGTCAAGTTAGAGCAGCAGCTGGGAATGGCATTTGGGAGCTGACTTCACAGCTGTGGTCAGCAAGCCAGAAAGCCTGTTTGTGTAGAACCTTCCCTCACAAACTGTAGTGAGTGTTTCCCTCCAAAACCAAGGCCTGGAACAGAGGGGCTTAGATAAGAGCATCTCTTGTCCTAATAAAGTCGTGGGGGGCCCTCACGCTGGTGTGGTGACTGAGCAGTGGTAGTCAATGGTGGTGGCCACTGGGTAAACAATATGTGGCAGTCACTGAGACATGAAGAAGGCAGGCCCTACCCGCAGGACACAAATAGGGGGACCCTGGCAGACAAAAAAATTATACAAAAAGTCATCCATGATGACCCTAGGAATAACCATCACCTTAATAAGTAGAAACAGACAGATGCTGGGGATGTATATTTTGTGACGGACCCATTTTACCATGTGGGTCAAAAGTTCAAATGCCAAGGGGCACCTTGGTTAAGCGTCTGCCTTTGGCTCAGGTCATGATCCCAGGGTCCTGGGGTCGAGCCCCACATCAGGCTCTTTGCTCAGCAGAAGCCTGCTTCTGCCTCTCCCACTGCCTGCTGCTCCCCCCTGCTTGTGCTCTCTGTCAAATAAATAAAATAAAATAAAATAAAACAAAATAAAATAAAACCTTTAAAAAAGTTCAAATGCCAAGAGTATATACTTTAGGGCAGTAATTCCCACATTCAAATTCCCACATTACTTTTAAGAAAGAATCCAGTTTGCAAACAACCATTCTATCCTTACGCAGGAAAACCCTTCTCTCCATGATGAGATAACAAAAGGCAAGCTGAGGGCAAAGGGCACACTGAGACTCCACAAACCACACCCCCAAAAGGCGGAATATATGTGACATTCTTCCGGCACTCATGACTGCCCAAGAACAGAGAAAGGACAAACAAATGGTCAACTGATAAAGATCGCAGTCATGCATGACCTAAAACTCCATCCGTTTTTAACTGTCTTATAGATTTACAAGAAAAACCCAATCTTAATAGTAGCCAGACCTCCAGGAACCTATAGACTCAATTTCCTGGAGGCCTAATGTCACCCAACCGTCCACAGGATAAACAAATAACTTAAATAATCAGTCACTGCGCACATTTACAATGCAGCTTTTCCTGCCTACACATCCTGTCCCTGTGCTTTAATAAAACCACCTTTTTGCACTGCAAACATCTCAAAAATTCTTTCTTGACCTTTCACTCTTAGACCCAAACTTCAAGTCACATCATTTTGGCACTCAGCATGGAGCTTGAGGCTTCTCATCTAGACTCCGAGCCTTGGTGCAAACTTGATGAGTACTTCCTCTTCTCTTCCTTTACTTTCATTTCAGGGGCTTCTCAAGGAGTCCAGTCTCACTGGAACACTTTCATATCGATTGCTCAGGCTGCAATCCTCTAGCCCGTGGGTACACTATGGGGAAGACCAAAAGCTTGCCTTTTGACTGGAAGTTAGTACCCTGGCCAGAATGGTAATAAGACTTGGAAACTTGATGTCCTCTCTTTATTCGTGTCCTTATACAAAGTTCTCTGTCTTGGGCATGGATCCACCACCTAAGTCACTAGCATGGCTGCCAATCTTAAGACTCCCGTGTGAGGTTTCCTCCTCATTGGTCTAATACGATCTCCTTCACATCTCTGATCTAGCCAGTTTTGGCCCCAAAATCTCTGCCCAGAGCTGGCGAAAACCAGTATCCGATTGAATTAAAACCCAACTGGGGACCAGGGCTTCCTAGGGAAGTTGGCTATAAGGACTACATGTGTTGGAATGTGGCTTAGATCATGGTGGATTTCTATCTTTACTGGTTTTTGTCAATATCCCCTACTAACCACTTAAATTATAGAATTGGGTAATTTCCCCTTGTGAAGCATTTTTAGTGTTTTCCATGGGTTAAAAATGGCAGGTTCTTCACAGCAAGGCATGGCATTTGGGTCCATTCACCGGCACCCGTTTGTAGCCTAGGATACAATGGGGAAGTGGAAGGACACCAGCATCCCTCCTATAAGGCAAGGTGGTGTTCATAGCGACTTCTTAGAGGGACACCTCTGGTCACTTTGACACCGTGAACCTCTGATATATCCTGCATAGAACGCCACCTGTGAGTCGGCGGGGGGAAAGGGAGGGAGGGGGATTTATTTTGGTAATGGCCTTCTCTACTTTTCTAGGAACATGGGATCTCCTTCAGTCCCAAGGCTTCTTCCTTGGGATGTCTTTTAACCTGGTAGAATCAATTCAGATAGCAAGATTTAAGAAATAAAAAACTGATCTTCTTCTGTAACATTGCATGGCCTCTGTACTCCTTAGGAGATGAGGAAAAACGGCCTACTAATGGGACATTAAGCTTCCATACAATTTATCAGTTAGATCTCTTCTGCAAAAAACAGGGCAAATGGACTGAGGTATCCTATGTCCAGGCCTTCATGGCCCTAAATCAAGACCCTGAACGAAGAGCCTCTTACAGAAAGTGTCTAATCACCAGCCAGGTTAATAAGCCCCTCTGGACATATTGGATGGTGATTGTCTAAACAGGACCGTTCCTGTGTACTCATAATACAACTGGGCTACTAGAGGAATCACCGGCCAGTCCAAACAAAGAGGACACTGTGTCTGTTGCTATCCCTCCTCCGTATAAACCCCAAGACCCCTCTGCTTCCAGCCCAGCTGGACAAACCAGGAGCAGAACTCCCCGTCTTGCAGGGATTCCACCTAAATCAGGATTGCATCCTCTTAGGGAGGCGGCTAATGGAGAAATAGGCACAATTAGAACCCATGTCCCATTCTCCATGGCAGACCTGGCTCAGATAAAACAACTAGAACAATGTTCTGAAAACCCTTCTCAATTTATTGAGGGCTTCCAACAATTATCTATTAGATTTGATTTGACCTGGCAAAATATATACAATATATGACTTATTATCGCCCCCCTGAGAAAAAGAGCCATATCTGGGCAGGCGCTCAAGAGTTTGCCCATGAGTGGAGCCTGCATGGCTCAGTCAGTTAAGCATCTGACTTCGGCTCAGGTCATGATCCCAGGGTCCTGGGATCGAGTCCCACATCTGGCTCTCTGCTCCGTGGGGAGCCTGCTTCTGCCTCTCCCTCTGCCTGCTGCTCCCCCTGCTTGTGCTCTCTCTCTCTTTCTGTTAAATAAATAAAATCTTTAAAAAAAAAACAAAGAATTTGCCAATAAGCAAGTCACCAGAGATGGAGATCATTATCGAGTAGGGAGAACTGCTATTTCCCATACTGAACCTCACGGCATTACAAAGAAGATAGACAGGGAAGGGAAAGATGAGACCATATGATCATTTGTTTAATAGAAGGAATGAAAAAAGGATTCTCGAAGCCTGTAAACTTTGATAAAATTCAGGAAGCCACTCAAAGAGCTAAGGAGAGTCCATCTCTATTTCAGGGTCATTGGATAGAAGCCATCCATAAATATGCATTTCTGGACCCAATCTCACCTAAGGGAACAACTATACTAAACCTGCATTTTAAAAGTCAGTCGGCACCTGACATCGGGTGAAAACTGACTAAAATGGCTTTAGGCCCTCAAACCCCGACCCAGTGCTACCAGAGGTAGATACTGAAGTCTTTAATAATAGAGGTATGGCCTATAGCAGAAAAAGGACCGGAGAGCTGAATTACAGGCTCTAATATTTGCCGCCTCTATTCTCCACAACACCAGCGTAATCGGGAGCCAGCGAAAAGCCGCCATCAGACAGAGGACCAGGTAAGACCCCGCACTAAGGGCGTAGCCAAATTGGACATTGGAACAAAGAATGTCCAAACAAATGCTCTCCACCAGGGCCATGTCCTGTCTGTAAGAAAAAAGGAGATTGGAAGAGAGACTGTCCTCATCTCCAGAGAGAGAGGAAGACAGGAACTCACTTCCCCACCTGAGAGCAGGAACCAGTGGATCCGGCATGACGGGGGGCCCTGAGCTGGTTGGCTCCTTTGACATCAAGACTGAGTCCCAGGTTACCCTGCGTGTGGGAGGCAAGTTTATCAATTTCTTTATGGAAACAAGAGCCACTTACTCTCTTCTTATTCAGCCCTCAGGCCCTATTAGTCTTTCTAACCATGAAATTGTTGGCATAGAAGAGGAAACTAAAACGTGTTGCCAGACAATACCTTTCACCTGTAAGCAGAAAAGCCAGTTGGGTTACTCATGTTTTTCTAGTCCTTCCATCTTGTCCCATTCCATTAGTTAGATGAGATTTCATGTATAAACTAGGGAGCAGGTTTGCTTTTACTAAGGAACAAGACAGCTGTTCTCTTTAACACCTGGGGAATTAAAACCTTGCTCTGGAACCCCTTCTAATATCTGGAAGGGGGTAGATCCACAGTCTGGGATGGTGATGTCCTGGGATGGGCTCCTAAAGCCCGGCCAGTTAAAATGGCCTTACAGGACCCAACCACTACACCTCAAAAAAGCAATATCCCTTAAAACCTGAGGCAAAAGCTGAGTTACAGCCACTTATTGATAAGTTTCTTAAACATGGTATTTTAAAGCCTGTCAATCTGCTTAAAGCACTCCAATTTTACCAGGAAGAAAAGCCAAATGGAGGATATTGAATGGTCCAAGATTCAGGAGCTGAATCGTGCCTATTCACGTCACGGTGCCGAATCCATCTGCTCTCCTCACCTAGGTCCCGGGAGACGCCAGCTGGCTTACAGCACTTCAGGAAGATACTGCATGCTTTCACATTCCTTTCACAAACAGCCCGTACTTGCTTTGAACGGGCCTCACCGTCAAGCCCCCAGGCTGCTCAATGAACCTGGACAGTCTTGCGCAGGGATTTAGAGACAGTCCTCACCTGTTCGGGGCTGCATTTAGTAAATACCTCTGTTATATCTCCTGGCCTCAAGGAACTATAATTCAATATGTGGGTGATATTTAGTCTGTGGTCTCACTAAAGAAATGTCTGGTAGTAATTCTATAACTTGACTTAATTTCTTAGCAGACAGAGGGCATCACATCTCCCCTTAAAAAAGCACAAATATCTAAACAAAAGGTACAATATTTGGGATATGAATTAACACCGGGACACCTGTACCCTGTCTACTGAGTAGAAAGAGGGCTATATTAGACCTTGGACCCCAGCTACAAGAAAACAACTCTGTGCTTTGCTAGGGATGACAGATTTTTGCCTCCTGTGGATTCCTACATTCCTACATTCCTCTTAGATAAACCATTGTATGATTCAATTAAAGACTCTGCGGAAGAAACTTTACTCTGGAGTAAAGCCCAGCAGGTGGCCTTTCAAACATTAAAAGCTAATCTTTTGTCAGCCGCAGCTTTGGCTTTCCCCAATTTAGAAAAAACTTTCACTTTATATATGTAGCAGAAAAACAGGGACAAGCTTTGGGAATTCTTTTTTTTTTTTTAATTTTTTAAAAAAAGATTTTATTTATTTATTCGACAGAGATAGAGACAGCCAGTGAGAGGGAACACAGGCAGGGGGAGTGGGAGAGGAAGAAGCAGGCTCATAGCTGAGGAGCCTGATGTGGGGCTCGATCCCATAACACCGGGATCACGCCCTGAGCGGAAGGCAGACGCTTAACCGCTGTGCCACCCAGGCATCCCAAGCTTTGGGAATTCTGACCCAGAAACGAGGAAATGAAGCAGGACTGGTGGGCTGTTTTCTGAAGTCACTTGAGAATGTTACACAGGGTTGGCTGGCTTGTCTTTGAGCAATGACTGTAGAAGAAACTTTGCAACTTAACTGTGGGACAATCCTTGCCGATGGTAACTGATGACTTCACATTGGGTCCAAAGTGTTCTAGAGACCAAAGGTCACCAATGGATGCCGGGCGGCTGACTTATGAAATACCAGGCTATGCTTTCAGACACACCTGAAATAATGCTTAAAACCTGTCCAACTTTAAACCCTGCTACCCTTGTGCCTGAGCCTGACCATCATACTTCGATGCCAGAACATGAGTACTCAAAGATTATCGATCTTGTGTATTCTAGTAGACCAGGTTTAGAAGAGTCCCCTATTGACAACGCAGATGACAAAGATGAGATAACAGAAGGCTAGCTGAGGGCAGAACGCACACTGACACTCCACAACCCCCACCCCCAAAGGCAGTGTATATGTGACATTCTTCGGGCGCTCATGACTACCCAAGAATTTACAAGAAAAGCACAATCTTAATAATAGTCAGACCTCCAGGAACCTGTAGACTGATTTCCTGGAGCTCTAACGTCACCGTCCCCTACATAGGATAGATAAAACCTTATATAATCAGGCACTCCTCACACTTATGATGCAGCTTTTTCTGCCCACGGGTCCTGTCTCGTGCTTTAATAAAACCACTTTTTGCACTGAGAATGTCTCAAAAATTCTTTCTTGACCATTGGCTCTTGGACCCAAACTTCAAACCACATCATCCTCACAAGTGATATTGATTCAATAGATGGTAATCCCTTTCAGAGATCTAGCCTATTCCTTTTCCTTCCTCATTCCATGCTGATTTTTACCCTTGTTAAACTGTAAGGGAGAAAAATAAAACCTCTTCTACCCTCTTAAGTTCTGTGCCTGGGGCCCTGGAAATTAAACTGATAAAAGATGGATTAACAGGAGAAAAGGCACCCAAATTTTATTTGGTGTTAATAATTTTATGTGTACATGGAATCCTTGATATAAAAGAAATGAAAACCCAAAGAAGTGATTAGGCTTGAGAGCATATACACGCTGTTTACCAAAGAGCGATGAAGTTTGGAGATGTGATCGACAAAAGTAAAGGAGTTTGAGCTCCCGGAAACTGTGGGAAGGTAAATACAGGGGGGAATCTGATGGAAGACAAGGGTTGGTTGGTACAGCTTGTTATGCAGATCGCTGTCATTGTGTCTCTGGGCTGGTAAGAGTTCAGAGTCATCTCTGGTGAATACAGAGGTTCATTCTGTCACTCCAGGCATGAGAGAGGGGAGGGAGACCCCTCCACAAAGGTTTTATTCAGGACAATCACAGTGGGGGAAAGAGAGCCCAGTATAGAACTGGGCTCAGTTCCAAAATCAGCAAGGGCAAGTGGGGCTGTATAGCCGGAGGTCAGGGTGGGGGTCATATTCTGACCCCCTACATTGCTTTCATGGACTCAGCCATGTACCAGCAGCCCACAGGCGGACATCACAAGAAAGCCCACGCCTGGGCCGTGTAATAGACGTTTCACATAATTTCCTCAGCTACAGAGGCATTTGGTTGTCATCATGGCCAGAACTCTTAATTATAGAGATAAAAATCCACTACAATTAAAAGAATTCAGTAAAAGAACGTATAGAAAGTGACTGATGTGCAGCCTCCATTTTCTTAAAAATGTGTCTGCACACGCACGTGCGTATTTAATTATTTGCAGTTGTACATTCGTTGATGATTAATACCTTCTCCCTGCCAAAGTGTAAACTCTGAGTGCAGGGATAATGTCAGCTGGAGCCTGGAAGACAGGAATGACTTTCTGACCAAATGAACAAATGAAGAATTTCCAGCAACCAAATGTATTATGTTTCCATCTCCTTCCCATGCCTTAGCTATAAATGGCTCTCTCAAAAAATGCTGACCTCTCTTTCAATCTGGATGATGTAATGCTTTGGAAATGTTTTAGATCTCATTATTTATCTCATATGTGACCAACTCCCTGGCTCCTGGGCTCAAAAATCCATCATCAGGTTCCTATAGAGACTAGTCTTTCCACAGGCTGCCCCCAGCCGCCAACTGAGCTTGGCAGGGACGCTGGGCTGGCCTGCTTCTGGGATGGGTGACCCTGATTCGGGGAGTCCCCATCAGCCTCGCCAGATTTCCCTAGAATTGTACTGTAGTCTCAAACTCTCCCACAGCACCTGGGTGGCTCAGTCAGTTAAGGGTCTGCCTTTGGTTCAGGTCATGATCCCAGAGTCCTGGGATTAAGCCCCTTCTTGGTGGGGAGTCTGTTTCTCCCTTTCCTTCTGCACTCCCTCCCCCCGCCCCCTCCTACTCTCTCTCAAATAAATAAATAAAATCTTAAAAAACCAAACAAACACCTCTTCCACTCAAGCTTCCTTCCTTTCCTCCCTCCTTCTGAGAGCAGAGAAATCCTGTCTGACTTGTAGCGTGAAGCACATGGAAACAGCACACTAAAAGGGAAAAACCAGTGGCAGAAAGTAGAAATGGCTGCCAGTTCTGTCCCAGCAGCAGGGCCTGGCAGAGCCCCCGGAGCCACGTCTGACCTCCTTGGGGCACAAAATGCCCATGTGACTGAGGACATAGGTCAGCTTAACCTTCAGGCAGAAACTTTCACCCAAGAACTTAGTTGTCACCCTGGGGGCAAAAAGGGGAGAGGCAGCCTCCTGAAATGGAAAATTTTCATATATGAAACAATTGAGTGATTAATAAATTAACCAAATATATCTTCTACTGGCAATATCACTTCCGGTTCCATGGTGAATGGCAGCTCAAGACCCAAATTTGGTTTAGGTTCAGAACAAATGTATAAAATGAGCTCTGCAGATTAGTTTTGTGACTTTGGAAAGTTTCACACCGCAGATATGCTTGTTGTATAGGGGGTTCATTCACTGAACATTTCTTAATACTTAATGTATGGTGGGCATCTTCCAATGTCGATTAAATGCTTCTCATTTTCAGTGGACGGGTAGTATGCCGTTGAATGTTGCACCATCATTTACCCAATGACTCCCTTTCCTTGCTGGCTGTCAGCCAGGAACCTGCCGCAGCTTCAAGTCTGCCTGCGTTCCTGGGCACATTGCCTTCTCCCTATCTCCTCTGCCTCCCACCAGGTGGAAGGGCCTCCCTAGCCTATGTCTGCAACCCGAATCACATCTATGACGTCCCTTTTCCGTGGAACATAGCATTTTCTCAGGTTCCAAGGATTATGGCGTGGACATCTTTGGAAGTCTTCTGCCTGCCATGGTGCTTTGTACCATCTATGCCCATAGTTAGGTGCTTAATAAATATTAATTGCTTAATTTTATGGCCATTCAAGCTCATGTTATTCTTATTTCAGTAGATAACATTACAGTAAATCTCTTTGTTTTGTTGTTCCCGGTTCACATATCTCACATATTCCACATTTCCTCGATGCTGGGGTCAACTTTTGAGGAAAGATGAAAGGCCACATCTGCAATCCCACTTACTGCTTCCTGTGTATAAAAATGCAGAATCAGGGGCGCCTGGGTGGCACAGCAGTTAAGTGTCTGCCTTCGGCTCAGGGCGTGATCCTGGCATTGTGGGATCGAGCCCCACATCAGGCTCCTCCGCTATGAGCCTGCTTCTTCCTCTCCCAACCCCCCTGCTTGTGTTCCCTCTCTCGCTGGCTGTCTCTATCTCTGTCGAATAAATAAATAAAATCTTTTAAAAAATGCAGAATCGATCCCTGTGCATAAGAATATAGAATTGAGAGCCAGGAGATATAATGTACCTGCACAAATCTTGTATCAGTTAGGATTAGACGCAGCTTCGCAGGACAGAAAAGTTAACCTTTAAGGAGTTAAAGGGCTTAAACAAGACTGAAGTTTACTTCTGTCACATAAATGAGTCCAGAATTGTGTACTCAGAGCTGGTACATTAGTTTCACAGTAGTCATGGACCCTGCCTCTTTTTATTTAACTGCCTCACTTTGTCCTGATAGTTTCCACCTCATGGTATAAAATACCTGCTTGAGATCCAGCTATTACATGCACATTCCCATCAGCAGAAAGGAGGAAAAACGAAGACATCACACATAAGACCCCAGATATTCCATCAGCCAAAAGTTAGTCACAAAGGCTGCCTCTAACTGCAAGAGAACCCGGGAAATGTCATCTCTATTCCAAGTAGCCATTATGCCCTATATGTGATCCTATTACTAAGGAACAGAGAAGAGCAGATATTTGGGGGAAAGTAACAGATCTGCTATTGATCTAAATCTAAAATTATCTTCAGTTTTCCTTCCGAGTCCTCCCACCTGCTGGCTGACAAAAGAGATCTCTGGTAAACTGCATATGCCCGGGAAGGTCCAAAGAAACTACAGAAGGGCATTATGTTATCTAAATGTTCATTATTTAAGCCCCCATACAAGGAGATAAAGGTACAGGTGAACTGATCGCATGTAAAATTCACCATTTGTCCCCTCACTCCGTGCTAGCCTCTGTCACTACCCATCTTCTCAGAACTCTTTTTTAGTCTCTTCCAGTACTTTTGATCATGTGACAGAAGGTGAATGCCAGGCAATCTGATTGCAAAGTGACAGTGCAAATATTACCGCAGGTCCAGGGGTGCATGAGGTCCGTGAAATGATAATAAGGAACCTCTTATGTCACAGCGAAACCAAACACCTATGATAGCGAGATTAAGCTGCAGTTACAAGAGGAAAAATAAAGTTACTTCAGAAGGGAGTTTTTTGATTCTTTAAAGATTAGGAAAAGCACTTGATGAAATTTGTGAAAATCACTTCTTTTGGACTGTAACCCACTGGATGTAAAAACCCAATCCTAATAATTATTTGTTCACTTAAAGAATAGCACATGGTCACAATTCCAATGTAAATTTAGTTCCACGAGAGATAATATAAACTTCTTTATAATTTTTTTAAATTTTTTTTATTATATTATGTTAGTCACCATACAGTACATCCCTGGTTTCTGATGTAAAGTTTGATGATTCATTAGTTGTGTGTAACACCCAGTGCACCATGCAATACGTGCCCTCCTTACTACCCATCACCAGCCTATTCCATTCCCCCACCCCCCTCCCCTCTGAAGTCCTCAGTTTGTTTCTCAGAGTCCATAGTCTCTCATGCTTCATTCCCCCTTCTGATTACCCCCCCCTTCTTTATCCCTTTCTTCCCCTACCGATCATCCTAGTTCTTATGTTCCATAGATGAGAGAAATCATATGATAGTTGTCTTTCTCTGCTTGACTTATTTCACTTAGCATTATCTCCTCCAGTGCTGTCCATGTTGTAGCAAATGTTGAGAAATCGTTCTTTCTGATAGCTGAGTAATATTCCATTGTATATATGGACCACAACTTCTTAATCCAGTCATCTGTTGAAGGGCATCTCAGTTCCTTCCACGATTTAGCTATTGTGGACAATGCTGCTATGAACATTTTCAAGATAAAATCTTTTTATTTTTTTAAGATTCTATTTATTTATTTGAGAAAGAGAGGGAGAGTGAGCACAGAGGGAGTAAGAGAGAGAGAAGCAGATGCCCTGCTTAGCAGGGAGCCCCATGTAGGGCTACATCCCAGGACCCTGGGATCGTGACCCAGGACAAAGGCAGATGCTTAACCGACTGAGCCACCCAGGCGCCCCAAGATAAAATCTTAGTTAAATCTTTTTTATACTTTTTACTCTGAAAATTTGGTTCCAGTTTAGAGTGAATGAGCTTTAAAGTAGCCTTTTCCAGGATGATTGGCAAATAAGCATTCTGAATCTCTTGTTCTAAAGATTTGTGATGTTTAAGGTGCAAAGCGATAAGAGTCTCATTAGTCCCTTGCACATTAGCCTGAGAGAGGGTAAGCCTGTTGGACTGGGAAGAAAGCCTCAGTGGTGGAAGGACCTAGGACAGGGGGTCATCCAGCCCCACTGTGGTGACTGGGCTGCTTTTGTGGTTCCAGGGGACAAACAGGCATTTCCTCTGTTCGGAGGGTGCGCTAGGAGCAGTGGAAGAGGCAGACAGAGAGAGGCACGGGGTCTGTCTGGTGATGGAGAAATTCCCATGCCATGTGGTCAGTGCAGCGCTAAGATGCAAGCGCGCCGGGAGGGGCTCCCACCCCAGTGCCTAGGGCAGTGCCGGGTGGGTGTATGGGAGGGACTCGACAAGCACTTCGCACTGAACTGTTGAAGGATTGGGCACTGCACAAAGGGGGAACAGGGAGGTGCGGGTCAGCCTAACTGAGTGCAAGATGAGAAGTAGAAGAAGTGAGCCCCGAGGCTGCAACTCCCCGGCAGATCAACATTGATGGCATTTTTATATTGGAAAGAGGGGAACCTGAAGGCCTTGAAGGAAGGAAGAGACCTGATTGAGCCGAGACTTGAGAACCGCAGCTCTCTCTGGCACTGGGGACAGTTACAGTCCTCAGCGGGGTCAGATGGGGTCAGGGAGCAGTGTCAAGCAGCTGTAGTCTCGATCCATAGATCAAACAAGAGCACACTCCTTCATCCAGCAACTACTTGTGGAGTATTTACTATGTGCCGGGTATTCACGGATGAAATTTCACCAGAGCCCTTTATTCTTTCGAGTTAAAAATCACCCGCTTTAAAAAGGTAACCATCACGAAAATGTTAATGCCTCAGTACCCGGCTTCCCAGTGAACACAGTGGTCCTCTCGTCTCAGAAAGAGGAAGGAGTTTCATGGGGACACCAGCCTTTGTGGGGCAGAGGGAAGAAGAAGGGTCTGGAAGAAGAAGCATATGTTCACGTCTTCACACTGCTCCAGGCTAGCCCCAGAGAGCCAGGCAGTGAGGTCATCGAAATGACGGAGTGTTCGCCTAAGAGGCCTCTGTGGGCAAACTGGTATAAATAGTCCCATTCTCAATGCTGATCATATCCTTCGAAGGGTATTATTTAATGACACGACTAAGCCTCCAATCTGACACGGAGGAAGGCAGTCACTCTCCATCATGTAATAATACCCCTCGGAGGCCCAGGGGAGGTGGAGAGCCAGAGCCCAGGGGCTGTGGTACTTGTGGTGGACCCGGTGCATGCCAGGGGCAGGAATGCGACGGCCTTGGCACATGGTCCGGACTGTTTTTATGAGCCAGAGATCTCTGAACTGTGTTCCCCCCAAATTCATATGTTGAAGCCCTCACCCCTCGTACCTTAGAGGGTGACCATTTGGAGAAAGGGCCTTGAAAGAAGTAATTAAGTTAAAAAGAGGCCTTTAGCGTGAGCCCCAATCTAATCTGCCTGGTGTCTTTATAACAAGAGGCCATCTGGATGCACACAGACAATGATGTAAGGACACACAAGAAGGCAGCCATTGGCAAGCCAAGGAGAGACACTTCAGGAGAAACCAAACCTGCTGACGTCTTCATCTGTCTGAGACCTCTAGCTTCCAGGGCTGTGAGAGAATACATTTCTGTTGTTCAAGACACGCAGTCGGTGTCACTAATTGTGGTGACGGCCTGAGCATACTATGCAGCTATTAAGAGGAGGAGACCTGCTAGGCATGCCCAGCTTCCCCTCTGTTCTCCTGCACTCAGTTCAAATCTTCACCTTAACTTTTCATGTGGTTGTAATTCTTTGTCCTCCTTTGCTGTCCTCTTTCTCTTGACCACAAGTCTCTGGAGAGGAGGGACTGTGTTTTGGTCAACTTGTATTTTCAGTGTCTAGCACTTTGATTCCATTGTGAAAGCTTTGGGAGGGTATCATTGGGCACCTTGGTAGCCATCTTGCTGAAGATATGATCATCCATTCATTTGTTCAGTCAGTCAAAGTGTATTTCCTGAACACCTGCGTCAAGATGATCATTATTCATTTATTGAAAGAATAACATACAGGGGCGCCTGGGTGGCACAGCGGTTAAGCATCTGCCTTCGGCTCAGGGCGTGATCCCGGTGTTATGGGATCGAGCCCCACATCAGGCTCCTCCGCTATGAGCCTGCTTCTTCCTCTCCCACTCCCCCTGCTTGTGTTCCCTCTCTCGCTGGCTGTCTCTATCTCTGTCAAATAAATAAATAAAATCTTAAAAAAAAAAAAAGAAAGAATAACACACAGCCACTATTACAGCCTAAATTATAGTGATAGGCTCTATTCTGGGGAGACAAAATTCCTGTGGAGTGCCCGACCTAAACGAACCTTAGCCGTTCAGAGCAGTAAATACATACACTGCAGTGAAGTATGATAATGCACGATGCACAGAACAAGCAGCTGTGACCCGTAGGTAAGGAGAGGGAGTTGTGCCCATCTTCCACCCTGAAGAGGGTGAGCAAGAACTCCTATGTGTGCCTTAAAGGTCTTCTGTCAGATCAGCTGGTGGAAATAGGGCAGCTGACTGCGTCCCATGCTCAATGGCAGGCTGGAGGTCAGGACATTTGTGATTCCAACAGTGGGCTTTGAAAGTCTGCTTACTGCATACATCACCCAATCCTTTGAACTGGACCAACTCCTAGAGAAAGGGGAAAGCTCAGACTTAGCTCACTGCTGACATTTCCATCTCCTCTTTGCTCCAGTACACGCAAGACCGCACACCAAACCTCTCTTGCCTGCCTATTCCCTTGTCTTCCTTGAGCTTTGGCCTGGGCCGGCTATCATATTTTCATGAAAATGACATTTCTCAGAGATCCCTGGAGTGTTTAACGTGTGCTTAGTAGCCACCCCACGACCCCTGGAAACAAAATGTGTGTAAGCATTAGACTTTGGCAGGAAGTCCGGCAGGAGAGCAGTTAAGCAGGTTTCCACCTTGCTCCCTCCTCTCTCCCCCGCCTCTGCTCTACCCTCACCCTTTATCCCAAATCAGCAACTTACAGTGAATGGTGACAGAATCAGAAGCCAAGAAAAGCATACGGTCTCTACTTCAGAGAAGATGGGCAAAGGTGACGGGGTGGGGGACGGAATCAGATCCAAAATGAAAAGAAGCCTCATCTGATACTCACAGAGGGGAAATCAATAAGATGAGAAAATAAATCTCACTGAAACTTTCCCACGTAAGTTCCCCCTCATCGACACTGTTTCTTGCTCTATAAGGTGTCTGGAATCTCACAGCCTCGCTCTTGAGTGGACTGAGCCCCCTTAGAGGACAAGCCTGGGTGATCCTCTTCTTCGCATCAAGGATGGTCCAGGCTGGAGCTCAGGCAGCTGAGGAGCGGAGGGAGACAGGCCTCCCGCCCAGAAAAACAGCTGAGGCCTTCATCCCAAGGTCGTTTGCTGAACACATCCACTCACGCTGGCATGTTTACGGCAGGAAGCACAGTATTTACCTAACTCTGCTTGAGGAAATGTGGACTCTAAGAACTCGAGGTACCTCCTGGCTTACTTCAGGGGCGGGATTGCCTCACTACCCCAGAATAAAGCTGGTCAATGCGAGGTGTATGCCTCAGGCTCCCCGCTATCCTCACTGCTTCAAAGACCAGAGAAACTTGCCCCAGTCGTCAAAAAGTGCCATCTAACAAAGGATTGCTGCTGAAAGAATTAGAAAGCACATTTATAGGGGCGTTTGGGTGGCTCAGTCAGTTGAGCCTCTGACTCTTGGTTTCAGCTCGGGTCGTGATCTCTGGGTTATGAGATGGAGCCCCGAATGGGGCTCTGTGCTGAGTGTGGAGCCTGCTTAAGATTCTCCCTCTCCCTTTCCCTCTGCTTCTCTCTCTCATAAAAAATAAATAAATAAAAATTAAAAATTAAAAAATTAAAAAAAAATTTTAAAAAGGGAACTCAAGGTTTATATTGGTCAGCTGGGATCTACTCCTATTCAATTAAAAATGTGGTTGGAGTCTGCTAATGCCATTAGTAGACTATTGCTTGTGTTCATTAAATTTTCCTTTTTCATTATTACTTTTTGGGTCTACATTATATCCCAATTCATAAAAATGCATTAACTACTTGGACTGGATCATTCGAATATAAAAGTCATGCAAATTAATAAGTAAAATTCTACAATCCAGAATAATGTTGAAAACAGAAAAGGGTGAACCAGGACTCCAGGGCAAGTATTGGGTATAAATATATGTTCTGGGACAGGTGAAATCACGGATACGATAAACACACCCACAAGGAACTGTACGAGAAAGTGCAAAGAGGATGTATCACGATGAATACCTGAAACTACACTTCGTTGATTCTGTTTTCATTCAGTCTCCCCTCTTTCCCCCTTCCAAATGTGTTGTCTGTTGTGAAACCATAAAATTATGGCTTGGGACTCATCAAAGCCTTACCGAATTTCCAACCAAAGTAAAGGACCTTGGGGTGCCTGAGTGGCTCAGTTGGTTAAGCGTCTGCCTTTAGCCCAGGTCATGATCCCAGAGTCCTGGGATCAAGCCCTGCTTTGGGCTCCCTGCTTAGCGGGGAGCCTTTTCCCTCTCCCTCTGCCTGCCACTCCCTCTGCTTGTGTTCTTTCTCTCTCTCTCTCTGTCAAATAAATAAATAAAATATTTTTGAAAAAACCCCAACAAAGTAAAGGACATTTTCTGGTAAACTAATTAAATTTTGGGGGAACAAGTATAAAATCCTGCATTTCAGGGTAAAATTGATGGATGCTGCCCCTAACTTGGAGAAGAGAGGGCCCCAGACTTCTAGGGACAATGACCAAGTTAGAGGATACATCCCAGAGTAGCTTGCTACCTAGCACTGCAGCCATTTGAAAAGAATGACCAGATTATGAGGGGTGGATGTCAGGGAGCAATGAACTCGATTGTCTCAAGGCTGAGCAGCTGTCCCGCAGCTGCTGCGTGTTTCAGCATTGAAGGCAGATGTATGCAGAGTTCCCGCTGCATCCTGGAAAATAATGAGCTGTTCACGGGCATAACTGCCAGAGCATTGCATCTGTCTCTGGAGAGCTTCAATTTATTAGTAAAGCCCCTGTGGGCTTAGAAGACAGATGCAGACCAACCAGCACCCACAGGGTATCAATCCATGTCAGTGATTAATCTGCAGCCTCACTCTCCTCGCTGTGAATTGAAAATCCTTCCACAGCCAGGGAATGTGAATCTGGTTACGCTGACAATCTCCCCTTCCCTCTCGTGCCTGAGCCCGTAGGCATCGCGCACCTAACAACACTCTGGTTAATTTAGCAGCTACTCCTCATATGTCCATCCTCATAGGTGAATTCCGTGTTTCACCCAGGGGTCAACTTTGGCCTTGAATTCTCATCTGTGCCGATTGACTTTTGTCACTGTATTGGCTGTCCGGCGTCTGTATCCTGTCCATATGGCAAGAATTCCCCATTGCCTGTACTACCAGTGGGACTCAATGCCCTACTGTCCGCGATAGGACTTGAAGTATAGAGATTTCCTTTTGTACCATCCTCTGCCAGCTACAGCCCGGGTGTGTGGTTTAGAATCAGGCGATCACATACTGCCACCCAGGACTTGAATTTGGAATAAGTGACGAAGAACAAAGGGTCTGTTAAGATTTAGTCATGGTGGTTTCAGGGGTGTCCAGGAATATGTAGGATCTGACTCCAGGGCAATGACATGATGGCCTGATGGTTCCTGCTGCAAGATAATGAGGTTCCTGTGTGAAACCCTCTATCCTGCCCTTCCTGCTTGTTTTCCAAGCCTGGTCCTCTGGCTCACAGGCACTTCTGTGAGCACCTCACAACTTTCCAAGGCAAGACTCTTCTACCCATCACATCCCGTGATGATTCCTGGTTTTAACAGCCACATCTCTAATTGATACACATGCTTTTTGGTCCGTCTATGGTAGGGAAAAGTGATGGTGGTCATCAAAAAGGAGGAGGTGGAGAGAGAAGAGAAGGCAGAGGTGGAAGGGGATAAGAAACACATCACGAAGGTATAGACAAAAGCAACAAGAAGACAAACGGGAAGGTTGAGAAGTAGATGGGAAATTCACAGCTCATGTAGGAACATGGCCTGTTGTCCTTTTTCAACTGTATCATCCCACGTGCTAATAATATTCCTTAAAAGTTACAGAGCAACAGTGACTTCCCCGATGATCTGTTCCATAATTCAGTCGAAAAGACCCTGAAGATGATCAGGTTTGGAATAGACCAGAGGTCTGTGACCTAAGGGCCACCATCTGTTTCTGTAAATCATTTTATTGGGACACGGCCCTGCTTATTCGTTCGCACACTGCCTGCGGCTGCTTTTGAGCTGCAGTGGCACCGGTGAGCATTTGCAGCAGAGATTGCATGGCCAGCGAAGCCCAACATATCTACTGTACGGCCCCTTACAGGAGGCGTTGGTGACTCCTAGAATAGGACATCAGAATCTCTTGGAACTGAGGCACAGAAATCTATTTTCTTCCCTTTACTCTTCACCTCCATGCCCTCCCTTCCCAGCTATACTTTTCCCAAGTTGAAGGTTAACGCAGGGCCCTGTGTCATTTCAGAGGGCTGGGGTCCGTTTTCCCAGAGGAGAGAAACAAGCCAGGGAGAGAATGAGGAAACCATTTACCTCTTTCTCGTCCCTCCCTGGAGGCCCTGCTCTGGGGGACTCAGAGACCCACTTCCGGAGGTAAGATCCCGGGCACCCTTGAAACCACCATGACTAAATCTTAACGGACCCTTTGTTCTTCATCACTTATTCCAAATTCAAGTCCTGGGTGGCAGTATGTGATCGCCTGATTCTAAACCACACACCCGGGCTGTAGCTGGCAGAGGATGGGGAGAAAAGGAAATCTCTATACTTCAAGTCCTATCGCGGACAGTAGGGCATTGAGTCCCACTGGTAGCACACGCGATGGGGAATTCTTGCCATATGGACAGGATACAGACGCCGGACAGTGCTCAAGGCCACAGGGCTAGGCAGTAAAGGACAGCTGAGACCCAAAGCAGGTCTTCCCATACTTCGCCTGGTACTCTCTCCACTGTCACTCTACTTCATCAGGGAAGTCTTCATGGAGGTGGTGGGGTTTGAGTCTGGCTTAGAATCCTGAGTGCCATCTAGGCAAGCAAAGACCATTTAATTAATCTCCCTCCAGTACCTAAACACTGAGAAGCATCATTTCATTGGACTGGATACCTAATATATCATTCACTAGGAAACATGAAGATCACTGGTCTAGAAGTCAACAGACCCAGGTTTTAGTTCTGGCGCTGCCTCTAACTAGCCGCGTAACCTTGGGCACGTCCCTTCTTCTTTATGGGCCATTATTTGCTCACACATAACAGGGCAGAGGAATTGGATTAAATGGGCCACAGCTGACTCTGCTTTTCTTAAAATCCTGGGGTGCTCTTGTTACTCACAAAACATGAGACCTCTCCACTGATACACATCCCAACTAGATGCATAAAAACTGGCTGATTTTGCACCAAAATACATCCTAAATGGAGCCAGCCAAGGATGTAGTCACGGAGCACGAGCATTGGACAGTGGGAAGGCCTGCCGACAAATGGGGCAAATGGCCCTGAAAGATGAGAGCACCATGTCACACCAGCAGACAGGGACCAATGGGATGAGTAAACTCATTAGGGGACACGGCTGGGTGGACTCTTGGCTCAGAATCCAAGAATGTCTTTCCTTTATGGCCTACTTTTAGGCTTGGAATAAAGAAATGTATTTGGGATGCCAACCCCAGATCTACTCCCTCTGTGGTTCGGGTGGAGTGTCTGGAATCAGCATTACTCATGTGGAAACATTTTGCTCTTTAATACCTCCAGAAGATCCTGGAACAGGCTGTGGCAGACCATGAAAGCAGGCAAGACAGAGCTGCCCTACTATTTGCAGAATCAAATGATTACTTTTCAAGGTGGATTAAAAGTTACAAGTAAGTTATTCATAAATCTATAGAACTTTGTTCCTTGGGGAGTTTGTATCTGTTTCTGCATTTTCTCAAATGCATCTTTGGGAAATAAAAGAGCTTAACGAAATATCTTTTAAAATTACACAAGGCTCCCCAAGTATTTACTGAACACCAACACCCTGTAGCTTAATTCAATGGAGGAAAAATAACTCCCAGCACTTAAAAAGAGAAACTGATTGTTTTTACTGATCTGAAACCTCTTAATACGTTTAATGACTCAAATGCTATTTTTAAATTGCCCGAGCACTAGTAGGAAGTATAATAAAGTCTATGTTAACCTGATGTTTTCTTTCTAATAATTTCTACCAGCTCCACCTTTTTTTCTACCTCTGCTCTATAATCTTAGTGAGTGCCACAACCACCATGAGAGACAGAGATCATTAGCCTCATTTTACTAATGAGGTAACTGAGGTTTAGAATCATTAAGCCTCATAGCTAGAAAGTTGAAGAGTCAAGATTCAAACTTGAGTTGGGTCTGCAGCCAAAGCCAATAGTCACTTGTCCATCCTTCCATCCATCATCCGTCTATCTACCATCCATCCGTCCACCATCCACCCACCTATCTAACTGTCCATCGTTACCAAATATTTATTGGTGCTTATCTTAGTCCTGGTACCGTGTAAGGTATCAGAAACACAATAATGAGAAAACAAAAGATCTCATCATGGAATTAACAGTCTAGTGAAGAGAACATTTTAAAAAAAGAATACAACAGATAAATACAAATTTTAACTCAAAATGTACTACAAGAAAGAGATTTTAGTACTGCAAGAACATATGAAAGAGGGAACTGACAATAACTGACCTAGTTAAAGATACATATCAGGAGGGCTAGGATATACACTACTTGTAGGAACAAATTAATCCTGAAGGCACAGCGGTTTAATACAATAAAGCTCATTATTAACCTAGACTACATGTTTTACAAGGGTCAGCAGGGTCCTCCTCCACCTAGTCACTCAGGGACCCAGGCTGACACAGCCTCTGCCATCATAGCTCCAATCAGCCTCCAATGTCAGTGTGAGAGGAGAAGAAAAGCAGGATGACCTCAGCGGATATTTTCAAGGCCAAGCTCCGAAGTGGCTTGCCTCACTCATGTCCATTCACCAGAATCCAGTTGCCTGGCCCCAAGTGAACTGCAAAGGAAGCTTGGAAATGTCTAAGATGAGAACAAGGAAAGGGCAACACAGGGCACTGCTTCTGCTGTGAGAAGTCATGGAAGGCTTCCCTGGGGAAAGAGTGACTGATAGGTGAAGCAGATGTACTCCCTCCTGAGGAAACACTGGGGGTCACCTAAATGGGGAGGGATTTTCAGCCCTCTAAATCCCTTAGCTTTTTTTTTTTTTTTTTTGAACGAGTGGGGTGGGGGGAGGGAAGAGGTAGGAGGAAGGGAAAAGAGAGAATCATAAGCAGGCTCCACACCCAGCACAGAGCCCAATGTTAGGCTCGATCTCATGACCCGGAGATCATGACCCGAGCTGAAATCAAGAGTCAGATGCTTAACTGACTGAGTCATCCAGACACCCACCCCCCCAACTCCTGCTTGGGCTCTTTTATAATTGGTTTATTTGAGCTTAGACAGGTTTTAACTAATCAGTTCAAACTTAATCGTTAATTTCGTTTATATTTTCCATTTACGTATTCTACTAATGAAAGGCATTTATGGAGTGTTTGCCATGTGGAAGTTGTAGAATAAGGCTCTCCACAATAATATATGGGACACTGTCATTTCCCTCAGGATCTTTGATCTAGTTGAAAAGGTAAATGTGTAGAAAGTATTAAGTAAAACGATAAAGACAGTATTGTTTATCAGAGGCATAAACAACACAAAGTATATTATCTCACATAGCAAGACAGCTGAGTGGTTTTGAAGATTAGGTAATCTAAGATTAGGTAATCATGGATGCCATCAAGGACCAAATTCTTTATATCTTTCAGTTCTGCCATGCTCGGGGTTGGCTGTATCACCACACTTCATATGTAAACATGGCAATATTAAGTGGAAGAAGACACAGAAAAGGTACATTTCTTTTTTGTATGTCCCTTTTTATGAGAGAGTATCCTTCCCGTAGGTACCCTAGCAGATTTCTTTCACACTGTATTATGTTAATGTCCATGCCCAGAATAAACATGGCTGATAAGATGACATCAATCATGATTTACTTCCTGTGGGCGACTTGCTTCCTCAGAATGAAGAATGAAATCAAGATTCTGTTACAAGGAAGAAAGGGAATCGTAGTTATATGGCCCCCTACAAACAGTGCCCTCCATGGAGACGGTGCTGCATGCTAAATGAGGACTCAGAGGTGTGTTATAACAACAAGAGAACCCACTGTGGTGTTCTCTTAAGAAGCCTGGCAAAACTTCATGAAGAAAGACTCTAATGTCAGGGAAGGCTTTTCAGGCAAAGAGACAATGACCAGGAGAGAGGAACATATAAGGATTGATGGGCAATGGAAGGAACTGTCTGACTAGAAGCCTAAGGAAGTCTGAGCTTGGGGAAACTGGGTGTAGAGAGAGTGAGGAGATCTCCACAGGCCCATCCCAAAATGCTTATCCCATTCTCCCTGGGGTATTTCAGGATGAGAAAATTATCTTCCATAATTTCAAGTATGACTGGATCGTTCTTTGTGGTCACCCAAAAAGCACAGCTCTACTGGGATATCTATTTATTTTTCACAATGACATCTGTGATGATTAATTTTATGTGTCAACTTAGCTAGGCTCTGGTGGACAGTTGTTTAGTCAAACACCAGTCTAGATGTTGGTATCTTTTAGATGTGATTGACATTTAAGTCAGTAGACTTCGAGTAAAGTAGATCACCTCCATAATGTAGGTGGGTCTCATCAAATCAGTTGAAAGGCCAAAGAGAAAAGACTGAGATCCCCAGAGAGGAAAGAATTCTGCCTCCACATTGCCTTCGGACTCAAGACTGCAACACCGACTCTTGCAAGAACTTCTAGCCTGTAGGCTTTTCTTGTAGATTTCAGACCCCGCTGCCCCACAATTTCGTGAAGAAATTCCTTAACATAAATCTTTCTTTTTGTTTTTTTTAAAGATTTATTTATTTATTTGAGAGAGAGAGAGAGAGAGAGAGAGGGAGAGAATCCTCAAGCAAACTCCTGGCTGAGAGAGGAGCCCGATGCAGGGCTGGATCCCAGGACCCTGAGATGATGACCTGAGCTGAAATCAAGTGTCAGCCGCTCAACAGACTGAGCCACCCAGGTGCCCCCATAGATCTTTCTTCCTATGTGTGCATCCTATTGGTTCTGTTTCTCTGGAGAACCTTGACTAATACAGCACTTCTGATGACAACAATCTCCCATTTTGAAGATTAGCTTGGATTTTAGGCTCTAGCTTTAGCCCAGCAAGATCTTTGAGAAAACAACACTTGTTTCATTTTCATTATGTGAACACATTTTGCCTAGTCAAATGACTAGGAGGCTGGCATGGCCCCTACGGGGATACTGAGTTCCTGAGTGTCAGAGAGCTTCTGCCTCAGGCTTCTTCAGGGTCTGCATCAAGCTTCTTTGGCGTCCATAGGCAGAAGTGAACTTCTGATTTTCTCAACGAGCAAAACAGGCTTGGGCAGACTATTCCGGGGGAAGGTCATTGTTAGTGTCCTATCTGCAGTCACCAAGCCACTTTAATGAGAAAGTCTCAAAATCATCTATGCATACCCTAAATCCAATCCACATGTTCTGGGAGCCATCTACAGAGGAAATAAGAAAGCTTTGGGATAAGAAGTTACATTGCCTGGTGCCTGGGTGGCTCAGTTGCTTAAGAGTTTGCCTTCAGCTCAGGTCATAAACCCCGGGGTCCTGGGATCGAGTCTCACATCAGGCTCCCTGCTCCATGGAGCCTGCTTCTCCCTCTGCCTCTGCCTCCCTCCCTCTCTCTCCCTCTCTCTCTGTCTCTCGTGAATAAAAAAGGAAATCTTAAAAAAAAAAAAAAAGAAATTGCATTATCCTCTGTCTAAAGAAAGAAATTATTAGGAAAAATGGAGATGATTTGAATAAAATTTATAAAAGGAGAATTCGGACAGACCCACCTGGGTGATGTGTCTGAAGTGCTACCCCAGGAGCTTGAGTATCTGTTTCCTGTGGCAGGAACATTCCTAGAGAAGAGACCGGTGCCTCAGGTTATTAAAGCTATGCTGTTGTCTCTCAGCTCCATCCCTGCCCTCAAAGCAGCCCTGTGATGCCAGGACCCTGCAAATTACTTTTCTCCTTGATCAAGGAGTAGGGGGCGCTGGAAGGAGATGCTGAAAGGTAGGAAGATCCTAGAAAACACTTGTTCTTTCCTTTTACTTGGTGTTTTTTGAGTGTCATCTGGCCAATAATCCTCTGGTGGCTGGAGCTGGTCCCAGACGGGCATCTTTCTATATGCCCAGAATTAACTTCGCAGCACCCTGACTAATGTGCCAGCTTACCTGGGGCAGCCCTCCCTCCTCTGAAGTCTGAGTCCCCCCTCTGCGGGGAGCCTACTTCCAGCTTCTAAGTTCTGACAACACCCACCTCTTCTCTTTATTTTCCTAGCCTCAGGAGATGGTTGCTTCTTGCAATTCCTATCTCTGTATTTAACCCATTCCTTCTATCCAATTTTCTCTGTTGAAATGTCTGGGATGGTGTCTGCTTTTCTGTTTGGATCCTGATAGAAACAAATGCTTGATGACAGGAGCCATTAATATTACCTGAAACATTCCACTTCACCCACACCTGCACACACGCACACACACGCTTTCCTGCTTATCAGACGTCTCTCTGGTTAGAATTGGCTTCTCATGCAGGTTTTCTACAGAGAGGATTTGTCTTTGGCAAGTTCGTATAGTTCGCTTAGAAGCTGTATTTTTCATTATAAGTGAATACATTTGACTGCTGGCTTCTGTACGTTGGCCTCTGGCAGCCTTATTTCGGCTATCGACACAGATCCATTTCTGGGACACTGGCAACGGGTATCCTGCACTTGCTGAACGAGGGTCAGCCCTGAAACTGTAATTCCAGCAAAGTGAGGACACCCTGACCAGTCAACCAACCTCCTCTCTTCTTCTTCCCCATACTGGTGTCAAGCATGAACCTGTTTCTCTTCAAATAGCAATAGGGAATATTATGAGACAATGTCCCCTTCTTGAACACATTACATTCCTTTCTTTTAATTCTTCTCTGAATAAAACTTCTCTGAAAAGGATCTAAAAGCCTTCAACAGGGGCGCCTGGGTGGCACAGCGGTTAAGCGTCTGCCTTCGGCTCAGGGCGTGATCCCAGCGTTATGGGATCAAGCCCCACGTCAGGCTCCTCCACTATGAGCCTGCTTCTTCCTCTCCCACTTCCCCTGCTTGTGTCCCCTCTCTCGCTGACTGTCTCTATCTCTGTCAAATAAATAAATAAAATCTTAAAAGCCTTCAACATTAAGATATAAATGACCGGATACAGTTAAACCACCTCCTCTAAGAAAGTATTTTAATTTTATTTGCATTTTAATAAATTTTTAATTGGTTTAAATCCGAGGAATCAAGCATCGATTTTAGAATCTTAGAATTCCCTGGTCTGAGTACTCGAGTATTTTTCAGTGAGAAGGGGTAGGGGGGAGGTGGGTCACACTCCGACTGCTCCTGAAAATCACGCAACCAGATGCCTACTTTTGCTACCCTTAAAGTTGGCACTGACATAAAGACACGTTCAGTCCCACACAGTCCTTGACTGTCCCTGGCCAGACCATAGCTGATCTCCTTTTGGCCAAGGCCACAGTGGAGCACCCTGGGGGAGACCACAGGGCACCTACACACTTCATAACAGGCTCCTTTGTAGCGTTAAACAAATATTTGCTTCCAGCCTGCAGAGCTGATCCACGGGGCCTGAGTCTTCACACGTATTCATGTGTACCTCGGCTGCTCACAGTGCTGGCTCTGCCAACCTTCTGGCTGGACCCCCAGGGCCAGCTGAGCAAGCAAGATGCAGTGGCAGTCCCGGCGCATCTTAGCAGCTGGAGGCCCCCCGACTTCTGTGCAGAATGGGGACTCCGGCTTTCACCTGGGGCAGCTTCTAGTCATTTCCAATACTCAGTTCACAGGCAAGAAATGAGGAGGGCCCAACTCTAATTCACATCTTTGAAAACTGGGTACAAGGGACATGGCCAGAACATGCGTGAAAGGATAACCCCAAGTAATATTTAATAATCAGCCAAAGTTTAAAATGAATCTAATGGATTCACTGGAGAAAAGTACAAGGGACCCGTGCCTATGGGCTGGGGCCTCTAGTAGGGGCCAGGCTTTCAACTCTGCATCCTGGAACTTGAGCAGTTGGCTAAGTCTTTTCAGACTGCCATCCCCTCATCTGCAAGATGATGGGGGCTGGGTTTTTTTCAAAGCTTCCCCACGTATTCCTTATATTTGTTTGCTGGGGCTGCCGTAACAGAGTGCCACAACTCAAGGGGCTTACACAAAGAAATTCATTGTCTCCCAATTCTGGAGGCTGGAAGGCTGAGATCGGGTTGGTTCCTTCCTGGCTTTGGGGGGGGGGGTGGGGTCTGCCCTGCGCCCTTCTCCCAGCTTCCGGTGGCTTGCTGGCCATCTTTGGTGTTCCCTGACTTGTAAATGCATCGCCTCCATCCCTGCCTCCGTCTTCACACCACATTCTCCCTGTGTGCGTGTTTGTCTCTGTCCAAATTCTTCCTATCTAAGAAGACGGTCGTATCATCCGGTTAGGGCCCACCCAGTGACCTCATCTTAACTCCATCATCTACAAAGACTCTATTTCCAAATAAAGGCATCTCACAGAAGTATGGAGATTAGGACTCCAACATCTTTTTGGATGACATAATTCCACTCATAACCTTCTGACCTGATTTTTGTTGGCCAGCCTCCTGGCTGGAGGCTACAGAGCTGGCCTTCCCTCTGTGGCCAGCCTGTCATTGGTTTTCTCCTACTTTTCTGTAGGAAGGCAGGACGATGGATAGATACATGTCCTAATGACCGCTTTCCAACTGTGCAACACCAGACAAGTGCCTTTACCTCTCTGAGCCCCCATTTCCTCATCTAAAAGATGGCAGTAATGGGGGGCGCCTGGGTGGCACAGCGGTTAAGCGTCTGCCTTCGGCTCAGGGCATGATCCCGGCGTTCTGGGATCGAGCCCCACGTCAGGCTCTTCCACTATGAGCCTGCTTCTTCCTCTCCCACTCCCCTTGCTTGTGTTCCCTCTCTCGCTGGCGTCTCTATCTCTGTCGAATAAATAAATAAAATCTTTTAAAAAAATTAAAAAACTAAAAGATGGCAGTAATGGGTTGCTGAGAGAAGTCAGTGACCTAAAGCAAGAAATACTTGTCTGACACATGGTAAGTACTCACCAAATTATAGATATTATTATTTATTCCCATTGAGTCAAGGAGAGGATGGGTCAGTGATTCTCTAACCCTGGCCACATATTAGAATCATCTCAGGGAACTTTTTAAAAACTATTGGCACCCAGGCCCCACTAGAGATTCTGACTCCATTGCCCTGAGATGGGATCCAGGCACTGACATATTTAGAAGCTTCCCGGTTTATTTTAACAGGCAGCCACAACTGAGAACCACTAGACTAGTTGAAAGGATTGGAAACACCAGTGGGAAAGCCTCAATGCAGTTGCCAAGTCCGAAGAGGTTGACTTATAGCTACTTTGCAGATGGGCCAGGTGGGGGAGGCCAGGGAGAGCTCTTAGAACACTTGGAGTGAGGTGACCTAGATTTCAGAGCCATTTCTTGCTTTGTGGTCTCCCTGTAAAATTGTTTCCAGGCCTCTCCGGTGGGGCAGCATCCCCACTGAGACACTCCCCTGGGCCTTTTCTCTCACAGCGATATTCCGTCCACTTGCCCACAAGGCCCAGATGTCACGTGTCCCATCTCAGCTCCAGGTCTGTAAAGAAATCCTCAGTAGGAGTTAATGCCAGATAACAGCTTGATGCACTACCCTCCGAAGGGGTGTCTGCCTAGGAGGGCTCATCACCAGTCTCCAGGAATTCTCCAGTGAGGAAACTTCGGATGGGTAGACTTAGGGGAGGGGGATGCAGAGCGTCTTATAAGCCACTGGGTGGGAACTGTTCCCTTTGAACAGGCATCACTCACAAGGCCCCCCCCTACACTGGTGACCTGGAGAGCGTCTCTTTAACTGAGTAACTCCGTCACTTCCTCACTCTACCTCCAGGACCAGCTTCCTTGTCCTGTCAACGTGGGCTCGAGAGGCAGCTGTCCCACACAAGTGATTCAACTCGCATTGGTGACTTGTTTCTTGGGCCCCTTGGCTGAGTAAGGAAGGCAGCTGTGGGCAGCCCTCTGCTGCTCCCCCCTCTCCAGCTGCTCTGTCACCTCACCATCGGGCCTGGCTTCTCCGAGGCTTGGCCTTCTTACAGCGCCATGCGTGTTCACTTAGCAGCCGACACTTGCCACTCATCATCCCTGTAAGTCCCAGGGTCTCTGCAATTCTCCGGGGGAGGAGGGGGGCAGTGGCTTTTTGTTCTGTGAGTGAATGAGTTAATATTAAATGAAATGATATGTAAATAGAAGCAATTTTTAATGGCAAGGCTACATAGATTCCCTTAATTTATTATCATAAAGAAGTTAGGAATATCCATTGGTTCTTTGGCCAAATTAATAAAAATGTAGCAAATGAAAGAAATGATAATTCTCTCCATCCTGATCTGTTTGAAGTAGCGTGTTTGGTTTGGCGCTTTCCATTTCTTCCATTTTAATCAAGAATATGTCAGAAGGATGAGTAGCCAGAGACAGACAACCTTCTATTACAAAGCAGGATGTTGTATCTTCATCTGGCATCGACTGGCTTTAATTTAACCTTGGCCTTTGGAAACGCAGGGCAAAAGGAAATATAACCCAGCACGGGGAAATGCTTTTGCTAAACCGGGAGACTCTGCACCTGAATCCAGCTCAGTACTCTGGAGTCACCCAACTGCCTTCTGCTGGCGTCTGGAAGAAGAAACAAGTTACTTTAAGTGGACCAGGTGGGGAAGCATTAACCGTACAAAGAGAGTGCGTGAGCTCCCTCAATCGCCCTGAACCAGTTCCCCCTGCCATTCAGACAGAATTGATGCAGTTAAGCCCAAATTTCCTGGCAAGCCCGAGGGCAGCTTTTTCCAAAAGCATCTCAGACCGCGAAGGCACATGTCTAATCACGAAAGCAAACCTCTGGACACAGGCTCTCTGTTTCCAGCTGGTTGTGTATGTTTCCTTCACACTTGAACAAAACGTGCCAAGGTGTGACATTTACGAACCCTACCAACTGGGGGCTGCGCACACAGACCCAGTTGCCTGCGGGGTGGGAAAGAGATGAATGGGGGCTGTCCTGCCTGAGGAGGAGGACGGCTTCCCCTCTGGCATGCCTGCAGCCTTATTTATTACACACCAAAGTATAAAACCTCCCAGCCGGCTGCAGCTCGCATCTCCAGCCCTGGCATCTGCCCGAGAAGCCCTGCCGTCTTCTCCCGGAGGCTCTGGGGCTCTGTTGAGAATCATGCTCGGGAGGCAGCTCGTCTGTTGGCACCTGCTGGCTTTGCTTTTCCTCCCATTTTGCCTCTGTCAAGATGAATACATGGAGGTGAGCGGAAGAGCTAATAAAGTGGTGGCGAGAATAGTGCAAAGCCACCAGCAGACTGGCCGTAGCGGCTCCAGGAGGGAGAAAGTGAGAGAGCGGAGCCATCCTAAAACTGGGACTGTGGATAATAACACTTCTGCAGACCTAAAATCCCTGAGACCAGATGAGCTACCGCACCCTGAGGTAGATGACCTAGCCCAGATCACCCCATTCTGGGGCCAGGTACTCGGAATTCTCTTCTAAGGATTACTGGGAAAGCTTAACGAGTTTTGTTGTTCTTTTTTCAGCTATGATTCTTAGGATCAATGCTTTCGAGAACTCTGCTCTGCTGCTTGTCCGTGTCTTTCTGGGTTGCTCTGGGGGACTGGGGCGGGGGGGGGGGGGGACTACTGATCTCTGTTAGAAAATCAGCAGAGCTGAAAGGAGAACAGAGCAGCCAGCTCCCTGCTGTGCTATGACTTGATTGCTTTCTTGCTCTCTTGGTGTGGAAAGAAGTGCTGACCTATGCAGATAGACGGATCCTGGAGACAATCATTTGCAGATCCTAAAACAGTTGGATTTTCTTAATCCTTCCCAGCAGGGAGAAGCTGCCCTTTGAGTTTTTCACTTTGATGTGGCAGTTTACTGTGACATTTCATGCCAGCCTTGTTCATTTGATTTACAGTGTCTAGGTTGCTAAGCCTCTATGTTCAGTCTGCGAACCATAGAGTTAGAACAAAAAAGATTGCATGTGTGTTAAAAGCAAAACTTCATTGTGTGATTTAAAGCCTGATAATCACTGAGGGCTTGATTTATTTCCCTGGGTGTGAACTCAGCACCCAAGGAAACATCTGTAACTCTTCTCGGGGATTATTGGAGTGAGGTCAGGTTTCAGTGTAGTAATTGGTGAAACTCAATTTAATTTAAAACATTAAGAACCGGACAAAATGGATTTTGACTTACCTTCTCAGCATCTTGCATGCTGAAATCAGAGGAGGGGAAAGAAGAGTTACCTTGAATTATAGGAGCTTTGAACAAAGAGGTTTTACAACCAGAATCAACTGTGTCTTTGCATTAAATAGGCCCTGGAAAGGTTCATGCAGTTGAAATCTAAGCCTGTCCTCTCACAGACTGAAAAGTTTGGGTTGAGACTGGCGATCAGCTGGAGATCTGGATCTGACCTGGGATTTCTAACTCAGCTGCATGGTGCAGTCGCCCAGACTGTTCTGTGAGTCTGTGTCAAGAAAGAATTGTTCCTTGGAGCGCCTGAGTGTTTCAGTGAGTTCACCATCTGCCTTGGGGTCAGGTCATGATCCCAGGGTCCTGGGATGGAGCCCCACGTCACATCATGCTCTCTGCTCAGCGGGGAACCTGCTTCTCCTTCAGTCTGCTACCCTCCCTCCCGCTTGTGCTTGCTCTCTCTCTCTCTCTGTCAAATAAATAAATAAAATCTTTTTTAAAAAAAATTGTTTCCTTAAGGAGCCACAGAAGAAATGATAACCTCCAAATACAATCTTATTTTTCGAAGAACACTTTTAGAGATTGTCGTTTCATCTGACAATCTTTTTTTTTTTTTTTTTAAGATTTATTTATTTATTTGAGAGAGAGAGAGAGAGAGAGTGCAGGGGGCAGGGGCAGAGGGAGAGCAAGTCTTACGCAGACTCCGGTGCTGAGCATGGAGTGGAACGTGGGGCTCGATCTCACAACCCTGAAATCACAACGTGGACTGAAACCAAGAGTCGGTCGCTTAACCAAGTACACCTCCCAGGCCCCCGCACTTTTTTTTTTTTTTTAAAGTAATCTCTACATCCACCGTGGGGCTCGAACTCACAAACCCCAAGATCAGGCGTCACAGGCTGTACTGACAGAGCCAGCCAGGCGCCCCTCATCTGAGAATCTTTTGACTGGAGGGTGACTCATGCTACTTTGTATTTTTTTAGTGGTGAAGACATTCTCATTTCCGTCCAAGCTTTGACCTGGACTTTCCATTTCAGTGGGTGGGATCTTTGTGGGGCCCTTCCTGGCCCTCACAGTGTGAGCTTCCAGACGCAGCAGAAGGCAGATGCAGGCTGTCCTTTGTTGTCATTTCGTGGCAACCAACACCCAGCAGGCCACTGGAATCCAAATTGCATTTCTACTTCGCCCTACCTTCCAGTCGTAGGCAGCCAGCCTGCTGGAGTCCGATGAGGCGGGCAGCAAGTCACTCCCTGGCTTTCTTTTTTCCCAAGGGGCTCAGGGTGGGGGTGGGGCTTCCAAACCCTCCTGGGCTCCTGAAGTATTTTCAGACAAACCCCCAACAGGAGATACTGAGGCGATTCAGAGTCATTGATATTCCGGCGCGCTTCCCTAAAACTCATCTGCCGATGGGTATGGAGACTCACTGCATTGAGGGTTTTCCTGTGTCCCCTTCTTCCCTACCTTCCCCACCTCTCTTTTAATTCTTCTTTTTCCTCATTCATTGTTTCATCTATGATTTCCTGTGCTTCACTATGTGCCAATTTCTCTCATGGGGATAAAGAAGCCCAAGCCTGTCTCCGGACAGTTCTGAAGGGCTCTCGTGGGGATCAATGAATAGATAATTGAATACCGTGTGATAAAATCTCGGCACAAAAGGCAGTTGGGGAGAAAGTGCCAGAGTGGTGGCGGCTGCTGCATTGGATCTGAAAGGTGAGACAAAAAGGATGGTTATCCATGTAAGAAATAAAATCTAAAAATATGTGGGACAGCAGAAATGAGGAAGCCTGGGAGGGATGGGTGCAGCTGGAGCCCCTGAGCTGTGCAGGGAAAACACAGGATGATCTCAGCGCCAGCCTGAAAGATTCTGTGGGCCGGTTAAGGAGCTTGGACCTCAGTTTGCCAGCCAAAGCTGTGTCTGTTTGTTCACAACAGGGCAGTGAGATGGTCTGGTGTGTGTTCTAGAAAGAGGACTCTGGCCATGGGGTTCGTGGTGGGCAGAGTGTGCCGAGATTGGGGGAGAGCAGACCTGGGCTCTCTTTTCCAGGCAGTTTCTTCCTTTATGAATCTCTTCTCCTCCTCCTGGACTCCCTTCTCCCCTTCTTCCCACTCCCCTTCTCCTTTCTCTTTCCTCTTTCTTTGGCTAAAAAAGGAGCTGTGGGCCCTCTTTCTGAGAAGTCACTCACTAATAGCAGAGCTCAAATCTGAGTGGCTGCCCCATCACCTCCATCCACAAAATGGATGGGACTTGTCTTGGAGACACTCTGCTCCTCCCATGCTGCTCATTCTCCTGTCTGTGGCTTTCAAATTTGATCTGATGATGAGAAAAGGATTGATAAACTTAAGAGGGTGTATGTAGTGACTCCCTAGCACGTAATTGTCCCTTACCTAGGTGATGCCTGTGAATTAACACATCTTGTCCAATTTGTTCTCAGAGTCCCTTACAAGGCTCACAAGCATTATTCCACTTGACCGTAGTGTGAAGGACCAGGCCAGAGGAACATGTGAAATGTTGTAGGAGGGCTCTCAGGACATGACCAGCTCGGAGCAACTAGGAGACTCTCCCTGCTGGGGTGGCAGCTCTCTGCTTTGGAAGCGCTCCCAGGTGGCTTGGGCACATACCCCGGTCTTAGCTCTGGTACCAAGCAGCCCCCTCTCCTGGAGCTGACCTCTCACACTCAGACACTAGACTTCACAAATAAAATCTTTCTAAACCATTATTTGAGGTTTAGAAAAGACCTTAGTATCTTTGCTTTCTCTTGGAGCTGGAAAGAAATTTCCCAACCATTTTACCCAGTGCCCTAATTTAGTAGACAAGAAAAACGATGCCTGGGGGGAACGTGCCATCGCTAAAACCACACAGAACTGAGAAGGGAGCTCTGGTCCAGGACAGACATGTTCCTAAAATTCTTAGCATCCCAGGAACTCAATTCTGTTCTTTAATCGCTCCCTCTTCAGAATTTTCCCTCCTTCTCCCCCAAAGCCCTTTATTGGCAGCCTTGGATTTCTTGGAACTTAAAAAACTGTATTTCACATTAGCAAAATCATACCAGGAAATTATGACGTACGCACTTCTCAGATTGCACTCTTGGATTAGAAGGTGGGGCGGTGCTGTGGCGTCTGACTTTCCAAGTGTCTGAAGTCACTTATCTCAGACCACTTGCTTTAGCTGATTTTCTTCTCCTCCACCAGTTTTACCCAAGGTTTTTACAGTATCTGTCCAGTGTGGGACCTGGTGGGCAGAAGACTAGACAGGCTTTAGCTCCACTCTGTGGCCCCTGTTCACTTGAGACTCGGACTCCGAGCTGTTGAAAGAAAATGCTCGGACTACAGATATCCGCTTTGCCCCTGAAGAGTGTGGTGGAGGCCTTTAGGGAAAAGGCATGAGGGAGTGAGGAAAACGTCCAGGCCCATTTTTGATTAAAAAAAGAAAAAAAAAAGTGAAGTCTAAATGTGCAGCAGTGGAAACCTTGACCCTCTTTTCTGCTTGGATTTCTAGCAATAGAGAAAACTTGAATTTCAAATTCTTCCTTCCTTTCTCCCTCCCCCAGCCCGCCCTCTTTTTCTACTTCTCTTTCTTTGGAATCCTTTAGAAACAATATGCTGTTTTCAAAGGACCACTGAATTATAACTCAGGTCTAGGAAGTTTCCATAAGTTAATGATATAGTAAGAGGCGCGTTACCAGTTTAGTGCCGCTCTAAATTTAATCAGCGAATCTGGCTCCTCCGCTCGAGCTGGAGCTCCTCGACAGTCAGCACACAGTTTAGAAATTTTTCTTTAAATAAATAAGCAAGTCTGCTCCGTGTCATATTTGAATACACTTAGTACCCGTTAAGTACTCCGATCCCAGGACCTTGAGATCATGACCTGAGCCAAAGGCAGACGCTCAACTGACTGAGCCACCCAAGGGCCCCATGGATGTAGAAATTCTTAATAACTGTATTGGAAGTTGATCATTCTTACCATTTGAGGGTCACCTACTCAAAGGAGCAACAGGAGAGGCGCCTGGCAGCTGGGAAAGAGAGGGCTGCCTCCAAGTCCGCCTCTGAAGGGGTTTCCTCCTTGGCCATCACCGTCACCAGTAGCCTCAGGACAGCACTTCCCAGAAATACTGCCCCACCCCCTGCCAGCACCACGCTCCTTGCAAAGAGCATGCCCTTCTTTGGACCCTCTGGCTTCCTTGTCCTCTTGGTCATCTGCTCTCTTTAGCTAGCATGCCATTCAAGCCCTCACCCCACACCAGCTTTTCTGATGCTGTCGTGGGTTGTCTGGAGTTAAACTTACCCAAAAGACAAGACCAAGGGAAATTCACAAGTCCTCCTGACTCCCCAGTACCATTGTCTGAAGTTTCTCTCTGTCTCTTTTTAAAGTCTCCACAAACCGGAGGACTGCCCCCAGACTGCAGCAAGTGTTGCCATGGAGAATACAGCTTCCGAGGCTACCAAGGCCCTCCAGGGCCCCCCGGCCCCCCTGGCATTCCAGGTAAGGATGAGAGAGATACTCTGTTGCCAGTCTAATTGTGCACCGAGCCAAACTAGGAACGAGGGCGAATCAAGATAATTTGGGTTCACTTGTGTGTGATCCAAAGGGTATGCGTGGGCAATCCGGAAGAGAGTTCGGGAGGGGACTGGGTCTACAGAGCCAGTGAGGTGGAACGGTATACCATAAACTCTATAGTGTTTTTAATTAGCCCTCTTGCAGAATCCCACAGGCGTTAGGCATCCTGGGGCACCAAGTCTCCGGCAGTGGGGGGCGGGGGGTCTTCACCAGCATGGGGTACAGAACCATGGGATCCTATTGGACATACTCTTGTTTGGGCATTTCTGCCACGATGTGCTTCATGCAACACCCTCTAACTTTCAGGGAACTTATAAAGTGAAGGTGGCGAGGAGAGGAGTGCCTACTGGGCTTTCTAGAGCCCTCTCCATAGTGCCATTCACTGAACTACACAGCCTTCTGTTTGATTCTGTGTCTAGTTGAGTTTTTCTTCCCTTAGTCTCAGGGTCTGTCCATGGTCAGCTATCTCTTGGTTGACGTTCATGCCTCTCTTGGGCTCACGGGAACATTTTTGGGCTCCAGCACCACATGGCGGCCTGGAAAACGCTGTCGGTCTCCTTTCAACCGCCTACCCTACTGAGTGTGCCCCAGGCATGGGAGGTTCTGAGAGCTGGCTCATGTCTGGCATCAGCCAAGGAAAGGGTAGCTCAGATTCTCTCTGTCTCAGGACTCCCAAATCCACCTGAGGGTAGTTGCTTTCCTCTTCCCTGGGTCAATTCCTGGGGTAGGACTTTTTCTCAGGGTTTGACAGAAGTCCACTTGCTTTTCTCTCACTTACCCTTAGTGATGTTAACATTTATCAAAGGAGTTTTAATTTTTTTAAAAATATTTTATTTATTTATTTGAGAGGAAGAGAGATGGGGAGAGAAGGAGCACGAGCAGGGGGGAGAGGGAGAAGCAGACTCCCCACTAAGCAGGGAGCCAGACATGGGGCTCGATCCAAGGACCCTGAGATCATGACCTGAGCCGAAGGCAGACACTTAACTGACTGAGCCACCCAGGTTCCCCCAGTTTTAATTTTTTAATTTACTTTTGAGTGGCTTCTCTTATGCAACCAAATTTAAAATGAGAAAACATTCTGTTAGACTTTAAACCGTAAATACTGTCTTAGAGTCTATGTCATTGAATGTCAAGGGCAGCTGCCAGCAGGTGCATGGACTGGGGGTAAAGAATACTCAGCCTCTTACAATCTGAGGTCTAAACTCTCCTGAAGGTACAGAACAAACTGGCCTTGGCTAAATGTTTCCCAATCCAAATGGCCTTATTTTGGTCCACTGACTTGTAAACACAGTCAAAGTTCATTTATCTGGAGGGTTTGCAAGCCTGGTATAATACCTGACCAAAGATAGCATGCAAAATAAACAGGGAGAGGGTGCAAAATTCAACAAATATAAAATAAAGGAAGAGTTGTAGAAATTGTCTCTTAGTGGCAAAGTGAAGAGTTCAAATCATTATCCAAGTCTGGCTTTCAAAATTACTGTTACAATTTGTATCAGTGATTTTACATCTCCCTCAGTGATAAAAGTGGTGCATGCCCTGTATAGAAATTTCAAAGAGACAAAAAAGTACATAGCATGACACAAAAGCTAGTCATGTTTCATCCATTCAGAAAAAAAACACTGGAAATGTTTTTATGTAATATATAAATACTATTTACACATAATATTGCACTGTCTCTACTGATTCATAACTTTTTTATCTAAAAGTATCGTGAACATTATTAAATGTTATTAAATATTTTTCTTTGGCATTCTTTTTCTCTGATGATATAACATTATTTACTGGGATGTACCATTTTTTTATTTGGCTCTTTCAGTATTAGTGGACACTTAGTTTGTTTCTAATCTCTGCTGTTATAAATGGTACTTTGATCATCAGTCCTCAAAATTTTTCACCCAACTCTTGCTTTATAGGAAAGATAGGCTTTGGAGACTTGGGTAGCTAAGGCTGTCTTCAGTGTCCTGTGTTAGAGATCCCATTTGGCGATGGCCCCTTGGCTGTGTTCTGGACTGTTTCAAATGGTCTTCTTGTGCAATTGAGAGCGAACATTTTTGAAGAAAGGGTCTGCCTTTGAATCACAATAGATGGTCAGTGTGAGTGATGGGGGCTTTCTCCTATGATGCCTTCTGCTTGTAATTTAAGGAAATCATGGGAACAATGGCAATAATGGAGCCACTGGCCATGAAGGGGCCAAAGGTGAGAAAGGAGACAAAGGTGACCTGGGGCCACGAGGCGAACGAGGGCAGCATGGCCCCAAGGGAGAAAAGGGCTACCCAGGGATTCCGCCAGAACTGCAGGTAAGTCACCTTGGGAAGATCTCCATGGGACTTCTAAACTGCCCAGACCCTCACAGTGCAGGAGACAGAAGGCCCAAGTGCCTCTTCATGCCCTCATTGATGGCTGCTGGCCCACTTGCCCACATGCCCACATGTCCACATACCCACATACCTACATGCCCGAGGCTGGCTTTGCTCACCCCCGCTACAGGGCGTTCGCAGGCAGCCTGTGCTGTTCAATGAGCCTTTTGAAATCATTCTTAGGAAGTTGAAATTCAACTCCCTTCTTTGACCAAATATACAGCAGCCCTGCATATCAGCTAATGTCCCATTTTCCAAATCGGAAGAGATGTTAAATAAAAAGGTTTTGGCAACTCAAATATATAAATTTTAGATGTATAAATGGAGTGTGTCTACTTAGAATATTTTATTTATTCATTTTGTTACATTTATGAATTTAAATCACATATACGGATATTAATATATAAGTATTATTCTCTATCAACTCTCGATCTTATGGCACAGTTTTTGTTTAAACTTTTCTCATCAGCATCTTCTTTATTGCTAGAGACATTTTATTTTTTGACTCATCCATCCTAGTTTAGGTTAGACTAGATTATATTTATTTCAGCTTAACGTGTTTTGAATCTATTTATGAGGCTATAATTGAATATTTTATCCTAAGTTTACGTACTCATTTGTCTCTCATTTATTTCTCTTTTAAGTGATGTTCAAAATTCTTGTTGCCAATATCATCTAACACTCGCAAATACAAGGTTAGGTCACCAAGAAAATTACTAAGTTTTGGTTATTTCTTTATTTTCTGGCCGATATTTTTAAAATTGATTTTTCCAAGGGATTCCTAGTGACATTGAAAGCTAGCATTTATTATAAAGGTTGTTTTGGGCTGGTATGAAACAGTAACTGTGGCTAAAATAAAATACAGATCTTCCTTAACTTAGGATGGGGTTACGTCCCGATAAACCCATTCTAAGTTGAAATATGGTAAGTCAAAAATGCATTTAGTATACCTATCCTATGGAAAATCATAGCTTAGCTTAGCCTACCTTAAACGTGCTTGGAACATTAGCCTACAGTTGGGCAAAATCATCTAACACAAAGCCTATTTTGTAATAAAGTGTTGACTATTTCATGGAATTTATTGAATACTGTACCCAAAGTGAAAAACAGAACAGTGTGTGGGTAGAGAATGGTTGTTAAGTGTATCATCGGTTGTTGACCCTCTTGATGGCGTGGCTGACTGGGAACTGTGGCTCCCTGCCCCCGCCCAGCATCACAAGAGGGGATCTGTTGCGTATTGGTAGCCCAGGAAAAGATCCAAATTCAATATCTGAAGTATGGTTTCTACTGAATGCAGATTGCTATGGCAGCATCTAAAGCTGAAATATTATTAAGTTGAACCATCAACAGCTGGGGGCCGTGTGTCATTGGGAGACTATACCATAGCATGACAGACTTGTAAAGAACCAGAATACAGAGACTCTTGTCTAAAAGATCAACTGGGGTAAAACTTTGCCTTTTATTTGGGCATATCTGGTGGTCGTTTGACCTTGGAGACATTCCATCATTTTTCTGGGCCTCGAGTTTTTTAAGCTATAACCTGAGAGGTCTTGTGTATTTCTCTCACTGCTTTTGAGGTTTTGTCACTTGTAAATGAATGCTATTTAATAAATTTAGCAACCTGGGGTCAATGGGCGGCAAAAATTCACAAAGAAAAGAAGACAGATGCTGCTTGGCCAGATTAAAGGTGTCTAAGGGAGATTATGAAATTGCTCTATCAATTATTTTACTCTAAAGCCACAATCTAATAATTTGGGAGAACTACATCCACAGGTTTTAAAAGAGACATTACAGAGGAGGGATGATTGGCCTCAGGCAACCTGTAAAGAAGGGTGACTTCCAGGCCCCTTCATTTCCATTTCTAAAATCCCTCCTCTGCTGTCACCCCTCTTCTTTCCCCTTCCTTCTGAGTCCACAGCCCTCATGCTGTCTTTCTGACTGTCCAAATCCTTTCATTGTTGATTCTCCTAAGCCTGCTTTCCCCTGAGTCTTCCAAACTTCAAACACTTCCCTCTCAGCTTTCACCGCCTCACTTAAAACTCCCATTCACTGAAGACAGGTAATCCCAGCAAGCTAAAGAATTTATTGACCTAACTCACACTCAGTTACAAGGACTCGTGTGGATGGGGGATTGTTTCAAATGCGACTGTCTGATAGAGGTACAATTTCAGTGTGGGGGTTTTTCCCACACCACCAAACATTAGTCCCACACCAGCTAAGTGTCCTTATGATTCAACTCAGTTCTGACACTGCTTACCTGGAGATCGTGTCAGATTACAAGCTTAAAGGCTCAGCCCTGCAAGACCACCACCCCGAACTTCAGACTCTAAGCCCAGATTGTCATCTGTGCCTCTGACATTCTGACAATGAGCAGAGGCTAAGAACATTCCTGGGGTTCAAGTAATGTGCTAACCTGAACTCCGAGAAACAAGTTAGTTACTCAGTCGCTGGTTTGTTGTAAAAGGGCATAATTCAGAAACAGCCAGATGGAGGAGACGCATAGGGGAAGGTTTGAAGAAAGGGGTGCAGAGCTTCCATGCCCTCTCGGAGACAGAGTGCCACTCGCCTGCACTTCCCATGTGCACCAACCTAGAAGCTCTCCGAATTCCTTCCTTTTAAGTTTTTATGGAGACTTCATTGCATGAGCATGGTTGATTAAATCACAGGCCATTATAACTCAACCTCCAGCCGCTCTGCCCTTCCTGGATGTGGGGTGGGGCTGAAAGTTCCAACCCTCTAATCACAGGGTTGGCTCCAATGGCAACTAGCCCCCATCTTTAGGTTACCTAGGGGCTTTCCAAAAGTCACCTCATTAACATAACAAAAGACTCCTTGATCTCTCTATACACTTAAGATATTCCAATGGTTTTAGGACCTCTGTGCCAAAAGCTGGGACAAAGACTAAATGTATACTTATTATAAATCATAATATCACAGTTCTTTCGGAGAAAAAATAACAGAGTGAACAAAATTAAAAGGTTATTTGGCTGCAGGCCTTCTCAGCTCCTTTAATACGCTAATGTGCCTTTAATAGCTACAAGTAGATTTCATCCAAATTTTCCCAGTAATAGAATTTTAATATTTCAAAAAACATTTTGAAGCCTAATGCACCTTGAAAGTCAGGTTCAGAATTGTTGCTATATACTATCATTTTATTGGCTTCATAGCATAAAATGTTAGAAATTACCATGATTTATTTAATTTTTTTCTGTTTATTTCCAATCTACTGTTACAAATAATGTTGAACTAAACTTACTTTTGTAAAAACCTCATTTTTAAAAGTTAAATTTCCTATTAACTAACTTTCCTTAGATTGCATTCATGGCTTCTCTGGCAACCCACTTCAGCAATCAGAATAGCGGGATTATCTTCAGCAGTGTGGAGACCAACATCGGAAACTTCTTTGATGTCATGACGGGTAGATTCGGGGCCCCAGTATCAGGTGAGATGTAAAAATAAATGAATGACTGAATTAACCGACTAGCAATCTAGAAGGAAGGACAGAAGGAAGGTAGGAAAGAGGTGAGAAAGTGAGGGAGGAAGGAAAAGATGAAGGAAGAGGAAAAAAAAAGGAAGATGCTGAAAGAGTTGAGAATTCTTTCTGATTCCAGTTACAGCAGTCAGCTCATATATAGATTTCTGTTGGATTTCGAAGTAAATGAATTAGAATTTTAAAAGATGAATAATACACTTTTATTTTTTTTTTAAAGATTTTATTTATTTATGTGAGAGAGAATGACAGAGAGAGAGAGAGAGAGCAGGGGGAGTGGTAGGCAGAGGGAGAGGGAGAAGCAGGCTCCCGGCCAAGGAGGGAGCCCAACACGGGGCTTGATCCCAGCACTCTTGGCATCATGACCCCAGCCAAAGACAGATGCTTAAGGGACTGAGCCACCCAGGTGCCCAAGATGAATACACTTTTAAAAATAATAACCGTGGTTACTAAGATTTTGAACTGAAGGGAATAATCTCCAAGAGGGCATAGTTACCTCTGACTTTAAAACTTCTTAGCTCGTAATTCTCACAGTTTAAATGTGTCATAACAGTGTCCTCCTCTTGCCACCACCCTGAAGAGGACCTGATCCTTTGAATAGATTTTTTATTTGAATTTTTAAAATTTCTTGAGCACTTCTGCATTCAATTTCCTGTTGCTGCTCTAATGAATTCCCACAAACTAAGGGGCTTAAAATGACACACAATTATTCTCTTGAAATTCTGGAGGTCAGAAGTCCAAAATCAGTCTGACAGGGCTGAAGTCAAGGTATAGACAATGCTGGTTCCTCTGAAAGCTTGAGGGGCTTGCCTCCTGCAACTTTGAGAGGCTGTCGACATTCCCTCTCCATCAGCCACGTCATGTCAGTCTGTGCTTCAATGGTCACGTCACCTCCTGGCAGATTCTGACCTCCTTGGCTCTCAAGGATAGTGTGATTACCTTGGGCCCTCCTGGGTAATCAGGAATAATCTCCCCATCTCAAGATCCTGAATTTAATCAGACCTGCAAAGTCCCTTTTTGCCATATAAGGTACCATTCGCAGCTCCTGGGGACTTTAGGACTGCGGCCGATTTGGGAATTATCATTCAGCCCCTACAACTTCTTTACTTTCAGCCACCACAAGCTTATTGTTCTGGGTAGACTTTTCCTGTTGTCCTTTGAATATGTGGATATAAGCCTTCTTTTTGCCCTGAAAAGTTTCTTTGAATTATATTTTAAAATAGAAATTTAAACACTGTTTTTCCTTCTCATTGCTCTACTACGGTGGGGTGGCATTGAGAGCAGTCCGACTTGTGTTAGGAAATCAGGCAATACATACGTGGGCACGTTGTCTATGGGATATTTTTGAACTATTATAAGACCAATGAAAAGGTCACTAGATTTCGGTTGTCATCATAGTGCAGCAATTCTAAACAAATGTCAATGATAAAATACTCCTCCCCTTTGGGGCTGCCCACTCACAAACATCCCTCCCCCCCAAACCTTAGGACACTACTGGTGAACTTATGAAGGACTTCAATTACGTTTTGTTGGTTTTGTGTTTAATTTTTCTTTGTCTGTCTTCTACATCTATTATTTTCTCGAATCTCTTGCTGTTTTTTTATTTCCATTTCATGTTGTTTGCTTTCTCTATCACTATTCTACGTGTCCTTCATTGCATATGCTGAGGATGAATTCTCCTTTTTGCTTCTTCCAATTTCTTCTGTCTTATTTCTGTGATGCTTTCTTAACTTTTTCTATGTCTCACGTTAGTCATTAGTCCCAGTTTTTGGTTCCTTCTCTTGTCTGGACATTTCTGCTGTTTAATAATGTTCTTTCATAGAGGGATTTGATTCATTAACATATTTTAAACTCAGGATGGAATTATTTGGTTACAGTTTTCATCTACTACCTGACAACATTTCTTCTCGGTGAGTATTCTTCCTCTATTGGTAGTTTCTGTTCTTTTCTACTTTCTAAAATTAACTGGTGGTTGGATGAGTTGGCTTTCCCTAGACCAGCTACAGGCAGTAGTTTCAGGAAGGGGAGGGACTTCAGCACTTCAGCATACTTCTGGGCTCCGTACCTCCGTGACTACCTCTCCTGCTACCAGGGGACTCATTCTGGTCTTTGCAGTGTGGCCCTTCTGTGTGTTTTCTCTGTGTGGCCACACTTCCTCCAACTCCCTCCCCAGACTGGGGAGACTTCTGAGACCAGCCTGGCACTTGTAGTTCTCTTGCCTTTAGGAGCCCTGTTTTTGCTGGTAGTTTCAGAAATCTGCCACTTCAAGACCACTCACCTCACTTTTTGTGCTTTATCTAGCAACCTTCCCCCAAAACATCACTTAGGCTTCATCTCATCCCTGCTCATAAGTGCTTCTTTTCAGCATGTTTGACCCTTCTCCATCAGGGAGTGTCTTTTTTCCGGTACTGTGAGATCTGCCACTGATTGGCCTCCTCAAAACTCCCTGCCCTGCCCCCATGTTGCCTCCATGGGACTGCCTGCTGTCTGTTGCATTTGACAGACTTACAAGTATTTTAAGTTTATTGGCTTTTTTCAGTCTCCTAGTTTTATGAAAAATGAATTCTTTCTGGTGTTTGTTTTCAATGCTCCTTATTTCCCTGTGTGGTATATAGAAGGAAAAGAAGAAAGTTTTGATGGACGCAGTCACCATGTTAAATTTGACACAAGTGCTTTTAACGCCTTGATTTAGTTTCCCACCCAGCTAAACTCAGAAATAAATGGACATATGAAGTGATAGAAGTTATCTTTCATCATGCTTCAACCAGTTTTTAACCTTCTTATGTGATTTTTTGCTCTGAAGGTTTACAATTTTCTTGTAACTATTTTCTTACACATATCTGGGCTGCAGTTTACATAAGCACCTAGAGATGCCTGGTGATTCTGTTGCTTTCAAGGGCTTTATAATCGAAGCTCAAAGATTTAGTAGTTTTTTAGAACTCTCTTGGGTCATCATTTGGTCATAACCATCATTTGCCTCCCACTTTAAACTTTGACCAATAGATGACAATTTTTTTTTTTTTAAATAATGCCTGTGTTGTGTGGCTCTTTTTTTATTTTGTAAAGATTTTTATTTTATTTATCTGACAGAGATAGAGACAGCCAGCGAGAGGGGGAACACAAGCAGGGGGAGTGGGAGAGGAAGAAGCAGGCTCATAGCAGAGGAGCCTGATGTGGGGCTCGATCCCATAACGCCGGGATCACGCCCTGAGCCGAAGGTAGACACTTAACCGCTGTGCCACCCAGGCGCCCCAATAGATGACAAATTGAGCATTTTCTACTTTTTTACTTTGGGAGTGATGAGCCAGCAAAGGCTGGTTTTTACAGTTACAGTAACACAAAGACCTGAAAACCATAGCACAAGTGTGTTGCCTCTGCTTTCGGTCTCTGCCCTTGCAGAAGAAAGCCATAGGTGCATAAGATAAATATTCACTTTTATATTTCTACCTCTAGGCATTTCCTTTATTCCCTATCTGGTTTCTCAGTCTGCTCTAACATGCTTCTGCAATCTATTCTGAATAGCAGCCATCATTGTTTCAAGAAAACTAATATCTTTTCCTGTCATTTTCATTCCAGCTTTATCTTCTTGAAGCATTGAAAATTGTCATGAGCGTGTATATGTGTGTGCATGTCTAATATGTTTTGTAAAATGTAAAAATCTAAACACACAAACTACGTTCTTCAGTCCTCTAATTTTGATCTGCTTTTACTTTTCAGCTGTGAACCAATCTCTAAGCATATGAATGGGTACGACTGATTTTTACACCAGGTCCTTAATCCCAGCATATTGAACGTACAATAAATAAAGCATAATCACACTTCTTTGCTTGGTTCAACTTGACTCAGAAGCAGGTGGTCAACGTGGTATCCTTACAGCTTCTCTCTTACTTGATTGCACCTTTGAAAAAGAGCATAGAACTGTGTCGTGCTATTTTTTTTTTTTAAGACGTTTCTGGGTTTTTCCCTTACATTGAAAACCTAAGGCCCAAGTTAATGGTATTAGGAGGTAGGTCTTTGGGGGTGATTGCCTTATGATGGCAGAATTCTCATACATGGCATTAATGCCCTCATGAAAGAGGCCCCACAGAGTCCCTTAACCCCTTCTGCCATGTGAGGATACAATCAGAAGTCTGGGACCTGCAGGAAGACTCACCTGACGGTGCTGGCACCCTGGTCGCAGCCTCTGGAGCTGCAAAGAATAAATTGCCGTTTTTTCTAAGCTACTCATTCTGTGGCATTTTGTTATACCAGCTCAAATGGACAAGGTCACAGTTAAAAATGTAGCATGGAAATCCGTAAGAGCTTGATGATGTATATTCATTCATCTTCCCCAATGCACTCTCAAATCCCACGTCATTTGGAGTTGGGAAGATTTGCCTTCTGCACATCTCTCTGTTAGTGGACTCATTTCAATCTTTTAGAGTGTATCAGGTCGTATTAAGTTCCTTTCTGTTAGGTGGCCTAGCGTCTTACAAGAAAACTCACATCTTTTAAAATACGTTGATCCTTTACAAATGAGAAGGACCGCTATTTTTAGTAGCAAGGTCATGCTGCTGAGTCATAGTTGAGTCTTTCTCTTTATTGTACATAATTTCACTACTTACAATGAATAACACGGTAAATTACTAAAACTAATTCTTCAGAACTGATAACCATTTATGTGCTAAAATGCTTCTAATCTCGGGCTGAGTGTACGCATCCATTGTAATGCTACACATGGCTCCCTTTCTTAGGCCGTGGAGGCCGTGTGTTCACCCACGCAGCGCTCTATACCTTGGCCAATATGAGTCCTGCGGCAGGTGCTCGTGCTCGTTCATTGATACCTAGGAATAGCGTGCACCTCACCGTAAGCACTTCTTAGGGGGAAATGGTACACACGCTGAGAAAGTCTCAAAAAAAATTAGTTTGAAGGCAAGAGCAGAGAAAGAAACACTCATACGAAGGCCTCTTGGAGCCCACATACCATATAGAATATAAACAAAAAATGTGAAGTCCTACAGTCTATCTCCCTGTCCTTGGTGTCTACTATGCTAACATAAATGGGGGTAAATACCCGCCCTTTCCAGGTGTGTACTTCTTCACGTTCAGCATGATGAAGCACGAGGATGTCGAAGAGGTGTATGTGTACCTCATGCACAACGGCAACACCGTCTTCAGCATGTACAGGTGGGTGCTCTTCTCCATCGCAGGCTTACTCGGACCACGGCCAATGCCAGGGACTGTGCAAGAGCCAACAGCTCCTGACTCGCCATCACTGAGAGCTCTCGTGTATCAACATACGGCCAGATTAGAATTACTATTTAGGAAGAAAGAAATCTGATGAACTTGAGAATAAGCGGGTTGATAGGAGGCCTTGAGCTAATTACTAGCAACACTCCCCATAACTAATCATTTGTATCCTTTTTTTTTGGTATCCTTTTTTTAAAAACGATTTTATTTAGTTATTTGAGAGAGAGAGAGAGATTGAGAACAAGCAGGGGGAGTGCCAGGCACAGGGAGAGGGAGAAGCAGGCTTCCTGCCTCTCGGGGAGCCCCATGCAGGGCTGGATCCCAGGACCTCACGATCATGACCCCAGCCCAAGGCAGACGCTCAACCAACTGAGACCCCCAGGCACCCCCATTTGAATTCTTTTCTTAACTCATATAATTTCTTTTCTTCTTTCTCGGCCTTTGCTTCTATTTTCCTACTCTCCCACCCCCTTTGCCAGAGTTTAGCCCTGTTGATGGTCTTCTCTACTGTCTTCCTCAGCAGGCAGGTAGAGAGTTAAGTGTAGGCCCCTGTATTTAGGCTGTGCTGCTGCTCTGATATTCATCCTAGCAACCTGGCCCTAGAGTTTCTTGTACAAAAATTATTTCAGGGCATCTGAGTGGCTCAGTTGGTTGAGTGACCAGCTCTTGTTTTGGGCTCAGCTCATATTGCATGGAGTCTGCTTGGAGGATTCTCTCCTTCAGCCCCTCCCCCCACTCGCTCTTATGTGCGCGCAGGCGTGCACGCTCTCTCTCTCTCTCAAATAAATAAATAAATAAATCTTTAAAAAATTATCTTAAAAAGAAATATTACAACTTGTTCTGACGTAAGCTTAGGATGTGGGAAAGAGGCAGAGAGCCAACATCTTTCCCATAAATAAATGGGTGGTGAGTTATCTATGAAAAACTCTGTGGTTGCTGTCTTATCCCTGTCATTTTTGATGACTTGGGAGGATTGCCATTTCTTCTGGAGGCTGGCCTCCAGTGGGGGGATGCATTTGAAAAAGTCAAAAGAGAAAAAGACAAGTAGGTGAAATTGCTGCAAAAAAAGAGATGCAAGGAGCACCTGGGTGGCTCGGTTGGTTGAGTGGCTGCCTTTGACTCAGGTCATGATTTCGGGGTCCTGGGATCAAGCCCCGCATCTGGCTCCCTGCTTGGTGGGGAGTGTGCTTCTCCCTCTCCGTCTGCTTCTCAGACCCACTCCTTGGGCTCTCTCTCAAATAAATAAATAAATAAATAAATAAATAAATAAATAAAAACAAATAAATTAAGTCTTAAAAGAGAGAGAGAGACTCAATATGGCAGCTCAAACACTACAGAGCTCTATGTTGCTTGATCAGGATGGGGAAGGACAAGGCAGAAAGAGGGTAGAGGAGGGATTGGGTGGAGGTAGGTTGGAAGGGAGGTGCTCCATCTGGGTTTTGAGAGATGTAGACTGGTGAAAGCGGTTCTGCCACTTGTAAAACTGACTTGCAAATTCTCCCTGGTCATTGTCATTGCCGTAGTCAGAAGGAGAAAAGAGCAGCAGGCTTGTGAGAATTTTTATGCATCATACGTTCTATTCAGAGAACACAGTTACATTGGTCCGCAGCCCTAACTCCCCTCAACCAATGCAAGGGCACGAGGAAATGCGGGCCTGCTCCTGTGGAAGCAGGAGACGGAGTCTGGTGAACAGCCAGGCTTCTCTGCTCCTCTGGCTACCAAGTATCTGTTGAATTCTTCTTCCTACATTTACAATGTGCATTGGCCCATCTCCACCCTCATGGAAGACAGCATGAACTGTAGTTCATGCAGCCAGCTCAGAGCCCCAAGTCCTAAGAGTGAGCAATCCTTTTTATCAGGTCAACCTCTCAGCTGTTTTTCTCTTTGCAAAGCCCCTGACTCTGTCCTCTGGGAGGACTTTCCCTGTGTATTTGTCTCCGTCTAAAAGGTGAGTAGGTTTTCCCTGGGGTCTTTCACACCCACTTCCTGCTGGTGCAAATTTGAGGGCTAAGAGTGTTTAGTCAAACAGCCCCAGGTCCTTTGTAAGCCGGGTGTGGGTGTCTGGGTAATACCAGTTCCTCAGAACGTAGCAGCCTTTTGTTCCTTGTGCAACCAGTCAGTTATACTGGTTAGCAAGCCACACCCAACATTCTTTCCTTGACAGATAGTTTTTCAGCCTGCTCTTTCCTTGATTCCTTGTCTTCATGCCCTTCATGGGGTAACTAGTCGTAGTTACCCCAAGGCCTTCTAAAACTATAGATTTAGGTAAAAAGGCAATATTTTAAATCCATATGTCACAGGCTGTGTCTATTAGATTGAATGAGAAGTCTTAATAGGACAACATCAACTTTATCTCTGCTGTCTCTGGTTTGAAAGCACTTGGCTTTTCCAACCCTGTTAGACCTCAACTTTCTAGACTCCCTTTCTGCTTCCTGTGCTTCAGACATGTCAGTTTTTGTCTGAACTCATCTTTTGCAGAAACATCTTACTAAAAGCAGTATTTTGGCTTTTCCGGTCACTTCCTTTCTTAGTGTATAGGCTTGGTAGACATAAGGTCTGCTTTCTACGTTATCAGATATTTTCCTAACTGTTTTGCCACAGCACAACACAGATCTCCAGATTTCAAGCCCATAATATTTGTCTTCTCAGTGCTCTCTGCCTGATACTTATTTCACCCATCCCCCTGCCCCTCTTCGGCAACCATCAGTTCCAATGAGCCAATGCAACATATTTCAGTTTGGGTTATAGCAGAACCCTCCTTCGGTACCAAATTTTAAATAAGTTGGGGTAGACTAAACTGCTATAACATTAATCTACTGGCTTAAACATGATAGAAATTCCTTTTCTTCTCATGAAACAGTCCAAAGTGGTTGTTCCAGGTTGGGGCAAGTGAGAGAGAGCTTCCTGCTACATAGTCTTCAATAACTCAGGCTGCAACACTTGGCTTCCAAGGTTATTCTGGTCATTGTCATTACCATTCCACGTGGTGATAACGAGGAAGAAGCAAGCAGAGGTGTTTGGGAGAGTTGTGTTGTCCAATCCTCTAAGTGGTACATGTCATTTCTGCTCACATGCCATTTAGAGAACTTAGTCATAGGACTTTAAGTGCGTGAGAGCCTGGAGGAGAAGGGGAGGACATATTTTGGTGAAGAGGTGACTTTCCATTGCGAAGACTAAGGAGTTGGTGCCTTCTTTTCTTTACAGCTACGAAACAAAAGGGAAGTCAGATACATCCAGCAACCATGCAGTACTGAAGCTGGCTAAAGGGGATGAGGTTTGGCTGAGAATGGGCAATGGCGCTCTTCATGGAGACCACCAGCGCTTTTCTACCTTTGCAGGCTTCCTGCTCTTTGAAACCAAGTAAATATATGAATAGACCAGCTCTACTTTTGGGAAGACTTATGGCTGAGCTGGGATTGTTTGATCTGAGGGACATTAGAGTTGAGGGTTCTACTCAGGAGCTCAGAAGAAGAATCCACGAAACGGTCTTCTCAAGTAAGCTTGACTAATATACTTGGCACGTTTACTCTTCCCCAGGCACCTAAAAAAGAATTCCCTTCTTGATAAAGGTTGGAAATAATTGTTTCCATCAAAGAAGTCATTTGCAAAGAATTTGGCTGCTCTGTTTTTAATTTAATAGCAACTTTCAGGAATTCCTGAGGTTTGGGGTTCATCATTCTTTATAACATTGCAGACACCAGGGTGCAGTGGTTATGATGGGGCCAGGCAGGAGCAAAGAAGGCACTTGCCAGGCAGGACCCAGTTACCAGAAACATTTGTGAAGCCTAGACTGGGAAGTAACACTTTGATCCAGTGGGTCAATATTTATGAATAAATATAGATATTTTTAGTAATTCCAGATAGCTTTTAGATAAGAAAGGTATTCACAATGCCCATAAATAATGGAATCCTCTTTTTTTTTTTAATAAGAGTACTGCTGTAATTAAATCTTGACTTGTAATGGCTTATATTTTTGGATATAGAATTTTCTCATGGTCCAAAATTGGGTTTATCAGATCTAACTTATTATATTGACCCTTTCCCATTGTGTTTCTTGGATCACAACAAATCTTTGTTGACCCTGGCCTGCAGAGCCAGCCGAGGCGAGGTTACATCCATATATATGGAGGGTGACCTTCTCTCTCAATTTAGAAATTCCCGAATAAACTTTACACTCACTGACATGTCATTTGAAGGAGCTGTAAATTCAGTTATATACAAACTAATGGATACAAAATATAAGGGTATTCCATTTAGAAGATGTAAAATAAAATTTCTTAACCTTTTTAAAAATAAAAAATTATATGACTTTTTTGATTACCGTATTTAGACAATACCTACAATGGAGCTGTGCTCCTTTACTTTGGCCTGTCCCTCCCCAAAAGGGACAAATTCAGAAAATAGTACCCAGAATTTGTTTATTTTAAGTGAAGAAAACATAATTGGAATATGTGTTTACCCTGATGTCGAACCATAATTAAAATGTACTAGAGAGATACCTGTCTGACACATATCATTTAATGAATTCCCTTAAAAGCAATTAGCTCTTCATTTATTTTCTGTTACAATTCAAATTTCCACAAAGGCTTTTAAACTATGGGTTTAATTGTATTGATTACCCCTTAGAGCTAGAAACAGAAAGAATTAATTAGGGCTGCCTTATTAGCTAACTTAATGTGCTCTATGCTCGGTTCTGTCTTTGACCCTTTCTTTCGATCTATAAATATTTTTAAACTCTTCTTGACCAACATAAGCAATGCTATTTTAAAATGAATGAATATCAGCCAAAGTGGGCTTGACTGGTTGATAATGTTTTTGTGATTTTGTGTATGTTCCCCACCGCCCCTGGGGCTGCGTGGTCATGGGTGTTGAGGTTTACTATTTCCAAACATTGTAAATATTTTGTAAAAGTGTATTGCCAGTAGACATTTGAATGTTGTATGTTGCCCAAAGGCAGTCCGTGTCTAAAGAACATACGCTATTAATAAAGTGCCTTAGAAGAAGATATTGGCTCAGCGTTAGATAAAACTGAAGTGAGAAAAATGTAAAAGCATTGTATGGAAATAAACATACTTTTGTTAAATGTATTGTTTTATAATGTTCTTAATAAAGTTGAATAGTCATACATTGTAAGTCACTATGGTTTGTTAACACAAAGTTAAAATATTTTCATGCACATGGTGTAAACGTCTATACATTGATGATGTGGGCACAGAGCATGGTCATTTGTCTACAAAATACTCCACTTTTCAGTTATCCCATTGTTATGACTTCAACCCTCTGCAACTTTAAGATATTGATGTTTGGAGGAGGTCCTTTAATGTAATCTGAATATCTCTAACGGAATAGGATTTTCATCACGTATATGAGGTCTTTCTATGTTGATGTAAATTCTAGTTTTCTTCGTAGTGGAGACACCCAGTTTGGTTGCAAGCAGGTGGAAAGGACTTTAGGCTTGCAAATAAGTCCCAGGTGTAAAAAAGAGTGATTAGTAAGGAAGGTGGGGGAAGGTCAAGATTGATTGTTTCACAATTTTACCCATGACCAGAATTGTATCTGGAAGATTAATTTTACAAGTTTTCATAAAATTGAGGATCTAAAAAGGAGATAGTAGGTAGGTATCATTTAAGCAACCAACTTTTGAAAAAAATCCCCTTTACCTATTTCACCCATCCTCCTGCCCCTCTTTGGCAACCATCAGTTCTCTGTATTTGTCTCTTCATTTTTTTCTGTTTGTTTGTTCATTTGTTTTGTTTTCAAAATTCTATGTATGAGTGAAATCATATGGTATTTGTCTTTATCTGTCTGAATCATTTCACTTAGTATAATACCTTCTAGGTCCATCATGTTGTCCCAAATGGCAAAATTTCACCCTCTTTTAGGGCTGAGTAATATTCCATTATATATATATATATATATATATATATATATATATATATATATATATATATATATATATATGGCATGTCTTCTTTAGCTGTTCATCTATCCGTGGACACTTGGGTTGCTTCCATATCTTGGCTATTGTAAGTAATGCTACAATAAACATAGGGGTGAATATATCTTTTCAAAATAGAGTTTTCGTTTTTGTTTTTGGTAAATATCCAGTAGTAGAATTATTGGATAATATGGTAATTCTATTTTTAATTTTTTGAGGAGCTATTATACTGTTTTTCTCACTGGCTGCACCAATACAAAGTCCCACCAACTGTTACAAGGATTCCTTTTTCTTCACATACTTGCCAACACTTGTTATTGCTTGTCTCTTTAATTCCAGCAATTCTGACAGGTATAAGGTGATACCTCATTGTAGTTTTGATTTGCATTTCCCCCAACAATTAGTGATGTTGAACATTGTTCATGTGTCTGTTGGCCATCTGTATGTCTTCTTGGAAAAAATGCCTATTCAGATCCTCTGCCCCCCTGCCTTTTTAAAAGATTTTATTTATTTATTTGAGAAATAGAGAAAGAGAGAGAAAGCATGAGTGGGGAGAGAAGCAGAGACAGAGAATCTCAAGCAGACTCTGCACTGAGCACAGTGCCCAACGCAAGGCTTGACATAGGGCTTGACCCCATTACCCATTAGGTCATGACCTAAGCCAAAACCAAGAGTTGGACGCTCAACCCACTAAGCCACCCAGGCACCCCCCTCTACCTATTTTTAGTTGGGTTATTTGGGGTTTTTTTTGGTGTTCAGTTGTGTAAGTTCTTCATTTATTTTGGATATTAAGCCCTTATTGGAGATAGCATTTGCAAACATCTCCCATTCCGTAGGTTGCCTTTTTAGTTTGGTTTTCTTCACTGTGCAAAAATAGTGACATTTTAAAAGACATACATTCTTTCACTAGCTATTTGGTTATTCTGAAATAGTGTTTATATGGAAGACAAGATAGATGCTTGATTTTTTTCACTTTTATTTATCAATTTTTAGAATAATGAGTTGGTGCCCTAGAAATCTTCAAAGGTGATTAATAAGTTCTCTTAAAAAGCATTATTATTAACATGATTTTTCATATATTTAATGTGTTTCAATCCACCAGAGTCATTATCATAATTTAATGGCTCCATCTTAATGGTCAGTGGGAGGCCCTTCAAATAAGTACCTCTATTCTTTTGACCCAGAATCAGTCTGGTGTGAATCTCTCAGCAGGGCAGAGGTGAGTGGAAACTAGATTTATAGCCCAACCAGTCTTTAATGTTTTGACCTTGGATGGGGGTCCAGCCTGAATTCAGCAACATCAGACAATTATGTAAGCTACCTGATATCCTTCCAATGAATTCTGTTGTATTTAAGCCAAGAATCTGATTGATCTAAGGGAAAGGGGTAGAAATAGAGAGACAAGTTAGGCTAAGATGGAGTACAAAAGCAAGTTCAGAAGAGTGACTGCAATGTAACATCATTTATGTAAATTAAAACTAAAAATACGACACATATAAACAAAATATGTTACATAAATAGTATAGCTACAGCATCAATAGATATAATAGACTGTGACCATATATCAAAATCATGGGAGTGCTTGTGTCTTGATTGGTGGAGTGAGCAGGAGCAAAGAAATGTAACCCTGGGTAGGAAGGGAGGGTAAAGGAGACTTTAGCTATGGAAGGTGTTAAAAGCAGCTGGCCTGTGATCTCTTTACTCCCTTTAGTACAGGGATGCCTTTGGGGTAAAGAAAAAGGCAGGTGACTCTCCTTGTCAATTGTACCTATTTACCTTGCATAAACAGATGAATGATATTTGCTAGAAGGAAGAGAATTTATCTATTTGATGCATTTAGTAGATAGCCCTGGCCATAGGATTACTTATGCTAAATAAACCCAGAATCTAGGAAGCATGGTTCCAGAGCTAAGTAACTCTCTGGGATGTAAAATGAAGTCTGTTAGGTACCTGTGAACCTCATTAGAGACCTAAACTATAGTCATGGGTCAGAGGGTATGTTAGTTTGCTAGGGCTATACCAAAATATCAGAACTCCCCACCCCCAACCCTCTTAACAGTTGTATTAGTCTGCTCAGGCTGCCATAATCAGGTATCACAGGCTGGGCAGCTGAAATAACAGAAAGCCATTTTCTCACAGTTCTAGAAGCTAAAAGTACAAGATCAAGGTATCTGCAAGTTTGGTTTCTTCTGAGGCCTTTCTCCTTGGCTGGCAGATAGCCACCTTCTGCTGTGTCCATATATGGCCATCCCTCAGTCCTTGCTTTCTGTGTCCTAATCTTTTCTTGTAAAGACACCAGTCATATGAATTAAGGCCTACCTGTATGACTTCATTTGACCTTAGTTACCTCTTTATAAGCCCTATCTCCAAATACAGTCACATTCTGAGGTACTGGGGTTAGGGCTTCAATACATGAATTTTGAAGGGACATAATTCAGCCTGTAACAGAGGGTGTATGTAAGAAGGTGTATGTAAGAGGGTGTATGTAATTCAGCCTGTAACAGACGGTGTATGTAAGAAGGAAGGTCTAGGTGAGATTTTCCAGACCTCTGATTTGGCTGAGCCTTTCCATGACCTGTATCTTTGAACTTATTAGTAAAACTTGATGCAGGGTAATATCTCTGATTCATGTGAGTCTGATCCTGGTTGTTAGCCTAAGCTATATGTGTGCTGTTTATTTTTTTTAGAAACAGTAGTCTGGAAGCAAATATGAAAAAATATTCTGTCAATCTGGATGTCTTCTTTATCATTCTATGCAGTTTTCACTTTAAGTTTTTAAAAATGAAAATAAAACAAAAGAAGGGAGTAAGGCAGCTTATGTCTGAACAAAAGTAGGAACATGGGCTAGAGAGGGACAAGGAGGTGTGACAATAACTAAACAAGGAGGCCATTAGACTGACGTGGTTCTAATGACCTGGCAGCCTACTAAACAAACCAAAATCTAACCCTGTAAATGCCTCTAAGTTATGAAATTGAAACCTAAGAACAACCCACCACAAACAGCCAAGTAGACTAATCTATAGCTAATCAATCATTTATTTGCTTTTCTCTTATAAAAGCCTCTCCCCAGCTCCTGTTGGTAGAATGCTCCTAACTACTTCCTTTTTGGTGATGCTTTATTAGAATAGATCTTTTGCTCAAAAAAAAGACCCCAACCAACCAACCAACCAAACAAACAAAAAACCCTTAAAATTTGTAACAAGCCTCAGTTTAACAGAGGATTATGCAGATAGCAAGGCAAAGAAAACCTGTCTGAGTCAAATGCCAAAAAAAGGGAAATCACCCTTAAGACTCGGCCAGGAGGCGGGGCCGGAATCCGCCCAATGCGCAGACTCCGGGACAGCGCCCCGCGCAAGCGCAGGGGGCACGGACCGCCAGGAGGTCAAGCGTCCCTGGCGGTCCGGGCTCTATCTAGGCTGGGGCACTTGTTCGCTTGGACACGCGGGAGCCATGGCGCTGCGCGGTATCTCGGTGCTAGAGCTGGCCGGCCTGGGCCCGGGCCCGTACTGCGGTATGGTCCTGGCGGACTTCGGGGCGCACGTGGTGCGTGTGGACCGACTGGGCGACCGCCGGGACTTGGGCGTCTTGGCCCGGGGCAAGCGCTCGCTGGCGGTGGACCTGAAGCAGCCGCAGGGGGCGGCTGTGCTGCGGCGCCTGTGCGCCCGTACGGATGTGGTGCTGGAGCCCTTCCGCCCCGGTGAGCCCCCTGCGCCCCCGCAGCGCCGCTAGGGGACCAGACGCTGGACGGACCCGGCAGAAGGGAGGGGCGGGGCCGTTTGACAAGCTGCGCCCTCTACGCCCGTGCTACACCCTTTCCTCGCTGTCTTTCTAGATTTTTCTGTCGCGTTTGCTGTCGTTCACTTTTCGCCCCTTCCGTATTTGGAATCCTAGATGCTGCTGTTGCCTTTGTTCTCCTCATACCCATTCCCGGCTCCTTCCCAGATTCCTCGTTTTTTAATCGCCTCTTTGTATTTGCGTTCTTAAATCTTTGAGAGTCGCGAATCCTATGAGAATATGACGAAAGCCATAGGTTCCCTCCCTGGAAAACTGCATATAGGTGCATAATCATTTTTCTACAGTTTTGGGAGTTGCTGTACCCTCTAAAAGCCATCCACTGACCCAGGCTAACACTCTGTCTTAAGTCTTGGTGTTCCCCAAGTTCCAGCTTCAGATAATTTAGTTTACCCTCTGCCTCCTGGAGCCCCCTTACTGTTCCAGTTGTTTTCACCTTTTTTTTTTTTTTTAAGATTTTATTTATTTATTTATTTGACAGAGAGAGAGAGACAACCAGCGAGAGAGGGAACACAAGCAGGGGGAGTGGGAGAGGAAGAAGCAGGCTCCCAGTGGAGCATGGATCCTGATGCGGGGCTCGATCCCAAAACGCCAGGATCACGCCCTGAGCCAAAGGCAGAAGCTTAACAGCTGAGCCACCCAGGCGCTCCTGTTTTCTCCTTTTGAAGACAGATGATGACCAAATCTATAACTGCACTCCCCTCTCCTAGAGCCACAGACGGCCGGAATACACAAGTCCTGTACATCTCTTAACTGGCTGTCTCCCAGGCATGGCAACTTCCACAAATCCCAAAACAAGCCCATTATCTTACCTCCTAAAATAGCATCTCCTCCTTCTATATTATTTATCTCAGTAAATGGAACCAATGCCCACCCAGCTGCCTGAATCAGAAGGCTACAGTCCATCTGTGACTCCAAATATTCTTCACTTCATTTGCTTTTAGTTATCAGGAATCCAGACATTCTTTCTCCGTTCTCTCACTCAGGCTTTTCATACTTGCTGTAGCTTCATTCACATTGTTGTAACAGCCTTTTTAAAGCTGATGTTTGGGTCTACACCACTTGAATCCATTCTCAGACAGCTGCCAGGGTAATCTCGCTCAAGTACTAAACCAAAGTTGGGCCTGATATATAGCAGGAAGTCAGTAAATGTTTGGTGAATGAATTGAATGTCTGTGGGGCACCAGACATAGTAAATGTGTTAACTCATTTATCCTCACAGCAGATTGGAGGATTATAATAATTTAATAATTAGGATTATATCATAATTTAATAATGCCCTGTTTACAGATGGAGGCTCACCATGATTGACTCCAGCGTCTTGCAACTAGGAGGAAAATAGAGCCGTGAATACAGACATAGCTGCTGGGTGGAAGGATTGTGGCTGGTGTTTTTAAGCAGAGGACTAGAATTTTTTTTTAAATGTAATTTACATAGTTTTAGGAAGACAAAGACCACAAAATTATTATATAATCTTTATTATTTTTAATCCCAGGAGATTTAAAGTACCAGTTGTCTGAATTTTGTGCAACGCATATGGTGGTTACCGATAAGCTCTTAGATGCTATTTTAGCATATCTTCCCATGGATATTTGCTGAGCCTTCTGTGAAGATACCCTTGCTGGCGAGGCACTTTAGAGGCCCGAGGAAACAGATCGGGCATGAATCCTACCAGAGGATTCTAAGCTGAAAGGGACAGTGGTGGCGTATCTACACATGAGCACAGCATGGGGTGGAAGGTGGCGGGCAGTGATGCAGGCACAGAAGAAGAAAAGAGCCTAAAAGGAATAGCCATTTTCAACAGTGTATTTTTGACCAAATAAAGCCCCAGGGTAACTGTTCCAAGAGAACAAACCATTTCTAATAAATGACTAAGGAGAGGATTTGGGGAACTATAAAGGTACTGAGTCAAGGAATGAAAGGTGCACTATGGGGATTGAAAGAACTTGAATATGCCTGAAGGGAAATAAGGAAGGGCTGGAAGGAAATAGTGTTCTGGGGCAGAAGTCACACATTCCAGAAATGGTGGCCTCACTCATTGTGCCCTTATTGGAAACATGCTAAAATCCACAACAAACATTATTAGTGTAACTTGCAAGGGTGCCATTTTATGTTTGCCCCAGAGACAGGATTATACCCATCCTCAGTTCATCCCTCTTTAAGAAAAAAATCACTGTTATTTTTCTCTTCAGGTGTCATGGAAAAACTCCAGCTAGGCCCAGAGATTCTGCAGAAGGAGAATCCAAAGCTTATCTATGCCAGGTTGAGTGGATTTGGCCAGTCTGGAAGATTCTCTAGAGTAGCAGGCCATGACATCAACTATTTGGCTTTGTCAGGTATGTCGACAGAATAATTTCTCTATACTTTTTATTTTGTTCCCAGTCAAGATGGATGGTTACAGTAATTACAAAGAATTTTAAAGGTGCAGATTTAAGTATTTACCAGAATCAATAAGGGGACCATGGTCGTTCAAAAAGTTTGGGTTTGTCTGGCGCCTGGATGGCTCAGGTAGTGGAGCATGCAACTCCTGATCTCAGGGTTGTGAGTTCAAGCCCCACTTTGTGCATGGAGCCTAGTTAAAATTAAAAAAGGGGGGTGAGCTTAGTTTGTCTTGGAACAGTTATTCTCAACCCTTTTCCCCTTGTCTTCACACATTTGAGGGATAATGGACTCTCACTAGTAACATTGACTTACTACATTTGTATAATCAATTCACAGGCAAGCCCCTGCCGGGAAGTAAGAGACCTGATTGTCTATAGTTTGAAAATGCTAATTTCGTTTGATCCTGACTCCCCTCTCCTTCCAACTTCATTGAGAATCATTGCCTGAGTCACCATTTTAGACTTCTCTGAATTTTCAAGTCATAGTATCACTTTATTAGAATTTTTGCCTATGAGAACATGTCTTAGAATGACCCAATCCTAGGATCCTAAGAAAGTGCGTGTGTTTTTGAGTAAAGAAAGTCTCAAATTTCCTGTGAGTACAAATATAAAGGTTGAGGAAAAGAGTGAGGATGGAATTGTTTTCTCCAGCTATTTTAAAATGTAGTCACTTTTATTTTTCTTGCGTTTATTTTCTTGCATCTCTTTCTAGTAAGAATGGCAGTGGATTATACAGTTGTTAAGCCATAAACTAAATTGATAACAATAATTTTTTCCCTGAAATTCAGTGAGTAAACACTTAGAAATAAAATTCTGAAAGCCTTAGTTGGAATAAAGTTTTAGAGAAGAAAAAAAAACCAAAAAAAACCCAAGGAGACTTGTTGGCGGAAAAGCCTGTTTTCGAATATGCCGACTAGGTTTAGATTTGGGAAAGCATTATGTACTAGTATTCACTATGTCAGCCACTAGAGAGAGAGTGGTTATTCCTCTTAAGGTGTTCATGTATTTATTTAAAAGAGACATTAAATTTACAGGTACTGTTCCCTGATGTTTTTTAATGATGTAGGTGTTCTGTCGAAAATTGGCAGAAATGGTGAGAATCCATTTCCGCCGCTGAATCTCCTGGCTGACTTCGGCGGCGGTGGCCTCATGTGCACACTGGGCATCTTGATGGCTCTGTTTGAACGCACACGCTCTGGCAAAGGTCAGGTCATCGATGCAAACATGGTAAGTGTTCATTAGGGAAGTGATGGGCCTCCCAATTGTTCCTAAGTATGATAGGCCGCTGCCTCAGATTCTTTTCTGAACAAGACAAGAGATAAATGAGATTTGAAGTTGGAACCCAAATTACCAAGAATATCCTTTTCTTTAAAATAGCTTCACATCCTTTACATGTGTTGGAATGTCATCGTTGATATCTGTTTGTGGAATCAATTTTCTAAACTTGTCATAACTCACCTGATTCCCGTGTTGGTTTCAGCAATTTTCCCCACTCTATTTCTTGTGCTTAGAATGCATTTTTCAAGCAATCCTCATTTAAAACTGCACTCAGAAAATCTCCCTTAGCAGATAGAGAAGATTCTTCAGGGTGCTAAAGTAAAATGGACCAGTCTCGACCTTCCTTCTACATTTTCCGGGGAGACTCCAACATTGCGAGGCTTTGGTGGTTTTCACTGCCATGCCTTGAGCACGGGCCTTGTGTTCTGCACGTTCCCTGTGCAATTTCTCCTGATCCTCCAAACAGCAGTTTCACTTGAAGTACGTTATTTTAAAGAGGAGGGAACCGAAGCATGGAAATTGGCCCAAGTTCTCACAGCCCCTTGGAGGGAGCCCAGTCCAGCACCACTGCAGGTTTGCATTGGGCAGGTCTTGGGAGGGCAAACGGAGATAGATTGAAGAAGACAAGACTGGGGGCAGACAGTGACTGGCTTTTTGCCGGGAGAGAAGCACAAGCACTAAAGCTGTTGGTGATTGAATGGGTCTGGGTTTAAGGGATGTTTATATTTGAGATGTAAAATTGCCAGGATTTGGTAGTGAGGGGAGAGAGAGGAGTCAAGGCTGACTCCCCTGTTTCTTTTCTTTCTTTTTTTTTTTTTTTTAAGATTTATTTATTTAGAGCGTGCATACGCATTTGAGTGAGCAGAGGGGCAGAGGGAGAGGGAGAGAGAGAATCCTCAAGCAGATTCCCCGCTGAGCGGGAAGCCCCGTGTGGGGCTCGATCCCAGAACCCTGAGATCATGACCTGAGCTGAAATCAAGTGTTGGCCACTTAACCGACTGAGGCCCCTAGGTGCCCTTATGCCCCTGTTTCTGGCGTGGGTGACCTGGTGGATGGCGGCGCTGGCACCACGGGGGAGGACTGCCGGTGGGAGAGGCAGGGGAAGTTAGTGGGTCAGAGCACAGACTCTGGCAGCCTACTTCCTCCACCACAGCTCGGCCACCGACTAGTTCTGTGATCTGAGGAACCTCCCTGTGCCTCAGCGGCTTCTTTGTAAAATGCAGATAACAATGGTACCTACCCTCAGCGCATCGTTAGAGAACTGAACGAGTGTCCCCGTTGTTCAGGGTCTAAACAGTACCTGGCATGGAGGAGGTGCTCTGCAAGGCACTTGGTATTATTGTTATTATGAAAGGAATTCAGTGTGGGTCGTTTCAAGTTTGAAGTCTCTCTCAGATATCCAGATGGAATGAATACTCAAAGTTAGAGACTAGAAACAGTTTTAGAGTTATAGGGGAGCCACCTGAGACTGTGTGGTCCTCTAGGGAAGTGGACAGAGCACTGTGTTTGAAGAGTGGACAGAAGAGAAGAAACATGGGCTAAGGAGAGCAAAGTGAGAACCGCAGAGTGTTTCTGTGAAAACGAAGGAAAGAGAAAGTGCTAAAAAAAAAAAAAAAAAGGAATGGTCAGAGGGTCAGATGTTGGTGGAGACGCAAGAGTTTAGATCTGAACAGTGTAAATTGGATTTGCCATTGGTGACCTTTTGCAAAAGCCATTTCCAGGATCCTCATCTTGGGGCCTTGGCTTGCGCCACCTTCTCACAGGCTAACTAACCCCTGTGCTATTTCTGTGCCATCTGATCCTCTTACCAGGGGACAGTCACACTGTCCTTTGTGTCCGTCTCTGGAGTGATTTCAGTAGGCGTGGCGTGTGATCGGCCTTTCCATCTCCGGCCCCTGGCCCAGTCCCCACACACTAGCAGCAGCACCCGCTGTATGCTTAGCACAGGCCGAGTGCAGGCGTATGTCTTCGCTCTGACCCACACGGCTCCCTGAAGGAAGCATGCTCACTCTCTTTTGGCATTTGAAGACTTCCAGACTTGGAGAGGTTAACCGCCTTCCACAGCAGGCGGCTGGAGAGGGTCAGAAGCACGGCACCCAGGCAGTTTAAGACGTATCCCTGGGCACGAACACTCACGCTTTCTGTCACTGCCCTCCATGGACGTGGTCCCTCTGGTCCAAAAGGAAGGAGCTAAGAACAAACGTGAGACCTTGGGAGTTTTCAGGAGAATATAAAGTTAAATACTTATTTAATAAAAATTTTAATAATTTACTAATAATGTGTAATTGCTTATTTCTAGTCAAATATAAATAAAAGATAATTGCTGCTTTCATTAGACTGTGTCTAATCAGAATTACATGATGATTAGGAAGGTAGTAGGTTGTTAGTATATGTGGATATGCAAACTTGATTCGGGGTTCATGATTGCATTAATGAGTGTTGGCTAATAACTCAAGGCCTAATGGATCAGTAAAGCACAGTGTTCATTACTTTCCCATCTCTGGGAACCCTTGTGATACAAATAGTTGTAGAAGCTGATGAGTGAGTGCAGATACCTTATTGTTCTAGGCCGTTGTTTTCAAATGTTTTTAGCGGCAGAATCCTCGATTCAGGCTAGTCCCGGAGTCGTCTCCTTGGAAACTGTCAAGTGAAGAAAACTGTGGAACATGATGTCTGTTTTCCCATGTTTACCCCTGATCTGGGGACGTGCACCGGACCTGGGCCGAGGTGGCTGGGCGCTGGCACATAGACTGTGGTCCCACATGATGAGAGCAGTAAAAAGGTTGGGAAAGTGAGGCTGCAGTTTCCCTGTGTCAAAGGGCTGTTGTCCGTGGCAGCCACTCAGTGTGTGTGTGAAGGGCAAGAGAAGCCGATGTGTGGGTAGCGTGAGGAGGTGAGGATTGTACCTGCTCTTTCTGCCCTGTATTTTCCACCCAGATAAAGATAGGGTTAAATTAGAGCCTTTCTGTGTCCTGAATGGGCCGAACTGGATCCATAACTCTGTTAGTGCATCTTTTTTCAAGAGACTCAGCAGTCTATCTAGTGTATAAAGGAGATTTTAGGTATATATGTATATACGCGTGCGTGTGTGTATGTATCATTATATGTGGCGTATCGTTCAATGTGTGTGTGTGTGTGTGTATAGATATGGGGACTGTCTAAAATCTGTGTAACCTGGTTTCAAAAGGAGCACCTCCTTAGGCCACTTACACAAAATATACATACTATTTGGTACGTCAAATGTCAGAGCCATAAATTTAATTGTGCATGAGATTTCAAGCTAAAAGGGAAAATTGGGATGTATCCAAAGATACAGTTCACATTTTTTTTCACAGCCAGTGACTGTGAGAAATTCCATAGGCCCATCGGATTCCAACTCTTTGAGACAAGGATGCTTTGATGGCCTTCTCCCCAGGGGCCTAGAATCATTAGGATCATAAAGCCGTAGATAGGGAAGTAGTCTCTGGATAGCCCGGTGCATCTAGCCTGTAACAATTATACCCAATGAATCCATTCCTGTTACTTCAGGACTCAGTGGGAGGTTGGCTTTCTCAAACTAATTTGTCTGGACTCAGAAAACCCATATATCTGCCACTCATCTTGTTACGTTTATTTTGTAACTTTCTAGTGATTGTTAAAATGTATTAAATACTCAAATATAGTTTTCTTGGGCTTGGAGTTAAGCTAGAATAAGCTACATTTAACTGTAATATGATTTACTTTTATGATGTGATATGCTTCACATACCTTCATGTATGTGCTTATAGGTATCGAGATCAGAAGATAGATTTTTAAAAACCTCTTTGCTTTATTTTTAACTTTTTATCCTGATAGTTTTAAACATATATAATTATAGAGAGGATATATAATGAACTTCCATTTGCCCTCACTTGGCTTCAAAAATGATCAACATTTGGCAGTTTTATTTGAAAGGGAGAACAACAGTAGTTCCTTCTAAGTCTTTTCTGAAAAATATCCTCTGACCTGAATAGTGGAGAAACCCTGTATCATAAACTTGTTCTAACACACTTTCTTGAAATATCAAAGAAGTTGTGTGATTAGATACAATCTTCCTATACTCTAAGAAACATTTTTATACCAATGTTTAAAAAAAAATCTAAGTGGAAATTAATCATGCTTTTATAGTTTAAATATCTGGATTCATACTGTATCCTGTTTCTTCTTCAAAGGTGGAAGGAACAGCATACCTGAGTTCTTTTCTGTGGAAAACTCAACAAATAGGACTGTGGGATCAGCCTCGAGGACAGAACTTACTAGATGGCGGAGCACCTTTCTACACAACTTACAAGACGGCAGATGGGGGGTTCATGGCTGTTGGAGCATTAGAGCCCCAGTTCTACAAGCTGCTGATTGAAGGTAAGTAACTTTCATGTGCCTCCCCCATCTCCCCTTTTCTTGTGGGTGTTCTTTAATCTCTACTTTGGAGGCTTTTGAAATCCATTATGTCTTTTATTATGTGTCTACCTCATAATTAACCTAATTATAGCCATCATATTGTGGGGCATTTCCCTTATGTTTTAAATTGACAGTTAATTTGACAAGTCTATAAAATAGCCCAGAGTTTTAAAAAATAATCCATTTTGTGGAAGGTCAATTTTTTACCACATTTCATACTCAGTAGTGTTGGGTATTTATATTGCCCTTGTGTGCCCACATCTTATTCTTCCTTTGAAATGACCTGCTGGTTCTACCAGTTCTTATTCCTTGATAGATGTCACCTATAATCCTTCCCAGTGTCAGGGGTCACCAGAATACAAAGTGACTTTGGTGAATAAGATTTTGTTGGAATATGTTATCACTTGATGTTTCTGCAGTTTACCCGTCTTGCAGATCCTTGTCTTATTTGCACATGGCCACAAGTTAGCGGGAGTATTTGGGATCTTTTCTTCCCTAATTAAATAATTGGACTAATGTTATTTTGTTCCTGTAAAATGTTTGAATTTAAAGTTTACTTTACAGATACCTGAGTATCTAAGAAGTTTTAGAATATATAATGTAGCGGTGTGACAAGTTGGTCATGGTGCCTCTATCTTTTCAACTTGAAGTTTGGAGTTCTGTTGTTATATTTGGTAGCTTTTCAGATGCAATATACTACTTAAACTTATTTGCATGTAGCTGAAATTGTCTTTTGCAAGCATCAGAAAGCATTTTATGATCAACAATATTAACTTCACTAACTTAAATATAGTTGGAGAAACATAGAACAGAATGGTTTCTCTAGATAATAAAGGCCTTTCTGTTCAGAAATTAAAACAAAGGGGGCGCCTGGGTAGCGCAGTCGTTAAAGCGTCTGCCTTCGGCTCAGGGCGTGATCCCGGCGTGCCGGGATCGAGTCCCACATCGGGCTCCTCTGCTATGAGCCTGCTTCTTCCTCTCCCACTCCCCCTGCTGTGTTCCCTCTCTCACTGGCTGTCTCTCTGTCACATAAATAAATAAATAAAATCTTAAAAAAAAAAAAAAAAGAAATTAAAACAAAGAATGGAAGGTCTTAATTCAAAATTAAGGCCAGAGCAATGCTGCGTGAGGGGCTGACTGGTAGGGGCGACACTCCGACAGGGCCTCGCGAGGCAGCAGGGATATAGCACAGCGGAGTCTGCACCTACGTAAACCTTGTATATTTATGCATTGTCTATTAAATATAATAATAAATATAATAATAAAATTTAAATATAAAAACGACTAAACTTCATCATCATTCACTGGCAGTTCTAAATGACAATGATAAAATATACTCATTGAAACAAATTTTGTTAGTTTGAGTTCTAAACAATTTTTACAGCTGCTGTTCAGTTCTAATAACAGGTAAGCTTATTAGCACATTTTTATTACTTGTCCTTTAGAAAATATTGCATAGGAGTTATTCAGAGAACTCCCAATTTTATAGTCTCACTCCAGTGTTTTCTTTTAAAATTTTTATAGTTCAGCACTCACAGTTAGGTCTCTGTTACGTTATGGGTTAATTTTTGTCCATGGGGTGAGCTGAGGTCCAACTTCATTGTTGTGCGTATGGCTCTCCAGTTTTCCCAGCGCTATTTGTCAACAGGACTATTCTTTCTCCATTGAATGGTTTTGGCATCCTTGTTGAAAATCAGTTGACCATAAGTGTAAGGGTATATTTTTGGATTCTCAGTTCTGTTCCACTGATGTACATGTCTGTCCTCATGTTAGCACCACACTGTAGACCATTGTAGCTTTGTGGTAAGTTTGAAATTGGAAAGTCTTAGTCTTTCAGTTTTATGCTTTTTCAAGATTGTTTTGGCTATTCAGGGTCCCAATATACAGAGAAACGAGAAAAAATAAAAGCTGGAATTCTAGGCACTATCACACAAGGGCCTGGCACCCTCCAGCTTCCAGTAGAGCTAAGGGAGCCGGTTTTTATTTTTTCCCACAGACCACAGTGGTGTTAATTCCATCACGTTTTTTTTTGAGACAGGAAGGGATAAAAATAAATTTGGAACAGAAAGGGGTAGACATTCTTTTCCCAAAGTATTCTGCTCAAGGTATTTTCCCCCCAAATAAGTTGAGTACCATGGTATGCAGGGGAAAAAAAGAGACTCCAAAAAAACAAGGCAAATGAGCACAAGAGCAGGGGGAGAATAAAAAAGAAGGCAACTTGCTCCCAGGGACTGGAGAGAATTGAAAAAGGAAGGTTAGAATCCATCAGTGTCCCATTAGTCGTCATCTGCTTCACCCTCCTCTCCTTCCTCCCCCTCATCACTTGCATCTTCTTCACCTTCATCCTCATCTCCTTCTTAATCAGTATCTTCCATTCCTTCTTCTTCATCGTCATCATCACCCTCTCCTTGCCTTTCTTCATCATCTGTATCAGGAACCAAGTAGTACTGTAGTGGATTTGGCCAAATATCATCTTTGATGACCTCTGCGGACTCATCTGCACCTGCATCGGAATGGTCAGTAGACCAGGTGAAGAAGTTCTCTGCTTCCTCGTGCTGTCTCTTCCTGCTGGCTTTATTCTGTGTTTGACTTGAACGTTTCATCAGATCCTTTCCAGATTTCCGCTTGATTTCAGTGGACTTGGAAGGTGGATCACTACTCTCATTCAGATGAAATTCCTTGAAGAGAACTTTATTTCAGAGTAAGGATTTGCATCAAAATAATATTCTGTTCTGTAACCTGATTTAATATCTTTAAATTCTTCCACTTTAGCTCTTGTCAGATAATTCAGCAGCTCTTCTTCCTCTTCCCCAAGCGGTGCAGACACTTGTGGATGGTTGACAAATGTCCTTACCTACAAATTGGGGATTTGGGCAGTCAGTTCTGACCTCTGCTGAAGAAATGGTTGGCAGAGTTTGTGATGTTCCTGTTCTACTTTCAAAGTCTCCTCACGGGCATGTTCATTATGTCTGGTTCATCTCGTACTTCACGAACATGTTCTATTGCTTGCTCTTGTTTTTCTCCCTTCAGCAAGTGCTGAGATGTTGACATCTGCCTCTGGCTTGGCGGCAGAAGGCCGTGTCAGTTTCTTTGTTTGAGGCAGGACTGAAGACTGGCATTTGGGGGCCAGGCTGTGAGGAAAGTCCAGGAAACAAGGGCAGAGGCATGTGTGGAAGAACCTCCAGTTACTCCATATGTTGATATTCTTGATGGTGTCCTACAGGTCTCTGAGCTTCTGTTCATTTTTCTTTTCTTTTTTCTTTCTGTTCCTCAGACTGGATAAGCAGTTTTCTTCTCTTTGAGTTCACTGATTCTTTCTCCTGCTAGTTCATGTCTGTTGTTGAGTCCCTCTAATGAAGTTTGTATTTGTTATTGTACTTTTCAATTCCAGAATTTTTTTTTTAAGATTTTATTTATTTACTTGTTAGAGAGATCACGAGCAGCGGGGAGGAGTAGAGGGAGAAGCAGACTGTGGGACTCCGTCCCTGGACTCTGGGATCATGACCTAAGCCAAAGGCAGATGCTTAACCAACTGAGCCACCCAGGCGTCCCTAACTCCAGAATTTCTATTTGGTTCCTTTTTCAATAATTTTATGTCTCTTTATTGATATCCTCTTTGATTAGACATCATTCTCAAACTTTCTTTTAATTTTTCAGACATGGTTTCCTTCAGTGCTTTTAATATGTTTTAAATAGCTAGCTGATTTAAAGTCTTTTCCAGTTAAGTCCAGTATTTGGCTTTTTCGGGGATAGTTTCTGTTCATTGCTTTTTGTCTTGTGTATGGGTCATATTTTCCTTCTTCTTTGCATGCCTCACAAATTTAGTTGAAACTTGATATTTTAAATAACATAATGTGGCAACTCTGGAGATCAGGTCTCTCCCTCCCTTCCCCTCTTCCCAGTCCTGGATTTGTCCTTTCCACTATTTGTTTATTTAACGACTTTCCTGGACTAAATCGGTATTCTTTGGTATGTGTAGCAGCTGAAGTTTGTTCAGTTAGCTTGGTGATCAGGTACTGATTGGATAGAGATGTCTTTAAATGCTTTGAACCAATTAATTTCCCATCTTTTTCTGAGGTGCTCTGTGCCTTCACTTCTTGCTTGTGTGGTGACTCAAGGTCAGCCAGAGGTGAAAGATTAGGACCTTCTCAGATCTTTCCTGGGCATACTCACGGTGCTACACATGTGCCTTCTCAATTCTCAGGAATATGCTGGAGCATTTCAAAGCTCCCCATGAGCATCCTGTTCCCCACTTTTCTTTGAGTTTGTCAGTTTCTTTTTAGTCCCAACAGGGAATGCCACCTCAGATAGCTATGATATTAAACAGTTGCCACTGATTTTTTTTGACATACGTCAAAAATGTTCCATGAATAAGGCATTGTGAGCTCTAAGTGAGATCAAATGAAGACAAGCCCTGAGAACGGAGCCTTTCAGAGAGCTGCTAGACAAATGGCAGTTCTCTGGGGATGGGATTTTTGGGAAGCTCTCAACTCATTTGCTCCCTACAATGACTGTTATCCTGTTAGTTATTACACCACTATGGCTAGGAGCCTGTTGGTTTTGATGGCTACCCCACAGCTGGGGAGAGAGGGATGAAATTAGAGAAGGTTGTAACACCACAAGTCTCACTGATCTTATTGAGATGTAGTTGTTTTCCCTGAATAAATGCTCTTTGGATTATTGTAAACTTTTAGTTGATTTCCAGAATTCTGAAAAGGTTCATTCTGACAATTTGTGCCAGGGTTCTTGTTGCTTTTATGCAAGAGCAGGTTTTTGAAGGTTCTGGTTCTGCCATTCCAGAAGATAACTTCCCTTCTTGGTGTATCTTGTTGTTATCTTAAAACATACGTGTTTGGCATAATCATTTCTTTTTTTTTTTTTTTTTTTTTTTTTTTTTTTAATTAATAATGATTTTTTATTATATTATGTTAGTCACCATACAGTACATCCCCGGTTTTCGATGTAAGGCTCGATGATTCATTAGTTGTGTATAACACCCAGTGCACCATGCAATATGTGCCCTCCTTACTACCCATCACCGGTCTATCCCATTCCCCCACCCCCCTCCCCTCTGTAGCCCTCAGTTTGTTTCTCATAGTCCATAGTCTTTCATGTTTCATTCCCCCTTCTGATTACCCCCCCTTCCTTTATCCCTTTCTTCCCCTACTGATCATTCTAGTTCTTATGTTCCATAGATGAGAGAAATCATATGATAGTTGTCTTTCTCTGCTTGACTTATTTCACTAAGCATTATCTCCTCCAGTGCCGTCCATGTTGTAGCAAATGTTGAGAACTCATTCTTTCTGATTGCTGAGTAATATTCCATTGTATATATGGACCACAACTTCTTAATCCAGTCATCTGTTGCAGGGCATCTCGGCTCCTTCCACGATTTAGCTATTGTGGACATTGCTGCTATGAACATTGGGGTGCATATGGCCCTTCTCTTCACTACGTCTGTATCTTTGGGGTAAACACCCAGTAGCGCAATGGCTGGATCATAGGGTAGCTCAATTTTTAACTTTTTAAGGGACCTCCACACGGTTTTCCAGAGTGGCTGTACCAACTTGCATTCCCACCAACAATGTAGGAGGGATCCCCTTTCTCCACATCCTCTCCAACAATTGTTGTTTCTTGCCTTGTCTATTTTTGCCATTCTAACTGGCGTAAGGTGGTATCTCAGTGTGGTTTTGATTTGAATTTCCTTGATGGCTAATGATTTTGAACATTTTTTCATGTGTCTGTTAGCCATTTGTATGTCTTCATTGGAAAAGTGTCTGTTCATATCTTCTGCCCATTTTTTGATTTGTTTATTTGTTTCTCGTGTATTGAGTTTGAGAAGTTCTTTGTAGATCTTGGATACCAGTCCTTTATCTGTAGTGTCATTTGCAAATATATTCTCCCATTCCGTGGGCTGCCTCTTAGTTTTTCTGACTGTTTCCTTGGATGTGCAGAAACTTTTAATCTTGATGAAGTCCCATAAATTCATTTTATCTTTTGTTTCTCTTGCCTTTGGGGATGTGTCATGAAAAAGGTTGCTTTGGCTGATGTCGTAGAGGTTGCTGCCTATGTTCTCCTCTAGAATTTTGATGGATTCCTGTCTCACATCGAGGTCTTTCATCCATTTGGAGTTTATTTTTGTGTATGGTGTGAGATAGTGGTCAAGTTTCATTCTTTTGCATGTAGCTGTCCAATTTTCCCAGCACCATTTATTGAAGAGACTGTCTTTTTCCCACCAGATGTTTTTTCCTGCTTTATCAAATATTAGTTGCCCAAAGAGCTGAGGGTCCATTTCTGGGCTCTCTATTCTGTTCCATTGGTCTATGTGTCTGTTTTTGTGCCAGTACCATGCTGTCTTTGTGATCACAGCTTTGTAGTACAGCTCGAAGTCCGGCATTGTGATACCCCCAGCTTTGTTTTTCCTTTTCAACAGTTCCTTGGAGATTCGGGGTCTTTTCTGGTTCCATACAAATTTAAGGACTATTTGTTCCAGTTCTTTGAAAAACGTTCTCGGTATTTTGATCGGGATAGCATTGAAAGTGTAGATTGCTCTGGGTAGCATGGACATTTTAACTATGTTAATTCTTCCGATCCATGAGCATGGAATATCTTTCCATCTTTTTATGTCTTCCTCAATGTCTTTTAAGAGTGATTTATAGTTTCTAGAATAAAGGTCCTTTACGTCTCTGGTTAAGTTAATTCCAAGGTAACGTATGGTTTTTGGTGCTATTGTAAATGGGATGGATTCCCTGATTTCTCTTTCTTCGTTCTCGTTATTCGTGTACAGAAATGCAACTGATTTCTGAGCATTGATTTTGTATCCCGCCACGTTACTGAATTGCTCTATAACTTCTAATAGTTTGGGAGTGGCTTCTTTTGGGTTTTCCATATAGAGTATCATGTCGTCTGCGAAGAGAGACATTTTGACTTCTTCTTTGCCGATTTGAATACCTTTGATCCCTTTTTGTTGTCTGATTGCTGTTGCAAGGACTTCTAGTACTATGTTGAATAATAGTGGCGAGAGTGGGCATCCTTGTCGTGTTCCTGATCTTAAGGGAAAGGCTTCCAGCTTTTCCCCATTGAGAATAATATTTGCAGTAGGCTTTTCATAGATGGCTTTTATGAGATTGAGAAATGTACCTTCTATTCCTACACTCTGAAGGGTTTTAATCAGGAAAGGATGCTGTATTTTGTCAAATGCTTTTTCGGCATCGATTGAGAGGATCATATGGTTCTTGAGTCTTTTCTTGTTGATATGATGTATCACGCTGATTGATTTGCGAATATTGAACCACGCTTGCATCCCAGGTATGAATCCCACTTGATCGTGGTGGATAATCCTTTTAATGAACTGTTGGATTCTATTAGCAAGTATCTTGTTGAGGATTTTGGCGTCCATATTCATTAGGGAAATCGGTCTGTAATTCTCCTTTTTGAGGGGGTCTTTGCCTGGTTTGGGGATCAAGGTAATATTGGCCTCATAGAATGAGTTTGGTAGCTTTCCTTCTGTTTCTATTTTTTGAAATAGCTTTAGGAGAATAGGTATTATTTCTTCTTTGAATGTTTGGTAGAATTCCCCAGGAAAACCGTCCGGGCCTGGAGTTTTGTTATTTGGAAGGTTGTTTATCACTGACTCAATTTCTTCATAATTAATTGGCCTGTTTAAGAAACCAATTTCTTCCTTTTTCAATCTTGGTAGTTTATAGGTTTCCAGGAAGGATTCCATCTCTTCCAGATTGCTTAGTTTATTGGCATATAGCTGTTGATAAAAATTTCTAATAATCCTTCCAATTTCAGTGGTGTTCGTCGTGACCTCTCCTTTTTCATTCATAATTTTAATAATCTGGGTCCTTTCTCTTTTCTTTTGGATAAGTCTTGCCAGTGGTCTGTCAATTTTATTGATTCTCTCCAAGAACCAGCTTCTAGTCCTGTTGATCTGCTCTACTGTACTTCTGGTTTCTGCTTGATTGATTTCAGCTCTAATTTTGGTCAACTGCTTCCTCGTGCGTGGATTAGGCCTGTCCCTCTGTTGCTGTTCCAGCTTCTTGAGGTGAGAATATAAAAACTGCATTTTAGATTTTTCTATTCTTTTGAGTGAGGCTTGGATGGCTATGTATTTCCCCCTTAGGACTGCCTTTGCAGTATCCCATAGGTTTTGGACTGTTGTATTTTCATTCTCATTGGTCTCCATAAATTGTTTAATTTGATTTTTGATTTCCTGGTTTATCGAGTCATTCCTGAGCAGGATGGTTCTTAGTCTCCAAGTGTTTGAGTTTCTTCCAAATTTTTCCTTGTGGTTGAGTTCCAATTTCAGAGCGTTGTGGTCTGAGAATATGCAGGGGATAATTTCAATCTTTTGGTATCGGCTGAGACCTGTTTTGTGTCCCAGAACATGGTCTATTCTTGAAAATGTTCCATGGGCATTAGAATAGAATGAGTATTCTTTGGTTCTGGGGTGTAGTGTTCTATATATATCTAAGAGGTCCAACTCGTCGAGTGTGGCATTCAAAGCCTTTGATTCTTTGCTTAGTTTTTGCCAGGGTGTTCTGTCTATTTCTGAGAGTGGAGTGTTGAGGTCCCCTACTATTAATGTATTTTTATCTATATGTCTCTTTATTCTGGTTAAGAGTTGGCTTGTGTATCTTGCTGCTCCCCTGTTGGGGGCATATATATTTATAATTGTCATATCCACTTGTTGAATACTTCCTTTAAGAATAATATAGTGCCCTTCTGCATCTCTAACTATAGTCTGTAGTTTAAAATCCAATTTATCTGATATGAGAATTGCTACCCCAGCTTTCTTTTGAGGTCCATTTGCGTGAAAGATGGTACTCCATCCCCTTACTCTCAGTCTGAATGCATCTTTGGGTTCGAAATGAGTCTCTTGAAGACAGCAAATGGATGGGTCATTTCTTTTTATCCAATCTGCAACCCTGTGGCGTTTGAAACCAGAATTCAAACCATTAATGTTCAGGCTGAGTACTGAGAGATATGCTTTTAATTCTGCCATGTTGTCAGTAAAGTCTTTGTTTGTATTGGCTGTGACTTTCTGTTTTGTATCACTCTTGGGGCCTTTTTACTTTTATAGAACCCCCCGTAATACCTCCTGTAGGGCTGGTTTCGTGGTTACGAAATTGGCTAGTGACTGTCGATTCTGAAATGTCTTTATTTCTCCATCAATTCTGAATGACAGCCTTGCTGGATAAAGGATCCTTGGCTGCATGTTTTTCTCTGAAAGAGCTTTAAAAATGCTCCCCCAACCCTTTCTCTCATTCCAGGTCTGTGTAGACAGGTCTGATGTAATTCTGATGCCTTTGCCTTGGTACGTGAGAAATTTCTTTGCCCTGGCCGCTTTCAATACTGTTTCTTTGGATCTCATATTTGCGAATTGCACTATGACGTGACGTGGTGTAGGTCTGTCATGGTTGAGCTTGGGAGGGGTCCTCTCTGCCTCTTGGACACGAATTTTTGTTTCCCTTGCTAGATTAGGGAAGTTTTCAGCTACAATTTGTTCAAATATCTCTTCTAGACCTCTGTTTTTCTCCACCCCCTCAGGGATGCCGATGATTCTAACATTGGATCGTTTCGTTGAGTCAGTAATCTCCCGTAGCCAACATTCGTGGGCGTGGATTTTTTTAAGACCATCTTCTAATTTTATTTTTTCCTCTATTAACCCATCCTCCAATTCACTAACCCTTTCCTCCGCTTCCGTGACCCTGGCCGTCAGAGCCTCTAGTTTTGCCTGCATTTGGCTCATAGAATTTTTAATTTCTGTCAAATTTGCTCTCATTTCCGCCCTTAGGGATTGTATATTCTCAGTAATATTTTCCTGAATACTTTTTTCAAGTCTACTCATTATCTTGACCATTGTTACTCTGAATTCCATTTCTGATAATTTGGTTACATCCATATCCGTTACTTCTGTGGCAGAGGCCCCTGACTCACTGTCTTTTCTTTGCTGGGGGGGGCTTCTCCTTCTTGTCATTCTGATGAAGAGAGGTTGCGGGGTTTCCAGAGCCCAAAATTATTGACTGGGTCCCAGGCCGTGCCTCTTGTTTTATAGGGATCTTAGAGATGTGGGCTTCTTCTTTAAAGATTTTATTTATTTACTTATCTGAGAGAGGGAGACAGACAGTCAGCAAGAACGAAACAGAAGCAGGGGAGTGAGAGAGGAAGAAGCAGGCTCCCAGCGGAGGAGCCCGATGAGGGACTCCTTTCCGGAACGCCGGGATCACGCCCTAAGCCGAAGACAGGCGCTCAATGACAGCGCCACCCAGGCGCCTCCGGTTGTGGGCTTCTTGATTTTTCAGCCTGCCTTCTGTGTTCTGGGGGAGGGGCCTGCCGCGCCGATACTCAGGCAACCCTGTTTGGTTAGAGTCTCCGTGTCCCCTGCGAGGGAGGATGGGGATGGGCACTCTCTGAGCCGATATTTCCAGGCTTTTGTTCTCTGGCGGCTTTCCCTGGCGGCCGGCTATGCCTCTTCTGAGGGTCAGAGCAGCAGAGGCTGCATTGTCGCAGAACAGAGGGATTGCGGCCCGTTCTCCACTGATGTTCCGGCCACTTTAACTCTGTTACTGTTGGTGCTGCTCAACCCTGCGGCGTCCCGGGATGTGCGCACCAACTCGGCGACCCTGCCCTCACTTCCAGGGCCGGCGCGTCTCTGTCCTTTGTGTTTCTAATGCCGCCAGCCACCGGCCGCCCAGTCTCTGTCCTTTGTGTTTCTAATGCCGCCAGCCACCGGCCCGCGCGTCTCTGTCCTTTGTGTTTCTAATGCCGCCAGCCACCGGCCGCCCCGCGCGCTCCCGGGTCTCCCGGTCTCAGTCTATGCCCGGTGAGCACACCTCGATTCCGGAGTTTCGTGAGAAGCCTGGTGGCGCGCGCACCCGGTTCAGGGTCTCAGTTTGCTGTTTCTCGGGTGCCGACCGCGAGTCCGCCCGCTCCCCCGTGCAGGTGGCCCGCCAGCCGCCAGCCGCCAGCCGCCCCGCGCGCGCTCCGGGAGTTCCCGGTCTCAGTCTGGATCCCGTGAGCACACCGGGATTCCGGTGTTCCGGGAGATGCCTGGTGGCGCGCGCGCGTTCACGGCTCACCGGTCTCAGTCCGCTCTCTCGCGGGTGCCCTCTGTGTGTCCCCCGCTCCCCCGTGCAGGTGGCTGCCGCTTCCCGGCGCCCAAACGCGGCGGCTCCCTCCCCCTTCCGTTTATCTTCCGATATCCGTGCACGGTTTACAGCTCCCCTCTTCGTACCTCAATACTCAGCGCTGGAGATGTTCATTTGTAGAGATCCAGATGCATCATCCTGCGTCTCAGGCTGATTCCGTGGTTATTTAGGCTGGTCTGGTACCTATCCAGCTCGACTCAGGGGACCGGCTGAAAAAGGGGTCCCCTACTCCTCCGCCATCTTAACTCCCCTGGCATAATCATTTCTAACATCCATACTCCACCACAATGAATGAGTTTTTCTGGAAATATTGAAAACGAAATGAGATGTTTTTCTAGCTAATTGCTCCACCTCTTCAACTTCTGACCAGACCACCTTCTAGATTTTTCTCTTTCTAAATCAAAACTCTGTAACCACCCTGATTTTTTTTTATAGCCTCCTCTCTTTGCATCCACAGCCTTTTCTGGTATCTTTAACCTCCTCTCTCCCTTCAAAGTTCACCAGGGATCCTTAGCTGATAGGTGGTTTGTGGTTCAGGCTGGACTTAGCATGTTAAATCAGCTTTGGCTAATCTACACAGTCCATGCCGAAATGCCTCAGCATTTTCTTTCTTTTACAGTATTTATTTACAAAAATAGTACTTTTACTAATCACATATACGTGACTTTTCTCTCAGGCCCAGCTGGACAAACAGCCACATCCATAATGATTTTTTTAGGTAGTATTAATTATATACCTCATTTATTTTACCTTATATTTGAGATTTGCGAGACCATACTTCACCTCTTCAGCATCTGAACATAAATACACAAGGTTTTTGTAAGGTACAGATTCTACCATATCAGGACCCTGCTGCTTTCTGCAGCAAAGAAATCTGAAACCACAGAATTTCATGACATTCTGGGATAACAAGACTCTTGTAGTATAATCAGTAAGCAACAGAGAATTTTTTAAAGTTGTTTTAAAATCTCAAAATACTATTAAAAAGAAAGACAACAAGGTTTGCCAAGGTTGTGGGAGAAACTGCAGGTCTGTGCATTACTGGCGGGAATGTAAAATTGTGCAGCTGCTGTGGAAAGCTGTATGGCAGTTCCTTGGAAAATTAAAACAGAATTACTATACATTTTATGCTATGACAATTTTTAAAAAAATGAAAAATGTTTCAAAATAATGTATTTCAGAAAAAAGTATAATACAGAATTTGTAAAGTAAGAAGTAAAAATTCTCCCTTGTCCTTCCACTTTGGGAAAGTTTGGGATGTGGCTTTCGTGAACTTTTTCTGTGTACATGTTAACACAATTGTTTTATTTATTTATAAATTACATTTATAGATAGTATATAATTATGTAAATTTATAGTAAATAACTATCTTTTATTATTCAACAGTATACTAAAGATGTCCTTTCTTGTCAATATCAAAAAAAAAAATCTTCCTCGTACGTAGTAGCCATGTGATATTCTGTGGTGTGCCTGTACTAAAATGTAACCATTTCTTTATTCAAGTTCGTTTACATTTTTCCATAGTTTTGCATTGTAACAAATACTGTTTGTTATTTATTAATAAACATTAATCTGTGCACATAAAACATTGGATAATTACATGAATTTTTGACTGCTTAATATTTGCCAAATATTGTGTCATAGAGCAGTGAAGTTTTGACACGTACTTAATAAGCATTTTGTATAATTGCCTGTGTGTATGTATATGTGTACATGTATATATAAGGTAGCTTTTTGGAAATTAAGACATACTTTCCCAAGATTTAAATAGTGTCTGAGTCTAAAGACCAGTCCTTGAAATGTTTGACTTAAAATACCAGAAATTTAATATTGGTTATGCTATAGAAACTAGCCACAATCTACAGTTGTACTTATGTGGGGGAGTGGTTTTAGAGTTCCATACAGGAATGTCAAGAGCAATCCTAAACTATTGGGGGCTAATCCTGTTTCCTTGATCAGGGTCATGGGCAGGATGGGAAACTGGCTGAGAAAGGATGAGAAGACAGTCGAAGAGCTGGGGTGTCAGAGTTAGGGGTAGGAGCTGGGGTCTTTTGATTTCTAGTATTTTTACAGGATACAAACTGTAACCTGTGAGACCATCGATCTCAGATATAATGTCTTTTACAGAGAGAACATATTTATGAAGTTTTATTTAGTGTTAGGATTCTGATCACATTCTGATTAAAAAAAACTTGTTTAAAAAGCACGCAAATATGTTTCTAGCAGTAGCTATGATCTATATCACTATTTTTGGCTAGCTGGTTATTTGATTTGCAATCACAGAGTTTGAGGCAATTGGGAAAAAGAAAGCTAAGTAAAAGACATCCTTAGAAACTTTTTTTGGGGTAGGTTATAGTGATAAACCTGAAGTTTCGGCTCCGTATTTTTCCTGGTATTTGAATGGGACAAGTGGCTACAGAGAAAGATTTATTTGTGTATCCCACAGGTGTCTTTTCATGACTGTCCGGAACCGTACCAGTTCTCCTTATTTCCTCATGTACCTCAGAAGCCTAAGAATGGCCTGCGGTATTCATGTCTTACCTCTTGAGGGATTTTCCTCTTCAGAGCAGTTTACAGTAGTCCTTGTTCTTCTACATGATAGGGAAGGAAAGGGTGATAAAAGTGAGAATTATTAGCTTAACTGGACCATACTTATGCAAAATAACACACATAAGAAGGGCCTTTCATTATTATTCCACTCTCACCATCTACATTTAAAAACCCTCTTCCATGAGGGAGTAATTAGGACATTCACACCAAACCCTAGTAAAGTGGCCTTTTGGGTATAATTTAATCAGCACTGGAGTTCGGGTTTACCTGCAGGGGTAGGTGCTTTAGTCTATAAAGGAGGCACAGATCAGGTCACAGGCCCAGAAGCCATCCTTTCTGGATGCTTTCATCTTTTCTGCACCGTGTATTGAGGGCCCCTTCAAGGTCTCCTCCTTCCTGCTTGACACAAAAGTCTGTGTGCCCCACTCATGGTTTGGCTGGGTGATCACTTTCTGTTGTGTTTGCTGTAGGAACAATTTGTTGCATGTGTCTTTGGGTATCTTACAAATCCTTTGTTTCTAGTTCACAGCAGTGTTCTAAGAGGGTAATGAGTCAAACATCACTGTTCTACTAGAGCTCTTTTATTTGACCAAAATAAAGAGAGGTGAATATTATATATAAAATTGCAATTTTGAATTTAATCATTTATCTTTAGGTTTCTTGCAAAGTGGGATAATCATGTGTAAAGTTGTTTAGATTTTATCTTTTATAGGGTTTGGGTACACTATATAAAATGCGGGGTTATTTGAATTCCGTATGACAGATCATAACATCATGAGGAAATTTTTTTTTGAAAACTTACTCAGGGAAAAGATCAATTTCTAGAAACTAGACCTTTACAAATAGACTACTTCTGATGAAATATAAGCGATAAACTCTTGGCAGTGGGAAGTCTGTGTGGAGTCCTGCTACCCGCTTACCTCTAGCCTTTGGCTCCAGTTTCAAGCTGAGTTTGAATTTCTTCTCTTGAGCCAGTTGAGGAACTCTTATAGAACATCCTGTTGGGGACGGTACGGTGAGGTCAAAATGCATTTGCGTTGATTATAATAACTACACCCGGAGCATAAGCACTGAAGAAATTGTGTTTTTATCTCAGGACTCGGGCTAAGGCATGATGAGCTTCCTCCTCAGATGAGCGTGAGTGACTGGCCAGAAATGAAGAAGAGATTCGCAGATGTGTTTGCCAGGAAGACAAAGGCAGAGTGGTGTCAGATCTTCGATGGCACAGATGCATGCGTGACTCCAGTTCTGACATTTGAAGAGGTTGCCCACCATGATCATAACAAAGAACGGGGCTCGTTCATCACTGATGAGCAGGGTGTGAGTCCCCGCCCTGTACCTCTGCTGTCAGACACTCCAGCTATCCCTTCTTCCAAAAGGGACCCTTTTGTAGGAGAACATACTGAAGAGATACTTAGAGAATTTGGCTTCAGCCAGGTAGAGATCGATCAGCTTGCCTCAGATAAAGTTATCAAAAGTAATAAGCCAAGAGCTTATCTCTAAGTTCCAGGCCTCCTAGCTCAAGTGAATTGGAATATTGCATGTTTGGTATAGAATAATACAGAAAATTTTAAGTAGGGAAACATGGAGGAACAGTATCACAGTGGACCAGCTGTTCTGATCAAGAAACAGACTGGCGACACAGTGATGATTGAATTCTGTAAATGATTAACATCATGGCTTTTGATTGAGGAATGTTTTTAGTTCACCAATATTAAATTGTGACAAGTTTTTCTGCCTTTCAATTTATTTGATAGAATATATTTTTAAAATTAAAATGTTACTAGGGTTCCTGGGTGGCTCAGTCGGTTAAGCGTCTGCTTTCAGCTCAGGTCATGATCTCAGGGTCCTGGGATCAAGCCCAGCATCAGGCTGTCTCTGCTCAGCAGGGAGTCTGCTTCTCCCTCACCCTCTGTGCGCACATGAGTGCGTGCTCTCTCTCTCGCTCTCTCTTGTTCTCTCTTGCTCTCAAATAAATAAAATCTTTTTAAAAAATTAAAATGTTAATAATATACCTTAAATGAATAAATATAATGCTTTTTATTAAATAAAGTCTTTTCACCCGTAAAGTTTACTTAAGCTTTTAAGTTTGTGAGAAGCTTTCAAGAAAGCCTTTTATTTATTTATTTATTTTTTTTTTACTGATCACCGTTTATTTGGTCTTAGCCTAGAAATATATATAATCTTGTAGGATCTCTATATACAATTTGTGTATAATAAATATACAGACACATTGACATGTGTGTAATCTAACATACACTAAAATGTATACATATGTTAAATGTACACATGTACATGTAAACATTCAATCTAATATTGCTAAAACTTACATTTAATTTGCACGCAGGTACTATACAGAGGTATACATTGACATACATATTTACGTATAAACACATACAAACACACACTTTTCACTGCATTTTGATTTTCCCCTCTCCGATGCCCTTTCTTTTTTTTTTTTTTAATGTTTTTTTATTATATTATGTTAGTCACCATACAGTACATCCCTGGTTTCTGATGTAAAGTTCGATGATTCATTAGTTGTGTATAACACCCAGTGCTCCATGCAATACGTGCCCTCCTTACTACCCATCACCAGTCTATCCCATTCCCCCACCCCCCCCCCTCTGAAGCCCTCAGTTTGTTTCTCAGAGTCCATAGTCTCTCATGCTTCATTCCCCCTTCTGATTACCCCCCTTTCTTTATCCCTTTCTTCTCCTACCGATCTTCCTAGTTCTTATGTTCCATAGATGAGAGAAATCATATGATAATTGTCTAAGAAAGCCCTTTAAATAGCACTTAAAAAGCATTTTGTGGCTCACTGAAATAACTTTGGTTCCACTATTTACCAAAATGAAGTCTGATACAAAAAGTCTGATCCTTTTTATGTAATAAGAAAATCATTCAGCCAGTGTCTTTGAATTGGAATTTTAGAAAATGTTCTTAAGATTTCCTGCAAATAATCCCCACTCTCCATGTAGACCACCATACTGAGAGCCCGGCTTCTCTGTGTGGCTGCCTCTTAGCATCACCCACCCACGTCTCTTTCTCAGTAAATTACCATCCATTTGGAAGTCCTTCTAGACTCTTCCTCTGACCAGTCTCCAGCCTCCATTCCCATCATGTTTGCCTCTGCCCCCAGAAGACCCATAGCTTATCCCTCACTTCATTCAGGCCACTGCCCAAATGTCACCTTAGGGAGCGCCCTTTCCTGACCCCTCCCTAGAATGGCAGCCACTACGTCACTTAACTCTCCCCTCGCCCGTTTTGTTTTCCTTCACGTCATGTATCATCACTGACATTATACTGAACAACGCCAGCCTACTTGACCAACTGCCTCTTAACCAAGGCGCACTGGGATGCAAGCTTTATGAAGGACTTTGTGGGTCTTATTCACTGCCAAATCCCCACTTCCAAGAACAGTGCCTGGCCCATGGTGGGAACTTTGTAAATATTTATTCAAGAAGTGAATCTCAGTAGTGAAGTGCTGTCAGTTCCATCTTCATAGTTCCACACCAGTCCCCTCTGCCCAACCCCCTCTGTGCCTTCACTCAGGCCCCCACCACCTCTGCCCTGGCCTAGTGCTCAGCTTGCCTGCCTGACTTTGGACCTTCAATATTGCTGCCTGCCTTTTTTTTGTATCATGTTACTCTACTGGTAATCTTTATCACACCAAACTGGTCTTTTAGTCCTGTAAAATTCTTCAATGGTCCTCTCTTTTTCCTATATAACAAAATATGAATCCATTTATATAGCGTATCAACCCTTTATTTATAACAAGACCTCTCCCTCGCTGTCTAGTCCCATCCGCACTCCTGCTCCCCAGCACTTTACGTTGGACTGCTTTAAGTTCCTGATTATGCGATGGTCTCTCTTGCTTCCATTCCTGTCTGTGTTCTGTAACATTCAGCAGGACTAACAATACTAGTCCGTTTTGCTCCAGGTTTTTGGTTTAGCAGATTGAGACTTGGCTCAAACACAGCCTTCTTCGTGAAACGTCCCATGTTTCTCAGCCTCAGGGCAGTTGTATACAGTGATTGTGAAATTTGGAGTCAGAAAGGACTTGGGTTCAAATATCACTTAGTCACTCTGGTGTCTAAGACAAGGCCGGGGGTATGCCTGGAACATCCTAGGTGCTCAGTAATTTTTAGTTCTAAGGGGCCCTTCCTATGTTTCCATTGCACTTGGTATGTATCTCCAAGGATAATCATTGCTCTTAATGTAGTTTACATAACTCTTCACGAGGTCGTAAGCTATGAGAGTAGTCACTCTAGCACACAGAAGAATCATCTGGAGGTACTGTTGAAATACAGATTCCTAGGCCCACCCCTAGAGATTCTAATGCAGTATGTCTAGGGCCAGACCCATGACTTTGCATTTTTGCCAAGCTTCCAGGTGATTATCATGCTGCTGGTTCAAAGCCCACACTTTGAGTAGAAATGTCCTAATGGATATGGACCTAGTCTTTTTCCCCTTGCTACTGTCATAACAGGTGCTCAAAAAAAATCTGTTGAAGGGTTGATGAGGGAAAGGATAAAAGCCAGTTGGCAAAAATCTGTAAATAAACAGATGGGCTAGCTCAAAATATTGATTTCTTTTTTTTTTTTTTTAGATTTTATTTATTTATTGGACAGAGATAGAGACAGCCAGTGAGAGAGGGAACACAAGCAGGGGGAGTGGGAGAGGAAGAAGCAGGCTCATAGCGGAGGAGCCTGATGTGGGGCTCGATCCCATAACGCCGGGATCACGCCCTGAGCTGAAGGCAGGCGCTTAACCGCTGTGCCACCCAGGCGCCCCAAAATATTGATTTCTGTGATTAATTGACTTCATATCAAATGTTTGAATGAAAAATTGGTTTTTGTAGGGTATAAACTTTTTGAAGAATAAAAGGTTAATCATAGCTTTTGTTCGTGACCCATACTTTCCTTCTAAAGAGTCACCCCAGACCCTATCTCCCTGCATTCCTGTGGCTCTGCCAGTTTGCCATCCTCTATATGTTCACTTTATCCTCAGCCTGGTAACCAGTTCGGGATCTCAAATCCACACACAGGGACATCCAGAAGAAGAGATGGTCTCAGGAACCAGCAGCAAATCTTGTCTTGTGTCTCTTTGGATGGAGTTAAGTCATAGGCCAGTCCTATGCCCAGTCTTTATCAGAGAAGGTAGGGTTGTCCTTAATAAAACGAGCCTGGGGCGCCTAGGTGGCTTAGTCTGCCTTCGGCTCAGGTCATGGTCCTACCAAGCCCAGCGTGGCCTCCCTGCTCAGTGGGAACCCTGCTTCTCTCTCCCACTCCCCCTGCTTGTGTTCCCTCTCTCACTGTGTCTCTCTCTGTCCAATAAATAAATAAAATCTTAAAAAACAAAACAAAACAAAAATAAAATAAAATAAAATAAAATATAAAATAAAATTAAATTAAATTAAAATAAAATAAAATAAAATAAAATAAAACCAGCCTACTCCTGGAGTTCCCCTGGACTCAGCTAGCTGGAAATACATGGGTGTGTGAGGAGGGGGTGGATTCTGGAATCTAATCTCGGTGCCATCAGGATGGAAAGGGTGGAGAATGGAAGTTGGGTAAGCAGCCAAAAACACCCATGCCATACAGTATCCCACTCTCTTCAGTAATCATAGGGGTAGGTGGGGGCAGGTTTCTTCATTGTACAGAGGAGAACGCAAGGCTCAGATGGTCTTTTTTTTTTTTTTTAATTTATTTATTTTTATAATAATTTTTTATTATATTATGTGTCACCATACAGTACATCTCTAGTTTTTGATGTAAAGTTCCATGATTCATTACTTGCGTATAACACCCAGTGCACCATGCAATACGTGCCCTCCTTAATACCCATCACCAGCCTATCCCATTCCCCCACCCCCCCTCCCCTCTGAAGCCCTCAGTTTGTTTCCCAGAGTCCATAGTCTCTCATGGTTCATTCCCCCTTCTGTTTACCCCCCCTTTCTTCTTCCCTTTCTTCTCCTACCGATCTTCCTACTTCTTATGTTCCATAAATGAGTGAAACCATATGATAATTGTCTTTCTCTGCTTGACTTACAAATCTCCCTTTGTGTCTGTATAATTTTTTCATGGTTCCCCTAGACCAAAAGAAATATCTAACCATTCCATTTATAAATACTTAGGTCCCAATAACTTAAGTATTTATGCACTAACAACTAATTCACTGTTTGAAAAAATATATACACATACGTTGAGAGAAAGCATTTTCATTTTTATTTCGTTTTTAACATGTTTATGGGTCATATATGTGTTGGACACTGTGCAGTTTCTCATGTCTCAAAATCACATTAGGCACCACTACCCCCATTTTCTGTTCCACATTTGTTTTCGTATACTATTGGCTTCACTCAAAGGATTATAGTGAAGTCTGATGTTCAAAGCGTGGACTGTCTCGCTGATAGTTCATGTAGTGTCTGACGGATGTTGAGTTTCACCCTGTTTACAATCTTCAACATTTTAAATATCCTGAGGCACCCTTTGGAGTTCAGTGTGGTGTCCTAGCACATCTTGGCACACAGTTTAAGTGATTTGCCCAGGAAGATACTGCTAAGAAGAGGCAGAACTAGAATTTAAATTTTAATATTCTGACTCCGAGTCTTGCTCTTAAACCATTTTTAGGGCCTTTCCCATAAGATTGTGTTCCTCTTGCCCCAGAGACTTTTCACTTGAACTCGGGGTCCAACAAAGAAAATATGACCCACTCAGAGTCTTTAGAACAGAGGAAATTTATTCTTACACCATACACAAAAACCCAAAATGGATTAAAGACCTACATGTGAAAGCTGAAACCATGAAATTCCTAGGAAAAAACATATGTAGTAATTTCTCTGACATAAGCTGTAGAAACATTTTTCTAGAAATGTCTCCTATGGCAAGGAAAATAAAAGCAAAATTAAACTATTGGAACTATACCAAAATAAAAAGCTTTTCAACAACAAAGGAAACCATCTACAGAACAAAAGGACAACCAATTGAATGGGAGAAGATATTTGCAAATGATGTATCTGATAAGGGGTTAATATCCAAAATAAGTAAAGAATTTATAAAACTCAACACCAAAAAAAAACCAACTAATCCAAATAAAAATGGGCAGAGGACCTGAATAGACATTTTTCCAAAGAAGACATACAGATGGCCAACAGACACATGGAAAGATCCTTAACATCACTATCATCAGGGAAATACAAATCAAAACCACAATGAGTTAATCACCTATGGCTGTCAGAACGACTAAAATAAAAAACAGAAGAAAAAACAAATGTTGGCAAGTATGTGGAGAAAAAGGAATGCTCCGCTATTGGTGGGAATGCAGGCTGGTGCAGCCACCGGGGGAAACAGTATGGAGTTTCCTCAAAAAATTAAAAATAAAATTACGTTACGATCCAGGAATTACACTACTGGGTATTTGCCCAAAGAAAACAAAAAACACTAATTTGAAAAGATACATGCATCCCTATGTTCCCTGCAGCAATATTTATAATAGCCAGGATAAGGAAGCAACCCAACTGTCCACTGATAATGAACGGATAAGAAGATGTGGTATATATATATACAGTGGAGTATTACTCATAAAAAAAAGATGAACTCTTAACCATTTGTGACCACGTGGTTGGACCTAAAGAGTGTAATGCTAGGTGAAAAACTCAGAGAAAGACAAATGCCATGATTTCACTCACATATGGAATTTAAGAAACAAAGCAAAGAAAAAAGGAGACAAAAAAACACTCTTAAATACAGAGAACAAACTGGTGGTTGCCAGAGGGAAGGCAGGTGGGGGGATGGGTGAAATATCAATCAATCAATCAATCAGTCAGGAAATGTAATATAGAGAATTACACTCGTGATAAAAGAGCTGAGAAGCCCAGGGGACAGTGAGGCAGGCAATCCGGATATGAGCCACAACAGGAAAGCCAGGGCCACTCCTATGGCTGCAGGGGATGATGGGAAAGGCAGTGTTACCAGGACCCAGAAGTTAAGGTTGCCTGGTGGAGGCTGGACCCGCTGTGGAGATGCAGGCACTGCCACGGACAGCTCAGGAAGGAGAAAGAGAGGGAGGAAAATAACATGAGTTCCCTCCTGCTCCCAGTCTTCCCACCAGTGCCTTCCATTGGCCCAATCTACCTAAAAGCCAGAGAGCAAGGGAACCTGGGAAACGTAGTGTCTTATGATATAGAACATGTGAGGAGGAGCCCGGAATGGACCTGAGCAAACGGCCAGTTGACTGACACTACAAAATGTGGTGTATACACTTTATTCACTCAATAATTCCTTTAGCAAATATTTATTGAGGACCTACTAGGTGTCAGGGATCATGCGAGATGCTGGGGATACCATAATGACCGAAATAAACCTGATCACTGCTCTTAAAGGGATCAAAGACTAACATAGGAGAAATAGAATAAACACAGAGCCGTCCAATGATAAAGGGTATTAAGTGCAATGAAGGGAAGGATCACAGTGCTATGAGCCAGCTAGAGATTGGAGAAAGGATGCAACCTCCCATGGTTTGAAGTCTAATCAACTGGCTCTTGAGGTGCGTGTGTAAAAATTTGTGTTCCGGAAAACAGAATATTTGTATCTAGAAAAATTTTAGAAGGAGATATGGATGCATTCATATTTTGACTTAACACCTGCCTCATACAGCTGGATTGTCTCAAAGCTGTTATGTGATTGTGTGTAATAGAGTGTGTTTATATGTGTGTGTGTGGCAGAGACAGAGAGGGAGAAAGAGAACAGTGCAAAGAAAGATTCCTCTGGACCAACCTTCTAAGGAGCCAGAGGGCTCGCAGCCGCTAATCTCCTTCATGCTTCCCTGACCCCACCCCCTTCCCTCTCATCATAACTTGTGATCTTAGAGGCATGAAAGAATTCGAGCCCCTCCCCCAGCTCGACCATCTCTGTTGGCTGCTCGGCCAGGCTCCATGTCAAATTCAGCTTGGGCCAGAACCCTGAGGGCCCCCCCGGAAGGTGGTGGGCTTGCAGGCAGGTTCCTCACCCTGTGGCCATGGGAGGCAACGTTGGGCAGCTCGGCACTCATACCTGTAAGTCCCTAGCTGAGGATGACCCCTCTGACCCTGTGGAGCCACCCAGAAGGCCCACGGGCAATCTCATCATGCACAGCATGGCCATGCTTGGCCGGGAGTTCTGCTACGCGGTGGAGGCGGCGTACGTGACCCCGGTCCTGCTGAGTGTGGGGCTGCCCAGGAGTCTGTACAGCACGGTGTGGCTCCTCAGCCCCATCCTGGGGTTCCTGCTGCAACCCGTGGTCGGACTAGCCAGCGACCACTGCCGGGCCAGGTGGGGCCGGCGGAGACCCTACATCCTCACCCTGGGCATCTTGATGCTCTCGGGCATGGCTTTGTACCTCAACGGGGACGCTGTCGTGTCAGGTCAGTGGACTGCACAGGGGGGCAGGCAGGGGGACCGGGGCACATTATGCAACTCCATGGGAGGAGGATGCAGGTTTCTTTACGGGACGCTTACTTGGAAATTGATTAGAGCTGATTCTCTGTCCTAGGTTACAGTGAACTTCCACCTTGGGACAACCCAAATTCTGTGGTTGGGAGCTTTTACTTTCAGAAGCTTCAGGATGCATTGCTGTTGTTGTTTTATTGTTGTGAGGATTTAAACATAGGAATAGTTATCTCTTTTCTCCAATGAAATATTGTTGCTTGTTTATCAATTGCAGTGCTCTTTGAGATTAGGCTTTAGTTAATACTTTGGTCAAATGAATCATCTGCCAAATGACCCCATGAATACTTACAATAAATTACCTACATGTCTAAGTAAGATCTAATTCTGTTCATAGCTTTACAGAGAGTCTTTTAACGGGTGCAGGGCATCAGCCCGTCCGCTCAAGGGGTCATATTTGCACTGCAAGTTCTGGACAAAAACAAACCTGATGGTGATCGCTTTTTCTTGACATTAATCGGCCACCAATCAATCAGTAACCGGTGGTGGTACATAAAAAGTTTCATTGATAAAAGAATTGTTAAACTTAAAAATAGCACATATTTCTGGACCATTAACTCACAGGCTAGCAGAATGGATGATAATGAGGCAGGATAATCTGCTATCATGTGTCTATATTTAAAAGAGGGCATCAACACACAAATGTAGGTTATTTCTGCGAAATATTCACAGAACCCCCTGAGAAGAATAGTTGCCTCTGGGGGAGGGGGGGGAACTACTGAAGGACTTTGGAAGTAAAAAGTGGAGTGTAGGCTTGTGTTTCACTTATTTTTATACTGTAATCTTTTAAAAAATGTGCATATATTACACATTATTTTTAAGTGAAACTGAAAGCAAGGGAAAAAATTCTTGTTTCTCTAATAGGAGAGTGAGCGAAGGAATTCTGGGATGTCCACAGAGTGAAGAGTACTCAGCTGTTAACGGTGCAGCTGCTCTCCATTCATTGAAATGCAAAGATATGAGGAGAGTTGGTTATAGATGAGTGTGTCCAACCTGATCCCATTAGTCAGTGCTCCTCCAAGCGTGGTCCTCAGACCCAGGGCATCAGCATCCCCGGGGCTGTTAGAGATGCAAATGCCCAACCCCACCTCAGACCTACCAGAGGGTCACGGGAGAATCATGGAGACTCACGGGAGACAGAGCCCCAAAAAATCTGTTTCAACAAGTTGTCCAAGGGATGATTATGGGTGCTGAGGTTTGAGAAGCAGTGCATTAGGGCACAGGTATGCACCTGTTTCTGTAGGTGTGTGAGTACATAAAGGGATATCTGAAGGATGACCATCAGTGGGGGCTGGGATGAAGCATTTCCCCCATGTTTTCTACATTATTGAAATGGTTTACAATAAGCATGTATGATTTTTTTAAACAACTGTTTTAAATGAGATTTGATATGAAATTTATACAACTCAGTGCCTTTTAGCATATCCCAAGGTAGTGCAACCATCGCCACTATCTAATTCCACCATATTTTATCACCCCAAAAGAAACCGAGGAACCATTAGCAGTCACCCCCCATTCCCTCCTCCCCAGCAGGCCTAAGCAACCCTTCAGTCTACTTTCTGTCTCTTTAGCTCTACCTTTTCTGGCATTCACGTGTGTGATTTTTAAAACCTGAAAAAATAACAAAGCCATTTTTATTTGGAAAAGCAAAGCAAAATGAAAGTGAAGGGAGAAAATTTAATGACAGGACATTTTGGTGGAAATAAAAATGCAAATCATTCTAGAGCAGGATTTAGGTGATGTGTATTTATTTCTGTTTTAGCTTTGATTGCTGATCCAAGGAGGAAGCGGATTTGGGCCATAACCATCACCATGATAGGTGTAGTCACCTTTGACTTTGCTGCTGACTTCATTGATGGGCCCATTAAAGCCTACTTATTTGATGTCTGCTCCCATGAGGATAAGGAGAGGGGCCTCCACTACCATGCCCTCTTCACAGGTAGGGAATATTCCAGAAAGTCTCTCCTTAAGCTCCCCAGAACAGGGAGGCCCTTCCACTGAAGCCATCTAGTGTCTATACACGTCAGAATTTTTGAATGAATGGATCTGTTGATGGAATGTTCCCATCACGCGGGCTCTTTCAGCGCATTTCTCTGAACAAATCAGCTTGTGACTGGGCTCTGGAGGTTTTGCAAAGGAAGTTTGCATAAGAGCCATGTGTGGAGACATTTACAACTGCAATGAAAAGGGTCCCTTGTGCACTTTGCTTTTTCTTCTTCTTTTTTAAAATCAGTAATGTAGCATCAGCATTACTTAGGAGCTTGTTAAAAATGCAGCTTCCTGGGCCTCTCCTCCAGTTATTTTGATTCAATGGTTTTGAGACGGGGCCCAGAAGTCTGCATTTTAATAAGTACCCTGGATGATTCTGTCTTTACGGCCCAGCCAATATATGTATTTTATGTTTTGATATGTTCTGTCTCTGTTCACAGCCAGGTAGGTCCCATGAGAAGCAGGATCTTGAGTTCTGCTCAGTTTCTGTTTCCACAGCCAAGAGCAGTGCCTGCACATGGCAGCTTTGGGGTCAATGTTGGTCGTTTGTGCCAACATGTGAATGGTGAACCGGGAAGAAGGGGGCTGCCCAGCCAAGAGAGTAGTTCTTCCTCGCTTTAGGGAAGATGGAGGAGCAGGGGTCCCGCCCACCTGTCAGTGCCCCCTGCCCACCCTGTCTGCACCTAGAGGGTCTCAGAATAGAGATTCGACCTGCATTCTTCTAACTTAAGTCCCTTCCCCTTTATCATCACTTGCTAAGATTAATTACAACAATGGGAGAGTTTTTGGCTCTTGAACCTGACACATTGAGAGTTTTATTGCTCTAAAGTACTCGGGGCTATGTGGCCACCCTTTCCCAGCTCACGTCAGTGTCAGTCCTGACCAGGTGGACTCTCCTTTGTTGCCCCTGATATGAGAAGATTGAATTTGGTATTTGGGGAACTTTTCAAAGGCTAACACATGGTAGTATTTCTATGAGTCTGAGAAAATATCTTAAGGTTATCTGTTGATATTAGTGTACGATGGTCTCAGCAAACATGGTGTAATTTTCATGTTACGTTGGTTCAGGCTCTCACTACATCTTGTCTGAGCTTTAGGACTCTGCCCTTTACTGTCTCTCCAGTCTCTGATCTCTTCCTATTTCAACTGAATCAACACACAATTGAATCAATTCAGTCACCTGCAGGGGCTCCGCATTTGCCTACTGGTTAAAGAACAAATTCCTAAACAGGATTCAAGACTCCCCATAATCTGTTCCCATCCTACTCTTCAAGCTTTACTTCCCATTACTCCCCCACATTTTCTGTGCTCTGAGCAATTTCCCAACATGTTCCTAGGGGCAGAGGCCAGGTCTGTTTACTCACTGCATCTCTTACACCTTCAGCACAGCCTGGCATATCAAATGTGCTCAAGATAAGATTAATGGAAAAAACAAAGGAGCCTGCTTTTTTCTGTTCCAACTTTGAAATTCCCTTTCCCCTTTCTCCCTTTGGAAATCAAAGTTGCTTGGAAACTTTCCACCCACTTCCTGGGGAGAAGACCCCTTATCTTCTAAATTGCAGGCAAACACCTTGGTCAGGGACTCTACCCATAAAGTGATCAAAGCAAAAGTTTTTCAAGTAGATGAACATGGAGGCAGGGACAAGGTGGGTAACTCCAGCAGGAAGAATGGTGGAGGCCACAGTTCATCTCTGACACATCCTGAATTTCATTGCCCTTGGGACCTGTGTCATCTGCTTGGGCTTCCATAACAGAATACCACGGACTGGGTGCTTCAACAACAGAAATTATGTTCTCACACTTTTGAAGGCTGGAAGTCCAAGATCAGGGTGACTGCAGGGTTGGTTTCTGGTGAGACTGCACTTCTTGGTCTTTACCTGGCCATCTCCTCCCTCTGACCTCACATGGTCTTTCCTCAGTACACACATTCCTGGTGACTCTTCCCCCACTTATAAAGACACCAGTCCTGGGCGTCTGGGTGACTCAGTTGATTAAGCGTCTGCCTTTGGCTCAGGTCATGATCCTGGGGTCCTGGGATTGAGCCCCGCATCAGGCTCCCTGCTCAGTGGGGAGTCTGCTTCTTCCTCTGCCTCTGCCCCTGCTTGTGTGCTCTTTCTCTCTCTCAAATAAATAAATAAAATTTTAAAAAAAGAAAAAACACAAACACAGTCCTATAGGTTAGGGCCCCACCCCTATGACCTCATTTAACCTTAATCACCTCCCTAAAGGCCTAATCTCCGAATGTAGTCCCATGGAGGTTCAGCATATGACTCTCCCTCTCTTTTTTAAGATTGTATTCATTTATTTGTCAGAGAGAGAGGGAGAGAGAGAGCACAAGCAGGGGGAGCGGCAGGCAGAGGGAGAAGCAGGCTCCCTGCTGAGCAAGGAGCCTGATTCTGGACTTGAGCCCAGGACCCTGGGATCATGACCTGAGCCAAAGGCAGCGGCTTAACCGACTGAGTCACCCAGGCGCCCCTCAACATATGTCTCTTAAAGAAAGCAAAACTTTCCTAGAACTCCCACAGACTTCTTGTTTCTCATTGGGCAGAATTAGGCCATGTGAGCACCCAGGGGCCTAGGAGGTTGGAAAAGTGAGGGTTTGGGGGAGGGTGGGAGAGGCAAATCCCTAAACCAAATTTTAGAACTGTTAGCCAGGAGGAAGGGGTAATCATTACAGAATAGGCCAAAAGCTGATAGCTATCACATGGAATACAAACACAATTGGGCGGTAACCTAATGAGAACAATTACAGGCCAAGACTACTGCTAGAAAGAACTTTCATAACCCAATCTATTAGTGAATAATTGAGAGGTAATTGTTTTTAAAAATTATACTCCATTTCTCAAAGTTACCTGGCCACACTTATTATAGGGCTGTTCACAGCCTCCCCTGTATTCTTTTTTTTTTTTTTTTAAGATCTTATTTATTTATGTGACAGAGAGACAGCCAGGGAGAGAGGGAACACAAGCAGGGGGAGTGGGAGAGGAAGAAGCAGGCTCCCAGCAGAGGAGCCTGATGTGGGACTCGATCCCGGAACGCCAGGATCACGCCCTGAGCCGAAGGCAGACACTTAACCGCTGTGCCACCCAGGCACCCCACAGCCTCCCCTGTATTCTAATTCAATGTGTATTTATCTTTCTCTTTTACAAGATTTTATAAACTACAGGATTTGTAAAAACATGAGGTTTTACTTCCCCATGGCTTCTAACCCATCACCTTGTTGACAGCAGGTCCTTAGAAATGTTGGTTGCATAAAAGGAGACTCTTGGTTTCATAATCCTGCTTATATTTCCTGCAGTTTTACATCAGGTTGATGGCAAATTGCATCAATCAGTTGAAAATGCTCATTTAGTTACCTTACTTTGTCTCATGACGGACACTGAGCCCTGAACCCCAGCCAACTGTCTCCGGTTACAGGGGACCCCTGAGGGTGTGTGGATGGCTCATAGCAAGTTTTTTTTTTTTCTATTAGAAAAAAAAGAAAACATCTTCCTCTTCTAAAACAGTAGTCAAAAAAACAAACCAAACCAAAACAGTACAGTGAAGTCTCACCTTGTTTAAAGCTTAGATTCTAAAGTCCCTGCTCAAGTGATAATCATAGAGTCTGTATTATTCACAAAGATCTCTCAGATCACACATGAAATACAGCATGCCTTGTTTTGTGTGCACAGACCTGCCTAGTGATGGATACATATAAATATATGTGCAGAAACATCTCCTCTTTAATGTTTGCTGCTGGACGTGGGCTCAATGAATGGGAGAGAAGATGGGGTCACCTGTATTATTTAAAATGTTAATCTCTCTCTCTCTCATTCTCTCTCTCCCCTTCTTTTCAAAGTGTGAATAGTTGAACTCTGTCCAGTTAAACATGGATGTGTGACCCGCCATAGTGTCCTTGCTCTGAATGGAAGATCACATTGAAAAATGGAGTGAAAAATAAGAAACAATGCATTATCATACTGCTCTGGCTTTGCATACAGGCCAGACCTCCTGAATTTACATGAACTTGGCAAGGAGATGTCTATAGCATTCTGCTTGAATCAAGAATTTTATGATAAAGTCATGTTCCATGTCAGAGCCTGATGTAGTTTTGGAATGTAGGTGAGGTTTGGTGGGGTGAGGTCTGGAGCCGACAACCAAGAAAGAATTCTTGAGACGTCTTTGGTGCAAAATGGTTTTCTTAAAGTGTGGGGCCAGGACCCATGGGCAGAAAGAGCTGCTGCCCTGGGGGTTGTGAGGGGTGGCTGATTATATACTTGGGAGTTGGGGTAAGGAAAAAGGGAGGTTTTCAAAAGAACTTTCATATGCTAAAGAGGACATACAGGATACTGGAGGCCTTTGCCTTTGTCAAGTTAAGGTGGTTTTTCCCTCCAGTAAGGCCTTAAGATGAAGGCAGTTCGGAGCTTCCTGGACGAATGTCACACGAATCCCACCCAGGAGTGGGGGTGGGGGGCTGCAGGGGTCAGCTTGTGACTGTCCTTAGCTAGCCTTCTGCCCGCTCCTCAAGCCCATTTTGATTTTCATCATCAGCAAGACATTGTTCACCCAAGGAATCCAGTCATCTGAGTAAATTGAAATTCTTCTTATTTATTTCAGAGCTATTTATTTCATTTTAGTCCAGGCCCAACAATTCCAAATGCTTTGCAAATAAGTGTCAAAGGGTTTGTTGCCAAAATATTTCCCAGCATGTTTCTGACTTTTCTTTTTTTTAAAGAAAAGACTCCACTGGTTCCCAGGGAGCATTTCTGTCCCCAGGCTTCTTCAGTCTCTTACATTCAAGGGTGACTAACGCCATCCTCCCACCATCCCTGACACATGGGACGGATTTGGTGGGCCCACCCTTGTCCTGCTGCCCCATGCCTTCACCTGTGGGTGCATCTGGCCTGTGGAACCCACACTCACTAGTAGGGAATTCCTTCTTTGTGTCAGAATGCTTCCAACCGAGCGTGTATCTGCTCCTCTGAACCCACCACCTTACTACCTTTAGCAGTTGGCTCGACCCTGCAGTGGGTGGTCAGAATGAGGCATGATGGGAAAAGTTGTCCTGGTTCAAGTCCTGGCCCCTCTTCTTAACTGCTGAGTGGTTTTAGTATTTCTGAACCCTTGTTTCCTCACAAGATTGTGAATCTTTACACAATGTTAGTTTTTGTTCTGTTTTGTTTTTAAAGAATTTACCTATTTGACAGAACAAGAAAGCATAAGCAGGGGGAGCAGCAGATGGAGAGAGAGAAGCAGGTTCCCCACTGAGCAGGGAGGCCATTGTGCGGCTTGATCCCAGGCCCCGGGGATCATGACCTGAGCCAAAGCCAGATGCTTAACTGACTGAGCCCCCCAGGCACCCACAATGTTAATTAATATCCTGCCAAATGCCCAGAGCGAGAGATTGTTTAAAAGGATCAAACACCAAATGTCTATATTTAGTTCATTTCCTCTGTTCCCACCGGGCTTATAAAACCCATCAAAGTTTTATTTGTGGTAACTCCGAGAGAACTTGCCCCATGTCCAGGGATGGGTAACTTGTGGAGCACAACCTCTTTTAACTTTTCTGGTTTTTTAATATCCCAAAGTATGCATACAAATGCTCAGGTTACAAATGATCGGATTGGAAATCATTAAGGACTAAGGGAAGAGTCTTAAAAATGAAGTGTAGGCTTGGGCTCCTGTGAGCAAACCTTTCATGCAAGTGGAAAATCTGCTGTGTTTCGTGGTCGAGTCTGTTTGAACGCTTTCTCCTTCATGAGTAATTACCCATGAGTGGTTTTCTCGGGTCAGCTGGGCTCCCTTTGAAGTTTCCGTCCCTGGTGAACTTTCACATCTCCTCAGTCCCTTAGCTCAGAAGGGATGTGGCCAGAGCATTAGCCAAGGACACAGGAATGTCAGCTTTGGGGGCAACACGGGTGACTTAGAGCAAAACAATTCATGTTTCCAAATTGCCATTTTTTTCCGTTCAAGCGTGAGCAACACACCTCTCCAAGATCTCAAAGGCAGATTACAGAAGGAAACACTTGAGGGGATTTTTCCCGGGCTCTGTCCTCTGCTTGAAAGCCCTTCCCCTAGATACCAAATCGCCTTGGTTTGGTTCCTCACTTTGGTACACTCTGGGGTCATGTAGCCCCTCCCCTGTGACGTGTTTATCATTATCTGACTATATCATTGATTTGTTTATTGCTTATTTTCTGCCTCTCTAACCAACATATAAGCTTCCCGAGGGCAGCAGGAACATTGGCTTTCCTATTCGTTGCTGTAGCACCGGTACTTAGAATAGTTCCTGGAATATGCTGAAGAAATACTGGCCGAACAAATATTCTATTCTAGCCTCCCCGCTGTACCTCCGAGGACGCTGTGCTACTGAGAGGTGAAGTGACTAGCCCAAGGTCACACAGCTGGGTAGCAGTAGGCTAGACTAGGGGCAAAACCCCACCAACCTACCAATCAACTAGCCAGCCAGCAGCCAGCCAAAACATGGTTCATACTTTTTGTCCAGATTCCCCTAAAACCTGAGCCCCAGAGAAAGTTCGTTCACAGAGTTTATTTGGGAGAGGATTCTGGAGAGTGAGGGTGAGGGAATGGTGGAGTAGAGCAGACCAGCTGATACAGGAAGCATTGCCGAGTTGGCCTTTGCTCTAGGTGACCGACCTCCATCTCACCAGGACCTTCTGAGAAGGAGCCTAAGGAAGTTTCTATTCGAGGGGATCACCAAGGGGGATTAATCCATTGGCTCCGGTCTCCACTGGCCAAGGGTAGTCCCATGGGTGTTAACCTCACTTGTGTGAGTGCTGAACCCATCCTGAGCTTGGGTTCCCGCAGGCAGGGCACTGTCCAGACGCACCGACCGAAGGCGGCCACAACTGGCTTAGAATTGGCCCCAGCAGCAGCTGTTCGGGAAGCGGGTGGAGCGCCAAGCGGACCTGCTAAGTCAAACAAGGGCTGTCGCAGTCGGTTCGTGACTTCCAGGCCTGAGCCTTTTCTCTCTAGTATAGCCGCTTCATGCTTCTCCGTCCCCACTGGAAGAGTTAAAGCATTTTGCAAAGTGCTCAACGATTAACCTTACAGTGGACTGAGCTCTTGTAATGCAGAGCTAAAATATGAATTCTGCAGCGTTCAAGAAAACTCAGGGCAATCACAAATGGCTCCAGATCCAGGCCCACTAATTACCTGACCTTGCAGTCATTTCTAATCCTTAAGAAAAGGAATAAGCGTCAGGTTTTATGTGTTTTGCCAGGAAATGAGAAGTTTCAGGAATCTGATCTGAACTAGGGTAGCAATAGTTATTATGCATTATGTTCAAATCGAGAAACTTGCTTTTGGGAAACTGGTGAGCTGATTAAGGTGAATTCTTTTATGTGAACCATGACTGCATTAGACATACTGGCTCATGGTAGCAGGTTTCAGCGGGAACACAGATTGCAGATTCCGTGCGTTCGACCTCCGGCAAACATGCTATTCCAGCTCTCTGCATTTATTTGTTTAATGATGGGGAAGAATAGGATTTTGGCATGGCTCTACTGCAATGTTTTTGTCTACAGCATAGCTAATGCTCAGTACTGCAAAGCGTTGGATACGTCTTTATGTCTGAAATGGGTGTGAATCCCAGACCCCAAAATTAAATTAGATTGATCGCTCTTGTGTTGAGCCTCATTGCCACAGGATGGTGAAAATTTAGTCTCGGTTTAGAATGTTCTCCCATCGCTTTCCCCAAGGTGGCTTCTAAGTTGTGGGGACTCAAGCGCAAGGGTTTGGGGCAGAGAGTTCCTGGGTTTTGGTGTCATCTGTTTGTGCTGGCATTTACTGAGATGTCCACTGTCCCACTGCACTGGGCGCTCAGGCCAAAGCGGTCACCATTGAGTTCTCTCTTATTCTCATCTGTGAGGCCCCTGTGGAACCAAAGGCTTCTCAGCTCCTTCCCTGCTCTTCTGCTCCTCCCTCCCCACACCAAAGTGAGCAGAACTCTGGGAGCTGCAAACTATCTGTGCCTTTTGCTTTCTTTGTCTCTAAGACAGAGATAAAATAGAGTTGACCAATTATTCATGGGTTTGTATTTGCAAATTCACTCAGTAAAATTTCTGTGTAACACCCAGAGCAATACAGGTAGCTCATTTTCAGTCATGTGCAAACAAGCACGGCGTGTAGAGGGGCAATTGGAGTCACCCAAGGCCTCATTCCCGGTTGAGGTAGGTCAAGCTGACCTCTGACTTCCTGTTTGGTTCTCATATTGTAAACAAGTGGTGTATTTAGTGCCAAATCATTTGCATGTTTGTCTTTTTTATGTGTGTGTGACTTCCGTGTTTAAAATGGTCCCAAAGGTAGCCCTGAGGTGCTGTGTGGGGTTCAAAGGGGCTAGAACATTGTGATGTGCCTTGTGGAGAAAATACGTTAGGTTTGTTCGGGCATGAGTTACTGCGCTGTTGCCCAAGGGCTCAATGCTATGAAGCAACGATACGGATTAAGTATCTTTAAATGGAAACACACATAGAAGCACTGTCTTGATCAGTTGATGAAAAGGTTCATAGTAACTTAGCTCCGTATTTCCCCTCAGAACAGTAGTTTCCCCTACTCACTAATCAGTGCTTGGGGTGACTTTTGAGAACACAACTGCCACTAATCATAGGAATCTACCGCAGTGCCCTCCTCCAAGTGCTGCTGCGAGGGTTGGGTGAGTCCATCTAGGTCAAGCACTTAGAACAGAGCCCGACACAGCGTCAGCCCATCCGTCTAGACCCACCGCAAGCCATTTCTTCCTCGACGTCTTATTGCCTCCCTGGGGTCTGCCCAGGAGATGAGCCATTGGCCTTCTATTTTGGGATCTCCCCCAAGCCATTTGTGGGTGGTTCTGCTCCCCATCTCCCATCCTCCCAGACCAGCTAGGCCCTAAAAGCAGGATCAGAACCCCACTGCCTCAGGGATTCATCAGTACACGTGCACCAGTCGCGAATGCCTTGCTCTTAAATCACATTTTCTACTGAATCTTCCCTCTGTGCCTTTGGAACCTAAGGGCTTTTGAAACTCCAAAGCAAGAAGACACATTCTTGTTTCTCTGCTTTCTGCTTTCATGTCCTTCCCCTAAAGCAACAAGTTATCCTGGCTCAGCTTGAATATGAAGGAAGGGCCCAGAGGGACAAGGACATAAGGAAATATCACAGGACCACAGGTAGTGGTGGGGGGATGGAATCAATGGCCAACACTTTAGATATATTATCTCACCATCTTTTAGGAGAAGGCTTGCCTTGTAAATCTGAAGAAATGTCCAGCTACTCATGTTTTCTCCTTTGACCAGAGTATACATGTCTTCTTGATTGATGTTCCTTTACTCACAGCCTCCAAGGGGACAGGCCATGTCTGTCTTGATCGTTGCTATGCCCCCAGTGCCTAGCACAGTTCTTGGACAGTGGCGCTCCATCAGTTTGTGTTGATAACTGGGTCCAAGGACATGGACACACACACACACACAGTAGCCAGTACTTATTTGTTAACTCTCCAGGATTGGTGTGTATATGTTGGGGGAAGAAGGAACCATATACCTAATTGCATACTTTCCTTGCTATTTTCTTAGCGTATGGAATACAGTCAGAATCACTGTCTCATGAACTCCATAGGAATTTGGGGGATTTTTAGTCCGATCTCTTATTGAAGTGAAGTCACTGACAGCACACAGTTAACTCTCTTGACTCGAGCTCTTTTGCCATCAGAATGTGGATTGTTAAGCCACACACCTGAAGCAGAGGGGAAATTACAGGTACATCGTAGACTCAAAGATTGACATAGAATGACTCTTTAGATTCCTTGGTCTTGAAACTGCCCCCCCCCATTACCCGTTTTACCTATTATAGTTACAGGCTAAAGAAAAATAACCCTATTTCTGTATGCTTGGACTTCTTCCAGGACGAGCCTTGTTCAAGTTGTATCATAAGCTATGAAATATAACATCTGTCTGTCAAGCCATCATTCTTCTGAGGTTGGCTGTGGTCTGAGTGTGCCAACATGGCTTGGTTCTGCGAAGGAGCCAGCTCAATCACTCGTGGGCTCTTCTTTGGAAAGTCTGTAAAGGCTCCTTGGCTGACATTAGGAAATGTCCTGTAGATGTTCCTGCTTATGGTTTGGGTTTGGCTAATAACCTGGTGATTAATCCCAGAGGTCCCAGTGAGACTTGATGTTGGCAGAGAGATAAACGCAGTCTGGATGTAGATGTGGGAGTCCGTACTGGCCCTTGTTGCAGCTGAGATGACTTGGCTTTGTCTTGGAGACTAGCTTCAAAGAGAAAATCCTTAGCTTAAGCAGAGGCAGCAGAGAGGAAAGCGTTCAGTGAATCCCTACAGCCCTCTGCTGGCCTTTATCATATCCAGAGTTTTAATATGGTAGCTGTGGAATAATTACCCCAACGGCCCACTATTCCTTCAGGGCATGTTTTGTTGTAACGTTTAGCTACATCCTGCAGTAGCTTGGGGACAAACGAAAGAGTTTTGCCTGTTTTGTTTTTTTCCCCCTCGCTAAGAGAAGAGAGGATTGGAAATTCTCTAAATTACTTGAAGCAGGTGTCAAAATTTTGCTCAACTAATTAATGAGGGAACTGACAGGGAAGACATAAAGAACAGCTCCCCCAAGTTCTTGCAGGGTGTGTGTGTGTGTGTGTGTGTGTGTGTGTGTGTGTGTGTGATTAGCCAAACAAAAAGTGTTAGGTTAGATATAAATCTGATTAACTTTCTACAGGGCAGTAGAACTATAACTCCTCTGTAATATTTTCGGGGTAATTCCTCTGTTAGGCTCCAAAAACATAATCAGATCACAGAATCCTAGTAATGTCTGCAAATTAACCTCAATTTTACACAACTGCACATCATTGTATGTTGTCAGTTTTGCGTCATTGGTCAAATATCCTCTGACAACAAAGTCCTGTTCCCTGAGAATGTCAGATAGCAGTGAAACAGGTGTGATTAGAAACTGCTCTCTTGGGCGCCTGGGTGGCTCAGTCAGTCAAATGTCTGCCTTCAACTCAGGTCACAATCCCAGCGTCCTGGAATCAAGCCCCATGTTGTCTTTCTGCTATCCTACGTCTCCCTCTCTCTCTGCCGGCAGTTCCCCCTGCTTGTGCTCTCTCTCTGACAAATAAATAAATAAAATCTTTAAAAAAAGAAAAGAAACTGCTCTCCTAACTAGCTCCTCAGAGTGGTGCTTGGACTGGCAGCACTGGTGTCACAGGGGAGCTTGGAAAGAATGCGGAATCTCAGGCAAGACCCTGGATCTTTAAACTCAGAACCTATGCTAGAGATTCAGTGTTGTCCCAGGGGAGCAGGAGAAGGACAGGGAGAAGCAGGTTCCTCACTGAGCAGGGAGCCTGATGCGGGGCTTGATCCCAGGACCCTGAGATCATGACCTGAGTCAAAGGCAGATGCCTAACCGACTGAGCCACCCTCTATCATCAATTATTACAGTTTTGTTTTAAGTAGCTGTTACTCACCTGCTTCTCCCGCTTGGACCTGCCTTCTGGGGAGGAAGGGAAGGGGTGCTACATCTCATTTACATCTATATCTGCAGAAGCTAGGAGAGTCCTTCACACATATTTAGTGCTCAGCAGTATTTATTGAAGTTCACTAAGGAAGCAGACATAAAAGTAGACTAGGAAACCTTCCAATTGTAGGACTCGATCATTCTAGTCAATATTGAATAAGAATTCGTCACTAGATTTATACCCATATATTTATATTCATAAAATAAAGCCACCATTCTATTGCACAGTGGAGGATTTACTTCACACAGAAATTTTTTAAATGGGCAGGGGTCTTCCGCACTACATTTCCTTTGCTCAGTGGAATGGTAACTGTGAAAGAGGCATAAATGACAGGAGAATTAAATGACAATATGACAACCTTTGATCTGGAAACAAATAGTTTCGATGGCAATAAATAGTTTCCAAAAAGGAATATGTAAGTTTTTCATAGGAATAGTTAAGGTCAGGGTTTCTCAGCTGGGGGCCATTTTGCCCCCATGGGACACCAGGCCATGTCCAGAGACATTTCCGGTTGTCAGGCTGGTGGAGAAGTTGTTACTGGCATCTGATGGGGAGAGGCCAGAAATGCTGTCAAATATCCTATAATGCACGGAACAGCCCCCTTCACAACAAAGAATTCTTTCGCCTATAATGTCAGTAGTGCCCAAATTGGGAAATCCTCATTTAGACAGACCCTCAAACAGTGCTGGGAATTTAGTACACCTTCATCGGCGGATTGCTTGGCTCCGCACATGACCTCTGACACCCTGGGCATCTCCACGAGAGAGAGAGTGAAGCATGAGAGACTACGGACTCTGAGACACAAACTGAGGGCCTCAGAGGGGAGGGGGGTGGGGGAATGGGATAGGCTGGTGATGGGTAGTAAGGAGGGCACATATTGCATGGTGCACTGGGTGTTATACGCAACTAAGGAATCATCGAACTTTACATCAAAAACCAGGGATGTCCTGTATGGTGACTAACATAACATAATAAAAAAACATTAATAAAAAAAAAGAAAAGAGAGTCGTCGTCTGATAGTGATCCTGAGGTACCGCCAGGCCCAGAACTGCTGTCTGAATCACAACGGAGTGCGGCCGGCTCAGGGGCCTCTCCTTCTCCTCAAAGCCTAGAACCCACCATCCAAGACGGGTCCCCAGATGCGTCATTTATCTGTTTATACATATGCCCATCACCCATACCTAGACCACATATTCCTGTTGGCAGAAGACGTGGTTTTAACTTCATTGCACCCATTTGCCACAGTCTCCCAGAATTCCATCTTCTAATGCTTTGGCACACAGGGCATGAATGGCACACAATGATGCTTTATTTTTTAAATTCATTGGTTAACAGTTAAACAATCAGTCATCTGTAAATATCCTCTGTAGTAAATTGCAACCAACCAGAATGCAGCGTGACTAGAATCGCCCATTCTTCCACCATTTGGGATAAATCAGGAGTCATGGCATTTGACATTCAGATTTGTGTTCTTGGGGTCAGGGTTGATGTTGGGTGTTTAGGGTTAGGGTTAGAGAATTTCTTAAGTTCCAGTTTCTTCCTTGATTCTCTGGCTTGTGAGGATATTGTCTTTATCTGGGAAATAAAATGGAGACTTCATTCACATAAGAAAAACCAAACCGAAGCCTTTCTGTGCGGGTAGATGTCTGTGTTTGGTAAGGCATGGTAGGAGGCTCGCATGTAGAGCTATCTGAGAGGGCGCTCAGCCTACATAAGTCTGTGGCGTAGGCAGGCGGTATGTTTGGCCTCCATCTTCTTACTCCTCTGGGCACCTTCCCACCCCCAGGTGCGCCCCCACCCTGCGTTTTCAGAGCCACTTGACGCCCGCACCATCTGAAGAGCACTCACTGCTCTCTTGCCCGGGTCAGGGGCACTTGTATTTTAAAATCCAAAAAGAATGAATCACTACTAACAAGATTTCCAATATTAGAGCATTAGGGCAGGATCGATTTGGGGGAGTCCTTCCTCAATGCCCCTCCATCACACTGTCTTTAGCAAAAGCAGGTAAAACGAGCAACAGAAAGACTTCAGGTCAGCCTCTTGTGAGATGACAACAAGATGTTTAAAAATTCATTCCCAACTTCTGTTATTTGTTCTGTGGCTATCGACTGGGAACAAGTTCCTTTAGCTTCTAATAGAGGAAACAAGACAGAGTCCAAGGCTGTTCGATCTTTGCAAACTCGCGTCACGCCAGGAAGCTTCTTAACGGATAAATGCCAAGACAAAGACATTCAGTGCAGTCAGAGGTTGGTTTTCTGCGGGGCGCTTTAGTTCCGACGCAGTTCAGAGAGTGCAGTTTAGAAAGGCCGCAGGACTTCTGACGGTGGCAAGATTTGTGTCTGGCACTAGCCCATTTTCCAACCATGACCCTGCTTGTGGGTCGCTCTTCCATCATTACCGCACGTTATGAGTGAGGAAGGCCAAGGGCGCAGCGAGCACACGCCGGAACCCAGCCTGAACCCACGTTTCGTGGTTGCAGGTGTCTGGGCCTCCTGCTGTGTTAGCTCTCCATCATCACCGTGCCTCTGCTGTCCTCAGGGAGCTTTCCCACGGGGGGGGGGGGGCACCGTGAAAGGAGGAGATGGCTTGCTCACCATGCTAATGCGGCTCTTTCTTGCTTTCTAGGTTTGGGAGGTGCCCTGGGTTACCTTTTGGGTGCCATCGACTGGGCTCATCTGGAGATAGGAAGAGTGCTGGGCACAGAATTCCAGGTCATGTTCTTCTTCTCCGCCTTGGTGCTCACTTTGTGTTTTAGTATTCATCTCTGCAGTATCCCTGAAGCCCCACTTAGAGATGTTACAAAGGACATATCCCCACAGCAAGCCCCCCAGGACTTTCCGTTGTCGTCAGACAAAATGTACCAGTATGGGTCTATTGAGAAAGCTAAAAACGGTTCTGTAAACCCAGAGCTGGCATTGCAGGGAGAAAAAAACAAAAATCCTGCTGAACAGGTAAGATGCAAGTTCTTTTTTCTTTATTCAGGAAAAATACCCTTGCTCTTACCCTTCTCATTTTTTTATTGTTCTTTATTTTGTTTGCTTATTTGAGGCAAAAAGTTTGACGTGAAGTCTAATTGAACCCTCCAATCACCTATCCCTCTTATCCCTTTGAATTACAACTTTAAAATGTGTGCATTTTCCTCTGGTCTTCCTCTTACTCTTTTCAGAGCGTCAAAGTAGGGAAGATGAAGCCAGTTCCAAAATGTTAGACCATAAGTGAAGCCTGGAACCATCTTTAGGCTGCAAGAAATATCTTTACTTCTTAGATTGGGTTTATAAATTCGTTCCTCCAAATGACAGCATCCCTGGGTTGGTAACTGGGTTGGGCATGTTGAGTTTGTATTTCATGAGTTGATTAAATATTTCTCTTAGGCCATTTTCAGTGAACTGGTCAGTGAATTAATAAGTTTAAAACTTTTAAGAAAACTCTACTAAATTACAGAGAAATGGGACTAGGTTAAGGGGAAATTGTCAGAGAGAAGAGGCTAGAACTATGCTGACCAATGCATTGGCTACTTGTCCCATAGGGCTATTTAAGTTTAAATTAATTAAAATGAAACAAATTAAAAAGTCAGTTCCTTAGCTGCATTAGCCACATTTCAAATGTTTAATAGCTCCTTGGGGCTAGGGGCTACAGTCCAGGACGGTGCAGACGTAGGGCACTTCCATCACTGTAGAACGTTCTGCTGGACCACGCTGATGCGTAGCTGCATCCTCCTTCAAGCTGAGTTAACGGCAGTACCTCAGCGATATAAAGACAAAGGATTCCCTCACTGGCAAAGGGGTTGTGGAAGACCTGGGTTTAAATCTTGATTCCTCTAGCTGGCTGACCTGTATTATTCCTTCAACAACCATCAGGCACTCGCTGTAAAGAGCCTAAACATTAAGAGCATATGGGGCGCCTGGGTGGCCCAGTCAGTTAAGTGTCCAACTCTTGGTTGGGGCTCAGGTCATGATCTCAGGTTGGTGAGGTTGAGCCCCGCGTTGGCGTCGGGCTCTGCTCTGAGCATGGAGCCTGCTTAAGATTCTCTCTCTCCCTCTCCCCCTCCTCCCAAGCTTGCAGGCACTCTCTCTTTGAAAAAAATAAAATAAAATAAAAAATAAAAAATAAATGAAGAGCATAGGTGTTCAAACCTGCCTCCACCACCTCTGGAATGTATGACCTTGGGCATTGACGTTTCTGTAAAATGAGAAAGTAATTCTATCTACCTACAAGGGTTTTGTGCGGATTCCATGACATAACCCATGCACGGTTACTTAGAGTTTTTCCTACCACATAGTAAGGTGTTAGGTACAAGTGCCTATTACGAGCCTGGCAGAACGCTGAGCACCTCATACACCAACAGGGAACAGACTTAATCTGTGCTCTAACAGAACTTTCCTACAAGCTCAGTGAATCTCTATGAGTTCGACTTCTCTTGGTGGGTTGGTCTATCTATTTTCCGTGATTATTGGAATGTTCAACTAAGATAAAGCATGCAAAGGTGCTTTTTAAGCTTTATATAAGTATATAAGTGTATTACGGTCATTATCCAGTAAACGAACTACTTTGGATACCAAGTATGTACAAAGCATTACTAGGTATTTAGGGATCATGAAATTGACTAATCCCTGCTCCCTGTGCTCAAGAGCTTACAGCCCTAACAGGGGGCATAATAAGCCACTTTACCAATACTTATATTCCAAGGTAGAATATGCACTTTCCAAAACGAAGGTGGCGGTGCAGTTTGAAAACTGGGATTATTATTATTATTTTTTTTAATGGCCAGAGGAGGCCTGAGATATTTCAGGATTCAAACTGGACCCCGTAAAATTCATCTGCAATTCCTCCATGCCATCATTGCTTACTTTAACATTCAGTCTCCTTTTGAGTGTCCTCTTATGAAGCTCTCTTCCCTGCTCAGCTCTGTGCCTTTTTTATGTATAAATCCACCACCACCCAGTCTCCAGATGACAAAGGTGGGCAATGCATGCAGCAGAGGAACTCCCAAGGGCTCAGAACCATTGAAAGGGCTGCACCGAGGGAACTGATGAGTCACAGAATAAGATGCCAGCTGAATTTTCATTCTAAGTGAAAAGACCCAAAGGGCTTTGAATATTTACATTTCCAGCTTTTACAGAAATACGAGGCACAGTTTGAAAGCTCATATTTATTTTTGGATGAAAGGAAAAATTAGATTAACAATGAAAGTAGGATGAAAATTATGCATAAAGCGGAAGCATAAATTAATATTTGGAATGAGGCTGAATACTTGCTGACCACATTCACTTTTTAGAATTTTGCATTTTTGGGGGCGCCTGGGTGGCACAGCGGTTAAGCGTCTGCCTTCGGCTCAGGGCGTGATCCTGGCGTTATGGGATCGAGCCCCACATCAGGCTCCTCCGCTGGGAGCCTGCTTCTTCCTCTCCCACTCCCCCTGCTTGTGTTCCCTCTCTCGCTGGCTGTCTCTATCTCTGTCGAATAAATAAATAAAATCTTAAAAAAAAAAAAAGAATTTTGCATTTTTGGAAAGAGAAGGAAAGTAAAAATAAATCACTTAGTCTGAGGCATGAAACTCAGGCTGTTGTTATTGTTGTCTAAAGATTTTATTTATTCTTTTTTAAGTAATCTTTACACCTAACATGGGGCTTAAACGTACAACCCTGAGATCAAGTGTTGTATCCTTTACCAACTGCGCCAGCCACGAGGCCCTGTTGTTTTTTGTTCTATACCCCTAGCTTCTTCCAATGGTTGAATAAAAAGTAACAATCCTTCATTGAGTTTCTTTCTCAGTCAACATTTATTTTGATAGTTACCATATTTTACATGCAAAAAAGTTATTTTTCCTAATTCCAAAGAAATGTCTCTACTTTTTAAATACTGACTAGGTACAGTTGTCCCCAGTTATCTGAAGTTTCATTTTCCACATTTCGGTTACCTGTGGTCAAACGCAATCTGGAAGCAGATGATCCTGATTTATCATCAGAAGGTCAATAGTAGTCTAATGCTGTGTCATCCACCTCACTTCATCTCATTACATAGGCGTTTATCATCTCATGTCATCACAAGAATAAAAAGAGTAGTTACAACACAATGATGTGTTTTGGGAGAGAGAGACCACATCCACACAACTTTTATTACAGTATATTGTTATAATTGTTGTATTTTATTAATAGTTATTGTTGTTAATCTCTTACTGTGTCTAATTTGTAAATTAAACCTTATCATTAGTATGTGTGTATAAGAAAAAATGTAGTCTCTATAGGGTTCAGTACCATGTGCAGTTTCAGGCATCCACTGGGGGTCTTGGAATGTATCCCCCATGGATAAGGGTAGTGATGACTGTATAAGAAGATCAGTTTAGTCATGGCCAGTAGGTTAAATTCTACAAAATTGATGAATTAAAAAATCAATTTATATAACAAATCTATGATAAATAAATATATTTTCTACGATAAATATTGAAGTAAAAAGCATTGTTATATAAAGTTAAGAGTTATAAAACAATATGTTGTTATAGTTAAAATAGAAATTTCCAGGAGACCACCTTATAAATAAACTAGCCAGGACTCAATTTCATTATGTCGAGATTCAGAATAAATAAAGATCTGACAGGAAAGACCTATCACCCCACCATGACTGATGTTTATAGTCTCAGTGTCTTAGCATTCCCAAGGTTTCTTTCTTCTCTTACATGACAAGATGCTGAAAGCTGTTTTATGCTTTGTATTTCAAAACATTTGGGTCAATAGTTCAAAATTTCTCATTTTCTCAAGGCTTCTGATACCAAAGAAAAAAAAGTGTAGCCTTTGGTTTCACCATAATTTAAGTCTAAATTAAAGAGTGTGGGTATGTGTATTCATTTTGTGTGTATTTGTGTGTGTGTGTGTGTGTGTGTGTGTGTGTGTATTCTATATTGTTTTCACCTCTGACTCCACATAGGGCTCATTTACATGTGCTGGCTCATGGCAGGATCCAGAGAAATAAACTGGGAAGAGGTACCTGACCAAGAGCAGGGAGCTGATTGGCTCTCTGTATTAGTTTTCTGTTGCTACCTAGCACATTACCTTGAGCAGCTTGAAACCATATTTATTATCTCACAGCCCTGTAGTTCAGAATTCTGGGTGGGCTCAACTGGGTTCTCTGCTTAGGGTCTCACAGGGCTGAAATCAAGTTGTTGATGGAGGTGCATGCTCATCCGGAGGCTCAACTGGGGAAGAATCAGCTTCTGAGCTCATTCAGGTAGAATCCAGTTCCTTGTGGTTGTAGGACTGAGGTGCTTGTTTTCTTGCTGACTGATGGCCAAGAGTCACTCATCTCCTAGAGTGCACTCTAAGGTCCCTTCCATGTGACCCCTTCTACCTTCAAAGTTAGTAAGCCTCATGCTTTGAAACTCTCTGACTTCCTCTTCTGCTCCCACCTGGAGAAAATTCTCTGCTTTTTAAAGGGCTCATGTGATTTGGTTAGAGTCACCCAGATAATCTCCCCTTTGATTAACTCAAAGTCAAGAAATTAGTAACCTTAATTATACCTGCAAAATCCCTCTGCCATGTAACATGACATAATTATGGGGTAACATCAGGGGACAGAGATCATGGGACCATCTTAGAATTGAGCCTACCACACTTTCACATTCAAGAAATCTAAGAATTGTGATCATCTAAGGGCTAACTTAGATCTTTGAGCTCTGTCCTTGTGTAGTGGTTCCGCAGGATGTTAGGTATCTCTTACATCTTGGTCCAAAGCAAGCCCCATTTCCAGCCCCTTTACTCTTGGGTCTCCAAAACCTTATTCAGGGCCTGAAACTGCTAAATATCCACACATCCTTAACACAACACCTCCTGTAAGATCCCTCTGTGAAAACCTTGGTGCCATGCCCAGAAAGTGTGACTCTGTGGGGTAATTGACTGACGGATATGTAACATGGCTGTGTGGTCTGGCTCACATAGCTGGCTGCATGTCTGCATGAAGGTCACACCTGTTTCATGTTTTATTCCAGACCAGGAAGGCAATGACCGTGAAGTCACTGCTGAGGGCGCTGGTGAATATGCCTCCCCACTACCGCTGCCTTTGCATCAGCCACCTCATTGGATGGACCGCCTTCCTGTCTAACATGCTCTTCTTCACAGATTTCATGGGCCAGGTAATAAACATGCCCGTGCACATACTCATTGACTTGCGCATCAATCGTTCATTCAGCACCTGTTGAGTTTCTTCTGGGCTCACCCCTAGGATGGGCACAGTAAGAGTGTAAGAGTACCTTCAAGGAGCTGTCTTACAGATTGGAACTGGAGACAGTTACTACACGCTAGACATTTCTATGGGACCAGTACTAGATCAAGTACAGCAGACAGGGAAGGATCAGTGTGAGCTGCAGCAGTCGTGGCAGGCTTCATAAAGGAGGTACAGTATGATCGAGGCCTTGAAAGGTGAATAGGAGTTGGACAGAAGAGGGAGAAAACATTCCAAGCAGGAATAAAAGTGGCATGTGTGGAAATGAAGCCTGTTGGCTGTACCAGAAGGGTGGCAGGGTTTGACTAAGTCAGGGTAGGGGCCAGATGTTAGGTGGAAGGAAGGGTGTTAATGATCCAGGGAAATACTGTTTAGACTTGATGGCATTAGGAATTCCTGAAGGTCCTTGAGTAGAAGTGTAAAAGGATCAAAGGAGTGATGTGGTTGTAGGAGAAAGAGCTCTGTGTCCTGGGAAGGGGCCCCTGGGCAGGGACATGTGGCTCCCCAGGGGTGGAGAAGCAGAGCACCTGAAAGGGGGTCCCTACCACACTGCATTTTATCTCAACGGTCCCAAATCTCTCTTCCAGATTGTGTACCACGGGGATCCCTACGGTGCACACAACTCCACAGAGTTTCTCATCTACGAAAGAGGGGTCGAGATTGGATGTTGGGGCTTGTGCATCAATTCTGTGTTTTCTTCACTTTATTCTTGTAAGTCTCTTCCTCCTGAAGGTATCTGCTAGAGGGCTCCGGTCTAGCAGAATCTTGGATTTTATATTTCTATATTTATTTTTTGCTCTTTAAAATACCAGATCCTTGGGTTGCCTGGCTGGCATAGTCAGTTAAGCCTCTGACTCTTGGCTTTGGCTCAGGTCATGATCTCAGGGTCCTGAGATCAAGCCCCATGTCAGGCTCCTCCCTCAGTGTGGAGTCTGCTTGGGATTTTCTCTCCCTCTCCCTCTGCACCTCCTACTCATGCTCTGTCTGTCTCTCTCTTAAATAATCTATAAAATAAAGTAAAATAAAATAAAATAAAATAAATAAAATAAAATACCAGATTCTTTTTTTTTTTTTAAAGATTTTATTTATTTATTTGACAGAGATAGAGACAGCCAGCGAGAGAGGGAACACAAGCAGGGGGAGTGGGAGAGGAAGAAGCAGGCTCCCAGCAGAGGAGCCTGATGTGGGGCTCGATCCCAGAACACCAGGATCATGCCCGGAGCCGAAGGCAGATACTTAAGGACTGCGCCACCCAGGCGCCCCAAAATACCAGATTCTTGATAAATATGTGGAGATCAGGAAAAACTGTTCCCTTAGAAAGGACCACAGGAAGTATCCTTTTCCATACTGAATTTTATGTTATTTCCCTCATTGATTACTTTTTCCTTGGAATCCATGGGTTCTTGATCCAAGTTCCCTGGAGAATAAAAGGCAATCTTGTAAACAGATGGTGAAGGGCTGGATGCATAAGGGCTAGAGTCCCAGCACCGAGTACTGATTAGCATCAGGTCTGTGTTCTGCTGGAGGAAGATCACTGGTTTCACAGATACGCTTATGAGATCTGTACATGACAGAACATAGGAAGGATGGTTAATATGCTCGGTGACACAGTTAACATGCCAAATAACTTTAGCTCAGGTGGGAAAGGAAGTATGTCACAGGAGCACTGTTCCAGGACTGAGAATAACAACTTTCTTTCTTAAGTACCAGCTTTCCATGGACTGGAGTCCATTAACCCCCACTTAGCTCTAAGTTTCAGTTGTAAAGACACTACAAACAAAGAGATTTCTGTGATTGGTTTTATCTATCTATCATCTACCCATCTGTCTATCTATCTATCTATCATCATCTATTTATTGTGTTTTTTTTAAAGATTTTATTTATTTTATTTATTTGAGAGAGAGAAAAAGAGAGACAGAGAGCAAAGGGGGAGGAGCAGAGGGAGAGATAAGCAGACACCGAGCTGAGTACAGAGCCCAAGGCAGGACTCGATCCCACGACCCCAAGATGATGACCTGAGCTGAAATCAAGAGTCAGTCGCTCAACAGATTGAGCCACCCAAGCACCCCTGTGACTGGTTTTAAACAATCCCAAACTAATGTACTGTAACCCTAGTCTCGTTTGGTGCCTGCCAATATGGAAATCTCCAAGATCTATATACAGTGAATTAAGTGAAATAATCTAGCCTATAAAATGTATGCAGTTCCCCCATTTGGAATGGAAATTGGTTTCTAATAATAATAGGAGCTCCTCCTGGATTGTGGGGAAATAGCTGGCCCCCAACTCAGAGCTGTAAGCTTTGGGCAGGCCCCGGGGACAACAGGGTCATGACCCAGGTGGGAGAGGGGGAAGTGATGGAGGATAATCCCTATTACCATTCTCAGGGGCACTCACTCTGCCATTGAAGTGTGCTTTTTGGGGAGGGAAGAGAGTGACTGTACATAATGACCCCTCATCTGACCTCCAACTAGCCATAGCGCAGCAGGAATCCTGCTTCAAGATGAAAAAATCTCTTCAAAATATAGCACAATTGGGAGAAGGGGACCTAATACAAATATGTAAGGAATTCAGGAGCCCAGTAATCATAAACCCATAAAATTTATTATTCTAAAATTTATGATAATCAAATAGTGGCTTAAAGCTTATATTTCTCCTTCCCCCCCCCTAGAGTACATGCACTAAGAAAATCACAGGAGAAAGATTTCAAGTACTTAAAATAGAATCAGAGAGTGGTAAACTAAAAGGGCCTAATTATTCATCAATCTTTTGTGTTTTCAAGAGGTGGGGGGACTACCACCCTCATTCTTGTAAGAGGAGCCCATTTTCCCACAAGTAATATGCATTTTAGTTTTGTGTCAATTAAAAACAATTTTCTCTCAAATAATCCCTACTAGGAACATTCCATTAGTCTAGTCTTAGTTCTTGTATGACTTTCATGGCATTTGAAGATTAAAATGCATGTTATTTTTAGGCCCTTTTGAGTTAAAAGCCCTGTATATGATAAACTATTATTTGAATAGTTTTCCAAAGTTATATTAATGTATAAATCTATGGGATTCCTTTACCTTGAATTAGAACTAAAATTTTATTTAGAAAATACCAACCAGCCCTTAAGGATCTTCAGGGGCTCTCTGGGACCCTAAGATAAAGTCAAAGTCCTCAGCCTGGCATTCCATGATTTTCAGTTTGGTCCCCTTCACACTTTGCCCTCTTTAACCCCCTTTCAGACTGACTACCGCTGATGACTCACTGCACAGACTTTCTCAGCTCTGTGTATTTCCTACTGCTTTTGGTTTCTCCTTCTCCAGGTGCTCTCTGACTCCACATCTAGACAACTACTAATCATGCTTTTAGACTCGGCTCCAATGTGACCTTCTCTGTTAAATCTTCCAAGTTCTTTCCCACTGCACTCCAACCCACCCTGAGCAAAATCAGTCATTTCCTTCAATTCCAGAGTGCACCCCCCTCTATCTTGGACTCATCTCATAACATCAGATGCAGATCTAGAATTTCTATCCAGATGGAGTTTGGCAGGGCAATCTGGCTGCTGGGGTGGAGGGTGAGGTATGGTATTTTCAAGTTCCTTTTGCGTAGCAAGCATACTTAGATCCGTGAAAATAGCAATATTAAGTACTGAAATGTAGCCAGTTTTTCGTATCCTACACTACTATTCATAGTTGGTGCTTAAATCCATCATTGACCTCCAATGCTAAGGAGAGGCACAGTGTGAGGACATTAGACCCAGTGGAGGGCGAGTCAGCTTTACCCTTACACTTACTGATTTCTCTTCACGGATAAAGGATTCTTTGCTTGGCTTTCAGCCTTTGTTCTGAAGTTACTTATGTTTCCAAATAGCTCTTTATACTTCTTTGCCTTCTTCTTGGCTGGCCTACATATTGGATGAGAGCATTTCCCCAGTGAATACTGATGGTGTCTTTTAGGTCCTGAGACACCTAGATTACACTTTTCATATAAATATAATCATTAAGCAAACAGAAACTGACCTAGCTCTATACTGCTTTTTCTCTCAACCTTGACAACAGCCCCCAGGGTTGGTATGAACTTACCAGAGGAAGCAACATTGCCCACTTATCATTTTCAGAGCTCTGACTTCCATAGGAGGATCTGAGACAGTGTTTAGTTTCCTAATTGATTCAAATGTAATACAGATTAGGTTTCTTGTTTCTGTGATGTCAGTCCAACAGTTACTTGGATAGGTAGGGAGAATTTCATTCTTGAATAGACACATTTCAGGTCTTTATCATTCATCCCCTGGGTTCATGTGTTCCAGTAGAATGGCCAGGGGAAAGACAGGGAACCTATGGATGAGAAACAGCTATTTAAAAGAGAAAGACCGAAGACTTTTAGGGAGTTTTCCTACCACGGTGGAAAACAGTAAAACATTTTAAAAGCAGAATTTTCAGTTCTTAAGAATGAACCCTACTACAGCACTCTCATGAGCAGGCCCAGTTTACCTGCTGGGGGGAACCAAGTTCAGAGATAACCGTCTTCAGCGGGAGCCTCTATTTGCTGAAATAACAATAGTCACCATGAATCGAGGTCTTCTATGGGCTTGGTCCTGAGCTGAGTATGTCACAAGCATTGGATCTCGTCCGATCCCGACAAAAAACACAGAGAAGGGTTTCATTAGCCCATTTATTGGTTTGTTCGTTTGTTTTAGGTTTTTTTAGATGAGGAAGCTGAGGTTTTGAGAAGTGAAGGAAATGGACTGACAGGGAGGGAGCCCACAATGGGGAGGTGCAGTGAGGGTCCCTGGGAAGTGTTGGCAAGTCAGGGAACCTGTCTTTAGATAAAGAACATTCTTAGGCTTTCCTTCTCAAGTATGCAGAAGACATTCAAATGGAGGTGGAGGGACCAGGTGACCTGGATCATTTTTAAAATCTGGTAGTTTCAGTTTCCTCCAACTTGACTCTGGGCCATGGGGCCAAGATACGCCTGGATTGTTGTTTGTGTCCTGTTAGGCCAGACTCTGTGAATCAGAAAGACACAGTCTTCTTCCACGTCTTGCACCCCCACAGTCCACCATAGCCAAGGTGGGCTTTCTGCCCCCTCTCTGCACCTGTTGCTCTTCAGTTGCCTGCCCCAGCGCCTGGTCCTTCCTTGTGGAGGAAGACAATCGACCTAGCGGGGCAATTTCCAGCCCTCTGCATGCACAGGATTTAAAACCGATTCCAGAAGCCAGCTGTTTTTAAGCACAGATAAGGAGGTTCTTTTGTTCCCGATTCGGTATCGACGGAAAGCTCCTAAAAAAAGTGAATCTTCAAACGAAAAGATTGTCTGAAATTACCAAATGCTGTGAGACGCTGCCAGCCGTAATTTCTTTCTTTCTTCCCACAGACTTGCAGAAACCTTTGGTAACCTACATCGGATTAAAGGGTCTTTACTTCATGGGGTATTTGCTATTCGGCCTGGGGACAGGATTTATTGGGCTTTTCCCGAACGTCTACTCCACCTTGGCTCTGTGTACCTTGTTTGGTGTGATGTCCAGCACTCTGTACACTGTGCCCTTTAACCTCATTGCCAAGTACCACCGCGAGGAGCAGGAGGAGAAGGTGCGTCCCTGGACCTCGCCGGAAGGCTGGGGGGTGTGGTAGGAAAGTGTAGGGCAGAGCTGGAGAATAAGGGCCCTGAAACAGCAGCTCTGAAACGCCCAGCCAAATGTAATGATGGTCTGACCAAAGCCTGAGCACCTTCCCAACCCACACCCTCCTCCTTACTCAGGAGCCCTGGGCACCTGGAGAGCAGTAGAGCGGGTCCTGTTATGCTCCGTTATCTGATTAGGAAAAGGGGGCTCAGTAATGCTGAGGAACCAGCCCACGGTGTGTCACACAGAGACAAAGAAAGGGGAACCTGGGAATTCTGACAACTGCCCCAATGTCCCATGCACCTGCAGCATTTCTGGGTCCCCCACCCCATGGCTGCAAAGGTGGAATTTCTGGCAATTATTGGTTAAAGGTAGGAGATTCCTAGCCCGCATTCCCCTTGGAGTGCAGGTTTTAGTAAGCCAGACGCTGTGTGCAGGGAGGAAAGCCGAGGTTGCTGGTGATCACCCCACCAGCTGCCTCCAGGGAGGCTGCCCCATCTCTGCCTTGGAGCTCAGACTGGAGGACAAGACACCAAGCTGGCCCCCAAGAACAGTAGGTTGGGTATTTCTGCTCTAAGATGACCACCTCTTCTTTTCAAAAGATGTCCCTTGTTCTCCATGACAATAGGCGTCACATTTCCTTACCTGGTGTAGTGATACAAGAGCTAAAGAGAGAACTGCCAGCTATCTGGAAGCGTGACACCAGAGAAACAGAACACATTTATGTGGTTGCAGCGCTGGCCGTCTTCTCTAGCGCTTGACCTGACAAAGGCTGCAGGGTGAAGTGGCACTAGGAGTTAGAACTTTCTAAAGGAGAGTTTGTGGCTGTCCTCACTTCCTGGCAAACAGTGTCACGAATGTTCTGATGCATCCAAGGGTTTTGCTGTTAGAGACAGTTATCGTGAAGAACTGTCTCTCCTAGGAGAAAGGCCATACGAGGACAAAAACACGCATGTTTGGACTCAGAGAAACCTGGGTTCAAATCCTGCTGCCCCTACTTCGCAGGTGTGCGACATGGGGGTGTTATTCATTTACTTATTAAATATCAGTTCCTTTTTAGTTAAGGTGGTATGTTCACATGGTTCAATAATGCCAGTGATATCCATGTGCACACCGGAAGTGGCTCCCACCTACACGTTTCCTGTCTCCCTCTGGGGCCTACATGTGAGCGCTCTTGCTAGGTTCTTGCTTATCTTTCCCGTAGTTTAAAATGAACATCAAGCAAGTATGAATCTGTTTTCTTATTTTCCCCCTCGTATTCAAAGTATAATGTGCATTTTTCTGCGCAATGCTTTTTTTTACTTAATGGTGTAGGAATTATCATTCAGACTCCAATGCCTGAGCTTCCTAATCAAGCAAATGGGAATAATATGCCCACCTTATGGAGTGGCTGGAGAATGAAATTAAACAAGGTAGTGCAGGTGGGGCGTCTAGCGTCGTGCCTACCTAGCACCTGGTAAAGACTCAAAAAATGGTAGTTAGTATTATTGTTGTTCTATGGGGATGATGACAAGTGCATCCAGGGAGGAGGGGAAGATGAGGTGATGCGATACAAGCCGAAGAACCTTGCATAAGGCCCAGCACATAAAAGACACCCGATGAATGGCAACGTCATCAACCAGTTCAGACCAGCCGCGCTCTGAGAGGTTGCATTGGGTTTTTTATGCTGCTTCTCCTGTGCGGGTGTGTGCTTCAACACCCTTCTTAAACATATTTGAACTTCTAACATAAGGGAAGGAAAGGAATGGCATATTTATTGAGTTTCCATTACATTGTTCTTATTGACTTCTTAGGAAGAGATAATTTTGCATATCTTAACGGCTTAACCTTCGTAGGCATTAACAGGGGGAGTTTAAAACTCCGGGGTGGGTAGGAAAAACAGCCTCCTGCAGCTTCTTGGTGACCTTAAATCAGGGGTTGGCAAACTATGTCTCATGGGCCACCTGTGGCCTGCCCCCTGTTTTTGTACAGCCTGTGAGCTAAGAATTCTCTTAAAATTTTTAAATGATTTGTTAAAAGAAAATCCGTAGAAGGATAGCATTTGTGACAAGTGAGAATGACATGAAATTCACATGCCAAGGTCCATTAAGTGATATTGGAACACCCACTCGGTTATCCACGGTCGCTGCTTTTCCGCTACGAAGGCAGAGCTGCGCGGTTGCAGCCGAGACCAGGGGACCCACAGGCTGAAAGGATTTCCTCCCGGGCTCTTCACAGAAAAGGTGTGCCGACTTCTGCCCTAAAGGACCGTTCATGTAGATTAAGTGTGTTCCTGTGTTTCCCTTGCAGAGACACCAGGCCCCAGGAGGGGGCCGGGACGGCGGCGGGAGAGGGCAGGGCCTGGACTGCGCCGTCCTCACCTGCATGGTACAGCTGGCTCAGATCCTGGTTGGAGGTGGCCTGGGCTTTCTGGTCAACAAGGCTGGGAGCGTCATCGTGGTGATCACGGCCTCTGCCGTGGCGCTGGTCGGCTGCTGTTTTGTGGCTCTCTTTGTTAGATACGTGGATTAGGTCAATAAACACTGTCCCTACCCACAGACACAGGGATGTCCATGGCAGGAGATCAGTCTCTTTTTTTGGCTCCGCCGTGTTGGGGTCTGCCCCCTGGATGCCCTGTGTTATGGCTTCAGTCGCACTGGGCTGCCCACACCTCACTTTCTGCCAGCTCTCTGCACAGCAGTTTCCAGATTTCAGGCATCATTTATCTTAGGAAAGGCTGGGCCCTGCCTCCATTCACTGCAGCAAAGGTTGAGTGAGGGAGAGAGCGCCTCCCTCTCAGGGTGTTCCTGACCTTGACAGAGCTTGAGAAGCAGACTAGTTCTACACACAATTGGGTTTATTCTATCATGTGTTGTTTTTTTTCCCTCTTAATCAGAGGTCCGTATTTTGTCAGAGGGTTATACTTTTCATTAATTCACCAATACTCAAAATATTGCTGATGATTTATTTTATGATATTAATTTACTCATATTTAATTCATATTTAATTTGCTCATATAGACAGATAGTCCCTGACTTACGATGGTTCAACTTAAAAAAAGTTTTGTTTTTGTTTTTTTTTTACTTTACAATAGCTGGAAAGCGATGCGTGTTCAGTAGAAACCCGTCCTTCAAATTTTGAATTGTGATCTTTTCTGGATGATATGCGGTATGACCCTCTCTCGTGACCCCAGGCAGTGGCAGCCACAGCTCCCAGGCAGCCTCACGATTACAAAGGTGAACAACTCGTACATGGATGACCATTCTGTCCCCATACAGCTATGCTGTTTTATTCACTTTCAGTACACTATTTAATAAATCACACGAAATAGTCAACACTCAAAACCACTCCCTCTTCCCCAGTCTTCCTTCCTCATTCTCCACCACATTATCTATCCTAGAGCTGCAAGGTCATGACTGAGTTAGAGGAGCGACCAGGGATAATATGGGCCCCCTTCCCCGTAAGTGTGGGATGATGATGAGTAAATGTTCAGAGGACCCCATGTGACTCAGTACCCTACATTTATAAAAGAAACAGCACCGAGCTACCTCCCTTGCTTTACGCACCTGTCTTTGGCCTCTGTAAGATTTTAAAATGGAATTATTTGCAGAGTTCAATGTTTATTTCCTGATCATTTCTCCAAAGACTGTTCTGGTGATTGAAGATTTTGAAATCAATGAATGGGGGAGCTAGGAGCATGACCTGCAGCAGAGGACCATCTTACCTGGACCCCAAGAAGTTAAAAGTCATCATGTCTGGCCAACCACAGGGCGTGGTCTTTATTATAAGTGACTTTTCAGCTGGAGCACTGGGTGGGCTGCTGGCATGAAGAAAGGAGCTAGAGCATGCGCCCCCCCCCATACATATGCACTCACGTACACTCAAATATTCAAATAAACACTCTGCTCTTTTAACTCGTCTCCACTGCGGTTTGACTGAGTGGATAGAAGCCAATTTTAAAAGCCTTTAACCACTTTTGGGAGCTCAAGTACTTGTTCTCAGTATACTGGTGACATGTTCTCTCTGGGACAAAAATGTTCCATTCCCAGACAAATAAAACTAATACGGGGACACCTAAATTCTGAACAGAAACCCCAGAAAATTCTATAGAAGAAAAGGAAGCCCAGCTGCTTGCTTCCTGCTTTCCCCACCATGTAGCTGACTTTCCAATGGCAGACCTTTAATCATCGCTTTCCCTCAGCTTCAAACGTCCTCTTTATGTGCCCACCGCCCGTCTGAATGGCCGTTCCTGCCCATCTAAATTGTACCCATATTTCCAGGTCCACCTCAAGTACTATTTTGGTGAGGAAGTCCCTGACCCCCCAGCAGAGCCGATCTTTCCATCCCCTATATTCCCATAGCACTTTCTTTAAGCTTTGCTATGACTTTCAACTCATTGTTTCATGACTTATTTACCTCGTAGACATGGCTGTGTCTCCTCCTAGATGTAAAATTCAGTAACCTGTCTAGTTGATGTATGTCACCTCAGCACCCAGGACAGGGCTTGGCGCACAACTGGCACTCAAAAGAATAAAATAAATATGGCCATTTCCTAGCTTATTTTTTTGTCTTTGTGGTAGACGGAAGTCATAGTCTCTGCTCCCTCCAGCCATGTTCACAGAAGCCCTCAGGTTCAGATGGGGACCAGTTGATTCTTGTAGCAGTGTTCTTTCATGAAGGCCTTGTCCCTAGTGCCTTCTGTTTTCCTAGGGTCCATCACGGGAAGCACACACTTCAATATACTTTCCTAAAAACCCCAAGCTACCAACACAGTATTTTATTGTCAGAATTGAAATGGCAAGTTCCTTTGATATAGAGAATCTTTCAGTAAAAGTCTAATATCAACATTATACATGGATACACAGCCAAGCTATTACTGTTTGTTCTTTCTGGGTGTTCACTTGCCTGTTTATTTTGTTTTGGGGACTTGGAGGAGCTTGCAGTTCAATATTTTTAAAAAGAGTTTACTTATTTGAGAGGGGGAGAGTGCCCACAGCAGGGGCAGCTGCAGAGGGAGAGGGAGAAGCCGACTTCCCGCTGAGCAGGGAGCCCCATGCAGGGCTCGAGATCCCACAACCTGAGTCAAAGGCAGACACATAACCCACTGAGCCACCCAGGCGCCCTGCAGTTCAATTTTTATTAGCCCAATTGCTATGTAATATCAGTATCAATAATTTTTCTTCCTAAAGGGCAAAGAAAGACTAATTTGACTACTTTCTATGTTTATGTTTTAAAGTAAACCCTGCACCCCAGATGGGGCTTGAACTTAGGACCCAGAGATCAAAAGTCACATACTCTACTGACTGAGCCAGCCGTGCGTGGGTCCCAAATTTGACTACTTTATTTTATTTAAGATTTTATTTATTTATTTGACAATGAGAGAGACAGCCAGAGAGAGAGGGAACGCAAGCAGGGGGCGTGGGAGAGGAAGAAGCAGGCTCCCAGCAGAGCAGGGAGCCTGGCGCAGGGTTTGATCCCAGGACCCTGGGATCAGGCCCTGAGCTGAAGGCAGACACTTAATGATTGAGCCACCCAGGTGCCCCCAAATTTGACTACTTTAAAACAAACACATTCTTCTGTTTTCTAAAAAAGTTAACTTCTCAAGACTGCTCAGGATTGAGGAGCTCAGGAAGCTTTTGTTTTTGTGGCAAAGGTATGAAGGCTGAGTAACTGCATGGTGCTGTGTCACAGGATAAGGGAGGCCAGGGCTGTAGATGGTCGCACTGACCTCAAATCTCAGACAATATAAGGAAGTTTCCAACAAAATTACAAAAAGATTGACAGTTTGAGAGGCTGTTTAAACAGACATGTTTATATAATGATTACTTATTGTATTAAAATAACCACACCTATAGATGCCCGTGTTGCTGGGCTTTTCTTCTTGTTTTACCCCAACCTAGATCGCCCAAGAGAACAGTAGCACCTCTGTCAAAACTGGGGGCTGGATGGGTAACTGATGTTTGATCGCCATTCTCTAAGCATCCTCACGCTGTGACCAGAACAGAATTGTCATAAGAAATGTGTCACTCTTCAGAGAGGATTCCCTAGATTGCCTGGGGGTTAAGGAAGAATTTATAATACAGGCTCACTGCGCAGAGCGCTCCTTAGAATAGTGGAACTTGGTTAACGTCGTGTCCTATGGGAAGTCTTACTCCCCACCTTGTCCTCTCCATAGTAGGAGAAAGAATCCCACACCAGAAATTCTGGGGATCCCCTCAGAACAGGCTCTCTGTACTCTCTTGCCTTTAGGACAGATTTTACTTCACTCTTCCGTTCCCTTTCCCACCCCACCCCTCCTGTTGAAATTTGGTTCTAGGAATTTGGTTTCCAGGAGTCCTCCCCTTCCCCCGCCCCCGCACATTTCTACGGCATCTTAGTTTTCTACCTAAGCCTACAAAATCCCTGGCGGAGCCACCCCTCTACTGGTTGTTTCCGAGTCCCTATCAAACGGACATCCGGATTCGCGAAGATGGGGGCGGGGGTGGGAGCTGCAGAGAAGTCCCCACTCCCAGGCCTGTCTACACAGACCTTTTCAAGTTGCTCCAGGGCACAGCTCACCCGCCGCGCGCAGACCGCAGCGCATGGCGTTTCCAGGCACCCACTCCGCTCTCCGGAGAACCGGGACGTCCCGGCTTCCAATGTCTGGTGCACTCACTTCCTGCTCGGTCACCGAGTGAGCGCGTGAGCTCCCCTTTTCCCGTAGAGGGGGTGGCCTGAAGAAGTCTCTATTCAGTCCCCTCTCCTCACACTGCGTCCGCTCCCTCCCGTCGTGAAGCCACTCCCCAGCGAATCCCTAGCGCGGTTGGAGACAAGTGTTTTGCCTCGGGCGACTTCTAAGCACAGAGTCCGGCTCCCGCGTACCCACTCACCCTGTCCGGGATGGTAAACGATACAACGGCCCCGTGGGAGGTGCCCCTCTCGCGGTGCCTTTCTCTGGAGGGCGGATCAGGATTGTCCCTTCCTTCCGATTCCGAAAAGGTTTCTTCTTCCCAAACTAGGTCCCCTACGCAGCCACGCAGCAAGTCAGATGGCTCGGTGGCGGTCTCGCGTGCCAAGGCGCAAAGGAAAAGTTTTGTAGGCGGCTTCCCCAGTTGGACGCACTTTGAGGACCCCTTCGAGAGCTCCATAAAAATCGCTGGAATAAATGCGTTCAATTGCGCACCGTTTGGCTGAGCCCCACTTCCTCGTGCCCCAATTTCTCTACATTCCTGATTCCTTTCTCCGCTTCTGGGCGCCCCCACGCCGCCCAGGGTTGACAGCTTAGGAAGTGGAAGAGGTGTGTGGGGAGAGAAGGGGACGAAGGCTTGTGGCTTGGCCCTGCGAGGCCGACCTCGGCCCCTTTTCCAGCGTCCTGTCTCCACCAGGTTTCTAAGCCTTCCTTCTCCGCAGACAGCACCCCCTGCCCTCCCTCCCCGCCGTTTCACAGGCTGCTCCTTTGCGCCTTTCCCTATCCTGATCCCTCCTACCTCTGGATCCGGCGGGCCCCCAGCATCTCCTAATCCGCTCTCCTCTTTCCCTTCTCGGGGAAGGCCACTTTGCTGGGCCTCTGCCCCCTGGGCCTGAGTCAGTAGGCGGAGCTGCTGGGCAGCAGGTCGTAGCGCCCCCCACTGTAGACCACCACGCCGGGCGGGTAGTAGACCAGGTCAGGCTCCGCGGTCGGGTGGAGAGGTGCCAGGGCCTGCAGCCCCTGATCCTCGGGCTCTGGCTTGGTGGTGGCCGTGAAAGGGCGCATGCTGGTGAGAGAAGGCGACGCGATGCGCCACAGGAGACTCTTGAGCGCTTGGCGGAACTCGCGGCGCACCAGGCAGTAGAGGATAGGGTTGAGACAGCTGTTGGAGTGAGCCAGGCACACGCTGACGGGGAACGCGTATACCTGGCACAGGAAATACTCTTGGCTGAAGGGCACGGCGTTGAACTTGATGAGGATGCTCCAGGTGGTGAGCGCCTGGTTGGGCAGCCAACACAGGAAGAAGGACAGGACCACGATGGTCACTGATTTGATGACCTTGGACCGTCTCCGGGCGCTGGCTGCGGCCAGGCCGCCCCGGGCCGCTGAGGCTCCTCCTTCGGTCCCGGCCACGCGGCGGTCGGAGATGAAGCGCACCAGCAGCAGATAGCACAGGCTGATGATGCACAACGGAAGCACAAAGCCTAGCAGCACCTTCTGCAAGTGGTAGAGGCCCAGCCAGAACTGTCTGTCTCCGCCCAGCAACTTGTCCGGGAAGCGCACCAGGCACAGCTCCTCGCCCATGACCTTGATGGTGTTGGAGAAGATGGCGTTGGGCAACGAGGCCAGCGCCGCGGAGGCCCAGATCAATACGCACAGCGCTTTGGCTGAGAAGCAGCAGCTGCCCGCCAGGCTCTGGCCGCAGCAGTCACCCCGGTCATGTCCTCCGGTCCGGTGGCTCTTAAGAGCCGAGGCCACCGAGTGGTAGCGCGCCACGCTCATGGAGGTGAGGAAGAAGACGCTGGCGTACATATTCATGGACGTCACTATGGATACGATCTTACACATGGCCTTGCCGAACGGCCATTTGAAGTCGAGAGCGTTTTCCACCGCCCAGAAGGGCAGGGTGAGTACGAACTGGAAGTCTGTCAGCGCCAGGTTGGCGACAAAGAGGTTGACGGAGGACTTGCGCCATCCCTGCTTACTCTTCATCAGGTAGAGCACCAGCAGGTTGCCCGTCAGCCCCAGCGCGCAAACCACCCAGTACACCACGCTGATGAGGATCCGCACCCGGGCCTCTGGGTCCGCACTTTCTGCCCCGCCGGTGCCCGGGGCATGCCCCGGCGCCGCGCCGTCCGGCAGCTCTAGCCCCAGCTCCCACCACAAGTCCTGGAGCTGGGACGACGCGTTGCCGCTGGTGTTGGCCGCCTGCAGAAGGTACGGGATCAGACTGAAGACTTCTGCGAGCTCGTCTCCGCCAGCCTCCTTATTCATGGTGACTGTCGTGGCTGCAGCGCCCACCTGCAAGCGCAGGTGCCTCTAGGTCATGTTCGAGGGGTGGGGGAGGAAGTCAAGACCCAAGCGAGTCCAACTCGCTGGGGTTCTGTTCCGGCGAGCGCGCAGGGCGTGCGTGGGAGCTTTCAAAGCCGCAGCTGTAGAGAGCTCCCGGGAACTGGATGCCAAACGCTTTCCCCGCACAGGGTACCCAGCCTTGGGTGCCGGAGTTGCGCTTGGCCTCTGTTCTGGAGGGGAGTTCTACAGCTGAGCGGTGCAGCTCCTGAGGCGAAAGGTGGGCATCCAAGGGTTCTCTGGCCAAGGTCGGAGTCTCCCGGTCCTTGCTGTACGATTCAGACGTTCCCCCACTGGCTTTGTTGGGCACGAGCCTATACCCCTGCCGCTCAGGACCACTACTGGGGGCCCTCTCCTCTTTCAAATACCTTTGTCGGTTTCCTCTGCTCGTGCTAAGATGAGGTTTCTGTCCTTTGAGAGGAAAAAGATAGAGTTCTGTCTGCTTCGCTCTGACCCTCTGGAAGTCTTTCGACCACCCTGCCTCGCGCCTTCATCTCTCCGCTGTTGTCAGCTCCCAGCGAGTTGCCAGCGGCGGCCACCCGAGTTATATTCGCAACCGCAAAGCCTAGGCTGCGGGCTCCCAGGGAGCATGCGTAACCCCCGCGCCGGGGATGAGGGGGCGCTTTCCGAGGTGCTGAACTTCGCCACGCCCGCCTCGGGGAGGAGGAAGCTGTGGGTAGCTGGCAAAGCCCACCAGCTGATTACCCCCTTTCCATTTCAAAGTTTCAGGAGATGGTTGTAACCCTTTATTTTCATCTGCTGCTGGAGAAAGTCAGCTTTGATTTGCGATGCATTTTTCTTTCTTATTCCCAAACATAAATACAGGTATTAGAATTTTTTTCTTTCTTCTTTACTCCCACTTTATCTTTGAAACGATCCCATTTGATGAAAGATGGTTCTATAAATTCACTATCTCTTGCCCATTTTTATTTTTAAAAGCAATGAGCAACCTCTTTTCATGACCAGACCCTAAGTCAGATGATGGGCTTTAACCAGATACACAAACACAAGCTCCATTTCTCCTTCTTTAATTATCTAACTACTTGGTGCCTGTGACTGTCAGGATTTTCAAAGTGTCCTCACATAGCAAAACTCTGGGTTCAAGTGTTGCCCTCTGCCTTTGGTATATTCTGAGAACTGAGGCTAAGCAGAGAATATATCATCGGTGAGCTGAGTTCACAGATGTTAGATACCACCTGTCCAGCTCTTAGCCCAAAGCTCTTCCACAAATTGTTTACTCACATGCATTCTCTTTACCTTGATGCAGTTGGAATAGAGGATTCCATAGACTATTTTTGGACCACCAGCATCTTACTTTCACTACTGTTATAATCAGAACTCTTTAGCAGGTGTTTTTCAGATCAGTGGAAGTAAATGCTAAGGAATCTTCTAAGTTACTTTGGACAAGGGGAACCAGTGTAAGCCATTTGAATTACTTTTCAAACGGCAGTTTACTTAAATGCCACTTCAACTGCTCTAGTGTAAATTGCACTTTTTTAGGGTGAACTTAAGAAATTTGAAATGTTTTCCTAACTGTCCCCAATGAAACTGAGACAAAAATATCTTAGGCATGGCTGTCCTCTCGCCTGCAGAGTCCACAACTTTACTTACAGAGATCAAGAGGATGTGACTTTAAAGCAGAGGAGATAGTAAAATACTTAGTTAAAAAAGAAATATGGTCCCCAAAACATATGAAGGTAAACTGAAACAATCTGGATTCCAAAGCAAGAACCCAATTCCAAAGCAGAGAAGACGCTTCACTATGGACTCTGGACTTCTCTACTTGCCGGCTAGAGGGCGTCAGGGCTTCAGTAAAGAACAAACCAAAACCAATCCACCTTTGAACTGTTTGATCTGAAAAAGATCAGCCCTCCTCTGGTTATTGTTCCCAATTCACAGGGTGCCTCTGTGGACACCTCTTATCTCTGTTTAGTAGTCTCACCTTCAAGCTCACTTTTCACTTCATGTTTTACCAGTTCTTTCTCCATCAAATTTTTATCTCTCCTTTCTTAAAAAAAAAAAAAAATTTCAAGGTGCTGTTGAAAAACAAGGAAGACTACGGCATATCCTGACAGCCCTTTGCCTTGGTTTTCATATCTGTATATGGGAGGAATTATAGTTTTCAAATATTCTGAGAATAGGTACTAAGCAGGTGACATCAGAGTCAGGTGGGGAACTTGCTAAAAATATAAATTGCAACTCTTCCCCCAGCCCCATGCTGGCCCAGAGATTCTGATTCTTGGTGGATTTGGAAAAGGGCCCAAGACTCTACATTTTAAAAGCATTCTTCCAGATGATACTAATTTTTCCCAAGTTTGGGAACATCTGGACTTTTATTTCTTTTCTAACTTTCCACGTAAAAAAAAATTAAGTCCCCAAAAGTAATTAATGTCCAGTGATGGTTTATTACACACTAGGATTGGAAGCAAAGGAAGAGAAGGAGGTCTTGGCAAGTTCCCCTAAAATCACATTTGGGCCCAACAATGACATTTTCTTCACTGTGAGACTGGGAGGGCCCTGTGCTCCTGAGGTACACCAGCCTTGAATACTAGCCAGCACAGCTCAGATTGAGCCCCCAGGAGAGGCTGTTCCCAAGTGCTACTTTTTGAGAATGCTGCCAGAATGCTTCTGAGCCTAGAATGTTCTTCATTTCCAAATCTGCTCTCTGAAAATGAACCAGAGCTCATGTTCAGGAATTTATAGTATCACTTAACTAAGCCTTTGTTATGGAAGCAAAAATCCCCTTTCAAATATGAAATGAACCTTTCCAACATGAACTAAAGATATTTGAGACAATTTATCTTAAAAGCAAGGACGATACTTTTCTCAAACATCATCTAAAAAGTTCAAGGAGAGAAACATATCAGTTGTGGTCAAATATCATTTAGGTATATAAGTTCATAATCCAAAGAATGTAATATATAACTAACATGTGAGTAAAGGCTAGGGTGTGAGTTTGGGGGAGCATGTTATCACATGGGTAGTCTGTTCTGGGTAGACTGTAGCAAGACAGAAGAACTTGAGCTGGATCTAAATGAGGAGGCAGGAAATTACATCAGTCAGGTTAGAGAGGAGATATATAATCTCGATTCTGGGATTCTACAAAACAAAGTGGGTTTTCAGATAAAAGAGAGGAGAAAAGAATCTATTCTTTCAACATTCTTTGGAATATGTGCAGCTATCCTTCACTGTGCATTACTTCTTTTCAGTCTGAAGATATCACGGATTTTTGTTTTACCATAATTATGAATTAAGTTCCTAATATGCACAAAGCAATGTGCTAGGTGTTTGGATCTATAACAACAAAAACAACATTGGCACAATATGAATGACAATAATAGAAATGATAACCACTCATATTTCACATTTATTTGGACATATTATTTTCCTAGGGTTGCTGTAACAAATTACAGCAAAACAGGTGGTTTAACATGAAAGGAATTTATTATCGCAAAATCTTTGAGATTAGCAGTCGGAAATCAAGGTGTTGGCAGAGTGGGTTTCTTGGAGACTCTGAGGGAGAAAACATCCCATGTCTCTCTCCCAACTTCCGGTGGGTCTATGTTGATTCCTTGGTTTGTAACAGCATCACTCTCATCTCTGTCTTTGTCTTCAGATGGGATTCTCTTTTCTGTGTATATCTTTGTGTCTCTGTTTTCTCTCTGTAAGGACACCAGTCATCGAATTAGGGTCCACTTTAATCCGTATGACCTCATCCTAACTAATTACATCTGCAAAGAATGTACATTTATATTTCCAAACAAGGTCACATTCACAGGTAACAGGGTCTAGGATTTGAACATTTCTTTCCAGGGGGACACAATTCTACCCACTACAGGTAACAACTGTGTGCACTGTGCAAAAGGTTTTATCTGCATTTTCTCACCTAATACTGAAAACCAGTGAGGTTGATAGTACTATCATCGCAGATCTGATTTCCAGGCTCTAACACCCAGAACTGCAGAGGTGCATATCCAACTGTTACTTGGCGCCTCTGCATGGTTGCTGATTTCCTTCAGATTTCTCAATCTTAGTCGAAGGCATTACCATTCACATAACTGTTTGAACCAAAAACCCAAGAGTAATTCTTTATCTCTCATTTTCCCTTACACCAACTTAACTCAATCCAGAAGGTCTTGTTAGCATGTTCTCAAGAACAAAAACAAAACCAAGCCCCCCAAATTCCTGAATCCATCTACTTCTTTCTATTTTTCCATTTCTGTCTGTGTTAGTTATCTCTTGCCAAATAATAATTTATGTTAAAACTTTATGGCTTAAAACAAGAAGTATCATCTCACCGTTTGTGTGGGTCAGGAATCCAGGTTGGCTCAAGGTCTATCATAAGGTTGCAGGCAAGCTATCAGCTGGGGCTGCGGGTTTATTTAATAGATTTAGTGGTAGGGAGTGGGATTGCTTTTAAGTTCAATCACAAGGTTGTTGGCAGACCTTGATCTCTCACTCTGTGGGATTCTCCATAGGGCTGCTTCACAATATGGCAGCTGGTTTCCAGCGGGGTGAGTGATGAGAGAGAGACAGAGAAATTGGCATGAAAACTATAGTGTTTTTATGATCTAGTGAAAGAAGTGACGCTCCCACCACTTCTTCTCTATTCTATTCTTTAGAGGCCAATCCATAAATCCAGTCCAGGGATGCCTGGGTGGCTCCGGCAGTTAAGCGTCTGCCTTCGGCTCAGGTCATGATCCCAGGGCCCTGGGATCAAGTCCCACATCGGGTTCCCTGCTCAGCGGGGAGCCTGCTTCTCTCTCTCCCACTCCCGCTGCTTGTGCTCTCTCTCTGTCAAATAAATAAATAAAATCTTTAAAAAAAATAAATCTAGTCCACACTCAAGGAGAGGGGAGTTATACAGGAATATGATTACTAGGAGGCAGACGTCCTTGGGGTGGTCTTGAAAGCTGACTACCACAGTAGGCCAGGCTGTTACAATACCCAGCAGGAAACAGGAGTTGAAGGCTACTTAACTGAGTAGTTATCTCAACAGCTGTGCGGTGCTGGGACAATAAAGACTGAAGTTCAAGCTTAGTAAAGGGGAAGGGAATAAGTAAAGTCTAGGCTTTCAGTCTAACCCCTGGAAGAGGCACATCCTAAGGGTAAGTTCTACAGTGTATTCTCAACATCCAGCAAATGCACGCTTTCTTCAAATACGCATAAAACATTCACCAAGACAGGCCACTTGCTGAGCCAAAACCAAGTTTCAACAGATTTCAAAGGATTGAAATCATACAGAACACGTATTTTGAGCACAGTGGAATTAAACTAGATATCAAAGAAAGAATGATTACTATAAGTCCTCAAATCTTTCAAAATTAAGCCACGTACTTTAAACAACCCTGATTAAAGAACTAAAATATAAAATGTTATAAAATAAATTACAAAATATTTTAAACTAAATCATAATAAACCATGGCATCAAATTTTGAGATGCAATCAAAACGGTGCTTCGAGGGAAATTTATAGCGGTAAGTGCATATTTTTAAAAAGAAAAGAGGTTAAACATCAATGATCTAAGCTTCCAACTCAAAATCCTAGAGGAAGACAAACACTTTAATTCCAAAGAAAAAAGCAGCATGGGAATATTAAAGATAAGAGCAGAATATGTGGGCAGCCCCTGCTATGTCAGGGATTAACCTTCTAGTTGTTGACACAGAGAGAGTGGGTGGAGGAGGTCTCAAGAGAAGACCAGCCCAAGGTGGGGCTACTTGGGGGGCTTTCAGCATATCCACAGAGGAGAATATTTATTTCTGAGGGCAAAGAGAGAAATGAATAGTCTAATATTAAAACCAGAATCTGTTTCCCAATTCCAGGTGGGAGTTAGGAGAGGAAGCCAACTTTTTAATGGAGAGATATGTCCATGGGTCTCAAAGCAGGTCATTCCCAGAACATTCCCCACTAAGTCTCCCAGCCACCCATCATCGGATCAAATAATTATTTATCATTTTTATCCTTGAGAGAAATGCAATAATAAATAAAACATAGTCCTTTTACCTACAGTTTATAATCAAGGGGGAAATCAATCATAAGGAATCATGAAATTCATTAACTTGAATCTCACTGTGGGAAATTCAGCTTGGCTGCCTGCTTTCTGATTCACCACTTGATAACATCAGTTCTTTCTATGAATCTGTCACAGATTTCTCTCTGCCTTACATAACTAATCCACGTATTCAATAAACATATCTTGTGTACCCAATTTTCTCACATTGGGTTTCAAAGACTCCATCAGTCTATCCATACACATATCAGTCCTCTCACCTTCAAACAAAGAATCACATCTTAATCGGATCACAGCCCCTGCTTTACTGCAGGCTGCAATACAGCCCTTTGCTCTCGGAGGCCTTTCAGGAGACTGGGGGCAGACTTAATAGGAGAGCAAACAATCACCTAATAGTGCGAGTTAGTGTTATCTGCAACACTCAGAGGGGCTATGAAGCAACAGAAAGGGCCTTCTTATAGCCAAGGAGGTGATCCTGCCGGGCACCATTTGGAGAGTGTGGCCAAGGTAGAGAAAGGTGTCTGCAGAGGCAGCTAGCCCTTGGCTGGCTGTCCCCTGGGCCTCATGAAAGGGTCTCTGAGAGCACAGAGCCTGTCTTTCTGTGCGCTGAAGATCCAAAATGCCACAAATACTCCTCTCGTGGCGGCAGAGATAACCTACACCTCTGTCTGGCAGAGTGGACGAGCTGTGTTGAAACTCTACAGAACCATAAAGAGAAGCTTTATCTTTATCCAGGGTTAACTTCAAAGCCTGTTTATCGTATTTTCACGTGTATCTTTTAAAGTCACTTTATCCTGAGGAGAAACATATACTGAAATGCGATTGTTGGAGGACTTAGGGGCCTTGCTTCCTAAGTTTCAAGGGAATACCTGTAACAGGAATTAGTAGTATGCACGCGTCTGCTGATTTTAGGCTTGGTGTTTCTGACCACGTTTTCACTCCATCGGTTTTCCAATAACCAACAGATAAATTAGTGACAAGGTGAATGAAGGGCCCACAGTGGTAGATCCATACAAGGGAACTCTGTGCAGAAATAAAAAGGAGCAGAGCACTGGGACACAAAATACCCAAATAATGATGCTGAGTCAAAGAAGGCAGACAAAAGTTAGTTTATACTGTATGACTCCATTTACGTGAAATTCAAGAAATTGCTGATGAATGTCCAGTGACAGCAGGGAGTGGCTACCTGTGGTTATGGGGTCATACAAGTAGGGACAGGAGGAGGGGACTGCAAAGGAGCAGGAGGAAATTTCTGGTTTGCCCCATGCACACTAGCACACACGCACCACATGTGGGCCTACACATATATGTGCAAACTTACTGCAGTGATGGTTTCACAGGTGTGTGTGTGTGTGTGTACACGCAAACACATAAAACTGTATACTTTAGGGGCGCCTGGGTGGTGCAGTCGTTAAGCGTCTGCCTTCGGCTCAGGGCGTGATCCCAGAGTCCTGGGATGGAACCCCACATCAGGCTCCTCCGCTAAGAGCCTGCTTCTTCCTCTCCCACTTCCCCTGCTTGTGTTCTCTCTCTCGCTGGCTGTCTCTGTCAAATAAACAAATAAAAATCTATAAAAAAAAACAACCGTATACTTTAAACATATGCAGTTTATTGTATGTCAATCATACCTCAATAAGGCAAGAAAAGAGGGTCCTATTATGGTATATCTTTATTGCTATCTGAACTAATCCCATTTACTCATTTCAAAGTTTCTTGGGGGCATAGCTGATCTGCTCTCAATGACCCCGGGAGGCTAAGAGAAAGCAGTGATGAACCTCAGAGGAGTGACCCTCTGGAACCAGGGCAGGAGCTCTCCTGGGAGGAGGAGAATGCCAGCCCAGGCTACTCATAGGCTCTTGTTGAGCTCTGTGGGTTAAAAGAATATTAAAAGTGGGACAAGCTAAGATTGTGGACCTTCCTTGGTACATTCATACCTTCCTGACACCGCTTTCCGACAAAGAATTTCTGATTGGTCAGATTTCAAGGATGTTGATAAGCTACATTTATTAGTGGGTGGAGTTATCGTTTCTTAACCAAACAAACTCAGTCTTTCTCTTCCATTTTTTTTCTTCTTCTGGGCAGCAGAATATGTAAAGCCTGGACTTTTCTCCTTACTCCAGTTTGAGCTAGTGAATAACTCCTCCTTGAAACGCTTTCCACTTGGTTTTGAAGATACCACACTCACCATTCTCTTCTTATTTTGTTGGGCTCTCCTCAGTCTCCTGTGCTGATTTCTCTTTATTTCCGGGAACTCTAAATATTGGAGCATTCCCAGGGTCTTAGCCTGTTTGGGCTGATATAATAAAGATGTCAAAGACTGGGTGGCTTACAAACAACAGAAATTCATTCCTCACAATTCTGGAGGCTGAGAAGTCCCAGATCAAGGAACTCGCCGAGTTAGTGCCCGGTGAGAGCCTGCTTCCTGGTTCCCAGGGGCCATCTTCTCGCTGTGTCTTCGCATGGTAGAAAAGGTGGGCTCTCTTTTATAAGGGCACTAATCCCGTTCATGAGGCCTCCACTCTCAGGACGTAATCATCTCCCACAGACCCTGCCTTCCTATGCCATCACACTGGGGTTTAGGATTTCAATATATGAATTTTGTTTGTGTGTAGTGATGTGTGTGGGGAGACCCAGGTATTTAGTCTATAGCACAAGACTACAAGCCTCGTGCCTTTTACCTTCTCCCCTACAGCCATACAGTAGGTATTCTCATCCCATTTCAAGGCTGTTAATACCATCCAAACACCATAATGACTTCCAAACGCATAACCCCAACCTGAACCTCTCCCTGAACTCCGAGGGCCTACTTGACATTTCCTTTCAGACACCGAAGAGAAATCTTAACATGTCTCAAACTGAACTTTCAATTGTCCCCACCCCCACCATTTCTATTCTACCTTTCATCTTCCCTACCTCAATTATGGGCAAATCTAAAACCTTGAAATCCATCTTGAGTTCTTTTTCCTCACACATCCAATTAATTAGAAAGTCTTGTTGTTTTTACCTTCAAAATAAATCCAGAATCGGACCAATTTTCACCATGTCTTCTGCTACCGCCGGATGTAATCCATCATTATCCTGTACCTGAGTTAATTCAGTGGCCTCCTAACAGCTCTTTGTGCTCCTCCGTTTCTCTCTACAGCAGCCCAAGAAATCTTAAAAGTCCTAAGTCATTCTTGTCACTCCTGTACTCAACCCCTCCACCCCCAATGGCTTCTTAACATGTCAGGGTAAAATCCAAAGTCTTCCTTGTGGTCTCTAAGGGCCTTCATGACCTTCCCGTCCCCTGTCCATCAGCACGCTGCCTCTGTTCACACACTACAGTCACAACAAACACTTTGCTTCCTCTTGAGCTCTCTGAGCATATTCCTACTTATTCCCAGTCGAGGATCTTTCCTGTTATTGTCTCCTTGGCCTGGAATGCTCTTCTCCCAGATACCTATTTCATCCAGATTCTTAATGCCGTCCCTTAAAATCATCTTAGTGGAGGTCATTCTTGACCCTCTTGTATAAAACAGGAACCCTCCCCTCTCAATCACTCCCAGTTCTCCTTAGCCTGTTCATTGTTCTCCACTGCTCTTACCACTGTCTTCCATATTATATATTTACTTGTTTATTCTCTTTCCCCCGGGCTCAAGCCATGGCATATGCAAACATGAGGAAGGAATCTCTGCTTATTTTATTTGTTGCTATATCCCCAATGTCCGGACATAGAAGGCAGTCAATAAATATTTGTTGGATGAATACATGACGTTTTCTCCTTTTGCTAAGGCAGTAGTGCTCAAGGTTTCCCTAATACATTCCATCCCTAATTTTCTCCTCTCCTCAGGAACAATGGGCACACTATTCTTTAATTTAGCTTAATCTTTAAGGCAAAATGACAGAAAGGGACTGGTGCCCATGTGGTTCAGGACTAACACAGGTAATGACAATGGTAGCATCTGCAGCCGCCAGCATGCCTGCTCAGAGACCACCGTGCATGGGCACCCCGTTGGCCACTAACTTCTCATTATTCAGCTTCTCTAATTTCCTTTTTTTTTTTTAAAGATTTTATTTATTTTATTTATTTGACAGAGAGACAGCCAGCGAGAGAGGGAACACAGGCAGGGAGAGTGGGAGAGGAAGAAGCAGGCTCCCCCCGGAGGAGCCTAATGTGGGGCTCAATCCCAGAATGCCAGGATCACTCCCTGAGCCGAAGGCAGACGCTTAATGACTGAGCCACCCAGGCGCCCCCAGCTTCTCTAATTACCAATTCTATAGTATCTCCACCAAGTGTTAAATTATTTGAAAGGATAAGAACAAACTGTTACATTTTATATTTTTTAAGTAGAAACAATCTCAAACTCACATAAAAGTGGGACGTAAAGTTAAAAGACAACATTTGTGTTTTGAATCATTTGAGAGTAAATTGCCAACTAGATGCCCCTTCACCTCCAAATACTTTCATGTGTATCTCTAACAAGCAAGGGCAGCTTCCACGCAGCCACAACCCCCAGAATCAGGACATGAAGTGATACAATACTAACATCCCATTCTCTGTCTCCTTTCAAGTTTCACTAATTGTTCCAACAATGTCTTTTGTAACAGAAGGAACTTCAGAATCATGCGTTGCCTTTCAATGTCATATCTCTTGGGTCTCCTTCAATCTGGTACAGTGTTTCAGTCTCCCTTTGACTTTCTTGGTCTTTTGAAGATTAAAAAAAAGCAGAGTTATTTTGTAGAGTGTCCCTCAGTTTTGGTTGTCTGACGTTTTCTAATGATTAGATTCAGGCTATGTATCTTGGGCAGATATTATTGGAGCCTGTCAGGTAGCACACAGGTTTGATTGTTCACACTACCGATTTGCTTTCTTTGTTTACTCAATTAAGGGGATATTTGATGTGCTTTTCTCCTCTAAAGAACTGTTTCTGCTCTTATCTGTAACAACTATTTGGGAGGAGATACTTTAAAATGATATAAAGTTCCCATTCCTCATCAATCTCTCTATTCATTTATCTATTTGTATCAGTATGGATTCATGGATTATCTTATTATAAGACTAGTAATTTATTACTATTATATATATTTGCTTAAGTTTTCCTAGACTTAGCTAGTGTGGGTCCTTTCATGTTAACTCCTCTCTCCTTTTGACAAGCTCTCATCTTTCTTTGAGGTTTGTTTGTTTGTTTGTTTTTGCAATACAATGTTTCAATGTTATCTTCTACCTCCTAAGCCCTAGTTCTGAAGTCAGTCATTTTGCTAATGAGTCCTGGTTCCATTTAGAGGAGAATGGTATTTAGAATCCAAGATCTGGGTGTCAGATGTGCTCATTGTTGCTGGGGAGTCATTCTTCCAATACCCTCAAGTGAACAGGCCTAGGCAATATATGTATGTACACACACATATGCATAATACTTATGCCTATTTATATTTTTATTTCCATATGCATCTGTACAGTCATCAACAACTTGGATTCATACCAATTACCTTCAGTTGTAATCCAACATAGAGTTTATTCTACTTTTCTTTCTCTCTCTCTTTTTTAATATTGGTAATTCTCTTCACAGGTAGTGAGAAACTTGACTCCCATTATGCTTGCTATGTTTACTTATTTGATCAATTTCCTTGTATGTAACCAATCTTCAGTCACCTCCATCAGTTGTCACCATCACCCCACCCCTCCTTATCCTGTCAGTATTTCAACACCCTGCTGGGACATTCCCTCTCAGATGGATGTCCTCCTCGCTCTGCTCAGTCTCTGATACCATGCATTGGGCAACTGTCTTACATGGGTGACAATTAAAATTGCTGAGGTTCTGACACCTTTCAATAGGCTTCTCCCTGTCCCCCCCTCATATGACTTGGGCTCCCTCTGGCAGACCTCCCATGTGAATCTCCCCCCACCAACCGGTAAAATCTTGTTATATTTCATTTTGATTAGTCTTAAGATGCACTACAAACTGAAGTTACTTTCAATTAACAGCAAATATTTGTTCTCTGTGCTACACATTTTTTTTTTTTCTCAAGTGGGCTGTTTTCTTTGAGCCAATAGTATGTTTCCTTAATCAGGGATCCATAGCCTTTTCAGCCATGGCTTTCAAAGGGGTATTACCAAGACATTGTTTATTTAATTAAGTTGATTAATTACAACATTAGGAGAATGTTCCAAAATGGAATCCACTTGATACAAGGCCAGGTAACTTTACAACATCTGCAAGGCATAGATTCCAAGATCTTCAGATTGACCCAGGAAGGCAAACTCTCTGGGAGCTGAGTGTACAGAGTGAGTAGTTCTGATTACTGATCCACTTACACATTGAATACACTTGGGTGGAAGAATAAAAGTGAACTTACACTACTGAGGGTTACAAATACTTACCTCCATCTTCTTTTAAGACTGCAGAGAGGTTTCAAAGAAAATAGTACAGAACTACCCTATGAGCCAGCAATGGCACTACTAGGTATTTACCCAAAGAATAAAAAAATGCTAATTCAAAGGGATACCTGCACTCCAATGTTGATAGCAGCATTATTTGTAATAGCCAAATTTTGGAAACAGCCCAAGTGTCCAACGACTGATGAATGGATAAAGAAGGTGTGGTGCATATATATGATGGAATATTACTCAGCCATCAAAAAGAATGAAATCTTGCTATTGGCAATGCTATGGATGGAGTTGCAGAGTATAATGCTAAGGAAAATAAGTCAGTCAGAGAAAGACAAATACTCTAGGATTCCACTCATGTGTAATTTAAGAAACAGAACAAATGAGCAAAGGGGAAAAAAAGAGAGAGGAAGAGAGGCAAACCAAGAAGCAGACTCTTAACTATAGAGCACAAACTGATGGTAACCAGAGGGGAAGTGGGGGGGGGGTGATAAATGGTGGGGATTAAGGAGGGCACTTGTTGTGATGAACACCTGGTGTTGTATGAAAGTGTTGAATCACTGTATTGTACACCTGAAATATTACACTGTCTATTAACTAACTGGGATTTAAATAAAAACTTAAAAGAAAAGAAAATAGGACATGCGACAACAATATTTAAATGTATGATTTTTGAAAACAGGGTGGTTTTGGTTTTGTTTGCAGTCAGTTTCTTTTGCCTTTCCAGTGTTAATGACAGCTCTGAGAAACGCACTGGACTGCCTGTCCTTGAATTTCAGCTATCCCTTGGGCTTCTATAGGCTTAGATGGAAAGTATGAGCTTTTTGAAAGCCTTCTTTGCTCATGAAACAGGGGGAGCTCTTGGTGAGGCACCTTATATCTTTTGTCACAATTTGTGTTTTTGCACAGAAAACACTTCACTGTAGTAACCTAAACCACCACCCAAGATGCTACAATGATGTCCGTCTATCAGTGTTCTTAGCCCTTCCACTTTCTGTGACTGAGGGCATGACAAGGGGCCTTAAGTAAGACAGATGTGTATTTGATTCTGCTTATTGGCTTGGCTAAGTCTTCTCCTTCTTCTGAATCTCACTACTTCATCCCGGTTTTCAACTTCCTAGGAATGTGATCCTAGGCGACTTGTATAGTCTTTTGGTGTTTCCCCATCTAACCACCAAAGATAATAATAGTTTCTACCTAATAGGTTTTTGTGAAAATTAAATAAAGCAATGTGATTACAGTGTTTAGCACAGTGTCTCATACATAGTGTGTAATATTTTTTTCCATTCCTAGCTATTTTTCAATATTTGTATTTTACATGTTTTTATAGCCTTTCTTCAGTGGTAGTATATTTGCATCAGCCACCTCAGGGATATTTTGGACACTCTGTGCTCTGTAGTGGACGTATCAGGGAAGGTAGTTGGCATTTTTTTTTTTTTATCACTACCAACCTTTGTCACCAAGAACATTTGTTACCTTTTTCCAATGAGCAGAGGAAAAGTTGAATAAGATGAACTCTTCCCTCTATCCTGAGGAAATACCAGGCTTTGGAAGTAAATTCTGGAAGAAGTGGGAAGAACTTGGTGTTAGAATAGTAGCAGGATGCATATTTGTGCTGAGTCACGTTGAAAACTTGCTGAACTTGGAGACATGAATTGATAGTTGCACCAGTAGGTGACTCTTCAACAGCACTTGGAAACAAAAAGCAGAGAAAAACCAGCAGTTAGGGTAAAACAAGGTTAGCGTTTGATGAGAAAGAGTTGTTGAAAGCACTGGTGAGAGATTATTTAAGGAGATGAATCATAGGGTATGGCTGGGCAGAAAAGGAGGTAAAGCCAGAGAGATGCTTATAGATTTTGAGACAACCAACAATGGTGCGATCAGGAGACAGGCAGTCCTTATTAGGCTGAAGACCCAAGGTACTGGGTACAAAGGTCTGAAAGGGCTGGAATTTTGGTGGGATTTTATAGTTTCAATATTTCAGGCTTGAATGACTCTGGATGACAGATATTTCTGGTCATGGTCTTGAAAGTAGGAGGGGAGAGAAAGTAATGGGAAAGCCATTCAAGTTGAAGAAGTTAAGAAACTATGAATCCAGAATGATCCATGGATTCTCCCTGATCCTCCCTGACATTATTGGAATTCAAAAGTTCCTAGAAATTTTTGCTCTTCTTCAGAGCATGGAAGCCAGGAGTGATCCCACACTTCAGATGAGACCCTGCTTGCTATTAAAAGGATAAAATGAAGAGGAAGAAGAGGAGGAAGTGGAAGAGGAGACTGAGGGGAAGGAGAAGAGGAAGAAAGGAAAAGAAACAAAAGGAGTTCTTACTCAAAGTGGTTCTTCAATGTCTTTGTAATTGCATTTCTACCAGATCGTCACGCCATTTCGCCAGGCATGCCTGTCATATCTGAGTTGCTTTTGCACTTATCTTATACTCTTCCTACTTAATATTTATGTCACAGGAGAAGAGGCTCGGAGCACTTCCATGACTGGCCCATGATGACATAACATGGTATGTTACACGACAAGGGGGATAAAGGTTGCAGAGGGAATTAAGATTGCTATTGGGCTGATCTTAAGATCCAGAGATTATTCTGGATGACCTGAGTGGGCCCAATGTCATCACAAGGGTCCTTATAAACGAAAAAGGGAGGAAAAAGAGGTAGTGTCACCAAGATGCCATATAGGAGACTCACGGGCCATTGCTGACTTTGAAACCAGGGGAAGAGGGCAAGGGACTGGGAAATGTGGGTAGCCCCTAGAAGATGAAAAAAGCAGGGAAACAACTGTCCCCTACAGGCTCCAGAAAGGAATGTGGCTGTGCATACACCTTGATTTTAGGCCAGGCAGACCTATCTCAGACTTCTGACCTCCAGAACGGTATGATACTAAATTTGTGCTGTTTTAAGTTGCCAACTTTATGGGAACGCTTAATGTCAATAATAGGAAACGAATTCATACCCCTCGAAATATGGTGGCACATATGTATCTAGTCTGAAGGATTCATACCCACCACACCTGTGAGGACGACCTTGTACTTGGATCACTGCTTTGCGGGGGCTGCCCAGGCCTGCACAGGGTTGAATGAGTTGCTCTCCTGCACCTCTCACTGAACACACATGGCTGGCTGGAAGCCACGGAGGACCAGTATGAGACCAAATTCCTACTGAACGGAGTAAGGAAGCCTGTTTCAGCCCAGAGGTGTGAAATCTTGGCTGGATTATCCAGTAAATTCTCAGGATGCTTGGCAAGCTCCCTGGTTTGCAGCATTCTCTCACTAATGTAAAACTCGAGCCCCCGGGATGCCCCCTCCATGAGCAACCTGGGCAGGTCAACTGGAGAAATACCTTCACACGGTCTTGGGCTTATTTAGTTTCTCCACTGTCTTGGTCTCCTCGTGGGTAGTGGAGGTGGGCTAGGAAAGGTGCGATGATAAAAGCAGAAAGGCACCAGAGTGACGGGCAGAATCAGCAAGGCTCATAATCATTTGGTCTCATCACCTCTTGGTGCCCATGATGGGACTTGTTCAGGGTTGAACCAGAAGATTAGCTCAGACCATTTCTCTCTGTGTGACTTGGCCAAGAGAGAAACTGCCCATTCCTTTTTTAAATGGAAGTCCTAGCTTGCTTTGGAAGAAAATCCCAGAGAAATCCGGCTGACTCAGGGGTCTCCGCAGAGCAATGTTAGGAAAAGTTCAGAACTGGGAGGAGAAAGGCAGCCAAGGGGGCAGCACTGAGCCGGGAGGGTGGAGTGGGGTGCCCTGTGCCCCACCTCTGCGCTCAGCAGTTCGGCCTGTATTTTGGCCAGGGAGGGCCGGCCTGGGGGCCTCTCTTTTCGCAGTCCCGCCCAGGGTGGCTCTCCCGGGTCTCCCCTATTTGGCCGGCTCGGCAGGGCTCTGGGCGGGGCCGGAGGAGCGTGGGGGTGGGAGGCCGGAGGAAGATGAGCGGAGTTGGCTGCGAGGCCGGGCGCCGAAGGCAGAGGGGTGGGGATCTTGGGTGGGCTGCCCCCTCCCGCTCTGACCCGTTCCACACCCCGCGGAAAGCAGGCGCTGCCAGTTAAATCATTCCCCTTTCAGGAGGGAAGGGGAATAAAGGTAACGAACCCCTTTCTGCTTAAAAAAGCAAAGGGAGATCGTGGGCTTTGCAGCCGCTCTGTCCCACTCCTGGACCATGCACCCTTGCATCTTTCTGCTCGGGCACAGGCGAGGACTTGATTTCTTGAGCTGAGAGCTAAACCTTGCTGGCTTTTCTTCTCCCCAACAACCGAATCATGCCATGTGCCCAGAGGAGCTGGCTTGCAAACCTTTCCGTTGTAGCTCTCCTCCTTAACTTGGGGGCCCTTTGCTATGGGAGACAAGCTCAGCCAGGCCCGGTGCACTTCCCGGACAGGAGGCAAGGTTAGTGGCTTTTCTTTTTTCCTTTGAAAGCCCTGGTGGTGAGACTCGTGGAAAGTTGGTTGCTCCCCCTTCCCCTCCCCCACTGGCCGAACTCTGCAAAACCGTTTGGCTGAGTCGTAAGGAAGTCTGGGCTGGGAGCTCAGTAACATAGGGTGTCTCAGAATTCAGTGTTGAAAATGATGATTTCTTAATTCTCACTGAAAGGCGAGTGTCCCCCGTCTCTTGCACACTAGTGCTGCGGCAGTAAAGACCCAAGGGGTAACTGGTAACACCCCCCCTTTGTCTTCTCTTTGAATGCTGCACTGTTTCAGTCTTCTATTTTTCAAATTCTGAACATGGAAAATGATTTTTTAAAAAGTTCCAACTGGCCACTGGCGGTGTTTCTAGTTAGTTTCAGCTCTGGACAGGGGAGGGGAAATGTGATTCCCGCCCCTTGCTGAGTGAGTTTGGCTGTGTTTTGGTTTCCTGGAAAGATTAAGGGCTGTGTTTTAAAATAACAGTTCTTTTTGGGGGAAATTTACCACTGTAGGGGCTCACCTTTCCCTGTCCCGCCTTCCTGAGGGCAGCTGGCTGCATCTGCTTGTGAATGTCATGAAACCTACAATGCTATTGAAAACACTGGAGGGGGGGGGTCAGGACAACTTGTCCTTTAAACCTAACATCTTGAGCAGAGCGGCACTGCTGCCTCTGCTTTTTTATTGGACTTGAAGGGTCAGAGACACTTTTGTGTTTGGTGGGGAGTTCCTTGCACCTCTAGGAGAAGACAGAGTGGTAGCAATGGCCCGCGTGGCTGGAGAAAGTTCCCTGCACCAGGACTGCTAAGGCACTCTGCATGTGTCAGCCCAGCAACCACTGTCTGCAGCCTTCTGGGGTGCAAGGACCATTGTTACTGACCCCGTTATAAAGCTGAGAAAGCTTGTTGAGTTTATGGGCCCAGCTCATGGTGAAGTGGTGTTTTGAATCCAGGTAGCCTGGCTCCGGAGGCTGGCCTCTTAGCAATAATAGGGACAACACATACATACACACAGACACACAGACAAACACACAGACACACAGCACTGCTTTAGCAAACATGAAGTCCAGTGTTTGCTGTCTGTGCTCAAGCCTTGAGTAGCTCCACTAGCATTCTGACCACTTGGGTGGCAGAGATCATGAGCCTGTCTTTGCTGAGGATTTCCACACAGGATTCTGCCTCCGGTGCTAAGTTCAAATACTGCTGAGAGCTCATCTACTGTGATTTCAAGAGCCATCAGAAGCAAGTCTCTTTGCTTTCCTTGGGAGCTGGAGCCCGCACACTGGGGTTGGATGTCAATCAGCCAGCACTTGCTTGTGTAAACGTTCCAGATACAATCTCCCACCCCCAAGTTTAAAATAGCAGCGTTTGTTTTTCTTTGAAAAACAGCTCCTTTGTGAAAAGTCTCCCTTCTGGCAGCACAAACAAAGCCTGTGAGCACTTCCCAGGGCATTTGGAGATGATTTGGTTCAAAGACACACATTCTCCTGCTTTGGTTTTCAGCTCTCCTTGCTCCACATCTTCGTAAGCGACTTCAGCTTAGTGTGGAGCAGACCCCCCCCTCCGCCCCCCGCCTTGCTCTCTCCTCTCTGGAAGGTGAGAGATGGTTGTTTTCCTTGGTCACCTTTGGGGTTCTGTGCTGAAATTACTTGATACTGACAAATAGCTCTGGCGCGCTCAGAGTTTATCAGCCATACACAGATTTTTAGGTGTTAAAAATAATTTCCATTTCTAACAGTCTTTTCTCCAGGATATTTGTTCTTCATCATCACCAGTAGATTTATAAGTAAATCCACATTTGGTGCAACAGAGAAATTTCTGAGCAGGCTTCATTTAGAACCAAGTGGAGAGGGAGAACAACTGAGAGAGAGAGAGAGAGAGAGGTGGAGAGACAGGATGAGAAATTCTAAGGCTTCTTGGGACTAGGATGACCTCGGTTTTGCCCCAAAGGACCAGCCTGTCATTTCACAAAGAACCAATGTCCCTAGATTTCCATTTCTACTCTGACAACATTTTTGAATTGCACCCAAATTTTGCACATTTAAACTTGCAAATGACTCCACATATCATCTCTGCCAACCTTATTTTTCCGGAGGAGGAATGGGGGACTGTTAGTCGGAGGTGAGTCTGTTAGTCGGAGTGTATTCAGTGAGCCCCTATTAAGTGAAGGGGATTGGACAGGGTCCCATGGCTGGAAACATTCTGATCCTAGATAATCGTTCACATTGTCTCTAGTTCTACGGGGCGGGCGGAGGCAGGATTTTAGGCCTGGGAAAGAGCACAGAGGTATATCCCATCTTTTCTGGGACCAGAAGGCAGATTTGACCCTCTGCCCAGTATTCTTTCCACATCACTCACTTGTGATATATAAACGTGCAATGACTTCCGCAAGGTTTCGTGGTTCCCAACCAAGTATCAGAACAATGGGAAATGTAAATCTTGCGTGCAACATTCTGCCTTCCTTCCACAGCCAGTGATAGCCCCTTGGGTTCCTTATTCCTTGTACTGTCTACAAGTCTCCGCTGCTTCTACGATCTCTTTTGCTCCCAGCGACTCTGAAATCAACAGGGCAGGCACTTTATCCCATGGCAGAGATGTGCTTCTGGCTGCACAGGTTTGTGCAAGAACAGAGGGAACGTCTCCAGACAAATGTTTTGAGTGTGCTTCAAGACAAATGGTCTACTCATGTATCTATGCTACCTGGAAAAAAAAAAAGGAAGGAAGGAAATGATTTCATATATTTTCTTTATGTAAGAAGACACTTCACAGTTTTGGTATTTTATTTGTGTTCGTTATCATAAGCAATCACGGTCAGGAGGTTAGTGGTCATAGGGTTGGTGAGCAAGTCCAGCCTCCCATGGTGTATTTTACAACTTAGGGGGGAACAACATAATCCTCCACATCTTGACACGTGTCGTTTTCTACGATAAAAATATATTTGAAAGGTCGCAACATCCGTGGAAGAGAATTATGAAAACAAACTTCTGACTCTTAGAGAATTTCATTGCCTTTTTTAGTGAAGAGTCTTAGAGATTCATGGCTCTCTAAGATAGAAGTACACCATATAGAGTTAAGTATAGATTTAACCTAAGCTATGGAATCTGGCAGGTGAGTATTCTCTCATCTCTCTCCTTTCTTTCTAAGCAGAGGGAAAAAGTCGCCTGTACTGTGAATTTTCGAAAGCACTCGTGTCCACAGGCTTCACTCAAGGTTTCTCATGAAGTATCATCAGAGTTTGTGACCGAGGGTTTCGAGGCTAATTTGAAAGAAGGCAAATCAAGGTTCTCAAGGCTGATAATGTATTTCCATAAAGCTGCAGACTGTGATGGGATTACAGTGTGCCTCAGTTCCCCCACCCACAGCCTTGTTGACGCCCCATCTTGACATCTGGTTCTCAGTGGTAGACCCTTGAGAAGCAGCAAGGGCAACAGTTAGAAGGGTGGGCTCTGGAGTCAGAGTGCCCCAGAATGAATCCTCAGCCCTCTTTGTTGTCTTTTTACAGGGGTGGGAATGAGGGCTAAGACGAGGGACCCTGTTAATAATATCTGTCCCAGAGAACCTGAAGGACTAGACAAGACCAGGTTGGTGCGCTCTAAATGCTGGGCTTGACCGCAGAAATGGTAAAATTATTTCCTGACACGTGCTTTCTCCCTTCCTGTCCTCTCCCCTCTGAGCTCTGCTTTCTATTGGCCAAGCTTATAGCTACCTCATCTTCCAAACTAAATGCCCACTGAGAGGAAGCGAAGGTGAGTGTGGGCCTCTCCCCGTCTCTGCATGGAGGTTATATCTATTTCCGGCCACAGCGATCGCTGATGGCCAAGTTTCTGTCCGTAATACCAGTCGTAGCCGCGGAGTGCTGTTCGTCAAGCACTGTTCTACATCCATTACATATATGAATCCACTGGATCCTCACGGCGACCCTAGGTCGCAGCTGCTCGTATTATGACGCCTTTGTATAGATAAGGCACCTGCAGGTGGGCTACCCACATAAGTCACGCTCCCGCGGCCGCCTGTTTCTGTCCACACCTGGGGCTGACATGGCGTAGCTGCTTCATCTGCAGTCAAATCAAGAGGCAAAACTTACCTCTTGTTTCTCCACCTGCTAAACAGGCCATTAGTATCTCCCTTGATTGCTGAGCAAACTGAGGCCTCTTAAAGTCAAGCCGCCCTCTTCTCATCAGGTCATCTCCGCAGAGGCAGTAGTATCTCTTCTACTCTGTTCTACTCTCTGCCACGTGCAGCTACTTATGTACGAGAAGGGCAGGGGCTAAGAACATGATTTTGAACTAGGAAGCATGAGGTTTCAGTGTAAGTAATGTGGCATATTGGCTCTGGGGTCTCTCTTAGGCTCAGTTTCCTTATGAAATGGGAATTCACTGAATCTGTGTCAAAGGTCGTGAGGACTGAGTGAGAAGGGACTGATGGTAGCTGGCTCATAGCAAGTGCTCGTTCAGTGGTTACTGTGGTTATTATCATTATATTATTGTATAGACAACTTATGCTCATTCTCTTCAAAACCCGTTAGATGGAAAGAAACTGGGTCAAGAGCTCTAAATTTGTTTGCTCTTATATTCTTTGAGGAGTAGGTGCTGGGGCTTAGGCAAGCTTTATCTTTCATTTTATACTTTCAAAAATCACATTTAATTCTTTGAGCTGCATCTTCAGAGACAGGCCCTATAAGGCACAGAGGAGCGTTGCCTGAGAGGAGGAGTCAGCATCTGGGTAGTGACCACGCACAGCTGGGCCCATGGCAAGATGATGGCTATACCCTGTTGAGTAAGACTCTTTCTGTCCTTAACTTCCATTCACTGCTCACCCGGGAGAAGCTGGAGACATCCCTGTGAGTAATAGAAGAAAAGAGTAACCTGAGAAGAATACAAGGGAAGCCAATTGTATCCACTCTCTTCCGACCCTCCCTGGCCTTTCCTCTCCTAAGCTCTGAACTTGGAAGGTTCCTCTGATACTAAATATGTCCAAATATTCCTTGGGGAGTAGGCAGTACAGAGAGGACTGAGTCAACTTGACTCCTAGTTCATGGCACGCTAGCATCATTAATTTGTCCAAAGCCTCTTTCTTGTATTATTATTTTTTTCTGCATTTCAGTCCCAATTCCCAATCCTCCTCATGGAAAACCATTTTAATGGGTTCCATATGTATTTTTCATTTGCATATGTTCTGGCAGACTTTGTTTCATTGTTTTGGTGTGCCTGTATTTTCCGTTGATGTCAGTGGCTCTGCATTACCCTGTATTTTTCTTATTTTTCACTGAACATTGTTTTTGAAGAATTGTCCACGTCGTTATGTGATCTGTTGCTCTGAACTGCTGCAATTAGAAGCAATGGTTCTGGATTTTTTTACACCTAAAAAACTGAGACTATTTATTAGTACCTAAGAGTGAAAACTGTGCTCTGCCCCATATTTCATCCAAGGCAGAAACGAACAATTTCACAAAGGGTGTTGGAAGGAAAAGAGGCTGCTTTATAAATGTACCTCATTAAGTCCAGTTCGTTTAATTGACCAGCTGCAAACGTGCTCATTGACAGAGCAACACAGTAGGAGACAGATACCTGCGATGTGCAAGAGTCTCGCCTCCAGAGGCTTTGGGAATAAAGTCTGATGAACAAAATGCATGGTAAAACGAGGCTATTCTGGGAGGTGTGGAGAGTAAGGACCTGAGAGAACTTCAGCCAGAAACATTAGGAGAAAGAAGGGGGATTGGAGTTGGGACTTGAAAGCCTCAGTGGAAATAAACAGGGTATCAGTAGAGAGTGCAAAAGACATGGTAGTTGGGGAAGTAACATACAAAGCAATGCAAGCCGCAAGGAATACATCTGGGAGGTGGTAAGTGGAATTTGTTTTTCCTTCTCTCTCTCTTGCTTCCTCCTGGCTCCTTTTCTTTCTTTTTTTCCTTTCTTCTCCCCCCCCCCCCCCCCCCGCGCTTAACGCAAAAGATAAGTTATTTTACTAAGCGGCTAATGGTTTGCCTTAAGTAGTCTGTAATCCTGAGTGATGATTCGCCCCTGCTAGCTAGATTCCTTGTTCTTTTCAGACATCAGTATGAGGAGAAAGTGGTGGGAATTTAAACGTGAGCGAACCAAAAGGTGTATCTGTCCTCGTGTGTGGAAGGGACAAGTGTTCCTGTCTTGGGTTTTTAAAGCGGCAGTTTTCATCTTACCATTTTATTTTGTATATTTTGTAAAAATAAAAAAAAAATCCAAGTTTGTTTCTTTAGGTGCCCGTTTCACGTTATGGACCACTAATGCTGTGATTGGTGGGGAGTTTGTCAGAGTGTATACGACGGGAGAGCTGTTTTTGTTTTTCTCGAACCCGAGTTAATGGGAAGTTCCTGAGGTGTTTAAGCTCCTTAAAATAAACAGTGAAGCCCTGTGATTTGTATTCATGAACTGAGGACTTGAAACATTCCTTACACGGACCTTGCCCCTTGGCCAACAGGATGCCTCATGAATGAATTCTCATCGTAATCAGTCTCTGGGAGCACGTCTGCCATCCAGCGTTGTGCCTGGGTGTTGGCTCAGACTGCCACGCGTCATCAAGGAGGGGCCCAAGTTGATTTGAGTCGTTCAGGGAATTTACTGTTGACAGTGTTTGTGTGGTAGACGGGAGGTGTAAACTTCAGGCCAACAGTGGTATTTCGCCATCAACACGCTGAAGTCGAAGTTCCAAATGGCCGAGCGTTTACCTTGCTGTAGACTTGGCAGGGAGTTCCCTCAGTTTTATTCTTTGTCTCCTTTTCTTTCAGAGCGTTTTATCAAGGCCCTGCCCGAATACCATGTGGTGGCCCCCGTCCGAGTCAATGCCAGTGGGCATTTTCTGTCTTATGGCTTGTACCATCCCGTCACCGGCAACAGCAGGAGGAAGAGAGACTTGGATGGCCCAGAGGATCGGGTGTACTATCGGATTTCACACGAGGAGAAGGACTTGTTCTTTAACTTGTCGGTCAATCAGGAATTTCTTTCCAAGAGCTATATCTTGGAGAGGAGGTACGGGAACCTTTCCCATGTGAAGATGGTGGCTTCCTCGGTACCCCCCTGCCATCTCAGGGGCACAGTGCTGCAACAGGGCACCAGGATCGGGACCGCGGCACTGAGTGCCTGCCAGGGACTGGTGAGTGCCTGGGTCTCTCACCTCCCTCCTCTGCCCCAGGATCCTGTCCTCTTAGCCTTCACACCCAGTACCAGTGGGTTCACGCACACCTTCAGTGCGTGCAGATTGAACACTTGTGATGTGCATGGTCCTGGCTGCCAAACGGGTTGGGGACAAAGGCATAAAAGTAAAAGTTGATCAATCTGGGAGGTATGGAGAGTAAGGGCACTGAGGGCTCAGAGCTGGGAGAACTTCAACCAGGAACTGCATGGGAGGAAGGGAGGATTGGCGTTGGGTCTTCGGCCTCTGAGGCCGTTCTGAGGGTATCGTGCCTGACTGGCTGGCCAGCCTGTTTTGAACTAGGAAAATCTGGATTTGGACTGAGTGAGAGGCTCACTAGTAATGACGGTGTTGTCCGCAGCTGCGGTGGTACGTAGTTGACTGTGTGGCTTCGTCATCAGACTTCATATGGAAACTTAAGCTGTCAGTTCATCCTTTCGTGCCTTTGTTTTCTCATCTGTGAAATGGAGATAACGACAGTACCCATCTCACAGAGCAGGGCTTGGTGAAGTATAGCCCGCAGACCAAATCTGGACCACCTCTTGTTTTTATAAATAAAGTTTTATTGGACACAGATAAGCCCACCGGTTTACATTGTCTGAGCTTTCAAACTACAACTGCAGAGCTGAGGACCTGGGATCAGGACTGTATGGCCCTTGAGGCCCCAAAACCGCTATCTGGCTTTTATAGAAAAAAAATTTGCTGATCCCTATAATAGAGTATTGAGGGAATTAAATGAATTAATATATATAAACACTTTAGAAGTGTGCTTATGAGTAATACACACTCAATGGATGTTGGCTGCTATTATCTTTTTTTTATGTTTCCAGTATTGCCAGGTACTGGAATGTGTGGTTTACGAGGTGGTTTCTGTACATCGTCCTCTTCTGCTCTCCAGCCCCCCATCTTGGTTATACTTTATTTTTTTTTATTTTATTTTTTCTCTCTCTCTTTTTTTAAATTATGTTATGTTAGTCACCATACAGTACATCATTAGTTTTTGATGTAGTGTCCCATGATTCATTGTTTGCGTATAACAACCAGTGTTCCTTCCATGCAATACGTGCCCTCCTTAATACCCATCACCGGGTTAGCCCATCCCCCCACCCCCTATTTTAGTAGATGATGAAGCTTGGAGATGTTGAATAACTTTACTGTGTAGTTAATTTGAGCCTGAGTCTTTCTAGCCCTTATCAGTTGTCCTCTGATCCCCTCATCTCCCCTAGTTATGGGGAGCCACTAATCCTTCTGTCTCTGTTATCTGCCTATTTGAAACCCTTGTTTTAGTGAGCCCTCCAGGAGATTCCGAAGTTTCAGAGGCACTGGACTACAGCAGTCGTTCATAACCCTGGTTGAACATTAGGATCCACTGGGAGGCTTTTAAAAAGTACCCATTCCCCACCTGTCCTCCCAGATGTTCTGATTTAACTGGTCTGAGAGTGGAGCTCAGACATCAGTAATTTTTTAAAGCTCCCTAGGAAACTCTAATGTGCGGTAGGTGTTGCCAGCCTATGGATTAGCGTGAGTGGGGATTAATTAGCAGTAGTAGCCAATATTACTCTAAAGTAGCAGCTCTCTCCGAATAATTGTAGCAGCATGCAGCTGGGGTTGAGAACCACTGCTCTGAATTGCTCCGGCTTTTCATCCTGCGCTTTCTCAGGGAGATTGCACACTGTTAAGCATTATTCTAGGCTTGGGAACAGAATATTGGGACCTTTTCAATTTCAAATGGCCCCAGAGAGCAGTGCAGACTACCATGTGGGCATTTTCAGATTCAGATCCAGATTCATACTAAGTACAGGGGCACAAAGAAGCAAATATTAACTAATGGACTAATGTGGTAGCCAAGATGATGGAAAATTTTAGATTCGAATTGCTGAATGATTTTTGCCAGAAGAACCAGTGTACTGGCATTATTTTGGAGCCCTTCGCACAGAACTGAACAGTTAGTGGACAGTTATAAAATAGGCACTGAGATCCAAATGACTTTCTTTCCTTTCCGTGAGCGTGCAAGCTGCTGGCTTCAAGTTCGTTTGCCATTGTAGCCAGTGGTCCTCGTCAGAACGATAGTGATTGGACTTGTGTCTGATTTCTCCTGATCACTTATCTGGGATCTGACTTCTGTGATATTTATTTTCCCTTTCACCCAAACATGACCCCACACTCAAATTCACAGCACGGCAGGCTTAGAATATATTCACTTTTAAGCCCCCCCCCCCCCCCCAGGACAGAGGTGGCCTTTGGGAAGGCTTTCTGAGGAAGGAAACCCTCTCATGTGGAGGAGAACATCTGCTTCTCCTTTCTATGGCTCAGGGCTGGTAAAATCTTTGCTTTAGATATAGTCATCCTAATGCTGTAGGCTGTGTTCTCTTGGAGTCATCTATAATTTAGGGTCTAGTTAGCTTCCCTCACAGAAGGCTCAGATGGTTGCAAACTGAAGACCCAGGAAAGGTCACTCTGGCCAGGGTGTGGGGTGACCTCCTCCCTCCATTTAATACCGTCCCCATAGCTCTGGTTCCCATCCTCTTGGGGGCTGCTGTCGACTGAGTGAGCCCATGTCTTGGCCCAGCAGCTCTCCCTCTGTCGTCTTTACCATTGTCATCACTCTCTCCCTTCAAGTCTTTATAATCTTGAAGTTATGGAATTTGTTTCTTTGGAACAGTTTAGTTGATTTGTTCCATTCTAAGTTCTTTGACGGAGAGACTGTGTAGTTTAATCAGTTAGACTTGGAAGTCATCCTTGGTGGGAGACTCCCAGTGGGGTCTTTTTGGATTTGCTGTTGCCAGGGGCCCTCTAAGGATTTGTTCTGGGCTAGTTGTTGTTAGTATTTCAGTTGAGATTTCTGCAAAATGTTACACTCCACACTTATGCATGATATGGGATTGGGGTTCTGACCCTTCATGGGTATCCCCCTTCACTGACATCTTGGTCTAGTCTCCTGTCACCTGGACTGTATACCTGAGTCAGTAAATATTTTTAATGTTTGTTATTTTAATAAATATTTAAAATTCTTGTTCACAGTCAGGGACAACATGTCTCAGCTCAGGCTTTATTAAAGTGAATATGGTTTTTGGCTCTATCCTAAACCCTAGCCTCAATTCTAGGCATTACCGGGAAATTAGATCCTAACCCCTAATCTGAATAGCTAGCTAGCTGGTCATGGCTTGCTCTTTCTCTCGGGCCACTAAGCTTCCCTCCCATTCAACTTTTTCCTTTTCCTTTTTAACACATTGAGATTTTCTTCCTTATTTTGAGCTCAACTATGGATTAAAATTTTCATAGAGGTATTATTTTAAGTTTTTCTTTAAAGTTGAACTTTTTATTTTGAGATATAGATTTATATGCAGTTGTAAGAACTAATACTGAGAGATCCCATGTACCCTTGACTCAGTCCCCCTCAATGGTAACATCTTGCAAAATTACTGTACAGTATCATAGCTCGCATTTTCATGTTGATACAGTCAAGATACCCAATATTTCCATTACAAACAACTTCTCCTGCTGTCCTTTTATAGACACACCCATTCCTTCCTGCCTCCAGCCCCTTCTTATGTATGCATTTTATATTTAGGTCATGATCCATTTTGAGTTAATTTTTGTATAAGATGTGAGACTTAGGTAGAAGTTCATTCTCATTCTCTCTTTTTTTCATATAGCCTATGGATGTCCAATTACTCCAGCACCATTTTTTTTTTTTTAATGCTACCTTCCCTCCATTGAAATACTTGGAAAATCACTTGGAAATATTTTTGTGAGTCTATTTCTGAGTTTTATGTTCTATTCTACCAGTAGATCTTTATTACTATAGCTATATAATTAGACTGGAAATCAAGTAGACTGATCTCCTACCATTTTACATTTTGTCAAAATTGTTTTAGTATTTCTCGTTCCTTTGCCTTTCCATGTAAGTTTTAGAATAATTTGACCACAAAAATTTGCTGAGATTTTGGTAGGAATTATATTAAACCTATATATAAATTTGGGGAATTAACATTTGTTACGTTTAGTCCAATCCATGAACATGGTAGGTCTCTTCTAATTCTTCCTATCAGACCTATCCAGGTTGGCTGGTGGGACTGAAAGATCCATGATACTTGGTCTTCCTCCTTCCCAAGGTGAGAATTTTGTAGCTTCTTGGGCCCTCACTTCTAAATCTCACTCTGATGGCATTTCTCACCAGGAAATCTCCCAACCATTAAGTGGGCTTTCCTTATGGACCTGAAAGCCCATCCCTCCTGTTGGGTAGTTAGTGCGATTAGAGAATGAGGCTGTTAAATGGACTCAATAATTGCCTTGTTTTTTTGTTTTGTTTTGTTTTTAATTTACTTTTCTGGGTCAGAGAATTTATTTGGGAAAAAATTAGTGAAACCGTTTTGTAAATTTGTTCTCTTAGTTTGTTCACTCATATTTATTCTTGAAGTATTCTGTTTTGGAGAGTTTTCTGATTCTAAATTAGTCTGGTAGAGTGAGAGTAATTTCTTCTGTGCTGAGCCTCACTGTTTTGCCTGCTGCTCAAAGATGGGGGCTGGTGGAATGACCACATTTAATTCATGGGTGAGACGTAGCTCGTTGATTCAGAGCAGGTTTGGAGAAGAGTCCGCTCTGACAGAACCCAAGTTTCTCAACCCAATGCCTCATTAGTATGATTTATGATTTCTTTTCAGTCTGAAGAATTCCAGTGCCCTTTTCCTTTTTGATAGGTTTTTAAGTGTGCAGCTTGTCTTGAAAGCTGCAGAACGAACTTTCATTTCTTTGACTGCCTTCACCTTCATATGCTCCTTGCAAAATAGTCCTACATGAAAAATATGGATAATCCCATTAGTCAGCCCTGTTTATCTCACATCATTGTAGATAACGGCTTCAAATTCTTGAGAATGTATCTAGTTCTCTTGTTGGCTAAGTAGGAGTGGCTGAATCTCTTTACCCACACGTTTGGGACACCTCATTAAAAGTGCTCTTGTCAAGTCATCAGTGAAGGTCATCTTGCCAGTGGGTGCCTCTCTGGATTCCTTATACTTGTGTTTCGGCACCATGTGACACACTTCCTATTTTTAAGTATTTTTTCTCTTGGCCTAAGTGACACCACATTATTACAGTTTTACTCCTACCTACCAGCCTGAGGGTTCTGTCTCAACATCCTTTGCTCCTTTCTATATCTTTAATTAATAGAGTGTCCCAGGGCTTGGTCTGTGTCTCCCTCTTCTCTAACTTGACCCTTTTATTAGGTGATCCTGACCAGCCCCAAATGCTGTCTTACGTATCTGTCATCTTGTCTGTCCATCTGTTCATTCATCATCTATCATTATCTATAGTCTATCTAATCATCTATTTGTATAATTATCTGTCTTTCGCATCTATCTATCATCTATCTATCTATCTATCTATCATCATCTCTCCATCCATCTACCTATCATCTGTATCACTGCCTCCATCTCTGAATATGTATGTGAATAACTACTAAATTTATGGATCTAACTCTGATATTTCCTTATAACTCCAGTTCTTTGCCGTTTCTACATGTATGTCTAATAAGGATCTTAAATTTGACATGTTCAAAGCAATACTCTTTTTTTTTTAAGATTTTATTTATTTGGCAGAGAGAGAGCACAAGCAGGCAGAGCGGCAGGCAGAGGGAGAGGGAGAAGCAGGCTCCCCGCAGAGCAGGAAGAGTGACGTGGGGTTTGATCCCAGGACCCTGATATCACGCCCTGAGGGGAAGGCAGACGCTTAACTGACTGAGCCACCCAGGCGTCCCCAAAGCAATACTCTCTGTTCCCTCCTCCTGCCATCTTCCCCATCGCTGTACACGTCAACTCCATTCTTCCAGTTACCCAGACCAAAACTCATGGAATTATCCCATCATTGACTCATCTATTTTTCTTACACTCTATGTTTATTCTTATCAGCAAATCCTGTCAGCTCTTCCATCAAAATATGTGCAGAATCTACCACTCTTGTCACTTCCACAGCTAACACCCTGGTTCGGTCATTCTCAACAGGGGTAGTTTTGCCCTATGGCAATGTCTGGAGGTATTTTTGGTTGTCACAACTGGGGAAGAGGAGATTGCTTCTGGCTTCTTGTGAGAGATGTTGGAAACTTTCTACAGTGCACAGAATGGCCTTCCGCAACAAAGGATTATATGGTACAAAATGTCAAAAGTTTCAAGGTTGAGAAACTCTCCCCTAGTTCTAGTCACCATCCTGTCTCTTCCGGACCACAGCATTGACCTCCCAAGTGGTCCTCCACTTCCTGTGTTAATTCCCTGCAAGCCATTTCTCACGGTGGCCAGATTGGACTTTTAAACACATTTATAGAGCAGTGCACTCTGCTGCTGAAAATCTCTGCTTATTTCCCATCACGGTAGGATACAATCCAAACGTCTTTTCCTGGCTTCCAGGCTCCCTCTGACCTGCTCACTGCCTACCCCCCAACCTTCCCCTTCTCCTTGCCCTCCTGCCTAGTCCTCCGGTCTCATTGACTCTCTCCGTTCTTCAGATGTATCAAGCCCACTCTGGCCTCATCACCTTTACATTGATGTTCCCTCTGCCTAGAACGTTCTTCCCTCAGATTTCTACGTAGCTGCTCCTTCTTGTCTTTCAGATCCCAGCTTATGATCTTCCCTGACCATTCAGTCTACATTAGATGCTTCCAGTGTTCTATCACAGTGCCTATTTTATTTTAAAAAAGAACATACACTACCTGATATTTTCTTTTCTTTTTTTGCTTAACTTTTCTTTCCCTCACCCTGTCTTGTTCACGCATGTTTAGCTGTGTTCCATGGTAACCTTCAGTAAATAGTGGTTGAAGGGAAGGATGCGTTTATTTCAGCATTTAGCCTTTTACTGCCCCATGTTCCTGTAGACCCTCCCAGGCTGTGGCTTCACAATGAGATTATGGTTCCTCAACAACCCAAACAATGGCTCAAATGCCACCTGTTGACGTCTAGAATGCAGTCTGTTTCACTGGTCCCTGAATCCCTTCTGGCGGGTTCCCAGGGCACTGGCTCCTCGTCATGGCAGAGTGATGATGCTCTGCTATGGCCTCCTGGGTTCATCACTCTAAGGACACTGTGACAGCCACCATCGTGTTGACTTTGGGAAGGGGACACTGCTATCAACTTTGCTATTCTCTTCTGGGCCTGGGTCAGGCCTTTTCTTAGTTCTGCAAAGCACATCAGATCCCAAACTGTAATTTTCAGTAAGACTCTTTAGAAAGTTTGTGTATAAGAGGAAGGAAGGACAATACAAATAATGACCAGAAACTTCTCTTTGCCTTGACTGTGCTGAGTCTAAGCTGAGCTCCAAGAAGGTCTCTAACCAAGTGCCTGCCTTTTGATCTGCTGCAAGGATGGCCCCATGGGCAATCTCCCGGCTAAGGGGTGCACTGAAGCATAATTTTCTACTGAGTCCTGGGCCCAAGCCCAAGGACTCTGAGAAAGTAGGAGAATTTCTCCACCCCAGACACAGGCCCGTCTTTGTTTCTACTTCTTCTTTCTAGGTGTTTCTTGCAAGGAGTAGCTACTCACTTCAGGGGAAACCCCAACCTCAAGTGGCTGGGCCCCACAGGGCGGTTCGTGCTTTGCCAACCCCACAAAAGTACCCCATCACAGGGACCAGCGAGGGCTGAAATCCAGCCCAGGCTCTGCCAACAACCAAATCCTAGCTTCAGGTGGAAAAGAAGTCTTTTTTTTTTTTTTTTTAAAGATTTTATTTATTTATGTGACAGAGAGACAGCCAGCGAGAGAGGGAACACAGCAGGGGGAGTGGGAGAGGAAGAAGCAGGCTCACAGCAGAGGAGCCTGACGTGGGGCTCGATCCCAGAATGCCGGGATCACGCCCTGAGCCGAAGGCAGATGCTTTAACGACTGCGCTACCCAGGCGCCCCGAAAAGAAGTCTTTTATAATCCCTTTGCCCAAAGTGGAGAATCTTTCTGTAATTTGTCGACTTAGACGGCTGCCTTTTAAAATTCATCTGTCTGAAAGGGACGCCTTTATAATTGCATCTGTCTCCCTTTCACACCTTCTTGCAATTCGCACGAACGTGTGCTACTACAATAATCACGGAGCCCCTTATCCGCAGGCTTTGGGCTGGCTCTGTGGCCCCCAGACGACAGTCCCATGAAGACACAGTCATCCGTTTTCAGTACGTTTCCCAAAGTTTGCAGTACTCCATTTCATATAGCAGCATGGAGAGGGGTTGGGTATGTGCATTATTAATAGCAGATCCTTTTCCATTAAGCTCTCGAAAGTCTTTTTTTTTTTATAATTTTTTATTATGTTATGTTAGTCACCATACAGTACATCCCTAGTTTTTGATGTAGTGTTCCATGATTCATTATTTGCGTATAACACCCAGTGTTATACCCATCACCTTAATACCCATCACCGTCTTAACCAATATTTTTTCCCAATCTCTTCTTCAATTCAAGGTGAAGAACAAGTCTGTGACTATTTCCTGAGGCTATCGGGTTCTTTGCTTCTGATCTCCAATGAAAAACTGCTTGAGCTGAAACAAGGGAGGCTTTCTCAAGAAGAGACAGTTACATAAATGCTCAGATCCTATTGACACGTCAGAGAAAAACATTTCTACCCAATAACCATGTTTGAAGGCATCCCTCTGTTTCCTTGTTTAGTCCACTTTACATTGAAGTGACGAGAATTTTAATTTTTGTCACCAGAACAAATGGAAGGTATGCTCAGAAAAGAAATGAAATCTTAGGACGCAGGACACAATGAAGGCTTGGAGTGGTCTTCCAGCTCCTCACTAGCAAGACCTCAGTTTTTGCTAGAAATGTGCTGTTATATCATTGTAACTAACTCTAAACGCTGTTAGGTTCTAATTTCCAAAAAGGTGAGAATTCAGTGTTCTCTGTGGCTGGCTGTGCAGATGCTGTCAATGAGATTAGTGGCGTTTGACACTCTGTGCTCCATGATGGAGCCTCCATTGAGAGAGGGGTGTGCTTCCTACCGCGTTACTCCCTCAAGTGCAGTTCAGTTCTTGGCCCAGATGGAAAGCTCTGCAGGTTCTTTTTCCATACAATCAAAGAATGTAACCATTTCTGCCTTCTTGTTCTTGAACTCCGGCTGAAGCCCGGGGTGATGTAGCCAAGGAATGAAATCCACTGGCAGAACTGTGTGGGAAAACTTTCCCAGCACATGGTTTCTTGCCTGGCTTCCTGATCTGGAACTTTGTGGCTTGTTTGCAGAAAACAGTCATTTGAGTTGTGGGATGCCTGTGTGTCAGGGTTTGTTGTTCCTCGCCAGGAGGGAAGGAAAGAAATGCTCCGTGTATCCCCTAACTCTGCTCCCAGGCTGAGGAATTCCCCGTGACCCCTGACCTTTGCGGGTTGCCTGGTCAGACCCATGCTTACTCTGACGTGAGACTTTGGAACAGGGCCTCTGGCTGGCGGGAGATTCCTCTCCTCCCTGTCAGTGCTTTGTGTTACAAGCTCCTAACATGAGCGTTGTTTCCTCCCCACCCCCTTCTTTTTCATCTTTCTGCTTCCTTTTCAGTTCTTCCAGTTCATCTTGCGAGTTCCCAGCATGATGGATGGGAGGTGAGAGAGAGAACTGAAGAAACTGTATTTCAAGAAGCAGCATTCTTTTCTTTCTTTTGCTGGGTCTTGAATTAGGGGTCTTCTCTGCGGAGAAGCAGGTCAGGAGAAGGAATGACCCTCGTCTTATGGGAGACGAGGCGCCAGAGGCTCTGTTTGTATTGGTTAATTACTTGGCTTATGGGTTTGTGCAAATGCAGCTGGAGATGGTACTCTCGTCCCCTGTGTATCTCTTCTCTGAAGACTTTATTTTTAATCTCATTTCTGTTTTCATTACAGAGACTGAAGACGAGATGTCCAGAGTTTCCCACTTGATGTTCATATATTAATATTTCTCTTCTTTTTTGATCGAATATGAATCATAGGTCCAGGGAGCTTAAATATTAGCTTTCAGAAAACTCTAGTTTCTTTCAAAAATGTCTCCATTGATGAATAGATATTAATAAGAACTTTGAAAAATGAGAAAACAGGAGGCCTGGGTTTTAGGTTTTGTAACTGAAAAAATGTTTCATTTGGTTGTTGGAGATGATCTTTCAGTGTGACATAACTGATTTATTTTTGATCGGACAACCTATGTCAGAGAGACAGACATACAGCCAGGTCTGCGGAGACTTGGCCTGTTTTCCATACAGAGCAATCCCACTGGATTTGGGAGTCAGAGGAGCTGGGCTCAAGTCCTAGCTCAGTCCTTACTCACCCATGTGGTCTTAGTTGAGATCCTTTGCCTTTTTGGGTCTGTTATTTGAGTGGACTGGGTCTTTGCTACTAAACGTGTGGCCCATGGACCATCGACATGATGCAGCTTCTCAGATCCTACCCCGACTTGATGAATCAGAACCTACATTTTGACAAGATCCCCGGGTAATTTGCACGTGCATTGCAGTTTGACAGGCATCGACCCAGTGAACCCAGAGACACTAGTTCTAGTGGAGTTCCCCCCTCCACATAGTGCACCCTTGTGGCAAATTTTTGGCCTGAATGCCTCATGAAGCTTAGAAACAGTAGGGGGGATGCTGCTGTTCTAATCGATGTTGATGGGTAGAAGGGTGGAAGAGGAATCTTAGGTAATGTGATGCAGAAAAAGACTAAAAAGATACATGAGACCCTGGAAGCCAAATAAGATGGGTTCTGGTGGCCAGCTGTACTCTGTCATCCTTTGCTGCTCTTCTGTCCTCCACGGTCTTTCGTTATGTTAGAACCCTTGGCCTTGGCGTGGACAGCTCTTACCAGGACAACGTCCCATTGTTTTCAAGTTCTTTAATCTCACCTCTGGTGAGTCTACTAAGCAATAATCTTTTGTTTCGATGTCTTCATCCAAGCTCTTGAGAAAGGATGGGCTTTCCTGGCCCTCCAAAGACTAGGACAGACCATGGCAACTAACACTGTTTAGACTGTCATTGCCACTCCCAAGGGGATGGAGCCTTGCTGATGCTAAGTTTGGGTTAACAATGAGGAAACCTTGATGTTTATAAATATTCCCTTAAAAGATTGTAAGTGTGGAGTTTTCCAGGATGTTCAGGAAGTCTAGGAGTAAAAGGGCAATGGCAAAGCAAGAATGATGTTTTCCTCTCTGTTCTGGGAGAACATTCCTTGCAGAGAGGGTCACTTATGACAGTGCACCCCATAGACACCAGGGACAGGAGACACGGCCTCTGCCTCTGGGCCAGTCCACCTTATGTCCATGAAGTTCTGTACCCTTGACTGAATACGTAAGGGTTTCAGAGAAGATGTGCCCCACAAACCATTTGGTAACACCATAGTTGTCCTCTTTGCCTTCACTGATTATACTTGGTTATTTGCTTTTAAGGTTTTTCAAATAATCAAACACTGAAAATCTTCCACTAAACAAACACATTTTAAAAAATACGATCTTCTGAGATTACAAATTACAAACTAATGGTGTATGTTGTTGGATTTGCTTGTTTCTCTCCTTGAGATATTTCGGGCATTCATTTAAACAGAGTGATTTTGGGGCGCCTGGGTGGCTCAGTTGATTAAGCATCCCACTCTTGATTTTGGCTCAGGTCATGATCTCAGGGTCGTGAGATTGAGCCCTGCATTGGGGTCCACACTGGCCATGAAGCCTGTTTGGGATTCTCTCTCTCCCTCTCCCTCTGCCCCCTGCCCCTGCTCTCCCTCTCTCACTCAAAATTAAAATAAAAAGAACAAAATAAAATAAACAGAGTGACTTCCATACCCCAGTGCATTCTATACCAGACCCACTACTCTAACTCAGCCTCATTCTCACATATCCTTCAGGGTTCGGCCATGAAATTGGCTGGGAGAGCAGTAAGTTATTCTGAGAAACAGGTTTGACAGAATGATGGGATTTCATACTAAACGGTCCCATTTGGTGTCATTGATTCCCCTCGTCACTAATCCACCCTCCCCTCACCACCTCCACCCTGCTGACATATTGTTCTCTGGAAATTTTTTCCTCACTTGATTTCTGCTTTGGCCTTAAGGAACGAGTCACACAATTTACAAATGCACAGCTTCCACAGTCTCTGACCGGGTCATCAGATATCACATCTCCCTTCCAAGCAGGCTTGCTTTCTTCTGCAAGTTTTGCCTGTTTGTTTTTTGTTTTGTTTTTTTCTTTTTTTAAGTTTGCAACTGAATTTTTCTCTTTCAGATTCTTCAACATTCTCAGTTTATCTCTGATGGCTGATTCCCCCCCACCCCCACCCCACTTGTGGATTTTCTGGGCTTTCTCTTTGGCTTTCCTTCCTTTTTCTTACGCTTGCTGTGTTTTAGCTGTTTTTACTATCTTTTGTTTTTCAGCAGATCTGCAGCAGGACCACATGAAGTTGAGCAGTTTGCTAAAATGAGGCTTATTTAACTTATATAACTTATAAGTTATTTAACTTACAAAACAGGTATATTTAACTTATATAACTTTTAGTTGTTTAAATTATAATATATATTTGTATTATGTTATATATTACTTATAAATTACTTAAGTAATTTATATAAGTTACATATAATAGTATATGCTAATTAAATTAATCACATTAAATTATATCTCATATATCATGTATTAAATTATATAAATTTTTTGTTTTTGAGAGAGAGAGAAGTGCACACTGGAGTGAGCTGGAAGGGTGGGGTGCAGAGGGAGAGAGAGAGAGAGAATCTTAAACAGGTTCCATGCCCCAGTGTGGAGCCCAGTGCAGGGCTCGATCTCATGACCCTGAGATCATAACCTGTGCCAAAAAGGAGAGTCAGATGCTTAACTGACTGAGCCACCCTGGCACCCCAATTATATTTCCTATCTTCGGTCACCTGGTTGGCTCAGTCAATAGAGTATGTGACTCTTGATCTTGGGATCATGAGTTCGAGCCCCACATTAGGTGTAGAGATTACTTAAAAATAAATAAATAGATAAACTTGAAAAAAAGTCTTATCTCCTTTCCAATCTCTGTGTAGCTTGATAGAGAAAGAAGAGTGGAAATAGGCTGTTCACAGAGCTTCCAGAAAGGAAGGAGTTTATTAGAGGTAGAGGAGCAGACTCTGTGTGTGTGTGTGTGTGTGTGTGTGTGTGTGTGTGTGTGTGTGTTAGGCGTGGGAGGAGGGGGCTAGCTAATACAGAATAAGTCCACAGAAAGAGGTTTCTATCTGAAACTATGTTGCAAGAGACATGGCTGAAATCACAGTTATAATTATAGTTAAATGTGTAAAAACATCCTTGACACTCATTCATTTGAAATTGCATTAGACCAGAGGGCCCGTCTGAGCTTGGATGATGGGTGGGAGGCAACCATCCAGTTTCCCTGCTGAATGAGTATCCTTTTCTCTCTGGAAGGTTGTGATGGCAGGAGCCATGGCAAATGACCAGGAAAGGATTTGAGATCCACTGATAAATGCCTTGCATCCTTTCTCTGGAAAGGATTTGCTCTTTTACTAGTTAATTCTATTTACATTAAACTGTTTTCATAGAGAAATGCAAGTTTGATAAGCAGCCTTTTCTTCCTTTTTACTCTAATCTCTAGGCCAGTCCACTGAGATTTAGGATTTTATTAATCAAAAGCATTAGACGTGGAGTTGAGAGAACTGTGCTTCATGTCTGAGTGCTCCTAGCTCGCGCGAGCACTAGGCAAGTCCCTTCACACCTGTGGTTCCAGCTTTCTGGTCTGTGAAATGAAGGGTGAGCAGTTTCTACCACCTCACCAAACTCGGGCACTCGGACGCTGTGACGGTTCTGTGGCCGAGGCACGGATGTTATGTGGCAGCGTGTGCAAAAACACAGTGGTGATGATGATGGTGATGATGGTGGTGGCGGTGATGGTGATGATTCACGGCGAGGTAAAAACCTCTCCTTGAAAATTGAATCTGAAAAATCAAAAAGTCAGAAATGTGAGAGTGAGAAATCGTGTTCTAGCCCGAGTTGTGCGGGGGGTGGGTACTGACATTTTCTGTGCTGTGGAAATAGGCGACTGGCAGAAGGAGGATGCTGCTATCAGAGCTTTTCTGGTGATAATTTTCCCTGGAAATTTCCCAAGGTCACCTCGATGAGAGGCATCTAGTGCTTGGAGCCTGGTGGACTTTTGAGTTAGATAGATTTTGGTCTTTAGCTCTGTAACTTTGGGCAAATTATCTCTGAGATTATAATATGTGGCTGATCTAATAATACCTTTTTTTAATTGGTTGGCTGTGGGGATTAAATGAGATATTGCTTATATAACATTGTCTTGCACAGAGCAAATGTTCAAGAAACTGTAGCCATACCATTGTTACTATTACTAATGTTACTGTCACGACTGCTGAATAACTAGAAGATTCAGTCCTCCTGAAAATCGCTTTTCCAATGTTCAAGTAAATAATTTTATTTATTCACATCTATTTACAGTGCCCTAAATTAACATATACTTTATTATTCATAATTTAGTCTTTCGGACAAAACAAGTTCACATTTTCAATTACCTTTTTTTCCTTAAACACAGTTTTCTGCCTTAAGCTTGGGCATTTAAAGTTTTTACTCTCTGTCTGCCCATCTTCACCTTTTATTACTGATCCAGGGGAAGAAAAAAATAATCTAGAGGGTGAATCACCACAGAAGAGGACTCTAGCTTTTCCTCTCCACTTATAATGTTGTGTTTTTTTAAGCAGGCAATATATTCATATGCTGCGACATTTAAAAAATACAGAAAGGTTTATGATGCAACTAGGCGACGACTGCTCTGCCTAGCCTTCAAGAGCTGTTATTCTAGACTGTTTTTGTGTGTGGTAAAGTATGCATAACAGAAACTAACCGTTTTAACGTGTGGAGTTCAGCGGCAGTAAGTACATTTGCATTCTCGCGCAACCATCACCACCGTCCACGTCCATCTCTGGAACTTTTTCAGCTTCCCAAATCTTTTTTTTTTTTTTTAAAAGATTTTATTTATTTATTTAACAGAGACAGCCAGCGAGAGAAGGAACACAAGCAGGGGAGTGGGAGAGGAGGAAGCAGGCTCCCAGCAGAGGAGCCCGATGTGGGGCTCGATCCCATAACGCCGGGATCACGCCCTGAGCCGAAGGCAGACGCTTAACCGCTGTGCTACCAAGGCGCCCCCAGCTTCCCAAATCTTGTACCCATTAAACAATAACTCCCCATACATTTCTTCCCTTCAGCTCCTGGCAACCCCCATTTTACTTTATGTCTCCATAAATGTGACTACTCCAGGTACCTCAGAGAAATGGAATCATACTGTATTTGTTCTTTTGTGACTGGCTTATTTCAATTAGCATAATACCTTCAAGGTTCAACCGTGTTGTAACATGTGCCAGAATTTCCTTTTTTTCGTCTTCAGGTTTTATTGAGGTATGATTGGTATGCAAAAAAACCCTGCACATAATTAATGCACCCTGTTTGGTGCGTTAGGAGATGTGTATAGACTCCTGTTACCGTGACCACAATCCAGGTAATACACATACCCATCGCCTCCAGAAGTTCCCTTGTGTCTCTTTTTCTTTCCTTCTTTCTTTTGTTTTTTTTTGTGGCAAGAACGCTTGACATGAGGTTTCCCCTTGGCCCTTTTTCAGTATACAACACCTTATTGTTAACCTCAGGCGCTATGTGTACAGCTGATCTCGGCAGCTCACTCCCCTTGTACAACTGTGACTTTATACCCGTTGAATAACTCCCCATATCCATCTTCCCCTCCCCCGACAATGACCACTCTATTGTCCACTTTGCATCTTTGACTATTTTAGATGCTTCTTATAAGAGGAATCAGCAGCATTCATTCTTCTGTGATGGAATAATGTCACCGAGCATAATGTCTTCCAGCCCCATACATGTTGTCACAAATGGTAGAATTTCCTCCTTTTCTAAGGCTGTGTAATATTCCATGGTATGCCTTATTTTCTTTATCCATTCCTCTATTGATGGACGTTGGATTATTTCCATCTTTTGGCTTTTGTAAATAATGTTGCAATGGACATGGGAGTGCAGATATCTCTTTGAGATCCTGATTTCAGCTCTTTTGGGTGTATACCCAGAAGTGGGATTGCTGGATGATATGGTAGTTATATTCTTCATTTTTTTTTTTTTTAGGAACCTCCATATTGTTTTCCAAAGCAGCTGCGTTATTTTATATTCCCTCTAACGGGGTATGCGGGTCCCAATTTCTCCACATCCTCCCCAACAATTCTTAGCTTTCAATTTTTTGAATCATAGCTATCCTAACAGGCATGAAGTGATATCTCATTGTGGTTTTGATTTGCATTTCTCTGATGACTAATGATGTTGAACATCTTTTCATAGACCTGTTGGCCATTTGTATTCTCCCTTTTTGAGGCTGAATAATATAGATTATTAATAATCTAGGTAATAGATTATTATATCTATTATAATATAGATTATTATATATAATAATCTCCTCTTTCTAATTATTTATTCAGTCTTAAGTTGGAAGGAAATTTTTAGTGTAGACGTTAAAGATTTCAGTGTCTGTGTGGAGAAGAGAAGTTGTGAATGTAAATTGGAATTCGCAGACCAGCGCTGTAGCCTGGTGGTACAGTAGGACTAAGCTTGGAGCTCGGAGCCAGGAGATCTGCATTCCCAGCCCTCCTGTGACTTGCTTCATTCAGGGAGTTGGTTTTGACAGCTAGGTGCAATAAATGACTCCCCATAGGTCCTCCGTGCATTTTGTTAATGTCCACCTTGGTAATATTTCACAGCAAGTGCTTACACGGAGAGGTGAAATTCGGGCATCTGACTGCTTCCATTAATAAGCATCCACAACAGGGGTGCCTGGGTAGCTCAGTCAGTTAAGCGTCTGCCTTTGGCTCAGGTCATGATCCCATGGTCCTGGGATCAAGCCCCGCATCTGGATCCCTGTTCAGCGGGGAGTCTACTTCTCCCTCTCCCTCTGCTGCTCCCCCTGCATGTGCTTTCTCTCTCTTGTAAAAATGAATAGATAAAATCTTTAAAAAAAACAAAGTCCACAATATCAGAATGCTGTCATTGTGCCTCACTGTCGGTACTAGATATTAGACGGCTAAGTGCAAACGTATAACTGGAGTGCTGGCAAGCACTATGAATGCTAAGAGGATCATATTAAAGAAGGACCCAGTGATGTCTGGGATTTGGGAGGCTTTTGTTGAGAGGATAAATTTTTTTATCTAAGCTTGGAGGACAAACAGGAGAAAAGGCTGGAAGAGAGCATTTCTGGAACATGTGTATGGGCCCTGGAGCAAGAAGGGGCAGAGGGAGGCTCTTGGAGGAACTGCAAGAAGGTCGTGTGGCCAGTGAGCATTCTTTTCCTCAGAGACTTTCAGTGCACTCATTCCCTTTTTTACATTAATATGTCCATGCTAATACATTATTATTTAGTGTGATAGGTTATTATTTATTGCGATGCTCAGTGGTCTCGATTTGGCCACTGGGAGCCCTTCAGTCTGGTTTCTGTGTCCTTCTGACTTGTCTCATCATTGTTTGAGCACTCCGTTGTTTTCAGGTACAATAAGATGGTCTAAGTTCACCTTGTATTTTCCCGGCCCTAGAATCGGTTGTTTCTTCGGGGAACTTCCCCACCTCCCCCAGCTCCCCCCCCCCCCGGGACTCCTGAAGCGTGGTATTTAAGCAAAGATCTGGGCATTAGATGTGCTCACTGTTATTGGGTGTGGCTGTTCCAGGCTCTCTCAGTGGAATGTGCATCCATGCATACATACACACAAATGAAAACACACAACTACACCTACAGTTATTAGTCTGGGTATCTATATAGGAAATCATGACTTTACACCAATACCTTCAATTCCAGACCAATACCACAGGATTTATTCTAGTTTTACCTCTTTCCAAATTTGTAAAAACATCTTCTCTGACAATGACAAAACTGGTTCCTGTTATTCTCATTGGATCACACCCCCGTCTGTGACCCGTGCCCCCTTGCTATCGTTGCTATGACCACCTGTTCTCTTGCGTGGATGCCCTTCTCTCCTCAGATGGGCTTCCTGTTCCATGCTGGCTCCTCCCAGAAGCCTCATGTGACTGCTGTCCTCATCTCGCTTAGATCCTGGCCCTCATGCCAGACCATGGGGCTCTGATTCTCTAGCTAGGCTGTTGCCCTGTGGGGTTGTCAGAGCTCAGGGACTAGCACTGAAACCCAGCATGACTTTTGCCTTGTTTGCGTTCTGGGTTCTGCTCTCGTGCATCACACATTCCCCCTCTGCAGGGATCTTTTCACTGTACTCAGGCACAGATGCTCTGCTCCACCTCAGTGATCCCCGAACCCCGACATCCCTACTCCAACCCCATACAGATGCCTTCTGCGTTCTGACCTACTTCAGGGCTTTAGAAGTGAACTGTTCAGGAAGAGAAGAGAGGAGGGAGGGGGAAGGGCACCTTGTGTGTAATTTGACCATGTGTGTCTGGGTGATCACCAAATGCCCTTCCAATTCCGGTGTTCCATGATTCCATCTGGGTTGACGACAGAGTCTCAGCCCTGCCTTGATAGTTCTTCTGTGCCCACCGCGTCTGGCTGTGTTCGGTAGCTGTCCCTGCTTTTGCTTCCGGCCTTTGTGTTCACACCTGCTACCCTGGCTCTGGATGGAATGCCCACTTTTCTGGTGTCCTAGAGTCTTCTGTCCTTGTCTGTGTTATCGGCAGGGCCTCTGCCCAAACCATCAGATGGCTTAGCTGGAGAGGCTGCCCCAGTGGTTGGCACCATGCCTGCTTCCCATTTCCCTATGTTTATCCAGCTGCCTGTGGAGTTTTCTCAATAGTTCTTTATGGAACATTGTAGATATTAAGTCAACTTTATGCTAGTTTCAAAGTGAAAAGGTCTGTTTAAGAGTTGCAGTGTGGATGACTCCTGTTTTGAATTCCTTTTGCTCTAAAAAAGCTTTTATGAGACTGTGACTTAGACTTGCCTTAACCCTCCCTTTGTGGAAAGGCACAAGTCTGTAAGTTTATTTACAGTGAAGTCAGCCCCCACGTCCATGCTGTTTTACCATTGATTCAGCTGTATAATTTGAAGTCCATTTCTAAGTAAGGCATCTTTTAAATTTATGCAAGCATCGGAAAGAAAAAATGTGAACCACTAAAGGGAGCAGAGGCATGATTGAAAAGGCACCAGGAGAACATATTTCGCTTTTGTGCACAAGATTACCAAGTATTTTCTCTCTCTTGTGAGTCATAGATGAATATTTCCAGTTACCTGTTGGGCTTATATATGTAGATGTCCCAACAAAGTAAAATCATAATCTTGTTCTGGAGATTGAGAAGACATTGCTGAGACCTAGTTAAGGAGAAAAGACTGAGTCTTAATCTGACTCACGGGTGTTGTTAATACCATTCATTCAGGTATCCAGGTGTTCAAGATCACGGAGTCGGAAAGGGGGTGGTCTAAGGGGAGAGCAGAGGTGTCAGGGTCTGCAGTATCATGGCAAGCATGATGAACGGTGGTGTGGGGTGGGCAGAAACCCTAATGTATTACATGGACGAGGGCAGAGAAAAATGAAGTTCAAAATGTGGTCAATTCTTTTTGAAGGAAAGAAAATTACAGGTCAATGAATAAGAACACAAGATTATGCATGAGCTGACTTTTTCTTTTTGGAAGTTGGGAGAGACTTGAGAGGAGCCATGAGGAACCAGAGAGTTAACCATGAGAGAGAGGATAGTCATTCAAACAAGGACCCTGAGGAAGTAAGAATGTCCAAGACCCAGAGCACAGTGAGAAGACTTTGCCATGGATAGGAATATGTTAGAAAGGTGTGACTGTCATAAAGATTTTTTCAAGAGTGTCTGTACTTCTCTACATATTCTAGCAGAGAGAAAGCAAGGCCACGGCATAAGCCCTGGAGCGTGCGGCGCAAATGCGCGGTTCCGCTGTGGATCAAGGGTGTCCCGTGCGGATCCGGAGTCTCGGGCATGAGCCCCAGGGTGTACTCCGTGAAGCTGGGCTGTTCGGCATGGATACCAGAGCGTCTGTCGTGGATCCGGGGCGTCTGGCGCGGTTCCGGGGCGCCAGGCGCGGTTCCGGGGCGTCAGGCGCGGTTCCGGGACATGTGACGTGGTTGCGGGCGTCTGGCGTGGATCTGGGTCTTGGGCTAGCGCAGGTCCCTGACGCACAAGCCGCGCGGCACGGTGCTGGATACCCGTTTCTGGACGCTAAACCGGCCGTCGCGCCTGCCCACCGCAGTCCCCTCCCGGCGCTGCTCTGCCCGGTCCGTCCCAGGGGCCGCGTCCTCTGCGCTTGCAGCTGCTTTCCTGAAGACCACATGGAGGAAGAAATCCCCGTCGGGCCGCTCCTCCAGGGCCACTCTCTTCCGCATGCGCTCTAGGGGCTGCTCCTGGCTGCGCCAAGGGGGCGGCTGCACCCTGTTCTCTCCAGCGGATCCTCCGTCCCTGGGAAACACGCGTTCACCGGGGACTGTCCCCAGCCCCGGCCAAGGCCTCTGCCCACGCGTCTCCTCCACCAAGATCTCCAGGGCAATCAACTGCCTGGGCTGGTAGGTGAGGGGATTGTGGGTGGGCCGCTTTGGAAAGCGTTACACCTCCTCCGGGCTCAGCTATGGCCTGCGGCCATGCCTCCGGTGGCTGCGCGCTCCCGGCCGCAGGCTGGGCTGTAGGCCAGCATGGTGCCCACGGGGCTGGCCGCTGCGGCGTCTCATAGGCTCCATACAGCTGGTGCTCACGGGGCGAAGCTTGGATGCCAGGATGTCCTGGAGCGGGCAGAGGGTTTTCAGAATAACGGCTTAGGGTGCAGCCCAGCTGTGGGGCTGGATCCCTTTTGCCATCCACAAGGTGGATGAAGTGAAGCAGCAGAGAAGCGTGAGGTTGGGGAACAGGAGGTAAGGCAGCTCTAGCAGTGTCTGGAACCCCTGAACCCTGGCCAGAGCTGGATAGCATCACCCTGGAATTCAGGGTGAAAATCCAGGGCTAGTGTAGGAGCCAAGAGCCTGTGCTGAGGGTCAGCCACAAAGACCAGGTGAACACGACAGGATTGGTCATGGAGGCAGCTCAGTTTTAGCAGACATGGAAGGTTCTAGCCTCATGAACCTTTGCATTAGACCATGGGCCTTGGTAGCTGGGAGTCTGAGGCTGATACACCGACTAGATCAGAAACTGAGCAGAGGCTGAGTCTGCAGGCTGAAGATCATTCCTACCCCTGCTGGTTGGCCTTGGGGGCCTAGGGTCTCAAGTGATGGAGGACCGAGGCTATAGTAAGGCTGCTGCACTCTTGGGCCTTGGGAAGAGAGCCAGTACTGTTGGTGCTGTGACTGTGATTATTACTAAACTGAACGTTCAGCTCTGTGTGCCAGGCATTACAATAGGTGCTTTACTTTTTAATTTCATTTAACCTTCTACCCAGTTCTGTGAGGTGGTCTTGTTATGATCTCCACTCTTCAGAAGAAGAAACTGGGGCACAGGGAAGTTAAGTAAGTTGCTCAAGTTTCTGGTGAATGATGAGGAACCTGCCATCCAGGGAGGTTGAACTGAGAGTTGAAACAGCATTTCAGATTAATTTCAGAGTTGGGACATTCTGAGACCAGTGTGTTTCAGTTAGAAGAGGAAGTTAGGATGACTGTGCTATCATTTCCAAGTGTTTTAGTCAATTGTCTAGCCTCGGGGCACGTTTTCTCTTAGGAAATGACCAACCTTATCCTTTGGTGAGCTCTTTCTTCTGTCTTTTTCCCTCCTACACTCTGTCTCTTCATCCCCTCCCTAATCCCTTTCTCCCTCTCCGTCTTTCCCACACCTGCTCTTTCTGGGTCTCACCTCACCCTTGTTAATTCTGTTTCTCTAATACTTTATGTCCTGCAAATTCTCTTTGTCTGCATTTAGCTTCCCTTTCTTTTTTCATCTTTTCCTCTAATACTGTCATTTTCTATTTTTAATTTTTTCTTTTTTATACTTTGACTCCAATGAGTTCAGCTGTTGGGATCTAAGAAACTGTAATTGACATGGTTCTTGTGATGGAACATCTTTAGTTCTTTAAACTCTTGAAAGATGATTGTGTTGCTTCATATTTTCTAAATTTGTATAGTCCTTGCTCATCCTGGAAGTCTGGACGCCCACATAAGTCCACATGAGGCGGTGGGGGAATTTCTATGTAATCTTTCCTGTGGCGATGTTGTGGAGAATAATTACAACGCAATGTGGTTCCTCATGACAGTTCTTCCTTGAAAAAAATGGGAGAGATGTTAAGTCTAACCACAAATACTGATCTAATTTTAAAGATTTTATTTATTTATTTGAGAGAGAGAGAGAAAGAGGGCACAAGCAGGGGGAGGTGCAGAAAGAGGGGAAGGCAGACTCCCCACTGAGCAGGGAGCCCGATGCTGGACTTGATCCCAGGACCCCAGGATCACGACCTGAGCCAAAGGCAGACACTTAACCGACTGAGCCAGCCAGGCACCCCAATACTGATCTGATTTTATTGTGACATTTTAATGTTCTTAGTAAGTTATAGTTTTCATATTGTACTCCTATCGTATACAACTTTAACATTTTTTTAAGTAGGCTCCACGCCCAGCGTGGAGCCCAACATGGGCTTAAACTCACAACCCTGAGATCAAGACCTGAGCTGAGATCAACAGTTGGATGCTTCTCTGACTGAGCCACTCAGGCACTCTACAACTTTTAAATTTCTTAAAAGTAAGTTTTCTGAAAGGCAGGCCCTCCTCAGTAGGAAATCTGTTTCCCTGGTAAAAAGTTACAAGTGAGGTTTCTTTCAATAATTAATTCTCAGCAGTGTTCTGATTGTAGGAAGTGTTTACTGAGTAATGCTGTTATTGAATCCAGATATTCACTGCCATTGACCTGTTTGCTTGGTCGCGTTATTATCCTATTCCACACATTCTTTTAAACTTCCTTTCACAGATAATCCTACCCTTCAAGAAGTACCAAGCAGGAAAGCCACAGCTGATGCTGGGAAGGTAATAGGAAGAGCTCTGCCTAAGCCCAGGCATCCCGCTCAGCTGGAAACAAAGGCATTCCCTGCCCTACAGGGTCAGATTCCTACAGAAATGGATGCTTTCCAAGAATTCCCTGGTGGACCCAATTGGTCCATCGTCGGAGGAATCTTTGTTCGTGTGGGTGTAGTGAGCAGAGCTCTTATGATGATTTTCTTACAATACATATTTGTCCTAATGCTGGGGACATGTGATGGCCCTCCTCCTTCCCACCACATCTAGGTCTATCCATAGTTCTGTTGATTCTGTCTCCAAAGTATAGTTCAAGTCCTTCTCTTTTCTCCATGTCCACTCTCCCATTCTAGTCTAGGCCCCCCATCTCATTGCTGTTTATCTTGCTGCTGTATGATTCATTCTACACGGAACGGGTAGAGTCACATTTTAAGAACATAAGCTGGGTCTTGTCTGACACACTTAAGCCCGTCCACTGGTTACCCATTGTTCGTAGGCTAGAACCCAGACTGCTGCAGAGGCCGGACATGACCTCTCTCTGCAGGCTCTAGTCTTCCCAGTCCATCTGCTGATCCTCAAGGCTCAGCTACCCTGGCCTGCTTTTGAGTTTTTGGAGGCCTGAAGCTCTTTCCCACCTATGCAAGTGCTGCTGTCTTTGGCTAGAACATTCTCTACCGGCATCTGGTTCCTTCTGGTCCTTCAGTTCTTTGCTTAGTTTTTACGTCCTCTGAGAGTCAACTGAGCTGTCCAAGTCAGTGTCTGCCCCACTTTATCATTTTCCATTCCATTTCCTTATTTTTCTCCTCCCCAGCACTTTAATTTATGCTTCTTCATTGCCTTAAACCCACATTGTCTGCCTCACCTAGAATGGAAGTTCACCCAAGAGCAGAGGATCCTTTGTCTTGTTCACTCTGATTGTTTCATTCTATCCTTAACATCTAGTGACTATGAAGTAAAGATTGTTGAATGCCGTTGTTTCTAGCCTCCTAGGTTGTCCAGCTGACTATCCTCTCCTCCCAGAAATGTAACGTGCCACTGCTGTCTGGGTATCTGCATATTGAAGGAAGATTTTTGGAGAAGGCTGGCACCAACACAGGGAGTGAGTCACCCATCAAGAATGTCAGGGTTTAGGGGAGGGTCGGTTTCCAGGGCTGCTTTCAAGCCATTCCAGATTGTCGCCACCTGCTCCTCTAGGCCGGAGGAGTCTGCTTGTGGCTGGTGAACACCCTTCTGCCCTGACCCAGCCAGACCACAGCGAGCGTGGCTGCACGGTTTCAGGGTTCTGCACTCGCATTCCTTCAGCCTTCCCATTTGGGTGAGTGCTTTGCGATAATGTCCCAAGGGTGTAGACCTCCGGAAAACATAAACAGAACCGGGAATGTTTATAGTGGAAAGGAGCCTCTGCAGCACACGTGTCTCAGTAGGGTCTCTGCGTAAACTGCCGAGCTACGTAGGTAATGCATGGATGTCACTGTCAATTTGATCATAAATGCTTTGCAGGCGGGGGAGTCTCATCCTACTCTGTATTTTCCAATCCTGAGAATGTCGCACATGTCTCATTTCTTTAAGACCCTGTTATCACAACTCTAAAATGGGGATCGTAGTTCTGGTTTTGCGAAGTTAGTCGAAGGACTGACCAGGCCTTACCTGTCAATGGCGGTTCTCTTACAATGAAGCTCATTTGGGGGGCAGGCTGTATGGTCTTCTTTGCTTATTTGGTGAATCCTGATGGTGGACCCCACTGGGGATATAGTAGCCATAGCCCTGCCTTTATGGAGTTTAGGGTGCTGAGTGCTTGGGAATGGGGCTCCGGAGATAGGCTTGGGCTCCAGTCCTGGCCCCACCACTCACTCACGGGGCAGCCTTGGCCAAGTAACTTCTCTGAGTCTTAGTTTCCTCATTTGTGAGAAACAGAAAACACTTCAGAGGTTGTCCTGAGAATTAAAGGGATAGTATTTGAAAAGTGCTTAGCACCACTCGTGGGTTACGGAGAGTGAAGAGATGGTGCCTGACCCTCGCATTCCTTTGCTGGCTCTCTGCCAGGTGTTGTTGCAGGGCAGGTGATTTCTCTGCTTTTTTCTTGCCCCGCCCTCTTCCTCCCAGGTGCCTCTTGGGACTTAACTGCTCCCGAAGATGTGAGGGGAGTTGGAATCACCAGTCTTCCTTGTGATCAGTGAGTATCACACGTCTTTGACTTGTGACCTGAATATGTATTTTCGAGCAAGCATCTGAAAGAAGCATTCTTGGCCAAAAGCAGCATGTGTGTATGCACAGTCGGAACACAGTGTCCTCCTCCTCCAGAGCCCAGTGACATCTGTCCTAAATTCCTGTCTGCCCAGGGAACTTGGGTGAAATCTGTGTGTGTGAGGGGGTGATTAACAGGGGTTGCTCTAACTTTGGCAGATGGGCTTGGCCCTTCCGACTCCTCCAGTGGGGTTTTAAGGACAAGGGCAGGGCCCTGGCCCCTGGAATGTAAGCCAAAAGTTCATAGGCGGTCAGGGGTTCCTGGGTGAGGAGTAAGTCATTCGCTGACACATACCTGGCAGTTAGCTCGTTGGGAAGTATGCGGCTTTGCAGGAAAGCCTTTCTGTGTTTCTTAAGAATGCTAAGAACTTGTTTTAAAAATAACCTTTATTATTTTTTCTAAATATAAAAATAACACATCTTATTATAGACTATTTGAAACATTCATAAAAATTACAAAGAGAAAAATGAAATTCACCCCTCATCCCACCACTTCTATTGAGCCTAAGTCCAGTGAAGCCAATCTGTGTAGCGACTTACAAAGTAAAAATACAAGTGCTGCCCTGTGGCCTGAGGCACACTTGGAACTTAATGGAACAGAGTTTTTGTGAACAGAAAATTTATTTTCTCTTCTCCCCGTTGCACCCCCATCTGGCTATTCATCCTTATCATCTCATGCTAACTTCCGTGTGTTTTTATAAAATTATGGGGGAGTGACTCACATATTTTACTTTTGTTCATAGCTATTAGTGCTCCTGAAAGATCTAGGATTAGAGAGAAGTCAGTGTGTTTCTGGAATCTGTGCCCATAAGAGGGCTCTATTTACAGCAGCCAAACTATAGCAGCGGCCCAGGTGTCCATCGACAGATGAATGGGTATGGGACGTGTGGTGTATATGCACAATGGAATATTACTCAGCCATCAAAAAGAATGAACTCATGCCATTTACAATAATATGGATGGAGCTAGACAGTATTATGCTAAGTGAAATAAGTCAGAGAAAGACAAATACCACATGATTTCACTCATATGTGGAATTCGGAAAATAGCAAATGAGCAAAGGAAAAAAAAGAGAGAGACAAACCAAGGAACAGACTCTTAACTGTAGAGAACAAACTGATGGTTACAGAGGGGAGGTGGGGGGGATGGGGGAAATGGGTGATGGGGATTAAAGGGTATGCTTATCATGATAAGAAAAAATAAAATGAAAACAATTGTTAGTGAAAAAAGTAAAAGGACTCTAAAAAAATTTTTTTTTATTATGTTAGTGGTGACTAACACTAGTCACTAGTTTTTGATGTAAAGTTCCATGATTCATTGTTTGCATATAACACCCAGTGCTCCATGCAATACGTGCCCTCCTTACTACCCATCACTGGGCTAGCCCAGCCCCCCACCCCCCTCCCCTCTGAAACTCTCAGTTTGTTTCCCAGAGTCCATAGTCTAAGAGGACTCTATTGACTGAATTCTAAACAAAGGAAGAAGAAAAGGTTCACCAAAAGACGGAGAAATAGCAAGTGGCCTTTTTCCTCTCACTTTTGAAAAATTGAGATACAGCTTACGTATAACATTACATTAGTTTGATTTGATATTTGTATATATTGCAAAACGATCACCACAATAAATCTAGTTAACATCCATCACCACACATAGATACAAATATTTCTTTTTTTTTTCTTGTGATGAGAACTTCTTTTTTTTTTTTTTTAAAGACTTTATTTATTTATTCGACAGAGATAGAGACAGCCAGTGAGAGAGGGAACACAAGCAGGGGGAGTGGGAGAGGAAGAAGCAGGCTTCTAGCGGAGGAGCCTGATGTGGGGCTCGATCCCATAACGCCGGGATCACGCCCTGAGCTGAAGGCAGACGCTTAACCGCTGTGCCACCCAGGCACCCCTTGTGATGAGAACTTCTAAGATCTACTCTCTTAGCCACTTCCAAATATACAATACAGTATTAGTAACTATAGTTATGCTGTACCTAGGACTTATATATTTTATTTTATAACTGGAAGTTTGTACTTCCCTTCACTTTTGATGTCAGGCCAATTTTTCTGTCTGGTCTCTGCCTCCCAAGGTCGTCTCTGGTGCATGTGTGAGTTAGAAGGAGTGAGCCTTATATTTATGTTGATATAAATGGAGGCAAAGTATAGGTTATATTTAAAGAAGGGGAAATCCAGCTCTTTTGTAAACCCTCATTTCAAATGTATCATTGTCCTTGAATCAAAACATAGCAAGGGAAAACACTACCACCCCTCCCGTGCTGAGTGGAAATTTTCTTTCTGAGCCTGTATCATACCTAGTGGTGGAAACTGTACATGTTAGGCGTGTTGTGGGGTTTTTAGTATGTAACACATTTGCCTGCATGGAAGTGGAGTGGATCTCAGTTTAAACCTGAAAAGGTCATATTTTGTGTTTGAGAAAATTCCAACTACATTGATTATCTTTGGCTTTCATATTGTAATTTTAAATAGATGTACAGTGCCCATGCCAAAAGGGTTCTTTTCTTACATCACCAGATGTTCATTAGCAGGCCACTCTCTTTGCAAAGCGCATGGTCAAGTAGGAACCTGTCCTATCATGCAAATGAGGAAACTGAGGCATGAGAGAAACTGAGGCAAGTGAGAAACTGAGGTTTCTAGATTTTGATGAAGTTCCACAGTGAGTCAGGGGCACACACCTCAGAAATGAAGAAAAGATCTCATTTACTATTTAATTATTCAACCCACAGTATTCAAGATTTTGCCTTTAGAAAGCAAATTGTAGATAGGGTTCCCTCCTCTTCTATTTGAACCTTTCCAGATAATTTCAGCAAAAGCACAAATGACAGTCTTGGTGATCACCTGAATTATGAATCTGAAACCCCTGGAAAGTGCTACTTTGGTCAGAAGGGAAGGAACGGTGCTTGGTACCAGCTACCCCTCGGGGAATCCTGTAAATCCCTGTCTCTTAATGGGGAGCCTCCCTTGTTCTATCATTTCTGGCAGGACTCACCCTGGGTGTCGGAGGGCACTTGAGAGGACCTGCCTACTTCGGGCTCGGGCAGTGGTCTTGGCTGTGGTGTAGATCTTTCGTGACTCTCTGCCACCTGGACTTTTAATCTTGGGGAGCTAGTCATTTGCCATAGTTTGTTTCCTGGGAAGGGATAGTTTGTTTCCTGGTGGGGTAGTAATGGTGAAAAGTCTCCAGAATAAAAAGCAGATAATGTCATTCTGTGACTAATTAAGCAGCATAGTAAATGGGATGAAGGCAAGCTCTTGGCTTTCAGTGTTGTCTCCCATGTGATTTGAGGAGTGAGACGTCCCCAGGCTGAGGACCAACCGGACGATGGAACCAGGACCCTTTGATTGGAACCGACCATGTGCCTCTTGCAATTAGTTACTGAAAGTGCAGCGTCAAAGTAAAATATTTGCCTTTAGGTGCCGTACTGCTGTTTGGGCTAATTCGGGGGGATCATTCAGAGGAAAGCTCAACTTAAGGTCACTGTTTATTTTTGTTGGGCAGATAAGTCCCCATCATGTAGAGGCAGGGTGGCAGAGTGGTTTTAGCAATAGATTCTGCAGCCAGAGTGCATTGCGGTCCCAGTTCTGACCCTTCTCGTTGTATGATCTTGGACAAGGTATCAATGACTGTCGGACTCAATGAGTTCATATATGTGTGTGCTAACAAAGTGACTCTAACATAGTAAATATTATTTATTTTTTCCTATTATTGCCATCAGTTTTTTTGCACTCTGCTACTGGGTGTGTCCTATCTGAGTTGTGTGTGTGTGTGTGTGTGTGTATTTCATAAGGTAGGAGTCTGGCATAGACACAATGGAAATCATTTCGAAAATGGAATTAAACCAGGAATCAAAGGCATCAAATCAGCAACTGCCAACAGTTATAGTCTGAGCTTTTTTTGAAGAAGCTGATGAAAAGGTAGAATTCTTCAATAGGTGGTTTTAAAGTTGTTAGGCCCTCCTTGCCCCTAGATCTTTATTTTGTTCTGTGTTACCCAGCTGCTTTCTTAGTGGGCCGACGGTTTGCTGATTATCACCTCTTTTGAAAATGAATATAATCATGTAGTTGGGTTGGCCTTATGCCAAATTGTGAAACAGATCACTTTATCACATCACTCCAGTTGTCCCGGCCCCTTTGCCACCCATCCCTTTGTGTCACTCCCTCCCTCCACCCTGTAAGGGCATCAGAGCCGCAACTGTGGCTCTCAGGAGCCCTGGTTGGGCCATTTCACTCGGGTCTGCCTTGCTCATAGATCCTTGATCTTCACCCCAAACTTGTTCCACCCTTTTCTCTCCTCTAATCCATCAGAACCCCATTCCCATGGGCTGGCCAGAAATGGCTGCCTTATCTTCTTCCTGATTTTGATTTATACTCAATGACCCAAGCCTCTTTCCATTCTGGGATGTCTTACCTACCTTCCTTTGTACATCAGAGTTCAAGACACTAACATTTTGAATCAGAGGTATAGGCCAACCGAGAAGGTAATGGGGAGGGATTTCTGACTGCCATTGAGGAGCCTTGTGGCTATTGGCCCTCCCTGTGGGTGAATGGACTTTCCATCCCTGGTGCCAAATGGATTCCTCAGTAAAGGGAGGCTGAATTCTTTGAGAATTGAGGAAAGCTGGTTGACATTACAGCGGGACTGGAAAGGGCCCTTCTTAAGGGAGGCTTTGTACTTGCTGACCGTAGATGCTTAGTTCAGTGGACTGCTCACAGCTGTATGGTGGAATTGTTTCCAGGGAATGAGTTCAAGGAAACAGAGAGGCCCTGGGAGGAACTAATTATTAAGACCCATGGGGGTTAAAGAAGGCAGGGGCATTCTGTAGGCCAGAGGTCAGATCCTCCTTCCATGCAGTTCCTGGGAAATCACTTCTGAACTTCCAGACTCAATGAGAAGTGGAGGGGAGTGAATGTAGAAGAAAGTTAGTTTTGTACTGCTTTGGAAAGGTGGGGAGGGAAAGTCCTGGGTGAATGAGAAGAGAAGAGGAATGGAAAAACTTTCCCTCGAAGCTTTTAAAAAAAAAGCAGTGAGTTTAAAGTATATAACGGAAGAGCCTATCTGTTGAGGGCCTTGCTAACAGGGTAGGTCAGGATGCTTGACGTCTGAGACCAAGTCCTGCAGCAGGCCCAAGAGTCTTCCCTCATGTTATGTTCAGGGGGTGCCAGCTTGGGGAGGGACAACTCATGAGTGTGGTCCTTTTAAAGGAGTCTTCTCCCATCATTGGCCTAACAATCTGTACCGTTTATTTATCTCATTGGACCTTATCAGTTTTGTGATGAAAAAGATTTTAAGGTAGGATGAGCATGTGTTGGAATGGAACACATCCAGAGCGGTGTGGCTAATCCCAACTGCTGATGTCACCAGGGCTCACATATATGTCAGCATGATCTTTTCTCTGCCACCTGCCCAAGTGGAAAGGAACTCTGGTTTTTGATAAAAGCCGATAAATCAGAGATTGGTAATTAAAACACATGGGCCAAAGAGGCTGTTCAGGACAGTATCTGCTGAGACAGATCCTTCCCCTTATGTCCTCCCACCACCAACATCTTCAGTGACTACATCTTGCCCTCTTGCAGAGAATGGTGGGATGACTTTGCCTTTCCAGCACAACACACATCCATATTTCTCAACTTACTTCTACAGAGGCTGGATTGTTGAGGAGATGGTGTTAAGAAAACTGGCTTACAATATGGAGAAAAGTAAAACCACATTCTCATACAAATCTGAATCCTAGGTGGATTAAGGACGGAAATGGGAAAGGTAAAAATATGAAACCAAGTGATGACAGTACTGGATAATACGTTAGTGGGTTAATGGTGAGAAGAATTTCTTAATAAAGGTTCCAATAAAGTATAAATTACAAAACAAACTGATGAATGTGGTTATATAAAATTAAGGATTTCTGCATTAACAGAAAAATATCACATTGGAAGATACCAGCAGAATCTGGTATCCAAAAGATGTGAGGACCTTCTAGAAGTCAATATCTAGAACCAAATCAAATCCAGGAGAAGATGGGAAACACAGTAGGAAAATTGGCAAAGAAAGGAGCAGGCAGTTCACGAAAGGGGAAATCCAAGTTGCCAATAACTACATGCAACAGCACTCAGAGTCACTGAATCAGAGAAACGCAAGCCAGAATCACGAGATAACACTCTGTGCCCAGGAGACTGACAAAGATTAGGAAGTCAGTAATGTCGGATCCTGGAAGAGCTAGAAGACAGGATCCTGAGTGCTGCCAAGGGAGGAGCTGGTTGTGACCAATCTGAGAGAGGGATCTGATAGCATATGGTTACCTTAAGTATTCATATATTCTGTGACCTAGCCATCCTAGTTGTGGGTATACACTCTGGAGGGATTCTTAGGATCCTGAGGAAACTTCTGTGAGAGATGGTTCTATAGCACAGGTTTTGGTAGCAGGGAATCGAAGACCAACTTAGAAAAATTCGTTAATAGAAATGTAGTGAATACACACGGTGGCATACTTCACAGCAATTAGAAGGGAATCCTAGATACAGCCACAGCAGATGGATAGATCTTCACAAGGTAGAGCTGAGTAAAAAAACAAAAAAGCAGAAAAACCCCCAAAAACAAAAAAAACCACCAAAACCTCCAAAATCGCATGGCAGGTATGGCACGACACTATTGATGTAAATCAAACTCCATACACAAAACAAGAATGTATATTTTTCAGGACCTATACAAATTCAAGGATACAAACCGCAGTTTGTCTATGGGTGCAGGGGAATGAGAAAGGAATGAGGATAAAAGGAAATGTACTGAGGTATTAGTTTTTTGTTGCTCAAACAGATTGGTGCCTTTCAACAACACCCGTTTATTGGCTCACAGTTCTGCAGTGAGAAATCTGCCACAGCCTGGCTGGGTTCTCTGCTGACAGTAGCAAGTGGCTGAGATCAAAGTGGTGGGTTGCCAGAGTTTTTGTCTGGAGGTTCTGGGGAAAAGTCTGTCTCTAAGATGAGTTCCTTGTGGTTGTAGGACTGAAGTCCCTGTTTTCTTGCTGGTTGTAAGAAAGCTGCCAGGGATACTGCCAGCTTCTAGAAGCTACCTGAATTCCTTGCTACATGCCTCCCCCTCCATCTTGAAGCCAGCAGTGACACAACCAATCCTCTCTTGTTTCTAACCTCTGATTTCTTTCCCAGTGAGGAGACAGAGAAAACCCTGCTTTTAAAGGGCTTGTGTGATTAGATCCTGGCCACTCTGATAATCTCCATATTTTAAGGCCAGTTGACTTGGGACTTTAACTACATCAGTGAAATCCCTTCACATCAGCACCTAGATTAGTGTTCCATTGAGTCCCTGGGAGAGGCTGTGTTTACAGCAGGCCCTGGGACCATCTTGGAGGTGTGCCTACCACACTGACCCAGGGATCAGATATTTTTCCTGTCAGACTCTGTGATCTCAGGAAAGGGTTTCATGTTTGTTTGTTCACAGTTTCTTCAGTTAGTATTCCTAGCCTGCAAAGGCCTCATCCTCATCTTCAATCTTGACTTGCTCCGGGAGTAAACCTATCATAGAAGGCACCATGTGGAACATTCACCACGTACGTTCTTGCTATGCAGGAAGCCGCCTTGGGCTTATCGAGCTGAAGTCACTGTTCCAAACCCCACAACACCACCGTATTCCTGTGAGGGACCTGACTTGGTCTGGCTGCCTCATCTGTTTCCAGCAGCCTGCCAAGTATAGTGGGTGCATTCCCCCAAGGTGGGGTTGATGTTGTTCATTAATGGCTTTGGAGAAAAGATTTTCAGTTACGTTCTCCACGTCCTTCTAGCTTGGGGCTGTTTTCTGGCATTCTGGTGCCCAGCCTTGGTCTGCATTAACCTCTGCTTGGCTGCCTTGGCCTCAGAAGTGCAGCCTCCTGACTGTGCAGAAGAAAGATGGTACCTGAGATGTCAAGCCCCCCCCCCCCCCAAGTCCACCCTCAAGAGTTACCAAGCAAGCATAACATCTTTCCATCTCTTTTTCTGCAAAGTAGTCCCTTTGGACATATATAGAGAAAAAATATGAGGTAGGGTTAAGACTTTACGCAGCCAGAGTGACTTGAGAAACCATCTGTTTATCTTCATTTATTCTAGGAGGGCTATCGGGGGTTTGAATACCTAACAGCTATTGCTGCTAATTACTTTTGTACCTTTCTAGAATAATAGATGAGAATAAAAAATGCATTCGAGAATCAAGGAAAAAGCCTTCTAGCATTCAGACTTCGGACTTCCTGTTTCCAGATTTTGAGGGACATCAACATAGCTTTGTATGTGCAATGTCGCATTTTTCCAGGCCCTGCACCATGGTTTCAATCAAAGCAGCTCCTTTAAAAACTATTTTATGTTTATACATGTAAGTGACTTTTCTTTGAAACCAAGTGTTCTGAGAACCTACCTGGTGCCAGAATCCAGTTTTCATTTTTAACTGCTCTCTGCTGTTTCGTAGCTCCTATCAATTCACAAGTGAATTTTTGTAAGTAACAGGCTGCAAAAGCCTAAGCGCACAACAGTGGCTCGGTGTGGATATTGCCGGCAGTCGCGCAGAATGACGTGCACGGATTTCAGGGCCTCCTCATGGGTTCAGAAAGGTGCCAGGTCTTTATCGGGGGAATGATGTATGCGCCATTCCATAGACCTTAGTTTCTGCGAATGACTAAGAGCTGTTTAATAGCAGTCAACTGGGGCGCCTGGGTGGCACAGCGGTTAAGCGTCTGCCTTCACGCTCAGGGCGTGATCCCGGCGTTATGGGATCGGGCCCCACATCAGGCTCCTCCGCTATGAGCCTGCTTCTTCCTCTCCCACTCCCCCTGCTTGTGTTCCCTCTCTCGCTGGCTGTCTCTATCTCTGTCAAATAAATAAATAAAATCTTTAAAAAAAATAATAGCAGTCAACTAATTATGTGAGTTGTTAAGGGTTATTACAGTTTATCATTCATAAACTAACATGAGTGCATTACTGAAGCTTATTATGGGCTCTAATTTGGTATTTTACTAATAAGCCCAGTTGCCCTGTAATGCCTGGCAGAGGGCCCAGTGCCCTCCAAGCACTTGGTGCCCACAGCTGTGCAGGTTTTGGGCAGAAGCCTCTTACTGGTTTACCATCAGGGTGGTACTTAGCTGTTTGTTTTTATTTGCCACTGTTCTTGCTTTTTAGTTACAAATTATATTTCTATTATTAATTTAATTATTAATTAATTATTAATTATTAATTAATTAATTAAATTAAAAAATTTGTCACTTACATAGTTAACCAAATAATGTGTAGGGGTACCCATTTCCATCAAAAATATTTTTTTAAGTTTTTATTTAAATTCCAGTTAGTTAATATTAGTTTAATATTAGTTAGTGTAATATTCGTTTCAGGTGTACAGTGTAGGGATTCAGCACTTCTGTACATCACCCGGTGCTCATCACAAGTGCTCTCCTTAATCCCCATCACCTATTTCACCCATCCCCCCACTCACCTGCCTTCTGGTAACCATCAGTTCTCTAGAGTTGACGTGTGTTTTCAAACAGACTAGAAGTCATGTATGTGTATATATGTGCATGTCTAGGGACGTATATATTGAGGTGCAAATTGAATTACCCACATTCTGTTGTCAAACCTTTGTGTGTAATCTTCTGGAGATTTGCTAGTATTGTACCACTGTTTTTTCAATTAAAATTCTAAGGAAATAGGTGACTTAGGTGAGCTGTGAATCTTCTGTTCCCACTGAGTAGACGGCCATTTAAAAAAAAGTTTCAGATCCATGGTTCAGGAAGAAACACTCTTTTTTTTTTTTTTTTCCTGAGTATGTTATCATGGATCTTATCAAGAGGTATAAATTGAATATAAACTTTGAGAAGAGAGGAGGTAGAAAAACCAATTTATCTCTTGACTTCCTGCGGAAATGTCTCTAACTCTTATCACCAACAAATAATCTAAAAATATACAGGTGAAAATACCATGTATTTCATCTTCCTTCTTTTTAAGAAGGAGCATTTTTTAACACCCCCCACCCCCACTGCGGTTCAAGGAGTGAGTCGAATGATTTGTCCAGCTTGTTCAACTGCGGCAAGGGAAGGATATGTTCCAGTGTGGTGTTTTCTAAATCCAATTTGCAGAAGTGACCTGGCTCAGCCACATCGTGTAGGCCCAAGAATAGTCTGGACTCACTCTCAGGTGATGCGTGTAGGACGTGCGTGACAGAATGCCGCCTGCGATTTCTCCTCGGGAGAGCCAAGGAAACACTCCCAGGGAGGAATTGCTTGCATTCTGGTCTGGCTTTCTTTCCCACTTCAGAGAATTTTCACGTAACCAATTATTGCTTCTACCTCATCCTAATTTGCTTGGCAGAACCTGTACATTTTAGAATTATCCATTGAAATCAACTGATCTTTCTTTGCAAAAACAAAAGCGATTCTGATCACATGAAAATTTGAAAGCACTGCGTATTGATGAAATAGTTTCATCCAAGTCTGGAGTGAAGAGACTTGGATGCTTTAAAAAACAAAGTAGTCCTTTGGATTTTGTGTGGCATTTGAAACACAGAGCTTGGGTGTACGGGTTTTTCTCTGGGCGGGAGCTTCTGCCGCGTTTGCTGCTGTGTTTGTCTGTCAGCTGCAAGTTTGGCCACGGGCTAGAACTCCTGTCCAGTGACATGGTTTGTGCAGTTGGGTTTCTCCCCCTGAACACGTGCATCCAGAGGTATCACCAGACTCCTGGCGACCAGCGGGTTTTTTGTCTTCGGGAACTCTGTTCTTACAGGTGCCCAAGAGGCCTTGTCTAGAGTTGCAGTGAGGTGACTTGCCTTTTCACACAGCTAAGATTTTCAGTAGGTTTTGTGGGCTTATCTCTGGGCACTTCCTTAATAGTAAGCTCTTTGGTTATTTGAAGGACCTGCGTGACAGAATGCCTGCGATTTTTCCTTGGAAGAGTCAAGGAAGGGCAGAATTGTGCGAACTGGACCCTTGGTTAAGCATAGAGGAAAGCACTCTAGTTTTTCTGGGAACTCTTAGGGTATGCTTGCTAGCTGTTTTAACGCATAACTCCCAAATCTTAGTGGCCAACCACAAGAAATTTTGTTTCTCATTCACATCATAATCCAGGCTGGGTCAGCGTCTCTTCTGAATGGCTCTGCTCCAAGAAGTGGCTCCCCTTCCAGGGGTGACTCAGGAATCCAGACTCCTTTATACTGTGGCTCTGCAGTGCTGGAGTCCTTCACTCCCCCGTGCTGCTGAAAACGATCAAGATGTGAGCTGAGGTTGTCCTAGGAGATTTTAGGGGCCAGGTGAGGAGGTGCCACCCTACCCACGACTGCATAACTTTACGGAGCAAGGGATGCTGGGAAGTGAGGTGGTCTTGTGTGTCCAGAAAGAGGAAATGGGAATGGTGAATAAGTAGGCAGGTTCAGCCACAGATACCATCCCAGGGCCTTTCTTCCTCATTTTTACTCCTGAACTGATAGCCTGCCCCTAGACAACCGTTCTTCAGAGTGTGCAAAGGTACACTGAGGCATGTTAAAATTCGGAAGAGTTTATTTGAGCAAAAATTAATTGGAATCAAGCTGTGCCAAACCAGAAGGGGTTAGGAGTGTCCAGCCAACAGGAACCAGGGTAAGGTGTGGAAGCAAAGAAAGTATTTGATTGGCTACAGCTTAAAGCCTAGTTGGCTGTTTGTTTGGTTGTCCTTAGGTTCCGATTTTGTAACCCTGAGGCATGGACAGGCTTAAGTTTTGGTTTACCCATGGAGGCCGCCATGGCATTTGACCCACCTCAGTCTAGTGGCCTCCTTGCTGAATTTAGCAAATGCTAGCTGACTAGCTCCTCTTCTTAGCAAGCAGGGCCCTTTCCTACTCTCCCTCTGCTCTAGGTGAAGACTGAGTGACTTAGAGTGGGAGAATTGACTCTTTCAGGCATGTTTCTATTATTATTGTTCATTTTTTAATTTTTATATTGACTAAATTGCCCCACTGAAGCTTGCCAAAATGTAAACTTGGAGGCAGCTTTCTCTGCGAAGGTGAACTGACAAATGGTCTTGTGTTGTAGACGGTGGAGCTCCTTCAAGGGCTCGCGAGGCCCACAGCCCTTTAGTGGGGGCTGCTACGAGTGCGCAGTTCACCTCCTTTGCTCCCTTCCTCAGGCCAGTGGCTTCCTAGGGTAGAGAATAGAGGTTAAGAGCATGGTCTTGGGTTTGAGTCCTGGGTAAGACACTTGTAGCTGGGGGATCTTGAGGCTTCAATGCCATGAACCGTGTAAAGCCCTAGCACAAAATCTGGAATATTCTCAGTATATCTTAGTTCTTGTTATAATTATTTGTTATTATTGAGAAGGAAGGCCCCTCTTCAGTGGGTGAGTTGGCTCGTGACCAGGATATGCTCTGGAATCTTTAATAATTTCAAACCTTGGAGGTTGCTTTTCTTCATGCTTCTCCCTTTCTGCTCCCTTTCAAGCTTACTTTTTGATTCTAAAATGAGACCTTTGTCTCATCAGATGGCTCTTTCTCATTTTTTTCCCCACAGAGTAGATCCCAAACTGACTGTAGAAAGACATATTTTATTCAGCTTGCATAATCCTGTATATAAACCAGAGCTGGCAGTTAAAGACTGAGGGGTTTTTACCTAAAAATGTGAAGATCCTGTTCCTCAAAAAAGCAGCTCTTACAACAACAGGCCTGCATGGCAGTGGGGCCAGAGTCACTGTGGGCCGAGTCTTCCTCCCAACAGGACTGGGGAGTCCTGTCACGTTCATTGCAGCACCCATCACTCCCTGCATCTCATCTGACACAAGGCTGCAAGGGGCCGTCATCCTTTATCATTGTCTTTGTGCCTTTGTTTTCTAATTGTTGAGTGATAACTGTTTTTCTCATGAAGAACCATATAAAAAAGAGAAACAAAAGATAAACCCATGGTGTTAAATGTATCCGGAAAATGGGAGAAAACATAATGCTTTAAAGCAAAGACCATCTGTGTGTCTGAGAATAAAGCATGTGCCAATTTGGAAAGAATAACAGCTAGCATGCTTCAGTCACTTCTGTTACCAGTTTGGGCCCTGAAGGCAGCTGTGCTTGCTACCTGGGGAGAAAGGCTCGCGATTGAATATAATGAAGTTCTAGAACAGATAGGACAACAAATGTTATGGGCATTCTGAAGGAGGGCTTTGTATTTTTCTCAATTGAGTTTAATTGCTGTGCAGTGACATTTTAAAATGATTGATGTCTGGAGATTCCCTTTTCGTTGGGAACTTAGGAACTTTTGGAGAAGATCATAGAGATGGAAGACTGTCCCCTAGAGAATATAACCCAATTCCCTCATTTTCAGATAAGGGAAACTGAGGCCCAGAGAAAAAGTTAAGTACGATCACACAACCAAAGCTACGGCTCAGATCTGCCTCCCAGAGCTTCTGTGTTCTGGCTGCTCGGGGAGGCAGTCGGATCCCCCCCGGAAGAGCTCTGCCACTTGGAGAGAAGGGAGCTTCATGCCGCTTTTCACTTTCCAGGCATTAAAATGAAAGTCATCAAGGTTTAAGGCATGCTGTGAAAGACAGAAATGGTAGGCCTGTACTAGTGGAAGTGGAATATCCCGTGATGATAAGTGGAGATGCCAAGAATAGAGAGGGGGTAAGGGATGAAGGAATATAATAGTTATTTCTTGTGAGCAGTGTCATAAAGAAACATTTCTGGGGACAAAATGGGACATGACTTGAGGGCTCCTAAATCTTGATCAGATACACTTGGAATAATATGTTTTACTATTTCAATCTAGACAGAGAGTAAACAGTTTTTTAGCAAATCTCAAATTCAGCAATTTTAAGTGAAGAGCCAGAATTTAGTCATCGATGACCGGCTTGGCCGAGATCCATTATTTTATTGAAGACTCTTCAGTAAAGAGATTGAAGGAGCGACGGTGGGTGGTTTGGATCTGCATTTGATAAAAGTATGGCTTAGAGTAGCTGAGCCACAGGAATGAGTCTTTCTCTTTTTATTTAAAATGTTCAGTAAAATGTGTTTGTTGCCTATCAGCTTTCAATTGCGTGAAAGTTAGCAAGTACTGACTGTGGTAAGGGAGAAAGCACACTCACATACTGCTGGTGGGATGGATTGGGGCACACGTATGTTCAGAGGGCAGTGTGTTGATACAGATCAAAGCAAAAATTTGCATGATTTACGACCTAAAGATTCCATTTCTAGAGCTTTACTTTCAGTATACTCTCTAAAATCCAGCTACCAGGATGTTTACAGAAGCATTGGCCATAATAATAAAAAACATAAATTGGAAACAAGCCAAATGCTCAACAATCGGGAAATGCTCACTCGGAGTATCTTCATACAATGGAAAATTATGTAGCCATTCTCAATATTTTGGAAGATTATTTGTTGATAAAGAAGAGAATTCATAATATTAAATGTGAAACGAACATGAGTCGCAATTTTAAATTATAAGGATTATAGATATTACTAGGGCACCTGGGTGGCTCAGTTGGGTAAACATCTGCCTTCGGCTCAGGTCATGATCCCAGAGTCCTGGGATTGAGCCCTCGTCAGGCTCCTTGCTCAGCAGGAAGCCTGCTTCTCCCTCTCCCTCGGCCTGCCATTCTGCCTGCTTGTGCGCACGCGCTCTCTCTCTCTCTCAAATAAATAAAATCTAAAAAAAAGTACTGTAAAATAATAAAGATTATAGATACTAGTAAAACTGTAAGAATGTTGTCAGTGGTTGTTACTGGTGTTACCAGTCACCTGGTAATATTTTCCTAATCTCTATTTTCCAAACTCTTTTTATACTATAGCAATAAAAAGTTATCATTTAGTAATAAAAAGCCCAACCCTGTAATCAGATTTCCTGTCTCAGCTGAAACTGGCCTCAGTTGTCCTGGTACAGAATTGTGACATTTGCCTATGAACTGTTTTTTGCATTTGTCTTAACAGCCTGTGCAGATGCAATGCATGGTCTACTAAACATATTTAAAAAAAATTTTATTAATTTATTTGAGAGAGAGAGAAAGAGGTAGTGAGCACGAGGCGGGGGACGGGGAGAGGGGAGGGAGAAGCAGACTCCCCACTGAGTGTGGAGCCCAATGTGGAGTTCGACGTGGGGCTTGACCTGGGGTCGATCCTAGGACCCTGCGATCATGACCTGAGCCGAAGCCAGAAGCTTAACCGACTGAGCCACCCAGGCGCCCCTACTAAACATATTTTTATAGCTTTGTATAAAGTCTTTCTCTAAGAGATCCCAGACACGCCACACATAAAGCTTTCTTAGAAGTGAGCAGGCATGGGGTTCCTTCAGTAACCCCCAACGTGCTACCTGCTGGGTTGTTCTTAGCACTCTGCACTGTGCTTAATTTAAATCTGCTCTTGGATGGGATAGACTGGTGATGGGTAGTAAGGAGGGCACGTATTGCATGGTGCACTGGGTGTTATACACAACTAATGAACCATCAAACTTTACATCAGAAACCAAGGATGTACTGTACGGTGACTAACATAATATAATAATAATAAAAAAAATCTGCTCTCGGCCTCAAAGACTGAAGTGCGCTCTGCAAAGAGCGAAGCCCTGACATTTTTTTGCTCTATCACAAATAATTCTGGTAATTTCAATTACTTTATTTCAATTTTTTAAAAAAGGAAACAATGTTAGAGTTTAAAGGACTATTTGAGTATATAACTTAGTCTCAAAATTTACAAATGATACAACCAAGTCCTGGAAAAATTAAGGGATTTCCCCAAGGTCACAGTCCATGCCAGAGATGCCTAAATAAATGTCATCTCACTATGGGAACAACATCTTGAGGGGCCTGTGTGTGTCGTCTACCAACAGAAAGGATTAGTGAAATTACCACTCGATAATCACAAATGCAAAATGGCAGCCAGAGAACGGTGAAAGAATGCTCCTTTTTCCCTTTCCAGGGGTCAAATTTTAGCTTTATATGAGTCCTGAGAGCTTCTCTCTCTGGTCTTCCTTTCTCTTCTCTTTTCTGCCCTTCTGCCCTTCCCATCTAGGTCAACACTAGGAATGACATCACTAATGACCTCATTGTGGGATGGCCCCTTGCTGTTTAGTGGAGAAAGACTTTAGGTGCCTTAGATTCTTCTGAGGGGAGCATCTATGGACAAGTAAATCCCTGTCTGGCTAATGCAGCTTTCTTTTCTCATAGGAACACCTCATGCTTTATTATACTAAATGGCTTTTAAAAATATATACAGATGAATGGATTAAGAAGTTGTGGTCCAGATATACAATGGAATATTACTCAGCTATCAGAAAGAATGAGTTCCCAACATTTGCTGCAACATGGTCAGCACTGGAGGAGATAATGCTAAGTGAAATAAGTCAAGCAGAGAAAGACAATTATCATATGATTTCTCTCATCTATGGAACATAAGAACTAGGAAGATCGGTAGGAGAAGAAAGGGATAAAGAAAGGGGGGATAATCAGAAGGGGGAATGAAGCATGAGAGACTATGGACTCTGAGAAACAAACTGAGGACTTCAGAGGGGAGGGGGGTGGGGGAATGGGATAGACCGGTGATGGGTAGTAAGGAGGGCACGTATTGCATGGTGCACTGGGTGTTATACGCAACTAATGAATCATCGAACTTTACATCAGAAACCAGGGATGTACTGTATGGTGACTAACATAATATAATAAAAAAACATTAAAGTAAAAAGAATAAAATAAAATATATATCATACTATGGAATGATTTTCATGATGTAATGTTAAATTAAAAAAAAACAAGGCAGAGAAAAAAGTCGTGTGTTTAAAAAGATAATGAGACAATCGGGTATCTGAACGCTGAATATTTTGACAAAAGTAAAGAATTATGGTTCCTTTCTTTAGGCATGATAATATTGTAGTTTTCTTTAAAAAAGAATCTGTATTTTTGGAGATGTATACTAAACTACTTACTGATGAAATTAACTGGCGTCTGGGATTTGCCACAGAATAATCCAGGACATGGAATTGGGTGGGCTATAGATTAAATAAGATTGTCCACAAATTGATAATTGTTGAAAGTGGGTGATGAGTATGTGGAGGTTTGTTAAATTTTTCTCTTTTTTTTAAGATTTTTTTTAAAATTTAGTTATTTGAGAGAGAGCGAGCACAGAAAGAGAGTGAGAGGGAGACGCAGACTCCCCACTGAGCAGAAAGCCTGACGTGGGGCTTGATCCCAGGACCCTGAGATCATGCCCTGAGCCAAACGCAGACTGCTTAACCAACTGAGCCACCCAGGCGCCCCCTATATTTTTCTGGTTTTGTAACGTTTGCTCTTTTCCATTATAAAAAGTGGAGGAACTCCTATTAGGATGTGCAGTGGGAAAAGCAGGAGCTCTAGCTTGAATACTCAGGGCTTAGAGAGGGGACTGGGGTGGGCGAGGGGGATCCCGCCGTGCGTAAGCATCAGTCTTTCCTGTCTGACTCAATGACAGATTGCATGAATGAATGAGTAACCAAAGCTGATTCTTTTGATTCTAGTGCATGGCAGTTTCCAGGGAAGTTCAAGTTAGTGCCTCCTGTAAGACATGGACTCGTTAATACCTGTAGGTTTCAGATTCGGTGTTTTTTTGGTTTGCTTTTTACTTATTTATTCAACACTGTACTTTGTAGCCCAGGTTCCCTCCTGAGTTCCATGTGTTTCGAAGTTGCGTTGTGACGAGCTCTCTTTCTTTCTTCCTTTTTTAAAGCCTTTATTTCTTTTTAAAGTTTGTACCTTCTGACCATCTTCACTCATTTTGCCCACTCCCCACCCTCCACCTCTGGTAACCAACAACCTGTTCTCTGTATTTATGATTTTTTTTAATATTCCATATATAACTGAGATCATACAGTATTTGTCTTCTTCTGTTAACTTATTTATTTAGCATAATTCCCTCCAAGTCCATCTATGTTGTCACAAATGACAGATTTCCTTCTCTTTTATGGCTGAATAATATTCTGTTATATATATATATGTGTGTGTATATATATATATATATGCCGCAACTTGCTTATCCATTCGCCTGTCAGTGGACACTTAGGTTGTTTCGATACCTTAACTGATATAAATAATGCTGCAATGAATATGGGGGTGCAGATATCTTTTTGAGATAGTGGGTTTTGTCTCCTTTGAACAAATACCCACATGGGGAGTTGCTGGATCATATCATAGCTCTATTTTTAATTTTTGCAACCTCTGTGCTGTTTTTCATTGTGGCTGCCTGGATTTATGTTCCCATCGCCTTTTTGAAATGGCAGAATTGTATCCTTCCTTTTGTCCTCCAGGCAGCTGTTTTCTGTAGAAATCGAGTATTTTTTAAGAGCACAGCTTGAGTTGGCTAACACAGCACATACTGTGATCAGCTTGTAGACTTGCGGCTGTGTGTTTCTCATTTTTGACTCCAGAACCACAAGAAGGGAGCACTGAAAACCACACAGACACTTAGAGAGGAAAAATAGGTTTATATTGCTCAGAAGCTTTATGTCCCATCTGAAAGACTTAGGAGTTAGAGAATGTTCTGGGTGGGAAGGTTTCAGTCTTGACAGAGGCCAGTAGAAGTATGGTATCTGAGGCAAAGACGTACAAATAGGAAGTTAAGGTAAAACTGATCCAGAATAATCCTACTCACGCGTTCCTCATCTACCGTCCGTTTCCTCAGCTGCACCCAAAAGTGCTCCCAGGGAACTCTGTTATTTCCCCCCAGCCTAGCATCTCTGCTGGTTTTGTATTCTTGCTGGAATCCTCCCACTAGCCTATAACCTGCCTTGCTTTATTGTATCTTAGCACAGCACTAAGCACTTAAGTGTTTCATAGTCTTTTTTTTTTTTTTTTTTGATTGGATACATTGGGTAACATGTCCCTAGAGTTATGTGGAATGTTGCGGTCCCGAAGATGAGGAAAACAGAATCAGAAGACAGGAGTGGACGCTAGAGGCAGTTGACAGTCTGCTTTTCACTTAAGGATATTGAAACCCAGGGACATCCATTGACTTGCTCAAAGTGACAAGTGGTAGAACCAGACCAGAACTCCATCTGGGGTGCTCGTGGTCTTTCTAGGGTATCACACTACTTATTACTTACAGGACAGCAACGTGGTGATGAGTCTGCAGATTGAGTTAAGGAGGATCTATGAGAGGGTCCTGGGTGCTTGTCTCTTTATGTCCTGCTGGTCTGTAAAGTGATGAGTCCTGGTCCACAGCAGCTGTAAAAAGAGAGAAGAAAGAGGGGTCCTCTGTAATATCATAATAATTTAGATGAATCCTTTATGGATACTCAGAGATTAGAATTAGGACTAGTCCTAGAAATCTTTATGGATCTGGGTAAAAATTATCTTTCCTACCTTTCAGGATCGTCCCTTCTGCTCTCCTCCATTTGGTAGGACCCCAGGATGTCTGCCTCCCTCATTGTGCAGGATCTTTAATGCCCCACCTAAGCTTGTTCCCATGATCCTCCAAAAACTTCCCTTACCTCGGTGCTAATCTCCCCAGGACCCTGAGGCCACAAGTAGAGATGCAAGCCTCCAAAAGTAATGGATTCTGCTGTGTAATGGTAAATTACATCCCTGATGGTCCCAAACTGGAAACAAACCTAATCTCCATGAACAGTGAATGGATGTATGAATCTTAGTATATTCAAATGATGGGATAACATGCAACAGTGAAAACAATATGAGCCATTGCTACGCTTAACATGCAGATGCTTTTCACAAGTTAATATTGAAGGAGAAAAATAGGCACGAGAGTTCATATTGTGTGACTCCATTTATATGAGTTCAAAAGCAGGCAAAATGAATCTATGGTGATGGATGTCAGAACAAGGTACCTTTGGGGTGAGTAGTAACAAGGGGGGACATGAAGAAGGCCTTCCCTGTTGGCAAAAATATTCCGTCTTTTGATCCTGGTAGTGATTACCCAGGTGTGTTCCTCGTGTCCAAAGTCACTGAACTGTTCAATTAAGATGTGTGCCTCTTTCTGTATGTCCCCCCGAGCTAGAGAAACTAACTGGTCTAAACCAGAACTTCTCACCCTGCTCCCCAAACATGCACGACTCACAGTCTTGCCATCTGACCTGGTGGCTTCCCTGCCCTTTGAGTCGTCTCTGACCTCACTCTGCTTTCACCCTCCAGATTCGTCTGTGTACCTGTTTGGAGAGCCTTCAGCATAGGTCTGGCTTCCACCCACTCTCCTCCTCGTCCACTCCAGGACACCCTGTGTGCTCCCCAGTTATTGCCATAGCCTCCTCACTGGTCTGTTTCCCCCTTCACCCTTGTACAGGCTGTTCTCAGGACTGCTCCAAACCCAGAGTCAAAGCCAAAGTCCTTAATGCAGCTTACAGGGTCAGGAGCAATAGGACCTCAACTCCTCTCTGTTTTTCTTGCTTCCTTTCACCTCCAGCCACTCTGGTCTCCTTGCTGTGCCTTGAACACAGCCTGCACACACGCCCCTCCCCATAGGGTCTTTGCCCTTCTTGATTACTCACTCCAGCCCCCGCCCCCCTAGCTCCATGGTCATCACCTCTTTTAAGTCTTTTCTCAGACGTCACCTTCTCAACAAGACTTACCCTGACCTCCCTACTTAAAATCACCCTGTGTTTGGGACTTAATTTACTTATGAAGCAAGACATTGGTGGTGGGTGTATGGACATCGATATGACGGAGACTGGCTAAGAGATAACTAGCCCAGAAAAAAATAAGAGGCAAACCGGAAGAGACTCTTAACTCTAGGGAACAAACTGAAGGTTGCTGGAGGGGAGGTCGGGGGGCATGGGGTAACTGGGTGATGGACATTGAGGAGGGCACTGGATGTAGTGAGCAGTGGGTGTTGTATGCAACTGATGAATCACTGAATTCTACCTCTGAAACTAATAATACGCTGTATGTTAATTAAATTGAATTTAAATAAAAAAAATTTTAAAAAGACTCAAACTAAAACGAAAATCACCCTTCCCTTGCACTCCCCTGCCATGCTTTGAATTTTACCTTTGTACTTACTACTTTTAACAAACTGTATATTTTCTTTATTTATTATGCACATCATTTGTCTTTCTCCTCTATACAAACTCCCTGGGGAATTTTGAAGCAAGTTAACATTTGGGAAGCTCTAGTTTTGATCTCCCTGATTGCACAGTGTTTTTACATCCCATATTGAGTTGGGTTTTACCCTGGGAGTAGACAGAACAAGTACTATTAGCCCCTAACCTTTTGTTGTTGTTTTCACAGACGAGGCAACTAAGTCTGGGAGAACAAGGTCAGGGGCTAGGAAGAGGCAGGGCCAAGACCTGGAGTTGACTTCAAGGCCTCTGTTCTTTCTGCCATCCCTCGTCACCCCCTGGGGCAAACAGCTGTAACTAAATGGCACAGGAGGCCCTGGAGAGAGCCCAGAGAAGAGGTGGGCCAGAGAGCAGAGGGAGTGACCGGGACTTAATTTACTTATGAAGCAAGACACGGTGGTGGGTGTATGGACATCGAAATGACGGAGCCTGGCTAAGAGATAACTAGCCTGCTGTCCTCGGGGTCTGTTGTGGAGTCAAGTAAGGACAGTCTGGCTTTATTCTGTGTCCAGAGGCCAAAAGTGGAGCTGGAGGAAGGCAGATTTCTTAGTGACCAGAGCCCTATTTCAGGGCAGAGTTTCTGGATGATGACGTTATGTTCCTTGTGTTGCTGGTGCCTGCGGACCTTTCCGGGCTCTCAGATATGCCGTGGGATTCACATGAGAATCAGCTCTAGTTCTTCAGCTTTCCTTCTAAACAGACTTGAGATGGGTCACAACTTAGTAAGACCCATAGCATAAACATAAAAGATAAATAGCATATGTGGGGCAAGAGGATGTAATGAGCCAAAAAAAAAAAAGTTTGCTAGTGAATTTACTGTGATTGGAACATTTGGTTTTCATCATTCTGGAAGCTGAAGGGAGAATGAGAAGTAGCAGTTACTGCCTGATTAAAACATGCTCAAAATTTGGTTACAGGCACTTGGAATTTTTAGGGGGATGACCGTCTAAGAGGAACCCACCACACAAATCCTATTTAAGGGATGTTGAATTAATGAGTGGATTTTTATTTTTACAGACCTATTTTAGAGCTTTTTTTTTTTTTTTGCTACCAGATGAGTGTTCTACTTCTCCAGTAGCGTTCTCTAGAGATGAAAATGCGATGCTCGGGAAGGGTGTTCAGGGAGGAGAGATCTGTGTGGTGAGGATTACGCTCTTGCTTCTACTCTTGCTGCTGCTCCAAGCCCTCTTAGCACCCCACGATTTAGCATTTTCCAGGCCATCATGCTCTTGCGTGCTTCTAACCTGACCTTCCCAGTTAAATTTCATCTCCTTAGGGATTGAAATGTCTTCCCGTTCTTACGTACTCCCTCAGTGCTCGGCCTCCAGTATTTCGAAAGCTGCAAATGTTGGTAAATACAGTGAGTGGAAAACATAAGCCTTGCCCTCGGGGAGCTTACAGCAGAGCCCTGAGCGGGAAACCAGCACCCGCAGGAAACAGAAGATCACCTGTGCTCTGCAAGTAGGTGTCAGGAAAACTAGGTTCTAGTCTGAAATTGGCTATCGTGTGTGTGTGTGTGTGTGTGTGTGTGTGTGACTTTCAAGAAGACTTTTAATCTCTCTGACCTCAATTTTGTCATCTGTGAAAGGAGTTTATTTTGTTCACTGGTTTTCAAACTTTCTTGAAGCTGACCCACAGTAAGAAGTACATTTATCTTGACCCAGTTCATTTGTAGGAAGCAGGCAAGTAAACGAATGTTTATCAGAAAGATGTTTGCCCTTTGTGCAGTGTGCCTGGATATTTTCTGTTGTTTTCCTTTATACATTTGCTGCACATTTGCTGCTGTGCTTTACAACTGAAGGCTCTCTAAAGTTCTTTTTGGTTCTAACTATAGGTAGCTAATTCTTAGTAGTAAATGTTAAATTCTGCCCTATTTCTAGATACCTGGTTCTCAAACTTGACTGCAGTTAGGCTCTCGTGGGGGTTGTTTCCTAATCACTGAAGCTTGTCCTTCACCTCAGAGGTCCTGGTTTCATTGGTAAGGGGTGCAGCCTGAGGTCAGGATTTTTAAAAGCTTCTCAGGGAGTCCACAACTTCGTCAAGCTGGAGGACCCCTGCTGCCAGAGACTCCCCTGTGCCTAAAACATCTCTGCACTTGGAAATCGCTTTGCCCAGGCTTGGCTTCTCGGTGGTCTCCACGGCCATCGCAGAGAATCCCACTCGTGTACGTAAACACCTACATTTTTCTAATTCCTTCAGGTTCTACCAGAAGAGGCGTCCTTCTTCTTGTCTAAAGTTCATGCTTCTCCTCTTAAGCTCTGGATCCTGTCATCCTCACTTCCTTGGGAACAGCATAGAATCAGCTGTCACCTTTCTGTCCCGCACCTCCCCTTGCTCTCTCTATAGCTCGCTTCGTCCCCACGGCCACGGGCATTTTGAAGCGAGAGAGCAAGGTTCTTGTCTCACGGAATCCAAGAATGAATCCCACGGACAAAGGAGAGTGAGGAAAGCGATAGAGTTTCTGTTAAGCAAGAGTGCAGAAGAGCAAAAGCTCTCAGGAGTGAGGGGGGTCCCGACGGGGCTGCCACTGAGGGTTTTTAGGGTTGGTCTTTTATTGAATGTTTTGTCATCTCGACTGATAGGACCACTGAGTAAGGACTAGTGAAAACACCTTCAATGGCTTCCTTCCTTTTTAGGGTCTGGTAATTCTTGGTTGGTTGCAAGTGACTGTTAAAACAAGACCCCACCCCTGACAGCTAGGGCAGGGTGCTCTGGTTTGTTCCCTTATCTCTGGTTTCCTTACACCTCCCCATTTTCAGGATTTCTGTGAGCCTGATCCCATAGCCCCCTTCCTGTCTCTTCCTACCTAGCCCCATCTGTCCCTTACTCAATTTCAACAAGCCCTAATCACCAGAGGAAACAACCCTCTCCTCCCTCTTTCACAGTGACACTTCCTGAGTGAACCCCTTTCCCAACAACAGTCCCCCATCAACTAGCTGCCCTCTGCCTTGAACACTTGCACGTGTGTCAGAGTGGTTCTTAGCAAGGTCCCAGGCCTGCGAGACTGTTCATCGGACGCAGTTCAGTGCTTAACTTGCCTGAACTCCCAGCAGCGTGTGCTCTTCTCACGGCTCTTCCCTTGGCTTTCTCACAACGTCTCACTTTCTTACCTGGCTTCTTCATTACTCAGATCACTTCCTCTCTCTCCTTCTGGGTTTGCTCTTCCTTAGAGCTTCCTTCCAAACCTTTTCTTTCATCTTTATGCCCTATTCTCGACCTCATCTTCCCCCGTTTTTCCCTGCACGAGGCAACTGGTGCATTTCTACTTTGTGCCTCGCATCTTTGTCTTGAGCTCTAAGTGCTTACGGATGATGATCTCCATGTGGGCGTCACAAAGCGCAGCTTGTCCAACACTGTATTTTCCTTTCTGACCCTTTCTCTGCCAGCGTCCCTGTCTCACTGAAGGGCACCAGTATCACCCAGTGGCACAAGCCAGAACCCTGTATCCACTCCTGACCTTTTCCTCTGCTATCCCCCACAGCTGGAGAGTCCACACATCCCGCTGATTCCACCTGTACTTTGCTCTTCACCGTCCCCGGCATCCCGCGCTGGCGCGGTGCACGGGGCAGACTACCGCACAGTGACTGCAGATCCCGGCTGCTTCCTGCTGCCACCCTAACCCCCACCTTCCTTCGCCACTTTATTGCCTCTGGGATATTTTGAAAACATACATCAGTTCGTGTCATCCCTTGTTTACAACCCATTCATGCTTTGGATGCCCTCAGAACAAAGCCTGAACTCCTTCACACAGCTCACACGGTCCTTTTTCCTCTGGCTCCTTCGAGGTGTCAGTCATGTTTCTCCTTTCTCTTTCTGTTTCAGCAATATCGGACTTTTTTCTCCTCCAGATGTTCCCTTCCGCTTTTGGGCCTCTGCGCTTGCTTTTTGTCTCTCTCTGCCTGAAACAATCATTCTACAATTAAGGAAACAAAGTTCATAAAAGGAAATGACCTATGGGTAGGTGTATGTTCGTTCATTAAGGAAACATCTAAAACCCCGAAGTAGATCAGAGCGTGGCTTCAGAACCAGGCACATTGAGCTCCATGTTTTAGCTCCATCCCTTACTGCCCAGAGAGCCTTGTCAAATAAACGAACCCTTCCCTAAATCCTTGTTTTCCTTGTCTATAACATGGAGATCGTGGTGGAATGTTTATCACTGGTAGCTGTGAGGATGGAATGAGCTAAGATAGATATAATATTCTTCTTTGAAAGACTGGAACAAAGTCAGCACTAAATAAAAATCTAGTCTTGTGTCTTTGATTTGATTATTGCCATCCTGTGGCAATAATAAGCTTCAGTTGGCTTGATGCTCGATTCTTTGGATTTAAATTGAATGCAGTCATAAAAATGATGACCTAATGAATTCACCAGAAATATGGAACCACTTGAAAAATGGACAGTAAATTACATGTAGCCATTGCAAGATCAGTGAATACATACCAGGGCATGGGCAATAGAACGTTCCGTGGAATCCAAGGAGAGCGACAATCAGCATGTTTGTTCAGGTTGAATAGGCCAAAAATAGCAAGTAGCTCTCTGTAGCCCATTTATTCTTATGTATATTTGTGGTGGAAAGAATATTAGGCCCAGTCTCAACAGCTGCTGCTTTTATTGCGTGTTAGGACTTAGGGCTCGGAGGGACTGAGCATTTGCCAAGGTCATGTCATTTTGAATGAAACTGAAACTCAGGGGTGGGACTGGGACCAGTCTGGTGACCAGACTCCAGGCAGCATGCTTTCCAGAAGATGGCCCGGTCACAAGATTATCTGTTTCCATCATGTGAAGGGAAGCACCAAATCCAAGGTTATCTTGCCCCAAATTATCCCGATGGTGCTTCTTCCTATAGGAATATGATTGAAATTATAGGATACATTGGAAATCTCTAACGTGAGAATATTCCTTTTCTTAAAAAACTATAGACCTTCTCCCCTCAATTTCTGTAGTTACTAACACATACAGAGGATCTAAAATCTAAATTCTGACTATAAGCTAAGTTTCTTTCAAAATGGTCACAAGGCTCTCTCAGCCTTGGCACCGTCTTCTTGGAAACATCTGCGCCACGAGAGCCAAGTGGAGGAAGCAGGGAATGTACGGGCTGAAGTGTGGAAGACGGAAGAGGAGACAGCGGTCCAAGTAAGCCGCTGGCCTGTGCACCCGCGGGAGCCACGGGAGCAGAAAGCCAGAGGCCGGGGACGCTGGTACCAACTGTTGGACTGCATGCCTACTTTCTAGAACTTGATTCAATGAATCTAGAACATCCATCGCCATTCGATTGTGATGACCACCTTCGAGGGACCCGCTTTGCTCCTACCAAAATAGTCCCTTTTGGCCCTTTGACCCGGGCCCGTGACTTTTGGGACTAATTCTGTTTTCAGCTGTGGCTGAATGTAACACATACTATAAATCACCTCTTCTGCTGTCTTAGCTGAAGAAAAAAAAATGGCGACAAGGTGAAACATTGCTCGGGGGTTTTTGCCTCGGAAATATGGTTTTGCATGTCAGAACTCAAACAGAGCCTGAAATATACTCTTGACAGGAACCATGGAGAAGGGGAGGTTAGCAGCAGCTCCCTCGCTGGACCTAACCTGGGACTCCTTGGCTTGGGTTCCAGTGAACAGGTTTTAAAAAGTGAAAGGTTAGCCTGAAGTCGTTGATGTTTTTACTTTTCCATGTAAGGTTATTGAAAAGTTGTCACCACTTCCAGCCAGAACTGGCCAGTGTCATCCATTTTGTAGACAGCATTGAGGAGGGACTCAGCTAGGCTGTCATCAGAAATGGGTTTTTCTTCCTTAAGAGACTGTGCTTCCATTGAGTACTTCTCATGTGTATACCGAATACATTTCTAGGTTCTTCAGTAACTTCTGGGTATTGGAGGTGAGGGGAGAGAGGGAACTAACATCTTTTGAAAAGGCACAGTGTTTCTTCCTATGTTCCAAATCTGCTGTAAGTACGTAGTGTTCTAATTATTATAATGCATCATCCCATTTGACGCAACACTCCTTTAAGGTGTATATGACCTCTGTGTTACAGATGAGAAAGCTAAGGTTTATGTTTTTAAATGTTTTATAATTTATATTTTTTACGAAGTTATTTTACCAATCAGACTTTTTTCTATTGTGGCATAGACATCATAACCTCTTTCTTCTGTCACAAATATAGACATTTATTAGACAAGCATTCATTAACAAGGCAGGCACAAAACTTTGCACAAATCAGTTCTGTAAGCTTGTCTCTCCTCTTAGGTGCTCTGCCCCCCGGGTATGGAACAGCTCATTTGAAGCAGACATAACTAGCTTCCTGGGCAGGATGCCGTGTAGTCAAGTGATTCAGTGTGGGTCTGATTGAGGGTTCAGGCTTGCATGCCCTGTGCAGGTTTCTAGCTTTGCTGGATTCTTTTACCTTGTTCATGCAAGAATGTTCATGCAAGGATGGAGAGTGTTGCTCAGCTGTCTTATCAGTTTGATATTAAACATCTTTAATGTCTTCATTGAGAACACATTACTGATATTCATTATGGTAATTAACAAGGCACTAGTATATGTTAATTTCATTAATATGTTTTTATATACACTATGCTAATTATGAAGTGTAGACTGTTGATGTTGACCCAAGCAGTAGGATTTGTGGGAGCCACTTGGGGAGTGTGCCTCTTTTTATTTGAAAGCTGGATGACCACTGTTGGGCTGTGCATCAAGCGTATTGCTAGCTTGGCCAATCTTAGAATTTAAACTTTAGTGCATATATAACATCAAGCTGACTAGACAGCCATATTTTACAGTAAATTACAGCCTTCATAATGCTGTTTTCATGACTACACTGTCACTAGTCAGACATTGTGTGACATTGTTTGTGTGTTTGTGGGGGAAAAGGACATGTAATGAATGGGAACTTCATCTTTGCTATGCCAGTTCCCATTGACTTCCAAATATTTATTCCGTAGCCCATGGTGCTCTTTCTATGACTTATTGGAGTTCAATGTCAGCCCCTCACCCCTCCCCACCCCCCACTCTAGGCTGGTAAATCTCACAGAAACTGGGGAGGTGAGCAGGTTGGATAGGTGTCCTCTGCAGTGTCCAAGTGGTTCTGATACTTCATCTCCCCACTCAACTGCCTTAGGCCAACACCTGCTTTTGGACAAAGCATTCTTCTTTTCCCTTGTGAATTGCATTTTCTTGAAATGGTTTTTAGAGTGCTGGCAGTTTCCCAGGATCTCTTAGTCTGAGGATGAAAGTGAAGCCTTGGTGTCTCAACAGTCATTTATTCTTGCCCGTACGCCTTCAGGGCAGCTTGGGGTGGGCTGGCCTTGGCTCGCCATGCAGGTTGGAGTCAGGTCTGCTCCAGGTGTGACCCCTCTGAGGCCAGCAGCTGTTGGTGGAAATCTTCCCAGAGCCAGGGCAGAGACGCGGGAGGTGAGTGTCAGTTGTACCAAGTCTGCTAACACCCCTTTCGCTAAAAGCTGTCATGTGGACAAGCCCAAAGTCAGGGAGCAGAGAACTGTATTCCTTGGGTGGGGAGGTAGAGAGTATGTTTGAACAACCTAATCTACCACAGGCTCTGGATGAAAATAATGGATATTTGGGGGCAGGTTTTGGTTTGATGCGGTGTCTTAACAAGGAAAAACTAGATTGTTTTCTCTAAGCTACTCCTGGATGATATATTCGGATGCCACCAGAGGAAGTTGCCTGAAATCTTCGCAGAACTGGAAGCAGAGCACACAGCGAGGACACTTATGAGGAGTGATAGGAAAAGATGCTGAGAACAGGGACGCTGGTGGCCATCAGAGCAGTGGTTCACATGGCACCATTACCACAGCGCTGGTGGGAGCGGAGGCATCCTTGATGACAAGCCCCATCCCCATGGTGACACCAGGGGTGGTGTTCTTTTGTTTGACAGATGCCACCTGCCTATGGTTAGAATCCTGTTCTTTACTTAGCCAAGTTGAGCTTTGCTGGGAGATAGTGGTTTGGTCCTGTGTTTGACAGAAAAACTTCCCAGCTCAGCTCCTTTCGGAGAAAGTTCTTTAATTAATCTGAGAAAACATCTCCTGCCGAGAGTTCCAATTCCCAGGGATGAGATATTTCAGTCATTTGCCACTGGGGTCAGAAAGAGTGAAAATCATGGAGACTGGGAACACGTCAACAGTCACCCTTGACCTTTACTTCACAGTGGCATTTTTGGGCCACTTAGCTATCTGATGTCACAGTGAGTGTCCCCTCCTCAATGACAGGCATCTTGTCTTACCTATGTACCTTCAGCACTGTTTCTGGCACATAGCAGGTGCTTAGTAAATGTTTCTAGACTGAATGAGGCCTTTATTGTTTTGCTCTTCTATTTTCTGGAAGGAAACCACAGAGAAAAGCAAAGATCTATGTAAGGACAGATGGAATCCATGGGGGGAGGGGGCGGGGAAGAATCAGCATGAAGAGCCTGGCCACAAGTTGGGTGCATTTTCCAGTATATTCCCTCACTGCATAGGACATCGTGTCACGTCATGGCACAAAGTGACGTTCTTTAGTTGTTTATCTCAGGCAGCACTACCCAGTTGTAACGTAAGTACACGCCAGCGCTCTGAAGCTAAGCGCCCGGATTTGTAGCTTTGCCAGTTTCTGTGGCATAAATATTCCACCATGGCTGATTTCAGGCTACCCACCTGTTCTGGTTTCTTATGGGTGCTGTCACAAATTGCCACAAATTTGGCGGCCCCAGGGGAGAATCCGTTCCTTGCTCCTTCTAGCTTCTGGCTTGTGGCCACGTCAGCTCCTTCTCTCCCTCCGTGGTCACATTGCCTCCTAGGGCCTACCCACCGGGATAATCCCCCCATTTCGAGATCCTTACTCACATCTGTAAAGTCCATTTTTTTTGTCACATAAATTAACATTCACCTGCAATGGGAATTAAGACATGCTGTCTTTTGGAGAACCATTATTCAAGCCATCACACCGCACTTTAACAAAACCCTGAATGTTTAGCAAACGGTTCTCACAGGCAGCTACAGGGGCTACAGCACAGCATTGAATGTAAGTGTCTGTGGAAAACGATGCGATTACTCCTTAGAGTGTATCCTCTACGGTCCTCAGACTGGTGCAAGCCAGTATGAGCTAGTGTTTACAAAATACTTTTGCGTTGACGCTAAGAGACCTTAAGATATAAAAAGCTAGTTAATGTAAAAACCACTCTGGTTGTTTCTTTCTAGGAAAAAACCTTCAGAAACCTTGTGGTAGAAACAAATAGTCAAAGGCTCAGGGATGTGGCCAACACTCACGCCTGCCTCATTAGAGAATCCAATGAGTTGTGGTCAGAGTTCGCACAGTATCGAGCTCTTTGGAAAACCCATGCTATCTCTAATGATTTTTCTGAATGTTCCTCTCAGATCAGGTTTTCCAGTCCTAGGTTTTTTGTTCTTTGGCTTTCCCCCCGTCATGTCCTTTGTCTCGTCTGCATCACTAGACTAAGCTTTTGGGGCACGGACTGTGTATTAAGCTTCCTCATGACCTTCGCCTTCTCCCTGCACCCAGTCCTGCAAAGCTGGTACGGTGCCTTGAATTAATGCCTCCATAATTGTTTTATTATGTACTGACTGCCCGAGCCACTCACCATATGGCAGTGTGTATATGTGTGTATGTGTAAGACTGCAGAATGAGTGAACACGAGAACAGGCCTTATATTTTTAAAAATTTTCCAAAAACTGTGTCGTATTGGTGTCTCCCTCAGTTCCAGTGCCTGGTTGGCGCAGCTTGTGTTGCTTGGGTCCCTACAAGAGGCCATAATCCTGGTGCCAAGAGCATTTTTAAGAATGCTGCTCACTGATCCCTCTAGCCCCAGAACATACCCTGGCTTTCTGCTCACTTCTGCTCCTTCACTTAGTGACCTCGCCTCATTTCCCATTTACCCCAGGGTGAGAGGAGGGTGGTGCGTGCAGCAAGTAGAAAGCACACCCTCCACGATGCCTTCCTGGTCTTTCGTCTGGACCCAGGGCAGTTGGCTCTGGCATGGCCCCTTTGTCTAGCCTCCACAGTCTCGCTTTAGGTGTCCACTCAGTCACTTTGACCAGCTAAGAAGGAGGCAGGAAATACATGAACTGAACATATACTATTTGTTGGCATTGACCTAGGCGGTTTACAACATAGTTTTCTGTTTAATCCCCTTGATAACCTAGCTGATGGGAATTAACCCCGTTTTATGGATGATGAGATTCACAGGTGGCCAGGAAGTGGTTCAGTTAGCGTTTAAATAAAATAGTCGGAGAATGAAAGTGTCTGATAAATGGGTGGCAAATAGGGCAGGTAGTATCATTCCCATTTTACAGAGAAGGCACACACAGTCTGAAATGGTCAAGAATGTGCTGAATTTCTCTTGTGGGGACCCCCATCCTCACCATTGTCAGTACCTTCTAGCATTATGAGCGAGTTCACTTCGGCTTCCGTGCTCAGCCCCTGTCATCTAGGGTTCAGTGCTGCTGTGTTCCTCTGGGTCCCAGGATCTTTCTCCTGTGAGACCCTATTCCACACTGCTGTAGGGGAATCTGGAGTTAGAGGGCTTATCAAAGTGCTGACAGTTACATATGCTGTTAGCACTCTTTTAACCCCAGTGTCTACTAATCTCCATTGCCCATAACTCTAGGAGATAGTGGGTTTTTTCCCCAGCTTTTTTGAGGTATAATTGACAAAATTGTTAAGATCTTTAAAGTGTACAGTCAGATGATTTGACATATGTATACATCGTGAGAGAGTTCTCCCCACCATGTTAATGAACGTATCCATTACCTCACATACTTACTTTCTTAAAAAGTGAGAACATTTGTTTTACTCCCCTTTAGCAAATTTCAATTATAAAAAACAGTGTTATCAGCTATGGTCACCATATTATACGTGAGATTCTCAGACCTTATTCATCTAATGGGATGTTTATGCTCTTTTACCAACCTCTGTTTTTCCCACCTTCCAGCCCCTGGAAACCACTTTTCTACTGTTTATTTCTAAGTTTAACTTTTTTTTAGATTCCACATATAGGTGATACCATGTAGTATTTTTTAGGGGAGGGTTGTCTGGCTTATTTCATGTAGCATAATTCCTTTCAGGCTCATCTACGTCCTTGCGAATGTGAAGATTTCCTTCTTTTTAAAGGCTGAATAATATTCCATTGTGTGTGGGTATGAGTGTATATGTATACATACGTATATTTATTCACATGTCTACATTGTCTTTTTTTTTTTTAAAGGTTTTATTTATTTATTTGACAGAGATAGAGATAGCCAGCGAGAAAGGGAACACAAGCAGGGGGAGTGGGAGAGGAAGAAGCAGGCTCATAGCGGAGGAGCCTGATGTGGGGCTCGATCCCATAACGCCGGGATCATGCCCTGAGCCGAAGGCAGACGCTTAACTGCTATGCCACCCAGGCGCCCCACATGTCTACATTGTCTTTTACATTTGTCCATCAGTGGACACTTAGATCATCTCTGTACCTTGGCAATTGTGAATAACGCTGCAGTGAACATACAGGTGCAGATATGTCTTTGAGATAATGACTGCATTTTCTTTGGATTATAACTAGAAATGGGATTGCTGGATCATACACTATTTCTATGTTTTACATTTTGAGGACCCTCCATACTGTTTTCCATAGTGGCTGCACCAATTTGCATTCCTACTAACAGTGCACAAGGGTTCCCTTTCCTCCATATCCTCTGTAAAACTTATTATCTCTTGTCTTTTTAGTAATAGTCATTCTAACAGGTGTGAGGTATCAGGGGGATACACCTGACAGGTGTGTGAATTTCCAGGAGCTGGCATTAAATAGATTACAACATGAATGCCCTTGGGTTGAGTCTTGCAGGGCAGGAGCCCTCCTCAACAGGCGTGGCCGGGAAGATTATAGACCATTGACTATTGTTAGAGTACAAAAGTGAAGGCTAAGTTCTCCCTGTCTAGCACTTGGTACTGGGACTGTGGAAGCTAAGTATTTAAATTTGTTGATATAACATGAGCTAAAGGATTGCTTGTTTACACTCTTGTGGTCAGTACATTACCTTCTCATGCCTGAATTTAGAGATTCCTTAACAGAAGCCTTCTCAGCTTCTTTTCTTTTGGACGCTGCCTTCTGTGAATGCTTTGCCTTTCATTTTGGACCCGATTTGATCCTGTTACAGCTGGAATGAAGGAAGTGGCCTTGAAGGAATCGCTGGCCATCAGTAGTCACAAAGTTCTGTTGTGAAATCACGTAATTTTGACATTTATTTATTTACTTATTTGTTTTTATTGAGGCAGAATTGACATCTAACATTACTTTAGCTTCAGGTGTACAACATAGTGATTAGAGATTTGTATGTTATTGTGTACTGATCACCCAATAAGTCGAGTTAACATCTGTCACCCTGCATAGTTACAAAATTGCTTTTCTTGAGATGAGGACTTTTCAGATGTCCTCTTCTAGCAACTTTCAAATATGCAGTAAGTTGTTAGTCACTATCGCCACCATGCTGGATGCTATATCCCCATGACTTAATTTATTTTATAACTGGAAGTTTGTACCTTTTAACCTGCTTTGCCCATTCCGTCCACTCTCTAGCTTTGACCTTTTAAGGAAAATGATGATGTGAGATAAGTGAGATTCCAGCTGTGGATGGGCTTTGGAAATTGCTCCTTGAGCCACGCCTTCGTCACCCAGTTGAAATGGCAAGTAGCACTCGTGATATTAGCAATTACCAAGTTGGAACTGACCAGCCTAATGACGTACAATAAAAAGGATTCTAGCTTGTAGCAGGCAAAGTTTGGCTCATTGGGATGCCTCTTCATGGTCAGACGAATATTATGAAATAACAACTGATCTTGAAGTTCTTCCCATTTTCCCTTTCTCTCCTTTTAAGGAGAGATGGGGGATCCAAGCTCTGGTTTCTGGAGGCTTTGGGGGAGGGTGTGCACCATTTTGTGTTATTCACTGAGCTTCAGTCTTTTAACCTAAGGATTCGATCCCTGTTCAGATACGCTTGCTTCCTACTTGGAGGGGTCGTAAAACTGCTCACGCTGTTACCAGTTTAGAGTAGTGGTTCCCCATCAGCTCCTTTCTCTAAGCCAGTTCTCAACCTTGGTTGCATGTTACAAGCCCTTGGGAAGCTATGGAAGCTACCAGTGCCTCTCTGTCCCACCACCAGGAATTTGGGTTCATCTGGTTGGGATGGGGCTTGGACACTGGGATGTTTTAAGACTCCCCAGGTGCCTCGCAAGTACAGCCAAGATTGAGAATCAATGGTGTAGAACAAGCTGCTGATGGAGATTTTGATGGGACTGGAGGAGAAGCAGAGGCTATTTGGGTACCTTGGAAGTGAGGATGCTAGACCGCTAAGAAAAGAGAGAACAGAGAAGAAGAGGAAGGGTACAGAAGACACAGCTGACTGAAGGAAAGACAGGCTTCTCAGATCTCACTTTTGCCTCGATTGGTTCAGTGAGAAAGCTTCCTTTCATTTTAACCCACTCATTTAAATGATTCCCAGGGATCATACACCACCGGATGCCTAGGCATCTGAAACTGAGAAAGATCTGCAGCTTGAGATCGCCTTTTGGCTGCTTTAGCCTAACTCAGGGACAAGTCAGGAGCAGGTAGCAGTCAAAATTACTAATTACAAAAATGATCGTGTTTAGTGTAAAACAATTTTTAAAATAAAGAATTACGTAAAATAATACTGAAAGCCTCCCTCTTAATCCCACTTTCATCCTACCTTATCTGATTGTTGTTTATTTTTACGGATTTTGTATGCATGCTGATATTTGCACGTATGTGTAAATACACATACACATATGTACGCCTGCATATAGAGCCAAGTGTGTCTGTGTGTGTATATATATCTGAATGTGTGTGTGTGTGTGTGTGTGTGTGTTTTATGGTTGCCAGAAATAGGTTAGGTTGTAACAAACAACCCCAAACCCAACTGAACACAATAGAAGTTTACTTCTCATTCCCATATTACATGATACTGACTAGGGGAGCTGCTCTTCAGAGTCAAACCAGAATCCAAGTTGCCAGAGGCTTGATCTCAACACATACTTCCAAGAAAACTTGGGAGAGGGAAGATTGCTCTGAGGCACATGCTGGTGTGTAAATGGTGTGGCCTGCAAGTGACATGTGTCACTTATGCTCACAACTCCTTGGCCATAACTAGACAAGTTGGCTCCCAACAACCAGGGGGCCAGGAAATTCGGCTTTCTGTGTACCTGGAAAGAGAGGGGTACTGGATAGCAGCGAGCAGCACCGTTGTAGGTCCTACAGGAGTGTATAAACACCACATATCTATATGAACATACCTAATTTTAAGATGAAAAATATATAAAGAAATAAATGTATATGTATCACTAATAATAAACATGGAGCCTATCCACTCAATAATTTGGTATTTTCATGGAGCAATATACCTTGACATCTTTCCATGTCTATGAAAGCCTTGTTTCCTCTGAAGTTGGCGCAGTAGTGTGTTCATTCCACTCACTTTTTCATGAATCCAGTGTCTGCTAGTTGCCAGGGCCTGTGCTGGGCGCATGCGTGAGTAAGACGGACATGGCAGCCTTGCTTAGGGGCACACTGTGTGCAGCTGGTATGTAGCATAAGCACCGTACGTGTGCACTGTAGCCTCTTGTCCTATGGACGTCCTCGCTGACGGGACACTTCGGTGTTACAAATACTGCTGTAGGCAACGTCATGGTCCCTGTTCCTTTCTGCACTTGGAAGTCTTTCTCTTGCACCAACGACAGAGAGGAAGTTGTGGATCCTGGAGGTTCTCTGTGCGCCCAGAAAGGTTCTGTTTGTTATAATGGAGGAATCAGCAGGACTCTAGTCTAGAGTGTGGTTCTGCAATGAAGTTTCTGGGTGTTTTTCCTGGGCTTTGCTGTTGTTGTTCCTCTACTTACTCCAACATTTCATTGTTATTGAGGCTGTTGGCCTAAGTTCTTGTTTCCTTCATTCTCTTCAGCCTTTACTTCGATCAGTGGAGGAAACAGTGGCAAATTTTAGAGCCTCCATATTTGGGCCAAAGCAACAGCTCTTAATGACCTTGAGGGAGAGGAACATTGTGCATTCCCTCTGGAGACCCCCCCCGCCCCCAATCTTAGCTCCCCTGCCTCTACACTGGAAATAGTGGTGAAGACCTTTAGGAGTTTGCGTGTAGGGTGCTTACTTTGAGACCAGAAATATAGAAAAATTCTTCCCAACTTCCTGTGCTGTGCATTTAGAGTTTTCAGATAAAACGCAGACTTTGCTGTACATGAAAGTCTGTTATTGTGACATCTGCTTGAAAGCACCACCCTTTTCAAGTGTCTTATCTGAACGTTTAGAACTTTGTAATCACTAAAAAAGATGTAAATAACCGCATGTCTGGGAGGAAAAGGACGTCATCAGATGGCTGGCCTTTTCAGACTATTTCAAGCCGCCAGCAAGGCTGTTTTGGGAGCTGAATTTCCTACAGGTGACAGCCCAAGGTGTGATTCATAGAGTTGGAAGCTACCCTGCATCCTTGCTCTTCCCTCCAGCTCTGGAGTCTGATATTTCTCCTGCTGGCCCCTTGTCGACTCTGAGGACGATGTCAGGTGTGTGGGTGCCTCAGTTGCCTGCCAGACCAGAGGCTGCTGAAACACTCATCTGCTGTGGCTGCCGCTCCTCTGCCACTGATGTGTCCCCACGGGTGGCAGGTCCAAAGGAAAGAAGAGCAAAAGAAGGGTGTCAGCTAGACTGTCAGCTGCTCCCTGCCTGCTGTCCCCACTGCTAGAGGACCTGACATATTTGATTGACTTCAATCCGTGGCTCTTCTGTAAGAGGAAAGGCAGGACAGCAGGGTGAGCGTCCGCTCCTGCTGCAGGATGGATGCAGAGAGACAAGAATCTTTCCAGGGTTTTCCCCCCTCACCAGGCCAGCGCCGCCTTGTTTGCTTGAGTGCCTTCAGTTCTACTCTTCTTAAGTAATGAGGAAGCTCAAAGGAGAGTGCCTCCTCTTCTCTTACAGGAATTCTTCTCTGACTCTTCCGAAAACACTTATCTGTCTTTCCTTCAAGCTTTCCAAGTCCGTGACACATCCTAACACTTGTTTGTACGCTGTGCTCTATTGTTCTCCTCATGTTTCACGCATCTGTCGTGGTTCCTCAGGTTAGAGATCCGCTCGGAGGGTAAGCAAGTGCATTGTACATTGAGCTGGAGAACCACTGTGCTTGGCTGAAGGATCATCTGGTCAACTCTTCTCCCTGACTATGAGGATTGAGTTTAATGAAGACGACTAAGGCTGATTACATAGTAGCATTTTTCCACACGAATCTTTCACTCCTCTGACTGTCCCTTCTCCTTCAGTCAAGCCCAAATATTTATTCTTCTCTGCCATTTCTTTCTCCGGGCTTTCAATCCAGTTGATTCTCTTGTTTCATATTCCCCTTTTTGACTTTTAAAAATTCTGTCCTTCCTTCAAGGCTCCTTCTGGGTTTCACCCCTACCCCTCTTGCCCCAAGAGGCTACATCACTGATTTTGTCCCATATGAACATTATTGATGCTTAATAATGTAGCATTCCATAATTGATCTTGGTCAGTTTTTATAGGTGTCTTTTCTCTCCACCAGTCCAAGAGGTTAAGCTTGTATCTACTCGCTCCATAGTAGAACCCAGGATGATGCAATAAATAATTATTGCTGGTACTATCTTGCTCAGAGTACCAGAGTTTGAGATTCATTTAAAAAAGGGCCCAGTTTGAAAATATCATACATGTAATAATAAAGAGAACTGTGGACATCAGGATCAGCTTTAGGATTGCAAACATTTCAGTGCTCCGTGCTGCCCAGGCCCTTTTCTTTGTGTAGTTTAAGATTTTAAAACTCCTGATCACTCCTGTGGGTTATTTCAACCCAGTAGCTTGTAGAAAGCTAATTTTTTGCAGGAAGCCAGAGGCTGGGTGCCAGCTGTGCTGCTGTGCACGGGAGAAGCTGTGAGCAGGTGGGGCAAGACATCAAGGACAGAGCTTAAGCCAGAGGCATTGGCCTCCATCTTCTGAAATGCTTCCAGATCTGGGCATGGTTTGCTTCCATCATGAAAGTCTGACCTTTACAGTGGAGGGATTGAAATTACCAGGTAACCCTCTGATAAATGTTAGTATTACTACATGTGGCAGAACCAGATGTCAGGGATCCCTCATGTATGATGCATCAGGGAGAACACAGCACAACGTAGGGGGTGCCTGGGAGGCTCAGTCAGTGAAACGTCTGCCTTCAGCTCAGGTCATGATCTCAGGGTCCTGGGAATGAGCCCTGCATCGGGCTCCCTGCTCAGCGGGGAGTCTGCTTCTCCCTCTGCCCCTCTCTCCACTTGTGCACAATCTCTCTCAATCTCGGATAAATAAAATTCTAAAAAAAAAAGAACATAGCACAACTTATGAAGTGTTCCTGTTTATAGGAATAATTCTTTCATATGAATGTATGTTTATATATATAAAGGTAGCTGCTATCTACCATTTATCCGTAGATATGTGTGTGTATATACCAATATGCATATGTGTATATGTACATGGAGCTAGAAACTTGATTTGCTCTCAATACATATGTATGTGTTTATATACACATACACACATATATGCACACACATGCGTACCACATTCCTGAATCTAATCACGTTCTAGTTTACGAGTTCACAGGAGAACAGGGTTAAAGAAAACCACAGGAGAAATAAAAAGAAAGCCACAGGGAAGCAAACAGATTCAGAATGTGAGACGTTCTACAGGACAATAGAGCTGGTTTCTGCACCCAGCCAATGGCAGGGGGAAAGGTGGGTGGGCCTGCTCTAGAGTAAAACAGAAGAGACAGAACTTCTGTGCACCATATTTGAACAGATGAACTGTAAAGAGACTTTATTTGAGAAAATTGCAATTTTGTCAAAAATTGAGAGATTATTTTTTACCCTTGTTAGGCGTGATAAAGGCATCGTGCTTATGCTTGAAAATGTCCATAGTTTTAAAAACGTCATAGTGTAGTTTTGGTGTGAAATGATGTGCTGCTGAGATTTGCTTGAAAATACTGCAGCTACCAGCACAGACCCACTGTCAGCTGGAGAGAGGAGGCATGAGGGCCGACGGAGGTGGCCAGTCAGAAGAAGAGGCTGCGAAGCCAGCCTAGTGTTCCCGCACTGAGAGCCGCTGGGGGCACCGCGGGAGAACATACTTTGCCCCAAGTAAGTCACTTCGTCAGGAACACCAAGTAATTTCATTTTTTTCCTATTTATTTAGCTAGTTACTTAGTATTTCAATTCAATTAATTAACATATAATGTATTATATGTTTCAGGGGTACAGGTCTGTGATTCATCAATCTTATATAATACCCAGCGCTCATTACAACACATACCCTCCCCAGTGCCCATCACCCAACCCAGTCACCCCATCCCCCCACCTCTCTCCCCTTCAGAAACCTTCAGTTTGTTTTCTATGATTGAGAGTCTCTTATGGTTTGTCTCTCTGGTTTCATCTTGTTTCATTTTTTCCTTTTTTCCCCTATGACCTTCTGCCTTGTTTCTTAAATTCCACATATCAGTGAGATCATATGATAATTATCTTTCTCTGATTGACTTATTTCACTTAGCATAATACCCACTAGTTCCATCCACGTCGTTGTAAATGGCAGGATTTCATTTTTTTGGTGGCTGAGTAATATTCCATTGTATATATGTACCACCACTTCTTTATCCATTCATCTGTTGAGGGACATCTGGGCTCTTTCCATAGTTTGGCTGTTGTGGACATTGCTGTTAGAAACATTGGGATGCAGTTGCCCCTTCAGATCGCTACATTTGTATTTTGGGGGTAAATACCCAGTAGTGCAATTGCTGAGTCATAGGGTAGCTCTATTTTCAACTTTTTGAGGAACCTCCATACTATTTTCCAGAGTGGCTGCACCAGCTTGCATTCCCACCAACAGTGTAAGAGGGTTCCCCTTTCTCCGCATCCTTGCCAACATCCGTTGTTTCCTGACTTGTTAATTTTAGCCCCTCTGACTGGTGTGAGGTGGTATCTCATTGTGGTTTTGATTTGCATTTCCCTGATGCCGAGTGATGTGGAGCACTTCTTCATGTGTCTGTTGGCCATTTGGATGTCTTCTTTGGAGCAATGTCTGTTCAATGTCTTCTGCCCATTTATTGATTGGATTATTTGTTCTTTGGGTGTTGAGTTTGAGAAGTTCTTTATGCATTTTGGATACTAGCCCTTTATCTGATATGTCGTTAGCAAATATCTTCTCCCATTCTGATTAGTTGTCTTTTGGTTTTGTCAACTGTTTCCTCAGAGGAACACCAGATAATTTCACAATAAAGGAAAGCAACCATAGATCTGAAATGCCAGCGACAGGATGTCAGGAGCCTTGTTGCTAACATGGTCATCATTTCCTTTCAGACCCACTGGGAATGCGGCTGACGTGCCGCCCTTGGCCGCCAGCAGTCTCTCTCCTCGGTGGACCTGGTTATTAGTTGCTGCTTTCCTGCGTGAAAGGCCAGTGCGGGCAGCCACAGAAACCTCCCTTGGCTGTTTCTGATAGAATAAAGGAGAGATGGTGAGAACGGGCTGGTTAGGAGGCAGGGGCACTGAGTGACAGAGGCTGTTCCGTCCCTCCCCTCCGCTCCCCTCAGGGTATGGCCTGGTCTCAGCCTGGTGGACAGCATGTGTGGGCAGTGCCAGCTGCTGTTTGGTTAACAGATGTGTCTGTGACCACATTTCACGATGTCCACAGTGGGGCAGCATCTGGTTCTCTGGGGATCTGAGGCCCTGTTCCCAAGATACTGACATTGTCAGGCTGTCCCCTTGCTTAGCATGTGTGGCCTTTCTGTCCTGGAGAGAACTCACACAATGTCCACAACTTCTTAAACCTCCCATGTTCCCACAGATCCTGATTGTTTACTTACAGAGGAAAACCGTGCTTCAGTTTACAGAATCCGTGTGATCCTGAGTGTGTGTGTGTGTGTGTGTGTGTGTGTGTGTGTGTGTGTGTGAGTGTGTGTGATTTCTGTGCCCTGAATCACATTTTCAGTGAGCTGGGATTTCGCTCTTTGAAAGACAGGACTTTCCAGGCTCCTGCAGAGCACCGTAGAAACAGGATTTGGAGGAAACTAGGTTGGTGCACCTGCGGGATAGACAGCGGAGACGCCCGCCCTGCCTCTCTAATGGAGTTCCTGGGAGAACGAAGGAGAATGTGTGCAGAGGCGCTTTGGAAATTGTGAAGTGTTCTGCAAATGTTAAGTGGGGCTTTCTTGTATTGGTTTGCTTATGGTGAGAGACACTTCTCCTCTTAAATAGCTCTTCCCTCCCTTTCAGGCTGTCATGCAAGGATCCTCTCACAACTGGAGAAAGTCAAAATAGCTGCCTGGTGCACCTGCTTCTGGTTTTTCTCTGAATCATGTCCCATTCTCCCCCCCCCCCCCCCAGCTCACCTGGATGCCCTGGGAAATGAAAGCCCATGAACTATCAAGTAGAGACAGGCATTTGCTTTTTTGCGTGTACTTCTACTGGTATATTTTATAGTCCTACTTGTCCTTCCTTCCTGCCTGCCTTCCCTGCCCTTGCCTTCCCTCCTTTCCTCCCTCCCTTCCTTCCCCTCTTTCCCACCCTCTTCCTCCCTTCTTGGTACATTTTCATACCATTCCAGTGAGTCATTGTCAAGTTTAATACACTTATTACCTTGGCTATGTACTTATTTATTGACTAGATTGAGAGAGAGAGAGAGAGAGAGAGAGAGAGACCCAGACCTCTCCCAGAGTTGCTTGTTTGTTTCGGCTGGGGACACATTATTCCAAGGTCTGTTAAGTGCTTAGTTGGGATGAGAGTCACTGTGGTTGTTCAGGGGGAGCCACTTGTGGGCAGGTGTCTTTTCTAGAACAGACTGCAGTGCGAAGTTCTGGGTGTGCTCCACAGCCATTAGCTGGTGATCAAGGCAGGGACAGGGGTGCCCATCGGTTCTGAAATTAATTGGCATCCTTATGAGATCATCTTGACTGAAGGTGACTAAGCGTCACCTTTTCCCTCCTGTTGAGCGAGGCTGGGAGCTCCTTGGTGGCAGGAACTGTGTTATATTGGTCTTCGGTGGTTTGGGACCGAAGCACTCCCTCGCACATGGTAGGCGCTCGGCGTCTATTTAATTCCTGTGGAAGAGTCAGGAAAAAATAGTTCTTTTTCCTGTCTTGCTTGCCTGCACCTCTCAATATCCAGGAGAAAAGCCACTCCCTTTTACATAGGGGAGACTCTTCTGTAACCCCACACAATGATGCAGTAATAATTCCTAGGGGCAGTCATGCCTGAGGGTCCCCCAGGGACTGGGACGTGGAGGGGTCGAGAATGTGGGCAGCTTGGTTGGAAACCAGGAGACAGGCCTTGCTAAGGATGGGTCACAATCCAGGGGAGCCCGTGGATTGGATGCCATTCGATTCTTGAAGGCTTTGTGCTGGCTCCAATTACAAATGTCACTGCCGTACCCCCCTCATATGTGTGGTCACTCAACCACCCGTAGCTGCTCTCTTAAGAAACGTGTTCTCACTATGAATAAACCTTCATGGAAATGGGTAAGGTTTGTCCCAAATACTAGCAATGGTAGGGGTTTCAGGCGATTTGCTAGATAGGTTTAGGAATCTTGCTGACGTGTATGGAGCCCTTTCATCGATGGTCACCTTAAATTTATTGAAGTCCCCGTGTTCCTTCCCCTACTAATCTGTCCTTTTTCTAAAAAGTAGGAACCTTTAGCCTTTATCTCTAGCAACCTGATTTTTTTTTTTTTTTTTTTGGTAAACTTGATGGTAAAATAAAACAATAGGAGGTGACAACAAATGTTAATTTTATTTTATTTTTATTTATTTTTTTTTAATAATGATTTTTTATTATATTATGTTAGTCACCATACAGTACATCCCCGGTTTCCGATGTAAGGCTCGATGATTCATTAGTTGTGTATAACACCCAGTGCACCATGCAATACGTGCCCTCCTTACTACCCATCACCGGTCTATCCCATTCCCCCACCCCCCTCCCCTCTGAGGCCTTCAGTTTGTTTCTCATAGTCCATAGTCTCTCATGTTTCATTCCCCCTTCTGATTACCCCCCCTTCTTTAAAACAAATGTTAATTTTAAAATGTTTCCTGTGTTCTTCCAAGGATGGGAGACGCCTCCTACCTAAGGAGTGACAAGATGTTTCCAAGAAAAAGACATTACTTTTAAAAGGGGAAGTATAATCTTATAATCAGTGAATTGGAAAGACCTAAGGCACTTTTCAGCCATAGAGGAACACACCTCGGCATAAATTTAGCAGATTATGTGATGGCTAACGTGTGTAATGGATGTGATTAGGCCATAATCAATGAAATGATTGACCTTTTTGGTATTGAGCTCAGAGGGATCCCTTTCAGTGAACCAGAAGCCCCACAAAGGTGGAGGGATTGGGAATTTTAATTGTTGTTTCAACTCATTAGGATCAGGCAGGTGTTTGGCACTGGAGGTGGACTGCATAGATAGGATTGAAAGAGGGACAGAAAATGAGTCTTTCCAGAGTCCATTTGATCCGATTATGCCCGCCACCAGGCTGAAGGTTTCCGGGGTGTAGACCATGGGCAGTGTGCCTTAACCTTGTCTGATCACAAGAATCAGCTGTTTTGCCTGTTGAAAACATGGACTCCTGGAACCCAGTCTGATCACGAGGAGAGTCTCAGGAGTATATGTGTGTGGGGTAACGCATGTCAGAATCACCTGGAATCATCAGTCATCTGCAAACTGTGTAAGTCTCCTCATAATGGATGATGATAATCTTTGATGTCTGGTATTATACTATACAGGGGAACAAATATGTGTGTTTAAAAAAAACCTTCCTAGGTGATAAAAGGCTGCCTCCTGTCTTGCTCCCCTGCCCCACCACCCATCCTCATCGGAGAACCACAGATCCAGAAGAATGGACATTTTTTTTAAGGAAATGTATTTCAGTAGCTTTATCAAGGTATCATTTGCATATCATCAAATTTCACCCACTGTTAATTGTACAGTTCAGTGATTTTTGAGTAAACTTAGCAATTGTGAAATCATCACCGCAATACATTTTTAGAGTATTTCTATCACCCAAAAAAGTTCACTCATGCCTATTTGCAGGCAGTTCCCATTCCCAGCCCAGCCCCAGGTAGACATCATTCTCTGTCTCTCAAGATTTGCATTTTAAGGACATTTCATGCAATGGAATCATGCAAGATGTAGACTCTTGTGTCTGGCGTCTCTCACTTAGCATAATACCTTCGAGGTTCATCCATGAAGTTGCTTATATAAGTGGGCCATTCTTTTTATTGCTAAACAGTATTCCATTGTATTGGTAGAGTTTGTTTATCCATTCACCAGCCAATGGACGTTTGGATTGTTTCCAGCTTTGGCTTCCAGCTTTCGGCTGCGTTAAATATGGCTGCTGTGAATGTTGCATGCGAGTCCTGTGTGACTATATGCTCTCCCTTCTCTGAATAGTCACCTGGGAGTGGAATTGTTTGGTTATATGAAGAGTACATGTTTAGTCTTTTGAAAAACTGCCACACTGTTTTCCAGAATAACTATGCTTTTTTACATTCCACCAGTAATATATGAGGGTAGCAGTTCCTCCAGATCTTGGCCAACACTTGGCATTGCTAGTCTTTTAGCTTATAACTGTTCTTCAAATGGGTAGGTAATGGTATATAATTAGGGTTTTAATTTGCATTCCCCTAATAATTAATGGTGTTGAACATCTTTTTGTAAGATTAGTAGCAAGTCATACCTTTTTTAAAAAAAATATTTATTTGAGAGAGAGAGAGCATAATGAGGGGCAGAGCGAGAGAGAAAACTTAGCAGACTCTGTGCTGAGCATGGAGCCCGACTCGGGGCTCAATCTCAAGGTCATGACATGAGCTGAAATCAAGAGTCAGAAGCTTAACCGACTGCGCCAAGCAGGGGCTCCAAGTCATATCTTTATATTAAAGCTTTTGTTTAAATATTTTGCCCACTTTGTAATTGGTTTGTGAGAACATACTGAATACAAGTCTTTTATCGATATATGGTTTGCAAATATTTTCTCCCTCTCTGTGTCATTTCTTTTTCTAAAAGATCTTTTGAAGAGAAAAAAATTTTAATTTTGTTTAAGTTCAGTTTATTAATTTTTTCTCTTAGGTGTTGTGCTTTTGGTATCATATGTAAGAACTTTTTTTTTTTTTTGCCTTATACAAGGTCACAGTGATTTTCTCCTCATGTAGTTTTAGTCTTTCCATTTAGGCTTATGATCCATTTTGAGTTCATTTTTGTATATGGTGTGAGGTAAGTACCATCTTCATTCTTTTCCATATAGATCTCCAGTTGTCTGAGCTCCATTTCCTTTCCCCTTTTCCCTGTCCTGTCCCCATTAAATTGCCTTGGCTACTTCATTAAAAATTAATTGACTTAAGAGTGAAGGTTAATTTCTGAGCTCTCTGTTCTCTTCCATTGATGTATATGTCTTTCCTTACACCAATATGTCTTGATTATGGTAGTTTTATAGTAAGTTTTGAAATTAGGTAGTGAATTTCCAACCTCGTTCTTCTTTATAAAAGCTATTTTGGCTATTCTAGGTAACTTTCATTTAATATAAATTTTAGGATCATCTGGTTATTTTCTACAAAAAAGAATGCATCCAGAATTTTGATAGGATTGTGTTGAATCTACAGGTCAGTCTCTGGAGAATTTCTCAAAACTGTATCCTCAGTCCTTGAACATGGTATGTCTTTTCAGCTATTTAGAAATTCTTTAATTAATCTCAGTGATGTTTTACAGATTTCAGAGTACAAATATTGCACACGTATTTAAAAATTGACTTGTAATTGTCTATTCTTCTTGATTGTGTTTGTTTAATTTAATGTCCTAGTCATACTGGCTTCGGAAAAAGTTGGGAGGTTTTTCCTTCTATTCTGCTTCCTGAAAGAGTTTGTATAGGATTGGTATTATTTCTTCCTGAAATATTTGATAGAATTTACCAGTGAAGACATCGAGTCTTAACTTTTCTTTGCAGGAAATTTTTAACTACTAATTCAGGTTTTAAAATTTTTTTATCTGTTGCATATATGAATTGAGACTGTCCATCTTGTTACCTCAGAGCCTAAAGTCTGAGAGACTAAATGTCTGTGTCCATGGCTGCCCTGTCGACTTGATCCCAGAAAACACTTGCTATTCCTAATGCATTATAGCAGCAAGAATTCTGTTTCTACCAGCATAGTGTTCTTGGTGAAAGTAAAAAAGACAGAAGAAAAGAGAAGAAGGAGTTTGTCAGTTTTTACCTGGAAACTTCAGAGTTTTATCTGGAAACTTCTGCTGTCCTACCACTGACATTCTCTGATATTACTCCTCCTGCATGACTTCCAGTAACTCCTGAGATGGTGCTGGCAGCGAGAAGGGGAAGGACCACTTCCACATTTATTGGACTCAGCTCAGGAGAGATGTTATAAAAACAAGAAGTCAGCGGGGTATCAAAAGGTGCCTGACCCAGTGGGATGAAGTTAGCTCTGCACCTTTTGAAGCAATGTGATTTAGAAAACAATTTTTAAAGATTCTGTATTTATTTATTTGAGAGAGCGAGAGAATGAGAGAGAGGAGAGAGAGAGCGAGCATGAGCAACCGCGGAGGTAGAGGGACAAGCAGACTCCCCACTGAGCAGGGAGCTTGATGCGGACTCAATCCCAGGAGCCTGAGATCATGACCTGAGCCGAAGGCACTTAACCCACTGAGCCACCCAGGCGCCCCTAGAAAACATTTTGAGTATACTGTTAGCCTGATGAAGTCCTGAATACCGATGAAGAATTCGTATTTGGTAGTATAAATGAAAATTCAGAGTCTCTTACAGATCTTTACATAGGAAACTCTCCAACCCTGTTTTCTTGTCACTGTGTGAATCACCTGAGCTTACTACTCTCCTTTCAACTCTTCCGATTCCTGTGAAAACCTCACCTTAATGAGCCCCCCTGAGTTTTTATGGACAGCAGCCAGTGACGGTCACCTGTGCTTTTTGTCTGCAAACCTATCATTGAGCCCTTACCTCTTAAGCATCTCCCTGTACCCTGCACGAGTGGGTCACATTTCTAGTGTCAGAAGGAGTCTTTAGTTACTTAGAAACTTCCTTCTTTCAGAGAGCAAGGATCATGTGAGGCATCTGATCTCCTTCCTAACCGGCTGACTGGAAAGCTCAGGGCAGATTTAACTTTTAACTGCAGCGGGGCTCAAGGTCGGCCTCCATGGTGGAAGTACTTGAATTTTACCCTTCCTCAAGGATTGAGTTTTCGACTTCTATCTTAAACTTCTTGTGTGGTTTTTTTAGAAAGAACCCTGCATATGTTTGGCAACCAGTGGTATATATATTCATATTTATTATTTTTAAAAGTGGTCCTGCTCTGTCCAGGGCTGTAAGCAAAGTAGCGATGGTAATGTGGCTGTCGTTGCTGATGTTCCCCAGCCTCCCCGCCCTCACTCCCACTCGGGGCTTGTATTCCCCTCTCTCTGTGGGCCCTTTATCCACCTCAGAAATCCTATTCTCTCATATTCCCCCATTTGTTGCTCTGTCCCTCCACAACCCCGAAGTATAAATGACTAATAATAGCTTTACTTATTCTCCTCAGGAGGGGTTTATATTTTCTGGGGTCAAAGCCCTGAGATAGAGAGGAGAGGTTCCATTGATGGGCTGTAGGCTTGTGCCAAGGATGACTTCTCTGAGCAAGGGGACACTCTGGGTGCTTTTCCTCCAGCGGTTCCCAAACATCTTCACTCTGGCTTTCAGCCTCTGTCACCTGGGGAGCTGAGAATAGAGGCAGATTCTCAGGCCCTGTCACCCAGAGATTCTGACGCAGTAGGTTGGAGCTGGAGACTTAGAATCTGTATTTTTACAGCATTCCTCTCTTTTCTCCCCTCGGTGACTTTCAGGGTCCTAGTATCACTTTCAAAGAGTTGAAAACATGATTTTCACACACACACACACACACACACACACACACACACACACACACACGAAAGTTTAGTTCATTAGAGAGGAACCAGCAGCCTAGTAATGCTGGTCAAAGCAGAGCACAAGCCACAGGAGGTGCGAGTGCTGGGGTAAGAACGCCAGGTCCCATGCAGAATGGCTTAATGGGATGCGAGGCAATAAAAATGAACCTCCAGGGCTCTGTTCTCTCTGGACAGTAACCCTTTGCATTTCTTCTGGACAACATCATTCTCAGCTTTGTCATCATGTACAAGCTAACCCTAACTTCACAGAGTCTGGACTCTCATCAGAGGTAAATAGTACCTTGGGGCACCGGGCCAGCTCATTCAGTGAAGAGCATGGGACTCCTGATCTCGGGGTCGTGAGTTTGAGCCACATGTTGGGTGTAGAGATTACTTAAAAATAAAAAACCAAAATCTTAAAAAAATGGTACATTGTCACTTAAATGAGAGGACATTCCTCTGGAGAATTAGACAGCCTTTTAGCGGGCCTGGTAGTGTGCTAGTATGAAGTCGGAGGGAAATGCTGCCATCCTTTTGCCTTATTTTAAAGTTTTTGATAATTTCTCATAACATGTACAACCATGCTTAGAAATAACTAGCACAGTTCACCTCCATTGAGGCAACCCCAAAATGTGTTATTTGGTGCCAAATTGGCTTAAATGTCATTTCCTCTGGGGAGTCTTTCCTGGAATTCCTAGGTTCTTGTGTGCTCTTACAGAATCCTACACTTTCCTTATCAGGACCTTTATGACAATAGGTTTTCATTGCTTGTTTAGTTCTCTGTGTTCCTCACTGAAATGTAAGCTCCACAGGGTTGGAGCGTCTACTTCGTTCACTGTTGTATTTTCAGGGCTTTCGAGGAGGAGCTGGCGCATAGGAAGCACCTAACACATGCTTCTTGATTGGGTGAATCGAAGTGATGATCTCAGACCAGATTCATGCGAAGTGAAAGAAAAATCCAATATGGTGGGTTCGGAGGAAACCCACCAGCTGCTTTCCTTGGCCAATGTTTGATGGCCAAAAAAGCTATTCTTTTGGTAGCTCCGGGTATGTGGTTCTGTGCTAGGCTCCTGAAAAAAGGCATTTTACATCATCCAGACCTGCTTGGGGTTAAGCAGGATACAGGTGTAGGGTAGACCAAGAAGACTGATACATATCATCTGCTTCTCAGTTTTATGCGTATAGTTAGGTCTACGCTGCTACAGGGAGTTGGGGGAATTCTGAGTCCAGTTACTAAGAATCCACATAGACAAACAGACCCTAGTTTATCACGCTGATGGCTACAGTGGTGTAGCTGTGACAAGCCATGACGTAGGCTCTGTAGATGACACACACATACCTGGAGTAGACGCCAGGCCATAAATGGTCTGACAGGGGCTTCCATTTTATAGACAATGTAGTTCAGCCATCAGCATCTGAGGCTCTCTGCAGGCTCTCTAAGGGGGAAGAAAGAAAACTCAAGGGGGCATGGTTCTTAAAGCTGTGAAAACTTCTCTGCCTCCTGTTACCCAGCTCTGACCAAAATATTGAGAACATGACCTTTCTTAGCTTTGAGTAGACTGATTATTAAGAAGTTGGCCAAAAAGTTACTGTGTTGAGCCTCAATTCAAGAAGAGACAGGTCCTGGAGCCTGAAATAGCATTGAACAGAAAGATGAGCAACAAATGCTCTTCTTGAAAGGACAAAGAAGAACTGGAACGGAAGATTCAATCAAGAACAGCTCACACTTTCTGGAATCCTGGCTATCCCTTATATCTTTGCTGGTATGGGCTTTGTGTGCAGAGTCTTTTCAGTTGTCTAAAAGATTCTACTCCTGAGCTGTAAAGTACTACTCATTCTGGAAGGCTCAGCTCACAGACATCCCCTTTATGAAAACTTCCCAGTTGAAATTAATTTCTCTTTGTACATCCACAGCATGGTATCTCTTGCTTTGGTATCTCTTCCTCATGCCTTTATCTAGAAAGCAAAATACAAGCCTTATTCATATGTGCATCACATGTGGTGGTGCTTATCTTAATGTACTTCAAATAGTAGGTGCTCAAAATAAATTGAATCCAGTGAAAACTAGCTCAGCTCTTAAGAGTAAAGCAGACCTGTCTATAAGACAGAACTCTCATTGTGCAGGGGCGCCTGGGTAGCGCAGTCGTTAAAGCGTCTGCCTTCGGCTCAGGGCATGATCCCGGCGTACCGGGATCGAGTCCCACATCGGGCTCCTCCGCTGGGAGCCTGCTTCTTCCCCTCCCACTCCCCCTGCTGTGTTCCCTCTCTCGCTGGCTGTCTCTCTGTCACATAAATAAATAAAATCTTTAAAAAAAAAAAAAAAAGAACTCTCATTGTGCAAAGGGGTGAAGCAGACCCTACTGTCTTCTTTCCAAGAACCCTGCAGAAAAAGGCTCTCAATTTTCATTCATATATGTACTTTACTATGTATGCATGTGGGCACAAATGGGACCTGTCTCCATCTCTTTTCCTAAAATATATATATTTTTAATTCTGCCATGATTTTTGTTCAATGTCCTGATCTCCCATATGTTTTCTAAATGAGTAATAGAACATCTTAGGAGGAGTTATGTCTAGATTGCAATGGTAAATAAGTTTCATTTCACAATGTCAAGTTTTATTAATTGGTAGAGGATGCCTGGGTAGCTCGTTGAGAGGATCTGTGATGTGGATGGAAGAAGAGAGTGTGCTAGAAAGGAATAGTAGTGTCTGCTGAACACAGCACAGGGCCATGTAGGTGAGGCGGGAGGCAGCATTGGGGAGCGTGGTTTTTGCCATCTCTGGTGTAGCTGGATTCTACTAGCTCCGTGCAAGGAAATGGCTGCTGCAAATCTAAAATTAAATTACATAAAATTTACTTGTTGAAAGGAACCACAAAGGGTATCTAGTCTGCAACATCATTTTCCTTGACAGTGTTATCACTTTAAGGACAATGGGTATTTTTCTCTCTCTTTTTTTTTTTTTGCAGTTTTTATTTATATTGTGGTAAAATACACATAATATAAAATTTACAGTCTTCATCATCTCTGTATGTACGGTTCTGTGGAATTAAATATATTTGCATTATGAATCTATCCGCAGAACTCCTTTCATCTCACAAAAATGGAAACTCTATTATTAAACAAACTTTATTTTTTACAATTTCACTTTTTTAAGGGAAGTTTTGGGTTCACAGCAAAATTAAGAGGAAGGTACAGAGATTTCCCATATACTCCCCGCAGCTTCATGTGCATGGCCTTTCCCATTATCGGCACTCTTGCTAGAGTGGTACGTTTACAACTCATGAACCGGTATTAACACATCATACTCACCCTAAGTCCATAGTTACATCAGGGTTCACTCTTGGTGGTGTACATTCTATGGGCTTGGTCAAGTGTATGATGACACATATCCATTAATATAGTATTATACACAGTGTTTTCACTGCTCTAAAAATCCTCTGTGCTCTGCTTATTCATCCCTTCCCCACCACCAATCCCTGGCATCCATCAATTTTATTGCTGTCTGCATAGTTTTGCTTTTTCCAGAACACCAGATAATTGGAATCAGACAGAATGCAGCCTTTTCAGATTCATTTCCTTCGTTTAGTAGTATGCATTTAAGTTTACTCCAAGTCTTCTCATGGCTTGAGAGCTGATTTATTTTTAGTGCTGAATAATATTCCATGGTCTGAATACACAATCCATCTATTCACCTACTGAGGGACATCTCATTTGTTTCCAAGTTTTGGCAATTATGAATAAAGCTGCTGTAAGTGCAGGTTTTTGTGTGAACATAAGTTTTCAACTCCTTTGGGTAAAAACCAAAGAGCCTGATTGCTGCATTGTATGGTAAGAGTATGTCTAGTTTTGTAAGAAACCACCAAACTGCCTTCCAAAGTGGCTGTTCCATTTTGTATTCTCACCAGCAGTGAATGAGAGTTCCTGTTGATCCACATCCTCAGTAACATCTGATGTTGTCAGTGTTCGAGACTTGGACCATTCTAATAGGAGGACAGTGGTAACTCTTTGTTGTTTTAATATGCATTTCCCTAATGACATATGATGTGATGCATCTTTTCATCTTTCTATTTGTCATCTGTATATCTTTTTTGGTGAGATGTGTGTTAAGGTTTTTGGCCCATTTTTTAATCAGATTGTTTGTTTTCTTATTGTTGAATTTAAGAGTTCTTGTTATATTTTGAGTAACAATCCTTTATCAGATGTGTCTCTTGTGAACATTTTCTTCCAGTCTGTGGCTTTTCTTCTCGTTTCTTGATGTTGTCTTTTTCAGAGCACAAATTTTTAATTTTAATGAAGTCTAGCTAATCAGTTGTTTATCTCCTGGGTCATGCCTTTGTGTTGTATCTTGAAAGTCATTGTCATACCCAAGGTGATCTAGGTTTTCTTCTATGTTATCTTCTAGGAATTTTATAATTTGTGTTTTACATATAGGTCAGTGATGTATTTTGAATTAATTTTTGTGAAGTGTGTAATGTCTGTGTCTAGATTATTTATTTATTTATTTGCATTTGGATGCCAGTTGTTCCATCACTATTTGTTGGAAAGATTATCTTTGCTCCATTGTATTACTTTTCTCTTTTGTCAAGGATCAGTTGACTGTATTCATGTGGGTTAATTTCTGGGCTCTTTGCTTTGTTCTGTTAATCGGTTTGTTCATTCTTTTGCCAATACTGTACTGTCTTGATTACTGTAGCTTTAAAAAAATATTTTATTTTATTGTTTTATTTTTTAAAAATATTTTATTTATTTATTTATTCGATAGAGAGCAGGTAAGGGAGAAAGAGAAGGAGTGCATAAGTGGGGAGAGGGGCAGAGGGAGAGGGAGAAGCAGATTCCCCACTGAGCAGGGAGCCCGACATGGGGCTTGATCCCAGGACCCTGGAATTATGATCTGAGCCAAAGACAGATGCTTTACTGATTGAAACACCCAGGCGCCCCTTGATTACTGTAGCTTTATAATAAATCTTGATGTTGAGTAGTGTCAGTCCTCCAACTTTGTTCTTCTCCAATATTATGTTGGTTATTCTGACTTTTTTTTTTGCCTCTCCATATAAACTGTAGAATTAGTTTGTTGATATCCACAAAATAATTTGCTAGGATTTTGATTGGGATTGCATTGAAAATATAGGTCAAGTTGGGAAGAACAGACATCTTGACAATACTGAGTCTTCCTATCCATGAACATGGACCATCTCTTCAATTATTTAGTTCTTCGATTTCCTTCATCAGAGTTTTGTAGTTTTCCCCATATAGAATTTTTGCATATTTTGTTAGGTTTATACCTAAGTTTTTCATTTTGGGGGTGCTAACATAAATGGTATTGTGTTTTTAATTTCAAATTTCATTTGTTTTCATTGCTGGTATATAAGAAAGTAATTGATTTTTTTTCTATTTTTAAAATTTTTTTTATTATGTTATGTTAGTCACCATACAGTACATCATTAGTTTTTGATGTAGTGTTCCATGATTCATTGTTTGCGTATAACACCCAGGGCTCCATGCAATATGTGCCTTCCTTAATACCCATCACCGACCTATCCCAATCCCCCACCCCCATCCCCTCTGAAGCCCTCAGTTTGTTTCCCAGAGTCCATAGTCTCTTGTGGTTCATTCCCCCTTCTGTTTACCCCCCCTTCCTTCTTCCCTTTCTTCTCCTACCGATCTCCCTGCTATTTCTTATGTTCCATAAATGAGTGAAACCATATGATAATTGTCTTTCTCTGCTTGACTTATTTCACTTAGCATAATCTCCTCCAGTCCTTGCCCATGTTGCTGCAAATGTTGGGTAATCATTCTTTCTGATGGCTGAGTAATATTCCATTGTGTATATGGACCACATCTTCTTTATCCATTCATCTGTTGAAGGGCATCTCGGCTCCTTCCACAGTTTAGTAATTTATTTTTTAATATTAACTTGTATCCTACAGCTTTGCTTTAAACTTTATTAGTTCCAGGAGTTTTTTTGTTGATTCTTTTGTATTTTTTAAAGTATTTTATTTATTTATTTGTCAAAGAGAAAGAGAGAGAGAGCAAGTGCACAAGCAGAGGGAGTGGCAGGCAGAGGGAGAAGCAGGCTCCTCACTGGGCAAGGAAGAGCCTGATGGGGGACTTCATCCCAGGACCCTGGGATCATGACATGAGCTGAAGGCAGACACTTAACTCACTGAGCCACCCAGGCACCCCTCTTTTGTATTTTCTATGTACATAATCATGTCATCTGTAAACAAAGACAATTCTGTGTCTTCCTTTTCAATCTGTGTACCTTTTACTTCTTCCTCCCTCCCTTCCTTTTTTTTCTTTCTTTCTTTTTTTTTGGGGGGGGGGTCTTTTTGCATTAGCTAGAAGTTCCTGTATAATGTTGAAAAGCAGTGGTAAGATAGGACATACATACTTGCCTTGTACTTGATCTTAGTGGGAAAGCTTCAAGTTTCTCACTATTAAGTGTGATGTTAGTTGTATGGTTTTTATAGATATTTTTATCAAGTTTTTTGTTTCCTCTGGTATGCTGAGGTATAGTATTTTTGGCATTTATCCTACATGGTGTTATCTGAGCTTCCTGGGCCTGTGGTTTGGTTTCTGGCATTAATTTGGGGGAAATTCTCAGTCATTTTTTATTTCAAGTATTTCTTCTATTCCTTTCTTTCTTTGTTTCTTCTCCTTCTGGTATTTCCATTATGGGTAAGTTACACCTTTTATGGTTGCCCTGACAGTTCTTGAATAATGTGTTCTTTTTTTTTCCCCCCAGTCTTTGTTCTCTTTGATTTTCAGTTTTAGAGGTTTTTATTGGTATATACTCAAGTTCAAAGTTTCTTTTCTCAGGCCTGACCAATCTGCTAATAAGCCCATCAAAGGCATTCTTTATTGCTGTTATAGTGGTTTTGATTTCTAGCATGTTTTTTTGGTTCTTTCTTAGGATTGCCATCTCTCTGCTTACATTTCCCATCTGTTCTTGCATGCTGTCTACATTATCCATTAGAGCTCTTAGCACATTAATCATATTTGTTCTAAATTCCTGGTCTGATAATTTCAACATCCCTGCCATGTCTGGTTCTGATGCTTGCTCTGTCTCTTCAAATTGTGTTCTTTGCCTTTTGGTGTGCTTTGATATTTTTTAAAGAAAAATTGTGTATGTTTATACATGATGTTTTGATATACATAGTGAAATGATTACTGTAGTCAAGCTAATTAACATCCATCTTCTCACCTAGTTACCATTTTGGGGGGTAATTTTTTCTTGATAGGTGGCATGATATACCAGATGGAAGGAATTGCCACGAATAGACCTTAGTCATGTGGTGGTGAGGTTTAGGGGAAGGGAAAGTGTTCTGTAGTCCTGTGATTAGGTCTCAGTGTTTTAGGGAGCCTCGCCTCTGGGCTGTGAACTTCAGATTGATTCTCAGTTTTTTCCTCCTCTGTAGATGGGACAAGATGGGCTTGAGTGGACTGGCGTTGGCTATTTCCTTTTTCCCATGTGGAAGGCTAGAGCTGTTTAAAGTTGGGTATTTCCTTTCCCTAAGGTAAGTCGGGCTCCGATAACACCCAAGCAGATTAGGGTCTGGTGAACTAGCTTCTTCTGAAGGCAGGCTTGGTGAAGAACAGTGTTCTGCAGTATTTCAAAATGGTTCCTTTTGCTCTCCTCCTGCCAGAAGAATGAGGGGATTTTTTTCCTGATATTTATTGTGTGGTTTTGGCCAAGTTTCACAGTTTTGTAGGGGCCCCTTATAAAAGAGTCACCTTGGTGTTAATTCTCAGAGTTGTCTATGCTGAGCCTCCAGTAATGTGTCAAAATTACAGTTGAAGTTTTCCCCACTCTGGTTCCCATGGCGGTTTCCACTCACGAGTCTGTTCCGGTAAGCTGCTGTTGTCTGTATTCACCAGTCTGTCTCTCCAGTCCTGGGCATAGCAGTTTGCCCCGTGTCCTCCCTTCTTTTCTACATCTAAGAAGAGTTGTTGATTTTTCAGTCTGTTGAGGTTTTTACTTGTTAGGATGGAATGGTGACTACCTAGCTCCTTACATGTATTAATGGGAAACTAGAAATTCCCTCTGTATCTATTTTTGCTGGATAAATATTCATTTCTTAGTTTAAAATTTTAGTAATAAAAACTAATTACTTTAGGAGGTTTAGAATATACAAGAAAATAGAAAAGAGGAAATAATCATGCAGAATGGGACTCAGTCAGTGTCTTGGTGAATATCTCTCCACTTCATCACTGAGGTCTGATCTTGTTTTCCTGTAATTCATCAAGATCTGCTCAAGGACTGAGACCCATTCAGACAGATTGAAAACTTAGTAAGATACTTCTTCCAAAGTTATTTTAATTGATTTTCAGGAAACAAATTCTTTATTCACTTTAAGCCAACAATCTAATTATGGATTTTAAGCATCAGTTATTCAACATTTGTCACTGAACAGATATATGTTGGGCACCTACCTGGTGTTGGGCCAGATTCTAAGTAATGGTGGTGATACAGCATTGAACGAAATAGACAAAAACTCCTCCCCTCATGGAACTGACATAGTAGTGTGGAGAGTGACATTAGACGAGATTGCACCAGTTAATCTACGCCTATATATAGTATGAAATAAGTGCTAGGAAGAAAAATAAAGGAGGAAGGTAGATGGGGAGTGCTAGGGTGGGAGCTGTTTACATTTTTGTTTCCATGGTCAGAGGAGGATTTTCTAGAAGATGACATGAGAAGTGTACGTGTGTCTGGAGGAAGGGGATGAGAGCAGAATTTGAAGGCAGGGATCCTGAAAAAAAAAATCACGATTTCAGTGATTCAAAGTGGACTCTCTGCTTAGACCTCTGAGTTTTTCTGAATGCATATTTCAGTCAGATTTGGGAAGCACCTTTTAAAACATTTTCGTATTGCCAAAAAACCCCAGAGGAAGCTGGAGACATAAAATTGGTGAGAGCTGGACTTATTTGGAGTTCCTAATATGTCCTGGGAGAAGCTGAATCACAGGCAGTTGAAGACACCCCTTCCCCCAAACAGTGTACAACAGTGTACAAGTTACAAATAGTGAGAAAGGATTCAGCAATGTTTCTGCTATTTCCCAGGGGACTCCAGGAAGATTGAAACTTGATCCGAATGGGATCTCTAGTTCCCTACAGATTTCAGATTTTCCTATACTCAGTTCATTATCAGAAACAACTTGGTCCCAGTGCATAAGACCATTTCCTCCTGAATGCCGTTGAGGTCACACAGACTGTTCTGGGAAGGTCTCTTTGGAAGCTTTGGAATGAAAATGTGTTTAAAACCATGAGCTCATGCTTTCCATGGATGAGACTTTTTCTGATGAACTGTCACATTATTAAAAAACACCCATCCACCATCCCAGGCATGAGTTAATTTGAAAGAAAACTATTAGTAAAGCAGAATTGTGATTTACAGCAAAATAAGTTATTGTGATTTTTCTGCTGAAAATGATAGAGGGATGTGCGTATGTATTACTTGCAGATTTGTGTATATAGCTTTATTTGCCTGTCACTGTACCCACGGGAAGAAGACAGGGAGGGTGTTATAGTTTTCATTTTTCATCTGAAAAGGCTTAGGTCCAAGAGATTCTGTGACTTCCATTTCACTCCAGTGCCTCCCACCTCAGAGTCCCAAATTCTATGTCAAGACATCTAGAAAGAACTGAATATCTCAGTGCCTTCTGTTTCTAATTTTTCTTCTGAGTGGGAAGAGAGCTGTATTTCAACCCAACTTGACATTTTCTTTGTGCTGATTTGGCAGAAACTCCCGGGGCTGAGATGAACTCCCACCGCCGTAACTGGCTTAAGGTGAATACAGTGGCCTCTTTTTTAAGTTCTTTCACATTCTTTAGTCTGGACCAAGTAGCTACAATTTCCAGAGAGCAAAATTAGCCCTTTCCGTCAACCCCAGGGCTGGATACTAGCTTGCATCTAAATTTAGGTCATGTCTTTTATTTAGAACTGGCACTCCAATTCTAGCTGGCACCGTCTCACCTTTTGCACTTGGTGTATGTAAGCATATTGTGTGAATTTCCTTTTGCCACTTTAACAAATTACCACAAGACATGTGGTTTAAAACAACACAGATTTATTATCTTGCCGTTGTGGAGGTCGGTAGTTTGACATGGGTCTCAGTGAGCTGAGAGCAGGGTGTCAGCAGGGCTGCGTTCCTTCTGCAGACTTGATGATAAATTGTTTCCTTCCTTTTTCTCACTTCTAAGAAGTCCCTTTCATGGCTTACGTCCTTATTTCTCCATCGTCGAAGACAGCAACGCTGGGCCAAGTCTTTTTCATACTGCCATCTGTGTAGGTCGCTCTGGCTCCATCTTCATTTGTGATAACCCTTTGGATGACATCAGCCCCCCCCCCCATAATCCAGGCTAATCTCCCATCTCTGATTAGCAAACTTAATTCTATTGGCATTCTTTATTTCTCTTTGCCATGTTATCTAACTTACTCGCAATTTCTGGAAATTAGGACATGGACATCTTTGGGGGGCCTTATTTTGCCTACAACATATATATTATCTTGTTTTCTAATTGTCTTCTTTTAACAGTGCGCGTTTTAGTATATAACAGTTTGGGTAGGGGCATCTGGGTGGCTCAGCTGGTTGAGCATCTGACGCTTGGTTTTGACTCAGTGGTGATCTCAGGGTCGTGAGATCGAGCCCTGAGTTGCGCTCCCTACTCAGTGGGGAGTCGAATAAATAAATAAATCTTTAAAAAAAAAACCCAACCCCCAATTTGAATAGTTTATCATGCCACTAAATATTCCTGAACACTGTAATAAGTGGGATCCTGTTTTCCTATGAGGAACATTCGAACCAAATAAATTATAAATAAAACTCACATAATATACTATAAAATAAAAGGTACGGACACTAAAACCTTTTAAATTAGTTAGAATCATAATATTAAACCATAAGCCCTGTATAGCAAAGATGAATGTATTCTGTCCAATAATTATACATTGTATTTCCAAGTACCTAAAATGCTAGCAAAGTATGGTTTTAACTTCATCATTTAACTACGATTAAAAAGTATCTTGGCAAGTCAAACATCCATAAAATACTTGGTTAATAAGAATTTTCCTTGTGATTCAAACAGGCTTCTGAAATGGCGATTTTGATAACCTCAAAGCCTCCAGAAGCTGAACGCCGTTACTTCCTTGTGGCTGGCGGCTGTATTCAAAACCACCCCTCTGGCTTGGGAGATGTGCTTTTCAAAAACTTGTCTACCCTTCTCCCTCTTTTGCTGTGAAGTAAACAGGGAGTGACCGAGAAGAGGAAGTGAAGGTGACAGGGTGGCCCGGAGCACAAAGGAACAGTGCAGCCCCCTCGGCCACCAGGGAGACGCGGGAGTGTCCACAGGCACTGCGCTCAGATCTGCCCACTGGCGGGGGTCTGAATGCCTCTCAGAACGTTTTCTTACAGCTTTAAAAGCCTTTTTTAACACAATATGTGCCTGATGGAACCCTGTTAGTTTATCTACTGATTAAGAACACCTCTCACCCTGTGTTAGTGCCTTTTAATGAGTTTATTTCATGTCCTTTCCACATTCCCGCTCGATAGATTTCAAAGAAGGGTGTACTTGTTTGCTCCTTTTCTGCCCCGTTTCTCCTTGCTCCAGATTCATCCTTCCCACTCTGCCCTCTTCCACTTCTTCCGTTCTTCTTTTGCCCTTCTCTGCTGATCCAGTGTATTTGTCCATCTGACTTCCTCCCTGTCCATGTTCTCCAGCCCCACTGCCCCCCACCTCTCTGCTCTCAGCGGCTTTACCTGCAGCCCCCAGTTCGTCATGTGATTGCATGGACTGGTGACTGCATATTCGGAGCAGAGTGTATTCTGAAAGCACGTCAATGAAAACCATGCTTCCTAAATAAATGGCCCCCAAACATCGTATTTTATCTGTAGAGATCACTTAGTATCCTTAAAATCATTTTCCTAGCTAAAATGTGTGTTATCGTTCGAGACACTGAATCACAAAAGCCTAATGCAACATTTTATACATTCTGTCAGGTTTTAAAAGTGTCACATGCTAATACAGAAATCTGAACAATTCAGAAAGGCACAGAGAGGAAAATAAAAATTATGTGGTAATCACACAAAGAAAAACACTAGCAAGTGTTTTGAAGATAACTTTATTTTTATTATAAAAGAAATACCTACCCAGTGTGGCAAATTCCGAGTTTTCAGCAAAAGTATAAGAGAGAAAGTGACCATTGTCCAACAACTCAGGAGTGATTTTGGTTAACGTTAATGAAGATACATATATTTTTTCCTTTATTTTCTCTATATTTTGAAATAATTTGAATCATGGGTGTTGTGTAGTCCCATAACTGTTGGGTAAATGTAACTCTGTTTACTTCCCAGTCCTCTGTTGTTGATCATGTATGTTGTTTCCTATTATTCATGATCAGGAATAGTGCTGTGATGGATATCTTTGTGCACAAACTGTTTTCCTCTTTTTGGGTCAATTCTTTTAGAAATAATTTTACAAGTGGAGTTTTGGGGTCACAACTATGCTTTTCTGAGGCTTTTGTTGCAGATCATCCCAAAAGGGAGAAGCAGTCCTCCCTCACTTCCCCGGAAGTGTGAGAGTGTCCATCTGACCATAATATTATGATATGGCCATATTGACACAGTAATTGCATAGTTTCACTGTGGAAGATTTTTAATATCCATTCTCAGATTTTGATTAAGTTTCCATCAATTTTAATACTAATAAAAAAAGAGAGTGAATTGTTTGAATTTTTTAAGTAGATTTTTTTATTTTATTTTATTTTATTTTATTTTTAGAGAGAGAGAGTGCAATGGGGGAAGGGGCAGAGGGAGAGAATTCCAAGCAGCCTGTCCCAGTGTGGAGCCTGACACGGGGCTCGATCTCATGACCCTGAGTTCATGACCTGAGCCAAAATCAAGAGTCAGGTGCTTAACTGACTGAGCCATCCAGGTGCCCCAGACTTTCTATTTTAGGGCAGTTTTAGATTTACAGAAAAGATGCAAAGATAGCACATATGGTTGTTTACATATACCTGGCACCCAGTTATTAACATCTGATAAAATGGTATAATTATTACAACTAAGGAACCAACATTGGCACATTACTGTTAACTAAACTACACACTTTATTTAGAGCTCACTAGTTTTCCCTAGTGTCAGTCTTCTGTTCTAAGAAACCACCCAGGACACCACATTACATTTAGTCATCACGTCTCCTTAGCCTCCGCTGGGCTGTGACATTCTCGGGCTTGCCTTGTCTTTGATGACTTGACAATTTGAGCAGTAGTGGTCAGGTATTTTGGAGAATGGCCCTCAATTTGGGTTTGTCTAATGTTTTCCTCATGGTTAGACTTGGGTTATGGGTTTTGGGGAAGAACAATACAGAAGTAAATTGTCCTTCTCATGACATCATGTCAAGGGCACATGCTGTCAATGTGACTTACCGCTAATGATGCTGACCTCTATCACCTGGCTGAAGTAGTGTCTGCTGTGTTTCTTCATCGTAAAAGTATTTGCTTTCTTTCCTCTCTATGGAATCAAGTCACCAAACAAAGCTGACACTAGAGGGTAGGGTCAGGGAAGTGAAGTTCCGCCTCCTGGAGGAAAGAATATTTATATAAATGTCTGTTTTTCTTCTTGACAGGAGAAGTAGTGTGTATATTCTTTTAAGATTTTATTTATTTATTTGAGAGAAAGAGTGAGCAAGAGAGACAGAAGCTGGGGGAGGGGCAGCGGGAGAGGGAGAAGCTGACTTCCCTCTGAGCAAAAAGCCGGATGTGGGACTGGATCCCAGGACCCTGGGATCATGACCTGAGTTGAAGGCAGATGCTTAACCGACCGAGCCACCCAGGCACCCAGGAGTAGTTCGTATTTTAATCTTATGAAATAAATGTGTCACATAGAGATAACCACCGGCAAATTTTTAAAAATAATTGTTTTGTTTATAAAATAAATATATATCAAACGTATATATGTATATATGTGTGTGTAGAAACACATACATATCAAATATACTGTATATAAAATATATCAAATTTAAGATTATATAAAAGTATAAAAGAGAAAAAAACCCTCATCTTAATATTTTTCCTGTGGTCACAAATTCTTGATCATACTTCTGCACTTTGCTTAACAATTACTATTCATCAGTGATTTGGGAGGTCGCGATTTCGGTGTCAGACAGGTTGGCATTTGCATCAGGCCAACTCATCTCCAAGAACATTGCCTTCATCAGGGTTGAGGTCACCGAAAATGTCACAAATGGTGGGTAAACTTCAGCTGTCATTCAGCTGTTGTAGAAACTTCTGTAGCACTCACCACATATTTCCAGAATTAAATAAATTATTTGTACTATTGAGATTTTGACAAGAGTGCTATTGTTTTAGTGTATAATTATCCTATTAGTAGGGATTTTCACTGTTTCGTGAAAGGTTTAACTCATTGTCTATTTAAATGTGTTAGAAGTATGTTTAATTAGTCTAATCATTTTTATTTTCAATGTTCCTAAAACCATCAACAAGTTTTCAAAGATGGCAGATGGAACAGTCGGTTGCTGTCCTAACAGTAACAGAGAATAAGGGAGGAGCTATCTTAGGATATGGGATTTTGACAATATTCTAGAAGACTAAAGTGGGACAATTAATAGCCAGGGTTTCATGGCCAAGTGTGCACACTGGTGGGATATAGACAAAAAGAAAGTTGATTTGACAGAGGAGCCCCCAGAGGGATTTGGGACTTGGAGATTCTGGATGTGACGAAAGGCAGGGAGACTAGAGGCTGCAGGCTGGAGCTGAAAATGGAATGGTCATCTGCTTCCACAGCCTTGGGCAGATTTACTACTGCCAGGTGTCTCTCCCCTCAGCAGTAGACTAGAGCTTTCCTCTCTGTGGCAATTAAATGGCCCAGAAAAAAGACCTTTACATTCTGGCATTTAGGAAATCCTCCGTCCATAAAGGTCGAGTACCTGTCAGACCTCTGCTTCAACGGTCGAAAGCCCTCCATGCCGACATAGAGCAGCTCATCGGCTCTTCAGCACCCCTTCCTAAATATGGAAGGGTAAGCAAGGATGTCAAGATATTTTTAGAAAATATCCAACATGAAAGAGGTAGAGCAAAGTAAATAAATAGGAAAAATTATGTTGGAGAAATCAGATAATGCAGAAGGCAGAAAGGAATGCAGCAAAAAATAAGAAACCTCAAATCCTTTCATTAGTGTTCATGGAAATATTCTAGAATAGATTGTGTCCGTAAAACAAGAAGAAGACACTGTGAAAAGGGACAACTAGAGGACAAGAAAGAGCTCTCTGGTGTGTGTGGAGGGGATTGATGAAATTTAGAAAGAAACCAATAGAAATAGTAGAAGATAAAGCCAAGAGAATCTCTCAAAAAGTAGATAAACAAGATGCTTGGAAGCTATGAGATAAAAAGTAAGGGAAATGGAAGAGCAATCCAGGAGGGCTTACATCCAAGACTATTTTTCATAATTGAAGGACTGAGAGACACAGTCTCTGGAATGAAAGGTGGAGGCCATCCAAAAACGATGGAGAATCAGGAAAGATATTAGATTTCTCAATTTGAAAATTGGATGCTGGATAAAGCAAACATGCCAATGGACAAGCCCTGATCTCAGTGGATCTCACCTGGAGGTGCCCTCTGGGGAGTCCCTGGATAATGGCTGGGAGCCGGCCTGCGGGAGATGGAGAGCTCCGGGGGAAGCCTCTAAGAAAAAAGGGAACTCCGTAGAATAATGCCTGGTATGCTGGGGGATTTTAAAAAGGATGGATTATTGTAACAAAGAAGGCAATGCAATAAGAAAAGTAAGATAAGTGAAGATTCCAAGAAAAACAAAAAGCCGTAGAAGAAAGAAAATACTAGTAACCTGTACGGCATGGAGACCAGCCCGTTAGAGTAGATACTGGCTGGTAAATTTTATCAGCACATACTGGCTGAGGACCACGTTTGCCTTGATGCTGTTTTAATAAACACAGTTGTTTGTATTGGTTTGAAAGAAGTACTGATATTGGGAGAATGGCAGCGGGATTGAGTAAGGGAGCCAAAGCCTTATCTATTATGGCAGGCACAGTACCTCAGATAATGTCTAAAACTGATTAAAACAAACAAACAAGGGGCGCCTGGGTAGCGCAGTCGTTAAAGCGTCTGCCTTCGGCTCAGGGCGTGATCCCGGCGTGCCGGGATCGAGTCCCACATCGGGCTCCTCCGTTGTGAGCCTGCTTCTTCCTCTCCCACTCCCCCTGCTTGTGTTCCCTCTCTCGCTGGCTGTCTTTATCTCTGTCAAATAAATAAATAAAATCTTTAAACAAACAAACAAACAAACAAACAAAAAAACAAAAAACCCAGCATGTTATTTAGAAATATGGAGATAGCTTCCAGAAGAATAGGGTTAAAAAAGCCAAAAGTCATTCATTACCTCTGGGGATTGGGTGAGGTAGAGCAAAAGATTATTGCTTTTCATAACAGGCTTTTCAGAAATCTTCCATTTTATTAAGCTATGTGCTTGAGGTAATAAGAATTACTTTAAAAAATAATTTATTATATAACAACCAAATGCATTATATTAAATGTTACTGGATTCTAGTTACAAACAAACAAACAGCGAATAGCTCTAAAAGACATTTTGAGGACAATACGGGAAATTTGAATATGGAATGAAAATTAGGTTATGTTGTGGAATTATTACTAATTTTCTTACATGAGGTAATGGAACTGCGATTATCTAAGAGAATGTCTGCTTCTTAGGACAAGCATGCTGAGGGATTTAATGGGGAACTCCCACAGTGTCTGCAAATTCTTTCAAATAATGCAGCATAGTCATTTCAGACGTGGAAAAATACGAGTATTTGTCGAATCTAGGTGGTGGCATGTGGGTGTTTATTATAATATTCCTTGAATTCTCTGTACTTTGGAAATTTTTTGAAATAAAACACTGGGAAAAGAAACATCATTCCTATATCGTCTGGGACTCAACCTCTCCCCTGAAATGACTGCCCGCTTATTCTGCAGAGATTGGAACTGTTTGCAGAGGGCTGGTTTCGGTGTGGCGTGGTCATACCCCACACAGCACTGTCATAAACTGTCCACGGGTCGTCTCCGCCAGGATGCTGAGGGAATGGTGCGAATGGCAGGGAAATCAAACTCTAATGAAGGAGATGTCTGGTCAATTCAGGGCCTGTTTAAGAAAAAAATAATCATTAAACTTCAGTGGTCACTGAGACACTCTCACCTTCAGTGTCGTCATGATGTATTTTCCTCAATTCTAGAGCCCATTTCCTGGACCCCATGTAATACTATGGACAAAATAGATCTTTTTGTTAAGCCCTAGTAAAAGAAGTAAGTGCTTATTAGACCAAATTTTTGCCTTACTGATTTCTTCCCTGCAGGATTTGATTATTGTGAAGGAAAAAACTATTACTTTCCCCACTGTTTTATTTCTCCGAGGTTGGTGGCATTGGAGTGCTAGACTCCCAATGCTCAATGCTGGTGTCATTTTAAGAGAAATATTGACAAGCTGTATTATGGTTCCAGGGAGATGAAGCAGGCTGCTGATAGAGCGGCACAATAGGCAATAAAAAAGGGTTGAAGGAAATGGAATTATTTATCCTGAAAAGAGAAGTCTTAGTGGCACCTGATAAATGTTATCCAGTATACATAAGTAAATACTACGTACCGAAGATTTTAGATGCATTCTGGTACAAGTCCAGAAGACAGAACTAAGATGATGAGTGGAAGTTATAGGGACAAAGATTTTTAACTCCACAAAAGGAAGGAATTTCTAACAATTAAAATGATTTAGCAATAGTGGATACCTTGAAAAATTATCTGTTAGTAGACGTGCATTTGTGGTGTGTATGGGTGGAGTTGAGGACGTTGTTCCGGTATCAGCTGCAAAATTGAGCCATTGAAGGGTCTTATGATGGGAAGATTCTTTGATTTTAGAGAAAGCCACTATTATTTCTGAATTAATGCTGTGTGCCAGCCACTGTAATGGGTGCTTCTTCATAGTAGTTCCTTTATTCTTCATAACGGCTTTATCAAGTAGGCATTCCGCATTGCTCATACAATAGCCTGAGCACATCGATCAACCAGTTTGACCCAGGTCACACAGAAAGAGAGCATAGACTCAGGATAAGAACTCAGATCCAGATCGAGCAATAAAGTCCAAGCACCATATCAGTGTTTTTGAATCTGCAGGTTGTAATCCATTACATGGATGCGTAATCAACTTTGTGTGTTGGAACCAGGATTTAAATTAAACGGAATAGATTAATGCAGAATGGAATATATCAGGCTGCCTCCTACATAGGAAAAGAGGGAAGCATTACTTCCTGAAATGTTGGTTTGGTTATGTACTGGAGTCTTGACGTGAAATGTATTTTTTACTGTGTGCCAAGGCCAACACCTTAATCTCATGGGCCCTTCACCTTCTTCCCTAGACTTCTGTGACTGGGTTAACTTTGGTGACCACTCCGCAGATATATGAGATTCCTGAGACTGCTGTAAGAAATGACCACAAACAGAGTGGCTTAAAACAACACAGATTTATTCTCTTATAGTTCTGGAGGTCAAAAATCAAGCTTCGTTAGGGCTGCATTCCTTCTGGAGACTTCATGGAAGAATCTATTCTCTTGCCATTTTCAGTTTCTAGAGGCCCCTGTGCTCCTTGGCCTGTGGCCCCTTCCTACATCCTTCCAGTCTCTGCTTCTGTCATTACATGTCCTGCTCCTCACTCTGACCCTCCTGCTTCCCTCTTGTAAGGACCCTTCTCATTGCATTGGGTCAACAATCTCCCCATTTCAAGATCCTTAACTTCATCATATCCGAATGCTTAAATGTTAACATTCCCTTTTTTTTCTTTTCTTTTCTTTTTTAAAAATTTTATTTATTTGACAGAGAGATACAGCGAGAGAGGGAACACAAGCAGGGGGAGTGGGAGAGGGAGAAGCAGGCTTCCCACTGAGCAGGGAGCCTGATGCAGGGCTTGATCCCAGGACCCTGGGATCATGACCTGAGCCAAAGGCAGATACTTAAGGACTGAGCCACCCAGGCACCCATAACATTCCCTTTTCTGACAGCAACCTCTCCTGCATTTGCCTAATTTGTCATTTCCTTTGACTGGCTTTTCAATGGCTTGGTGTCAGCTGAGCATTCAGCCAGGCTCCAGAAAACAGTGGTGTCTTCTCCCATTCCTCAGAGCAGTTTCCCAGCTGCCCTTCCTACTTGCCGTAAGCAGGTAATCTCACCTGTGCTGAAAAAGGAAAAGAGGTTCCCGCTCTGTACTCCTTCAATGACTCTCCTCTCTTTTTCTTCCCATGCCATCTTTGGAGGAGGACACAGCACTTCTAGTCCCATCAAGGTAATAGAGAAAATGATTATTTTACTGAAGATTTCATTGGTGAAAGTGTTAAAGCGTTTTACACTGTGCATTTCTTATAGTGCTTCAAGTAAAAAGCTCCACTTTCTTTTTGCAAAGCTTTCACTTTGGCTGCCAGCTGGTGTAACTTGGATCCTCTGTGGATCTTTTCCTTTCCGGCTTCTCCATCTCCAGGGGCTGCTTTGTCTACACCTGGCTTATTTCTGGGACTCTCAGCTTCTTCCTTCTTTCTTAAACATAGTCATTTAGGACCCTCTAAGTGGCTGTTTTCCTTCCCCTTACCACTTTAATGTTGTCTTCAAGGATGGGAAAGTCTGTTCTGCTGAGAAAGATTTTGTTTGTTCTTGGCCAAAAATACTAGTTACTCAGACCTGTTCTTACAGGACAGTGGGGGATTGCAAATAACTAACATTTATTCTGCTGTAGTTGTGACTTCGGGAGAGTTTAGAAAGTAGAGACAGTGAGTTTAGACTTATTCTTTAATGAAAGAGCCCTTGGGAAGGCAAATCTTTTTTTTTTTTATCTTTTTAATTTTAGAGATGTAACGAGGTTATAATACCAGTGTTCACATGCTCACATTCGTGTCTTTAACATCTCACACTAGGCCTCCTTGTCCTTTTTTTCCCACCGTTTTCTGCTGTGGCACTCAGTGAAGCTAACATCTATCACATTTCCTCATGGTTTGCCTTCTCGCATCACTAGGCCATCAGAGAAGGCATCCACCAAGCCACCGTTAAACATCCCTGGAATGCTGTGTTTCAGGCCAGGGTCACTTTGGAGGCCATAGCACACTCTTGGCTGGCTGCTGTGCACTTTCCTGCCTGTGTGGGAGCATGCCCGAAGAGAAATTGTTGCCCATCATGGTGGGAGAAGCAGAGCCAGGGCCATGTTCTCCACAACCCAGGAAGGGCTTTGTGTCCTTACAGTGGAGGATGGTTTCTGGACTGAGAATGATGACCTGCTGGGGCATCACGAGAAAAGAGTGCTGTATCTTGGCTAAATCGGCCATAATGGGTTTCTGCTCCCCACAGGAGAAAGTGCTTTCACTTCTGCAAAGCTGGTTCTCTCCCATTGTTCTCCCTAATAACATGTTTCCTGGGCTTCCAGTGTGCTGGCAATTTCCCCCCTTCCTTTTAGTTGAACTTCTAATTTTCTGGTGATGACAAACACGAATTGCTACTTAGAGCCTTCCCCCACCCCTGCCCCACAAAGGCATAGCCATAGAAAAATTCCGAGGAACAATCTTTTTCTGATAGAAGATTACTGAGAGACGGAGAAGTAGCCAGAAATGACTTTAAGTCTCTGATAATCCCTCCTTTTGCTCAGGACTGGAAAGACCATTTTGCAAGTCACTGTCGTCCAGAAGGCTCCCGCCCTGTCCCTGAAGACTGTGATGAGTTTTTGGTTGCTACAGTGTCTTAGCTGATGCTCCTTGATTTTATTAGCTTATCTAGGCTTGCATGGTTTGAGATGTAATGAAATTCCTTTTTTAGTTTTCAAGAGTAATAGGTTGGGGTGGGTTCTACAGCATTCGTGTCAAGCTAGCTTCTTTCAGATGTCCCATCTTCTCAATGTCAAATGAGTCCACATTTCTTTTTCTTTTTTTTTTTAAGATTTTATTTATTTATTTTACACAGAGTGGGCATGAGTAGGGGGAGCAGCAGGCAGCGGGAGAGGGAGAAGCCGACTCCCCACTGAGCAGGGAGCCCGATGCAAGACTCGATCCTAGGACCCTGGGATCATGACCTGAGCCAAAGGCAGACGCTTCACTGACTGAGCCACCCAGGTGCCCCTGATTCCACATCTCAAATCCAAAACATTTACTCAATTAGATAATCTGCTTCCTAGAATGTTTTAGACGTGTTTTGGCATCTTGCGTTGCCCTGATCTGTTAGGATGTTATGGGCATTCAGGGGAACATTCTCCACAAACTGTAGTCAACAATTGTTATAGCTGAAACTTCTTTTGGTTGAGGTCAATTAAGTGTTTAATTGGAGTCATTGCTAGTATGTGTCCATATCCTTAGTGTTATGCTGGTTTGATGGTAGAAGATAAAAATAATCAAGCACCACCTAATGGAATAGTGTCATGGTTTCTAAAGTATGACACGTGGATTATCTGTATCAAAAACCCCAGAGTGCTTGCTAAAATGCAGATTCCTGGGTACTGCATTAGACGTACTAACTAGGATCTCTGGGCAAGACTCCCGGGCATATGCACTTTTAATAAGCTTTTCATGATTCCTTTGCACATTAAAATTAGAAATAAGTGGGCCATCTGATGCCTTGTTCTCTTTGGTCATTGTGTTCTTATTTCTAAAGATTTCTAAATCTTTCTAAAGATCCATTTTAGTGGGCTGAGTGGCTGTTCTTCTGTCAGGGACTTAGTCTTACTTCCCTAAGAACAGTAGTCAGTGAATCTATGTGGACAGCTCTTGGGAATTAGAGTAGAAAAAATGCACCTAGTTCCAAGTATTATCTAGTGAGAAGAACTAATTGAGAAATAGCTTTTCTGCCCTTGTATGAGCAGAAAGTTTTCTTCTAGAACCAAAAACAGTACTTTCAGAAATAAACAGCTATGTTCACTTTGCGGCAAGATGGAGAAATGATTTAGTTACAGAGAAGAGTCCAAATACCATCACCTTGAGAAAATCCGTAAGAGATGGCAACATCGACTGAAAACTGGGCTCTGTTTGGGGTAATTTTATGTATTTTCTTGTTCAGTTCTTACTAAAGAACTAAAAAACATGCTGTCATTACCATTTTACAGATGGGGAAACAGGCTCTGAGAGCTCGAATTACTTGTGCAAAGCTACACTGCTTGTTAGCGCTGGAATTGACTGGTAACTCAGTCTTGTCTCCAAAGTCTATCTTTGCCAATTAGAGGCAGAAAAAACTGCTGCCAATTCTATTTTCAGGGGAAAAGGAGGCCAGGATTTGGCATCCATGGTTGACCTAGCAACATAAAATTAAGTTTATTAAAGATTTCAGCATTCATTCATTTGAAGAAATCCCACCTTAGGAGTTAAGCTCGATTCTGCTGAGAGAAGCCCAGAAAATCGGCCCTCCAGGCTGAGGAGATCCTGTGATGTGTTGGAAGTTTGATTAGAAAGCTCCACCGTCCCTTCGAGCTCTTAGACTATTAAAGGAAGGAAGAGAAATCTATTGATTCTGTCTCCTCTCAGATTTTTCCAGACAACACGGTGGACACCCGGTCATCCCTGATTCTCCCCTAGTTAGTGTAGTGCATACATGGACATAGGAAGGTTATTCTCAAGAATCGGCTGGCACCTTTGTGAAAGCCGAGAACTCCTACGATCTGCCATCTGCAAATTGGAGAACCAAGCAAACCATGGGATTATTTAATCTGAGTCTGAAGGCCCGAGAAGCAAGGGAGCTGATGGTGTATAAATCCCAGTCTGTGTATAAATCCCAGAAGATCTGACTCTCAAGGTGTTGGGTGATGGCCACCCACACTGGGGAGGGCATTCTCCTTTCCTGAGTCCCACCTAATTCAAATGCTAATGTCATGGAAACACCCTCACAGAGGCGCAGAAGTAATATTTAATTAGGGCATTCCACGGCCAGTTGAGGTGACTCATAAAATTGACCACCATACCAGGCACATGGAGGAAATGTCCCTTAGACTCTCACAGTAGCTAAGAGCTAACACTTAGGAGGCACTTATGTGCTAACATTCATCCAAGTGCTTTACACGGACTCGTTTAATACACAGGACACGTCTTATTAATGAGTTAGTTAGCAAGTTACTATCACTATTCCTATTTTTCAGATGATGAAATTGAGGTGCAGAGAAGTTCATTCACTTATAGCCAAGAGATGAACCGAGCAGATGGACTTGAGAGCCTTGCTTTCACCCCCACTCTGTATTGTGTTCACTGTGAATGACGCTCTGACAACATGAGCTCCTGTGCATTTATTGAGCACCAATAAATGCGGTAAAGCCTTCTGCTAGGCATTTTACATACAGCGTCTCTGATAGTTACACCCTGCAAATTAAGAGAGATGAGGCCCCATTTTGCAGATAAGAAAACGGAGACTCACTGTATTGACTAATTTGACCAAGATCACACAGCTCAAGCCATTTCTAGTAAACCTGGTCATAACTTTTTGATTTTATATATTTTTTGGAATCCATTCCCTCATTTTTTTTTTAATGACCAGATCTGTTTTTTCTACTATTTAGACTCCGAACTGCCAGCCAGTGAGTGGGACGTGGTCTTGTGTATATTAGGGCTGTGGTGGACTTTTCTGAAGAACATGGCAGAGGTAGGAGGACATGTAGGTTGATATTTCAGGGCTCTCAGGACAGCTCCTTCCAGAAGTGGAACCTGGCTTCCAATTCTATATGATCACAAGTCCAGCCCCGGGATCCTGCTGGGACATCTACACCCCTTCCGTTCTGGTCTCAGGACAATGCAGCCCCCTCACACAGCCCTTGTCCTGCCAAATGGTTCCTTTTAGTTTTGGCAAATGTTGGATTGTTTATAGCTACTTATCTCTCTAATTTCTCTGAAGTCAGTGTCGGTACATTGGTGTTTCCAAACTGGCTCCTGATTGACTTGATTTTAAAAAACAGTTATAGTGAAATGTCACATTTTTGCAGTTTGTTTTTCTTTTAAGGCAGGTCTTCAAATTTGCCTTGATTACAGCGCTCATCACTGTATGATGTGTATGCCGTGGCTCTCCCTCTGTCATCAGCCAGTCTCTAGAAATACACAGTCCAGTGTAGCTATTAACCACCTGTAGCTGTTTTAATTCAAGGTAATAATTACAGTTAAATGAAATTGGATCATATGGTATGTCTATATTTAACTTTTTGAGGAACCTCCATATTGTTTTCCAGAGTGGCTGCACCAGTTTGCATTCCACCAACAGTGCACGGGGGTTCCTTTTTCTCCACATCCTCACCAACACTTGTTGTTTCTTATCTTTTTGATAGCAGCCATTCTGACAGGTTTAAGGTAAGGCCCCATTGTGGTTTTGATTTACGTTTCCCTGATGATGGGTCATGGTGAGCATCTCTTCATGTGTCTGTTGGCCATCTGGGTGTCTTTGGAAAAATGTGTATTCAGGTCCTCTCCCCATGTTTTAATCATATTTTTTTGTTGTTGTTGAGCTGTAGAAGTTCTTTACATATTTTGGATATTAAACCCTTATTGGATATATCATTTGAAAATATTTTCTCTTATTCAGTAGGTTGTCTTTTTGTTTGGTTGATGGCTTCTTTCATCGTGCAGAAGCTTTTTATTTTGGTGTAGTCCCAGTAGTTTACCTTTCCTTTTGTTTTCCTTGTCTGAGGAGACATAGCTAGAAAATGTTGCTACCGCTGATGTCAAAGAAATTACTGCTTGTGTTCTTTTCTAGGATTTTTATGGTTTCAGGTATCACATTTAGGTCTTTAATCCATTTTGAGTTTATTTTTGTGTGTGGTATTAGAAAGTGGTCCAGTGTCATTCTTTCGAATGTAGCTGCCCAGTTTTTCCAGCACCGTTGATTTAAGAGACTGTCTTTCCCCACTGTATATTCTTGCCTCCTTTGTCATAGATTAATTGACCATATAAGCAAGAGTTTATTTCTGGGCTTTCTATTCTATTCCATAATGATCTGGGTGTCTGTTTTTGTGGCAATACCATACTGTTTTGATTAACACATCTTTGTAATGTATCTTGAAATCTGGAGTTGTGTTACCTCCAGCTTTGTTCTATGATTCAGGAATTCTACCACTGGGTATTTAGCCAAAGAAAATGAAAACACTAATTCAAAAAGATATATGCACTCCTCTGTTTATTACAGCATTGTTTACAGTAGCCAAGATATGCAAGCAACCTAAATGTCTATTGATAGATGAGTGGATAAACAAGATGTGTACACACACACACACACACACACACACACACACACACACAGAATATTACTTAGCTATAAAAAAGGATGAGATCTTGCCATTTGTGACAACATGGATGGACCTAGAAGATATGATGCTAAGTGAAATAAGTTAGACCGAGAAAGACAAATACCATATGATTTCACTCATATGTGGAAACTGAAAACAAACCAAGTGAATAAATAAACAATAAACCAAACAATAAGCAGAATCAGACCTTTGAGTACAGAGGACAGAACTGATGATTACCAGAGGGGATGGGGGCTGGGCGGATGGGAAAAATGGGGGAAGGGGAGTGGGAGCCATATGCTTCCAGCTATGGAATGAATAAGTCATGGGAATAAAAGGCACAGCATAGGGAATATAGTCAATGATACCGTGATAGCGTTGTATGCTGACAGATGGTGACTGTGCTTGTGGTGAGCATAGCATAACGTATAGACATGTAGACTCACTATGTTGTACACCTCTCAGCTATACTCAAATAAAAAAATTTTAAAAATAAAGTTAAATGAAACTAAAACTTCAGTCCTGCTGTTACATTTGCCGCATCTCAAATGCTCAGTAACAACCTGTGGCTCGTGGCTATCCGATGGGATGGTGAAGCTGCAGAACATCTCCATCATCACAGGAGGCTCTGTTTGGCAGCACTGTCCCAGGAGGTAGGGACCAGACCTGTATTGCTATCATGTCTGCCCTACATATGATAACTACCAGGTGGTGGCACTGAGAACGTCTTCCTGGCATGAGCTTTCTCTCCTCACGCCACGTGAATTACTAGCACTAAGACTAATAGGTAGAATCTTCATGAATCTATGGTATTACCAGTCACTGTCTCCACTGGCTCCGTGTGGGCCAGCCGGGGAGCTCTTGGGATCGCAGCAGAGGGTGAGATAGTCCTGGGGGAATCTTCCCGGTGGTCTTACATCTACATTCTGAGGCTTCTATCATCTCTTACCTCCTGGTCCTGGTTTAGGGTCCCGGTTACAGAGTAAATGATAAGATGCTCTGCCTGCTACAGACCAGCAACAAAAAAGCTAATAATTCTGGGAGGCCGTCATGGCTTTAGGACTGTGCCAAGTGTTTCGGAGACTATAGAGGTGCAGTCTTGTGTGTTTGTCCTCCAGAAGCACTCGCCCTCCTCACTGGTCTTCATCTTCTCTGAACCACAGCACCGGAATCTGTAGCACTTAGGGAGGTACCCCACACCCCCCACAAATGCACACCTTTCTCAGGGGTGCTGTATATCAAGTCTTGTCTTGTGGCTGCATTATAAACCTTGAGGTTTTCATACTCCTTTCAGCGTTCTTAGCACAGGGCTGGCCACGCGATAGATACAGATTGATAATCAATAATGATGATTGTGGGGGTGCATTTTTATCCTCTCTACTGTGTATTATAATGGGCAACAGGGGGCATCTTTTCCAGTGATTCATGCCCTGTGATTGCATATCTTCGGTATCTCTTTATCCCAAGCCAAGATGTTGCTCGTGTTGTGTTCGTCCCCTGGAAGAAAAAGTTGATCTGGTAACCTGTGAAATTTTCAAATGAAAAGGAATTTCTTTTCAGGACAGATTGATGAATTTTCGCAGCACTGTTCCATTGTACAACTCCAGGGGGCGCCCTTCACAGCTTTTTCCTATGTGAACAGCAGCCCCTTGAGCTGCTCAACCCAGGGTCCTGAGTGTTAGAACTGATTTGGTAATTCTTTCCTATGTCTTTTACAAGACCATTGTTGTCATTCTTCATTCTGCTAGGTTTTACCTGTAGTAAAACCTAATGGCATGCCAACATAGGTTAGGTGACTCTTCGGGTCTCTAGGCTGTGTGATTCTAGAACACTCTATTCACAAATCCCTTGTTAGACGATGCCAGTTTCCTGCTGGACCCCAAATCATCGCACTAACAGAAGTATAATTGTCAGTTGCATCAAGGTGACTAACACTTTGATGGGAGAAGGAGAGGAGGTTGTAGGCAACTATTCTCAATCTGAGACTGGGGAAAATAAGTTGGTTCTAAAGAGTCTGTGACGGTCCTTCCCCACCTTTCCTTAGCAGAGAGCAGTAGAGGTTCAGTGCCCCTGCCTCACACCAAGGTGGCTCAGCTCTTTGTCTCATGACCACCAGTTGGGCTTGCCTGGCAAGTAGAAAGCAATGTGGAGTCTGATTTAATGGACTTTAAGAAATCCACCTGCCTTAAAATCTTTTCCATCAATCAGCCCCTAGCACTTGACATGAACTAGTACACATTTTTTTCTTTTATGTCAATAATGTTTCCTATAAAAAATTAAAGATGGGCTTCAAGTTAATATATTAGTGTTAGAAATCAGAATAATGGTTACCTTTGTGGCAGGGATGATATTGACTGGGAGGGGAATAGGGAGTTTCTCAGCTGCTGGGAATGTTCTGTTTCTCCATTTAGGTATTCCATCTATGGAAGATTTATGGGACTTTACAGTTTTGATTTGTATATCCTTTTGTATGTTTATGAATCTTCAACATAAAGTTTGTTTAAAACAATTCTTAGAAGATAGCTTCAGGAAACATTCAGAGATATTTATAACTTAGTTAAAACAAGGATGTGAGTTTATTTCCAAAAGGGAGTCAGCAGTGGGCTGAGACTCCTGGAGACTGAGGGGAAGAGTAGATGACAATGGAGAGAAAGGGCAGATTTGTCCTCCTTGAGCTTCTGCTGGGGTTCATTCTGTCCCGGTTTTTCTGGGAAGAGTACAAGCTCCCAGTGAGTTGGATACTTTTTTTCGAGTCCATTCCCATTCTTCTTCAAAGAGCTAAGGAGGTGAGCAAGTTATAGAGAAGATTGGAATAAAGAGTGCCTCTTCCAGAACTGGTAATAGAAGAAGGTGATTCTCTTAGACAGTTCGCTTCAGGAAAGCATGGAACCAGTCCTTCATTTGGAAAGCAAACCATAGATGAGTTCTTCCAGCGTGATCTGGCTCTGGTTAGGTGAGAAGAGATCATTCATCCGTGGCCACCGGAAACTTGCTTTCTAAAGCTCTGTGTTTATATCTTGGTGGAGAGAGGAGGTGCAGAGCTCTGCTAGGGAATCTTCTGCCCTCACTCTTCTCCAAACCAGTGGCTGCCTCTTCATCCCCTCTCCTGCTGTATGACACGCACATGGGGTCTGCACATGTGAGCAGGTGTCCTGCTTCCCCTCCAACTGGTGAGTCAGCCCTCTCTCCTAGGTGTCACCATTCAGCTTCCGAGAAATATTTACACTGAATAGGTGATTTCCGGGTGCAAGACTGGCCTCGTGGAGGAATGCAGATGAAAGTCAGCCTTTAGGAAAACGCTTGTTTGGCTTTCAGAAATTCTCATTCATGTTGCTCATAAATAGTTATTATGTTCTCAGCTGGAGCCCCATCTGTTTCTTCTGTACCACCTGGGTCCAAAATTTGAGGTTAAAGAAATACCAATAAATCCTTCTTGTTGGTGAATGTTTTTTCTTCAGGGACATCAGTATTGGGTTGATAGCAGTTGCACAAAGGGACCCGCACCAGCCTTCCCCTAGGAGTCTTTGAGTCCTCCTGGTTTCTGTGGATCAAATGAGCTTTATCAGCAATAGGCTTACGTGCTCCTCATGTCCCTGCTCTTCGTCTCAGAGTAGAAATGGAACCAAATCTCAGCACGGTGCAAGTCTGTTTGCAGCTACTTTATTAGTCTGGATCTCGCCGGTTCTTTACGTCCAGTGGGATTCCTCGGAGAAAACATTACCACCCTGCATTTGTAAAGTACTTTGCATGGCACTTTATAAGCCTTAGCACATTGGATTCCTCAAACACCCTGGGAAGTAGTAAACATTACTCCCCTTTTGCAGGTTGGATGACCTATTCAAAGTCACACAGCTGTTCTGACCACTGCCGGTACAGTGTGCCTTTTTTTCTGTTCCCCTTGTTATTAAAGCTATTTCAAAGTCAGTAATCAAAACAGGAAGCCAATTGTGAGATTTATGTTAGATCTGGTTATGTTACTGGTCAGATGAAGCAAACATTTTGGAAAGACATCCGAGTCAGGGACTGTCCATAGAGAGCAGCCTCCTTTCATGGAGCCCCTCTTGCCTTTTGAGTGTGGGGGACTGCTCGACTAGTCTTCAGACTCATCTGCAGAGTAGGGCAGCCCTGGCTTGCTGAGGTATGGTGAGGGGCCTTGAACTTGGAAGCCTTCACAGTTTCCCTAAGACCCTGGTGTTTCCTAGGCTTTTGCAAACCTTATTCACTGAATGGGTATATTGACCCTAACACAACGAAATGACATAAAATCTGGAAAGAGGCTAATGATAGATAAGGCTATGAGCTGGGCCCTTTTCTAAGAACTTTGCATGTATTAACTCATTTGGTCTTCATAACAACCCTTGATTATCCCCATTTTTCATTTGGGAAAGCTGAAACTGAGCAAGTCATTTGCCCAAGGTCACAATGCTCATAAGTGGAGGAGCTGGGATTGAATCAGTTTGATTCCATGGTCCGAGCTCCTGATAAACCTCAGTGTGATGCCTTCGGCAGGTCTTCTAGGGCAAGTTCTTTTTTTCATTAATATAAAATTCAGATCCTGAGCCCTAAGTCCAGCCTAGGTGATCATTGGCACAAAAGAGTTTTCTAAACATCTCAAATGGGCACCAAGAAATTTTCCTAAAGAGAAAAGAGTTGTAGCATATACTGCCTCTAGACCTGACCTCCAGAAAGAGTTATTCATTGATGGGCTTTTTCCAGCATATCACTGATTCTCACATCTGTGAATGAGAGTGCCCCCCTCCTCGTGGAACCTGACAGAGGACTTTGCGTTGTGAACTCCTGAAAACTCAGTCTCAGATTTCTTTGTTTCTTTGTTTCCATGAGAGCACTGTGACAAAAACACTTCAAGCAGCATTTAGCTGGACTGCCCCCGTATGGGTAAATGTTCCAAAAAATTGTCAATGGAATATGGCATATAGGTACCAACTCCTTAATAGGGCAACTGGGAAGCGTTGGTTCTTAGTTGAAGATTCATAGATACCCAGCAATGGGTTTTAGGGGCAGGGGAACGAACTGCAGCGTTGCATGCCACGTTTTGGATACATGTGTAGGGGTACATTTTTTCATTGGAATCTCAAAGGGATCCATGACCCCAAAACATTGAGTAACTATGACTACAAAGACATCCCATTAACTTATTTATGTGTAGCTTTTCTGTGAGATAAGATGGCAGATTTTTTAAAAAAGATTTTATTTATTTATTTGACAGAGAGACAGCCAGCGAGAGAGGGAACACAGGCAGAGGGAGTGGGAGAGGAAGAAGCAGGCTCCTAGCGGAGGATCCCGATGCAGGGCTCGATCCCAGGGCTCTGGGATCACGCCCTGAGCCGAAGGCAGATGCTTAACGACTGAACCACCCAGGCACCCCAAGATGGCAGATTTTGAAAGCACCGCTCTTATGGGTTTTAAGGGATCATCACGATCTATGTAATTTTCACTTTACTAATTTTCCCTGCATAGATACTGAATTGATTCAAATAGACCTTTGTCTTACATATATTTACAGACTGGGTTTTTCCATCTACCACATGGAGACTTCTTCATTGAGCCTGTCAAAAAGCATCCACTGGCTGAGGGAGAGTACCACCCACACATCATTTATAGGAAGCCGAGGCAGAGAGTTCCAGAGCAGGAGGAACCAGCCTGTGGATTAAACGGTATTGTGACTTCAATCTCCTCACCGCATTGAGGAGTCTGTTTTGTTCCATATTGTTCTATTACAACATGACCTGTTCTTACTCAAATCTGTTATCTCCACCCCCTTTCTGTTGCCACAAAGTTATGTGTCCTTGTTGGAATAATTTCACTTCTTTATACTCTAGTCTCTCTGTGTTCTTAATGGGAAGGGGAAAAGGCATCTCCCACATCCTTGCCTCATTAATCGATGATACTCACGTGATATTTATAATGGTGAATTGTTTGTTTTTTAAACTTTTTGAATCCCTTAGAGGATGATAGTTTATTTTTATTTTTTTTTTATTAATAATGATTTTTTATTATATTATGTTAGTCACCATACAGTACATCCCCGGTTTTCGATGTAAGGCTCGATGATTCATTAGTTGTGTATAACACCCAGTGCACCATGCAATATGTGCCCTCCTTACTACCCATCACCGGTCTATCCCATTCCCCCACCCCCCTCCCCTCTGTAGCCCTCAGTTTGTTTCTCATAGTCCATAGTCTCTCATGTTTCATTCCCCCTTCTGATTACCCCCCCTTTCTTTATCCCTTTCTTCCCTAGAGGATGATAGTTTAAATTAAAGACAGTGAGTTTTGGTATTAGCAAAGTTATGCTGCTTTAGTGTGGAATACTACCAAAGTGCTTGTCGTATCTGTGTATGGAAGGCAGACTTCAGTGTGCGATGGTGCTGATACTGATGTGTGAAGAGAAACTGAAAGAAATATCAACACAGTATCAGATGATGAATTCAGCTAAGCCTATTTGGGCTGTCTTTTGTTTGTAGTTCACTGACGTGTCTTCCCTGCCCCTCGGCTCAGGAAAGATCTGAACTGGTCCTCTCTGACTTGTACTAAACAGTTTCAGATAGTTTTCAGAGGTGAACTGACCCAAGTTGTTTCCTTACGATTCCCACATTCTCTCTGATTTGTAGGATATAATAATCTATGCATAAAGAGCCACTGGAAATTGGGACATTTTCTTAAGTATTGTATAATTTCTCTTTTCTTCAGAGGAAAAAAAAATGGGCCAGGGGGACAGGTAACAAAAGGAATCCATAATATTATTTATATGTCTTAAGAATTTGGGAACCATGGAGCTCAGTAGGAAAATAGATAGATAGTGAAAGAATTGGAGCAGGCGAATTCTAATTAAGGCTTGAGAGGACTCAGAACTTTGCAAGTAGGAGAAGGAGAGGACAAGGGGACAAGTAATTTCTTTTTTTTTTTTTTTAAAGATTTTATTTATTTATTTGACAGAGATAGAGACAGCCAGCGAAAGAGGGAACACAAGCAGGGGGAGGGGAAGAAGCAGGCTCATAGCGGAGGAGCCTGATGTGGGGCTCGATCCCATAACGCCGGGATCACGCCCTGAGCCAAAGGCAGACGCTCAACCGCTGTGCCACCCAGGCGCCCCGGACAAGTAATTTCTTTATTGACTTCACCCAGACCCTGGGATAGATACCAGACCCTGGTAACTTCCCTGGGAGTTTCTTCTGTAATCTTAGCAGAGTATGTAAACAAGAAGAAATTTTGAGTCTATAATGTTCCTGTACACAAAATGGACAGCTGCTTACATTCCTTAACTTTAGGAAGCTATTCCAACTTTGTCCTAAATTAGATAACAGACCGTCTAAATCTCCTTCTAGCAAGAGTTAAGAGAAGGGAAGAGAGTCTTCTGATGGTCTGATTAAGTTGCCAATCCAGATAACTTAGTCTCTGTGTGAGATTTAGTCCTGATCTAATCACTTGAAGAATTTCCCAGTTCCTATTACATTGGATGATGGAATAACACTTTGTATGTGTGATTCGCTATTTTTGAGATCACTGGGTCATCAGTACAGCAGAGAAAGTTACTAGGGCAGCCAGCGAACTTGGCCAGAGAGTCGCTTCTAGAAGTAGCCACAGTTGTGCTGTAAAATGAGTTAGGCTATTCCTCATGCACCCACCTTGAACACCTTCTCTGTTGAGGTAGACTTAATTAATAATGAATTGAGAATGGCGCATAGTTCATCATATGGCAGAAGGAATGGCTAGGAAAGGAGTGAAGTTTACTAATGTCATGTCATTGTTAGGTCACAAACAATACCTCAGCCATAGTGCTTGTCATATCATTTCCCTATTCATTCACCTCCAACCCTAAGACTTACCATTACTTTGGAACCTTCTCTGATTAATCCCACTTGGAACAATTTTTGCATTGTGAATTCTCCACACCTATCTTCTAAAAGATACTGTCTTAAATTAGCTTAAAACCTCACAATGTCGGAATTGAATAGATACCTCTGTTGGAAGGATCTTTGAGTGCCTAATGCAGCCCATTTTTTCACCAAAGAAGCAATTGTGACTCAGAGAAGGGAGTGAACTCTCAAAACCATCACAGTGGTAGGTGTTCAGAATATAGCCAAGCTTAGGGGCGCCTGGGTGGCACAGCAGTTAAGCGTCTGCCTTCAGCTCAGGGCGTGATCCCGGCGTTATGGGATCGAGCCCCACATCAGGCTCCTCCACTATGAGCCTGCTTCTTCCTCTCCCACTCCCCCTGCTTGTGTTCCCTGTCTCGCTGGCTGTCTCTATCCTGTCGAATAAATAAATAAAATCTTAAAAAAAAAAAAAAGAATATAGCCAAGCTTAGAAGTCAAGGTTCTATTATACTTGGACTTTATACTCCCTCATGGTTATTCTTTACGTCTTCTTTGAATACATAAATCTTGTTTTATCAGCTGTGTTGAGAGCCCTGTGAGAATAGGAATTCCCTTCCCAAACAATATGTAACATAGTGTAAGGTGCAAAGAGAAATATAGTTAATCATTAGAATGAAACGAAGAGTGATTGATAGTCTCATCTTATAGATGAGACTAGAGTATATTAGCCTCTCATCTACATAACATTGATAGAAAGAAAAAAGAAATGTGCATTTTCTAGAAGTTGAGAAAGTGTCAGTTGTTTGTGACCATCTCTATTCCTAAGACAAACAAACATGATTTAATGCCTAAATGATAGCTAGGGTTTCCAGAATAATCTAACGTGCTTGCGAATATTCTTAAAATATACGTGACATTTGGATTTTACAAATCTTGGTATGTTGAAATGGACTTAGTCTTGCTAAACAAGTAATTGCGCTGTTCTTATGCCACGTTACCCTGCAGAGATGATGGAATTAACTGACAGTGGCCATCTCATTAGCTAACATTAAGGTACACTTTATACTTAGGTCAGTTGGTGTTTCAAAGTTGAATTACTATGATTATGTCACGAAAGATCCCCTTGTGTAAAATGTTCTTTGTAATGTTTAAAGCAGGAACACCTTTGGTATTGAAAAAGGATGTACTTTAAAAGTGCTCTAGTAGTTCAGGAAGGAAAATTCATGAATTACTTTTCTCTGAAATGCGTCTCTTTACTTTTGATGATCTCCCACGTGGAAGGGTGTCCAGGAGTTTCACAGTGGGTCCCTTATCAATATGGTCCAAAAGTTCATTTTATTAAACTCTTCAGAAGTTCTTTTTATTGACAGTGACAATTTCCTTTATCTGAAGGCTTTTTTTTTTTTTTTTTTTGGTCAAGAACATATACTAGGACTTGAGTGACTATTAAATGCAAGTATCCAAGAGAAGTATGGTTTTGGGAAGCTGGGGAAGGGGAATTAACACTAGTCAGATCAGATGCTAACAGCTACAGGGTCATCTGTGGCAGAAAGAGGTCCAGACAGGTAAGATCAGAGTCTGGGATTTCATGCATTAGGACTCTAGGAACATGGGGTCTGGTTCCTGGCATGCATTTTTGTGTTCAAAATTTATTCATTCAACAAATATCTATTGGGTATATTCTTTATGGCTTGTGCTCTCCTAGGTTCTGTGGGTTCATATGTGAATAGGCTATAATTCCTGGTCTTCAGAGCTGACAGCCTGGATTTAGGACGTGGGTATCTGTTCCTGGTTTTATTTTTATAGTATATGGTAAGACCATGAAGGAAGACGGAATCTTAATGCATGTATCAGGCTTTTTGTGACTCTGCCTTATGTTAGTACTGGGACATGTAGCTGTAATTAATTCATTTTCCCTGCTGTAATTGGATTCCACGACGTGAATGTACCACTGGATCCAGTCTCCTGTGAGTGGATCTGAACTGTTTCTAGTTTGGAGCTATTATATATTATATTGTAAAGACTGTTCTTGAACAGTCTCTTAGGATTCAAGTCCATAGGGTTATCAAAGACATACACACACACACGTGCACACACACACACACACGTGCATATACACACACACACGTGCACACACACACACACACACACACACACACCAAGTAGTGGTATGAGGATCTCATAGGATATAAACATCTGGCTTTACTGGATGATGTGAACTTATTTTCCGAAGTTGTTGTTCAAGTGTGGTGAGTGAAGAGTTCCCATTGTTCCATATTCTGTCCAATACTTGCCAGCCTCACTTTTAAATGTGGCCGGTCTAGTGGGTAGGAAGTGGTATCTCTCTCTGCTCAGTGTTGAACTTAAACATATTTGTTGTGAAGTTGGGCCTCAAATCTACGGCTGTGGCTACAGATTCTCCATGAATAGTTTTCTCTCCTGTTCCCAGAGTGGAAACCCAGAGAACCAGCTTTAGGTATGCTGACTTGTCTCTTCATTTTCTGGTTCACTTTTTCACTTAGTCTCTGATTTTACTTTTACGCTTGTCTTTTTTTCCCTCCAGAGCAAAAGTAGTGAGCAGCAGATACCCCAGTTCCACAGTCGGCTGTGTGCACCCATCAGAGTTCAGCCAGAGAAGCAGAACCAGTAGGAGATGTATATGAGGAGATTTATTGCAGGAAGTTGGTTGCCACAGTAGTGGGGGCTAGCTAGGCAAATCCCAAATCCAGGGGCAGGCCGCGTCAGGAAAGGCAGGCTGCAGGGGCAGGCCTAGGCTGAAGCAGCTGTCCAAGGCAGAATTTCTTCTAGGAAGCCTCAGCTCTACTCGTAAGGTCTGTCAGCTGATTAAATCAGGCCGACAGATTATCAAGAATAATTCTCTTTACTTTGGCTTGACTAAAGTCAACGGATAAAGGACTTTAATTTACATCTGTGAGGCACCGTTCACAGCAACACTCGGATTAGTGTTTGATTGAACACTGGGGACAGCAGCCTAGCCAAAGTGACACGTAGAAAAGATCACCACAGTCCATCTTTTGCTCTTCTCTCTGAATTTCTGCTTTTTTTCTTTCTTTCTTTTTTCTGTTTTTGGCTTCTGATCCTCCCTTTTTCAGTGCTTATCAGGGGCTTAATACTGGGAGAGTTTTTCGGAGTATCTAGTCTACCATATTGTGAGGAACGAGTCTTGACTAGATTTCTTATTGAAGTCATTTGGAAATTTTTGAGTTGCCTTTTAAATGGCACACACAGACATTGCCACATACTAACAAATGTTATAAATGTTATAACATTAACAATAGCTCATTAGAATAATTAGCATATCAGATCACTAACCGATGTAGAGTGTGCAGGGGGTTGTTCTGATCTTATGGAAATCCAGTTAGTTGATTCTAATTCATTATCATGCTCCATACTGGGTCTAAAGTGCACAAGTTTTGTTTGTTTGTTTTATTTTGTTTTGTTTGTTTATTTGTTTTGGCTAACAGCAAACTTTCTTAGTACAACCTGCCCGAGACTTATCTTGAATTTCCTGATTACCTGATCGCCTCATGATTATGGCCGCTCCACAGTGATCCATACCTGACTTTGCTGTGAGGTAGTTAACGTTTTAACCGTTGTTCTGTGCTGTTTTTCTTTTAGTGAGGTGGCATGTTGCTTTGGATTGTCTGCTTTCAGAACTGGTGGAAAGATTGGAAAGCGCTTCGAGCTTTTACCAATGAGAGGGATGAGAGGACTGTTGGGGAGGATTCGGGGAAATACATAATAGGTAAATGTAGAAAGAGAAAGTGATAACCCAGTTTCTTTTGTTTGCTTAGTAAAATCTAAGATCAAGACAATGGGGGCTCAAAGCACGAGGTGCCTCAGCACCGGAGTAGCTCAGTAGCTCTGAGATACTCCCTGATCCAGTCAGATCCTTTCGTCATTAGCCAGACCTCACCGCGTACTCCCTGCCCTACATTTCCTCACTACTTGGCAGTTCTTTGCCTTGTTCCATCACCATTTCCGGGCCATAGGCTCCTACTTTCCAAACGTACCATATCTATCTGGAGCATAGCACTCCAAACATAGCATTTGCCATTCTGAACTAGCTTTTATTCCTCAAAGAAGCCTTGCTTTCCCTTGCCTCTAGCCCTTGCCTTTAGGTTCCTTCTGCCTGAAACGTGTTTTCCCCAGAAGCTTTACTGAGTTACTTCTGTTCAGCTTTAGGACTCACGGATGGCTTCCTTTAGAAAACCTTCTTGGCTCCATCAGTCTTAGATGCCTCTCCTCTGACTCTTAACACCAGCTCGTTCTCCTACGTCAGGCTTTATCATATGATGAATATCTGTCTGTGTCTTCTCAGCACCGTAAGCTCAATGAGGACAGGAATCATGTCTGCTTATTCATAAGCGTGTCTCCAAGGTCTGACCGAGTTCCCTACCAGGGCAGGAACTCGGCAATGTTGAACTTGTAAGTTTGGGTTTACGGACCCTCTCATGCATTTGGCAGCTTATTACATACTTGTATTTAGCTCTATGGAACCTGTTTAACCTCTGATAATACCCAGATTTTCCTGAGGAAATTTAGTAGATAAATGCTGATGCCTGGTGGTCGGAGACCAAATGTGGCCGTGGTTGGGACTCTTGGCCTGAGGTTGTAGCTGAAAGTGACTACTTCAAATTTTGATTTTAGAGAAAAGAAGAGGAGGGATGGGTAAGAGAAAGCAAGCAACATTCATTCCCTCAGCAAGCTCTTCCCCTGCACCGGGCACTGTTCTAGGAACCGGGGATGCAGTCGTGAACAGAATACTGACCCAGGTGGGAATGTAGCGATGGAGGCCTGGGAGCCTAAAGCAGGCGGGAGAGGGGTGCTCTCCAGGGAGAGGCAAAGAAGAGCAAATGCCTTGGAAGATGAGAGGGCCGAGTCAGTCACTAGCATCCCGAATGCTGGCCTCTGAACCTGAACAGATTTTCAGCTTCCTGTGGAGAGTTGGGAGGACAGTTCTCGGCTGGTCTATGAGGCAAATTTTGGGCATCCTTTCAGTCTTGTTTCAAAAGCTGCTTCCTTGTGAGTTCCCCTCCCCCTACATGTTTGGCCCTAGGAGGACCAATGAGTCCCTTTCTTGAGCTCACCCTGCATTTGGATGTGGCCCCTGGAGACTTCTACCTTCCTGCCCCCCCACCTCCGTCTCCTTCCCTGCCCCCTAGATGTTCCTTCAGATGGGCTCGCCTCAGGGCTTATGCATTTACTGTTCCCTCATGCTGGAACCCCTCCCCCCCAGCCATTTCCTTGTGGCTTATTCTCTCCCAGCTCAGGTCACTGCTCAGATTCACCCAGTCAGAGAAGCCTTTCTGATCACCATCGAAAGTAGCTGTCACTGTGCACGCCATGTATCCTGCTTTTTCTCTTTTCAGAGCATTTGTCGTCACCTGATATCACTTATCTGTGTATTCATTTATTGTCTGTCTTCTCCCACCTAGAATGTAGGCTCCCTCAGGGCACACACTTCCTCACTTTTGTTCTCTGCTGTATCCCAGCTGCCTAGCACAGAGCCTGCCATAGTAAGCACCTAGGAAATGTGGAGTGAATGAGTGAGTAAATGATGAATCATGGCTTCATTAGTGATTATCCTACTGAACTTGTATTCTGTTTCCACTACCAGACTCATCCTCGTACCAAGGATACTTGTGTCCTAAATATCGAGCCCAGTGTCGGATGCCTAATAATTGTTTGTTGATATATGTTTGTCATTGAATGAGTGAACGATGTGTAGGGTCCTGCAGGTGTGAGCGGACACTTATCTCACCAGGGCTGGGGGTCCAAGCTTTCCAAGAGTGCTCTGAGTCAATGAGGCAAGGCGAATGTGTTCTTTGGGCAGCAGTTAATGTTAACTATGTATTTGTCCCATGGCTTGATTAATGTCGGTGTTTGGGAAAACAAACATTCCCACCCCCACATAGTCCCATTTCTGTGCAGCAGCTGGAAGTCTCATAAATAACCATGAAATTGTTTCTCTATGGGGAAGGAAGTTTACTTGTTAGATTTGAAATCAAATATTTGAGGAAATTATGAATGCATTTTATGCTTCGAATCCTCTCCTCCAAAGGCAGAAAAGTGGATCCCTAGGGTGCTTTCTGGGCCAATAAGCCAAAGATGAGAAAGTTCCAGAATTTAATTTACATGAGTTTGTGTGTCATTGGTTGACCTTCCTTCCTTCAGGATATATTAATTTGATGCTTTCTATGGGCCAGATACTAAGTGACACAGCTCTGAACGTGGCAAGTTGGACCTGCCCTCATGCACTTACAAGATTGTAGGAGGAGAACTTAACAAAAATTGTAAAAATAGTACATGTGAACATTGTGACAAATGCCAGAAGAGTGTATAGAAGAGGAACCCAATATGATCAGGAGGTTAGAGAAGGTCTGTCTGAGGGAAGCCATAGACTGGGTATAAATTCTTAGGGAGCCATTTTCGCCAAGATCACTTCTACAGAACATCAGCATTTGAGGAATGGTGCCTATTAGGGATTATATTGTGTCCACCCAAATTTCATTGTTGAAGTTCTAACCCTTGGTACCTCAGAATGTGACTATATTTGGAGATAGGATCTTTAAAGAAGTAATTAAAATATGGTCGTTAAGGTGGGTCCTAATTCCATATGGTGTCCTTAGGAAAAAAGGGTATTTGAACCTAGACACACACAGGGAAGACCATGTGAAGACACAGGGGTAGGACGACCATCTACACGCCAAGAAGAAAGTCCTCAGAAAGAAAGCAGGCTGCTAACACCCTGATCTTGGACTCCTGGCCTTCAGGATTGTGAGGAAATAAATTTCTGCTGTTTAAGCTACTCAGCCTGTGGTAGTTTATTCTGGTGGCCCTAGCAGATTAATGCAGCAGTGACTTGTTAGCTTACCCGCACAGTGATCCCCTAGTTCTTTGAAGATGTGCGGAGTTGGTTATGCTGTGTGAGCAAAAGAAGACTGTACACACAACAATAAGGGTTAGTCAGGACTGGCTTTAAAGTGTGTGACTGGTGCAGCCACACAGAGTTATAGTCAGAAGAGCAGCGCTCCGTGGTAGCCATCTTGACTACTATCTTTGACTTTGTGCTTTGCAAGTGAAGTCTGATCAGACAGTGGAGCTTGTGCTGTGTGCTTGGAGCCTCAGCTCTTACGTGTTTTTGCCTCTTGCCACCCCCCTGCCTTCCCAGGATGGGTTCTCGGCCACCTTTACTTTCCACTATGACTCCACTACCACTGTGACCCTGTCTGGGCCAGTGACCAGGGCACATCAACGTGGGGAGGCCTGCTCCCGTGGCTGTCTTCCACCCCCAGGGGGAGCCTGTGCACGCAGAGGGGGAGGTTCAGGAGTGAGCGTCCTACAGTGTCTGGGGAGAAGGCGTGGCAGCAGTCCTCTCCTTCCTAAGCTGGCATTTGGTAGGTGACCTGGAAGGGACCGCTTGTCCACTTCTCATTCAGTTACCGAACATCTCCTGGTGTGGTGTTTGCAATCCCATGAGGTCACCCACCAGGGTGGCTTGAGGTCTCAGGCCGTAAAGGAAAGATTGACTTCTCTACCCCTGGCCAGGGCCCTATGTTTTCCTTTTGTGTTGCAGTCTGCAAATCATGGCCCTGGGTTTAGAGTTGCTCTGCTGGCAAAAAATTAAAGTGAATCTGACACATGTGCACGATACGCTTGAGATTGCTGTAGAATTAGCCATCGATGAAAAGTAATAATTATTAATCATTATTTTTAGTTGTGCTCACATATAAGCAAATGAGTTTTACATTTTTCTTTCATAGTAGAGTTGAGAGAAGAATGGAGTGGAAATCAGGAGAACCGCATTCTGTGCCCCCTCTGTCCCTCCCTACCTGGGACACGGGGTATGAACCGTGGCCTCTGTTTCCTCATCAGTAAGATGAGGGGCTTGGAAGATCTTTGTGGATTCTTCTCACTCTCCTATGTTGTGAGTCTGTTTCTGTTTTTATTCTGCAGTATCTCGAAGCAAAGCAATGGTGACATTCTTTACTCATACAGTGTGGTTTATAATCCGTCAGGTGGGTTTGTATTCACTGGCGGCTCACCCCTGAAAGGCAAAGAGTGTGACCCATCTCTCCAGTGTCCCCAGGGCAGGGCTGCCGTGGGCCATTCTCCTTCTGGGCCTTCCGCCTCCTTTACACGCTTGCCCCATCGCAGACTGCCAGACCTAAAACTTCGGCGCACAGGCTGCTGACCTCGGAGGCCGGCTGGGGCTGCCATGTCAGGCTCTGCAGCTGAGACAGCAGGACCTCGGCGCCCTGAGTTACCGGATGTGTCTGCTGTGTCAGCACCAGCTGGAGCATCGGAGGGAAGAAGGGGCGGTCCGGAGACTGAATTTGGACCCAGGGTCCCTAACGCATTGGAGAGAGGGGAGAATGTGATGTTGTAGTAAGATTAGAGGACCTACTTATCCAGCTTCCATCCCTCTTTCTCTCTCTCTCTCTCTCTCTCACACACACACACTCACACACACGTCTCTTGAAATGGGGTGCTTGATTAAAAAGACTCCACATGTAGTTTGAGTGACGTCAGATACAGTGGGATTGTTATTCTAGGTTCAGGACTTCACGTTTTAGCTAAATTTAACCTGAGTGAGGGGTTTGTATGTGTGATTATGTGTGTATGTGTGTGTGGTGTGTAGGTGTGATTATGTGTGTATGTGTGTATGTGTACACGTGTGTTTACATGTGTGGTGTGTGTGTGGTGTGTAGGTGTGATTATGTTGTATGTGTGTATGTGTAGTATGTGTACATGTGTGTTTACATGTGTGGTGTGTGGTGTGTAGGTATGATTATGTGTGTATGTGTAGTATGTGTACACGTGTGTTTACATGTGTGGTGTGTGTGGTGTGTAGGTATGATTATGTGTGTATGTGTAGTATGTGTGCACGTGTGTTTACATGTGTGGTGTGTGTGGTGTGTAGGTGTGATTATGTGTGTATGTGTGTGTAGTACGTGTACACGTGTGTTTACGTGTGTGTGTGGTGTGTAGGTGTGTGATTATGTGTGTATGTGTAGTATGTGTACACGTGCGTTTACATGTGTGGTGTGTGTGGTGTGTAGGTGTGATTATGTGTGTATGTGTGTGTATGTGTAGTATGTGTACACGTGTGTTTACGTGTGTGGTGTGTGTAGGTATGTGACTATGTGTGGTATGTGTATGTGTGTGTTTACATGTGTGGCGTGTGTGGTATGTAGGTGTGTGATTATGTGTGGTGTGTGTGGTATGTGTATGTGTGTGTTTACATGTGTGGTGTGTGTGTGGTGTGTAGGTGTGTGTTTAAACACACATATTGCACACCATTGGCTCCAGGAGGCGGACAGCTTGCTCAGCTGTGATGACTCAGGATTTTATGGAAGTTCTTTCTGTCTCGTTAAATACACTGTGTTGAAAGCCCCCCGTCTTCTCTTAGTCAACAGAGGAGTTCTTTGTTTCATTGAGCCGAGGGCGATTCCAGGCCCCTCGGAAAAACGCTTTCCCTGGCTGAGAGCTTGGCTCGGAACAGGGCCTGTGGCTAGCACCATAGCCGCCGCGCTTCTGAGGGAATCCTGCTGCGGAATTTCCACAGACGGGGGCAGATGGCTTGTGTTCCATAACCTCTGGACACCAGAGCTTTCTCCTGGTGGGATCCCGAGCGCGGAGTCACTGCTGACGGCTCTGTCCCTCCCCGGCAGCCAGCGCCGTGACGGGACACGGGACCCACCGTGGCTTCCCCAGGGTGCTAACGTTGGTGTGCGGTAGACAGGAGCTGTGAATGCGGGTCTGGTACCAACGCAGAGCGATAGAATTTCGGCAGCTAAGAACCACTCCTCACCAAAGGACAGGACAGGGACGTCAGACACCAGAGACGAGAGCCAAAGGCTTTTTTTTTTTTTTTTAAGATTTTATTTATTTATTTGACACAGAGAGAGACAGCCAGCGAGAGAGGGAACACAGCAGGGGAGTGGGAGAGGAAGAAGCAGGCTCCCAGCAGAGGAGCCTGATGTGGGGCTCGATCCTGGAACACCGGGATCATGCCCTGAGCCAAAAGCAGACGCTTAACGACTGCACTACCCAGGCGCCCCATAGAGAGAGAGCCAAAGGCTTTTATCTGGCTAGTTCTGTCCGGCTTCAGACCCCTTTTGGTCTTGTTTCTCCCGGGAATACGCAGGAGCTGTGCCAGGCTGAGAGAATCAAAGATGCTTCTCAATTGCACACCTTAGTTCTGGGGAACAATCCCAATTGAAAGCAGACTGTTAGTGTCGAGGGGAAGGGGGTTCGAGAGCCAACTGATGGGAGATATTCTGTACTTCGGTAACAAACAATCAAAGGACAGTCTCTGGGGACAGAGCAGTGGTTCATCCTGCTCGTGATTCTGGCTCAGAGGGGGATGTGAATCAGGGGCTGGGGAGAGCAGTCCTGGCCTGTCCAGGGGGAGGGGCCATGATCAAAACCCCCAGATGGCTGCATCTCACGCACCTTCCACCAACACCGCTATGGGGCTGAGCTCTCTTGGATGCTGTCTTCATGTTTCCAGGGACTTCTGTAGAATTCCGTAGTTTGTTGATCACATCTGTGCCCGTGGTAGCCTGGGGTCAAGGTGAAGCCTCAGCGTAGAATCAGGCCGATCCGAATTCCAGCTAGCTGGCAGGTGACTTGGGCAGGTGCCTGTTTTCCTACTCTCGTTGCTTCTTATTTCTGTTTTGTCATCTGTAAACCGTGGTTAATGAAAACTTCATACCCAAATGGGGTGGGGTGGAATCCGTGAGCTACAGGCTCACAGTTCTTGAGCTACCAGTCCAAAGCCCAGAGACCCCTGAAATCCAAAAGTAGTTTAGTGGTTAGCAACCTTACTTGGTGGCAGAATGCAACCCAAATTGATACGAGGCTGCTTATAACTTGTATTTATCTTAGTGAGACTAGGTGTACAGTTTGTTGTGTTGTCAGGATGCTCCCCTAGACCCCATAGGGGTGTTCACTAATAGAGTGTATGACCCAAGTTATTTTTTTTTTAATTGTGGCAAAACACACGTAACATAAAATTTACCATCTTAGCCCTTTTTAACTGTACAGTTCATGGTGTTACATTCACGTTGTGGTGCAGCCAGTCTCTACAGCGCTCCATCTTGCAAAACAGAAACTCTACACCCATTAAACAGCTCCTTTGTCTCTCTCCCCGACTAACCGCCATTCTGCTTTCCAGATTACGTTTTGAATTCCAGCCCATATGGCCCCAAGGGTTTTGAATAAGGGATCATGGACCTTAGCAGGGGAAGAGGAATGGCCGGCATTTGGCAGTCACCACCTCCTAGGACTCTCCTGGAGAGGCCCGTTCCTCTGATCCTCCAGGGAGCTTTCCGCTGCAGCCCCCCACTTCCCGGCATTGGGTGCCCATGTTGTGAAAGGTTGAGAAACCCCGGGAACCGGCTCTGCCGGAGTCTCACTAATAGCGAAGAGAGTGTGCGTGCTTGAATGCAGTGATTGATACTCTCCTTTTCCGTCCTTGCCTCCACCTCATTTTTTTTTCAGGACGTAGAGGGGCACACACTGGTAGTGGGTTGGGGTGTCAGCTTTTTAGTTCTGTGCCATGGAGCGCGGTATAGGGTGTTATCACGGTGGAAAAGCATTTAAACCTTCATGCGGAGTGCACTGTGGGGAACATATCGCCAGCCTGTTTAGACCCTGCTGGAGACCTTCGGAGCGGATTTATGCATATTGCAGAACTCTCCAGGCATGCCATGAAAAGCAGTAATGCTTACCTTGTTATGCCCAGCAGATCCAGCATAGACACCGGCTCTGAGTCATGTTTTCTATAACTGGAATGAGTCAGGGAATTCTTGACACATCTCCGATAGCTGTGGGAGTGCACGGACCACTCAAGGTCATCATCGGAACACCCGGCAGTGGTTGAGCGTGGTTATCGGAATGTCTCCTCCACACCATTCATTTTGTGCGCATCCCGGGGGCAAATGGAGAGGTTGTTCTCTGCAGGAGGCTTGTGGTTTCTTCCCCTGCTTTTTAATCCCTGGGGACAGAAGTGGATGCTTGAAAGATTGGAAGCCCATGGAGACAATTCAGAACACGAAACCCTCTGATAGATAACTCCTTATAAATACAGAATAACCTTAGTACCAGATCTTCCACTTTGGGGTCGAAAATATGCAAAGAATTATGTACTTTTAAAGCCCGTGACACTAATTTGATGTCTTTATTATCATCGTTAACTATTTGCAAAAAGCTATGAGAATCCTCTACTCCCAAAGAAAACGATACTAAATAGAGAACTTTTAAAGTCATCTGCCCCAGGAAAAATCAAACAAATGATCAGTTTCCAGACATCCACATGACACATTCCAAATCCATGGTGACCAGGATGCCTGTGAGTGTCCGAGGTTTGGGGCCAGCTGGGGGGGGAGGTTTTTCCCGTAGTGGCATTTCTCCCACAGTCACTGCTATTCTGTGGCCTGTGCTGGACGTTGGTCAAACTCTCAGCAGCCGAAGCTGAGGGGCACTTTTCTGACTCGGCCATTAGGCAGCTGGGACCTAAAGAAAAACAGGAAAACTGGTGTGGGATGGGGGAAAGGGGGGGAGCCCAGACCAGAAATTAGAGTCTGGACCACAAGGCAACTTCACCTGCCATCTGTTTTGTTGGGGCCTGAGAGCTAAGAACAGATTTTATATCTTTAAGTGGTTACATTTACAATGGTTATATGAGCACCTATATAATAGCCTTGATTTTGCCTCTCGATCCACAAAACATAAAATATTTACTGTTGCGGCCCTTTCATAAAATTGGCTGATCCCTTGTCTAGAACATTGGTTCTCAAAGTGTTCTTCCCAGACCAGCAGCATCAGCATCACCTGGGAACTTGTTAGAAATTCAAATTCTCAGAAACTCCGGGAGTGGGGCCCAGTGTGTGTGTTTTAACGGGCCCTCCTCATGATTCTGATTCAGGCTAAAGCTTTGGGGACCACTGATCTAGACTGTCAGTGCATTCATCATGCGTTTGTTCACTTATCCCTTACAAAGAGAAGACCTGGGGCAGATTACTTAACCTCTCTGGGCCTGGCTTTTTTCATCAATAAGGGTTTTGGGGGGCATTAAAAGAGGTAAAACACGTACAACATATTAAATGCTTAATAAGCATCTTAGTGGTTGCTATTTCAAATTTATTATTGTTATTAAAAAACATTTTGTTAGGTCTCACTCAGGTCAATTAAAAGCCAAGAGAACCCACCAGAGACCTGAGATTTTAGCAGGAATCATCAGGGCACCTTGTAGCAGCTGTGTCCTGGTGGAAATCAGACATGCTGGTCTAGACATCGGGGGCTAATGAGTCCTCCTCCAGCCAGACCCCAGAGCATCTCTGCAGCCCTGACCAGGTGCCCCGCTGGTCTTTTTCCCAGGGCAGTGCCCTCCCAGCCTGCTTCCCCTCGCTTTTGGCACCAGCGCCCTTCCCATCAGGCCTCTGGGGATTTTCAGCCTCCGGAACAACGAGCGTCCCACTTCCTCACCCACCCTGAACATGAGCACACATCCTTTATTCGTGAGTCACTATCGGGGAACTGGGCTCATAAAAATCACTCTCAGGGCATAGGGTTGTTGTAAGGAATGCAGAAAGCTACATGTGTTTTAGGACACGATATTGAACGTGCGAGACTCGTGAGCTGCTGTTGTTATAATTTTTAAAGTTTGTAATTGTTATTTAAAAATAGATGGTGACTCTGTCTCAAGCGGGTTAAAGTCAAGAGAAGCTGTAAGTTTTTCTGGTCCGCTGAGGTTTTCTCGTCGATGTTGCTGTTCCCTGCAAGGCTCCGTACCTTGCCTCCACTGTTAGACAGGGAGGGCTCTGCAGGGCTGTGTTCCCTCCTCTGACCCAGGGGCGCTTTGAATAGTTCAGGCAGAGCCCGAGGAGTCCCTCTTTGCCTAAGGGGAGCACAGGAGGGACCGAGAGATGGCTACCTACAGGATAGGCTGAGGAGCTTGGTCTCCAGCCGCCAGCAGGAAAGTCAGGAAGCACATTTCTTGGTTATTGGGTGGAGGAGAGAAGGGAGGGGACTGGAGCCTCCGTGCTCCCTCTGATGGTGTGTGTGTGTGTGCGTGTGTGTGTGTGTGTGTGTGTGTGTGTGTTGGTGGTGGTTGGAAAGTCCAGGCTTTGACGTCACATGGATCTAGGTGTGAACTTGACAGGAGGTGGCTCTGTGACCACAGATGAGTTTCTGAAGCTCTCTGTGCCTCATTGTCTCCATCTGTAAAATGCACATGTCCTTGCTTGGCTACATTTCCATACAAACCGGAGAGGATGACGGGCTCAGTAAGCACTGGGCTCTGCTGTGGGGGCTGGTAGCCACTGTGTCTCACTGATGAGTCTCCTTGGCTGCGCTGTGGAATGATGGTGTAGGAGATGGCATCGAGGACGATTCTCGGGAAACTCCGGCTCCTGTAGGTTCTTTGGACCAACCGCTAAGCCGCCTGGACTTGCACAAAGCATGACCATGTAAAGCATGATTTGGGATGTAAGAAAGCAAGGGTGCCACAGCCCCTGTCACTGCGGATGCTCATCTCTGCCAAGCTGATGGCCAGTTCCCCTCAGACCAGCTAGGGATCATGATTAAGTACCTTCTGTGTGCCACGTGTCATCGTAACCACTTGAGAGTATCTCTTCCTGAAGACTCACAGCTGGCTTCTGTAGGTACTGTTATTATCCCCATTCCACAGACAAGAAAACAGAGGCTCAGCGAGGTTAAGTGACACGCCCACGCGCACATTATTAGAAGTGACAAAGATCTGTGTGAGTTTAGAACTTCTGGCCACCATGTTCCAGAGCTATTGTTTACAGTTCGTTTGTTTGAAAAGAACTTCATGTGACAGTTTTAATCAAATTAGATGAAAACTTTTTCCTAGTTAAAAGAAAGGAATATGTATTATGTTTTACTTGGAAAATATGAAAAATATAAATGAAGAAAATAAAGATGACTCATATCACACAAAAATAACCACTGTTTGTGAGTATTGTATTTATTTTCTGTAATATGACATACATGGCATGACAATATAATTTAATATTGTAAAAGTGTAAGACAGTATAACATAATGAATCACACAATTGGGATGTGCAAAATCTCACATTAATAATAGTAGCAATAAATCTTTTTCAAGTTACTAAAAACTATTTCAAAACAATATTAGGGATTGCTAAAAATGACTCTCTTGAATAGATCAATTTTTATTTGGATATTTAGATTTTTAAAAAATTTTTGTTATAATAAAACTCCCTGTGATTATTGTTCTGCTACAAATTTTGCCCACATTTAAAAATATTAGATTAGATTCCTACAAATGAGTTACTAGAAGTATTTTCAAGTCTTTTCTGAAAGGTAATTTATATTTTTAAAAGCAACATACAAAAGTATCCACTTACATTCTTACCAGCACTGAATATATTAGTCTCTTCTCTGCATAATGTGCATAATGTGGTCTCATGAGTTCTTGATTTATTTCTGTGAATATGATTGTGCATGTTGATAACCCAAGCTTTTGAGTCATTTAAAATTCCTTCTTAAGAATCATTTCTCTGTGAGATATCATGTGTCATTTTTCTATTGCATCATTAGTATTTTTCTTAATAATTCATAAGAGAGCTTCATAAATAAATATGCAATACTTTTTTCATATTTGTGAAAAATATTTTTCCTGCTCTTTTTCTTTTGAATATTTTTTGATGCTCAACTATTTTACGTTTTGTTGAAATGTTTGGTTTTCTTTGCAATTTCTTTTGTTCCTTTGATGCTTACAAAGTTCTTTCCCATCCTAGTATCAGATGAATATTCCCCTATTTTTTTTCGGGTACCTCCTTCACGGCTTACAATTGGATTTCCAGTGAGGAGAGAGACAGTGAGTACGTGGTGGCACATGAGTGCCTTGCTGTTTCTGGCTCCCGCTGTCTGGGCAGACATCACTAATCTATCACAGCACCATAGCTGGCTCAGCCACGAGGCCGCCCAGGAGTATTTTTAATGCACCTGCCGCTTGAGCCAGTACCAGCCAGTCAGAGTTGGAACATAACGGTTTTACCTTTTTGACATCTCTACTGAATAACACACTGATATCGACAATAAGGATGGGTAGTTTTAAAATCCTAGGTATCCTGTAAATCTTGTGTATTTGGAATAGTGCCTCATCACACACAGTCTAAAAAGACAGTCTTACCATTTCTCGGTCAAAGTCACGAGCCATCTGCAGACTTCTGGCGTCTCTCCCCTGGACAGCCTCTGCGGGGACAGACCATCTTCTCCCTATCACCAGTGCTTTCAAGTGACGCTGAGGACCGCATGACCAGGCAGCGGGAGGTCCTGTATGTGTGCCTGTTTGTTCCGTACACCCTGTACTGTAGGGGAAAGAAAGATTACAAGCAGAGGGGAGATGAATTTGTAATTCATAATAACAGTGATTAAAAATAAGTTGCCATTTATTATATGTATGGTAATTGAGTGAAATACTCTGCCAATACCGTGTGTCTCGTTCTCACGATAACTCTGAGGCCATGTTTAATGTCCCTGTTTACAGGTGAGAAAACAAGGCGGGTCAGAGCTCGTCCAAGCAGCAGATGTGGGTGGAGCTGCAGCTGGGATTCGCGTCCAGATCTGCCCGAGTCCTGAGCTGCTTACCATGATGCTCTGGCCTTCCTCAGTCTCCGGGGAGGCGGGGGCCGCCCTTGCCAAAGAGGCTCAGCAAAATAATTAACTTATCCTAAATGGGCCAAGTTCAAGTGCCACGCAAAGAATTGCCTGTCTTTGGCAGCCACAGTTAGGAATTTGTTCAAACACATCGATGGAATCAGCGACGTCGTACCGCTGTGGAAAACGCTGTATGATGTGGTAGCTCCCAAAGAAACAAACCCGCTGTAGAACGAGGTAGAAGAGGGACCTTTCTGTCTTTTGACACTTGGCTTCCTGTAGACGGGTGGAGGGAATTGGCCTCTGGGAGATCAGGGACTGATTTAGTACACTTTCCTCTTACTGAAAAATAATAAGATGATAGATTTTTAATCTGTCCTCTCAGAGATTAAGATAATGAATCAAAATTTTATACAAGAAATAAAAATGTGCTTATAAGTAATATTTTAGGAGCCAAGTACAAGATCAGGAGAACTAGGGAAGGAGCTGGAGGAAAGAGATCCTGTGGTCATTCCTTTCTGTCCGTCCACCCCTTCCAGAAAGAATTAACTCTTAGCAGATACTGACACACAGCGCGAGCGTGCGCGTACACACACACACACACACACACACACACACACACACACACCCGTTAACAGACTTTACTAGCATAATATCGCCATCTTGTGGCCTTGTGCAATATTAATACTTATAGAATGTCACCAATATGCTGTTTTTGCAACTCTTGGCATAAACCATGTATAATCCCATTTCGTGCGAAAAGAAAAGATTCAGACTGAGCCCGTGCTAGGAGGGTCTTCCTTCTGACCCTGGGTAGGTGGTGAAGGACTTCATTAAGAGCACCAAGGTGCAGGAAAGGAGGCTTCTACTTTCTGACTTTTGCCTGAAGTTCCGGAATTGAACTCTTGCCCATAGAACCCTCTTAATTATTATGTTCTTTTAAAAAATGTTGGGTATTTAATAAGTACTATTTGAAAAGCTGCATATTCTGTACTAGTGATTTATAACACACACACACACACGCACACACACACACCCCTCTTGCTCTGCTGCCTGAAACTAGGTGTTAAGGATCTCACCACTGCCAAGGGCTCTTCTTTTCATTTGCGGGGAAATTTGGGGAGACTCTTTCACTGGCTAACAAGCAGGGTCTGCCTGACCTGCCAGTTGCCCAAATCCCAGATGTTCATTTGGGCATTGCCTCGGATTCTTCAAAGTACTTTCGAGAGTTATCCCACTGAATCTCATATCTATCCATGCACCCCGTGGGCTAGAACTTATTTTCCTATTAAACCGTTTTTCTGATTTTGTAAGTTGTCTGCAAAATATAACATTTTGGAAACTTCATATGGGTATAAAAAATGTATCAATATACTCTTCAACACACAGAGCTAATATTCATATGTCATATTTCTTGTGCCTCCGTTTTCCTGAGCACCCGTACATACATGTGCGCATAGACATATATACACACATGCATGTCCGTGTACATGCATGCACGTGTGTATGTACACACACAATGCGTGTTACTTTGTAATAGGATACTTTATAAATGACATCATCACAGCAGAGAGGTTAAATGACTTGTTCAGCCATACCTGATACTCCTGGACAGTCATTTGATACTAGAAATGCTTTCTCTTGATCTCTGTTCTAATTGGCTTTTTCTCCACTACACGCCATCCAGGCTCTCCACAGAGTAAGTGGCCTTTCCCGGCCTGGGGTTTGTGGAAGAGCCCGTGATGGCCTGAACCCCTGCTCGCATGGACACAGCCCTACCCTCAGGAAGGAGAAGTCAGGCTTAAAGAGCAAATGGCTTTGGCAGAGAGGGTCCAGGGATGGCCGATCCCACCAAATGCTGACAATCGGACTGTGCACCCAGAGTCTGTGAGGGCCACCAGGCAGAGGGCTCTGACTCTAATGGCTACAGCTCTGTGGAGGGAAGAGGGAAGGATTGGAAGTTGTGGGCACTGGAAACTCACTCTGTCCACCTGGCAGCCTGTGGCTGATTGGGTCACTGAGGGCCTGCGGTGTGAACGTCTAATCCCAAGCAAGCAGTGCCTAGGGAAGCTGGCTCTGCTCCCAGGCTGTCCTCAGAGGGGCCTTTTCATAGTCAGTGCTTTGGCTCCACTCCTTCCCTCTCTCTTCTCTCTAGCCTGTGGATTTGCAGCTGAAATGTATTATTTCAGTAAACATCCCAAGTGGAGTAACTTCCTCCAGTCCCAGGGAATCCAGCAGCATACAAAGAGATCAGGCCTCCTTCTGGGGGAAGAGGCTGGGTCTCAGGGCTGCCCCAGGAGGGGGACAGGATGTCCAAGACTCATTTAACTGCCACCTGAGCATTTCACGGACACACCAGGTGTTTGAGCCAATTTCTGTTAAATTTATTTGTTCTTTTTTTTAGAAAATATGAAGGGTTCCAGTCTTTGTGCTTTCACTGACTCTGTAGATATGTCTTGATGGAGAGCCATGTTCCAGATGCTGAGGGTAGAGTGTGAACACAACAAGCAGTAGGCCCTCAGGGAGTCCAGTTTCATAGGAAGACTGATAAAGAAACTGATAAATATTAAAAGTAAACAAAAATAAATGCAAGCCAATAGATACCAGAAATGGAATTGGCAGCATAAGGCAACAGAGGACGAAGGGAATGCTAGGATGGCCCCCGGGACTCCGAGGGAGAAGGGAAGGAGAAGGGTCATCCACTCAACATGCAGGGAAACGTGTGTTCTGGAAACAAAATGCACGAGGTCCTTGAGCACAGACAGCTTGGCTTGGTTGAAGAATTGAGAGAAGGTTAGTATGGCCAGAGAAACAATAAGGGAATGAGCTTGGAGAGAGAGCCAGGGGCCCCCTTGACTAAACCCTAAACTGTCGCTCAAGTATCTATAATAATCCAAGAGGCCGTGGAAGATCTGGAAAACGGAAATGCCCAGGAAACAGACCTCAGGACGACCTGTAAGGCTAATGTTAGATCTGCTTTGAGTTTACCCTCTCTTCAAAGCCAAGTCGGAAAACTGCTCTTGTAACTTTTTCCTCTGGAGACATGGCTGAAAGCTGAGAAATGCCTTGAGGGGAAAGACCAGTTGCACAAGCCTGAATACCTGCTCTGGGATTAACTGAGAAATCATTCAGAAATGCAGGGATGCGTACATGCACCTGTCACCCCAGGCCAGACCTCCAGGCTGGACCCGATCTTGACCCGGATTTACAGGATCAGGGAAACCTTGATTCTTGGTCGCCAGCCCAACTCTGTGTGGCTTCCCTGTTTCACAGTCCTGTTCCTCCAGCAGGTGAGGTGGGAACACCCCTCCAGGCAGGTGAGAGGAGAGAGAGTACGCTGTGGGAACCAGGGTGGGAGTGGGGGTGGCGAGCTGACTCGATTAGAGCCAGGAGCTTCCCCTGGAGCCCGGAGGAGCCAAAGAGCAGCTGGTGAGGATCAAGTCAAGGAAGTGCTATTTGACAAGCAGATTTCTGGACCTTTCCAAAGGGTGAATTCATGTGGCTTCAGAGTGTGACGTGGAGAGCATCAAAAAAGCATAAGGGATGATTTTTAGTACCGTACTGAAGACATAGTGATGATTGCTGGGAGGTCACCTGACCACAGACTTGGAGCTCAGCTACTGACTTGTTTTAGGAGCCCACATCTGCAACCCTCTGCCCAGCCCTCCTCACACAACCATACAGTGTGAGAGAAATCAGAGTACCTGCCAAGTAAAGGGGCTTCCATGTTACTCCCCTGGACACTCCTCCTTCTGATCAGATTGCTGCCTTAAGCCCCTTGCTTTTAGACCTTGTCTGTGACTCCTGTGGACATCGAGTCTTCTGGGGTTATTGCTTCAGCCAGCTAGTAGGTTATCTAGAGCAGGACACAGGAGACCTGGCTTCTCTGCCTGGCCCTGGCACGAATGAGCTGTGTGATCCGGGCCTAGTGAATCAGCCTCTCTGGGCCTCTATTTTGCTTCCTTGGCTGTAAATGGAAGAGTAAGGGATGTATTTTCTAAAATAGCAGTGGTTCTGGAACCTGAGTGCACTCTAGAATCCCTTGTTGTGAAAACACAGATTTCTGGGTGCCCCTCTTTGAGTTTCTGGTTCAGTAGGTCTTGAGTGGAGCCCAAGAATTTGCATTTCTAGCAAGTTCCCTGGGGGCTGCTGATGCTGCTGCTTGTCCTGGGAGGGGACTTTGAGAAGGGATATCCCCAAGGCATCTCTAAGCTGAGTTATAGCCATGATTTGAACTTCACCTCCACCTCAAGGAGGAGGCCTCCTCCCTGACCTATCTGGCAAGGTCACGCACACTTGAAGGTCCCATGTGTGCTTCCTTGGGGCTCTGATGGGTGCCCAGCTCCTGATGCTGTTTTGGTCTGTGTGATCTACTTTCAGATGCTTTACTTCGGCCCCGGTTGCCCTCTCCTCTAACTTGGCAAGCTTATGCACACAAGAGTTTTAAATGTTTCAGAGAGTTTTGAGCTCTGTGGTGGCAACAGAGTTTGATATTGTAAGGGTTAGGGTAATGCAAAATCTCGCTCTTTAGGGCTGGATGAGATGATAAGGCAGGGAAGAAGGGCTGGTTCTTGTGCCAAATGCCTTCCCTTAATATTTGGTCTTCTGGAGTCAGACAAAGAGAAAGTGTGTCTGGAGAGCTGGACAAGCCTGGAAGATACACTGGGAGGAGATCAGGATAGGAGATGAAAGCAGCATCCTAATGCTCGTGGGACTTTCGAGATCATTTATCTCAGTGGTTTTTAAACGTTGGTGTTTTTGCCGAATCATAGTGAGGGCCGTTTCAGGGGTACCAATGGTCCACCCCTCAAAGGCCTCCAGAAACACCTCGCTCGCTTAGCTGGTTTGGTTAGACTTGCTGCAGTTAGGAAGGGCTCAGCAGTGTCCCTCAGTGGGGAAGTCAGGGTAGGGCACGGATGGGCTTTTCAGGCCTAGAGTGAGGGATGTCAAGACATCCTGTAAGGGAGGAAATGGTTGGGATTACGAGACTTTATGACATGACAGCTTTGGATTGGTGGGCTCAGCAAGGTGAGCATCATGAAGGGGCCTTGATACACAAGCTGTTAGCTGATAACTGGGCTGTTGAGGAAAGTCATTATTCTCCAGAGAAAGGAATGTCCAGAACATGCAGCTCATATATTCTCGCTTGGTCTCAAAATTGTTTTAATAAGAACGAAAAAGTATGTGTGTTTCCAGCATCATTTAGCATAAAGAAATAAAAGGAATTATGTTGGCTTCAGATCTCAGGGACCATGGGGAGCCGGTGACCATGTGGGGTCCTTGCCCCTCCTCTCACCTCTCTGAACTTAGGGCATCTCTACATTTTTCTGTTTTCTACTTTGGGTCTCTACATCAGATTTCACTGAAAGAAAGCGCTTTATGTTTTGAGAGGGGTTAAAAATCCAGAACAATGTTTAAAAAAAATCACCATTTAGTAAAGAATACTGAGGCCCATCACCAGAGAGGTGATGCAGTCTCCCCCAGTCACACTGGTTCATAGCAGAGAAGAGGGTCAGGGTCAAGTGCATGGCTCACTCCGGTGCCACCTTCTGCCACGGCCCTGGGACAGTCCTAAATGATACTGGAAGGGGTCAGGCAGCTTTCCTGCCTCTTCCATGATTACCCCCGAAGCATAGAGTCTCCAAAGTGCTGCAGAGGAAGAGAGACGGGAGCCTGGCTCTGAACAGCAGCTGACACCACATGTCCCCTCTGTGGGGACTGTGCACAGTCTGTGGCCCAACCTGTCTGCAAGGGAGGCTGGGAAATGTAGGGGAGCGTATGAAACACTCGGTGAGCACTGACTACCTCTGCCTCACCCAGGATTTAGGGGTGCACATGTGCTCCCTCTTGTGCTGTTTTTATCCCGCAGGTGCTAGAGGAGAAAATTGAAGAGCAGCGAGGATGAGCAACTTGGCCAGTGTCACATAGGTTGATGTGGGCAGCACTTGAATCCAGATCTGATCGAAGATGAGCGCTCTCGTCTCTCTCCTCTCCTGTTAGGGAAAGAGAGGGGTGTCAGACAAGGAGGCCAAAGCCAGATCGCTGTGAGGTGGGACAGCTCTGTGCACTTTGGACGCAGAGAGGGAGAAACAGATAGATAAGGAGTTTTAAGTGTAGGAGGTTGAAAGGAACACTGGTAAGATCTTAGTGAGAAAATAAGATCAAAAGCACAGATCACATGTTAGCCACCAGACAGAGATGGGATTGTGTCTCTTCCTTTGACACAAAAGGGAGGGTAAGAGAGTCGTTTATAGACAGTGAATATAGGGATGAATGGAGTTTGCCTTCCAAAGCCTATGTACAAACTTGAGATTATGGTGACAGATGGCAGTGGAAAGGGGAGGGAGCCATCGGCACATGGTGAGGGGGTAGGGAAAGAGCAGGTACTAGATGACTCAAGTATGTGCGACAGGAGAGGCTGAGCCATCCGTGGCTATGGTAGTGTCCTCCTTGGCACCGCGCTCTCCGGCTTGTCTCTGGCGTCCACCATCTGCCCTCTGTCCCCTCTCGCTCCTGCAGCCGCATGTTGGGCACTCGCCCTCTGCTCAGGACGCTGCCCTGCCTCTGGTGAGGCCAGTTTGCTCTTCCGCTTCCGTCAGACCTTGCTGATCACTCCCCGGACTGTGGCTGTGACGTTGTGATGCCTCCGTTGCCGGCCTTTGACTCGCCTGCTTCCAGATCACGCCTGGCGAATTCCTCTCGAGCCCTCTGGCTTGTTAGCAAGTAGTTGTCTCTCTAGACTCTCCATCCTTCTAGCCAGTGCCCCTGTCTGCAGTAGCTTCAATGCACGCAGAGCAATCAAGCTTATTTTGATATGCGGTCTAAGGAAAAAAACCCAGGAAGATCCAGCCTTCTTATGGGAGGAAATGAGGCTGCTGGGGTTTAAACCCAGCTCCACACCCACCCAAGTCTGAGGCTTTGCACACAGTACTTTACCCCTGGGCCTCGCTCCTTCTTCGTCCGTGCAACGGGGAAAGCGGTAATTTCTACCCCATCTGGTGTTTCTGAGCATTAAAATTTGTTACTGTGTGTAAAACACTGGGAACAGTCGTAAGAATAGTGTAACTGCTAACCATCATCGCTGTTGTTACCAAACACACAATACGATGCAGGGTCAGTAGTGAGGGTGATTTTGTTATTTGTCCAGTGAAAGGTCTATGCACTGCTTTGCTACATTCTAGTAGCGAGTAATCGTGGTGGACCATATTACTATTTTGGTGATAAGAGCACTTCATTAGGTTCAAATATGAAAACATACCTTCCGAGTTTGGTGGAATCGTGGTGGCAGTGTTGGTCAGACTGCACTCTTACACTTTTGCGTGGGCAATACTCTGACCAAAGGAGTGCTTTTATCTCAAGCTATAAGGGAAAGTTTTATTGAAGCCAGGATGAGGGGGAAATCTTGTCACACTGCCATGAGAATAACAAGAAGTCTTTACACACTGATCCTGCTGCTTGTTGACGTAGAGAAATCTCAGCCTCAGATCGCTGCGAGCAGAGACCACAGCACCGGGACTGGGCCTTCGCAGGCTCAAGGACTATTGCAGGAAGGGCAGGCTAGGGTAGGGAGGGGGTAGGCCGAGCTGCTGAGTTTCACCCTCAGCAAAGGCTTTCTGCTTGAAAACAAAGGGAGATGCAGTGGTGAAGGGGGAGGCGGTGCGATAGACCCAGGAGAGCTGAGATGAATCCAACTCAGGATGCGGAATTAAAATATTTACTCTGGCATTGAGGAATGGCTGGGCTGAGTGTTTGCTTTGCTGTCTCAGCAGCACCTTCTGTCCTGGCCACTTGACTGTCACTCCCAGTCTGGGAGCCCTTGAAGCCTTTGAATTACCAACACTTAGCATTTTCCAGGTGGAAATCCAGGTCTGGAGAAAAGGAATCCCTCCTATACTAGGAGCTCATGGAACCCTTTGCTCCAGCCATGCTGGAACTATCTAGAAAGGAAAAGGCAAGGACCCCTGTCACGATCCACCCTACTGCCTGACCTGAACACTCTTCCAAACTGATGGACTGGATATGTTTTTTTTTTTTTTAACTCTTTCATCTATTCAACTTCAAAAAGTTACCAAATGTAAGTGCACAATTTATAGTTTTCACAACCTTGAACACACTCATGTAACTAACACCCAGATCAAGAACAGAACACGACCAGCCCTCTAGAAGCCTTCTGCTGTCTTCGTTCTACCCTGCCTTCTACCAGAGTAGATTCCTTTTGCCCTTTTGGGACTTCATAAGAAGCAATAACTCAGTATACACTCTTTTGTACCTGGCTTTTCTCCCTCAACATTCCATTGGTGAGAGTCATCCATAAAATTGCCTGTGGCTGGAAATGATTCTTTGCTGTAGAGAGTCCATCGAGTGAATGTTATTGTGCACATTTGGGGTGGGGGGCTCTGTGTGTGTGTGTGTGTGTGTGTGTGTGTGTGTTTGGGATACACACATTGGGATTGCTGGGTCATACACATGCATATGGTCAGCTTTGGTTGATATTGACAGTTTTACAAAATGGTTGTCCCAATTTGGTCTATGGGGGTTCCGTTTACTCTCCATTCCACTTTCGTCTCCCTAGATTCTAGGGCGAGAATGGCAGATTGCACGCGGACTAAGCTCATATAACAGGGAGCATGCGATTCTACTTCAAATAGGCAACTTTAGCATTCTTTTCAAAGTAGAGCTCCACTCAGCTGCTCACTGCCTGGCTGATGAGATATTTCCTTGAATTGTCAAGTCCCCAGTGACAGAAACACAGATCAGATCCCTGGTTCTGGTTTTCCTTAGGCCACCGAGAATCCTGCTGAGTATCTTCTTGTTCATGGTTGCTGTCAGAAGACTGAATCTCCATGACCTATTTATGACAGGAGGGGTGGAAGAACTGGGAATGTCTATTCCTGAATCCAGAAAAAATACTTAGACTGGAGTTGGAAAATAAAGCTACTTTCTGGAATTGGCAATCATATTTTGGGGGGTAAGGGGTGTATTAAGAGCCTATTTAAGAAGCTTGATACATTGGTGCCAGAAATCTCTTTCATTGTCACTAAAGAATTCGTTTTAATCCCACCGCCCAATTTTGTAAGGGTTGCTCACAATTTGAGAAGTCTCTGGATAACTTCTGTGGATATTTGTTTCGATGTTTTTACAAGCAGTGTATTTTCTTGTGGAATGTTTGGCAGACATTTTTAATAAAGATTTTGGATTTGAGGTTGTGGATACAGATGGATAAAATTAGACAAATGGGTTTTTTTTTTTTTGGTAAAACCATATAAAAAAACAAGTGACATTTTAAGTTAAATTAGGTATAAATGAGTGTTTGAGTTTTTGTTTCATCCCCCATCCCTCAAATATTCTCTTTAGCTTCTATTTTTCAATAAATGTTTAGCAAGGGTTTTTCTTCCTTTTTATTGGGTTTTGGGCAAAAGGCAAAAAAAAAAAAATAGCATTCATCTCACATAGTAACTTCTCCGCTTCTGAGAAAACTAGTAAAATTGCTGTTTTCCATGCTGCCTGTTACTCATAAATTAACTCAAGTTCTAGCAAGTAAGGATGACCAAAGCCAGTGGCTGGGTGTTGAGGAGCGTTTGTCCTATGGGTAAGATATTCGGCACAAAGGAATTTTAGGTGTCACCTTGCATGAGGAACCCACTTCCTACTCAGAAGCTGATAGGTGCTGTGAAGCCACTGTAATTACTCCATATTCATCACACAGCTGCGCCACCTGACTTACCACTCCCCGGTTAGAAGAGCTCTGTGGACTCTGGGAAACAAACTGAGGCCTTCAGAGGGGAGGGAGGTGGGGGATTGGGATAGGCTGGTGACGGGTATTAAGGAGGGCACGTATTGCATGGTGCACTGGGTGTTATACGCAAATAATGAACCATGGAACATTACATCAAAAACTAAGGATGTACTGTATAGTGACTAACATAACATAATAATAATAATAATAAAAAGAAGAGCAAGCTAATCACATATGCAACTATTTTGTAGCTAAATTTCTAGAAATGGAATTGCTAGGTCAAAGAGTAAGTATATTTAAACATTTTAGAGATACTGCCAAATCCTGGTCCAGAATCACTTTTCACTCAGTCCAGACCATACGAGAGCATATGTTTTTCACATCACCTCCTTTAAAACCTGTCACAAAAACATATCCCTCCTGGCTTCCCTTGAGAGCCTCCCTTCGCATTTCTGTAGCATCCATCTGTCTCTTCTTTATGGCTCATGTTTGGCCCATTTTCACAGCTTACGTACTAATCTATCTCCTTCATCCGCCTACTCAACCCATCTGCCTTCCTACCTAAGAATGAAAGCCTGAGTAGACGGCAAGAATTGTTAAACTCTCAGTTGTGGATTTTGGCTTAGGTACAATTTTAATTTCATAATGACTTATTACACAGAGAAATTAGGTACGTTGAGGAATGCCTATATAATGATGACGATATCAAGATTAGGACCATTACATTATTCAAAGTGACCAAGGTCTTTTCCTTGGTACAGGGTGCTCTGTGAGGGAGGAGGGCATTTATGAGACCGTGTGGGGGTTAAGAGCCAAATTGCCTGTGCTTGAATCCCTGCTCTGCCACTTACTATCTGTGCCATCTGTTAAGGAACTTAGGTCATCTCTACAGTGGGGGTCATGGTTTTATTTACCTCAAGCAGTTCTTGTGTGGATTACTTAACGTGTAGGAAGCTCTTCCAATAGGCTCTGGTGCAGGACTCTTACTACTAGTTCAGGACCATTATTAGTTCATTGTTGCCTTTTCTTCAATGCACTGAAGTATTCCATTGGACAAGAAGATGAAGAGTTTGCTCTGTGTTGCCTTTGTAAGACTAGCTGAAATGCGGATTCACAGAATGGCAGTTTACGTGAAAGATTGAGATTTTCTGTCTGGAAAAATAGGCAAAATGGTGCTAAAAGAAAGTAGCGAGGGAAGGGCGCACATCTTATTTTATCTATTTTTAAATATTGCCTGCACACGCCTCAGTTTTTCACCAATTTGATGGGCACTGTGGCTGGCATAACATGAGAGTTTCTTTCTCTTCATGGCTCATCTGACAGGCCTTCGGCAAGGAGATAGAAGCCACGCACACCCCCAGGATGCCGGGGCACCGGACACTCTTCCCTAGACAGCACCCCTCTCCTGTGGCACACACACATTCTACTTACACCTGACTTTCCAGCCTTGAAAGCCATAAGGTTTTTTTAATTCTGTGGTGGATGAAGGAATATTCGGCATGAAGGAATTTTAGGTGTCACCTTGCATGAGGAACCCACTTCCTCATGTAATTACAGTGGCTTCACAGCACCTATCAGCTTCTGAGTCGGAAGTGGGTTCCTCATGCAAGGTGACACCTAAAATTCCTTCATGCCGAATATTCCTTCATTCCACCAAAATTGGAATTGTGCACATGGCCCTAGATTTCCGCCTCCCTCAACCAAAAAGAGAAGGATTCTGTTTGGCAAGCACAGCGACTCTCCTCTTTCTTCTGAGTAGGGCTGCTAGTCTAGTTTGTGGGGGGGTTGGCATTTATACTGGAGAATCGGGAGGACAGTGAAAGTGGAGGAGAATCTGAAGCCCTTGCGCTTAGGTTGGGGGAGGAGATTTTGGGGGGACTTTCGGAGGGATGGAGTTTAAGAGATTAATGATCATTGTCATGATTCATCCTGGCAAGTAAATTACTCAAGTTATTTTGAATTTATTTTGTTTGTGGCTAAACTGTGTTTCTTGGTTCATATCAAAATATAATTTTGAATGAATAAAAAAAGCACAGTTTTGATACGAATTCTGGTGAACTGTGCCAGGTTTTAATGTGCACAGGAATGAGAGGACCGGCAAATGACAAAGCCAATTCATTCGACATGGAAAACTAACCTATAAGCAGCCAGTAAATGGAAAACAAAGAACACTTCAGTAAAGAGCCTGCAATCACACGGCTAATTTAGATACACGACTGGTTCATTTCCTCCATAGGCCAATAAAACCATAACCTTTGGGTTATCTTATCTACTGGACAAAAAACATTGGTAGTTTATAAGTTTACTACAAATTAACATCTATCTTTACAGAGTTGTAAATGCCTGGGTGCTTACCAGTAGTAAATAGTAAGTCAAACAAAGTTATGTCCCTGCGCCTGGAGAGTCAGATGAACCTTGGGTGGGCTCATTTGACAACTTCCTGTGTGATAACAAAGATTGCCCAGTTATCTTTTTGCTTTTCTTCCAAGTTCTGGATTATTATTATTATTTTTTTTTGTTACTAGTCCCCTGTGTGGTCTTACACAGTCTCCTAAGATTACTTTTACTCACAAGAGAAGGCTGGTCTCCTTGCGGTTTGTGTCCTGTGCCGGCCTCACTCACAGAGCAGCCGCGTACATACCACAAGGCCCCGTTCCGCCGGCACATGTACAACCACGGGAAGCTCAGCAGCTCCGGCAGCTGAGGTCTGAGACTTTGTAAAAAATCTAGGATTGCATCTCAGTAGCCTCTGTTATTCCAGAGATCACCACCCCAGATATTTCTTTTAATCCTCCTTACAAGCTTCTTTATTTCAAAGCTGGAGAAACAAAATTAAGAGCTTCACCTCCATCCAGGTTTTCCTGACAGTGCCTAGAACTGCATATGAAATCTCTTCTCGAGGTTCCCCCAAATTGCTAAGGCTCCAAGACGGCAGGAAGTGATCCTCCTTCCTGCCCATGAGCCTGGAACCCAACAAGCCACAGAATAGATACATACCAGTTTCCAAGGTGGGTTTTTTTTTTTTAAGATTTTATTTATTTATTTGAGAGAGAGAGAGCACAGAGGGAGAGGGAGAAGCAGACTCTGCACTGAGCAGAGAGCCTGATGTGGGGCTGGGTCCCCAGGACCCTGAGATCGTGACCTGAGCCAAAGGCAGATGCTGAACCGACTGAGCCACCCAGGCGCCCCTCCAAGGATGGTTTGTAGGCATTAGTTCTACATACGAAGCCCAACCTTTGTTGCTTAATAGTGAGCTTGTCATACTGGATGAAATGAGATTTAACTCAGGTATGACACTCCAGGTGTGGCCCGAGTTTAGTAATCAGTGTGTTCTATTACATCCCTATAAAAGAAACAGACAGATTTTTATCAAATCTGTGCTAACAACTATCTTGCCATAAGAGGGTTACGGCATGGTGTCAGGTGAAAAAGTGGGTTGTTGGCATTTTTGTGATGTAACAAGTGATAAAGATGATTTGACTCTTAAAAACACTTTTGCAATGACATTTTTTTCCCTGAATTTAGGGTCTTAACTTGAAAAGGCAACATCAACAAGAGCTATCAGAGGCGACCAGGTACTTACTCAAACAGAAGCCTAGCTGCCAAACAATAGTGAATGGCTTTGCCTCATAACCTATTTACCAGAACAGGAATCCAATATTCAGAAAGAAATATGTCAAGAATAACATAAAGAACTTCAGCCCTTTCCGCCCTCCATTCTTTGTTTTTTTTTTTTTTTTTTTTTTTTTTTTTTTTTAAATCAAGTACATACAGCGTCAGCACACAACACGAAAAGTGTTCTGGCGAGAAGCAAATCTCTGTATCTGGACAAAAGACACTGAAGATAAAGACCTGCCCTTGTTAAGAGCAGACTGAAGACTCCAAGGCCAATTTATCATTTTAATGGAAAGAAAACCGCACTCCAATTTTGCACGAATGTCTTATCTGGTAGCAAAAAATACGTGAGCATTTTTTTTCAATGAAAATTGAGCCAGCTCTGTGAACATTTTTAACAAGTTTCTTCTTTGCAGCCTTAAATTTGCAGGTGTTATGAACAAAGGCAAGTAAAATTCCCTTTTCATCGAACTCTCTACATCCTGTTCCCATTCAGGTTTTGGCTTTTGTCAATCTTTTCTTTGCAGTCTAGCACAGTCAGGTGTTTTGTTGTGAGATGGAGTTCCTTTCTCTTCTCATTGATAAACAAAAACGCACCTGATGATATCGCACCCATACATGCACACACGCACACACACGCACACACACACGCACACATGCACATGCGCACACACACGCACACACACACACACATGCACACGCGCACACATTTTTAGACTCCTATTCTTTGGGCACTGCTGTTCTCAGTGTATCTCAACCACTCATTTATAACTTTTAACTAGAGTAACTAATTTCTATTTCAGAGTGAAAACTGGGAGGTCATATTTAAGAACCATCTGTCATGGAGAAGCCCCATCAGACGCAGGCAGAGTTCACGAACACAAATAACACATCCCACCACTATCTCTTTTACACACACATGCCAGCAGCTAATAGCTGCAGCTCCACAACCGGGTGACAAATGCAGATGCAAACACTGATACGTATCAGACCCCCCACCAACCCACCAGCTGCTGTCTGGAGTAAAAAAGGAAGGAACCCTGGCAAGTCACTAGACTCAGAGAATAGTTACATTTGTAAAGATCCTTTCCCCAGAAATAGCTACGGACCATTACTTTAGCAGACACTCAGATACAAACAAGTAGTATCACCACCAAGCCCGCACCCAGGCTTCTGGTCTCTACCTTGAGGACAGGTGTCCAACCAAGCCGACCACACAGCCACCCTGAAAGGAGATCATTGTCGAGCTAGATCTTGTAGACTCTCACTCGGAAGGATAGTAACCAGAACAACTAGGCCTTAAAGTTGTTTTTTTTTTCCCCAGGTCTCATAACTAGTTTTGCTTCTCTTGACCAGTGGATTTTTGTCATATAAACATGTCTGACTTGAACAACTGATCATGTTTCCCTTTGTTTCAGTAATAGCTAGAACTGTAGCCACGCTCGTGGACCAACCAAAGCAAAAAAGATAGAAGATAGTAGCCAGTTTGTTAGTCTCATTATTTTCCACTCGTTTTATCTTCTCCCTCTTATTTTTCTTTCTTTTTTGCTATGGTCTGATTTAAGTTAATCGGGTGATAACTTAAGACAGTGTCCACGTTTGGAGGCCAGGGAGTATATATATAAATTAAAGTCCCATTCTGGGTCCATTTTCAGCCTCCAGTTTGTGATGCCCTTTTGTAGTTCTGAAGATCAAAAGTGCTTTAGAATGAATCAGAAGTAGACTTTTTGGCTTTAGATTCTGTGCTTTCAAAAAGCTCTTTGTAAGAACTGATAAGGCCATTATTTTGTATGTTGGTGTCTTCTGTTTACTTTGTTCTGTTTGGCTTCCCTAGACGTCGGTTTCCTCAGCAATGAGCTACTAGCACTCTCTCCGGCTGCTGACAGACACATCTGCATACAACACATCTTGAGAAAACAGTGTGTGCTGAGGAGTCGAAGTGTAGCTCCCTGAGTGGCCCTTTTGATAATACTGATTTTTCCCTTTGTTGTGTTTTATGCTATGAATCAAACTCTAAGAACTGAGTGGGAAGCATCTCCTTAGTTTCAGAAACATCAACTCAGAGCTTTAAGGCCCCAGATTCCAGGCCTTCCACATGTACGAATCCAGTGTGGATTTGGGGTATTTGACTAGAATTTGTTTAAAATCAAGATGGGGATCTCTACCAAGTTCCAAATTTATTTTAAAATGAGGCCAAGCTTCATGAAGTCTAGCCAGACCCCTGTGTTCCGCTGTGACCTGAATTGCTATTGGGTCCAGGCCATAATCCAGCCAGTGGTCCACAGGCGACTCCGCAGTCCCAAGGCCAGATGTTGGGTCGAGGGAGCCAAAGCCCCAGTGTGCAGCAGGAGGACATGAACTTATCTCATTTGGATCCATCTCTTTTACGAGAGGGGCTCCCAATAGGCTCAAGAGGAATGGGGTTTCAGTTGAGAGGTCAAACTAGTTAGTCTCTGCCAGTTTATTACATGAATAGTCCTAGCGTGTCTGCTTCACTGATCTTGGACTTGGCCCTGTCTCTGTCCTTTACCTTGTCAGGCCTCACTGACTCTCTTCCCCACCTCTGGCACCCCTGAGACCCATGGCAACTTCTTCACTCCCATTCACGCTCAGCTGAATCCACGCCCCTTCGTGCTGCAGACTCACCCACCCCTGCAAGAGGCAGATCGACGGCAAAAAGGTGGATTTCATGACTTTGTTTTCACAACCTGCTTTTCCTTCTGCATCAGTTCTTTTCCATCCCCATTCATCTTTGTCTGTATTTGAGGCCTACGTCTGAAAAGCACTTGAAAGCTTAACTTTCTGGGTTCGTATGTGCATCTGGGCGATATGCTGAGATCTGCTCTTATCATCCAAAGCCCCGAGGCTACCTTTGCTATGAATTGACAGTGACTAGGTTTTCCAGCCAGTTTTTATGTATCGAAATAATTATTAATAGTAATAGTTAACATTTATTAAATTTTTTACAGTGTGTCTGCTACTGTTAGAGGTGTTTTATGCAGCAGTTCATTTAATGCTTATAATAATTCCATCAGATAAATTCCAGTATGTTCTGTTTGTAGATGAGGAAACTAAGGCTGAGGGAGGTAAATCACAGTCACTCTGGAGCTCCTCGGAAGCAGTGCTAATTTGGCTTTGAGACTCTGCACGTAAACATTGTTCTGTGCTCAGAAGGAAGATTAAGATACCGACCCCTGTTCTGCCTGTGTCCTCAGAGCCCTCCCTCTCTCCAGGCTGCATTCTATTCTCTGTACGTAGTAGTAATCGTACCTGCGTTTACAAAGATAACTAATACCGCAATTCTCGCTCTAGAGACATTTTCAGAGAGGAGACTGGACGGGCAGGGAGGGAGGCAGTGACGATGTTCCTTGTGGCGTTAGTTTTACATTTTGCTTCTGGGGCAGGATGTTGCTTGTGTGTGTGTTGACCTAGTCATTCTTTCTGCGAGTGATGACAGGGCGTGGTGCTTGGGCCATGCAGTGTGTTTGGAAGGGTGCCAGAGTCTGTTTGTGGAGCACGGACCCCGGGGTCCCAGAGGCCTGGCTGCAGCAGCTGCAGCTCTGCAAGGACCTTAATTTAGAATTTCCTGAGCCACTGGTGGATCCCGAGTATGTCACATGTGTTTCAAAATAATCATTGAAAAGAAAGCAAAAACAGGAAGTAGCCTGTAAAAGTTGTGTGATAGCTAACAATGGGGCCAGGTTACCAATGGTGGTCACCCCTGCTGGGTATCAGTAATAATGTGCCTCGGAAAGTTCCATGTTAATTTGGATGGGGAGGGTGGGGTGAGTCTAGAAGTAGGGGCAGTTTCAGGGAATAATTTGAGTAGGGCAAGTCAGTTACTCACTGGGCTGGGATTCGGATGTGAAGGGCATTGTCTGGGTCCTGAGCTGGGGATAAAGTCCCTGCCTTTAGATGTGGTTTCTGCCTTCAAAGCACTTATGGTCTAGTGGTGGAGATTGACATTAATGTATAAACACTCAAATGAATATAAAATTACAAATGTGATAAGTACTTGAAAAGGGAGTACATTGTGGCATGAGAGCCCTGCGTTTATGGGAGATTTCTTCTAGTTAGGGAGGTTGGGTAAGGGCCCATGAGGAAGGGACGTTTGAGCTGAGATCTGAAGGAGGACTGGGAGTCAGGGAGATGAAGGAGGAAGGAAAGAGCGTGCCAGGCAGAACAAATAGCATCTAAATGTAGAGGCCGTAAGGTGGGACAGAGCAGGATGCATTCGAGAATCAGGCTGAGGCTGAGGTGGGGATGGAGTTCTGAGAAGGAGGGCCTCCACAAGGGGATGGGCTGGAGAATTAGGGAGGCAGGAGAAGAGAGATTGGGGTGGTTTCAGAAGGAGGGAAGAGTTCATAGATTCAGCTAAGGAGTCGCCACTTACGTCTTTACTATCTATTATATACCAGGGTCTCTGGAGGACACGACCCTGAAGTAGATGATGGTGTTAGTCTTCACAGACGGAAAATGTTAAGTCATTTGCCAACATCATTGAAAACCTGCAGATTTCAGCTTATTGGTTGTACTGACCCAACCCCAAAACCACCAACTTCTCCAAATCTTAGGAGTACCGTGGAGGGTCCTAGGGAAACTCTGTGATTTCAGTAGAAATGCGTAGTTGGTTCATAAAAGAAAACAGCTCTTACCTAGGAAAGTTTGGGGGGACTGAGGTGAAAAATAGACTCAGTGCCATTTGCCACCCACAGGCACTGCTGGCACTGTTTTTGTATTGGGTGAGTTCACCTGAAGCTCTGTTTTGTCCAGAACCATCAGCTGCTGAAGGGTTCAGGCAAATTGCACCTTCTGCCTGACTTACCCTCTTATCCGGGACGCCACGCATCCTCAACATTTAAAGTCACAGAAGATGACAAAAGTCTTCAATAGAGGAGCTCCGAGGGGCACAAGGATTTCTTTGATAATTGGGAAGGCATGCTTAGATCTTCGTGGACTGGATCACCATCAGTGCCATATAATACTGTAGCCAAAGGGAGAGTTCCCTGTAGGAAAGCAGGGCCATCTCTAGAACCAGTGCTGGAAACTCCTTTATATAAATTATTGATATCAGTGCCTTTATTACTGGGAGTGCCTGAAGGGAGGATGAAGACTAGGTGGGTATCAGATTGAACTTTGTGCTTGTGAAGGTTCTGTGAACAAAGTCATTTAGCATAGCGTTAATAACACTTCTTCTGTGGAACAGGTTTATGGGAGACTTTAATCTGTTTTTAGCCATCTGTGAACACCCAGAAAATCCATTCGATCCGGTGCCTGGATTACAAAAATCCTTTAAAGGTTGCTCTTGGTGGTTGCCACTATCCTTTAAGTTGACATTGACAGGAAACCCGAAAAAGAAAAATGACAGGGGTGTTTGGGGCTTTGTGGCTTTGGCAGATCTTCCATCGTCACTTCACACGGCTTCAGACAGACTGTGGGAAACGTACTGCGCCTGTGTTTTGTGGTGTGTAGCTTCTCATTTCATCCCAACAAATTAAGTCTCAAGTTGGTAAAGGACCTGGAAGACGAGTCCCTGTCCCGATTGCCAACTCTGAGTATGGTTATTTGGAAGGTCACGTCTGTGGATTTGCTCCCACTTTATATGGCCGTCTCAGAGCACCTTTTGCTATGGCCTGGATGAGCTTTTTAATTTTGTTTAATCCTACTTTATATTTTGAACACACCAAATACGAGGAGAGCTCCTCAGTAATTCTAGACATCCACATTTGGGTAACTTCTTCTTGACTCAGACCTGCTCCCAGGGGCTGTGCTGGGACTGGTGGGGTGGCTGTCATGCCACTCCTTTTTGAGTTTCAAGGGAAGCCCAAAGGAAAGAAGTAGACACTGGTCTGTATGGTCCATAATGCAGACGGAGCTCATTGGGTCACACTTCATAAAAGGAGTAACGAGGCAGCCACAGGCCCAGCTAGTAAGGAAGGAAGAAAGAACAGATTTTAGAAGAGAGCAGTGGTCTTGCCTCTCCAGGGAAACCAGAAGAGGATGAACGTTCTAAGGGTGGTTGGATGTTGGGAAGCAAAATCTGGAGAAATTCCCCTCGCAGGTGACAGCCCAGCTGGGTCTTTTTATAGGCTAACTGTATTTGATGTACTTTGTCTCATTTGTTTGTATTTATTTATGCACACCTCTCTAATTTCCATTCCTGGGATTATGTCATGCATGCTGTTATTGTTATGGACAATTTCCCTTTCCCTACCCTACCTTCATTCCTCAGAGGATGCTCTTCTCGGTGCCAAGTCCACTCAAGCAGGAAACACAGATCAGAGGCTCAGAGGGTTGTCTGAGCCAGAGGGAGTAGTGGTGAGTCATGGACTAGGATGAGGAATTGGGAGATTTAAGTTTAGGTTTTGCTTTTGCTATTACTACGTGAGCTCAAAGAATTTCTTTTATTTTAATGACGTTTTTATTGAAATAATTGTAGATTCACATACAGTTGTAAGATACAATAGAAAAAGATCCCACGTACTCTTTACACTTTACCCCAGTGGTAACATCTTACCAAACAATAGAACGATATCACAATCAGGTCATTGACATTGACATTACCCAGTGATCTTACTCAGATTTCCCCAGCCTCCTTATACTCGTGTGTATGGATTTGTGTGCCTGCGTGATATTAGTTCTACACGATTTTACTGCATGTGTGGTTTCATGCATCTACCAGCATAGCTGGGATACTGAATAGTTCCTTCCCACAAGAATCCCTCATGTTGCTCTTCTGTGACCACACCACCTCCCCACCCTGATGCTCCCTATCCTTCCTCCCTAACCTCTGGCAACCACCAAGCTGTTGTAAAATATTCTAATTATTTTCATTTTGAAGTGTCCTGTACATGGAATGATACAGTATATAACCTTCTGGGATTGACTTTTTTCACTCAGCATCATTCCCTAGACATTCATCCACATTGTTGTTCGTATCAATAGTGTGTTCCTTTCAGTGCTGAGTAGTGTTCCATGATATGTATGTACCATAATTTGTTTAACCATTCACCTACGAGAGGACAGCTGGACTGTGTCTAGTTATTGGTTATTAGAAATAAAGTTGCTCTAAACATCATGTACTGGTTCTTGGGCAAGTTCTCATTTCTCTAGGATAAACGCCCAAGAGTCCAACTGCTGGGTCACGTGATAATTGTATGGGTGGCTTTATAAGAAAATTCCCAGTTGTTTTCCAGAGTGGCTATGCCATTTTACATACCCACCAGCTGCGGATAAGTGATCCAGTTGCTCCACATCCGATATCACGATAGTGTTACTGTCCCTATTTTTAGGTTTAGCATTCTTTTTTTTTTTTTTTTAAGATTTTATTTATTTAATTTAGAGAAAGAGAGAGAGAGAGAGAACACAAGCAGGGGGGAGAGGCAGAGGGAGAAGCAGACTCTGCCTGAGCAGAGAACCCAATGCAGGGCTCAATCCCAGGACCCTGAGATCATGACCTGAGCCGAATGCAGACGCCTAACTGACCGAGCCAGCCAGGCGCCCCTAAGTTTAGCATTCTTGATAGATATGTAGTGATATCTCATTAATTTTCATCTCCCTAATAAGTAACGTTAGACATCTTTTCATGTGCTTTTTTGACATTTGTGTATCTTCTTCAGGGAAATGTTTGTTTCTGTCTTTTGCTCATTTTTAATTTGATTTTTTTTATTATCATTGAGTTTTGAGCAGTCCTTATATATTCTTGATTCTAGTCTTTTGTTAGATGTGTGGTTTGCATATATTTCCTTCCAGTCTGCAATTTGTTTTCCCATCCTTTTCATATAGGCTTTTTAAAAAAAATGACAGCTTTGTTGAGACATAATTCACATACGTATAATTTACCCATTTAAAGTGTACAGTTCATTGGCTTTTAGCATATGCACAGACTGGTTCAACCTTCACGGCAGTCAACTCTAGAACATTTTGTCACCCTGAAGTGAAGCTCTGTACTTCACATTGGCTTTTCCAGGGACAAATTTTTAATTCTGATGAGGTTTAATTCATCATTAATTTGTCCCTTTATGGATGGTCTGAGAACACTTTGCTTAGTCTTAGATCTCAAAGATTTTCTCTTATTTTAAAAAATAATTATATAGTTTAACATTTTATGATTAAATCCACACATTCATACATTTTGAAGTAATTTTTATATAAGAAGGAAGGCTTAGGTCAAGGTTTTTCATTCATTTGTGTTGTCGATGGATGTCTAATCGCTCCAGCATCTCCTGCATTGAATTCCTTTCACCTTTGCCGGAAATCAGTGAGGCATCTTCATGTGGGTCTGCCTCTGGGTTCTCTCTCCTGCTCCATTCATCTGTGTGTTTGTGCCTCCTAATTGAAGCTTTTTAAAAATGAAATTGACCTATCTGGAAAACAGGGTTAGTAATACCTGCTGTCCAACTGCTACGTGGTCGAGAGAGGCAACTATGATCGTGTAAGGTACACGTTCTTGTTGGGAAGAACGACTTCCGCTCTTTCCTCTTACATCCTTTCAGCTTATCTGGCTGACATTGTTCAATTTTCATATTCCTATGCTGGGAACCGTGCTGACTTACCGGTCAGTTGTGGACATGGGAAATGTTCACTTTATGGAGTCTTTACAGAAATAGTAACATTTTTACTTCCATCTGCAGCCCTTTTGCAGGCTCTCTGGGTTCACCCCACCATCCCAGGGTGTGTTGGTTTAGAAACACAAGATAAGCAAAGCGGAACACATCTGAAAATAGTTTCAGATGAGGCAGTTTGGAATTCCAGGCCATTGTGAGTTTGTGAAAAGCTGCACCATCCAGCTTCTCTCTGCACCTTTGTTCGTCTTGATCACCCCCACCTGCTCTCCGCTCTCCTCTTTCTCGTCACATTCTACCCACCCCGAAAATCTACCTTCCACCCCGAGAAGAAAGTCCATTCCATCTGCTCACTACACAGAGAGCACCCCAATGGAAGTAAATTTGATTTTCTTCATTTCTGTAATCTCAGGGCCTGGCCACTGCCTGGAAAATACAGCTGCTCATCGAATCCAGCTTTCCTTGATCTCTTTTCCCTCCAAACACTTCTCTGCACGCTGAGTGGCTTTTAATCATTTATTGTTTATATGATTCTCTGTTTCTGGCTGATGGTTTTTTTCCTCCTCCAGGAAATGAGAGAACATCTTGAGCTTAAGAACTATAATTTCTACTTTATCTTTCCCCAGAGAGGCTTGTGCAGGCCTGGCAGGTTTTGAATACATGCTCCATATCTTATGCCTAATTAACTATCACAGTTAAGTATGGGCCATTCCCGACTTATCATGGTTCAGCTTACAGTTTTTCCACTTTACGATAGTGTGAAAGCCGTATGCATTCAGTAGAAAGCATACTTCGAATTTTGAGTTTTGATCTTTTCCTGGGCTAAGATTCTCTGTCTCTCTCTGTCTCAATATGGGGGGACATTAGGGAGCCACAGCTCCCAGTCAGCCTCACCATCATGAGGGAGACAAGAGATATGCCTACAACCTTCTGTCCCCGCACGACCCTGCCGTTTTTCACTTTCGGTACAGTATTCAGTTTACATGAGATAGTCAAGGCTTTATTATAAAATAGGCTTCGTGTTAGATGATTTGGCCCGACTGTAGGTTCACATAAGTGCTCTGAGCATGTCGAAGGTAGGCTAGGCTAAGCGACGATGTTTGGTAGGTCAGGTGTATTAAATGTATTTCTGATTTAATGATATTTTCAACTTACAGTGGGTTTATTGAGACATAACCCCATTGTATGTCAAGGAAGATCTGTATACATATTGAATTTACTCCCCCATTTTTGAGAAGAGAAAATTCCAGAGTTTCTCCTTCTAAAGCTGGGAGGCCCAAAGCCACATCCAAGAGGAGAGTTACATTTGGGAGACGTATGACAGAGTTGCCTTCTTGGGCAAACAAGGAGTTAGGTGGAGGATTAGAGAGGAAAATTATATGCTTGAAACATAGTCCAACAAAACAAGCAGAGTTACAGAGAGCACATCTCAGGTTCCCGATATTAAGCCAAAAAGAGCTGCCTAGAAAACGCTAACAACCTCAAGAGGGCAGAAGTGGGCAGAGGCATAAAGGTTGAGCCAAGACGAGCTTGTCTTGCACTGATGGATGGATTGTAGCCCTAGGACAGGGGGAGAAAGTCACAGAGGGCAGGACCAGCCAGGCTGCAGTCAAGGGTCCTGGAAAGGTTCAGGGAAATGTTTTAACTTATGTTACTGCCAAACCGCGTTTCACTGCAATGTGTTGGAAAATGGAATTTCTGGCTAATTAAAATGTGAGTTTATTTAGAAAAGTCTTACTTTGACAGCTGTACTAGTTGAAATGTTAATGCCTTAATAAACATACTTCAGTGATTGTGAAATAGTGATTGGTGAGTGAGTCTCTTTAGGGACCTAAAGGTCACTCTGGGACTGGTTGACGTGGTGATAGAAAGTGAGAGGTTGAGTGGATCTGTGTTCCCCCCAACATCCACCATCTATCATGGAAGTTACTTTTTTTTCAATTTGTTTTTTAATTATGGTAAAATCGATATAAAATGAACCATTTTCCTTATTTTAAGGGTGCATTTCAGTGGCCTCATGCACATTCGCTTTGTTGTGCAGCCATCACCCCTACCCATTCGTCTCCAGAACTGTCTTCATCTTTCCGAACTGAAACTCTATACCAGTCAAGCAATAACTCCTCACACTCTCCCTCCCCTGGGAGCCCTTGGCAACCGCCATCCTGTTTCTGTCTGTACGAATCTGACTACTCCAGGTGCCTCATGTACGTGTAATCATACAGTCTTTGTCCTCTGGTGACTGGTTATTCCGCTTCGCATAACATCCTCAAGTTTCATTGATGTTGTAGCAGGTGTCAGGTGCTGAATATCATCCCATTGTACGTAGGGATATACACCGCATTTTGTTTATCTGCTCGTCTGTCAAAGGACAGGAAGTCACTTTTTATTTTTTTTTTTTAAGATTTATTTATTTATTTTAAAGAGAGAGTGAGAGCACGAGTGGAAGGGGCAGCGGGAGAGAGAGAGAGAGAAACCCAAATAGGCTGTGCTGAGCACAGAGCCTGAAGTGGGGCTTGATCTCACAACCTTGAGATCACCACCTGAGCCGAAACCGAGAGTCAGACCTTGAACTGATTGCACCACCAAGACGCCCAAAGAAGTCACCTTTTAGAATAAACCTAGGTGTCAGAACTATCTGATCTCTCTCTCTCTCCTTTAAAAAAATGGAAAAAATAATAGGTCAAATTACTCGCTTCTGAATGATGCTTCCTTGTCGTTTTGCTCTGGTGCGTGAGGAGCAAGATATAAGGCGAGGGCAGGGATGAGGCAGCCAGGCTGGCTAAAATCATGGCTCTCCCCAATCAGTGAAATTACATGAACATAACTGAATACAGCAGGAACTGCAGTTTTAACCTATTATAAACATCATATCTGTAGTTGCAGATAAGCTGAAGGAAAACAAAAGAACACTTAGCCCGACTCTGGTGTGTGGCCGGTGTGGGCTTGATGCTCCCCCACATTGTAATGTACTCCTTCCTTACAGCAATTCTGTGCGGCCGACTTTAGACAAATAATGAGACTCCGGATTAATAACCAAGCGTCTGGAGCTCTAAACAAGTTCTATGCAATAAAAATCTAATGCACAACACATGTAATTCTCAATTTTGTAGCAGCCAAGAATTAAAAAAAGAAACAGGTGAAGTTAATTTTAATAATTTTCTTAGCCCAAGATATTCAGAATATTATTTCAACACATATCAATGTAAGTTGTTTATGTGATAGCTTACATTCTTTTTTTTTTTCATACTAACTCTTTGAAGTCCAGAGTGTATTAAATCAAAACCACAATGAGATACCACCTCGCACTGGTCAGAATGGCTAAAATAAACAATACAAGAAACGACAGATTTGATGAGGATGCAGAGAAAGGGGATCCCTCTTACACTGTTGGTGGGAATGCAAATTGGAGCAGCCACCCTAGAAAACAGTATGAAGGTTTCTGAAAAAGTTAAAAATAGAGCTACCCTAGGACCCAGCAATTGCACTACTAAGTATTTATCCAAGGATATAAAAATAGTGATTCTAAGGGGCACCTGCTCCCCAGTGTTTATAGCAGCAATGTTCACAATAGCCAAATATTGAAAGAGCCTGGATGTCCACTGACAGATGAATGGACAAAGATAATGGACTATTACTTAGCCATCAGAAAGAATGAAATCTTGCCATTTGTAATGATGTAAATGGAACTAGAGAGTATTATGCTAAGTGGTACTTAAGAAACAAAACTGATGAACATAGGGAAAGGGAAGGAAAAATAAAATTAGATAAAATCAGAGAAGGAGGCAAACAATAAGAAACTCTTAACTATAGGGAGCAAATGGTTGCTGGAGGGGAGGTGGGAGGGGGAGGGGGTAACTGGGTGATGAGCCTCGAGGAGGGCACTTGATGTAATGAGCCCTGGGTGTGTCTGCAACTGATGAATCCCTAAATTCTATCTCTGAAATTAATAATATGCTATATGTTAACTAATTTGAATTTAAAGAAATAAAAATAAAAGAAATCCAGGGTATACTTGACACATACAGCACGTTTCAGGTACACTAGCGCCACCTGTGGCTGGTGGGCTATGTATTGTCGTGTGCTTCCCCGGACCACAGTGTTCTTTCCAGGGCCCGGGAAAGTGTGCTTATCCGGCTAAGTTCAGTGTTTCCGTTTATACGTCACGTATCTCTAGTTCCTTAATGGAAACGCTGGATCCTATTTTGAAAGCTCTTTGCCTTCACAGAAGAATGGCTGGGTGCTTACACAGAAGGAAAAATTCCTTTCTTTCCTCCTTAATCTTGCAGCTTCCCCCACCCTGGTCTCTTTGTCTTCCTTTGGAGAACCAGAAAATAAATGAATAGACACATTGCGTCAGATATCGCTCAATAATTATGTCGTTTACTGTGTGATTGCTGTTGCTAGGGAAGCACTGGAGATGGTTGGGGAGAATAGCCTCCGGGTACTTGGTTAAAAGGACAAACATTAACCAGAGAATTGGAGAAAATACTCAGAAAAATGCTGCTATTAAATTATAAATTGCGAAGAAAATAAAAGTCAAGGGCCTTCATCACATTTTTTAAGTTTATTTTTCCAACTTTAAAAGTAACATAGAAAACACAATAAAGCAGAGAAAAGAAAAAAATTACCCCGAATCCCACTTTCTGTAATGAATGAACTTCCAAGAAATTTGAGAGCTGGAATGGGGATGCCTTGTTACTTTGTGGGTTTCCCTCATCTGTTAGAGGCAAGAGAGCACCTTCCTTCAGAATAGCGGTTTCTTCAGGAAACAGAACTTGCCCAATTTCGATGTGCGCACACTTGTTGTTAGCATTCCGCTTCGGGGGTTGGGGATTGGAGGTGGGTAAATATGTCGAGAAAAATGTAGCAGTTGGAATGAATAAACAATGAAGATCAGATTAGACTCACTAGAATTCAAATACGTTTCTTTGTTTTATGTCATGCTCTATACACACTCCCGTCCCACAAATAAATAGGCAGTGAAGGAACCCGGATACTCATTCAGCAGACCCTGCATGTCTGATGACACCAGGCTCAGTGCTGAGTGTTGGGTTACACAGATGATTGAGACGCTGATCCAAGTTCTCCCTTATAAAGAAAGGCTTCCCCCTCAGGGGGGCGCTGTCCAGACCAGCAGGATGACCCAGGCAAAAGATTAAATGAAACACAGAGTTTGAGCTAAGAGAATTAAGTGGCAAATCCATTTATTTGCTACATTTGAGAATAGTTAAAATCCTGCCTTTGGTTCATAACAATGATAATCTCATCCTGACCTTTACTAGAGAAAAACAAATTGCAATCTCTCTTTTTGGCACTTGTCACAAGAGCAGAGCGGTCCATGATTGCAGCAGATACAATGTCCCCTAGGATTATAATTTATGTTTCCTGAGTTCCCCCTGCCTTGCATTACTTTGTCAAGTGTGTGATATACCAGAGGGCACTGTGTTCAGTGCCTTCAGTGACTTTAGACTATTTAGGAAGCAGATTCTTAAGATACACGGGGAAAAGCTACACTCTGTAGCATTTCCTACTTTACAAAAAAACCCCACATTTTCGTAAATTGAATACACTATTTAGTAAATAGAGTAGGACTGAATTTCACCGTGAAAAACAGCACAATAATATGGTAGACAAGAAACCCTTAGCCCTTACTTCCAATATGAGAAACTTTAAAATTCTGGACGAAAACCTTTTTTTAAAAATTGCCCCAAAATGTCGATAGTGGAGTGGACATGAACATGAGCAGAGCTCTGAGAGGTTAAAAAAACAAAACAAAACACAACAAAAGAGACAAGGGGGGGGGAAGATGGGAATGCAGACACCAGAAGTTCACCAAATGCTTAAGACGAAGATGCTGGCTTCCCTGGAGCTCTGAATTCTGGGTTAATTTAAGAGCGTGTGTAGGTGATCTGTTAAGAAGATCATACACAGGGCTCATGGCATTGTGTTCTGCAGGACACGAATGGGCATGTAGCCTTTCTGAACGTGCTGTTTCTGGAAGCCATTTGGGGTGGTCAGTCTTAGTCCAGCTATTTACTCAGTGGAGGTGTTAAAAGAGAACCATTTGCTTATTTACACTTAATCGACTTGCTGATCCGAGGAGCGGGATCAGATGCTACCACTTGGAGAGGAAAGCAACCCACCCCTTGAGAGTTACGGATGAGCAGAGATAATGCTTACAGACATGGAAGGAGTGATGAACTCATCATATCCTTCAGGATTCTATGTTTATGTGTGACAGAAAACCCTAACTAAGATGTATTGATTTGAAATATTGTTACTGAGTGCAAGGAACTCTTCTAGGTGCTGGGGATAGAAGGATGAACAAAACAGACAAAACAGCCCTCTTCCATTCTAGTTGAAAAATAGACTTTTATTTATCTCTCACATAAATGACATTTGGAGATAAGATGTCCAAGGCTGGCGTTGTCCTCCATAGTCATCAAGGACTCAGACTCCTGTTGCCTGTCTTCTAACCTGTTCTGTCTGTCTGGCTGCCATGTTCTTGTCCAGACCATCCACATTCAGGGCCACGAAGGAAGAAGAGGAAAAGAAGTCCCTGTGCCCTCCTTTTAAGCTCTATAAGTTACATGTGGTGTTTCCCCTTGTGTCCCATTGGTCAGAATTGAGCTGCAAGGGTGACTGAGAAATTTATTCTTGATTCTAGGAGGTCACGTGCCCAGCAAAAAAATCAAGAAGGAAGAGCCAATACTGGGACAACTGGAGGTCTGACACAGTCATAAAGGCAGGCACAAATTGCCTTAGACATGTTCAGTATTTGATATGATAGTTTTAGGGATTGGATACAAACCACAGAGCAGGAGCTTAGACAGATGGGAAAGGGACACTGAGCGGAGAGGGTCCCCACCTTAGGTTGCCCACTACCTTACAATGGCCTCGATCTGTTTGCATAGCACAGATTCATTTCTCCTCCCTGGATCAACAGTTGGCTGTAGGTCCTCTTTAGTATTAAGAAAAGCCTGCTAAGCAGTTGGGCTCATATTATTGAACACATACTGTGTTTGTAGGATTTGATCATCTTTAAAGTATTGCCAGCATAGGTAGATGAAGAGTTCCAGAGTGGGCCTTTTCTTGGAAGGTCCTGCTGAAGCCCAGGATCAGTCCTAGGTAATAGGTAACATGGTCTCATACTGGTCCATCATCCATCTCCCCACAGATAAAAGGGCTCCATTCTTCAAGAGCCCCCTCCCCTGTCTCCCCACTTTCTCAGTTGTTCTACTTAAGTCATATGTCTTTCTGATCCATTGAGATGTAAACCTTCATTAAGACCAGGGAGAACCCTGGGAAGAGAGCATAAGCTACTTGAAGAAACAGGTACCCTGCGTTTCTGTTCCCACTCTGTAGCTCCTGGAAAAGACGGCTTGTCCTTCATTTCTACAGATCATCTTAGAATGACAGATCCTTATTCTCTGAAGAAGCGTCAGCAGCATTTAACCTGAGTTTCTTCCTGAGCTAGGAATCCTTAAAAGCTGTATTTCCTAAGTGATGTGCCGACGAACATGAGGTATTAATGAGAGCTCTGAAAACAGCAGTCCCAAGGTCGAGAGAGCTTGGCAAGACTGGACTAAATTCCCTGCTTAGATTACAGTATAGCTAATTATTTACAAACTGGTGGAATTCTATATTCTATGAAAATGTAACTGTGCAGGAATAAAGTCTTTCTGAACACCTTCAGAAATGGAGAGCTCACCACCGAGGACCTAGAGGCTATGTGTAAGGCGCCTTTCATGGTGCCTTGGGTGAAGTGTGAAAGTCCCTCAGTTACTCACCATTTCCTTACTGAGCCAAGGAAGGCTGTCATTAGAGTTCTATCAATGTTTCAGCTTTTTGGGACTCATTATTCTACTTGATTATTTGAATTTTTGTTCTTTTCATCCTCTTCTGCCCCTAGCTGTCTCTTCCATACTGGTCTTCACTGTGAGAAATGCATCAGCACATTTATGTCAGAGCACGAGGAAGGGAAAGAAAGCGTGTGGGATTAGATCTCAAATCAGTGGAATTACTTGTCATTGTAAGTGTTAGTAATGAGTGAAACTGACAATGTGAAAGAAGACAATAACAGAGCGTATTGTTTTATAAGTTCTCATTCTGATTATTGGCTCTCTGGAGCGCTTTAAAAACCTCCCTTTCACCTGTACTTGATTTAATTATGTTGTTATTTTGGGAGGTTTCACATTTCCAAAATGATTCGTCATTTCCTTTCTCCTTTTTGACATGTTCTTAATGAAGCGAGGGCATTGTCAGCCGGGACCAGCTTGCCTTTGGGGAGCATAGATCGTTTTGATTTTTTCAGGTACTTATACTTTTTGTCCACACCCCTAAACCTGGGGAATACTTGCTTTTGACATCGCCTGGTTATTAACTCTTAGACTCATGTTGCTTCGCTTGTTTATCATTAAAGACAGACATCTTCCCTTAGCAGTGGCCAGTTTTGAGAAATGGATAGTCTGTTACCTAAGGACAAAAGTAGTTTTGTCTTCTTTTTACTGAAAATGAGCTTCGTGCCCGAGGCATTTCAAATCTACCCAAAGCTGGCCCGAGGGGATGGCACTTCTGGCAGCTTAAGTATTGCTGCTACTGACTCTGGCCGCCAACACTGACCTTCAGCTCGGTTGGGAACGGCAGCAGTGCTCTGGTCGTAAGTGTGTGACAGCGGCAAACTGCCGAGTTGTGTGGGCAGTGGAAGGTGTGTTTGTTCAGCTAGAACGACACCAGAGCTGAAAGGACCCTTAGAGATGGTGTCATCTGGTGGTTTAAAGCTCTGCCATGTGGAACCCTTTTCTGTGCCATCTGCCTCCTGTGCCTTGGGATTCTTTCTCTTCCTTCCTTTTTGCATAATCTTTGTCTGAAGAGAGGGTTCTGTTACTAAAATACATTTAAAAATTTTTTTGTTGTTTTTTTAAGTAATCTCTATGCCCAACATGGAGCTCGAACTCATGACCCACAGATCAAGAGTAGCATGCTCTATGGACTTAGCCAGCTAGATGTCTCTAAAATACATTTTAAAAGTAGGAGTTCATAGGCACCTGGGTGGCTCAGTTGGTTAAGCGTCTGCCTTCGGCTCAGGTCATGATCCTGGAGTCCCGGGATTGAGCCCGAGTCAGGCTCCCTGCTCAGCGGGGAATCCGCTTCTTCCCCTGCCTCTCACCCGCTCATGGTCTCTCTCTCTCTCTCTTGCTCTCTCTCAAATATTTTAAGTAAATAAAATTTAAAAAAACCCCATATTATTAAAAAAATAAAAGTAGGAGTTCAGTTCACTTTCCTCATTCCATGGGGGTGGGGTAGGGGTGGTGATGAGAACACTGCTCCAAGGTCATGGGACTTATAAGTGGCTCAGTGCAGAAGTGGTTCAGACCAGGCCCGTTGGGTTGGAGAGAGAAGAGTTGGCAATGGTGGGCCTGAATAGAAGCTTTCTAGGTCCTATCAAACTTAAGATGTTCTTCTTTTTTCCTGGTGCCATTTCTCCAGCCACCCACTCTGGGTCCAGGACATCTTCTCTCAGTAGCACATACCTGGATTAAACAAGAGAAGTGAGACATTGTTTCCAGAAAGCCGGTATCAAAAACTCACCTGTTACCTATGGAGCTTCTCCTAGACAAATTTCCTTCAAGCATTGCTTAGGGCTGGTAGCGACGGGTCAGCTGGTGTCTAGTCCAGCTTTGCCCCTAGGATGACCGTCTTGAGCTAATCCTTTCTACTTTAACGAAGGTTAAATGAGGTCATCAGGGTGGGGTCCTAATTCAACAGGATTGGTGGCCTTAGAAGAGGAAGAGAGAGAGACCAGTCCATGTGCACACAGGGAGGAAAATCCATGTGGGCAGACAGTGGGAGGGTGGCCATCTGCAGCCAGGAAGGGAGCCGGCTCTCGGGGCAGCCACTTGCCAGAGCCTGCACTTGCTGGTGTCCTGACCTTGGACTTACAGCGTCAAGGACTGTGAGAAAATAAATTTCTGTGATTCAAGCTATGGTATTTGTTACGGCAGCCTGAGCAGACTAAGACGGTCTGTGTGTGCTGGGGGGGTGACAGGCTCAGGGGAGCTTCTAGAATTGTTGGCATTTCACCTGCCCCTGAGGAACTGTCTGGATTGTCACCAGGCCTTGGAGATCAATGTGTAGGGCTGGCTTCTTGCACAGCCTAAAATTTTTTTAATAGAAGTGTTTCTTCTGTTAAGTCTGGGATGACATCATGAGGACCCCACAAAGTCAGCCTAGATATACATGACCCTGTCTTCCTGCTCGGTCCCATAGGACCCGGATTGAATTCCACCACCACTGCAAAGCCTCTGGCACCACCCGTAATAGAACAGGCGTCTTTCTCCTTGGGAATTATTTGAAACCCATGACATTTTCATTATCACGAGGTTCTGGCCTTTAGCAAGGGCTTAGTGTAGGTCTTGTTGAAAATCTTCGGTTGGCACGTGTCTTCACCAGACCGCATTCTCATTTCCACACTTCCTCCTGCCTGCATTTACTGAGGACCCACCTGTTTGTGGGAAAAATGGAAATAACTTCATAGGCTTTTAAAGTATCTTTTGTTTTTTTTTCTTAAACTCTGCTGCTTGATGTTGAGGAGATAAAAGGTGGAGGAGGAGGGGGGGTCAAGGCAGAGATGTGCGACAAGAAAGGACTGGGGGAAGCCGAGAGATCACCTTTATTCTACCAGCGTCGCCGTGTCAGCCGCCGGCCAGCACCTAACCATAGGCACCTGAGGCCTGAGCAGAAAGAGGGGTGCCCACAGCTGCAGCCAGCAGCACGGGGTCCTGCTTTAATGAATGGGCTACATATTGCAGGAAGCTGGTGGAAGCCTCTGCGAGGGGACCCCCACCGAGGGGGGTGGGTGATAAGCCTACAAAGTCAAGGGAGGGGGCTCAGGGAGAGCACTGAGCATCCCTGCAGCTTGGAAGAGGTTGGCTCCTCGGCCCTTCCAGAATGCAGGCCATACGTGGGCTCAAGGGTGGCTTGCTCCCTGGCTTGCACAGGGAGATTTGGAAACAGTCTGAAGCATTCCCATGAGCTTCGAAAAGAGGGTGACAGACAGGGGAGTAGGTGGTGTGTAGAGTTAGAACCCATTGAAAACATCTCTGGAGATTTCTTAGGAAAGGCATACTTGTCCATGCAAAGCAGGTGGAAAAAGGAAAATAGAAGGTTGTTCTCGCACAGACAGATGAGGGGTACTGATCTCATTTGCAAACCTTCACAAGACTTCCCTGCAAAGCTAACATAATCCTGGTTACTTTACCAAAGTACAGTTTTATTATTTTCAAGTAAAGCTCATAATAAGTGAATTTGAAATTATTTAGACTTAAGTCTCTCTCTCTCTCTCTCTCTTTTTTTTCTTTTGGTAACTACTCCTTGGAGTGTTCTGACTTCACATAGACAGTGAAACTGGGGAAGCAGGAAGGGTTACATAGCAAACAAGTGTATACACTCTCCCTTTGTACCTTCTGGAAGTATATGTAGCTTTTCCAGCTTACATGTTCTCCAGTTGTATGCATGCTTACTCGGAGGGAGACAATGAGGCGTCTATGAAAAACTCATGATTTTAGGGCATAGAATGGATCTTCTGGACCTTCTGGACCTTAATGGGCTGTGTGACTTTGGGGAAATTATTGAACCAGGCATTTTGAACATTAATTTTCACATGTGCAAAACAGAGATGGAAGTACGTCCCTCAAATGTTCATGAGGATAAACAACTTGGCATTTTAAAACCTAGTACACTGCTTTGCTCATAGTAGGCACTGAATAATTTAGAGGAGGAGGAGAAGAAAATGTTCCCAATTTTTATTATAACATCTTTTTAATAGTGAGGGACCTCTTTAATGATATAAGTAATAATTATTTCGAAGAAATACTTGGAACCTCCTATAAGAGGCAGATTTCAGCTCTCTTGGTCATAATCATTCAAATTGGTCCCATTTCAGACATGTATATAAGAACATTGAATTCCCACGTTGTTAAACATAAATTAAACTTATGGCCTTGCATCTTTAAAACATAGGTGAGTAATATATGAGAGATACATAGCATTAGCCCACGGTCTTCTGTTTAATGTTTAGATGGTCTTGCCACCTCCCAGAAGCTGGAACGACAACGAGAGAAGTGGGAGAGGAACCACTGGCCCGGCAGAGGCCTGTCTCGGCGTTCCATCAGCAAAGAGCGGTGGGTGGAGACGCTGGTGGTGGCCGACACGAAGATGATTGAGTATCACGGGAGCCACAGCGTGGAGTCCTATATCCTCACCATCATGAACATGGTATGTCAGACTGTGGGGCAGGGAGTGGCAGCTGGGGAACAGGTGTCAGCCTCCAAAAATAAAAGAGACCTTTTTTGTTCTTTTCATGCCATACCTAAGTGAGGAAGGATGGAGATTCAGGGCCAATTAGTCTGTCTCTTAAAAATGTATATCCTAGGGAAATTGGGAATTTAGCATATTTTTTCTACTAGTTATATCTCAATTGACTCAATCCTTTCCGTATGAGTTTGTTTCGCCAATTTATGTTAGCGCACAGATAAGTAAACTGAGGCAAAGAACTAGAACATGATTTCCTCAAAGTAGTTAGAATTCGACTAAAGTTAACAACGCCTGATTTCAGACTTCCCTTTTGCGTTCTTGATGTTTCCACCTTCCCAGAGAGAGTGTTAGTCCTGTCGAGGTGGGGAAAGATATTTGCCTCCGGAACTGATAATAAAAGAGAGAAAGACTCTGGGTCAGGGAAAGGGCCACAGAGAAGGAAGGCACCAATTCCTCAAACACACAGCCAGCCAGTCACCTTGGAAAGGTTGCCTTTAAGTACCATAATGTGGATTGGGCCAGGGACATCTCTCACTCTTCGTTGTAGTCTCCCCAGAATTCCTGATCTCTAAGACAACATTTATTTTAAGTGTATCACAATGCTATTTTCCACCGCCCCTGGCATTTATCATGTGAGCTAATGGTTTTCCATTTCTGACTCTAGGTCACTGGGTTGTTCCATAACCCAAGCATCGGCAATGCAATTCACATTGTTGTGGTTCGGCTCATTCTACTTGAAGAAGAAGAGGTAAGGGGTAGTTTCTCTCCACTCTTCTGACCTGTATCCTTACACTCCCTACCTCCTTTTTTCAGGACAGCTCTTGATGGACAAGAAAGGGGGCACCAGGAAGGTGTTTAGAAGCCCATCGAGAAGGAAAATGATATTTCTGTATTGTTTTCTTGGGAATTTTGTGCTGTCAAGTGGGAGATGGAGAAGTTTCTGAGATAGACATTGTTGGAACCACCTGGCCATCATTTCCTCTAGTAACACACAAGTTAGATTTACAGCAGTGACTGAGAATGTTCCACCATGAAGTAGTTGCGTGGTTTCAATAAAAGTTAGGAGGGACACGGAAATGTTGAACCCTTTATACTGTTTATTTACCTCTTGCATATTCATACATACCCTTCAACTCTGGACCGTCTTGTCTCTCTGTACTTTTGCCCCTGGAAACATCATCTGTTCTCAGAGACTCACTTGGCTTCTCCACGCTGGGACTCTCAGTTGCTACTTCAAACCCAGACCTCTCCCTTACGCTCCAGACTCCCGTCCAGTTGCCTCCTTGCCATCTCACCCTGGATGTGTCAGAGCCCACCCAAACTTGCAAACTCAGTAAGTCCACTGTGGCACTCTTGATTGCTCCGGGCCCGGATCATCTCAATTCTTCCTCCCCCCATGCTCCAACCTTCCGTGTTACCCACCTCGGTAACCACACACAAGCCTAGGGGTCATTCTTGAATCCTCCTTTTCTTGCTGTCCACATTCAACAGAAAGGCTCACAGCGCTACCTTCAAGATCATCTCAAGACCACCCGCTGTCCATCATCTCTACAGTCATTACGTTGCTCTAGGCCTTATTGTAATCTTGCTGCAGGGAACTCCCAAATGGTCTTCTTGTTTTAAGACTTGCCCTCCATAATCCTTTCTCTATGTACCAGTTAGACTGATAATCTTAAATGAAAATTGAGTCACTTCACTGCACAAAACTGTTGAATATCTTTCTGTTGTTTTTGGAACAAAATCAAAAATTTCTATGCCCTGCAGAGATTTTCATGATCATGCCTTCATCCCCTTTTCCAGTCTTTCCTTATGTCGCTCTCTGCCTTGTTTCCCACCCTTGAACTCCCTGGACTTCAGGTAGGTTCTGGAACACTCACAGCCCTCTTCAGCCTCATGGCTTGTGCGCTTATGGTTCCCAATGCCCGAAACACCCCTCCCTTGGCTCTGCTGTGGCTGGCACATTCTCTGGCACCTGCCAGACCTTTGTTTAACAAATGCTACCTCTCCAGCGAAGAGTGGAGACTCTCAGTGACCAGCCGACTTAAAGCCAACCCTACTTGCTGTTCTCCATCACGGAATAAAGTTTACTTCCTTTACCGGTACTCCTCCCACAGTTCGCTGCTGTTCTGTACATTAGTTTACTCTTCTCCTGCCTATCTTAGCCACCATCACAATGTGAATTCCTTCTTTATTCTTGACTGTATTCCCAGCCCCTAACACAGTGCCTGGGATGTGAATGAATGAAGTGACATTCAAGGAAGGAATGAACCAGCCAAGCTGGTGAAATGCCTTTGCAATCTACCGACCTCACCCAGCACCTGAAATATGTGAAGAATGGCCTCATTCAACTCTCGCTTGGCGAGACACTTGAGGCCAAAAGGCTCGAGGCAGGATTTACTATTTTCTGACCTCCACAATCAGAAGACTGAATAACAATAATATCTGGAGTCTGGATCCATTTTCCTTTTTCTCTCCCTACCATCCCCCACTTCCTGAATCACCCCAGCCATACTTTGGGTATCTGGGAATACTGATGGATGTATTATTTTTCTTCCTGTGAACCTTTTGTTATGAAAATTTTTCCAAAACTTGGAAACCAAGCAACACAAAAGCGATGTCATTTCAATGTCTAACATGACCTATCTGACTCTATGGGAATGCAATTTTGCCTAATTATTATGTGCTATTGAGTAGGTCCTAGACACAGTAAAGTTAGGTATTAACGTGTAGAAAACTGACAGGGTACAAATGGTTTTTGTCCAGAAAAGGTGAAAATAATTTGTGTCTAGCAGAGAACTCTAAAGGTTGCGGTTTTATTGGTCTGTGGACTAATTTTGTATCTAATTTAGCGGTCTGACTTCAGCATATTTTCTTTATACTTTCACCACCTATGGTAGCGTCACTTTCCTGTACCTGCCTTTGAACCAGCTTAGACATCTTGTCTATCTTCTTATTAATGAGTTAAGTACATCCATAACATGCTCACTGCATATTTATATGAGAATTACATTTTTAGCTTTGTAAAAGTTATACTTTGATACTTTGGAAGACAAATATCTGCTGTATAATGGTCTCTCCTACATGCATGCTTAGCTGCAGAATGTGTAGAAGGTTAGGCTTTCAGACAAAAAAAAAGCCAAGGAAAAACCTTTCCCCTTTGCAGTCCCTGTAATAGTGCTAGTCAGACTGTAACGTGCACCTTCCATGGATCAGGCGAGGGAAGGCTAGGCTGAGTTTTAGAGGGTGGGAAGGAATTAACTAGTGAGCAAGGACATTCCAGGTTGAGGGACCTGCACGGTCAGCGTGAGCTTGTAAACGAGCATCTTACACATAAGGACACATGACTGTGAACACATCACTGATAATGAACCCCCAAATGGGAGGCTGTGTAATCTAGCTGTGCACAGAGGGGACAGTGGACTATGCAGGAGGCAGGAGAGAGAATCGTGGGTCCCAAACTGCCCCCTCCATGCACAGCTGGTCATGTTGCTCACCTGGTCTCTGTGCTGACATCATTACTCTTCCAGGTGTGGAAGCCAGCGATCCAGAGACATCCATGACACGTCCCTCTCCCACCCCTCATATCCAGTCCATCATTAGGTGTTGCCAATTTTGCCTGACCATCTGCATTTCTATCACTTAAATTCAAGATCGAGTCCTCTCTTTCCTGGGCTACAGTTGTGTTTAATCTGTTCTGTTTGGATTCCTTTCAATCTCGTTTTCTCATTGCAGCCAGGATGATCTCAAAATGGTAATCCAATCATCCCCACCCCCCTGGCACCCAGCTCCCACCCCTGGTTTAAACCCATCCAGTGCTTTTCTTTTTTTTTTTTTTTTATGTTTTTTTATTATATTATGTTAGTCACCATACAGTACATCCCTGGTTTCTGATGTAAAGTTCAATGATTCATTAGTTGTGTATAACACCCAGTGCACCATGCAATACGTGCCCTCCTTACTACCCATCACCAGCCTATCCCATTCCCCCACCCCCCTCCCCTCTGAAGCCCTCAGTTTGTTTCTCTGAGTCCATAGTCTCTCATGCTTCATTCCCCCTTCTGATTACCCCCCTTTCTTTATCCCTTTCTTCCCCTACCGATCTTCCTAGTTCTTATGTTCCATAGATGAGAGAAACCATATGATAATTGTCTTTCTCTGCTTGACTTACTTCACTTAGCATTATCTCCTCCAGTACCATCCATGCTGCAGCAAATGTTGAGAAATTGTTCTTTTTGATAGCTGAGTAATATTCCATTGTATATATGGACCACAACTTCTTAAGCCAGTCGTCTGTTGAAGGGCATTTCCATCCAGTGCTTTTCTAATTCCCTCTCTCATCTCCTACCGTGCCCCTCTTGCCTTTGGGATAGAGCAGTAGTCTTCTCCTAATGGTGTCCCCTGCCACTGGTCTTGTTGTTGCCTGGACTGTCTTCCTTCTTGTCTTCACTTAGTTGACACCTTAATCCTTCAGATACCAGCTCAGTTCAGGGTCAGTTCACTGGGGGAGGCTTCCCCCACCTTCATGCCAGCAAGATTCTAGCACGTACGTTCACAATGCTGTGCATTTCTCCTTCACAGCACATATCACAGTTATAATTTCACATCTGTTTGTTTGATGTGCTTCCCTTCATTAGTATATAAGATTGAAGGCAGAGGCTGGGTCTGCAACCATCTAGCCTTATTGGTATATAATAGATAAGGGAAAGAGTGAGCAGGTGAAGTCAGCAAAGGGCGAAGATGAGGGTCAGCATTGGCCGCGGTCATGACAAGACTTGATAAGGGATAGAGCTCATATAAAGGGATGTGGATCTAATTCTAGGGGATCCTCTGGGTGGTTCCAAACTGAGGGATGAAATGGAGAGAAAGGCACTAGAGAGATGGTTCTAGGGCTCCGTGCAAAGTGATATGAGGTGGGAATGCTGAGGCTGGCCTCTTCCGTAATGCCTTTCTACAACTCCCGTCTTTCTGATTCGAGTCACATCTGACAGCTGACATCATTTTGGACTTCCTTTCCTGTAGTGGGTCCAAGAGAATTTGTGGTTAATACATAAAGTAAAGTTTTTGTTTGCTAGTCACTGCTAGGTAAAAACCATTATGGATTTTCATCACGTTTTGAGAATAAGCCAGGATAATGGGATATGATACTCAACTTGGCGCACCTGGAGGCTTCCTCAAAGACTAGGTGGTCATGTTTCAGACCAGTGAATACTGAGGTACCCAAAACCAGGTGCTGCAAAGACATGTCAGGCATATTGAGACATCGTGGGCCACGAAATCAAAGAGCAGCTTCAGGTAGGAGGCAGTGTGCTCTCGTTCCTATCCTGCCTCCCTCCAGCCCTGAATCAAGTTCTCATTTTCCTCTTATGACCCTAATCCTATCCTTTGAACTTTTCATTCTCCCTCAAAGACTTGGACACAGACTTGGCCTCAAGCGCTTTCTGCGTTAGACCAATTCGATGGCCTCCCCATTCCCCTTTTGGGCCAGAGGTTAAGGATAGGATTACTCTCCTCCTTCCAGCTCTTGTAAGCAGTTGACATCAGGGAGAGTACCAGCTTTATCATTAGTCCCTCCCCTTTCAAGCTATAGGAACTTTGGTAGGTTATTTGACCTGTTTGTGCCTCCATTTCTTCATTTTGTAAAATGGGGATAATTCTATCTACTTCCCAGGGTTACCGTGAGAATCAGACATGTGAATTCCTGCATTAGTTAGGGTAGTATCTGGCTCGTAGAAACCAGTGGGTAAATGTTACTGGTTAGCGTAATCCTTCTTCTCATAATCACTTAGTCCCACCACAACCCTGTAAACTTGTTGCCATGATGCTCCTTTCACAGAACTGTGCAGAATTGTTAAAGGAAAATAGAAAATAGGAAGGACAAGGTTAGGATTCTAAGCTGGAGACTTCTTTTAAGAACAGGATAGAGTAAAAACAGGGATGGGAGTGAGTTAGGATCAGGCCAGATGGATCCCAGTCTCTGCGCTGTCCAGGGTCGGATCCTGAGGGCATCAGGCTGGCTTGAAGGAGCAGCAGGGCCGGCAGGCGGAAAGATGGTGACTGTTTTCACAGAGGATGAATTTCCCTCTTGGGCTCGGAGTGATTTAATGTTGGGTTCCCTTTTGCGAGACTCTGGAGTTAAAAGCCTGTTAGCTTTGGGAATTCAAGGTGGTGATTTCCCCTGCCCCTAGGAGGATTTTTAGGTCTGTAATAACCTATGTAATTATAGCTCTTTCAGGATAAATGTCAAAAATATTGGCAAAGAATTTGTACACTCACCACTTTTTTAAAATCAAGAATCTTTTCCTCTGATAGATGAGTTATTCCTTAGTTTTCACATAAAACTTTGTACTGTTTTCTCTTCTCTGTCCAATCTCTTTTTTTCTCGGGAACCTAAGCCTGGCTGGCAGAGAATAATCAGGTTATGCACTGAACCCCAAGCTGCTACTAGCAATTCCCAAGGAAATCGATACAGGAATTTTTTCATTATAAAGGGAGCTTACCCAGAGAGAACAATTAATAGCAAAAGCCGTATTTTGCAAAATCATTTCTCATCTCCCATGTAGGGCTGTTTGAGATGTTGCTAATTTCCTAGAGGTCTTCTTTGTGTCCTTCGGTATCACGGACCCAAATGAGTTGGGAAGGGGAAGTGGAGAGTGAATTGGACTCACTTGAGAAAATGAGAAAAAGAACAAAAATGGAAAGCTATTTTTGGGGGGTGAAATCAGTGTGGATGGGGGTTTGTCTTGATAAACTCAAATAATTAACGAGGGTGCTTTCTGGAACACATGTAGTCTGAGTCTCCCCGTATTCAGTGAGCCAGCATGACCTCCCTAAATTTCTTGGCAACTCGGGCATGCTCAGGGCATGTAGTATTGAGGCAGAGCTAATTAACGCTTCTCAAGTCTTCTGTGATCGAGTGCATTCAAGAAACTAAACGAGGGTTTCCTGGACTAACCTTTTATGAGACCTGGAGATGAAGAGGCCAAGGGGGTGCAGAAAAATTGTGCTCACTTAAGACCTCCTGGCAGAATCATGACATTTAGTAGAAAAGTAGTGAGGTATCCTGATGACCCTGTCACTGAACTTGTGTTAAATCCCACGTATTGTGGATAGAAGTTCTACATAGGGGCAAGATACCCAGCCACAAATGATCAGCAGCTTAGTTCATTGTGCACTTGTTTTGTAAAAAAAAAAGAAAAGAAAGAAAGACAAAAGCAGTGGGAAGAAAACCAGCAAGATTTTGAGGGGAGCCTTCAGGTCCTAACATTTTTTTTTCTCTTCAGTGACTAACCTCCAGGTTATCCCAGAATTGCCCTTGTAGGAGTGATGGAATGTCGAAGAATAATCCCATTTGTTGCCGTCTGCTTTTCAGCTCCTTTCCTCTCCTTCACTCCCTCTGCCAGTCGTCCCACTGCTAGCTTATCTCGACAACCTCGCTGACCCAGCCCGTGTGTGTAGACGGTTCAGCCTCGACCTAGCTCTTCTGACTCCTGGGTCTCTGTTCTCCCTTCTCGTCTTCATCGTGGTCAAGAGCTGGGAAGGGTGGTAGGTTCTGTTCCGCCTGCAAGCTCACCATGCTTCCCTGGATGCGATGCTAGGAGAGGACGTGAGCCTTCCGGGCAGGGATGGAGGACTTTCTTCCTCACAGCACACACGCCGCTCGAGCTTCATGTCTGCAGCTGCCCCTCTTGTCCCCCACCGGGGTGACAGGGGCAGCCCACGTGGATGCTGGGATCAAGCGGGCTTGATCGTGGCTGAGGAGTGCCAACATCAGGAAACATCAGCCCTTCAGAGGGGCTTGTGAGCAAACTTGTCAGCTTGTGCCCTGGGGGGAGCCATTGTCCTTTTCTCCCCCCTGGACAGCAAAGAAATCTGTCCTCTTCCCTGGAGGGGAACACTGCATCTGTACTCCCAGTCTGTTTCTACACAACGTCCTTGGAAAGAGACAAAAGCTGTCGGTGCCTTTGCTCAGATCATGTGGAGAAACACCTCCCAGCAGTTCCTACCGCAGTCACCAGAATTATTATTACAGATGCCGGTTGCTCTGTTCTTACGCCTTTGACCCCTTAGCTTCCGCTTCTCTAACCTGCAGGAGGTCTTGCCTCCTCACTGACTCACCACGAAACCTTGTCCCCGTGGGAGCTGTGCTTTTGTCCAGCACAGTGGGTGTATTCTTCACCCTTCTCCAGTCCTGGGGGGTGGTTGTGCGGCCTCAGTGTGGTGTGTATACCTGCTGTTAGGGCAGTGCCTGACATGAGCAGGCGAGTAAACCTCTGTTCTTGCTCTGAAAGAGCTAAGGAGGAAAACAGGCGTGCAGTTTGATAATTCTAACCCAGGCAGCAAGTGCCATGCGTCAGGTGGGCACAAGAGAAACTAGAGGGAACCTAATCCAGAATGAGGTCAGGGAAGGCTTCCTGGAAATGCTCAGATTGAGTCTTAAAGGATGGATGCAGAACAGGTTGAAGGGGTAAGAGAGGGGAGAAAGGCATTCTAGGTAGAGGAGCAGCTCGAAGAAAGCAAGCTAAAGGGGCGCCTCGGTGGCTCAGTCGGTTAAGGGTCTGACTCTTGGTTTCTGCTCAGGTCACAATCTTAGGATTGTGAGATGGAGCCCCATATTGGGCTCTGTGTGCAGCAGGAGTCTGCTTGAGATTCTCTCCCTTTCTTTCTCCTTCCCCTTCTGCCCCTATCCCCATTCTCTCTCTCTAAAATGAAGAAAATATTAAAAAAAAAGAAGAAGAAGAAGAAAAGAAACAAGGTAAAAAGAGCATGGTCTATGGCATGTGGGCAGGGGGTGCGGGTAATATCAGCCGTTTGAATGTTGCTGGAGCGTAAACTGTGAGGTTGCAGATGAAGGGAGAGCTTCCTGAAGGTCAGACTTTGAAGGGTCTTGAGCTGCGGGTCATGATACGGGTAGAGTTTGGTTCTCACCAGATCAGCCCGGGAACAGCACAGAGATGGATTTAAGAACAAGGAAGAAGGGAGAACCATTATGAGATGATGCAGGTGTAAACTCAGGCACGAAATGATGAGTTTCAGCTCGGGCAGCAGGGAGTAAAGCGGGAGGGGAGGCCGACTTAGCAGCACGTGGGGACAGATGGGGATGCAGGATGTGGGGAGAGAAGACCAACTGGAGAGACATCCTGGTGTTTCTAGATGAAACCGCTAAGCCGACGGTGCTTCAAGCAAGAGGAACCAGGAAGAGTAGCAGGTTAATACTGTGGGGGCAGGATTTGGGGGATGCTGAGCTGGGGGCTCCTCTGGTGCTATTTAGAGGGTGCCCATCAGGAGGCTTGCGTGCACGAGTCTGCACTCTCGGAGAGGTTTGGGGTGAGATACAGATTTGAGAGCCAGCAGCACATTGACGATTTCCCCAAATCTGACTGCGATTGAGAGTGAACTAAGCAATGAGCCAAAAGAAGGGCAGAAGAGCCTGTAGCGGAGCCTGAGAAGTGGTCAGAGACCAGGAGGAGGACGAAGAACTGGGTGTCTTGCAAGTGGAGGGTCTCTTCCTGTGTTTGTCTCCTCCCGAGGGGTGGGAGTGTGACCTGGGGGAGTAGAAATAAGCAATAATCATCCACTGGCTAACTGCTGAATCATTCCAGTTATTCAAGCAATATGTTTAGAGAAGTCTTCAACAGTCTGGAAACCACTAGTCCCGGACTAGTAGCTGCAAACCAACACCTGCTGTGTGACTTGGCTAAGGTTGTGCCCCTCTCTGGCCTGGATTTCCTCACTGTTGAAGTGAGGAGAGTGGAAGCATGAAACCTCAGGCCCTTCGGGGAAATGGGCTCTGAGTGGTGATGGGAAAACTGGAGGCAGAGTCTGTGCTGCAACATCTGCTAAAGGACCCTGCTTTCCCCAGGACGGTGAAGAGCTGTCCTTGCTGACGCTGACTTTGGCTCAGGTACTGGGGAGAGTGGAAGTTTGTAAACATTCACTTTTCTTTAGACAAACATTCATGGATTGGTATGTAAGGCTTACAAAATGGTGAGTCCAGTCAATATTGAAGCAAAAATCGAGCTTTTCTGATCCGGTGGTATCCCATCTTGAGCTGTGTGCCCCCACCAGGGACTTCGTGAGTCAAAGGAGAACATTCTAAGACAGGGTCCCTCTGCTTCTGCCTGTGTGGTCACCTTAACTCTACTCAGTTTGTATATTTATGGCTACTTGGACAGGGAACTTAATTGACCCTTTGTGTGGATATGTGAGTGTGTGAGTGTGTGGGCTCTTCCTGCCCACTGTCACCCATTGAAAGTTTCCCTTTGATTCAAAACTGTGGAATTTCACAAAAAATTAAGTAGTAAGTAACCCACATAGAATCATACTGAAAAGTGTATTACATGACTTTCTATTGCAACCCTTGAGCTTTAATTCAGACTAGTTATTATTTTTAAGATATTTTAAAAATATTTTTTGTTTTGAAATAATTATAGATTCACAAGCAATTGGAAGAAATAGTGTAAGGAATTCCCTTATGTCCTTCACCCATCTTCTCCTAGTGATAACGTCTGGCATAACTGCAGTGCAAGATCCTAACCGAAAAGTTAATATTTGTACAAACCCTTACCATATTCAGATTTCATCAGTTTTACCAGCACTGATTGGTGTGTGTGCGTGTATGTGTGTGTGTGTCTCTGTGTGTGTACATTTCATTCTATGGAGTTTTAACACATGTAGATTTATGTGACTATTGCTATAATATAGAACGGTTTCATCACCAAGTCTCCACATGCTACCCTTTTGTACCTCCCTTCTGCCTACCACCCTAACCCTTGGAAAGCTCTAGTCTGTTCTCTATGTCCATAACTATGTCATTTCCAGAATGTCATACAAGTGGAATCATAGAGTATGTGACCTCTTGAGATTGGATTTTTTCATTCAGCATAATTCCCTCAAGATATACCCAAATTGTGTGTCTTCAAGCATTTGTTCCATTTTATTTTGTTTTATTTTACTTAACTTTATTTTATTTTATTTTAGAAAGAGGGAAAGAGTACAAGCCAGGGGAGGGGCAGAAGGAGAAGGAGAATCAGGCTCCCCACTGAGCAGGGAGTCCAGTGCGGGCTTTGATCCCAGGACCCAAAGATCATGGCCCAAGCCGAAGGCAGACATCTAACCGACTGAGCCACCCAGGCCCCCCCCCCCCCCGCCCCCGTTCCGTATTTGAAAGAAACTGTCAAGCTGCTGTCTGCAGTGGCTGTACTTCTTTCTGTCCTCACCAGCAGTGCTCCCGGAGCCCAGCTTCAGCACGTCCACCCTCCCCCTGTTTGGGTGCTGCTGCTGTCTTTCGTTGCCTTTGCTCTGATTGGTCTGTAGTAATAGCTCATGGCGGTCTTGACTTGCAATTCTCGGAGGGCGAAGGGTGTTGAGTGTGTCTTCACGTGCTTATTTGTCATCTGCACGTACTCTGCGGTGAGATGAAACTTGGTGTTTGCTTATTTTCTCGTTGTTTTTGTTGAGTTTTGAGACATCTTTATGTATTCTGGGTCCGAGTCCTTTGTCTTACAAAGATTTCCCTCCACTCCAGAGCTCATCTTTTCATTGTCTTTTAGGGTTTCTCTCAGAGGAAAAGTTTTTAATTTTGAATGGGGTCCAATTTTTCAGGTTCCTCTTGTATGGATTGTGTCAAGTCTGTGAACTCTTTGTCTAGCCCCAGGTCCTCAAGATTTTCTCTTATGATTTTTTTTCCTAAAAGTTTTATAGTTGTACATTTTATATTTAAGTCTATGATCCATTCTGGGTCAGTATTTGTGTAAGGTGTGAAGTTCAGATTGAGGCTCCTGTCTTTCATCAGCATTTGGTAATTTTCCCAATACAGATCTTGCACCTGTTCTGTTAGACTTATGCCTAAGGATTTCTTTTTCTTTGGAATATTTCTAGATGGTATTATTTTTTAATTCATGAATATTCTCTCAGTGACCTCCTCGCTCATACACACAAAATAACAAAAGCCCGCAACCAAACAAAGAAGAAAGGTAGGGTTGAAAACGGACCTCAAAGCAATCGAATCGCAGTTGATGCTTTGTTTGCCAAGCCGCCCTCCTGTGTGGAGGAGCTGTAACTAAGGCGGGCTCCGCATGAGGCTGGCTACCCGCTGGAGGCACGCTGCACCCAGGAGCCCTTGTTCTTGGAGCCTTTGATTCAATATCTGACCCGAATCACCTTCAGCTAGATTTTCACTTCTCTGAGGTTTAATTCCTTCTTATTATAAAATGAAAATAGCAATGCTTTCTTTGGAAATAATGCCAAGAAGATGCAATTAAATTAAATGAAAGAATATATGTGAAAGTATCTGGCACATAGTAAATAATCAAGAAATATTTCCTTCCTATCCCTTCCTTCCTCGCTCCCTTTTTATTTATTTCTCTTTCGTTCCTTTCCCTTCCTTTCTCTTTCCTTCTATTCCTGCTTTATGCTCCTTGCCAGTTCTTCATGGTGGGCAGGGGCCGTTGGCTCTGGCAGGGCTGCTACTCTAACTGCGGCTTGACGAGATGAACAGGAGGCCGACCCCTGTGGCCAGCTTGTCCCCCCACGACTCCACCTCCTCCTCCGCCATCCAGCAGAACAGTGAGGATTAGTACATAGTGAAGTCTGCTGCTTCTATATAAATTCATAACGCTCAGCAGTTCAGTGAGTTTTAAGTAGTGATGATGAACCACCTTTCGCTGTTTTTGTGAAAGGCAGGTGGTCTGTGGTGGTTCATTAACATGCACGAGGGGACCTGGAAGTGCCTATAACAGGCAACTGAAGCCTCTCAGGTCTTGTTTGTTTGGGGTGTGGGCCTTAGAGAAATACAGAATGGTACAGAAGCAAGTTTATAGTTCCACGTAGGGATTGTCCTGAATACCTTGGACAGAGCCAGAGTGATAGACTCAGATTCGAGTGGGCCAATGGAGGTTGTCATTCTCCAGCCAGAACCCACCCTGTATGAGGGACAGCTCCATATAGAGCCCCAAAGAAATGGGGCAAGTGAAAGGAATGTCTCCTTTAGAAATTCAAATGTAACTGGAGTCCCCGTAGAGCTGATTATCCCGCCCCCTCCTTTTGACAAGTGTTCATCCAGTTCACTTGGAACAGGTCCTCTCCTCCCATCCCCAGTAGTACCTTTGGGCCAAGTGGGCGACTCAGGAGCCCCGGGAGGTGCAGGCTGGGGGGTCCACTGTGGCATCCTGTGGTCAGACAGCCAGGGATCCTACTAGTTAGAAGCCCGGACAGATTATGTCACCCTCTGCCCTTCATCCACAGATGTGAGACCCAAATGGAAACCATGGCAAGGCAACGTCGAGTGCAACCCCAGCCTTGTAGTTCTCATGCAAGGGAGAAGCTTGTTGTTGAAAATCTTTTTTTTTTTTTTCCATTAGAAATAAAAATGCCTCTTTAGAATTGTATTGGCTTAGGAAGCAGAGAGCTGCCAGAGATGGAACTTCACACAGCTCTCGGTCTTGGCCAATGTATTTTTAGTTTTTCTTCAAGGGCTACCTCTTCCAGTGATAATTTCTGTCCTGCACTTCTGTCCTCCAGGGTCTTTTAATAAAAGTCATGAGGGTAATGGTGTTGAGAGCAGGGAGTAAGTTGGCCTCTGCTAAACTCCGACCAAGTAGATGTCTGAGGTGCCCACGCAGAGCTCGTCCCCCTCGGCTGCTTCCGAGGACTTGCGTAACGAGCCTTAAGCACAGGAAACTCAGCTGTGCCCATCTCTTCCTCTTCTTTCTCTAGCAAGGATTGAAAATCGTTCACCATGCTGAGAAGACACTGTCCAGCTTCTGTAAGTGGCAGAAGAGCATCAATCCGAAGAGTGACCTCAACCCGGCCCATCATGATGTGGCTGTCCTCCTCACCAGGTACCCCGGGGACTACATGGAAACCAGTGGCTGTGAAGCAGGGGGGCTGGCTGGTATTCAAACTTATGCAAGTCTCCTACTCTTTGCTGTTCTCGGTCATTTTTAAAGACAGCTTCCATGATCCAGACAACTCCCAATGCTCAGACCAGTGATGCGGCAGTTAGTAAACATGTGCAGCAAAACTCTCCGTGTTAATAGACTGCATCTGCTGGCAAAATGCAGGCTTTTTCCTATCCCAGTGATGATTTCATCTTTAAAATCGGCTTTTTCATGTGGCTCCACAAACAGGAAGATTGTTTGCAGATCTTCATTAAAAACTCCTGGATCTCTTAGGCACGGGGTTTCCAGCCCTTTGTTTTATTTTTTAAAATTTTCCTCCAGTTTAGAAATAGGCAGCTATCTCTACAGAAATCAGTCCTCCTTGTAACCCATCCCTGACTGATGTTGAGGACAAAATATAGGTAGCAGGTCCCCACCCCGAATAGGCAGAGCTGTTTGCTTACACTTGTCTCCCTTTATCCTCGTGAAGATAATGTTTTGTTCTGATTACAGATAGACCCTATGGTGCTAATAAAAACCATCATCCTTCTAGGACTCATAGCTGTGAAAGGCTAATGCACTTTTCTGATCAACCCAGGCTCTGGGAGGCTGTTTGCTCATTGACTCAATAAATGTTTGTTGAATACCTGTGTACCAGACACTATTTTAGTCTAGACAAATGAAGGTCTTCCATTCATGGGGGAGGTGAGTTCTCGTGGGGCACCCTGTGCAGGTTCGGAGACATCAAGAAATCCAGGCATGTATCACAGAAGAGGCTGCTTGGCCTGGCCTTTCAGCCACTGAGAACTTCATGCACTGGAGGGCCCTGTATGTGTGTTCTCCCTGGGGAGGACCGGCCGCCCCTGAATATTTTGGCCTGTCATCTTTCCCTTTGGTATCCCAGTGCATGGGATGCCTGCTCTCCAACCATCAGAATCACTCTTTGGAGTGAAAGTGTCAAAACTTCGGTTGAATGCAAACAATTTCTAAAGGGAGTCTGTGACATAAACCTCTTACATTAGGTTCATTTTGGGACCTGTGACATCAGTAGCTCCACTGGGAAGTAGGTTTATGTGAGGGTGTAATATAAGCACAGGGGCCCTGGGAAGCCAGCAAGCAGGCAGGAAACACTGAGGACCTGGGCAAGAAGCCAGGGAAAGACCTCAGTGCAGGCAGGACCTATCTGTAGGGAAGAGCCCTAGATTCGGGACCACCATGGGAAGCTGTGTCAGCTCCACCTCTTTTCTTGTCCTGAAAGCAGAAATCATTTCTTCTCTCCCTCTCACACGAGGAAATGAGTGAGTTGATGATAGCTGGCCTTTGTGGAGTGTTCGACGTAGCACTGTGCCACGTCTATGAGAACAATCAGCATTCCATTTAATCTCCACAACAACCCTAGTCATTGACTACCATCGACCCTTCCCATTTTACAGAGGGGGAAACTGAGGTTTGGTTATGCACTTGCCCCAAATCTCATTGCACTTAACAGGTACAGCTGGGACTCAAATCCAGGCAGTTGGACCCTAATAGTTATACTCTTAACTATTACCCATAAGGATATGAAGGATCTGCTCTCTTATTATGATAATTTTTCTCTTATTATGATAATTTTTCTTCTTTGGAACAAGGGCCTGGTTTCAATGTATGATGAACCTCACCAGCTCCTAAACAGTGGAGGGTTTTTCAGTTTCAAAAACAGGATTTCTCACCCCTGGCATCACTGACATTTTGGGTTGGCTAATTCTTTGTTGTGAAGGGCTGTCCCGTGCGTGCTGGTGTATTTAACAGCACCTCTGGCCTCTATCCATGAGCTGCCAGTAGCACCTTCCACCAAGTGTGACAACCAAAACTGTCTCCAAACACTGCCTAATGTCCTCTAGGAGTGGGTGGGGAGCAAAATAAACCCTTTTGGGGAACCTATGTTCTGAGGAAACAGGCAGGACCAGGGAGGGAGGTGAAGACTTGCCTCTGGAGGACTGGGCTGAGATCCGCTTCAACGGGGTTCTCTGCAGAGTTGTGTTGAGGAGAAGGTGGGTTTGGCTTGAACGTCCCTCCTGCGTGGGGTTAGTACTTGCACACCGAGGGGTGTTTTCTCTTATGCTAACTACTCTCAGTGCGTGGTGGAGGCAGAGCTAATCTGCCCTGGGGAGCATAAGATCCTGGCCTGGAAGACTCACATTCCTGCATTTCTTTCCTTTCTTTCTTTCTTTCTTTTTTTTTTTTTTGTTTGTTAAGCTTAATTTTATTTATTTATTTATTTTTTGATGTAAAGTTCGGTGATTCATTAGTTGCATATAACACCCAGTGCACCATGCAATACGTGCCCTCCTTAATACCCGTCACCAGCCTATCCCATTCCCCCACCTCCCTCCCCTCTGCATTCCTGCATTTCTTTTATTACCCCCTTTTGTCCTCTTTAGTGCTAGGTACTTAGTAGGCACTCAGTAAGCAATTATTTAGTTGACCTGACTCCTGTCCTATCACAATGAGAAAGCCAGTGAGTTAGCAATAGACACCAATCATCTTTTCCCAGCAGCTCCATGCAGGTCTAGACCTTTTTTTTTTTTTTTTTTTTTTTTAATGTAATAGTGACAAGTATATCTCGCAGGAGGGGCGGAACAGTGTTTGGTTGGTCCTCTCACAGACCCAGCAATTATTTAGAATGATTGGGCTGCGTGATTCAGTCTAGCTCTCCAACACCAAACCACCCAACAACTATTGCTACGAGAGTGGAGATCAGATCAGCTGGCATGCCCTGACGTGGGAGCTGCCTCTCTGTCCTATCCCATTGTCCCAGCCATCGTCTCCTGGAGAACTGAGGGCTCACAGGAGTTTTCAGAGCCTCCATCTTTTCCATGGCTCAGTGGACATAAAAACCAGACCATTTGTTGCCAGAAATGGTACCCACACAAGCCCATGAGTTGAAGGTCTGTAACTGACTGAAGCTCAGAGTCCTGTTGGTATTTGTGCCAGTTATTCTCGGCAAAGAGCTCTTCTTGAATTGAAGAAAATTAAAGGACTAGTTAACTCTTGTCAATGACCGAAATAATCTCCACAAACATATGGGAGCACATTTTTACATTTAAAGACTATAACCAGTATGATTTGAGAACCTGGGAGTCTTTATTTGCCTGTGCATTCTCTCCCGTACGCCGTGTTGTTAGGGTAGTGGGGCTGGAGAGGCAACTGATTTGAGCTCTGTATGAATTGATGAGACCAATTGCCTTTTTCATGAATAAGCACAAGTTCTCCAATGAATTTTGAACACAGACCTCAGAAAGACCAAAAAGGGGGTTTCATATTTGAAAACCTTCAGCCACTGCTGGTTGTCCTTTCTTTATATAAAAGTTCAAATAACCTTAAATTTTCCATCAAATCCTTCTCTTTTGGTCCAAACAATGTAATTGGCCTCCTGGGGTTAAGGGCAGAAGCAACTGGAAATAAAACATTTTTCATATTTTCCCACATTTTTTAGGTCTTAGTGAGATTCAGTAATTAAGAGGTGAAATCAGAATAATCTTATGAATTCAGAATTGCCTCCTATAATCATATGGACTTTTAAAAACAATTTTAATCATGCTTCCCAGACCACATTGAATATGAATTAATACCCAGATTTTTTCCAGAAGGGCTTTTTCAGATGTTTCTTTGGGAGCCTATGCATCTCTGTTCTCCGCTTTCAGAAAAGACATCTGTGCCGGTGTCAATCGCCCCTGTGAGACTTTGGGTTTGTCGCACCTGTCGGGAATGTGCCAGCCTCACCGCAGCTGTAACATCAATGAAGACTCCGGACTCCCTCTGGCTTTCACAATTGCCCATGAGCTCGGACACAGGTAAAGGGCCAAGGAAACGGAGATCTCCTTGCCATGTTCATGCACCACGTTGGTAGAGAGAAGGGAACGCACCTTAAACGGGGCATCAGGAGTTGGGTTGCTTTGTGTCTTGAGATTCACCCTCTTCCACCTCTGCTTCCTCATCTGTAAAGTGGGGATCATCACGTACTTCAGAGATTTCAGCGTCTTTTATTCCCTGACGGCTTGTGCCTATCTACATCACAGAACCACAGAGGCTACTACAGTTTTCTGAATTAGAATGGGTTGAGCACAGGTAAGGACATAAGTTTTAACTGGCTTGATTAATTCAGAATGAACAATCCCTGTTCTGTTCTTATGAAATAGTAATAATATTCATATCACTAAAAAGTCACAAACATTAAGGACATAAGTTTTAACTTGCTTGATTAATTCAGAATGAACAATCCCTGTTCTGTTCTTATGAAATAGTAATAATATTCATATCACTAAAAAGTCACAAACATTAACATTTTGGCACCTTTACTCTAAGTCATCCACTTTGTGTTGTGTCATTGAATCCTCTCAACAACCTTATGAAATAGATACTATTGTCAACCCCATTTTACTTATATGGATTAAAGGAACACATTGAATAAAGCAGAAATTTAAAACTGTCATAAATTGGAAAAGACCATCAAGCAGATGCCAGTTAAGGGCAGGTGCAGTTTGTCTTGAAACTGTGTGAATTTGACTAGATGAATTCATGGAAGGCAGGCTGCAGAATGTTTCGAGTGAAGAGATAAGGAGGATTCTAGATTTTCCAGGTATCAGAGGAAAGACATTAGCTTATTTATAACTTGCTGGTATATTTACTCAGCACAAATCAGAGAAGATCCCACTAATTAGAAACTCAGAGTAGGGAGCCATGTGAATGACTCAGCTATACCCCTTCCCTGTCATGTAACCACCAGGCTGGATCTCCGCCCTTGAAGGAAGGAAGCAGAACACCATGACATACTTTGAGAGTATAGGTTAAAAAGAGATGGGATTGGGAAGAGCCCTGGAGATTGGATATTCCAGGCCTGGCCTGTCTGGTCTGGGCTTTCTCATCATTTTTCTCATATAATACTGAAAGTTTTCAAAATACTTTCACCTGCAGGACAGAATTAGAGTATTGACTTGGGAGTTGGGAAAAGTGAGTGCTTACTCTGGCTTTTCCATCAGCTGATATTATCACCTTCGATAATTCCTGTCACCTTTCCTCACCTGCTCCCTCATCTGTGAAGTGAGTAGGTTGAACTAGGCAATTTCTTAGGTATTGTCATTTTTTTTTTTTCTTACCGAAAAGCCCTGGGAGATAAATGAGTTATGTTTTAGTATCCTTAGTCATCAGAAATGTAAAGACAGAGACGTTAAGTGACTTGCTTATACAGGTAATTAATGATTGGACACAGGCTAGGTATTGAAAAGACCAGACAGTAGTTGTTGGCATTCCAATAATAAAACTTGGCAAAATGAAAGCTGTTCTCATGTGCAAATGTATAGGCATCCTCCGTCCTGATATGTGGAGGGATATGTCCCCTGCAGCCTCCAATCAACTCTTTGGTGTCAGTAGCACCTGCTGGTTAAGCAATGCAAATGGATAGGTCAAACTGAGAAATGACTGCTCAAGATCTTCCCAGCAGTGGTATATTCAAGGTAAAGAAAAATTGAGAGACTTGCTTGATAAAAGATGCTCTCAAGTGTTCATTACTTGTGTTCAAAGAATGGATTCTTTATATCTGCATTGTAATCTGGCTTTATAAAAGGACTCAGAAATATGCCAAGGAGGTTCTGCAAAATCAGAGTTGCTCCAATTTTTGACACAATTATTGAGATGATTATCTGGACATGGACCTACCATTTTTGTGAGGAAGGCCACAAAGCCAAGGCCATAAAGCCAAGGCCAAAAAGCCAAGGGCAAGTATGATCCTCCTTTCAGATTTTAGAAATTCTTCAATAAAGGTGAAAACCCCTTGGTAACATTACTTGAGCACAGTTTCCCTGAATTCTTGAAAACAAAGAGTTGTAGATATACTCGTTGTCAGAAGTGGTAGATTATGTATCAGAGTAGAACTGGATCCATATTTTGATATTTGTCCTCTAAATGTCAAGGATCTGTGCTCTGATTGGTGATGGCTGCTTCTGATCACAGAGGCAAAGACAAAGTTGTGGGCAGCCATTGTTGTTGCACCCCTGCACATTGTTGCAAGCCTCTCACTCCCCTTTAACTGGAGTGACTTCTGGAGGACTTAAAGAGTTAGCACCGTTTTCTCCCCCTATTCATTTTTCTTTTTCTGTTTTGGGGGCCAGACAATAAAAGAATAGGACTTACAAAAATAATTGCATATATGGGGAAAATTAGAAAGTGACCACATATGCCCAAGTAAAGACTCAGAAAAGACCTAGAAGACCTTAAGTTTTTACCTCAGGTTGCTCATTGTCACAACCACAGCCTATAATAATAATAGTAGTAGTAATAATAATAATAATAATAAAATAACAATAATAAAAACAGTAAACACTGAGTAAGGGGAAGAACCTGATTTCCAGAGTTACCACATTAATAGATTCAAATGTCCACTTTTCCGCACACAAAAAAATCACAAAACATAGAAAGAACCAGGGAAGTATGGCCCATTCAAAGGAAAAATAAATCAACAGAAATTGTTCTTGATGGCAGATTTATTACACAAAGATTTTAAAACAACTGCCTTAAAGATGCTCAAAGAACCAAGGAAGATGTGGGGAAAACCAAGAAAGTGATGTATGAACAAAATGGGAATATTAATAAAGAGAAAATCTGAAAAGAAACCAAGATGTAGTTTTGGAGCTAAAAAGGATAATCACTGTAATAAAAAATTAATTAGAGGGAATCATTGGCAGATTTGAGCAGACAGAATAAGAACCAATGAATTTGAAGATAGGACAATGTAAATGATCCAGTCTGAAGAACAGAAAAAAGAGTGCAGTTTTGGCCAGTGCAATAAGATAAGAAAAAAGAAAGATTAGGAAGATGTAAAACTAGCCTTATTTACAGATAATATAATTGTATCTGTAGAAAACCCCAAAGAATCTTTGCAAACACACAAACTAGAACAAATAAGCTCACAGAGTACAATATAATCCTACAAAATCAATCGCATATTTATATACTGATAGTGAACAGGTGGACACTGAAATTAAAAATGTAGTACCTTTCTTGATCACTCAAAAGTATGAAATTTTTACATATAATTATTATATACTTTTTAATCTAACAAAACATGTACAGGACTTATATGCTGAAAACTATACAACACTGTGGAAAGAATGAGAGATCTGAATAAATGGAGAAACATACTATGTTCATGAATTGGAAGACTCAACATGGTCAAGATGGAATTCTCCTGAAATAAGTATATAGGTTTAATGATATTTCTACCAAAACTCCAGCAAGATTGTTTTTGAAGTATAGAAAAAATATTCTAAAACGTACATGGAAAGGCAAAGAAACTAGAAAAAAAACAGTTTGAAAAAGAATAACAAAATGGGAGGAATCAGTCTACAAGATTTCAGAATTTATTACACAGATTTAGTAACCAAGATTGTGTGGTTTGGGTGGAGGGAGAGACAAAAAGATCAATGGAATCAACCGGAGAATGCAAAAATAGTACGAAACAAACATATCCAACCAATTTCTTGACAAAGGTATAAAAGCAATTCAGTGGAGGAAAGGTAGCCTGTTCAAGAAAGGGTCCTGAATCAATTGAACATCCATAGGCAAATATTTAAAAAATATAAAAAGAAGTCTTTTTAAGTCTACTTAAGTCTCACACCATATGCAAAAATTATCTTGAAGTGGAATGCCAACTTAAATGTAAAATGTAAAACTAAAAAACTCTTAGGACATAAATAGGAGAAAATTTTCAGTATCTAGGGCTAGGCAAAGAGTTCTAAATTTGACATCAAACATGCAGTCCATAAATGGAAACATTTAAAAATTGGACTCATCAAAATTAAAAAACTTTTGACTCTTTTAAGAAGATGAGAAGACAAGCCACAGCCTAAGAGAAAATATTTGCAAATCCTACATAGTGGCTTGAGCAGTGTTCCTCTTCACTAATTCAAGGCTGCTTGGAACTTAAGAATGTAATCTGTTTTGGAAGTAGAGTCTTTGCAGATGTTATTAGTTAATAATTTTGAGATGAAATCACCCTAGATTCAGTCTGGGCCCTGAACCCAATGACTGAAAAGGGAGATTTGGACACAATGATCAAAGAGAAGAAGACCATGCACAGATGGAGGCAGAAGTTCAAGTCTCGCTGCCACAAGTCAAGGAAGCCTGCAGTCAGCAGGAGCTGGAAGAGGCAAGCACACATTCTCCCCCGGAGCCTTTGAAGTGTTCATAGGACTGCTGACATCTTGATTTCAGACTTCAATCCTCCAGGAGTGTGAGAGAATAAGTTCCTGTTATTTTAAGCCATTGAGCTTGTGGTAATTTATATGGCAGTCCTAGGAAACTAATACACCATATATTCAGTAGGACTAGCATCTGAAACATTTAAGCAATTATCAAAACTCAATAGTAATAAAATAAACGGTAATTAGAAAATGGGCAAAAGGGGGCGCCCTGGGTGGCTCAGTTGTCAAGCGTCTGCCTTCGGCTCAGGGCGTGATTCCGGGTCCCTGGGATCGAGCCCTGCATCAGGGTCCTCCGCTGGGAGCCTGCTTCTTCCTCTCCCACTCCCCCTGCTTGTGCTCCCTCTCTTGCTGGCTGTGTCTCTCTGTGTCAAATAAATAAAATAAAATCTTAAAAAAAAAAAAAAGAAAATGGGCAAAAGACATGAGGAGCAATTTCACCAAGACGGATATGTAAATGGCGAATAAGCACTTGAAAATATATTCAACATCATTAGCTATCAGGGAAATGCAAATTAAGACCACAATGAGATATTGCTACACACCAATCAGAATGACTAAAAAAATAGTGTTGACATCAATGGCTGGCAAGGTCACAGAGGAACTGGGTCATTCGAACGTTGCTGGTGAGAAAGGAAAATGGCTCAGGCACTATAGAGAGCAGGTTGTCAGTTTTCTAAACCACAAACCTGTAACTACCATATGATCCAGTACTCCTGAGCATTTAGCCGGAGAAAAGAAGACTTATGTTCACACGAAAACCTGTACACGAAAGTTTATAGAAGCTTAGTTTTAATAGCCAGGAACTAGAAACAATCCCGAGGTGGCATCGACCCAACAGGGTGAATGGTTACGTAAACTGGGCTGGATGCATACTGTGGAATACTAGGCAGCAGTAAAAAGAAAGAAACCATCGATACATGCAGTGACCTGATGAATCTTCAGAGTTACACTCCGTGAAAAAAAAAAACAATCCCCAAAGGTTATATACTGTGTGATTCCATTTATGAAGCATGATGGAAACATCAAAATTATAGAAATGCAGAAGGTATTAGTGACTGCCAGGGCTTCAGGGCAGAATGCGGGACGGAAGGAAGAGAGTGTGGCTCTAAGTGCAACATGAGAGATCTTTGTGGTGACCACAGTGTTCTGTGTCTTGACTGTTATCAGCACGAATACCCTAATTGTGTTATTGGGTTATGGTTTTACAATGTGTTACCATTGGCGGGAAAGTGAGTGAAGGGTACAGGGGACCTCTTTGCTTATTTCTTAAAAACTGCAACTGAAACTGCAATTTTCTCAAAATAAAAAGTTTAATTATAAAAAGGCATTGGAACCCATGAGAGACTATGGACTCTGGGAAACAAACTGAGGGCTTCAGAGGGGAGGGGGTGGGGGAATGGGCTAGCCCGGTGATGGGTATTAAGAAGGGCACGTATTGCATGGAGCACTGGGTGTTACATGCAAGTAATGAATCATGGAACATTACATCAAAAACTAAGGATGTACTGTATGGTGACTGACATAACATAATAAAAAATTATTATAAAAAAATTAAAATAAAAAAAAAGACATTGGGCCATGTACAGATGACCTAAATAAAACACAGGTCATTTATTTTTTTTTATTAAATTTTTTTATTTGAGTATAGTTGACATACAATGTTACATTTTCCAGGTATACAATGTAGTTTCAGGTGTACAATACGGTGACTCAGCCTCTCTGTACTTTATGGTTTGCTCACCACAAGTGGAGTGCATCTGTCACCTCACAACCCGCTTATGCTACCATTGACTAGGTTCCCTGTGTTGTGCCTTTTGTTCCCATGGCTTATTTGTTCCATAACTGGAAGCCTGTATCTGCCCCCCCCCCCATTTTGATCGTCTTCTCCTCCTCTTCCCCTCTGGCAACTACCAGTTTGTTCTCTATATTTACACATCTCATTCTGCTTTTTGTTTGTTTATTCATTTGCTCTTTTTAGATCCCACTTATGAGTGAAATCATACGGTATTTGTCTGACTCATTTCACTTAGCGTAATACCTTCTAGCTCCATCCATGTTGTTGCAAATGGCAAGATCTCATTCTTTTTACAGTCGAGTAATAGCCCATCATACATGTATACACCACGTCTTCTTCATCCATTCATCTATCGATGGACACTTAGGTTGCTTCCGTATCTTGGCTATGGTAAATAATGCTGCAGTAAGCATGGGGGTGTATATGTTTTTGAGTTAGTGTTTTCATTTCCTTCGGGTAAATACCCAGTAGTGGAATTACTGGACCATATGATATTTCTGTTTCTAAGTTTTTGAAGAACCTCCATGCTATTTTCCACAGTGGCTGTGCTGATTTACGTTCCCACCAGCAGTGCACGAGGGTTCCTTTTTCCTACATTCTCACCAACATTTGTTATTGCTTGTTTTGTTTTATTTTTTCAATTTTTTTTATTTTAGCCATTCTGATGGGAGTGAGGTGATATCTTATGGTGCTTTTGATTTGCATTAAAACACTGTCTTTTAATTGGCAAAAAAAAAAGTTTAGAGTCACTGATGAAGAGAAAGTTGAAAGGACACATGAATTTGAGTTTGAATGATGGAGAAAAAATGCTTTAGTAAAACACAAAACCAAACCAGAGACTTTAGGAGCTTCCTAAGAAACTTTTGCTCATAGCAAAATATACTTCTGAGGTATTTCGTTTTTCTTCAGCTATATAGTTCTAATTATCTGTGGACCAAACTGAGAAACTGGAAAGATCAATGAAATGGCCTGCAGCAGCTCAAGAGAAAATAAAGCTGTGATAAGTTTCCCCAAAGACACTCATTATAGTTTGATAACATAGATACCCTGTTGTTTCTTGGAAACACGTTTTGTTTCACTACTGATTATGTGTGATGCAAAATAGAAAGTAAAATTAACTAACTTGTGCTATGGCCTTCTGTGAATAATTTCACTTTTGAGAGAAAACTTTTTGAAAATCCATTTATGAGGACCCCAGATTATATCAGTCATTTACATGTGAGGTCTCTTACTACCTTTATTAGGCTCCTTAGGTAAGTTACCAAAAATGAAGGTAGAATTCCAGGAGAAAATTGAAAAACTTAGCTGAGATCTAGCATCCACTCCTCTGAAGTAATGAAAATATCACAATATAGATGAACACTTAAAAGCAATATTCACCCAGTATTTCTCTCCTGCTTCTGGATTTCATTAGCGGCCTCTCCGTGTTACATATAAGAAATTGGTATTTCTTAAACGAGCTTGAAAAGCACACAATCGCACTGTTCATGGTTTCTGTCCTCTGCTGTTAACCTCTCCACCTAAAATGAATAACAAGTCACAGGGATAAAAGATACAGCGTAAGGAATACAGTCAATGATACTGTAATGGCAATGTGATCGGACAGATGGTAGCTGAACTTACAGTGAACAGAGCCTAATGTATACACCTGTCAAATCACTAAGTTGTACACCTGAAACTAATATAACATGGTGTCACCTACACTCAAATTTAAAAAATGAATAATAAAAGGCAAGGGATATCCATCAAATGATACCCTGAAACCCAGCTAATTAATTAACTTGCTATTTCACGTCTATAATTTGGCAGGAGTTGAAAGCCAAACACGAGGTAAAGCAGGTGAATCCAACAGCCCAGGAAGTTGTTCGAGACTGTGAGGGGCTCCAATCTCCCCACTGCCCTTCAGCTTCCATCCCATCTGCTGGAAGGGAGCTTCCTGGAGACACACCTCCCATCCCGATGACCCCGTGTGCTTTCCTTGGCCTTCATTTCTCGTTGGCCCACCGTGCTCACGTGAGAGGACTCCCCACACATTTAGACATAGTAGACACCGTTCGGAGGGACTTTTGTTGTTAGTAGCCCTGCTTTTCTTTCATAACATCGGGCTACAGAGGGGTGATAAAGCTGGAGGGGGAAATCCTTTAGTGAATTAAAAATTTTATATAGAACAGGGGCCCCTGGGTGGCTTAGTTGGTTAAGCTTCTGACTCTTCATTTCTGCTCAGGTCCTGATCTCAGGGTCGTGAGATCGGGCTCTGTGCTCAGTGGGGAGTCTGCTCTAGATTCTCTCTCTCCTTCCCTCCCTCTGCCCTGCTCCCTGTGTGCCTGTGCACTCTCTTGCTCAAATAAATAAAAATCCTTTAAAAAATAAAACAAAAAACCCCCACTAAATTTAAATAGAACAAAATGAGCTTTGAGGGAACTGATATGTTTTGAACGTAGGTTTGAACCCACACGGGGTGTAGCATGCAGCTCTGTGGTTCTTGTGTTAGACCATCCAATGCTAGAAAAACCATTATTCAGGTGTATTTTTGAACCAAGCTTACAGTTTAGGGTTTTTACTCATTATTGAGCAGGTGAACTTGTGGAATACTTCATGAGCTGGGTAAGAATGGATTTGAAAGAGCCTAGGGAAGGCCTGCTTGGCATAATAGCTTTCATTGAACCACATTCGCTGTGGCTGAGTGATAAGACTTTTGTAGATTAATTCTCTGATTCCTTTGTGAGTTTTGTATTTATGTGGAATGTGATCAGAGTCTGTAAGTAAGTCGATAACATCATAATGCATTAAGCAAAGTACAAGAAACCTCTAAATCCCGCCAAGACTATTCTCTGTAGGAGTTGCTAATGTGGATCAGGAGATTTTATTGAAGTTACATACGAGCTTCCCTGTGAGAGGGGTTGAATTTCACTAGAGGAGTAAAAGCTCATACTTCCCTCTGTTCAAATTTGGAAATTTGAGCCAACATCGCTGGGTTGCAAGTGCCCCATTAGCAGATCCCAGTGAAGGGAGTTCTTGTGGGGACCTGTGCAGGTATCTTGGGGCGGTCCTGAGGACTCAGCTTATGAACAGACAGTTCTGAGTCTGCTTCCTTCCCCAGCACCCCTTGCCATGGCGGACAGGCTCTGTCGGGGCGTTCAGGGCTGCTTCACCCGGTCAGCCCGGGCAGGGGGAGGCCAGGGAGCAGAGCGAGCAAGATGTGGGTAAGGACACGGATCCAGCAGCACACCCTGCAGGAGACTTGGCTTTACCACTCACGAGCTGTGTGATGTTTGAGAAGAAGCTCGACAAGGATCGAAACAGCAGTCAAGGATTTCCATTATTCACAGAGCCCTTATTATATGCCAGGCCCTTGCTAAGTGGTTTTCAGACTCTTCCATTCAGATCTGCGCATAGCACTGCGATGACCTCTGTATTTTCCAGGAGAGGCACTCCCTGATCATGAAGTGACAAGGCTGGAACTCTCCAGATCCTCTGTCTGCAAAATCCCTACTCTGCCCACTGACCTGGGAGGCCTCCCTAACGTCTCCAATCCTGGAGGACTCCCGTGACGGTACTCAAAAGAAATTCCGTCACTCAAAACTTGTGGCCTTTGACAAAGTCTCTCATAGGCTTTCCCTTTCATGCCCTTCCTTAAATCATAATGAGAAGGGAGAAGGAAGGTTTGGGTTTTTTGTGCTGTGTTTGCTAAAGCAGGAGGAAGAAGATGGCTTGAGGCAGGATTTGCCCTCCTTACTCCGACTCCTAGAAAGCCGAACTGGGAGCTCTCAGCCAAACAGAAGTTTTTGAATTAGCCACATGGTTCCCACAGTTGCAAATGCTTAAAACGTCTCCTGTGCTGTCCCTCTCCAACTTCAGAGTCGCACTTTGTGAACACGTGCATTCCCTACCAAAGTGGCCCGAGGTGGGTTCTTTTCACCTTGGAGAAACCGTGGTTTCCTCCCTGTATCATGCCTCCCTCCTTCATACTCTTGTGCTTTGTGCCTTCTCGCAGCTTCGGCATCCAGCACGACGGGAAAGAAAACGACTGTGAGCCCGTGGGCAGGCACCCATACATCATGTCCCGCCAGCTCCAGTACAATCCCACCCCTCTGACGTGGTCCAAGTGCAGCAAGGAGTACATCACCCGCTTCCTGGAGTAAGTGACGGCGCGGCAGGACAGCCTGGCTTGGCTTTCTTTACACCGGAAGTCCATTGCAGTTTTACCTGGGGCCTGGAAATGTCTCAGCTCCTCTCACAGATCATCGAATCAGGGCGGCATCAGAAGGGGGGATTTCACTTCTGATTCCGGCCCTGAGCTGTAGGTGGGTCGTGCCTTCCAGCAGCAGCCAGGTGAACGTGAGAGCCCCTCGCTGGCCCCTGCAGGGGGGCTCTTGACGATCTGAGTGTGTAGTTCCCCGGGCACTGGCAGGAACGGCTAGGGTCTGTGACGAGTGGTCACTGAAACGCCCCTGATGATTTTATTTTACTCTCCTGCTTGTGTTTCCGGGCTCACAGCTGAAGTCATAGTGTGGGGTATGATTTAATTTCCTTTTAGGCCATTCCCATCTTGGGCCTAGACGGTTCTGTGGCTTATGGAAATGAAGTTGTCTTGAAGGACAAAGAGTAAACCACAGGGATGGAAGTTTCTGTTGAATAAAAGACTAAAGACGAAGGAAATCATAAGCAACTTCTCCTTTCTGATAACTTGTTTTCAGCCGGGGCTGGGGGTTTTGTCTCGATGACATCCCCCAAAAGAAAGGCTTGAAGTCCAAGGTCATTGCTCCTGGAGTGATCTACGATGTTCACCATCAATGCCAGCTGCAGTATGGCCCCAATGCCACCTTCTGCCAGGAAGTAGAAGTAAGTGTTGGGTATCCTGGTGCCACTGGTGGGCGTGCACTGGGCTTGGGATCTCCAGCATGCTGAAGGAAGGGCCAGGGAAATACTTGGTAATCCCAAGAGCCAGACACAGAAGTGGAAATGGTCTATTCATGGCAAGGTGTTTGTAAGGCAGAAGGTGAGAAGTTGGAGTCATTTACATTCCTCGACCCTGGCTCGTTGGTATTCTGTGGGGACAGCAATCCTTTGCAAGTGGGTGCTGGTGAGAAACATTGTATAGTGATTTTCAGGAATCGCAGTGATTCACACGTGTAGACTCATAGCAGCCTGAAGTTGCTCCCTTTCCTGAATTTCCCGTTTGGTTGTAGAGAACCCCCAGATCCCAAGGAAGGAATAAGATTCATCCCTATTCATTTTGCTCCTTAATTTTCAATATCCAATTTTTTAAAAAGATTTTATCTATTTATTTATTTGAGTGAGATTGAGAGAGAGAGAGAAAGTGGGGGGAGGAGCAGAGGAAGCAGGATAAGCAGACTCTGCGTTGAGCACGGAGCCCGATGCGGAGCTCAGTTCCACCCCTCCGAGATCACGGCCCGAGCCGAAGTCAAGGATCAGATGCCTCACCTACTGAGCCCCCCAGGCGCCCCTCAATATCCACATGTTACGTCAAGCCCTGACATTTAACCTCCCAAAGAGTTTGTGGTTCTGCCCTGTCGTCCTCATTCCCACTGTACTGTCTTGATCCGGTCTCTCATTTTCTCTCCTTGCGATTGTCATTACTTCCCACTAGTCTCTCCCCGTTCAAATTGTTGCTAGGGTTATTTCAACACAGATCACAACACAGATCTAACCATGGCTCTGCTCCGCTCTCAGGGTCCACCGACCACAGGATAAAGTCCCAACTCCTCTGTGTGGTATTCCTTTGTGACCTGAATCTGGCCTATTCTCTGAATGCATCCCTTTCAGGGTGAGGGGGCCCGTGTTAACACAGACACGGGCGAGGCGAGACTCGTTGAGCCCCTCCCAGACTCAGAGCTGTATACCGAGATAAGCCCTCAGAAAGGAATAGGGTAAGTTCTCGGACCTTGAGGAGCCAGACAGAACAATTTCAGTACAGTGAGATCAATACACAAAAGACACATAGAAAGACCTGTTGAGGAGGAAGTAAGCAACGGTGCTTAAACACAATGAGCAAGACTTCACAGAGAAGGTAAAGGTGGTGCAAAAGCCCTCACCTCTCGCTCCTAACTGGTTCCCAAGTTATGCCAAGTCTACCTCCTGAATATCTCTAAAATCCACCTGGTCCTAGGTAACTGCAGTAGTTCTCTGATTTCTCTCCTTTCCTGCAGTTTGACTACCTCTCTCAACTCTGACCTGTCCCCCGAAATGCAGCCACAGTGACCTTTGTAAATGGAAACTGGATTGCGTTCCTCTCCGATTAAAATATTTTAGTCTCCCCATTCCCAATGATAAAGTTTAAGTTCTCTAAAATGGCTTAAAAGAGGCCTCAGGATTCATCCCATCTCTTCTTCTCTGGCCTTATCTCTTAAAATATGGTTATTTTAATCCTCCATTCTGTAACCCACAATTCTAATTGCGTGGGTGTTGGTCTTTATCACTCATCTTCCATATCTTGGGACCTCACCTTCACATCTTTTGTCCCTTTATATTTCTGCATTTTGTGTAATCTATTTATCTTTTGACTCCCCAGGTCTCTCTTCAGATACATCTACTCCTCTGTTGAAGCTGTCTGTTGACTTTTTAATCTCATTTATGGTGGTTGTAGTTTTGTTTTGTTTTTTTTTTGTTGTTTGTTTGTTTTTTACTTAACACAGTTTATTTGGTTATTTTTCTGAATTTTCTCTTTTGGTTTCTTGTGTCGAATTCTGACTTTCCATACGGTCTTTTATTTTTTATTTATATTTGAGACATTTATTGTGCATTTTATGTTGAATAATTCTGATGTCCTAAGTCTGTGTTGATCTGTTTCTCCTCTTTGGGATTTTTCCTAGGTCTCTCTTATTACAGATTATTTCTTTGTCTTGATTTTTGTTTTTATCATGAGCTCTTTGTTGTGAAACTTCCTTTCAGGTTATTCTTTAAGGCTTAGATGGCTGGCACATTCTTCTGGAGAGAATTTGGGGTAGTTAAAACAAATTATTGGTTGGATGTAGTTTGACTGCAAGAGTTGTGTGAGGGCCAGTGTGGGTATAGGCTCTCAGGGGTAACATTTACCATGCCTTCTAGAGTTAAAATCAAAACAGAGAAGTTTCCCAGCTACGTCCCCAGGTTTCTCTCAGTTCGCCCTTTCATACAAGGGCTAGTCCTTTGGGGTTACGGTCTTTACGAGGTTCCCAATCCAACTTTCCATGCTACGCAGGCCCAGGTCATTGTCTCCAGTACTCAGGTGACCATTAAAACTGAAGTCTAAGTGACCAGGTTTGTATCTCTAGATCTCCAACATTTTTGGTACATTTTTAGCCTTTGAGGATTTCTCTTACTTTCTTGCCAACTCAGGAATGCATTTAAAATATTTTTATCCATAATTTTAGATGTTTTACAAAGGTAAGTAAAGATTTTTCCAGGAGTATCCTGTGGTTTACTGGAAACAGACCACTCTGGCTATCTCTGGTCAATTACTGTTTCATGCTCTGTGTTTATCCACGTACTGAACAACCTCAATCCTGAAGGTGCTATGGGTTCTCCACCACCTCCAGAGCTCTGTCTGCTCTGTCCTCTGCACCATCCCTCCTATTCACCATTTGGAGCTCAGCTTAAACATCATTTCACATTCAATTCTGTGTTTATTAGACTTTATTAGATGATATTACGGTTGCTTTCTACTTGTCTATGTCCTCCCCTACTTTATGTAAGCTCTGTGAGGGAACTTTGATTCCTGACACTCAGCAGGGCCTGGCACATAGATAAGTTGATAATAGAACCAAGACTTGAGATAAACGAAGACTTCAGATTCCTGCATATTGCAGCCAAGATAACCTAATCCTTTTCAGTACAAAAAAAACAAAAACAAAAACAAAACCCCTAAAATACCAGAGAATACAACATCAGCCTTCTTTTTTTTAATCTCAAAATAGTTTACAACAACAACAAAAATGTTGGAAAAATAGTACAGAGAGTTTTTGTGTACCCTTTACCTAGAACATCATTCTTTATAAATGCATAATGAACTTACAAGAAAATTTTTTTTTAAAATGGGGGGATGGGAGAACTAAAGAAGGGAGTGCTAAGCAGGTGAGGTTGCCTCAGAGAAAGCCAGAGGGCCTTCATTTTAACATCCAGTGCCAACAGATGATGACATGCGCCCCTGGAGCAGGGCAGGGAGTTGGAAGTGAGACCCTTACACGAAGCCACAGGCCCTGAGGAGCTGTGGCTCAGTGAGAGGTGGGCTAGAAGAACTCACCAGCAGCAAAGGTAGATGGCAGAGAAGCATATTTTATTTCAGCTTGGGTTTTCAGGGGGAGGGATGCCGGCTGATAACTTTCTCACTGGAAAATACTTGACCACAGGTCAGCCTCGTACTGGTTTAGAGTTCAAATACATACTCTCGTAGGGTCGTAATGGAGGATAGTCGGAAAAAAGGCAGGCAGGGGCAAGAGACGCCATCCTGTTACTCCACACACCCTGAAAGGAACCCTCCACCCTTTCCCACGTGAACAACTACCTGGGAGGTAGATGACCGCGTGGACAAAAACCTGATTGGGTGACAGGTGTGTGGAGGGTTAATCAGATGAAGACAGCCCGCCAGCAATCTCGTAAAAAGCCCTAGATTTAAACGCCAAAAGGGCAACCCTTTCGGGTCCCCTCCCTCTTCGGGAGCTTTGTATTATCCCCAATAAACTTTGCTTTGCTGCGCACCACTCTTCGTCTGGTCTACCTGCTCGTTCTTTGAAGTGACGTAACCAAGAACTGCAGGCACCAGAGGAAAAGAAATCCTGAAACAGAGAACCATCATGCCAAAAAATTTTAAGATAAACCTATTTCTGACCTGGTAAAACCATGGGCAGCCTGGTAGAAACAAAGATTAAAAACCTGCCCTGGAGAAACCAACGCTCAGGTAAGATGCACAAAAATCTCCAAAAGAAAAAACTTCTGATTAGATGAATTCACCATTTGGCTTCTAATTCAAAATTTAAAACAATCTATGGCTAAGTGAAGAGAGATAATAAACCCTCAGTGACTTTGGGTAAGTGACTATTTTAGGTAAGGATAATAAAATGAATGCATAAAAGAAGAGTTACATATGAGAAGAAGAAAAATACACTAGAAGGTATTTGTAAGGTAGGTATGAAAAATAGTTACAGCCTCTAGAAATGAAAAATACGGCCATTGATTTTAAATTCAGTGTTTAGATTAAACAGCAGACTTGACACAGTTGAAGGGAAAATCAATCAGCTGGAATTTAGAGCTGAGAAAATTACTTCCCATCTCACCTGAGTATTTCTCAGAGTTATGATGGAGAGCCTGGTCTTTTCCTGATAGAAATCCAGACTTTTTCAACTTTTATATACAAGAAAAGTGAGAGTTAAAAAAATATAAAAGTGAAGTTGAGATGTGAAGGACAGAATGGGAAGACCCATCACCAACAGTTAAGAGTTCCCGAAGGAGAGAAGAGTGGTAATCAGAGAGAGGCAAAATTCAGAGAGACCAAGACTGAGAATTTTCTAAAACTGTGTAAAATATGAAATCTTATTTTAAAAAACATTGACTCTACAGCATAGTTAAATAGAATGATGGAAGATGGGTGGATAGAAGAAAGACTAAAAAGTGGATGCTAGCCGTGGAGCCATTTCTGATGATAAGTAGGAGTCTTGTCAACCTTCCCTTGTTCCTGCTGTAGGAGAAGCAACAGGGAGGATCTGTTTCACCCCCTGGCAGATAGAACAAGCTGGCTACTCTGAGTCATAAGTAAATAAGTTTAGGCTGTCTAAGGGAACAGTTTCCGTTTCCTTCAGGGAGCAGGCTCAAGTTATAACCACCCAACTGTCTGTAATCAGATTCCTTCATGCATAGTTTGCATTGGCCTTTGATGGCTACTGTCGCCAGTTACCCTGCCTGAGGTCGGTGATACTGTGTCACCCATATAGAAATGAGTCTCAACTCCTAGGAAACATGTTTTAGCTCCTGTTTTCTTACTGTTTAGTAGACCATACCACTGCGTATGAATGATGACAAAGTCCAAATTAAGTTTGGATCGAGAGGTTTCGAATGATCGCTTTTTATCACTCTTGCTCGCTAACAACAGCATTATTGTGAGTCTGTAGATGACCGAGTGTGTATTTCACCATCACTGTACAAATGCTTTTGTGCAAGTTTTGAAAATCCAAAGGAGTACAGTTTCCCATTTGTTTCCCAGAATGTCTGCCAGACCCTGTGGTGCTCAGTGAAAGGCTTTTGTCGCTCTAAGCTGGACGCTGCTGCAGATGGGACACGATGTGGTGAGAAGAAGGTGACGTGTCAGGCTGAGGAAGGAAGGTGGGAGGGTGGTTGGCACAGGATTCTTGGGAGGAACGGAGAGGGCCCTGGAGAGCAGCTGTCTGGGTGAATGGAGGTCACACAGTCAGACTAGCCAGGGAAAAGGATTCTATTTCTGTGACACCTTTTGAGCCTTCACTAGAAACAGTGAAGGAGAGAGGGCTGAGGCCCAGGCCCACACTTCACTTGCAAAACATCCATCCCATCTTTCCTTGATGAACGTCTGCAGAATTTATGGTCAATAACATCTGCTGAGCTTATTATCGCCCTTCATTTTGACTTCCTCCCCTCTCCGTGTTAAAAACTGAAAAGGCAAGCCAGTGGCTTCTGCCTTCCAAAGATGCTGGATTTGGGCCACTTGTTATCTTCATTCTCATCATCTGATCTGACTGCATTTCCTGAAATTCTGCCCATTTAACTGAGGGGGAAAGCCAGACACTCAAGAATTCAGATGATAGAAATCCTCCAGACCACTTGAGAGCAGGGTCATGTGCTGCTTACCAAGGCCAGTTGTGTTTGTTGTGAGCAGAAGATTTAGACATTTAATGGATGTCTTTTTGCAGCTTGAGGGAGGCACGATCCATCACCGAGATTATAGAACTTGGTCGCGATACACAGTGACCAGAAATAATGAGGAAAAGGAGGCCAGCGGAGAAAACCTGTCCAAATCCTCAAACAACCAAGTTGCATTTTCTTTTCTTTCTTTTTTGTACGTTTGCCCTCCTAAACTGACAGTTGTGGAAGGATGGCGTGGAAGAGAGAGGACGGAGTTTTTTCTGAGCCACAACTAGAACTAGAACCAATGCATACATTTGCAGGGAAGCAAAAATTGTTCTCGATATTAGAACTTCAACTAGTGTTTTTGGGCAATGAGCAGACTTTTTGCAAGAGGATGAGATATCCGCTGTGGACATTAGATACCCACAGAGGCTATGGAGAAGTGTTATCTCAGTGTCAGTCTGCAAAATGTCTGTTTTGGTCTGCAGCGAGATAAGGAGCTTCAGCAGAAAGTAAATCAATCATATTACAGAACAACTGTGTTACTAAGCAGACTGAGCCGACGTGCGTGTCGTGCGTCACAGCGAGACTTGCTCAGTGAAGGAGCGGTGTGTGGTTTACCTTCTGGCATGCCATCACCCAGCCGCACTTTGAGTAACACTCCCGAACTGGCTGACTGCAACAAGGCAGCCTAAAGTTCCCTTCGGTTCCTGACATTTCTGATTCTAAAACCCAAGACTCTTGGGGGACATTCTTTTTGTGAGCCCTTCTTTATTTTCCGTTTGCTGTGTGGCCATAGGAAGCCTGCTTGCTCTGGGAGAATTGGGTTTAGACTTCTAGGGTTCTCGACTCAGCTTGCTATGGGAACATTCGTGACCTATGTGTCTCCTGCCTCTTCTCTCTCTAGTGGTGTATGGCTGGCAAGTGTATCACTGTGGGAAAGAAACCGGAGAGCATTCCTGGGGGCTGGGGCCGCTGGTCACCCTGGTCCCACTGTTCCAGGACCTGTGGGGCCGGAGCCCAGAGTGCAGAGAGGCTGTGCAACAATCCTGAGTAAGTCTGGCCAAAGCTATTTCCCTTCCTTCCATGAGCGTCGGAGACCAGGCTTAGATAACATGAAGCCAGTGAGCCCAAGCCTCCTAGGAGTAATCCAGTGGGTTCCTAAAGACAAACAGGAACCAGAAAATTCTTAAAAACATGGTTCTGTTTTGTTTTGTTTTGGTGTGGCACTGGATGCTTACTAGAACTTGGATAAGTAAGCTGATTCCATCATTTGGAGAAATAAACACATTTTCAAGGGTATAATCTGTGTGAAAGGTCTTAGGAGACTATGCAGTGAAATCCTTCTAGATAACATAATTCTGTCAGAGATTATTTATGCTCAATTTTGCCAATAAGTCTGTAGCTTTCTTTCAATCATAATGAACACTTAATTTTATAAAAATAATTTTTCCCCTTAACTAATAAAATAGTACTTTTTTTTTTAAGATTTTATTTATTTGACAGAGACAGCCAGTGAGAGGGAACACAAGCAGAGGGAGTGGGAGAGGAAGAAGCAGGCTCCCAGCAGAAGAGCCTGACGTGGGGCTCGATCCCACAACGCCGGGATCACGCCCTGACCCGAAGGCAGACGCTTAATGGCTGAGCCACCCAGGCGCCCCTAAAATAGTACACTTTTGAGGATAATTATTTTGAATGTTTTAGATAAGAATTTTATGAACCTTCAGCTTCCATATTAGCCATATTAAAGGTTCCATAGAAGTTATTTCACAAAATGGCTTTCAGTTTTTTAATCAAAGTGCTTAAGTTTTTCATCATTTTGAATTTGTATAATGATACTATATATGAATTAAATTTATATTCCCTTGTTTTCCAAAAATATGTGACATTCTTTTTTTTTAAAAGATTTTATTTATTTGAGAGAGTGAGAAAGAGTGAGAGAGAGCATGAGCAGAGGGAGAGGCAGAGGGAGAGGGAGAGGGAGAGGCAGACTCCCCGCTGAGCAGGGAGCCTGATGTGGGGCTCGAACCCAGGACCCCACGATCATGACCTGAGCTGAAGGCAGATGCTTGACTGACTGAGCCACCCAGGTGCTCCCCAAATATATATGACATTCTTAACTTTATTATTTCCTGGTATACAAGTTCCCAAGTAAAATTTTTAAGAAATGTATATGTGATGTCTCTGGTAAGTAGAAAATACATTACGCTTCTTTTGTCTAGATTTTCATTAGTCTGCACTGAAGAGTAAGAGTCACTTTTTTTTAAAGACAAATGATAAATGTAATTACAATCTCCTCAGTATCTCAGTTCCAAATATTACTTTTCTATTTTATTAATAAATATATTACTATATGTATATATGTGTGCATGTGTGTATATATACACACACATATATACACACTATATATTTAATAAAAATATATAATAGATTTTTCCTAAGGATTAAGTTAACATATGTTTAAAGAGTTTAACACAATACCTACTACATTAAATTGTCAATAAACGGTAGGAATTATAGTAGTTACTATGATATCTTTTCTCATTTACCACACATATAAGTGTACCTTTGAGGAATTCGGATGAAATTGTTCTAAAATCTTACTCTTTGATAGAAGTTTTTTGTTTTTGTTTAAGGGACAAGATTTCTGGGACTTCAAAAATTAGAAACCAGGGATTTCTTATTTTTTACAGAAAATCTTCATTTTATGGGTTATTTCAATATGATTTCCATTTGAGAGATCAGGAAATGTAGGCAATGTGCTCTGGGACCTATTGTCAGTGTTCTGTGTTCAGCCACGACTGTCTACAACCTCTCAGGAGGATGGTCAGGGATCTGTGGTGGTCAGAAAGGGACATCTTTAATGAGGATGAATCTCTAACTTGGCTTCATGGGAAAAAAGGTTCTAATGCCCGTCTTAGATACCACAGTTTGTCATAGAGTCTCCTCAGGTGAGTGACCATGTCTGATCTCAGTAGCTGGTTTGCTTAAGTGTATTGAAAACAATGATAATGGAAACATAAGCACAGATTCAGTTGTGTGATTCGGGTTATAGATTCAGGCCAGTGCATGGTCAGCTTACATTGAGACTCTATCCTTGATGTTGGTCAGGTGTCTAGTGAGAAGCCACCAAGTCTTGTAAAAGGCTTTCAGCGATGTTTGTTGGATGGAAATGAACTGGAGAAGTGCCGAGTCATAGAGTGCCGCTCTATCATCTTGAATAGAAAACCGATCTAACCTCAGATATCATGGACAGTTCTTACTACCTTCTACATGGAGTCAGTGAAGATGAACTGCCTTGGTCAAAGCTTTTTTATGTTCTTCAAGAAACAGGGGGCTACTCAAGCCACATTAAGAAAGGTGGGGAGGGAAGTACAGAAAATCTTATGGGCGTTCAAAGAGAGCAAAGTACAGCAGAACCTCACCAGAAGTACAACTGCAACCAGAATTGAACCCGAATGCCAAGGTTGGAGGTCTCTGTCCCCCTAGATTGCATGGTCAGGCAATATAACACAGTGGATGAGGGCTCGGGCTATGGATTAAAGCAGATAAAGGTTTAAATCTTAGCTCTCCCAGTATCAGCTGGGCACTTTGGGAAGATGTCCTACTTCCCCGTGCCTTTAGAATATGATTTCATTGAGCCTGCTCACCTGGCATGCTTTCGGCCTTTGCACTAAGAAGCCACTTCCATCCATCCTTTAAGGCCATTCTCTGGGAGAGCTCTTCTGTGAGTTCTTTCCAATCAGCCTGACTTCCACTGTTCTCTCCCTTCTTCAAACTCACATTGTACTTACAGTCAGAGATACATAATTGCTCTTAAGTTTTCTCTTATTTATTATATAGATGATTTTTTTTTCTCCTCAACAAGATTGTAAGCTTCTAGAAGACACAGGGCATGGGTTGACCTTTTTTCAAACTCTGTCCTCCCTGGAAATGATTGTTGAGCACATTGCATAAATACTTATTGACTGTTATTTATAATAATCCAACAATGCTGTCATTTACTGAGCTCTTACCCTACGTTAGCTACTCTACTAAATCCTTATGTGCATTGTCTCATTCAGTCCTCCCCTCTTGTGAGATAAGAACTATTATGCTCATTTCACAAATGAAAAAATTTGTGGCCCAGAGAAATAAGATAACTTGTTCAAAGTCATCTAACTAATAATACAAAGTAAAGCAGAATTCAAACTCCAAGCTATTTGACCCCATTATGCTGCACTGCAAAAGCAGACACAATTCCTGATTTCAGATGCACTGAGGTGGAGACAAGAAAGCATACGTAGATTGCCTGGAGCTTTCTTAAAAAACAGAGTTCCTCCTCTTCTGTGACAGCAGTTCTGCTATATTTCCTTCTCCCTTTTTGAGTGAATAATTGATCCTGATAGGAAGGTTGTTATTGCCGTGGCGTGTATTGCAAAGGAAATAAAAGGTTGAGAAGGATTGTTCTAAACTAAGATTAACTTACTTATTCATTGAATGTTTATTAGGAGCCTTCTGTACTCGAAGTATGACTTCGAGACCATAGATGACATAGAGCTTGGATTGGATCATCGGTGAACTATGTTTTGGAATGATAAGTAGAGAAAGCGCATACAGTAGGTAAATCAGGTGTCATTGAAAAGGAGAAAGAGTTTATTTCTGGCAGAAATCCAGGAAGAGTTCATGATGGAGATATAGCATTATTCAGTCCTGAAAACATTGGTAGCATGTAGACAGAGACTTACGAGGGAGGAAATCTACCCAGAGGTATGGAAGAGAAATTGTAAATAAATCAGCTTGTATCCCTGGAAACGTATGCAAATGAAGGGGAGGGTGGGAAGTTGCTGTTAGGATGAATTAAGTCAGGATCATGAAGTCCTTGAATGTTAAGTTGAAGAGGCTGGACTTGGTTCTGTGGTCATTGGGTGCCATGAAAGGTTTTTAAACAAGAAACTAAAGTAAATAAGGTAATCATAAACATTAACCAGATGTGTGTACAGTAGATTGAATGAGGGCAAAGATGGGCAGAGGGGAGATAGGAAGAGAGACAAGGATTAGACTAGCTTGGTGATTGTGGGAACGAAGAGCAGAAACAAATACAAAGACATGACTGATGATCAACAGCTGATGGACAGTGGGGTCAAAGGAAGACAAAAGATGGAGGCTTCTGCAGTCTGACCACTTTTAACTTGCCAAACAGGAATTAGAGAAGGAGTGGATTTTGGAGGGAAACGTATATTTTGAGTTTGAGAGGCCAGGAGGATATACAGATAGAAAAGATACACACGCTGTTTCAAATTAGGCAACTATAGACCTGGAACTGAATGGTCGTGGGCAACAGCAACAGCCAAAAAAAATGTATGAAATTGGAAGAATTTAGGTAAAAGGTGAGTTTTGAGGGTAGAGCAGGGCATGGTTTGTCAAAGAACAGGCATGAGCAGATGCCAAGGGATGTTGAAGGAAAAATGGTAGCCTCTCAGGAAACAAAACGAACAGCTTGTCTGTTTCCTGCGTAGACCAAAGTTTGGCGGGAAATACTGCACCGGGGAAAGGAAGCGCTATCGCTTGTGCAACGTCCACCCCTGCCGTCCAGATGCGCCCACCTTCCGGCAGATGCAGTGCAGTGAGTTTGACACCGTTCCCTACAAGAACGAATTCTACCACTGGTTTCCAGTTTTTAATCCAGGTAAGGAGCTGTGACAGTATATTCCAGATGTTGGGCCACAGCCATGATGAGAGAGCATTCCTACGTCAGGGCGTCTGGGTGCCCTGCAAAGTTCCACAGAGAGAGAATTGCACCAGGAGGAGTTTTATATTTAAAAAGTGGGAATGCTGGCCTGATTAGGTTGATCAGGATGTGTTGAAGGCTGAATATATCCAACTCGGTACTGAGTTCTGTGGGAATAAAAGAGAAGCTTATCAGACATGGCGGCTCACTTCAGAACAACAGAGGTGCAGCTAAGCAATCAGTGGGGCAAGGAGGAATTCCGTACTGGATTGCTGATGAAAGTGCTCCTTGATCAGTGTGTGAACTGACTAATTTTGGCGGAAATTCAGACAAGGTCATTGTAGGTTTGGAGTCATTTCACAGAAGACTGCTAAGGAAGTGTTGATGATTGTTAAGCATGAGAGGTCTTTCTACTGGAAGAAAGAAAAGGGAAGGCATTCAAAATAGAATCAGTCATTCCAGCTGACAGGAGAAAAGAACAAGGAAAAACAGGATGGTAGGAATGCTTTCATCAAAAATAAATGAGAGCCAGCTCTGGGCCAGAAATCAATATTTTATATGTACAGGTCAATGTAAGAGGTGTAAAGAGTAAAATCAAGCGCCTAAAGGATACACATCAGGGGAAGGGGACAGAACGAAACAGCAGCTTTGACAATGCTTCCCCCGTATAAGTACCAGTTAACAGCTTCTCTCCCGAAACCGAAGAAGGATCATTAACCATTAGTACAGATTAGCATCCAAAAATATCTGTGTGATGTGTTATTATTCAAGTAGAGGATGAAAGAGAAAAGATTTTCCTGAGCTAAGGAGATTTGAGTCAAGGGAGTGAAGAATAAGCAAAATTTTCATTAATTTTTTTTACGTTTCTGAAATTTCAGTGTGATAGAACACAAGAGGAATTGTGTGAATGAAAATTCCATATTTGGACTGTTTAAAAAATGATATAGTCAATTGCTTTTGAAACAGACTGAATATTGCCATTTTGGGTCTCTGAAATACGCCAATGGCTTTGGTTGTCATGGGTAACGTTTGCTCTTTGCCCCCGCACTGTTGAGCATCATTCATGCTCTGGGGAGTGAGTCATTTGGTTATTGGGGGAAATTCAGCTTCCCGACCCAGGCATTTGAATACAGCAGAACTCATGTATATACTCATGTGACCACACACACATACACACATACACGCGAGTGTGCACACTCTCACACATATACATAACTAATGATGAAAGGTACATCCAGTTAGTACTATCTATATTTATATTTTGGACATTTTCCTTTTCGTTGGAACTGTTTGGGATAGTAATACTATAGACCCCGAATGAGGAACCTTCCAGAACTAAGATAGTGTAGCTGCCCTAGGATTGTGACAGGGGCTTAGTTTGGGGTCCACCTCCTGCCTGATGCAGGGTGGGGTTTGAGCTCAACTCTGTCGGCTCCTATAGCTGCACCTAGAATAAAAAGATCTGATTTGACTTGGCTTTTCATTGATTTACAAAGTGTTTGTTGTATGCCTACATTTGCATAGCAGAGCGATAGGTACCGAAGAAATGAGTCATAAAAGTGGACATAAATTTCACTCACTTTGGGGAGATTGTTTTGCATCTGTCACTGATATCGAGGCTGTGTAAACCACAGGAGGGAATTCTGCTGAGTGCCATCTGCTGAACTCACTATCCACCTGGGCTGTAAGCCTTCCTCCTCCATCCTGGTTGGTGGCTTTCTTGCAGGCTCCGGGGCCATTACTGAAGCATAGTGACTTAGCTGCTGGTCCAAGTAGCTACTACCCTGACCAACACACTGATTTATTTCCCTCATTAAACTCTAACCTGCAGAGTTGTTATTTGCTTAGCTGATGGGCACCTCTGGTGGAAAGAAGTAGGTCGTTCATGCCAACAGCTATGTATGGAGTGTTCATTCTGTGCCAGGCATTGAGCACTTTACCTTCCCAGCCTTACCATCAGAAGTCACCAGAGGATAAAGCAAATAAGCGCACAGCAAAGTTTGCAACCTACTAAGTGGACAGAGACAAGTGCCTTGGTGAATGACCTTTGGCAGATGTGCTAACTAGCCAATGACAGAAGAAGAATCACAGATTTAAGCATTTGGAATAAGCATAGAAACTCTGTCAAATCTTGTAGTATTCCATGGACTCCCAGGGCTTCCAAAAATGCTTGATTCTAATTTCATTTCTCAAAAAAATTGTAAACTAGTCTTTAAAAGTGCAAGTGATGTGATGAGCACTGGGTGTTACACGCAACTAATGAATCGTCTGAACTCTAATGATGTACTATATGTCGGCTAATTGAACACAATAAATAAAAACAATACAAGTGCAATAAAGAACAGTGCTTACACTCAAAAATATTATATTTCAAGCTTTAACATACCAAAGACCACCAATGCACTAACTTACACAAATTAATTAGACTTTCTGCAGACCTTAGAATAAAAGTCTCCCATCAACACAATTTAATAGAGAAATATCCTGAGATTGCAGGCTGAGTTGCTCTAAACTGTTCTTTTTTGCGACTGTTTGCCTGTATGAGTCAAGATTTTTCAATACTGTGCAACCAAAAAACTCACAGAATGAATTAGATGCAGCAGCCAACGTAAGTCTGTAACTGCCATTCCATAAGCTTGATTTCAAAATTCATCTTAATAATTTCTTTAGATCCCACTGATTTATTTTTAACCATTATATCCTTGAACTTACAAAATTTTGCTTAATAAAATCCCGACTTTATCTGCCTTATTTGTAAGATCTTGTTTGAAAAAAGAAAAATAATTATTCTCCTTAAAAGATTTGAAAACTATAATCTAGATCAGCTTCCTTTCCAATATAGACATTTTCTTTTCCAGCACTCCTGACAAAAAAACAAAATTATCCAAACTCCCCTTGATCACTTTCACGTAGGCAGCGGTGTGAAGAGCTGTCACGATCAACTGTGTTTTCTGAGCCAGTATTTACATAAGCTCGTGACCCTATATTTTCTCATTTACCCCCATCCCATCCTTGGAGGTAAAGAAGCTTAGTCTCAGAGGAGACATAACTAATTCAAGGTTACAGGATTTTATATAAGAGAGCTGGAATTGAAGCATAAGTCTGACTAAGAAGCTGATAGGTAGATGATAGAATGAGATATAAATATAGATTTAAACTAATTTATGTAGATTCTCAGGGACTTTATTAGCCCGTGTTCATAGAAATGTGTTTATATCCTGCATCTCCTATTAGGAAATGACCAGAACCTGATCTCAGTGTCGTCACTTTCCTGGAATCTCGCTTTCTTTCTGTATTTTCATCTTTCTCAGAACACCCAATTTAGCCCAAATTCATTGAGGCTAATTTTTTAGTTGTTGCTTCCAGTTATTTAAGCCCTATTAATGCTTGACGCCAGTGAGGTTTCCAGCAAAGGTGGAGGGTCCGACGTGAAGTCAGACGGTCACATCTGCTCTTCCCAGAATAGGATCTTTCAGGAACATCTCTCAGGAATCATTGGAGTTTGGGTTCCCTAGGCAACAGACTCGGAGACAGGCACCACAGGCAGGACGTTCAGCAGCTGTGGAAGAAGAGGAGAGGGAAGGCAGAGGGAGTGTGCAGGGGGGAAGCGGAGCTGCAGTGCACGCTCAGCAAAGGCCGTACCCACCCCACGGGGAGCTGTGCAGCTGGCACGGACAGTCAGAGTTGCCAGGTTGAGGTGGGACAGCCGATCCTTTATGCCCCCCCCCCCACCCGACCGGTCACTGGGTGTGGTCTACCTTGGGAAGGAGTGAGTGTCCTTGGGTAAGGAAGCTCTCTTAAGCCAGGGTGACAATTGAGGGCTGGTGCTGGCAGCGCTCCCACGAGCTGGAGGGCTAAGTCCCACACCTGGGGGCCCGGGCGGTGTGCACAGAGCTTAGTACAGGAATACTTGGGGTTTCAGTAGAAGCAGTCTTTAAAGAGAATGTAAGCATGGGGAGCAACCTGGGAGATCTTCCAGCCAGAAGCCTCTCATTTGACAGATTAGGAATCTGTGGCTTCAAGAGAGGAAATGATGGAATAATATGGATGATGTTTGCAGACACTCCAAACCAGTCCCAGCCCTCTTTGCCCTCACTTTCCTGTACAATAAAAGAAGGAAAATGAAAAGACTCACGAACTCATATTCCTGGGAGGCTCAGTTCTGACCGAAGAGATAGAGATGGAGGCCCCACTGGGTAAGGCTTCTGGGAGGGTTTTTGTTTTTTTGTTTTTTGGTTTTGTTTTGTTTTTTTTTAGAGAAGGAAGAGGGGCGCAGAGGGAGAGAGAGAGACTCTTAGGCAGGCTCCATGCCCAGTGCACACGCTGAGCCTGGCACAGGGCTCCATCTCACAACCCTGAGATCATGACCTGAGCCAAAATCAAGAGTCGGATGCTCAACCGACTGAGCCCCCCAGGCGCCTCTGGAAGGGTTTTTAATGGTATCCACCAAGCTGGCCCTCATCCCCTCGCCTTTGTGCCATTAACCCTTGCCCCTCGTGCTGCCCGGGGGTCACTGCAGCCAGAAAGTGGACACCCCAAGCCGAGCGGCTGAGCATGAAGCTTGGAAGCAGGATGGCTTTAAACTCCTACCTCTGAATTTCCTATCATGTAGGGAAAACAAAGTCCTGTCTATTTCCGACAAGGAAGCAACATTTTCTGCTACTTGCATTGAAACTAATTCCTAACTGATAATGGCAAGAGCTTATATTAGACTTAGGTCAGTATGTGCTCGGTGCCAGGCCCTCCACTCAGCATGTTACTTGCGTTTTCCTTTCCACAAGAAAATCGTATGAAGAAATGTAGGGTTTTGACCCAATTTATCCAGCCACGCTAATAGATGTAGAGAATTTAAGTGACTTGCCCAAACTCAGACCATAGAGTAGAGCCAGGAGGAGTTAGCCCAGGCCTGACTGCAGCCTAAATGTTAACCAGTAAAACAGAGACTGGGCTAAGCCTGTGTCCTTAACAACCATGCATTGCATTTTGAATTTTACCTAAGATGATGTTCCTATTTTTAAAAACTGATAATCTCATGGCCAAGGAACTCTGGTGGGGAAAGAAGAGCCCCTACAACTGTTTGCATTATGACAAATGCTTAGCCTTGATTAACTGATCTGTCTTGAATCCTTGAAAACCAAGTTTTTCTAAACATTTAAGCATTATGACAAAATTGTTCTTAAATAATTTGTTGTTCTAAATCTAGTATCACAGTTCTTAAATCTTAATCAAAAGACAGAACATAAGAATACATAGCAAACAGAAAATACTACTACACTTAGCCTTGCTTAAAACATCAGTGAAATAGATTTAATTTATTTGAAAAAAATAGCTCTGTTCTTGTTTTTATAGCTCCACAGTTATGGTAGAATATATTAATTTTAATGCCTTCTTTTGTTTAACTAATATATATTTTGATATATTTGGGGATTATAATATTGCCATATCAGACAGTAAAAGAATCTACCAGTTTAGACCGGCCAAAGTTAAAGAGTCTTAGCAACTATTTGATTTTTGATTGGGTTTTTGGTAAGGACTTTTCATATGTTTTTTCCTTCAAGCTGATCTGAGCCTAGTCATTAAACTGAGTTTCTTTCTTAAGTTAAATATTACTTGTTACAACAATGAAACATCCTAAGTTATGCCTCTTGCTTAAGGTTTAGTATTTCTTAAAATCTGCCAAGGAACAGCAGATGTGCGTATCACCCTTGTCTTCTGTTCGTGCACGTGCTTCATTGTCCCATCCGACCTCACTTAGAAAACACAAGTTCAAATATAAAATTAAGATCTTCCAGGGGTGCCTGGGTGGCTCAGTGGGTAGGCATCCGGCTCTTGATTTTGGCTCAGGTCATGATCTCAGTGTTGTGAGATCGAGCTCTGTGTCAGGCTCTGCGTTGGGCACGGAGCCTGCTTGGGATTCTCTCTCTCCCTCCCCTTCTGCTCCCCACCCCCACTCTCTCTCTTTCAAAAAAAAAGAAAAATTAAGAGCTTCAAGACAGTGATGCAGAGCATTCAACCAAGTGTGATGCCCTGGCCATCTGCTTTGGGGCTCATACCCGTGGAGCCCTGCCTGGAAATGGAATGTAGAAACTGGGCTTTTTTTAAATGATGAAACTCCAACAGCAGTCTACATACAAAATGTGAATTACATCAAAAGTTTTCCTTGATCTAAGAAATACTTTTATCCTTCTTACCAAGTTTTATCTTTGGCTTCTAATGACCACTTCCTAAAATCGTTATCCGAAAATGTCGAGCCACCCTGTTTCACCAGAACTGAAAATGCACCCTTTGATTCAGTGGGTTCATTCTGTTACCTAAGCTTCCTTTGAGAGGATTAATCAGACAGCATGAGGCTGAGAGTTCACCAGTAAATGAGTTGAGTCTCCTTTAGCAGAATTATAAATGGATTTCAAAGCTCTTGAAAGGGAAAGAAAAAAAAAATCTTGTGATCCAAAGGGATGTGTCAGGGGAGATGAATAAATCTGAGACAGTGAAAATACTCAACTCTGTGGATGTTATGGAATCCATGAGGTTGGGACAGACTCTCTGATACTCATGATGACCATGGAGGACTAAGAGCATCTATTACTACTCCTCCCTCCTTCTGCAGAGCCACGTGTCATAGGCAATCTAATGACATAACCAAAACACCATGGAGGATGAAGGCCAGAGGAGAGGACAGGGAAGTGGGATGTCAGAGTTAGTCTTGCTAAAGTGCTGAAATAGCCCTGAACCTTCAGTTCACAAAGGCTGATGCTTTCAAGCACAGTGTTCTTTCTGGCCTTAGGCACCCCTGTGGGTCGTAGGTGTGCGAGCTCTGGGAGAATGGCAGCAGTGGGTCTGCGTGCTGTTATTGCCTGAAGATTATTTACTGGATTATTCCTGAGACTCCACGGACCACTGTGCTTAGATTCGGTAGAAATTTGTGCTTCTCACGTGAAGTCACCTTCAGCCAGCCTGTCTAGCCTTGAAGGATGTATTAGTTGTGTATAACCCAAGCAAAATGAGGAAGAAGTCCTGAAATGAGGGCTTCGGGCCTCTCTTCATGGGGATGTGTTATTATACAGAAGAAAGGAGACCTTTCCAGAGTTCTTGTTGGACAGCCAAGACATTATTTTTTAAAGGAATGTATGTTTCCTCAAGAAACATGGAAGTGTACGTAATAGAATGAAATAAAAATAAATTCTTATCCCACCATGCTGACTTATTCCTTAGGGTCAACCACTGGTAACAGCAGGCTTTGGTTTGCACACAGAGGAAGTCATACCTTGCCAATCCTGCGACTTTCTTTATTCATTAGCGGAATGTCATTCCTCCTAGTGATTGCGCAGTGAGTCTGAGAATCGACTAAACAACTTCCTTGATCTGTCCTTTTCTCTCTGGATAAACCTTTCACTGCTGTGACAAACACCCTTGACTTCTATCGCTAAGGTCAAGGTTCATTTTTATGACTGAGTTGATTCTCTCTCAGGATCGAGATGATCTCTTTGCCACTTGGTCCCAAATTTTCTCCCTAACAGTGTTGACCTCTGTCATGTCTGTTAATTAGTAAGCATGCATTAAGAGCCTTTCCTAGGGGCAATGTCCTGCTAGTATTCGTTGGGAAAGGTTAATGGTGGTAATTGCCACATCTGAACAACCACTCTGTGCCAGATAGCTCAGTAGAGGTTTTTGGTTTTGTTTTTTGTTTTTTTTTAATTTTATTTATTTGACACAGAGAGACACAGCGAGAGAAGGAACATAAGCAGGCGGAGAGGGAGAGGGAGAAGCAGGCTTCCCGCTGAGCAGGGAGCCCGATGCCGGGCTCGATCCCAGGACCCTGGGATCATGACCTGACCCGAAGGCAGATGCCTAATGACTGAGCCACCCAGGCACCCCTCAGTAAAGGTTTTAATATTATTCTCTGATAAACCGCTCTGTGTAGACTAGAGACCGAGGAGGACTTGGGTAAGGTGTAGGGGCTGGAGCTGAGACCCGCATCCCTGGGGATCTGATGCCCAAGCCGTATGAAACAGAACCCCCCAGACTGTGCTTAGTGTCACCTCCACCGCGGGTGTGAGCCCTCAACGGCATGACTTATGACTCCTCCTTCACATGCTGAGCTGGCCAACAGTGGCCGGTCACTGCACAGAGGACTGGAGTGCCCTCCAGGACATTGCAGCTTGGTTGAGGAGCTTGTAAAATCCGTAGTCTCGAAAGCATGGTGCTGTGAGGACCTTAGTAGTTACTGTATGAGTGGAACGTCTTTGAACCAGGTCCAGAGAGGCAGGAAAGGAAAAGTCACAGAACCGCTTGCTGACCTAGCAGGATCTCGAGTTTTTTATGCTAAACGGACAAGACAGAAATTGTTTAGGGAAATAGTAAAACAAAGTCTGGATTTAGTGTTGAACTGATCAGAAGTGGCGTGAGGGAATAATCTGAAGGAGAAGAGGCTCTTTCAGGAAAGGTTTGTGTGTGGGGGAAGGAGAACTGAACCAGCATTACAGAAATGCCTGTGAGAGAAGGTTGGAATGAGAGAAGCATAGCATGGTGGGGCAACGGCAAGACCTCTAGAATTCATCGAGCTTGTGATAAGGAGGTGAAAACAGCAATCATAACTGCCATTTGTCAAGCACTTACTGTGTACTCGACCCCATGCCAAGTGCTCAACATACGAGCTCTGTCTTAACCCTCACCAAGTACATTGCAAGGTAGGTATTATTATCCCCGCTTTTCAGATGAAGAAACTGAGTCACAGAAAGCTTCAGTAACTTTCTCAAGGAAATACTGGACTTCCATGAGCTAGAACTTTTCCATACACTCCCTGTAGAGATCAGTGGCTCCAGAGGCTGGCAAGTCTCACCGTATTACAGCCCCGTGAGAGAATATTAAAATGGAGTCCCGCTGGAATTCTCCCGAGTTCGCACCTCAGACAGGGTCGGTAAATAAATGCATTGCCTACTAACATAGAGAGTGGATACTTGAGAGAGTTTTGTTAAAGAGAATTCTGTGCCTGTAGGTTAGGGGTTAGTAGAGTGGGCTCTAAGCTGAAGCACCAGGTTCAGCTCTGCTACTCACACTGTGAGGTCTCGGGAAGCTTCATTTCTCTATGCCTGATCTATGAACTGGTGATAATAAAAGAACTAACACCATAGCGTGGTTGTGATTCTTAAAACGAGAGACAACCGCTGTGAAGCACAAGGTCTGGGAAAGAGTGTGCAAACGGCAGATCGGCTGTCACTTTATTAAGCAAAATTCCTCATTACTCACCATATACACAAGACCATCAGAAGTCTCTGGATAGTTTTTCCCCCAGGGAGTGAGTGAAACAGCACAAGCCCAGAGGGAGCAAAACTGAGGCAAACACTGGAACTCCACCGTTCTGGAATTCAGTACAACACTTGCTGTTGGATGGGGGTTTACTTGCTGGGAGGACCCATTTATACAACCCCTGGGAGTGAGCACCTTCTTAAATTTCACACCCTCGGCACTTCTAGTCCCGGCCCTTCCCTGCAGGCTGGAACAGACAACTCCTTTAGAAAAGCTCCGAAATTATTCAGAGCTGCTTTCTCTTTGTGCTTTATGTGTCCAAATTCAAAACCTCAAATCCAAATTCTAAAGCTCCAATCAAAGTCTTACTTAACAGTGTTTCCCCTGCCTCTGTCCTTCTACTTCATAGCCCCGTGTTTCGTGAAATGGTCCCCAGACTCAGTGCACCTGGTCGGACGACCCCGTCTTCAGGAGAGCAGAGCTGCGCCCAGGTGGCCCCCTCTAAGTACTTCCGTTCCAGTTCAGGCAGTGACAGAGCTCATCACACTGCCAGGAATGAGGGTTTATAATAATCTCAACTTTTGCTTTGTCCCCGGAGTCTTCTGGCCCTTTTCCATCGGCACTTTGTGCTGGAATCTCACCGACTCATTTTGACTCTGCTCATTTCCTCAGACAACTTATCCATTGCTCTTTATATAACAGCAGTCAGTATTCTTTCTTTGCTTTTACCTTTCTCCTTTAAGCTCTAAACAGATGCTCTTGACCTCTATCTCAGGTTTGTCCGGAGCTTCTGCTCTTAGTTATATTTGTGTTTTATACTTTTATTTCTTTACCAGATGGATCATTGCATTCTTGAGCAGCCATACCTAGGGTTGAGCGCTCTGGCTTTGTGTTCGTTGGGTATTTGTATTCGCATCCACACTGGGTGGGTCCGTGGCCCACGGCCCCAGCTGATGGGCTGGTCTCATTGTGACCAGCCCTCAGCTGGTCACACCCCCAGGAAACTCAAGTGCTTCCCCAATAAACAGATCCAAAAGAGATTCCCCCCACGAAAGACCTTTCTGAAAAAGACATTCTCAAGTTTCTCAATTTCAAAAAAAACAAGATGTAACATTCACAAGAAAATTACTGTTTGAGTTCTTCTTATCAGATACAAGTGTTACTTATTAAAATTTTTAAGGCAATTTATGTTTTCAAAGTTATCTATCTTTTGGTTACTGTGATTACCTGTGTATAGGTACATATTTTATTAAGTAAATCTTTAGAACAGTTCCTGTGCTGGAAATCACCCCATCCTCATTCACAAGGGAGTAGAAAATTGAACCCTAGAATGTATTTATTGTAGGACCCAGCATGATGGGATAGACTGTTAGGGTGAGCTCGTTGGCTTCAGCTTCAGCCAAAGATCAGGCTTTCTGTTTCTCTGTGTTTGTAAATCTGTGTCCAAGGACTTCTTGGACTTGAGGAGAATAAAGGAAAATATTTGCAGGCGGTGGGGTCATGATAGTGGCGGTGGTGTTAGTAGAGAGCGGGCCCCATGGGAGGGGCTGTCTCTTCCTTGGAGGTCTACTTACTTTGCAGCAAGCGGTGGCCAGGTGCTGTGCTTGTCTGGAGTCCTGCTGCTCTGGTTTCTATTACTTCTTTTCTAGGTTAACCCCAGATTTTTACAAGCACAGTGTAGTGTTTGATCAAAAGGTCTCATCGTTTATAACAAATTGCATAGCATTTTAAAGCAATCTTCCCAATTTAATTTGTTGTAAAACCCTTTAACTGGAAAAAGAATAAAAACCCTACATTTCAGCATGTGTCACAGGAAAGGTGAAAGATGGGAATCTCTAGGTAAACGACTCTTGGGGGGTAGTATATACAAAAAAAGTCCTGCAGGAAGGGTGCTGAGCTAAAAAAGCTAACTTGCAAGGATTTGTCTCTTTTTCACTCCAGCACATCCTTGTGAGCTCTACTGCCGACCCATAGATGGCCAGTTTTCCGAGAAAATGCTGGATGCTGTCATTGACGGTACCCCTTGCTTTGAAGGTGGCAACAGCAGAAATGTCTGTATTAATGGCATATGTAAGGTATTGGGTATGTTTCCTTAATCTACAATTTTATAAAATCATGATCTTTATTAACTCGGGAAGTCAGATGTTGTGGGCTTTTGCTTTTGTGACATTGGCACGTTATCTGGTTTTTATATGTGATCTGAGAAACAGGACTTTACAGTGTCGATCAGAGTCAACAGTTTGGAATTGAATGCTTTCCCTCCTGCTGTGGTCTTTCTTTCTTGACTTATCACGTGCTCTGTGATACCATCTTAAGCATAGAACAGGGTCACATTGAAGAAGAACCAAATTAAAGGAGGAATTATTAGGAAGAGACAACTCTGATTATTTTTTGTGGTATTAAATTTTTCATCTGTTAGTTGCCAGCAGAGTACTTAAACTTGAGAAAAAGCTGAAATTAACAGTAGTTTGCATAGTGTTTCGTGCAAAGCATTTTTACGTGTAATTCCCCATTGGTTACCAGCATGACCCACCTTAGAAAGAGGGATGGCATGACAGGTGGTCGCACACCAGGTCTTCTGATCTCTGTTTCACTTTTCCACACTGACTCCGTTGATCAATTCCGCCTTTTTAAAAATGACTGAGACCTGATTTGTCAGTGTTTTTATATGGCAGCCATTGAAGAATTCCTTTCCGGTGCTTGCAGTTTGGTCTGAGAGGAAGTGATGAACAAGTTTTGTGATCCAACAGCCAAGCATAAATCTCAGTTTAAAGAAAAGGTGTTTTTGATCAGTGAAGGAAAAGTTATTTAGCAACTTCTAATTAGCTGTTAGGAAAGCATAATGGTCAGTACTCAGGCTCTAGAATATGAACTTAAGACCGTTGTGTACCAAGTGTATAACTCTGGACATTTTGCTGAGACTCAGTTTCTTTTTCTTAAAATTGGTATGTTAGTGTATCTTCCTAGTTAGTGTCAAAAAGGTTAAATAAAGACATACACGTTAAGCCCCTAACGGAGCCCCTGGCACACAATAAACTTCTAATGCATTTTATTTCCTTTCGTAAATGTTTATCATAATTTTTTTCCCACTGAACTAAACTGCTGCCATGGAAAGTCCTGCCCATAAAGGTTCAGTGCCCTGGAAAGATACATTTATCATCTTGAATTTGCCTATTGACTTATCCAGTGGTGACCAAAGCATAGGAGGCAACATGACAATTCCCGGGAGTGAGTGAGTTAAAAGCAAGTCTTAATCATACTCTATATTTGTAAGAACTCAGCAAAATTCTCTTGCAGACTCATTACTAGTCATCACTGTAGCTACAAAGAGCCAAAAGTAAATAATATATATTTAGGTTAGATCTGTTCTCCAGAGTGGGAAGAGGTTTATCTAGCTAATTCAGGCCAAAACAGCCCATCACTGTCCAGAACAGTGGTTCTCAGGCCTGGCTGACTGTTAGAATCATCTGAAGAGCTTTTAAAGACTAGTGATGTCTGAACTCTACCTCAAACCTGTTGATTCAGAACGTCTGGGATTCAGGGCCTGGGCACCGACATTTTAAAAACTTCCCAGGTAATTGCCATATGCAGCTAGGGTTGAAGACCTTAATCACTGAGAAATGAATGTGATGCTAAAATTATCTCTTAGACCTAAACACCTTTGCAAGCATGGAGATGGTATCTTTAGCATATGACGGAGAACACGGGTGTTTTGAACAAAACATAAGGGGTCTTGGGTGCCTCTCTTGAAACCAATTAAATCAGCTTAAAAGAATGAGCTGGAATCTCTCAGCTTGACTTCCTCTTCTTGGAAACTAGTTAGGGCTTTTTAGAAGCTATAATTACCCACTTTCTCTCTTTACCACACTGAGCACATTTTTAAGGGGAAAAATTATGTCAAATCAAATTTACCTTAATAGCCTAAATACAATTTACCTTCCAAGGATCCGGGTTGTGGTTATTTTCAGCTTTATTAGTCTTCTTACTCATTTACTACAGTTTTTTCAAAGGGCATTGAACATATATCGAAATAAAAAGATACACCATCAGAAAAAGAAATATGTAGCGTCTAATCCATCTTCTTTGTGAATATGAAAATATGTTTGCTTATCTTCACATAAACATTCGTTGAATTTGCTTTTATTCATATATTCAGCGGTCTATTTTGAAATGTGATATTTGCCACTGTTTTGGCCTATTAGATTTGCAGATTCTGTTGTCGAGAGAGTCACCAGGCCTTGATTGGAACTGAATTTGTTCTAGGAGGTGACTGTCTATTGATGCCCTTCTCCATTTTTTAAAAAGTTGTACTAAACTCTTAAGCTTGTTTGCCAAAGATATGAATTTAAACTTAGAGTTTTGATGCCATCTCCCGGTTTTAAATCACAAGCATGACATGGAACAAGCTTGTAAACTTATGGGCAGGTGCTCCCACGCCTGCCCCCAGCCCTTTCTCCTGGGAGCCAGCTCTTGACTTCAGGTTCTCCGCTCTCTCCTTTTCTGCCTGTCAGCATGGCTCTGGCTTCACTTCCTTCCCAAGTGGACGGGGTGCCCTGATCCGTCACATCAACTGCCCCAGAGTTCTCTTAGCCTTCTATCCGCCTCTCACCCCAGGACCCTGGACCCATCAACCCTTTTTTGCTTTTATGCTCAGCCTACTGTATACATCTTAAAATAAAAATTCAACTTTGTGCATCTCAGTTGAGTCCGCCACCTCGCCTGACAGTCTTCCTACCTGTCCTACGTGAACCCCCCTCTCTCATTTCTCTCCGAAGCTGTCCTGAACCTTCTTTGCTGTCCCTCCAGGCCATTTTGGCCATTTCAGTGATTTGCTGAACATTCCTTTTATCATTTTATCCGGGCCACATCTCTCTCCAGAATGCCGGATCCTAACTCTCAAAGTTATTGCGAGGACAGCATTATTGCTGCTGTCTCTTTTTATCAAATGGCGTATCATTTACCTGTTCTTCTCAGGTAAGCATAACTCTGCCCCGTCATTATGCTTGCCGTTTCACCGGCTGAGAACGAGTCGATCTCAGAACCGGGCAGACTTCCGTTGCCCGCCTCTGCCGAGGGGCTGTAGAGAGCAGTGCCGACGTTCCAGGTGGATCAGGTCTTGGCACCGGCTGGCATTTCAGTTCTTCTCAGTCCCTTGAGAATTTACAAAGTAAAACAGTGTTCACTCTTAAGCAAAATATGAGAATTGCTAAGAATACATATTGCATAATTCCCTAACAGAGCTGGAGGCCTGGATGAAGGCCTGGAACCTGAATTCTCTAATACTCAAGGTAGTGTCCTCTTCAGTCTGCATGACGGGGTTAAGAATTGATGAGACGCTTCTGACCGAGAGGACATAATCATCAGAATAAAAAGGCAACCTACATAATGAAAGAACATATTTGCAAACCATATATATGACAGGGGGTTAAATCTAAAATGTGTAAGAAACTCGTACAACTCAATAGCAGAAAAACAAAGAACCTGATTAGAAGAATGAGCGAAGGACTTGAATAGCTGTTTCTCCAGAAAACACATACAAATAGTATATGAAAAGGTGCTTGACATCATTAAATATCACAGAAATACAAATCAAACCCACAATAAGGTGTCCCCTCACACCTGTTAGGATGGCTGTATTCAAAAAACCAAAAGATAAGAGTTGCTGAAGATGTAGAGAAATGGGGACCCCGTATACTGTTGGTGGGAATGTACAACCGTGCAGCCATTCTAGAAAACAATATGGAGGTTTCCTCAAAAAATTAAAAATAGAACCTACCGTCTGACCCTGACATGGGATTTCTAGGTGTGTATCCAAAAGAATTGGAATCAGGATCTTGAAGAAATACCTGTACTCCTGTGTTCATTGCAGCGTTATTTCCAACAGCCAACCTATGGAAACAACCCACGTGTCCATCAACAGACAAGTGGACAAAGAAAATGTGGAATACCCGTGTTGTATACATAGTATGGAATATTATTCAGCTTTTGAAAAAAGGGAAATCCTGCCATCTGTGACAATAGGGATGAGCCTGGAGGACCTTAGGCTAAGTGAAACAAGCCCGTCACAGAAGAACAAACGCCACATGATTCTACTTATGTGAGAATCTACAATAGTCAGGCTCATAAAAGCTGAGAATAAAACAGGGATTGACAGGGGCCGAGGGGAGAGAACCATGGAGAGTTGTTGTTTAATGGGTACAACGTTTCAGTGAGGCAAGACGCAAAGTCCTAGCCATCGCTGTGGATCTGGTGCCTACAGTTGACATACTGTATTGTGCACTTAAAAATTTTTGAGAGCATGGATCCCCCATTAAATGTGCTTAGCACACACAGAAGGAGTCACGAGGGAACTCTTGGAGGGGGTGGGTATGCCTATTACCTCGATTGTAGTGGTGATGGTTTCACAGGTATTTGTGTAAATCCAAACTCATCAAGCTGTTTGCATTAAATGTGTACTGTATTTCATATACCAGCTATGCCTCAATAAAGCTGTTTTTTATTTATTTACTTATTTTTTAAAGATGAGGAAATGGGACTCACAGAAGTACCTTAGGTATTCTTTTTTAAAGGTTTTATTTATTTGACAGAGAGAGAGAGCACGTAAGCAGGGGGAGCAGCAGGCAGAGGGAGAGGAAGAAGCAGGCTCCCCATGGGGGATCTGGGGCTGGATCCCAAGACCCCAGGATCATAACCTGAGCCGAAGGCAGACACTTAACCAACTGAGCCGCCCAGGCGCCCCAAGAAAGCTGTTTTTTAAAGAAAGAAATTATATAATGGGAAATTTAACTGATTTTCTTTTCCTTTTTTTTTTTTTTATGTTGCTCATTAGAGTGGCAGTCTGACATGTGAGGAGTCCCTTCAGAGGAGACCCTTGCTGGACTCATTATCCACACTTGGTAGCAGCAGGAGAGCCACTTCTGGTTCTGTTGAAAGCAGAAAGACAGTATTGTCTCGGGCCCTCTTGTCAGAGCACATGGCGTGAACAAGCAGAGTGACGTCTGTTTGCTTTCCCCTCAGAGCCCTTATGTTTTATGTGCAGCAGGGAAGACTGGCTTATGTCTGCCTAGGCCCTGTGTTAGACACTGAGCTCAGTGCTGGTCGTGCTGGGTGCTGCTGGTGGGAGAAGCAGTTGGGGTGAAGTCTCTACAGGACCCCCCTGAATATTCTGTGGGACATCGAATTTGCGCGTCTCCCTTCCCCATCCCCCACCTCCGGCCCCCAGTATGCAGGCAGATATCGCTGGAGAAGAAAGATGGCCTCAGCGTTATTTGTTTTCCTGGCTTTCTTTCCTTTATTCTTCACATCTGTATCTATCCTCTTTTGGTAGAAATTTGAAAAAACACTTTACCATTACTGTCTCGGAGGAGCTGATTTCCTGGCTCATCCCAGATGAGTGAAGGCAGAAAGTCTCTGGGGGTCCGATCTGTAAAGATCGGCTTATCGGAGTATGCTCGAGCTTGACGTAAACATGTCACTTGTGAAGGGCTGACATTTTACTTGTGACCACTGAGTACACATCCAGACAGTTTCTTTCTCTTACTGTGATTAGCATGATTAATTTTTTTAATCTCTTAGCACTTTATTTTCTTCCCAGCTGAGTCACGTAGCGCAATCCTTGGATTTGAAGAGACAGTCAGTTTGAGGAATGGAGGTATTCTCTGTCACCGACCATTAATTCTCTGTTCAGCTGGTGGAGGGAGGGTGTCTGTAAAAACCCAGACTGGTCTTCCTTTCAGTCATTTGAATTGGCTCTAAAATGAGGAAGGAAACGTGACACGCACCGGCCACTCTATGGAGGGGCCCAATCACTACATTGGACACGGAAACTAAGAGGAGACTGTGTGTTAATTATACTGGAATTAAAACACAAACTTAGAAATATAAAAAATAAAACAAGAAAAGGAATTATCCTTGAAGGAGAGAATAAACTGTATAGGCACAATTCTTTTTTGCAAGCAGAGAGGTCTGACTAGCTGAGTATGGTCCGGTCTCCCTCTCTCTTTGGCCGGAGAGCCAGCAGCTAAGACCTCCAGGGGAGGCTCGTGTGTTTCATGACTTCCTGCCCAAGTGTCATGATTTTTTGGTATCAGATGCTACTGAACACACCTAGTGTAATTGCTCCCCTTTTCCAGCATGGGGATTTTCAGGTGGAAAAGTCTTGGCTGAGGAGAAGGATCCATGGTGGGGAAAGAAGGTGATGGAGAAGGGCCGATGGGCAGAGTCCTGGGAAGGGATCGGGTCCAGAGCACGCGGGCGAGGTCAGTCTCAGCTCATAGGAGAAAGCTCACGATGGCTGGGATGCGTGTGGCTACGTGTGAAGTGCAGAGGGGGCCAGGGTCTTAGGAGGCTCCAGAGCACCTGGTGATGGTCCACAGGTCACAGACGTCATCCCTCAGGGGCCTGCAGGAGTGTTAGCGTTGAGCCAGCTCCTCCGTGGCTGCTGGTTCGCCAGCTGTACTCAGACAGGAGGCAGAGGTCGCCCCAGTGAGGCGTGTAAAGGGAGTGATCGTGATAGGCCGAGTAACTCCAGCATCCCTGGGAACTCTCCCTGGAGACGAGGGGACTTGAGGTTTGCCCATCAGAAGGGGATTTACTGCTCCAGCAACTCTGATTCCAAGACATTTTCAATGTTACATGCTTGGTACTGTGCTCAATTCTGCCTGTGACTCTGCGGAAGCTGGAGACCCCCTCAGTGTGTCCCTCTTTCCCCTCTCACCAGGTAGTCCCTTTACCATCAGTGGCTGCCCCCAGGGACAGGAGCCGTTGGTTCCTGTATCCGTCCCCAGCCCCGATCTCACTGAGAGTGAAGGGGAAAAGGAGAAGGCAGGTGTGGGGTCCCTGTCCGTGTCAGCCCGCCTCAGCCTCTCTTCCCCACAGACCGTCGGCTGTGACTACGAGATCGGCTCCAATGCCACGGAGGATCGCTGCGGTGTGTGCCTTGGGGACGGCTCTGCCTGCCAGACCGTGAAGAAGATGTTTAAGCAGAAAGAAGGATCTGGTAATGAACAAATAATTGAAGTGGCAGGGGACTGAGAATGGAGGGTAAGATTGATGGCTGTGTTTTAAAGCAGATTGTAACTTTCAGAGAACTCCGCATAGACGTAGTCTTCGCGACAAAAGGATAAGGGCTCCCTGACAGTTTTAGGGACGGGGCTGATTGCTAGGCATTTACGGTATGTCTCCCACTGCACGGGAATCTAAGTCTCCCACCGCCTGGGGGCTGTTCCCGGGAATGGGAATGAATGTCATCCCTGGGAGAGCATCCAGGGCTGAAGGCCATTGGCCCAGGAATGACCTCGAACTGAGGGAGACAGATATCAAAAGCAGACACAGGGCGGGCTCTAAGGGAGAGGGCAGAGAAGCCAGCCGTGGGCTTCAAGGCAGAAGGCTCATAGTGCACTTTCAGGGACAAAGGAGAGGCAAGGCAAGGTGGCTTGGGCTGGCTCTTCTTTCCCATCTCTCCCAGTAAAGGGGTCCCACCCCGTACTGCCCCACGGTGCCCCAGGTGGCTGCTGCCACCTGACGACCCCTCCTGACCCAAGCTCTGCTGTTCCTTTCCCATGATGACCTTCCACAAGGTTTCTTCTTTGTGCAGCTCTGGGCTACTAATAATCCTCGGGAATGAAGAGCTCACCTTCACCCCGAATCAGCCATGAAGCATGTCCGTCTTCCGTTAAAACTGCCGGTCCCTTGGCAGCAACAGTGAGTGACAGCTGAAGGGCCTTGCGAGGAGGCTAGGCGAGGCCCAGAGATAGTGAAGACAACTCAGAGTATCATAGTTTAGGCTCCTAGAAACACCCTAAGACGAGAAGTCAGGAACCAAGAATTTATTTGCGGGTCAGGAGGTCCTGGAAAACACCAGTAGGCATTCAGGAAGTGAAACGGGGAAAGGAGGAGAGCCAAGAAAGGGTGTGTCATTAAGCCAGGGACCATTATACAGGAGCCAGCGTAGAAGTGGTACATTGGAATTTTCCCATCCAAGGGGTGAAGGAGCTGAGACAGTGGATGCCGACTTGGTTAGTCACTGCTTGAGGCTACTTTGGGGAGGGGGCAGTTAGGTGGTTATTTTTCTGGATTCCAAAGAAATGCAGGTGCTGGGAGTAGGGAGTCCACTGTGCACTCCTCAGGTAGGGCCTGAGGAGAGAGGGGCAGTGTCTACACTGGAGTGTTACCCAGGGCGGGAAGTGACAAGGACTCCCAGATGCAGTGGGCCACCGTTTTCCTGGGTCCCGACAAAGCAATGCCTCTCTCTTGGACATGCTCACCAGCCAGGGTGAAGTTACTGGGTACGCCCTTGGGTATCAGGTGCATTGCTCAAATGCCCTGTTGGTCTCTAGGACACGTCACAGTGGGTGACCTGAATTTGTTTAATTTCATCCCAGGTTTTTGATCTTTGACTATTGAACTAATAAAGTTGAATTGTAAAGTGAAATGCTTCTCTTGCCCTTTAGAATTATCACCGAAGGACTATATTTTATGTCTGTCTATTTGATGGCTTTAGTATGCATGAAATGTATCCTTTGTATTATTTACTTGGTATGTGAGTGATAACCCAGTGTGTCTTAGGCTTATGCTCAAGCCTCCTGTGATTGCTAATATTTGTCCAATCTTATAAAGTTGCTATGTAAATATTTTCCTTTATTTAGATATGACCTCATTTACGTGGATTATGAAGTCACCCTTAAAATCATGTTTCTACATTTAATCTCAGCAATATTTGTTTATCTGTGGGGGTTCAGATCTTCGTCCTCAGATATGCTATGCTCCTAACATTATGGTAACTCCTTTAAAAAGCAGTGTTCATTCTTGAATCTCCACCACTTAACCTTTTAACTAAGCCCTTAGGAAAGTGGGCTTTAGTTCTGGATTCTTGACTCTACTCTGGTTTCTTGGGAGTGAGGAAAAGACCAGAAGCATCTTGAGTCTCCCTCCCACCTCTATCCCTGCTTAGAGACCTTGATGCCTCCGGCCACATGTCCAGCACTGAGCATTTGGCATCCCTCATGCCTTTGGTTTTCAGTTCTCCTTCTCTCATTTGCTTCCCAGAGGGCTTCTGATGGCTTTTGGCACCCAGAGTGAGGTGTCAACTTTAGACCGTGCATATTCTGAGAGAGCCTCGAATCCCTCTGGCACTGCTACTCCCAGCACAGTGAGGAAGTCCAGCCAGATCTCACTCTGGACTCTGTTAACACCCAGCAGGGTCGTCTGTGTTCCTTATACCCACCAGGCTGATCCCATCTTTGCTGTGTGCCTAATAAAGCCAGATACACCATAAAGTGATTGGCTCGGGGGTTCACACTGTAACTTCATCTCCCTGGTCAAGGCACCGCATTTGCTTTCAAGAATTTGTGATGTGTGGCGAGCTCTGATGGAGGATTCTTCCAGAGCAAATATGTTTCTGCAGTCAGTTACATGGGGGCTGTAGCTGGAGATGACTTCGTTACCCCCACACTTACGTGTCAGATCTCCAGAGCCTTGTTATCACAGCCACGTCCTGGAGAGAAAGCCCAGTGTCTCCTTTCTGAGGGAAGTTAGCAACCATCAGACAACACCAGAAAAAAAACGAACCTGGGCGACAGGTACATCTAGCACTTGAGGCAAGATCATCTCTGTGACTAGGAAATGATGGAGACATGCAGTCAGTCACCTAGAAGAATCCAAACCTCTTTCAAACCTTGCATGGCCTAACTGATCCTGTGTCTGCTTGCGTTCTCCTTCCTTCCTACTTACTTTGGTTTGTGGCTTTCTTTTAACAGAGTGCTATGAAACAAAAGTATAAGTGGAGAAGTTTGCATTAGAGATGCACATGGTGGTCAGACCCAGCTTCTCCTCCTCTCCAACAGCTGCTCCCTTTGACAATGGAAGTGTGAAATATTAGCCAAGTCCTTTTTTCTTGGCTTTGTGTTGTTGTTTTTTGTTTGTTTGTTTGGTGAGTGCTCCTAAGAGAAAGGATGATGGATGATGTGGAATTAAAAGGAATTGGGAGGCAGTAGGCCAGGTGCTGATCTAGATAACCATTGACCATGGGGAGGTCATCCCATTGGACCTCCACTTCTGAGGCCCCTTTCCACCCTGTCTGGTATTTCTTATTTTCTCCCTGCCCTTAGCCCTAAGGCTGATCATTTGCTTGTTGATATCTAAGTGTCGAAGTTAGGCAGAGTCTCCAGGAGAAGGTGTCTTTATCCATGGCCTTCTTGGGCGGTCCAGTAAGTCCCTGTCTGCCTCTGTGGAGAGGAAGTCATTTAGTAGATTTGAGCCGTGCGCTACATGGCAGCATATGCCTTTTAGTTCGTGTCACACTTGGGGAACATAAGGCCCACTTTCTTGTAGACCGTCCAGAATAGTTTCCATTTCCTCTTGTGGAGAAAGAAAAAAGAATTACCATGTTGGTATAGTGCCATGGTTACTGTGAATAGAAGTGTCTGGAATTAAAGAACTTAGGTCCAGAATACGGTGAACTGTGTACAGATATCATCACTCATTCATTTATTCATTCACTCTATTACTTGAGAAACACTGAGTACCTATTGTGTGCTTGGCATGGGGGATAGAAAGACGAATGAGACCATGACTCTTTCCACTGCCTCCCTGCCTTACGCCATCCAGGTAACAGGCCTGGGTCCCACTCTGCCACATGGCCCTTAGGCAGAACTTAAATGAGGAGCCGAGTTCAGAAGGAAGTTGGTAGAGCATTAAGCTCTGTTCCTCTAAGGGCACCCTGGGCTTGTTACCCAGAACCTTGACCTTTATGCCAGACTCTTGAAGCCCACTCTCTTTGGCCTAGAACGTTGACCCATTATCATCTAGCTCCTCAGCCTTGAGTTTTTGTTTTTGTTTTTGTTTTTCCTGTTGCCTAATTTTCTTGATTCTGTACGATTCACCTACCATGGTCTTAAATGTTAAAACTTGACAGTTTTTAGCCTCTTGCACTAAATCACTGACTTCTAAAACCACTTCTGGGCTTGCTTGGCATCTCTAGACTTGACTAATGCCAGACCCAGTGACCACTAAACCAGGTCCTGGTCTTGCTCACACCGGCTGCTTTCCTCTGTTGCTGGGAATAAGGGACCACATTCTCTGAGTGCCCTGGAACTCCCGTACAGGTAATTGTATCACTTAACTCACTGCCCAAACTGCCAGCCTCTATTCCTACTTCCTTTATTTAATATTAACTAGAATGTGCTCAGACTTTTACTTTAAAACCTTTTTATGGAACTAGAGCAGTCACCATACAAAATTCACCTTATTAAATATTATTACATATATTTGCATATCTGGTTAGTGGGTTTGATGCCCATCATGGAGTTATTGTAACTCTCTTGGCATAATATTTAAATTAATTCAATTTCCTCTGATACACATCACAATTTCATTTTCATGATTAAACGTGTCAAAAAAAATCTGCAGTCTAGAAAGCAGAGGAAGGGTACAGAAAGTTTCTTCTAGAAACACCTGCTGCCGGTATCCATATCTTTAGGAGATTCCTGGAATGTAGTGAAAGAAGCAACTGCCTGGGATTATGCTCGAACCTGACCACCGGGTACCGCCCCACTTCCCGAGGCTGTGTGTTTACTTCGTTCTTCTAGCTGCAGCTCCCTAGTCTCTGCCACTGATCTTCTCGGCTGGATTTAATTCACCTAGAGTTAGGAATTGACACCAGTTTCCAGTTATGTTAAGATTGCTGTCTTAATCCCATAATGAGGCAGATTCTGGACTTTTTCTTGGGGCCTCTTAGTCTCTGTGACATGAGGAAGCTCATGAAGGAATGGAACCCATGGAGAACACCTCACAACACAGGGTGGGGGGCTGTGGCGGCAGTACACACAAGGTCGAGATACAAATCTGGGCAGTGAGAAGGAAGAGACACTTCTAGGAACAAATGACATGACTTCGTGACTCAAAGTTGCTTCTATGCTATACTGCAGGGTTCAGTTTGTTTGCTGTTGGCTGAAGAGAGAAGGGGGTTCGCTCTGATTTTAGGTGGGTGAATGACATGAGGAGGTCAGTGTCACAGAAGACTGGTTTGCCAACAACATCCATAACGGCCTGGGACAGGGGAGCCCCGTGCTAGGAGATGAGTCCACAGAGACAGGATGAGAATCTTATAAGAAAACATTTCAGAGAAAGCCCAAGGCAGAAGGTAATGCATAATAAGAAGAAGGGGCGTGGCTTCCTTGAATCCAGAATATCACCTTATTTGGAGCGTGTCCTAGATCATGTTTTCTAGGAAATCCCAGGCTGGAAGGAATAGGAAGGGAAGGAGAGGGACTGGATACTCCACTTGACACTTTTCATATGAAGAGAGCTCCGGGCTGCCACCCTTTGTCCCAGGTGCCTTTAGGGTCAGGAGGCCCCTGTCAACATCTCTTCCCTTTTCTATGTTTCCTTTCTCCTGGCCTCTAGCAAGAGGGTTGTGGTTGCTGATTGGGTGGGTCAAGGTTCTGGTGCCCTTACAGCCCGCTTTTTGAAATAATTGAAGCTAAAACTCTCAATCTAGGACAAGGCAGTTGGACTTCTCAAAAGATCTGCTGGACACATTTACGTGTACATAGTTCTTCCTCACTCTGATCTGGAAAAGGGTCAAATGGAAGGTTGTACCTGAACTTGACATTGACGTGTCATTGCTGTCAAGACAAGCATCAGGACATGGACTGGCCTTTCCCAGGAGCCTCCTCTCATTAAACCATGAGATTTGGGCCTGCAGTGAGGATTGTTTTGCTCACCGCAAACTGACAGCATAAATCTTTCTAAGAAGATGAGCTTTGAAAAGATGTCTGGGGTTAATAGTATGACCTCTTTATGAGCACATTTTTATTAGATGCGACAGCCTAGAAACCAAACCAAATATGCTACTGGGTAAGTCCTTTTTTGTGAATTACAAAGAACAGTTGGATAAGATGCACTTTAGCGCCAGTGATCTATCGTAGCTCTTAACGATGATGGCTTCCGAAGTGAGGCCGGTCTTCTGTTTCATCACCAGAAGCCCTGAGTATTCCTTCAGCTCGAGGGGCTCAGGACTCGGTGATGGGATGTTTTCTGCAGGTGAGTCTCCATGGCCCCAGACTCCTTCTTTGAGGTCAAGATTACATTTTCTTACTTCCCCCAATTTTCCCAGTATTGCCCCCGTCTGGTGCAAATGACTAATGTTTTCTAGGGAAGGTGGGAGAGAAGCAATTTTCTGAATGAAAAATTCACCATTCTTAACACTTTGGAGATAATCTTACCAACCCTGAAAAGCTCCCTTTGACACAGAATCAATGTCTCAGAAACTTTCCATCCTTACTTTTTAATAGGATTCTCATTTCTATAAAGAAGACCCTTGAGGCTAAGATATTCAGGAGGATTTTTTAAAATCTCTTTCTACCAACCACATTTTTTATTAAAACTGCTATTTTAAGAGTTAGTTAGCAAACCCTGGATATAGGTATATGTACTTTCCACCTAGGTGTGTGATGTTCCTCTCGTGGGAACTCTGTTTTCTCATTTGGTAAGCAGGAAGGTTTGTAGCCAATCCTTTCCAATTAAATGTCCCTTAATAGCAGATTGGTTAAATAAATGGGTTTCTGTCATTTTTGTAGTTGCTGAAATGCTCAAAAAATATGGAAAGATATGTAAGGTATATTAAATTTAAAAAGCAATAGTTGGAATAGCTCATGTAATATGATCCCACTTGTTTAAGAAATTATATGTATATATGCTTATACATGCAGACAAAAGTTTTGGATGAGAATCCCATAAACTATTCACTGTAGTTGTCTTTGGAACACAGGACTGGGGATGAAGGAAAACTGAAATTTTTACTTTTCATTTTATACTCGTCTCGAGTGTGGGCTTTTTTGTCATGTGCAAAGGAGTCTGGTGGATATATTGTGGTTCTTTTGAACTCCATATCACCATAATTTTATTTTTTGGCTCCCCCTTGATATTCTTTTGCAAATATGTATTACAAATGTGCATTACTTTTGCTAATGGCTAAATGTTCTGTCTCAATTTACATCTTCTGTCTGTAAACTGTTCAGAAGCAGCACTTATAGTCACTGAAAGCTTTTATTCTAATTTGATGTACCTCCACTTTGAATTTGGCAGAATCTTCCATGATACACATTTCTAATTTTGGATTTTCTCTCTTAAGTGAAAGATAAAAAGCAAACTCTTCTGGATTTTTTTCCATCTGGTTCTCATTGTTTTGGGGGCTTGTTTTGTTGTTTGTCTGTAAACAAAGGAGATAAGGCGGTCGGCACAGTATTTGATGCCAGTTGATTTTCCTGCATGAGTTCTGCTATGAGAAGGCACTTGACATCCCAAGTCAGAAAGTGGCTGCAGGTTGCAACACTCCAAAGGCATTTCAGAAAACTGCATTAGCCTGAATTACACATGATAAATATTTTCCCTGAGCTAGTTATAAATTTGTAGTTTAGGGCACCTGGGTGGCACAGTTGGTTGAGTGTCTGACTCTTGATCTCAGCTCAGGTCATGATCTCAGGGTCGTGAGATTGAGCCCTGCACTGGGCTCCATGCTCAACATAGAATCCGCTGAAGATTCTCTCTCCCTCTCCCTCTCCCCCTCCCTGTTCATATTCTCCCTCGCTTGCTTTCTTTCTCTCAAATAAATAAATAAAATCTTTTTTTAAAAATTTGTAGTTTATATCAGCTATTTCAGGCAAGTCTTGTGAGTGCCAAATGGAATTTCATCAAATACTACAAGACCTGCATTTTGGTCTTGCTGGATGGGAGCTGCCAGTTTGAAAACTGGAGCTGAGGTTGTGGCCTGAGCTTCAGAGCAAATCGTACTTGCTGGCCAGCCCTAGGATTTGAGCTCCGAGGACCCCCCGTGACTGTAGTGTCTGAGGGAGGGGTAACAGTCAAGGTACTTCCAGGTAACAGAGACAAAGATTTGCTTATGGCTGAAAAGCCGAATGTCTCTCCAGTGCAAAATGACCAGGAAGATCAGGGTCTTAAAGCCAACATTTGTATGGAAAGCTTAAAAGAACAAAGAATGTTTTGCTTAGAAAAGAGAAAAATAATTGCATATTGGAGTTGTGAGGGATGTCGGACATCATCTCGTTGGAGCCCCTTCATTGTGCAGATGACATTCAAAGAAGTTAAATAAGTCAGTGAACACCATAGAGCTCATTCAAGGTGATGCAGAAACTAGGACTCACGTGTTCTGTCCCCCTGTCCCTGCATGCTCGCATGCCATCCCCCAAAGCCCATGTTCTTTCCATTCTGTCACATTTATGAGGTGATGGTTCTTAGGAAGCACAAATAGGACAAATGCATGAAGTGCTTGGCACGGAGTCTGCCAAAGGAAGGAAGCCATTATATGTTAATTCCTTTTGTCCCCAGCGTGTCTCCCGCCATGACAACCAGTAAATAAGGGTAGCGCTACAGCTAGAACCGATCATCATCTTTAAATGGATGCCCTCTGTGCTTTTTCAGGAAAGTAGAATGCAAGCTCATATTTCAGCAAAACATTAAAAAATAAGAAAAAAACCTGTCTAATGAATAGAACAGTCCAGCAATATAAAAAGCTGTGCTCAGAGCTGAGTTTCTCATCACGAGCTATGTTCAAGAGCACCAGGTGGCAAATCAATCCAAGATTCCCTCAGGGATTCTCCTAATGAATTTAAGCTATGATTAGATTATTTCTAAGCGTCTATCTTTAATGGGCAGGCAGTGAGGACGAATGAGCAGAAGGGTGTATCCAGCGCAATGTTGAAGAAGATTCATCTGATAGCAACAAATGGGGGAGCAGAGATGCTAATGGGATGCTAGTTAGGGGCTGTACGTTTTTGAACTATCAACTTAAAATCACAGAAAAGTCAATCCTGGATCAACCACAAATGCTTCAGAGTCCAATCTGCATTTATTTCACCTCTTCTCACAAAACTATGTGCATCCTGAGTCACAGAGCTCCTGGGAATTCTGCTCCTGGCCAATCTCTTTACAATTCCCCATGACGAGTGCGTCTGCTCACCCCAGGGACCAGCCAGGAGGAAGGCAAGGGCACTACACAATGGCGATGGGCGATGGGTCAGAAAAAGGTAGTGTTCAGCTAAGCTAGAGGGCCTCTTTCACTATTGTGTCTTCTCTCCTTAGGTTATGTTGACATCGGCCTGATTCCAAAAGGAGCAAGGGACATACGAGTAATGGAGGTTGAAGGAGCTGGAAACTTTTTGGCCATCAGGAGTGAAGACCCCCAAAAATATTACCTCAATGGAGGATTCATTATCCAGTGGAATGGGAACTACAAGCTGGCGGGGACCATCTTCCAATATGACAGGAAAGGAGACCTGGAGAGACTGATGGCCACGGGTCCCACCAATGAGTCGGTGTGGATCCAGGTAATGCAGAAGCAGAGGCAACGGCCGATGTGTATATTCGTTAGGGCCTGTCTGATTTCCAAGGTGTTTGCTAGGGGGCACTAATTTAGGACACTTAAAACTTCTTCTAACAAGGAGCAGGGAGGAAAGCAAGATACTACATTGTGCTGTTAATCCTTTATTGCCTAGAAGTTGCTGAAATCCCAGTAATGAAGTGCTGGGGGCCCTGAAGTCATCTGTTGGGAGTTTTGAGTTCAGCTTCCTATGATTGACATAGGCTGTTTATTTGAGGGTGATTGTTTCTCAGGTGTAAAAAGGATGCTGTCAGTCGATGTCAGTCTGGCATGATTTTCCAGCAGTGGTGGTGGAGTGACATGGTTTTTTCATATGTTACCATGTGGTTCTTAGGCAGGAGGTTTGACCTTGTGAAACTCTTAGGGGAGGAGGGGGTTAGAATGTAGTATGTGCACCTTAAAGGCCCAATTGATCCATCTTTCATGTTGTCAAGGAACCATAGAGAAAGAGTGGAATCATTATACCAGTAGAGACAAGGCAGGCTGGGGATGACGATGGCCCAAAAGAGTCAGATCTAACCATATTCAGAAGTTAGAGGGAGACGATTCCAGAGCCAGAGATCAGAGCTCACAAAAGCCAGAGATCAAGCCTTGACAGCTGTGATTCTTCAACGTCTACAGACATGACATCTACCTGCCCACGTGGTGAGGGGTTTATATATGGGAACCCCGATCCCGAGGAGCAACCAGCCCATCACCTCCAAGTTTAAGATGAATCCATTTTAAACATGTGGTCAGGGGCAGCTGGGTGGCTCAGTCAATTGAGTGTCTGACTCTTGGCTTCTGCTCAGGTCATGATCTCAGGGTCATGAGTTCAGGTCTCATGTTGGGCTCTGTGCTCAGCATAGAGTCCGCTTGGGATTCTTTCTTTCTCCCTTTGCCCCTTGCCCCTCTCACATGCTCTTTCTGTCTCTCTCTCTCTCTCTCGAATAAATAAATAGATAAAATCTTTTTAAAAAATCAATAAACGTGTGATAAGTAGATTGCCTGCAGGAGAGGGAAGTGAGGGGAAGGCCCCAAGAGTGGTAAGCCTTGGCTAAAGCCCATGACCATTTCTACCCCAGAACACTATGCTTTAAAGGAACTAACCAGCCTGAGAGCTAGAGGAGAGTATCATAAAACAACAGCAACAACAGTCATAAATGTCAGTGTTTATAGATTGTGAACTATGTGCCAGGCACTATTCTATTCATAGCAAACCCTGTATGTTTATTAACTTACTGAACTCCCACAACACCTCTATTTGTCATGCTGTTACTATCCTCACTCTGTAAATGAGGAAACAAAGGTGCAAAAAGATTAACTTACCTGTAATAACCAAGTTAGCAAGTTCACAAGAGCACAAGGAGACCCACCAGTCTGTTGTTGGAAGAGACACCCTCCCATTCCCTCAGAGCAGTTTCCGTACGATGAGACCTCTGTGGGATTTCAGTCAAGAAATCATTGAATGGAGATGAGGTAGAGACAGGTAAAGACACAGATATAGATAGATACAGATACAGATACAGATACAGATACAGATCGATGTATCAGTGGACGTAGAGGCAGAGGTGGCAATGTGTTCATTTACTGGCATTTGCTCCAGTGCGTGCCTTCGTGACTCAGAGAAAGGGCGCTCTGTAGTGTTGTCACAGAGCACAGTTCTGTGGTATCAAGTCATGACAGCGACGTCACCCCTCTTTTGCCTTTTAGCTTCTGTTCCAGGTGACTAACCCTGGCATCAAGTACGAGTACACAATCCGGAAAGACGGCCTTGACAATGACGTGGAAAAACTGGGGTACTTCTGGCAGTATGGCCGCTGGACCGAGTGCAGTGTAACATGTGGGACAGGTGAGCCACAGCTGCCGCGTCTGTGAATCCGTGTCCGCTTCACAAGGGGCCGTGGAGGCGACCTGAGCCAGTGGTTCCTACTCTGTGCGCAGAGGTCTGTGGGCTTCCACAAACATGGCCGGGGCCTCCGTGGGAGCGAATATGCTGCTCATGGTCTACAGAGAGGGGCAGCTCTCCCTTTATACTGTCCCTCATGAAAGGTTTTGTTTGAAAAAGTGTTACATGTCTTGTTTTGTTTTGTTTTCAGCTTTATTGAGCTATAACCGACTCATAACACTGTGTAAGTTTCGGGTGTACAACTGACCATTTGGTACACGTGTATTGTGAAATGTTTACCACAATAAGATCAGCCAACACACCCATCACGCCACATAGTTACCTTTTTGAGTGTGCTGAGAACACTCATTTAAGATCTGCTCTCTTAGCAACTTTCAAGTATACAGCGTAGTATTTCATGTGTTTTAAAGCAAAACAGAAACACTTAAAAGCCTGGCTTGAGGACCTGACTTCTACAAAAGTCAAACAACCCACCCAGAGCAGACTGCAAACAAGGCCAAATCCAAACCCTTACAAGCTCTCCTGATTCCCACCTGTTGTTCTTTTTCCTGTCTCCAGTTTACCAAGTATTTGTATCTATGAGGAGAGTAGTTTTCGCTCATGAAATCGAGCATTGGAGAGATTCCTTGCTGTTAAGTATGCCAGGATGGAATAAGTTCTTTTTTTTTTTTTAAGATTTATTTATTAGAGAGAGAGAGGGAGGAGGGGCAGAGGGAGAGGGAGGGAGAGAATCTTAAGCAGGCTCCCCACTGAGCATGGAGCCCAATATGGGGCTTGATCTCACAACCCTGAGGTCACGACCTGAGCTGAATCAAGAGCTGGATGCTTAACCGACTGAGCCACCCAGGCGCCCAGGATGGACTAAGTTCTGCTACAGTAACAAAGAAATCAAAATCTCAGGAATTGAACACAATGTATGTTTATTTCTAACCCATTCTAAGTCTGATGCAGGTTGGGTGGCCCAGCTTTGTCTTGGAGCTAAGACATCTGAAAGTTGTGGCTCTCAGTGTGCCCCACAGGAGAAGAAAGAATTGGAAGAGGCAGACTGGTTTTTGTTTTGTTTTGTTTTGTTTTTAAGATTTTGTTTATTTACTTGAGAGACAGCAAGAGAGAGACGGAGCACGAGCAGGGAGAGAGGGCAGAGAGAGAGGGAGAAGCAGGCTCCCTACTGAGCAGGGAGCCTGATGCAGGACTCGATCCCAGGATCCCGGGATCATGACCTGAGCCGAAGGCAGATGCTTAACCAACTGAGCCACCCAGGCACCCCAGACTGGCTCTTATTAGGGGCTTTGGCCTGGTGGTAACACAGATCATTTCTGCTCACCTTTCGTTGGTTGGCCTTAGTCCTCTGGGTACAGTTGACTGCAGAGAGAAGCCAGACACTGTGGACAAGCACAGGGACATCTGTGCGGCACTGGCTCTCTCTGCTGCAGGCTAGATGAAATTCTCTGAGGCCTGGGAGGGCAGGGTGCGGGCCTGTCAGGTACTTGGGGCTCTTTACTCGTTTGAGGGGCTTTAATAGTAGTACCAGATGAAAAGCCCTCTGCCTCTGTCTTGCCTTTCGGATTGTGTCCAAGTCTGTTCTGGAACTTTCTGCCTTGAGCCTGTCACTACTGCCTATAAACTAGGGCCACACCAGGGTAAGGTGTCCGATTCAGCGATGGAGCCAAGGGAGTGAAAGTAAAGGGGTGAATGGTTCAGAAGAACCCAGTCTACTCCCCCATGGGCTTCTCTCTCACATCCTGCGTCTCTGCACCACTCATCCACCTGCCCCCACCCCGTCCCCATCCCCTCTCCCTGCGCCAGAAAGTAGTCCTGGAAGGAGATCCAGCAATGGGCATGGAGTCACGCACCATGAAGCTAATAAACGACGCTTGTATTACCAACTTCCTTCTTTCCCTCCTTCAGTACGGAAACCAAGGGTCGCCTTTTAGAAATCCCAGGGATCATGTTCATCTCAAAAGGTGTGATGTTTTGAAAATTCTAAACCTCTGGAGATCCATTAGGGACAAAGGTGGGATGTGTGGCAGCAGCTGGCAGTGGGGCTAATGTCAGTGGTGGGGTTAGTGTCGGTGGTGTTACCACGGCTGCGGCTAGCATTTCCAGATGTCCTGCCCCGGGGGGCTGGGCTGGCCAAGGAGCTCAAGCAATTTAAGCAGAAAATCAGTTCCATGAAAAATATTTCCCTGAGGAGCAGTTGCGAGGAAAATGAGATCGTGGGGACTGTAGTCACAAATACTTTTTCCAGTTCTTACTTCTTTCAGCGAAGTACAGGTGTAAGCTGGAAGGTTCAGTTGTTTGTCCTGGGACACCAAGAGGGAAAACTCAGCCAGTCCAGACTGTGCAGGGGTCCTCCACAAAACAGGAGAACACCCGCCCCCCCCTTTTCTGTTTCAGCGTGGAGTGAATTCTTTGCATGACACAGGCAATATTTCAGAGCATAGGAATACAAGGTAAATGGTTGATTTGTGCAGTCATCGGAAAGCAGGCTCCTCTTAGCTGGGAAATGAAACGTCCTTACCAAATGTGAATCAGGGATTTGGTTTTGATATAGTCTGATCCTCAGCCCGCTTGGGCAAATGTCATCCTGGTTATTAAACCTTAACAGGAAATACCAGGGAGCTGTCACAGTGTCCATTTGCTCACCCTAATCTCAGTCGCACTGCCTGTTTGAGTGACAGTGAGCTCTCTTACTCTGGCGGAGAAGAAAGACAACATTTTTACTTTCATGCTGTCAGACACGGAGGGTGAAATGCTAATATTCCCCTAGGACACACGTTGCTAAATATAAAGATGGAAGACGGCCTGAAACTCCGAATCAGTCAACGATGTCGTTTATTTTCTTTGAGTGAAAACTTTCTATATTTTAAAAGTAAGTTAAATACATTTCTGGAAAATTAAAAATAGAAAAAATCACCCCCCTGACACATGCATTTTTGTATTTTACTTTGTTGCCTTTCAATATCCTTTTTTCTAGTCATAGATGTATCTAGTTGTGTGTCTATGGAAGTATTTATGCACATACACACGTGCCTTTGCTTAATGTCGTAACATGGGTACCTTCCCAAGTGCTACTCAGTCTTCAGAGCTATCATTTTTATGGATGTGTTCTAGTTCCCTGGCAAGGCAAAGCAAAATGTCTTTAGCCAATTCCATGTAAAGAATGATTTCATTAGTGTTAATTTGTAGCTGGAATTTCTAGGTTCAAAGAGTGTAAATATGATGGGAATGTTAAGAAACTTATTACCAAATTGATTCCCATAGTAAAAGAGTTACAAACAGTAGCAATCACTTTGTTTTGTTTTGCTTTTATTGTTACTGTATTATTTTAGCCTTACACTCTGTCGCTGGGAAGCATTGCGAATGTCCTAGGAAAATGGAGAACGTAACAACAAACTTTTGCAGCCACTCAGCTTTCTCAGATCTTACCATTATTCATGCTTATTTCAGTCTTCATGTTGAAAGAAAAGAAATTGCACAAATATACTTGAAGAGCACCTCCCTGACTCTACTCCCCTTCCTTTTTCCCCAGAGATAACTAGGGTCATGAAACCAGTATTTATTATTTTCACGCATGTTGTTAAATACTTTTATTATACATGTGAATAGCCATATACGTTAAAAAATATTGTTTCTCAGGCATTTAAGCTTTCTATAAATAGTTTCACACTCTATGTATCATTCGTTGTCTTGCTGGTTTTACTCAGTACTCTGCTTTTGAGATAAATCCACACTAACGAAAGTAGCTCTGGTACACGCACTCGAAGGGCTACGTACTAGTCCACTGGGCGAATTTGCAATTATTTATACATTCCGCTATTTTGCAGTTATAAACATTTTTGTAATGCTATAATGAACACCTTTCCTCAATATTAGGAAAGCTCAAAATAACTGTGTACATTTGAGATGGGTGCACATATCCTTGATAAACCATGAGAATCACAGGGCACCTAGGTGGCTCAGTTAAGCATCTGCCTTTGGCTCAGGTCATGATCCCAGGGTCCTGGGATCGAGCCCTGCATCAGGCTCCCTCCTCAGCGGGGAGTCTGCTTCTCCCTCTCCCTCTGCCGCTGCCCCTACTTGTGCTCTCTCGCTCTAGCTCTGCCTCTCCATCCATTGACACTCTGGCCACTCCTCTAACCTCTCTTGGTAACGATGTCTTAGCAGAATCTGTGGTCCCTTTTCTTTGTCAACCTGTGTGCCTTCACTGTGCCTTCATTTCTTCATCTTGCACGTGCCAATAATGGCAGTGTTGACCTCATTGGATTGTTGTGAGGTTTGGGTTACTATATATCAAAATAGATAATAAGGAACACACATTTTTATATATTTCTATATGTCTATTTGTATTTGTTTATTTGTACACACACACAGACACACATACAGCTTCGAACAGTGCCTGGGACAAGGCAAGCACTGTGTGTGTTCGTTATTACGATTTGTCCGAAGTTAAACCCAGCTTCCAGATGCTCTTGGTTTGCCTCTGCAACCTGCCCTCCCCCTGTGCTCCCCTTACTCACATTACTGACCCGGTCTCGGGGGCAGTGGTATTATCATTCCCTGCTAGCAAATTCTCTAGTTTGGAAACATAGCCTCTCAAACTTTTTAACGTTCTTTTGAATTTTATTCCTGTCTTTCAGAGTTTACTAATATAAAGGTCCTTACCTTCTCTGTCCCTTTATTAAACCAATAGCAATTGTGTTATGACACCTGCTTTCATTATTTAAAAGTCACTTTGTTTTCTATTTGGCATATATGCATTCGACTTGTCTCCACAGCTAGATTATAATTTATATATTAGATTATGCATTAACCTACCTATATTATCTTCCTTTTCAAGCACGATCTTTCCCCCCCACTGCCAGCTGCAGCACAGGCGGATTAGAGACCCCATTCCTCATTCACACTTGAGAAACCAGACACCCTACGGACAACTTTCCCATCAGCCGTAAGCAGGATTGCTTGATGTGACTAGGGGCCTGACCTGACACTAAGCCTGTGGGCTCAGGATTTAATATGTGCGACCCCTTCTGCCCGAACCCCAGGTATTCGCCGCCAGACTGCCCATTGTGTGAAGAAGGGCCACGGGACCGTGAAAGCTACGTTTTGTGACCCAGAAACACAGCCCAATGGGAGACAGAAGAAGTGCCATGAAAAGGACTGTCCACCCAGGTAAGCACTGATGAGAATTAGAGCTCTGTGTGTCTGCTTAGAATGATGTCTGATTGGGGCGCCTGGGGGGCTCAGTCAGTTGAGCATCCAACTCTTGATTTTGGCTCAGGTCATGATCTCAGGGTCGTGAGATCGAGCTCCATGTTGGGGTCTGCACTGGGCATGGGGCCTGCTGAATATTCTCTCTCTCCCTCTCACCCTGCCCCTCCCTGCTCACGCTCTCCCTCTCTCTTAAAAAAAAAAAAAGAGTTTATCTGATTTAATAGTAATGCAATGCTCAGTGATAAAGGAGGCTCGTGAGGCTTTGTTATTAGAATAACTACAGGAAAACTCTTACAGCTTTCTGTGGCTGTGCGGTTGGAGCCCGTGGCAAGCTGTGCTGTGAGTGAGGACATCTTCTCCCCATAGAGCAGTATTTCTTACAAAGCTGGTGTGTCCTGTTTGTTTCTTTGGTAAGACTAAGTCTCAGAGCGTTGTGGAAGAGAATGCGATATGGATCCTCCAGAAGTTCTCCAGCTATCGGGTGCAGCTTTTCCAGGAGTACCGTGCCAGGCAGCGGTCGTGCTCCCTTCAGATCACATGCCCATCTGCACGTAGGCAGCGGGCAAGAGTGGTCTTCCAGGGCAGGCTTTCCCAGCGTCAGCACTGTTGACAATCGGAGTGGATAACTCTTGATTGTGGGGCTGTCCTGTGTATAGTAGGGGGTTTTAGCAGCATCCCTGGCCTGTATCTGCTTAGATGTTAGTAGCAACATCCCCTTTTCCTCTGGGTTGTCACAACCAAAATATCTTCAGTCATTGCCAAGTGTCTCATAGAGGGCAAAAGCACCCTTGGTTGAGGAGCAGCGTTGCAGAGCTATTCGCTTGCTGCTCGCCATATTGGTTCTAGATACTGGACTCCTAGAAGGTGGCTGGAATGTTATTATTAGGGGTGTATGTTAGAGAGAGAGAAAAGGACAAACCAAGAAGCAGACGGAGGAGGAGGAGGGAGAGAGGAAGAGAGAGGGGAGGGAGAGAGAGAAGGAAGGAAGGGAAGGGAGAAAGAACTAATTCGGAAGAGTGTCTTCATTCTCCAGAGACCTTAGGCAGGGCTGCACTTAGTTGTGGTGTCCACCAGGCATTCATTCCAGTCCTAAGAAGACACACTAAAAGGAGTTTAGTTAAACAGGAGGGGATTCATTGGGATTATAAATCAAACAAGTGGGGCGCCTGCGGGACTTACGCAGTTAGGCATCCAGCTCTTGATTTCGGCTCAGGTCATGATCTCAGGGTCCTGAGACGAAGCCCTGCCCTGGGCTCTGAGCTGGGCATGGGGCCTGCTTGAGATTCTCCCTCTCCCTCTCCCTCTGCCCCTCCCCTGCCTCACTCTCATGCACACGCGCTCTCTCTCTCTTAAAAAAAATAATAATAATTAAAAAAATAAATAAACAAGTGACGAGCTGACCTCTGAACAAGAGCCAGAGGAATGTGGTAGATCTGTAAGAATTGGTGAAAGGAAGAGCGCAGGCAAGCCAGTGAAGGCAGGCGGTGTTGATCTCTGGCAGGGCAGGCAGGCTGGGCCCAGCAGCTGGAGTCCGAAGGTTTACTCTGTGCCAGCTCTGTGGTTTCTAGAAGGGAAGGAGTGGGCCGTGAGAGGGGAGCCAGACCTGCCCTGCCTCACCTCCGCGTGGGCACCCTGGCTGGCTGCAGCTCTTGCCGGCACCAGGCTTTGTGTGAAGCCGCCCTGTCTATCATTTCTCCTCCGGGAGGAGCGAGCCAGGAACTGAGGCACGTTTCTTGGGGCTGCTCACTAGCCCACTGCTCTGCGGGCCCGCGTGCTTCCTCATGCTCCCTTCTCCCTCGAGGTTCATGACTCTCTACCAGAAAATTCCTGTTGTGCTGCTGGGACACACGAGCCTGGGGGGTCTCGCCTCGCTTTTCTAAGCCACTCTCGCTGATGGGTTAGATACCCTCTTAAAACCACAGCTGTTTATTTCCTGGCTCTAATTTTGTCCCTGGCATTCAGGTTCTCATTTTCGTTGTATTACATAGTCTCCCTCGGCCTGACTGTTGCCAGCAAATATTTATTAAGCTTCTGTTATTTCCCACAAGAGACACAGTGGTGATTACAGCCGTTTAACCGTTACCTTTTATCGAGCGCTGAGATACAGTGATACGATAAAGGCTGTATATGTGGTCTCTGTCCCTAACTTGGAGGTGCTGGGGGGGGGCGCTGTGCCCCAAGAGGGTGTAGAAGCCCTCCACCTTTGCCCGGGACCCTGCCCTGTGCCTCTCTTCCATCCGCCTGTTCCGGACTTGTATCTTTTTATCATAAACCGGTCATCTAGTAAGTAAAATGTTTTCTTGAGTTCTGTGAGCCCCTCTAGCAAATGATTGAACCCTCGGCAGGGGTTGTGGGCACCCCTGATTCGTAGCCAGCTGGTGAGCAGCACAGGTGATGGCCTGGATGTGAAGAGCAGGGGTGGGACGGTGTTGTGGGGCTGAGCCCTTACCCTGCCCGGTCTGCACAAACCCCAGCCAGTGAGGGTCGGAAATGCTTGGTGGGGAAAACCCACACATTGGTTGAAACAGAAGTAATGTGAAAGGAGAGTAGAAGAAAACAGTGCATTTTTGCTTTTTTTTTTTTTTTTTTTAAGAGAGAGCAGTTGGGAGTCAGGCCAGAGGGAGAAGGAGAGAGAGAATCTTAAGTAGGCTCCATGCCCAGCACAGAGCCCAATGCAGGGCTCAATCTCACAACCCTGAGATTATGACCTGAGCCAAAATCAAGAGTCAGATGTGTAACTGAATGAGCCACCGAGGCACCCTAAAAACAGTGGGGTTTTTAAGCACTCCTTCACTTCTGATGATGTTTTTGAAATACCTTATATGTTCTCTTTATCGTTCTCAACTACTCAGAAAAATAACTATTATTATGTCAATTTTATGGAGGAAGAAATTTTCTTTACTTCACTCAGTATCATGCAGCTGGTAGACAGCCGAGGTTCGAACCCCAGGCTGTCTAGCTTTAAGCGTGGGGTCTCCATTCCATACCCCCAAAGACAGGCCCGTACCTCTCCCCCATCCAGGCTGTGTCTAAAGCAAAGCAGGCACTGTGCTCGGTGTGGTGGGCCCCGAAACTTCCTGATGCAGACACTGACCTGCTGAGGCCAAGGTAGACGTGGGCTATGTACATGAAAACAACACAGTCCAAGAAGATTCCAGTATCTCTCTGGTTTTAGAACAGACATCGATCTGTTGCTGACATGTTCTTATTTACCTGTAGCCAAAAACTTGGCCTCACTCTCTTCAGAATTCAGCTTCCCTAAGGGTGGTTATCTTACCTGCATCCACACTCCAACTGCCAGAATTTCTAGTTGGAGGTTCCTTTACAGTGAGGTACTACCGGCGTGGGAGGGAGAAGGATGTTGGGGCAAGAGTCCAGAGGCTGAAGGACTCCTCAGGAGGAGCTGAACTGAGGGGGAGGCCCGTGGACACAGAAGAGGAGACTTGATGAAGGAATTCTTATGTGATACTAGCTGAGCTTGGTGGACTGGAAGCTGACCCTCGGTGTGGTCGTGGGACAGGCTGGAGGGACATCTCCATCTGGACCCCTGCAGCCTGCAAACGTTACCTGATTGGGAAAAAGGGTCTTTGCAGATGTTATTAAAGGGTCTTGAAATGGGGGAAATTATCAGCAGTTATCCCCTTGGGCCCCAAATGTCATTGCAAGGGTCCTCATAAGAAAGAGGCAGATGGAAATTACACACACACACACACACACACACACACACACACACACACACAGAGGCTGATATGAAGACAGAATAGACAGATTTGCAGACACTAGCCTTAAAGACTGGCGGGATGGTCCACAAGCCAAGGAATGCTGGCACCCCCACAAACTGAAAGAGGCCAAGAACAGATCTTCTGTAGAGCCTCTGGGGGGAGCGTAGCCCTGCTGGCACCTTGATTTCATCCCGGTAACACTGACTTAGAGCTATAAGAGACCAGATTTGGCTTCTAGAACTATAAGAGGCCAGATTTTGTGTTGTTTTAAGCCACCAGGTTTGTGGTAATTTGTCGCAGCAGCCATAGGAAGCTAATGCAGGCAGCTTAACGCAAGCGAAGAGAAGAGGAGAGATCCCCAACCCCGTGACAGACACTCCAGAGCTTGGAATACCATGGGATCGGGGCTTCTTGGAAAGTGTGTCGAAGGATTTTATGGACTAGCACAAATAGGTGACTTCCTAAGGAACTTTGCAGCCAGGCAGCCTCTATCAAATGCATCTTCACGTGCAAGGTCAGCTTTCAGGGCGAGACCCGCAGCCAGGCATGGGATCCCTTAGCCCAAGCCCTTCCTCCTGGCCACTGTCCCCATGGTCCTTGCCCTCCTTGGGCCTTTGTAGTTAGTTGACATGTCTTCATCTCTTCTTTCTAAAAGCACCCTTGTTAGAACAAGGCGAGTGATACCTTTAACCCCTGGAAGGCTTCTTACGCTGAGTGCATGCATACGGCTTGTTGATTCAGAGCAGAATTCTGAAACGGACCAGTGATGCAGCCCCCTCTCCCACAGTACATGATCAGTAACGAGGCCCCGGAGGTTAGACAGGAAGTGCTGGGTCTCGGGCGGACCCCAGCAGTCCCGGCCAGCACAGGGGTGCCTGCCAATGCCCACGTGTTCTCGGTGGGCTGAGCATCAATTTTGCTGCTGCGGTTTCTGCCATCCCGCATCATCACGCTTCAGGGGAGGAAGACAGCCCATTGTGTTCCCCAACTTCTGCTCTTATATTGGAAACATAATTTCCTGCAATTCCCTCCAAGCTATTTGAAGATTATATTTAAGGAGAGGGAAGCATAAGCAATTGAACAAATCTTTTTAAATTGTTGTTATTTGGTAGCATTTTTTTGCTTCTCAAAGCCTCCCACTGTGTTGTTATAGTGAGAATCGTTGATAGAATTTTTTTTTAAAGATCTTATTTACTTACTTGAGAGAGAAAGAGAGAGAGCAGGAGCACGGGGAGGGGCGGTGGGAGAGGGAGAAGCAGACTCCCCACTGAGCAGGGAGCCAGACATGGGGTTCCATCCCAGGACCCCAGGGTCATGACCTGAGCCGAAATCAGACACTTACCGGACTGAGCCACCTGGGTGCCCAGCATAGGACTTTTACATTGTAACTGGGAGGGTGAGATGGACTCCTGTAGGGGGTCTACGAAACAATACATGATCAGTTACCCAGTTGTGTGGTGAGTGTCTTGAGCATTCTGGTAAGGTAAAGATCAATAGCAAAAACAGAACAAATCAGGGAAGGTTGTCAATTCTGTGCTGATTGAGCCAGGGAGGTTGTCTTGTTGGGGTGAATAAATGGGCTGGGCTTTTGTCCTGCTGAGTTTTTTGCATTACATTGCCCTTCTCGCCAGTCAATCCCTCAGGGCGTTTCAACAGCCTTCTGTCACAAATCTCCTATAAATATAAAAACACAATTCTATTACGCATCTCCTAGAAAGCTGGATTATGGCAGATATCAAAAAATGAAATGGACAAGAGAAAACAACTTGACAGTATTTCCTGAGCCCTGGGCCTGGAAGACCTTTGCTGGGAGATATTTAAAAAGGGAGGGGGGGTGCTGTTTTCACTTTAAACTAGTGAGGAACAGATACAAAATGTCCCTGGGGGACTGTGGAGAAGATAACAGAAAGAGAAAATAAGGAGGTTCATTATCACTTTGTGGTGACACAGAGCTGAAAGCCCAGCAAGTAATTCGATAAATTATACTTTTTTTGTCCACTCAGATTATTAAAACCCTTCCAGAATGACATTTTATATATTCAGTAACATGTCTGGCTTCTTCCGGACAGGTCAGAAGTGGGGTGAAGTAACTAGATTAATAATTACCGAAGTGGGCGTTCGGTTGGTTTCACATCACGTGGTTTCCAATATTAGCTCTTTATCCACACAAGATAGCCAGATGATAAACACTAAGGAATAAGGGAGTAACCTCATTTGTTATTATTACTTAATAAATAAATGAGTAACTCATCTTAATTACTTAATTATAGATGTTAAACACTAAAGAATAAATGAGTAATCCTTATAACTTAAAAATAACTTATTAAAGAATATAACAGAATCAAGGAATAGCTTTCTTCAAATATTTTTAGCCTGAGAATAAAAGTGTGAGAATCAAAAGAAGTTTCATCCAAATAAATCCAGTGCTTACTAAATATAAATCATAGTACAAACTTTTGTCTTCTTCAAAATTCCATACTATCTCAAGGACAGTTAAATTCAGGAGTGAACGACTTCACATGCTGTACTATTTTCCTATGAAAAAGAGAAGCATTCCATTTTATTACTGCACGGAGAGCCAAAGAAGTGGGCAGTACTTTCCAATGGTGAACCCAAAACACACACGGGATCAAGACACTTGTTTTCTCTTCTGTGCTGGGGAAGATTTACACAATGATGAGACGGGGAAACAGAGAGGGCTCCCCGCCATTTTCAAAACCTATTTCTACGTAGCCACAAGGTCTACCTCCTAGAATCTGGAGTAAATCATCCACAATAAGGGGATAGAGAAAGAGCTCACATTCCTGTTTTTCTACAGTGAATCCTGAGTATTCATTTAGCAAACTGTGTCAACACTTTGACTTGTCAAGAATAGCTGACAAGTAAGAAATTATTTTGTTTCTTCTTCTTCTCCTGCTTTCTTATCAAAGGCACCAGTGAGACTAGTGTAGGTAGCCTGGAGGAGGTGGGGACGATGAAGGCGGTGCGTCCGACTGATCGGCTCCTAAATAATTGAAAGTCAGCAATTATTTCAGTACCCGCTTCACAGCAGAACATAAAAACATTCGATTAGGAGCCAGGGGACCTAAATTCTATTAGATTCTTTTACTCGGTAGCAACAGTCAAAATAACAACAAATAATTTCAGCTGATCAAGTTCTATCATGTCAGGCTCTGTACTGTGCGCTACGTATGGATCTGGTATTTGTTTAATCTACAGCACTTGTATAAAGTCTGTATTGTTATACCCATTTAACAGATGAAGAAAGTAAGGCTTAAACTTGCTTGATGTTGTACAACAGAAAACCAGGCTTCTTGACCGTAAAGAGAGAGGGCATTTTTTTTTTTTCCCATTCAGAGACATTCTTAGGTAGCGTCTGGTTCTGCCAGGTGCTCTGCTGGACTCGAGCCATGAGGGGACAGGCCAGCTGTGGCTCTACTCTAGGAGGCTGGAGCATCTCCGAGGACCACCCAGCTCTGCGACCCACACTTCCGCTCCTGGTCCCTCTTCCCCATGGCTGAACTGAATGTAGGTATATACTTACGGTGTCCACGTGTGTCTGCAGGTGGTGGGCCGGGGAGTGGGAAGCGTGCTCAGCAACGTGTGGCCCCCACGGGGAGAAGAAGCGGACGGTGTTGTGCATCCAGACCATGGGCTCTGATGAGCAGGCTGTCCCGGCGAGAGACTGCCAGCACCTGCTCAAGCCCAAGACCCTCACTTCCTGCAACAGAGACATCTTGTGTCCGTCAGACTGGACCGTGGGCAACTGGAGTGAGGTGAGCGGTGCCGCTTCCCCCCCCTGCCTCTTCACTAACCAACCCAGAGCGGCTCTAGAGAAAATTGCACGGTGGCTGGTGCGTATCACCTGTGGCCTGTGGCCTGCGTCTTGCACCGCCTTGTAGCCTATCTTGCTTATTTTCTGTTCTTACAGGATTTTCTTCTCACTCGTCCAGGAGTCAGACGCCTGCCAGCGAGGAGCTGGATCCCACTCGCACAGGCTCACAACAGCTAACTGGTACATTGTCAGGATTTTTGCTGTCCCGTTGTTAAACCATTGGTAGCAAATCAGGGCTCTCCCACCCGCCCCAAGAGCTAGTCTGTTAAACACTTACATTTCTGTTTCCCTGAAACTGCTGGCGTTAACTAAAACCAGAGGAGTGTTGCTCTGAGAGTAGAATGATAGGCAGTGTACTTCACACTTGACGATGCCCCTCCAATCGTCTGTCTGTTCAGCATGGGTCAAGGCCAGACCTGACCGAGGTTTAGAACATGTACTATTATTAGCCACATACATTGAAATAAGTGTTGTTGCATTTTCCCAAAATTAATCTGATCGAATCCTCTAAGTATGCTTTTTCTAAGTAGAAGGTCACAAAAAACTCCCAGACTTCATTATTCTTTAGGTCACCATGGAACCTGGTCCTGTCATGCCTGGTGCTCCCAGAGTCCGTAGTGGAAGTGGAGCCCTTTTTTCTCCAATGCCCTGGAGAGGGGCCTTGCTCTGCTTTCCTGTGCACATTGCGTTCAATGACCTCAGGAATGACCCAAAAGAAAAAAACCACATAATTTTTTAAACTAACAGTCCAGACTTTATGGATGGGTGCTGACTTCTTCCGAGTTTCCTTGGAAAGCCCTGTCCTTTTCGTTAATAAGGCGACCACTGACCAGAATATCATAGGAAGTCCTCTTAGGACTCACCTTCAGACAAATGGAAGATATTTGATTCAGGAGAATGCAGTAAGGACTATCTGTACTAATAAAGGTACTCCGAAGTATTATGTAAAGAAGAATTTGAAAATTTGTCCCAGCAAAGGTGCCGTGTCTGAAGCTCTTTGAAAGCAGAAAACATTATTTGAATACAGGTGCTGTGAAAACCTTCTTTCTGGAACTTTATTTCTTTAGCTCACAGTCACAGTTTAGGTTTATTTAGCTTCTAAATCTGTGCAGAATGCTCTCTTGGGCATCGGGGGGAAAATAAAAAGAAAATGGCAAGTATGGTTCCTGTGTTGTAAGAACTTCCTATCAAATGGGAGAGACGGGACCAAAAAATGAAGGAAGGAAGGAAGGAAGGAAGGAAGGAAGGAAGGAAGGAAGGAAGGAAGGAAGGAAGGAAGAAAAGAAAGACAGATACATGCAAAGAACACATACCTCAAACTGATAGTGTATTACAAATCTGTGTACATGTCAGCAGCGGGGCTGATCCTGGGAGGGGACAGCAGAGCCTGTGGCTGGCCTGGCTTATTAGGCCCCAGCCAGCCTGGATCGCTGTAAACTACAGTGTCGTCAAAATAAGGCAGGCCGAGGCAGCGTGACTGGTCCATTACATCTGTTTACCAGGAATGTGTGGGCTGCATCTGAAGCAGTCCATAATTCTTGTCGAGTGGAATTTACTAATTGCCAGATTCTTCATGCTTTTTTAAAGGACTACAGTTACATATTTGGCTGAGAAGTGCTTCTTACCGTGCTCACGTTTATGGGGAACAAAATGATGTGCCTTAACTGGAGAACAAGGGACCAAAAGGTTGGCACACTGTGACAAGGACTCGTGTCTGTGGTCCCAAATACAGGCCATCGCATAGGGTATTGTGAGCAGACATGGGATTCAGTTTCTGGCTTCCGCTGGATGGAGTTGAGCAGAAAGGCTGAGCCCCGGCCTTCATTTAGCGGATGTTGTCATGAGAGGTGCTTTTAGTTAAATCAGCATTGAAATATTCATCCCGTGGGTCTCCCTCTCTTCCCTCTGCTATCTTGCTAGTGTCTGTACACGTGAGCCTCTAATAACCTTTGCTGGAATATGAGGAAATGTCTTTGACATTCTAACTAGGCCCAGATACATGTGTAAGAGACATGATGCAGTGCTGACTTCTGGCTCTCATGGTATTTATGGTCTGGAGCTTGTCTCGAGGTTGGCGTTAATTGACACGGGGTTTAACACTCCAGAGATACCTCATCATTCGGCCTGCACTGGGCTGTCTGGGTCACCCTGATGTTGGAAGTTAGGAGACAACCGGGCAGAAAGATGCAAGAACTATGGGGCTCCTGCAGAGTCACCCTCCCTGGGCGGACTTCCCTCCCCTGCCAAGACACCTCTCCGAACCCAAGCAAAGAGAGAAGGGTGGGCTCAGCTGTGCTGGGCTGGCACGCTCATCCCTGACCTGGCAGGGGTCTGAAGGAGGACCTAGCGAGAGCTGGGGGGGCCTTTCTGCCCCTCTGACCAACCCTTCCTTCTCTAAGCTCATGCCCTGAACGCTGACTCCTACCCCGAATCTCAGATTTCACCAAGAATCTTACCCTGTTTTCACCCAACCTACTTTCTGCGCGTGGAAGATAAAGAAGGGGGACTGGATTTGTTGTAAACAGAGTATCAGAGGTTCTGGGGCCCCCGTTTTTATTGGTTATACCGCTTCAGTGAACTTCCTGGTCTCGTGATGAAGGACATGCATGGTCTCAGGGACATGGGTCCCTGGGTTCAAATCCTGGCTCTGCCACTTATTAGATGTGTGACTTTATCTCTTTGCGATTCCTTTTTGTTTTCCGTGGCTTGTTTTCTCCATCCGTGAAGCAGGCATAACAGCAGTGCTTACGCTCAAGAGAAGCTATGAGGATGAAATGAGTTAATAGGTCCAAACTTCTTGCCAGAACAGTGCCTGGGATATAGTAAAGCTGTAGATACAGTCATTTCCTAGCAGAGTAAATAGGTGGGAATGGCAACATCTTCTGTCATTGATTGAGCGCTTTTCACACTCAAGGGTTTGTCTCATTTAACATTTAAGATAACTCCATGAGGTTGATATTGCTCGTGAATTCCCCTGTTACTCCTGGCAGCTAGGCTAATAGATTTAGTGGGAGAGTCATTTTCCTAGGTTTTCTAGCCCTGGCAATCCCTAATTGTGTAGCCTCGAGCTAGTATTGACACCTCCCTCCCCAGCCAGCCTTTTCTCATTCATAACGGCAGGGTTAATGTGAGGCTTGAAGATAATCCACAGAAGCCCGTTGTGTGGTGCGTGAAAATAGTGAGTGTTCACTAACTGGTAACTTCATTCTTTTTTTTTTTTTTTTTTTAAGATTTTATTTATTTGACAGAGAGAGACAGCTAGCAAGAGAGGGAACACAAGCAGGGGGAGTGGGAGAAGAAGAAGCAGGCTCCCAGTGGAGGAGCCTGATGCGGGGCTCGATCCCACAACGCCAGAATCACGCCCTGAGCCAAAGGCAGGCACCTAACAACTGAGACACCTGATGCCCCGGTAACTTCATTCTCAAGCAAGAAGGCAAGGGTCTGTCTTCTATGCTACCCTCATTTTGCAAGCCTTGTCCAGTCGGTGGCACCCAGGTGCCCTGACAGAATTGATCTGTGCCCCTCTGCATTTTCCTCTAAACCCTCACCCCAAGCTCAGGACCATTTTCTACATGGAGCACTGTAAACACGAGGCTTGGGTCAAGGGTCTGCAAAAGTGTTGGACTCCTAATGAAAAGGCTAATGTATGGTTTCCATAAAAACAAAAGACACAGCAGAATCTTAAATCAATATTTAATTACATATTAATGGAAGATACTTACTGGATACTTACTGGTATTAGTATTAAACACTTGTATAGGTATTAACACAATACCTCATAACAGCCTTCTTAACCCCATTTTACAGGTGAAGAAACTGAGGCATAGAGATGTTTAGAAACTTGTCCTGTAAGCAATAGAGCCAGGATTTGAATGCAGGCAGCAGAGCTTTTACTGGGAACACCCTGCCGTGTGCATCTCAAACGTCTACAAAATATAACAATCTGACAGCCCTTAGTATTCACAAAAAAACGTATTATGTTTGGAAACAATTTATAGATCAGCTTTTGTCACTTTGCTGGAATTCCAGACTATGCATAACGTGTGCTGAGAAATCAGAGCACACCTCAATGAAATAAGTTGTCCCTCCCCAAATACTTCTAAAGCAAAAGAAGAAAAAGCCTTTCATATGGTTTTTAGGGAAAAAAGATTATGTTTCCCTTGAGACTAGAGATGTTTTCTAATATATTTGATGGGGCGTGGGGCAGAGCCTCCAAAGGCAGGTATGGCCTTTCCGCGCCTGACACAGGCGCACAGACCAATGAACAAGGCAATCAGCCAGCCAGCTTACCGAGACTCTGTCCAGGGCAAAGCTGTGCAGATGGGTATTGGAGCGTGCGAGTGACCGGAGAGAGCTGATTTTTGCAAACAAGCTCTCCTGGCCCCGTCAGACTGAACAGGAATGCCTGCACACCGAAGGAGGATGGAGCAGGAAGGCGAGACATTTCTGAGTCTCTTCCCTGTGGTACTCCCTAGTTTGAGTGAAGGTCCACGGCACTTCTGTGGGGCTGGACACCTGACATTTGAGCCTCGACCACGTCCTCCTTGGGCACGGGATGTCTGAGAGGGCCAACATCTTCGTCCTCCTCAGATGTTAGCAGCCTGTGCTTTGCCAGGTTTCCTGGAGAACACATAGAGGCAGCCTTGTTTGACACAACTACTCACAGAAAACCAGTTGGGGACCATGTTGGTTCTCATCATCCTGTCTGATATTTTTCCTAATTATCTGGGGTACTACATTAGTTTGCTAGGGCTGCCATGACAGAGAACCACGAGTGGGGTGGTTGAAACAACAGGAGTTTACTGTCTCACCATTCTGGGGGCCAGGCGTCCAAGATCAAGGTGTTGGCAGAGTTGGTTCCTTCTCAAGGCTGTGAGGGACAGTCTGTCCTGTGCCTTCTCGCTTCCGGTGGCCTTTGGCTTCCTTGGCTTGTGGATGGTGGCGCCCTGATCTCTGCTTTCGTCTTCAGTGGCGTTGCCCTGTGTATGTGTCTCTTGTATCTGGATTCCCCTGTGTATAAGGCCAGTGGTCATATTGGATTAGGACTCACCTGGGGACCTCATTTTAACTTGATTACCTCCGTAAAGGTGCCATCTCCAAATACGTCTCCATACTGAGATGCAGGGGGAGGGGGTAGGCGGGGGTTAGGACTCCAGTATATCTTTTCTGGGGGGGACACCGTTCAACCCATAACAGCTACCTGAGCTTTTCAGCTTACTTTCAAAGCTGGTTTTAGCATGAGATCCAATCACTCATTTATAAATTCCCGAGACTACACAATAAATGTTTTTATGGCAAAGCACTCGCTCTTTCTCTACTTGGCCTTTAGCTGTAAGTCTGTGATGAGCCCCGACTGTGTTTCTGCATAAACTCTCAGCACTACAGCTCCCAGCCATTTGTGAGCTCCCGTCCTTCTCAGTGCGCTGTAGGTGGGTGGCTTGACTCATTTAGCAGCAGAGCTCTCTCTCAGCGGGCTCCCCACAGGCCTTAATCTTAGAGTAATGGCAAGTGAGAGCAAGATGACCCCCAGGGGGGACAGTAACAGATTGATGAGCTGCTGGCCTGGTACCGAGTTCAAAATTATAGGGTAAGGGCACAAAGTTGTCCTAGCAGATACTGGCTTTGAGAGTTCCTGAACTACCGACTGAGATGAGCTCTGAGTGCGGCATTGCGCCCTGCGTTTCTCTCATCGAAGGGCTTGACAGCTCCTAAGGAGATACCCACAGTTGGAAGAGGTACCCGAAAGAGCGTGGGCCCTAGAACAAAACAGTGCAGCCTGTTCCTGCGTGACTGCGAGAAAAGGCAACTTTGTTTTCAGGCTCAGTATACTTGGTAGATAGTTAATGCTGTCCCGCTGGGCACGATACGCCCTGGGGCTAAAGAATGACATCCCTGGGCTACTTGGAAGCTTCCGGATGTGTGAGTAAGGAAGGCAGGTGAGGATGAAGGGTAGGTGTGCTAGAGAACGTAAGAACTGCTCCCAGACCCAGGGCCCCGTGAGTGAAGTTGTGAGTCGCCAGCTGGGAATGGTGCCAGTCGTGGCCGATCATCTGCCTTTCTGCGAGAAGCTAAAAATCAGGAATTTTAATATGATATCGACTTATCTTTAAGTGTTGGCTACTAATTCAGTGTTTGTATTTCATCTGTTTGCTTGTTTGTTTGAAGATTAAGCAAGCCAGGGGCGCCTGGGTGGCTCAGTTGGGGAAGCATCCGACTCTTGATTTTGGCTCAGGTCATGATCTCAGGGTCGTGAGGTCGAGCCCCACGCACGTCAGGCTCCATGCTGGGTGTGGAGCCTGCTTGCGATTCTCTCTCTCCTTCCCTCTCCATCTCTCGCTGCCACCATTTTTTTAAAAAAAGAAAGAAAGAGACAAAAAAGGCCAAAGAATTAATGTTTGTGTGTCAAATTTAGTCCTGAGGCTGCAACTTTGGAATCTCTGTTCTAGAATAATCTTCAGTTTTAAAAGCTCAAAATCTAATGTATTTTAACTAAACAACCAGTTAGCTTTTATTTACTCCTGTTTTATTCTTTTAGGTTGAGCAAATTTACACAATAGTGAATAAGGTTATTTAATACTTGTAATTTATAAATTCTAAAAAATTTATAGATGTGTCCACCTGTTAAGCTTAGGAAATCTAAATCTTGAAAAATCTAGCAATAAACCAGTGGATATGTGGGTATCCACAGTATCTTCTAGATATGTGCCTACAAGTACTTCACCCAGGTAGCTGTTCACCTCATGGCTTCCCACAGACAGGTGTGTGTCCCTGTGCTGCACAAGGACAGTAGAAATCAGAGACCCCCAAGCCCTTTGTTGTTATCATTATTATCAGCATCGATATTGTAACAGTGATAATAGCTTCCAGTTGCCAGTCATCTTCTCTGTGTTGTGCACTGTGTTAAGACTACTGTCTCAGGTAATCCTCACAGCAGCCTTGAAAGGTGGATATTCATTTCTCTCCATTTCCAGAAGAGAAAGCTGAGGTTCAGCTGTTGTGCCGTGTGTGGAGTTAATGAATAACGGCAGACTGGGGAGTTCATGTTACTTCTCACAGGTTTTATAGCTCTTTTACTTCAATGTAGGGGTGGAGGGCACACACCTATACACTTGTGGATTTTTTTTAAATGCTTGTAAAGTTGTAAAGTCTAAATTCCCTGTGGACATTATAAGCATTTCAAGTCGAAACAAACCAAAAAAAAAAAAAAAAAAAAAAAAGGAATGAAGAGAAAGAAATGAAAAATCAAAGAGTTTCCTGCCATATAGCTGTCTACTCTGACATTTCCTGGAAAGAAAAAACCCAAAGGGAGGTGCACCTGCCGCTTAAGGACCCTTGGCATCAGCCGGGGCCTCTTTCATGGATCAGCTCTTGAAATCCAGCCTGCCTGAGGCAAGCAGTGCAGAAATGTGTTCGGACCTACATAAAGGGTGTTTGATTGGATGGATCATTTGTCCGAAGTGGAGATTTGAAAACTCAGGGGGTTTGGATTAGAATGTAACAAGTGCTGAGCCAGTCGGGAGGACGAAGCAGACAGCGCTTAAAGCAACTTCGTGCACAAGAAGGTAGAAATACTGTAGTAAACCAGGAAAGTGACTGCTTCCGGCCTGCCCTTGTCAGGCTCCAAAGTGAGGTGACCCCAGATCCGCAGCTGAACATGCTCTCAGCTGCATGGTCTCCTGTGCGGACGAGCCTCTCCTGCTTTTCAAAGGAGGTGATTTCACAGAGCTAGCAGACATCAGGGAGAGACGATGCTTGACTGTAACAAAATAAAGGGGGGTTTTTATACATCCATATTATTTTCCTACACAAATTGAAAATAGGACTTGAGAAGGCAAGAAACTAAAGCTAAAAAATGTATAAGCTCACGGAAGAATTTTTCCATTCCTGATTTTTTTTTTCCAGGTGAAATAACCCCTTAGTAAATGTGTATTAAGTGATCACTGTGTCCCAAGAACTATCCTGGAATTCAGTTATGAATAAGAAACAGCTCCGGCCTTTGGGTAGCTGTTCGGACATCGAGGGTTTGTGGTCGAGAGGTGAAATCGTGCATGGCTTCCTGTCCAGTGTGTTGCACTAGATTCTGTGGAAGCTGTGAAATAAACCTGACGCTTACTCTGCCGCTGACTTGCAGCCTTTCAAGCACGTCCCTGAGTCTCAGGTTCCTCTCCTGTGGAAGGTGGAATCCTAATTCCTGCCTGGTAAACTTCACAGGGCGGTCGTCAGTATCACACAGAATCCTGGCTGCGAACCTGTTGAAATCCACCAAGCATTATGCAATCCCCATCCTCCAAAGACCCGCTTTGAGGTCAGGAATATAAGACAGACAAATGTGAAACAGCCGTGAAGAACCCCCCCACCCCCCACTGGATGGTTCATATTCAAGTGCAGTATATTTTGTGGCTGACTTAAGATTGGGAAGAAAAGGTAAACATGGAGCCGTTCTGGTAAAAGTAAGATTATTCAAAAGATCTAGAAATTCAGTGTGATGTAGCAAGTACGTGTGGTTTGCAGCTGCCAAGACTGAGGAAATAAAGATTCTTTACCATGAATCCTGAGGAAAGACTATCCTGTGAGGATTCCTCCGAAGGTACCCTGGCTGCCTGTGCCTTGGTGTGCCCTACAGAATGGGGAGGGGACATGGGGGTGCAGGTACCAGCCATCGCCCCTCGTATCAGCACCATGCTTCGGGACTCACTCTTTAGAAAGGGTATCTCTCTATTCAATTAACGACTCACCTTTAAATGTCAGAATAAGTCCTGCATCTGTGTACACGTGTGAGTATGATGGTTGTCTAGCTTTTAATCTGATCCCAGCTGACAGAGGCCAGTGGAAAGGGAGCCTGTGTGCCTGGGTGAGACTCTGTTAGTTACATCGGGTGTTTTCTAAATATAAAGGGGAAGATTCGTTATAACTAACTTAATAGACTCCAGAAAATATGTAAGCATTTTATGTTAATTTAACGGCATTACAACCCTAGGAAAGATAATTTTACCATCTTAAAAAGAGTAGGTGACTCGCATACCTCATTGCACTTTTCGTGAATTCGCCGTCCTGTGTTCAGAGCCCAGGGAGACTTCGGTTTTACTATGTTGTGGTTTGTATATTCAGAAGAGTAAACTGTTGGTCCTGCGCCCCATCGGGTCTCTAGGAGATACGTATTTCCTTGGAAAACTAAAAAAGCGCAGAAACTGAATGTAAAGATGGAAGAAAACAAGTTCGGCTGCGCAGCTCTGTGTCCATTGGGCCTGTTCTCACCTGTTGTAAGCCTGAGCCTGAGAATGCTGCATCTCTCCCGCTCATCTAACAGCCCTCTCTCTTTTCCAGTGTTCTGTGTCCTGCGGCGGCGGAGTGCGGATCCGCAGCGTCACGTGTGCCAAGAACCATGACGAACCTTGCGATGTGACAAGGAAACCCAACAGCCGAGCTCTTTGTGGCCTCCAGCAATGCCCGTCTAGCCGAAGAGTTCTGAAACCCCACAGAGGCACAATTCCCAGTGGGAAAAAGCTCCCGACAGCTGCGCCGGACCCCGTGAAGCCCATTCCTCCAACTCCATCCAGTCCCAGAATGCCAAGCACGCCCACAGTGCCCGAGTCCGTGAGCACAAGTGCTCAGGCAGTCAGCAGCCCAGGTCCTACCACGGCCCCCGGACAAGGAGACCTGGATGCCGAACGGTGGCAGAATAGTTCACACCAAACTGAACTGGGCTCCAATTATGTCCTTTCCACCGGAAGTACTTCCCAGCCCATCCTCACTTCCTGGTCTTCAAGTATCCAGCCAAATGGCGAGACTGTTCCCAATTCAGACACTGGTCCTACCTCAGAGGGAGACTTCTTCACCACGACAGTGAGTGGTTCTGATTTGCCATCTTCCGGCAAGCCTGTGATGTGGCAGGTGACTCCACTTTACGATACCTTGACCAAAGAGCCAGGGATAGAGATTCACAGTGGCTCAGGGGAAGACGGTGAACAGTCTGAGAACAAAAATGAAAACAACTCCGTAACATGGACCAAAATCAGAGTAGCTGGAAATGATGCTTCAGTGGTGAGAAGTACGGAACTGCCCCTCGGGCCTCCACCAACACCTTATCTCGGGGAGACGTCCTCGTGGCCACCCTTCAGCACAGTGATGGAAGGTCTGCTGCCCAGCCAAACGCCTGCTACTCCCCAAAATGACGCCCCTGGCGCTGAGCGTACGGTCACTGAAGAGCCGGCGAACACTCCATTCCCTCTGGGAGGAGACCACCGGCCTGCACCGACAGAACGTTCGGCCCGCCATAGCCCTCCAGAACTTCCAAGCAACATGAATCTAACGCAGGGTTCCGGACCAGTCCTGACCGAGGAAGATGCAACAATTCTGATCGCAGAGGGGTTTTTGCTCAATGCTTCGGATTACAAGCATCTCTCGACAGGCGGCAGCCCCGCATACTGGATTGCGGGAAACTGGAGTGAGGTAGGAGCCCCATTTCTCACCCCATGCCAGACTCTGTGGGGCAACAGCTAGGGCTGTTGCATTCTTGTGCAGATTTCAAAATGGGCTCGTGTAAGATATAGCCCGATGTAGAAGAAAAGAGAAGCAGTCAGGTCCATGCCCTCACCTCCCTCCATCTCTCCTCCCTAACTCCAAAAATGGGAGAAGGAAAAGAAAACATCTCCAGGGAGGGAGGACAAATGTAGCGAGATAAAGTGAAAAGAACTCTGAACTAAGGCAGGAGGGCTGGGCAAGCCAGCTGTGAGAGAGCAGAGAACTCAGCCCATGTTTCAGGGGCTGCTGCTTCTCTATGGAGTGGTAGCCCTGGTGTAGACCACCCGTAGCACACCTCCAGCCACGGACCACCGAGGAGCGGCTCGAAGGGCCTGGGGTGGCATTTCACTCAGAAAGCTGATGTTGGGAATCTAGATCTGTCAGGTAATCCTAATTGGAGCGGGAATTGAAGGTAAAATTCCTTAAAAGCATTCTCTAGTTCAGTGTTAGCAGTGGTTTTCTTTCCTTGTTGGTCTGTTTGAGTGCTAGCATGAAATAAATCATTTTGGCTCATTAAAAGAATTAGAATATGGAAGAAGAAGAAGAAAATAAATATGACGACAGAATGTTGGCCCCTGTCTTCCAGCTTCAGAAATTTGGCTAGATACTTGTTTTTCCATTTCTAGATCTAATTAACGTCCTTTGAAGCATCAAAATCATTTTCACCCATTTGAATTTTGAATGCACCGTTTATGAACTTGTTAAAATAATTTGACAACTCAGAAAGAGGACTTTGTGGAAGAGTAATCACATGTTCAAAGTAGTCAGCATTTTTATGACAATTCATGACTCCTCGCCCTGGCCAAAGAGAAATGAAGTATTTGCAGCTAATATAACTACAGTACGTTTAATTTATAAAGCATGTTAACTTCCAAACCACTTTCATATCTAGCCTCTTAATTTCTCCTTTTGACAATCCTGAGGAGCAGGTAAGTCTCATTTATACCAATTTGCTAATAGAGAAAATTAAATTTTTGGCAGTCAAGTAACTTGTCTAAGGACACCACTGTCAGTTGAATGATGAGCCTTCCAACTCCACCCTAATCAATTTGTAAAAAATTCCTTATCTCGGAGTAAAGTGAGGTGTCCCTGTAAATTAAACCAAAATAAAAGCATGTATTAGCTCAGAGATCACGGAGGCCAGAAGTTAATTGACACCATTTGAGTATAGTAAACCGAGCTACCCCTGACTTAACGCAAATGTCGTTTGTCTTTGACAGAAATAATCTGTCTTACTGAATGCATCGTAGCTCACCACAAATTTGGCAGCCATGGTGAAGCCACTGAGAGCTGTTAACTCCAGGTAGTTTGACTCGAAAAAGGGAATTGGTCCAGACTGCCGTTTTTCAGAGCTGCGACGGCTATCACGAGAACCGAGTTCAACATTTGGCAGAAATTCCCTTTGTGATAGGGTTGGGTGCCTGCCCCCTTTATACAGCCTTTGGGACAAAATGTTTCATACACAGAATTGCCAGGGAGAATCAGGACTCAGAATGAAAACTTCAGTTTTCCCACTGTCCTGTGACTTTTTTATTCGGTCCATTTCTGAAGCTGTTTCTGTAGGACGGCCTCTCGATCACCCCATTGACATCAGTCTTCCCCAAGCCCCCTCTGAATCCGAACAGTTTTTCAAGTCAGTGTCACCTCATCATCTCTGTCATGTCCTCTTCATTTCCTGTTAGTTTGGGGCCAGTGGTTTCCACTCTAATGGTGGGAGGCATTGGAGAAGAGTGAGGTGCTTTTGTTTGTTCCGGGGATGGGGGGGGGGGGAAGGGGCTACTACCCACATTCAATATCTGAGAGCCAAAGATGATAAAACCCTGTGACATTCAGGGAGGTCCCTTATAAGGAGGAATTGTCCAGTCCACGATTCCAGCAGTGGACCAGGAGTCAATTACTGCTCTCTGCTCCTCGCTGGTCTGTGTACCCCCCGTCTCTCCCCTCGACAGCGCTTTCCACACATCATCACGAGAGACGTGAGACTGCCAAATTAGTCTTCAGAAGGAATTTGCTAATCATTCCAAACCCTGCTCACAAATCTTTCCTGTCTCTTCATTATTCAGATAAATTGACTCTGACAGTCCAACAGCCTTTAGAGCGTTACATAACCAGCATTCAGAGCGATACCACCTCCACTCTGCCTCACCATCCCTAGCTGCAGCAGATCGAAACTGCCCCGTCTTCCCTAAGCCTCCTGCCCCGCTCAGTCTGTTTACAGTGTTCCCTCTGCCTTGACTTTCCTTCCGCTCCTCCTCTGCCCTTGTGAATCTCCCCACTCTCTGTTCCTCAGGACCAGACTTTGAGCTGCTTCTTTCAGAAAGCCTCTCCTGATCCTTAAGATCGGAAGTAATTTCTCAAGCTCCTTATCATCTGACCCAAAATCGCTCTCACCATGTCCTCCCACATTCTGTGCTGTGTGGAAGGGCTGTTCCTGTTCCCCATGGTCCACAACATGTTCCTCGGATTGTGACTTCGAAAATCAAAGAATGGATGTAAAGACCAAGTTAACACTATAAAAACACATAAAGCCTGAAAGCAGCCTTCCTGGGCTGGAATCCTGGCTAGGCCACTTACTGTGTCCTCACATACTCAGGTTACTCATCTATGTAACGAGGACAGTGACAATGCCCGACTCAAAGATCGTTAGGGGGTAAAAGGAGGAACTATGTGTCAGGTACTCAGAGACTATGGGGCACACAGGAAGCACCCAGTAATTTATTTGCTCTGATATGTGTTGACAAAACAGAACACCTAGGCGCTATGCAGGGTGCATGGTGTGGCTCTTACGTGGTCAGAAAATCGTGTCCACGGAACTGCCCCATCGTCCGGTCAGATCCCCCGGGCCGGTCAGTTACACGTCAGCCGTGCGGTTGTACACACCGACGAGACGGAATGATTTCCCAGTGCCGTTCACGGCAGTTCTCACGTGATGCCGATGCAGCCCTCCTTATTAGCTCTAGTTCTGAACATTCCGACTCCTGCTCCTTGACCGGGAACATCAGTGGTCACAGGGCCACTAGCTGTAACGAGGATGAGGGTTTCCAGGACAAAGGGAAGTCCCTCCCCCTCCTCAGTGTCCTCCTTCCTTGTCTGATCCCCCACTCTCAGTTTGAAACCAATACAAGTGCAGTTGATGGAACCCCATCTCACTTTTACTGTGTTCCACGCTCCCCCCCACCCCCGCCCCATCAGCTTTCCCTTTGTGCTGTTGCTGGCTGCCTCCGTAGAAACTGTCGAAAAGGAATTAAATGTCTGCTCACCGGCTCTGGATCTGTCAGAGCCCCAGAGACAACACACATTTATTTGCCACACAAATATGGTACAAAGAATCCTAGACATCGCTTGAGACTTACCAGGTTATCATTAACCTGGGAATTCCGTCTCACTAGGTCCTTTCCTGGGGTTGGGCAAATCTATTTTTCTCTCTGTCATAATACGAACTTAACAATAGACGATGTGGCCTTGAACGTGGCTTCTATCTCTCGGCCTCAGATATCTGGAAAGTGGGACTCGGAATGCTGACCTCACAGCTGCGTGTGTTTAATAGGTAACACTTGTAGAGTCCTGACCATGTGCATGAATCTCTGTGGCCCTTATGTTATCACCAGTTTTACTGGCTAGGGAGCTAGGAAACTGCAAAAGATCACACGATTAGCCAACTGCAGAACTCTCATTGTACCCCGAGTCTCAGAGGCTAGAGAAAACGTAGGAAAGATACCTGTTCCGTACTTGTCTCAGTTGCCTATCGCTACAATAATGCCAGATGACAAGCCCCCACAAAAGTGCAGAGTTTTGTTCACGAGTCTGTGGGTCAGCTGGGAGGTTCTGCTGATCGGGGCCGAGCTCAGCGGATCTCAGCCTCGCTTGCCAAGCACCTGCTGGAGGGTCAGCTGCAGGCTGGCTGGTCTCGGGTGACCTCAGCTGGGTCCCCCCGTTCTATTGCACATGAGCTCTCATCCTCCAACAGGCTAGCCCAGTTTCATTCTCATGGCAGAGCGAGGGGTCCAAGACAGAGAATTGAAACTAGCAAGTCCTCTTGAGAACTGGCACATCACCTGCTGCATTTTATTGGCCCAAGAAAGTCACAGGAACAGCCTTGATGCAAGACCTGGGGGAGTATATCCCACACTTGCCGAGAAGAGCTGCCAAGTCCCGTTGCTGAGAGAGAGCATGGCGTGCCCCTTGTGGGCCACCAGTGCCATCGCCCTATGATAGCAGTCCGTGCTCTTCAGCAGTTCCATCTCTGTCACACATCTGCATGATGCAGCACAACGCAGAAAGTGCTAGGGACTTAGGTATAAGCCAAATCCTAAAGAACTTGAAGCCGGAGGAGACCTTACCTCTGTTAATGAGCCAGTTGGAAAAATGACGACCTCGGCTGGGTTCTACTCCTCCCTTTCTATGATTCTGTAGTAGAGTCCTCTACCTAGAGTCACACCTATGTCCAACATAAGAGCTTGCACAACATGACACACGAAATTATACGGAGGATGAAATAGCAGCAAGAGAAACCTATGGCTGGTTTTTATTTACAACTCAGCAAAAGGAGCTTTCAAAGATGTCCCAGATGGAACTAACACACTTTTCTTTTATAAGTCCAGAGCTGTGTTTTACATGTGTACGAAGAGCCCCCCCTTCTGAGGGGGAGCGGGGGAGAAGGGATGCAAGAAAAATCAATGGAAGAATGAAGCACATAGAATAAAGGAAATTGGGGGGGTGGTTTTCAAGGTAACCCCAATACTAAACCTGAGGTATTCAAGAATTCCAAATAAAGAACAACATCATGTGGGGAATGGGCTGTACAGTACCAGCCAGACAAGTGGGGAAAAGCACCATGTTGTAACATCTGTGCAACCCCCAAGCACGGTCTGAGGTCGCAGGTGTCGGCAGCACCTGGGAGCCGTGAGAGATGCGCCATCTCCCCGCCCTGACCTGCTGATTCAGGCCTGCATTTAGCACAGTGCCTGCGGGATGCCTGTGGACCCCGAAGTTCGACAGGAACTGCTCTAACGGCTAGGGTACGGCATTTTGGAGGCAGAGAGCCCCAGGCTTACTCCTTGGTCAAGCCAGCTCTCCAGGCCTCATGGGGTTTTTTCTGCACTGTGGCAATACCAGCCTACCCACAGGTTTGTCGTGGAGAGGAGGCAGGGACATAAGGGCATTGCAGTGTTCTAACAGGCAGATGCGTGGAGCTGACACCCCCTTCAGATTGACAGCACTGATGTGAAATGCGGCAGGCAGTCTGCCTGCAGCCCCCAGACAGTCCCGCCACGATGGGCTTTAAAGACAAGCAAAGTTCCCCTTGCATCGGCTCTTCTCCTCACGTGCTCATCAGGGATTCTCATCGCTGGCTGTTTATTAGAATCACCCGGGGCATTTCTTTTCTACTGAGGCCCACCCAGGCCCCACCCAGGGAGATTCGGATTAATTTGTCTGGGGCGGGACCCCAGCGCTGGTAGTTTTGTAAAAAGCTCTGCGGGCGATTAGGTGAGACTCCAAGGCAGAGAAGTCCTGACTGCAGGGTGTGGTGGGGATGTCCGAGAAAGCGGCCCTCAGCCTCTGTCCTCTCTGTCCCCCTCCCCCCACAGTGCTCCACCAGCTGTGGGCTGGGGGCCTACTGGCGAAGCGTGGAATGCAGCACCGGGACGGATTCTGACTGTGCCGCCGTCCTGAAGCCCGACCCCGCGAAGAGGTGCCACCTCCGTCCCTGTGCCAGCTGGCGAGTGGGGAACTGGAGCAAGGTAAGTGACGGGGCTCGGCAGTGTCCTGGAGGGGACAGCCTCCCTAAGCGTTTGCGGCGGTAGGTGTGTCTACTCCCTTCCTCTCTTGCTGCCTCCCTTCTTCCCTTTTCTCTGACACAACCGAGGAGATGTAAATCCTGGCCATCACCATAGGCCCTCTCGAAGTTACACAACAGTCTCCGAACACGTACAGGGTTCTCACGGACCCACATGTTTTTACTTGCCGGTCCTTTCCCTTCCCAGATAAACTGCAATAAAGCATTAAATTAGTGTAATGAACTGCTCAACCAGCATGCCACATTGTTTCTGAATTACTTAAATGTAGCACTCTAATGAAAACTGTACATCATCGCGTGTATCATTACGTCATGACTCAGCAGCTGCTCACAGAGCCAACTTTTTCACCCGCCAGACCCCAAATGAGAAGAAAGCAGATGTAAAGAAAAAAATTGGTCTTCCAAAGTGTATTTCCTATACTGATCTTTTTGCAGTGTGGTTTTACTGTTTCTGCTGACCTGGCTGTGGTTACTCATTTTGCTGTGCTGCCCTAGGGTTCCTTGTGAAAGACTGTATCAGGTTTTGGGGATTAGTTAGCCATGGTGCTTTGGGCCACTAACCAGGTGCAAGCTGGCCTGGGGCTGAGCCAGCCGCTGGGGGATGTGCCCGGGCTGCAGGACACCTGTCGGTGGGGCTGACAGCCGAGGATGAGGTACGGAGGTGTGAGCTGTGCACGCACCTTCTGTTTGCCAAGCACTGCCCACGCTAGGACACCCTTGAGGTCCCATCTTCTCTCTGGAAGCCAGTTTCTCTGGACAGCTGAGATGCAGAAGGGAAAGAAAAAGCTACCTTAAAGTTTGGAGAGGCCGGTGAGCCTTGTAGATGTTAGCTCCATCATCGGTAAGTCCAAATCACGCACCAGGAAAGATCCGGAGGCCTTCTTCATTTCAGTGTTCCGTTAGGTCTTCGAGACACACTCAGAGGCAAACCTCTGAAACTTAGAGTAGGAGCGTAGGCCCCCCCCCTTTTTTTTGCCTTTAAATATCCAGAAGGTTTAGATTCTGCCATGTTGATGGTTTGCCTTTTCATAGATACTTTCTTAGAGGGAAGAATTCCAATTTTACCTTGAATCTCCTACATTATCCCCCCCAGTCCCCACCTACCATCCACAGACACTTGAATCCTCACAGGACTGCGGGTCTGCCGCGGCCGGCCCCGAGCCAACAGGGAGCACACCTGAGGCCTCTGGGTCACTCACCAGCAAGCCCCTCCCTTTGTGACGGCTGCTGAGTTGTGGCTGTTTTCCTGGCTTCTGTCTCCGGCGGCACGCGGCTCCCTGAGGAAGCCCGATACAGCTGCTGTGGACCTGCTCCCGTGTGTGTGAGAGTAGGAGAGGCCTCTGCGTTCCGCCCTCTGCCTTTAGGCTCAGCCCTAGACTGTGTCTAGGAGCAGTCTTTCAGAGTGGCTTGCTTCCGCTTCATGCATCAGTCCGTCTGAAGCAAAGTTAAGGTTGTAGAGCTCAGGCTGGTCCCGGAGGCATGCTTGGGAAGACAGTTCTGCAGAATCGAATCCTAAAAGCAGTGCTGGGATTGATGAGACACAGCTGGGTTGGCAGCCCTGCTCTGTCATGACCAGTGTATGACACTGGTCCATTCACCTTAGAAACTGTGTTTCTCTCACCTCTGAGAAATGAAGTGGTTGATACTGCCTCTACTTACCTCAGAGAGTTGTTATAAGAATCAGAAGAGAATGTTGGTGAAACAGCTTTGTAAATGGTAAAAGACTGGTCAGGTGACATCCTGGGCAAGCTCTGAGCTCCAGATAAAAGTTAGGATTGGCCCTTAGGTGCTTACTAACCTCTGGCTTCCTGGACTCGGGGTGGAAGGCCTGTGGACAGGTGACAGAGGAGAAAGTCCTGTCAAACAGGACTGGCTGGAGCAGGTGTCCACTCCCCAGTATTAAGCAGACAAGGTGCTCAAATTATCCATGAACTTTGGAGAACTTGACCTGCCTTGGGCTCTGGCACTCGCCAGATACTATCATGTGCCCAGCATCACACAAGAGCTTTAGATAATCAGTTCCATTTTCATCCAGCACAGAACCTTCTTTGTAGTTCCCACTGGGGAAACGAAAGCTCAGGGTGTTTAAATCACTAAAGCTTGATCACACAGCTGTTACCAAACACTCCCAGTTTTAAGAAGCCATCAGCTGAGGAACACATCATCCATTTAATGACAGCTTTTCAGGAAGAAAGGGAACACCACACAATAAATATATACATCAGTTGTAAGACACATGCCAGTTTCAGAGCATTAAAATTTGTATGTGGAACAAAGAGGGAGTGTCGTCATGCAGGAAATCCAGGAAGTGACAAAATGGGTTTGAAGAGCCTTCCAGTGGGTTTGACACCAAAGCAATGCATCACCCAGAGCTCCACTCACCGCCTGGCGGAACATCTTGATGCCTGCACCTTCTGAAGTTTTGTAAACTGCTGATTCGACAGCCCCTTTGTTGGCTTTCTGAGAATGAGCCCTTCCCGTATTAAGTCTTAACGGATCTTGAATATTTCTGAAATGAATCAGAAACATGTTTGCATTTTTTTCGTGGTATGTTCTGTCTTCCCTCTAAGCAGGGTCGCCATTTTATTTTAGCAGTTGTTGACTTTTGCTGGAAAATGAGAGAAAGTGGCGGCCTTTCCTTATGGTCTTGGGTTTCAAATATTTGCTAATGTATTCGTCTATATTGCTAGTCTTTCTGTCTTATTTTCCTTCTTGCCTTTGTGTTTATTAGATTTTACAGATTGTCAGTGGTGTTGCTACATTTTTTCAGATCTGAATTTTTAGAAATGAACTTAATAGGGAAAGAGCCCCTTTCTTGCTAAATGCGGACCATCCCCAGCTTTGATATAGAACATGTTCTCAGGAACATGTATTAAAGTCCAGTGTGCAGACGTCAGAACATAGAATTGCATGTTATAGGGGATCCTCTGTCCCCAGGAAGCAAAACTTGAGTACCAGGAAGATCATTATATACTAAAAATCACTGTATTTATTTTATTCTTGATATAAGTTGTTATATGTCTGAAGTGTCATCCTCTCTTGACAACCCCGAATGTTTTAGGTTAAGGGATCCCCCCAAAATAGAGGAATGACAATGAATTAGAAGCATTTAGGACCACAGGAAGCATGAACCCAAGACCACTGTAGTGAAGACTGATGTCCGTGGGGCTCTCCGTGGTGGCCCTGCCCATCTCTCGGTCTAACCCGCTCTTCGCCCTAGCATTCTGGTCAGCTCGCTGCTCCCAAGCAAGCCTTGTTTCATAGTACTGTGCCTCCGTACAGTTCCCTCCATCCTGAATGTCCCCCACCCTGTTTGCCCGGCTGAGCGAGCATCTACTTACCCTACATGCTTCACCTCAGACTTTGGCTCCTTCCTTTAGACCTTTCCTCAGCTCTTCAGGTGAAATCGCCCACCTTCTCCATTGTGCCCTCACTAGATCATGAACAACTTATGATGTAATCTTTGTATATAAATATAATCTTTATTCCTTCTACTTATTTGTGTAACTCTCCCCTCCTGTTGGATTGGAATATAGAGCCTGGAACATAGAAATGCCCAATAACTGGAAGGGAAGTGGGAGTGGCATGGGGGAAGACATGGAAGGATGAAGTTTGGTGTTGTTCAACTTAGAATTTTTGGAATGAATTATTTAATCTTAAGGGTCTTATGAAACTGTTCAGCATAAGGAAAGGAACAGAAAATAATTTTTTTGTACCCCAATTTAGTATTTGGTTCAACGTGGAAAGCAAGGAAGTGTTCTGACATCAGAACAGAATACAAATGCTGTGATCACATACTTCATACCGCTCTGGAATGCTGGGATAGTCTGATCTTCTAGTTTATCCTCCTTTCCACACCAATGGAGAAACAGAGGCTGAGAGATGAGACGTGATTAATCCACACTCAGGTGACCACTTGCTGTCAGGGTCGCACTTGAGTGCAGTCTGCTGGCCTCCCAACCCTATGCTCGAGCACGTCACCATTCTTGATTGAACATTCTGTGTGGGTCCAACATGGAACGTGTATCAGGATGACTTCAGAAATCAAAAACAACACAAGGGAGAATTGTGATTTCATTTGATCTCTGCCAGTGGCCCCTATAAGCTAAGGGTATTTTTCATTCTAACTTGATCTGGTCTGCTGATCACACCAGTTGAGCTGAGGTGGGAACTGGAAAATGGGCCCGTTTGGTCACAGTAGGGCCTTGGGCCATGCTTTTTGTTCTCATTAGTCTGTCTCCTCTCCTCAGTCTGGTCCACAGGCTCCGGGTTAGGGAAACATGAATCCAAACGACCCTTCTCTAGGGCAATAAGAAAATGAATATAATAATTGGCATTTGGCATACAAGGCAAAACAGCATTAGGAGTGGAGTGATTTAATATCCTGCCCCTTCTCTCTTGCTAACTGAACAAAAGGCCGTTTTGAAAATGGAATGGAAAAGTCATAGATTCAGTGAGTGTCTTCCCTTGTTATTTACTTCAGCATATTAATAAAGTTCATTTCCCACTGAATGTGAATAACAAAAGGGGAATGCTAATTTGAAAATGAAATTTTGGAATAACAGATTTCAGCAACAAATGAAAAATAGGAAAATAAAATCCCATTTCGTACTTACACCTTGTAAAATTCCCTTGTCCTAATAAACAGCCCTGTTGCTTTACCACGTGCTGTTTCCCAGAAATCTTTTTTGTCAAACAAATGGCTGCTTTGCGTGGATATTATTAGCATGTTTCCTCATTTGTTCTGTGGCTGATTCCAAACTGATGGTTACTTTTTCCTTTGTGTCCTTACCACATGGCAGGAAAGTGAGGTTTTTAAAAAATAAGTTTTATTTATTTATTTATTTATTTGAGAGAGAGAGAGAGAGTGAGCATGAGTGATGGGGAGGGGTGGAGGGAGAGGGAGAAGCAGACTCCCCCTTGAGCAGGGAGCCCAATGCCGGGCTCGATCCCAAGACCCCAGGATCATGACCTGAGCCAAAGGCAGATGCTTAACTGACTGAGCCACCCAGGCGCCCAGGAAAGTGAGGTTTTTTAATTTGTTTCGTGTGTGGGAGGGGTGCTGTTGGCAAGTGTCGTTTATTTCTAAGAAGCTAAACATTCAATGTATGGAAGCATGAGAGCATCAGTCTGTCCCTTGTCACATGGGCCAGCATCTTTCTGTGTGACAGCCCAAGGTGTGAAGTCAGGTGACTTGGTACCATCTGCAGGTGACAGAAGGGGGAACTGTGCTTCGGGGCGTACCTCTCCTGAAAGTTTTGAGGAATTTTCTTTCACAATGCCAAAGCCTACAATTAAGACTATTCCACCGTAGCCAGAAAGATCATAATTGTTCACTATGTAGAGAGGGGGCCAAACATACCCAGAGCAATGGGCACACTTTCTTGCTGGTACATTCTCTCAGCCAAGACTGCTGATGAGATAAAAGCTGGGAGGATGGGGAAGGTGAAGATGCTTGTCATCCCCACAGTGACCACAGGTCTCTTTAGCCCACCCGAACCGCCCACCCCCGGGTTACCCATTTCTCCGAATCCGTACATGCATTCAGCAAGCCTGTGCAGACCATCCGTGCCATGCCTGGCACCATGCTGGGTGCTTGGGACACAGTGGTAACTAGAGCAGATAGGGCTCCAATTTCATGGCAGTGAGATCATAAGAGAAAGGACACACAGAATGAATAAAAATTGTTCCACATTTTGGGTTCCTGTGGTAGAAACAGAGAAGGAGCTGAGAGAAATAACAAGGGGGGGAGCCTCTTTTGGATAAAGGCATTCCAGGAAGGCCTCTCTGAGGAGATGACATTTCAGCTGAGGCCTTAAAGAGCAGTAGCAGGTAATGTGAAGGACAGAGGGAGGAACATTCAGGACATAAGGACCCTAGGGACGTACTCTTAACCCACAGAGAGTCTGGGGGAAAGGGCTGAGGAGCACAGGGGTCTGTCCCCATCCCTCCTACTCCGGTCCCCACCTGAGTGTGGATGGTGACAAGACAGGCCAGGCAAGGACAGGACCAGGAGAGACTAGGAGGCAGGGGCAAGATGAATGGAAGGGATTCGGCGGGCACTAGCATTCTAAAGACCCTGGGGACTAAGGCTTGGAAGCTCGAGTTATGATCAAGTAAATCTAGGTGGAGAATGGAGTAGCTTCCGAAGTCCAAGAGGTCAGGGAGTGGGTCTACTTCCGAACAGGCCATGGAAACTCTGGTTTAGGGGCCTCTAGTGCATCAGTGTTTATCATGACTTCAAGGAGTCAGCAGCCTGCAGGTGAACCATGCTCTTTCCCGAGACCCAGCAGGATGCAGGGGCTGCTATGCAAGGTGTGGGCTTCTGGGAGGGGGGCAGTGAGGAGGGCCTCGTAATGGCTTTCCATGAGCCTGTGCTGAGCAAACTCTCAGTGATGAAGGCAGATGATGTCGGCTATGGGACGCAGGATGGTGGTAAGGCCAAGCACAGGGTTTGCTCACTTGCGTGAGTCAAACCACTGAGCAGTGATTCCGATTATTTCCCTCATACAGGCCCTTCACTTGACAAAGGGTAACCCACCCTGCCTTCAGAGTCATGGAGCAAACAGGTTTTCATCAGGATTCTGTGGGAGAGATGAGTGTAGCTTTGGCAGAGACGTGCCCTTGTGGGCAGCCTCATTCACCCAGATGACTACACACCAGAGGGACAGGCTGCCCACTGAGGCAGGCGCTGGGCCAGCAGACACCCAACCCAAGGGTCTGTGATCTTCACCACAGCTCTGGAAGATGCAGTTATTATCCCGGTTTACAAATATGATACCTGAGGCAGAACGTTTCTGTAACTTGCCTCAGAGCTCATGACAAGTGAGTGACAGAACAGGACTTGCCAGCCAGTTCTTATACTTCCCTACCTGTGTTTTCTGACATGGGCAGCTCCATCTTTGGATGTTGCTTGAGTGACTCCCTCTCCAGGGCCTGTGAAGGAAACAGGTCACTTAAGCTAGACTTCACCCTTCTTCGTGACTGGAAGCCTGGGACCTCATGGTTCTCTGCAGAATCCCCTGGAATTCAGGGGAATGAAAGCCTGATGCCAGGGACTCAGGTATCCCCTTTTGTTTCCCTCTCCATGCAGTGCTCCAGAAACTGCAGTGGGGGCTTCCAGATCCGGGAGATTCAGTGTGCGGACAGCCGGGACCACCGCAGCCTGAGACCAGTTCACTGTCAGTTCCTGGCTGGCATTCGTCCCCCCGTGAGCATGAGCTGCAACATGGAGCCCTGTGAGGAGTGGAAGGTGGAGCCCTGGAGCCAGGTATGGTCTCCAGATACATTAGCCACACAACCAGGCAAATGTGAATCTCTGTATTACCTTGTGAGTCTAAAGGGTCTTGCCTTGTGAGGGAAGACCACACGTGCATTGTGACAATGACTGACCTTCATTCAGTGGCCCAGCACTGTATGGAGGAGGCCAAACAGGTCAACTTGAAGACCACGTTGTGTGGTTTCAACTGTGACAATTCAGTGTTTTAGCACAACCCAGTCTCCCAGTGGATATACTGGGCAGAACTGGGGTCTGTGTTGGGGAAATGCGCACAGACCACTCTGAGGAGAACCATTGAGGGCAGACCCTCACATGCCTCTGCTAGGCCTCTGCGGTTGAGCTGGGGCTCGTGGCCAGCTCCTTTCCACACACAGCATATTTTAGAGTTCCAGCTCTCAGTTCAATGCCCAGATCACTGTTTACACAAATAAACGGAAGTGTGTTTGTGCCTGTGTGGGTGTCCTCTGTTTTGTGAGGGCCCAGGCTCCACTGGGTCTTTGCCCTACTTAAGTACATGAAAGTAAAGTGACTGCTCTTTGGTCAAGTGTGATGATCTCATTTGCCAATAGGCAAATACCTTAACAGCTCCAAAAACCATATCCATGGGTGGTAGAAAGAAGAAGAAAAAAAGAACCCAGCATATTTTGAGTGTGTCTACGGGCTAGGCATTTTGCCTACGACACTTGGTTTAATTCTCACAGCAACCGAATGGTAGGCTTTATTAATTCCATTGTGGAGGTGAAGAAATTGAGACTCAGAGATTAAGAAACTTACCTGAGTTCACACAACTAGAAAATAAATGGTGGAATATTAGTTTCAGCACGAGGCAGACTCCAGTGTCTGTGCTCTTTCTACCACAGAAATTTGCCCAGCAGGCATTGAACAAAGAGTGAACTGAGGAGAAAGAGGGAATCGGTAACTATTTCTGGGGGTCGGGGGGGAACCAACCTTCCACGTGCCCTAGAAAGGAAGGTGGTGAACCACAGTGTAGGACAAGAGTTAGTGTCATAGCTTACAGAAGACTGGATCCCCCCAAAGCCACTTCCTGTCTACGTGTCAAGCAGCCATGCTGATTCCTGAGGCTTTGGGCCAGTACCTGGTGCTTTCTGGGGCAGCAGCCCCCACTGTCCCTTCTTTCTCCTCCTTACCTGCTCAGCCCGAGAGCACATCAAGTGCCTGCTACTCCCATGCTCTGGACCTAGGCCTCCAAGTCCTCCACGTACGATGAGCCTGGTGACAGCTTTCAGAATCCAGGAATTTGCAGAGGAGCCTTGTGAGGGAAATGCCATCGGCAGGTTTTTAAAGATGAGCAATCAGATCTGCTTTCTGGGTATGAAAAAGACGTGTTCTGGGAGCCCCCGTCAGGAGCTGTTCCCTGAAGGGCTCCCACCACCCTCCTTTCTGAAGTAGTACTCTGTTCCGGGCAAACCACACAGTTGGAAGACTTCCCTCTGAGGGAGATGGAAAATGCAAGAATCGATTTGAGGGTCTGGGCGCCCTTAGCTTCTTTACCCTGAGTACCCAGGAGTGCATGATGCTGCCTTGTCCGTGCACACTAGCAGACTGCCATCATGGGAATATTGTGGGCCCCTTCGGTATGTCAGCTGGCTCAGACTTCCAGCAGGGAGGAAGCATTTCAGCTGTGGGGATGTCTCTACAGGAGAGGCTCTCAAACTGTAGCGCACTTCGGAATCACTGGGGGGGGGGGCGTGTCAACACACAGATGGCTGGACCCCACCCCCAGAGTGTCCAGTTTGGAGGTCTGGGATGGGTTCAGAACTGTGCATTTGCTAAAGTTGCTGGTCCAGAGACCACGCTTGGAGAACCATTGGTGTAGACTTTCTTCACTTCCTTTCCTGGAGATTACATGGCCAGGTGGCCCTGAATATATGCACACCTGTAGGTGTGATGACCTCACATGGGGGAATGCCTCTCTTCTCTCCTCATATAGGGTTAAAAACAGAATAAATGGGGAAAATCCATGTTGACTCTCAAAGTTGGAATATGGTGAAAGCAATAGATTAGTTCTTTTATTGAGCAGAAAGCATTGATTGCATGTAATTATCCTGTTTTCTGTGGCACCACCACTCACGCTGTGCCTGATGCGATGGGCAAGATGTTGCCAACCGCTATTATTTTGTTGTTGCTGTTGTTGTTACCATATACCATAATTAAGATTTTTCAAAGTACTCTTCAAAGATTCTTGGTGGATAATGTAATTTCCTCCTAGAAACCTTAGGAAAATGAGACAACAGATCTTATAAAATTCTACTAGTGAGCAAAAACCTGACACATTTTAGAGTTGTATCCCTTTAGGAATTCAGCTTGTCATCTCAAATTTATTTTTGTGAGCATTACATTCAGCGTATCAGACCCCGGGGCAAACCTATCAATTCTCCTATTCCAAGTATGGACAAATTTAATTCTAAAGCATTTTGTAGTGGGAAAGGAAGACTGAATCCCATTTTAAGGGGAAATAAAATTCCATTGCAAATGTGTGCTTCCTGTTTGGACTGTTGGAGCTGATCATAACGAAAACGTCTACGTTTTACATTTTGGTTTCCAGATACTCGTGTCAGAAGGCAGAACGCAGATAGCATGTCGTCCATTCTGGAATGACCACTCATTTAGGTTTTTAAACAGAATTCCTTCTGTGTGACATACTGTTTTACACTGAACTACGTGGCATCTTCTGATTTTTTTTTTCCCTCCTCTTCGTATCCTCAGAATGTCCTTTATTAATTTCCTTCTCGCTCTTAAATTTTTGTTTCGCCACTGTTAGGTGGTCATTGTGAAGAACCTGGCACAGATTCCAGTATAGACACCAGCACTGTAGACAACAAAAATGATAATAAAAAGGTCTTTCCTTATCACTGAAAATGTCACCATGTGATTTTTATCTAAACTTGTCCCCGTTCTACATCAGTGTTCCCGGTCCTGTGGAGGCGGAGTTCAGGAGAGAGCAGTGACTTGTCCGGGAGGTCTCTGTGACTGGACGAAAAGGCCCATGCCCACCGCGACCTGCAACAGTCACCCTTGTTGTCACTGGGCCACTGGGACCTGGGACCTGGTAAGAGTCAGTTATATTCTCTTCTACTTATTTTAGTCTTTTAAAAAATAGCGTTTGTTTTCTTTTGATTTCAAAGGTAAGATATATTCATTGTCAATGGTCAGTGTATCCATTGGTTTACAGAGTGTTTCTATATATTTTAGTTCTGGTACCCTTCTGCCATTAATGCCTCTAAGTCTGCTAAAAGTTAATCTTTAATTGACGTGTGGTCAATGTGTACTGTCTTGTGCTCAGAAGAGAAAAGTTCAAATACTGTCAAAAGAAAATAGAGCAAATACCAATATTATCCCAGAGGCACAAAGCCCAACAAAAGGCAATTTTGGGTCCCAACACCTTGGATCCTGGGGCTTTTCCTGAAGCAATCAGGAGTTGATATGCCCTGAAGCCTGAAGCTTAGCCTGATTTTGTGAGTTTCAGATCTTGTCAACCCTCAGATCAGTTTGCCAGATGGCCAGCCTGTTTGATGGAGAGACAAACAAAAAAATCAAACTGCAAATGAGGGAAAGATTTATTGTTCTCACAAAGTTTACTTGTTACATAAATAACTGTATCAGTGATGCTGAAAACAAAGAAAATTCTCCCATAGACAGATTCTGCCATCACTCTGATTTGTCATATCCTGGATTCTCTAGAAAATAGAGTCTTAAGGCCAAATCTAATACTTTATTAGGAAATACAGTGTCAAGGAAGTAGGAGTGATAGGAAAGAGGAAGGAGACAGGGAAGGGGGGGAATCAAATGTGAGGTGGTACATTACCAGACTGACCACGTGTCCTAATGGACTCCTGCTTGGGGTCAGGAACAACTGGTTGCTCACTCTCAAAAGAAGGCCTTCTAAAAGCTGTGTGAACTACTGCCTCTTAGGGTAGTTTGTCCAGGGCCAAAAAGGGAGGAGATGATCTACTGGCTCCTATCTCTCGGGGCTGGGTAAAAAGTCCCCTCACAGATGGCCTCTATCCTCTGTTGTCCTGGGTTATTCATGTGTGGGCACTGGGCAGGCCCCACCGTGTCTCACGTCTCAACAAGAAAAGCCCAGGGTCAGGAGGTGAGAGGCACACAGCATGGACGTGGGGGTGCAGGCCAGTGGGCTGGGCTGTGCTTTCACAAAGTTGGTTGCCACCTCAGGAGGACGGACCAAAGGCCAACAGCAGGGAGCCAGGGGGAGCCAAGAGGATCTGATACACAAATCCCTCAACCATTAATATTTTATCAAGTAGCTTGTTCTTGTATGAGTGTATTTTGATAGTTATAACACAGGCCAATGCAGTATTTCACCAAACGTAATGCCCAGATATTTTTAAGCTGCTATATCCTTATTGATTCTCATTGTTCAGAGCGGCGTGGTTGCTCCTGCACCCCCGTGACCAATTCACAGGCTGGCATGTGCTCTTGAAAAAGGCTTCTGCTGGTACATCCAGCTCAAGGTTGTGCTGGTCTCTTTAGTTCTGGTACCCACTCAAATCTAGGGAGAACAAGATGATTCATTATTGCTAAAGGGACATTGTACATGAATCATTTAGCCTGCAAATATATAAAAAAGTGCCTTGCTTATCATTTTTATAGCTTAAAAAAGGCCCCGTAGCAAAGAAGAATGATGTCAGCCACTTCATTAGATAGACAGGGCACATAGTACTTTCTGTGAATTCCCGATTTTCACTGGTGTCTAATGCTGATTCATGATGAATTGCCAAAGGAGATACTGGTGTCAGGACAAACTTTTGTTTATGCATCCCGCTGAACGGTCCGCCAGGGCTAGCACCCGGCTCTCACCCTGTCCCCATGGGTCATGGGAACAATGGAAAATGTTATGTACAATTGTAATTTTTTTCATGTAAATGTAATTTTATCACTTTATACTTGGGCATCTTACAATATCTCCCTTGGAAAATGATTCCATTTTCCGTTGAGTAGAAATTCAGTTACTCCAAAACCAAATTTCTTCATCCATCGTTGATTTCAGAACCTGAAAAGACGATATCCAACAAATAAATGTGTTGGGATTAGGCTCTTCAAAAATACTCAGTCTGGGAGTGCCGGGGTGGCTCAGTCAGTTAAGTGTCTGCCCTCGGCTCAGGTCATGATCCTGGAGTCCCAGGAGCGAGCCCCACATCGGCTCCCTGCTCAGCGGGGAGTCTGCTTCTCCCTCTGCCTGCTGCTCCCCGAGTATACTCTCTCTCTCTCTCTCTCTGACAAATAAATAAATAAAATCTTTTTAAAAAATATCCTGGAACCTGGATAACAATATAAGCATCATAACCACATCACATGTGACCATTAGAAGAAAATAATTGATATAACATGAACTATCCCGAAAATGTTACAAATTTGGGCCCCATTCGGGAACACAAAATCCCACAGAAGATTAACAACTACAGATGGATGTTTTTAAGTCTGTCGATTCCCTGAGGCTCTAGTACCTTATTTTTCATTATAAAGGAAAGCTCAACAATATTCTTTCTGGCAAGAAAGATAATGATAGCCCAGCAAATACTACAGTAATGATGTGTGAAGCATATCCTGCTCTTAGGGAACTCACTGAGAAGAGGAAATGACCAAAAACACCCCCCTTTGCCTGTAAGAATGCAGTCTGCTTCTCATTTTGGCACTTAGGTAGCATTCAGGTTGTAAAATGAGGTTTTGTGTGGTTGTTGCTCTTCAATTTCCAACACATTTTTTCAGTTACAATCATCTGTTTCAAGTTAGAACAGAAAGCATTAAAATCAGGGAAAAACTTAAAGTACATAGACTGACCTAGCAGTTCTACTTGCAATAATTTAGCCCGCAAATATACTATCAAACATAATCCTTTTGTTAAATTTTTAATTATGTTACGGGGTTTTTTGGTTTTTTTTTTCTTTTTTTTTTTAAGATTTTATTTATCCATTTGACAGAGAGACAGCCAGTGAGAGAGGGAACACAAGCAGGGGGAGTGGGAGAGGGAGAAGCAGGCTCCCAGTGGAGCAGGGAGCCCCATGCGGGGCTCAATCCCAGGATCCTGGGATCACACCCTGAGCCGAAGGCAGATGCTTAACGACTGAGCCACCCAGGCGCCCCTATGTTATGTTTTTTTTTAATTTTTTATTATGTTAATTCATCAAACATAATCCTAGATGATGATAAAGATGTTCAATGCCATGTTGTTTGTCATAGCAATTCCTAAAAATAATCTCGTATCCTCTGATAGAACTGGTCAATCTATTACTTTGTTATAGTACAGCCCTTTTAAGAATGAGGTAGACCTATATTTCTGAGTTGTAAAAATTTCTAACAACAGAAGTTCAACATTTGTTTAGAGAATTAGAGGTAACTGCCTCTTAGGGGTGGACATGAGTTAAAGTTTCCCTGGAAGAGCCATGTGTCAAAAATTCATCAATTGTGCAAATCAAAGAATAGGGGGCATGAAGGGTGGCTAGCACCTACCAAGTCAGCCTTTAGAATTGCTTTTGACCTCTAACGCCTATCAGTAAGTGAAAAGGGCAAATCCTAGAGCCCAAGTACCACGTGCAGATGGGTTGAACATATACATTTGCCTCTGTTCCCCAAACTGCATTAAATAGAAGAGATAAAAAAGTAAAAATGCCGCAAATCCACAAAGATGAGAGGACAGGAAACAATATCGGAGAAGGAGTCAATAAAATTTTGGGAGCTGGAAGTAGATAGCCAGACTTATAGTTGACTTAGCATGCCAGAGAAAGCTGAAAACTGTTCATAGCAGAGATTTCCTCTGAGGCAGCAGTGGGGGGGGGGGGGGTGGGAGTTGGTTGAAAGTTTGTAAAGAGAGGCAGTTAGTTGGACCTTTAGATCTTTCCTTCATCCTGACTGTAGCCTGGAGGTCTTCTCGCTGGAGAAGTAAACCAAAAGAGACCTTGGAATCTGTCACAGTCGGTCGGTGGGGACAGAAGAGCTTTTCTCACCAATGATTAAGTGAAAAAACACGCAAATAGTGCCCTCCTTTCCCCAACAGAGCCCCACAAAGGCAGGGGACTGGGTTAGCCTCAAGAGAAAAAAACCTCACATAATAGATCTCTTCCTGATCCCTTATAAAAAGCCACCTTTCAGTAACTGCCACCCACGAAATCAGTCAGCTCAATGGTACCTCATCGAAAGTCAGTAGCCTGGGATTACTGGACGTTTGGAAAAAATCTGTCACACCAAGGACAAAATAACAAACAGAACAAAAGAAACTCCAAGGAATAGAGACCTTGAAAGAAACATTGAACCCCCCCAAAAAAAAACTGTAAGTAATCTCTTCAGAGAAACAAGAGACTACATCCATGACAGAGCTTCCTAGCACAGCTATATAAAAAGAATATTCAGAGAATATGAGAAAAACTTAAGAATTTTTATAGTAGCAAAAGTAAAACAATAAGTAGAAGGATTGGGAAATAATGTGGAGAAATCTCTCAAGAAAAGGAGAACAAAGACAAAAAGAAAATATGATAAAAGATAAGAAAAGTAGAGGGTCACACCAGGAGATAAAACATCGAAATAAGATTCCAAAAAGGGAGAATGGAGATGGGATAGAAATGAGGCGATCCAAGTATTAACAGAAGAAAATTTCCAGATTTGGAGGACATGAAGCTCCATGCCCACTCAATGCTATAAGGAAAAGGAAAGTCGGGAGACAGGAGGACCTGTTTCTACACCAGCAAAAGCAGAAAACAAATCTGATTTACATGGTTGTTACCAGGACTGAACTCGAGGGTTATCTCCTGAGCACTTAGAACTGTGTCTGCCGTGTATTGGTAGTAAGTGCAAGAAAATTATTCAGTGAAGATGCTGCATTAGTTCCGAAACATCCAATGGTTCCTCCTCTTCATATTTCTCCGTTCCACCCACACTGGTTGAGTGGTAGCAACACCAGAGTTTTATAGCTGCCCACAGGCTGAATCTTTGCCGACCATCTGCTGAACCCTGCGAATCAACATTTCCAAACAGGCCAGTTTAAGCTGAAGAGAACCCTTGGGCTCCGCTTGGACAGGGCATCCAGGACGGGGTGAGACTAGTGTGGGGTTCAGCTAATCAGCCTTAGCCCCACCCCTATTTTGGGATGCTCAGTTCTGCGCAAAGATTCCTTATCGTAGCTGTTTCCAAAGAAGTGGAACTGAGCATTAAGAGAGATGTGCCTTCTCTCTAAAACCCCAGACTCACAGTCTGCTGTTAACAAAACCCAAATCAACAGCCATGCTTCCTGCTTAATCCTCCAGTTAAGTACCACACAAATTCACGCACCTTCTTTATCACGAGTCATTTTCATTTACGAATAAATGCATGGACAGTGACCTCTCTGGCTTATTTTTGGGCTTGACTTGGAATTAGTTCTTTCACCTTAATCTCCCTTCCCCAAGGGGGCCAGGAGGACTTTCAGCACCCAGGACCGGCCCAGCCTGGCTCCATCAGACCCTTAGGAGCAGAAAGCAGGAAAGGAAGTCATGTGTTCTTTATCTAACAACCTTATTTTCAAAGAAAGAGAGAGGTTGAGCGAATGATCCAGGACAATATGAAGTGAGTGGAAAAGCCCATCTCTGGAGGTCGGGTCCAGGACTCTGTATCAGATTCTGGCTTGATTAACCCCCCTTGCTCTTCCCACTGTCCTCTGCTGCACACTTTTATTTACTCAGGATCAGCTCAGTAGTTATTTCTTTCTGGTTTCTGCTCTCTGGGAGGCTTTGATTATATAAGAAAGATAAGGCTAAAAGTAATAAAGCATGAAATAGATGTTAATCATTAGAGTATCTGGGGTCCACAATAACTAAAATGTGGAAGCAACCCAAGCATGCATCGACAGATGAATGGATACACAAAGTGTGGTATAAACATACAATGGGTATTATTCCAGCGTAAAAGAAATGCTGGCGTGTGCTACAGTACAGAGAAAACTTGGAGACATCGTGCTAATCGAAATCAGCAAGGGCCAAAGGACAAATATTGTATGATCCCACTTATATGAGTTATCTACAATAGTCAAATTCATGGAGTCAAAAAATAGAATGGTGGTTGCCAGGGGCTAGGGCTGGGAGTCGGAGATTGGGGAGCTCTTACTTAACGGAAACAGTGTTTCAATTTGGAAATATAAGAAAGTTCTAGAGATGGTTAGAGGTGATGACTGCACCAAATTGAGAATGCACTTAAGGTACTGGACAGTATACTTAAAAAGGGTTAAAATAGTGGATTTTATGTTTTATAGATATATACAATAACAAGACTTTTTTTTCAAGGTATATGTGGTAAATTCAGACACATGTTCTCATATCCCCAGGAATCATAAGCTGCTTTCGCAGGTCAGAGAACTTCCCTTCTGCTTCTAGGCAGCCATTTCATGACATTGTGGTGCCATCTTGCCTGTGTGGCTTGAGGCCACACATGGGCCAGCCGGGCCCATTCCACATTCTCTCTCCATTCCTCCATGGTTTTCCTCTCCCATTTCCCTTTCCTCACGTCTGATTCCCAGCCCCAAATCAACATGAGTTCAGAGTAAGGGATTTCTGAGGCACCAGGAGCTAGGTACAAAATTTTATTCTATTTTTCTTGCTGTTCAACCTCTGTCCACATTCTTCAGAGAACCAATAGTAAATTAAGCCAAATTCGGTCCACAGTCAGTAATATAAACTCTTCCTAAATTCACATCTCCACATGACCAGTGCTTTATTCTCTGATGCCTTCAAGATGATTTCAGGTAATGGAGACTTTCCCCTACCTGAGCACAGTGGCGGTAGAGGTGTTTGCTAGAGCTCCCGTGCTGCCGCTGGGGAAGACTTGTGACTCTCCGTGTACCCCTCTCTTTCAGTGCACCGCTTCCTGTGGGGGTGGCTTTCAGAAGAGGACCGTCCACTGTGTCTCCTCAGAGGACAATACAACTGAAGACCGATGCCTGTGTGGTCATGAACCCAGACCTCCAGAATTCCGAAAATGCAGCCAGCAGGCCTGCAAGAAGAGTGATGGTGGGTGAATGACCTTGCCGGGTGGGGAGAAAGCTTTCATAAATAAGGTGTCCTGTGTGAATCGATTGTGGATAGTTTTAGCCCCCTTTTTGGTGCCAGGAATCTTCATGCTGAAGAGGCCAGCCAGCTGCACTCAAGCAAGCTGTCAATTCGGGGAGGTTTGACTCTAATTCCTTGAGGGATTATCTCGTGCATTTTCCTATCTCGGAGCACATTCACACTGATGTCATCCTGCACAAATGAGAGTCACTTCTGCTTTTTCAAAGCTTTCTGAGAGATGCGCCAGCCTTCCTCAGGAAACCAGTCAGGTGCTGAACGGCCTTCTCTATCAATGCAGCACCACTGGCTTCGATCAGGTTCCACAGAAACAGCTCTGAGGGGCAGATCTGTGTGCAAGGGATTCATTTTGGGAGTGCTCCCAAGGAAAACTGTGAAGGAAGCAGGGGAAGCCAGACAGAAGAGGGAGAAAGCACAGCCAGGCTGCCGCTTCAGCCTGGTCCTATAGGGGAGCTCTGGGGTGCAAGTCATGGGTCAGAGCTGTCTGCTGGACTTTTCCCGGGAGCTGGACTTTCATACTCCTACACTTTTCAACCGTTGGCCAAGGGCTACCCAGGGGGAAGGGAATTCTCAGGTGTTAAAAGCTCTCTACATGGAGAGACAAATGAGCTCCAGTAAGCTCTGGGGCGATCCTCCAAAGCCAGGGTCTCTGGGTATTAGAGGCTATAGAACAGGGAAGCGGGGACCGGGTGGGGGGGGGTGACGCATGAAGACAGACCAACAAATCCAAGGAGGGAGACCCGAGCAGGGGAGCATCAGTGATGCCTGCTACATTCAGCCTCCACTTTCAGAAAGCATCCCAAGGTCGAATAGCCTATGGTCACCTTCACCATTTTAAGTGTGTTGAACTACAGCCTGGAAAGGTTAAGTGGCCTGTTCGTGAATACACGGTGGGCTGATTGCAGAGCCAGGGTGCCAGGCCAGGTCTCCTTCTCCTCAGATGCCTCACTTCCTCGGGGGTGGAAGGAAGCCAGCATTGGGCTCAGACAGCAGTGAGTGTGTCTCCCATGGCAGCTTCTATCTATGTGACCTTGGCAGGTTATTTAATGCTCTGAGCCTGTTTCCTTTTGGATGTAAGGAGAATAATAACACAAGCCTTCCAAAGGTATTGTGATAGATTTTAAACAGCAGGTATTAAGTGCTTTTGAAAAGAAAAAAAAAAAAGATTCATCAACAAACCAGTTCAGTTACCTCCCTTGGGCAATTTAATTCATTTCAATAGACTACGGTTTTCTTATCCATTTATGAATGGGTTCAAGCATTAATTCTAATATCCGTTCCATTGGTATTTGGGGCTTCATTGATATGTGAGTTTTCTAAATTAAATTAAAAGCCTAGAGAGAAGGTTTTCAGGCAGGGAGAGAGGACTTTTTGATAGTTACATCCATTACAAAGTAGAGAATGCCTCTTATAGATGTAGTCCCAGGATTGGAATTTAGAGGGTCAGGCTGAATTTACTGTGCCCCTAACTAAAGAACTGACTGTTAGACATCATCACCTAAGTGAAAAACTCTTGAAAGCCCACATGTTGGTGGTACACAGTGGTAGTCTTTTTCTGAAGATTCTTCAAGATAAGAGGTAGTGAAGGCTGTGGTCTGTTAATCTGTTCCTCGCCTCCTTCCAAGGACTGAGGGGACTGGCATTCAGCAGAGACTGTCGTTAGAGTTCACGCCCTGAGAAGATTTTCCCTAGAGGTTGCTTGTGGACAAATCATGTACTTATTCAGCAGATACTTGCTGGGCCCTGACTGACTACATGTAAACATAATGTCAAGCAAGAAACAAAGCTGCAACCCAGGGACACTGACAAGGGAGGTAAGGATGTTGTAAGAGTTCTTGGAAAGGGCACTGACCGTAAACTGGGGAGAGCAGGGAAGGCCTGCAGAGGAAGTGAAGATGAGTAGACAGGGCTGGCGGGAGGTTCCCAGAGAGGCTTTCAGTTTCTGCGGTCATGGCACAGGAGTCTAACTCAAGTATGAAGGTCACGGGAAGTTAGGAATGGTAGGGCTGGAGGGGAAAGCTGGAGCTTGGGAAGCATGTGGATGAGTTTGGACTTTATCCCCAGGGCAGAAGGAGCATTGGAGTATCCCAGACAGGGGTGTGGCGATGAGAAAGTCATGCTGGCTGCCATGTCGAAGATAGCCAAGGAAGACCACTCTGGAGACTACAGCTGTCCCCCAAGCCAGAGATGGGTGTGATGTAAGCTAAGGTGGTAGACGGGCAGTAGGGAGAAGGAAGTGGATTCAAGAGCTACTGGACAGGGAGACTTGGGAGGACTATTCCTGGAGGAAGAAGAAGGAGAATAAGCCCAGATTTCCAACATGGGCAGCTGATTAGAGGAGGCTACCATTCACTGGACGTCCTACGCCCAGCAGTGGGTTTGGGAATGAAGAAAGGAAATGAGTTCTGTTTGGGATGTGTTTATTGATGGGCCCATGAATCATTTAGGGTCCATGAATCACACCTATAATCATAGGTTTCAACACATATGGGAAGGCCAGGAGGGAGATTTGAGCTGGAAATTCTGAAATACACTGAGGGAGAAAGTGCTTTAGAAGTGACTGTCACGTGCATCTTCTTTCTGACCAAATTACATTTAAGGGCGGCCATTATTGACCTTACTTGAAACTCCAAAAACTACCTAGGGCTCATTTGCGGAGACGTTACTAATTTTTAGTTTTCCAGACTCTTGCTACTCAGAGTGTGGTCTGTGGACTGGCTGCCTTGGCCTCACCTGGGAGCTTGTTAGAAAGGCAGGATCTCAGGCCTCACCCCAGACCTACTGAATCAGAATCTGCATTTAAACAAGACCTCCAGGTGATATGTGTGTACATGAAAGCTTGAGAAGCCCCCTGTTCTAGATCAAAGGGCCAATTTGAGACCCTCTTCCCTTCATGTCATCTCATGACCTTCTATCGTACCATGTTTTTAAAATGTTAAGGCTATAGAATCCATCTGTGTTGTGTTGATTTTTACATAATTGAAGCAGCAATATCGTCCTGGTTGACCATGCCCAGTGTTATGAGCTGTTATTTTTAAATTCTATATACGTGGTCTTTAACTGTTTTATCGCCAGACAGTGCAATCTTCAATAATCAAAACCAGGTTAAATGCATACTTGGTATTTTTTTCTCTTGAAATCTCACATTGAGAAGTTGATGAGTAACAGCTGGCTGGCAATGGCTGTAAATAGCAATGAATTCCACTCATCAACAATTATCAGGGCAGCAGAAGTTAATTACTAGCTTCTCTTGAAGGCAGAGCCATGCTTACTCATATAGAAACAACGTGAAGAGCAGCTTCAAGAAATTCCTTGATTTTAAAAACCCACCACCCACCCTTACCCCTGTGCCCTCTAAAATGCTTTGAAAATAAATCACTCAGTGCCTGGAATCTTGTCAGCCAGCCATCACAAAAAACATATGCCCTATGTCCATGTTATAAGATCAGATATGAATTCCTCATCAGGTTTGCTTTCCTCCAGGCCATTTTACTTCCTTTAGATTCCATCTAAATTGTTAATGATTTAAATTCTAAATCAGAACTACCATTTCCACAGTAAAGACTGTAAAACCCTAAGTAGGTAAAAAAAAATTTTTTTTTAATATATCCAGAAATATTTACTGGTTATTGAGTATATTCTAGTCATTACATTCACCATAATGATTTAAAAACAAAAGCAAAACTCCTAGGCACCCCATTCCTGGGTTGGTTTTTTGTTTTTGTTTTTGTTTTAATTTAAAGAATGAGGGTGTAGAGAAGTCAAGAAAAAGAATAAGGAAAGTAATAAAGACAGTACCTAGACACCGAGTTGGTACAAATGAACATTTGAGTCAGCAAACTTTCTACTGGAATATACTTCCAGAAGAATAGGATTTCGTGTTTTCATTTATTCGGCAAATACAAGGGATCACAAGATACTTCTCAGACAAGTGCTAAAAACCGAGGATGCAGAAATGAGTATAATACAGCCCCTGGCCCCAGGGAACCCAAACTCTTACAGAAACTGTATTTGTCAACAATATTGAAATTGTTTTGCAACTTTCTTTTGTGGGCAAAATATTATCCTTTCAGCCTAGACACAGCTGACAACAAAGAAACAAGCTTCCAACTGTCCCTTTAAATTTCCGAGCTTGGTTTCTGTTGAACTGGCAGAGGCAAATTGGGATCTCTTCTCCAGGTTGCCCCTAATTATAAGCATTGTGTGTGCTTCGGCTGGGATCCAGTTCGCTGATGAGCACAACAAGCCTTCATTGTTTTATAATAATAAAGAGAACAGTGCAGTGCCGCCACGCCATGACGTTGGGCTCATGGTCATGGTCATGGTCTAAATGAGCTGCCAAACACGGGCCTGGAACACGGGCTCCCAATTTAGGCCACCACTATCCTCCACTCTCCCTTCAAGTCTCCCACTCGCGAACAGGAGGACCGCAGGACCCAGCATGCTCCCAGGGCTCTGAGGACCACTGAAAAGCAGGGTCACAATCTCATGGTTCCCCAGATCAGGCAAGAACACCAGGTGTGGCTGAGCATCTGTTGGTCCCATAGGTGTCACCTAACCTGACAGTTGGGGACCCTGTGCTGAGCAAGTGAAGATGCTGTGTTCAGGCAAGATCTGTCCGTGACCCCCTCCTCCCCCATCGCCAGTGCAAGAGCTTCATTCCCCTGGTGGCAGAGTTTTAGGGGCCCTGAAGCAACGTTCAATCCCAGCCACCAGCTACATACCAGCTCTGCGATATTGGCCCAGTTACTCAGCCTGTCTGGAACCCTCAGTTTTTGAAAGAATTGCTACACCTACAAGTACATTTCTCCGCGGATCCAGTGAGAGAGCACACGTGAAGTACATTGCCTGGTATGGGGTAAGTGCTCCATACGCGGTATTTCTGCTGTTCTTGTCAGAGCGAAGAGGGGCACGACTGTCCCAGGGCTACCGTAACCGACTACCGGGAGCTAAATAGCGTAAAGCAACAGAAGTGTATCTCACAGTTCTGGAGGCCAGACGTTTAAAATCAAAGTCTCAGGACGGCCATGCTCTCCGTCTTAGCCCCTCGTGCTTGTTAACAATCCCTGCCTTTCTTTGGCTTGTAGCTGGGTCACTTCAATCTCTGTCTCTGTCCTCACACGGCCAGCTTCCCTGTGACGTCAGTGTCTTCCCGTGGCTTTCTCTTCACTGTGTGTACCTGTCTCTCCTCCTCTTCTTATAAGGACACGAGTCATGTTGGATTAAGGGCCACCCTATTCTGGTATGACCTCATCTTAATTTAGATCATTATTACACCTTCAAGGAAATATTTCCAAATAAGGTCACATTCACATGTATCACTCCCACTCTGGGGGACACTTAAACTTTAGAGATGCAGTTCAGCCCACAACAGGTTAGGACTTTGGGAGTCTCTAGGAAGCCCTTTTCAGAACGGTAGACAGCCTTGAGAGATCACGCTAGAGCCTTAGCAGAAAAGCCTCCTACCACCATTTACAGAACAGTTCAAGATAGCATGTAGTATGATGTTTGGGCAGATATTACAATGGTAATGCAAGTGTGGGGACTGAGACCGAGGGGATCCGTGTGGGCCAGGATGGCCAGAGACGCTTCGTGAAGGGATGGGGTGCAAGCTGAGCTTTCACACCTCCTCTGTCTTCTTCCTTCTTCCTTTCCCGAAGTAGCCCCAGAGTGCTCCCATACTCATGTCAGGGAAGACGTGGGGCAGAGAGCTACGCCACATGCCCCTCTTCCAGTCACCATCCATGAAGGCTTCGGGAGATGCTGGCTAAGAAATTGGAGCAGGCCCGTGATACCCAGGCGTCCATGCTGGTCCTGTTCCAAAGCCAGCAGCCTAGAAAGGAATCTTTGCCTCGTTCTGAACAGCAGCCCACATGATGCCTGGCCCAGACACCATGGAGAATACCAGCCGCCCTCACGGAGCTATGGGAGAGGAAGAGCCCAAATTCCTCTCCCACAGTTGGGAGTCCTTGGCTGAAACGTGTACTCCTTCTGAAACAGAGCACCTAAGAAACTTTCCTGTGGGACTTTAGGGGAGGTTGGATTTTATGATAGGCTTAAAGAAGAAGCCTGAAGAAGAAAAGAATCAGCAGTGAAGATTTTTTGGGTTCTAGGAACATTGCATGTTACCGATTCCCAAGTGCCGTTCGAACCTGCAAACAAAATAGGATTCTGACAGCTAACAGAAGACATTCATTTCTTCACAGAAAAACAAGGTGCCATCAAGGGAATGAGGAGCTATGAGGAGATTAAAAGCATTTTTTTGCCTTCATGACCTGAAGGTGAAAAAAAGCATAAAGAGAAAAAAATACTCTCACAGTTTTTGGGTAAAAAGGATATTACCTCAATTTCTGCTTTTACTGACAGTCCTATTGACAAAGGACAGCAGCCTGTTTGTGAAAAAAGTTTCTCTTCAAAACTATTCGAATCTCTTCTGTAAAAAAGAAAGCAAGGCAACCAGAGCTTGGAGGGGCACTCAGGCAAAGTTTGAAACAATTTCACTGTATAGAAGAAAAATCTGCTCTTTGGGGCCTTATTGAATTTCTTCCAGCCCAAGAGTACGTGGCCCAGTCCAGTCTGAGCACCACTCCCAGCATGTGTGTGCTGGTGGCACCCGAGAAAGTCCCTGCATCCTGGATGAGGAAATCAGGGCCAAAGGGGAAAAAAAAATGAGGGACTTACTTGCCTAGAGCTGTCCGAGTAGAACAAGGATTAGAATCCAGGTAACTCATGGATTCTTCCTGTGGGAATTATCTGTGTATGTCTCAGGCTTTCATCCACGTGGTACACTTCTGGAGGGCAGTGACCACATTTTCTATAGCTGTATCTTCTGCTCTGCTGAGCTCTGCTCAGCATGTGTTGGTTAGTCGGCTAGCTGGGTTATTGTTTGGTGCTTTGAATGATAGGATCGATAAAAGCGTAAGCTCTAGAGTCAAAACTGTCTCCGTTTAGCTCTGGCTATGCCACTTATCAGCTGGGTAACATCGTGCAGGTTTCTAACTTCTGTAGGCTTTACAGTCCTCATCTATACAATGGAAATACTCCTGTTTGCCCGGTAGCACCCCTGGGGAGATTAAGTGAAACAATGCACGTGAAACCTTGCGTTCAACTATCGCATGACAGACAATACGGCAGAGCCAAACGCCTTCACGCCAGGGCCTTCAACTGCAGCCGTGTGTATAGTTTGCTCAGCGCCTGCAGCTCAGCTACGGTTCAGCTAATCTAGCTTGGCCTTGGTTGACCTTGACTGCAAGCTGTAGGTTCAGTCCTGTGTCTCCCATCCTCCGTGGTCCACTAGCTTCGAGAACCACGTCCTTCTCACGGGGACGGGAGAAGCTCATCAGGGCGGGCTCATCGTCCTGCACCTCCCACGGCCCCACAGGGATCGTCTCTACTGACATCACAGTGTCCAAAGCAAGTAATGGGCTGAAGCCAAAGTCAAGCAATGGAGAAGTATTCACCACCCACCAGGTAGCCATGGCAAGGGTGGGAATGTCTCTAACGCTGTTACACGGGAGTGAAGAACTGTGACCGATAATTCAGTTTAACACAGACACTTTGCACAGTGTCTGTCACATAATCAGTGTTCAGTGGATGTCAACTACCATGAATTATTACGAAGCCTTTCTGGGTAGACACGTAACATCTTCCATTAATAGAAGTCGTGCTCATTCACTTACAAAGGATAATCTTAGTTTTTTGTCTTGTTTTTCTTATGTTTCCTTCCACAGATTTACTTTGCACCAAGGACAACTTATCAGCCAGTTTCTGCCAAACACTAAAAACCATGAAGAAATGTTCTGTGCCCACTGTGAGGGCCCAGTGCTGCCTCTCCTGTTCCCAGACACACATCGTCCACACCCGAAGGCCAAGAAAGCCACAGTTGCTCAAAAACCCCAAAGCATTCTAAGTGTAGACAGGAGCCGGCCCCACCGCAGACTGCGGCAGCCCGCCGACTGACTCTCCCGCCTTCTAGCCCCAGGAACCACTTCACTGAGGTTTTTCAGGTCCAGCTTTGGCTCAAACAAAATCTACTGTGTTGTATTAGCCACAAAATGCCCTTGCAAAAGGCATGGGCCTGCGACGCTTGCTGCTCCCCGATAGGCAGGTGACATAGCCCGGAAATTCAGGCATCTCCCGGGGTGGGCTCCTGGGAAAGGTGCCAAATTAGGTAAGTCAGTGACATGATATCTTCCCCCCCCTTAAAAGTAAAAACAAAGACCCCAGATTTTTCCCAGACTACCTCAGGAGTATCAGGAAATAGAACCACATGCATCCAGGGAACAGTCCTATTAATTTACCTTGGGGAGATCATCCTTTTTTTCCTCCCTACGTGGGGAAGCTGCTGTTTACTATGTCATGGGGGAGCGTTCAGGAGCATTCCTTTAATCACCCAGGCAAAGGGCCACTTTCTTCAGTCATTATTCAGCTGGGGCAGGGAGAGAAAGTGCTGGCTATATCCCTCAGTCTCCATAGACTAGGTATCTGGGCTTATTCCCGTGCCTGCCTGGAGACACGAGAATAAGAGGAAATGGTCAGAAACAGTAGGATTTAGTAAAGGTAAGGGATTTAGCTTAATTATATGGAAGACATTTCTGACTCAAGGGTAATTTCTATGAAAACTCTTGAAAAGGAGATGAACAGAAATCAATTTCTTGCCAGTGTAAGAAAAGAAACATGGACCTTTATTTTTTCCACTTTCCTGGCAAATACCTTTCCTTTGGAGAAGAGCAGATGAGTCTCCCATCTGACTTTTCTCCTCCAGCATGTTCCCTGCCTGAGTCCTCAACTCAGAGGGCCAACCGTCCTTCCAATGCTGGGGGTTGGCGCACAACAGCTGTTAAAGCCAGGTGCGTGATTGCAACACACCCCACACGCCCCAAGGACGGAAAATGGAGCTCAAGATTAAAATATCTCTGAGAACCAGGTAAACCGTATTAAGTACAAAAACTTGATACAAATGTCTAGTCTTGAGGAAAAAACCCCACAACTCAAAGTGAGATTCAACCTGACCCCAGTACACCCAATAGTTACTTTTGAAGGTCTGTTCCTTAGGGGGAGCAGGCAAGTCAGGAGAGGCCAAAATAGTGACATGAACGTGAAAATGCTTATTCTGGGTGTTCTCACCACCCATCAGGAGGCTCTGGTCTCAAATACAAGGCACCTTTCCTAGTTTGGAAGGGGAGGCATTTACGTGAACTGAACCCAGACAGCGAGGATGGGTGGGTGGGTGGGTCTCTTGACGGAGGGGGAGGCAGGGATGGGCCTTCACTTCATGAGCAGCGTAGTCCAGACCCAGGCACAGGCAGAGTGCAGTTAAACGAGTCACCAAGCACAGCGCCCCCTAGCTGCCTTGAGTTACCTATCCGTTCAGCAGAATGGTGCTATTGAAAACCGGTGCTAATATCTCGAAGGTGGCAGAACTAATAGAAACACACAGACAGATGTACAAGTGGGCAAGTCCGTCTGCATCTGTTACATGTATAATGGTGTTGCTGGCCAACACCAGTTCTATTGCTTGGACACTAGAAGCTTAACATTGTTATATGATGTGCGTTTTTTTTTTTTTCTTCTCCAAGCCATCAATGTGCATTGTTCTGATGAACTCCTGTGGAAAATAAAACACCGGGGTTGGGATAGAACTTAAGAAAAAAGAGAAATAGGACAAAAATAGACATGTTTACCTGAAGCCAGGGAGTTTATTTCTCGATGATGACGTTCTTGTATTCTCTGTCTTTAAAGGCAAACATTGCTGGCTGATGACAATCTCTGGTGAAATGACAGTTTTAGAGAGAAGAGGCTTAAATGGTTAGTGACATGAGTGCTGGAGGAGAACCTGGTTTTTTCTAATGAGGTAGTTCGCAGACACTGCCCCCGAGGTGGACTGTGGGCTTTCGGGGGCCGGATGTCATCATCGGGGCTGAGTTACCTCACCTGTGGCCGTACTAGCGGTCAGAGGCTTATCCATGTCATCAGAGACCTGAGTATGACCAGTCTTTCAAAACTCGGGAACAAACCCAGATGCCTGCTGCCCTCAGCACACTCAACCAGGCCAGATTTCCCAATACACAAAATGGGCCACGTTATTTCTGACCCACGTGGTGGAGAAGATGATAGACATGTGGGGAGGGTCCTCCCAGATACTCCATTCTAGGACTTTCCCCCGTTTCTCAAAGATGGGAAATTGGCCCCTAATCATGCATTACACACATTCCCTTCCTGTGTGGAGGCTGTGTTGTGGGATGTTGTGGCACCGGTCCTTCTGGACTCCAGGATAGAAACAGCCCTTGCCGTGAGAGTCATCTGGCACAGTCGTTACCTTGACAGTCACTTAGCCTTGGGTCATTAGGGTTTTGACAGGTCCCTGTGCTTGTGATCAGAGAGGGGAGACTCTGAAGACAAGAACCTAGATGGTGTCGTTACCATTTCTTCGATGCTCACAGGGGACAACACGAAGCAGCATCACTGGTTTAGTTAATGCACATCCTCTTTCCTTCCCACCTTGAACAAGCAGGTGAGAAGTGTAGCAAGACACACTGGATACCCATCTACCATGAACCAGAGAGGCCGCCACAGGGTCTGGTGCTTAAATACAGCAAGGTTCTCGAACCCGGTTTGGTTTACATTGCCTTTCACATGGTAGAGTTCACTGTTCTCTGAAAAGCTGTGGGTTAATTTAATTCTTGAACATTGAAACATAATTTAGTGCACCATGAGAAAATATTTCAAGAGACTAGTGAATACTTTTCTAAAAAGGGAAATCATTTTGTGGACATGACAATTGCCTCTTCGTGGGAATGACTTGTACGATGGGTTTTCTCGGTGCAGGCCTCCCAACATGGTGCTTTCCGAAATTCAGTGAATGCTTTTGGTAACTTTCATCAAGTTTCTGAAACCAATTTGAGAGATTTATATTGTTTCAGGCCAACATTTCCCAATCAATTGGCTTCAATTCTTGAAACTCTTAAGAGCTTCTTTCCTACCCCAGAGACTGCAGATCTTAGCTCTTCCTCTGACTTTCAGGTGAAGCCCGGGGACGGTGTAGCTGGTGCTCAGTGCTCAGCAATTCGCTTTCAGGGGAGGAACATGTGACCGGAACTGCCAGGTGCTATAACTTAGCCAACATATTTGATGCTACTCCTGTTCTGTTGTATTGCTAATTCAAATATTGTTATTATTAGTATTATTAGTATTTTAAATTATGTCATTTAAAAAACCACGTAGTTGGCAAAGCACAGTTCTGCCTATGACTGTCCTCCAGAATGGTTGTACGCTGTGTATGGCACAACCCATTCGCTCTCCCTGCATCTCTGTGCTGTGCTGCTTTGTCAGGCCCAGCCTCCGTAAGGGGTCCCTTGGTGGGCACCTCGGTACTTAAAACCAGATTGTAATCATAGCCTGACGTTGGGTGGCATTAATAAATGGTTAAACTCATTGATGTTTCCATGTGATTCATTTACTCCTGCTGTGAGATTCCCACCGCCCACCACTGTTACCCTGGAATTTAGCAACTGGAGGAGGAGGATGCCAATTTCTTCCTCCCACACTCCATGCAGATTCCTTCCTCTTCCACCCCTAGATCATTATGTCCCCGGATGAGTCACATCCCAGGTGAGGTGGAACTTAGGTCTCTTCTCGTGAATGATTATACAACGGACACAGTCCACCATACGATGATCTGAAGTGAGGCCTAGAATTCTCAGCGCGAGGTTCAGTGTATTCAGATTTGCAGCTCACAGCAGAACCCACTTCCTCCATCTAGCGACGTGTAGACACAATGTTTAAGAGAAAGTAACCCACCTCTGGAGGATCTTGCTCTGGAAATCCAACCCTTTTTCCAAAATGGTACATAGCACAGCAAGTGTAGCCCGCAAAGGTAGAATTTGGATATAGGGACACGGAATTAACTCAGACAGAATGAGTAAAAATGAGGCTGGCGAGAGCCAGGCATCTGTGGGCGATCCCTAGGATGTTCGAAGGCATACTTAAGAGTGGTAGGAATCATTTTTTGGTCAAGACGACCTCACAGAGGGCCATGAACACCTCCTTGTCTGTGCCCTAAAAACTCATCTTTCTGTGATGACTAGGTAACTTTATCCTACAAAACTCAGCTCAAATGCTATCCCCCCTGCCCCTGCCAAGAAGGCTACACTAACCTGCCAGAAAGACAGAGACTTTTATTTGCTCCTCCTTCACCTTGTCTATTTTTCTCTAGAACAATTATTCTTAATCAGGAGTGATTTTTGTCCCTAGGAAACATCTGACAATGTCGGGAAACATTTTTGGTTTTCACAGCTTGGGGGATGAGAGAGTGGGGAGGGAGTGCTATAGGAATCTATTGAGTAGAGGCCAAGAATGCTGCTAAACATACAACATGACAGCCCCTCCCCCAACAAAGAATTATCTGGTTCAAAATAGTCTGAAGTTGAAAAACTGCACTCAAACAATTATCACCCTGGAGTGAGTAGCAGCACTTCTGTGTTGAGTAAAACTGAGCTCCCTCTAAAATTCAGAACTCACAAAAGGACTGATGAGGTGGGTCAGGAAACCTTCAGGGAAGAAAACATGTTTATCAGCATTCAAAGCACACCTGCTTGAAAAAGCATCTTAATGTTGGAGGGGAGCAAGAGTAGTGAGCATAGCTCTAAAAGAGTCTTGAATCAGCCCCTGGGGACTCAGGTGTTGGATCCTAGAGCCAGGGGCAATAAACCAAAAGCAAGTAATATTAAAAAATGACATATGGGGGGTTTGGAATAATCCTCCTCCTCCGTCTGAGGATTCTACCCAAACAGAACAGACATAATCAACCAGATGGAAATAACAGCTTTACTAAAGGTGAGGCCGGCCTGGAGAGCACACTTCGGAGGCAGATAGAAAAGGGTTTTCCTGTTCTTCTCTACATCTCCAGGTTTCAGGCTCAAGAAGGAGGGGGTTCAGAGAGAGACAGAGAGAAGGATCACTCAACTCATTAACCCGTTAAAAGTATCCATGGCCATTAAATGTTCACCAACGGCAGCATTCCCCTCTGCACTGGGAGGAGCTCTTGACAAGGGTATCACAAAGGTCCCATTGCTCCCAAACTATCAGGAATTTGTAGGGTCTGGAATTCCCTTAGGGTAGGTAGGAACAGATCCAGGGAAAAACTAACTCTTAAACCATCACTAACTATATTCTTAATTCCAGACTACCAAGGACCTGCTTACAATTCTTTTACCAACACGCCACTCCTCCAGACTCAGCCGTTTGAAGAGAGGGAGCATATTTTTTGTTCCTTCTGTTCCTGGAGCTTAGCTCACTGTCCAGCACATGGTATGTGTTCGGTAAAAACGTGTTGATGCCAGTGAGGAGCTGGGAAGATGCAGGAAAGTCTTTCAGTGACTGAGAAGTGGAAGATTATTCTGGAAGCTAGGGCGCCTGGGTGGCACAGCGGTTAAGCGTTTGCCTTCAGCTCAGGGCATGATCCCGGCATTCTGGGATCGAGCCCCACATCAGGCTCCTCTGCTGAGAGGCTGCTTCTTCCTCTCCCACTCCCCCTGCTTGTGTTCCCCCTCTTGCTGGCTGTCTCTATCTCTGTCAAATAAATAAATAAAATCTTTAAAAAAAAAAGATTATTCTGGAAGCTGAACTTGGTAATCCATTCAGAACCAACACAGAGAGCTAAACTAACCACTCTAGCGAGTAATCAACAATTAACTATAGGCGCGTCAGGAATGGTGTTTGGGAACATATTCAGGTGCCCTGTGAACTACCCTCTCACACAGGATCCAGGAGCTGAAACCCGGGAGCCCAATGTTTCCACTTCACTAATGTCTGATGCCCATCCTCTTTCTGGGGTCTTCCCAGTGTTTGAAGGAGAGGCAGTATGGTGGGAAGCAAATAGACTACACTGGGAGCAGAACTGGATGGAAGTCTCTGTTCCAGCACCACCAAGCTGCACACTTTGGGCAAGTCTTGGGCAATCATTCACTGACTTTTCTGTCTCCCAATGCGTGATCAGCTCCCTGATGGCAAGAGTCACTTCTTATTCATCGTTATCTCCTCAGTTCTTAACGCCATGCCCAACACGGAGAGGATGCCTGGCTAAGTGCAGGGGATAGTTGCGTGGCCAGCTCTACTTGTGGAATGAAGCTGCTGGACTAAGTCTGGGTGTCTGAGGCTGTTCAAACCACAGGAAAAGCATGAACTATCAATGTGATGCAAGTTTGGGAGAAGGGAAGCATTTTATAAAATAAGATACATATTGTGGCGGATGAAGTAGAAATATTTAAAATGAAACGGGAAACTCCAAGGGCTCTTCCTCAGTTGTGGGGGCCACTTCAGGCAAGCCCCTGGGCCTCTCCCCTGCCTTGAGGCTCTGTGGTGGAAATGTTTAAGGCCGGAGCCAGCGCTCTCTGAAGTAGGATCTGCTCCGATAGTCCGTACACGATGAGTTCTTACAATGTGGCCACTATGAAAATCCCTCTGGACACCGCCCGTCTCTCCCCCGCTACACAGTTCCTCACTGCCATCCCCCCGCCAAGGCTCTTTACTTGCTGGCCCAGCGTTCCTGGCAGTCCATAAAGCTTCGATGGCAGCTGACGGGCTTTTTCCACTCCACCCCTCACCCCATCACCCTACTCTAGCCTGGAGCCGATCACGGGCAGGATGTCAAGTAACACAATGGCGCTCTTCCAGTTTCAGCCCATAGCAGCCAACTGCTGAGTGTTCTTCAGTCGGCGACTCTGAGGATGGACTGAGCCGTCCGTCCAAGGGGCTTTAGCCCGCTGGCTGATTTACACTGCTCAGAGCGAGGAGGCTGGGGCCGCTCCTGCCAGAGGAGGTGAACGGCACGGTCCCAGTGACTATTGCTGCATCCCAAACTGCCCCCAGACTCCGAGGCGTAAGGACAGCCGCCGCTTCGTCGCGCTCACAGACGCTGGGGTCAGAGGCGCGGCGCGCAGATGCACAGAGGGATAGTTTGTCTCTGCTCCATGGTGTTGAGAACTGCAAAAACTTTGCATGAATGACTCCATCCAAACCCCTGCACTAAGGGACTTGACCAAAAGTTTGTGTGGATTCTAGCAGCTTAAGGCCTCGTCCTGGGACAGCCCGCCCTACCCCACCTCCCCCCACCCCCACCCCCACCCCCACCCCAGTCCAGTCTCCGTCTGGAAAAGCTTGAGCATGCGGAAAGAATTTAGCGTTCGTTCCGGCCAACACTTGAGGACAGGCCCCTGACTTCCCTTTGCTTAGAGTGTTTATTAAAAACTTGTTGTAAATCCTTTCTCCTTCCCTTTGAGATGTGTGTGTATCTCCTACAACCTGGGAGTGTCTTTCTCAAGGACTGAAAGCCATTCCTTTGAAATATAATCATCGGGAAGGGTAGGGTGCCTGGTCCCCAGTCTCTGCGGGAGGATAGAAGCCCCACTTTGACACAGATGACCTCATCAGTACTAGCAACGCTCTCCTGATACATGGGAGCTGCGAAATATTTGTGTCACCTGCACACATGTTGCCGGCTGAGGTTGAACAAGGCAACGCTCTGCCTTCTTGTCTCGGCTCTCCTCTGGCAAACGAGTGTTCTTTTTACAATCCATTTAGTGCCATGTTTTTCACAGTTTAGTACTTTTTGTTGGTGATTTCACTGGTTAAAATGGCCTCTGAGTATAGTGCTGGAGTGTGCCTGGTGCTGCGAGGTGCGAGAGGCTGTGCGGGGCACGCTGAGGTCTGAGAGAACATTGAGTTAGAATGACCTCCACAGGGCATGGCATTCCATGACCATAAGGGTTAGGGTAAAGCATTCATGTGGTATGAATTATTCATTATTTATCATTCCTTATCAGATCAATTATTAATTAATTATCATTACCCTGCCGGAATGACACTACCGGTCCAAAATGCTGATACAGCTTTATTCAAAATAGTCTAAACACTGGAAACTATTCTGGTGTCCATCAACAGCAAGAACGATAAGCCAACTGTGATCTCCGTACATCATGGGATACTACTTGGCAATAAGAAGGAATGAACTGTAGAGACACACAACGATATCAAGAACCTCAAGACATATGCTGAGTACAAGAAGCTTTACCTAAAAGAAGACTATATAATCTTTTTTAAAATAAAATTTGAAAACAGGCAGAACCAATATGTAGTGGAAAAAATCGGAACAGCATTTGCCTCTAAGGCTTGGGCGGGAGGGGGGTTGACTAGAAAGGGCCATGTGAAATATTGTGGGGCTCTGTGCCCAGAATTTCTGACTCAGGACCAAGAATTCACATTTCTAATAAGTTTCCAGCAGCTAGTCTTGTAAATCACACGTTGAGAACCGTTGTGCTCTAACCTAGCCTTGCTTGATTGGTAGAGCAGACACCTCTGGTCACATTCCCAAGTCCCCATTTCAGTTCGTATGAGCCTGGAGTCATCGCGCTTCAAGCACCTGCTGTGCATCTGGCCGCTTCCTGCTCCCGAGCGGCCTCATGTACACGCAGCTCTGACAGGCGGAGGAGTCAGGACTGAGGGGGCAACTCTCAACCAATGGGGGTGGACATCGGGGAGAAATGATTAGGACCCCATCCTTGAGGTGCACGAACGTGGGATCCTGCATGCTTCGCAGGAGGTGCTGGCATTGTTGCCCACAGAAGTAATCTCTAGAACACACCCTGAGGTTGGCTTTCTCCTTCCCTGCTCCTTTACTTCTGTTTCCTGAGGTCACCCCCCCAGATAAGCTCTTCTCATCCAAGTCCTTGTCTCAAGCTCTGGGGGAACCCAACCTAAGATAACTGGGTGCATATTGGGAGATGAAAGAATACGATCACAAGGGCGGCCCCTGACATTACCATGGAAAAGAAAGATGGCAGACAATGGCTTTGTGCTGTACCTTTATCAAATCCAGTGTTTCACAGTTGCCATTTGAACCTCCAGTGCCTACTCCATTCTTCTGCAGACAAAGATCTACCTGCTCTCACAGCCTGGCCTTGCCAGGGTCATGGCTGGGTGTCACAGGGATGAGTACGAAGGCTCAGTATCAAGCACCATTCCTCCTGCTGGTCAGTCACGCCTGTTTCTGAGGACACTCCCTGCATTCTGACCTCTGTTTTCCCAGATGTTCTGTCTGATAAGCCCCTTGAGAGTCTCCTGATCACAAATTTAAGGCCTCACACTTCATCAGTGGATCCTGCTTCCTTAGAATTAGGTCACTTCGCCTGGTCCTTGTCTGTCAGGAGAAGCGTCAGAACAACCTGTATGGAACATAGAAAGATGATCATATATGCGTGGCCCATTGCAGTAAACCGTGAAGCCACCAGTAGCCAGACACGACCAGGCCTAGCTACGATGGTGCTGAGACATACTTGTAGTTCCCAGAGCCAAGATACTAAACACAGAAACTATCAATATACACAGGAACAAGAACAACAACTCTCTGGAATCCAGGGAATGAAACATTATCAACCCATAGTGAGGAGGCATTTGGGCACAGCCAGCCCAGCCTTGGGTGTCCTCCATTCTCCCATGTCCTGGCAGCCAGCCTAGCGAGCTCATGTCTCCATTCCCACACAGCCTCTCCACGATGCATCTCTGGAGACGGATTCTAGGGCTCTCCAGGGCAAGGGGAGTTCTCCTGGTCTCCTAAATTCCTCCCTTTCCCAAACCTCTGCCCCTGTTGCCTCTTCTCAGACCCGCACTTCCGTGGTCCCTCCCAGGTCATCCTTACTTCCTCCGGCACAAACCTGGGCTTAGTCAGGCGTGGGCTGCCCCCTGGTGGCTGTCTTCAGAAAGAGACGCGCTGTGCCAACGTACCCGGCCCACACACAAGGCGGTATTTCCATTTAAAATCAATGCTGGGTCCCAACAGGAAAGCAAGCCCCTTGTGAGGAGAAATTAGAGTGGTAGACAGTGGTGGGTCCCATCAGCTAATAAACAGGAACACCTTTCCAACTCAGTGGAAATTACTGTTAGTGGAGTCCAGTGGGCAGAGCCGCAGGGGGCCAGCTGAAATCTACAGCTGCACAAAACAATTGGTTTTCGGCTGATTGTCTTTGCATCTGTTTTCGATTTCCGACAACAAATAAGCTAATAAAGCATGAGATTAAATTAGCTCTCCTTGACCCTTGTGGATTGAGAAATGGATTAGTATGTGTTGCTGGGAAGCCGATTGCCCTTAATTGCCTTGATGATCTACCAAAGAGCAGAACATTGAGAAAACCCTCCCTCATTGGTGTTTGAGCACTTGGGCATCTGAATCCGTCTGAACGGGCATCTCAACCTCAGAAGATGAGGAAGGAAGACGCAAGCCAACAGACATTTCCTCTCTCCTTACTTAGGGAATAACAACCCAGGGACAGAAGGGTTAGTTGTAAATGAAAATTGTTGTCAGATTGAAATTAAATTGTTGTCAGTTAAAATTGTCAGATTACTGGGAGCAGGGAGATCAGAGGTAAAGGTGGTACAGCTGTGGGCTCCATTGTAGGGGTGTTTTTTTTTTTTTTAAGATACTCACCAAGCTGAAGTCTTGCTATTCGTTTGTACCATAGTATTCCTACTATATTCTCACGACACAATTCCAAAGGCCAGCTTCCCCCAAGCTGCATTTGCTAGGCTATCGTACACGGCCTCTGAGGTCCGAAGTAGAAGAAAATATCCACTCTAGCCAAGTAAACGAAGGATCTTCTGGGGCTCCCTTAGCAGGTTACTTGGCAGATAAGCCCCTGGGCCCCGTCTAGTGTGGCACGATCTTGTCCAGGGTCTTTGATGAGTGAGGGTGGTCCTCCTGCCGTGAAAGGCTGTGTAGGTGAAAGAGTAGAAATCTAGTGTGAGCATCATCGAAGCATTCACTTGTTCACGAAAGATTTTATTCACTGCCCATTGGACAGCGAGCACTGTGCTTTAATTTGGGGTTAATTCAAAGAAGTATTAAGAGAAGTCTCCACCCTAAAGGAGTTTGCCATCCAGCAGAGAGCTAATCCAAACACCTAAAAAGAAGAATTTGGGGGCACCTGGGTGGCTCAGTCGGTGAAGCGTCCCACTTTTGATTTCGGTTCAGGTCATGATCTCAGAGTCCTGGAATCGAGCGTTGTGGTGGGCTCCAAGCTCAGTGCGGAGTCTGCTCGAGATTCTCTCCCTCTCCCTCTGCCTCTCCCCCGCTTTTTCTCTCTCTCTAATAAATAAATAAATAAATCCTTTAAAAAAAGAAAAATTCTGAAGCAAAATACAGTAAACGGGAATAAATCAAAAGTCATCACAAAGCAGAATAGTTAGTGCATAGCGAATCAGAATAACCAGCCATCAGAGTTTGGAAAAATCACTGACGGAGACAAATCATCTGAGTAGCCCAATCTAAGTACAGTGTCTCATTGAAAGAAATAGAGTCCCACAACCGAAAAGCACGTGGAAAGTATTTCCAGAATTTGCTAGCCTCTCCCGAAGAGCATGAAGGAGTGCAATTCAAAACCTACAGCTGTATTTCCCTCAATTTTTCCTTCTCCCTTCTAGTTGCCCCACATTTAGAGAGGGTCGTTTTCTTAAACCCTAATTCCTCCCACAGTTGTCAGGAAACCCCAATCCTTCCCTACTTGTCCATCTTCTCCAGGCCCGAGTCTACTTAACCACCCGCCTCAATTGGCAGCAAAACCCAGGGATGGGCTTGTCAATGACAGGGCGCTCCTCAGAGGGTCAGCGCAGGAGGGAAGCTGGGCCCGCAGAACAATACACAGGTTCTCTCTGGCCAGCCGTCGGTGTAGGGTGGAGTAAGCAGCACTGATGAACTTTGTTCCCATCACTAGTAAGATCACCAGAGGAAAGGAAACTGCCGCGTGTCGAAGTGGCCTCCGGCTTTGCAGTATCAGAAGTGACCAGGGAGACAAGACACCTGGCAGTGATGTCTCTGAGCGCAGTATCGGGAGGTACCGATAGTTCATTCCGACATTTGAACTGTGATTTAGCCAAACCACGCCCTCAATCTACTCATATTTATGTAATGGGCTTAGGAATGCTAGTCAATTCAGTGCATGCTCTGCAACACATGCTATAAAAATCATGCACATTTGCGTCTGAGTGAAGAGGAAGGATCATCTGTTATTATGTATTTGCTCCATATTCATTTGTTTGGGCTTCTGCTAACCTTTCCTTGCAAAGAAGGAATAGCGGCCGCCAATGTCTCAAGGAAAAAGGGTTTGAAAGAAAATGTATGAGATTCCTTACTTTCACTTATTCACTTCTACTGGGGGAAAGGCTCACCAGTATCTAACTTTTGGTGTGAGTTCATGGAACACTATCAAGGTGTGTGGTCATTCCCCTAGTCAAAGCAGTAAGAGCTGAAATTGTAAATCTCATCTAGTTACGCCAACCTGTGAAAGCCAGATGAGGCCCAATTGACACAATTGATCGTTAAGGAGAGAACATGGGAAAAGCAGTCGGTTCTCTTCAACGCCTACAGGAGGCAAAGAAAAAGTTTTCAAGTGCTTTTCCACCACTTTCCAACTGGAAGGTCATTCACCACCCTATACAACTATCACCATCAACTGATAAAGTCCCCCCGGAAATATGCTCAATTGACATTCTGGTTTATACATCAATTTCCTGTGAGCTTGGTTGATGTAAGTCAATACCTCAGATAAATTTCCGTTTCCAAAGCTGCCACGCTGAAAGTCAGAACTTAGACTACGATTGAGCCATCCACCCAAAATGCCACCCTCTGAGGCTCAGCGTGAGTAGCTAGCTGGCCACCCACTGTGGAGTCTAAACCTGCTTTCCCTGATGTCACTCAGCAAGTGAGAGGGGCAATGTGTTCTGAGAATCTCTATGTCCAGCACGGTACCTACTACGTAGTAAGAATTTAATAAGTTTTGTTGAAATCATTTCTTTTGTTCATGGATTCAAAGGAGGGATGTGTGGTCAAGAAGTTGGAATTTGGAAGAAGGGGTAGCAAACGTAAGGGCTGGAGGAGAGGAGGGAGGAAGAGGTGAGAAGACACGGGTCCTGCTCTGCGACATGAAAGCAGCTGTCTGTGGGGGGCATGTAGTGGTGTAAGCGGGTGGGCATCCAGGACTGGAATGCCCAAGAGGCTGAAAGGCAGACAGTGTCCTGCCCTATTCACTCACTGTGGCGGGAGGCCACAGGCACACGGGCCATCTCAGAGGGGCCTGGACGGGTATTTCCTCCCAGTCCTCACACTGATCTGAACCCTCCTCCTGTCTACACCAGATCCAGCCTGTTGCAGCCCGGGCAGCAGAGGGAGCATGTGCAGGGTTTCTCTACTGCTGTCACTGGTTTTTCCACCAAGCAAATGTTGGCACCCGCCCTGCCATTCTGAGCCCTGGGAGGTGCTTGCTTTAGCCTGGACCCTAGCATCTGTGGGGCCTGGAGTAGGAGTACGGTTGGAGGTCCACATACCGAATGTCTTAATGCTTTAAGGTTATGGAACAAGCGACATCCTCAGCCCAGCCTGGGTTTCCGTCCAGCATCCCACAGCCCTCTCCCCTTGTGATTGAGAAGCTAAACAAATCGTTCCTGAGCCGGTCCTGCCTCCTGAGAAGCTGGCCCAGACCCAGGACTGATCCCAAGTCCACGATGGACACTGACCTGGCCAAGCTTCCCAGGAGCTGAGGACATGCAGTTTCCCCTCCCTGGTGCCTCAGCTCTCCAGCTCAAAATCTGCAGGCTGTTCTCGACCCTTCCCCAAACCACGTTGCCCAGGCAGAGGGAGGGGGAGAGCACAGTTATCTGGGGGATCCGCTCTGCCCACGAGCCCTGCGCAGTTGCCACGTTCAGGCAGGAACAGCCACGTTCCGTCTGCTTTCCTTGGGTCTAGGCTGCGAGGCCACGTCCTCAGCCTTCGATCACACGTCCTCACGCCCAGACTCCTCTGGCCCAAGGAGCCCAGGGTGTCTAGCTGGAGTGTAAAAACACAAACACAAGAGCAAAAACAAATCATAGAAACATATTCGGTGCTTGTCTCTGGTTCCACGTCTACATGAGGCATTTCAAGCCAGGACGGCAACCCAGGGCATGTGGTTCCCAAGGGCCGGGCAGCGTAGCAAGTGGGGAGAACTGCCCTTTGCCTACAGGGCCTGCTGCGCGTGACGGAACCATTCTGGAAAGAATCGTTTTATGTTCATAATCTTGAGTAATGCTCAGGATAACTCTCCCAGCAAGCACTAGGAAGAACACGCCATAGGATGTCTCGCTCTTGTAACCCAGCACGAGGGAGCTGAAACTAGAGAGAGGAGAGAAAGACGCCTCTGGTTTTCCGGCTTGGAACTGAGCAGCTCGAGTCCTCCAACAAACTACCACCAACTGGATGGCTCAAAACATCACACGTTTCTTATCGTACACTTCCGTAGGTTAGAAGTCCAACTCCGGCCTCACGGGGTTACAATCAAGGTGTTGGGGAACCCGCTCCCTTGCGTCTCCCAGCTTCTAGAGGCTGCCAGCATTCCTTGGCTCGCAGTTCCAATCCTGTTTCAAAGCCGACACCAGCTGGTCCAGTCCTTCTCACACGGCATCCCTCTAGTTCTCTTCTTGGGCTCCTTCTTTGACTATCAGGGCCCCTTGTGATTACATTGGACCCACCTAGATAATCGAGGGTTTTCTCCCTGTGTTAGTGTCAGCTGGTGAGCAACCTTAATGCCCTCTGCAATCTGAATTCCCCTTTGCCGTGAAACTAACCTACCCACAGCTTCTGGGGAATAGGACACAGACAGCTTGGGGGAGGGGGGCATTCTTCTGCCTACCATAAGGTCTACAAAGGACCTTGCCACCTTGTGAAGGAGTTTCTACTTCAGTCTAAGAATAGAAGGAGGTCATCAAAGGGGTTTTAAGTGAATAACATGATCACACTGTGTTTTGGGCTAAACTCTTGTATTCTCTTTTTCTCTAAAGGTGGGAATGGGGACTAAAAGCCACCAAATGGAACTCTGGGCCTGGGTGCTGTACTAGGCCCTGGAGAAAGGCCCATTCAGGGACCAGAGGAGGAGAAATTATAGGTGCAGTACTTCCGATGGACACTTGTAGCCCAATTCTCAAACCTCATCCTCATCAAGTCTACACCTAAGAAGCTGAGAGGACACTTTACCAGAGATAGTGCCATTACTTCCTGCTAGCCCGCAGTCACCTCTACCTCCCTCTGGAGCCAGGCTGGATCAGAGAGCATGTTTGTGAGGAAGTCGGAGAGCTGCGACCCAAAGTGGGGAAACACACACACACACACACACACACACACACACCCCTCTACCTTACCCTCATCTCGGTGTCTTTCCACCTTCCACATTTGGCAGGAACAGCTTGAATAGCATCGCCTGTTTCTAAACCAGACTCCTCTATGATAAGAATATTCAGGAAGTATACCCTTTCACCTATTTATCTGCTTTATCATAGAGAAGATGTTTCCCAAATCCTTAAGGTCTTATTTAAGTCACAAAAATAAAATAAAATGTTGGGAACGTTTTATTCCCTTTCCGTGAAACACTACTGTAAAAGGGGGACTTTCTAGAACGTTCTAGAAATACTTATTAGGAGCCAAGCCTCCCTTCTAAATGGCATAGGCAGCAGGACGGAGAACTGGGTTAAGCATCTCTTTCAACCACATGTGGTTAATTAGCTCCATTGTTCTGCTAGCTACAATCAACTGTCCGTATTAGCTACTTGGTTCACAGAACAAGTGGTGATCCTTGGCATGTTTTATTCTTTATCTTCTGACTGAAGGATATTTAACCAACACTGGGCAACAGGGGTCTCTCATGTCTCAGGCCTCCCCTCACCCCCAGGGCTAGGGGCTGGGACCCCACCATAGGTTCTTTGGTTTTATCCATATCTGTTCTTTATCTTTCACTAAAATCCTTTGATTTTAACCATTTCATCCATTTTACCCATTCCTCGATGACACAGACCAACCAACTCACTTTAATCCCATCCCATGCCCTTTCCACAGCCTACTGATCACTAGCTCACTCCACCCTGAGTCTCCCCGAGATGAGGAAAACTTAGTCACGTCTCTCTTTCCCTCCACAACATGCCATGGCCTTGGAGTCTCAAAACCTGGGTCCCAAAACTCTGACACTTAATAGTTGCTTTCACTAGCTGTGTAATAATAATAATAATGTCCTTGTAGAGTTATTGTGAGAATTTAATCAGTTCATGCATGCAGAAACATGTACAAAATGCCACCCAAAGTGCATTTTATGAACCAATACAGTCCACAGATTGCTTGGTCCCAGTCCGCAAGCAGGTCAATATGAAATATAGTGAAAATTCTTTTGACACTTGTGAAGCAAATCTCACTGGATTAGTGGGTTTAAAAAGAAAAAGAACTCTCATTAGTCACATTACAAACTTTAAATATCAATGTATATGGTATTTATCCAAGATATGCATAAAGAACCTTACTGTAAGGACTTGTTATTTCACTGATAATTTCTTGTGAAGTTGTAATTGTGAAATAACGAGTTACTAGTATAATTTTCTACATTAATCGTACATAGCCCTTCAATGAACAGCATGAACAAGTTTTAGGATTTTTTTTTCTTTTTTCCTGTGTCATTTTCCACGAGTTCATTTTTATGTGTTTTGCAAAAACACTTACCTGTGGCAAACTGGAAATTAAAGGAGAAGAGCAGTCATTGGTCACAGAGAGTTTGAGAAACACTGGAACTCTGAAGAAACTACCTGGCACATCCCTCTGTAAGCACATTAACAAGTGCCAGACAAATAGTGATTGTTCAATTAACATTAGCTCTCATTAATTTCGTTTTATAGATGAAGAATCGCAGGCAGAGAGAGGTTCAGCAATTTACCCAGGGTCCCAGGCACATGGCCCTGGTCCACTCGAGGCACACTGCACAGGACCTGGGAGTACCTGCCTGTCTGCCTGGGGGAATTTGCCAGGTGCTGTCTCAACCGGGACAAGGGAGCTCTGCAGAAACTCCTGCAGGACAAGAAGCAGAAGCTGGAGACCACTGGGTGTCTCAGCCTAGCTGGTGCCAGCAGTAGCTGAGATGAAACCAGATCGCCCAGAAAGCACCTCTGGGTTGCATTGCCCAAAGAATAGTTACGACCCCGAGTTAATACCACCCAGATGTTGGCACAGGGGACCAGCAAGGTACCTAGTAACCTGGTGGGAGAGAAACATCCAGAAACCAGATCCACTGGGCAGCACAAAGTTCTAGAGTTCCCTGGGGGATCTCAACTTCTCCCCAAAGCCACAAGGACAAGTACACTATATCCTCCAATATCAGACACAATCTTAGGGACAGAGACAAAGGAAGAGATGTTATTTGAAGGACTGAGCATTTTTTTTTTAAGATTTTATTTATTTATTTATTTATTTATTTATTTGAGAGAGAGGAGCAGAGGAAGAGGGAGAAGAAGACTCCCTGTTGAGTGGGGAACCTGACACGGGGCTCGATCCCAAGACCCCAGAAGCATGACCTGAGCCAAAGGCAGACGCTTAACAGACTGAGCCACCCACGCGCCCCTGCACTGAGCGTTCTGAACAGAAACTGAAGTGTTGCCTGGCTGGCTCAGTCAGAAGCACGCGACTCGATCTCAAAGTCCCACACTGGGTATAGAGATTACTTTAAAAAAAAGAAACTTAAAAAAAAAAAGAAACTGAACCTCACCTAGAGGGAATAAGCTTTAGATCAGAGCAGAGATGTAGTTGATTTTCACCTAGAATCCCACAAGAGAGGGCTCAAGACAAGAGCTTAATGCTTCTATCTTGCTCCAAGGACATCAGGGGAAAGCAGAGAATGAATCAAGAGACCTGTGATTCCTGTGCTCAGCGATCCACTTCCAACTCCTTCCCTCCAAGCCCCCGTGAGATCTGAGCCCCAGCCGCCCACGGCGCCAGGTCTCTTCTGTCATCTGAGCGAGCATGAGACCGGGCTTCACAGCCCATGAGCCACACGTGGGGACAAGGGAAGTTAAGTGCCGTGGCCAGCCACAGAGCACGTAGGTGTATTTCAAAGGCTGGGGAGAGTGACCCCTCGAGGAAGGTGCCTGTGACAGCTGGGCAGACCGTGGGACGGGTGGGCAGGGCTTCTTGGGACTAATGAGGTTTTTCCTGGCAGAAGCACGTCTGTCTGCCTATACCGCACTCCTTCTACCTCAATGGGAGATAAGAGGAAATGCAAGCATTGTCTTCAGGGAAAGATCGTATTTCATGTCTATTTGTTTTACTGTCAGATTTTTTAAAAAGTCAGACATGGTTTAGTATTACATGCTGTATATCTAAATATTGGAAAGAGAAATGTAATAGCAGTTTTAATATTTATACCTGTAAAATAAGAGCATTTCAAAAAACCCAACTAATGCCTGAACAGTTTTATTTTATTTTTTTAAAAGATTTTATTTATTTATTAGAGAGAGAGAGGAGAGAGAGAGAGCACAAGCAGGGGGAGCAGCAGGCAGAGGGAGAAGCAAGCTCCCCGCTGAGCAAGGAGCCCGATGCAGGACTCGAGCTCAGGATCCTGGGTTCATGACCTGAGTAGAAAACGAGTTGGATGTTTAATCAACTGAGCCCCAGGTGCCCCAAGTTTAGTAACTTCTTAAATCCCAAAAGTAATGTTAAGGAAATACATAAATCTTTTAAAAGATTTTTTTTGAAATAATTTTAAACTTACAGAAGAGTTTCAAGAATAGGAAAAAAAAAAACTTTTTTCCCTGGGCCTATTTGAGAATAAGTTGCTGACCCATTGCCCCGAGACCCCTGAATACATCAGGGTACTTCCTATAAATAGGGACATTCTCCTACTGCAAAACTACCATCAAAGTCAAGAAATCAACACGGATACCTCTCCAGCCTCCAATCCACAGACACCATTCAAGTTTCACCAATTGTTCCAATAATGTCCTTTATAGAAAAAGGATAAAACCCAGAATCACACACTGCATTTAGTTATCATATTCTCCTTCTGCCTGGAACCGTGCCTCCGTCTTTCCTTGACTTTTACAGCCTTGGTGTGTTTGAAGATTACAGGCCAGCTGTTTTGTAGAATGTTTCTGAGTTCAGATTTGTCTGATATTTCCATGATGAGACTCAGGTTGGAGTTTTGGGGGAGTATCACAGAAGTGATGCTACGTTCTTCCCACTGAATCCCACCAGGTGGCACACAGTTTCAAATTGTCCCACCACCAGCAATGTTAATTTTGATCATTTTTTTAGGGTGGTGTCGTGTGTGTGTATAGCAAACTTTTATATCTATATTTATTTGTGTACCTATCTGGATTTACTGAAAATCATGAATCCACGCTGATATCTCCAATTCCAGATGAATATCATCGGCCTTATGTGAGTTTTCTCCCTCCTCGGACTGTGAGAAACCTGGCTCCCACCACCCTCCTCCATGGATTTACTTATTGCAGTCTCTCCCATCAGCCTCCCCCCCTCCCGGACCCCTCTTCACCTCACTTGTGTTCACACCTCCTGTTCCGAGCCAGCACCACATCCCCTACTGGGCTGGACGCCCTCTTCGCCCTGTCCGGACTGCAGGGGGCAGGGTCTCTCCCTCTGCCCTGCCGCTCACCCACACAGGACTTCTCCTCACCCATTTAGGCGCTGACACCCTGCGCTAATTCCGCCCCTCGCCTCCTACAATAGATGCCTGTTTTGCTCAATCCCACCCAGTGATATTTGGGCTGAGTTTTCCAGGAAAGGTAGGGAGAGAGAGAGAAGACTTACCGTGATGTTGCTCTGTGGGTTTTTGTGGTCTTTCTCATTCAGCCCTAGCATACCTGGAATCAGTTCTCTCCTGTCTTGAGGTTAAGGCACTAGACAGATCCCAGCTACAACTTCTTTTCTTATTCTTGTTCACGAGTGTTACCGTTTCATGGCCACCTGGACCCCTAGTCCTATCACAACGTTGAGACGAGCTCACGGCTGGGATCTCGGTGTGTGCCTACCTCTTACGGGCCAGGCGCCTTCCTGGGTCTCCATGTGTGCAGAGGGAAATGGTCCTTGCAGGGTCTAGAGATGCTATCCCTTACAGATAATAAAGACTGAAAAGGCTCTGTGTGAGCCCATGGAAAAAATACTTCTTGGAGGGGTTTCAAGCCCTGCAACATGCCATTTGGAAAGGCGGGTTATTCCCTCAGGCCCCTCCAATGCTGAAGGACGGCCTGCTGCTCTCTTTCCCAAGGTCGCCTCTCACACCTGAGAGTGCCTGGTTATGAGGGGTCAGGGGTCAGTCCCATGCCCCGTCTCCATCCCAGGTAAGGACAGCCTCACTGGCCTGATTGGCCACTCAGTTGCTCACCCCTGAGCTTTGCTCCCTGCTGCCTGCGCTCAGAGCGATGTTCCAAGCTCCCTAAGAACCAGGCACGAGTTTCATCCACCCTCACGTGCACGACAACTACAGCAGGTGCTGGCTGTGGGCCTCCTGTGACCATCCCCAGTGACCTCAAGGAGAAAACAAAACCAAGAAGAACCAGAAAAGCACTGAAGCGGAGGCAGGCAGGCCATATTTCTGAACATCAGATGTGATAGAAATACAATGTGTTAAGATGACTTAAGGGTCTCTCATGTGTCCATGTGCAAATCAGTAAGCCTTCATTTGTTCCATCCGAAGAAATTATACCTCATGACCCACAATTATACTTCGGAGAACTGCTTGCCAGCCCGTACACCTCGTCCACTTTTCACATAGCATCCCCTGCAAACCCACGAGCTCGGAGCCGCTCCTCAGAGCGGTCTGAAGGACTCTATCCTGGGCTATGTCCTCGGTAAGAAAACGAATAAAGCATTCATTAACCTACTTTGAGGTTGGCTTTATTTTTGCATCGACACTCCCTGGTCACGGCTTTCAGGCCATGTTCTTGGGCAAGCCCACCCCTTTGACCTTCAGTTTCTTTAAATGGGGCTGATAATCCTCCCAGAGTTGTTGTAAGGAAAAAGCAGAAGAGCTAACCTCTTAAAGCCCCGTGCCAAAGTGGCTCGTTTGGCTGCTCTCAGCAAGCACAGCTCGCAGCCGAGAAACGATGGTGAACCACGAGGCGGGGGTGGGGGGAGAGGACATCACCCCCTCCTCCGAGGGTCACGACAGCGTCTCTGCAGGTGCAGCCAACGCAGGGGCTCGGCTCCGGAATTTCTGTACACCTGGATGCAACACCGTGACCCCCAAATTTGTCTGCATTCTTCAGGCGCCCGAGACACACTGGCGAGAATTTTTCTTACACAATTCAGCAATTATGGAGGAAGGGTAATGACGACTTGGGGAAGAGGCCCTCCAGGCAGCTGGAAGGGCAGCTCCAGTGTCCGCTGGGGTGAGTGCCCAGCACACACCCCACACGCATCCTAGGCTGTGCATTCAGTTTGGGGAACACTGGCACAAAAGCTTAGCTAGTGGGAAAGTTGATGGACTTGTTTTCCTTGAAGCAGGATGACATTTACATAAGTCAAGCAGAGAAAGACAATTATATGGTTTCGCTCATTTATGAAACATAAGAAATAGCAGGGAGATCGATAGGAGAAGGAAGGGAAGAATGAAGGGGGGGTAAACAGAAGGGGGAATGAACCACAAGAGACTATGGACTCTGGGAAACAAACTGAGGGCTTCAGAGGGGCAGGGGGTGGGGGATTGGGTAGGCCGGTGATGGGTATTAAGGAGGGCACGTATTGCATGGTGCACTGGGTGTTATACGCAAATAATGAATCACAGAACATTACATCAAAAACTAAGGATGTACTGTATGGTGACTAACATAACATAATAAAAAATTAAAAAAATTAAACACTAAAAAGAAAAAAGAAATGCCGATGAGAGATCGAAGCCCAGTTTGGGGCAGGGGTTGTGGTGGGTGGAAACTAGCCCTATTGTCCGCTCTGCTATCAAAGACAACAATTCAGTGGTTTCAGTAAGCAGTGGTGCCCTGATTGTGACCACTGACTTAGAAAAATGTGGGCTAACAACTGCCCGGAGATGTGAGACATTTAAAATTCAAATGTACTGACAAAAGTAAGACATTTCACTTCAGAATTTGTGGACAAAAGTAGCAGACTTTACTCCACATCAACAAAGAATAGACAAAATCATACAATAGAAACAGTGCCCTGCTGTATCTAATAATTAATTAACTTTAAATGTATTAATTAATATTCCCTCACCGTCTCTGTATTTGCCGCATAAGGCAGAGGTTCTCAAGCTTTGGCATGTGGAAGAAATCACCGAAGGAGCTTGTTAAACTGTGTATTCCAGACTTTCCCCCCAGACACTGACTTGTTAGGTCAGGGATCAGCCTAGGATTTTAACAAGGACCCTGGGTGATTTTGAAATGTGTTAGAAGGTCTCACCTTTGAGAAACAAACACTTAAGAATTGGCTAACCACTCTCCCTTCCAAAAAAAAAAAAAAACCCACCTTAAGACAGCTTATTCAACCTTTCCATCTAGCTGCATACTGAATTAATAGTAAATAATGAATTTAATGTAATGTATCCTTTTCCAGAGCCATGAACACAGTAATGATTTCCACTCGCCAGAACTGAATTTTTTTAAAGAAAGTATTTATTACAAGAACTGTAATGGCAAATTAATATAGGATGGTTCTCTGGTTCCATGATGTGTGGGCACACACGTGCAAATCAAATGCATTCTGATGCATTAAATTTCAGTCCCCAGGATTTCTGCCTGTGGGACAAGATGGCAACAGTGGCCATACACATTGGTCATGTTTTTTGTCACTTAAGACTTTGAATTCTGTTCCTCCAACCACGGCACAATTTCCCCCCTTCTGCATGTTATCTCCTCCAGGTAGAAGCCCTCTGCTAACCTCCCTTGCAACGAGAGCACAGGGAGCAAGATTTTCACGAGGAAGAAGGCGGCACCATGAGAATCCACTGGCAAAGAGAGCAGGAGGATTATGGGGAGAGATGCCCAGCTTTACAAGGCAGCCTTCTTGGAGACGTGAGGGCAGAATCCCTCCTTAGAGCGGGCTCTCTGAACGGCTTGGTATCCTTTAATAAACTCCACTCTACTTGAACTAGTTGGAGAGGGTTCCATTGTTTTCTGCTAAGAATCCTGGTAGAGAACAGTAATTGTCCATTCAGTCATTGACAAATATTTATTCATTGTCTGAAATGTCATCACTCCAGTTTGCTGAGTTTTTTTCAAACATAGGCGCACCATTAGTAATGAGTAACCCTTTCGTATATTTAAAATGAACCCATGTTAAGCTGGAAGCGTTGCCACCGTATTCAACCCCCTCGTTCTGTGCAGGAAGTGGAACTGAAGCCCACAGGGAGGAGGGCTGTCACCACTTCTAGCTGCGCAGAGCTGGAGTTTGGAACCCAGGCCCCCAGCCTCTGGCTCCAGCAGCCACACCTGCTCACACCCAGCTTACACATCTCCCAGGACAGCCCCAGGTGGAGATTTGGGCACATAAGCGCTGTTTCTCCCATTAATGCATGAGCAGCTGCTGAGAATTGCTGGTGTATGGAAGCTATTCATTCCAGATCGCATAAACAAAGCCCTTGGGCCTCTGTCTATGCAGTCAGTTGTGAGCAGGTAAGGTTTCAAACAGCAGGTACTTTTGAAAGTAGTGGCTACAGAAAAAAATTCAGAGTCCCATTTACATTTCAGAGAAGAGACCTGGTCTGAAGCTTTGACCTTTGCACCCTAAACACCCACACAGGCATTTCGTAACCGACCTGGGCATTCTCAGTGGCTGGAGCGTCTCTGAATGACAGTCTAAGCAACAACTGTTGATGGAATGTTAATTCCCTCCTCTTTAGACTCAATCCCCGGGTTCCTCTCTTCACCTCTCTTTATTCCCCACGCCTCAACGAAGGGAGCAGGTTAGCTGGTGGGGGAGTGCGAGGAAGAGCCGCCTCTCTTAGCCCTGCCCCCTTCCCCTTGCTGTACGCCAACTAGTCCAGAAAATGCTCTGCCTCACGTTTTTTCGGATGAGCGTGTTGCAACTCTGCCTGGACCAGGTGGAGGAATTTACTGCTACCTCTGCAGAGAAGGGACAGTCGGCCCGTGGCCATACAGACACGGCGCTGTGTGCTCTGAGCAGTTTACCTGTGATGAAGGTAATGATGGGCTCTCCAGAGGCTGGACTTTCTCTTTCCCAACTGGTTCCATACCCAGGAGAGGGAGAAAGGGGAATTATTTCCCAAACCCCAAACCCTTATATTCTATCCCCCCTTGCCGGTTCCTTCCCTATGTATCTAATCCCCAGCTGCTGATCCCAGGATACCCCTCATTTGGCTAAAATGAACATGTTAAAATGTTCCTGCAAGGTCCCTTAGCAAAAGGGCTTTACTGATCCTCTTTAGGGAATCACGCCATAGAAAGATGTGTTTCCTTCCAATCACTTATTATAATAGTAACTCTAGGTATCACAAAGTTTTCTGTCCTCTCGTATTTTCTGGCCACAGATGAGAATCAGCAGGGCCTCTTCGTCTGTCCTGCTGCCTTTCCAGTCAAGTTTGGACACGGGGATGGAGCCGCCCAAGGCAGAGCTGGATGTGCAGGATGGCCGGGGCAGCAGGAGGGGAAGTAAGACTTCGGGGTCACAACCCACTGGGACAGCCACAGTGTGCATCACCATCAACGGCTACCCTGCCTGACGGCAAATTCATTTTACACTTCGTCAAACTCCAGGCTCAGCTATGGCTCTGCCATCTCTCATCCTCAAATTGGAAGTAATGCATGTATCTCTCATTCAACAGGTTTAGTTTATATCCTCATTCTAGGAGAAGAAAATCATTGAATAATGACTTAGCACTTTTTACCCTTCAGATCGGCAAAGTTGTCTTTCTTTGTTAGGTAAGCGACTATGTCTTATAATGGAATTGTCTACAGCTTTTTAAAAGGATAAATTGTATCTATACCCATCACCTGAAGGTTTTGCCACCGTATACTGTTAGGCAAGAGAAGCAAGATGTATATCCAATAATGCTATTTTTTTTGTTTATTAAAAAAATCCTATGTAAGTGCACAGATGGTTGTACATTACTGTATGAACTTGCAGAGAGGTATGGAGAGAAACATAACCGTAGTTAATGTACAATATGAATAGGGAAATAATGAAAAAAAGAGAAAGCTTTTTTCAACATCAACAAAAATAAATTAGAAGATTGCATTGCAAGTTGGTTTAAAATCCCTGTATATAAGTTTAGAAGTCTGGAATGCTAAATGCTCAAGTGTAGAAATTTTATTGAATTTATGTGTTTTAGGGGCGCCTGGGTGGCTCAGTCGATTAAGCAACTGCTTTCGGCTCAGGTCATGATCCTATGGGCCTGGGATCAAGCACCATATCAGGCTCTCTGCTCAGTGGGGAGCCTCCTTCTCCCTCTCCCTCTGCCCCTCCTCTGCTTGTGCTCTCTCTCTAAATTAAATAAAATCTTAAAAAAGTTTATGTGTTTTAGCCATTTATTGATCCATTCTGTAGACATTAAAATGATGTTTGGGATGTAAATCAAAAGTGAAAATCAGGTAATTAAACTGATAACATATAATCCTATCCATAAGTATAATAGTGTGGATGGATATACAGGAAAGTATAATGGTAATGATCCATGCTTTGAAATTATGAGTCTTTTATTCCTTATTTATATTTTCTCGTTTTTCTAAACGAGCTGACATTTAATTTATGATAAATACATACAAGCATGAAACATAATCTTGTATGGTTATAATGAGGAGAAGCTGAGAATGACCAGTGCAAGGTCCTGTTTTAAGATGTAAACATAATGCAATAATACTGTTTGATTCCATTACGCTTCTCCAGTAAGTGGGCATCTCAGAAAGATGTTCCAGCCTGAGCTTGTTTTGACACCTCAACGGGCAGCTTATTCCAACAATTCTCACAGCTAATTTTCCGCAGTAATGGAGATAAACTTGGGGGGTAACCATGGAGGAAACAGAAGACTCTCACCTTGAAGTTCAAACTAGCACTAAGGTGATATTAACTGATTTTACTATAACCCTCTCTGAAGCCTGTATCAATCTGGATAAGGAGGGCAAGGTTGCCCTCTGCTGCCTGAAATTAAAATAGCCTCAAATCTTCACTGCTTCGGACTCCTAGATGAGGCTTTCCCAGAGTGAATTCCTTACATCGGTAGCCAGAGGCAAGCCCCCTTTGATAAAAGGAGTTCTGGCATCACAGGAGATTCTTTTTTTTTTTTTTTTTTAAAGATTTTATTTATTTATTTGACAGAGACAGCCAGCGAGAGAGGGAACACAAGCAGGAGGAGTGGGAGAGGAAGAAGCAGGCTCATAACAGAGGAGCCTGATGTGGGGCTCGATCCCACAACACCGGGATCACGCCCTGAGCCGAAGGCAGGCACTTAACCGCTGCGCCACCCAGGTGCCCCCATCACAGGAGATTTTTAATGCACTTCAAGAACTCATGCCATGAAGAAATTGGCTTATCTAAGTCTCCCTGATTGAATAGTTTAGGAGCCTAGAGAAAGCACATAGACTTTATAGCTTCAAAATCAACACACAAATGTCACCTCGAGCAGGCCGTTGTAAATCTAAATCAATTCCACAGAATCCCTGCCTCGTCACTTCTTCGCTGATAGTTCTTCCATCAGTCCCTCGCTCTCATCTCCACAGCTCCGGATTTCATTCAGGCCTTCATTCTTGAGCTGCCTTCCATGACTCTGCAGATAATGTCTGCTTCCATTGTCCTAATGCTTCCTCCTTCACAATGTACATTGGGACTGTAAGTATTTGATTTCTTCCTCTCCTGCTAGACTGTGAACTCCATGAGGACAAGGTCCTTATTGATCACTGCCTAATGAAGCCCCAGTTCCATAGTTGGATCCTAATGGGTTATTTTCTCCACTGAACACATGAATTCTTTCAGAGAGAGCGGTCAAATGCAGCACAGAGTATCTCTGGTCTTTGGCAAGCACCCCTTCAATGGTGTGAAGGGAGCTGAAGTCAGAATACACAAGAACACAATACAGTGGAATAGAAAAGATGGTGCTTTGGGGCTGAGAGGTAGAAAACGATTAGGGGAGAAGTTGGTGATAGAGCAGGAATAACTATTGTAGCAAAGTACTGGAGAAAATGAGAACATTACTTTTCTTACACCACATAAAAAACTTACTGACTATAACAATTTCATAAAAGAGGTATTATCTATGGTTTATAGATAGGAGGCTCAGAGAAATTAAATGAACTTGCCTAACTGGTAAGTGCCAGGGTTAGGATATTAACCCACATGTCTGGCTCCAAAGCTCATACCTTTGCCTCTAGACCATGCTTTCTCCCATGGGACCAAGAGCTCCAGTAGACTGGTTGGTCTTAAAAAGAGAAGGAAGAGGGGCGCCTGGGTGGCACAGCGGTTAAAGCGTCTGCCTTCGGCTCAGGGCGTGATCCCGGTGTTCTGGGATCGAGCCCCACATCAGGCTCCTCCACTATGGGCCTGCTTCTTCCTCTCCCACTCCTCCTGCTTGTGTTCCCTCTCTCGCTGGCTGTCTCTATCTCTGTCAAATAAATAAATAAACTCTTTAAAAAAAAAAAAAAAAGAGAAGGAAGAAGACCTCATTCACTGGAGCGAAGGAGGGAATCACTGATAGAGATTTCCAGATTTAATGAAGTAGGAGGAGAGCTAGTAGTCTACTGAGGGGGGGGGGGGTAGATAAAGTGTGAAGTGACATTTGAAAACATAGTCACATGATTTCCATAGGCTTTTAGATAGATTTAAGCTGAGAGAGATGCAGCAGATTTGAAGAAAGTAGTGATAGTTCCTGAGGGACTGGATAAAGAAACTACTCATGAAGATAAATTATTGTGCATCTGAGCTGGAGATTATGAGCTGGAAGTGGCACCAATTCTTACAGTTCTATACTTTTTCCTAACAGTGCTCAGTCATTTGGCTGTAGGCATGGAGAAAGGTTAAGTATTTGTTCTATGGGTCAAACTGAGCAATGATGCTTGGAAGTTGAGAGTGTTAGTGAGAAAGAAATTCAAGTGATCAGCCATGGAAGTCAAGGCTTGGTGAGGAAGAAAAGCAAAAGGTGGCCTGGGGCATGGGGAAAATAGAAGGAATTGGAAGACTACACTCTTCCATTGTAGATGAGATCCTAAAGCAGAGAAACTACCTCCAGCCTGGTAGTTCAAATAATGACCTTGAAACAAAGATCAAAACACATGTGCATCTTTGATGAAAGGAAGTGTATGAGTTGGGGATTACTTCGGCTATAATGAACCAGAAACGTGACCATAGGAATTTAATCAAACGTGTGTTTATTTCTTTCATAGGAGAAATTCAGAGTTTGGCAGTCTGGGCAGGTTCAGCCGACCCACAACATCACCAGTGAGCTGAGGTCCTTCTATCATTCTGTTCTTCAATGAACATGTGGCTCTCATTCTCATGGTCGCCTTGTGGGGTGCATGATGGCTGCTGAATTGCCTCCAAGCAGAAAAAGGAAGAAGGAATTGACAAGAAGAGCAGGGAAAGGGGAAAAAAAATTGTCCTCTTTAGAAAGCTTTCCAAGAACTCCCACCCAGGACCTCCATTCTTATCTCATTGGTCAGATGTATCCCATGAGTACTCTCACTGGAAAAACAAAAAACAAACAACAACAACAACAAAAACCTCTGGGAAGCTGAGCTTCTTAACGAGGGCACAGTGACTTCCCTAACAAAATCTGAGTTCAGGAAGTAAGAAGTTGGACAGGCAAGTAGCAGGCTGCCCCCTTGAAGGAGACATCAGTAACCAAAACCACAACATCTGAAGATGGAAAGTAAATGGGGCATTGGGAAATGATGCAGCAGGGAAAAGGAAGGTCAAGTTTAAGTACTTGAAAAGGGTAGGAGTAGCAAGGCTATTTGCCCTGAAGAACCCAGAAGGATTCAGGAATTAGAGGATTACGTACAAGGGACGAAAGGGAACTAAATATAAAGGTACTGTTTGAAAGTGCATCGAGACCAGTTAGACTCCTGTCTGCATCTTTCCATCCTGCCCTCCCAGAAGACGGTTGGCTTTATTCCTTAAAGACCCTGAGAGACCGCAGGGACAGCAGAGTCAGGGGAGGGCTATGATGGGGTAGTATTCTGGCCATGGGAGTGTAAGTGAAAGGCTTACCTCACAGGAAGATTGGAAGAAAATTCTCTAAAGAAACTTAATGCCCACAGGATGCTATAATATAAGGAAACAGGAGAAGAACAAGGAAGAACTCTGACAACTTAAAAAGTGACAGTTGAAATATTTTTTTAAAAGTCGGTAGAATGAATGGGAAAGTTAAGGAGAACTCTCAGAAAGTAGGTCATCTAAATAATAGAAGTTCCACTAAGAACAGAACAGAACGAGAAGATAATTTGCCCACCAGATATTAATTCCTTGAGTCCTCCAGCCTATAACCACTTTCTGTAACACACACACACACACACACACACACACACACACACACACACACACAAAGTGCGCCCGCACTTCTAATACATATTTTAGCGCTTCACTCTTCAACAAGGATCTCTGGCAGTTAGGCATACTTACAATATGACAGAGACCAGAACATAACCATACAAACTTAGAAGAAAGTGGAGATAATACAGTGTGCTAAACAAAACTTGAATGTTGTTTAAACAGCTACCCTAAGAAAAGAAATTGAATTCAAGGAACAAGAATAGGATGCTTTAAGATAAGGAGTAACACAAGAACAAGAAGGAACTCTTGGAAACTAAAAACAAACAAACCCCTAAATAATAGAGGGTCCCCTAAGAACAGAAAATAGGAGAGAAAACCATCAAAGGCAACACAAAAAGCATTTCTCAGAACGGAAGGATACAGATCTCCGGAAAGAAAAGGCTGCTCACTATACTGGAAGTCGAAAGACCTACACCATCATCGTGAAGTTTCAGAACGATCAGGCTAAATAAGAGACCTAACCTTTCAGAGAAAATGACAGGGGACATACAAAAGAACGGGAGTAGGAACGGATCCCTCATAGGAGCACTAGAAGGCAGAAGAAAATGGGATCAAGGTCTTCTCAATTCTGAGAAAAATAACTGTTTTCAATCAAGAATCATATGCATCCTTCTTTGAAAAGCAACTGGAAATGTTGTCCACCAACAGGAAGTAGTTAGCCCGGAAAAAGGAAAACATGGAATCCAGGAAAGAGGACCAACCATGCTAGAGAGTGGGGGCTGCCACAGGGAGGGCTGCCACGAGCCCCGATTAGAGCAGGAGGCGGGAATGGGGGGGGGGGGCTTGTCTCACAAGATAAATGGAACCAGTAAATTGTCTGTCCAATTTGACTTTTAGATCGAAATTATGTGAAGGGATGAAGAGGTGTTAACTAACTTTATTGTGATAATCATTTTGCAATATATATGTGTATTAGATCATTGCATTGTACTCCTTAAACTCACATATATGTCAATAATATCTCAATAATGCTGGAAAAATTTTGACTTTTGGGAAAACCGGAGTGAAAGGAATAAAACAGAGCTGGTCAAGTCAGATATTCAAAGAAAATATTTTAAAAAGAGATCATTATTAACTCCAATAAAACAAAAAATTGTGCTAGAAAATAATGTAATCATAGAAAACTCTGGCTTATTAGAGCAATAGCATTTATGAACATAGTAAAAATAACACTTAATATGGATTTAACAAAAAGGTGAGATATTAGAAGGATGGAGATGATGGGGTGTGACTAAACTCCTCATCTTTTCAAACAGGAGAAGTCAATATGTTTGAGGGGTTCTAAAGTGATGAACCAAGAGAGAGCAGCCATCTTTAGAAACAGGAACAGGGCATATACCAGCGTGGCTAAAAGTGGTTGTCTGGGGGAGTGGGATTACGTGAGGGTCAAAAGAACAAGAAGCTGGTTTCTTCATAAGCCATTTACTTATACAGTTTGACTTTTTTTTTTTTTTAAGCTAAATTGAGCAGAATGAAAGACTTCTCCCAAAAGTGTGCTTCTCAGTAGCAGCTGGGAGCTTGAGATGCAGCGTCTCGAACCCAGCCTGGAACCTACAGAATGATCTGTATTTCATGCCATGTCCTGGTGACTCGCATGCCCTGCGATCTGAGGGGCACTGGTCTATCAGTCATGGCACGGGGGGCTAAGTGGGACGCAGGTGTCCCTCGCTGTAACGAAGGTGAAGAAGTGAGGCGAGGGGACTCATTGGACAGGTGAGCCAACAGAAGGTTCCTGTGAACTCAGCCCACCGCTCTACCTCCCTAACCTGCCTCAGTACTCCTGACTCAATCGGTCTTTGCAGATTTTGGGTTAGGCGCACCTATCTGACACATTTTGATACGTATTTTGGTATTGGTACCTATTTTACTTCACAAAATTTTTCTTTACAGATTGAGTTACATGCTGGTTACAACTGTGCTGTCACTGTTCTAAAATTGTTCCTGCGTATTTGATTACCAAGAACTCTAGACTAGATGCTTGATAAAAGCTTAGCAATTCAGCTCTTTCAATTCTTCAAGTCAAATACCAGAATAGAACAGATGGATAAAGCAGCATATACAACAGTCTCTGCACGCCAGAAAAGAGCAAAAACAAAAACACAACGGAGGAACTAGACTTAAAAGCTTTGATGGGTTAAATCCCCAGTTCTAAGAGCTCTTAGAGGGTTGTGCCCTAACGTTTCCACTAGAACTGAGGACTTAGGACTAAGGCTAAGCTGTCAGTTACAAAGAGGAGTCTTGATTCCCAGTTCTAACAACCTATGCCTTTATTATACTTTTATATCTTAAGTTCTCAGAGGTTTATAAAGCTTCTCAGAACATTTCAAGGAAATCACTAATACATAACCCATTTGCTGCTTTGTGTAAAATAAGTAACAAAAAAAATCTAGCTAAAACCAAGGTTGGTTTTTGGACTATTACGAAAATCATTTAAAATGAGTCTATAATATGAATTTTTTCAAACTGACGAAAAATTCAAATTAAGATAGTATGAATTGTAAAGAAATAAAAATCAAATACACGGCTTTAAAATGAATTGGAAATTTTGGTGTCATGACTTAGGAATGCAAAGTTCTGCTTCAAATATGTAATTAGTTTTTCTGAAAGTACATACAAAAATTCATTACAAACCTGTCAAAAGCTAAGTCTTAACATGTTTATAAGCAAGGCTTAATTATAAAGTTCTAAAAAAAATCCTTATGATTAGAGGTCTTATCTCCTTTTATTAAAGTGAGGATTAATCTATGCAAAGTGACTTTGTTTTGAAGTGACCCTGCCAAACAGGGTTATTAGAGAACTGACAGGCTGTTGCCTTTTCCAGATGACTGCATTAAAGAGGAATTAATATACAGCCACACAAGGAACTCTTTATTTTGTGTTGCTCTCCCAATCATCATTTACCCGTAGAAAACTCAGAAATTATTCCTTATGAGAGAACGGGGAATTCGTATAACCAGGATGCTATGGCCCAGAGCAGTATGCCAGCCACATGTATTTCTTTGAAAACTCATCTTCATCTTAAAAATTTGTGCACATCTACTTTGTATTAGATCCGTAGTCGGTTCTAATAGTTTACATCCAAAAAGAAGTGACACTCCTAAAAGGTGCCTCCGAAGCCTGAGCAGCAGGCACCCAGCCCATCCCCCACTCTGAGAACAGCACACCCTCCCAACGGACATCATATTAGAAAACATTAAACACTGAATCACACCATCTGTTCCAGGCCAGTGTATATGTATGCGAAGGACAGAGCATTGAAACTTCCATAAATTCAAGTTTTTATTTTTACAACATACTCCAATTCTGCCTTTTACTTTAATCAAATCTGAAAATTTTTGTTTTTCAACTTCATTAGATTTATAAAAAAACATTCTCCCACATTACATTAAAGCATTCCTCATGTTTTATTTCCAGTGCTCCAGTGTTTAACAAATACAATCATTTTAATGTCTCTCTTAATTACCTCCTTCAAACACACATTGTCTAAAACCTGTCTAGGTCACAAAATAGGTTGATCCTGCAGTCACCTATGCAGACTCTGCTAAACTGTTCCAAATTTGGTATAAATTGCTGTTTTCTAGAGTATAAAATTAATGTTACAGAAACACTGTTCATCCTTTCCCACTGAGCCAATCTGGGTCAAGTTCTTCAATTAAAATTCTTCTTCTGCCTGTTTGCTGCGGGACTGCTTGAGCTGCTGTAGCCGCTCTATGGTTTCAGAAATCGTACGCTCTCCGTGTACCTTATTATCTCTTGTACGGATATTAACGGTGCCACTGGCTTTCTCTTTTTCACCAATAACTAAAACAAAAGACACAGAGCTTTGTTAGGTGGAAGGATTTTTATTGAACATTCCAACAGAAATGATCCTAGGGACCTAAAAGCCACCACGTAGCTTCCGATTCTTTAAAATGTTTAAATGAGCTATCAAGTCATGAAAAGACACATAGGAATCTTAAATGCATATTACTTGCTGAAAGAAGCCAATCTAGAAAGGCTACATACTGTATGATTCCAACTATATGACATTCCAGAAAAGGCAAAACCATGGAAATAGAAAAAAAAAATCTGGTTGCCTGTGGTTAGGCACAGAGAATGTTTTGTATGTGGAGCACAGAGAAGGGGGGGGAACCATAATGGTGGACACACGTCATTCTGTATTTGTCCAAACCCATAGAATGTACGAAACCAACAGTGAACACTGATGTAAACCGCGGATTTTGTAAGAAGTATACCAGTTTGGTGCAGGATGTCGGTAGTGAGGGGGGTTATGTCAGTTTTGGGCAAGAGGTTTACAGGATAACTTTGTCCTTTCTGCTCAATTTTGCTATGAACTGAAAGTGCTCTAAAAAATAAAACCCATTTAAGAAAAAAATAAAATAAATGTTCAGGTGACCATGTATAGTTGGGTGACCAATTTAAAAATCTTTTCATTTAAAAAAATCTATCACTTTACAATACTTCAAACCACTGTACTTACTGAATCACTTAATCCAGCCAACTTAATAAAAACTTACCATATGAAGGGATAGCAGATAAAGGAAAGAAGATTTTTAAACTCTTAAAGATTATTTTTTTCACACAAAAATTTCCCTTTATTACAACAAATGAACAAACTTCATAGTGTAAAAGAATCTGGATTAGAGGGAACTAAACTAATGAAAACAATTCTCTTAAGTTTCAAGATTTCAACATTTTCTTAAGGTCTGGCAAGTTTTCTTTGGTAAGTTTCCTTTCTTACCTAGAATGAAGTTATACTGTGCTAGCTGCGCATTTCTGATCTTCTTATTCAACGTACAGCCCGGATCCAGATCAATGTCCACCGTGAATTTAGCATCATGGAACTGCTGCCGTACCTAGTTAAACAGATACAGAATTCTTCAGATCTAAAATAAGAATTACATTTTGATTTTAAATGATTTTAACATATGATTTGGATAGTCATGCAAATATTAAAAAAGGAGTGCTAACAGATATATTGAAGCATATATTATTAGTTTGTGACTTGGGACTGTATTTTCAAAAATTAAAATGATACGTTTTGCTCTTGTGAGAGGTAAATGCTTCAGAAAATCCTTAAAAATCAGAAATCAGGCAATCAGCTAAATTTAATCAGCTCTACAAAAGAAAAAAAAATCCTTTTGCAAACATATCTTAAATTCACTAAATAGCTGCCAAGAAGCAAACAGCTTATCAGTCTCCGTATTAACACACGATGATGGCTGTCCAGTCTAACACAGACTGTAGTGCTTCTGATCCCGTAAATAGGCAGCAAGCTGGTAACAGGAATTCGGCCGTTGCTGCCGTTTGTGTGAGCAACATTTAAAATAAAACGTTGAAAGCACAAACAATAGGCCCAAAGCATCTTAACAGCTTCTTTTGTGTTTCTAGAGAATGGAATACAAACCGCCACAAAATTGTTTTAACACTAATTGTTTCTTTAATAATAACTATGTATGTATATGACTAAGCTAAACTAAGCTAAACAGAACTCTATAAGAAAAAAAAATAGAACTGTACAAGAATAATTTATGTAAAATAAAAGAAAAAATCAAGTTCAAGAAATACTAAAAAGTAGTTTTTTTACTTTTTGAAGAGGTACTTCCTTTTTGATTAAAAGCAAGTTTTTGTTTTTGTTTTTTAAAGACAGCGTGCAAGCAGGGGTGAGGGTTGGAGGGGCAGAGGGTGAGGGAAAGACAGAATCTTAAACAGACATGGGGCTCGATCTCGTGAACCTGAGGTCATGACCTGAGCCAAAATCAAGAGTTGGACACTTAACTCTGAGCCACCCAGGCGCCCCCAAAAGAAACTTTCTTAGATGAAGGAGCCAGAGGCAAAGATCAAATTGGAATTTCTTGAAATAAACTTACAGGAATCTAAAGTTGGCAATCTACATTAGAGATTATTAGTCCATGCCTTTTTTTCTCCCCTCAAAAATACCAGTTCCATTTTACCATCTTAAGTTTTTGTATACTAAATAGTAAACAATGTTTTCAATATTTTTCCTTTCTAAAAAAAGCAACACTACATTAAATTTTATTAGTTGTAAGTTAAATTAAACTAGATTAAAATTTCCATCTACCTGACAACGAGTTACCACTAACAGGACAAAAAGATCTGAATAAACCATTTTCATTTTACTAATACGCTGTTATGTCTATGTGGTCATTAACCAATAGGGATTTTTGTTATGTACGCAAATTTCAGAAAGGTCCACACACAGTTTAATAAGAGTGCCAGAATAAGACTATACTTTCGACTGTAAGCTATTTTAAAGAACAAAGCCCCAGTGTTTTAGTTTCTTAACATGGGCCCTTGTGTGCACTACTCTGTAACTGGGGAACTGGAATGATAATCACAGGCTGTTTAGCACCTCTGGTCTCTAGTCATTAAGTATCAGTAGTAGTGCTCCCCTACCCCTGTCCAGTCAATATAACTAAAAACCCCACGCCCGCATAATTCCAAATGCCACCCCCACTGCTGATGGAACCAGGGGAAGTCCGTATTGTCACAGTCAAGAAATGAGTTATTTAATTACAGACCTTTCTCCTACCATGTGAGCTTTCATAATGCAAATAAGAGAAAGTACAATCAATTAACCATGGGACATAACTGATTTTCATCATTTATAACTAAAACTATTGTGTGCAGTAACAGAAATACAGTATGTCTGAATGGTTTGCTTTTCAGGTGGTCTAATGTTCATGAATATTTTTTAAAGACAGTTAAGACCTGAGTGCAATTTATTCTGATGATCTAGAAACTTGACAGTTTTGATGTTAAGATATTGTTCCCTGATATTCAGATCTGTTTTAACTAGCCAATTTATTACGTTTAGCTTGTAATTATGAAACAATGCTTATTTATAACATAACTTTTAATGATCTGAAATTCCTGAGTATGCAATTGTCCCTATCATAGAACAGAATGTTCTAGTCTTTAAGGTGTGAAGTATGAATGGATATTTACAAATCTGTTAGTAAGGTAGTTTTTTGGTGGGTAGGGCAAAACATGGATCTGGCATGCCATTAACCAAAAAAAAATTAACAAATAATTGAAGAAATTTACATTACAATATGAAACAAAATTATTTGAGTCAAAGAGCAGCTTAAACTGCATTATGTATCTGAAATTACGTATCATACTGGGCATTCAGTATTTCCTCATACTAAACATTAGAATATATTAGTATATAAAACATTATCCAAATTACGTCTTCTGATCATGAAACATGTAGGAAAGTATCAAAGAAGTAATGTAAACTGTTCAGAAATAGTAACATTTCTCTATACCACAAGTGGCTTGATCTACCAAGGATATGTATATCTTACGAGATTTAAAAAACCAAGTGACAGTAAACTGAAAGAAAATTCGTATTTAAGGATTACCTTTTGGGCATATTCATCACACGTTGGTCCCACTGGAACTACCATTACCTGGCGAGGAGACAGCCAGAAGGGCCTTTAGAAGAAATTAAAAATATTTAATGTGAACTGGGGCCCTGTCCTAAACAAGGATGGCACATTTCTTAGTCTACTTTTCAGTATCTTTTCCTGAAATATGTAAGGGCCACTTTAAAAAACTCTCCCCCTGCCACTTATATCCAATAAAGACTAAAGGGAGGAGACTCAGGAGCAGAGAGGCAGTCTTCAATCAAGAAAATCCATAACTAAGGTTTGATTTACTAGGCGGATGGCGAAGCACATTGAGGGCAGGGACTATTCTTGCACATCAACATATCAGGAAACGGAACATCATGCGCCAGCTGCCACAGGGGCTGAAAAGAGCTGCATTTAGTGGTTCACTGTTCAACATTCTCTTATTAATCACTGTTCACGGGGGACATGGACCAGACCATGCCTTCCGTTATTCAAGATCCATTTTGCGGGATTCAGCGAATTGTAACTGATAATAACTGGTGATGATGTTTGATAAGAATGTGTTTTCACATTTTTTTTTTTTTAAAGGCAGACTGTGACCTGTAGCGCCTCATTTGATATGTCCAGAGTCTGGCAAGCCTGACCACCCTATGCTCCCCTATGTTTTCACTTCTTATTAAAAACAGACCATTTATAATTCTACCTGTGGAGTATTTCAGGTATCAAATCCTCCATATGCCGCAGACATTAGGACTAGAGCTTCTCTTAATCACCCCTCTAGTTTCAGTTGTTTTATTATAGGGAAAAGGAACTAAATCTCCCTCAACTGGCTTTTTCCCACTTATCACAGGTTTGACAGAGCGATGAGCTGAGGATCGCCCAGTCTCTAGAAACCATGTAGAAAATGTTTTCTATGTTCGATTTGATTTTGTGAAACAGAACTGAAAAGAGATGATCTCACTTCACTGACAAGTATGACAAACTCCCCTTTAAGACCGAACTAACCAAATTAGAAATAAAACTAAAATGACTACAATATATAAGACAGATTTACATTTTACAAAAGTTCTGCATCAATACAATTAATATGGCAGACTCTACAAAATGGGTGTTTTATAACCTTCTGTGACTTTCAACTGTCTTTACAAACTGTGGGCCCAGACAAAACTGCTTAAAAATAAAAGGGAAGTCATGTGCTCATATCCTGGCAAGAAAAGCATAATCTTGTAGGAACAAGACAAAATATGTTGATCAGTCTGGAGTCTATACTTTCAATTAAAAAAGTAATTGGGCTTCTAAAGGATGTCAAAATACTTGCTTATTATGACCAGCAATACTCAACAGCAATACTCAGACAAAAACATCAAAACCATATTAATCCCAAAACAACAGATGTGCTTCTTAGTATATAGAAACTCCTAGTTAGAAAGTATTATATAACATTCAAACAAATCAAGTTCTGAAATCAAAATAATTACTAATAATTACTCTTAAAGCAAAAATTGCAGTTTAGATTATGATTCCTCAGTGAACACTTGTCATTAATTACAAGTGACCAATCAGATCACTCTCCTTTTCTACTGCATAACTTAACTGGACAGCAGACATTTCTTCTAGTTAATTTACACTGCCCAGACAAAAACAATGACAAAAATTACCATTTGCCGCCAAAGTTTTCAGTGAGGATAGCAATCATTCTTTCCACTGACCCCAAGATGGCTCTATGGACAATCACTGGCCTTTTCTTATCATCACCATCATGGCTACATAGAAAAAAAAATTTGTTTTACTTTATATATTCTTTTATATTCCCCTAAAGACAAATACTCAGAGCAGACACCAGAAACTCACCTTACAAAAGTGAGATTAAATCTGATGGGCAACTGAAAATCCAGCTGGATTGTTGCACACTGGTGGTACCGACCAATTGCATCTTTAATCTGTATATCAATCTAAGAAGTAAAGACTGGGTTATTTTAAGATGCTGTCTATATTAAAGCTGAACTCAGTAGTTATAACGGGACTGGCTTTCTTTCTAACTTAAAGTATGTCTTCTTCACCCCAAAATAAAAATCACACTACTCAAATATACTTTCATACTGACCTTTGGACCATAAAAAGCTCCATCTCCAGGATTTAACTCCCACTTCTCACCAAATTCATTCAGACTGTTTTCAAGTTGCTAAGGATAAAGCAAAATGATTATTTTTGTTATCTGCAACTTCCCTTCTTCCAGCCTGATCTAAGGCTAAAACTATGCTAATTACTTTCACGAGTCCCTATTCTCTGTGTTAGAATTCTGTCTACCTTAACATACTCACGTACAAATCCCCTTTTCCGAGAAATAACTGACATACATCACTGTATAGGTTCAAGCAGTACAGCACAACGGTTTGATTTCCATATACTGTAAAATGATTACCACGTTAGATTCAGCGGATATCCATCTTCTCAGACAGACACAATAAAAAGAAAAGACAGAAGAAAAAAGAACATGTGTTCCCTGTGATGAGAACTCCCAGGATTTACTCTCCGACCAATCTTCCTGCGTATCACACATCAGAGTTCGCTACAGTCAAACAATGCATATCACGTCCCTGTTATCTGCTGTTCTCATGACTGGAAGTTTTTATCTTTGGACGACTTTCCTCCAATTCCCCCCCTTTTGTAAGTTACAGCTTGATGACTGAAAAAATACTCAACCATTTGTAATATAAAATCATCCATAAAAAAACTAGCTTGCTCAAACCTAGGAACCGTTTCAATTTTCTCTTGCTTTTAGCCATTTAAAGAGGTTTGGTTTCTTGGAACAAGTTCATTTCAGTCAAATAGTATTCAAGCATGCTGAAAAACAAAACTTACTTTCTCAGCTTGATTCCATACTTCAATATCTCCGAGGAATTTTTCTGGGCGAGTTGACAGGTTCAGTTTAAAAGAAAATCCAAACACGTTATACACCGTGCGTAGAAAATCCAAACAACCTTTTATTTCATCCTCAATCTTAAAAAAAAAAAAAAAAAAAAAAAAAGACAGTGGTAACGTTCCGTGACTTTTTTCACAATTCTTTCAAATTATTTTATCCCACAGAACCTCACAATACCTGTTCTATGGCACAGAATATGTGAGCATCATCCTGCTGGAATCTTCGTACCCGCGTGAGTCCTGTGAGTGCCCCCGACAGCTCATTCCTATGAAGTACCCCAAAATCAGCTATCCGCAGAGGCAACTCTCGCCAGGATCTTGGGCGATGATCAAACATAAGGCTGAAGAAAAAAGAAAATTAAAACCCACTGATATTTAATTTCACAAGCATAAAACTGCTTTTCTATTATACAAAAGGCTGTCCATACAAGAAACATTTCTCAAATTCTGGACTTCATACCACAATGTAAGCACTTACATGAATAAAACAGCAAATAAATTATAATACAACCATCCACAACTAAGTGAAAATAAAAACTGCTTCCCATGGGTCTGGAGTCAAATCCTTGTACTCAATATTTCCATGATTTGAGGACTGCCTTTAATGTTCATATTAAAAAAAAAATCTTAGCTCCATACTAATCATTTAATACACTGGAAACTAAAGACTGTGCTTTCTTGTCACTCCCCAAACTGTTTGAGTTCTGTCTGTCTGAAGGTGCTTCAGCAACTTTACAGAATCTGGAAAACTAAGAGCCAAACCTGGTTGGCTACCTGACTTATAACCCAGATCCCTTATGGAGATTCCTCTTACCCCTCACCGTCGAGGCCTTGCTGCTAGGAGCTGTAGATACCGAGCTACCGGCAGCCACAGCTCTCCCTAGGCTTCCCCCGAAGTCACTCTTCATCTAACTTTCAAGGATAGAAAGTGAAATAACTGCAAAGCAAGGAAGATCTCCCAAGGATGTCAATTCATTAGCAGGTTTTAAAAGAACATATTTAAGAAAAAGAAAAAATAATACATCTAGAGAATTGGCTATGTCCACATTCAGTCCCCCTCTTTTACATTCTGCCTGTTCGCTGCTATTACCCCACTGCCATTCTTGAATGTCTACATATCTGAGGATTGAACGGGGCACGAAAGATGTTATTATATCACAATAACGTGCATTTAAATACTCTTCTGATTCCACAATTTGTTTTAAACAAAAATTCTTTCAAAGGAGGGAGAGCAATCCAGGACCAACTGCAGCATGGGAAAATCTTTGACAGAAACTCAAAAGCTGTTGGATACCAGTGTCCAGGGCAGTTCATGGGTTTCAGAGCAAACAGCTCCTTCTCCACCTCAAAGGAGAACATGTTCTCGCTATAGTGCTGCCAGTGGCCCGACGTCATCCAGAGTCGGCTGTTGTAGATGTTTGGGGTGACCACCTCCTGGAATCCTCGTTTCCTATATTCGCTCTGTTAGAAAACAAACACGATACACATGTAAGAAACAGAGAAGTTCATACTTCTGGTGGGAGGAAAATTGAAAGAGCAGTTTTATACTATCCAGTAAAATTCAAGATGCATATATGTTATAATTTAGAAATTCCACCTGGAGGTATATACCAAAGAGGAAACTCCTGCACACATACATAAGGAGGCCTATCAAAACAATGCCACTACTGTACGATCAGTAATATGAGAAAATTAGACATTACATCAGTGTCTACCACTAAAGGAATGGGCCTAGTGTGGTAAAGAACAGAATAAGTAACAAGTGAAAATAAACAGGATTTTTAAAATATTACGATTTTTTGCATTACAAAGACTGATACACATGAGACTTCACATATGTAAATTTCAACTACACAAACATAAATAATTTAGGGTATATATGTATGGGGTAGATATAAAATAACATGAATCCATGCTCACATCAAATAGTAGTTTCTTCTAGGAAAGGAGGGAAATGAATCAAAAGTGGTCCTAAAAGGGAGCTTTTTTTCTTTGTATGTATTACTTTGTTTAAATAAAAAATCTGAAGCAAATATAGCCCAATGCACGTGTGTGGTAAATCAGGTGGTGAGTATGCAGATGGTGGTGGTATTATTCCCTATAAACCTGAGTGAGCTTGAAAGACTTCGTATTTTATAAAGAATAAAAAAGCAATGTAAAGACCAACTTGTTTTTTTGAGGAAAATATAAATGGTCAAAGAGCATACACAGCTCCCACTTCAAGTTCACGAGCTTCTCTGTTGTGTACATACCCACGTATAAGGACAAAGTCATGTACTAGGAGGAAGGAATTTTGTTTTTTGTTTTTGTGGGGCTCGAACTCATGACTCTGAGATCAAGACCTGAGCTGAGATCAAGAGTCCAGATGCTTAACGGACAGCCACCCAGTTGCCCCAGGAGGAAGGAATTTTTAAAAAATTTTATGAAAATTCACACTTGCATTTTTATTCCTTTAAAATGTTTCTTCTCAAATACAAGATTATTTTTTCCTTTTAGCAGACCTTATTTAATATAATCAACTTATATCCTAAATTTACAGAAGAAAATAATGAATATGGTTTACCCTGATGAATTCAATAAGTGTATTATAAATGTATGCTCCCTTCGGCAGGAAAAAGCAACTTCCAGGGCTGAGTTCGTGAAAGAAATATAGTTCTTGGTCCTGAGTAAAAAGAGAAGCAAAAGAATGTTTATATATGCACGTAACATCAACATAAACCTCAGTGTTCCTGAGTTCAGAATACAACCATGATAGCTCATATTTTAATGTGTGCCATTCCCGAATCAAAGAAAACACTGTAACATTTCTGGTGTACAATTCAATAGTACAGAACTGCAGCTGATTTACAGCTTAGCCTTAAGTACATTCCCTGCCTGTTACATTCCTGAATCCAGTCAAGTTTACCCAAGAATGACCTGGAGCAGGGGTCTTAGTTCAACTATCCACAGTGGGAGCTCTCAGTTTTAATTTCCTCAAAGCTCTGAGATGTGAATACTGTTTCTTTTTTCTTTTTTTTATAAGTAAGAGCAGCAGGAAGGAGACCAGGAAAAGGACAGCGATAATGAAAGAGAAGATGCCGATGAAGTTGCCTGACTCTGGGTCTCAGTGAAAGCAGCACACCCTCCTACCCTACTGTCTGCCACTCCGCCAACAAATGCCCAAAATTCTCAGGGAGGGACCCCACCAACTGTTGGTGCTTCCTCACCAGTGGAATTTATTTCAGGCCATCGAGACAGCAGAGTAGGAGATGGCACAGAGTGAACACAATTTTAGAAAGGCATGTTTTATCAAACCTAATTTCTAGTTTAGAAAACATTGAGGGGTAGAGGGATAAAGAAAATGACACCACAGTATTCACTGGTGACTTGCTAGGTCACCTTGAGCAAAAAGTAGGTTAATTTTAAGGGAACCAGTTTCCACATCTTTAAAATAAGTCAGTGAGACCAGGAAATTTCCAAAGTCTCTCCCAGCTCTATGAAACACTGCTATGCTTCTTTCACAGGAAACTAGGTCATCAGTATTTGTTCTCAATAAAAGCAGTAGTTAAAATGAGTCTTTGGGTGGTACCGAGCACATCCTACAAAGATAATGTGGACAGTAAGCAATAAGTAAGATAACAATAAGGTAATCAGTAAGTAATTTCTGGATTATTTAGGACACAGCACAATAACTACTAGAAAGCTAGTCTCTTTTTAAAAGGAAATTCCTAGTACTTAATACAACTAAGTTGCAAATAAAAATACAGAAAATTCAGTCTAGAAACATTATTATTCTTTTTTAACATACCCTCCCAATTTTCCTATGATCTCGGTTTTTAGCTTCCTCTTGGAACTTCTCCCATTCTTTCAACATTTTAGGATCTGGGAATGAAATGCCATAAATTCTCTGGAGAGTCTCCATATCTGCTTTGCCTTCCCAGTATGTGGAGGAATTCTGAAAACAAAGATTAACCATGAAACAATATTCAAATCTGTTAATATCTCACTTATTTTGAACTAGATGTTATTTCTTATAGTGGTCTATGAATCAAATTCATAGTACTCCTTATGACAAGAAAAATGGTATAAAAAGTGCACACCTACTAAGCATCTCACAGTTGCTCTGAAGCCCGGCTAGAGTACAAAGCAGGCTGTTTAATTCCCTCAAAAATACCTCCCTCTCAATTACCCACTGAAACCACAACTCCACAAAGATGAGATGCAAAGGCAGCTCCCACAAGATGATTAAGTAAACACGGAAAGTAAACCAACAAAAAATATCTTGAAATGACCCAATTTATTCTTATAATTTGAAGTGCATTTGAATAAACACCCATGAAATATTTATGAACTGGCGAAAACTGGCAGGACTAGTTTGGTTAAAAGGCACAAAGTAATTACTACTTTAGACAAACACAGGGCAAAAGCACATACTAATAGTAAGTTCCAAAGCTCTTAGAACCATGACTGGGTGATTTCTGGGAATCCCCTAAAGCTCCCTCCCCATGTGCGCTGGTGATGAATGCTAACTCAGTCCCTGCTTCAGACTTTCAGTTAAAAGAGACAAGTGACACAGAGCAATCAATAGCATGAGAAAAAAAATCCATCCCTACGTTTGCAACAGAAAAATAGGCAGAAAAAGAAACCAACAGAAGTTTAAACACATACCCATACTAGAGAAATACATTCATATAGTCTTTAAAGTTACATTGCTTACTTTGTGTATTTTCAAAGTCTTAATTTTGCCAGTGTGTCTGACATGAGGACCCCGACAGAGATCTATCAAGGGGCCACACCTAGAGATAAAAAGAAAGGTAGTTTAACAAAGACTTAAAATGACATATACACCAGTTAGTTACATTTAATGACATTTGACATTCTTACCTATAGACTGTGGTAGTTGGAGTATTCACTTTTTCATTCAGTATCCGGCATTTGAACTTATTGTACTAAAAATAGAAAAAATTGTTTTTTAAAAAACCCTCCCTTTAATTTTTATCTCTAAATATTACAGCTAAAATATAACTCAAAATACATCTTATCAAAGCACTGTAGGAAAATAAACATGTCAATACTTCATGTTCTAAAAACAGTTACATTTTTCTAAAGAAAAGAACAGGCTTCAACTTAATACACTAAACCCCCGTGTGACAACTTCAAGTAACATTACAGAGGATACAGAAGTGCAGGCCGTATGTTACAGCTCAATTTACCTTAAACATTTCTAGTAAAGTTTCTTTCTTTACTTCCAGTCTTTCAAAAGCTTGTTTTTCTTTAATGATTTTCTTACATAAAGCCTCCAAAGAAGAGAAATCATTGCTGGACACACCCCTGAAGGAAAAGGAAGTACAATTAATCTCTTTCCATTCTATTCTACTCACATAGAAGCTTAGAGGATTACTTCTTTAAAAAAATGTGAGAGTTTCAGTATAAAAAAATAGACCCTCCTGTCACAATTTTAAACTAGATATTATTTTTATATTTTATATTTTCAGTGGCTTCTACCTTGGTCATCATGGAGACTGTCTCACTAGTGAATCCTCCCTCCACCAACTCTGTGACTGGCTTCATTTTATTTCCCAACATACCTTAGGGCTCTACCTCCATCGATCTATAACAGAGCCCTTGTAAGTTACTAGCACTTCACTGGTTACTACAACACTTCAAGATTGTTTGTTTGTTTTAAAGATTTTTATTATTTATTTGACAGAGAAGAGAGAGAGAGAGAGTGTGTGTGAATGCACAAGCAGGGGGAGTGGGAGAGGGAGAAGCAGGCTCCCATGCTGGGACCCTGGGATCATGACCCGAGCAGAAGGCAGGTGCTTAACTGACTGAGCCACCCAGGTGCCCCACCACTTGAAGTGTTGATAGTGGAAATATGTGGTGATTATTAAGCAGTAAGCTTGTTATCATTCCTTCCTTATTGAGAACTCTTTAAAAATGATGTATGGACTCTGAGTAATTCAGAATTTACTTATTTTTTATTCAGTTACATAACTTACCCTTCTTCAAGGTACATATCATAATAGAATCCATTTTCTATTGGTGGACCATAACATAAACACCCACCATAGACTCTTTCCATGGCTTCACCCATTATGTGAGCACTTGAATGCCAATATACCTGAAAATGCAAAGAAAAATGGGATGGTCTGAGTTTGAGCATTTATACTGTAAATTAGTAAAGCTGCCTTGAAAAAGATACATAAAATTCACTATAAATAAACCCAAGACATGAAAAATCTAAATTTACAAAGGTATAAACTTTGGTGTGATTCTATGCAGAGCCAAAACAATTTAAGAGGGTTTCATTACTAAGTTGCATTTGTACTTAGAGATCGTCTGGTTTAGTTGTTTCCAAACTAATTAAATTCAAATTAGCATCATTAATTAAAAGGGATGGATTCTGTTCCCTGAAAACAACTGCCACTCACGTGACTGTCTTACTGACTGTAATGACCCAGGGTCTTTTGAGACAATGTGTCTATATCCCACATTCCATGTGCTATGCTGGGGCCCTTACTGAGATGTGGGACATTACTTAAGAATTACACTCTTTTTCCTTATTGGCTGCAAACAACTAAGGTGCTTTAACTTATCCCTACAACTCATTTATAAAACACAAGGACAAACAGATGGACACTGAAATCTGATGGCAGCACAGCTGACCCTTGAACAATGCAGGGGTTAGGGATGCTGACCTTCCATGGAATCAAAGACCTTAGTATAACTCATGACTCTCCAAAAACCTAACTAGTAGTAGCCTACTACTGAACAGAAGCCTTATTGATAACATAGTCAACTGACACATTTTTGTATGGTATATACATTACATACTGTATTCTTACAATAAAGTAAGCTAGAGAAGAAAGGTATTAAGAAAATCATATGGAAAAGACATCTACTTTATCAAAAAATACTTACAGATATTTATTTATAGAAAAACAATCTCTATATTAGTAGACCTGCACAGTTCAAACTCATATTGTTCAGGGGTCATCTATACTTGTTTTTTTTTTTTTAAGATTTTTTTAAATTTATTTTTTGGACAGAGAGAGAGAGACAGCCAGCAAGAGAGGGAACACAAGCAGGGGGAGTGGGAGAGGAGGAAGCAGGCTCCCAGTAGAGGAGCCCGATGCGGGGCTCGATCCCAGGACCCTGGGATCAGGCCCTGAGCCAAAGGCAGACACTTAATGACTGAGCCACCCAGGCGCCCCTATACTTGGTTTTTAAGGTGGTCAGATGAGTCAGAATATACCCAAAGCTATATTTTCAAGATTTGTAAGGTACCAAAATGATTTTTTTTAAATTTTCATTAAAAAAACTTAAGGAATACAGAATACATCTGAAAACCACTGATACACATACATAAGTAAACTATCATAATAAAATAAATCTTTATATGGTATACTATCATGGAGAAATAAGAAGAAAACCTTGCCATCAAATGCAGGCTGATTTTTATAGTGCTTTCAAGCAGATTGGCATTTTAAGATGAGGAAAATATGGAAATTAATTGTCCAATAGGGATAGTAGTTTAAAGAAACGTTCAATTTTACTTGTAAAATCTATACATCTTGCTTAAGTGTTGACTGACAGGGTAGAAGCAATTTTTACTTGCTTCGCCAATTTTTAATAAAAATTTAAAAATTTCCCAGAACATTTTTCTCACTGAAGTATCCAGTAATGAAAATAAATTTACTCAAGTTCACTTCTTAAATACACAAGGCAAGCTCTTTTGTGCTGCTTCCCTAAATGAAAGATAAAATGAAGATTTCAAATATGACAGTGAAACACCAATAAACTCTAAACCCACTGACAGTGGGAGCAGACAGAGACTGGAAATGTGAACCTTTATCTTGAAATTCAGTGACTACTAAATAAAAACTTACCGCTTGAGCTTCCTCATCCTCAAATTGGAGAAGCTCCAAGGTACAATCTTCCTCCAGAGGACGGTCTAGGTCCCAAACAACTTGATTCACTTTAGCAATAACGGTGTTGTCAGCCAGGCCTTGACTTAAAAAATATACACACAAGCATATATATAAACAAAAGAATGTAAAAAAGAATCTTCTGTAGTACAACACTTAATCTGAGAACAAGAATAGGAAAATAAACACTATATATATTCTATATTAACACTACATATATTACTTATATATATTATAGCTTTCTGAAATAAAATGGAAAAAGCAACAATCCCCCAAAATATACCCAAGTATAACTAGACGATCTCAAAAATCTGGAACATTATTATTTTACATTCAATGCCTCTTATTTAAGCAGACACAACTGTGATAAACAATTTTCCGTGGTTTGATTAATCTTCTCATTTCTCCAAATAAAGTGTCCCACAAAGCCAAGCTATTTAGACTCCAAAAAAGAAAAAGAGGGGCTACTAAGTAACTCCTCTGCTCTTCCTCCTACTTGAAATCTGTGATAGATCTCTTCTGTGAGGTAATGCTAACCACAGAATAAATTCTGTAAATGCCTAAGATAGTATGTTTTTTAACAAGCATATAAGTAAAAAAAAAAAAAAAAAAGGACTATTCAATAAAACTTGTTTATAATATGGATTTAAAAAGTCATCTACAGGGTGTCTGGGTGGCTCAGTCGGTTAAGCGTCTGCCTTCGGCTCAGGTCATGATCCCAAAGTCCTGGGATCGAGTGCCACACTGGGCTTCTTGCTCAGCAGGGAGCGTGCTTCTCCCTCTGCCTGATGCTGCTTGTGCTCTTTCTTGCTCTGACAAATAAATAAATAAAATCTTAAAAAAATATATAAAAAGGTAAAAAGTCATCTACACACACAGCACAGAGTAAACAATATAAACTATCGCCAAGTGATTAAGACCACACTATCAGACCACACCAAGTGTAAGAGCCACAGAAATTTTGAGGACTGGAAAGTAGCACACAGGTCAGATTAGTCTGGACAGGCTCTGATGATATAGTAATGAGGGGCTGAAGGATGAGAAGACCTGGACAGGAAGAAAAGGAGAGGAGATGGCACTCTGGACGAGGGAGATGTGAGTTAAGAAAGGTTCGGAAAGCTGCGTGGTTAGAAAGCTAAGATGAATCAGATTATAGGTCTCAATGTGTAGCTAGAGAAGTGACAGTCTGTAATAGCCTAGACAACTCAACAAAAGCAGACAACGCTCGACACTATGAAGGAAAAGTTTACAGTCTCTGTACTGTTAGTCTTAAATAAATCTACCACCTGAAGGCTTCAGCTGGCTAGACTTGCAGTGGTGGATGGCTCTCTTCTTACTCTTTATAAGTACATCTAAGCACAAACAACCTTCCCCACTTAAGGATCAGGACAGAACTAACAGAAGGCAAACAATAAATTCCTTTCCCATTTTCAAATTCACTGAATTTCCCACAGATTACATCTAATGCGTTCTTTCCTTCTTAGGTCATATAAAGCCAATAAAATGAAAAAAATATACACATTTCATAAGACATACATGGATGTGGCAGAGAGAAATGTAATTTATAATACTGGTGTAAAAGTTTTCAGATTAAAGAATTGACCAAAAGGTGACTAATATTCTCTATATTCTTTGGAAAGAAAATGGTTTTTTCTCTCAGGGTCCAAAATGGTGCCTTGAGATGCTAACAGCAGAGTTACTTTGAAAATGTAGATATGCACAGACCATATTAGATTATTTCAATTTTCCAAAGAGGGATAAAGTATCTAAACTTTCAGATTTAAAACAAAACAAAACTTCAAAGAAAAACCTTTTGAAGCAAATGGAGCACGCCTTCTTTTTTCTTCCCTTTTGTATTCACAACTGATCATTCAAACCTTTCAACAGTCTGTTACTCATGCTGTAATTTTTCACTCAACAGCAAGAATTCATTCTGGACTTTTGTAAAAATGTCATAAAGCACCCTCACTTTCGGATCAATGCCTTCTGTAAATTTCTGTAGTTCTAATTGATTATTTGATAAAACTACAATGTAATCTGGAGGACAACATTGCAGAATGTCAAGAAAAAGTTCCTGGACTAATAGAGGCTTGAATTTTAATACCAACACAGCTACAATCTCAGTGTGCAACAATGGAGGAATATCTTCATCAAAATGCCCATGAAATTTACCTCTAAAATGAAAGGTTGAACTTATATTTAGAGGTCTATCCAGTTATTCATGATCTCACATGGAAAGCTGCTTGATATTACAATTTCCTTCTTACTTCCTCTGGAGTAAGATAGAAGTACCTTAGGCAGTGGTCAAATTAACTGAAACACTCCATTTTCTTTGTAAAAAGTACTAACTAGTGTCCATAGCACAATAAGGATTCATGGCTCATTAGGCCTACGGCTTCTACACTCACCAGCTGCATAGTGGGCTTACTGCTAAGCAGCTAGGTTGGTTCCCAAACCTCTTCATGTACTTGCTCTTTTAGGCCTTAGGTTCAACAGTATGAAATTGATGATAATCAACCATTTCACATGGTGATTGCAGGTGGTCCAAATCAACATATAATGAAATAGTAAAAATAAACAGAAATAATTATATATAGGGTGAAGGACATAGTGAATAAATATATATTTACATGTTTTAAATTAAAATGTTTAAGACAGAAGTGGGCAAACTTTTTCTGTAAAGGGCTAGATAAATATTTCAGACTGGGCCACACATGGTCTCTGTCACATCTTAGATTTCTTGTTTTTCTTCAAACCATTTAAGAACCATGCTTAGCTCTTGGGCTGTACTAAAGTAGGCTATGACCACAGTTTGCCAACACCTGGTATTAGATGTGTGCATCAGTTTATGCTTTCCCATCTTTCTCATTTCCTAGTAACAGCTATTAATCCCAATTATATCAGAGTAAGAAAGCCTGACTCTACTACAAAGTATGCATCTAATTCTGTTGTTTCTTCCCAACCAAGTTTTAAGATCAGACATGGTCCTTTGGATTTATAAAAATAGTATATTATTTTCATGTGTCATATATTAGCTTCTTAACTTCCCCATGTGAGATGTTCTACCTTCATTTTTAACTTCAAAACAGACATTTAAGTCAAAATAGGTGAAACACTGTCTACTTGGTTTTGTGATATTTACAATCAAAGTAGAAGAACTAATAATATAAAATCCTTTGTAAGATAAGATCAGGAGATAATGCTAAGTGAAATAAGTCAAGCAGAGAAAGACAATTATCATATGGTTTCTCTCATCTATGGAACATAAGAACTAGGAAGATCGGTAGGAGAAGAAAGGGATAAAGTAAGGGGGGGTAATCAGAAGGGGGAATGAAGCATGAGAGACTATGGACTCTGAGAAACAAACTGAGGGCAGCTTCAGAGGGGAGGGGGGTGGGGGAATGGGATAGGCTGGTGATGGGTAGTAGGGAGGGCACGTATTGCATGGTGCACTGCGTGTTATGCACAACTAATGAATCATCGAACTTCACATCAAAAACCGGGGATGTACTGTATGGTGACTAACATAATAAAAAAAAAATATTATTATAATAAAAAAATAATAATAAAGTAAAAAAAAATCCTTTGTAAGATAAGACCAAAGAGGACTCTCTCGAAAATTAACTTTGATTTTTTTTTAAGGAACTTTTTAAGGTTTTTTTTTTTTTTAAGATTTTATTTATTTATTTATTTTTAAAGATTTTATTTATTTATTTGACAGAGACAGCCAGCGAGAGAGGGAACACAAGCAGGGGGAGTGGGAGAGGAGAAGCAGGCTCTTAGCGGAGGAACCTGACGTGGGACTCGATCCCAGAACGCTGGGATCACGCCCTGAGCTGAAGGCAGATGCTTAATGACTGCGTCACCCAGGCGCCCCAAAGATTTTATTTATTTGACAGAGAAACAGCCAGTGAGAGAGGGAACACAAGCAGGGGGAGTGGGAGAGGAAGAAGCAGGCTCCCAGCGGAGGAGCCTGATGCGGGGCTCAATCCCAGGACTCTGGGATCACGCCCTGAGCCGAAGGCAGACGCTTAACGACTGAGCCACCCAGGCGCCCCTTTTTTTAAGATTTTATTTCTTTATCTGACAAAAAGAGAGAAAAAGAGAGAGCGCACACGCACACGCACACACAAGCAAGGGGAGCAGTAGGCAGAGAGAGGAGGAGAAGCAGGCTTCCCGCCAAGCAGGGAGCCAGACTCGGGGCTCAATCCCAGGACCCTGGGATCATGACCTGAGCAGAAGGCAGACACTTAACCAATTGAGCCACCCAGGTGCCCCTTAACTTTGAATCTTGAGTATAGAGCTCCACATCATTTTGATTTTTTTAAATCCCAAGTAGTATAAATTAAACATTAAAAACACAAACTGTAACATAAAAATATTATGACGATAAAACCTGACAAGATAATAAGGGAAAAAAAAGTTTAGTTACAAATAATAGATGGTCAAGATAGGTGTAGCTTATACCTAATTCCATAAGCAATTTGATATGGTGTAGTTTTCCAGGACTCTGCATTGACCTGTTTACCATCAGGCAGAGTAACTTTGATCGGCTTGCTATCTTTTTCTGCCTTCTCTGCCAGAATGGAATCATGCTCTGCTTTTAGTTTATTATACATCTCAAGACGTGTGTTAATATACTCAGGCCAAGGATTCAACTGCAAGACAACAAATGAGAAAATAAATCATCAGTAAATACTTGCTTTCCTCTTTAGAAAAAGGAAAGAAATAATAAAAACAGACAATACAAAAATTATGATTACTAATTCAATATGGTAAATGGATTGCCCAAATCACCAAGCACTGGCTTAATCTTGTCCTAAATTAAGGTAAGAAAAGGAATTAAATGCTTTCTTCTTACAATTTTCATTATAAGACTTTTTTTTAAAAAACAGAAAAATATAAATAACAATAGACACGTGGGCTGTCAATTATCTTAAATGGACAATTATTACCATTTGCTATTTGCGTAAGGTGATTTTTTTCCTCTTAAGACGTTCTCTGAAGGCCTTTTCTAACTAAACGACACATACAGCTATAAACAATACTAGAAATACAATGGCTTTTCCATTTTGTTTCAATCTTGTTCAAGGGATGGTCTGTGCAGCTGGTCAGACTATATGTTCACTTACAATTCTTAACAAACCAATTACAAACTTATTTGACTTAAGGGCTCCCATTCAAGGAAAATTCCTTCCAAATTCAAAGAGAAGAATTAATACCTGCACACTGCCCTTAGAAGGGAGGAAAAACAAGTACACAGGTGATGGGAGCACGGAGAAGGAGGAAAGGTCTTGGACAGCTCACTGTGAACTTTTTCCAGACAGATCATTTAAGGCACATATGGTCACATCTTGTACTTAAGAAAGGGTGCTTTAATTGCACCTTTTGTTTTCTCTTTGTAGGGTAATGCTCAAGCTGTGATGGAATAACACTGTACTAAAGCATGAAAAACAGATGAGGAAACATACACATTTTTCTATTTCCTTGTAAATTTTAAAATTCACAATCAACAACTTCCCCCACAATTACAGTGGACTATAATGGACAAAACCTAAGAGAAATGGTTAGGTAAGGCTATAAGCAACACTTAGTTCTTGATCACCTACCAACTGACCCTTCAGTAAAAGAAAGCACTAGAAATTTAGCAACGTGGCATTAACAAGAGCAGCTCTGTAAAGCCAGTTTACGGTGCTACAGGACACTTCTACAAAGCTGCTCCTTTGTGCTTCTGCATCCTGGGAGTTTTCTAAGAAGTCTCTAATAAAATGCAATGACTAAAGCAAAAACTGAAGCATGGTTCACAGCAGTTCAACTTCAAAAATAAAGTGGGAAGACGAGCTTAACTGCCTCCTAAAGCAGAATACCCAGAAAGCGGGCTGATTGTGGACTGACTTTTGAAATGCCTTCTTCTCCTAGTGTAAGCCGGTGGGGGTGGGGGTGGACTCTAAGCATTTTCTTTACAACTGAGAGGCCTCAAGGAGATCTATTTGGCTCAAAACCAAATCCTAGTGGCAAGTCCTCATGGAAACAGTGTGACGGGTCAAGGAATTGGGCCCTCTTTGGTTTCTGTTGCATTCAGTGTAAGCTTAAACATCAAGTCTCTACCTCTTACTATTTCATTGAATGAAATGATCAGACAGCTGGCATCCAATCTGGCAACTGAGTAATTACCAATCCCCTTCTTTCCAACTTTTTTTCTCTGATTTTCATATCTAGTCCCACAGATTACCTTACAATTGTACTTCGATGCTGTTTTCCTTTTTCAATAATAAACAGCTGCAAATCTTCTTCCCCCCTCAGACTTTCCATTCCAATTCTTCTCCCTGAAGTGTTCCATCTAGTGCCATGTAAACCATTACAATGTTACACAGAATAAGTCTGAGAGAGTTCCAGCCGCCTATCAATCTTTGATAAGAGGGCTCTAAAATATTCACCTCTGCTCGGCCTCCGTCTCCAGATCCTTCTTTGTTCTTCTTCTTGCCTCCTTCCTTTCGCTTCTCCTCCCCAGCACCTACCTATATAAGCAAAGAAGAAATAAGATTTTATATTTTACTTAATTTGACACCCCTTCATGCTGCACCCAGAAGAGTTCTGAGGATATTAATTTAGCATGTATTTTAAAAAGGGGGGGTGGGGAGTAAATCTGATTTTGAAAGACTAAAAAAGTTCACCACTGTCAAAGACAAATTAACAACTTGCAAAAAGGGCAAGTCTTCAAAAAGTAGAGAGGAGTTACTTGATAACATTCAAGTCCTCAGATTTCGTTTTTTTGCTTGTCCTATGATTCTCGCTTCAAGTTTGCCTGGACATATACTCAGTATATGGCTACAAAAAAGCATGCAATTTATTCAGCAGTAGTATTTGCAGAAAAAAAAATCAATGTAATATATATCCATCCATTCTACAAGTACTACTGAGACACTGTGCTCATAGGATTTTGTTAAAACCTAGGAAAGAAGCAAACATAAGACCCAATCCCTACAATGTGCAAACTTAATCTCTCCAGGGAAACTGAGGCACACACATGTGAGAAACTCCCAAAGGAGGAAAGAACACAGCTGCAGCACTATGATTAGATGTTAAATAAGTTAGGACAACTGACTTTAAAGGATGAAGATTTCAACAGACTGGATTTTGAGAATGGAGGAAACTGTTGGAAATGTTGAGAGAATGAAAAAAAGATGAGAGAGAGAATGACAAAACCAGGCTGACTAAAACAGATTGTTTTAGAAAATCATGTCAGTTAAGACAGACTAGACAGAAGCAAACACTAAAGGTTATGGAGTTACGATAAGGAATGTGGTCTTTAATTAGAAGTACATGAAGTCATAGAAAGTAAGTCGTGTGCAAAAAGGCAACCAGTATAGAGCTGGTCTATACTGGTGGTTGTCAACCAGAAGAAATTTTGCCCCTAGAGGATACCTGGCAATGTCAGCAGACACTGGCTGTCACAACTGGGGGGTGCAACTGGCATATAGTGGGTAGAGACCAAGGATGTTATTAAACATCCCACAATGCACAGGTCAGCCTCCCCAAACAAAGAATTATCCAGTCCACAAGGTCAAGAAACCATGAAATGCATTGTGGGATACTGTGAAGAGTATCTTCACAGAAATGAATTCCTTACTTCACTGCTCAGACAGAAACATCCTAAAGCAGATGGCACTACAAAAAGTTTTACAATGTACAAAGTTCCCCCACAAACAATCGCATCTTATTCTTGGCAACCCTGTGAGATTGACATTATTATCATTCCCATTTTACACACACAATTAAATTGGAAAAAGCTAGATGATTTCTCTAGGTTCACACATTAAGTCACAGGAAAGATGCCCATCCAGGTGCTGACAGTGGTCCACTCTAAGGAGGGAAATGATCATCAGCAGTGAAGGAGTTTTGAAGGCAGAACAGGGAATAAGAAGGGGGGACTATAATAGTTTCCCATATGTTTGTGGTCTTTAGACTTTTTTCAAACACTTTTATTGAGGTATTTTCCAACACCATACACTTCACCCATATAAAGTATACAATTCAATGGTTTTTAATGTATTCATTCAACTATCACCAAGATCAATTTTAAAACATTTCATCACCCCAAAAGGAAACACTGTACCCATTAGCAGCCACTCCACTTTTCCTTCCCCCGCAGACCCTGACAACCACTAACCTACTTTGTCTCTATCTTTTTGCCTGTTCCGGGCACTTCACAGAAATGGAAGCATACAATATGTGGTCATCTGTGACTGTTTCTTTCATTTAGCATGGTTTTAAGATCATTCCTGTTACATACACCAGTATTTCATTCTTTCTTTATTGACAAATAATATTCCATTATTTATTTATCCATTTAACAGTTGGACATGTTGAAATGTATTACTTGTATAATTTAAAAAACAAACTAAATAAAAAAATATATGACTTCTGATTTCAAGCTGAGCTAAAACTTCTCCCACTCTGGGATTCTGGGTTTCATAAATCTTTCAGGGTCATTTATAGTCAATAGATAAAAAATGAACATAACGTCGGGGCGCCTGGCTGGCTCAGTCGTTAAGCGTCTGCCTTCGGCTCAGGGCGTGATCCCGGCGTTCTGGGATCGAGACTCACGTCAGGCTCCTCCGCTGGGAGCCTGCTTCTTTCTCCCCCACTCCCCCTGCCTGTGTTCCCTCTCTCGCTGGCTGTCTCTATCAAATAAATAAATAAAATCTTAAAAAAAAAATGAGCATAATGTAAGCCCATTCTAATCAATAAAGTACTAACCAATAGAGTTATAATATTATATGCCTTTGCTCTACTACAGAAATGACGTAACTAGTCAAGTACCTTTGGTAAGAGGAGGGATGCAAATTAATTGCAGGTGTGTGCAGGTTTAAAATGGAAAAAGAATGAGATATTTCTACTTTTCTGATTATATGTTTTTGATTCTAGTCATATGGATATTTCCCAAATGAACAGTAGTAGTGGAAAAGAAGGAGAAAATTAACAGAAAGGTTTTCTGTGTTCTAAATACCTGTTTTTTTTTTTTTTAAACAAATGAGAATACAGACCCAAGGAGGGTAAAGTATTTTGCCTATCTGTATACAGCTAGTAAGTAAGTAATAGAGTCAAGACACTAAAACAGGTTTCTCTAGAACCCTGAACTCTGTTCCATCTTTACTACTACAATTAGGAAGATGTTGGGGAACTGTTCTCTATTTCCAATGAAAACAGAAAAAAATACGTGAGTGTATGCATCATGTATTTATGTATAAGCAATCTACAACTTCAACCCAAAAGTTGGAACACGGATGGGACTGTGAAAGGAAGCTACAGAATGACCTTCCTGAGGGATACTTAGCAGTTGAAGGAAAAGTACCTACAGAGTGTAGTTTAATTAAATTCAACTCCAGAGACTGGGACAGCTGGGATAGGTATGTCCTGAAGTCCAATAGTTTGATGTAGTATCCGTCTCTGACTCATTTCTAGGCAGGGGACAGGAGGCAGGACAGCACCAGAGCTGTAAGTATTGGTTACAGAATATTGGGTTTGAGCAAGATACTTACTTGTTCTTTGCCTGTTTCCTCATGTGTATAATGAGGATAACAGAACCTACTTCATAGCTATTATAAGGACTGAAAAAGTGGAGTTAATGCATGTAATGCATAAAATAGTACTAGACCCACAGTTAGCATTCAATAAATATTAGGTATTGCATAATTATTATTATAGAAGAAAGAACTCATGTATTTGTTAGCTCTACATGCTCTACAATTAAGAATGGCATAACATAATACTTGTGGACATGGAAAGCTGTTGACTATAGAATATTAAGCAAAAAAAGTAAACAAGTTACAAAACAATAAAGATACCATTTTTAAGTGAAAAAATACAAACGGAGAAAAGTTTATGGATAGGCACCATTTATCACCTTAAATCTGATCTATACAGTTTAGAATGTGCACATACGCATTTTCTCCATTCTATTCCTGAGTTAGAGGATATCTTCATTTTACTGATGAGAAAATTGTGGCTTCTATGAGAGTTATCCTGTCAGAGAGGCTGCTTTAGTTGAAGACATCACCAGTTCTCACTTGGACTACTGCAACAGCCTCCTGCTTGTGGCCTCACCTCTTTCCAAAACACTGCCCATCCCAATGCCAGAATGATCTTTAAAACTACAATCCACATCTATCATTTTCCTGCTTAAAAAACTTTCACCTGTAGAATACAATTTCAAGTATCCCTGATATCCTCCTAAGAGCTGTAGCTCCCCCGTTCAGGCTGATCCCTTGCAAGCAACCTCGCAGACACTTCTGGGTGTGCCTTTCCACTGCCCTTGCTACCCTTACCTGGGAAGCACTGCCCTGCCTGGTTTACCAGGTGAACTTAGACTCATACTTCCTAACCGAACTCAAAGGAGCCCTGCCCAAGAAGAGTCAGGCGCTCCCTCTTTCTGTACTCCCACAGGGCTGATCACACTGCACAATGACTGTCTTCCTGCCTCACACACTAAGCTGTGAAGTCCTCAATGTCAGCACTAGGTCCTTTTCACCTGCTTAGCTTCATCTTCCAGCAGTGCTTGGCAAAATGAATACCTCACATTTGCTGATCATAAAAAAAAAAAAAAAAACAAACCAAAAACAAAACAAAAAAACCTCTCATCCTGGTGGTGTGAAAGTGACCTGGGAGTTGCTCCTAAGGAATGGATAACACCAAAATGAAAGTTCCAAAAATGAAATGATCAGCATGTGTGAATGTGATAAGGAATGTCTAGAGCACCAGGCAGGGGAAGTGTGTAACCTCTCTAAGGTTTGACAACTGGGGTCACCGGGCCTCTACCGCTTACTTATTATAAACCACCCAAACTTGGGTAAGTTGGGTCAGATCTCCGGGACTCGGTTTTCCCTTCCTTAAACTGAAGTTCTTTACCCCTACAGGGTTTTAGGATTAAATGAGGTTCTGCAATGTTCTTCCCGCCTAAGGTGAATAAAAAATATTACTCTGTAAGTCCCGAGTCCTAGATTCTAATTCTGTCTCGGCTTCTAATTAGATGTCTGGCTTTAAGCTAGTCTACCTCACATTGGGTTTCAGTTTCTTCATCTGAGACGATGGACCTAGAGATGACCTGCAAGGCCCCGCCCTACTTTGTAAATGCATATTCTCTCCCCAAAAGAAATCGTCCAGGAGCTCCACCGTCCCCCTCGGGTCCCTCCGCCCCACACCGCCCGAGCCGCTTCCTTCTTTCCGCCTGGTTGGGCACCGTGGACACCAAGCAGAGCCCCAGCCTGCCTCCGGGTCCCACTCAGTTCGCTCACCGACTTCTCCTCGCCTCCCATCTTCCCTGAAGGACTCCTGTCCTTCTCTTCCGACATCAACAAACCACGAAGGGAAGACGAAACCCAAAAGCAACTCTCTGGAAGAGAGGTGAGCGGAGGCCACTTAATGCGGGCTGGGGCCCCGGGAACACTGCGCTTGCGCCACGTGTCCCGGAAAAGACCAGCTGATGCAATCGGAAAGCGCCCAAGCCCCGCCTCCCATTCCGTTGGGAGAACGGGCAGTCAATCGATAAAGGGGGAAGGCGGATCCTTCCGTCTCTAAACCAATGGAAAAACTTGTCGGGTGACAGGCCTTTAGGAAAACGGAGTACGGCGGTCTGAGAAGGGGATCCATAGTCCTGCGAGTGCAGGATTTAACCCCTCGCTGAGCCTAGAAGTCCTCAATGCGCGTGCGCCTTCGTCCACGCATACTCTGCCTATTAGTCAAGGACCTTTCCAGCCACCATAGTGAGTGGGAGGGGTTTGGTTCAAGGCTCTGGGAAGTCTCTAGGGACCTGAATATGTCCGTGTCGCTGGGACGAGTCCCGGTATAGAGCCCAGAGTTTTCTACGGCTTCTGCTCTGCCTGACCTGAAGTGACTGCCGAGTTCTGGGGCCTTCCCAGGGACCTACGTCTGTAGCGGTGAATGGAGCTCTCCTAATGGCACTTCAGGCTTCCCGAGACGCAAGCCTTGATCCAGGGACGAGCTTGCCTTTACTCCGACATTCCTTAATACGTGCCTCCGCTAATCTGTAATGCGTCAGAGAGCATTTCCAAAGGGCCCATGAAAATACAATGAGACTTTTACTTAAGGAAATAAACACGCTGATTCCACGGATCTCACTCATAAGCCTCAGTGTTTGGAATCGAATGGGCCTATTTTCATTTATTTTACGAGCCAATTAAAAAAAATGACTAACTTGAACTCGGAAGTGCAATGAGCTTGTTCTCAGTTTATGTACTTCATCACTGAGTTGTATGGATTTTACTTTCTAAACCTCAGCCCTCGACAACCCGCCACCCTCAGAATCATCCTTCCACAAAGAACAACAGCTTTCTAACCGGGCATTTCGTTTTTCACAGGGCGCTAGGGTAGTCTTCAAATACAGATGTGATCACGGCAACATTCTGCTCAAAACTCTTTAAGTGGCTTTCAGTTACTCTTAGAATAAATATAGTTATGGCTTTGAAGGCCCCTGATTGCCCAGTTTTCTCTCTCCTTCACTACACACTGAACTGGAACTATAGTAACCTTTTTTTCCTTAGGTGTTCTCCCACAATTTTTTTTTTTTTTTTGTACGTGCCGAGATTGCTCTCCCCATCCTCATCTCTTTCTGCCCTCACACACTTTTTACCTGTTGAGCCCCTACTTATTTGTCAGATCTCAAGAATCATTTTCTTAGGGGAACCGTTGGTTGACCACCCTTACTGGAGGGAGCAAGTCTCCCTGTTACATCTGCAGGTAGCTTCTTGGAGCTCTCAGTAGCACCTATCAGGTCAATTTCAGAATTAAAAAAATTGTCTCCTACTTTGAAAACTTAAGGAAAGCACAACTTGGTATCTTTTGCCAGCGACTAGCAGATGTCAGCCTGGCACAAAGTTGTTCAATAAATGTTGAGGGCATTAATAAGTGTTCAGACAAACCTTATTTGAAAAATTACTTCTTAATATGTATTGTCAGAGAAAGAAGCCAAACTTCCTAAACTACTGTATCTAGAAGGTTTATAATAAGAGTTGATTATTGGTACTACTTGGTGGGTGTTCTTGAGAAGGTGCAGGAGTTATATACAATTTTAATAGACTTAAGTAGACCAGTCTGACATATTTAAATTATAATGAGAATTAACAAGATCTAGTCTTACTCTCCAGTGTAAAATAATTTGGATAGGCTCATTGTATATACATGACTGAATCATGTCCTAATTTTAAATAAGGATAGCGAGGACCAGAAAGATTGAGATTACTGAATTTGCTGGATGAAGAATAGTATAGGCTAACAATTGCAGACTCCTTTTACTGCTATGCAACTCGGCCTTTAGCAGTTTCTCTTAACCCCTTATTCTCATTCAATCTCAGAACCAGTCCTGGTCTAAAGATGGCAAAAAAGAAAAAGCAGAAGTCTTTTCTGGAAGATGGAATTTGCCATGGGAATGTAGGAGAAGCTGTAAAAATCAGCTGCTAGTGTGGAAATCTCTCAGGGAGATATTCCAGTGGCACAGTGCCCTCTAGTGTTAGGAAAAAAATTTTTTCCACGTAATACATGAATTTAGGGTTAAGCAAAGATAGTGGGAGCTTCCAACAGGTCCCAAATCCAGAGCACAATATGCTGTTTTTCAATTTTTGTCTATTTCCTAACAAGAAAACTGTTGATTGACATCCACTGTTATAATTGATGCCCTCTAACCTACATACTTTTTAGGACAGTGACTAAACAGTTCTGCCTTGAGAAGTGAAACAATTATTTATGAACACACGACAAATAATGTTACAAATAACAGAAGATGGCATACAATCAACTTTTAAAAAATATGAATTAGAGAAGATTCAATTTTATAACCATCTTTTATTCACTCTTGTAAAAACATTTTTTTTTAAAAAAGGGAAAGTAGAGTATGCAGCAATGGAAGATATGCGTAGAAAGTTCTGCTTTGGTGTTAGTACATCTCAGAAAAACACACAGCTGGGACATGGCCAGGTAAGTCTGAATCTGATTACAGGGAGAATAGGGAGGGGTGCTCTTTTTGTTACAAGAAATAGAGAGTCATTTTGTGATTTTTGACAAATGAGGAATTCATTCTAAAACTACATGAAGTAGGGGCAGCCTGGGTGGCTCAATTGGTTGAATGTCTGACTGTTGGTTTCTGCTCAGGTCATGATCTCATGAGTTGTGAGATGAAGTCCTGCTTCCTGCTCCATGCTCAGTGGGGAGTCTGCTTGAAAATTCTCTCCCTCTACCCCTCCCCCCAACTCTTGGTCTCTCTCATGCGCTCTTTCTCTCTAAAATGAATAAATCTTTAAAAAAAGTAAAAAATAAAACTACATTTTATTGGAGAAAGGGAAACAGGAATCTCATCTGTGTAGGCCTGTGTAGCCAGGCCACGTGGACCTCAGGGAAAACTGAGCAATTGGGCCTCATGGGAGGCTGCAGGGACTGTAGCTTGATGGTTAATCAAAATCCAAGGTCCTCTATAGTAACAAGAAGGTGTGACTTGAGCTCTAGGACGCCACTATTAACATGATTCAGTTACTCTTGTCTCTTGCTCCTCCTCCTAATACCAGCTGACCAATTTATGTCATGCAAATTTCCAAAGAGGAGAATGAAAGTGGCTGTCTAATTACCAAGCTGCATAATCATAGGTCACAGGCTGGATCAACTGGTTGTTCCTTCTGGTCAGGTGCCTCCCCTAGTCTACTCCACAGTGGCTGAGGGGCTGGTCATATGGTATAGCCATCATGCTGCAGGGATCAGATGCTTTCCTCGTTATGGAGTGTGGGCACCTTTGGAAGGGGATGCTGAGCATGACAGGTGCTATGAGTAATATCTCTAAGGCAAAATGTGTTTGTGATTCATTTGGCAATATTTTCACTGTAAACAATTTGAGTGCTTTCTGACTTAAAAAGAAGGTTTTGTGGGAGTTTTTTGTTCGGAATTTTTGTTCGGCAGCAATGCCGAACTTCGGACAGTATCTAACAGAAATAGTCGTTTCATGGATGCGCTTTGGAAAATGTGACACAATACTTACAAGGTGTTCATTATGATAAAATTACCCACCAATCACACTTGGAGTGACATAATGCTTTCCAGATAAATCTTGGTTTGCTTTAGTGTAAAATATTTAGATCTATTAGACGTGGTCCTTGGTGATGTGGATTTTTTTCTTCTGATTTCTTTACAATTAATCTAAAAATATGATTAAAATTGTGAATGTCATTAGAAATGATACCAATTATCATGCACATTCATTACCATACAAAATATACCTGTATAGATAATAGCACAGAAGATAATGCTGATGCAATTTTAGAAGTTGTTATATACACAAGTGTAATAACTGTCAACTCAAACCTCACCCACTAATTCTTTGAGTGCTTTACACCAATATTTCTGGTTCCCTTTCAAATCTATCCAAACGTCCTTAGGGCACTTTGAATGACAAGGTCAATCTTTGGTAGATAGTTCCAAAATAGAAAGTCTGTCTATCCCTTAAGAGGGCATTCTCTATGGTATTCGAATCCTGGTTTCTTATAAGTGAGTTCTTCTAGTTTGTTTAGAGACCTTGCTTTCCATCCTCTGTTAGGTTTGATTTCAGTGGATCTCTTAGGTATAAGGATCTAATAACATTGAACATACCCCTGATTTCTACTACCTTTTTGAAGAATACCTTACTCCTCTACTATGTTTTAAAGTTGCTGCATTTTATATGTATTTATCCTTTCCTTAAAGGTATCATTTCTCCTTTCTTTGCTCTAACATAACAGTTTTTTAAGGGAAACTCTGTCTTCCTCCAGCATAGTCAGCCTGCCTTCTTTTATCTTTTTAAAAAATTTAATTACTTTTTTCACCTTTGAGTTTCCAATAATTTAATTGAATTTTTTCTTGATTTCAGTCCCCCAGAAGAGTATATTCTCTTTATAATAAAGGCCCATGTTCCTTTTTTGTTGTTGTCAGTAATACCTACCAATTTTTTAAAAATTTTCTTAACTCTCAAGAACCTCCTTACAACCATGTGGCTTTTGAAACTTCTGGACAAACCACGAAAGTAAAAAGAATGTTAGTCTCTTCATCCTTCCTCCTTTACCTTTAAATACAGTTCCAGAACCATGCAAACAGGCATGAAATTTAGGGCAGTTGATCTAGCTCTGGATACCTAGACCTAGTACTAAAACTAGTACAACTACCAGTAGTATCACACAGGACTACTTCATAGTCCGTGCATATTAGTTGCCTTTCTACTTTATCGTTCTGCACAATGAAAAATACTGTGAAAGAACAAATACTGTTTTGTTTTGTTTTGTTTTTAACAATAGCTAACAGAATACCCAAGCCCAGTGTTCAGTGCAAGGAAAAACTGACACAGCCATTCTTGGAGGCCCATACAACCTGCTTATAAAGACAGGTGCCCATTTTATGATTTGTTTATTTGTTTCTCGTGTATTGAGTTTGAGAAGTTCTTTGAATGGGCAGAAGATATGAACAGACACTTTTCCAATGAAGACATACAAATGGCTAACAGACACATGAAAAAATGTTCAAAATCATTAGCCATCAGGGAAATTCAAATCAAAACCACACTGAGACACCACCTTACACCAGTTAGAATGGCAAAAATTGACAAGGCAAGAAACAACAGTTGTTGGAGAGAATGTGGAGAAAGGGGATCCCTCCTACATTGTTGGTGGGAATGCAAGTTGGTACAGCCACTCAGGAAAACGGTGTGGAGGTCCCTTAAAAAGTTAAAAATTGAGCTACCCTATGACCCAGCCATTGCACTACTGGGTATTTACCCCAAAGATACAGACATAGTGAAGAGAAGGGCCATATGCACCCCAATGTTCATAGCAGTATTGTCCATAATAGCTAAATTGTGGAAGGAGCCAAGATGCCCTTCAACAGATGAATGGATTAAGAAGCTGTGGTCCATATATACAATGGACTATTACTCAGCTATCAAAAAGAATGATTTCTCAACATTTGCTGCGACATGGACGGCATTGGAGGAGATAATGCTAAGTGAAATAAGTCAAGCAGAGAAAGACAATTATCATATGATTTCTCTCATCTATGGAACATAAGAACTAGGAAGATCAGTAGGGGAAGAAAGGGATAAAGAAAGGGGGGTTAATCAGAAGGGGGAATGAAGCATGAGAGACTATGGACTCTGAGAAACAAACTGAGGGCTTCAGAGGGGAGGGGGGTGGGGGAATGGGATAGGCTGGTGATGGATAGTAAGGAGGGCACGTATTGCATGGTGCACTGGGAGTTATATGCAACTAATGAATCATTGAACATTACATCAAAAAAAATTAAAAATTAAATAAAAAAAATAAAGACAGGTGCCTGGCTTGCTCCAGTTAAATGCCAACTACAACTACTGTAAAAAATCAGCTCCTGGTCATGGTATAAACAGTTGCAAAACCGTTCAGAAATTTTGCAGGTCAGTTGTTAAGTATAGTCATGGTTAAAAATTAAATTATATTAAATGCAATGTGGTATCCTGAATTGGATTATTGGATTCTGGTACAGAAAAAGGGCATTAGTGGAAAAACTGATGAAATTCAAATGAAGTCTGCAATTTAATTTGTATATTGCACTAGTGTTAATTTCTTAGCTTTCATAAATGTACCACAGTCACATAAGATGATAATATTGGAAGAAGCTGGGTGAAGGGCATACGGGAACTCTGTACTGTCTTTGCAATTTCTCCTATAAATATAAATTTATTTCAAAATAAAAAGTAATAGAAACTTTTATTCTGAAACAACTTTACATTTTTGCCACATATACTAATATATACTTAATTTATAGTTATTAAACTTATAATTAAATAAATGATATTTTAAGAGGTAATAAGTATTCAAAATTTACCACTTCCTAATTATTTTACTACATTAAGTATTATTTATGTTCTTGAGCTCTTTTTTGTCTATCTTATCAGTATGGCAAAATACTATACATTGCATATCTGTTCCTAACTCAGAGTTCAGACATCAGTAGCTTGAAATTAGCCATGGTGGGAATTTTTATACCTCGGAAACTGGCAAATTCTACAAATCAGGGCTTATTGTTTTCCTGGAGAGCTGGTTGTTAAACACTTACCAGTATACCATTGGGTATTTGCACTAAACTTTTGCCAGTATATGGGGCTTTTAGTTTGATGTCCAGAATTCATGAGTTCAGGGACAAAGGAGAGATCTTTCTTATTATTAACCCTTAGTAACTCATTTGAAGAATTTCTGCTTCTGGTTTTTACAACTTTGGGCTAGATAATTTTGAAGGTCCTAGTCCCTAAGGGGGTACAGTCATGATTCAGATGAATTGGTTGGGACTGCCCCCTGGCCTTTTGGGGCTCCACAGGCTGATGTATCCACAGGCAGAATTGGAGGTTGCTGTTCAGGCCAGAACAATTGATCCTTAGTAGTGGAGGGCAAATAAATGGGTTTCTGCTACATGAAGGAGGATTTTGTCAGGAACCCAGAATGTCAACGAACCATTTTTTTTGTACTGCCTTACCTAATGTTCAGCTTATTAGAAAACCCAGTAAACACAAGGATGGAAGGTTTGGGTCATCCACTAGGTAAAGAACCCTGTCTAGCCAAATTCTGTCAAAGGCCAAGGTAACTTCAATAGATGCTAGAAAAAGGAAGCTATGCAGAATTGGCTGCATAATTTGCAGAACCCAGGGCAAAAGAAATATGTGGGGGCTCTTGTTCAAATATTATCAAGAACTTCAATATATCAACAGAAGAGTATTAACTAAGTACAGGACGATTCTAAGTTTAGAGCTCCATGTGGCCACACGGGATATACACTCACGAAGCTGGTGCTGGTGCTGTGATTACCAACTTAGCCCTCATGATCAGGAAGTATGGATTGTAGCAATTATGTTTTACGTCACTTCGTTCTTTTCTCCCCTCCCCCAGCTTTTCCTATCACATATGAAGAACACCAGAGGGAGCTAACACTGTAGGTATCATGAGGGAATATTATTGATGATGACACACAAACTTAAGGGACTTCATGTGTCTTTTGTGTTAGGGACATTAACTTTTCATGTGGAGGAAAGACTTGAGAAGATGTTGAGGGGGGAAGGTATGGCCTGCATCAATAGACTCCTGGGTCATTACCTTCTAGTTGCCTCCAGACAATGGGACCCTTCACAGGAGATGGGAGGGCAGAGAACAAAATCATGGTATTTGTCCCCCTAGCACTTCCTTGAGAGGAGGTTGCTTTGGCTTGCTGATATTTCACTGCCAAAGGTCACTGCTCATCTCATGGCAATCCTTTCTACACAACTCTCTCCTTGTCGTTTCCAGTATGGCTGGCTTTCCTTGCTCCTCTTGGCCTAGGAGTGGTTATAGATTTCCTACTCTTACTGGACCCAGGTTCTCTACATTCCACTATCCCTTTATAAACCATTGTAAATAAACACTTCAAATTACCCTAATTTGAGTTTGCCATCTGTTTCCTGTTTGGACCTTGGGTGATATTATTTGTGTTCTTCAGCTGTAAAATGAGATTAACACATGATTCTGGAACTTGTTGGGAGAGTGAATAGATGTATGAAAAGTACTTTGCAAACTCTAAAAGGCTATAAAAGTTAATTATGTTTGGGGAAATGAATGTTCTGGCTAATTACCCTCTCAGGATTATTCTAGGATCATTAGAAGCTACACTAAAAAATCCCCCTGAATTGATCTTCACTTTTGTCCTATCTCCTCCCTGCTGAGAACCTTATGATGATGGTCTTTCATTGCCTAGAGCAATGGATGTTTTTATCCTGTCATTAAAAGATCTTCACAGCTTGGATCCTAATCACTTCCCAGTTTATCTTTCTTCTCTGCTCTCATACCTTCCAGTGAAATGGATGTACCCTAGGAAAACTAACATATTGTTTTTCTGTGTCCTGGCCTTTGCTCACTTGGTTATGTACTTACCCTTCAGATCCATCTAAATCTTGCCATCTCTCAATGCCCGGCATAAGACCTTAAACAACCCCATAGTTACCATTTTTGTTTAGAGTACATATTGGGTATAGATTCTCTTGGAAATCAGTCAAATGTTGGAGACCTTAATGTGCCTCGTGGCAGTTAAGAGGCACATTTTTAGTTTCTCACCTCACCCTTTTTCTGTGCAGGCCCATAGGACTCAATGTACCTCCCATTACTCTAAAGATGCTAGAAGCCACTTTTCTTTCTGAGACTTTCCTCCCTCCAAGATAGAGATGGGATTCTTCTCTTTGGTTCCTCACCAGTCAGGGGCCCTCTGTTTGCAGGATGGCATTTACAAATCAGGGGTGTTAAAGAACAAAAATCGAACTGAGTAAATTTGAAGATCTAATAGGCTTTATTAAGCTATTCATGAATCTGGCATCATTTCACCTAGCAAGTAGAGGGGAGCTTAGAAAGGAGTAGTACAAAATGGAAAAGGTTTTATAGGAAGGAGGGTGGGACAAGAAGTCATTAGCAAAAAGAAATATTTCAGCCAAGGTTACTTTCCCTAAAGGGGGGTGGGTAGGGGGTCTAATCATGCAGATTACCTCATCTTCTTTTGGGGGATGGAGAGGGCCTGCCTGTCAGATGACTTCATTGGTGCTGATCAGAAAATTCCTATTCTCTTAAAACTACATTTCTGAAGGAGGTTGAGACTGCAATTAGATTAGGTATTAAGCCCTGGGTTGGCGATTTGGTGTAGCATTAGTGACTCTATCTTGGGCTGTGGTTTTCTTTTTAACAGGGTTCCAGTCTAGGTGCCTCTCATTTAAATATCTATGTTCCAGGTGGATAGCTTACCTTAATAAGAGCAACTACTTTTGAGCAACTCATTTAATCCTCATAATCATTCGGCATGGTACCTCATCATGGAGGAAGCAGATTTAGGACGTTTAAATGGTTTGGTCATTATGCATTAGTAAAAGCAGGGCTAGGAATGGACCACAGGTTTACTTGTCTCCAAAATTTGTGTTTCTTCTGCTCACAAACTGCATTACCCCAACATTAGGTTATTTCCTGGCAATCATAGATGATCATATGAAAGCATGTAAAGGCACGTCTGTTGTTATTTTGATCTTAGTGTTTGTATCTTTTATCACTTTTAATTTTTATTTTAGTGTTTAAGAACATTGTCTTCATATTATTTGTAAAGCTAACTGAAGACAGAAACGTTGTTTTATGTCACTATGTTAGCTGTTGCACCTTTTCCAAGGGCTTAATACATACCATATGTTTACCATATATTTATTGGTTAATTGTTCCAGAAAGGTTTTCAAGGATAAATATGTTATGATACCTGTTTTCTTTTTATGTATAGAGTAAATGGGATCATAATTCTAATTTTTCTTTGCCAAATGACAATCTTGCAAGTGAAGAATAATCTTAGCATGTGGAAAACCATAAAATAAAACCAAATGATGTTTAAAATTGTGTGTCTGTAAGGGGCCACATAGAAATGGGGTGGTGGTAAAGAAGGGTCCTGGACAGAGAGGCAGAATTTGGAGATGATGGCCAACATATAAAGAGTATCAACTTTTTTTCCGGGAGCAATGAAGAACTGTAAGAAGAATGTGATCTATCAGATTTGTTTTAGCAATGTCACTCTGTACCATAGAGAGTGGATTGTAGTGGTATGAAATAGAGGCAGAGGGATGTGGTCCTCCTAATTTGGGATCTAGCTTTATTTCCTTACCACCTCCCCACCTCCATGTTATTGTACTGGCCAGGATGCCTAACTCTGTTAATCAGGGGGAAATTGGGTTTCTACTCTACAGTGGATACAAGAAAGATTTTGTTTAGAACCCAGAGAATCACTAGAGTTCCTTATAACACTCCCATGACAAATAGTCCTATTCAATGAAAAACTGTGGCAATCCAATAAAGACAAAGTCAGCAAAGACTAATATACCATGGGAATAAAATATTTGGATCTCCCTACCAACTAAATAATCCAGCTTAAGTGCTATCAGAAGGTAAAAGGACTTTGAACTGAGGGTGGGACAAAGACAGCCATGATTGCCAGCTTTAGGCGAGTGAACAACTATAGAAGTGCTGTGCTATATATTATTTAACTGTTTCTTTTTCTCATTATTTCCACCCCTCTTCTTTGTATGAAGAATAATGATGCTAGCTAACATTTAGTTTTCAGGTGGGAACATGAATGAATGGGTATCAATAAGAATAAAATGGTTGATATGTGTTGGTGTTATAAACTTTTCATTTGAATTAAGGACAAGAATGCATGTTGAGGATCACAATGGATGGACTGTGTTGTAGAGTTTCTGATTTATTTCCTCCAGATCTACTTCCTGCTCTACTCCTGGGTCTGACTTGGAGACTAACTATTATAGGCCACTAATATAGACTCAACAATTTATATGTTGAAATCTTTTTTTAAAATGTTTTTTAATTATATTATGTTATTCACCATACAATACATCCCTGGTTTCTGATGTAAAGTTTGATGATTTATTAGTTGCGTATAACACCCAGTGCACCATGCAATACGTGCCCTCCTTACTATCCATCACCAGTCTATCCCATTCCCCGACCCCCCCTCCTCTCTGAAGCCCTCAGTTTGTTTCTCAGAGTCCATAGTCTCTCATGCTTCATTCCCCCTTCTGATTACCCCCCCTTTCTTTATCCCTTTCTTCCCCTACCGATCTTCCTAGTTCTTATGTTCCATAGATGAGAGAAATCATATGATAATTGTCTTTCTCTGCTTGACTTATTTCACTTAGCATTATCTCCTCCAATGCCGTCCATGTCGCAGCAAATGTTGAGAACTCGTTCTTTCTGATAGCTGAGTAATAGTCCATTGTATATATGGACCACAGCTTCTTAATCCATTCATCTGTTGAAGAACATCTCAGTTCCTTCCACGATTTGGCTATTGTGGACAATGCTGCTATGAACATTGGGGTGCATATGACCCTTCTCTTCACTACGTCTGTATCTTTGGGGTAAATACCCAGTAGTGCAATGGCTGGGTCATAGGGTAGCTCAATTTTTAACTTTTTAAGGGACCTTTACACTGTTTTCCAGAGTGGCTGTACCAACTTGCATTCCCACCAACAATGTAGGAGGGATCCCCTTTCTCCACATCCTCTCCAACAATTGTTGTTTCTTGCTTTGTCATTTTTTGCCATTCTAACTGGCGTAAGGTGGTGTCTCAGTGTGGTTTTGATTTGAATTTCCTTGATGGCTAATGATTTTGAACATTTTTTCATGTGTCTGTTAGCCATTTGTATGTCTTCATTGGAAAAGTGTCTGTTCATATCTTCTGCCCATTTTATGATTTGTTTATTTGTTTCTCGTGTATTGAGTTTGAGAAGCTCTTTGTAGATCTTGGATACCAGTCTTTTATCTGTAGCATCATTTGCAAATATATTCTCCCATTCTGTGGGCTGCCTCTTAGTTTTTTTGACTGTTTCCTTGGCTGTGCAGAAGCTTTTTATCTTGATGAAGTCCCACAAGTTCATTTTATCTTTTGTTTCTCTTGCCTTTGGAGATGTGTCATGAAAAAGGTTGCTTTAGCCGATGTCGTAGAGGTTGCTGCCTATGTTCTCCTCTAGGATTTTGATGGATTCCTGTCTCACATCGAGGTCTTTCATCCATTTGGAGTTTATCTTTGTGTATGGTGTGAGAGAGTGGTCAAGTTTCATTCTTTTGCATGTAGCTGTCCAATTTTCCCAGCACCATTTATTGAAGAGACGGTCTTTTTTCCACAGGATGTTTTTTCCTGCTGATGTTTTTTTAAAGATTAGTTGCCCAAAGAGCCGAGGGTCCATTTCTGGGTTCTCTATTCTGTTCCATCGGTCTATGTGTCTGTTTTTGTGCCAGTACCATGCTGTCTTTGTGATCACAGCTTTGTAGTACAGCTCGAAATCCGGCATTGTGATGCCCCCAGCTTTGTTTTTCCTTTTCAACAGTTCCTTGGCGATTCGGGGCCTTTTCTGGTTCCATACAAATGTAAGGACTATTTGTTCCAGTTCTTTGAAAAATGTCATTGGTATTTTGATCAGGATAACATTGAAAGTGTAGATTGTTCTGGGTAGCATGGACATTTTAACTATGTTAATTCTTCCGATCCATGAGCATGGAATATTTTTCCATCTTTTTGTGTCTCCCTCAATGTCTTTCAAGAGTGATTTATAGTTTCTAGAATATAGGTCCTTTACGTCTCTGGTTAAGTTAATTCCAAGGTAACGTATGGTTTTTAGTGCTATTGTAAATGGGATGGATTCCCTAATTTCTCTTTCTTCAGTCTCATTATTTGTGTATAGAAATGCAACTGACTTCTGAGCATTGATTTTGTATCCCGCCACATTACTGAATTGCTCTATAACTTCTAATAGTTTGGGAGTGGCTTCTTTTGGGTTTTCCATATAGAGTATCATGTCATCTGCGAAGGGAGACATTTTGACTTCTTCCTTGCCGATTTGGATACCTTTTATCCCTTTTTGTTGTCTGATTGCTGTTGCAAGGACTTCTAGTACTATGTTGAATAATAGTGGCGAGAGTGGGCATCCTTGTCGTGTTCCTGATCTTAAGGGAAAGGCTTCCAGCTTTTCCGCATTGAGAATGATATTTGCTGTAGGCTTTTCATAGATGGTTTTTATGAGATTGAGGAATGTACCCTCTATCCCTACACTCTGAAGGGTTTTAATCAGGAAAGGATGCTGTATTTTGTTAAATGCTTTTTCTGCATCTATTGAGAGAAATTGTATGATTTTTGAATTTTTCTTTCTGGATAAAATCTAAGACACTGATAGATTTGTGAATGTTGAACCACCCTTGTATCCCAGGGATGAATCCCACTTGTTCATGATGGATAATCCTTTTAATGTACTTTTGGATTCTATTAGCCAGGATCTTGTTGAGGATTTTGGCGTCCATATTCATTAGTGAAATCGGTCTGTAATTCTCCTTTTTGATGGGGTCTTTGCCTGGTTTGGGGATCAAGGTAATATTGGCCTCATAGAATGAGTTTGGTAGCTTTCCTTCTGTTTCTATTTTTTGAAATAGCTTTAGGAGAATAGTTATTTTTTCTTCTTTGAATGTTTGGTAGAATTCCCCAGGAAAGCCATCCGGGCCTGGAGTTTTGCTTTTTGCAAGGTTGTTTATCACTGACTCAATCTCTTCATAATTAATTGGCCTGTTTAAAAAATCAATTTCTTCCTGTTTCAGTCTTGGTAGTTTATAGGTTTCCAGGAAGGCCTCCATGTGTTCCAGATTGCTTAACTTATTGGCATAAAGCTGTTGATTAAAGTTTCTAATAATCCTTCCAATTTCATTGGTGTTGGTTGTGACCTCTCCTTTTTCATTCATAATTTTATTAATTTGGGTCCTTTCTCTATTCTTTTGGATAAGTCTTGCCAGTGGTCTGTCAATTTTATTAATTCTCTCAAAGAACCAGCTTCTAGTTCTGTTGATCTGCTTTACTGTACTCCTGGTTTCTAATTAATTGATTTCTGCTCTAATCTTGGTCAACTGCTTCCTCGTGCGTGGATTAGGCCTGTCCCTCTGTTGCTGTTCCAGCTTCTTGAAGTGAGAATATAAAAACTGCATTTTAGACTTTTCTCTTCTTTTGAGTGAGGCTTGGATGGCTATGTATTTCCCCCTTAGGACTGCCTTTGCAGTATCCCATAGGTTTTGGACCATTGTGTTTTCATTCTCGTTGGTCTCCATAAATTGTTGAAATTGATTTTTGATTTCCTGGTTTATCGAATCATTCCTGAGCAGGATGGTTCTTAGTCTCCAAGTGTTTGAGTTTCTTCCAAATTTTTCCTTGTGGTTGAGTTCCAATTTCAGAGCATTGTGGTCTGAGAATATGCAGGGAATAATTTCAGTCTTTTGGTATCAGTTGAGACCTGTTTTGTGACCCAGAATATAGTTTATTCTTGAGAATGTTCCATGGGCTTTAGAATACAATGAGTATTCTTTGGTTCTGGGGTGTAGTGTTCTCTATATATCTATGAGGTCCAACTCGTCAAGTATGGCATTCAAAGCTCTTGTTTCTTTGCTGATTTCTTGCTTAGGTGGTCTGTCTATTGCTGATAGTGGAGTGTTGAGGTCTGCTACTATTAGTGTATTTTTATCTATATGTCTCTTTATTGTGGTTAAGAGTTGGCTTGTGTATCTTGCTGCTCCCCTGTTGGGGGCATATATATTTATAATCGTCATATCCACTTGTTGCATACATCCTTTAAGAATAACATAGTGCCCTTCTGTGTCTCTAACTATAGTCTTTAGTTTAAAATCCAATCTGTCTGATATGAGAATTGCTACCCCAGCTTTCTTTTGAGGTCCATTGGCATGAAAGATGGTATTCCATCCCTTTACTTTCACTCTGGATGTATCTTTAGGTTCAAAATGAGTCTCTTGTAGACAGCAAATGGATGGGTCATGTCTTTTTATCCAATCTGCAACCCTGTGGCGCTTTATGGGAGCATTTAGGCCATTTACATTGAGACTGATTATTGAGAGATATGATTTTAATGATGCCATGTTGCCAGTGAAGTCTTTGTTTCTATAGATTGTGACTTTCTGTTCTGTATCACTCTTGGGGCCTTTTTACTTTTATAGAGCCCCCCTTAATATCTTCTGTAGGGCTGGTTTTGTGGTTACGAAATTGGTCGATGACTGGTGATTCTGGAAGGTCTTTATTTCTCCATCAATTCTGAATGACAGCCTTGCTGGATAAAGGATCCTTGGCTGCATGTTTTTCTCTGAAAGAGCTTTAAAAATCCCCCACAACCCTTTCTCTCATTCCAGGTCTGTGTAGACAGGTCTGACGTAATTCTGATACCTTTGCCTTGGTACGTGAGAAATTTCTTTGCCCTGGCCACTTTCAATACTGTATCCTTGGATCTAATATTTGCGAATTGCACTGTGACGTGACGTGGTGTAGGTTTGTCGTGGTTGAGCTTGGGAGGGGTTCTCTCTTTCTCTTGGACACGAATGTTTGTTTCCCTTGCTAGATTAGGAAAGTTTTCAGCTACAATTTGTTCAGATATCTCTTCTAGACTTCTCTTTTTCTCCACCCCCTCGGGGATGCCGATGATTCTGACATTGGAACGTTTGAGTCAGTAATCTCCCGTAACCTACATTCCTGAGCATGGATTTTTTTGAGTCCAGATTCTATTTTAGCTTTTTCTTCTACTAACCCATCCTCCAATTCGCTGATACGTTCTTCTGCCTCATTCACCCTGGCCGTCAGAGCATCTAGTTTTGACTGCATTTGGCTCATAGAATTTTTAATTTCTGCCAGATTCGCTCTCATTTCCACCCTTAGAGATTCTATATTCTCATTAACATTTTCGTTAATACTTTTTTCAAGTCTACACATCATCTTGACCATTGTTACTCTGAATTCCATTTCTGATAATTTGGTTATATCCATATCCATTAGTTCTGTGGCAGAGGCCACAGACTCATTGTCTTTTCTTTGCTGGGGGGGGATTTCTCCTTCTTGTCATTCTGGTGAGGAGAGGTTGTGGGGTTATCCAGAGCCCAAATTATTGACTGGGACCCAGGCCGTGCACCCTTGTTTTATAGGGATCTTAGGGATGTGGGCTTCTTGATTTTTCAGCCTGCCTCCTGGGGGAGGGGCCTGCCGTGCCGATACTCAGGCAACCCTGTTTGGGTTGAGTCTGCATGTCCCCTGCGAGGGGGGATGGGGATGGGCACACTGTGAGCCGGTATTTCCAGGCTTTTGTTCTCTGGCAGTTTTCCCTGGCGGTTTGCTGTGCCTCTTCTGAGAGTCAGAGCAGCAGTGGCCGAATCTCAGCCTCTGTCTCAGAACAGAGGGATCGCAGACCGTTCTCCACTGATGCTCTGGCCACTTTAACTCTGTTTCTGTTGGTGCTGCTCAACCCTGCAGTGTCCCGGGGTGTGCGCCCCACACCCGGCGTCCCAGTTCTCACTTCCAGGGCCGGCAGGTCTCTGTCCTTTTTGTGTTTCTAACACCGCCAGCTGCCAGCTGCCCCCGCGCGCTCCTGGAGCTCCCGGTCTCAGTCTGGATCCAGTGAGCACACCGGAGCTCCATTTCAGTGTGGTCGCACGCGCATTCCCCGGCTCACGGTCTCAGTCTGCTCTCTCGCGGGTGCCTCCGCGAGTCCGCCCGCTCCCCTGTGCAGGTGGCTACCGCTTCCCGGTGCCCGAACGCGGCGGCTCCCTCCCCCTTCCGTTTATCTTCCGATATCTGTGCACGGTTTCACAGCTCCCCGCTTAGTACCTCAATACTCAGCGCTGGAGATGTTCATTTGTAGAGATCCAGATGTATCTTCCTGCATCTCAGGCTGATTCTGTGGATGTTCAGGCTGGTCTGGTACCTATCCAGCTTGACTCAGGGAACCGGCTGAAAAAGGGGTCCCCTACTTCTCTGCCATCTTAACTCCCTCCTCTATATATTGAAATCTTAACCACCAAAATGATGGTAGTAGGAAGTGAAACGTTTGGGAGGTGTTATGTCTTGAGAGTGGAATCCTCATGAATAGCATCAGTGTCCTTATAAAGGAGGCTGCAGAGAGCTCCCTCACCCCTTCTACCATGTGAGGACACAGCATGAAGACAGCCGTCCATGAACCAGGAACTAGCTCTCACCAGACACTGAATCTGCTGCTGCCTTGATCTTGGACTCCCCAGCCTCTGCACTGTGATAAGTTAATTTCTGTTGTTTATATGCCACACAGTCCATGGCATTTTGTAATAGCAACATGAACAAACTAGGACGACACCCTTATAAAAGAGACTGTATCCCTCATTCCTTCCACCACTTGAGGTTGCAACATGAAGACAACCATCTATGAACCAGGAAGCGGTCTCACCAGACACCAGATCTGCTGGTCCCTTGACCTTAGACTTCTCAGCCTCCAGACTATGAGAAATAATTTTTTGTTGTTTATAAGCCACTTAGTCTATGGTATTCTGTTATAGCAGCCTGAATAGACTCAGACAATGACCTTCATCAAATGATCCTCTTGCTTTCTCATGCCCATTGGATTTAGTCAAGGAGAAGTACCAGCATGCAATCAGGAGTGAGGGGAGGTGAGATGGATATATTTGTTCCTCAGCTCCTTCCTTTTAGGGTCTTCATGGCCTGGCTGCATCCCTTGATTAAATGTCATAACCCTTATGAGACTGTCTTTCCTAAGCAGCTCTCTGAATCTAGTGGTTAGAGGAACGCTCCTTCTCAATAACCCTTCAGGAGTCAGGGTGTTATTATTAGTCCAAAGTAATGCACTATCTCCTGTGTTTTCCCTGTATCATGCCCTTACCTTTGGAAATAATCCTTTTATTAAAGTTTCTTTGAATTACTCAGTTTGTGAATGCCAGCTATTCTTGCCAAGATCTTGGTAATACATGAAGCTTAGAGTTAAGCTGAGTGCCAGGTTTTAAAAAGTAGTTCCCACAGCGCCCTCTTGGGGCCGGGTAGAGGGGTGTTCAACACCTGGTGGCTGGCCACCCAGGACTTAGAGACAGTGGTCTAAGAGACACAGCTTGGGCATTGATTCTGTACTTATTTTAGCTCTTTTAGTTTTCTGCTTAATTTTGTCAGAGAGGAACCAATGAATTCTTTTAGAAACAAGAGCTCAAGTTTGATGCACACAAGAAATCATATGCCCCATGCATCCTAGGAATACATTTGAGTAGCTTTTTTGGAAGTTCTGGACCCATCTCCAAAGGGCACACTTCCCTCCAAAGTAAGTCATAAATCTGTAAATTTGTGCAATTTGTCTTTGGTGTTTCTCCCTTCTCGTTTCTTTGTGGGGTGCCTCTGCCATTCCCTGAAGGTACCTACTCAGGAACCTCACATTCTTCTACACCCAATTCTCTCTATGAAAACTAGCTTCCAGGAAAGGCTCTGAATTCATTTTCACTAAATAAATGACTGCTTGACTTTTATATGTTCTCTCACTTATTAGTGCAATCTTTTGCCTACAGCAGGGTTTTCTTAGCCTTGGCAATATTGACATTTTGGGCCAAATAATTCTTTGTTTGGGGGGACTACACCAACACACAAGATGCCAGTAACACCCTTCTTCTAGCTGTGCTAACCAAAGTGTCTCCAGACGTTGCTAAATGTCTTGTGGGAGCAAATCACGCCCAGTGGAGAACACTGGCCTAGGAGAATGACGTTCCACCTGTGCAATCTTTGGACATTATCAAATCCAAGGGAAAAATGTTGTATTAGGGCAGTAACTTGGAGGTCCTTCTGAAAATGTAGACTTTGAGTGTTTGTTGGTAAAGGACCACCCACTTTTCTAACTGAATTCCATGACCAAATCATTTTTCTTTCAAACAAATCTGTACACACACACACACACACACACACAACATCTGCACATATCCACATTTTCCCTTAACATTTATTACCTAGTGATGCAGTTATGATGACTTGTGATTATGAATGAAAATATATTTTCAGTTCCTGTTTTGCATAGGAATATTTGGGTGATTAACATATACATTTGAAATATCCTCTGTATTAGAGTTCTCCAGAGAAACAGAACCAATAGAATATGTGTGTGTGTGTGTGTGTGTGTGTAGAGAAAGAGAGTGAGAGATTGAGAGATTGATTTATTATAAGGAATTGGCTCTTGTAATTATGGAGGCTGAGAAGTCCCAACATATGCGGATAGCAAACTGGAAATCCAGAAGAGCACTGGTATAAGTTCTAGTCTGAAAGCCAGCAGCCTTGAGACCCAGGAGGAGCCGATTTTTTCAGTTGGAGTATGAAGGCAAGAAAAGACTGATGTCCCAGCTCAAATAATCAGGCAAGAGGAGTTCCCTCTAACTCAACCTTTTTGTTCTATTCAGGCCTTCAGTTGATTAGATGAGGCCCACCCACATTGGGGAGGTGTAATCTGCTTTACTCAGTCTACTCATTCAAATGTTTTTCTTACCTAGAAACACGCTCACGGCCATACCCCAAAAAATGTTTTACCAATATCCAGGCACTCCATGGCCTAGTCTAGTTGATATAGAAAATTAACTATTACATCTTCCCATTGACTTTTTGGATGATTCTTAATTATAGTCCCAAGAACTGGCTTGGCAGGGTTGATATTGGGATTTTGATCAGAGCTAGTTTGAGGACATACATAGTCAGATGAGTTCTTCTCAGCTTGGAGGGTTAATTAAAGTGGAGGGCTCTGCTGGTACAACCTTCCCGGAGCCAAAAGGACCATGGTGGTACATTCGTGCTTTCCCCTAGCCATAGTGAGTCCCTGTGTCTGGCAACTCTTTCTGAAAGAGCCAGATAGTAAATATTGTAGGCTTGCAGGCCCATACAGTGTTTTTTATTTTATTTTATTTTATTTTATTTTATTTTATTTTATTTTTTTATTTTTATTATGTTCAGTTAGCCAACATATAATACGTCATGAGTTTTTGATGTAGTGTTCAACGATTCATTAGTTGCGTATAACACCTAGTGCTCATCACCAATACAGTCTTAATTGTAACTACTCAGCTCTGTCACTGTAGTGCAAAAGTAGCTATAGACACTATGTAAACAAACGGTCTAGCTGTGTTCCAATAATATCTTATTTACAGAAAAGCAGGTGGCTGGTCTTTGGGCTATAGTTTACTGATTCCTAACCTAGCCGGTTGTTCTCATCTGCATGGTTGCACTTGGGTGGCTGGCACTTCTGTATTGCAATGTACAAAAAAAAAAAAAAAAAAAAAGGAAAAAGATAATGAAATTGCTCAAGCCAAATTTGTTAAGGCCCAGACCCAGATATGGCACATCATCACTTCTATTCATATCCCATTGGTCCAATCTTAGTTGCATAGCTGCTAGGAAGGCTGGGGAATCCAGTCTCTACCTGGAGCGTCATGTTCCTAGCTTGATTTCTGTCATGACTGGGAAGAACAGATTATAGTGGGAAACTAGCAGCCAGTGCCACATGAGACTGACCACTTAGGAGACAATTCGGCAAATTACATAATAAGTCTCTCCCTTATTGCAAGTTTTATTTAATTAGGAAGTTCTTTTTTCTTCATTTGAAATAATTCTCATAAAATATTTTCTGAGGGTGTTACATATAACTGAATAGTTATACACAGTTTAGATCTTATACTCATTAATAGAAATATTTACTAAGTGCTCGCTTTGTCCTAAGCTATTCTGTAACTTGTACCTTTTGGGAGTTCACAATATGCTTAAAGAAATAAAATGTCTCAACATGGAGGCTATCAATAAATATTCAGTTATGGTATCAGATAATGCATTCTATAGGCATTTGGAAGAAGAGGAAGAGATAATATTTCATATCTATGATATGGCTTTCTATTTTCACACTGTATGACCCTGTTGCCTTGTTACATGGAAACAGTTGGGAACTGAATTTGAAAGCCCTGTCCTCAAAAAATTGCTTTTGGACTCATATATTGTAATATTATCAGCACTTGCTTTCAAAGGACAGAAACCCACTCAAGATAGTTAAAGCAAAAAGAAAATCAATGGCCAGATTCAGGGTCTTTGATAATGCCAGGCCACTGTCTCTATCTCTGTCTTCCTTTATGTGCTAGCTACATTTTTAGAAGCGCTTTTTCCTTGTGGCTGGAAAAATAGCCACTGGCTATTCCAAGTCTATATCATCTTTACACATTTATAGCTCAAAATTCCAGACAAAGAGGAAGAATCTTTCCCAGTGGCTTCAACAGAAAAGTCCCCAAATGAGTCACTTTGGCTAGGGGGAAGACAAACAGGGACTGCCTGCCCTTCATCATGAATTTCTGGCACTGAGAAAGACTGGGTTGGCCTCACCAAAGTGATGCAGAACAGAGATACGTAGTTTTCCAACAGAAAGTTGGGAAAAAATAGTTCAATAAATGTCTTATTTTTGGTCACACATAAAATACACAGTTACATTAAAAAATACACAATTACATTCTTATTTTATAGAATTGAACACTCCTCACTGAATTTTAAAAAGGATATATTGACAATATGTTCTCAAACCTTGAATGATAGGTGGGTAGATAGATGAAAGATAATAGATAGTTAGATCTGAGCCTGAGTGATAGGTTCGGCATAACTCTAGGTGCTGGGGCTGCAGAAACAAGTGAGACCTGGGGTTCTCTAACCTCATGAACCTCATGACTAATGGGGTTAAACAGGTAAATAAACATTACAAAACAGTATGATAACCATCAACAGATAATGATCTTGCACAAAGGAATAAAATCCTCCTTGGCGTTTTATGTTATTATTTCTTGCCTTTTTTTTTGGGGGGGGGGCTTTTGTGGGGGAACATAAACATATAAAGACCAAACACACCAGATTTAGACTCAGTAGACTTTGGGTAACCTCTAGCTGTGTGTCTTTAAGCAAGAAGATGATTGCTTTTGTTCTCAGTTCTCATGAGTTTAAAGGGAGTGGGTTGAACTAGATGATTGTCTAGATTCCTCTATGTTTTAAAATTCCAACTATTTTAATGTATTAGATTGTAATAATCAGTGGTGACTTCATTGTACTGTTAGGATGCATATAAATTGAGAAGCCACTAGATGTCATCCTTTCACAGGTTTTGTGCTGTTCAGACCATATTTTGAATGCCAGAATATCTGGGAGCTGAGTGGGACCTTAAGAATCATATCTGTTCAATCGTGTCCGTTAATTAAAAACAAAACAGTCTATTTGGATTAGATAGATAAAATGACTTAGCTAAATTCATGTAGCTAGTTAGCATTAAAACCGAATTTCTTGACGTCTAGTCCAGTGGACTTTCTTCTCTTTAAACTGAATACTGCTTGGAAATGATGTTTTGCATCAGTTCTCAACTTTGATAATGTTTTTTGTTTCTTTTTCTTCCTGAACAAATTACTTCCTGAGTGATTGGGGGATCTTGGATAGACTGTTCAAATTTCTGTGATCTAAGATTATACCAATAACTCTGCATAAAACATGTAACATTATTCAGGGGCACCTGGGTGGCTCAGTCGTTAAGCGTCTGCCTTGGGCTCAGGTCATGATCCCAGCATTCTGGGATCAAGACCCGCATTGGGCTCCCTGCTCAGCGGGAAGCCTGCTTCTTCCTCTCCCACTCCCCTGCTTGTGGTCCCTCTCTTGCTGCCTCTCTCTCTGTCAAATAAATAAATAAAATCTTAAAAAAAAAAAGGAACATTATTCAGAGATTACTTCTCTGCCTTGAGACCTATTTGCAAATAATTCACACAGGAGAATGTAAGAAATTGAATAGATGTGAATGAAAATGGAAATCGAGATCCACAAAACTCTGGCTTATCTAAAGTTTAGACTTAAGCAACATCAGGTTTTCCTTTCTTACCATGGCCCTGAATGGAAAGTAAGTTGAAAAGGGCTTCCTTTGAAAAGTGAAATAGCTTTTTTAAGTCCTCTGCATCAAACCCATTAACATTAACTTCTATATCATCCTTTGAGCCTTATTTAACATGCAATTCTTAATAAACATGGTAATCTAATTCTTAGAGGACTCGAGGATTTGAAACAGAAATGAAACTGTAAGAGGTAGGCCCACTAAAATAAGAAGCCACAGCAGATAGCCTGATTATAAGGAGACAAATTGCTAGACTCAAAAAACCCCAAAAAACTATATTATACATCATTAAAAAATGACAAGATCTTTATAATGACAACCTTGTGTCTTCAAGAAAAGGTTAAATTACATTGCTATCCTTTGTGACCTTTGAGCTTTTTTTAAAAAAATTGAAGTATAGTTGACACGTTAGTATTAGTTACATTAGTTTCAGGTGTACAAGTAGTGATTTGAGGACTCTGTATGCTACGTGGCTCACCGTAAGTGTAGTACCATCTATCAGCATACAACACTATTACAATACCACTGACTGTGTTCCATATGCCGTACCTTTTATTGCTGTGAGTTTTTCATTTCATAACTGGAAACCTGTATCTTCCACTTTTCATCACCAATGTTGTCCATCCCCACTTCCTCCTCCTCTCTGGCAACCACCAGTTTGTTCTCTGCATTTATGGGTCAGTTTCTCCTTTGTTTTGTTTTTAAAATTCTATTTATAAGTGAAATCACCTGGTGCTTATCTTTCCCTTCTGACTCATTTCACTTAGCAGAACACCCTCTAGGTTCACCCATGTTGTCATAAATGGCAAGATCTCATTTTTTATGGCTGAGTAATATTCCATTTTATATATAGACCACATGTCTTCATCCATCCATTGATGGACACTTAGGTTGCTTCTATATCTTGGCTATTGTAAATAATGTTGGAATAAACATAGGGGTGCATATATTTTTTCAAATTAGTGTTTTAGTTTTTTGGGGGGTAAATACCGAGTGGTAGAATTACTAGATCATATGATATTTCTGTGTTTAATTTTTTGAGGAACATCCATAAAGTTTTCCACAGTGGCTGCACCAATTTATATTTCCACCAACAGTACATGAGTGTTCTTTTTTCTCCATATCCTTGCCAACACTGTTCTTTCTTTCTTTCTTTTTTTATTACTAGCCATTCTGACAGGTTTAAGGTGATATCTCATTGTGATTTTGATTCCTATTTCCCTGATGATTAGTGATGTTGAGCATCTTTTTTTTTTAAGATTTCATTTATTTATTTGAGAGAGAGTAAGAGAGAGAGAGAACAGGAGCAGGGGAGGGAGAGGGTCAGAGGGAGAAGCAGACTCCCCTCTGAACAGGGAGTCTGACTTGGGGCTTGGTTTCAGGACCTCGGGATCATGACCTGAGCAGAAGGGAGACACTTAACCGACTGAGCCACCCAGGAGCCCCTGTTGAGCATCTTTTCATGTGTCTATTGGCCATCTGGATGTCTTCTTTGGAAAAATGCCTGTTCAGGTCCTCTGCCCATTTTTTAATTGGATTAATTAATTATTTATTTTTGGGGGGTGTTGAGTTGTATAAGTTCTTTATATATTTTGGATATTAATCCCTTATCAGATGTATCATTTGGAAATATCTTCTCCCATTCAATAGGTTGTCTTTTTGTTTTGTTCATGGTTTCCTTTGCTATGCAAAAAGCCTTTTATTTTGGTGTAGTCATAATAGTTATTTTTGCTTTTGTTTCCCTTGCCTGAGGAGACATATCTAGAAAAATGTTGCTATGGCCAATGCCAAAGATATTTTGCTTATGTTTTCTTCTAGGAGTTTATGGTTTCAGGTCTCACATTTAGGTCTTTAATCCATTTTGAGTTATTTTTTGTGTATGGTGTAAGAAAGTGGTAGTTTCATTCTTTTGCATGTAGCTGTCCAGTTTTTCCTATCCTTTGTGACATTTAAGCCTTTTGAGAAGGATTTCCTATAAAATGGTTAAAATGAAGTTTGGTGTCCAAAAAGAAGAAGTTTTGCTTATATAAGAAAGTCATTTATGTAATGCTTATAAATGTGAAGTCACAATGAATCCTTTTCTCAGGATGGGGGTGGAAATGGATCATGTATGTAAATAATGAGTCTGTTAATATTGGCTTCATTTCCTGAGCAAACTAGGAATAATACTACTACTGCAAAGGGGTGCTATGGGGTGTTTGAAAGAGTATAGAAAGTGGAAAATGCTGTATAATTAATTATAAGCTATCAAGATAATGACAATAAGGAAAAGTGAATGCATACACCCTCCCAAGAAAAGCTGAGAAAACAGAGGAGCTCAAAATTTAAAATACAGAAGAACAGAAAGGAAGGCCGTGGGTTAACTTCTCTATTGGTGGTCAAGTAGCAGGTCTGATCTACTTTCCAAAAGATAAAACGCGATCAAAGAGATTCTAACAAGGGTAGGAAAATGGCAACACTCTGTACCAATACTGAGATGTGACCCATCTGTTCATGAATGCATGTGAAACTATGGCTTTCCAAGTGGAATGGAGTTCTGTGAATCTTAGGGACAGCTCTTGTATTCTCATTTTTTTCTGTTCCATTCCATCCTGAAGGAACACCACACCAGGACCTGCATTTAAGCTATTTTGTTTTAGTTTATATCTGCCCTGGGTTGGACACCTGGAGTGTTCTGCTGTTTTTCCTACTTTATGTGGTCAGTCTTCAGTATTTTTCTCCCCTTTTTAAAAAATTCCCTTAATGAACTTGTACTTAAGAAATGGAAGTTGCTTATTGTAGGAAAATTCCAGTTGGTTTCAGTGAGGAAGCAAGACAAGTGGCCATCACATGTGTCCACATCTCGCAAGCATGTGCCGATTGAATTTCTATATTCCCTCAAGTCACCCCATGTTGTGCAAAATAGTTATAATGTCAGTATCCAGTAAATAACCAGGAAATGTGCTGTATTTCAACATGGCAATTTCATATTCTCTTATCTATTACTGTCAAAAAATTTATTTCCTGAATATTTTGATTACATTGTAATGGTGCCAGTCATGTTGTTGTGTTAAGGTGGTATCAGCATTCCCACTATAAACTTTGTCAGGCTTTTGGAACTTGGTTGTAAAATTCTGCCTCAAGTCTGAGACTTGCTCTCAATCCAGAGCCACTTAGGAAAGATGAAAATAAATTATCTTAAATTGAATAAAATGTCGAAGAGTCTAAATAATAGCAAAAACCTCCAGTGGTTCAGATCTAGTTGCTATTTTTCATCTACTCCAAATCCAAAAACACAATTTTTGAATTCAGTCAGTTCTCTCATTCTGTATGACTTTGAGTATACGTTAGAAGTTCACTTTGAGATCAGAGAAGGACATTTTATCTCCGCAAATAAACCAAGTCAACATCGGGGAGAGAACATAATTCTATTTTTTAAAAATTTCTTGTTTTTAACAAAGTTGTTTCGTAAAGGTTACACAGTGGAAGGGCAGACAACATGAAGGCCCGGAGCAACCATTCCCGTGTGTTCTGATGCTGTCCTTCTTCAACCTTAGACATGAACCCACAGAAATCCTGCTTCAGTCGCCTTTTCTCTCACATTACTTGCATATTTTTTCCCATTTTAAAGTTTTAGTTCAAATTCTACTTTTTATTTTAATAGCAAGGGACTTCTGGGGGTAGAAGTGAACCGAACAGAGCTGCACATCAAATTCACTTTATAAAAATGTCTCTGTAAGCTATCAGTAAGTGAGCCAGGGTGTCGTGGAAGTGAAATGGTCTTTCAGTTGAACCATCTCTCTGGAAAACTTTAATTTTTAACTGCCAGTTTGTCTGTATTTCTCAGGTTTTAACCCACTGGCTCAATGATGACTTGGATGACTCTGAAGCTTTTGTTGAAAACTTGCTTTCCAGAGATTAGGGCTCTAGTCGGGCACACTCTCCCCCTGGGGAGGTTTTGTGCTCTCACTGACTTCAAAGCAAACTGAACCCAGAGAGAGATAATAAGCACAGTGGGGATATCTGAGCCAAATTTGTATCTAGAACATTTTGGTGTAGGGTTCTTAGTATGAACTCAGCTAGGTACAACTTTTAATCACATTCAAAGCCGTAAATAATAATAGTTGGTTTTAGTAAGTTAAATTTAAATTGAGAGCCAATTGGTTGAAAAGATAGTGGATGTATTATGAGACCTGATGCTAAATATGCTTCCTGAAAAAATGACTTCATTCATGGTTCTACAAGCACAGTAAGGAATATGGGGTGGGGAAGGGGATGAGAAGTCTTGTCACCACCTTGCTGGGTGATTTTCACCAAGTTTCTACACTTCTCTGAAAGTTGGTTTCTTTCTACATTAAAAAAAAAAAGAAAAAGAAAGAAAAAGAAAATCAAGCTATCATAATAATATTTTTTTATAGTTTTGCAGGGATTGGAGCTTTCCTTCTGGGAAGGGCCATGTAACAAATATTATCAGCTTTACAAACCACATGATCTCTGTCTCAACTGCTCTGCCTCATAGCTAAAAAACAGCCATTGGCACTATGTAAATGAATGGGTATGGCTGTGGTTTTTTTTTTTTTTTAAAGATTTTATTTATTTATTTGGGAGAGAGAGAGACAGTGAGAGAGGGAACTCAAGCAAGAGGAGTGTGAGAGGGAGAAGCGGGCTTCCCGCCGAGCAGGGAGCCCAATGTGGGGCTCGATGTGGGGCTCAATGTGGAGCCCGATGTGGGGCTCGATTCCAGAATGCTGGAATCATGACCTGAGCCGAAGGCAGATGCATAACGGCTGAGCCACCCAGGTGCCCCAATGTGTGGCTGTGTTTTGATCAAACTTTACAAAACTGGTGTCCTGCAGGCCATAGTTCGCTGACTCCTGGTTTAATGTATGCTTGTGTACTTCTGAGCCAGGCAGGTGTGACATACAGTAATACATCTAATGAGGTAGGTACTATTATTGGCATCAGTTTCTGAATGAAGAAGCTAAAGCTCAGAGAGGTTAATTCACTTGCCCAAGGACACAATGCTAGTAAATGGCAGAGCTAAGTTTTGGCATCAGGTCCGCTTGCCTTATCCTTACTTACTCTTTTCTTTAGACAGACTTACCTTCCTACCTAAGAGAGCTTCCACAATGGAATAGCCTGCAGTGTAGACTAGGAAATATGACCCAAATCTTAATAACGCCAACTGGTGAGTGCCACAAAATAGTGTCAGATTAATTTACCTCAAAACATATTTTCCAGACGATTCTTGGAATTTAGCTTGGTAATGTGAGTCAAAATGTTTTTTTTTTTCTGATATGCGATTATACTTGTTTCACCCACATTTTAGCTTCAAGGGGTGGGATTCTCCTTGTCTATGCAAGTATTTAATACTATTTCCACTTGTTTTTCTCCCTTGAAAGCAAGAGAAGAACTATTAAGGTACTATTTACTTAGGTCTGTGTTTTTCTTTTTAAGTGGGAAAAACTCAAAGCATGTTTTATCTGTTTTTCTCCTGTAAGAGAAAAAAAAAATGGAAGCAATGAGAAAGCCTTGGCAAGTACCACAGAGATGGTGAATTGTAATTCAACGTGAATGCCATTCCCACCTGTTTGTGTGATTTGACAATCACTGAAGGGCTTGCATTTTTAACCGTATGGCATTTGTAATGTGGAAAAGTGTATGCATTTTTACAATAAGGTTGTTGGATTGTTACTCAGGCAGAACAGCTCATTTGGCAAGGCTTAGAAGTATATTAAGAATCCAACTTGGTTTATCTCCATCAGGCAGGGGAGAACTCCCCCAATATCTCATGTTTTCCAACTGGCTCTGCCTGGCTCCCAGGGCAGGCTGAGACTGAATAAGAAAATAATAGAATATTGACTGCAGAGTTCCCACACTCTCAGTGTGGTAGAAAGAACCAGCTGTCAAGCTTTTCTATAGATTGGCTGTGATCTGTGATGCCCTTCACAACTCTTCTTTTAGGTTTCCCAGGAGATCTTATCAGAGGGCCTCTGAAGGGAACACGGGCTTAAAGGAAGGTCTGTAATGCATCAAAGATTCCCAATAAACTTGACCTAAGCAGGGTGAACTTCTTCATTTCAAAGGTTACCTCTTAACCAATTAGGTCTAGAAGGGCACAAACAGACCCTAACGTCTGGACTTCCAGACAAAGTACACATACATACCCACGCTTTATGAGTGTCCTGGCTGGAATGCCCTGGCTGAGAATACCTGAAACATCCTTTATGATGGAGCCATCTCCTTCTGAAGCCCCATGAGCTTGCCCTGGTGTTTGGACTGATTGGAGTTATGAATTTTTTGTGGACAGTAAATCTCCATGGAAATTCTTCAAAGGTCTTGGATGAATTCTGTTAAAGGTCTCATTCAACCAAATCAGTGTTCATAATTTATCTTGTGGGAGTAGTGATGCAAGGTGCATAGTTGCCACTAACATCATCATCAAGCAGTAATAAGTGACCCATTTGGGGACCACACTGTATATCAGTGCCATCACCTATTTTTCCAGAGTCTTTTACTTCCAGGATTTCCACATTTTGTGGTCCTGATGCTGATCACTCATTTTTATGCCCCACCCAAGCCTGACTTTTCCAGGCTTACTACATATCTCTGTATCTTACTCATTTCTCCAATTCTGGCAAAGTCATGTTGCTCATGTTGGCATAAAGCACATTGTTTTTAAGAAAATTAATCTTTCATTTTTTTAATTGCAATTAAGTGTGAGGGGAAAAACCAGATAAAATTTCTTGCTTTTTTTTTTTCTAACAAAGAAATACCAGCTGAATCAGATACTAGGTTGAATTAAAGCTCTCCAGGGGAAGTGATTAATATATACAACATTAAGGTGCATAGTTTCATTAGACATAACATTAAACTTTTGAAGATTAATGTTTCAAGGGGAACTCCTTACAAATGAAGTAGAAAGCACATATTTATGATAACAAGATAAAGAACACATGTAAACCACTGATCTCTTGTCCTGATGTGGACAGGACAGGACAAAGATGTGATATTTAAATTCTTGAATTGTCTGGAGAGTTCAACTAATTATCTATTTCTTGAAGTAGAATTGATCTTCTAGGAAGTTACGGAGCTGATTTTTACTCCTGGAGAGAGATAATTACCCACATTTTTTTCATTTTTGGTAAAATTTACTTTGCTGGAATGAGTAAAAGATGCATTAAGATTAGACATTTAATTATAAACCATCAGCAGAGAATTTGTCAGTTCTTCTTTCTATAATGTTGTTTAGAAACACATTTCAATTTATTCCATTGTTTTGGTAAGTTTATCATGAAATACATTTCTTCCAAATAAACAGCATGGTCAGTTTCCCCTAGAGGATTATACTACCCAAAGCAAAGAAATGATGAAGTAACGCCACTTCCTCCCTAATCAAAAAAATTTTTTTCTGTTTGTAATAATAATATGTACTCACCCTATAACGTCTGAAAATATATAATATTATATGAAATTGTGTAAAAATATTCATAATCCTATTGCTCATCATAAGCACTGTTACCGTTTTGGTATTTTCTTCCACCCCTTATACATGCACGTATGGAGTGGTGTGCATATATGCATGGGGTCACGGTAAGAATATTTACCAAAATTTAACTGGATTATGTCCTCATCTGCGTAGGTCCAGCCTCCAACTACAGCCTTCTAGCTCTACTTTGCCCCAGTTATTTCTGGGAGTCTCTGTAGTATCCCAAATGAGCTCATAAATAGTTTCTCACGTGCTGTTCTATATTTCTTATTGCCTTATTCTGCCCTTGCTTCTTGCTCACTGTGGAATCCTCAGAATCTAGAAGAATGCCTGGCACAGAGATCTGCTCAATAAATTTTTATTGAGGTATTCAGTACACCAAAAGACTCCTTGAGGGATATGCCCCAACAGAGTCCCAGCTGCTGGTACTCTATCTGAGTAAGTGTCGTCCTGTTAAGGGTGCAGTCTCCTCATGTTCTTCCTAAAGTTCTCACTGTCCTGAAGAGATGCTTCACACAGAGGTGTGGAGAAGGCCTTGCTTCCTAGCTTTGTGCCATACTTTGTGACCTAAAACATCAGTGCCTTACTGAGCAGGTCCCCATGTCTCACGGAGTCCCTTTGAAAACATTTCCTTTGGCTTCTGCCTGCAGCCCCCTCTTCGCTGGACTCAGAGATAGGGTTAGGAATAATATCTGAAACAGATGCCATGATGTCTCCTCCGGTTGGTGTCCTACTTCCCTAAACATTTTCATACAAGTGAAATTTGATTATAAGAGAGAAAAGGATTACATATTTGATACTCAGCAAATCTGTTTAGAAGGCTTGAACAGTGGGCAAAATCAACTCAGTGCCGTAGGGGTGTGTTTTGCCTGAGAAATGCCTGAAAAAGTGGGAGAAAGACAACACTACCTCATTTACCGAGGCTGTCACTCTGTGATGGTATTAAGTGCTGTATTAGAGTTGCATTTGCCTCTCTGCGATTTTTTAACCTCAGCTAGAGCATCTACCTATTTCTTCAATTTTTCCTTCTAGATTCAATGCCAGTCCTCCATCCCACAATCTCATTCTCTCTCTCCAGACATACGTACACACACACACATTGGAAGGATCATAATAGACTGATAGGATGAAGTATGGCTTCTCTCTTTCTCTCTTTTTTTCCAGGCAATCTTTCTAAAAATCTCACAATGTTAGTGAGCTGACTTCCATCTGCTCTTTCCTAAAGAAGTCTTGTTACTGGAACTTTTCCAGGTTTTGATGAAATTTTCATGTTTTGGATTTATTTATTTATTTATTTATTTAATTCAATTTTTTTGAATCGTATAATCAGATTCACTTTTCTTATGATTTACTTAAGCCATTCGCTGATGCCAGACTCATCCCTTGATACACAGGGAAAATTTAGCTTGTGCAAGACAAAAGGAATCAAGTCCATTTAATATTCAAGATCAAATACTAAAGGGAAAGAAGTGATGAAATCTTCAGTTTTAGAAACACAACGATTTTTTTTTGTTGTTGTTCCTAGCACTTTGCTGTGTGAGAATTTTTTGAATTCATAAACGGAATCATAAAGATGATGGCTTTTGTGGCTGGCAGCTCCAAGGATGCCTGAAAACTTGGGGATACCTTTCACCTCTAGCAAAGCTTCTCTCAAAGGCCCTCTGTGAGCCAGTAGGATATTTTGCTCTTGCAGATTGAAGAACAAAAGTGGGGACCATATCCAGAAAAGAAGGTAATCTGGGATTTCTCAGAGTGATTTTGAAAACCATCCCAAATCTCATTTTTATTCTTTCCCTACATGAACTCAGTTCCTGGCTCATATCAGATGCTTTCCTGCCTCTCTGTCTCCTCTCATGTCATTCCCAACTTGGCACCAAAGCCATGGGAAAGCTACCATAGCCCTCCCAACCCCTTTCCTGAAGCCACCTGTGATCTTCAAGGCCCGCCTTGAGTCCTTCCTCTTTTTTGTTGCCTTCTCTGACTATTCCAGCCCATATTCAGTTCCCTTTCATTCTGATCACCTCCAGAATTTGTAATCTGCCTTACATTATGTAGCAGTTAGCTAATATTTGGGATTGGTCCAAGTTATTGACTTGGAATCAGGACATTTATGGTTTAGTCCAAGGGCATTTACTAGGTAGATGTCCTTAAGTCATATCACCTTTATGACTTTTCTGGATCTTAGTTTTCTCATATAAAAAACAGAGGAATAGGTAGATCATCTCTAAGATGCCATTTGTTTAATTCTATTACTTCTGTTGTTCAAGTAGATTTTAATTGCGCATAGAACCATATCAGACCCTCTATCTTTATTATCCTTAGCTGACTGCTGTTTGCAAAGAACTCAATAAATGAATGATTAGTGGTGTACTCAAACCCCAAAAAAGTGCAGATATTTTAATTTTTATTCTAGTCTTCTATAGATAGAGGAACATCTATAGTTCCTCTATCAAACATTTATTGTTGTGTTTTGGTTGTGGTCTACAATTAGCCCAAGGTTTTCTACATTTTCTATATCTAATAGGATTGTAAAATGAGAATTGGTGGTCAGAAGATGACTCTGAAACCCTATACAACTTTAAGTATCTCTTCCTGTATGGCAAAAGTTATCCACTGGGCAGTTTTGTCTCTTAGGAGATATATATATATAGCATGACCAGACATTTTTGATTCTCAAAATTAGAGAAGTACTGCTGGCATTTAGTGGTAAGAGGCACAGGATGCCATTACATGTTCTATAACATACAAGACAGCCTCTTACAACAAAGAATTATTTGATCCAAAATGTCAGTAGTGCCAAGGTTGAGATACCCTACTATATGACACACCTATTAAAGGTAGAGATTATATCTTATTCATATTTGTCCCCTAGAGATCTCAATACTCACATCCTCCAAAAATTTACCCAATTCTGTCAGTCTGGTTTTAAATTGGGTGCATTTTATGAAACTAAAATTGATTCATAATTGATCATTTATGTGGACCTCTTATTTGGTAATTTTTAAATAATTAGAATGTAAAATTAACTAGAACAATCACCATTCTAACAAATAAGATGTGGCATCAAAGCCTTTGACACCATAGTTCTCTTAATATTGAACCTACATAATGCTATTCACAAATAATAATATAATCTTTTTATAATGAATTCCCTGAAGTCAGCATTTCCCTCTGAAGTCAATTTATGGTACCTAATTGCATGACTATGAAGCACATTTCCAGATCTCAAGATGCAAGAGTGATGATATCCAGTTTTTCTGTAATTGAATTAGTGAAGAGAGAAAGAAAGAAGAGACATTTGGTGCTTATACTATAGTGTTAATATTTTCATTTTTCCAACTTTAACTTTGAGTATAGTATTTTTTTAACTATTTGAGAATTTGTGTAGATTCCATTGTTATTTACCAATTGAAGGTGCAAATATTTAGAAGATGCTAGTTCCTAGACTGATTGATCCATTCAACAAATATGTATAGATTGACCACATGTACAAGGTCTTCTGTGATAAAGATTGGAGAATGAGGACTCTGTTCTCTAGCAGTGTACAGGCAATCAGGAGAGATAAAACATAACTATGTATATCTATAAAATAAAAAATTAAAAAGTTTATGAGACAGATGCAAATAAAGATCTAGTTCAGAGGAGGAGAGATTATTTCCAACTGTTGGGAGGGGTGGGGCTCGGGGATAAGTCAAAGAGGAAGTTTGGGATCAGGAAAGATGGACAATCTTTATAGAGAAATAAAGTGCTCAGTAGTCTTTGCCATTCCTGGCCAATAACAAAAGCACCACTTATTGTGTGTGGAACTTCTTAGAACCTTTGATATTCTAAGTGAACCTCAAGAGAAGATTATGCAGCACATCTCAAACTTATTAATACATGTGTCACTTTATTTGTCAGGATTAGAGTTCCATAGGACACATTCCAGAAAATGCCATTCTACTCTGAAAGAGCTGAGTGAATGTGCAGGAAGGCAGGCCTTTGGATATCTGTACAGCACATCTGGGGAAGGGGAAAAGGAAGTAACAATTCTCATGTGACAGGAGTTGTGCTGCATTTTGTACATCACCAATCCCATGGGCCACTATAAAGTCTCAGCCCAAGGAAAGGTTGATCTGGAGACCACAGTTGAGCAGAGAAAGGCCTCAAGACTTTTGGGTACCATGTAGGATTACACATATCTGTTTCATGTCTGCTTTCTTCATTATAAACCAGAAATCTGGATTAACTTCCTATTAGCATGCAGACTGGCCACATCACGTACCCTGCCCTTATCTGCCATTAAAAAGGAACAGTATATAAAGAGAAGGTTCTAACCCCCCTGTCCCTTACCTGCCATTAAACAGGAACAGTGTATAAAGAGAAGGTTCCAACCCCCCTGTCTCTTACCTGCCGTTAAATAGGAACAGTATATAAAGAGAAGGTTCCAACCCCCCCCCCCACTGCACCCCACCTTTTCTTCCATTTCCAGGTAAGAGATTTAATCTTTGGGATTGTACTTTGTTTTTCTTTTAAAAATAATTTAAAAAAACACCTGTGACAGTTTTGAAAGAGGTACAGAATACTTCTGTAGTTGTAAATAATCATTTCATAAATTTGGCAACGGAGGCCACTTGGAATTGAAGGGTCTTGAGGTCAAAATGTGGAACCCGTTCTGACAACATCAAAGCCTCCACGTCCTCTCCAAAAGGCAGAAAGCAGACATATCAGCTTGATCCAGCATGTACTTTTCTTGCAACCAATGGGTTATTTATTGTTGTTGTACACACTGACAAGCAATGACACAAGGCAGGGACTGGGGAAGCATCTTGCCAAGTGATTGCCTTCCCTGAGCATCTGTAAGGGAACATTATAAAATCCTAGAGTACTAGAGTTGAAAGGAACTTAGTGGCCCAAATAAAAGAAACCAGCTCTCTTAGACAATATAGGGGGGAACTGAGGTGTCTCAGAAAGTTTAAGTGGCCTGCCTTAATCAAACAGGCCATAAAGGCAGATTTTGAACTCAATATCCCACTCCTAGGTCTGCATTCATATTTCTACACCATACATTAAAATTTATAATTTGGGTTTTATTATACTACAGCCACTATTCACACTTGGATTTTAAACTCCTAGTTTGTTTGCCTGTAAATTGGTATTCCCTGCTATCCTTTCTTAGACACAAGACTTTGGAGGCTTCTAACTAGAAACACTAGATGGTTCTGGCAAAGTCGAGTTTGGATGGAATAGAACACAAATAGATTTGCAACAGGGATTCAGTTTTGTTGAAAATCCACTGAGTCTGGAAAGTAACATACAAAACTGCCAGGTAAGAATATGTTTGGGGGTTTAGTGAATTCAAAATATTGAGAAAGAGTTGGAGAATTTAGACCAAACTGCTCATTGCTAGACTTGCTCAGCCCTCCTCAGCTGTACTAGGAAAGTTTGGTAGAACACATGGGAAATAGGTTTAGTGTATAAATATCCCAGCTGGTGAGATGGAAAGCATCCTAGTAACTAACAAAACATTTCTGTCTTGGAATTACTCCAAATATAAGAGTAACAAGGTGGAGGTGGTGTGCAGACATTGCTTTTAAACCAGAGAATTCCAGCTCTTTCAGGAAGTCCTCCCAGATTAAGTCAGAGCAATAATCAGCCAAAACTTAATCATGAGCTCATGCTTTTATTCTCAGTATATCCACTAAACAATTAGCAGATATTGCTAAGCATCTTCTCTGTGTCAGGCAGTGAGGATACAATGCCTTTTAGAGGTCCTCTTTCCCCTCAGCATTTTGTCTTCTTTCATGGAATTTCCAGAGGACCTCTGAAAATTGTCCTTGACCTGCAGGTATCTAGGTACATCTTTTTCTGACAAAATCTGTTGTGTAACAACCATCACAACCATGATATAGGACCTTTCTATCATCTCAAAAAGGTCCCCTGTGTCACTTGCAATCTATCTCTTCTCCCCATTCCCTGGCTCCATTAACCACTGACTTACTTTCTTTCACCATACTTAATGCCTTTTCTAGAATTTCATGTAAATGAGGTCATACAGTATGTAGAGTTTTCTTTTCTTTTCTTTCTTTCTTTTTTTTTTTTTTGGTCTGACTTCTGTTATTTAGCATAATGCTTTAGAGATCCGTTCATGTTGTGTGTTTATTGGTAGTCATTTCCTTTTCATTGCTGAGTAAGTCTATTGCATGAGTACATCACAAAATATGTATTCCATTTACCATTTGATGAATACTTGTTTTTTCTTCTACTTTCCAGCTTTTATGAGTAAAGCTGCTATGAATATATGAGCACAAGTCTTCATGTAAGCATGTATTTTCAGTTTTCTTGAGTAAATATCTAAAATCTTAGTTGCTGGGTCACATGTATGCTTAACATTATAAGAAATTGAAATTTGTGAGCATTTCAGTTGCCCTACATCCTTGCCAACCCTTAGGTTGGCAGTCTTTTTGATTTTAGGAGTTCTAGAGTTCTAGAGTATGAGTGGTATAATCAATTATGGTTTTATTTATTTTTTTTAAGATTTATTTGTTCATTTTAAAGAGAGAGAGAGCAAGACAGAGACAGAGGTAGAGAGAGAAAGAGTGTGGGGGGAGGGACAGAGAGAGAGAATCTTTCAAGCAGACTCCCTGTTGAGTGCAGAGCCCATCCTTGGAGGCTGAATCTCAGGACTCATGAGATCATGACCTGAGCCCAAACCAAGAATCAGAAGCTTAACTGACTGAGGCACCCCTCAATTATGGTTTTAATTGCATTTCCCTGATGACTAATGACATTGAGAATTTTTTGCCATTCATATATCTCCTTTGTTAAAGTGTCTGTGCAATATCTTTGTTCCTTTTGTTCTTGTTTTCTTCCTAATGAATTATAAGTATTTTTAGAAATATAATTTGAGTAAAAGTCTTTCATTAGATATATGTTTTGCAAATATCTGCTTATATAATAGTTTGTGGCTTGCCTTTTCATTTTCTTAACAGTGTCTTTGGAAGGGCAAACATTTTCAATTTTAATGAAACCCCATTTTTCTATTTTTAACTATTTCATGCTTTTTGGATCCAATTTAAAAAACTTCACCTAACCAAAGGTCACTAAGATTTTCTCCTGTGATCCCTTCTGGAAATTTTATAGTTTTAGCTTTTGTTAAAACTATGTTTAGTTCTACAATCCATTTCAAGTTAATTTTTGCATATTGGAGAACATAAAGAGTTTTCTTTTTTGCATATAGATATTCAGTTATTTCAACATCATTTGTTGAAAAGATTTCCTTTCCCTCACTGAATTGCCTTGGAACATTTGTTGAAAATCAATTGGCTATCTATATGAGGGTCTATTTGTAGAATTTTAATTCTGTTCATTTGATCTGTATGTTTAACTTTATGCCAATACTATTCTTTTTTGTTTACTGTAGCATTGTAGTACGTCCTGAAATTAATGTTATTCTTTTTTTCAAAATTATTTGGGCTATTTTAGTCCCTTTGTATTTCTATATACATTTGTGGATCAGCTTGTCAGTTTCTAAAAGGTGTCTGCTTGGATTTTTTATTGGAATTTCACTGACTCTATAAATTAATTTGGAGAAAATTGACATCTTAACAATATTGAGTATTCTGATCCATAAGCATAGTATATATCTCCATTTATTTATGTCTTTAAAATTTTTTTAGCTATGGTTTATCGTTTGCTGTGTACAGGTCATGCATATATTTTATTAAGTTTATACCTAGGAATTTTATGATTTGATGTTATTATAAATGATAATTTAAAAATTTCCATTTACAATTGTTGATACTTGATAGAAATACAATTGATTTTTAAAATATTGACCATATAAACTGCAAGCTTGCTAAATTCACATATTAGTTGTAGTTTTTCTTAGGTAGATTCCTTAGGATTTCCTATAATTGTGCTATATTTAAATAAAGGCAGTTTTAAGTTTTCTTTACAATCCATATGCCTTTTATTTCCTTTTCTTCCTGAGGGAGAATAGGGCAGATACTCAAGCCTGTCTGGAATGGCTTGAGTGACAGGAGGAACAAGTGACCTTGGGATTTGGGGATGGGGCCAGGATAAGTGTTACCTCTGGCCATTATTTGCATGGTTTGAATATTCTGCTGGTGCCAAGGGAAAAAATATGTGGGCCTTAAGTCATGCTCAGTTGTGGGGTAAAGGGGGAAACAGGGGAGGTAAGGCTTAAAAGTTGTTAAAGATTAAACATCAAAACTGGAGTCAGATTCTATTATAGTTTGATTTGCTAAAATGATTTTCAAAGAAATTGGACCGTCAGCAACAGGAATTTCAAAGTTGATGGTTTAGGAACAAGATGACTACATTGGTTTATGGTTTTCATTTCATCTAGATGGCCTATGTGACCTTTAAGACATTTAATAACATGGACAACAAGAAAATAATATTACCAGCAGTATGTTGTCAACTGTAACCTCCACTCTACCATCTAAAGACCCTTCCCCTGCTTTGTCATCTTTTCATCTGGCTTTATTTTAAAAGGTGGGTGTAATCCCAGATAATTATTCATTTGGCTACTAATTCTCATCTTTTTATCTGGTCTACCCCATCACTAATTGCTCAGTTGGGGAATCCAATAAGTTTTTTCATAGTTTCTGGACTAGAAATATTGGTATCAGAGTTGATTTTACCCATTACTAAATGAGTCTTGAATAACTTGATTTCCTGCTGTTGTTAATAATAAAATAACTTGTCTCTCTTTTCCTTTCTCCCTTAAATTCAAAGAGCTCAGCACTTAGGCCAACTCTGGTCACTTCACATTTGAAATCAACTCATTACTTGCATTCTTGAACTTCTTCCAACCAAATTCCTAAAAGAATTTGGTATTCCTGAGGCAACTGCTCTGGTGATTACACTGATTTTGCCTTTTTCTGGTGACAGGTGTTAGGACCATGACAATTATGACTCACTGGGAAAAAAGAAATCCTAAATCAAAATTCTGCCCAGAACCTGGGCACCCAGGCTGTCTGGAGTTTGCCATATTTATTAACACTGCAGAAAGATCTTGTTTTCCCAGTACTACTTATTTAAAAGACAGTTCCTCTCCAGGCTGTCTATGTAGCCTGCCTAGGGAATGCTGGAGATCTGATACATTAATTTAATTCTTCCTGGTTGCTAAGAGCAAAAGAGACCATGTGTCCTCTCTACCCTGAGTGCAATTAGCCTGAAGAGCAGCACAGCTGGACTTGCATTCAAGGGTAGTATTTCTTTCATTAGTAGAGAGGTTAGCAATTCCTGACCAGAGAGCAAATATCACTAAAACTCTGAATACCTCAAATTTCTCCGTCCTCCACAGATAAGATGTTTTGGAATAATGTGTCTTCAAGAACTTAGAATCTCACTAGGGGGATAAGATGGGTAAGTGACTCACTACAAAAGAAGTTCTTAGTGTGAGGTAAGAATCCTTACAGGAAAAGTAAAAAAAAAAATAGAATATAAAGTGACTACTGATTAATAATAATAAAATATTTCACTACTATGTGGGAAATATTCTGCAGTATCAGCACATACTGCGAAATAACTATTTCAATGATAATAATAATAATGTCTAACATTTCTACCATATGCCAGGCTGTAGTAAGTACTTTAATAGACTACTTCATCATTATTCAAAGTAGGTGCTTTTACCATCTCTATTTTAGAGAAGGAAACTGAGGCTCAGATGGGTTAAACAACTTGCCCAAGGTTCCACTACTGATGAGTGGCATAGCTAGGATTTTGACTGTCAAGAGTTGTATTTTCCCCCTCTTCTATGTGATTACTCTACGGACAAATGCCTGCAGGAGTTTGAACTGGGATGACAATCAGAGAAAACTTCGGAGAAGAGGCTAAATGGGATGGCTTTGAAGCATGAGTTGAAATTGGAACGATGAAAATAGTAGGGAGAGAGGGGACCTGGCATTGCAGTTAGAAGACATAATGGACAAACGCTCTATGAGCATTGTTTTGTCTTTTATCTGTGGGCTCATCTCCCCAATGTGCCCTGCCTCTTCACACATCCTGGACAGGTATATAAACTATTGTATTGTGTTTTGACATGGTTGTTTTGTTAAGGCCACTCTATCAAGACTAGGTAATGGGATCTCCTCTAAAGGGGGGGGGGTGTCTCTGAGTACATCGTCTGTGGAAGGGACCATGCTTCTGACAGGACACCGATTCTCCTAAATTTGGGGAGGCAACTCTTAGGGAGAAAACTGCTTCTTTTAAGTCTACCTCCTTGTGAGTCTAGACTTTTTTTTTTAAGATTATATTTATTTATTTGAGAGAGGGGGTGGGGTACACAAGTGGGAGTAGGGACAGAGGGAGTGGAAGAAGCAGACTCCAGCTGAGTGGGGAGCCTGACATGGTGCTGATCCCAGGACCGAGATCATGACCTGGGCCAAAGTCAGACGCTTAACTGACTGAACCACCCAGGTGCCACAGAGTCTGGACTTTGAGATGGGTTCAGGGGCCTTACTGACTGCTGAGGAAAGATTCTTATTTCTATCTGGAGGCAGAGGGTGCATATCAAGCAGTACTCCCATAGAAGATATTTTGGAAGACAGATTATTTTGCTTCATTTTACTCTAATTCCCTTTTGTGATCTGAGAACTTCAGCAAAGTTTTATTTAAATGCTTAAAATTGATCTTGGCAATGCTATACCATTTGTGCCAAAAACCAGTACTGCCCCCTGAGATCAGGGTGGTGAGGGTAGCAGGAATTTATTCTCTCTTCCCACATCCCTTCTCTCATGTGTTCTCACTCTTACTTTCTGGTTCCCCATATACCACTAACCACTTCTAGAGTGCAGGCTATATGCCAAACACAGTATTAAGAATTTCATGCATATTGTGTCAATTAATGCTCATGCCAGTCCTTGAAGTAAGTAGCTTTCTACTTTCACTTTATAGTTGAAGGTTATAGAACTGGTAAGTGGTAGCTTCAGTTATCTATCGCCATAATAATACTGCAAATAAACAACCTCAAAGCTTCAGTGACATAGAACAGTAAACATTTGTTTTGCACTTGAGTCTGTGGGCGTCAGCTCATCTAATATGGATTTAGCTTCTTTTAGCTGGTCTCACTCTTGTGGCCAGCTCTGGGTTGGTTGTGTGGCTTTGTTGATCTTGGCTAGGCTTGCTCACACGCCTGGGGTTTGGCAGGTCATTGGCTAATTGAGAATGACCTTTGCTGGGATGACTTGGAGTTTTCTTTGTTCCACTTCTTGCCCATCCTCCAGCATTCTAGGCTAGGCATGTCCATCTTGTGGCATAGCAGAGGGCAAGAGCAAAAACATGTAAGTGGTTTTTAAGCCTCTGCTTATGTCATGTCTGCTAATATACTGTTGGGCAAAGCAAGTCACATGACCACACGTGTAAGGGCCTGACAGGTGAAAAATCAGGGCTGTTAATGCAATCAACATGCCATAGGGTGGAGCTCATGTTCCCTCTTACTTTTCTGTCTCCTATTAATGAGATAATTATCCAATAATTGCCCAATTGTTTTTTCTTTGTATTGTAGCATAGCTGACACACAATGTTATATTAATTTCAGGTGTACATAATAGTGATTTGACGACTCTATATGTTATGCTATGCTTACTTCAAGTCCATCTGTCATCTACCATCTGTCACCATACAATGCTATTACAATACTGCTCAATTACCTACGTTCCTTAAGTAGAAGATGAATCCTGGGCTCTAAGATTTACGGCTGATAGGTCTGGCTACATTTTGTGAAGATACTCCTGCAGACAACTTCAGAGGAAAAGTTTGTTTCCTTACAATGTGTGTATTCGTGTTTTGGGATAATGATGACTCCTCAGATTCCAAGTTGAAGAATTTTCCTTGGCACAGTGACTATCAAGACTCCAGAGGATGAAGATTCCTTTTTAATAGCAAAGCACTCACGAAGCCTTACATGGTATTAGCTGTATCAGACTGAGGAAATATATAATAGCAGTCATTCTGAGTTTAGTCCATTAATTTAGATTAATTTATATTTTATTATTCCCAGCAGTATTTATATCTACATACATTTTGAACATAGTGGTACTTGTATATGTGAGATATTATTTATGTATTTTATAGATAGTGCAGTTTGTGCATATGGATTTTCTGATTTTTTTGCAGTAACTCCGAAGCTTCCCTCCCAGGTAAATACACACACACACACACACACACACACAATCTGCCTCCTAGCCTTAGTGACAGAATTTTCTTATTATATATTTTACCAAATGCTTCATAGGAGATGTAGGGCTAAAGTGGCAATAAGAAGGCCATCACAGTTATGACAGTCTTTTACAAGGTACAGAGGCAGTAGCAACCTCCCTGCTTTCTACAAAGACTCTTCAGTACATATAGGAGAAAGGGCTAACTCTTTAGTGAGGGATTTGAAAACCTCCCAGATTGAACCTAAACTTCCCTTTCTAGATTTTTTTATTAAAAATTCCTTCACCAAATGCTCTCCTTTTCTGCCAACACACAGGATTACAAACAGTCTCTGCTACTAAGAAACTAAGTTGCTTCCTCTTAAACATTTTAGAGCCACAGCTTTATTGCAAGCATTTTATTTTTACATACCCTATGGCATCAAGCAGATAGAAATGATTTAAAAATACGTTTGAATTGAAATAGTAGAAAGGAAGTCACCGATTTTCTCTCAGGGATAATGTATTGAAAGCCTTAAATCTTAAAAATGATTGAATTCTGTGTCTTTAGGATTTATCCCTCTGATCATGGTGAGGGGGCTGATCAGAAGACAATCAGATATTGGCACAACATTTAACCTGAATAATTGTCTGAGGAATCCACTCTAAGCCCAGGTGGAGGGTAGAAAGCCAAGAGATCTTTCACTAGGGGTTTGAAGAGGAGAGACTGATCAAAGAACATCACAGAGCCAGACTGAGGGGGCTCTGGGTACCGGGTGGTGGTTCATTATGTTGTTTGTACTACATGAGCACTGACAGAATCAGAAAGGAAATGACTGGATAGCCACTTGGCCTTAGGTTTTCCAGTGGAATGACCGCAGTAGGATCAAGTGACTTTACTGCCAACCAAAAGCACAGATGTCCATGGAGGAAGTAAGAAAAGTGGAGGGTGCTTGGCACACAAACATCTCATTTATATCTTTGAGCAGTGAACCTCACCAAGGCTCCAGTGTTCCACTTACAGGTATATCCACATAGACCCACTGAGAAGGCCTGCCTTGCCTTCCAAACTCATGTGTGACAGCTGCAGAGGAATGGGGGTGGGGGAAGCAAATGCTCCCATATCTAATTAGTGGAATAGTTAAAACTGGAGCAAGGCCATTCTAAATCAATAGCCTTTCCTGGCTGCCTGCTGTAGGCAAATTGCTTAAACTCCTTGAATTTCAGTTTTCTCACCTCACCTCTAAAATGCGGATAATAGTAACTATGCCACTAGAAGTTTTACTTAGATGTTAACTGCCATCTAGTTTAGTTTCTATGTTATAGAAAGATGCGAGGTTCAAAAGGTAATTTTCCCTTTCTCTGGCACATTCCACATGCCCTATATCCAGGAGTTTTGTGCTGCCTAATTCCTAAGGGAATTAAATTTCTTTGTGTATTAGGCATTCCCTTCTAACAAGGCCATCACCACCCAGAGCTTTTGTTTGAAAATCAGAGATTGCTGTGGAGAGGAAAGAGGAATGAAGTGGCTGATTTTTAGCTATCTCAGGTGGGGCTAAGCCAAATTTGATTTGAATTAAAAAATTAAAAGCATGTGATAATATTTGCATGTCAGGGTTGTGGAAGAAGCTCATACGTGCTCCATCTTTCTGTCAGAGTTAATGTAAGGACTGAAATCAGTTCGTGTACGTGAAAGCACCTAACCCAGTGCCTGATTCAAAAGTCTGGCCTCAATAAGGGCTTATTTCTCTTTGCCTGCCTGTTTATTTGTGCTTTGTTATCCAGGAAATGCCTATCAGTTGAGCCATTTGAAATCCAAATATCTACCCTCTATTTAGATCCCCCCCCTCAACAAACTGGATTACTTGTACCCCTAGGGTGCATAGAAACTCCTGGGAGGGGTTGAGTGGGTTGAGAGAGATTTAGGGAATAGGTTTCTAAATCCTAAAGCTCCACATTTACTTTTTCCTAAAATTGATCAGCCTGAGTTGGATGTCATTCTAGTTCTCTTTCCCAACTTTCCTTTCACATTCACCTTTTCACCACTTGACAAAAGAAACGCATACCTCCCATCATTTCTGAATCTTACTGAGTCTGAATGCTGCATTGCCTGGGGAGAGGTTCTCATATAAAGCAAAAAAACAGAAATGAGAAAAACATGTTTTGGCAGAAAAGGAGAGCATTTGGTAAAAGAAAGTGCAATAAAAAAATCTAGAAAGAGAACTTTAGGCTCCATTTGGGAGGTTTTCAAATCCCTTGCTGGAATTGCGGTTTTATCCCATATGCACTGAGGAGTCTTTGCAGAAATCAAGGAGGTTGCCACCGGCTTCTACATCTCGTAAAAGACTGTCATTGCTCTGATGGCTTTCCTATTGCAACTTCAGTTCTACATTTCCTGTGAGGTATTTTGTAAAATACATAATATATATTTTGTAATGTACATGTGTATAATATATAATATATATTATGTTTATATTTTATTAAAAGGTATATGGTAAATTTTACTTTTTTATTCAATAATTATCAAATTTTGTAATATATGCTGTTTGGACTAATCATGTGCTAGTAATAATTTTAATGGGTAAATCGATCTAGAAGAAATTGTAAACATAAGAGAATTATGGATATAGGAAGTTAAAAACATAAATACATATTTGAATAACATATATTTTTGTTGTAGAAAACTATGACAGGGTGATCAATAAAACATAGAGATACATTTCTCTGGACAAATTCTATGAGGGCATTCTCTTTGATGACTGAAAGAGCAACAGTGTGGGCACCTCGGTGGCTCAGTGGGTTAAGCACCCACCATTGGTTTCTGCTCAGGTCATGATCTCAGGGTCCTGAGATCCAGCCCCAGGTCTGGCATGGAGCCTGCCTAAGATTCTCTTTCTACCTCTCCTCTGCTCCTCCCCATCTCCCCTGCTCCTGCTCTCTCGCTCTCATTAAAAAAAAAAGAAAGCAAGCAAGCAGCAGTGTAAAATATATATTAAAAGAAGTGTTCATTTACTTATTTTCAAATGGATGGATAACAAATCATTGTGGTATTTAGATTTCATTGGACAGATTTATAAAGAGATGAAATAGTTTTGTTTTTAAATGTTACTATTTACAGTGCACTGGAAATATCACCCTTTGCAATTATTTAAATTTATGATGAGAAATTTTAAAGGACAGAAGTTAAAAATGTGTGAATGGGTACTTAATTTTCAATCTTTTGGGAGTAAATAATCTAAAAAGTTTGAAAATTACTATTATAGGTCACGTGCAAAATGCGGTTTGGTTAACGCTGGTGCTGTCCTCACTGGGGATAGCAAAGAATAGCTGGCGAGGAATGGGGAGCAGTGAAGATGGGGAAATTACCGCATGTGTAGTACAGGGGACGTACCATGGAGAGCCCCTGGATGACTGAGAGACAGAGAGGCCTTTGCCGGGCTGGGCAGGACGCAAGTGGCTCTGGGAACTACCGCGGGACAAACAAAATGGCGACCGTTTGGCTGTAAGGGTCGGCGCCACGAGGATCTGGCCAGATTAGTGACAACGAGTTGGTTTAGAGCAACAGCTACTGTCAGGACAGGCTTCCAGCGAGATGAGACGTGAAGCGGTGCCAGCCAAGCCCTGTCGGTGAGTTGGAGTCAGTGCTGGTGGAGAGGAGTCGTCGTTTTTTTTACTTGAGAGGTGCCGGAACACTCATGGTTCAACTTATGCAGAGCAGTCTGTGTGTCTAACAGAAGTTTCAGAATTTCACACACTACTTAGGAAAAGGTATCAGGTATTAGTTGGTTGCCATGAATGATGGGTTTGTCACTGAAGAAGCCTAGGGTCCCTTGGTGATTATAATGACATCTGTGTAAATACAAACTCACTGTCCAAAGCCAATCGATATTTGGTTAATTCAACTTCTTAACTTTGTGGAAAGAGTACTACTATTTCAGAGTTCTCTGATCTGCTGGGAAAATAGTGATCTGGGAGACAGTAGTGACCTAGGAGAATTACTGCGAGGTTTCACAGATTATCACATTGCACAGTTTCTCAAGTCTTGATTCAGGTGTTCAGTTGCAACTTGTGTATCAGATTTGGAACAAATCTAACTGGTCAAATGTAAATCTAAAAATATCCCCAAAAGTAGCTGTGTAGGGGCGCCTGGGTGGCACAGCGGTTAAGCGTCTGCCTTTGGCTCAGGGCGTGATCCTGGCGTTATGGGATGGAGCCCCACATCAGGCTCCTCCGCTATGAGCCTGCTTCTTCCTCTCCCACTCCCCCTGCTTGTGTTCCCTCTCTCGCTATCTGTCTCTATCTCAGTCAAATAAATAAATAAAATCTTAAAAAAAAAGTAGCTGTGTAGACTGTCTCTCATTTCACGTTATCGAAACCCTGATTTCTATCCCACCTTCTCCTTTTCTTTTAGCAGATGATTATATTTATTTTTTGTAAATACTCTTAAGTTTCCCAGGAGCCACTTTTGCTTATAGAGGAAAATCTAATTTTTTTAGTCTGGCATTGAGGCCTCCACAATTTGCCTCAATCTGTATTTCTCATTTTATTTTCCATCATTTCCCTATGTGGAACAGCAGTTCAGTCTGTTTCACTACCATCTGGATATGACTTTAGGATAGAGTAGGAACCAGACTAAGATACAAATGAAGGATGATGGGACATCACTTTTGATAAGGCAATTAAAGGTTTCATAAAAGATCACATTTGAATTGATCCTTGACATGGTGGATTTTCAAGGCATGGCCATAGAATAAAATACTGAGCTATTAGTGAGGAACTAGGTGTTGCCTAGCTTTCTAGGACATTTACTCCAACAATAAAGATACCAGGAGGTCAGAAAATATTTGTATTGGTCTATTCTTATTACATATTGCACCAAAGTGGTAAAATGGCCTACATTAAATGTGTGCTTAGGTCTCTTTCCACACACAGAGTTGTGAAGTAGGAACTTCCTGAAATTTGACCCTTTAGTAGGCAGAATTTGGTATAGGACAGTTCTGTTTAGAATCCTATTTGTGGTGGTTTATTATTACTATAATCACAGAAAGACTCCATTCTTATATTTCACCTACAGTACTTTAATATAAGTGTTATGTAGGAGTATCTCTGGGCAAGATGGTGATTCAAGTTTTAATTGTCAACCTGGGATTAAAAAAAAGAACATGACCCTCATTGAGGAGACAGATTCTAAATCTGGCACTGCCACTGATGCTAATAAAAACAAAATAATAATTTTTCCCAGCCTTAATTTCTGTACCTGTGAATATATATAGTAATAACGTCCTTGCCTATTTGTAAAAGTGCAGTGAGAATTGAGTCTGTTAATCTATGTAAACATATTTGCAAGGAATTAAAAATCCCTAAAATGCAAAGGATCAAATTCCAGGCTCTTTGTTTCCTCTGAGGGTACAATTAGGTAATCTGAAAAACAGCCATTCAAATGCATTAGGTGGTATAGGTAAAGACCATGAGAGCTGGGACTTTCTCTTGTATTTCCAGTGCCTAAATAGTGTCTGTCACATAGTAGATCCTCACTAAATATTTACAGAGTGAAAGAATGAACAAGTGACTGGAGGCATTCAGGGGCCTCCTTCTATCTGGCTCTCCTGGCTGCCAAAGCTCTATGTCTAGGTGACTGGCTAAGTTTAAGAGCTGTTTGTTTGCTTAAGGATATCCTGCTTCCACCTGCTTTTCTCCCTGACTGTTTTATAATAGCAATAGATAACATTGCTTGAGGACCACATATGTGCTAGGAGCTGTGAGGTGCTTTACATAAACTATTGGTAATCCTCACAATCCTAAAAAGGTGTGCATCCTTATATTAAACATCAGAAACTCATGCTCAGAAAAGGTAAGTAACTTACTAAAAATCATGTAGCTAATGTGGCAATTTGGATAGGCTAGATTATGCTGCAGTAGTAAACAACCTCCACATCTTAGTGACTTAAAACACAAAGGTTTGTTTTTTACTTGTATCACATGTTCACAGTGAGTCAGCAGGGGGACCCCGCTCATTGTTGTTAGGGATGTAGGCTACAGAGCAGCAACCATCACAAATATTGCTGTACCAGAGGAAAAGACATCTCTAGAGAGTGTCACACCAGCAATAAAAGCTTGCCCTAGAAATGACATACATCCCTTTTTCTCACAATGTATTTGCCAAGATTAGTCATGTGACTCCACCTAACTACAGGCAAGCCAGGAAGTGTAGCCCTATTATATGCCTGGAAGGCAGAGCAAGAAATTTGGGGGGCTGTGCAAATCACTACCAGACCTAGTAAGTGGAAGACTTGGTTTCTGAATCCAAAAATTATTTGACTCCAAAACCAGATTTTACAAAACCTCATTGATTTACTCAGTTTGCCTTGAGTTCTGGGATTGGGGATATCCTTATCATTTGACTTTGTGTTGCTTTTCAGTGAGGGTTGTCTTTTTGAGGCAACCTAGGCTAAATCTTCCTAAGCTGAGAAAACTCTTCCTTCTCAGTTGTCATACTACGAATCATGACCCCTTTGGCCTGTGGCAGATGAGGGCTTGAAAGTCAGACCCTCTGGGGTAGGCACTGTACTCATCCATGCTATCGTTTGCTTGTGTATCTGTAGCAGAAATATTGTCATTAACACCATAATTTTGCTATTCCAGTCCCACAGCTGCTGGAGTGGCCTAGCAATTGGCTGGTAGCACCCTGAATTATAGAAGATATATGCTGGGCCAGAAGTAGGCCTTCTTCCTGCAGACTTGGAAGGAGCTGATAACAAAGGCCTGCCAACATAGCTCTGACTGTAAGTTAAGATCATTCACATTTCCATCTTTGTAGGCAGCCTGTGATGTGAGTTTGGAGGCTGCCAAAAGCTAAAGCCATGAATTAGAAGTCAAGAGCTTTGAAATCATTCCTGGCTCTATCATCACTAGTTGTGTGACCTTGGGCAAGTAATTTAATCTCTCAGAAGTCTGAGTTTTCTCATCTGGAAAAAGAATTCCAGTTCCAACATTCAGGTTTTTAGGATGAAAACTGCCAATTTGTGCATAATGTGAATGGCTGACATCTGAATAGTACTTAATATTTTACAAAGCTTTTCTTCAGCTGCCTTGCAGTGCAGACATAATTACTGTGATTTCCCCAGTGAAGAAACTCAGTCTTGTAAGATCAGGTGAATTGCCCAAGGTCTCACAACTAATAAATACTGGAAGTAGGACCCAAACATTAGTCTTCTGTCTCCAAATACGATATTCTTTTCTCTGATCTGAGTCATTGACTGGGATGATCCACAGGATGTGAAAAAGAACATACAAGTAAAAAAAGTGGGTAACAGAAAAAATAGTAGAGGGTTTGGATTATTGAAGACTAATTCTGAATCTAAGCTCTTCCATTTACTGGTTTAGAATCCTAGAAAAGCCCTGCCTTCTTTCCTTCCTTTCTTTCTTCCTTTCTTCCTTTTATGTTTGGCAAAAGTAGGTAGGGCTCAAAGTCATCTGGTACACACTGGTATAGCTACGCTGCTTATTAAAATATTGAAATCCTTCTGTACTGTTTGGTGAATAGCTACTCTAACTGACCCCCTCCTTTAACATTCCCACCCACCTCCTCATAATTTAGTAACAAAGGTGGCAGTGTGGGGCTCAGCAGGGGGCGTTAAGGACCCACCTCATTCCAGGGCTGTGATTAGTCCCCAGCTATATTGGTTGTTAAATATTTTTTAATTTCACCAATGAGTGGGGATAATAACATTCTTCCCAGATTCAGTGGGCTGCTGCTGAAGATCAGATAGTATAAGACAGTGAAGAGACATACCAGCTATAAACCTTAAAGGCAATGTTTTTAAAAAAATCTCATAGAATGGTCCCTGGAGAAATAATTCTGTTGTACTGAAAATAGCACAGAGGTTTTTACCTTGGTGAGACTGGTTGCCTATTAGCCTATTCAAGATTCTGAGATAGTAAAGGAACTTATTTTACTTTTTTAACTCTGAGTTTTCTAATGTTTGAGAATAGAATTCATTTCCTCCACCATCATACACTTCTCACATCCTTTGCTAATTTTGTGAATCTTGGTTTTTGATCCTGAGCTTATTGTTTTCTCTATCTTTACTTCTTTTTGTAAGGTATGTCTTTCTGTGCCCTGGCCCACATGGTTCAGTCCAGAGTCAGAGGCAGTCCACAGCCTATGGCAGGTTTATCACAGGACAGAGGTCTCTGGAGTCCAGCTATCCTAGAAAAAGAAGAACAAGGAAAATAATACATCATCAAAAACAATGGCAGCTGATATTTATTGAGTGCTTTTTACATGTGATGGATTCTGCTGAGTGTTGTACATATTCTGCTGGTCATGGTGCTTGACTGTCCCTCCATTTCACCCCATGTGATTAATCTAAGCCAGGGGGCAGCAAACTATGGCCTGTGGGCCATCCATTCCTTGGCTTGTTTTTGGAAGCCCCATGAGCTAAGAATATTTTTTATATTTTTGTAGGGTTGAAAAAAGAAGAATATACTATAGAGGTTCTATGCAACCCACAAAGCCTAAAATTGTTTTTATTTTGCTTTTTACAGAAAAAGTGCCAGGACATGGTAATCCCACTTTCTTACTAGTGGTTAGATTAGAATTAGGCATGCAGTCCATTCAAACAATGAATGGTTTTTGAGGCCTAACCACTATTTTGAATGTTGGGAATACATCATTAAGCAAAACAGACAAATGTTCCTGCCTTTGTGTATTTTACTTTCAGTTCTAGTTAATGAGATATAAGTCTATTGTTGTTTGGTAAAGGTTTTTCACATTCAAGTAGGGAGTAGTGAAAAAGATACTCCTTTCCACTTTGGATGTTTCTCTCTTTAAATGTGATACTTCTTCCCCCACCCCAAGAATTTTTATTTATTTGAGGGAGAGAGAGAGAATGAGAGAGAAAGCACGCATGAGCAGGGTGAAGTGCAGAGAGAGAAGCAGACTCCCCACTGAGCAGGGAGCCTGATGTGGGACTCGATCCCAGGACTCCAGAATCATGACCTGAGCCAAAGGCAGATGCTTAACCGACTGAGCCATCCAGGCACCCCTAAATGTAATACTTCTAACTTATGATGATGAGGGGAGCCAGTGCAAGAGTCAAAAACACATCCAGGGTGATAGAGGAGAAAGAAAGAAATTGATTATGCTGTTGAGTTAATAGACCTTGAAATCTGTCATACCTAACACTTCACAATATATTAGATAAGTTTGCTTTAAGTCCTCTTAAAATCAGTGTTCTGTTACTTGAATTAGTGAATAGCATATGTATATACATACATTACTTAATTTAATCCTCACAACAATCCTATGAAATATTTATCATTCTCATTTTATGGAAGAGGAATGTGAAGATCAGAGAAATTAACTAATTGCATAGTCAACACAGTAAGCGGGAGAGCCAAGATGGTAACTTTCATCTCTCTGGGTTTCTCAGCTCTCTCTAGAACTCAGTCTCTCCTTCTTACTGAATTCCTAAGGAGTGAGAATTGTTAGAGGTCAAGACAGGAAGTCAATATGGGGACAATTTTTATGTCCTGACCCTGTGTATATAACTGCATTACTGAGTTTCATCCTTTTTCTTAAACCTAGAATAATATTTCTTGACCCCTATCCCATAATGAGAAGGCAGAATTTTTCCATTTGTTGAAAAGTCATTGCCCTAAGACAGTTGTATTCATGTATATAATTCATGTATATAATTTCAGGCACTGAAATCTCCCAGGGAGGAGCAAATCTGTTTTTCAATCTCTCTCTCTATGTCTATATATAAAATTAATCTATTTTCTCCATTTTCCCCACCACCATTTAAATTACTTTTCACCTTGTCTACCTGGTCTGTGCTCAATCTACTTTGGCCTTCCAACCCAATCTTCACACTGTAACATAGAGGATAAACGCAATTTTTCAATATGGCCTACAAAGCCTGGTCAGCTTTATCTTTCCTCAAGCATCTCCTGCTCTCTCTATCCCTGCCACACCAACTATTATCAGTCATCAGCTTCTGCTTGGAATGATCTTTCTTTTCTTCTATGCCCAATACATACCTATTTGTCTTTTGCTCAAGTTTTACTTTTTTATGCAATCCTTTATTGATCTCCCTACCAGATTGACTCCTCTCATTTGCTCTCATTGGGCCATGGCACATGGCACAATTATAGTGTTCTACTAGTTTGTGTGTGATTATCTGTTTAATCTATCTACTGTATTTTATGTAGGAGAGCAGTGGCTCTAACAGTCTAGTTGTTACCATTGTAAATCCAGTGCCTGGCACACAATAGGTGCTCAATAAATATTTGTGGAATGAATGCACAAATGTATGCATGAAAAGGCACCTCATATTTTTCAGTGATCCAAAGTATCAAAAAGATTCTAGAGCTCAAGTTGTATCAGTTTGAAAACCTGCAGGAAATACATGAGTTCCTCAAATGGAGCAATTAAGGAAAATTTAATTTAGGAACTATTTATTCAAGTGGAATAGGTTTAAGGGAGAGTAACAAGGGATGATGAAGCATCCTGGGGCTAGCAATAATGGGGAGCAGTTGGTATCCCTAAACTGAATGGACAAGTGAAGGGGGAAGTTTCAGCCCAAAGAGAATAGATGTGGGTCTAGAAGAGAGCCACAGGATAGGAACTGTGGTTATTGTAGATAAAGCTAGCCAACCTGAAGGACCTCTATCATGTCCAGTGATGTCAGAATTAGAGGAAGAAGGAAAACACCATTATCACTAACACCCTCTTCTCTCTCTTAACCACCATCTAGTGCTCCCAGTGGGTAAGCCCAGTTGAAAGCCAGAGAGTAGGGAACTAAATGATGTAGTGCATAAAGGCTACTTCCCAGGGCACAACGCTGAGTGGAAAATGGATCTGGAAGGACAAATAAAAAATATCCAGCCATTGGTCCTTGGGACAGTTCCATCTCTTGCTTATCTAGAGGAATTTTTAAGACAGCACTAAGAGATAGCTTGAAAATTTTTAATTTAATATAACAGAAAGGAATCACTAAAGTTAAAGTTACATAGGTAATTGAAGCTATAAAAGTTTTCTTACCATGGAAATTCAATGATTTAAGTGTGGATAAATGAAAACTACGTGGGGTTCTTAGACATAAGATCAAATCATTGCTCTGCTACTACCTACTTTGGTAGCTTGGTTTTCTTGTTTGTAGTGTGAGGATTATAGTGCTCATCTCACAGAGTCATTGTAAAAATCCAACGTCTGGCGCATGGTAGGTGTGCATGAAATGCTAAATCCTATGAGAAAGGTATGATGTTATTACCTGCTAGAGCCTAGCACCACGATGAAGTCTCTCCCTCAGAACTCTTTTTTTTTTGACTTTTACAAAAAACAATTTATTTCCCACATGGGAATTACCTCTTATTAAACAACTAATAAAATATGTGATATATAGTCATACATTTAAAGACAACCAATAATTTGGTACAAGAAGATAAAACTTCAGGAGATGAGTATGTCCAACATAACTAAAAGGAGCTAGACTTCACTTACAAATTGATTAATTGGAAAGGGAATTAGTGTTTAAGAAATGCTGTTGCTGATGAAAATATTACTCTAAAAAAAAAACCAGTGTACAAAAAACATTGATTGACAAAGCCAAAATATTTTAGTTTCAATTCTTATATACTGTAAATGAGGTTCATATTAAATAAAAAGGTTAAACATCCATCAATATGTAAAAAAGGAATTCAGTTGCTCAAGTAGTAGATACAACTTCATATTTGTATTCAGATCTGCTCCCAGAATCATGAAATGACTTTTTAAAAAAATAATTTATCAACTACTACCTGAAGTTATTAACAATGACAACTAAGTATCACTATTACATATTATTTATTTCTCCTATTGCATTTATCACTATAGTACAATATAAAACTTACAATCTAATTTTATGGCTCTGTAATCAAGCTGATTAGTACCCTAAAAAAATAAAGTTCTAAATACAAAGTTGGTGGTTTAAGCCTTAGTAAACAGTAACCAAACAGACATCTAACAGATTTTCCTCATCAAGAGAGTAAGATAGACAAAGGCTTTCTTTCTTTTGTGACATCACTTCATGTTACTCTGTTCCATCCCATTTTTTCCCAGTTACAAAAAAACCAACAACAACAAAAAAGGAGATATAAGGATGGTGAATGGCCTCCAGCCATTATTCTGGATTTGTTTATTTTATTTATTTATTTATTTATTTATTTATTTATTTATTATAATAATATTTTTTTAATATATTATGTTAGTCACCATACAGTACATCCCTGGTTTTTGATGTAAAGTTCGATGATTCATTAGTTGCGTATGACACCCAGTGCACCATGCAATACGTGCCCTCTGGGTTTGTTTCTGTTTAAGCCAAAAACCTTTGAAAATAGGTTTTAGTTCTGGCAGATTAAATTCTCAGAAATTCGTATTTTCTTCAAAAAATTTCAACTGGTGAGCTTTCACACTGTAAGTTGTATATTTTTCACCCATGTGCTCCTGCAAATGTACCTCCCTCTCCAGTTCATCCTCTTCTTCCAAAAGATCATACACCTGTTCTAAAAGCTGAATTCCCAGGCCCTGGATTACATTAGCTCTCAAGACTTCAGCTATTCTGATTTTTTCAGAATCTGGCAGGACAGCAGAAGGTAGTGGCCATACTACCCTGAATGTGCCTGATCTCATCCCTCAGAATGCTTATTGTCATTAGGCAAGCAAAGCCACCAGGGACTGAGCAGTTAGAGAAGAAGACCTGGGAAAAATCAAGTATCAATTGCAGGTTAAAATCCACAAGGAAGTTTCAGGTCACAAGACTTGGCTGCTCTGTGTAACTGGACCCTCCTCACCATTGCCCCTTCCCCACCCCATCTCCCACTCCCATCCTTGTATCTTTAAGGAAACTTCCAGTTCTAAAGGCTAGTGCATTGCAGATCATGAGGATTGTATACAGAAATGAACTACTGAGTCATTCAGCTGTGTGCTGTTAAACCACAGGCTATCGAAGGCAGTAACAGCAGGAGCAGAACTCCTTAGTGGGTAGTTCTGCTTTAAGACAGTAGTTTCATATCACACCACTTAGCTCAGATGCATTGTGTGAAAGTGACAACTTTTCCCCCACTTAAGTGAACCCCTGTTTGCTTACTTGGTGCCAAATGGCTCACATATAAACACTGAAGGACAGATTAAAGACCACATTGTACTTTACTTTGCCATTGCGTGAAGGGCATTATTTTCCATGTTGATAAAATCTGGAGGGAAGAATAAGGGACAATGGACTTTTATTTTAACCACTAAACACTCACTGTATCCCACCGAATGTCTGGGGCTTTGTTCTACTACTCCTGGTCTCAAGGCTTTTGCCATTAGGAAAAGTAAAGACGCTTGGCTCAGAGTTTATCCTGAGGGGATTGTCCTGGGAGTTCATTGGCAAGGAGTTACAAGGGGCAATGAAAAAGAATTAGAGGGCTCAGAGGATAAGCTGAGGTGATAGTATTTATGCCTGGAGTCCACTGCATGCAATATGATAACTGCTCTCAAAGAGCCTGAGACATTGTGACAGAGAGGGGCAGATGCCAACAGAGCATTCGTGACAGACTCAGATAAGTTCCATTTTACCCACAGAGCCTTCCCTAATGCATCTGTCCTGTGTTGATCCTTGTCTTCTCCATATTTTCTCCAAACAAGGCTAGTGATTCTTCTCTCCTCTGCTCTCTTTTCCCACTTGTACTAATACCTTGTGCTGTCTGAGTTCATTCTTGAATTTGAAGTCATAGTGGGCCAGGAATTGAGACCTGCTTCTTCTGGCTTTAGCTTTGCTGTATATCCTTGGTCATGCCCTTTCAAAATTTCCACGTTTCTCAACTTTAAAGAAATACCTATTTTCCGTAGTTAACAGTGTTGAGAAGCCAGCAAAATACATGTACGTAGAGGGATTTTAAAAAATTAGGGTAAAATTTATTTACATGCAGTGAAATTCATGTCTTAAGTATATGATTTGATGAGTTTTAAAAATGTATGTAATCAGCACTCAATCAGGATATAGTATATTTCTGTCACCCTAGTAAGTTTGCTCATGTCCCTTTTTTTATCCCATCCAGAGGCTACCACTATTCTGATTTCTGTCACTAGAGATTAGTTTTCTGCCCTTGAGCTTGTTAGGAGCACTTTGAAAAGTGAAAGTCACTGTACAAAATCTAGTATTATTACCATGTTCCAACTAGATGGTATATTACTTAAAAGAAAAGATCTAATTTTTTACTTAGTACTAAGCAGAGAGCATGGCAAATACTGATTCAATTCAATATTGAATATGTATTAAAGTGAATAAAGTATAAGGACATTGACCTGGATTCTAGGAAAGCTGAATTCTAATGTGCTCTGCCTTTATCCAGCTTTGTGTCCTTAGGCAGGTATTTATTTTTTCTTTTTTAAAAACATTTTGACCCTAAGTTTTTCTTTCATTAAATGAAGAATTAGACTAGATGATGTTGTAGTGTACCTTCCTACTTTCAGAAGTTACTTAATAATGATAATGACTAAGATTTATTGAATGCTTATTATATACTAGCCACTCTTCTAAATACATTTATTAACACATTTATCTTCATAACAGCCCAAAAGTCAAATTTTATCATCTCCCATTTTACAGATGAGGAGATATAGAGGTTAATGAACTCTCATAAGGTCAAGTGGGCAATGCTAGGCCCCAGGCAATGACCCAGACAGTGTAGTTCTAGAGCCTGCAACTTAACCACTCTGCTGCCAGTCATTAGAGTGATAAATCAATATACTGGATGGGTGGGAAAAAAAGAGCATGGGTATGTGGTTAGGTAAAGGAATGGGTCACATTTCAGAAGTTTCAAAATAAACTTTTTATTATGGAAATTTCCAAACATATAAAAAAAATAAGGAGTTCAGCGAACCTCCATGAACTCATCACCTAGTTTCAACAACCATCAGTATTATGCCATACTCTTCTTTACCTCTCTTCTTTTTTTTTTTTTTAAGATTTTATTTATTCATTTGACAGAGATAGAGACAGCCAGCAAGAGAAGGAACACAAGCAGGGGGAGTGGGAGAGGAAGAAGCAGGCTCCCAGCGGAGGAGCCTGATGTGGGGCTCGATCCCAGAATGCAGGGATCACGCCCTAAGCCGAAGCCAGACGCTCAACGACTGAGCCACCCAGGCACCCCCTACCTCTCTTCTTTGAAACTATCATGAAAAATGTCAAACATACCCTCACAAGTAGACAGCATGGCACTTCACCCTTAAATATACTCCAGGATGCATCTAAAAAAAAAAAAAAAAGGACAGATTTTGACTACAATGCCCTGTCACACCTAACAAAATTAACAATAATTCCTGAATATTTGTTATTTAATACCAAGTCCACATTCAGAGTTCTCTGATTGTCTTAACATTTCTTTTTTGTTGTTTTTCCAATTATAGCCCAAAAATGGTCCACTCATTGTATTTGGCTATATGTCTTTTAAGTCTCTTTTAATCTCAAATCCTTCCTGCCCTGAAGAGGAGAGCTTTAGGTGGTTATTTTGTGACGGAGGGGGAAACCATAGAGACAACTTTCTACTTTTTTCCTCATATACGTAAATGGGGTGATGGAGTTTCAGGAGAATAAAGTAAAATCACCCCTGCTTCTTCCATTTCCCAGGCCCCTCACCCACCCTCTTAACCTTATATATGACTATCCTATAGGTCACTTTCTTATATAAGTAGTATAGTGTTGCCAGGAAGAAGCTGGTGGATTTCCTTGCTCTTACTGGAAATAGAGAGTATATCACTACTGAAGGAAATTACTATTTATAGCTCTCAGCAAAACCCTTCCATTATAATATGGTCTCAACAAGGAAATTGACACTTAAAGATAAGTCTATGTGTACTTTTTCTTTTTCTTTTGGTACAAGAAGGGGAAACAACATGGGACTGTTTGCATTGCAGGGAGGGACTCTTTAAGGTCAGAACTGGTTCCAACCTGGCTGAGGCTCATGGGTTTATGATTTCTGATATTTGGAGTAGGCCTCCAAAGAACCAAGTCTCCTTTTCAGAGTCTAGGTTTGATACGCACACACTTTATTAATCATAGAAATACAGTCCTAGGAAAGGCCTAGAGAATAACAAGTCAACTGTTTTCAAACTGTGTTCCATGGGGCTCCATCCACGAAGACACTTTAAGTATTCTGCAAAAGTGTGGTTTGAATTTCACTTAAAAATAATATGGTCGGGGTGCCTGGGTGGCTCAGTCAGTTAAGTGAATGACTCTTGATTTTGGCTTAGTCAGTTAAGTGAACGACTCTTGATTTTGGCTCAGGTCATGATCTCAGGGTTCGTGGGATCGAGCTCCGCACTGGGTGGGGAGCCTGCTTAAGATTCTCTCTCCTCCCTTTCTCTACTGCCCCCCTATGCCCCATCTCTCTGTAAAAAACAAACAACCCCCCCAAAAAAAACCTTAAAAAAATGTAGTCAGTTCTTAATTCTGGTAGTAGTCTTTATTTTGGCTTTCTTTTACAATGTCTCTCTTAGGATCCAGTTTTGAGGAGACCATAGCAATACTAAATAGTAAATCAGCTTCATCTCTTTATCGGAAATCTCTGAAATAATGCAAAGACCCATTTTGGAGTTAGAGAATGCCTACATAGAATAGGAGTTGGGTAAATCAGGGTTTTATTTTTTTGTTTGTGTATACAGTGAAAATAATTTATTCACTAATTAAACGTGAAACAATATATATTTTATGTGGCTATACATTTCTGTATGTAAATGAATTTTTAAATGTCTGGAAGAATACATACTTAATCCAGGATCTTTTAGTTTGGAGGTAGTAGGGATGGGACCAGGATTGGAGAGGTGGGCAAAGGAGACTTTGTTATCTATAATGTTTGATTTGTTTTAAAGTAGAATGATTCATTTATATTTGATGTTCTTAGATATTAACTGAAAAATAATGAGTTAAAAACTTATTAAATCATATGTGAAACAGTTTTGAAGGAAGAAAGAAGAAATTGAGATAATTGACACACGATAGCCCTCCCCTTGTTTTACTATAAATGCCGGACAAGTCTTTCCCTTTGTGCTTCCCCCTGCTCCTTATCATAATCCCTAGTTTACCTCCACTAAGCAAAATTTTCCACTGATTTCCACAAACTTTACTCAGTCTGACCTTGGGAAGGGCTAGAAATGGGAAGTCAGGAGACTAATCTCTGTGGTGTGAGTGGTGTGCTCAGACAGGCATACTGTCAGATAGGCCTGAAGGCAAATCCCGCTCTTGTCATTACCCACCTTTGAATCATGAGTAAATCACTGAGCTTTTAGGATTTAGTTTCTTCATCTCTTAAATAGATATAATTTTATTTACTTTGTAAGTCCCTTACCAAGGTTAAGTAGTATATTGAAAATGTCCTGCATAGTGCCTTTTACCTATTTATATAGTTAGATTCAATAAATTATAGATTCCTCCCTTTTCGTTCTCTTATTCTTCTACACCCCTAGTAACTGTGTGGTAGGAGCTGATGCTTTAAAAAAAAAAAAAAAAAAGAAAGAAGTGATTCTTGTCTAAGAGCTATGTAAATTGTTAAATGCAGTAAAGTACTTTGAGTTCTATGATAGAAGGGTACTGAGAGAACACAAAGGAGTAATAGTAATAAGAAAATAACTACAATTTATCAAATGTTTATTCTGAGTTAGGCATTATGCCACGTGCTTTTTCTTACTCTATCTCATTTAATCATCCCCATAACCCTTTGTGGTATGAGCTGTGTTATCCCAGTTTTACAGGTAAGGGGATTGCAATTTATTGATGTTAAACTTCTTCCCCCAAATCACATATCCACTCGATAACACAATTGGGATTTGATTTTGGGTCTGCCTAATTCCAAAGCTTATGCTTTTAACCCATGCTTGGGAGTTGAGAATAGAGGTAAGACAATTTTATAAAGAAGTTTTATTAGTCATCTATCCACCCATCCATTCATCCTTCCTTACACATATTTCAGAAAAGATTTAAGGCGACTTTTGGAAAAGTAACATTTGAGTATTGAAAGACATGTGTCAGTTGGGTAGATAGGGCCAGAAAGGGCTTTCTTGATAAAGGCAATAGCATGAGAAGTAGTATGAAAGAGTCCATCAACAGGTAGCCTGTGTGGCCCTAGCGGGTGAAGATAGAGGCTGGAGAGGTAGATTTTGCTGGATATCTTGAATGCAGTATTGCAAAACTGAGAATTTATTCTGTAGGCAGTAGAGAGTCAGTAAGGATAGTGGGTCATAAGACAACTTGTTTCGTTAACATAGAATCACACTTCATGTTTTGGCCCCAAGTGGAGTTACCTTGCTTGATCATTCTCATTCACTCACACAATTGAGGAATAACATTTGGTAGTTTTTAGAAATTTAGTTCAGTCTCCAAGGCTGAAGCTTTAATTCCATAGAGGCTTGGGGAAGGAATGTTCCTCATCTTGTAAAGACCATTTCTAAGTAGGATTTAAAAAAAAATGATTTGGATATTGGAAATATAGCTGGAATATGTTTTCATCTTGAGGATTAGTGTTGCCAGATTTAGCAAATAAAAACGTGGGATGCTGAGTTAAATTTGAATTTTAGGTAAATAACAATACTTTTATTTTAAGAATGCAATATTCGGGGTATGCTTATTCTAAAAAGTTGTTTGTTATTTATCTGAAATTCATATTTGTCTGAAATCTGTTTAAAATTCAAAAACAGGGTGTTGTGTTTTTCATCAGGTGACCCTATTGAGTTGGCTACTTTGTTCTGATATATGTAAAAGTTCAGATTTATTAATCTGTAGTCACTCTTCCTATAATCCCTTTTCCCAAAATGCTGAGTTCCTGTAGGACTCAGTGCCAGAAGAAATGTATGCTGTGTACAATGTACTGCCACTTCCCACACATAGGGACCTGAAAGAAGTTGACCCCAGGGCAATGAGAAACAAAGAGGAAAATCAAGGCATGGGTCCCTGTGAAGTCTTTTTTTTTCAGGGCCGACCTTGGAAGTTTTGTGGCCTCCCTGTGGCCTGGCAGCCTGGCCTGAGTGGTTTAATGTTGAAATTCTTTTAAGTGATTGTGTTAGTTTCCTTTTCATAAACCTTATCTCTTCCTCGGAATGTGTTTTAGTTAGCCTGGATGGAGTTGAGCATTCTGTTGGCTCCCTGAGTCCTCACGTCGGACTCTGTTTCTGTGGGATTTTTTTCTTTGCTTATTTGCTTTAGGAAGAGGCTCACTGATAAAGGAGGGCAGCCATCTGGGGGCCAGAGGATTCTCTGGTGCAGCTGCTCAAAGGGATGCTGCCTTCTCCTCAGGCTACAAGGAGTTTACTTATAATCATGGAATGTTTAAAATGAGAAGCACTTTAATATGATCTATTACAATGGGGTGTGGGAAAGGGTCCCCTTGACATTCAGAGTAGTTTCATATTTTGTCTCTTATATATTGTTAGTTTCCCTGAAAGATACCATTTGCTGAAAGGATTCTGCACTAGAAATAAGTTATAAAATTCTTTATGATAGCCCGCCCCCCAATTACAAATAAGGAATCTAAAGCCCAGAGAGGTGAAGTGACTTGCTAAAGATACTCTAGTAGCCGAAGTGGGAAATACAAGGGCAGGTCCTTCAGCTCCCAGATGGGTGCTTTTTATTCATATGTACTCAGTTCCTAACATCATAACATGAGGAATCTGTCATTCACACTATGCACATTTCAGGGGCCAGGAAATAAACAGTTTCTTGGCTTTCCAGTGCACATGCTTCCCCACCCCTCCCTGCTCAAGGAGGGTTGGAGATTGTTTTGATTACCACTAGGAGTGGTGGAGGCTTAAGACATAAATATCTGGGGGAGGCTAGACAGCTATACTATTCCATCCTAACAGGTATATCTAGATAGGAGTTTGTTGCCTGAGAGAAATGTTTCATGGAAGGGAGCACAGAACAATTTGGGAACCTGTAATTGGAAAAATAGATGGGTTGCTATTAAGGTAGAAATTGATTCCAAGTAGGATGTGACCATGGCACATATACTTCTCAATTTATCTCTAGCTTGTCCTTTTGGTTTTTTATCACTTCTGGATGTAAAAGAGATGTATGATTCCCTTTTCTCTTTTTTCCCTCTTAGGGGAGCACTTGGCAGAGGCAAGGTACTTCTGTTCTTGTATGGTGTACTTGCCTTGTTGTAACCCTTTCCCTGAGGGATTCTCTACATTTCTTTATTAGATTGTTACTCAAACACTCCAGGCAACAATAGGGAATTACTAATGCCAGGAATCACAGCCCCAGATATCCCTTATACTTCCTTATATAGAGAGAACTTTACAATGACATGAGGGAATAGAATAACAAGATGATTAAAGACCTGGGATTTGGATTCAAGCAGAACTGGATTAAAGTCCCAGCTCTGACTTTTACCAGCATGTGATTTTGTTACATCTCTGAGCTCAGTTTTCTTCAAATATTAAAAGAGTAGGGGTTGGGTGCTAATAATAGCCTATATGTCATAGGATTGCTATGAGGCTTAAATAAGATATGTATATAAAGTGCTTTGCATACTGCCTGGCAAGTGGTAAGCACTCAATTGCTGCTAGTTGTTTTATTATTATTTTTAATACCTTTATTTTTTAGATTTTATTTATTTATTTGAGAGAGAGCAAGAACACAAACTGGGGGGGGAGGAGCAGAGGGGGAGAGAGAGAGAGATTAAGAGAGAGAGGGAGAGAGAGAGAGAAGCAGACTCTCCGCCAAGTAAAGAACCCAACGCAGGGCTCGATTCCAGGACCCTGAGATCATGAGCCGAGCCAAAGGCCAGACCCTTAACTGACTGAGCCACCCAGGTGTCCCTTTTAATACTTTATTAATTTTTTCCATAAAAATTAACTAATTTTAGTCTCCTACATCATGATCTGGGGGTTGGTGTCATTCTTATCTTTATTAAAGAAAATCCCTCTCCTAATCAAAAGCAAATTAACTTGTTTTTGTGTTAAATTATGATTTCTGAAGTTTTGGTTCCAGTTTCACCTCCTCAATGAAATCTTTCACCATTCCATACCACTTATCCCTGTCTCCTTCAGTTTTCTGATTGACACATTCTGTGTGCCAAATGATCTAGAGAGCAGTTTCTAACATTTTCTACACAGTCTTTTTTATTGTTTTCCCCACAAATGCTATAGTTGGAACCATATTTTCAAGCCAATTTTCTTATTAGGGGAAATTTCAAATATTTCAAACATACAGGTAGTGAAAATAGTATAATGGGATCCACGTATCAATTATCCAACTTCAACAATTATCAACATTTGTCAGTCTTGTTTCACCCATCTTCCTCATTCCTATTTAATTTTGGCCAGGGTATTTTGAAGCAAATCTCCAGACATTATGTAATTACATGTATAAATAGTTCATCAAGTATGTCCAATTGATAAGGATTTTTTCTTATAATTACAATGCCTGATCAGTCTAACAAAATTAATGATAATTCATTTAATCATTTAACACCCAGTCAATATTCACATTTCTCTGACTGCCTCAAAAATATTTTTTAACAGTATCTTTCTTAGCAGGCAAACTCCCTTTATATCTGGAGACCCCCACTGTGTTCTCACTAATGCTGGTTGATGATGCTGTTCTGCTCTCTGGTCTCACTCTTTGCCTTTGGCCTGTTCATTGGCTACCTCCAGATTCATGGACTTTGCCTTTCTCACAAGTCTGGACAATGGTGGGGATGAGGAGAAGCATCTCTCTTGGGGTTGGAAGGAGGGGAGAACATGAAATCAGTGGAGAGGGAAACATGGAAAGAGTTGGGGATAGAAACCCTGAGAGAGATAGGAACCTATAGAACTAGGTTAAGAAAACTGTTGAGAAATTATGTTATATTCAGACTGAAAGTAGATAGTGTTTAGTCCATTTATAACCCCAAATGAACTTAATTTTGAGTAAGAGGTGATGTGTGATAATAGCTGGGTCAAAAAAAAAAAAAAAAAAAAAAAAGAACCCAATTCCAAAACAACAAAACATCTAAAAGCAAGTTATTTTTCAGTAAAACCCCAGGCAAAATTTTAAAAAACTAGTAGCATCACTCTCTGAAGCCCTGAAGGTACCACTTAGATATGTCACAGTCCTTTTAATTTTTTCTAGCAGTGGTTCTCAACTATGGCTGCCCATTAGAATTACTAGGAGCTTTGTAAACTATTGATACTGGGCCTTACCCCTAACCTCCAGGTTCTGATTTAGTCTGGGGTAGGTTCCAAGGATCAGTATTTTTAAAAGCTTATTACGTGATTCCAAATGCACCAGCATTAATAATGAATTTTTATATTTATTTTATTATTTTTCACTATTTTTCTCCCAGTTTTAATATTGTAGTTTATTGGGAAGTTTTGTGTTGTTCCTCTTTGAATACCCTTCCATAGATTCTGTAAGCTCAAATATATTATTTATTTACGTATTTTACTGTTTAAAAAATTTTAAGCAGTTTTTTAACCACATTATGCTATTTTTTTTTTTGTGAACTATGTTGAGTCTCTTAAGCATCATTTTATTAAATTAGGCTTATGGGAAAATAGATCCCATTTCAAACTGAAAACTTTTATGCAGCTGGAACTCAGCTGGTTTTTAACTTGACACTGACTGTGTTGTTTCATTCACATAGTTTCACACAGACTAATTTTTATACTCAATACCATTATAAGCTTTTTGAGGGAAGATTAGGTTTGGGTGCAAGTGATTAATACTCAAAATAATAGTTGCTTAAACAAGAGAAAAATTATTTCTCTGTCGTGTATAAATTGAATGGAGGTCTGGCATGATTCTCCATGATGTCAGAGGCCTGGGATCCTTCTATTTTGCTTCTCTGCCAAGTGAGTCTTCCATTTTTATGGTTACTATGCAGTCTAAGATGAAGGCAAAAGCCCCATCCATGATGTCCACATTGCAGCAATAGAGAGAGATAGTGCAAGGAAGGCTAAAGCTCCTTTTCTTTAAGGACATTTCTCAAAAGTAGAGCAATTCACTTGCACTTACACCCAACTGGCCAAAACTTAGAACTTGGCTTCAAAAGAGGTTGGGAAACAGTCTTTATTCTGCTTGCCCTAAGGCCAGGCAAAAATTGAGGGTTCTTCACTAAGGTAGAAGAGAAAAAAAGATATTGGGGGATAGTCAGCAATCCCTATCTAAAAAGTTATGACCAAGTCTTATACTTTTTTGTATACCTGATGTGCTTACTCCAGTTGCATATACAGTAGATGCCCAATAGGTAATTATCTACTGATTCCAGTTAGAAGGGAAGGTTCTCTATTGTTTAAAAAAATTATGTATACAGTATTTTACCCACATAACTTATTGATATAGTGGCCTATCTTGGGATTCTAAGTGTCATTTTATTGTTCCCATGGGGCATCCCATTTTAAGTTGCAGACTTCATCAAATTAATGGCAGACTTCTAGATCTTAACTGGTTTATTTGTTTTAATATTGCTCACAAGTGAGTGTTACTATTTTCTGTAAAATCCTTGTAAAAGTTTGTGTGTGTGTTTTCCTGAGGGTAGAGGCTGGTTCATAGTGTTCATCAGATTCCTTAATAATTCTGCATCCGATAAAACATTAAGAATCACTGGTGTAAACTAAGAAATAACATGGGCAGTTTGATTTCTAGCAAATAATTTTGCCAAGTTTTTACTTGTTACTATCATCTGTTACTATACTAATCTGTTCTTCTTTAATATATCAAGTTATTTAAAATTTTTTTGAGGGGCTGAATATTCAAAGTTATGCTTTAATTGCTTGTTTTAAAAGTTTGGGTTTTGCTCTTGGAACTACATCAAAATAAAAAGCTTTTGTGCACTGAAGGAAGTCATCAATGAAACAAAAAGACAGTCCACGGAATGGGAAAAGATATTTGCAAATGATACCTCTGTTAAGGGGTTAATATCCAAAATACATAAAGAATGTATACAACTCAACACTAAAAAAAAAAAAAAATTAAAAAATGGACAGAAGACACGAACAGACATTTTTCCAAAGAAGACATACAGATAGGCAGCAGACATATGAAAAGATGCTCAACATCACTAATCATTAGGGAAATGCAAATCAAAACCGCAATGAGATATCACCTTACTTCTGTCAGAATGACTGGAATCTACAAGAAAAAATAAGTGTTGGTGAGGATGTGGAGAAAAAAGAACCCTTATGCATTGTTGGTTGGAATGCAAACTGGGAAAACTAGGTGGGAAACAGTATGGAGGTTCCTCAAAAAATTAAAAATAGAATTACCATATGATTCAGTAATTCCACTGTCATTTACCCCTAGAAAACAAAAACACTAATTTGAAAAGTTATATGCACTCCTCTGTTAATTGCAGCATTATTTACAATAGCCAGATAGATATGGAAGCAACCCAAGTGTCTATTCATAGATGAATGGATAAAGAAGATGTGGTGTCTTCTTTATCCATTCATCTATGAGTATATATATGTATGTATATATATACACACACACACACACACACACACACACACACATATAAATGAAACCTTGCCATTTGCAGCAACTTGGATGCATCTAGAGGGTATAATACTAAGTGAAATAAATCAGAGAAAGATAAATGCCATATAATTTCATTCAAATGTGGAATTTAAGAAACAAAGCAAATGAACAAAGAAAAAACGAAACAAACAAAAAATACATACTCTTAAATGTAGAGAATAAACTTGTGCTTGCCAGGGGGGTGAGTGGGGGATGAGTGAAATTGATGAAGGGGGTTAAGAGTACACTTACTGTGATGAGCACTGAGCAATGCATAGAATTGTTGAATCACTGTATTGTACACCTGAAATTAATATAACACTTAATTATACTGGAATTTTAAAAAATAAAGATTAAAAAATATATATTTGGGTTTTGGTCAGAGTGATGTCACCAAGATGGTGGCAGAGGTTGTTCCTGACTTTGCATCCCTCACAAGAACAACAATTAGCAACTGTTCAAGAGTAAGACACCACTAAGAGAATCCTAAAACATAGGGGTAAGGCTGAAGCACCCCCTGCACCACAGAGACCATGACAGATGGCAACAGGTTGCCTTAGAAGGGTAAGAGAAATAGTTATGTGTTGACTGCTTTGCTCCTCCTCTAGGCCAGTGCAGCACCATGCAGAGAGGTCTTTGCTGAACATCTGGTTCCTTCAGTGGGAAAAGAGAACCCAAGTGGGACAACTGTTCTCAGCATTATGTGTTGCTTTACAGGAGCCCTTACTCTGATCTCCCACCATGGGGAGTGCAGGGGAATCTTTAGGGCTCAGTCACTGGGAATCTGACTGTGATGGGGGGAGGTAACAACCAGCACGTGGATCTTGGCAGACCAAGTTCATTCCTGCGGTTCCCAAGTAGTAATCCCAAACAGTGGTTTTGCTCATCTGCAGAATCAACCTGCAGAATTAATTAGACTATATAAAAATATGGACATTGTAACAGCAATAACCTCAAATGTGAGAAGTGAAGGAGTAAAGTTTACAAATTCTATTGAAGTTAAGTTGTTATCAGTTTAAAATAGGGTGTTATAAATTTAAGATATTTTATATAATATAAAATGTGGTAACCACATTTGTTACCACATTTGGGTCATAACCACATGATAACCACAAGAGAAAATCCTGTAGTAATTACACAAAAGGACATGATAAAGAAATCAAAGCATATTGATACCAAAAGACGTTGAAACACAAAAAAAGATATAAAGATAAACAAGGAACAGTGGATCTACAAAACAACTAGGAAACAATGAACAAAATGTTAATAGGAAGTTCTTACCTATCAATAATTACTTAAACAAAAATGGATAAAATTCTCCAATTAAAAGACATTGAATAGCTGAATGGGTAAAAAAAAAACAAGATCCAACAACATGCTGCTCACAAGAGACTCACTTAAGCCTTAAAATCACACAGAAACTGAGAGTGCAGGGATAAAAAAGACATTTCAAGTAAATGGTAACCAACAAACAAACTCCCAAAACCCAAAACCCTAAAATACAGACTTTAAACTAAAATGGTAAAAAGAGACAAGGTTATGATAAAGGAGTCAGCACATTAAGAACATATAACAATTGTAAATATTTATGTACCCAACATTGGAACATGTAAATATATAAAACAAAAACTAACAGAGATAAAAGAAGAAATAAACAGTAATACAGTAATAGCTGGGGACTTTAATACCCCATTGTCAACAATGGCTAGATCATCCAGACAGATCAGTAGTGGATTTGAACAACACTGTAGATGAAATAGTGATGAAATATGAATAAAATGACCTAATAGACACATACAGAACATTCTATCCAACAATGCCAGAATACATTCTTCTCAGCTGCACATGGAACATTTTCTAGGATTGACCATATTTTAAGCTCAAAGAAATCTTAGCAAATTAGAGAAGATTGAAATCATGCCAAGTATCTTCTCTGACTGCAGTGGCATGAAACCAGGAATCAATAATAAGATGAAACCTGGAAAACTCATGAACACATGGAAATTATATAACACCCTTCTGAACAACCAGTGGATCAAAAAATAAAGGGGAAATAAAAATAGTTTTTTTGAGACAAATGAAAATAGAAACGTACCAGAAGTTGTGGGATGCAGCAAAAGCAATTCTAAGAGGGAAGATCATAGCAATAAATGCCTATGTTAAGAAGCAAGGAAGATCACAAATAACCAATCTAACTCTACATCTTAAGGAACTAGAAAAATAAGAACTGAGTCCAAAGTTAGCAGAAGAAAGAAATAATTACAGCAGAAATATGGGGTGCCTGGGTGGTTCGGTTGGTTAAGCCTCTTACTCTTTTTTTTTTTTTTAAGATTTTATTTGTTTATTCGACAGAGATAGAGACAGCCAGCGAGAGAGGGAACACAAGCAGGGGGAGTGGGAGAGGAAGAAGCAGGCCCACAGCAGAAGAGCCTGACGTGGGGCTCGATCCCAGATCGCCGGGATCACGCCCTGAGCCGAAGGCAGACACCCAACCGCTGTGCCACCCAGGCGCGCCAAGCCTCTTACTCTTGATATTGGCTCAGGTCATGATCTCAGGGTCATGAGATCAAGCCCTGCATTGGGCTCCACACTGAGTGTGGAGTCTGCTTAAGATTCTCTCCCTCTTCCTCTCCCTTTGCACATCCCCCTTGCCCTGCTCTCTCTCTCTCTCTCTCTCTCTCTCTCTCTCACACACACACACACACACACACACACAAAAGGATTAGAGCAGAAATAAATGAAACAGAGAACAGAAAAACAAGAGAAAAGATTAACCAAATTAAAGTTGGTTCTTTGAAAAGAAATAAAACCGACAAATGCTTAGCTAGATTAACCAAGGAAAAAGGAGAAAGGACTCAACAAAATTATAAATGAAAAAGGAGACATTAAAACTGATACCACAGAAATCCAAAGGATCATAAGAGGCTGTGGTGAACAACTATATGCCAACAAACTGGACAACCTAGAAGAAATGGAAAAATTCTAGAAACATACAACTCACCAAGACTGAATCACGAAGAAATAGAAAATCTGAAGAGACCAGTTACTACTACGGAGATTGAATCAGTAATCAAAAATCTCCCAATGAAGAAAAGCCCAGGACCAGATGGCTTCACTGGTAAATTTTACCAACCATTTAAAGAACACTCCCAGACTCATTTTATGAGGCCAGCATTGTCCTGAAGTGAAAACCAGAAAAATGCACTATTAGAAAAGAACACTACAGGCCAGTATTGCTGGTAAATACAGTTGTAAAAATTCTCAATAAAATACTAGCAAACCAAATTCAGCAGCACATTAAAAGGATCATACACCATGATCAAGTGGGATTCATCCCTGGAATGCAAAGATGGTTCAACATATGCAAATTAATCAATGTGATATATCACATTAATAGAATGAAAGAAAAGAATCTCATGATCATCTCAAATCTTAGATGCAAGAAAAGCATTTGATAATACTCAATATCCATTAATGATAAAAACTCTTAACAAATTGCATATGGGGGGATCATATCTTGACATGATAAAAGGCCATATATGCCAAATCCACAGCTAACATACTCAATGGTGAAGGGTTGAATGCTTTTCCTTTAAGATCAAGAAGAACACAAGGGTGTCCATTCTCCCCACTCCTATTCAAGATAGTTACATGGAAATCCTAGCTACAGCAATTAGGCAAATAAGAGAAAAATAAAAGGTATCAGAATTAGAAAGGAAAGGGTGCCTGGCTGACTCAGTCAGTAGAGCATGTGACTCTTGATCTTTGGGTCATAAGTTTCAGCCCCCATTGGGCATAGAGCTTACTAAAAAAAAAAAAAAATTAGGAAGAAGTAAAATTGTCTCTATTTGCAAATGACATGATTTTTTTTAATTTTTAAATTTTATTTACATTCAATTAATTAACATATAGTGTATTATTAGTATCAGAGGTAGAGTTCAATGATTCATCAGTTACATATAACACCCAGTGCTCCTCCCTTACAAGCCTTGTGACCTTGATAGTTTAATCTCTGAGCCTAAAAAGGTGCCTCTGTAAAATGGAATTAATAATGTTGTGGAGAGGATTAAATTAAATGAGCTAAAGCACACAAAGAGCTTCTCAATGTACTTGGCACAGAGTATGCACCCAGAACATGGAGGCTACATTGTTATTAATCCTTTGCTTGGCTTTTGCTTTACTAAGGCTAAGATACTTTGTTCCAGCTTCTTTTCATGGTTTCTCTGGAATTACTTCAATTTTCAGGGTCAAGTCAGGAATATCATTGATTTTAATACTCCTCTATTCATTTACCTTCTTCACACTCAAATGTTCTAGAGTCAGGTTTTTCGATGACCTCTGCAGCTGTTATTACTGGTAAAAACCCATTATACTGCAGCATCTAACTATCCAGCTGGTCTTTGAACAACTGCTCCTTTTGTTCCAGGCACACTTCAGATTTGCAGGCCACAGATTTATGTGTACGTGCTCCTTCTTAAGGTTTTCCTCACATTTGAAAGCTGTTTCGTTTTTCTTTTACAATTATTTAGAATGAGTCTTAGATAATCCTATTAACTTGACCTTTCCATTCAGCTACAGAAAATTCAAAGAACTCTCACCTAAACCTCTGGGGGAAACAGTCTTTAGGAACAATGACATTTGCCAGCATTGAAATTTGTGCTTTTTATTTGCTCGTTTTACCCTTGGCATTGACCAAAAGAATTGTTATAGAGTGGAGTCTATTGGAAGCAGTTGGCTTTAAAAGTTCTGCATTAGGTTAACATGTGAATAATCATATTATATGTATGTTCTTTTTTGTAGTGCTCTGCTACAAAAACCACATATTTCTGCACATAGATGGCAGGCTTGCCTTCAACCTGTTCTGCTTTCTCACCGGTTCTGCTTTGGTGCCAACTTGTCTTTATTTCTCATTGGGTCCAGACTGATGGCTTTATTGCTAAGGTTTATAAGCAGTTAATTCTCTGCCTCTCTCCACAGGGGCTAGTGAAGCCTGACTACATTGTGATATGGAGAAGCATGAGGCTTTTGGAATTTATGAATCATAGCAGTCAAATCTGGAAATAGTCATATAGCCCTTTGCCTAAAAACATATTATTGAGAATTCAGTTTATGGTTATTGCTCTTCCCTAGTGCCAGTTTGATTGTAACTCAGTTAAAAAACTGCTCACACAGTCATTGTGTGAGGAGAGTTATGTTGGCAAACACTCTAGTGTTCAGACATTTTATTACCAAACTGAGCAAACATTTCCATAAATGTTTAGGTGTTTTGTTTTTTTTTTTCCTCTTTAGAAAAGTCCTCAAGGGGCATTTTGCATATGGCCTCCCCACTCACTCACCAGCACTCCTTTGACTAATTGGTGTTAAAGTGGTGAAGGGGGCATGTTTCCAGTTTTTTGTTTTTTTTTTTAGGAGAGATTCACATTTTTTGCAGATGGGTTTCTTCAGGCTAATCTTAATTTTCCTTAAGAAAACTTGAAATTAATGAGCTAATTTTCATAACAGGGTTACTCTAATTTCTAGAATGGGGAGTATATTAAGATAATTGAATTCTTTACTCAGTATAGGCACTAATATGCAAGAGTGAATTACTAGATAAATAAATTCAGGTAATTTAATATTAGTAACTTTCACATGCAAGTTATTTAAAACATTAGGCCTCTCTACTTTTTCATTTATAAAATGAGGCTGATAATAATACTATCTCATAAAACTCTTTAGAAATTTCAAGGAGGTTGTGCATTAAGCATTTAACCCAATGCCTGTGTCATTGCGAATGAGTATCTGATCGTCCTAAGCTTATGAGGTGTGTTGGTTCCTGCACTTTATTGTGAGGAAAGCAAAGTTCCTAGAAGATTAACAAGGACTAGTTCAAGGTCATATGACTCATGTGGTCCAGGGTGGAATTCCAATCTGATATTCTTAACTTGTAGTCCAGTGCTCTTTCATATAAGAAGGTCCAAGGGAATTAATTAGGTGGATTGTTCAACATGGTTTTAAGCAATGTTTTTAATCTTTATTGCTCACTAGAATTACCTGTAAAACTGTAGAATGAGGTAGATGCATTGGTCCAACAATGGAGACGCTCACCCAAGAGATCTGGAATTTGTAGTTATAAACTCTCTTGATGTTGTTCATGTGCTGCCTGCCTCTCTGTCATTCTCTATTTTTTACATTCCTGGAAGTCCTTTTAGATGTATGTTGAGACTTTTCCCTTCTAACCTTCATCATATCAATCCACTTTCACCTTTTCCTTCTTCAAATCTCTGCTGCATCCTGGGAAATTTCTTTATTTTATTTTTCAATACCCTAAATCTCTTTTTAGTTATACTTAGTCTACTAATTCACCCATATATTAACTCTTTTTATTTCGTGATTACACTTTTTATAATCTCTTTGTGCCTAATTCTCTGTCTTGTTTCATGGATACTAATCTTGCCTTTGTTTTTGTATTTTAAAATAAATTTTTATCAAGCAAATGAATTATGGATCAAATGAATCATTTTAAAGGTGGAATAATTCTATAAGGCTTATAATTAAAATCAGCCGTTTTCTGTTACACTCCTCTACACCTCTGGTTCCTGATTCCTAGTGGCAACTAATTTCCACTGTTCTCCACTATTTTCCAATATTCCATATGTTTCTGTTATTTAATTCTACATTTCTAAATAACTTGTTTATATTGCTCGATCTTAATTTTAAATATTCTGTGCAGCCTTTCTTCTATGGAATATGATAAAGGTGAGGGTTCTGCTTTCTTATTCCTTCTAATAACACAATATTTAATGTTTACCAAGAGTATGTAAAGATTATTCATTCCTGAATCATATAGTGTGTTTATTTCCTTCATTTTAATAACTTTTTATTTTCTCCAGAGTTAATACATGTTTTTTGGGGGGGAGAGGAGTTTGGTTATTTTTCTACTTACTTGTCTTGAATTCATCCCTATATATATTCACCATCATCCAGATTTATTTGTGAACTCTTAGTAATTCAGTGGTAACAGATTAAGAATCTGTGTTTCTTGGAGCTTTTCCTCCTCAATCCACCTGTTCCAATCTGGATTTGAGTGCCTTCTAGTACTGCTGCACAACTGTCTTTGCAGGACTTCCTGTGTTAATTCTCTTATTTTCTGGATCCCATATGTTCCTTTTTCTTTTTTTTCCTGGTTTCCTTTTGGTTTTGCTGAATTACATCTTCCAGTAACCTCTGAGAGGGTATGTGCAAAGTAAAATTTTTGAAAAAAAATTTATGTCTGGAAATACATTCTAGGCACATATTCAGGTGTAGAATTCTAGATTTGAAATAATTTCCCTCATAATTTGAAGTACTAATTTACGTTTTTCAAGTTTTTAATCTTGAATTAGGAAGTTGGAAACCATTATTATTTCTGATTTTTTTATATATCTCTTTTTCTCTTTGCAGCTTTTAGGACTTTTTGTAATCCATAGTTCTGAGAAACCCAGTTTGATGTATTTTTATGGGCCTATTTTTAGTCATTGTGCTATATACAAAGTGGGCTCATTCCACGTGAAAACTAATGTCCTTCTGAGAGAGTTTTTTATGTTGTTTCTTTGACAACCACCTTCTCTCCACTCTCTCTGTTCTCTTTTTTTCTGGACCATCTGGTCTGATCCCTTAGGTAATTTTTTTCTCTTGTATTGTCTATGGTTTGTATTTTTCTTCTGTTTTCTGGGAGAATTCTTCTAACTTTATCCTCTAACCCTTCTAACATCCTATTTCTGTGATATTTGAGAAAGCTCTTTTAAAATATTTTCTGAATGTTTCTTGTTACAACATTTTATTCTTATTTCATATATGCAATATCTTTTCTTATATATCTGAGGACCTTAACCATAGAATTTTTTTTAAGTTTCTGCCTTCTGCATTGTCTGTTTTCCATTTCTTTCTTTCTTTCTTTCTTTCTTTCTTTCTTTCTTTCTTTTAAAGATTTTATTTATTTATTTATTTGACAGAGAGACAGCTAGCGAGAGAGGGGACACAAGCAGGGGGAGTGGGAGAGGAAGAAGCAGGCTCCCAACGGAGGAGCCTGATGTGGGGCTCGATCCCATAACGCCGGGATCACGCCCAGAGCCAAAGGCAGATGCTTAACCGCTGTGCCACCCAGGCACCCCATCCATATATTTCTTTCTTACCATTTGTTTTTGTTGATGTTTCGTATGATAAACTTTATCCTGTGTTACATGATATTTGACTGTTCATTGATATTTTACTGAAAGATACTAAAAAGTTCCGTAGATATGGAGTGGGTTTGTCAAAGTATGCTTCATTGTAGAATTATCAGGCAAGGGCCTGGTTTTTTTTTTTTTCAAGTACTTTTTCTTTGACTCTTAGTATTAAGATTTGACTCTTAGTATTAAGAGTCAAAGTAAGACAAAGTAAGACATAAATGTCTTAGTAAGACATTTCCTTTGGAGTGGTACGTTGCCCCAAAGAAGAATCCTCTAATTTCCTGACCTAGAGGTATAACGTAGTTTTTTTGGTGGGGGAGGAGGGGCCAAGGGAGAGGGAGAGACAGAATCTTAAGCAGGCTCCCTGCTGAGCCAGAGCCCAACCTGGGGCTAGATCTCACAACCCTGAGAATGTGACCTGAGCTGAAATCAAGAGTTGGACGCTTAACTAACTGAGCCACCCAAGCGCCCCTATATAACCTAGGTTTAATGATTATAAGCAAAAACTGGGGAATAGATTTTTACTTAACTTACTGTTTTCAGCATGGAACTACTGCTTTTAGCTGTGTCTGATCTCCCTGAGTCTATAGTCTTTCAGTTTCAATCTGTTTATAAAATCAGTCTTCAGACTTGTAAGTACTTAGCTTTTGCTTTATCCAGTATGTTTTCACTGTTCACTCTTTATCTGCTTTCCAGCTTCCAAAAATCCAGCTTCTTAAGGTAGATTATATGCTGTCCTCTCTTCTTTCTTCCTTGTTCTTGTGGATTTATATCTTTTAAAATATGAAATTTTTATTTTTAGAGGAATTTTTTTAAAGAGATGGAGGAAAGCTAAAATTATGTATTTAATCCACCATGTTTAACCAGAACCATTTCATTTATTATTTTGAAGAATTTAATATATATTTTCAGGTTGCCATAGTAACTCTACCCCTTTGGGTGCGAATTGTCCTCTTTATAGTTTGTTGATTGCCTTTATGGTGATGAATTTTCCAATACTAACAATTTTTGTTAAATATGTATTTTTTCTGTGGCTTTATACTGTCCCGTTGCTCCCCATGGTCATCTTTCCTCTTTTATCCCCCTCTCTTTGCTTTCTGCTGCAGTGAATATGTTGCTTGCTAGGTTCTTCCTTGCCTATTCATATATTTGTTCTGTTCATCATAATTGCAGTTGTTGAGGTTAGGATTACAATTGTCAGGAGTTGATGGCTGCAAGAGGGAAGGGCATGGGACTTTCTTCCTCTTTTCCTCTTTTTTTCCTCCAGTTCTGCTTCTTAGGATCTTTTTTCATATCAGATCTTTGCTCTTCTGATGACTTCAGTGCTAATTCAGAGCACAGCTGCAAGCAACAGGATTGTGAATGCAAAGGGTAACGTGAGAAACTCAGAATTTATGCCCCTAGGCCCAGTGTCGTGGCCACATTTCTACCCTATCCACCAATCACACCTCAATCCCAAAAGTTTAGTACTCTTAGAAAAGTTTTAAGGACCTTTTTTGTGTAAGTGGATTAGTCTTCCTTTTATGGACTCAGAAGGATCTTAAAATATCTTGGTCTTTCCCTTCAGAGTCTAAGTAAAAAGAAAGGCGAGAGGACATAGTAAAGGTTTTTTGTTTTGTTTTTGTTTTTTTAAGCCTGATTTTATGCTTATTAGCAGTTAAGAAAAATTCTGAAAATTAAAATTAGTGGTAAAACTGACAGACAATTTTGTATTCCTCAGATGGCTAGAGTAGAAAGAAATTGGTCAAAAGTTACAAGTGATGGGTATAGAAGTTAAAGGAGGCAGGCAGACTAATCCTAGGATTTCTTGGCAGAAACAGTGTCTGCTTATAAGACCTTCTCTTTTTTCCTTTATCTTTTCAGATTTTTCTTTTCCTCAAATTCCAAATAGTAAATTGATTCAGAGAGGAGATATCTTCTCCTGAATCCTGGTTTTGATGTTTTTTAGTATATAAACTTGAACAAAGTTATAATAATTACAACATTGTGACACTGGTACAAGCATGGACAAATAGATGAGTAGAAGAGAAGGGATTCCAAAACATACTCACTTAAATGATTTATGACAAAAGTAATAGCGCAGTTCAGTACTTAGCCTCTAGGAATCTCAGTTTCTTCATATATGGAATAGAATAACTGTTCTTGTGAGTGCTGTGAGGATTAAATGAATTAATACAAATGTGCTCAGAATAAGGCCTGGCATCTAATAAATGCTTAATAAGTTGTGACTATTATTTTTATCTTTATTTCAACAAATTTTCCCTAATTCCTTTGGAATTTCACAGTCCTTATTCTGCACCACTTGTTTTGGGACTTAATTATTCACTCTCTTGCTTTGCTACCAAATTATTTTGCGTGAATTATTTGTGTATTTCCAGCTGTTGTAAGCTTTGTGAGGACAGAGACCACAAAGAACGCATATAGCTGCTTCCCTAATTCTCATGATGCTCAGCCCAGTGTTGGGTGGAAGGGGGAATTCAGTTTGTGCTCATCAGTTGACTGGGCAGTAGCTCATTTTAGGGCTTAGGTGATGCTTGTCAGGTGATCTGCTTTTAACTTTCAAAGACATTAGGTAGTAGCAGTTCTGTATTTTGCAATCCTAAATGGTATCAGAAACATTTGTTATTTTTACCATTTTAGTAAATAGCCCTGGATTTTAGGAGTCTTTAGGATTATATCTGACAAAATCCACACAGAAATAAATACACTGCAAGGAAATGTAAAAAATTGTGGTTCTTGACCTCTCTTTCACCCCAGGAACTCTAAAGAAGACAGGAAAGAGTTTGTGATTTTTCTCATTTATGAATGAGTGAAATTCTCTCATCCATTTTGTTCTTTTGGGCCTATTTGGTTTATGTATTTTATGTGACAGCCTAAAACTACAAGAGTTGTTTTTTTTTTTTTTTTCCTCTTCTCTCTCTCTTTCTTCATTTTCCTCTTCCATTTTCACATTGCCTTTGGTCACTCTTAGAAAATCTTTTTTCAAGGTCCTTCTGCTTTCCCAAGAAAGGACTCCATTTTTGTCTGTTACCTGTAAGGTGGCATATTGCCCTTATTCCTGTTTCAGACTAGTTTCATGGTATTTTCATTCCTGAAAGGTGGCCAGAAATTGCTACGCGGAAATGATCATTTGTGAATACAGTAACTCTCAGGAGGCATAAATTAATATCCTGTTCTCACTGTGTTTTTTATTAACTGTTAGAGTTATTCTACTGCCAGGCCCTGACTTGGTGCCCAGTGCTAACAAGTGTCTTTAAAGGCTTATGAATAGGGTCATAAACACTATTTACATTAGTAGCAACACACACTTTTAATATTTCCACCACTCCCTCTCCCTCCTGCTCATTGTCACATGCATAGGCATTTTGTAATGAATGTGTGGTTATTCTGCACTTTTCCCTATTTTTTTGGTTCACATGTGCATAAATTCATTTGTTTAAACTTTATTTTTCATAATCAAGTTACTCTTGTGTCCTGGCCTCCAGTCCTCAAATAAGATGAACCTTCCCAGATTATACACTGTAAGGTTTTTTTCCTTCTTTTTAACTAAGGTCCAAAATAATAAACCTTCATTATGATGTAAGCAACCAGAGAGCTAAAACATTGCGTAATGTACATTAGTGGAAGTTTCACTGCAGCACGGCCCTGCCATAGACATAACAAAACCATAGAATACTCTTTAGTTCAGTAGCAAACTTGATATTCACTTCCTGGGTGGCTGAGCATGTTCAGTCTCAACTTCACATCAAATAAATGTGAAAATAAAAGTTGGAAAGGCAACTCATCTTTGCTTTTCCCCAATTTTGCTTATGAGGGCGACTAGGTAGTTGAAAAAAAGATTATTCTTCCTGTTTCAAGATTCAAACCCTATCGTGTTATAATGTGTATTAGATGAGAAATCTGGAAAAAGAAGCAATATGGTGCGAGGGTTGATTTGGTGGTGACTGGCTTTCCACTAAAACTGTATGGTAATATGCAGTGGATATCATTCAGATAGTTTTCAAGGTTATCTTTAGGACAGAGTTTGAATTTAGTTCAAGCAGATGGATGAATCTTCGCTCATTCAACATGCCAGACACTCTGTTAAGTGATGAAGTCAAAGATGATAGCTGAAAGAGTCTGTCTACAAAAGACATGAGGCAAAGAACTATGAAAATGTGTGGGTTTTTGATCATGCAGAGATAAGTGACACCCAGAGAAGATTGTTGATTATGTACTTAGTTTTTTTCTCAGCCTCATTTTACATATGCTGTTTAGCTATGCATTTGATATTCTCTGGACCTGAGAATGCTTTTTCTGTTTATGTAATACTGCTGACAAGAGATACTGGCACACCTGCCAAATCCTATAGAAGCAGTTTTGAGTTAATGCTTAAATGCACTGGATTTGGAAGTAGAGCTATGCTATTTCTTTGCAATAGGAACTTGAGCAAGTTCTCGATGAATCTCTATTTCTTTATCTGTAAAATTTGGATAGTAGTGGTACCAATATGATATGATTAGTGTGAGAATTAAACGAAATAATGCACGCCAGTTTAATATAGTGCCTGGAAGTAGTAAGCACTTAATAAATGTTAGCTGTTATTGTCCAGTTACTTTTGTTCTCTTATGACTCTCTTAGAAAGGAAATCATGCTAGCCTCCCTTATTTATTTCTCCCAACTTCTTTGAACATTTTTTCTTGCTCAGAATAAAGAAGTTAGAATATTGTTGTTAACCATTACTTTGATGTTATACTGATGGCAGGTATCAAACATTCTGTTGGCTGATTTGGGTAACCTCTAGACACTGCTAGAGAAATGACTCATGTTTCACTTTTAGTGTCCATTTAATAAGTGTTTTAAGGGTTTTATTTAAATCTCTTGATTATAGCAGTGTGTTATTTCCATTAAGCCCAGTTTACAGCAAAAAGTAGCTCCCAATTGCTATAGGAAAGAAAATTAACCGATGGGTACTAATCTCTCTTTTAACATGGTGGCTTCTGTCTCTAACTAAAGAGGGCTGGGCTCATACCTCACCATAATAAGAGTAAGAGACTGAGTTTGGACAGTAGCATTAACTATTGCACTTGTTGCGTGATGGGATTTGTTGCGGCTTTTGTAAATGAGGAAGGATTGATGAAGTGAAACATGGATACAAGTTGGAAAACCTGCGGCATTTTCTTATGGGTCTAATACCTTTTCCATATGCCAACATTTGTAGACCTTTATGTGTACACAAGGTATGAACAAGGAGATTCCATTTTTCATTTTGTTTTGTTAGTGCTTTTTAACTACTACGAACTTTTCCCCATGAGAATGATGTGTCCCTGAAATAAATTTTACTTCATCAAAATTGAACGTTCTTTTCAGAAGTTCTCTGATGGCTCTTCTTGCTTTGAATAGTCAGTGGCAAGAAGCCCTTGAAATTTCTTTGCCAATATTTTCTCCATTCTGGAATTATTTGAGTAAATATAACACTTCATTTTGTTTTTTCAGAAGTCAAAAAAGTTTCTTATTAAAATCTTTACTTGAAATTCACATATAGTTTAATAAAGTTTCCAAGTTCGGTATGAAACTAATGGTCCATTAAGAATAAGGAATGATTGATGTGTTTTTATTGACCTTTGGCAGTAAGTGACCTTAAAACACCATCCAGCACATTCAAAATCACCAGGCATGACTGCCCAGTGCTCCACCTAACATAGCCTCTCATTTGTTCTCTTATTAAATCTCTTAGAATCTCCAGTGAAAGAGATTGTGTCAGAGTCTCCTTTACTAGGCTATTCTGGTGTCTTACAACTCATGCAGTATTTAAAAAGAAAAGCAGATAGCACTCTCGTAAATGTATGTTTTGATATTTGCTCAGGTTGAAGCCTTTTCATATTCTTTTTTTCTTTTTTAAAGATTTTATTTATTTGTTAGAGAGAGAGTGTGTGTGTGAGAAAGCAGGAGCAGGGGCAGAGGAAGAAACAGACTCCCTGCTGAGCACAGAGCCCTGTGGGGCTTGATCCCAGGGTCCTGGGATCATGACCTGAACCAAAACCGACTGAGCCACTCAGGCGCCCCACCTTTTCATATTCTGTTGGGTGCCTTATTCATGTGCTAGTTGTTAATCATGATGCAGATAGTTGATGCCGCATATGATGTCATTGTACACAACAGAAGTTGTACCCAAAGAAGTTATGCCACAAATCACATAGCAATGATTTGAAATCTCTTTGAGTATGAGGACCATTTTTTTTAAAAGATTTTATTTATTTATTTGACATAGAGAGAGAGACAGTGAGAGAGGGAACACAAGCAGGGGGAGTGGGAGAGGGAGAAACAGGCTTCCCACTGAGCAGGAAGCCTGATGCGGGGCTTGATTCCAGGACCCTGGGATTGTGACCTGAGCCGAAGGCAGATGCTTAATGACTGAGCCACCCAGGTGCCCCATAAAGATTTTATTTTTTAAGCAATCTCCACACACAGTGTGGAGCTTGAACTTGCAACTCCGAGATCAAGAGTTGTATGCTGTACCAACTGAGGCAGCCAGGCACCCCAAGGACCATTTTTGAATGTCAAATATCATGTCACTCCCTTCCCTGCTGAACACATGCATACACACATGCGTAATATTGATTTCGCTTTTACTCTCTGTTAAGAAAATCCATAGTGGAAAATAGTTATCGTGACTGTAATAAAGTTTTTTAGTGAATATTTTATTATTTTATTTACAACAGTAACATCTTTATACATCTGAAAAGTGGTAATGCATATGTGAGAGAAATTTTTTCTATCTAGAAAATGAAGAAATGAGTCCTCTTTATCATTCTGAGTCATTTAGTGAGAATATTAGTGGTATTTTACCCATAAAAATCCCTCATTTGTTATGCATATTTTTGGATCTAATTAAAGATAAAAATGACAAAGATTGGTATTATTTTTTTTTCTCTTCTTATCTGTAGCCCACAAGAAGGGGCCTGCTAGATCACCCAAGATGATACAGCATAATAAATTTGGATGCTTCATACCAATTCTGAGCCTCAGACCATGCTGCTTATGATTAAATCAGAAAATGTTTGCAGATTAACAGCAAAAAAATGTTTTTTCTCTCTGCAAACATCTTTATAGTGCACCAAAATTTTCTGGTTCATGGGTCTTATTTAACTTAAAAGAAAAAAAGTATCATCTATAGCATATATCACCTCATGGAGGAAGAGCGAAAAGTAAAGCAATCCATTAACAAAGAAGTATTTATGAGTGTCTACTGTGTGACTGGCAAGAAATCATTGGTTTCCTTCATCCATTTACCACATGTTATCTGTTGGCTTTCGGTGAGAAATTGGCCAATTCCAAGGATGCAGAGAAGAATTTTTATATTGCTGAGCTGCATTTAGACTTAGAAAGTTGACCCAGGTTCTATGGAAATAGATTGCTCTTTGATAGATATTTTCCTTTGGCTAACCATGAAAGCACTGTTGCTTTCATTCATTTTTATATTTATAAAGGACAAGCTGATTTGTCTCTTTTGGGGGCTGGTGAATATTTTTCTGCCCATATGAAGAGCTGATCAGATAGTTATGCATATGGTTCAGTGTCTCTGTTAGATTATGGGGACCAGGAATGTGGGGTTAGAGCTTTGGAAGTGGATATGCTAAAGGTACCAAGATATTGCTTGTCTTGATATGGCACTAATAGAGACAATTCACCTTTCACACCCTAGGAGGCCTGATTATTTCTCCATGTAGGGATGAATACACGGAGATTCATTTTGGAAATAGAATCTAGTCACATCTCAGCTAGGTTACTCGGTAGAATATCTACTTTGGGCTGATATTTCTGGTTATCATAAAAGTCAAACTGGGGTATGTATTCATTGTTCAAATAAAATACAAGTTTTTAAAGGACTGTTTCCCTTGCTGTAGAAACTTTCCATGTACTTCTGATGTTAGCAGTATTTTATTGGGAAAGATTGATATCACAACTCTCTAGTATGAACTTTAATATAAAATATGTCTAAAATACATTAATCATGAATCACAGGCCTTAACTGGGCATTTACTGTGTTCAAGGCATTGCAGTTGACGATGAATATACAATTATCTGTGGTATGATGGAACGTGGAGTTTAATTAATGTGCTCTTTTTCATCTTCCTAGTTTAGCTGTCAGTCATACCTCATTTGGCAGTTACAGCCTGGTCACTTATTACTGTAGTGGTATAAACAGCACTTGCCAAATTTATAGCTTTTAACTTCAAAAGGTTCCATATGGAGCAAGATAGAGACTATTTGAGAAGGAGATGCCAACAGAATATACAGGTTTCTCAGCCTGTTTCCAGAATTGGTAAAAGATCCTTTGAATTGGCAGAGGGAAGGTGTCAGGAAGAGGAAAATTAGACATAGCACAGTAGCCATGTGCTATGCTCTCAGCATCCCAGTGGGGGTGAGGCTGGTAACATTTCCCTTGAAATTTTCAGGCATTCAAGAGTAGAGGAAACGTGCTCTACTTTCCCTTTCTGAAAGTTCAGAGGTGGCAGTCTCGCTGATGTGTATTGTGCAATCTTTGTATAGGTGAGTGGGGTAGAGATGGTGGCCTATATATGTGCCAAATAACTACTGTAGTATGGTCGATATTACAGAAGTTAAGAAGAAAGAGAGGTTGTTTTGGCCTGGGTTTGTTGAGGAAAGTTTAAGTGTATTCTTGCCTTAGCAAGTTCATATGGGGAACACAATATTATTTTGGCTGGTTAGAATTAATAAAATCTTAATTAGCCTAAGAATATGAGCAGTAATAATTTTGGTTTCTCCCTTTTTAGCCCACATAGATAGTAAAATATCTATTTCTTATTGACTGGAGAATAGATAGAGCAAAAACTTTTTTCTTCACCCTTTGGGTACTCTTTATTTCTTTAATTATTAAACTGCTCCAGACCTGATGGTTAATAATTTTCTTTTTTCTTCCTCCTCCCCAAAATTCCAAGGTGGCAGGAGTCCCGATCATGTTCTACCTATGTAATATGCAATATAGAAGAGCAACAATAGTCTCTAATAGAACAAATTCTATCCATTCCATCTTGGAGGTATGCCTAGATCTTAATAATCACTTAGATCATAGGGCACACATATGCCTTCTGGGTTTTTTTCCACCCATAAGTTACATTTTTTCCAGGTCTCAAAAAAAATAGAACAGTCACAGAAAAGGTACCACTACCATAAATTTTGCCTATCCCAGAAAATCTCCAGGTAGGAGCCTTCTTAAATCCAATTTCCATTCTAAGAGTAAAGTAATAAACTAAATTACAGCAAGCCAATACAACTCCTTCCTTACTTTTTATCGCATGCAGTTTGACTTCACAGGGACTCAGAAAAACAGTAAAAAATATTTCCATAACCATGAATTGTACCATGTGAACTGGAAATACTGACTATAATGTTTACGAAAGCCCTTGAGAGATGTTGCTTAGATTTAGTTACAGATCTTTTATATTAAACTTAAGTCCTTCAAAAACTATCAGTTATTTAGTGGATTTGGAAGATAGTACAGAGTTGCATAATGTAAAATCTGAATATGGAGTTTACATTATGTAACTGTAATTATATCTGGCCCTTTTGTCTTTTCTATAAGAAATGGCAGGTGGAGGTGTGACCTTTAACCCTAAGCAAGCAATTATATAACTACTTAATAGTAATCGCTTTACCATCTGCAGTCCACACTAAATTAAAAGACACCTGATCCTCAATTTTGGCATGTGGACCCAAGCTCTGCCTTTTCTGCCCCTAGTTCAGTAATGAATGATCATTTCTATCTTGGTGATTCCTACTGTCAGTTTGATGGATGGAAAAACAGAACACTAAGTGTAGCCCCATTTATTCTGAACCGATTGGCTCCACCCCGCTTTGTTCCCATCCTACAGAGCTCAGTTCTAAGATAATCCAGGCTTTCATGTTTCTTCATCCCATTTTGGTCCAGTAAATAGATAGACCATTTCTACTAAATTTCCATGGTGAGGTTTTCTGGTCTTGAGTGAAATTCCTTTGGGTTCTGGAGGGAAAGGGGGACAATGAAAGGGCAAAAAGCTTTTTGTGGACATAGATTGCTTTCCCTGTCTCCACGGAGAGACAAAGCTATCCCTCAGTGGGTGTTAAAATAATGTCAGAGTTCTACCCAGACCTGGATATGAGGAAAGCATTTGCTTTTTGTTCCACCATGTAGCCGGCTTTTAGCAGAGTAGAAAAAAAATCAGTGACATTTACTGACGGTCTAAACACCTTTTTAATGTATTGCTCATTGCTGGTGCTGAAGAGGGAGAGAAGAATGGAGATATTGGCAATCATAAGCCCCCCCCCTTTTTTTCAATTCCACAGATGTTTTGGCCTGAGAGTCTCCACTTTAAGGCTTTTAAAAAATACCCTCTGTCATCTTGTTATAATAGTTATACATAAAGTATTTGAATTCCACCTTTTTCCTCCTGGTCTTCTAAGTGTCTGGTTTACTTTCCTCTTTATATTCTGTTTTTTTTTATGTAATTCTTCCCAATTCTGCATATCATCCCACATCTTTCCATACCAAGGCATCTACTTTGCTGGATTTAAATGATTTGAACTTGTTGTCAATGTTGCAGTCATCCCTAGGGTATTGGCCTTGCTGTGTGTGCCTTGTGGGGTATCCTGTATTCTTCAGAATAAAGTAAGGGGTGGGAGTCATGGAATCTGCGACTTGCTGTTTCTGGCAACTCAGCCTTATGAACTGTATTCATGGGAATTTAAGAACCTGCTTTCTGGAGGTCACCTGGCTGCCTACCTACGTTACTGTGGAAGATTCATGTTGCAAATGAGCTGTTAGTGCAGAAGCATTCTTAATTAATGATGCAGAGTGACTCTGCAGCCAGCCAAAATATGATTATGGAAACATTTGTAAAGATTGTGTGACCTACAAAATAAATTTCCTAAATATATTTTTAAAAACTTACAGGGATTGGATTCATTTGTAGTTCATGAGCGTGATGATAGGGTGTTCACACTGTTGTGTGACATATGCCTCCCTCAAACCTTGCTACAACCTCGGCACATTACCTGTTTGACATGAAGGAAAAAAAAAAAAAAGAAAGAGAACTTATAGGGCTTGGGTGTGCATGAAATTTATACATATATACTCTGATTTATCAATCATATATATATCATATACATATGGAATATACTTTATATGTGTATATAGTGTATATACTATCAATATGTGTTATCTATTATACTGTATATATAGTATATATTATGCTATATATGTGTATAAATACTATATATGTATAAATATACTATATATTTATACATACATATTTACTGTATATATTATAAATATATAGTATAATATATGTTATACGCACGCACACACACACATATGTATGATAATTTCCTTCTTTTAGGTGTCTCTAGGGAAATGACTATTTCTTTCCAGGTCAGCCTTGAATGTAAGGGTAGTAGATGGTCACTAATGGGTTGATTAACTTGGGTAAGCCTATAAACATCTCCCTCAGACCCATAATGGAACCTCAAATTATGTCAGTTGGATTTTATTCCTTTAAGTTCTGAAGACCTTTCAGCATGACATTTTAAGGACCAATTAAGATTTATATGTTCCTGGGAAGACTTTATCAGCTATAACCTGCTTGAAAGGATAAAGGAAAGGGAAAAAGGGCATTAGGTGACAATGAGATAATAGCAAAGTCCTGGCAAAAAGAATTCAGATAGTTACCTGGATTGAGTAGTGGGACCACTGGGGGTAAGGGATGGGACTCACAGACAGAAGAGGTGGAAAGGAAGTGTCAGAGACAACTTCACCTACTTAGTTTTGCAGAAGTCTGGCTCAGCCCCACTTTCGTGTGTAGTGGATGTTCACCCTGTCAAACAAGTATTTGGATGGTCTCTGAAGGGAGGTAGTGTAATAACTTTCCTCTCCAAGTTAACAGCCAGAACCTTTACACACCCAAATAAATGACCTTCTGTGCCAGACATCACATTAGTTTATAGGTAGATGTCAGTGGTAGAGCTAAAACATTGCTTTCAAAGATTTCCTGTTGGAGGAGTCTGGCAGAGGAGCTGGAGGATGGTTTTGCTGGGCTGGGCCAACAAATGCTCTTCAATGTTTTCCCCAGTGGTTCTGTTGAAGTTGTAATTCATCACATACAAGCAATTTAATGTGTTTCTTTGAAAGTAAAAAGGCTGGGACAAGGCTCAAGAAAGTAAAAACTTTCCCTTATCTGTTGAGTTTGATGGTGATTGGGTTAGTGACAAAACCTTCAAGTACTTCTTTAAGTACTACTTTCTGCCTTTTATGATGACCTAGTTTCTTTTGTTAGCAAAGTTTGACAATTAAACCTTTCCCTCAACATTATTAATGAATACGAGGCTAACTCTTTCTCTTGGTTAGTCTTATCCTGCACTTGCTTTCCAGTGTTGTATGTTGTCCCAATGGTTTCCAGGTTCCAGACTTAGTGTCTCCCACATCTCCCCCTTTTTAAAAAATTTCCTATTGGCATAACATAGTGACCAACCCAGAGGGGCAAGTGTCAAAAAGTAATGAAGATAATAAGTACCTATATGTGTCAAGTATTGTGTAGAGTTATTTACAAACTTTATTTCATTTAATCCTCAAAGCAGTGTTGTAAGGTAGATACTATTGTAACCATTTTTATATGTGTATAAATTTTAGCCAAGGCAGGTTAAATAACTCTCACCTTATACAGTGAGAAGCTGAGATTTAAACCTAAGTATTGCTTGAAAAAAATAAATAAAATAAACCTAAGTATTGCTTGAATCTAAAATCAGTTTTGGTTTATGATCTTGTCTTCATTCATTGGCTACCTATTGTTAATGCCTAGTGTTTCTATCATCTCGTGTATAAGCATATATAGAAATACACTTTTCATGTGCCTAATACTGAAACATTTTCATGTGGTTTATAATAAAAATAATTGAAAATATAGAGCAGTAGTTTGCAAATGACAATCATTTGCATCTAGGGCCACCTGTGCATAGAGGATTTTTGAGGGAGGTGTAGTTGGGAGGGCCCTGAGCTCTGTTCTCAAAAGCTGTACTTTTATCTGTTTAATGTATCGAGATTCTAAGTAATAATTTTTTTTTCAAACCCAAAATTCCTTTGCTTTAAAAACAAAAAAAGTTTCAAAGTCCTGATGTGTTATAATGTTGGAGAGATTTATTTTAGGAATTTGGGATGTCAAAGTTAGAGCCAAAAGGTTGACTGAACTTTCTGGCAATTTCTGAGGAAAAAAAGGAACCGTGTTTGTTTATAGAGTCCCCATTATCTTATTTAGTAAAGGAAAAGAAAGGAAAGGAGGAAGGAAGGGAGGGCAGAGCAGACAAACCAGTATGGCAAGGCAAACTTTTTCTTGACATGAATTGCAGGAGGAATTTATAATGTTGTTTCTTGTGTAAGGGGCGTGATGGACAGTGATGTTTTGATCGTGATTTTATGTAAGATGTTCTTGTGATGAATTTTTCTTTTAACAATCTTTGACGAAACCTAAAAGCATAATGTTAATAGAAGAGCATTCTTGGGGGAGGGCAACAAAATAAGGTGTATGAAATGGCATACTAACCTACCTAGTCTGTCTCATAATGTTGTTGCTGAAGCTCAAAGAGCTAACTTCTGTGAAAATGTTTGGAAACCTGTCAGAATCATCTAACTTTTAGATAGTTACATCTTCCATGAAATCATACATATTATTGAGCTCCTACTCTGTGCCTTGTATTGTTCTCGGTTCTGGGGATGCTCATTGCTAATCACTATAGGTTAGATTTTAGTTGTTTACCCATATCTTTTGCAAATTAAATATTTAGTTATCTGGTACTTTGAAAGATAAGTTGGTTACACAAATAAATTGAGTGGGACTTGATCAGTGATTCCTGGGCTGCTCTCAAAACATGGAATCCTTGAGTCTTCAAGTTGGAAAGGTTTATAGAGGTTAGTTATCTGGCTCATCCTGCCAATATAAAAATTCCTCTCACAGAATTCCTGAGGAAGGGCATCAGAAACTCCTTAGGTATCTAACTCATAGATAGTTATTAGACAGCTTTAGATTTTAGAAAATTTCTTCTTTGTGTTGAATAGCCTGGAAGATTGGAGAACAATGGTAGAGAGGGGTACTAGAAAATCCTCTATGTTCTTACGTTGATTACTTTGCCTTTTTAACTTCCTCTCATTGACCTCGTTCTGCTATCAGAACCATGAGGGAAAGAATCTTGCCACCTTTTCACTTGACAGCCCTTGAGTTTAAAGATGTCTATGATGTCATCCCTGAAATTTTTTCTTTTATAGGCTAAACATTTCCAGTTCTTCCGTTTTTCATTTAAGATAATTTCCATCCACCATCCTGGTTCCCTTTTCCTGATACATTGTTTTGACAGTGTCCCTTTTACAATATAGCACGCAGAAATAAACACAAGTGTCCTAGATCTGGTCTGCCAAATTCAATGGACTCCATTCTGGAGAATTTATGTTTCATTTTCATTTTCTTTCTTTTTTCTTTCAAAGCTTCAAATCAACTTGTAATTGAAATATGTCTTTGTGAGTGAACTCTGATTATATGCTGTCTCTCAAATTGTTTACCAGTGTTGTTGTTACAAACTTGTTATACCTAAAAATGATACATCACATGAAGAATGCTCAGATGAGGTAATAGATACAGGCTGTCTGTAACTCACAAAACACTAAACAAATATGAGATGTTGTTACTAAGGTCCCCATATTATCAACATGTTGGCTAACTGAACATAATAATAAAAAAAAAAGAAAAAAAAACCGTGTCAGTTCTGAAATCATTGTTGAAATACCCTTGCATCGATAGAACTTATTTCTATCATTTTATTTAGGCAGTTCCTTTTATTTAACCAAATGTTAAATTAACCAAATGTTCCTGACCTTTTTCTTTTCCTTGGAATAAATTAATTGGGCCTACTTTTTTTTTTGTAAATTAGTTAAAAAGTCGTTATTGAGGGGCGCCTGGGTGGCTCAGTCGTTAAGTATCTGCCTTTGGCTCAGGGAGTGATCCCCGCGCTCTGGAATCGAGCCCCACTTCAGGCTCCTCTGCTGGGAGCCTGCTTCTCCCTCTCCCACTCCCCCTGCTTGTGTTCCCTCTCTCGCTGGCTATCTCTCTCTCTCTCAAATAAATAAATAAAATCTTTAAAAAAAAAATTGTTATTGAGCACTCATAAATGTACTGCTAAGCAGCTCAGTCGATAAAAAGAGATTTAAGATACTCTGTCATCAAGGAGTCTTGTGGAAGCAGGGTTGTCTTCAGTAAAACTGTAAATTTGTCTTTGTTGCTTTCATTAAAATATTCTTTCCAAAAGGTGCTGACATATGGGAAGAAGAGAAAGAACTCCAGTCTGGGAGGCTGGAGAAGTGGTGGATATTGGTATATGTAGCAAATTTGTGATCTTAAGTGTTTAAATATTTGCATTGAGGTGACAGTGGGAACTTTTGGAAAACTATCCATTTCAGAAGTGAAGGCAGAAACAGAAAGAAGGTAGGGAGAGCTTGATTCAGGGTGCATGGTCTGGAGGATTGGAAGGAAAGAGAAGATAGAAAACAGTAAGTACTGTGTGAGGGGAGAGTGCCCTTTTTTTTCTGAGAACCTTCTCTTCTGCCAGCCTCAACATATTATAATGCCTTTGTTCTTAGGCTTATTCATTGTGGTGTCAAGATGGTTTTAATGGTTCAGGCATTACTTAATGCCTTACAGAAATACAGGATGGTATGAAAAGTGGTCCTAATCCAACCCCTCTCTCTTATTAGGGGCAAAGATCTTCTCCAGAAACTCCAATATACTTTCCTTATGTATTGGTTATATTCTTACTTTTCAATCCCCTGGGAAATGCAGTGAGAATGATCAAGATTGGCATAGACAAATCATGGTTTATCTTTTGGAAATGGGGGAAGAGCTCACCTTTCCTGATTACATGGCTGCACATTCTCTGACCAAATCAGAAAGGAAAAATGGAAGGGGAAGGTGTTGAGTCGGCAATCAGTAGTATTTGTCACAAATGATAGGTCCAGCTGAGATCTCATTAGACAAAAATATGCTTTTGTTTTGTTTTGTTTTTACTCAGAGGCTTGTGATAAGGGAAAAATACTGTATGATGAACCCTGGGAAGGATTTACTGATTTATTTTATGCTTGTACCTATTTGTATAATATGTCACTAGATTTATCTTTCTTAACCACCTTGTCCCTAGGGTATCCCAGAATTTTAGATTTCTGTAAATTAAACTTGGTAATATGAATTCTAAACTCTAGACACTATACAGATATTAGCGTCCCTGATTAATTTCTTTTTGTGTGTGCATATAGAGATTCTTTATTGGGCTAAAATGTGGCTTTATTTTGTGCCTATAATATAGTCCTCCCAAAGCAAATGACTGCTAAAAGGATTTCAATGTCTAAGACATTTAGTGAGGTATAAAATAAAAATCCCAAGCATACCATTTCATGCTGTCATATAATTTGATAATAGTGATATCGTGAGGGAACGTTGGTTTGGAAGGCAGGAGACTTGGGGGTGTACCGGCTCTTCTACAAACTAACTCATGGTCTTTATTCAGTTACTTCACTTCTCTGGAGATTAATTTCGTTATCTCTTGCCTTGAGGGAATTGTATTAGATTAGTGTTTTCCTAGAGTATGTTCCATGGAAAACTAGCTTTCTAATAAGAAAGCTTTATTGATATATACGAAAACTGGAGAATCTGGTCAAATATATTTGGGAAATACTGGGTTAAACCAAGATAATCACATTTCTTCCTGGCAGGATTCTTCGAACCTTTGATATGCTAATATTCACCGTGAATCTCCAAGAGAAGAGTGTATAGAGTTTTTTACAAAGCTATTCGACAAGAAACTCTATTTTTTTGTATGTTTTGGTTTTGGTTTTTTTGGAAGAATTTTGAGACAGTTTGAAGCACTGTTAGTAAAACACTTAACTGGATAATATTTGACTCTGCAGTTATGCAAAATCGATGTGTTTTATGATCTTAGAAGCTTTCTTTAAGGATAACAGGGTGGAGGGTCTCTGTGACTAAGTCAATTATAGAATACATATTGAAGGAGGAAAATTAGAACTGGAATCCGAAAAATGGATACAATTTTCATAGCTGAAGCTGAGTGGAGATACTTATGGGTAAAAGGAATGGCAAGAACAAAGATATGAACAGAGGGAAAGTGTAGTAGGTTTAGGGAAATTATGGACTGTCAAGAATGACTGGATTTAAAGTATATGTTGAGAGACAGCAGGAGATAAAAGAGGAAATGTGGGTATGTGTCAGATTGTTAAAAGTTTTGAATGTCAGAGTAGAGAGGCTGTCCTTTGTGTAGGCAATGGAGAGCCCTTTGAGGAGTTATGATATAAGCAAAGTGATATAAAAGGCAGCTTAATCTGGGACAATGTGGAAGATGGGTTGGAGTGTAGGGTGAAAGTGGATGACTTTGTGATATGGATTTGAATTTGAAAGAGAATGGTGGCAATGGGAACAGAATGGAAGGGATGACTGGCTATTTCTGAATATCAGAGGACTCTGGAGTGTCTGTTACTATCCAAAAACACTAGAAAGTTTGCTGTGTACGGAGAGAGAGATCTAGAAAGAGAAATTCCTCAAGAAGAATAAAGAGTCTTCTGTTTTTTAGGGAACCAAGAAGTCAAAGAGGAGTGCTGTTTCTTTCTTTGTTCATTCACTTATTTATTTGTTCACTTATTTATGCATTCATCAAATACTTAGTGATGCCCTACACCGTGTAGGTAAATGTATCCAGGGTCATCGTAGCCTTTTTCCTCATTCACTGCTAACAATTTGCAGTGAGGTCCTTGTATATTCTTACAGTTTATTATCATTGATATGCAAGGAAGGTTTATTACTTCATTAAAATAATAAAAAATTGTAATTGCATTAAAATATTTCTTTTTATCTTCCTTTTATTTCTCTGATTTGCTAAATTGTTATAGCTCATGATTTAAAACTACACTGGACAATGGTTTCTTATGAAATAAATATTTTGAGTCCCATAATCTACTTTAAGGGAATGTGAGGATTCAAAGGACATCATGCATTAGAACCATTTATCTGCATTAACACTCAGGAGGGATAGTTATTGTTACTCTTTCTCCTCTTACTGCTCTTATTACTATTACTGCTGCTACTACTGTCACTACTATTGTTGTACTATAGTTGAGACTTTCTCTGACTTTGGGTAAACCTCCAGCATATTCATTTGTAACTTCAATTTCCTGCTGTCCTCTCTGTGCAGAAATGGGTTGAAATGGGGTACATGGTAGAGTGAATGAACTCCTGTGTAAAGTGGGAGAGCCTGTGAAGTTTAAGGCTGTGGTTCCTTGTGACCTGTTAGGATGAGGGGCCCTCAGAATATGCTTGTTGGTGCTTGTGAGCATGTGCAAATGTGTGTTCATGTGTTTGCATGTTTAAGTTTTAAGCAGTTTATTTGGATCTGAGATATTGTTTATATATTATTCGGCTAATTTTAATATACTCCGTTCCTTTCTCCTTAAACCCTTGGAGTTTTCTTGGTTATCTTGAAAGAAACTGTAGGAGAAGTCCTGTTGAAGAGGAGGTAAGAAGGACACTTTCATGTTGCAGTCTTTCTGCTCTTCACTTCTCTGCCACCTGTAACTTTGCCTCCTTTTAACACTTGAATTCTGGACTCAGGATTTTTTTTAAATTTTAATTTTATTTTTATTTCAATTAATTAATTAACTAATTTGTTAAAGATTTATTTATTTGACAGAGAGAGAGAGAGAGCACAAGCAGGGAGAACAGCAGGCAGAGGGAGAGAGAGAAAGCAGACTTCCACTGAGCAGTGAGCCCACTGCAGGGCTTGATCCCAGGACCCTGGGATCATGACCTGAGCTAAAGGCAGATGCTTAACCGATTGAGCCACCCAGGTGCCCCATGGACTCAGGATTTTTAGAGGTAGGAACACACATTTCTAGAAAGTTTTGGAGTCAAAAAAAATACATATTCTTAACTCTACTTAGAAATCATGATAGTTGTCATATTTAGCAGTCCCACATGATTCATGCCCTAGATTTTTCCTTTTGTTTTCATGTCTGTGCAAACATTTCCTGGCTTGTTTGAGTTCTTATCCAGCCCAGGAGGGGAAAATCACAGATCATAACCATTGCTGACTGAAATCTATGCACTGGGCATTTGAAAGAGGAAGGAGCAAAATGTTCAAACCTACCGCTTCCAGCAAATTTGTATGTGATTTGTATTTGTATTTGGTGATTTCCTCCTCTGGGGTATTCTGATTTTTTTCCCTTTAGGCCTCCTCTTGGAACAACAACCTAGAAATATTTTCATTCCCCCAAATTTTATTAAAATGCATTCATTCAGTTAACATATACTAACTTACTAAGCAACTACTTTATGCCAGGCACTGCTCTAAGCCCTGGTACATAACAGTGGTACATAACAATGAAAAAAAAATAGACAAAATCCCTGCCTTTTTGGAAATTTTAGTTCTAGTGGGGGACATAGGTTTATACGTATATATACATCTATGTCTAATATATGTAGACATACATAATATACATAATTTGCATATATAGTACACAAAATATAAAAATCTATGTTTATGCATAAGATATATAAACACACATACACACACATAGTAAATTAGGCAGTGATGAGAGTTAAAAATAAAATGAGGAAAGGGAAATAGTGTTTGGGGAAGCATTGAAATTTTAAATGGGGTTCTCAGGGAAGGCTTTGTGAAAAAGGTTAGGACTCCAAGGAATGGAAACATTCCAGGCAGAGGGCCTGGCAAGTGCAGAGGACCTGATGACCATGAGAAACAGGAAGAGGCCTATGTGCTTACTTTGCAGAGAGCTGAGGACAGGGGAGGAAATAAGGTCATGGGTCACGCAATCTGATTGTGTAGAACCTTGGAGATCTAGTGAGGGTTTGGGCTTCTGCTTCATGTGACATGGAAGCCACTGGAGGATTTTGAGCAGAGGGGTGACATGATGTGACTTATGTTTTAACAGAAACATTGACTTCTATAGTAAAATGCACTGTCTGGGGCAACAGCAGAAGCAGAGAGATGAGTTAATCAACTACTTGGGAATCTGAAGGCTTGCTTGTTTTCACTTTCTTCCAGGTAGCTCTTTAGGTCCAGACCAAAATTGCTGATTATTAACTTGTATATGTCCCGCATCTAGGTCCTGGGAATCCCTCCATCATCTTTGCCTCCGGAAACAGTAAATGCAACAGCAACTACTTACCCTTTCCAATGCTGCAAGCCTACAGATTTCCAGTCAGACACCAGCTCACTGGGTTCCTCTCTAACAGAAGGAGATTAATGATAAATTCTCTGAGAGCTCTTTTTGTTCTCTATCTCTCTTGACTGGGGTCAAGAAGGAAGAATTCATTTTTTCCTTGGAAGAGGATGGATTCATAAAGTACCAAGAATTTTCTCCACAGAAATCTTCTTAAGAAATTATGTCTGAGTAATAAATATCCTTGAAGCCCCTGTCATTAGACTTTGTTTTAGGAGCTAGTACTTCTCCCACCTCTCTTTCATGGAGGAAAAGAAATAGGGTATCCTTTGAGGAAATCTTTCTCCCTGAGCCCTGTTCTTACCCCATTTTTTAATGCCCTAGATGCAATTGAGGGATTCCAGAGTTTTATAACTATTTTTAAAAATACCACCTTTTAAATTTGCATTTTGGTCTGGCACTTCACCCTGAAATGTTATAGTAATTTTATTTTGATACCTTGCTTGCAATATCATGTTACAAAGAGAAGGACTATTTGCTAACGTATGAACTGTGTTTCTCCCTTGATAATGACCGTCAATAAATGAGAATATATTTGGCAAGGAGAAAAAACATTCAGGACGTCATGTCATTATGTCTTGGCTTGGTGACATGCATGTAGTAGATACTTAAATATTTGTTGAAAGAATGATTGAGCTTTGTGCTTTGAATGGAAATTGCAAAGTAAATTCGTTTAGGAAAGCAGTTCATGATCAGAATTAAGTTCACCCCTCATAAGGATAGTGTGAATAAAATAATTGTGTCCTCACTCTACATCAGAATCCAAGGTATTACTCCTCCCCCCCGCCCCCGGCACAGAAATTGTTCAGCAAGTTTTTTTTGTTTTGTTTTGTTTGTTTTTGGTTAAAGATTTTATTTATTTATTTGACAGAGACAGACAGTGAGAGAGGGAACACAAGCAGGGGGACTGGGAGAGGGAGAAGCAGGCTTCCTGCTGAGCAGGGAGCCCGATGCAGTGCTTGATCCCAGAACACATGATCCCAGAACACTGGGATCATGACCTGAGCCGAAGGCAGGCACTTAACGACTGAGCCACCCAGGCACCCCTATTGTTCAGCAATTTTTAAGCCTCAAAGTCCTTAATGAATCCCTAGAGGAGCTGCCACATAATTGGACAACAAATACTTTCATGTGGCCACCATTCTTTGGGTTTGTAGAAAGAGTAAGAGTGTTTTCTGATGGAAGAAGGGCATGAGCCTTTATTTCCAACACTCAGAGCTGGATTCAAGAAAAGTGTTTTAGAAATGATGATGATAAATACTGGGACACTGCTTTAACATGATCTGTTCTGATGTGGGATTCACACTTAGACCCTGTATTGCTTCTTATAAATAAATGTATATCAAGAGAATACTGTGTACCAAGTCATAAACTAGAAGACACAGCATACAATGTGAAAGGCTAAATAACAGTATAAGAGTGGTTGTGAGACACTTCATAGTTAATTGACAGTGAGATATTTAAACAATGAGTTCTGTGAGAACAGATGATGGAATAATCACTGTGGGATGGAAGGAATGTGAAGGCTTTTTAGAAGGACTAGAGAGGGCAGTTTTATACTAGGACTCTACCATATAAGATTTGGTACTCCTGTAACATATTTCATGTGAGTATGAAATATGCAAATCACTTAATCACTCTGTGTCTCAGACTTTCATCTACGCTTTATTTTATTATCTTCTTTCAAATTGAGATTTATAATACATATATAGAAAAGTACTCCAGTTTAATGAATAACAGTTCAATGAAAAACAATTTAATAAACAAAGAAAAGAAAAGAAAAAAGAAAAGAAAGGAAAAGAAAAGAAAAGGAAAGAAAAGAAAGCCACACATGTAATTGCAAACAACAGTGTTCTCGATGTCCTGTGTGTCTCTTCTCAAGTACTACTCCCTCGCTCTGGCTTGAGGTGACTGCTCTCCTGCATTTTATGGCAATGATTTCCTTGCTTTTCTTTTAGTTTTGTACATTATGTACTATAAAAGAAAAAGTTCCCAACTCTGGTCTGGAATAGAACCTTTTTGTGTGATGTAATTTACAACAACTTCCTTGGCAAAGATTAGTGTTCCTGATAGAGCCCATGAACAATTTTCTAATGGACTTAAATGAGATTAAAGTTTGATTCAGAAATTAATTACCCATCAGTTTGGTTCTCATTTGACTGTCAGTTAAAAATCTACTACCTTTAACCAGACTCTTATCTCTATATATCTAGACTAAATGACTACCTACTCATTCTCTTTTTCTACAAAATGTACCTGCAAAGAAAAAATATTTGAATAGGTTTCTAGGTATCTTTTCCTTTGGGTGCAAAATGTAAAAGAAAAAAAAAAATCTTTGTTATCTGCTTAAAACCAAATAGTTTACTTGAATGCTGTACATTGCTAAAAAATAGTAATAATTTTAGTATTGCACATTTTTAAACTTCATGAAAATAGATTCATATTTTATTTATCTTATTGTCATCTCTGCTGCTTTTGCTTAATATTTTGTTCTTAAGAGCCAACTATCTTGTTAAGGTTTTTATTCATTTTTATTGCTGTGTAGAATTGCCATTGTTGATATATACTAAAATTTATTCATTCTACTGTTGATGGACACCTTGCTGTTTCCAAATTTCCAGCTTTGGGTTGTTCACGACAGACTGCTGCCAACGTTCTTGTATATGTATTTTAATGCAGATATGCAAGAGTTTCTCTAGGAAATGTACCCAGGGGTAGAATTGGTGGATCATAGATATGTATACATTCAGTTTTAGTAGATAATGTCCATCCACTTGCTTTCCCAGTGTAGTTGTACCAATCTGTATTCCCAGCAGTACATTATGAGCGTTTCTCTTTGCTCCATTTCCTCACTCAACACATGGTATTTTCAGACTTTTAAGATTTTCTTAATTGGTTTGGAGTACAGTGGAATCTCATTTTGGTTTTGACTTGTATTTGTCCGATTAGACATGATGTTGAACACATTCACGTACATCTATTCATTGTTTGGATTTTTTTCTTTCATGATTATGTCATCTGCAAACAGAGATCATTTAACTTTTTCCTTTCTAATTGGATGCCTAATTTGGATGCCTTTATTTCTATTTCTTGTCTGATTGCTCTTGCTAGTACTTTAGTACTATGTCTAATGAAAGTGGTGAGAGTGGACAGCTTTGCTTTATACTGGATCTTAGAGGAAAAGCTTTCCATTTCATTATAATTTTAGCTGTGGGCTTTTCATAAATGGCCTTTATTGTGTTAAGGAAATTTCCTTTTATACCTATTTTGTTGAGGAATTTTTTATCATGAATTCGTGTTGAATTTTGTCAAATGCTTTTTCTGCTTCTATTGAGATGATGTGGTTTTTATTTTTCTGTCTGCTAATGTGGTATATCACGTCGATTGATTTGCATATGTAAACCAACCCTGTATCCCAGGGATAAAGCCCACTTAGTTATAGTGTAAAAGTTCTTTATACATTTTGTATATCAGTCCTTTGTCAGATACATATTTTGCAAATGGTTTCTCTAGGTCTGTGGCTTGTCTTCTCATTTTCTTGATCCCTTAGCATATTAACCATAGTTATTTTAAATTCCCAGTCTCTGATGATAATTCCAACATCCCTGGCATATCTGAGTGTGGTTCTGATGCTTGCCCTGTCTTTTTAAACTGTGTTTTTTGCCCTTTAATATGCCTTGTAATTTTTTTGTTGAAAAGCTGGACATGATATATGTGGTAAAAGGAACTTCAGTATATAGGCCTTATTTATATGGTGGTAAGGTGGGGGGGGGAGGGGAAACATTCTGTAGTCCTATGATTATGTCTTAGATTTTTAGTGAGCCTGTGCCCCTGGACTGTGACCTTCAAAAGTGCTTCTCATGTCTCTCCCCCACCCCTTCTCCACAAACATACACATACACTTAGGTGGAACAGGAAGACTTGAAGAGGCTTCCTCCACATCAAAGGCTAGACAGGATTGGAGCTGGGTTATTTCCCTTCCTCCAGGTCTCTTAGGGTCTGTGAAATAGATTATTTTGTTAAGAAGAACAGAGTGCTTCGGCTTGTTTCAAAAGGAATACTTTTCTTCTCCCCCTGATGGAAGCTTGAGGGGAGGTTTTCTCTAATCGTCTCTATGAAAACCTCATGGGGATCCTGGAGGGAATACTCACAAAAGTGAAGGAGCTCTCTCTTCCCTTAAGACTGTCCTTCCCAGGAATTTTTAGCTCTCGAGTTTGTCCACACCGAGTTTCTAGCAATTGTTCAAGGATAGTCTAGATTTTTCTACCCTGGTACTGGTTTCCATGGAAGTTTCTGCTCCTGGCTTCTTGCTCCAGTAAGTTACGATGATCTGTATCCGCCTGTCTACCTCTTGGGATTTGGGGCCAGTGGTTTGTTGTATGATCTTGATTCACTGATAGATCCAAGAAAACTTGTTGATTCCGTTTGTTGTGGAGAAATAGTGAGTGACTAGTGGGTATAGGGTTTCTTTTTAATGAGGTGATGGCAGTGTTTTAGAATTGATTGTGGCGATGGTTGCATAATTCTGTGAATATTTTAAAAACCATTGGCTCGTACGCTTTGTGAATGAATTATATACTACATGAGTTATATCTCAATAAAGTTGTTTCCTAAGGCTTCTGTAACAAATTAGCACAGACTACGTGGCTTAAAACAACAAAGATTTATTCTCTTGCAGTTTTGGAGCCCAGAAGTCCAACATTTAGTTTCACTGTGCTGAAATTAAGGTGTTGGCAGGGGCTGCGCTCCCTTCAGAGGCTCTGGGAGAAAATTCCTTTTTTGCCCCTTCTAACTTTTGGTGGCTGCTGGCATTCCTTGGCTCGTGGTTGTATCACTTCAGTCTCTGCTTCTGTGGTCACATTGCTTCCTTCTCTTCTATGTCTGTATGTATGTGTCTGATCTCTTATAATGATATATGTGACTGCATTTAGGGCCTACCATAATAATCCAGAATAAACTCTACATCTCAAGATCCTACATTTATAAGGACCGTTTATCCTTATAAGGTAGCATTTACAGGGTCCAGAGATTAAAGCCTAATATCTTTTGAGGGGAGGGCATTATTTGACTTACCACAAATCCAAAAGGCCTACTTTTTAAAAAGCATTTCGTGATGTCTTTAGGGGCCACACCTACCATAAATTGTTTATGTTTGATAGTAAGTTTTAGGAAAAAAGACCAAGTGATCACTTAATCTTATGGGCCTACTAGCTAGAAAATAGTTGGATATTCATGCTGTATTTAATAGCCAAGCCAAGAATTTTGGATACCATTAGCTTATGGGCCTTTCAAGTGTGGGCTATCTAAGGCTTTGCCTCATCTTTGTGATCCACATGGTGTATGTTTGTGACTAGCTGGGATATCCTAATTTGGTTTGGTTCGTACTAAGTGCTCATACTTCCCAGAAACCTCATAGGGTCAGGAACTGTTTCTTTTGGTTCATTTTATAAGTTCTGGCATAAACTGTGACTATCTATAAACCAAGAGATCATTTTATTGGACCTACTCTTCTCTGATAGTTCTCACTGCAGGACCTAATCATGAGTCCTCTGACACAGCTTTAGATTTCTAGGGATAAGGAAAATAATGTCCTATAATTTGAAAATACAGTGTGATGATGTGTACCTTAAAATATGTCTTCTAAGAGTTCAGGGGGAGTGAAATTCATGGAAACTGTTTATTTTAAACTCCCTTTTAACTCTTTGGGGAAGAAAATCTGAGATTCATCTATGGAGGAGGGGACAATGAGATCATTTTTGAAATTAAAGTTAGAATATTTGCATTAAAGTGGCAGTTTTCCCTCAGAGTGGTTTCTCTGAAGGATAATGCACTGATTCTGATGAGATGGCCACTGTATAAAAATATTTGTATCTCCTTTTATGGGGTAATTGTCTTCAGATCCAACTTCTGAAAAATCAAGCTCTTACTGTTTCATAGTCATTCTTAATGTTTAATATAATCCTTAGTGTCCTAAAGTAATGTCCTAAAGTAATTCTTAATGTCCACAACTAGTATCACCCAACCTGCTTATCAACTTAATTTGCCATCCCTTACTTTGAGTCATTTTGGATTATTTAAGAAAATAAAATTCACTTTGAGAGGATGAATTTTTTCTACCACTAACACTATTCAAAATAATTTGATCTGATATCTGTAATAAAATGGAACTCTGACAAATTTTAAGTAATGGCAACTTAGTGTAAAAATACGTATAGCTACCCAAGTTGAAAACCTTAAACAGGACAATACACATTTGTATGTGTAGGTTTTTATATGTGTGTGTGTGTGTGTGTGTGTGTGTGTGTGTGTGTGTGTTAAATCATGTATCTTATAGTCATGTTGTATACTGCAACAAAAAGTATAGAATCCCTTTTCTTTAGTATACTTTGCCTTTGTACAGCCAAGAACAAATAACTTTTTATTATTCATTATCTACTGGGACAGTTATAGGCCCTGGGAACAAAACAGACACGGTCCCTGATTTCATGGCAGTTAAATAAGTAGAGACAGACAAATAAAACATATATTGGGGCAATGAGTAATATGGAGAAAAATTAAGGTCAGAGAGAAGGTGATAGGATGGAGCTGCTATTTGGATAAGATGATCAGGAAAGACCTATGTGATGAGGTGGTGTTTGAACAGAGATGTGAAAAATTGAGGGAGCTGGATTTGTAGACATTTTGGGGAGTGGCAGTGGGTTAAAGAGAGCATTCCCTAGAGGGAACAGCAATTGCAAAGGGGTATGCTTGCTTGACATAGTAAACTGTGAGAGCAAACATCTTGTCTCAAGAGACAATTGAAAACAATTTCAGAACAAAGTACAAATATACAGAGGAGGAAAAAACTGGTTTTTACTGGGGTAAAATCTCTCCTGATCAAAGCTCAGGATAAGACATAGTCCTTTTCTCCTTGTGTCTTCTGCTCTCCATTCTACCCAATAACATTTGGACTTATTTTCCCTTTTAATTTTCTGATCTCAAATTACTTGAATAGGACAAATCCAATCATGTTATTCTAGATACATGCCCATGCAATTAGGATGCGTCATTCTGGTTCAGTCATTGTGTTAACTCAGCTTCTGTCAAGGCGTTAGAGTCAAAAAGCATGTTGCTAAGGGAGGAGCAGGCTTTGATGAAAATAGGGAAATATTTTATGAGTGATTTCTTTTAGCTAAGATAACCTTGCCAAATTGTCTAGATATCTACCACAATCTTCATTTCCCACTCTTGGTTCCTAAAGGAAAGCTTTCTGTTAGGTATGGAAGGCTCCTTTGCAGGATGGTTTCTCAAATATTATTATTATTATTTTTTAGATATATCCTTTTTTTATAATAATATTTTTTATTATATTATGTTAGTCACCATACAGTACATCCCTGGTTTTTGATGTAAAGTTCATGATTCATTACTTGCATATAACACCCAGTGCCCTCCTTAATACCCATCACCAGCCTATCCCATCCCCCCCTGAAGCCCTCAGTTTGTTTTCCCAGTCTCTCGTGGTTCATTCCCCCTTCTGTTTACACCCCCTTTCTTCCTCCCTTTCTTCTCCTACCGATCTTCCTACTTCTTATGTTCCATAAGAGTGAAACCATATGATAATTGTCTTTCTCTGCTTGACTTATTTCACTTAGCATTATCTCCTCCAGTTCCGTCCATGTTGCAGCAAATGTTGAGAAATCATTCTTTTTGATGGCTGAGTAATATTCCATTGTCTGTATGGACCACATCTTCTTAATCCAGTCATCTGTTGAAGGGCATCTCGGCTCCTTCCACGATTTAGCTATTGTGGACAATGCTGCTATGAACATTGGGGTGCATATGACCCTTCTCTTCACTACGTCTGTATCTTTGGGGTAAATACCCAGTAGTGCAATTGCTGGATCATAGGGTAGCTCAATTTTTAACTTTTTAAGGGACCTTCACACTGTTTTCCAGAGTGGCTGTACCAACTTGCATTCCCACCAACAATGTAAGAGGGATCCCCTTTCTCCACATCCTCTCCAACAATTGTTGTTTCCTGCCTTGTCAATTATTCTAAGTGGCGTAAGGTGGTGTCTCAGTGTGGTTTTGATTTGAATTTCCCTGATGGCTAATGATTTTGAACATTTTTTCATGTGTCTGTTAGCCATTTGTATGTCTTCATTGGAAAAGTGTCTGTTCATATCTTCTGCCCATTTTATGATTTGTGTATTTGTTTCTTGCGTATTGAGTTCTAGAAGTTCTTTGTAGATCTTGGATACCAGTCTTTTATCTGTAATGTCATTTGCAAATGTCTTCTCCCATTCCGTGGGCTGCCTCTTAGTTTTTTTGACTGTTTCCTTGGCTGTGCAGAAGCTTTTTATCTTGATGAAATCCCACAAGTTCATTTTTTCTTTTGTTTCTCTTGCCTTTGGAGATGTGTCATGAAAAAAAGTTGCTGTGGCCGATGTCATAGAGGTTGCTGCCTATGTTCTCCTCTAGGATTTTGATGGATTCCTGTCTCACATCGAGGTCTTTCATCCATTTGGAGTTTATTTTTGTGTATGGTGTGAGAGAGTGGTCAAGTTTCATTCTTTTGCATGTAGCTGTCCAATTTTCCCAGCACCATTTATTGAAGAGACGGTCTTTTTTCCACTGGATGTTTTTTCCTGCTTTGTCAAAGATTAGTTGCCCAAATAGCCGAGGGTCCATTTCTGGGTTCTCTATTATTAAACAGCCAAACGAAGACTTCTGTTTAGCCACAAGGAAGAACTTGCCCGAAATGAGGGTTCTATTTTATAAAAGTAAGAGGAGTTGGAGCATAGTTATGGCAATTAGAGTTTAAAGGAACCATGGAGTTATCTGTGATTATAATTTCTTCATTTGACTTTTGGTGACATGAAGGCCCAACTAAGGTGGAGTGGGAATTCACAGTAACTGAGTGCTTTCTGTGTGGCTGGCATTGTACTGGACACCTTCTGTGCATATTACCTTTTTTCATTAGCTCTTCAATTCTGTGAAGTATTGGCAGGGACTTGTGCTAGGTCTTCTCTGTTTGTCCTTAAAGTTTGCTCTTCACTCTTTTTCATCTTCTGTGCACTGGGAGGATTACCTCTGTGTACCTCATGAACTAAACTCCTTTGCCAATGGAACACATAGGTCAGAGATCAGAGAGTGATAGGTGAGAGAGGAAGTAGTCTTTACCCTCCTTGCTCCTTACTTGTCAGGCCGTATATTGGCCACGGCTGTGTTGCTTTTTTGAAGGCCCTCTGCTATAGCTACTGTATTACCTATAATTTTCTGGGGTCAGGTAACTTTCTCCTTCTTCCAGCCAATCTGGGGTCAGGAAAGGAGGAGGGCAGAGACAGTTATGGCTGTCTGCTTTGGTAGATCTGGGATGTTCCACCAGTGCTTATTCACATCCTTTCCCTTGCCCATACCTTTGTTAATAAACTCTTCATTAAATTCTCCTTATTTACCCAGCTTGGATGTTCCCTTCCTTTCCTGCTGTGATTGTTAACTGTTACCATTTTTATTTGCCCCACTTTGTAGAGAAGAAATCTCAGACTCGGGGTGCCTGGGTGGCGCAGTCGTTAAGCATCTGCCTTCGGCTCAGGGCATGATCCCAGTGTTCTGGGATCGAGCCCCACATCAGGCTCCTCTGCTGGGAGCCTGCTTCTTCCTCTCCCACTCCCCCTGCTTGTGTTCCCTCTCTCGCTGGCTGTCTCTTTCTGTCAAATAAATAAATAAAATCTTAAAAAAAAAAAAGAAATCTCAGACTCAAAGAGGCTGAGTAATTTGTTCAAAGTCACTCAACTAATTTGTCAGAGTCAGGATTTAAAACCATTTCTATTTGACACTAAAGCCTTAAACTTTCCAGTACTTACCCATAGATACTGCTAGTTAATGGTGGAACTACAACCTGAACCTGAGTTTGCAATTCTTCTCTAGGTTTCTTTACACCAAGCTCCAATAAAGATATATATGTGTGTCACTCCATAATTGTTAGCTCTGCTTTTTTGTTTGCTTTGAGAGAAAAATCATAAAGTTTTTCTTAATATAGAAATAGCTAACATTATTTTAAAGACCGAAGATTTTAAGATTTTAAATTTAATTTTTACTGATAATAGGATGGTTAAAAAAAGATAGGCACAGTATTTGCTTTCATGGAGTTTAGAGCGTAGAGAGAGAAAGGCACATGGATTGAATAGTTATGCAAATAAATGTGAAATTGTGACTGTGATTGATAAATAGTATGTAGGAGAAGTACCGAACCATGAGAACTTAAATGTAAGAGAGATTTAACCTACTCATAGAGGGCTGAGGATACTTCGTTTAAAAAAATAATGCTGTAGCTAAGATTTGAAGGATGAGTAGGCATTGAGTACACTCTTCCCAAATAGAAGCTAAAATAAGTTAGTGGGCAAACCTGCTATTCCCCAACATCAAGAAAATTTTGTTCCACATGGTGGCCTAACTCTCTTCATTGCTTTCCTTCGATCACTGAGGTGATTTGTCCTGGCCCTAAAGGAGATTGCTAAGATGATCTCTAGCTCTGAGAGCATGAGGTAGGTGAAGCCAAGAGTCCTGGCAACCTTGGGCTGTGACAGAGAGCCCAGGGTACACAGGCGTTGCCGTAGGATGTTATTGCATATGGGGATCTTAGAGATAATCTGACCCAACCTCTGTATTTAATAGGGAAGGAAACTGGAGAGCTACTACTGTGGTCTGGAGAATTAGTGTGGTATCAACTAAATATCTGAAGAGGCATCTATCTACCTTCTGTCAGCTTCTCATGCTTGCAGTAACTGTGTCTGTCTGGATGGAATAATAAGTGGTTTGGCAGTAGAAATATTAATTCTAGTGTTCTTTATTAGGACATGAAGGTTTTTTTGTTCAATAAAATTATTTGTCAGTACTTGTTGCTCTGGTTTTGATGACAGTCTAGACAGGTTAGTCAAGACCACTAAATATACTCTCATAACATAATTTACTATATTGTATACTTTACATTACTATACAGTAATACTTCATTGGATTTTGAAAATTATTAATATATGCTTGTAATAAATATGTCATTACAGATTGTTTCATAACAAAGAAAAGGTAATGTTTCATAATTCCTTTTATGAGACTGGTAGTCCTTGATGTCAAAACAAGATAAAAACAGTTAAGGAAAAAATAAAAGTAATCTGCCTCCGTCGTAGCCTGGTGAAAGTGGACCAGCATTTGTGGCTGAGACGGCTTCTCTCTCACTCTCTCTCTCTTTTTAAATATACTTTTTATTTTGGAATAATTTTAGACTTACATAAAAGTTGCAAAATAGTACTTGAGTTCTCATATACTCCTCACCCAGTTTCCCTCATTATTAACATCTTATTCAAGTTCTTTTAAAATAAATTTTAAAAAATTAATTCTAACTCAGTTGTGGGGTGTTGGATAAGCACATTGTTCACAAAACAATTCTTCTCTAAGAGAAAACATCTGAAAAGTTTGAGGCACAAACTGGGAATCACACACAGGCTAGTAAGGTAGGATAATTGCTTCTTCGAAGACGGTTTAATAATGATGGGCGAAAAATGATGAGTGAGAGGAAAAAATAGGATGAGAAATTCAGTTAATAGTCTATAGACATTTCTGTCAGGTATCTGGGTTTTTAGCTTTCTCTATTCTTTAAGCATAATTATATATTTGAATTTCATTGCTATTGCTGGATAGGATTGTACCCATATCTTTTTGATAAGAGGAAGACACTCTGATATTTCCACCATATTACACCTTGCGTTTAGCTTTGGCTTAGGATAAAGTCAATAATTTACTTAATTGACATACTCCATCATAGAGATTTCTCTGTCTTAACGTACGTGGTACAATGCAGTATGTTGTTTGCCTCTGGAATCTCTTAAAATGGGTTTGAAATATATATAAATATATATTATACGTACCTTGCATTTCATAACCATGTTATAGTTGCTGAATGTGTGGCTCTAGGAAGCTAAATGAAAGAATAAAGGGAACCATGGTCTGGATGGTTTTAAAATATACTTTTTTACAATTTTGAGAACAAAGACTGAAAAGAACTACAGAAGTGTCATATGAATGTAATCACTGTCTTTTGTAGCCCTTGTTTTCTGTTCCTTTTTGTTTTTTTTTTTTTTGACCTTGAGCCAGTTTGCCTTCTGTTGTATTCAACTCTTTCCAGTAGACTGACTTAACATTGCTTGCAGCCTGGACTTGGCCCCTGAAGAGATATTAGAGGAACAATTTAATGGTTAGCAAGTTATGCTGGGAGCTGAGGTTGCTGAGGCAGAACAGGACACGATTGTCCAGACTGGTTGCTTGGGGAACAAGGTTGTCTGGATGGTGTAAGTTTAACTTAATAGCTTTGGCAGTGGCCAAAGGCAGTGGTTAAAGAATGTCTTAAAGAGGGATGGAGTAAAGGAGCTGTTGCCCTGGAGTTCAGTTGTAGTTCAGTTGCTCATAATTTCCATCTTATCCTCAACTAATGTGGGATCTTATTGTAGTTTGGGGGCTTATAGAGCTTTGAAAAAGGTAAGATAAGAAGATCATTAGCAAATTGCCTGTGGGGAATTAGGTGTCTCTGAGCAGCAATGCTAGTGGCTGTGAATATAATGTAAGCTGGGCTATTTATCCTTTGGTATTTTAGTGATATGCCTCATGCCCTTGCTTCTTTCCTCACACTGGGGAGAACTCTGTTTGCAATAAATAAGCTTTTAATGTCCAGGGAAGAGTTTTGAGTGTAAAACTGAATGACTTTGTTTTCCTTTACCACAAATATTTATATTTTAAGACACTCTTCAAACCCCATAACAAAAGATTTTAAACAACCAGGCACTAAAAGAAAGCTATGTGAAGATAATGGAAAACACACCATAAGCCTAAAAAGAATTTCATGTGCTCTGTCTTACTCATCTTTCCTTGTAGCCATGGTTTTGATGGAAGTTTCTTAAGGTGTACGTATGATTGGGATAGGAGAGGGAAACTCAGTATATGTAAAGAGAATCATTCTGTATAATGGTATGTTTCAACTACAGGAGGAACTGAGTTTGGGAGTCTATTTATTCACTTAATAAAAATACTTGACACTCTGTAAGTTAGTTCCGTCAGCTAGAGGAAGAGTACATTCATGGTCATGACGATAACCTTAATGAAAGGCCAGATAAAGAGTACTCTTACTGATCCCAAGAGGAGCCCAGACTGGGGGAAGTGTTTGGATGGATTACTGAAAATTCATGTGTCTACAAGAAGAAAATTAATTTGAAAAAACGTGCACTTGCAGATTTTACAGGTTCACTAGCATTGTCTTAAATTTTAGGAGGCTGAGTAACACATTTCGGGAATAATTTTCTTTTAAAGATTTTATCTATTTATTTGAGAGAGAGAGAGAGAGAGAACGAGCATGGAGGAGAGGTAGAGGTAGAAGCAGGCTCCCTGCTGAGCAAGGAGCCCAATGTGGGGCGATCCCTGCTGAGCAAGGAGCCCAATGTGGGGCGATCCCAGGACCCTGGGATCATGACCTGAGCCAAAGGCAGATGCTTAACCGACTGAGCCACCCAGACCCCCAATTTTGGGAATAGTTTTGAAGGCATAGTAGAATTTCTGTATTTGAATAATTTCTATTTTGAATGATTTCAAAAGGTAATTTTCAAAGATGTGCTCAGGGAGATATTCTAGGGATTGTATTACAGTTGTACCGTGCTAGAGGATACTAATTTGAATTCTAAAACATTTGTATCTAAAAGTTTTAAATTTGCATAAAAGGAAAGGGCACTGGGGCCTGATTACATCCGTTTATCTCAGTTGATTTTTTTCATTCATTTATTCTACAAGCTTTTATTGAGAACATACTATGTGTAAGCTTTACTACAGGCACTTTTGGTGAATGTGCAAGAATGCTGCACTTCTCAGAAGAGGGTGGGAGTTTTGACCTTTAGGGGAGAAGCTTTCCTGGAAGAGAGCTTCTGGGGTTTGGTAACAAGCCCATATAAGTTAAGACAAGGTAAAGCCACTATATGGAGAGATATTGGCTCATCTTGAGGCCTCTGACAAATGTTCTTTGGTCCTTGGGGATATTTTAACAATATGCTTATTTGAGATGTCCTTTTTGAGTTTTAGGGAGGAGCTAAATACAGATTTCTTTTAGGGTCTGGCTGTTTTAAAATCTTTTGTTGTGGGGTTTGGAGTATGTTTTAACATATAAATATTTTTGGTGAAGTAAAGCATTTTTCTTGCTTGATTTCCTAGGAAAGTTCTTTAATTTTTGTGTGAAATGCAGGACATTATAGGTCAGAAAAAGTGAACTGTGTAAATTTTCCGTAACAAAATGCTCTCTCTACTCCCCACTTTCAGTTTCTCAGTATCTACATCAACATTTTCTAAGGGTTTCCTTTTCTGTATATCTCTTAATTAGTAATCTTGTATCTGATATATCTTTTTTCTCCATGTATTCAGTGTTTGGGCAGATTGGTTATGATTTTAAAACCAGATGGAAACTATTTTTGTTTTTAAATATTCAAGGTCTTTGCTGTGGTTTCTAATATGTCTTTCCCAAGTTTCTAATAATAACTTCCTCTGATCTTTTTGGTGGCAGCCAGGAGCTGCTTGGGTGATTGAGTTGCTCTTTCTAAGTGTAATTTATTGGGTTTTCTTTCATTAGAAAAGATGGCTATTCTTGGACAGTAAAAGAGTTAAAATGTAAATGATTTGATTTATATTTTAATTCTCTTAATTAGCCATTGTCAGTGCATAAAACTTTTAGGGTTTAGGGTAGGAGGTTGATATAAATGTTGTTATTTGTTTTCTCTGATCTACTTGCTCTCAGAATTTTACTAGATTAATGGAACTTCAGTAACAGCTTGGAATAGCAGTGAAACTTTTTCTAAGTACGTTGGTGCTCTTATCTTAATGCTAGATATACAATAAAGGATGCTTTTTTAATGGCCAGGTTTTTTCTACTTTAGCTTTCATTCATCTTGGACAATAGTTCCTCTGACTGAAAAATGTTTTATGATTTATTTACCAAATGCTCATTTTAAAATAAAAAAAAAATCCTACAGTTGGAAGGAATCTTAGAAATTCTTATTTTTCTTCCATTTGGTGAAAAATACTTTCAAACTCTGCTTGAACAGTTATATTGAAAGTGAACATTTTATTTTTTATTTTTCAAATATTTATTTATTTATTTTAGAGGTGGGGCAAAGAGGGAAGGAGTGGGACAAGCACACTCCATGCTGAGCGCAAGCGTTCTGCGGGGGCTCGATTTCAGGATCCTGAGATCATGACCTGAGCTGAAATCAAGAGTCAGAGGCTTAACCAACTGAGCCACCCAGGCACCCTGAAAGTGAACATTTTATTGAAAGTGAACCATCCCATTTGTAAAAGATCTAATTATACATTGAGTAGAAATATGCTTTCTGTAGTTGCTACTCATTTATTCTAGACAATCTTCTGTTACCAAATGGAACAACTCTTTCTTTTACACATTTAAAATTGGTTACTATGTCCCACAAAGCTTTCTTTCTTACAGAGCAAACATCCATTGTCAATTTATACAACATAGTTTTGGGGGCTAACATTATTCGTTCATTCCTTCAATCCACAAAAGTTTTTGAGCTATTCTGTGCTAAGTATTATATTTCTCATTGAAGTTACAAAAGCAGATAAGAATTAAACACTAAATTCAAAAAGTTTAGACTATAATGGAAAAGATGTCTTAGCATCATAGGCACTAAATAAAAGTATATACTAGATGCTATAGAATACATAGCAGATGCATCAAAGACATTTTATTTTCTTAAATGGTCATCTAAATTGGGACTTGAACGAAGAGAAGTATTTGAACTGAACAATAGCAAAAACATAGAGATATAAAAACAATGTGACACATTCAAGTGAAATATGGCAGGAATGAAAACAGCGTGTGGTGTAGTGATGGGAGAGAAGACTAGAGAAGGATTTATAGATTATAGACAGGGCCCAGACCATAAAGAATCTTGTGTGCTTAATGGAGTTTGAACTTTATATTAAGCACAGTGAGTAGCTATTAAAATATTTTAAGCAGGGAAGCAACTTGATTATGTCTGCTTTTTAGTCAGATCACCCTGGCACAGGTGAAGGGAGAGTGGGTTAAAATAAAGCAAACCTCGACTCTAGGAGCCTATTTAGGCTACTAAAGTAATTCAGGAAAAACTTTGGGGGGTCTGAACTTAAGAAAGAAAAGGGGGAGAGGAGGAGGGAGAGATGAAGAAAGAAAAGAAGGAGAAAGACAGAAGGAAAGAAAGGAAGCGGGGGAGGAAGGGAGGGAGGGAGGAAGAAAGGGAAATGGTCAGTGGATAGAAGAGAGTGATATCTGCTGTCCTGATTTTCAAACTTTACATTATAATCACCTGGGGAGTTTCAGGAAAACACTGTTGTCTGCAGTCCACCCCTTGAGATCAGTTGGTGTGGGAGGCAGCCTGAGCATCAGGAATTTTAAAAGCTAAGCAAGGGATTCTAATTGTGCAGCAAAGTTTGAGAACCACTGTTCATATATATATATATATATATATATATATATATATATATATATTTCAATAACTGAATAGGTGATTGTTTTTAACATCCTATTAATATGGCACAAAGTTTATATTGACAAAATGATATAAATGTGTTCTGATCAGGGAAAAATGAGAAAATTACTTCCTTGGATCAGGATTCTATTCTTCCTTATTAATGAAGCCTAAGAATTTATTTCCCATTTTGGTAATCCCATCACATTGTTTCAGACAGGAAATCCATAATTAACTAAAACCTACATATACATTTCATAAGAACTATGTTAAACAAGGTCTTTCTTCCCCACATTTGTAGTCGATTCTTTTTAAAGATTACTTTTTAGAACAGTTTTAGGTTTATAGTAAAATTGAGAAGGAGTTACAAAGATTTCCCATGTACTTCCTGTCTCTACACCTGTATAACCTTACCTTACCAACATCAGTCGCCAGAATGATGAAAAAAGAATGGGACATTTTTTGCCAAGGATAAACCTGCATTGATACATCATAATCACCCAAAGTCCCTGGTTTACATTAGGGTTCACTCTTGGTATTGTACATTCTGTGAATTTGGACAAATATATAATGACATATATCCATAATTATGATATCATCACAGTGTTTCCATTGCCCTAAAAATCCTCCGTGCTCTGCCTATTCATCTCCTCTTCCCAAATCCAACTCTGATCTTTTTATTGTCTCTACAGTTTTGCCTTTTCCAGAATGTCATATGAGTTTTTAATTCTGAGTTGTCTGCTTTGAGCCCCCAGCAATTCATCAATTATAGTTCAGGTTTTCCCACCCTGATACTATTTTTTCATTGCAGGAACCTATGGCTTTCTGTATTTACCTGTCAGTCTCTCCACTCTTGTGGGCAGTGGTTTGCTCTCTGTCCTCTTCTTTCTTGCAGATCCAAGAAGAGTTACTGATTTTTCAGTTTGTTCAGCTTATTACTTGATAGGATGGAATGGCAATTTCCAAGCTCCTTCCATACAGAACTGGAAACTGGAATTTGCAATTGATTTTTTAGATGTACATACAGGTTTTACATTCAGCTATATTTAATGTTACCTTATTAGTTTTAGCTCATGGTTCACCAAATCTCGTACAGGTTCTATAATCAAACTCTTCTATCCATGGATACAGATAGGGATATGCCTCGTAAGTCTAACCATATTGTTGATAAAAGATAGTAAATAAGACAAAAACAATGATATAGATATAGATATGTCTTCTAAGTCTAACCAGATTATTGATAAAAGATAGTAAATAGAACAAGAACCGTGATTCCTGAGTTTCAACAAAGTATAGAGTGCTCTGCTAGAAAAGTATATGAGTGCATATGTGCGCACATGCTTGCAAGGTGGGGAATGGGGGTTTCAAAGACCTACTTTCCCAGCTTTAAATCTTGTAGGCTCACATTTATAGCTCAGGTAGAATAAAAGTATTTTTCTGAAAGATCCTGAGAGGTCTAGTTGAGTGAATTCTGCTTATGTGAATGCCTATAATATTCCTAGGAAGTGGTCCTCTCTTTAGGAAACTATGATGCATCTTTTACTTCTTTCTGACCAATAAAGATAGTGTGAGAATTCTTAAGCTTTCAAAGTTTTTCAAAGAAGTTCCTGATCAAGTCCTGATAGAAAAGTCCATTTAAAGATTTTTAACCAACAGGTCTTTCACAAGCTGCAGTTTACAATATGCTAAGGAGAGAAGTTAGGAAATGACCACAAATATTCCTGTCTTAGAAGAAAAAGGCTATTAAGTCTCTTGATGAGTTGAATTAATCTTATTTTGTTTAAAGTATTTTCACTTCAACTTCAGGGGTCTGAAGATGTTGGGAGTTGAAATATTACCAAATGAGAAAGTACTGTGAAACCATTTAAAGGTTGTGAGTGCCATTTTTCTGAAACCTGATGGTAAGCCACAGATAAACTGTGAAACTCACTAATATACTTTCATTGGATTTCATTTAGAAAAACTACTAGACAAAAACTTTTGACCCAAGACATTTTATTGTAGACTTTTTCCCAAAGTAAATGTTTTCTAAGTTATAGACTTTAGCAAAAAAGGATTTGTTGTACAAAACCCAAAGAGATTTTTAAGCATAGCAAGAACAGGACTTTTACTGTGATTAAAGAGAGCATGTGGGAGTTCTGAAGACTTCCTCTGGAAAATAATTATTGCAGAATTATAAAACTAATTACAACAGTCACTTCCAACTTTTAGAATTAAAGTTTTCATTAAGGTTGATCCAAATAAAATTTTGGGAGCAGTTGAAGTTTGTCTTTTTTGGGGCTGTTATCCCTATTCAGTTCTGTGTCCTCCACTACCTTCTTCTATGTCTTACTCCAGGATATCTGCTGCTCTTATGTACCATGTCCAGGGCTGCCTTCCCATCTTCCACCTCCCTATCACTAACATTTCAAACCTAAACTTTTGGGCAGCATACTTCAGGCTATTTTCTTTGAAGTAGTCTGCTTTGAACCTTATTCTCTCAGCATCCCCATAGAAAACTGGTTGATTAATTTCCTATAAATAATTCTTATTGAGCGTGTACGTCTTTTAATATTTTACTTCATCTTGAGGGGAAGGTCACAAGAGAGAACATGGAAATGTCCAATAAATATGTGCTTGTAGGATATATACAATAAACATCTCTAGTAGGCAGGATGAACTATAGTAACACAATCTGACTCACCCACATTTACCTCTTAACTTTTATTATTCTCCCTCATGCTCACTCTTCTCTGACAAGACTGGCTTTTTCTGCTGTTCTTTGAACATTGCAGGCATGCTCCCCCTTGTTACACCTACTATTTTCTATTAAATTGAGATTGAAACCTTCCCTGACCAACGCATTTAAAATTTTACCCTCTCTTCCCAGATACTCCCTAGTTTCTTTCCCTGCTTTATTTTTTTCCTGGCATTTATCACCACCTGACATATTGGTTTTTTAAAAATTTTTTTAAATTTAAATTCAATTAGCCAACATATAGTACATCATTAATTTCAGATGTAGTGTTCAATAATTCATCAGTTGCATATAACACCCAGTGCTCATCACATACGGTTGATTGACTGATTGGTTGTCTATCTACCATTAAATTAAGCTCTATCAGGGCAAAATTTTTTGTCTGCTTTGATCACTGTCTTATTGCATATCTAGCACAGTTCCTGCCAAGTAATAGCCCTCAAATATTTGCTAAATCCATGAATGAACCCTTTTGGAAAAGAATCCAGCAGTATTTATTCACACTAAAAATGTGCATATTGTTTCTCTTACCAGTCTTACTTGTAAATTAAAGTTGGTTGCATATTATTTTGCTGGTCCTCCCATTTGAGAAGTGAGGTTTATGTTCCCTTCCCTTGAATCTGGATATAGGCTCTATGACAGATTAACCAATAGAATGTGGTTGAAGGGACACTGCCAGCTTCCGGAATCAAGCCTTAAGAGATTAGCAATTCCTGTTTTCTGTCTCTGGGAAATTGTTCGTACAACCAGTCACCATGCTGTGAGGAAGCCTAAGCAGTCCACAGAGAGTCCAAGCAGAAAGGAATTGAATTTTTGATTAACAGTCCCATCTGAGCCCCCAGCTAAAATCCAGCAACAACTTGCCAACTAATGGCTATTTGGAAATGAGTCCTTTGGCCCCATTTGAGCTACCCCAGCTGAAGCTGCATGAATTGTTCTGCTGAGTCCTGCCCAAATTTTAAATTCATGAGCAGTTTTGGGGTGGTTCATTATATGAAATTGGTAACTGAAACACCACTTTTCATGACTCTATTTTACAGAAATAAGAACAACAGAACACAAAAATAGATGAATACAGGGATGTTTCTAGCAATGTTCTTTATGGTAGTCCAAAAAAAAAAAAGTGGGAAAGAAAAAAAATAAACTAGAAACAAAATGAATGCTTATCAATACATTATGGTCAAAAACAGTTTTATTGTATGACACATAGTAATAAATTGCATTTTTATACACTAGTAACAATCTGAAAAGGAAATTACAGAAATAATTCCATTAACAGTAGTATGAAAAAGAATAAAATATTTAGGAGTTAACCAAGAAGGGGGAAGTCTTACATAATGAAATTTACAAAACATTGCTGAAAGACATTAAAGACATAATAAATGGAAACATATCTCATGTTCATCAATTGGAAGACTTCATATTGTTAAAATGTCACTACTACCCAAAGTGATCTGCAGATTCAGTGCAATCCCTATCAAAATCCCAATGACAAATCTGTATCTTTGGGGTAAATACCCAGTAGTGCAATTGCTGGGTCGTAGGGTAGCTCTATTTTTAACGTCTTGAGGAACCTCCATACTGTTTTCCAAGGTGGGTGGGGGGATGAGGTAAATTGGTGATGGGCAATTAGGAGGGCATGTGATGTGATGAGCACTGGGTGTTATACGCAACTAATGAATCATGGAACATTATATCAAAAACTAATGATGTACTATATGTTGGCTAATTGAATTTCAATTAAAAAAATCCCAATGACATTTTTTGCAGAAATAGAAAAACCATCCTAAAATTCATATGGAATTTCAAGGGACCTCAAATAACCAAAACGATCTTGAAAAAAAAACAAAAAACAAAGCTGGAGGACACCTGACTTCCAGACTTATTACAAACCTACAGTAATTAAAATAGTGTGGTACTGGCATAAAAATAGACATATAGACCAATGGAATAGACTAGAGATCCCAGAAATTAATCCTCGTTTATATGGTCAAACGATTTTTTGACAAGGCTGCCAAGACTATTCATTGGAAGAAAGGATAATTTTCTCAACAAATGGTGCTGGGAAAACTGGATATCCACAAGCATAACAATGAAATTAGACACTTATCTAACATACACAAATATTAACTCACAATGGATTAGAGACAAATGTAAGACCTAAAACTATAAAACTCTTAAAAGAAAGCAGAGGACAAAAGTTGCATGACATTGAACTTGGCAATGATTTCTTGGCTATGACACTAAAGACGTAGCAATAAAAGAAAGGCGAAATAGACAAATTGGACTTCATGAAAATTTTAAAATTTTGTGCACCAAAAGACACTCTCAACAGAATAAAAAGCCATTAGTCAGAATGAGAGAAAATATTTGCAAAACATGTATCTAGTAAGTGACTAATATCCATAGTATATAGAAAATTCCTTAAACTCACTAACAACAAAATAAACAACTTAATTCAAAAATGGGTATTGCATGGTGTACTGGGTGTTATACGCAACTAATGAATCATCGAACTTTACATAAAAAAAAATAAATAAAAATTAAAAACTTAAAAAAAATGGGCAAAGGGCTTGAATGGACATTTCTCCAAAGAAGATATACAAATGGCCAACAACATGAAAAGATGCCCAACATCACTAATCATTAGGGAGGTGCAAGTGAAAACTACAACGGAATACTTCCTCATACCCACTGGGATGGCTATTATCAAAAAAACAGAACAACAAATGTTAGTGAGGAAATGGAGAAATTGGAATCCTATGCATTGTTAGTGGGAGTGTAAAATGGTATAGCTTCTGTAGAAAACAGTATGGAGATTTATCAAAAAATTAAAAATAGAATTACCATTTGATCCTGGATTTCCACTTCTGCATAGATATACCCCAAAGAATTGAAATCAGGATCTCAAAGATATTTGTACACCCATGTTCAAGCAACACTATTCATAGTAGCTAAAAAATAGAAGCAACCCAAGTGTCCATCAGTAGATTAATGAATAAGCAAAATGTGGTATATCCATACAAATGAGTAGAATTCAGCCTTTAAAAGAAGGAAATTCAGACACAGGCTATAATATGGATGAACCTTGAGGACATTATGCTAAATGAAATAGGCCAGCCACAAAAAGACAAAAACCGTATGATTCTACTTATATGAGATACTTAGTATAGCCAAAACCATAGAGACAGAAAGTAGAATTGTGGTTGCCAGGGGTGGGGGGGAATGGGGAGTTATTGTTTAATGGGTATAGTTTCAGTTTTACAAGATGAAAAGAGTTACAAAGATAGATGGTGGTGACAGTTGCACATTATGAATGTATTCCATACCACTGACCTGTATAATAAAAATGGTTAAGATGGTTAATTTTATGTTATATGTATTTTACCAAGATAAAAAAAATTTTAAAGCTCTATTATGGACTTACTTTGCTATATTATTATAAATGAATTAAAGCTATATGTATCCACATGGAAGGATATCCAGAATATGTTGATAAATTTAAAAAAGCAAGTATCAGAGTAGAATGGTCCATATAATTCATGTACATAAAAAAGAAAACACTATAAATATGTATATTTTATGTATACTTATACAAGCATAAAAAGAACCTGTACACCAAGCTATTAACACTTATTTAGTCAAGGGAATGGGATTGGATAAGGGAGCTAGAAAATACTTTTTTTCTTTAAACACTTTTATATTGTTTGAATAGTTACAAAAACTAATATTGCTCTAGTGTTCAAAATATCTATCTATCTATCTATCTATCTATCTATCTATCTTGGGCCTCAGGGAAAATAATAGTGATACATGTATGTGAGTGCAGGTGTTTATTTGTTGGGGAACTTTGTTAAAACTATTGCTCTGTTCCAGGAGAATGGCTTCTTCATGGATGTAAGGCTGGGGGGAGGATGTCAGGAGTTACGACAATGAACAACATTTTCCTCCATTTCTCCTGCCACTGGCTTTGATGGCAGCAGTGCTAGGATGACTAGAAGAAAAATGGAAAGGAATATTCCTACTCCAGTGCAGATAACGTTCTCAAGTGTTAGAAGAGGGAAATTCTACAATACTGATATGGCTTGGCCAAGTTTTTTGGTGGTTTTGGAACCTGGTTCTAGGGATTTTCAAGTGGAAAACAAGATCTGTCTGGTCACTTATTTTAGTTACTGGCTTCTTTTCTGTGGGATCTTCATAGAAATAGATTCTCAGAGTTGATTAGTGGATAATTTTCCCACATGTGTAAGAAAGGGAGAATACTTTTGTAATACAATTACTTATTTGATGTGGGGAGAGGTGCCTGGTAAAAGAGGACATGCTTTGCAGCCTAGGGACCTCTCTTTCATTAGCAGTGAGGCTGTGGAAAGAGCTAAAGTCTAGGAATCAAAAGAACCATGATCTCATTCTAGTTCTGCTAGTGATTAGCTGACTGATTTTAGGTAAAACTGTTTGCTCTTTCTGTGCCTCTGTTCCCTTACATGTATATGGAGATATAACATAAGAAAGATTATGTCTTTCACTGCCTACATAAAACGATCACAATATTTGCTTTCTTAATAAGTAACATCTTAAAAAAAAAAAAAAAAAGGAACATCTTGCCGTTCTAGCAGCTAGATGGCACCACTGCCTCTAACATTCGTTTAATAATTTGAATTTAATTGCAGCTGGTGCTGAATGTGCTGTACTGCTTTCCTACTGTGATGGCTTTTGTCAAAAGGTATGACTTATGGATTAAAGGGAATGTAGCTATGTTGCTTTGAGACACTATGGATCTCTTCATAGAAAGTTCATCATAGATCAACCTAAAGTCTGAAAAAACCTGAAGCCAACGTTTTATAAAGCATAGAATCACAATATTGTTATCATTCCTCTGGTCTTAGTTGCCCTAGTTTCATCAGAGTTCTTTCTTTGTATCCCAAATGACATGCTGACAGGCCTAGCCTGAGAGAGCACAGTTATGTGAGGAGGGTTGTATTTATTTAGGAAAGTTCTTTCTTTACCACATCTCCAGATCCAGGGGGGGAGACCTGCAGTTACAAGCTATGCTTTGTTGATTGTTGAGTCATAGATTTTAGCAATCCCTGAGCAAGCCAACTTCTGCATTTTGCAATCAAGTACACATGAGGCCCCGGGGAGATTAAGTGATTTCTTCAAGTTTATCCCAAAAATAGTCTTATACATTAATAGACTCCCATCCCTTGTTTTTGTACTGTTTGTTTTGTTTTAATAAACTTAGTTGGTCTGCCTTGGGTATCAAAACTAAAAGAGAGTTTGCAGGATCACTTTGCATTTATCAAATAGCCAAACAACAACAAACCAACCAACCACGAAAAAAAAATAGAATCCCATAAGCAGGATAGAATATTTAGACTAGTGTAAACTCCCTTTTCACCATTAAGCTCTAGAGCAAGGGTGCATTGGGCAACTGGACAATCGTGTGTAATCAAACTCTCTGTAAGTGAAGTTCTCCATTTCTTAAAAATGGATTTAAGTGATATTTTGCCTGTCTTACAATATTGCACTGAAAAAAATATGTGAAAATTAAGTAGAAAATGGAGTAAAAATCTGGTTTTCTAAAACAATTTTATAGAAATCCAGCTTATTCGTATCATTTTTTTTTCTGTCAGAGAAGTTAATTTTCCTTCTTTTAAATTTATGTTTTGGTTATTTACAATTTGTTTTCCATTTGCAAGATGCCAGAACATAACAGGGAGCCATATACCTCCTCACCTTGCCCTTTGTTCATTTAAACAAAAAGAGTTGTGCATTCAGCTTTGTCCACTTCCTGAGATGCCTACACAAAAATTATGGAAGTAATGATATGGCAACATAATGCTAATTTCTTTGGTTTTTCTTTCTGCAAGTGTTTAGTTTTTGAATTGTGAATTCTAAGGAGTCACTAAGATCTGCTTGAAAGACTGTAACAGCTTTATTGGATAGCACATTATGCAATAGTCATATTTTTTCCTTTTCTTTCTTCAAATCTGTCCCTTTCAAAATAAAAACAAATATTTGGCAGTTTATATATTCTCTTTTATGGTTTTATTGGCAAACCTTTTTTCCTGTGTATCATGTTGTGACTGTAAGTCACTTTACCTAGAACTCTGAGACAGAATGGTGAACAGTTTTAGGAGATGATGCTGATAGTAATTTGATATTCTCTGGTTAGTGTTTCCTGATCTGTTTAAAACTTTTAAAATGAAAATAAATTGAAACTTTGCATGATAATAGTTATATTTATAATATGTGTTGACTATGAAAATATATAATGACAAAAAACAACTCTAAATTCAGTTGCATTATTTACTTGAGTTAGTATTTTATTAGTCATAAAGCATGCACATATATTTGAAAAATAGAAGTACTTCTATGAGCAAAATATATTATGTATTAAGAGATAGTACTAGATGCACTTAGAGATTTAGATGCAGTTTCTCTGGAGTTTCCCCCAAACTGTAAGTTGGGAGCCATTGTTGTAGGATATCTACAGGTGAATGGGATTGTAAAGATTTATATTCAGCAGCAGTTAAAGTGCGTTTGGAGCTTAATATGTTCTAGGAATTAAATAAGATTGCCTTACATGTATTAACTAACTTATTCCTCATAGTAGCCCTATAAGGTAGGTATTAGCATTGTCCCCATTTTATAAATGTAGAGAGAAACTGAGAGGGTTTAAGTCACTTTTTAAAGATCACATAGCTAGTAAGTGGCAGATTTGAGATCTGAGCCCTAGTGGAAGGAACTCCAGAGCTTGACACTAACCATAACACTGACTTTTCCTTCACTGAATTAGAATGTTTTTCAGTTGAGAGTTTAATATGTTTTATACCTATAGATAATTCTGATTCTCATGCCTTTATCAAACACAATCAGCTAAACTGAGATGAGATGGACTACCAATTTAAAGCTACTGGAACAAAAAGGCATTTTAATGAAAACACAAAGTCAACATAATATTACCTGGAAGGGATTTTAAAGCTCTTCCAATACAGTAGTTCTCAAGTAGAGTAGGAGCTGTTTGTGTGAGTATTAAAATTCAGAATCCAAGACCACCACAGACATACTAAATCTGTATCTTTGGGGGCAGGTGAACTGAGACATGTATATTTTCAAAGATAGTCCCACATGAGTTTAGTGTATACCCCTGATTAAGAACTACTGGTCTAATTCACCTTCCTCATTTTGTTTTTGAAGAATTTGAAGTCTAGAGGGAGAGCAAGTTATTTCCATACAAGATATAATATTAAAATCTTTGCCATCATCAACATAAACATACATATGTGTGTGTGTATTTTTTTTCTTTTTTTCAGAGATAAAAGACCATTTGGTATTTTGCAAGCTTAACAGGGAAAGAGGACTTAGGCAAGAAAACCATAAATAACAAAAATAACATGTTGGAAAATAAAATGGGGGAAATGACTTATGGCAGAAAGAAAAGAGGTTTAGTGGACAGAGACATCTCTAAGATAGGCTTCAGAGTGTAGGTGGGTTTTGAAAGGAGAGTAGAACTTAGTGAAGTAGAGAGGAGGAATGGGAAGCTTTCTAGGTAGGCAAAGTAGTGTGATAAAAAGACAGAGGCAGGAAAATGAACAGAAATTTAGGATAAATGAACAAATCATTCTGGCTGAGGTGAATGGTTTTTTGTGGGGACAAGTAGAAGAGCAGTTAGAGAAGTAGATGGGGGCTAAATGGTGGCCTTGTGAGCTAGACTAAGAAGTTTGCACTTTTTCCTATAGGAAAAAGAAAGCTATTGAAAATTTAAGGTGGATGATGGATGAAAATGCTATTTGCAAGTCCAGTGGCTGAGTTTAAGGGTAGGGGTTCACCTGATGACTTTGGGCCCACCCTATGGAGGTAGAACTGGTTTGCAGTTAAGAGTTGTAATGACAGGTGGAGCTTACCTGGTAGAAATCTAATGCTAATATTGTTGCCAGACATACACTATGATTGCACATAAGTAAGAAGAGTCCTGCTTAGGACTCTCAGAACAGTGCTCTAGACTGCTTTCCATGGTGGAACTTCTAGTATCTGTTTTTAAATAGGTTAGTATTCTTAAATAAGATACCTACGAATACACCCAACCAAAGAGGCAAAGGATCTGTACTCAGAAAACTATAAAATGCTCATGAAAGAAATTGAGGAAGACACAAAGAAATGGAAAAACGTTCCATGCTCATGGATTGGAAGAAAAATTATTGTTAAAATGTCTATGCTACCTAGAGCAATCTACACATTCAGTGCAATTTCTATTAAAATACCATCAACTTTTTTCACAGAACTGGAACAAATAATCTTAAAATTTGTATGGAACCAGAAAAGACCCCGAATAGCCAAAGTAATGTTGAAAAAGAAAACTAAAGCTGGTGGCATCAAGCTGGACTTCAAGCTCTATTACAAAGCTGTAATCATCAAGACAGTATGGTTCTGGCACAAAAACGGACACATAGAACAGAATAGAATTGAGAACCCAGAAATGGACCCTCAACTCTATGGTCAACTAATCTTCAACAAAGCAGGAAAGAATATCCAATGAAAAAAAGACAGTCTCTTCAACACAAGGTATTGGGAAAATTGGACAGCCACATGCAGAAGAATGAAACTGGACCACTTTCTTACACCATAGACAAAAATAAACTCCAAATGGATGAAAGACCTAAATGTGAGACAGGAATTCACCAAAATTCTAAAGGAGAACAGAGACAGCAACCTCTTTGACCTCAGCTGCAGCAAATTCTTGCTAGACACGTCTTTAAAGGCAAGGGAAACAAAAGCAAAAATGAACTATTGGGACTTCATCAAAGTAAAAAGCTTTTGCACAGCTAAGGAAACAGTCGACAAAACTAAAAGACAGCCTATGGAATGGGAGATGTTTGCAAATGTCTTATCAGATAAAGGGCTAGTATCCAAAATATATAAAGAACTTATACTCAACACCCAAAAAATAATCCAGTCAAGAAATGAGCAGAGGACATGAACAAACATTTCTTTTTTTTTTTTTTTTTTTAAGATTTTATTTATTTATTCGACAGAGAGAAAGACAGCCAGCGAGAGAGGGAACACAAGCAGGGGGAGTGGGAGAGGAAGAAGCAGGCTCCCAGCAGAGGAGCCTGATGGGGGCTTGATCCCAGGGATCCGGGATCACGCCCTGAGCTGAAGGCAGGTGCTTAACGACTGAGCCACCCAGGCTCCCCTGAACAAACATTTCTCCAAAGACATACAAATGACCAACAGACACATGAAAAAATACTCTACATCACTTGGCATCACCTGGCATCAGGGAACACAAATCAAAACTGCAATGACATACCACCATTCACCAGTCAGAATGGCTAAATTTAACAAGTCAGGAAACGACAGATGTTGGCAAGGATGTGGAGAAAGGGGAACCCTCCTACACTGTTGGTAGGAATGCAAGCTGGTGCAGTCCCTCTGGAAAACAGTATGTAGGTTCCTCAAAAAGTTGAAAATAGGGCACCTGGGTGGCTCAGTCCATTAAGCCTCTGCCTTTGGCTCAGGTCATGATCCCGGGGTCCTGGGATCTAGTCCCACATCGGGTTCCCTGCTCAGTGGGGAGCCTGCTTCTCCCTCTCCTCCCTGCTCATGCTCCCTGTTGCTATCTCTGTCTCAAATAAATAAGTAAAATCTTAAAAAATAAAAGTTGAAAATAGAGGTACTCTACAACCCAGCAATTACACTACTGGGTATTTACCCCAAAGATACAAATGTAGTGATCCGAAGGGACACCTGCACCCCAGTGTTTATAGTAGCAATGTCCACAATAGCCAGACGATGGAAAGAGCCCAGATGAATGGATAAAGAAAATGTGGTGTGTGTATATATATATATATATACACACATACACACACATACACACAAGGGAATATTATACAGCCATCAAAAAATGAAATCTTCATTTGCATGATGTGGATGGAGCTAGAGGGTACTATGCTAAGTGAAATAAGTCAATCAGAGAAAGAATTATCATATGATCTCACTGATATGTGGAATTTATGAAACAAGGTAGAGGATCATAGGGGAAGAGAGGAAAAAATGAAACAAGACAAAACCAGAGAGGGAGACAAACAGTTAAGAGACTCTTAATCTTAGGAAACAAACTGAGGGTTGCTGGAATGGAGGGGGTGGGGGGATGGGGTAACTGCGTGATGGACATTAGGGAGGGTATGTGTTGCAATGAGCAGTGGGTATTATATCACACTGATGAATCGCAGACCTGTACCTCTGAAACAAATAATACATTATATGTTAATTAAATAAAAATAATAAATAAATAAATACATTTATTTCAATGAGGGTCAAAGAGATAGAATTTAGTCTGAGGTTTTAAAATTTGCTCACTACTGTCTTGTTCTTACTTTAGCCAAGTATGCCTAGTTTTATGTGGAGCTGAGGACTTTTCATAAAATTTCAGTCAATGGTGATACTGAATTTGGCTCAGAAAGAGAAGCAAACTAAAAGACCATAATAACTCTTCAAGAAGAATTTATTTTTGTTCACCTTTGTGGATTTTTTAAAATTAAACTTTTCTTCTGAAATAATTGTAAATCCACATGCTGTAGTTGCCAGTAATACAGGGAGATCCTGTGTAGCTTTTACCCCATTCCTCTCAATGGCAACATCTTGGAAAACTAGCATTCAGTATCACAATCAGGATATTGACATTGATACAGTGAAGACAGAACAATTACCATCCCATAAAAATTTCTGATGTTGTCCTTTTTAATAGCCATGTAATAGCCATATTTTCCTGCCCTTTACACCTCCTTAACCTCTGCCAATCACTAATCTGTTCTCCATTTCTATAATTTTGTTATATATCTAATGTTATGTAAATGGAATAATATAGTTTATAACATTTAGAGATCAGCTTTTCTTTCATTCAGCATAATTCTCTGGACATATGCCTACCTTGTTGCATTTGTCAACAATTTGTTCCTTTTTATTATATCCTATAGTGTTTTTGAGTATATCTCTTTGTTTAGCTTTTTAAATAATTTAGATATTATATTATGTATATTTGGTCGTCACAGTCTACTGGTGCCATCATTTTACCAGTTTGAATAAAGTACAGAAACCTTGCCTCCTTCATTTACAATATAATTACCCTCCCTCATTTCCAATATAATTGTCTTAAATATTTCCTGTACATACAATTTGAATCGTATCAGATAGTGTTATACTTTTTGTTTTAACTATCAAACATAATTTAGGAAACCTAAAAGGAAGAGTTGTGTTCATTCATGTTTTTGCTTACTGGGTTCATTTTTCCTTCCTGATGTTCCAAGGTTCCTTCTTTTATCATTTCTTTTCTTTTTTTTTTTTTAAACAGGCTCCAAATTTATTCCATGTGTTTCTTTTTTTTTTCTAATCTAACAGGAGTTTATTATCCAGAATATATTAAGAACTCTTACAACTCAGCAATAAAAAGACAAATAACTGAATTTTTTAAATGCACAAAGATCTGACTAGACATTTCTCCAAGTGAGATATAAAAATGGCCAATGAGCACTTTAAAAGTTGCTCAACATCATTACTCATTAGGGAAAGGTAAATCAAAACCACGATGAGATACCATTTCATACCCACTAGCACAGCTAAAATCAAAAAGACAACACCAAGTGTTGACTAGAATATGGAAAGATTGGAATAGTCACACATTTCTGGCTGAAATATAAAATGGTACAGCTGCTTTAGAAAACAGTTCAGCAGTTTCTCAAATAAATAGAGTTATCACGTGATCTAGCAATTTCCATACATAGGTATAAAACCAAGAGAATTAAAAACATATTTTTGCACAGAATGAATAAACAAATGCTCATGACAGCATTATTTGTAATAGCCAAAAAAGTAAAACAACCTAAAGGTCCATCATCTGATGAATGTAGCATATCCACAGAATGGAATATTATTCAGCCATAAAATGGGGTTAAGTGTGATATTTGCTACAATGTGCATGAACTTTGAAAACATTATGCTGAGTAAAGCATGCCAGATACAAAAGGTGACATGTTGTATGATTCCATTTACATAAAATGCCCAAAGTAGGCAAATCAGAAAGTAGATTAGTAGTTATGAAGGAATAGGCAGGGGGAAGAATGGGGAATGACCAGTAACGGGTACCCAGTTTTCAGGGGAATGATGAATATATTCTACAATCAGATAGTGGTGATAGTTGCACAACCTTGTGAATATCTGTGATTCATCAGTCTTACACAATACACAGTGCTCACCACAACACATACCCTCCCCAATGTCCATCACCCAGCCACCCCACCTCCCTCAACCCCCTCCACTCCAGCAACCCTCAGTTTGTTACCTGAGATTAAGAATCTCTTATGGTTTGTCTCCCTCTGGTTTTGTCTTGTTTCATTTTTTCCTCTCTTCCCCTATGATCCTCTGCCTTGTTTCATAAATTCCACATATCAGTGAGATCATATAATTGTCTTTCTCTGATCTACTTATTTCGTGTAGCATAGTACCCTCTAGTTCCATCCACATCATTGCAAATGGCAAGATTTCAATTTTTGATGACTGCATAATATTCCATTGTATATATATATATATACCACATCTTCTTTATCCATTCATCTGTCGATGGACATCTGGGCTCTTTCCATAGTTTGGCTAGTGTGGACATTGCTGCTATAAACATTGGGGTGCAGGTGTTCCTTCGGATCACTACATTTGTATCTTCGGAGTAAATACCCAGTAATGCAATTGCTGGGTTGTAGAGTAGCTCTATTTTCAACTTTTTGAGGAAGCTCCATACTGTTTTCCAGCTGTACCAGCTTGCATTCCCATTATCATTTCTTTTCTGTTTAAAAACTTTTAGAGTAGGTCTACTGATGTTAAATTCTTAATTTCTCTTCATCTGAAAAAGGCTTGATTTCTACTCTATTTTTGAAAGATATTTTCATTAGATAAAGGATTTTGGGTTGACAATTCTTTTCTTTCAGTTCTTTAAAAATGGTATGCTTATTTCCTTCTGGCCTCCATGGTTTTTGATGAGTAACCCACTATCATTTGAATTGTTTTTCCCTTATAGGTAAGATGTTTCATTTTTTGCTGCTTTCAAGACCTTAATTTGTTCAGTTTGGCTATCATGCATAATTGGTGTAGATTTCCTTGGGTTTATCCTGTTTGGCAATATTTTCACCTTCTTTAATCTGTAGAAATATGTATTTTGTCAAATAGTTGTCAGTCAACTGTTAATTCTTTAAGTACTTTTCCAGCCCCACCATCTTTCTTCACACCTTCCAGGGACTCTAAAACATAAATGTTAGATCTTTTGTTATAGTTCTGTAGGTTCCTTAACTCTGTTAATTTTTTACAGTCTATCTTCTTTCTGTTGTTCAAATTAAGTTATTTCTGTTATTTTATTTTCTGGCTCACTGATTTTTTTTTTTTTTTTTGGTCCCCATTTTGCTGTTGAACTCATCCACTGAGTTTTTTAATTCCGTTATTATATTTTTCAGTTCTAAATTTCCAAAGAAGACATTCAGATGGCTAGGAGACACACAAAAAGATGCTCGACATCACTCATCATTAGGGAAATACAAATTAAAACCACAGTGAGATATCACCTCACACCTGTCAGAATGTCTAAAATTAATAGCACAGGAAACAACAGGTGTTGGCAAGGGTGAGGAGAAAGGGGAACACCCTTACACTGTTCATGCAAACTGGTGCAGCCACTCTGGAAAATAGTATGGAGGTTCCTCAAAAAGTTAAAAATAGAACTACCCTATGACGCAGCAATTGCACTACTAGATATTTATCCAAAGGATACAAAAATACTGCTATGAAAGGGGCACATGCACTCTGATGTTTATAGCAGGATTATCAACAATAGCCAAATTATGGAGAGAACCTAAAAGTCCATCAACTGATGAATGGATAGAGAAGATGTGGTATATATATTTTTGCGATGGAATATTACTCAACCATCCATTTGGTTCTTATTTATATCTTCTATTCTTTGCTAAGACTTTCTCTTTGTTAAGACTTTCTATTTTGTTTTGAGTGTATTTGTGATTGCTCATTGAAACTTTTATTATGGCTGTTTTAAAATCTCTGTTAGATAATTCTAAGGTTACTGTCATCTTCATATTGGCATCTGTTTACTGTACTTTTTTATTCTGTTTTAGATCTTCCTGGGTCTTGGTATGATAACTGAATGTCAGTTGAAACCTGGATATTTTGATATGTTGAGAGATTCTAGATCTTATTTAAATCTCAGGTGGTTTTCTCTGACACCAAGGGAAGGAGGGGTGCTACTTCCTTAATGCCAGGTGGGGTAGAAATCCATCTAAATTCTTTACTCTGGCTCCTTTGGTACTCAAGGAAGAATACTCCTTATTACTACTGGGCAGGAATGGACGTTCCAGCTCTTCGTAGATCTTCACTTATATCTTCCTGGATGAGAAGCCTCCTTACTGCTCTCTATCTGACCACCACTGACAACACACAGAAAGGGGGAGTGGCCTCATTTCTCCTAAAGACTGGTGTAAATCCTTACTTTCCTCTAGGGCTTCTTTGCTATCACTCTAGTAGGAAGAGAGAGGGGAATCTTATTACTGCTGGGTGGGGATTGAAGTCCATGCTCTCCATGTACACCATGGGTATGTGTGCATGAGAGGGTGGCTCATTACTGCCCACAGGGATGAATGTCCCAGTTCCCTACTTACTTCTCTGATAAGTAAGTGGGTGGTGAGTAGTAGGATGCCTTATTACAGCATGGTGTATTCCAGCCTGATAGAAGTCTAGGGTCCTCGCTTGTCCTTTGCTGGTGGGGTTGGGGGTGAGGGTGGGGGTCGGGTCAGTTTTTTCTGTGGTTCTTATTTTTGTGTGGTGTTTATTTTTTAAACTTTGTTTTGTTTTGTTAGACTGCTCCTTTCCTGAAACTTTGGCTAAACAGAAGGCTGCTGTTGTTGTTTATGGCTGTTTTATCTATTGGTATTTCTGGGTTGCTGACTTCTTCAGCTCCAAGTCTGGGATATATGAGGCAAAAAGAAAATGTAGGGTCCTGCATTGTACCAACACCACCATGTTGTTACTTGGGTCCTGAGGTCCCTAGCACATCTACCTTCTTCTCTTCACCTTTTGGTCTTCTTATGTTTGTTTTATATATAATAGTAAGGGTTTTGTATTGTATTTAGTGAGAGGAATAAGGAAAAGTGCATCTACTCCACCTTCCTGGAAGGGAAGTCCTTGTAAGAATTTGTTTTTAAGCATTAGATCTTCCAGAGTCCAAATTCTTATTGCATAATTTGTATGCTTGTTATTTGTGTGAAAGGTGCCCTTTCATCTTGGTTTATTCCTTGAAAAATTAATGAATTTCCCTGAAATAATATGAGTTACTACTTTCCAAGTGAAACATTTAAATAGATGCTATTTAAAACAAAACTTTGTTTTTAAGTGGCATTTTACTTTCTAAATCAGTGTTTCTTATTCTTTTTTGGAGGGGTTCAGGGAGGTGTCAAAAGACTTGTTTGAGAGTCTGATTAAAACATTATACCTTCTGCCCCCAAATTTTGCTTACCATTTATGAGGTTCATAGATAGCATATAGAGCCTGGTAAATAATTTCTATCTTATGTATTGGTAACATGAGCTGTGAAGTTGACAAAAACCAAGAATGGAAAAGGAAAAAAATGATTAGGAAATAAAAGACTCAGGTCTCTTTCTGTGACAGGCTGGTAGTCCTCATAGCCAATCTCTACAGAACTCCATTTGGTCAGCTTAGGTAGAAAGATGACTTGTATGTGCTGGAAGGAACTTCTGTTAGTTTCTGTTAATGCAGTCCTTAAAAGTGGTGGAGTTGCTATTCCAATCTAGGTCTTCTTTACTTTACTACCTATATTATATTTCTTATTCTTATCTTAAACACTCAGTGTTTTCTGTCATTTATTTATTTCCAGCTAGCTATTTGAGGAATTTCCAGTCACATTGGCCATATCCCTATCTTTGGATTATCCATAACTTGGCATGAAAAGCAATCATTATGTGAAAAAAAAAAAAAAAGTATTGATAAGGGCTGAAATTTTCTTCCTGTTGAGCAAAAGATTGATGCTGGATGACTGTTGCTGAGGAAGATTGTGAAGAGAGTTTTTCAGTTATTTATTGCTGTGTAACACACCACCCCAAAACTTAGTAGTTTGAAAGCACAACTATTAATTATTTCTCAAAATTCTCTGGATTGGTAATCTGGATGGTTTTTCTGCTGGTCTTGACTGGGATCACATGATTGCATTATTATGATGACTTGATTGGGGCTGGAGGACCAAGATCTCCTCCCTAATACTTCTGGCAATTGATGTTAGCAGTCAGCTGGGGCACCATGGTCCTCCTTCACCTGGCCTCTCATCCTCCATTTGGTGAGATTGGACTTCTTTAATGTGTGGTAGTCTCAGTGGTCCAAGAGAGAGAAATATGAAAGCTGTAAGGCCTCTGAGCACCTTGTCCTTGAAGTTACATGGTATTACTTCTGCTGCATTCTGCTGGTTAAAGCAAGTCACAGGGCCAGCCCAGTTTCGAGCAGAAGGGAAATAGATTCCATCTCTTGATGGGAAGAGGGGCAAAGTCACACTACAAAAGGGCATATGAGATGGGAGGAATTGTGGCCATTCCTGCAAACAGTCTACCACAGGGGACAAGGAAGTATACTGCTGATGAAGTAGAGGAGGTGATTTGTGCAGAAGGTTAGTGAGTGGTAAGGTGAGCTACTGACACGAGGCCATGTGTCCTGGAACAAACTCAAGCTATGAACAACAGCCAAAGAAAAAAGTGTGAAGCATTTGGCAGGCAGACTTTTTGTGATGACTAGCTCTGGGGACTACTCGTTTTGACTTGGCCAGTGGACAGAACTTGGCTTTTTTCCCTAGAGTTTTCTCCCTTTTGTAAACAAAGACTGAAGTCAACAGGCTATAGTTCAATTTGGATACATAATCAGTCTGGGACAAAAAAAAGGTTTTTTTCCCAGGCTAAGCACCTCATGGACTTAAAAAATTCAAATATGAAATGAAGCTGTCTGCAAAACACCTATTATGCAAACATTTTGGCTGCTAAAATAGTGTGTTAAACGATGAAAAAATGAAGACTCTAGTGTTTTTCAAAATTTTTGGTGCTTATAACCTAATGGATTAGTAGCATTAGTTTAATAAGTTAGCTCTAAAGAGGATATGTGGGTATTTCTTGATAAGTCTGATGCCCTATCATCCAGTACTGTGCCAGTTGGATATCTCAGGTGAGATGTTTGTGTCAGGCATTCGCTTCTGGAGCATGAGCTGTGAGTAGACATGTGACTGTGCCAATGAGATCGAGTGTGTGCTGAATCAGCTATAGCCAGGAGAGATTAATCACACACCTGCATTCTAATACTCACTGTGTATCCAGTCCTGTTTTATAGAATGCCAGCTTTTCAAGTTTCACCATTTGGGATCTCTGAGCTCTAAATATGCAACCTTACTCTAACATGGTAGTAAGAAACAACCTAATGTGACTAAAACATGGCAGTGATTACTAAGAGAGATCTTCAAAAGCTACCTTTTGTTCCATATGTATTTCATTCCTTTAATTGATATATTCTGAGAGTGTTGGCAATAGAGAAGGAACTCTCATAGAAGATAGTCAAAGATAGTGTGCGAGGCTGATCTTACACATGTATAGAAGAGCAAAGTGATCTGAAGGATTTTAAGAGAGGAATAAACCCAGAAGTATATCCTTTCTGGATCATTTCTCATCTGAAATTTTACCACTAGAGCAATTCTTTCTCCCTCTCCTCCTTTTCTTTTCTAACAGTTTCCTGTAGACTTCTCTATTAAAGTGCAAATACTCCTGGTATGTCGCTATATAAGGCTTCATGAGATAGTGGACATCATACAAACCTTGATTTCTGACTCTGTCCTTACTAATGGAAAAGTTACTAAGCTTCTGTTAGACTCATTGGGTTTTGTGGGGAATTCAGCTTTATTATATATATGTTTATACATATATACATACACATACATATACATATACACATACATACATTATATATATATAACAGAACTTAATGCATATATATAATACATATATATATAATATATCTCCTTTACCTATCTATCCTGAAAAATAATGGATATTCAATAAACGTTAATTTCCTTCTTTTTTTTTAAATAGCAAACTAGCAAAATACCTAGGTAGTATTTTCTTTCACTGCTCTTTTTTGACATTAAGGCAGAGGTTTGTAACTTGGGGTCTATGGGAGAAATGGGGATTCTGTGAACTTGAATGAGGAACAATTATGTCTTTATTTTCATTTACCTATAACTGAAATTTTACATTTCCTTCAATTAAAAATGTAAGCTACAAACCACAGCAATATTGGCAATACCAATATGAGACTTTGTCACCAATAGGAGTAACAAACATTTTCATGTCACATTATAAAATTTACAGAATGTTTGAAACATGATTTATATTCATGATTACTTTGAATTGATAGTTATTAGACTGCTACTAGATCCTGTTATTGAATGCATTAATAAAGATGCATACATATTACTATTTTACAAATTTATTTAGTGTTTTGATAAATATATTTCATTATAATTGGTTTTATTTTTTATGCATTTTATTTTATGGATTTAGAAACATTATTCTAAGAAGAGATCCATGTGCAGTAAAAGAGAAAAGTTAAAACATGTTGCTTGTACTTGTTCACTAGTGATGTTTGTGGTACCAACTTCTTTTGTAAGGTATAGTCATGTGATCACTTATACCTAGGGTTTTTAAACATTAGGCTCTGGACATGGCTGGTTTTTAGTAATTTACCGTTTTATTCAAAAAAAATTCTCCACAGTGATTAAGTTTATTATTGAACAGTTTAAATTTTTGTGTGTAGATGACATTAAACTATAGCATATCTATACCATAGAATACAAACTAGTATAAAAAGGAATGAAGAATGGTTATATATACTACTGTGGAATAATTTTCAGGATATACTGTTAATTTAAAAAAGGAAAAGAAGACAAATGTGTATAATTCCACCTTTTATCTAAGAAGGAGGTATATAAATGAATGTAAAATAAAAATATATGCTAGCTGCCTTACTTTTCTAAAAATGGCCTAAATGAAATGAGATATCCTGAATTAGGTCCTGGAACAGAAAGAGGATGTTAATGGAAAAATTAGTTAAATATGAGTAAAGGTCTGTAATTTAGTTGTTAGTATTGTGCCAGTTGTTAAGTTCTCATTTTTGACAAATGTAGGATGGTTATGTGAGATGTCAACATTGAGGAAAGTTCAATGAAGGGCATATAGACCTCTGTCTGCAATCTTTGCAACTTTTCTGAAAACTGAAAATTATTTGAAAATAAAGTTTAAGAAAAGAATAAAGAAAAATGGAAGGATAAAGCAGAAATTAATAAAAATGTTTAGTGGGAAAGAAGGAAGAGTGGGAAGGGAGGAAGAGATAAAGACAATAGGGATAGAAACGAAACCTCCAAATGTACATGGTTTCGTAGATCAAACTCAGCCTAACCATGAAATGTTTTATGTAATTATAAGACAGAATTAAAGAAAACAGTCCCTAAAATCACAAGTAAAATGAAACCTAATATACCTACTTTTGCATTGCTGGCTTAGTCACATCGAGATGCGTTGATTTCAAGTCATTTTAAAACAGAATAATTTGCACACTGCTAGTGGGATATATCCTATGGCTGGAACAAACTGCAAAAATATTTTAAACTGCCTTTAGTAATCATATTTTAATAATAATATTAAGATTTTTTTTAGAGATTTTATTTATTTGAGAGAGAGAGAGCACAAGTAGAGGTGAGAGGCAGAGGGAGAGGGAAAAGCAGACTCACCGTTGGTAAGGGAGCCCAATGCTGGGCTCCATCCCAGGACCCCGGGATCATGTTGTGAGCCTAAGGCAGATGCTTAACTGACTGAACTACCCCGGCGCCCAAGTACTGTTATTTTGAACCAATTTTTATATATGTGTGTATAAAATATAGTAAGATAACAGTAATAAATACGTTAATGTCATTACTAAATCAGTATTTTTAGTATAAGATGAAGAGATAAAAACATAAAATCAAAGAAGTAAAAAAGCTCTGTAGTTATATATTTGAATTGGAAATACTGGTATTAATTTATGATGACTTTCTCATAAAAATTATCAGTGGTAATATGATTTTCTAATTTATTGGTAACTAAAAACAGCAAATTAGATGGTGGTAAAAGGGAAGGTCTGCTCTTTATAGCTACTGTCAAATGAGGGGAAAAGATACTCTTGGGGTATTGAGTACAGGAGCAAATCATACTTCATACTTCATCACTGAGGGTGTTGCAGTAAAATGAATGATATTCGTAATCACGATTTCAATCAAGAAAAGCTCCATTTATGACCATGTCCTCTGTTGGAGAGCAGTCAAATATTTCACTATATTAGAAAATAAATAGAACATGTTTTAGCATTTAAACATAAGTTTCAGGTGTATCAAAATTTATGTGGCTTTCTTTCTTCCCAGATAATACTGAAAAATGAGGAGTGATTATTTTGGAAACACTTCCAAATGTGAGCTAATGTCTCCTATTGATTCGCACCAGGTGATTACTTAAAGCATCGTAGTAGGAATAAGAAGTGTCTGGTCTGAGTCTATAATTATGAAAGGAATTGGCTGATAAGTAGTTATGTGAATCCATGTGCCTCTCAGAATGTAAGTGCTGCTGAATAGGTCATTGCAAGATGATCAGGGCTATCTAAATATACAGTTAATCTCCAAATGAATTTGGAGTATCTTCTCCTTTCCTCACAGTACTTTGCACATGAGAAAACACTGTGCTGACTTACTTAAAATTTTTTCCATCTAACTCCTTCTCCTTATTTATCTCTTCATGTCTTAAAAATTACTAGCATTATAATTTGCTTTACATTTTAAACTTAAGATTTATTGAGTCACTAAGTTCAGCTATCAATGGCATAGAATAGTGTGAGTTGAACTTGTCCTTAGGTGAGGTATTAATAGCTTAGTCAGGTATTAATAGCTTTCTTTTTTGGTAGAACAGTTAATTTCTTTAACTACATTTTTCTGTTATCTGTTTTCTGGAACTAAAAGTAGAGAAATATATGGAAATGATCACGTTTTAAGGAGAATAGGTGCTCTTATTTTTCAAAAAATAAATACATTTATAAAATGTATTAATTCATTCTCTCCTAAATATCTATGTATTAGGCCCTATGCTAGATACTGTAATAGATAGAGGTGAATTATATATAGAGAGTGCCCCTCATCACATTCTTGCCTATTCCTGCCATTCTTTCATACGGTCTAAAATTCATTACCTAGGGGTGCCTGGGTGGCTCAGTCGGTTGAGTGTCTGCCTTGGGCTCAGGTCATGATCCCAGGGTCCTGGGATCGAGGCCCACGTCTGGCTGTTTGCTCAGTGGGGAGCCAGCTTCTCCCTCTGCCTCTGCTCCCCCCCACCGCCCCCCGCCTTGTGCTCTTCTGGCTCACTCTCCCAAATAAATAAATGAAAATCTTTTAAAAAATTCCTTACATAGTTATGTAAACTTTCTCAGTTGCTATTCATGTATTTTAACAAGCTTTTAAAGTGCATATATACTTGGAGTTGTTAGAGAACTGTCATTTTAGTGTTAGTAAAATCAGAGTGTTTTCCTTGTAACACCTAGCTGAAGTAAACTTCATTGAGAGAATAAACTTTTTTTTAAATAGGACTCAGAGAAGAAATAGTTGATTAATTTGGCACATTAGATATGAGTAGTGGGGCATTTGGACAGCTAGAGCACAAATAAGGTCAGTGGGTACCTAAGGAATCTAGAGTAAGGGGGAGAAAGAAGTAAGGAAAGGAAGATCCATTTCTAAGGGGGAGAAAGAAGTAAGGAAAGGAAGATCCATTTCTAAGGACAAACTGCTTTTGTAATGGCACCGTGGACTGGACTGACAGCCATTTCTCTTGGTGTCTCATTCCTTACTCCATCCTCTCTCCCATCTTTCCCCTTGACCTCTTTTGTTGAGGCTGTTTGTTTGTTGATCAGAGTATTCTCACCATTTCCATATCAACAAATCTGCTAGAATGATCTTTTAAAAACATATGCCAAGTTATATCGCTTTCTTGCTTAAAATATTCCAGTGGCTTCCCAGTGCACGTAGAATAAAAGTCTAACTCTAAACCTCAGCCTACAGAAGTCTACTTGATCTGGCCCAAGCTTTTTCTTTGACCTCATTTCCCATTGTTCTCTCCTTTTTTTTTTAATTATAATATTTTTTTATTATGTTATTCACCATACAGTACATCCCTGGTTTTTGATGTAAAGTTCGATGATTCATTAGTTGCGTGTAACACCCAGTGCACCATGCAATACATGCCCTCCTTACTACCCATCACCAGCCTATCCCATTCCCCCCCCCCGAAGCCCTCAGTTTGTTTCTCAGAGTCCATAGTCTCTCATGCTTCATTCCCCCTTCTGATTACCCCCCCTTACTTTATCCCTTTCTTCTCCTACCGATCTTCCTAGTTCTTATGTTCCATAGATGAGCGAAACCATATGATAATTGTCTTTCTCTGCTTGACTTATTTCACTTAGCATTATCTCCTCCAGTGCCGTCCATGTTGCAGCAAATGTTGAGAAATCGCTCTTTTTGATAGCTGAGTAATATTCCATTGTCTATATGGACCACGGCTTCTTAATCCAGTCATCTGTTGAAGGGCATCTCGGCTCCTTCCATGACTTAGCTATTGTGGACAATGCTGCTATGAACATTGGGGTGCATATGGCCCTTCTCTTCACTATGTCTGTATCTTTGGGGTAAATACCCAGTAGTGCAATGGCTGGATCATAGGGTAGCTCAATTTTTAACTTTTTAAGGGTCCTCCACACTGTTTTCCAGAGTGGCTGTACCAACTTGCATTCCCACCAACAATGTAGGAGGGATCCCCTTTCCCACTGTTCTCTCCTTATGCTTCAGCCACATTTTTCAATGATTTAGCTATACTGAGTATATTTCTGGTTGAAGCCTTTTGAATTTGATATTGGGTCTCTATGCCTGTTGACTCTTTTCCTAGACCTTTGTATCTTACCCACCCCTATGTCACTCTCTAAATGGAAATACCTTATTTTTGGTTTATTTGTTTTGTTTCTCCTGTCCTGCTGGAATATTAACTCCACTAGGGTAGAGACTTGCTCTGTCGTATTCTCTAGTATTCTCTGCTGTTCATTAAAGATGTGTTAAGTCAATAAATGGAGCACATTTCATTGTGTTTTATGTTTTTTATTTTAGGGGACCACCTTCTGTAAACAGTGTCACATTTTCATTGAATTTTCTCTTCGTAAGAGCCCAAAGCTTCAAAATTATATATAAAAATATGCATAAACTGAAAAAAAAAACCCTTTGCCTTATATTTAAGTCTCTTTAATTTGGGGGAAGTTGAGATGATAAAAGAGCATGTAGCTAGCTCTCTTTCATTTATAGTTCATATTTATGCTGAAAAGCAGAAAACATAGTCTTAAGTTCGTGGGATGTGTTCTCTAGTTTGTTGGTCAGTGAGTGGTAGCCAGGGAACGCCCTCTCTTATTGAATAACAAAATGAGCAAGATGAATGTCAAACCAGCAGTATTGCTTTTTATCATATGTTATTTTATTCTTACTATACCAACATCCTTCTCACTCTCATGTCCTCCAACTAGTTTGGAAGCTCTTTAAGAATGAAAATCGGATCATATATATCTGTTTCCCAGTAGTGTCTAGCATAGTGCTAGAGGCATAGTAAATAATCAGTAATCATTTTTGGTTAATTAATAATAATGAAAATACTTCAGTTTTATATAGATCTTAGCAGTCTAGCAAGAAGTAACACATCTTTTCTTACAAAAACCCAGTGACATAGAAAAGCTAGTATTTTCTTCCTTTTACAGATTGAAAGACTGAGATTGCAGAGTTTACCAGAATTGCCTAAATTCATTTAGCTGGTAGTGGCTAAGCTGGACTAGGGACTCCTGGGAGAGTGTCCTGTTCCATCTAAGAGCTCCCATCTCCAAATGACACATTGTTATTGATGATGATATTGCTTAAAAATTAAGTAACTAATTTCAGGTAAGATTTAGTAAAATAGTGTCCATCCTTTGATAACAGAGTGAAAACGTGAATTAAGTATTTGAAAGAGAAATCACATACAATTTTTCAAATACCGGTGAGACATCTGAGTATATCTGGGCATTTGGGATGGTGGAAGAGCAGATGGTTCCAGTGGGCCTCCTGAGCCTTCAAAGCATATTGTGCTTTCCAAACTTGCTTATAACCTGTTTAATGTGCCACAAAATTACCTCACTATTGGCAAATGCAGCAGTGTCAAATAACTTTGCTCTTCTAACAGAATGTTTAAAAACTATAAATCTCTGCACATTTTTAAATTGACATCCAAAATTCTTATTATAAGAGAAATTGTAAACATTGACATAATATAAGACTATTGTATCACTTTTTAGAATGTGTCCAATGGCATATAAATGCAATTTTCTACTATAATGCAATAATCTGTTTTAAAAATACAGTAATAAGCTCTTCTTAACAGTTGGAAATTTTGTATCTCTCCTAAAACTTCAATTTTTATTCTGTTTTTCTCTCAGAAGTCAAAATGTAAATAGCTTTATTTTTAATGTTTTTTATGGACCACTTATATACCTTTTTAAAAAGATATGTATTCATTATATGATAATGAATTAATGTTAAAAATTAATTTCCTATGACCATAAGGCACAAAGTATTTAAAAACATTATTCTGGATTGCATTATCTCTACAAGTATTACCAGTTCATGGTTAATAAAGAGAAATATTCAAATTGTTGATAATTATTGACAAAGAAAGCAAAATTTTATTAGAAATACCCTTACTAATATGATACATAGGGTGTGTGTTTTCCACTGAGTTCATGTATCTGTGGGTACTGTTTGTTGCTTGGATGAAACAGGATTTGGCATTAATTTTATTTCTATTTTTCAAGATTTTATTTATTTGAGAGAGAGCAAACGAAAGAGAGAGAGAGAGAGAGAGAGAATGAGCAGTAGGAAGCAGTAGAGGGAGAGGGAGAAGCAGACTCCCCCCTGAGCAGGGAGCCTGATACAACGCTAGATCCCAGGACCCTGGGATTATGACCTGAGCCAAAGGCGGATGCTTAACCGACTAAGCCACCCAGGCATCCCTATTTCTATTTTTAAATACATAAATACTGATAAATCTTGTTCATACAAATAAATACATGAGAATAGAAGAAGTTTGTTATAGCAGTATTACTCAGTGTGATATTATAGAAATATTCACTCAGTTCTTGGATTTTTTCTGTAGTAAATGCTAAAATTCACATGATAAACTTTCATCAAGATTAATCTTAATGATCTATCAGCTGACAAGTTGATTTTGGTCTTCCAATTTTGCCAAAAGCAAAGAATTTACAACTACCTGATTTACAAAAGATTTTGCTACACTGTCATTAGAATAATTCCTTTTCTTAGTACTGATGCAGTTATTTGAAAAAGTTTCTTCGTTTAGTGTCCCAGAAGTTTTGACATTGTGGGTCATGAACCATGAGCTGGTAAGATTCTGGGTGGGTAAAAACTTCTGTCTGTCCTTTGTAAAGAGGGAGGAGATTGTGAAAGAGCACTACAGGCATATTCTCAGGCAGGTCAGCTTTAGTAAACAGAATGTATGGAAATTGAGAGTTTGGAATGTAATTATCTGTAAAGCCATTTGAACACAACTGGATTAATGGACCAACTGTGGGAGTTGAATGAAACAACCTGATAAACACAATCAGAAAAAGGATGATCACAATCTGCCACCGTTCACATTTTCTTAATTATTAATTGTCCCAGTGTAGAGGAAATCTCCAAAAATGGCTAAGTACAATGGTTTTCATTAATGTCTCAGAAAATTGCTAAGTCAATAGGAGAAAATGAAACATTTCTTCAACTATTGTCATTTGCAGATGTTTTGCTTATTTTTTCAAACTAGTAATCTAGTGTTTGCTGAAGGCAAAAGCATTTGCATTTTTTGCAGGGGTAAATAATATGAGCTGGCAAGATTATGAGCTGGGCAATGTTGATTTTTGGTGATTTCACACATCCTCCTTCAGCATATGTTTTTGTTTTCTCAGATTATTCAGTTCAACTCTTGAATTGCTACAATGATCCGGATTTTAAGGGGAAATTTCCTGGAGAGCCTAAAACCTTCAAGACACAAAGAATGCAAGATAGAGAAGAATAGTGACAGGCAGTTATTTTGTAGTAAAATGTCACTGCCTCAAACATACTTCATAGATAATGCTGCTTATTTCTTTCTTCCATGGGCAGCTCTGTTGACTAGGGAGGATAAGGGGCAATGTTAGTTTCTGTGTGCTAGGCCAGTGTATATTCTGTAGGCCAAGTAGTATTTTTGTAAGCCAAATGACCTTTTTAGATTGATTTCCAAGCCTGGGTTATTTAGATCAAATTCACGTGATACAAATATTGCATATCATATGAAACTGAAGACCATGACCAGATACTGACCTCTCAGAACGTGGTGCCAAAAGATTAACGAATGGATGAAGTTTGGGTTTCTGACGTCAATTTGGCTTGCAAAAGGAGTTGTAAGCATTGGTAGTGATAAGTAGGCAGAATACTGTTACATGTAAGTCTAAATAAACAAAATGATAGGAGCAGACTGAACATAAATAGATGAAAGTTTTCTTTAGGGCTAAGATAAAGCACATAGCAAAGCAGGATCTTCGTTTATGATTATAGCATTTGGTTTGGGTTCATTGCCCTTGAGAATAATAAGTAAATCTGTGTATTTTCATAAATTTTCCATGCTGTTTTATTTTTAATGAAAGCCTGTACATCAGTTTAAAAAGAAATAGTATTCTTGAGTCTGTATAGCTCCGCACTTCTGTAGTTAACAAGACACTACCCTATAATTTCTTTTTTTTTTTAAACATTTTTTTTTAAGATTTTTATTTATTTAACAGAGAGAGACAGCCAGGCAGAGAGGGAACACAAGCAGGGGGAGTGGGAGAGGAAGAAGCAGGCTCCCAGCAGAGGAGCCCGATGTGGAGCTCGATCCCAGAGCGCTGGGATCACGCCCTGAGCCGAAGGCAGACGCTTAATGACTGAGCCCCCCAGGCGCCCCCCCCCATAATTTCTTTTTAATGAGAGCCGGTATTTTGTTAAAGAAACAAAAGCATTCTAAACAAGTCTATAAGAAGATGTTAAGCTGTTATGTTCTATATTCCAAGGGAAGTTCTTCCAGCACAGTAATCTGTAGCCATCATGATATACTTGTGAGCCAGTCATCAGAGTATTTCTGTATTGCTCATAAATTCTTAGCATATTTTATATCCTGTACAGTGTATGAGAAAAATTAAATCAAAATTAAATCTTACAATAGGTATGTTCCTCTATGGGCTTATTCCAGAGTAACCCCCTTAAAGCATGTCATTAATACATAGATCATAGAACTTCTGCAGTTATAGGACCTGAGAAGATCTTTAGTCTATTTTTCAAAAAGATTTAGAGATTTAGAGATTTGTCAAAGACTGCATCATGAGTTGGTTCCAGAGCTGTGATTGAGCTTACATCTCCTGAATCAATTCAGTACTCCTCCCACTATTCCAGTTGGCCTCCTGCGACAGCCCATTGCCATGTTTGCATGCATACAGGAGGTACCAGAAAAGCGGGAAATAATAATTAAAGACCTTCCATTTGTCCTTCCAGAGCTTGTCAAAGAGTATTTGGCTTCAATCATTGAATCAAAGTAAAGTCATCAGGGTATTTATTCTTTACACTGATGACCAGACTTAGACTTGTCTGAGATTTAGGATGTTTGGTGAACTATAACATCAATGACATTTCCCCTTATATTTTAAGAGAGGTACATCAAAGAAATTCTGGGATGCAGCAGAAATCCACTGGTCAGGATTCAAGTATAAAGACAAACAAAGCAACTCTGAATGAGGTGAATTTGTTTGCTTTGACATTTGCAACTTTGAAAACCCTATTTATATCAGAAGGTGCTCTGTTTGAAGTTAAGTGGGAGTTTTGGAGCTCTATCTGCATGTCTTCTCATTTGCTCTGAGTAGTTTCCCCTTCAGAGATCTCTAGGCTTCTACAAAAATTCCACTTGGAAACCGCTGGGCTATTAAGTTGACTTTCAAAGGAATCTGCTAAAAAGTACAGAAATATCACTTTGTTCCTTTATTCTTTCTTTAACTCAACAAATATTTATATAGAGTGGTATTTTATGCCAATTTATGATGTGATACTTTTCAATCTTGAGATAATTAATATTATTAATATCAGTATTAATATTGAGCTGGTTCCTCAATAACAGTTATTTTTACTTATCAGTGACTGGATAGCAGAGTAGACTTTACCAGATATTTTCATATATATGACTCATCTTGATCTTTATAACAATACTGCAAAACATATCTTAAATATTCATTTCATAGGTGAGGCAGCTGAGCCTCAGAAAAACTAAGTGACTTGTCCAAGGCCACATAGCTAGAGTCCAGAAACCAGCATCTCAACCTAAGGCTTCTGACCACAAGTCTAGGCTTTTTGGACAATTTTCTGTAATGAGGAATTAAGTACATGAGTTTGCCCTTTGTCTTGGTGCACTCTGTGAAATTGCTAGTGTAATCTGTAGTCAAGAAATTAATTAAATCCAAATTTGGTTTAGAAAGTGCTGAAAAGCATGACTTTGGTTCCCACTGGACCTCACTAAGCTAATTTGCCATAGAGAATTAAAATCTCCATGATGATTATGACTGAAGCTTAAGCATGCTTAATTGTAACTTGGAATCCTAGATTGTTTTCATTAGTATTTGCTTCAAGATTCATTTTTCTTATTGAAGCATATTAGTGTCTGTGGGTCCTATAATCAGAGCCATCTCTAGATATTGAAGAAATTTTCCCTAAATTTCACTCTCTATTCTTTGTGCATTGGTGGGAGGGAAATAACTCAAGGAGGTAGGTGATAGGGATGTCATCCTGCCTACAGATGCACAGAAAGACCTACAGTTGTGTGAACATAACTAATCCACAGGTTCTTTGTTTCATACCAAAAGGGACAGAATTTCTCTCATTTCACTCTTAAGCTGCCCTTTTGTTACATCATTTTAAAATTCATCACTGTGTGTCCATTTTAATCAAACTTTACTTCATCAGGGGCACCTGGGTGGCACAGCGGTTAAGCGTCTGCCTTCGGCTCAGGGCGTGATCCCGGTGTTCTGGGATCGAGCCCCACATCAGGCTCCCTGCTCTGTGTTCCCACTCCCCTGCTTGTGTTCCCTCTCTCACTGGCTGTCTCTATCTCTGTCAAATAAATAAATAAAAATCTTTAAAAAAAAAACAAAAACAAAACTTTACTTCATCAAAGTAACAGAGATTTGGAAATAGAAAAGTAAGTGCACACTTATTTTTCTTCCCACGCCCTGTCCCTCTTGGGGGAAAAGTTGTTGCTGAGAGGCACCAGCAAGAATCTTCTATTTGTTTTCACAGAATGTATAGCTGTGCACTGTACCTATGCACTTAGCAAAAAGAGTGGCACACGACACAAAACCAGTCATCTGGTGGTCAAAGAAGAATCAAGAGCTGGGGAAAGTGGCAGTGATATTTTGGCTGTTTCTTTTTAGGACTATGCCTTGCCTGCCTAAAATATGAGATTAGAGAACTTTTGGCTCCAGTTTATAAGTGTGGCAAGACTTTGGGAATCCTTTCCATTCGGGGAATCATTTTGACCCAATAGGCAGTCACATACTTGTCTTATTTGGCTGGGAGTTCATTCATCTCCCCTCTTTACTCTTCCACTCTGATTTTCTCACCATATGGTTGGAATTTGAAAATATTTGATATGGTTTGATCTCCAGGGTTTCTCCCATGTGAATTCATAGTTAGCCCCTGAGTTTTCAACCCTGGAGATCAGTTGATATCAGCCAAGGTCTCCTGAGGCCTCTGCAAACCGTAACACCCAGATAGTATTTCAGCCATGTATTTAGACTTTCTTTCCTTTCTTAGTTCTCCTTGATGTTTAAGGCTTGTGAGATGTCACCGCCATGGCAGTTTCCTCAGGTTCACCTCCCTAGGTGTTCAGAAAAGTATGTTCAGTGCTATATTTGAACATTATCCAAAGGCATTTTTTTCTCCCCAGGCCATCCTACAAGCATTTTAAGAATATTATCTGCACATATTTTTGAGGAGATTTTGACAAGAGAAAACCAGTTTGGTTTTTACATTGAATTTATTGCTTTTCTCATTAAGAAGTAGTAAGGATGACGTCTCAAAGTTTTCATCTGCTCAGTGGCTGGTACACCTTTTGATGTTTTCTAGTTTATGGAGTTGTGAGGAGTGGCATAGTAGAACTAGAATGGTTAGGTAGTTAGATTGAGATACAATTATGAACAATAGTGTATATAAGCTTTACAGTTCTCATCACCCTCATTCAACCCATTCTGTAGGCAAGGCAAAGTACCATCTCTATTTATACTTATAAATTGTTTAGTCAGGATTTGAATCCAGGTCTGGTAACTCCAAATTCTGTCTTTTAAATATGCCATTTTGGCCAAGGCCCTACTAAAGTGAAAAGTGAGTAGAACCTCTTAACTGATAAATTGTACAATTTTTCTTTCTGAGGACTACAAATATTTTGAGATGTACTATGTATTATTTAACTTTGTATTCTCAACAGTTCTTAGCATAATGCTAGACTTACAGTAGATGGCCAATCACTGTTTTGAATTGAATTGAATTTATATGTAAGTATTCTAAACTTCTCTTGAATGAAAAGTCTTGGCTAGGAATTTCTGCTTTTGCAATCTGCATTTTAGTTCATTCCAGTCTATTTTTACCTTTACAAGTGTTATTGTGTGTTAGAATTTCACTCCCAGATCCTAAACTTCAGCTGTCCTGCTCTCTAATAAGATTCTCCTTTGCACATAGTAGAGGATTGCTTCTCAAATACATTTGTGTAGAACTTATCCCACACATGTGTTGTGTTTTTTTTTTTTTTCCTCTCCATATTCTCAACTCCAAACAAAACCTAGACAAAGAAAATTATGCCTTGTCTTGGCAAATGGTCTTTGTTATCAGGTTTCATTTCTTGAAGCACCAATACAAGGAATAGACACTTGGGTCTTCCTGTGAAGACTTTGGAGTGACTATATCCTATTTCTCACACTTGCTCTTGGCTAGGCAGATGATGCCTTTTTTTTCCAGTGGCACTTATTTTTTACCTCTACTTGAAGTTGGCAAAAAAGGAAACTATATGGTTGGTCTGGAAAGAGAATTAGAGATCATTTGATGCTGACCTGATGTTAACTGAGGACAGGGCTGAATTTAACCAGCAGAACTGGCTTATATTCATTAGTCTTTACTTTCCAGCCTTTGAATTGTGTTGACATTCACAAGAGCTCTGTGGGGCCAATTTTGTGTCAGAAAATCTTAATTTCCAAAAAAATGTACGGAGATACATCTATGGAAATAATTATATGACTCTGATGGCTCACCTTCCTCACTGTACTGTGGGAGAGGAATCCTAAAGGACAAGCTGCATCAATCATCACTGGAAAAGCCTGTTATACCCTGTCCTGTGTTGGAGAGGCCCCTGCTGTGTGCTCTGCCCATATCAAATGTTCCTAGTGAGGAATCCACCATTTCTCTTGGAAGCCCTTCCAATTCTGTGTCCATCACAGTTTTTTCCAGCCAGAGGCTTGTTTTTTTGCAGCTGTGTTTGGCTAGATGGTCCCATGGGGTCTTTCTCGTAGGCTCATCCCCATCATGTCCGATTATGTGCAGGCCACAAACCTCTGATGTGGACTGGGGAGAAGAAAACGGAAAATGTTGTCAATTAGCTTAAAGATTCATGTTTTAGTGTTACATTTTTGCTCTTAGTTAAGCCTCTGGGATCCCTGTCGCTTGTTCCTTACAGGTAATAGATGGCAAACATAATGGTATCTAGCTCTACTTTTTATCAACACTTATTTCCACAGTGACAAACTGGTACCTTTAAAACCCAGTCCTAAGTCCTCACCACTGTGGTTACATCATCATGGAGATCCAGTGTCATAAGTGACATGAGACATTCACTTGACCAGTATCCTAAATGTTCTTGGCCTCATTTTTAAGCAGTGCTCTATTGGAAAATCATCTATAATTTTCTGGCTGCTGTCATTGCTGGGTCTCTGCTTTCCATAACTTCTCATTCCTATTGAACAGCTGTGCTTCTGATTAGTTTTCTCTAGAGGTATAAACTTTTCAGCACTCTGCACAGGGAAACTTTTGAAATAATGAGAACAATGGGCCAATCCTTGCTTTGTGGAAGCCAGTTAGTCTGTTGTGGTTCAGAAAAATTCTGGAAGACATCTGAAACTAAACAAAAATAAGAATTCACTTAGACTTTCTTAAAACAAATCTGAGTATTAGCATCATGAAAATTGTGATTATCCATTTGGAGGATGAAATAATCTCATATTTACTTGTATATATTTCTTTTGTCTATTTTTCATATATTTTGAGAAACAAATATTTACTTATTGGTAACACATGCCAGTTCTCTGAAGATTTGAGCAGAGAACCCTAGTTGCTGAAGTTAACTGTACATAACCACTTTTGACATATTTTCCTGGACCGTCACTTTCATTGAATGGCATTTCCCTCATAACACTTATCATTCATTTTATTAAAATAAAAACTGCCTTATAAATTTCTTCTTAATAAGAGTATAGCATGACTGTTAATAAATTGAACTCTTTTAATTTCACAAATACTACTTTCTCTCCAGGAAGCTCGATGAGAGAATATATGTATATGCTAACATAATGCAAGAATAAACCACTATTTAAAGAAATGTTGACATGCAACTATAGGAAGTTTTATGAACTTGCTAACAGATCTTCTTTTCTGTGGATTTATACCAGGATTGGATGCTTAGTCCCTACTTCTACAACCAACAAAATACCAAGTTCTTTGATGAAGTTATGACTGACCCACAATTGATTGATTACACTAAGTGTATAGAGGTTAAAAGAAGGGGTGATGTACTTTCTAATTATCAGGAAATAATATTTTGGGAAGAAAGTGGAATTTGGGGTAGATTCTGAGACTTAGTTAGGATTTAGTATTGTATAAAGAAGGCAATCTAATACTAGTAGAAACCCAGAGGAGGAAAAGAGTAGAATGGGTTTAGAAGAGAACAAGATTTCTGACTTTATGAAGAGTTTGTGGAAGAATTTGTGTAGGGGTTGTTATCTAGTACATGGTAGGGGCTTGTCACCTGTTTCTGAATGACTAGATGATTCCCAAATCATAAATTCCCCTTCTCCAAAATTAAATTCCATTCTCTGTTCTCCGTTTTTTGTTGTTGTTGTTGTTTTTGTTTTCGTTTGTTTAATTCTCTGTTCTTTTTGGTCAAAATTTTTTTCAACCATGGCTATACATGGCTATCATCTATTCATTAGAGTATCTTGTCAGGTCAGCAGATTTTTATAGTTTAGTTAGTTCTTGTTTTTCCCTTACAAACTCATGTTAAGACATTATTCTCCACAGTGCTAGCTCAGAAACAGTCAATTTTGCCTTTACTTTTGAAGTCTGTTGTTTAGTAAGTTTAAGTTAAATTTCCTGGATCCTTCATTTTCAAAATACAAATTTGAATTCTGGTAACTGAGGCTACTTAAAACACCCACTTACCAAGTGTCATTTGGAACTAACTCTATAGATTTTTGGACCATCAGCCCTGTTATCCTTCCTGCATTTCCCATAGATTCTCAGTTGCTTTTTGTATTTGTCTTTTTTTGGTCAAACGTAGAGTCCCCCCACCCCCAACCCCCACCACCATTCATACACAAGGTGCCAGGAAAGAAGAAGTATGATTCATAAGAAAATGAAAAAAGAATGTCTTGAATATTGGGATGAAATGACTGCTCTTCTCATCTAACAGAATTCTCATTTCCTGCCCAGAATCATTTCTTTCCATTGAAATAGCAATGACTGTAATTCTAACTAGGGATGTGTGGGTGTGTGGAGGCAGTGCGAGATGTTGGGGAGGACTAGAAAAAAGAGGATATGAAGCTCTTGTTTGTGAAAAGATTCCTGTTTGTGAATCTTTCTTTTGGTTATGGTGGTTAGAAGGGGTGATGGGGATTGTTGAAGAGTGCTGAGCCAGTATGGCACACTAGATCAGAGCTCTTTTGTGGTGGAAATAACATTAATAAATAATGGAAGACAACCAGATGTGGGAGACCAGTGGAGTAATCATGGGTTTCACTTTCTCATCCCAGGTGATTCTTCTTTATATACATAGTGAATATGAATTTGGTCTTTCAGCTTCCATGTGAAACTAGTGAAATTTGTGAAGTTTTTGTCAGAAAGGAAGTAAGGAGAGGTGAAAAAAAGGGATAAATGATGGGTACATCAAGATGGTATCCTAAGTACTACATTCAGATTTTCAAAATATTCATTTGACTTTAAAAGATTTATTTGTACACTCATAGGGAAAAAAAAGTAGATCTTTGACTTGCAAGACATTTGTAAACAGTAGTGATTTGTTTTTTCATGAGCTAAGATGGACTTTTGGTATTTCAAATGATTAATTGCCTTGAATTGCTTTAAAAAATTATTTTCTTGCTTCTGTGATTTTCTCATGACAAAACTTGAAGGAAGTAGTAGAAGTAATATCCCTCTGCGAAATTTTAATAATTGGGATGGTACTTACTAAAACCATTTTTTTCATAGATCTCCTTTCCCCTTTTCTATAGAAATAAAATTAAAATGTAAAAATCCCGGCATTTTAGAAAGAGAAAAATAATATCAACAATAACATCAGTATATGAAACATCAAAAATTTTGGAAATGTATTTACAAATGCTCTGCATTTCAGTTATACATGATCTGAATTCAATTTTTATTCTACTCTACTTACAGTTTGATTTTGGATTTACTTAAATTTCTTCACCTTTCTTACTTCATTAAAAAGTTACTCTTGACTTTCTAGTCCCTAGTAGTCCCTGATAATAGTCCTTTTCCTCCTAGGAAACCCAGGCTCTTATTAATGAGGTCCAGATCTGAGTCACTAATCCACATTCCCAGAAGCCATGCTTTCAGGTGGCTCTTCATACCCCTTTACCTCTGGACCAGGATGATCAGAAGGGGGATAGATTATGTTTGAAAATTCTTCCAACTCTAGTTATGACTCTCTTTTTTAATCTAAAGATACAATTAAATCTCCTTTGGCCATATATAAGACCATATTTCTAGTTCAACAACAAATAAAAGGGTTGACATATCAGGTACCAAATGAGTGTCACATGTAAGCTTGGACTTTCTAAGAGAGAAAGAAGTAGGCAAATCCTTAATATCACTCGCATTAATGGGTTGCCAAGTAGTATATAAACCAATTACTCTTATTAAGCAATGAGTACATATTATGAAATTTTTTCCCCACTTTTATCCCTTTATATAAATGTCCTGTTAAAAGTATTAATAAAAACTGCTTTCCAATAAATGCTTATGATGTAATATGGTTTATAAAGCACCCCTTGTGTTATGATTACAATAAAACTTTGCTTCTCTTGTTTTATCTAACATATTTGAAAATTTTATCTTTAAAAACATAATTTATCATTACTACAGTGATATTACATTATGACTTTATTTTACATGGATCATTCTTTTATTGACTTTAGTATTTGCAAAAATAAATTAATTCATATATTACATTTTGGTAAGGTATAGCTATACTAGAACAAATTTAAGATTCTTACAAGATATTTATGAATCTTGAAATCAGTATACGTTTGATTCAGTTGCAGAAATAGCAATTGAATACTTACTATCACTGTCTGAAATTATATAAAACAAGATATTTCTTTTCTTTTTTATTGCCTCCTTCTGGAGAGTATTGAGTTACATGAGAGTGGGAGAGTTCCATTTTCATTTTTTCAACTGCTGGATTCCTAGCTTCTAGAATATTTCATGGCATTTAGTAAGCTATCTATATATATTTGCTGAATGAATTCACTTATTAAAAAAATGTTTATCGAGGGTCAGTAATATGCCAAATACCTAGGCACTGGGGATAAAGCAAGTGAATAACCCAAGGTCCTGGGTTTTTGGAGTTTACTTTCAAGTGGGAAGAGATAGATAATAACAAACAATTAAATATGTAATATGTCTGGTGTTGATAAGTGCTAAGAAGAAAAATAAAGCAGGGCAAGGGATAGAGTATAGGGTGGGGAGAGAGAATTGCTGTCTTAACTAGGGAATTCAGTGAAGGCCTCTCTGAGAAGGTGAGTAATGAGTGAATGTTACTGCCCTTGTGCCACTGCCACGGGGAATACTGAAAGAAAACACAAACGACCTGGTTTTTGACCATAAGGTGGTTAAAATCTAAGACAGTGTCAGACGTATTACATATTGTATACATAATATACAAAGATAGTGGCATGCATACAGTGCTATGGAAATAATGCTTGGAGAATGGAGCATAACCAGATATTTTTAGCAAATAAAGTATATGGTGCTGGGGTAGAGGACAAGTATAGATAGGCTGAAAATATAGAACTGAGTCTAGGCTTTGAAGATTCTTCCAGATTAAGGACTTGGAACTTCAGCCAGTGGGTGGTGGGAAACTGATGGTGGGTTTTTAGACCTGAAAAGGGAACTATCAGATTTGTATTCTAGAAAAATATCGTTGGTAGCTCAATGGAGGATGGATTAGGGGGAATGAGATTGGGTGAGCTGATGTTTTAAAAGAATGTATAATCAAGTATTACTTGAAATAACAGACCATCAGTTGGGCTAAGCCCTTTCTTCAGGCAAAAAGGGAGGCTTCCCAAGGTTATTTTTAAAGGTTTACTTATTTGTTTTTAGAGAGAGACAGAGACAGTTGGGGAGGGACAGGGGGAGAGGGAGAGAGAGACTTAAGCAGGCTCCACACCCAGTGCAGAACCTGATGTGGGGCTCCATCTGACAACCCTGAGATCACGACCTGAGCCAAAACTAAGAGTTCGACGCTTAACCGACTGTACCACTCAGGTGCCCTTTCCTAGGTTATTTTTAATGTTAGAATTGGATCCCTATATGAAGTCATAAGAAAAAAGTAAATCATGTTTGATGGTAAAAATTTTAGCTGAGCTATTCCAATCAAGAAAAAGGTAAGAGTGAAGATTTATAATCTTGTAATTATAGAATAATTGTAACTTATGCAGGGGAAATATCCATTTTTCTATTTACACTTGTGTTTCCCTTTTCAATCCACATGGTGTCATTTTTCACACGTGTTTTCTGAGAGAAGTTATTTTTCATTCACAGGCAGTAGTGTTGACCCACTTTATCTCTTTTGGGTATCAGAGGCTCTGATTTCATACAGGAGGTTTTCCGATTCATGAGACAGTATATTAGACATTGTTGTCTAGTTGGAATTTGCCTGGGAGAAAAATCCTTAAATACATCAGCATTGCTTATACTACCCTTACATACACAATTTAGTTAGCAAAAACTCAACTTGATGAGGATTTATGTTCGTTTCCTAGGACTTTCATAACAAAGTGCCACGAACCGGGTGGCTAAAACAACAGATTTTTTTTTTTTTTTTAATCTCACTGTTCTAGAAGCTAGATGTTTAAGATCAGGGTATAGGCAGGGTTGGTTCCTTCTGAGGGCAGTGAGGAAAAGATCTGTTCAAGCCTCTCCTCTTGGCTTGCAGATGACTTTCTTCTCCTTGTGTCTTCACAGGTCTTCGCTCTGTATGTTTGTATGTCTGAATTTCCTCTTCTTACAGTGACACCAGTCATATTGGATTAGGGCTCCTTCTAATGACCTCATATTAACTTGATTACCTCTCTTAGAGACCCTGTCTCCAAATATGGTCACATTCTGAGGTATTGGGGGTTAGAGTTTCAACATACAAAGTTTGGGGAATGGGGGACACAGTTCAGCCATAGCAAAGTTTAAGTATTTTTCTTCTTCTCACCAGAACTCCAGTTGCCCTACGGTGACAATTTTAGTTTAATAGACCTGACTCCTTTCACAGGAACTTCTGGTTTCTTGCTCTCATACTCACTTGTCCTCATTAGCAAGGTCATTAAATATCTGGCTGCACATTCCTGAAAATTTGTTTGGGATAATTTGCTTATAGTCTTCACTAATTATTTTAGCTTATAGTCATGTTTCCTCCCCTGATTTCCTCAGGACAGCCATGTATAATTTAGTACTTTAATCATGAGTTAGAGTGGACTTTTTTTCTTCATTGCACATTCATAAATGTTTTTCAAGATTTTGCATTTCTAAAAAAAAAAAAGATTTCATTTCTTGAAAACTGGTATGCTTCTGGCATTTTTTCCCCTTTGTTCTTCAGAATATTTAACGTAGTTCCAGATCCCCAGTTGGTACTTTAGGAATTTGTTTATGGGCACACTGTAGTATAGTTACCCCAAGTTTTTGAATGAAAGTTGTGGAATCTGAATTATGAAGTTTGTAGTAGGAAAAGGCTACACTGGGGAAAGAAATTACATAATGTGATGGAAAACGAACAAAATGTTTGTGTTTTGAATCCTGACTCTGCTGTTTTCCTACTTTGTGATTTTAGAAGTTACTTACCTCCTCTGAACCTCAGTTTTCTCATCAGTAAAATGAGGTTATTATTAATAGCTAGCTCATAAAGTTGCTATGAAAATTAAATAAGACACAATATTAAATGGGATACATGCAGTATTTGTCCAACCTATGTGATGCTATCATAAAATGCATATTATTATATTCACACTTTAACATTTCTGAATTCAGGATGTATCTTACATTTAGTGTCAAAGAAAATTTGTCATCCTTCAGACAGGGAAGTCAGGTGTAACATAGTCCTTATGTCTGTGTGAGTGGACTTCGTCATTCAGAGAATGTAACTACTCACCCACTTGTTGCTTCAGGTAAATGCTTTGTATTAGTAGCATAAGCTTAAATTTGGATATCTAATTATTGCTTTAAATGTCTTCAAAAGGATTATTGATCTTTTGACATAGCTTTGACATAAATAGTTACTGTGGAATAAAAATCACCTATCATATGCCAACTAATTCAGTTAGAGACAATAAAAAATTTCAGATCTTTTGAAATTGGTTGTATAATTATCAGAATTAAGAGAGTTGCATTACCAATTCATGAATAATGAAGAACAAGCACTAAAGCTAATTCTATGGAAACAACGCTAATTGAGGGATATTCTGCAAAATAACTGCTCTTAAAATATACCAGTATCAGGAAAAGCAAAGAAAATTGAGAAACTATTTAGTATTAAAGGAGACTGAACTGGCATGACAACGAAATAGAATATATGATTCTGGATTGAATCCTGAATGAGAAAAAATAAAATAAAATTACTATAAAGGATAGCACTGGGATAATTGGTTAAAATTTGGTATGGACTTTTTGATAATAATATGGTATCAATGTTAAATTTGCCACATTTTCTTACTCTTATGCTTATTAGATTTATATAATGTTTTTGAATATTGTAATTAATCTAGTTATACTGAATCACTTGAGAGTTGTCAGAGGTACAGGTTGAATACCCCAAAAAGTTTATGAGAGGCCACCGCTTGTGGGGAGTGAGAAAGTAGAATTAGGTGGAGACTGGCACTGCGACGCTGTCATAACAAAGAACTCAGCTGATGACACAAGTTGCTCTGAAGCCAAGATGGCCTTAAGGGGCTGTCCTGAATTTGAGGCAAGCAGGACAAAACTTTATACCACTGCATCAGCCAGTCATTGGATATAAGATGCCCCAGGGAAGAGGGTATGAATTTTGTCAAGGTGGATCTCTTTGGCCAAGAACAGTTTCAGAAGGAGACTCAGTTGCAAGCTGTTCTTTACCAAAATTCTCATAGTTGTCCGACCACAGTGTCCACTCTGGCCATAATTATATGCAATTTACTCTAAAATGACTCAGCTAATAAATATAAGAATAAAAATAAAAACAAGAATGTGGAAAAATAGGAAAGAAAAAGTTCAAATTGGCAAAATACTAAATAACTTGGTGAAACCAGGTAAAGGGTATACTATCTCAATTTTTCTGTAGGTTTGAATTTTTTATTTAAAAAAATTCGAAAGTTTAGGTGCACCTGGGTGGCTCAGTTGGTTAAGTGTCTGACTCTTGATTTCTTTTTTTTTTTTTAAGATTTTATTTATTTATTTGACAGAGAGAGAGAGAGAGACAGCCAGAGAGAGAGGGAACACAAGAAGGGGGAGCGGGAGAGGAAGAAGCAGGCCCCAGCGGAGGAGCCTGATATGGGGCTCGATCCCAGAACACCGGGATCACGCCCTGAGCTGAAGGCAGATGCTTAACGACTGAGCCACCCAGGCGCCCCTGACTCTTGATTTTGGCTCAAGTCATGATCTCAGGGTTGTGAGATCGAGGCCAGGGTTTGGGTCTGTGCTGGGCATGGAACCTGCTTGAGATTTTCCCTCTCCGTGTCTGCCTCTGTCTGTCTGTCTGTCTCTCTACCCCCAACTCTAAAACAAAAAAACCCTCAAAGTTTAAAAAATGAAATTCCTGTGTGAGTCCAATATACCACCAAGCCAGGGGACTATAAGACAAGTCATCTTCAGAATTAATTTCAGCTCCAACAAGATGGTATTCTGTGACACGATCAGATAACATATGATGCAATTGCTTGGACTCTTGATTCTACAGAACCACAACATACTTCCTACATGTTTTTTTTTTTCCACATGAGTTTCCAAACTTTGGTGAATGATATTATTTAATTAAGTTGGCTGGAGGAATTGTGATACCAAACTGGGATTCATAAATAAAACTGTCCTGTTTTTCCATTTTGCTGCTCAACAGTACACAACTTTCTCTGTTAAAGATCAGTCATTTCGCATTTGTGGAAGAACAGAGAAGCTAAAATATGTTATGTAAATTTAAGGTAAAGTTAATAAAATTCTATTGTGGTAGATACATACTGTCAATACTTCTTGAAAAACTGCTTCAAGAGAAACAAATATCTTCGTGTTTATTAAAAGCTAAAGGAATATGACAGGTATAGATAATTTCTCTCTTTAAATTGTGAAATCTTCTTTGAGATATTTATTATGGGATAGCTTTTATTTTTATTTATTTTTTTTAAATAAAATAACTTGCCTTTTATTTAAAACCAACCCAGTGCTGATAAAAATATGTGTCACTGTGGCTGTGATTTCACATCAAACCTCAACAGTAAAAACGGGGCATTTAATTCCTTCTTCACTTCATATGCTGAACCTGGCAGAGGACACCCACCTCCACCAGAACCTCAGAGGTAGAATGGTGGAGAGGGCTCAGGTGGCAGGCTCACTCTGCTCCTGTTGAAGCTTGTGAAGGGAAGGGGCTATGGTGTTTAAATAGTTTTTAAAATAAGCAATATTTTTAAAATTTAAAATAAACAATATTTTTAAAATTTAAAATAAACAATACTTCTTAGTTGTCTTGTATCCAGAGTCTATCTCACTAGACTGAAATGTATCCGAAAAACCCCTGGTTTTAGGTTTGATGATGGTCATGTCTTCCCAATTTGTCCTCAGTGTAAAATTGAAAAGGGTACTAAGAACAGTTATTTTCTTATGAAAGGTTTGGTGACTCCTTTCTTTTAGGGATCTTGAATGCATTGAACAAACATTTTTTGAGCATAGGCTCTGGAGCCAATCTGCCTGGATCTGAATTCCAGTTTAACAGATAGCTGCATGTCCTTTGGAAAATTACTTAACTGCTCTGTGTCTCAGTTTCCCCATATATATAATACAGATAATAATAGTACCTATGTTACAGAGTTGTTCTGAAGATTAATTGAATTAAAATATGTAGAATGCCTGGCACATAAATGCTTTATAACTATTGGATGTTATTATTGTCATTATTACTAGGTATCTACATTCTGTACTAGACTCATAACGTTTTAACTTACATCATTATTATTTCATAGATTTTATAAAAATGAAGATGCAGGTTAAGTAATTTTTAACCTGAAATAGTCTAGATCACTAGTTACTAAGTAGGAGAGCTAGAATTCAGACTTCAAGCCCAGTTTCTTTCCACCGTTGTGGACTCATGGGTAGGTGAGTTCCAATGTATTTCTCTATTATATGCTACAGATATGAGCATCTGTGCACATTGTTTCCTATCAGATTATATATCATTAAGAATGCATTCTATTTCTTATTCGTATTTGTGTCTCATGCAATACCTAGTTTAGTGCCTTGAAAATAGCAGTTGTTCAGTGATTATTTGTCCCAAAAATTCCTAAACAAAAGTATTATTGATTTTCAAAATGGTTGTTGCTTATATTTTGGTTTTACATATCTCTAGTCCAACATTTAGTAAGGAAGGATGCAGCAGATAAGTTTTAAGCTTCTCACAGGAAATTGGCCAGTTGAACTTTTGCTTTCTCCAGCAATGAAATTTAATGGTCCTTTGATTCCATTATAGTTTTGTGTGAAACAAACCTTGTTCTTTGTCTTTACATAGATTATTTAAAAATGTTAATTAGTGTGCCCGGGCCTGGAGTTATTTCCTGATTCATAATTAGATCTTTTGATTTAACTAACTTTAAAACTTTATATTATTCTTATTTTCCTATGAATTTATTGCCATTTAGATGGCATCCTGTCATTTCTTTGGACTTCATTTACCTTATCTGCAACATAAAGAGGTCAGATTAGATGGCTGTCTAAAATATGACTGTTAAGTTATTGCTCATTATAAGAAGAGAACTTTATAATATGAAGTAGTTCATTTCCATACCAATGAAGGCTGTTTACTTTCAGATTAACAAATTTGATGGATATTAGTTTGACTTGATTGTTTGAGTCCTGCCTGTTGCTTTTTGGGAACCAATATCAGTATTCTGAATCTGCTGCTTTGGTGCATTTAGGTGAATTAGGTGAACTGGTGTGAATTGATTTTAATATTAATTATCTGAAGTGCCTTGATCAACTTTGTCCATGTGCTTCACCTTAAACACAATATAGACAGATTCATCATTAGGACAAGCTATGAACTGTATCTCTCTCTCCTTTCTTCACTAATTATTTCTCCTCACTCCTCCCTTCCTCTTCAGACCCTCCTCTGCCTTCCTTTCTTCCTCTTCTCTCTTTTTTTTTTAAGAGTTTGGATTTTTTTTTTTAATTTTTTTTAAAGATTTTATTTATTTATTTGACAGAGAGAGATAGCCAGGGAGAGAGGGAACACAAGCAGGGGGAGTGGGAGAGGAAGAAGCAGGCTCCTAGCAGAGAAGCCTGATGTGGGGGCTCGTTCCCAGACCGCTGGGATCACGCCCTGAGCCAAAGGCAGACACTTAATGACTGCGCCATGCAGGCGCCCCTCCTCATTTCTCTTTCCTCTCCACTCGTTTTTTCTCTCCTTCCTCCCCCTTTTCTTCCTCCCTTCATTCCTTTGTTCTTCCCTTCCTTCCTTTGTCCACAACAAGTTTAGTGAGAACTCATTGCCAGGCACTGTGCTCAGTACTTAACATTCAAGCCTTTAATTAGCCCTTGTTCTCAAGGAGCTTAGTCTAGTAGAGCAGACATCTAAAAAATGGATACTAATCGTGAAATAAGTTGATAAGTATATCAATGTGAAAAGCATCAGTGCACTCTGGTAGGGCTAAATAGGGTTTAGGATTAGGAAATGCATCCCCAATGTGGTGATAAATGGGTTGGGACTAACCAGGCAAGACTGAGTCACAGTAATAGAAGGGGAAAGTGTGTACATCCAGACAGAACAAGGTTGCAATGGCACAAGGCCAAGAGACAGTGATGTGAGGAGCTATGGCCTAAAGTTAAACAGGGAAGTTAGGGGAGATGAAGCTGCAGAGTAGGGAGAGATCACCCCTCTGTGATATAAGTAGCTTGAACTTAATATTGTGGATGAGAGGAAATCACTGATGAAGCTTTAAGCTCTGTGGTGACACGATCAGAATATTTTTCGGGAGCAATGAATTCCATTTGATTCAACCACCTTGGTTTATCTGATTCTCAAGTGTGACTAAAGTCATCGTTTATGAATTTATAAAGGAGGAGGGCTAATTTATAATTTATAGCCCATAAAGATAATGAAATTGACCTCCATTTCACAATTTACCTTTATTAATATTAATAAATGTTTGGTGTTTAGTGTGCAATAAGTAACAATAATGGGATATTCTAATTTAAGGAAATCTGATCTACATTACGATAAATTTGCAAATCAAATAAATTAGGAGAGAAGTATTGATAGTACTTTTTGGTTTTTTATTTCCCCCTTTAGAAAGCAAACTTCTGCTTAAGTAGGGAACTCCTCTTTGTGCATTTTAAAAAGTAAATTTTTGTACGAATTCATCAGGAAAAATAATTTACATAAAATGAAGTATGTATAAAACACTACTAAGGCTGTTTATGGGATATAAAAAGTCATAATCTCTGTTTTTGAGAAGGCTACAGTCATCATTTATCATAAAACAGTCTCTTCACACCAATAGGGTATCTGTTGCTGCCTTTTTTTATCTCAGTTATTTGTATTTTTTTTTTTTTCTGGATCTAATTGAAAAACAGTGAATGGCGAAACAGAGGGCTTCTCATCTGTTAACATTTCCTATAGGTCATTCTCATTTAGAAATCAATTACTGTCTTTAATTTTTACAGAGGGGCTCCTGCCTGGCTCAGTCAGTTAAACGTCTGACCAGCTCAGGTCATGAACTCCAGGTCCTCGGATCTAACCCCATATCAGTCTCCCTGCTCATCCGGGAAGTCTGCTTGTCCCTCTTCCTCTTGTGCTCCTCCCCCTGCTTGTGCTCTCTTTGTCTCTTTCTCAAATAAATAAGTAAAATCTTTAAAAAACTTTTTTTTTTTTACTGAGAAGTTGATGTTGCAGAAAGAATGTGTTTTTATTAGGGAATTCTTTGGGTAAGGGCAACTAGATTGTTCTTGAACTTCAAGACATAAAGCTTGAGGGCACTGAGGCAAAGTAGTAATAGGTGGTCAACATATGTAATTTATTCAGCACTGAACCATCTAGAAACAATTCAACAGACTAGTTACGGTTTTACATCTGATTGGCATATACACCTTTTACTTTTTTGAGTTTTTTGACTGTTCTTTAGAACCTTGAAAAGAACACTAGGTAGATTAAAGAACAATATGTCTATCCAAACAAATTTGAAAAGCCAACATCCTGCCTATCAAATTAAGGTTCCTGACTTATGCTTGCTCTTCTTAGTGTAACACCCATATGGTTTGAGGGAAAACATGTCCTTTAGAAAACAGGGAAGACTTTCATGGTTTGGATTTGTCAAACTTCTTGTAGTGCCCTGAGTTTATTAAAACCTCACATCCAATTTTTCAAAGAGCTCCTTTCCTCACTTAAAATGCCCACATATTTTACTCCATGTGTTTCATATTCATTTAGACATCTCATTAAGCTAGAGTCTAAGAACTACTTAGTCTCCAGAAAGACCTTTCCTACTAGCATGTCATTCTTAGAAATCGAAAATTACACTTTGCCAAATGCAAATGTATTCCAGACCTTTATTTTTCAAAAGGAACTTCATAAAACTGGAAAAAACTTCCACATTTCTATCCTTATTCTTGAGATATTCAGGTATGGTAGCCTTTCCCAAAGTGTGGTCTCCCTACATCAAAATCCCCACAGGGTTGTTAAAAAATGCCTCTTTGTGGGTCCCAATACAAATTTACTAAATTCAAATCCCTGCTTGATTTATATAGTGTGATTCTTTAGAAGGAACTGCAGGCATATAGTAGCTACTCAATAAGTTTTAACTATTATCTAAATGCTTTCAGACATCTCAATATGTTCAGTAGGCATTTGGAACTCGCCATGTCTAAAATCGAATTCATCATTATTCTTCCAAATAATGAAAACCGTGTCTTGTCTCAGTGCAAGGTACCACCATTGTTCAAGTCAGAACACAGCAGTCACTCCCCTCCTATCTCCAATTGTCAATGTATCCTGTAATTTTACCTCTGTAATATTCTTCTAGTTAATCCTTTCTTTTCCATGTTTCCTGCTATAGACTGTTTAGTTCCACAACATCTCTTCCGTATGGGCCCAGATTTCTGCAATTATCTCTTTCCTTTGCCTGTAGTCCTCCAAATTTGCAATAACTAAACTATTTTCCACACTGTGATCTTTCTTAAAACACATATCCAATGATGCCACCTTCCTTCTTCACTGCCTGGGCTCAGGTTATGGTTCCTTATTTATGTCCAGAATGCAGTTAAAAAAAAATTTAATATCCATGGCCCTTGTGATCTGTCTCTTTCCTACTCTGCAGTTAATTTCTCACTACTTCCCCATCTGAATTCTCTGCTCTAGCCACACAAATACTGAATGTGTTAAGCTGTTCCATGCCTCCATACTTTTACACATGCAGTTGTCTTCTTTCACTCATATTTTCCTTCTGTACATCATTTTCTTCTGGCTAACTCTTACGTGTCTTTTAAAAATCAGCTTTAACATCACCTCTGCTTGAAATTCTTCCCCTGACTACCAATCTGATTTAATTGCCACTGTGCTTAGTTTATATAATAAGTAGTTAACATTGTGTAGTAAATAATAAAATTTACCATTTATTTCTTCCGTGGGAGTGGTCAGGGGGAATTTATCACACTTTAGTTATAAAACCTGGATTGAGACCCAGTTTTTTTCTGCATTTGCTCTAGAACTTCCTAAATTTATGAGTAGTGGAACTTTCGAATGCTGATAATATTCAGAAGGAGATATTTGAGAGGAGGCATAAGAGCTTTTTGGAATTCTATATCTGATGGGGGTGTTTTCATGAATATATACGTACATAAAAATTCATCATTCTGCATGTTTAAATTTGTGCACTGGACTATGTGCTTCACTTAAAAGAATGAATACAAATAGCTGACCTTTTATTTAAGTATAAAATTTATTTTAAGACCATTTTGTCCATTTTCCTTTTTGTTTTTAGAATGAAGTCATGGGTACCATCCTTCTGGAGACAATTTAAATGCCATTATGGCAAGATATATTTAGCTTCCTGGGGAAGAGGGCTTTTAAAATCAACTTCTTGGGGCACCTGGGTGGCTCAGTCATTGAGCGTCTGACTCGTGGTTTCAGCTCGGGTCATGATCTCAGGGTCATGGGATCAAGCCCCAGATTTGGCTCCATGCTAAGTGTGAAGTCTGCTTTTCCCTCTCCCCCCACTTGAGCTCTGTCTCTCTCTCTCTCTCAAATACATACATACATACATACATAATAAAATCAATTTCTTACTAAACAATGAAATAATAAAACAGGATTAATTGGAGAAGTGATTTAATACTTGCTTTACTTACGTTTCTGCTGCTTTCTGTATCTTTCCCAAATGTTTATTTTATTGTGCTAGGTTTTAATCTCTTTGCTACTAGTATGATGTTCTTTTTAGCTTTTGAAGATTATTAAAACTAAAGATTGTTATGAATTGTCTCATCAAGGTTTATTTTAAAAATAAACCTGTTAAGAATAAACCAGTGTTTCTTTATTTAAACTTGAGGTCTTAAATCCTAGTATTAATCATTGTACTACATAATCTTTAAACTCTTAATTCTGAGAGACTATGATTCCATTTGGAGTGGGTTTCCAAGAGGAGTTATTGGTTAAGGGTTGTATACATTCTTGGCTGTGTTTTCCAAGAGAAACTTAGCTTCAAAAGTAGACTTATAAAATCTATCATGGACTATTTAGTTTACTATTGTATCTCCATCATCTAGAATGGTCCCTAACATAGTTGATGCTCAATTATAATAACACTAATATTGATGAATGAATAAATGAAATGAGTAAACACTGCAAAATATGCTACTGACTCATCTGCTCCTAGATCTGCTGTAGATCACAGATTAACCTCAACTATTTAATTTTGGTTGTTAGTCTTCTAAACAATTTAACAATTTACAAAATCAAGTTATCAAGAAATCAAGGCCGTAACAACAGTTTCCAACTTTAGTTTACTGTTTTAATAAATGCACCAGGTTAAAAACATCTGATTGGGTGCTGTTTTTTACTTTATCAAAAATTAAAAGAGAATTAGTAGTGTATTTTATGGACAGATTTTAATATGTTTATATTGGGGTATTTTGTGAATTTTTAAATTTGAATTTTTGAAAATATGGTTAAAGAAGAAGTAAGTGGAAGGGGCATTTTAATTCATCCCTCATCCTCAGCTGTTCCAGACTAATGCATTATTACAATCCATTCTCCTGGATTAAGTTCTGGAGATTAATCATTTTTTTAAAAGATTTATTTATTTATTTTATTGTGTTTTTTTAAGATTTTATTTATTTACTTGAGAGAGAGAGAGCAAGTGAGAGAGAGAGCATGAGTGGGGGAGAGGTGCAGAGGAAGAGGGAGAAGCAGACTCCCTGCTAAGCAGGGAGCCCGACATCGGGCTCCATCCCAGGACCTTGGGACTGTGACCTGAGTTGAAGGCAGATGTTTAACCAACTGAGCCACCCAGGCACCCCGATTTATTTACTTATTTGAGAGAGAGAGAGAGAGAGAGAGAGAGAGAATCCTTAAACAGACTCCCTGCTGAGTAGGGAGCCTGACACAGGGCTCCATCCTAGGACCCTGAGATCATGAGCTGAGCTAAAATCAAAAGTTGGATGCTCAACTGACCGAGCTACCTAGGTGCCCCTGGAGATTAATTGAATGGTTCTCTAGTACTGGAAATGTCTAGAGATCAGATAATGCAACCTTCTGAAAAGAATGTTCCTTTCATTGATTACTGCTTTTATACTAAATCTTTTACTAAAGTGCCACTCAATTTTTTAATGCATGTTGTCATATTTTGCTATTTTTTCAGTCTTTTCTTAGAATTGTATAAAGCTGAGGTTTGGGGAGATTCAAAGAAGTTGTCTGGTTAAATCAGTTTAAAAAGTTGGACCCAAGGTTAACTATGGAGAAGAGCATAGACTAAGTTTAGGATCAAATAATTCAAGTACTGATCCTATAATAGTTTTACTGGGTATATGTAAGTGATTTTCTATGGGTTATATTGTGGTTTTGATAGGCATGAACATTAAAGAGTTTGGGAAACAATTTTTAAAGTTTTGTTGAGAGACTAAGGATTTATGTTCTAGATCTAACCATTTTTAGTTAAAATGGGCCTCTTATTAAATCTGGGTGGTTGCAGAGAGAAGGAACTGGAAGTGAATGTGGGGAAGGAGATTAAAGTTGCTTTAAAAAATCCCACTGCTGCATAAACCGTAGTATTGTGAAAGTTCTCACAATAACTTGTTAATTCTTTTTCATTAAGAAATATCTAGAGCCAGACTTGAACATTTGTGACCTCTTTGTTGTATTATATGCTTAGAAGTAAATCTAGTCTTTTAAAGTGCTTATTTCTGAGAATCAGGAATAAGAAATCCTTTGGTGCTTCTTGTCACAGCTACTTATCAACCACCAATTCTGGAATTAACCTGTTTGTTATGGTGTTATGACAGCACTCAGTATTCAAAGGTTGGGTGAGTTGAAGAAAATACTCTTTTCTCTTTGTTGTAACTCATGTACATATTTTTGATATTACTATAAAATTATTATAAAATAAGAGTTTCATTAGGTGCACACTAACCCTTTTCATTTGATAGTTACATCATTTATAGGTAAGGCAATCCAATCCTATACCTTACCTATATTTATGTCAAGTATATAATTTATTGAGCACGGCACAGCTATATTCCTGGGAGATGGAGGCATCAATTTTGTTGTTATTGTGGCATTAGAATGAGTTTTGACTTTGAAGAATAAGAAGTGAATCTAGGACTGAAATCCAGGCTTTTTCAAATTACTCTGATACCTTGAGATGTTATTTAATCTCTTTGTGCTCTAGTCAAGTAAGACAATACAATGGAAATAATGCCATCTTCCCTATTTTATAAGGTAATATTGAAAATAAGAGTGAAGTAAAACCTGTACTCTTTAAAAAATTAAAACATTATACAAATCTAAAATGGTGCTATTATTAAATTTTTGTGGCTAATGCTGATAATAATTTACAACAACCAGATCATTTATATTTTTAGTCCTAGTCATTTTTTTTAGGACTATAGAAGCAGAGATGTAAAAATATTGGCAAATTATAGCTATTTCTCAGAATCATATTTTTCAAAAGCAACTATTTCTGGAAGAAATGTAGTAAGTGATTCATCCATACTGTGGAAAATGTATTTTTCCCCAAAAATAGGAATGTATTTTTTGGGTATGTAATCAATAAATTCTGATTAAAATCAGTTTAGTACTTTCTTTTTTAATATCTCCTTCAGCTACTGTTTCCTTGGCATTTATTGTCCAGTTATTGTTTTTCCATCTGTGTGCTGAATTTTGTGGGGAAATATAGAAAAATTAAGAAACATGCTATTTACATTGAAAGAGCTTACAACCTTATAGAATAAAATAAGTTATATATTTGGCATTTTTATTGAACATTTTTTGGAGATAGTTTTCATACTCCCCAGAAATGTCTTACAAAGCCTAAGGGATCTAGCCTATAAAATTCCTTTGACTTGGTTTCCCTGTTAGGATATTCACATATACACATGATAGCCCCTTAGTTTTCTGACTTTTTATCAGCCAATAATTTCTATCGATTGGTACTTCCTTGTTTTGCTTTTAAAATAGTTGTTTCTAATACTTACTATGGGACGCTATAAAATGTTGAGATGCTTTCTCCATCATCAGTGTGATTAAATTTTGCTGAATTTAATTACAAGGTTAAATATAGTAGTTTAAGCTTCTTATCTTCATGATTGCAATCTCCTGGAGGGAAGATCTATGTGTTTTACTTTCTTGTATATCCCAAGCATCATTATCTTGTGCATAAAATGATACTATTTTTTTTTCCTTTAGAGCTGAAGACCTTATTAGGAATTATCATATACTTACATAAATTTAACAATAGTTGCATGAAATACAACATTGTTTAATTATATAAAGAAAAAAACTGGAGTTTAAGTATGAAGATTATGATGTCCATATGAAGTTAAGGAATTTCAAATCATTACTTCACAAAATGAAACCTGCGCTATTTTCAAGTCTATTAAAATATATTCGATTTTCCTTTCACCCTAGTAGCTGAAGTGCTGTTTATTGTAAAATATGTAGAAAGAGTAAATAAGTATACAAGAAAATTTATTACTGATTTTAATAGTGGCTGATAATTTCTATTAAATTAAATGTTTGCTGTGTCCCAGAGGCTGGCACTCAACAGGGAGTCAGCAAATGCTTTTATTAGTTGAGCTAAAAATTTAAATTAATGAAGTAACAAATGAGACCATACACACACACACACACACACACACACACACACACACCAATGCCACCACCACCATCACCAACAACAACATCTGGCACAAATCCCAATGAAGAGAAAATACAGTGAAGGTGAATTTCTTGTTCAGTTCCCCCATCCCCTCACATATGTTCTGTGCTTCATAATTTTGCTGCAGGAATTCCCTGTTGAGTTCCTTTATTTAAAACCTCAGGTCTGTTGGTAAATATGACAACAGAGGACCTGGTTCTCTGACTAAACTGTAAGTAGTAGTAATTGAATGTCCACAAATGGTCTTTCACATAAGGGCCAATGGGAGGTATAGTGCAGTTGGTCAAAACATGTCGTATCCAACACTTGGTCATGTTTCCCATTTTGCTTTGAGATCTGCTAAAACCTTTGTTTCAATGAACTTTCACTGAAGTGTTGTGAAAGGAAATAAAACATGTTATATTGATGGAGAGCCTGCCCAGTATTATGTTTTCTTTCTCAAAAGACATTATTCCTTTTAGGACTAGACTAATACTAGCATGAACTTAGCCATAATTACTGACTCCATTCACCTTGTGCAATTAACTAAATAACTGCATGAATGTGAACATTGCTTTAGCCAGCCTTTCCCCCATATAATTCTGCAGGGGATATCCTCTTCAGCTGCAGTGTTTTCTTCTGGGACCTAATTATGATGTCTCTTGGAATCTGGCCTGAGTGTAGGAATTCAGGCTGCTTTTCCAGGGCGGAGATCATGTAGAAATCCCAGTTGGGTTCACTAGAATCCAGTTGTAAGCATCATGCTATTCAACTGCATTGTAATGGAGTAATCCATTACAGTTCTAATTTAGACACTCAAATTTTTTGAATGCTAAAATTTTAGTCTTGGCTATCCAACTTCTCCTTCAGCAGACCTCAGTGTTGATACTTTAGAGTGCTGACTGATAACATTTGTAAGGTTAATAGGCCCTACTGTGCTATTAATGAGACAAGGTAATTGCTTTTGGTATGTAATTATAACAAACTAGATAATACATTCTAGCCTGGAAGAAGGGCCAACATTGTTAATTTAGGGATTGAAATTATTTCTTCCCAAGATCAAAGAGTCTTGTGGTGATGGTCTAAACTTATGAAGCAATATAAGAAAAATTAAAGATGTATAAACCATTCCTATATATTTTGACTGAGTGGAAATAAATGAAAGTGTATGTTCCTTTTCATATTTCCTCAGCTTGACTTATTAAGGCCTCAGAAAGAGACCACAGATGATAGCCACATCAACCTTCTGGGGGAATTATGCTTTTATGGATTAGAGTTTTTGAGTTCATTGAGGTCAGAGTATTATCATTTCATAAGTCAGTCACTATCCAAACTCATCTTCCTCTATAAATGGTGAAATATTATTCACCAGAGAGTGATGTGGAGGAGTGATGTATGAAATGAACAAATATTGCAAATGCATTCCATTATGCAATTGAGAATAGGTATTAATCAGCTACTCTAGTTATTTAGTTATAGTAGTATATTTGATTCTCTAGTTTATGGTGGTAGCAGCTTCTTGCTTTTGTTAAGCCTTGGGTTATAGTCCCCAGTTTTGCTTCTCAGCCCTTCATTCAACCCGTGTAACAAAATTCCCCATATTACATTCCCTCATCCCTGTTTTCTTGGTTGGACCCTGACTGTTGGGAATAGGTTCTGTTTTACTAATGGGAAGAAAAAGTGGGAAATAGTTGAAGAAGAGAAACAGAGAGATATGGTTTATGAATTGATAATGTTTATGTTTGGGACTGGCCTTTGAGCTATCACTTTCTTCCTCCGGCTAAATCCCTAAGTCACTGCTGACTTGTAGTAGTTTAAAGGACCTGAAGTGGATACCTGAACTTGTCAAGTCTTCAGTGGTGCTTTTCATTAGAGACTCGACTCTGCTCAGTCATTTGACTCCCAATCAGTTCAGTTTTCCTCCAAGAGGATATGGAGTTTGTTCATGGAGGGCTCCTATATTTTCTCTGTAAATGCAATACATAGAGAAGAAAGAAAGAATTCTTAATAGTTCAGTGTGGGAAATTAAATATTCAGTCCAAATGAATTTTCTTATTCCCCCATAGGGTAGCATTTATGAAGTTCAGACTTCATTTAGCATGGTTTTTGATTCTGCAACCAAATCATAATATCAATAATTTTTCTGCGTACACTTTGGCTGAAATTTTCTCCATAAATAAAGCTCCTACTAAAATGACTTCCTTAATATGATGTTAGATGTGATTAGTTCACTGCAAAACCACAGAAAAATAATATTTATATGATCAACACTATAAAGGTAATGCTCCAAATTCTGCCTGGTCATATGAGTGCTCTATAGAAAGCAATGTAAATGCTCTTTACATCTCTGCCTTTAAAGAGATCTAAAAAAAACCTGTAGAACCTTCTTACTAGGCATGTCTCTGGAGGCAAGGGAAACAAAGCAAAAATGAACAACAATCATATGGTTTCACTCATTTATGGAACATAAGAAGTAGGAAGATTGGTAGGAGAAGAAAGGGAAGAAGAAAGGGGGGGTTAACAGAAGGGGGAATGAACCATGAGAGACTGTGTACTCTGGGAAACAAACTGAGGGCTTCAGAGGGGAGGGAAGTGGGGGAATAGGATAGGCTGGTGATGCGTATTAAGGAGGGCATGTATCTCATGGTGCACTGGGTGTTATATGCAAGTAATGAATCACGGAACTTAACATCAAAAACTAGGGATGTACTGTATGGTGACTAACATAATATAATAAAAAATATTATAAAAAATGAACTATTGGGACTTCATCAAAATGAAAACTTCTGCACAGTGAAGGAAACAATCAATAATACTAAAAGGCAACCTATGGAATGGGAAAAAATACTTGCAAATGACCTATCTGATAAAGGGTTAGTATCCAAAATCTATAAACTCAACACCCCCAAAACAAATAATCCAGTTAAGAAAAGGGCAGAAGACACGAATAGACATTTTTCCAAAGAAGACATACAGATGGCTAAGAGACACATGAAAAGATGCTCAACATCACTCATCATTAGGGAAATATGAATCAAAACCACGATGAGCTACCACTTCACACCTGTCAGAATGGCTAAAATTAACAATACAGAAAACAACAGATGTTGCTGATGATGTGGAGAAAGGGAAACCCTCTTACACTCTTGGTTGGAATGCGGACTGGTGGAGCCACTCTGAAAAACAGTATGAAGTTTCCTCAAAATGTTAAAAATAGAACTATCATACAACCCGGTAATTGTACTACCAGGTATTTACCCAAAGGGTACAAAAATACTGATTTGAAGAGGCACATGCACCTTGATGTTTATAGCAGCATTATCAGCAATAGCCAAATTATATGGAAATAGCCCAAATGTCCGTGATGGATGAAGGGATGAAGATGTGGTATATATATATACATATAGGTGTTTGTGTGTATATACACACACAATGGAATATTACTCAGTCATCAAAAAGAATGAAAGCTTGCCATTTGCAATGATGTGGATGACGCTAGAGTGTATCATGCAAAGCAAAATGAGTCAGGCAGAGAAAGACAAATACTATATGCTTTTACTCATGTGGAATTTAAGAAACAAAACAGATGAACATAGGGGAAGGAAGAAAAAAAGAGAGAGACTCTTATCTATAGAGAACAAACTGAGGGTTGCTGGATGGGCTAAATGGGTGATATTAAGGAGGGCACTTGCAATGAGCACTGGGTGTTATATGTAAGTCATGAATCACTAAATACTCCTGAAACCAATATTACACTATATGTTAACTAACTAGAATTTAAATAAAAACTTTTTTAAAAAGGGGGAAAAAAATGAGATCTAAAAAAAAACATCATGGGGGCGCCTGGGTGGCTCAGTCGTTAAGCGTCTGCCTTCGGCTCAGGGCATGATCGCGGTGTTCGGGATTGAGTCCACATCAGGCTCCTCCACTGGAAGCCTGCTTCTTCCTGTCCCAGTCCCCCTGCTTGTATTCCCTCTCTCGCTGGTTGTCTCTATTTCTGTCAAATGAATAAATAAAATCTTTAAAAAATAAAAATAAAAAATAAAATAAAATAAAATAAACCATGATGATCACAGCTTCTTTATTGTAAAGGTTGATCCCTTGGTAAATTTTGTTTTAAGAATGACTTACTAAATTGGATCATATAGAAAATATAAGTAAGAGATCCGACAATTTTCCCTGCCCTCTTTATGCTGTTAAAACCCCAGCATAATTGCATGTCTTTAAAAAATGCATATTTTCTGTGGATGTGAGTATATACAGTATTAAAGTATTTGGTCATTTGAGAGACAATTCAGTGTCAAAGATTTTGTATAATTCGTAGAACTGAAGGCCAAGATAGAAACCAAGATGGGTGTTGTACTTATCCCAGCAGACTAGCCCTTTTCCCTGAGACAATCTTGAATTGTTAGTTGCCTCCAATTTAAAGCCTTCATATTTCATATAAAAAATCAGGGGTGCCTGGGTGGCTCAACCGTTAAGCGTCTGCCTTCGGCTCAGGTCGTGATCCCAGGTTCCTGGGATCGAGCCCCACATCGGGCTTCCTACTCAGCGGGAAGCCTGCTTCTCCCTCTCACACCCCCCTTGCTTGTGTTCCCTCTCTAGCTGTCTCTGTCAAATAAATAAATAAAATCTTTTTTTAAAAAAAATCACAGGTTGAATGAAAACTTAGATGACCTAGGACTGACTTTATGAACATCTTTACATGAATTAGAATTAGGACGTGCAAACCCAAGCTGAGGCAACTAAGTGAATACAGGAGCGTTCTTTGGCTCACGGAAGAACTTGGACAGCCAGGTGCATTAATGCTCTGTGGGCTTACGTGCATGAAAAGCCTTATGTAAGTGTCAGGTGCCGGGCCGGTGATGCTGGTGTATTAAAAATCGTCTGATAGGTGGTAACACAAATCCAGGCTCCTCGTAAAATAAACATATATATTTTTTTGGTAGGAACCAACACTAGACTGGACAGTTAATGAGCTCCAGAGCTGTTTATTGGTTACTCCTGAGAAGCCTGATGAAGTAGTTCAGTCATGCTAAGATGCTGCTTGGGTGGTGCTGAAAACCTACCCAGCCTCAGTGCCCATTTTCTTCTACAGTATGGTGGATGTTTCCATGAGCCAGTTGTCTACATGGAAATTGGTGGACTTTGTTTGTGCCTTCATTTCCTTATCACATTTTGTTGGCCAGGGAGAGGGGATTTATTGGGTCAGCTGGGTGGCATTAGGTCAGAGGCAGATGGGAAAAGATGGTCTTTGCTAAAGGGTCTCAGCCAGCCTGCCAAAGGCTGTGCTGTAGAGGATGAAAGATAAGCAAACTTAGCAAGTGCAGGGAGAGGAAGCAGCACTTCCTTCAGGCAATTCTCAGAACTGTTTCTAAGCTGTTTACTTCCTATTTTGATACCTAAAGCAATAAGAAACAAGGTCTCTGGACCAGTCTTTGGTTGGCCTTGTCCTGAGCTTGTTTATCCACTCTTTCTGTCAGGAAGCAATTGTGATAAGGCCTCTGGCACTGCTCTGGAAGATTTTTTCCATTTTGTATGTGGCTTTTGATTGATCATGTTGTAAATACAGTGCTCTATTCTTGGATTGATTTATTAACAGAGTTCAAAGAACCTCCAACATTTAGAGGGTTTTTTCCTTTTGCTTAAAGAGAAAGGCATTATTTGCACCTCTAAATAAGGGCATTTCCAGGCTTTCAGTTCAATAACTGATAAAGATTGAGTGGCTTTGTGTCTAGGGATCGATGTGTGTATATACATCAAAATGTATTATATGTGTATACATGTGACATCTAATTTATTGGCCTGGAGTAAATTTATTTTTTCTGCTGGGAAATTGGAGTATGAAAGCTTCTTAAAATGCTGGTTTGGACTACCAATTTTGAGGCTCTAGGATTTATTCAAAGAGTTTCTATTATTTTATACTATAGGGGGATCCCTTCTTTTCTTCATGCTAAAACTACTTCCCCTTCTATAGCTCTCCCTTTGCAGTGGTTCTGAGCTATACCATGCTTATTTTGAATCACTGGTTGTTATTGCATTGGGTCTGTGTATGGACTCTGCCTGCTTTGGACCAGGAATTTGATTTGCTTGGCCCCACTTCAAATATTGTCAGCACCCTGTGCGTTTAGGGCTCTATAAAAATATGAAATAACAACCACAACTTTATGAGCTGAAAACAGCTTTTCTCACCACGCTTACTTCTCAATGGACAACAGCAATTTCCACATTTGAAAACCAGCCAGTATTAAACATCTTTTATTATCTCCTTGCTACTTCCAATGAAACTGATATAATGAGAAATGGGAAGCATCTTATTTTTCTGTGTTTTGAGAAGATATAAATCCAAAAAAATGGTTTTCAAAGTCAAAATAATAAGAATTTCCATTCTTCCCTGTAGTGAGAATGCTTAGATGGAAAGTTTATGTTGTCCAACAGTTAGTATCACTTGTCATATTTATTTTTCCTTCTATACCTTGACCAATAATAGGAACAAGGAGAACAGAACACAGATGAGATAAGTTTCTCTAAAAAAGAAAAGTATGACCTTCCTACAACTCAGAGCAGCTTTGGTTTCTGGGAAATCATCTCAAATTCTGAGAAGTCATCAGATAATGCAATTGTGGCACACCAGATTAAATAAATCAGGTGTTATAATAAATACACAAAGTAGGGCAGTTATACAAAGATTCTGGTAATGACCAATGAGATCTTTTGATTAAGTCATTTTATTCAGTATGGCCATAGGTCATGTTGGGTCAACAGATGTTAGTCCAAGGACTATTGCTGTTTTGTTCTTTAAATTCCCATTGTTTGTAGTGAAGAGGGACAGAATCATGCATTTTTTAGAAGGCTAATTATTAAAAACTATTACTTTCTTTTTATGGGGGTTAAATGTCTCTTCTTTTATGAAATGCTTGTTATGGTAAGTAGTCATATAGTTTCTGTCTTTGTAAAAAGTAGAAAAATATGACATCCCAGTGTCAGTCACCAGAATTTCTGTTGAAATGTAAAATTCTACTATAGTCTTAGACCTTTTTCTAAGTCTATAGCTGTTTACTTGCAAGGAGACAGCAATAGCTCTGAGCAGGTACCTGTGACGTCTCCAGTGGAATCTGGAAAGAACACATGGATTCATGTATATGAATTAATACACTGATAAGCAAAAAAAGGGAGGGATCGATAGGTTGATGTGATGCCAACTGAGTAATACTTGACAAATATTCATTGGAGCACATCATAGATAAAAATATCAAAGCATATGCTGGGACCCCAGAAAAGTGAAAAGTCCAAGCTGACATGTAGGATTTCTGGAGGTGATAGCCTCAGTTACACAACCTCCTTCTTACCTCTGGTGCCCATGATAGCAGATCATCAACTGCAAACAAAGGGCAGCTGCCCTGATTTCAGCATAGCACATGCCTCTGTTCTATATTTGGACTCTCTTCACAAGTGGCAGCTTCCCTGGGTCCATAAACATCTCATTGGCTCTAAGAGCAAGGTCTTCAGGCTGAACTCTGCCAGCAGGCCTTGTGGGTAATGATACAGTATTTTGAGATATGATGTTATTTATCATATTGTGATATATTGCATGGTGAGGCTGAGAAAGCACCATTGAACAGCAAAATCCAAAGATGTGAGTTCTCATTTAGGTTTGTTTCCTTCCTTCCTTCCTTCCTTCCTTCCTTCCTTCCTTCCTTCCTTCCTTCCTTCCTTCCTTCCTTTCTTTTTTTAAGATTTATTTTTTTTTTAGAGAGAGAGCCAGCAAGCAGGGAGAGGGTGAGGGGCAGGGGGAGGGAGAGAGAGAATCTCAAGCAGAGAATCTGAGTGCAGAGACTAATCCGAAGGGCTCAATCCGAAGACCCTGAGATCATGACCTGAGCTGAAATCAAGAGTTGGATGCTTAATGGACTTAGCCACCCAGGCTTCCCTAGGTTCTATTTCTGATTTGCTGGACTTCTCTGGACTTTGGTTTGTTCATTTATAAAATGACAAATTGGACTAGGTCAGTGTTTCTACTCAGTGTCTGTTTACCACATGCATCAGGTTCAAAATGGTTTACAAATACAGATTCCTGGGCCCAACTGCCCCCCCCCCCCAATCACATCAGAATTTTGTGGTATGGCCCTGAAGTCAGCATTTGTAACATTCTCCACCTCTAAATGATTCTTTCACAAGCAAAAGTTTGAGAAGTACACTACTGAACTAAATATCTCCCTGAGGTTCCTTTATAGTCTTCAATCTTGTAGTTCACAGGTTGGCGTCTCAAAAGTAAAAATTCTCCCTCCCCCATAAGAATGACTGAGGACTCTTCAAAGGTGTTTTGTCCAACTAAACTCTTGTAGATAAAGGATTTCGGAACTGCATTATCTCCTATACTTCAGGTTAGGAATATTGCTGACATTATAGAAATAAGACAATGCCCTTGAGGGGGAAAATCTTCACAAGGTTTTGAAAACACAAATGGCCTTGTACTAGTTTTCCCTACAGTCACCTTCTAAAGGTCCTAACTTCCTCTTTGTGGGCTATGGGTCAGTCTGTGCCGCAACCGTGTAGCCAGGTGATTCAGCTCTTTAGGCTTTGGTTCAATGCTGGTAAGAATTCAGTTCTTCCTTGACTCCTTCAGACTAAACATTTGAGTTACAAGCCACATAAAATCATTTGGTAGGGATTGTAGCTAGGGAAATTCAGTTCACAATCTGACACCTCATAAAGCTTTATTTTAGAGTTTGTGGGCTTTGGTGTATATAATTTATTTTTTTGGCCTTAAGCAAGCACCTGGATGTGGGTTTTTCTTTTTCTGGCTGACAACACAAAACAGGGTTCGGTTAATTTCTCCCCTTTAAATGCTTTATGATCTTTGCCTCATTTTATCTGGACTTAATTGGGCTAGCTAGGATCATTGCAAATACAAAACAGCTGGAGAAGCTTGGGTATAATCAGTTGAATTTGAGCTTTAGGTTTCCTTTCTCCAGCATGTACAGTGGTGTACAAGACTCTAACTTTGTATATATATTTTTGTTCTTTAGGACTCCTTTTCCACATGACAAATATGCTGGTTAGATTAGATAGATGATCTTCATTCCTTCTAGCTTCAAAAAAAAAATCACAGTTTTTATAATTCTGTTTTCATTATTCTAGACTATTTGGCAGTATGACCTATAAAAACAAAAATAAGAATGTGGAATATAAAACTGGAGAAAAAGGTGGATAAGGTTTTCTAGGGAAAAGAGAATCTGAAATTCAAGATACAGAAAGTTAAAAGTTAGATTTAACTTCTATATGGATACAAAGGGAAAATCAGGACAATTAAGTAGACATTATAGGAAATAGATGTATGTTCAAGAAATGGAAAATAATTTCAAATATTTGGATTAGTTTAGTAATGGAGTGGAATAGCTTGGTTTTCAGGTCAGTAACTTGCCCATCTCTGGGATTGTTCAAGCAGACATATATTTACACATGTCTCAGGAATATTGTAGAGAATATTCCTGTGATGATATGAGGTTGGACGTTGTAGTCATATGACTTAATAGAGTAGTGGTTAGGTAAATCACAAATAGAGATGGATTGTTCAGGAGTTTAAAGAACAGTGATTTTTAATTGTCAAGAAAAGAAGACAATGGCAACAAGAATGGAGATGTGAAGCATTATTATGTGAGCAGAATACTGTCATGTGGTCTTTTGTGTTTGTAGAGAAGTAAAAAGAATAGAGCAGAGTTTAGATTCCAGCAACTCATAGGACTTCTAATTCATTTCATAAATGTTTAATGAACTCCTACTATATACTAAGTATGTGCTCAGATGAAATAACAAGTGAGTTTTAAAAAGGCATGCATATTTTTAGGGGGAAAAAGATATACCACAGCTCAGTTTTATTAGTAGTATGTTTGGGGGGGGGGCTTGTAAAAATGGTAGTTTGGCTTTGATATTACTTCATTCCTCTTTTAGTTATTTCTCTTCCTGCTTTTAGCAACTCTTCCTCATTCATTTGACAAATATGTATTAAATATCTACTAAGTTCAGATACTGTTCAAGCTGTAAGAATACGTCAATGAGCAACAGAGACAAAGTGAGCAGTGCCTTGAATCTACATTTTGTTTCTGATTATCCAAAGTCTAAAATGAGTCTACCTCATTAGAGGCTCAACCTCTACCTGCAGCACACATTAATATGTGGTCAGCTCTGTTTCTCACAGTGACTGGAGTAAGTGGGAAGCATGGCAAGGGTGCAGAGACTGAGCATCAGCACTTAATATGCTGGCAACATTCACATCTCTCCACTTTAACAATACATAGAAATGTAATACACTTTGTAAATATGTTGTGTTAAGGACTGAATCGTGCCCCCCCTCAATTCACATGTTGAAGTCCTAAGGCCCAATACATCAGAATGTGATTGTATTTGAAGACAGGGTTGTTAAAGAGGTAATTAATATAAAAAGAGGTCATATAGGTGGGCCCTAATCCGGTATGAGTGGTGTCCTTATAGGAAGAGGAGATTAGGACACAGACATATACAAAGGGAGACTATGTGAAGACAAAAATAGCCATCTACAGGCCAAGGAGAGAAGCCTCAGAAGAAACCAATCCTACAGGCACCCTTATCTTGGAGTTCTAAAGCTCTACAACTTTGAGAAAATAAATTTCTGTTTAAGCCACCTAGGCTATGTTACTTCATTATGTCAGCTCTGGCAAACTAATATACATGGTAAGGGATACTCAGTAGGACATGATTTAAAATTTTCTTATCATATAGACACGAGGCTGCTATAATTCTGTCCCCTGCCCACATCCTCTTCCCCTCTTACCTGCTTTTCCATCCATCACTGACATTGGAAGTCAACACCTGAAAACTCTGTCCTCATTATCTCAGACCTTCCAGGGGCTCGCATTGTAAGTCAATGCAGTGTCTGTCCAGCATATCAATGATTCCCTAAGGAGGAAAGAAGCTTGGTGAGAAGGAATTAGTGATTTTTTTTTTAAGTTTCTGTTTAGAGGTATCCCACTGAGATATGAACAAAAGATAGTTCTGGTATGTCACTATAGGCATGTGCCAGCTTTCAGAATGCAAAAAAATGCTCCAGAATCTAATTAGATATGGGGTCAAAGTAAGGAATTTCCTTCCCCAAATTGACTGTGGGAGTTTTGTGTATTTGAGTGAACTGGGTCAGTTGACAGGACCAGCCAGCTTACAGACTCAAACTGTGATTTATACTTTGGTGGGAAGGAAGAGCAGCTTTAGAAACTCAGACCTCTTCTATAAGCATGACCCTGGTCCTAGTTGGCCAGCCCCTTCTAAGACAAACTGTACATCTGCAGTGATTTATGCAGACAAAGTCTGCAGCCTGGACATCTTGGTGTGACTCCTTATTCCACCCCAAGGCACGTCTTGAAGATTAGATGGCAGAGCCCACCCACCATAGTGGTGCCATGAAGATGTGTTTGTTACCTATTCATTCAAAGTAATGAGAAGGAGGTATTGTTTGTTTTGAAATAGTGGCTTTAGAAGGAGAAGAACTGATGGGTTTTGGGTTTTGTTTTGTTTTTTAGTTTAAATAAATTTAATGAAAATTAACTCCCCCCCACCAAAAAAAAAAAAAAGAAGCAGCAGAGGAAACAGCTGCAGGAAGAAACATTTTCCAAGAAGGTCATCCTAGGTCAAATGTCATTGAGAATGTAGCATGAAAAGGAAAAGCTTGAGCAAATCAGGAGGAGTCTGGATTTAATCCCAGCTTCTAGCACAAGAACACAATGATTGGACAGGTCATTTAGACCCAGTGTTTTCTCCTAAGAAATTCAGCCCACGAAGAAGAATAATGGTAAAAATGTACATAGTGCTTATCCCTAGTCAGGCACTATATGTTTTACATTTATTGTAACTCAGTCAATCCTCCCATAGGGTTCTGAAAGCCTGTTGTCTTAGGCAGATATTCTAAAATGCTTCCCAAGATTCCTATCCCTCGTGTATGTACCCTATATGATCTGCTCCCCCCTCCACACCCATCTGAGTATAAATAAGACTTATAAATATGAAGGTTATCACTCCATGATTATTTTACTTATAAGGTGAAATAATTTTGTAGATGTTATTAAGGTCCCTAATCAGTTGGCTTTGAGTTAAAAAAAGAGATTATCCTAGATGGGTCTGACTTAAACTAGGGGAGCCCTTAAAAGGGACTAGGCCCATCCTGAGAGAAGAACTATACAGTCTAAGAGGGAGTCTTCTAACCGGCCTTTATGTGGCAAATTGCTATGTTGTGGAGAGGGCCACATGGCAGAAAAGAGCAGGCAGCCTCTAGAAGCTGAGAATGGCTCTTCGATTTACAGTCAAAACAAATTAGGAACCTTAGTCCATATATTCATAAGGAAATGACCCAGAGGAGTTAGAGGCAGATCATTTTCTAGTCAAGACTCCAGGTGAGGGTACATCCAGGCCACACCATGATTCCAGCTTTGTGAGATGCCGAGCATAGTGTACAGAGGCACTGAAATGTACCTGACTTCTGATCCACAGAAACAATGAGATAATATATCTGTGTTGTTTTAAGCTACTCTATTTGTGTCCATAGTAACTACTGTTTATGGTGACTTGTTATGCAACAATAGAAAATTAGTGCACTTGTGGTAGAACTTGGATTTGAACCTAGATTTCTGGTTCCTAAGTGTATATTTAACACCGTGTTGCATTAAGCTCCTGCCACCTGCCTTCTCTGTTTCCCTCTCCCTGCAAGTTGCCATGGCTAGAGTAGATATAGGACCCTTCCCTCTGGTATAGTTGATCAGAAAGCCATTTTGAAAGCAGTAACTCTAGGCCTCTGGCCTCTAGCCAGTCCCCCACTCTGTAACAACTCCCTTTTTACATAGATGGGAAATCCTAGGCTTCATTCCCAGAGGGCTTTTTTTTTTTTTTTTTTTTTTTAGCACTTCTCTTTAAAAAATCTGCAGTTTTGAATTATAGCCCTGTGGTTAAGGAAAAATGACATTTACTAGGGAAGTAACTTGTTATGGTCTTAGGTACTCTGCCAACTGCAATGAAAAGGGGGCTTTTAAATGTCATTTATACATTAAGAATGATTTAAAGAGACACTGAAGAATATACCCAGCTGGCATTGCCAAAATCTCTAGGTGTTATATCCACAAGTATCCTGGGCTAAAACTTAATTTGTTCTTTTATGAATGAATAGAGTATATTCTGCCCTATGTCTGAACTAAAATGTTTAAAAGTCACGCTTCATTTAAAAGATTTCATGGAGACATGCCCGATCTACAAAGAAATAAAGTGTCAATCTGAAGAGTAGGCAGAAACCTTCATCGTCTAGAGAGTCTCTTTTTTTGGCGGGGGAGGGGAGGGGATAGTTAAAAAAAAAAAAAAGGCAATATTCTTTTAAGTGTGAGGACTAAGCCTGGATGAGTTTTCTTAAACATTCTGAATACTCAGAACCTCCTCTAACTTAAATAAAAGATGACTGAGGCCCAGATAATAATAATGGCCTAGATATCAGAAGATAACCAGCTTAAGTTATCCAAATTATTCAGCGATGGCTTGAGTCAGGATGTGGCTGGTTTGATCTGATCCCTGTAGAATGAGGGTTGGAGGAAGATTAATAAAATCTTGAGGAGAATTCTGTTAATAGTAATGAGTTTTAGCCTCTGCCAATTAATTTCACCTATGGCCATGAATACATTAGCATTATATATCTCTGTAAGTTCATATTTGTCATTCACTATTTTTGCTTGTAAAATGCACTAGAGAATCCCTCTCCTATTAACCTTCAAATATCCTACATATTTATAGCTCATTTATAGCCTTTGTACTTGCTTTGTAAACAATGGCAGAGTACTAATACATCTTCCACTTTCTGAAGTTCATGGAGCACCCTGACATATTAAAGTGAAAAGAGTCTTTGTGTGTAAAAGTGACAAAAGAATATTGGTATCAGCGGGCTGTGTATATTGAGCTGCTTTCATTACAGATAATGAATTTGGGCCAAATCATCTAATTCTTTATAGTCTTTGGGAGCAAGAGCATGCAACATTTTATAAGATTTTCATCAGGAGTAAGTGTCTGTAATGGATTTGCTTACCATAAACTGATAACCACAGGCTTTCAGAAATGGAGTCAAGAGAGGCACAAAGATGAAGCTATGACTAGTTGGTTAAGAAACTTGCAAAGAAATTTTTTAATGATGCTAAGGTTTGGATTAAAAAAAATCTAATTGAATTTAGTTCTATTTGTGTAGAACAGGGCCCGCATCTTAATACTGCCCCCACTCCCCCCCCACATGACATAGCAAGGTCTCTTGAAGATGATATCACCTATTTAGGACTGTTGTGATGAATTTGGAGACAATGCATGAGACCATACCTAACATAATAACTGGCAACTACAGTTATTCAACTGATAGTGAAATTTAAAAAACAAATAAGATTTTATTGGATGAATCCAGTGGAATGAATGAATACATGTATAAAGCATTTTAGATACTTATAAACTAATATAACATTGTATGCCAACTATACTTCAATTAAATATTAAACTATGCATAGATTCAGTTATATATTATGTTCAATTATAATTGACTCTACATTATATGTTATACACATTTATATATAATATATATAAATATAAAATCATTTCACAGAGATGTTCCCTGGGTTAAAATACTTGGCTCAGGAGCTTAGTCAGAATGATGTCTACGTTGATAATAGACAGTGTTGAATTATATACACCAGTGAAATCTAACTAAAGCAGAAGAAAAACTGAGGGAAAAAGCCCCTCAGCTATGGTTGAGTACCCTATGTGATACTCTGGTCTACATAAAAACAAATTAGTTGCAAGGATATTCACCACATCCCTCTTCAATTCCAGGAGCCAACACCTTGCCCTAACAGGCAAACAGGTCACAAAAGGCCAATCATACTGTGTCTGCATCCTTATAAAATTGAACAATTTTAATTATTTAATTACTTAATTATCTTTTGTGTATACTCTTGATATTCTTTCTTCTTTAAACCTTGTTTTTATATTCATCACTCAGGTGTTCGGGCCCTTTAACCAGAAATCACTGTCATCCTCATTGTTCTGGGGAAAATGAAAACAAACATTCGGAAATGACGGTAGATAAGCCTGAGCCTTGGTTTAAAGCAGTGGAAGGAAATGTAGTTAGTTTAAGCATAGAGGAAATCTTTCTTAATGAAACTGGATTAATTCCCTCAAGAAATAAAAGCCAAATGCTCTATGGCGAAGGTGAGACACTTGGTGACAATTTGCTTAGCTTTCATTACAATGGTAAATGGTAGCCTGCTGGATGAGAGCAGTCAGAAGGGCTCTACCAGAATAATGAGTGGCTCAGCATAGGGTGTGCACTGAGCAAATAAGCATGAAAGTTTGACTTCAGCAACTGCACCCCCACCTCCCTCAGCATACAAATGCAACACTTTCATCACTTCTGGAATTTCTTTTTTCCACTTTCTTTCCAAAGGCTGAATGTATTTTAATTACTTGTTTTTTAATTGTTAAAAGCTTTCCATGCATTTTCCTTCTGTAGTTCAAAGTTCTTTAATCAAAGGAGGAAAGTAGTTTGGTAAACTGAATTCATACTAAGGTGATAGAGAGTCTCAGGGTTTATTTATTCATTTACTTACTTATTTACTTACTTACTTACTTACTCAGTATTGTATGAATACTTGGAAGGCCTGTGCTTATCTTAAAGGATTTTCAGTTACCTTGAGACCAGAGTGCAAGAGATGAATAGACACTTTATAAGAGGTTAATGGAATAAATTTATGCTGTGGGTGCCTATAGGACTCAAAGTGTTGGGTTCCAAATCTGTTTCTGCAGTGTTAAAAAAAAATATTATTTCTCTTGAGTAGTATATGAAATAGGCTGAATTACTACCCTATTCTGCCTCATTTCATTTTGCATCCTTCCCAGAGGAAATTTATACCACTATAAGATTGTATGCCCTAGTGTTTGTTGTATACAGCACCTACTGGTCTTCATTATTTTTTCCAAATTTTGTTTTCATTGTTCAGATAGGACTCTGTCAAGCTTAGCATTATATTGAAATGCAACAATGTTACCTCTAGGGATTGCATCTTTTTCGAAGAGATGAAGATGTGTTTATGTGGGAAAGAGGGGAGATTACAAGTTTGGCTTTCATTCAAGTGAAGAGGATTCCAGAACAGTCATAAGCCATTAGGAAATGAAGAGGCTTCAGTCTAACCTGATGAAGAAATGTATCTCAAATAAGACTCTTTACTAATATTAAAAAATAATTACAGTTAATTCTTCATTTTCTGTCTGGGCTGTATCTGAGTAGTAACTAAAGGAAGAACTTTGGATTTGTAGACATGAAACTAGGTGCTTTTACCTGGTATGCTGCTCCTCTCTATCTCCTCCAGATCCATTGCACCCCCTCTGCTAACTTCTATGCCTGGAAAGCTGACCTCTTTCGGTTACATCATCTGGGATCTGAGATCTTTGCTTTCTAGCTTCTGGTTTATTTTGGTCAGTGGGAGGTGTGGCAGGGGATGGGAGGGTGAGAAGGGAGAAGGATCAGGGCATTTCTTCTTTGGCTTTACCTTGTTTTGTCACAGTTCCAGAAGTATCTATGTCCATCATCCTGTCAACAGCCCCTCTTTTACAGTGGCAGCTCTTCACCAGACTCTGGCAAGATTGTCCTCTCTTTTTCAGACCTGAGTTAGTCGTGGCTTCCTGCTTTTTAGTCCCTCCATGCTTTACTATTCCTTTTTGGTCCCTTACCCTTGCCCTTCAATAAATTATTTTCAGTCAGACCCTTTAGATATGCCATCTGTGTCCTGTCAGGACCCTAACAGATACATTCAGGTTCTTGGACAAGTCATATAATCTCTTGACCTTTTATTTTCTTGATCCATAAAATTCTGTAATACCTATATTATTACCTTAAAGGATTGCCAAGAGGACCAATAATGCATGTGAATTTGTAAAGTATCCTAAAAATGCAGACTATGAATAGCAAATCATCTGCTAATGTTGAATTCCCAGTCTGTTTTCCTCAGATACTTGATATTTTTTATAGCCTGCCCCATGATAAACTGATACAAACTTTGGGAGTGCAATCTTGAGTTGACCAAAGGCAGACAGAAGCAGGAAAGTTAATCCTCTACTATATGCATTCCAAAGCTAAATATAAGCCGTCCTTTGTTTTACCATATTTCAGTTACCCTCCTCAGAAGTGTGTAATTCAGAAGTAGGAGGACATCATAGAACATCCTAAAATACCTTTGTTCCTGCCCTGCATTTTTTGCCCTTGATACTGATTTCATCAGACATTATTTCCTTATAGTGCATCTCGTGTATGTCTTGCCCTCTGTGAGATTGTAAAGCTTCTTTATAATGTTGCTGAGGATAAGGATCATACCTCATATATTTTTTATGAGTCATAGTAACTCACATACTGTTATGCATATATTTGGTAAAGTTAGACACTTGGGAAATGAATGGCTGAGTATTCAGTGCACACATTTTTTAAAAAGATTTATTTATTTACTTTAGAGAGAGAAAGAAAGAGCATTCACGAGAGTTGGGGGAGGGGCAGCGGGAGAGGGAGACAAGCAGACTCTCCACTGAGCATAGAGCCCAATGCAGGGCTGTATCCCATGACCCATGAGATCATGACCTGAGCCAAAAACCAAGAGTCCAACGCTTAACTGACTGAGCCACCCAGGTGCCCCTCGTGCACTTGTTGACTGAGACTTCCTAAACCTGATAATAGGCACTTACTGGTTTTATACAAGAGTGTGCTCTTTCTGATTAGCATGACTCTGTCCTTGCATGCATGGAAAGTATTCAACAAATGAAGATTTTATGGATATCTGTTCTGTTTTATGTGTATATCTTATTGTGATTTGGCACATGCAGGACTTTAAAATTCAAGAGGAGAAGCGCTTCCTCCTTGTCCCCATCTTACTAGGTTGGAGCATAATAAGATGACCATATAAAACAAAACAAATATTGGTAATGAAAACAACTAATGGTTTCTCATCCAGTCTTCCTAAAACCAATAAAAATTTATTGAAAATTCAACACACTCACATATGTCTTCTCAGGTAAGCCCAAACCCATGTGTTCAAGGGAAGCATTTAAATTTTTAGAATAATAGGTCTGGGAATAGTGACTGATGGTTTATCCACTGAACCAGCTCTAGAAAGGGCATATGGACAATGGTACCAGAGGTATTTGGCTCACTGATCCTTCCTTTCTTTGTTTTCTTACTTCTGAATAGACACAATGCACTGCAGAGAACCCTTGCTATTTTTTGTTCCCACATTCTCATTCCTTCAAAAATAAAAAGAGAAAAAAAAATGACTTAGGTAATCAGGGACCTGTTAAAGGCCCTTGGGAAGCCCAGACTGACCCTACTAATTTCTCTCAAAGAAAAGCCATATAAAAACAAAATCAACAGCCTAGTTAAAGGGATGATATAAAAATCCCCTAACTTGCTGAGGTCACCAAGGTACTGATGAAAGGAAAGAAATGCCTAGATCCTAAGGCATCTTTGGTATGAAGAAGTGGCCAGATGCAGAAGATTGTAGGAATATGTGTGTATATGCAAGGTATAAAGATGAAGAGTGTAACAGAGATTGTCATGGTAGTTTACCACCTGGCCAAGAGTAACACTTTAGTGCAAAAGTAACAGTAAAATGAATATTGGGAGTGTATTTACAAAAGGGAGCATGGGACTGCTGTTAAGTTCCAAGAATAAAAAAGCATATATGAGTGTGTTAAAATTTTAAATTATTTCTTGCAGACAATAATGCCGGAGAAGTTTAGAAAGTGGAGTGATTAAAATGGAAGGAACCATCAGGGAATATTTCTTGGAGAAAATGAGCCTGTAATTGGCCTCTGAAGGGTTGGATTGGTAGAACGCAGAATGATGGGGATGACGAAAGGCCACATACCTTCCCATGGGAAGATTTATACCTTAAAGCAAAGAAAACTACTCAAATAGAATGTCTAGCAAACGGTGCTAGAGGTGATGAGGTGATGTTGGGAAGTCTTCTCTCCTTCATTCCCCTCTTGATAAACAGAGACCCCTGGGCAAAGAGACTCACCCCTCCAGATGGTCAGTGGTGATGAGGCAGAGGAAGGTTTTCTTAATGGAGAGTTCGATGAAGTGTCTAAGTTTGTTTAGAGAGCCATCACAGGACCATAGGGTGCTTTATTTTTTTTTAAGATTTTATTTATTTATTAGACAGAGATAGAGACAGCCAGTGAGAGAGGGAACACAAGCAGGGGGAGTGGGAGAGGAAGAACCAGGCTCCTAGCGGAGGAGCCTGATGTGGGGCTCGATCCCATAACGCCGGGATCACGCCCTGAGCCGAAGGCAGACGCTTAACCGCTGTGCCACCCAGGCGCCCCCATAGGGTGCTTTAAACAGAAGTTTATTTCTCACAGTTCTGGAGGTTGAGAAATCCAAGATCAAGGTGCCAGCAAAGTAGGTTTCATTCTGAGGCCTCTTTTACTGGATTGTAGGCTCCTGCCGTCTTCTTTTGTAGTTGTATGTCTTCTTCTCCATGCTCGCTCAGAAGAAAAGTGAGCTTAGGTCTCTTCCTCTTATAAGGACACTAATCCCATCATGGAGGCCCTATCACCATAACCTCATTTAAACCTAGTTCTCTCTCTTGGGGCACCTGGGCAGAGTCTACTTGAGATTCTCTCCCTCTACCCCTCCGTCCCCTCTAAAATAAATAGATAAACCTTAAAAATTTTTTTTTTTCAAAACTAATTGTCTCTCAAAGGCCCTACCTCCAAATATCATCACACTGAATGTTAGGGCTTTACTATGTGAATATAATTCTGTCCACAGTGGGAGTAAATCAGTTCCTTTGGAGGGAGCTTATTATTCTTTAAGGGGCATTAGGAAAAGCTATCATGTAAGAGAAGGAAAAAGTAGTCATAGAATGAGATAAATAGTGTAGTCCTGAATACATGGCTATTTAAGAAGCTAGGCCCAGAAAAATAGATGAGAAATTGTGACATTATCTAGAAGTATAATTGATCAGCCATAGGAACTATTTAGGGAGACTAGTCATGCAAAAGAATCAGAATGTGCAAAAGGTAATTGGCTAGGGAAGGAACAAAGGTGGGGTCTGATTTCTGCATCTAGAATTCAGATAGAGTTAATTTCAGGGAAGGAGGAGAAAATAAAATCGCTTCAGAATGTTTTGGTTGCGAGGGAAGGACACTGTAGTGTTGCATAGGAAATGGCCTTTCTCATATAGGGCCAGGAATTAATAGCAAAGAGACAGTTGCAGAGTGAGTGCAGAATGATCCAAATTCAAAAAGGCATGGGCCTGGAGTACTGGAAGGAGGTGACTATGTTATACTTACTGGCAATGGCAGAAATGATGAAAGATTAACCCTTTGGTATGGATTTAGAACAAGGCTGTTTTTGTAGAGTAGGCTAAGATCTTGACCTAACCATCACCCCAATGGCTACTGAGCTATCATGGGAACAGATTGTGACACAGACTAAGATGAGACACCAGTAAAGAAATCATAGTTACCATAGGATCTCTAAGCGTAGCCTCATTATAGACAACAGTAGCCTTTCATGTAACATCTTTGAAACTCTATTCCTTTTGAATACCCATCTTCTTTCTTTTCTAAGCAAGTTTCTAAAAAAGATAGTGACAAAATAGAGGGGCATCTGAACTACTGAGGGTCTAATATAAAGAGGCAGCTATGAATACATTTGATGGATGAAGGAGACTGATTTTGCTAGTAGATTGTGGTTTACCTCAAACAGTAAACCAATTGACACATAATCAGTGCTGTCCAGAGAGCAAGCAATCTAGCATGCATCCTCTTCATTTGTCCAAATATGAATTGTAATGTTAAGAACAAGTCATGATAAAAAAAAAAGCACTCTAATTGAAAAAGTACACTAACAAAGAATTTGAAACTATGTAAATTTAAGGCAATGTGAGCTATAAAGTTTAATTTTATTCTTATTCCTACCTCTAAATATGTCATATTTATTGGAATAGATTCCACAAATGGTTTTTCAAGGTCTTATTAAAAATAGTCAAACTCTGTGCTCCTGCAGGACCTGTGGAATCTACATTACACTGTGACCTCATTCTGAGCTAGTAAAACCTGGATACTTTAAAGTAGTTTGAGTAAATGGAGAAGACATATATACATATATACACATATATATATGGGGTTTCCATTGAATTTTAAACTACTTTTTTCCACTTTTGCCCTACCATTTTCTTCCATTTCTCTGTCTGTCTGTCTATGTGATAGGAATCAGAGTCCATCCCAGTGATTGTGGAGTTGTAAGTCGTTATCTCTGGAGCAGCCAGTGTGAATCAGAATTTAAACTCTACCAGCCAAAGGATGACAAACAGTCTCAGAATGTAGCGTGTCTGCCAATGTCTGTTACTTGAGGATAGATGAATATGGTTCTGATGTGATCATTTTCTATTGGCAGTAGGGAGCTATTATGAGACAGGGTGCTAGGAAACAAACAAGATATTTACTTATTTTCAAATAAAAAATTCCAGAACCCCTGTACCTAGAGTGTTTTGTTTTTTTTTTAAAGATTTTATTTTTATTTATTCGGCAGAGATAGAGACAGCCAGCGAGAGAGGGAACACAAGCAGGGGGAGTGGGAGAGGAAGAAGCAGGCTCACAGCAGAGGAGCCTGACGTGGGGCTCGATCCCGCAACGCCGGGATCACGCCCTGAGCCGAAGGCAGACGCTTAACCGCTGTGCCACCCAGGCGCCCCTAGAGTGTTTTTTTTTTTAATTAAAAATGAAAATGTTATTGAAAATGGTGCATTTGGATTTTATAGATATCCTCAGCTAAAACCTTTTAGCTGCCCCATCAAAAGAGAATTATTGAAAAACATATGCAAATAGATGATCGCAAAGAAGGCAGCAAGCCAGATAAAACCAAGGTCAACGATAGTGTGACCTTGACTTATCATCACTGCGCGCTGGACAGGCTTGCTCAGTTTTCCTGATCTTTGTCATGAAAAGTGGCATAAGCAGAGTTGGAGGGTTTTAGAACATAAAATTTTCTCTGGTCGCCTGGGTGGCTCAGTCTGTTAAGTGTCTGCCTTCAGCTCAGGTCACGATCCCAGGGTCCTGGGATCCAGTGCAGCATGGGCTCCGTGCTCAGCAGAGAGCCTGTTTCTCCCTCTTCCTCTGCTCCTCCTCACCACTCCTGATCTCTCTCTCACTTTCGCTCAATAAATAAATAAAAATCTTAAGAAAAGCCATAAAACTTTCTCAAGCCCATTCTATGTGAGACAAGTGTTCAGCCTCAATTCTTTTATACGTTTTTAATTTGGAACAGAAGAACCTTGGACATTTTTAGCTGAGCATGTATGAGGGTAAGGAAGTAAACATGTTTTCATCCTTGGGCCTGCCAGCATTTGAGTCTTCCTGATAGCGGCAGAGCTGGCAAATTCACTCAGGACCAAACCGTTTGTGCCTGTGTGTGTGTTGAAACTTTGAGTGGAAAATTAGTGTTACGGTATAATTTTTGTTTTATAAAATCCTAGCATTTCCAAGGCTAACTATTTCCTTCTAAAGTGATGTTGTTTATATAAACTACAACCAAATACTGGTTGTACCTATATGAGGGCTTTGAGGTTTGAACTGCCAGGATTCTAAGAGATATAATCAACTGAATTAAAGTTTGTTTTCTGTCAAAGTCTGAACCCTGAACACTGAAACACGACTATAATTAAATATATGTCCAAAACTTGACATTTATCAAATCTACCAAGGACTGCCTACTTGACACTGATTTTATTCAGAATATTAGTGCAGTCAATAAGAAATCTAAAATGTTAGCTTAATTGACTGTGAGAGTCTTTGTAGAAAAATAAAGAATGTGTGCAAAGAAATAGTGAAGGCAGGTGGGATCAGAAACAAGTCGATGTGGGGATTGGACACTGAGAGACTAATAAAAAACGATTTAATTTTCTGGTCTGGAATGTGGTGTTTGTCCAGAATACTTGGGAATGGCAAGTGATAAAGTATTTCTGGATGACAAAAAAAAAAAAAAGTGTTTTTAGTGGATTTGCTAATGTTTTAGAGGTTTTAAACTGATTCGTGGAAGGAGGCCGGATAGAAAAAGAAGGTATCATGTGTGATACAGAAAGAGCTGTAGTGGAAATGCTGCCCAGCTACTTTAGCCATCACCTGACTCCTGTTATCTCCCCAGGTATGTCTCCCATCACTCCTTCAAGAGCAGCCCATCCTCAAACCATACCAAACTACTTAGAGTTCCCTGAATCTATCACAAAGTACCTTTTTACTCCATGCATTCTCCACTTGGAAGCGCTTTCCTTCTTTGACTGCAGGGCAAACTCTACTTATTTTTCAAGACTTTGTTGAAATATCTCTTTTGCCATGAAGCTATCCCTGAAATTCTGCAAAATTTTCCTTTTTTTGCACTAATTGCACCGTCAAAAAAAATTTATGTATCTTCTCATCTAGAATGTTCAAAACAGGCAACAGACAGATTTAGTCATTTTTTTATGTACCTAACTCATAGTTACTGTTCTATAAATGCTTATTAAACAAATAAATGAATATTGAATATCAGGACTTCGGAAAGATATATGACTGCTTTTCATGATATAGTTGGGAACAAGATAAAGAACTAGAGTCTGAATCAAGTAACAGTGGACTTGTATGGTTGATTAAATCACTCTCTAGCCCAGAAGGTGATGGGCAATATGAATCTGGAGGGAAGTCTCCAGTGAAAGACCTTAAGGTTTTGTCTTTAACTTGATCCTGTACTGCCTGATAATCAGTGATATAAAGAAAGAAAGAAAAGAATATTAGAATTAATTGCATTTATTCAACCTCTGGTAGTCTTAAAACTTTTAAATTTCTAGAATTTCTTACCCCCTGCTATATTAACCAATAAATTAGTTTTGTGGTCTATACAATACTCTTTTTTAATTATGTTATTAGTTTGATTTTCCAAAAGATGAAAATCACTATTTGAACTAAAAAGAAAACCAAACAAAGGAAAATAGGATAAACACTAAAGGTTCTTAGTTTGTAATGATGAGGTGTCTCTCCTGGTCTTTGTTGTTTCCTTCCTAGCGTTATCTGAGCATCAGCAACTTGTTGAAAATAACTATCTATTTTTTAGTATTTTTAGTGTATTTTGTTAAATAAGACACAAGATACTGGGTTTCTTCAGTATTTTAGATGGATTTTGGTGTCCAACAGGAAAAGTTAGCAGATGACAATAATAATAATAAACCTGTACATTTCTGAGAACAGATAGACTCTTCTAGAAAATATGTGAGTTCTTTCATGTAAGAAGCCTGCTGTTGGAAAATAAAGAAAAGGCCACGCTCTCATGTGGTCCTGTTGCTTCCGAATGTAAATTAAGCCATTGGTTCTGAGGTCTGACTAGTCTTACCATCTCAAGTCTGTTTTCTCCATGCTACAGGGAGGAACCCAATGTCTGGGTCTAAGACTGACTTGTACAAATAGCAATGGATACAAAAGAGAAGCGTGGTTTGTTCATAGTTTTAGACCCAACAGGGACTTGAGACATCATCTGGTTTAGAGTTTTCTAGACCTGATGACTCATCAGAATCACCTAGAGAGTTTTGAAAATATAGATTTCTGGTCCTCATCCCCTGAGATGTTCTGGGAGAAGGACCTAGACAATTAGATTTATTAAAACCTCTAGACAGTTTTGATGCCTAGCCAGGTTTGGAAACCACTCATCTGGGGCGCCTGGGTGGCTCAGTCGTTAAGCGTCTGCCTTTGGCTCAGGGCGTGATCTCAGAGTCCTGGGATCGAGTCCTACATCAGGCTCCTCTGCTGGGAGCCTGATTCTTCCTCTCCCACTCCCCCTGCCTGTGTTCCCACTCTCGCTGTCTGTCTGTCTGTCTCTCTCTCTCTCTCTGTCAAATAAATAAACAAATAAATGAAATCTTTAAAAAAAAAAAAAAAAAAGGAAACCGCTGATCTGGTCAAGCCTTCTTCATTTCCAGATGCAAAAACTGAGGCACAGAAGTGATGCTCCGCTTGAAGTTGGCAGGGCCAGCATCAGAATCCTGTGCCTATGAGGTACACCCAGTGTATCTGTATTGAACCACAGAAACACAGGTGGTCTCGTGGTCTCGTCATCTGCCTGTTTGATATTTTAAGTGACCTTTCATAGTTATAGGAGGCAGTGGAATAGGAAGGGAAAAATATCTAATTGAAACCAAAGACTCAAATGAGTGCTATGAGAATCTGGTGAAATGATAGTTTAATGCTTCATTGACTGTGAAGTGGTAAATATATAAATATATATATATATATAAAATAAGGTACATACAAGGGAATAAAGTTGTCAAATGAAAAAAAAATTTAAATAAGAGGAAAATTAGGACATCTGAAATAAATTTGATGGTGCACTAAAATTGCTCCAGCCTTCTTCTATCTCAGAGAGGCGTAGTGTACAGATGAGCAGGGTATATATAGATACTTTCTAGGTTGTTTGTGTTATTCTCTAAGAACTATAGACCAAACATTGAAACTTGAATTCAAGTTTTTCTAAGTATTTCCTGCTTGAGTGTTCTGAATCCCAATTCTATCATTTGTTAAATTTGGTGATTAAAAAATATTACAAAATTTTTTTCTGGCTTTAATATTTTGTAATTTTTTTTCTTTCTGCTGACTTTGCAAATCTCTTTACCATCTTGATTTCTCCTGTTTTCTGATTCTGCTTTGAGGTTTTCCTCGTTTTCATCTCATTTCCTGTTTTCTTTTGTTTTTTAATTCAATAAATATTTATTAAGCATCTTTTTATATATGCTAAATATTTGGGAAATAAAAATGAAGAGTACAGTGTTTCTGACAAAGAACTCACCTTGTAGCTAGGAAGAACACCATGTAGTAAGCACGATAGTATGATAAAGGCTACAGTAATGACATAAACGAAGTGTCATGCAAGCACATGGGAGAGAAAGATAGAAGACACATGGGCATGTCGTTGAAATTTATACAGGTTAGAGGATTTGAGTTGTATGGCTGGAAGGAGTAAGCATTCCAGTTGAAGTATGGATAAAAGTGTGAAAGTGCCTGGTGTGTTCAGGGAATAACCACTAAATCTAGAGTGGGGACTACAGTTTGGTATAGAGTGTGGAATATTTGGGTTAGGGAAGGAAAATTAAAAGGAAGTCTCTGAAAAAGTGAGAGAAACATGGTAAGATATGGATTTTAGAAAGATTGCCATGACAGCAATTTGGTTGTGTTGAAGGGGCCTAGAATGGAGAGGGAAACCAGTCAGGAGGGATTGTAAATAATTCTGGCCATAGATGAGGAGAATCAGAAGACAGTAACATTAGGGTTAGAAAGAAGGGGGGATATAAGAGAGAAGATCAGAGAAACTTTAGCAAGTTTCTTCCTGAAATGAAATTAGCATATCCGTTAACAACAAGGAAGCAAAGCTACCTGTGGTTTTAGGATTTTTTTCCTTTTTCGTCTTTTTTTTTTTTTTTTAAAGATTTTATTTATCTATTCGACAGAGATAGAGACAGCCAGCGAGAGAGGGAACACAAGCAGGGGGAGTGGGAGAGGAAGAAGCAGGCCCCCAGCAGAGGAGCCTGACGTGGGGCTCGATCCCACAACGCCAGGATCATGCCCTGAGCCGAAGGCAGATGCCCAACCGCTGTGCCACCCAGGCGCCCCCTTTTTCGTCTTTCTTGCCTCTCTTCCTCCTTCCATTTTAATTTATTTCAAGCCTTTCCCTTTTGCAGAGGGATAATACTAATGCAAGTTTCTAAAGGATCATTCACTATGCAAGGCCTAGGCTATATGCTTCCCGTTTCTCTCTTTGCTTTTCTCCTTGCCAGCCATACTGGCTCCATTGCTCTTACTTAAATGTCCTAGACATCTAAGGGACTCTGTATTTGCTTTTTCTTCTACCTAAAATGTCCTTCCCTTATATATTTACTTGACTCAGCTTTCACTTCATTCAAGCTGGCTTGCTGACTACAGGGGAGAGGAGGGGAGGGGCAAATCCCCTCCCCCTGCTAGGATCTGAGGTGCTGTCCATTTTCTTTCTTCTTCAGTAATTTAATGTTAGAGTTTCCTATTCATTGTTGGGGTTTGAGTGCCTATCTAGAGGAAGAGCTTGTTCTCCCCTCAAATGGATTCCCAGGGGCTTTTTCTAAAGGAGCAAAATGGGCCTGAAGATGGGGGTATCTGACTGTTAAGGTAACAGCAGATGCTTTCTTTTCCTTTATACATCGTATTTTTATACTTCATCCTCAGCATCTCAGGCTTTATACATGGAATCCCCCAAATGGAGAGGGGAGGGGTTTCTGTTCCTCCCTAGAACAGATGAAGGTGGGAGAAAGTATATATTTAAAGAAATTTAAATTTAATAACAAGTTTCTCTAAGATGACAACAAAAACAATAATGATGACAACAAAACCTGGACAATCTTCCCTGGCAGGTAGGTATGCTCCTTGTATCGCCTGACCTGCTATATTTTCCTTTATACACTGATCTCTACCTGACCTCTTACATGTCTATATTATTTATTTATTGAGTTTCCATATATTACAGAATATGAGCTCTCAAGGTACAAGGTCTTTATCCCCAACTCCTAGAATACTGTGTGGTTCATAGTAGGCATTCAATAAATATTTTATGAAGAATACCTTTGTAGGATGGATTTCATTGAGAACCTGGTTAGAGTATTTATTTGTAATCATGTATTCTTATAGGAAGGCAATATTAGGATTACTTACTGGAATTCCAAGTCTAAAATAGTAGGTTTTGTTTTCTTGGCTACTTGATGTTTTTCTTCTTGCTTTTTTCATTCTTTAAATGTATCTATATCAGAAAGACAATACGTATCAATGAGCAACGAGGCTGGGGTCTTACTGAGTATATCTCATGAAGTATTAATTGATTGGCTGATAATTCTGCTTAAACTGCAAGGTATGAGTGTGTGTGTGTGTGTGTGTGTGTGTGTGTGTGTGTGTGTGTGTGTGTGTTATGGGTTTGTGGCTGAATGGAAAGAAAGGAATGGCATACTCCAAAGGTGTTTCCAAAGAAATAGCGGTTCTTCTGATTCTTCAAGAATTTATGGACACATTTGATGAAAAAGGCTTATAAAAGCACTTGCAAATTTTTGGTTCAACAAGCATTTTTGAGCAAGATGCAAGACCCTGTGGGGAGGAAGACATGGAATCCCTTATATTAGATTTACAGTCTAGTGACACATGCAGGCTGCATGGTCTCCCTGGGCTGTACTACAAGACTGAGGGTATTTAGTGCTACAACAGGAAAGCAAAATGCTCTCAGAACAGACCGAGTGGAGAATGAAGTCCAAACTAATAGAGGTGACTATGTGATTTTGTTCCTTATTGGTGAAGGAATGCTAATAGAGAAGTGATGAGAACATTTAGGTTAGTTAGGGAAGGCTTCAGAGGAGAGGGGAGAAAAATGTGGCACCCACACAATATATAGGGGAGAGTGACTGTTGTCTGTGTGCCCTGCTTCCTGTCAATCAGATGGAGGCTTCTTTCTCCAGGCCTGCCCCCTGTCAAATGAGGAGTAACCCTAGAGGATATACAAAGGCTCTTTAAGTTCTCTAAACTCTTTCAGGTTTCTTGTAGTTGATTACAGGAGGAAAGAGGTCCTAGGTTAGAATATTTGCTACCTACTAGGGAAGTAAACTAAGAACCTGTCTAAGTGTATAATGGTATGGGGAGCTGGTTGGGTAATGTTAATATTGTCAGGCAGTGCCTGGGAAGGAATTCTTGTGGGCCTGAATCCCTTTGAAGGCAGGAAAGCCCTAGGAAGGACTTGGGTTTGTTTGGTATTTTACCACTCCCCCATCCCCAAGCCTCAGTGTGAGAAAAGGTTATCATTCCTTGGCTTTCAAGGTTTTCTCAGAAAGATCTTTTTCTTTGTGCTATTTATGCTACAGGCCCAAACAAAAGCACTCAATACGCCAGTTATGGAATAGTCACACTCCAGCTACAGCACATGGGCAGCTGAGTGAGTCAGAATGGCATGGACTGGCTTATGGCCTAATTATAAAAAAGAAAACAAAATTGCTTTAGAGTAACAAAAACTGGAAAGTGCTATTGTAGCATACGAACAGAAAATCCTTGCCTCTGTAACCCGTGTTCTCATTTTACATGAAGACAGAAAGTAAGCTTGACTATGAACTTACCTTTCTAATGCTTTCTTTCTTTAGCCTCTTGTTTCAGTGAGTCAGAGCAATGAGTGTGGGCCATGAGGGTATGAAAAAGAGGTTGGGTACAGTGGTGCTGCCTATGGAATTATCTTCCCTCTACAAGAAAGGCTGTTGCTTTCAGTATATTCCTGAAAGAAAAAAAAAATTGTGAACTCAAATTTGAATATTACCTTGTAATAGATTTAATAATAAGGAAATGGACTTGAGTCATAGCACTAAGGTCTTGGGCAAGGCAGTGTTTGGGGATGATCTGATGTATTCTGTCCTGAGTTTATTTGTATATTTGCAGATAGAAAAGAAGTGGTTGGAAAAGCATGTTGATCCTGACAGTAGTATAAAGAGGGAGGAGCATGAATAATGAAGTATGTGTGTGTATGGTGAAGTCAGGCATATCGACATGTATAGGAGACAGTTTAGCAGACCAGTTAAAGAGTATAGGTGCTGGAAACAAACTGCTGCAGCTCAACATTTTTCACTTATTAGCTGTAGGCCTTAAGCATATTACTTAGCCTCTTTAAGTTTTTGTTAGACTGTCCAAGTTTACTATTCCTCATCTGTAAAGTTGAGATAATAATAGTACAAATCTCAAAAGTATTTTTGAGCATTAAATAAGATAGTTCATATACTCAACCTCTAATAAGGGCTCTATGAATGGAAATCATTTTGATGAATAAATATATCTACTGCAGCTGACATTACTGATCGATGAAGTAAGGGTATCCGTGTAATGAATGGATTTGGTGAGAAGAGCGGTGAAGATACTTATTTTCCTCTACTGTGTTTCCCATAACTGATATCACCATTAATGATATTGCAGTTTCCAATAATTTTGATCCTACTATATAAGTCAGACAGAAGTCTAGAATTTTTTTATTAAACTTTTTTATTTTAGGACAGTCTTGAATTTATAGAAAAGTTGCAGAGAAAGTATAGAGTTCTCATATATCTCCCCCCCCACACCCATTTGCCCCCATTATTAACATATTTCATTAGTGTAGTGCATTTGTCACGATTAATGAAACAATATTGACACAATTATTAAGTAAAGTCCAGATAAGTTTTCCCTAATGTCCTTTTTTTTTTTTTTTTTTTTTTTGTTCCAGGATCTCATCCAGTATATTGCCTTACATTTCATCTTCATGTCTCCTTGGGCTCCTTTTTGACTCCGGCCGGCAGTGTCTTAGACCTTCCCTGTTTTTGATGACCTTGACAGTTTTGAGGATTACTGATCAGGTATTTTCTAGAATGTTTTTCAGTGTTTGTTTGCCTGATATTTTCTGATGATTAGATTGGGGTTATGCATTTGAGGAGGATGACCACAGAAGTGCCATTCTCATATATCAAGAGTATGTAGGGGGCGCCTGGGTGGCTCAGTCTGTTGAGTGTCGATTCTTGGTTTCAGCTCAGATCATGATCTCAGGGTTGTGAGACTGAGCCCCGCCTGGTGTTTGAGCTCAGCGGGGAGTCTGCTTAAGACTCTCTTCCTCTGCACCTCCCTTCTTCCCCTGCTCACACCCACACCCACATGTGCATGTGTGCTCTCTCTCTCTCAAATAAATAAGTCTTAAAAGAGTAAAAAGAGAGTATGTAGTAGCAGCATGACTTCTTGCTGTTGATGTTAACTTCGATCTCCTGGCTTGAGGCAGTATTTAAATAGTCAGTTTTCTCCACTCTAGTTCTTCATTCCCCTTCCCCTTACTCCATTCTGTATTCTTTTAAAGAAAGTTACTATGTGCATTTTATACTTAAGGAATAGGAGATTATACTCTAACTCTTTGAGGACTGATTATCTACGTAAATTGTTTGGAAATCTATACAGGAGATTTGTCTGTTCTCTGCCCTCCCTCCATTTACTTATGTATTTAATTATTAGTTTATATTAATATGGATAGTGTGGACGTTTTAACAATATTAATTCTTCTAGTCCATGAGCACAGACTATCTTTCTGTTTATTTGTGTCTTCTTTGATTTCTTTCATCAGTGTCTTACAGTGTAAAAGTCTTTCACCTCCTTGGTTATATTTATTCCTAGTATTTTATATTTATGATGCTTTTGTAAATGAGACTGTTTTCTTAATTTCTCTTTCTGATAGTTCGTTGTTAGTGTGTAGAAATGCAACTTTTTGTTCTACATTGATTTTGTATCTTGCAACTTTACTGAGTCTATTAGTTCTAACAGTTTTTTGGTGGAGTCTTTAAGTTTTTCTATATATAAAATCATATCATCTGCAAATATAGACAGTTTTACTTCTTCCTTCCTGATTTAGGTACCTTTATTTCTTTTTCTTACATAATTGCTCTTGCTAGGACTTCTAGTAATATGAAGGACAAAAGTGGCAAGAGTGGGCATCCTTTTCTTGTTCCTGATCTTAGAGGAAAAGTTTTCATCTTTTCATCTCTGAAAATGGTATTCGTTATGGACTTGTCATATATGACCTTAGGATACTCTCTTTAAATGCCAGTGTTCTCTAGTGCTCCATCTTCAGGTCTTCTTCACTTTCTTAACAATACTCCATGGGTGATTTCATGATGTCAGCAACTGATTCCTCTGGCTTTGATTTCTATTCTGAGTGTCAGATTCTATTTATAGCTATAAACTAGACAGCTTCAAACCTAATTTAGTATCTTTAAAATTGAATTCATTGTCCAAATTCTCTTCCCAACTTCCTCCTATATTTCTTATCTTATTTATGGCTTTACCTCCCATGTAGTTTCCCATTTTTAAAACATCAAATTCAATATATACTCACCCTTCTTATCATCTTTACCTTTTCCCAATATCTGTTGTTTATAAAATCCAATAGAGTTTATACTTGGAATATTCCTCAATCCAACCCTATTTGCTATCCCCACATGGATGTCTATTGTAAGTCCAGTGAAACCTAATAGATCCTAGACAACTGCTGTAGGCTTCTAAATAGAATTCCTGGGTCCAGTGTCTCCTGTCTTTAGTATACTCTGCACACTGATGCCACAGTGATTTTACTATATCAGAAATCTACATCTAACTTATATTCCTAGAATTGTTAAATGGTTTAATCCGAGACATAGCATGGCATGAAATTTACTTCCACCTCTGGATCCCATTTGACCTCTACAGGTCAAATTTTTCCAATGCCATTTCCTCCTTTCCCCACATCTTAAAGTTAAAGTACACAGAACTTATTACTGCTAGTGAATGCATCATGTTCTTTTGTTATTTTGAGGTATTTGGACATATCTGGAAGAATTTCTGCCTGAGAAATATCCACTTTCCTCTGCCTGGGAAAACTTCCCTTCATTTTTTTATGACCTCATGTACATATCAACTAATGTTTACTGAGAGCCTATAATATGCGAAGAACTCTGGCAGCAATATAATTTAATCTTTGTGCTATCAGCAAGTTTCTCTATACTAAGCATTTTACTCTTTTGACCTTCTCTAAAAATATAAATATTTCTAGGAAAATAGAATAAGTCTTTTACACATTAGTGAGACTTAATTCATCAAATTATTTTCTCCAATGACAGGAATGCCTTGTGGAAAGAATGAATAGTGATGAGAAGGAAGAGGGGATCAAAGAAAAAGGAAATAGGAGTTGATATGGAGAGTAAATAGCCTGTTAAAATTTTTTCTAGCCTGGCAGAAATGCCAATCTACAAGTGGTGTATACCCTTAGCTGGATGATAGCAAGAGAAGAAATTGTCAAGGCACAAATAAGGCTGATCATCCCTAAGTTGGATCTGAATGATCTCAGCGATGTAGAGTATGTCAAAAGTAAAGACAAGTCTAGAGTTTTAAGGGAAAGAAGGGCAAAAATGTACAAAGTCTCAAACTTTGAGTTCTTGGAATATGGCTTTGTGGTCAAGATCCCTCTAAATGTCAAGGTTAGGGTGAAGAACTAGACAATTTGAAGGGAACCAGGTATCTGGAGAGAATATGCAATTTCAGATGTGCTGTGTTGGAAACAGGAAGATGTGGAAGGCAGGCTCTTTTTCAGTTGGAATGAACCTAGAGATAATTTAATTCAGCCCCTTCATTTTGCAGATGAAGTAACTGAGACCTTAGAATGTTATATTTCTTGAGCAGATCTCAGCCCTTCTGCTGCAAGTGAGATAGGGAACTCCTTCAATCTGTTCTGTTTTTCTGCAGATAAAATTAATACCAGGATATTGCATAGAAAATGATAACAATAGCTTACATTTGTATAGAGCTTTGTTTATGAAATTCTGGGCACACTATTATCAGAGAGTGCATACTGTTTCTGCTTTTGAGACACTTACTAATGTGTGACCATATAATTTATTATCCAAACCAGGACACTTATGAGAATGAAAGGGGAAGCTATAAATTATTATGTAGGAACAACAGGCATAAACTGGGAGAGTTCCAAGAACCCCTGGATATGTGGTCACCTGACTATTAATTCACCTAATTGCAGAATTACCAAGGCCTAGCTACAAGTTAGGTTAAAATTTGAAACTGTTTGTGAGTTATTGATAGGCCAAAAGATCAAAGTCTTGAAGATGGCAGCAGCTAGAGTAGTGACAGCACAGGAGGACCAAGGATGAATTGCCCTGAAATCAGTGGGACCAAAGATTTATGGTTCTCCAAATGAAGTGAATAATTCAAAGACACAGAACTTGTAAAATTAAATCTCTGGAAGAGAAGAGAAAGATAAGAAATTGAACTGTGTATATTAACTTAATACTTATTATAATTAAAAACAATACGTAAGTATAAAGAAAAGCCATACCTATCCCTTTTCAGAATTTGTTTCTTAAAATATTTTAACCAATAGTGAAGGTAATATGCATGTACTTACACGTATACCCTCAAAATCTCAAATGAGGTAATGAATCGTAAGTATATTTAAATACTATACATTAAGGGGGTTAAATGAATATAGAATACACTTCAAGTTAAGGGTTCTGCATTTCTTCAAGTTTTCTAGCCGTGATGTGTCTTGCTCTGAGGGTAACTAGAAAGTCAGGAAATCACAACAGATCATATTTATTTTTTGCATAACATTACATTTAGGTTTCCTTGGTTCTCATCTCTTTTGACTTAATATTCAGTTCACATTGTTCATTGAGGAGAGGTGTAATTTTGTACTAGTTGCTTGTAGTTCTATTTTACTGTGAGGATAAATGATAAAAAAAAATGTGTGTGTGTTCTACATTTATCATCATTAATAGTATTTTGCATATGTGTACCACTTGACAGTAAAAATGCTTTCATGTACATTAGCTTATTCAAATACCACACAGAAATCCTTGGAAATAGGCTATATTATCTCCCTTTAAGAAAGAAGGAATCTTAGGATGAGAGCTGCTAATCCAGTTGGAACCAGGGTATATCTCTCATCTTATGTGTTTGCAGTGGGATTTCTGGAAAAGTCTATGTCTTTCTTATGGTTCCAGTTTCTTCCAGAAAGCTCCAGCTCATAGGCTTTGCTGAAACTGCTCCTCTCTTTGCCTTCCAATCCTATGGAGTGATAGAGACTTCCTGTTCTTGTTAAGCTCTACATTGTTCCATGGTCCCCTGTTTAACCTTTCAGCACTTCCAGCATATTTGAAAATAGAGTCCCAGAGTTTGATTTCCCTGTCTGCATCCTGATTATTCTAAGTACTTTTACATGTATTAACTCTTTAATCTATGTAACAGTTCTATTAAGTAGACGTTTTAGAAATGAAGGCACTAAGAGATTAAGTTGTTTGTTCGAAGTCCAACAAAAAGTAGTGGCCTGAGCCTAAACTCTTAAATACTAAATCACATTGGTTCTCATTAAAATCAAGTCATTCACCTTTGACTCAAAACATTTTTAACTGAAGAATTCTTCCCTGAACTCTGAGCTCAAGGTCATTGACATCCTTCCAAATGTCTCTAGTGATGCTTCTATTTTTAGCAGGGCAAGTGGCCAAAAGACTGCTTGCATTACCTTCATGAACCCCTGAGATCCGTTTTGCTTTCTCTTTTATCTTTTTTTTTCCCCCTCCATTGCTTCTACAGACCTCCTACCAGGGTCACTCTCTGGTTTCTCTTTGTCCTCTTAGTGTACTGAGTGTGTCCACACGTTGTCACCATTTTGCTCTTGCTCCCTGTCTCATTTCTGCTTTCTGCCAGTTCCATTGGTGCATAAGGACAGGTCAGAGATACATCACGTAAGAACACATTAATGATTCTAATGATATATTGAATACTTCAAGAAGAAGAGAAGAGCTCCACCATCTTTCCCGATATATTTTAATAAATATATACCGGCTCTCCACTTAGGATTCTGTGAATATACCATGTAATTTTATATTTATTATAAATATTTATATTAATTTCTATTTTTTCCCCTTACTGTTTTCTTTGTTTGAAATGTCCTTTCCTTCACTCTCCTTCTGGTGAAATCTTACTCATCTTGAAAGGCAAGATCTTGCTTAAATGATATCTATTCTGGTAATCTTCTATGATTCCACCCCCTTACCTCTACCCTAGATAGAATAAATCACCTCTCACCTTTTTGTTTCATATCACCTTGTTCACCTCTATGATTCCACCCCCTTACCTCTACCCTACGTAGAATAAATCACCTCTCACCTTTTTGTTTCATATCACCTTGTTCACCTCTCACCAGTCTTATTGCCTCAGTGAGTGCATGGCTGTTGCCCAAATAAACTTGACGGTAGAGAGTATAACTTTGCTTTTGTGCTTCCTGTCGTCTAATACATATTCAACAAATTTTGGAATTGAATCAGAGCGAGCAGTTTTATTGACTTCTGCTCTAACAAATCTAGATTTGTTGATGACAAGTAAGCAATATTTAGTGAATGCTAAGCAGGTGAAACTATCTTCCTTATAAATTTGGGTTTTGCTGTTTTAATCTGATATATTATGAAATGGGAGATTTGGTGATTTTCATAACTAATATGTATCCAAGATGCTAAGTTCTAACCCAAAATTGTGAGGGGGGCAATGGACGAATTTACTTGTACATTTTTTTCTGATTTCTTTTTTTTTTTTTTACATCTTACATCAAAAATTTGCAGTTTAATCAAATTGAAGTTGTAACGTCCAGTTGTAAGAAATAATATGGAGTTCACATTTTTAGATTCCACAATATAAGACCCATTCCACTGTATGAGATTATACAGTATTTGCTTTCTGTATGTTTGGATTATTTCACTACGCATAATGTCCTACAGGTTCATCCATGTTGTCACAAGTGGCAGAATATTTTTTTAAGGCTAGATAATATCCCATTGTGTATATGTTCCATATTTTCTTTATCCATTCATCCATCTGCAGACACTTAGATTGTTTCTGTATCTTGGCTATTATAAATAATGCTGTATTAAACATGGGGGTGCAGATATCTCTTCAAGACACTAATTTATTTCCTTTTTCTTATTTCTTATAGACAACAATCTCACAACATTATTGTGAGGAAAGATGACTGAATGGTAGCAGAATATTTTTTGGAACTATAACTAAATTCCTATGAAATATTGAATAATGGAGGATAGGCATTACTGAATCAGCAATAGGTTATAAATTGGTTTATTTTTATTTATTTGTTTGTTTTTTAGAGAGAATGGGCGTGCATGAGATGGGGGGGAGCAGAGGAAGAGGGAAAGAGAGAATCTTAAGCAGACTCTATACACAGCACGAAGCCTGCTGTGGGGCTTGATCTCACAACCCTGAGATCATAACCTGAGCTGAAATCAAGAGTCAAACACTTTACCGACTGAGCCACCCAGGTGCCCCTAAGTTGGTTTATCTTTAATTGGTACTATTTAATGTGGAAAAAGTTTACTGTTTGGGTGGCAGGGAGAAGTAATCAACGTGTATAACCTTAGCCTGTGCACACACAGGTTGGGTATTACGTGTATGGCTTACCACAAGATGGCTAATTACTTATGTGTGTAGTATAAGGACCGTTTGCCAAATAGTTAAATGGTTTGCTGATGGGCTAATATGAATTAATCATTGAGAGGTTTGCAATTTTCAGACCAATACATTCCCAGTCTTATTGCCTTAGGACGGTCTATAATGTTGGTCATTTAGCAAAGTGGTTTACTAGGTAGATAGATCCATTGTAGTACCAAAAAGCACTATTTACGTCTTTATTTACTTCTTTATGATGAGTCATCCATTGTAATTCAGGGAGCATGATCAAAGGATTATAAGAGTGACTAGTCCATATTGTTTTCTGGCTTTAGGCCCATAAATACTAGTGTTCTTTCTCATGCTTTTTCTGGCTTACATGATGGCCAATGAGCCAATTCTTTTCTTTTTAAATTTTCAAAACTGTTTATTTATCCCAACATGGTCTGTGATCTTTCTGCCATTAATTCATGTTAAGGTGAAAAGTTTGGGCCCATGATGCCTGTTAAAAAGCATATAAATGATTTGGTTACAAGTACAGCAAGAGTGTTAAAGAAGAACTTCTTGGGGGTGCCTTGGTGGCTCAGTCTGCCTTGGGCTCAGGTCATGATCCCAGGGTCCTGGGACCAAGCCCCACATTGGGCTCTCTGCTCAGCAGGGAGCCTGCTTCTCCCTCCCCCTCTGCCTGCCCCTCTGCCTACTTGTGCATGCATGCTCTCTCTCTGTCAGATAAATAAATAAAATCTTTAAAAAAAATAAAGAAGAATTTCTTGTAATTTGTGAAAATGGAGATTTTCATTGGCTGGATGCAAGTGAGTACTCAAAAGGAAATGTATGAGAGGTCAGATTGTAAAGCTTAGCAGGATTTTAGACATGGGTAGAAGCCTTTTGACATTGCAAAGGACAATATAAACATTGCTACAGCCGGGAAGAAGTAACCATCAGTTGTACGCAGAGGCTACACTGACTATGATCAGTATATCAGGGAGTTTACAACATCTGAAGAGAATGAAACAACAGCCCGGGTAAAAAAATCAGGAAGGAAGAAATGCATCTCCATAGAAATTACAAATGAAGCATGTCCAAACATACATATAAATACAATATAAACATATGCATGCATAGTTATTGTTTGTTTTTATTAAAGTGAATACCCACTATGCACATTACTCTGTAACTTGTTTTGCTCACTGAATAGCCCCACACACTTTAGGGGTACATTGCTACTCACAGAGGACAGCAAGTTCTCTGACTGTCTCAGTTTCAGTTCCTTTCATACAATCCAAATGTGGTAGGCAGAATGATGGCCTCTAAAATTTGTTTACATCATAATCCCTGGCACCTGTGAATATGTTCTTTTACGAGCAAAAAGAACTTTGCAAATACGTTTAAGTTACGGATTTAAAAAATTGAGGAATGATTTACATACCATAAAATTCATCATTTTAAAGTATACAATTCAGTAGTTTTTAGTGTAGTCATAGAGTTGTGCAACTGTTACCACAATCAATTTTGGAACATTTTCATTATCCTAAAAAGAAACTCCATATCCCAAAACAGTGACTTCTCATTTCTTTCCAACTCTCTCAGTCTTTGGAAACCAATAATCTGCTTTTGGTCTATATGGATTTGCCTATACTGGGCTTACATGTAAGTGGAATTATACAACATATGTGTTTTTTGACTGGCTTTTTTTTTTCATGTAGCATAGAGTTTTCAACATTTATCCATATAGTACCATGTATCAGTACTTCATTCCTTTTTATTGCTAAATAATATTCTTATTTGGTTATGCTATATTTTATTTATCCATTTATCAGTTGATGGAAATTTTGGTTATTTCCACCTTATAGCTATAATGACCAATGCTGTTATGAACATTCATGAACAAGTTTTTGTGTGACAGTTCTTATTTCTCTAGGGTTTAACCTGGGTGTAGAATTGCTGAGTCTTATGGTAACTATGTTTATGCCAAACTGTTTTCCAAATAGTCTGTATCATTTACATTACCACCAGCAAAGTACAACTAACTAAAGAGATTTCCTCAGTCTGAGGACTCCTTTCTGAGAAATGGTGATAACATCTTGAACCAAAATGAGGAGTAACATAAAGCATTTAACGAAGATTCCATTAAGGGAAATGTATCGCTGACAGTAAATGCGTTTTGAAGCCTGATTTTATTACATACTTAGCACAGATCAAAGACTATGGAATAATGACCCAGTTGTTCCTCAGATTGCTGTGCTTATTTCTACACAGATCATAGAAAAGTAGCATGTAGACAAAATATTTAATTTTAGTGTTTAAAGGCAGATCGACATTTTTTCCAAGTTGAACATGAGTTTTAATCTTAGATAACTCTTCCCCCTAGTCATAAACACAATTTCCCACCTTATTCTAGTTGATTTTGTAGAACAGCCAAAGGATTTTTAATTAGCCCAATACTGACTCTAACACATGCACCCCATTCATGGGATTATTTTATGAATACTCTAAGCTTATTAAAGTGTTTTTGTATGAACTTACTTATTTCAGATACTGACCATTTCTGATGTGAAAAATCTCAAATTCTTGCCACAAAAAATCAAATATTATTTTTTATATTATTTTTTCTAGAGGTGCTTTCTCAACTGTTTATTGTACATGGTAATAATATAGCTCATTAATCATCTGTTACAGACATTCATGGAAAAAGTGATTCTGTGTTGAGTTCTATTTGCTCAGAGATTTGGATGAATGTTAAATTTTGCTATTTTAACTGCAGCTAGGAAAATGAGTGCTATTTTGCAAACGAATTTGTAAGGTTAGAGCTGTTGATATTTCAATGTATACCAGTCAAGCAGAACACTGTTGAAATTTGATTGCTTTATGACTATACACACAGGACATAAACACAAACACAAAAATTAGGTAGTTGAATTTTTTGCATAAAATTAAATTAAATAAATCAATATGGAAAGAGATTTATTAGGACTACAAAGTAATTAGACCGGTTTTAGAGTTGTTCGATCTCATTGTGCTCTAGTTATATCATGTATATATATAAATTCAATGTGAACTTAAACCTTCCTAGAAAAATTTATTCAAAAATATACTTGCTAATGAACTAACCCCTTCTGTTGTACTGAAGGAGTAGCTTTATTTTTAGATTTCACCAAATCTAAGATTCTGTCTAGTGGAAGATGTACCTTAAATACTACCAAGAAAGAAAAATATTCTAACTAAACTGTGACATAATGCTTTCTTATTGCTTAGAATTTTAATTTTATGCTTAATAAAAGAGCTATTTTAGACTCATTTACACATATTTTAAAAATTACTCTTGGGCATTCGTGTAAAAAGAAAATATAAACAAAATACATTTGTTATACTCCTCAAACATCTTTGCATTCAAAGTTCAAGTCTTCTGAATCACTTTTAAAATTCAGAATTGTCACACATATCGTCCTTTGTGTCATCAGTAGTATTGATATTATTGCCTTTCTTAAAACAGTATTCCAGTATCATCTCCAGTATTTTCTTCCTGATTATGGACATTCAATATGCCAATTTTGAAGTTGGCACTGTCTTGTCTTCCAGATTTCAGTAAAAGGTATTTTTAGACAAAAATCAGCCCCTATCTGGCAGAGATTATAAGATGCCATCTATTAGAAGAGATCCTGATTTCAGAAATGTTAAAATATGGGAAAATGTGTGTTTGAGAATCAATGAAGTATGGTATTAATATTACTAAATTTTTTATTATTGCAATAATTTAAACAAATTGTGGCTTCCCTGTATGCCACGTTTGCTTTCATTCTATCTGGAATTCCTATAAGTAAGAGTAAGACCCTACTATATACACATAAAGAAATGCCCATGCAAGAAGCAGCTCAATTGCAAAACAGCCTGCATTTTAGAATTTCATCTTGTGACTTACTAAGGGTCATGTCACAGATTCTTCCTGGTAACTTCTGACCTATGAAAGCAAAGCAATGGGGGGAAGTTCTAGGGATTCAGAGACACTCAGGAATAAGTAAGAGGTTTTCCTTTATTGTATTCCATTGAAAAATACCATTATATGGTTTTATGTTATTTTTAAATCTCTAGATTCTGGATTTTGTCTCAATAAAAAATGTCAATGGTTCTGACATGATTTAACAATGTAATTGCATATATTCTTAGATTCATTGTCCTGTTTTAGGTATTGACAAAAAAATTTCTAGGTATTCAGCAGATTTTTAATTTCTTCAGCATACTTAATTTGAAGTCATTCTTTTATTTTAAAGATTTTATTTATTTATTTGTCAGAGGGAAAGAGAGAGAGCACAAGCAGGGGGAGTGACAGGCAGAGGGAGAAGCACGGTACCACTGAGCAAGGAGCCCAATGTGGGACTCCATCCCAGGACCCTGGGATCATAACCTGAGCCAAAGGCAGATGCTTAACTGAGCTACCCAGGCGTCCCCAAAGCCATTATTTTCAAATCATGTCTTGCTTTGTCCATAACATTTTAATTCTTACTGACATGTCTTTTTAAATGTCTCAGTCAGATGTCCTGTGAGCTAGACTCTGCAAAGGGGGGGGTCATAGCATACTATACATTGGATATAGCTGTTTTTTAAAAATTACTGTATCTTTGGTGGCTCAAATATTTTTACAACTGTTTTTAATCTTGTTTGCCCTTATGAGAGTGTACCTCTGCCAGTGGCCTCCCCCCAAGTGTTCTTCACAAAGGACAGCACTATACCTGGCTCCTAGAAGAGACTGCCTCTTTAGACTGACTTTCAGATAATTATCTCCTTTAGAGAGATTTTTAGATCTTTTCATTCTTCTCGTCCCTTAATGTTAGCTTTTACTCATATGAAGCTAAGATTTGTATATCCTCCGATGGCATTCACTTTGTGAGGGATTAATGAGTGTTTGGGATTCAGATGTATAAAATTAAAGTAGAATTCAAATACTGGAATTTTTTGAATATAACATTAACATCCTTAAAGTGATGTGCCACTTTTCTGTTTATGAAAGAAAAAAAGAATGGCCAAACTTGTTATAGTAATTTGAGTTGCTCTAACAGTCTCCAAAATCTCAGTGACATATCATAATAAAATCTTATTTCTTACTTATCAAAATTCTGTAGTTTGCCAGGTATTTGTGCCATGCCTTATGGAAGGCAGGCTCCTTCCATCTTGTGGCCTTGGAGTCCTGTTCATTCAGACCATGCAGGGGAGAATAGAGAAAGACTCACATGAGGTAGGATTTTATAAGCAAAGCCTAGAAGTATATACATGTCTTTCATTCACATTCCATTGATCTGAAATCAGGCACATCATTATATCTCACTGCATTGGAGACTGGGATATGTATTTTAGTTGTGTGCCCAGGAATAAGAGAACAGTATGTATAATGGTGAGCACCAGGTATCTCTGAGAGTAAATTTTAGGTAGGCCACCCAACAATAGCCTAGGCATACCCTCCAAATTTGTTGAAAATGTCCAAACAAAATATATTATTTATCATGTATTAATAAATATGAACATAGATTCAATATCTGAGGGGCAATTAGAATTAGATAATCCTTTTCTCAGTTGAAAATGAAGATCAACATGAAATATATTGAAAAGATTTCACATAGTGAATGCATCACTTTAAGGCAATACATGATTTTGTTCATTATGTGGATTCATATTTGAAGATTCTTTAAAAGGGAAAACAATTTGAGAACAGATTTAAGAGAAACAACTCTAGGGAAATGGTTTTTAAAAATCAACTTTTCTTTATTTAATGCCTGATTACCTGGTTGGAAGATTCCAGAATACTTGATTTTCAGCATATTTGCTCTAATGCCTCCAGTAAGCATTTATGAATTCCACGTGCCTCTCCTAGAAAAGAGAATTGACAGAAATATCAAACATCTAACATAGTTAAAGAAAGTCTAAAAAATTTTTGTTAAAGATTTATTTATTTGAGAGAGAGTGTGAGCTGGGGGTGGGGAGTGGGGAAGGGCAGAGGGAGAGGGAGAGAAATCCTCAAGCAGACTCTCCACTGTTTGTAGAGCCTTTTGAGGGGCTCAATCCCAGGACCCTGAGATCATGACCTGAGCCAAAATCAAGAGTCAGACACTTAACTGACTGAGTCACCCAGGCACATCTAAAATTGTTTCAAAATAGTGAAATGCTATTTAACAAATTCACTTCACTTTCCCTGGCATGACTAATTAAGTATTGGCTATAATAGTTTTCAGTACCCTGTTGTTTATGAGCTGTGAATGAAAACCCATGGTAGGTGTTGTCCCAAACACCACATCAGGACAGACTTGATTTTCTCAATCATTAGTTCAAGGAAGCAGGTTTAAAAAATGTTCATATCAAGAGAAGCTCTTGGATTATACTTACTTGCTTCTTGGGAATCAGGAATTTTCTTTGTTCATCTGTTCTGATTTATCTTTTGTTTCTCTTTTCCATTATTCTTGCTTGGGTTATAGGGTAGAGAGGGAATAATGGTGAGGGCAGAGATAGGCAGGCATATCATTTAAAAAATATTTGTTTACAAGAAAAATATGGGATGATGCCTTTAAATTTGTGACTAACTTTTTTCTTTCTCTCACCTTTTTTAGTATTTGCTATTAGGTAAGATTGGCTTCCCAAGTGGGCAGATCTTCTGTATTAGGATCGATTGCTTGAATTCAAGGAAGGAAGCATCCTATTTTGTTCTTTTAGTTGAAGGTTTGTGACCAAATTGGCAATCCTCAGTTTTTGAAACTATGATAGATACTGAGAAAGGCTTGATGAAACATTGCCAGGCCATACTTATTTGGATAGTAGTAGAAAGGCTTTTCCTATGAAGTCAGGAATGGGAAAAATTATGCTGTTTGAAAGTATAATGTTTGGTAATTAGATTCAGATCATTAGATTAGATATTTTGTGGGAAAAGTGGTTAATTTTAATGCATTATGCAAAGGTTCTTTTTTCTATTACCAGTGTATCTTATTGTTTATAATTGAGTCTTTAGGTGGAGGCTTTGTATCTCAAGGAGTCTGACCCCCTGAAATGTGAGGATCACAGGAGAGATAGTAAAATCAGGTGCTAAGAGAATTATTGGAAAAATATTAGATGGAGTAAGAGAATAAACATGCTAAGCATTTCAAATGTATCAATCCATTGAATAAATGATGCTCAACCAGTTCATCTAAAAATGCATATGGTAGCTACACTTGCATAATGTATGTATAGAGATGTTGAATCACTATGTTGTACATCTGAAACTACTGTAACATGGGTCAACTATACTCAAATAAAAAATTTTTAATTATATGAAAGAAAATAATAGTAGTAGTATTTTGGTATGAGGAATATGGTAAAAATGTTATATTAAAAAAAATCAACTGTGTGCCTGCCATTATGTTAAAATCTGGTTGTACACAGATAATTGAAACACTGCCCTGACTTCGAGGACTCACATCCTAGTAGGCAAAACAGACAAGTAAATAACTGTCATACAGTGCAAATACTTCTAAAGCTTATGAAGTTTATATGCCTGTCTCCATTTCACAGAAAGAAAATTATTGTTGCCCAAAGAAGAGAATCTTACTGAATTAGAGGTGGGCCCAGAAAGGGTAGACACAAAAATAGTTCAGTGCTTGGAAAGTAATAGGTTCTTAGTAAATATCTATTCATGATGTCTTCTACCTTGTGCTTACAAGGGTCACTTTTGCCTATCACTTATGGGAGTGGAAAAGGATTTATAGGATTATATTTCAGTTTTTCTACTTATAAATTATGCATTCTGATTCTGGAGAATATAGTCAGAAACAATTAACCTGTAGAGCATGGACATCGATCAATCAGAATGGACACAGCCATAGCACTTACGCAGAATCCTGGAGGTCCCATGTTATGACAAGGAATATGCCTTTATTTGTTGGATAGTAGGGATCACTAGGACCTGGAGATGGGGAGGGGGCGCACAGGCATGGGAGACTAGGATATTGGTGGGTCAGCTGGGAGGTTTCAGGTAGCAGCTATTTGCTAACTTATAGAAAAGTGTTCAAATATTTTAACAACTGGTTTGGCCATTCTAGTTTGTAGGGGTGAATGTCAACCTGAGACTAGGTATGCTCCTCAGAAAGAATAAATGAAACTTTAAGTTAGAAGAGTCAAAGTTATTGTGAAAATTGATGTACATTAAACTAGATTTTTTTTCTGAAATCTTGATGATTTTATGATTCTTAGAATTATTTAAAAACTGATAATCAGCCACATTTAGATATTAATTAAGAACAACATACTAGATCTGGTACTTTGCATTTCCACTCATGTACTATCAAATTTTGAATGTCTGCAATATGTTAGGCCTGGAGAAGATGGGGAAGGATGTGGTAAAAAAACAACTACCATTTCTGACTACAAAGGATTTTAAATAAAACGAAAGACACAAGAATGTGCATACATATCTGAAAAGTCAAATAATATTAGAAGACTTAAATGAAAATTTAACATGACACCATAAAATATTATGAAGAAATATTATTGTTGCCCTAAAAAGATGTGTATAGTTTTTGACTTGTCTAAGCATCGATGTAAGATTTTTGGCAACAGGAGTAGTCAAAGAAAACCTACTGATCAGTGTGGGTCTTGCATTCATCCCAGAAGGAAAAGCAGTAGTTGAAACTACAGAGCTTTTAAAACAGGTGGACGATGTGGAAATTTCATAATTTGGAGCCACCTGAGTAGACCTTTATAACTAAAGTGGAAGCATTAGCAATTGGGAATAGTAAGTAAAAGAGTTATGACAAAATAAAAATAGGACCAGATAATGGAGCACTCGAATGTGTAGCTAAGGGGTATTGAGCACAGATTATCCAGAAATTCTTAGAGGCTGTTGAGCAAAAGCATGACAATAATTAAAAATTATACCCCCAAATTACTAATGTTCACTTGCCAGGAATGGCTCAGAATTTCATTGTGTTTGGTATAAGAGTCAAAAGGTAGCATCAGAATCTAAATTAAACTAAATTTCTTTTCTCTATTGCATTATTTTACACATAATATTTCTGGGAAATAAAGTTAAGAGGTAGACCATATAAACAATAATTTCCCATTTTATAGAAGTAAAACATATGTATGTGTGGGTGTGTGTGTATATATATAGAGAGAGACATAGAGAGATTAAAAGATTAAAAGAGTTCTATATTATACATTTCAGTTGTAAAAGCACACAATTCATTTATGAAAGAGCTTAGTCAAAAACCCAGGTTTCTACGTACCAGCCCAGAGATCTCTTTCTTATACCCCAAATTGTGGATTTAAATTGTAGAAATTGGATGGGGACTTAAAAATGCATTATTACTCTTGCTATTAGACCCAGAATCTTTAATTTTCTCTCCAACTGTCTTAGTGGGTAGTAAAAACTGGAAATAGAAAGTCGAATAATTGTAACCACCATTCCTAACCACATATGCCACATGACTTCTTAGAAAGTTTCTCTGACCAAAAGTAAACTCACCAACTGTTTATTTAGAAGACAAGAGTTAGTGCCTTTTTGTTTCTGAACATTTTTATGAGGGTGTAGGAGAGCCCAAGGGCAAGGATAGAATATCTTGCATCCTGGAGAGACAGTTCTAGCTTATGAAAATGTTCTGGAGAGGACTTTCTCATCTTCCTGGACCCAAGAAATTAGAAGTGGTCTAAAGGTGGATGAGCCTCCTTTTCCCTCCAAGACTGATAGAGCACACTGGTCTTTGTAGCCAGAGGAGCAAAGACACTTCCTCTGGGAGCCCAGACAGGGAACTGAAAAGTTGCCATGTAGCAAACTAATATTTTGCTGGATTGGTGCCACTTAAACATACATTAGTAGCTGCACCTGAGCCTTAAGGTTTATAGAGCCTTGAGGAAGTATGCAAAGAAAAATAGTAACATAACTAAGTGACATAGCAGCCAGAAAAAAAAAAAAAAAGAAGTAGAAAACCCAGAAAAGGCAACTTATTTTTAACAGGGCTGTGAGAGGAGATAGCTCTATTTGAATAATAGCTCTGATGGTTAACTTTATGTGTCATCTTGACTGGGCCACAAGGTACCCACATATTTGGCCAAATATTTTTCTGGGTGTACCTGTGAGGTTGTTTTTGGATGAGGTTAACATTTAGATCAGTAAACTGAGTGAAGCAGATTGCCCTCCCTCATGTGGGTAGATGTCATCTAATCAGTTGAAGGCCTGACTAGCACAAAAGACTAACCCTCCCCTGAGTAAGAGAATTTTCCTCCTGCCTGAATACTTTCAAACTGGGACATTGACTTCTTTATGCTTTCAGATTAGAAATAAAACATTGGCTCTTCCTGAGTTTTAAGCCTGCCAGCCTTCAGACTTGAAACTATACCACCTGGTCTCCTGGTTTTCTATCTGTGTGTGGGGGGGGGTGTGTGTGTGTGTGTGTGTGTGTGTGTGTGTTTTGTGTCTGTGTACATCCCCTAGTTTCTGTTTCTCTGGAGAACCCGGATCAATACAATAACTAGCACATGTAAAAAAAAGAAACTAAAATGCACAATTCCTTTTATTTTAAATTTTGAGCAACTGAGTTGGAAAGGAGGTGACTGTTGAGAACTTGGTGGCCTTAATTACTGATCAAAAGGGTGAAACATATCAAAACTACAGTAAAAAATACAAAAAGAAGCAAATTATGAGGGAAAGGATAAGAATGTTAGAGGATGTGTCTATGAGATTTGATATACCAAAAGTGAAAGTTGGAGAAAGAGAAAAAAAAAAACAGCAATAGAAGAGAGACTAATTTCATAAATAAGTAAAATAAAATGACACTGAATTGAAGAAAGGCTTGAGTTGGCAAACTGAGAGAGCTCAATGCGTTCTAGGAACATCTGATAAGAAAAGTCATGCATATGTCCATATGTCCAAAATTCCAAGAGTCTAAAATTTAAGAAAAAAATGTCTTAAAGACATTCTTTAAGACAGAATGTCTGAGTAATTCACAAAGGAAGAAGAATCCAATTAGAATCAGGCCTTTTATCTCCAATATGGGAAGCTACACAGTGGCAATGCTTTTTACAGACTGCTCATAGAAAAGAACTATAACTTAAGAATCTTGTACCTTGATAAGATATCATGAACATGTTTGGAATAAATATATTCCAACCTTGAGAAGAAGACTGAGACCAAAAAGTAAAATAACAGAGACATCAAGATAGGTGAAAATAAAAAAGAAAGGAAAATGATAAGCAAAATATTTTAAAGGAAAATATAATAATAAGCTGGAACTAAACACTAAATAATTTCAACAAAATAGAATTGGTTGGGGATGGAAAAAAGGTTAAACAATATCATCCTAAAGTTCTCATCTGGGTCAGACTAGAATGAGGAAAAGCATTTTAAAATCTCTATTGGGGTGGAGAAGAAGCAGTAAAGAGAAATAGCTTTTTGCTTGTCTGCATAAAATTAGAGAAACCTGTTTGATTAAGGGCATTGAAAAAGAAAGGTGCACACCAATTAATTGGGAATATTTAATCAAGTCAACAGAAATAAAAAACAAGAAAGGAAAACAAATAATAAAGTAAAAGGGAAAAATTAATCAAGTATACTAGTTGTTAGTGCTAATTAAGAATGAACATACTAGGCAATCCTCTCAGGTACCCTCCCTCTTTGGGAGCTTTGTATTCTATCACTCAATAAAATTTGCTTTGCTGCCCCCCAAATTAATTAATTAATTATATTTTTTTAAAAAAATGAACATACTTGTGCATACCAAACAATATATCAGCTAAATATATAAAGCAAAACTATCAGAATATATGAAGTGGTTACAAATACAATTATACTGAGAGAAAAATATATATATATATATGTATATTTCTTCAAATTAGCAATGAGAAATGATGAATAAGGACATAGGGGAATTATATAATCAACAACTCAAATTAATATATAAATCAAAAATTTTAGTTACTCAAAAAAGCAAAGATAGATTTGTTGGCATGTCCAAAACAAAAAGTTACCTCAATCAGTGATCATGTGTTTCACCATAGATAAAATTATTATCAACTATATGTTGGCTAATTGAATTTAAATAAAAAATTAAAAATAATTTAAATTAAAAAATTTAAATAAAAAATTAAAAAATATGCCTGGAGACAAATGAAAATGAAAACACAGTTGTCCAAAATTTTGGGGATGGAGCAAAAGCTGTTCTAAGAGGGAAGTTTATAACAATATAGGTCTACCTCAAGAGGCAAGAAAAATCGCAAATAACCAACCTAAACCTTACATCTAAAGGAGCTAGAAAAATAAAAACAAACAAAACCCAAAGCCAGTGGAGGGAGGGAACTAATAAACATTAGAGCAGAAATAAATGAAATAAAAACTTTAAAATAATAGAATAAAACAAAGAAATTGGGAGTCGTTTCTTTTAAAGGTCAACAAAATTGATAAACCTTTAGCCAGATTCATCAAAAAAAACAAAAAACAAAAACAAAGGGAAGACTCAAATAAAACAAGAAATGAAAGAGGAGAAATAAGAACCAATACCACAGAAATACAGAGTATTATAAGAGAATGTTCCGAAAAATTATGTGCCAACAAATTGGACAACTAAAAGAAATCTGTAAACTCCTGGAAATATATAACCTTCCAAAACTGAATCAGGAAGAAATAGAAAATTTGAGCAGACCAATTACTAGCAATGAAATTGAATCAGTAATAAAAAACTCCCAATAAACAAAAGTCCAGGATCAAATGGCTGAATTCTACCAATGATTTAAAAGGTTAATAACTCTTCTTCTCAAATTATTCCAAGAAACAGAAGAAAAAGAAAAGTTTCCAAATTCATTCTGAGGCCAGCATTACCCTGATACCAAAACCAGATAAAGACACCACAAAAAAGAGAACTACAGGCCAATATCCCTGATGAACATAAATGCAAAAATCCTCAACTAAATATTAACAAACTGAATCCAACAACATTAAAAAAATCATTCACAACAATCAAGTGGGATTTATTTGTGGGTTGCAAGAGTGGTTCAATATTTGCAAATCAGTCAGCATGTTCACATCAACAAGGGAAAGGATAAGAACCAGAAGATCATTTCAATAGGTGGCAGAAAAGCATTTGACAAAGTACAACATCCATTCATGATAAAACCCCCAACAAAGTCCGTTTAGTGGGAACACACCTCAACATAATAAAGGCTATTTATGTAAAAACCCACAGCTAACATCATATTCAATGGTGAAAAACTGAGAACTTCTCCTCTAAGATCAGGAACAAGACAAGGATATTCACTCTCACCACTGTTATTCAGCATATTACTGGAAGTCCCAGCTACAGCAGTCAGACAAGAAAAAGAAATAAAAGCATCCAAATTGGTAAGGAAGAAGTAAAATTGTCACTATCTGCAGATGACATGATACTATATGTATAGAAAATCCTAAAGTCTCTGCAAAAAAACTGCTAGAGCTGATAAATGAATTTGGTAAGGTCATAGGACACAAATTCAATATACAGAAATCAAATGGATTTCTGTACACTAATATTGAAACAGGACAAAGAGAAATTAAGAAAACAATCCCATTTACAATTGCATCAAAAATAATAAAATACCCGGGAATGAACTTCAGCTTGGCCAAAAAATATAAAACATTGTTGAAAGAAGTTGAAGATGACACAAATGGGAAGATACTCCATGCTCATGGATTGGAAGAAAAAATATTGTTAAAATGTCCATACCTCCCAAGCAATCTACAGATTTAATGCAATCCCTATCAAAATACCAACAGCATTTTTCACAGAATTCAAATAATCCTAAAATTTGAATGAAACACAAGAGACCCTGAGTAGCCAAAGCAATCTTGAAAAAGACCAAAACTGGAGGTATCACAATTCCAGATTTCAAGATATACTACAAAGCTGTAGTAATCAATACAGCATGGTACTGGCAAAAAAAAAAAAAAAAAAAAGACACAGAGATCAATAGAACAGAATAAAGAGCCCCCAAATAAACCCATGGTTATATGATCAATTCATCTTTGACAAAGGAGACAAGAATATGTGATGGGAAAAAGTCGCTCCAACAAATAGTGTTGGGAGAACTTGGATAGCCACATGTGAAAGAATGAAACTGGACCACTTTCTCGCATCATACACAATAGTAAATTCAAAATGGATTGCAGACCTAAATGTGAGTCCTGAAAGGATAAAAATCCTAGAACACAGCACAGGCAGTAATTTCTCTGAAATTGGCCATAGTAACATCTTTCTATATATGTCTCCTGAGGCAAGAGAAACAAAAGTAAAGATTGGGACTACATCAAAATAAAAAGGTTCTGCACAGCACAGGAAAAAAATCAAAACTAAAACGGAACCTACAGAATGAGAGAAGATATTTACAAATGACATATCTGATAAAGGGTTATTATCCAAAATGTATAAAGAAATTATACAATTCAGCACACACACACACACACACACACACACACACACACAATACCCAAATAATCCAATTAAAAAATGGGCAGAAGACATGAACAGACATTTCTCCAAAGAAGACATGCAGATGGCCAGCAGACACATGAGAAGATGCTCATCACTCACCGTCAGGGAAATGCAAATCAAAACCACAATGAGATATCACCTCACATCTGTCATAATGGCAAAAATCAAAAACACAAGAAACAATAAGTGTTGGTGAGGATGTGGAGAAAAAGGAACCGTCATGCATTATTGATGGGAATGCAGACTGGTGCAGTCACTGGGGAAGAAAGTATGGAAGTTCCTCAAAAAGTTAAAAATAGAATTACTATATGATCCAGTAATTTCTACTACTGGGTATTGACCCAAAGAATACAAAAACACTAATTCAAAAGGATATATGCACCCCTATATTTATTGCAGCATTATTTACAATAGCCAAACTATAGAAGCAGCCCAAGTGTCCGTCAACTGGTGAATGGTTGAAGATGTGATATATATATGCAATGGAATTATTCAGCCACATACACACACACACACACACACACACACACACACACACACAAAGATATCTTGCCATTTGTAGCAACATAGATTGAGCTAGAAAGTATAATGCTAAGTGAAATAAGTCAGTCAGAGAAAGACATATGCCATATGATTTCACTCATATGTGAAATTTAGGAAACAAAACAAATGGACAAAGAAAAACAGAGACAAACCAAAAATCAGACTCTTAAATATAAAGAACAAACATGTTTACCAGCCGGGAAGTGAGAGGAGGATAGGAGAAATAGGTGATAGGGGTTAAGAGTACACTTATCATGATGAGCACTGAGTAATGTTTAGAATTGTTGAATCACTATATTGTACACCTGAAACTAATATAGCACTGTATGTTAACTATACTAGAATTAAAATAAAAACTTTAATAAATAAATGAATAAAAATACAAATTAAAAAAAAGAAATGTATAAAAGAGAAAGATGTTCCTTGCAACAGCAATCAGACGACAAAAAGGGATCAAAGGTATTCAAATCGGCAAAGAAGAAGTCAAAATGTCTCTCTTCGCAGATGACATGATACTCTATATGGAAAACCCAAAAGAAGCCACTCCCAAACTATTAGAAGTTATAGAGCAATTCAGTAACGTGGCGGGATACAAAATCAATGCTCAGAAATCAGTTGCATTTCTGTACACGAATAACGAGACCGAAGAAAGAGAAATTAGGGAATCCATCCCATTTACAATAGCACCAAAAACCATACGTTACCTTGGAATTAACTTAACCAGAGACGTAAAGGACCTATATTCTAGAAACTATAAATCACTCTTGAAAGACATTGAGGAAGACATAAAAAGATGGAAAGATATTCCATGCTCATGGATCGGAAGAATTAACATAGTTAAAATGTCCATGCTACCCAGAGCAATCTACACTTTCAATGCTGTCCCGATCAAAATACCGAGGACATTTTTCAAAGAACTGGAACAAATAGTCCTTACATTTGTATGGAACCAGAAAAGGCCCCGAATCGCCAAGGAACTGTTGAAAAGGAAAAACAAAGCTGGGGGCATCACAATGCTGGATTTCGAGCTGTACTACAAAGCCGTGATCACAAAGACAGCATGGTACTGGCACAAAAACAGACACATAGACCAATGGAACAGAATGGAGAGCCCAGAAATGGACCCTCGGCTCTTTGGGCAACTAATCTTTGATAAAGCAGGAAAAAACATCCGGTGGGAAAAAGACCGTCTCTTCAATAAATGGTGCTGGGAAAATTGGACAGCTACATGCAAAAGAATGAAACTTGACCACTCTCTCACACCATACACAAAAATAAACTCCAAATGGATGAAAGACCTCGATGTGAGACAGGACTCCATCAAAATCCTACAGGAGAACATAGGCAGCAACCTCTACGACATCGGCCAAAGCAACCTTTTTCATGACACATCCCCAAAGGCAAGAGAAACAAAAGATAAAATGAATTTATGGGACTTCATCAAGATTAAAAGCTTCTGCACAGCCAAGGAAACAGTCAGAAAAACTAAGAGGCAGCCCACAGAATGGGAGAATATATTTGCAAATGACACTACAGATAAAGGACTGGTATCCAAGATCTACAAAGAACTTCTCAAACTCAATACACGAGAAACAAATAAACAAATCAAAAAATGGGCAGAAGATATGAACAGACACTTTTCCAATGAAGACATACAAATGGCTAACAGACACATGAAAAAATGTTCAAAATCATTAGCCATCAAGGAAATTCAAATCAAAACCACACTGAGATACCACCTTACGCCAGTTAGAATGGCAAAAATAGACAAGGCAAGAGACAACAATTGTTGGAGAGGATGTGGAGAAAGGGGATCCCTCCTACATTGTTGGTGGGAATGCAAGTTGGTACAGCCACTCTGGAAAACCGTGTGGAGGTCCCTTAAAAAGTTAAAAATTGAGCTACCCTATGATCCAGCCATTGCACTACTGGGTGTTTACCCCAAAGATACAGACGTAGTGAAGAGAAGGGCCATATGCACACCAATGTTCATAGCAGCAATGTCCACAATAGCTAAATCGTGGAAGGAGCCGAGATGCCCTTCAACAGATGACTGGATTAAGAAGTTGTGGTCCATATATACAATGGAATATTACTCAGCTATCAGAAAGAACGAGTTCTCAACATTTGCTACAACATGGACAGCACTGGAGGAGATAATGCTAAGTGAAATAAGTCAAGCAGAGAAAGACAACTATCATATGATTTCTCTCATCTATGGAACACAAGAACTAGGATGATCGGTAGGGGAAGAAAGGGATAAAGAAAGGGGGGTTAATCAGAAGGGGGAATGAAACATGTGAGACTATGGACTATGAGAAACAAACTGAGGGCCTCAGAGGGGTGGGGAGTGGGGGAATGGGATAGGCTGGTGATGGGTAGTAAGGAGGGCACGTATTGCACGGTGCGCTGGGTGTTATACACAACTAATGAATCATCGAGCCTTACATCGGAAACCGGGGATGTACTGTATGGTGACTAACATAATATAATAAAAAATCATTAAAAAAAAAAAAGATGTGCTGAAAGCTGGGTGTTGTGTATCCAGTGCTATTTCATCTCAGTGGTAGTGGGAGAATCAGATACAGAGGCCTGATGAGCACCATGAAAATGGCCGTAGATAACAGTCAACCATAGCTTTGTTTTGCTTTGTAGTCCTCTAGTAGTTTGGAAGAAACACTGAATTTGCAACAGAAACATTTGTTCTGTGAATTACTCATGCTTTGTTTTAGTTAGAAAAACAAGTTATTTAAAATTGAATTTCTGAGAAAACATTAATATAAATGAAAGGAAAACATAGGCACCCTAAGACGTTTACAGCCAATGGTCAAATAACAAGATTATTTGAAATGAAAAGGTATTAGTTTTTGTGGTACAGTAATTTAGAATATTTAGGTATTTAGAAGATACCCTTTTCCTGCCATTATCTTTAGAACTGGAAAATAGGAGATATAAAGATCATTTTGGAAAAGCCTGCATGAAACTTTAAAGTTTAGTTGAAAATACTTGAGAAGTGGGTTTAGGACAATTATTATGCCCTCAGTTAATTTGGACAAATTCTGGGGAAAAAGGATTAATCAAACCATAATTAAATTTTAAACTTTTCAGTTTAATATATTGATTTTATACATTTAGGTTGTAAATTCCATGTAGCGATGGATAATTTGTTGTCTTTTTCCCTAATAGGATTCATTATTGATTTTAGGACTTAAATTAGATTGAAGAATAAATACAAACATAATTGTTCCAGCTTGAGAAGAATGACAAGTATTGTGGAAGGATTTTTTTAATGTATACTACAAGTGATCATAATTTTTCTCTATAATAAAGAAAAACAATAACAATAATCGTAATTGTTATAGGTGGTAGTACATATGAATAATGCAGTGTTAGGTTAAACACAATTTAGTGATCTTCGTGTTATACAGCATTTGTAAAATTGGTTTTTTTTGTTTCCAATAAGCACGTGTCTTGTTTTTAAACATCAGACAAATTGTTTCTAATTTTAGTGATGAACAGAGGAAATTAATGAGAAGCATTTGATTTTGTATGTCCTGCAAACTATATTGGTTTTGTTTGGTTTTGATATCTGATATATTGTAGGAAATACAATTGTTCAATAACCGAAATTGTACTTACACTGCTTAAGTGGGCTTAGCCAAGGGATGGAATAGATGAGAAGGGTAGAAGACGAGGGAAATCCCAAAGGGGTATTTTGTTTTCTACAATGAAATAGCAGATTGCTACAGCTTTACTAACAAAAAGATAAGAATAAATGACAGCCAAGCGCATGGATAGCATCTGGGAGCGTTCTAGAAATGCAGGATCTCAGATACCACCCCAGACCAAATGAATCAGAATATGCATTTTAACAAGATCATATGATTCTTATGGATATTTAGGTTTGAGTAGCCCTGGTTAAGGTACCCCTCCCCTACAATATTTATAAGTACTTTCTACATTCATGGTATTTTGCTAGATAGGGAAGCCTAATAGCCCAGTGCTTGCATTTAGATAAAAGCCTTTAAATCGTAAACTACGAAAACACAGGGCTTCTATGTAATCTAAGGCATTATTGAATAAAAGGGAGAGATGTATGCACCAGGACCTCCATTTCCTCTAAAACTGAGCCATAGAAGCAATGACTATTTCATATATAAGTAAGCCAATTTCTTCAGTAATACAGAACAAAGTAATTTAAATTTGTTGAATCTTGGATTTAGCTTATTGGTAGAAGTTCTGGCCATAAAAGTCATTATGCTCCTTCCACAGTTTGGCTATTGTGGACATTGCTGCTATGAACATTGGGGTGCAGGTGCCCCTGCTTTTCACTACATCTGTATCTTTGGGGCAAATACCTAGTAGTGCAATTGCTGGGTCGTAGGGTAGCTCTATTTTTAACATCTTGAGGAAACTCCATACTGTTTTCCAGAGTGGCTGTACCAGCTTGGATTCCCACCAGCAGTGTAAGAGGGTTCCCCTTTCTCCACATCCTCGCCAACATTTGTTGTTTCCTGTTTTGTTAATTTTTCCATTCTAATTGGTGTAAGGTGGAATCTCATTGTGGTTTTGAGATGTCCTTCAACAGATGAATTGATAAAGAAGATGTGGTCCATATATACAATGGAATATTATTCAGCCATCAGAAAGGATGAATACCCACTGTTTGCATCAACATGGATGGAACTGGAGGGGATTATGCTAAGTGAAGTAAGTCAAGCAGAGAAAGACGATTATCATATGGTTTTACTCATAGATGGAACATAAGCAAAAGCATGGAAGACCATAGGGAAAGGGAGGGAAATCTGAAGGGGGAGAAATAAGAGAAGGAGGCGAACCATGAGAGACTGTGGACCCCGGGAAACAGACTGGGGGTTTCAGAGGGGAAGGTGTGGGAGGAGGGGGTAACGGGGTGATGGGTATTAAGGAGGGGACATGTTTTGATGAGCACTGGGTGTTATATACATAACTAATGAATCATTGAACACTACATCAAAAACGATGTACTATACAGTGGCTAACTGAATGTAATAAAAAAAAATACATGAGAAAAGACAAAAAAGTCATTATGCAAATTGAATGGATCTTATGGGGGATGTCAGTTTTTACAGTTACCCGTCTCCCAAGAACAAGTGCTCTATCTGCCCAGTGGGAGAGGGCATTTTTCTGAAATCTTGGCTCCTTTGGCTATAAAGAATATTTGTGGCATGACTGTGTTTATTTAGACTGCCTGAGGTTACTCCACTAGTTATTTGTTTTAAACTCATGATACAAAAGATGAATTTTAAGGAAAATCTTTAAATTATGCATATATGGGTTTGTGAATTAAGTATTCCATTATCATTGTCTGAGGACATTTGAAAAACTGTTGATAAGTTTCAAGGGTATAACAATCACTAAATGCAAGACAATAGAGAATTATTAACCTAAATATTCTAGACAAAAATTAGCAGATGGAATTATGTTACTGTATTATGTGCCAGGCATCTGACAACTTGAAATCTATTGATGCAATTTGTGGTTATATTAAATAGTTGGTTTTATTTAAATGGGTACTTCATCTTCCAAAATTCCACCTCATGTGTAGTGTGTATGATGCAAAGTAGATACTGTAAATACCAAGGTGTTGGTTTAACAATGCAATTTGAGCAATTTTTTTCAACACTTTGGTTTAATTTTTTTCCAAGGAATATCTGCTATCTATTAAAAATCTTTCTACTTGCCTAATACTCTAAATTTAATGAAACAAAGTGGCATAAGCTTTGTTAAAAGCAGTGTTTTCTAATGCAAATGCTGTTCAGCTAAAGACAACCAGGATTAGGTCTTTAACTGAACAAGTTTGTTTTATTACTTGATACAGTAAGAAAAGATGCACACTATGGAATCATGGGGTGTCTCAATAAGAAGGTTGTTATGGACTGAATGTATCCCCTAACCATATTCATGTGTGGAAATCCTAACCCCCAATGTGATGGTATTTGAAGATAATGCCTTTAGGAGGTAATCAAGGTTAGGTGAGGTCATGAGGATGTGGTCCTTATGATGGGATTAGTGCCCTTATAAGAAGAGACACAGGCACCTAGGTGGCTCAGACAGTTGAGGGTCTGAGTCTTGATCTCAAGCTTGGGTCTTGGTCTCGGGATTGTGAGGTCAGGCCCTGCATTGGGCTCTGCACTGAGCATGGAGAGTATATTCAAAAAAAAAAAAAGAGAGAGAGAGAGAGAGAGACACCAGAAAGCTTGTTCTGTCTCTCCACTATGTTATCTGCAAGTCAGAAAGAGAGTTCTCACTAAAAACTAACCATCCTGACACCCTGTTCTTAGACTGCTAGCCTCCAGAATCGTAAGGGAATAAATTTCGGTTGTTTATCCAGTGTATGGTATTTTGTTATGGTAGCTTCAGCAGAATAATACAAGGGTGTTGAAAAGAATCTATTTATAGCATTTTGGCCTTGGTTGGGTGATTTGAGGGGGGAATCTAAAAAAGCAGGTTTGCTCTACCTAGGGTACTGTCAGAAAGTGGGGACAATTCCATAATTGATTTTCTCAATAGGAGGATAGGGCAGAAAAAAGAGTGGATAACGCTATAATTGGTACAGAAGCAGCAATCATTCAAATTAGCCAGGGGAGAGGGATGTTTCGGTATTTATGGGTGGCACAGTGGCCTTGATTTTGTGTATGCTTCGATTGAATTATAAAGTGACATTACCAGAGAAAGACAATTATCATACGATCTCACTGATCTGTGAAATTTAAGAAACAATCGTAGGGGAAGAGAGGAAAAAATAAAACAAGATGAAACTAGAGAAGAAGACAAACTATAAGAGACTCTTAATCATAGGAAACAAACAGGGTTGCTGGAGGGGAGGGAGTAGGGGGTGGGGTAACTGGGTGATAGACATTAAAGAGGGCACGTGATGTATTGAGCACTAGGTATTATATAAGACTGATGAATCACTGACCTCTACCTCTGAAACAAATAATACGTTATATGTTAATTAATTGAATTTAAATTTAAAAAATGGAAAAAAATAAAATGACATCATTTTGTCTCACACTGTCATGATCTCAGAGTGACCTTGTCTGATATTGGTATCATGTGAGATTTTTTTATGTCCAGCAGGAAATACATGGCCTGCCTTTGAACACAGGGTCAGCTTCTTAACAACAGTGAAGCTGAGCTGTGTATGCCAGACAAGTTCCCTGATTCTGATTCCTAGTTTCTTCCTTTTTTACTAACTAGAGAATTGGCTCTAGGTTTTTTAGAAGATTTATATCTTCCAATAATAAAGACATTTTATTTTTAAAAAGATATTTTTAAATGTAGCATCTTTATTTAATAAGCAAATATTAAATAGATAATGAGATCATCTTATAAATCTAAAATTTCTTTTGTATGAAAGAAAGCTTAAATAACGTCTAAATCAATGACTCGTTTGATACTGTCATCCTCCCTTTGACATACCTGCCTACGAGTTGCCCAGACTATGTTGGAATATTTCCAGTATAAGGAAATACTTGGCTGCCTGAAACAGTGCATTCCATATATTAGACATTGAATCAAGGAGTACCTTGGTTCCTTAAATCTTCCATCCCTTGGCTGTTCTCATACCCCTTCAAGCAATAGAGAACAAAACTAATGTGATTTATAGGAAAAGTATTCTAATTAACACAAAGAAACCCACACAAACTAGTTCAAATTAAGAAAGAGAAGTTTTTTTGAAAGGCTACAATGTGCCATCTCAAAGACATTGAGAAAATAAAATTCTCATTGCATTAAGCAAATTAAGCCTTTTCCTCACATCATCCATATATTCATATCATCCCTCTTTTCTGTTTCCCGTGGAGTATCTTTCTCATTTGTTTATTCTTGCCCATCATCTTTTTCTATTTCTCCTTTCACCCTTAACTTCAGCCGGCAGATCACTTTGGCTTATCCTGGTACTAGTTCAGAAGAAACTGACATCCTCAATTCATAGTATATTTTATCTTAAGGAATTATGAACTTGTAACTGACTCAGTTTTGATAATCCACTTGGATCATTGCAGCCTCTGAATTTCCTTTTCTGTCGGTCTGATGTTCAATCTCATATAATCATGTATCTTCATTCCAACTTGTAGTCAAGGGTCAGCCTTGTGTTCATTACAGAACCCTAATTCAAGATTCAAATAATTATTTGGACATATACCAGATTAGGGTAAAGGCTATGGAAATACAATTCAGAAAAGGAAATGCAAATAGTTCCTAAATATATGAAAATGTTTAACTTACTCATGATATAAATGTAAATAAAATGACACTTTAATGCCATTTTCACATTGTTAAGAATATAAAATGTTAGATGTATTTGATAATATGCTATGTTAGTGAGGCTGTGAGGAAATAGACCTTTTCATACATTGCTGGTAGGAATGTATATTAGTATAGTTTCTATGGAGACTAATTTGGCAAAATGTATTCAATTTTCATCAGTAGGAACTGAATAAGTACATTAAGACATTCATAAAAATGAAAAACTGTAAAAATAAGGAAACACTTCATATACTAAAATGGAAAGATTTACAAGATGTATTGCTAATTGAAAAAATCCAACTGCAAAACAGTATGTATAGTAGCATGCCATTTATATAAAATCAAGGGGTGGACAAATAACTTTATATGTATATATATTACATTAAAACTTCTGGAAGAATATATAAGGACAGGAAAGAGATTTAAAAGTCCATATAACTCCAGGTGGCAGTCTTTGTAATGTGTTGCTTCTGGGAGAGAAAAAAACCCCAAAAGATAAGGGAAAGATACTTTTGATGATTGGATGGTGAAGTATAAAGGAAGCAAAAAAGAAATGTTAGGTTCTTTCAATCCAAAAAATAATCCAAATCTGCAGGACACACAACCCCTCCCCCGCCCTCCCCAGCAACCCCCATACAAAATCCATTAGATAACTCTGCTCTCCTGCACTGACAGAAGAGGGCACCATTGAACTAAAAATTTTGTTTGCCACCACACATCCACAAAACGAGTAAGACAAAAGTAAGTCTATTCAAGGCTGCTTGCTATAAGATAACAAAATCAGAATCAAAATATTTCATTTGATGAGAATTTGTCCCCAGATAACATAAAGAAGACAAATTGTAGTAAAAGAACTTCAAATTGAATTTAGAATTCTAAACAAGCATTTACAGATAGGAAAACATTAAAGACAGAAATGGACAAAAAGTAGTAAAAATCAAAAGGGATTGACTTAAACTCAATAAAGATACGAAGAAAAAGAGAAAATGGTCATAAATATGATCATCGCGAACTCAAGGGAAAACAGACTCAAGTGAAATTTTTATGACACATTGAAGGAGGAAAACAAAAGATAATGAGAAGTGACACAAAAAAATAAAAAGGAACAGAGAGAAAGTGGTTGAAATGGAAGACAGGCAAAGAAAAATATGTGTGTGTGTGTGTGTGTGTGTGTGTATTGGAGTCCTTAAAGCAGAAAAAGAAAATGATGGGATAAAACTAATATTTAAAACTGTAATCCAAAAGATGTTCCAGCAACAAATGAAGATCTGCATTGATATCTTGAAAAGATTCAGTGGGTACCTGAGAAAAAGGGCCTGGAATGGCCAGCTTTGAGAAATATCTTAGTAAACTCTTAGAATTCAAGATCTAGAAAAATAATTTTTTTTAAAGATTTTATTTATTTATTTGACAGAGAGAGAGAGAGAGACAGCCAGCGAGAGAGAGAACACAAGCAGGGAGAGTGAGAGAGGAAGAAGCAGGCTCCCAGCGGAGGAGCCTGATGCAGGGCTCGATCCCAGGACTCTGGGATCACACCCTGAGCCGAAGGCAGACGCTTAACAACTAAGCCACCCAGGCGCCCCTAGAAAAAATTTTTCTTAAGGCCTTCTATCAAAAATATCAAATGACTTACAAAGGGGGAAAAAAAGACCAGAGCTAGACTTCTCCAAAACAACTTACAAAATGATAGAGCAATGGATCAACAGTATAAAAACAAAACAAAAAACTAGGAAAAAATTGTGAACCAAAAATTTGTATTCAGATGTTAAGACAATAGAAGAACAGAATCTACTGGAGGATGGGTTTATCCAAATAAAGAGATGACTGAGAAAACTTCAGCAATGTGGTTTATGATAAACATTTAATATATTTCATTGCACATCTAAGACTAAAACAAATATGGGTACAGGGATGGAAGTATAATTAGAAATATTATAATTCTGAAAATGTAGAAATGATGTGAGTAAAAAATGGGAGGATAAAAGAGAGTTATAAATAGGATAAACTCTGGTAGTATTTTCTATATATGGGAGTTGAATGAACCATTAAATCCTGACAAATCAGGTAATAACAGACAACTAAAAAACTGAACAATTTTTGCTCTATGTTGCAAATATAGGGCTGATATCCCTAATATATAAGGAACTCTTAAAAATTGAGAGGGAAGAAACACCAAACGTCTGATAGAAAAGTGGGTAAAAGATAATTGATAGTTTACCAAAAAAATCACCCTTGATGAAAAACCATTTCAACCTCATTCATAAGTAGAAAAATATAAATTGAAAATACACAAAGATACTATTTTTCATCTTCCAGACTGGCAAAATTAAATAATATGAGAACATCTATGTTTGGGGAGACTGTGTGCAATCCAGGACTCTCATATATTGCTAGTGGGACAACTTCAAACATGCAAATCAGTACAACCTTTGGAGAAGGGGCTTTGGCAATATCCAACAAAAGTACTTACGGATTTACCTTTCAACCCACATAGCCCTTTATAGGAATCTATCCTGAATATGGACTCCCAACAATTCAAAAATATATATGCATAAGGTTATTCACTACAACATTATTTGTAATTACAAAATATTAGAAGCCACCAAAAGGGGAGAGGTTGCAAATTATGGTATTTCTATCCAAAGGAGTACTATGGAGCTGTGAAAAGAAAGAGGAAGATCTCTAAGGTGATATAGAATGATTTGGCATATATATGATTTTTTAAAAAGCAAAATATAAAAGACTGTCTGTAAGTTACTGACTTGTGTAAGAAAAACAGGGTAATAGAAAGATATATGTATTTGCTCATTTGTGCAATACAAAACACAGGAAGCGGAAACCAAAGACAGTTACCACCAGGGGTGGTTAGGAATGGTTAGAAAAGAATGGGAGCTATAGGAATGGAGTAGAATGCATGGGTTAGGGGAGAGACAGTTCTCTAATTTGTATGTATTTGTATAGTTCTGAAGTTTAGTACCAAGATAATGTTTCACATTCTAAAATGAATGAATGAATGAATGAACAAATGAATGAATGAAATCAACAAGATTGGGGGAAAACCAAAATGGATCCAACAGAAACAAATAAGCCTAATTGTATTCCAGTAAGTAATATAACTACACTCAGTGGGAATGAGGTGGACTGATTCAAGGAACTTTTATGCACTGTATTTTGATTATATACCCTCAGGTTACATACAAAAAGAACTGTAAACAAATATTGATTCTAGGTAGTAGGTTTGTTTTTCACAAGGGTATAGGTTATCAATTCCGAAATATTTAAAGTATATCCTTGTACTGAACAAATAAGTAAATATATTGTGGATTATGAGAGCCAGATTTCTAATTGTCAAAGAAGTAAGTTACAGAAATGGAAAGGGAGAAGACTAGAATGAAGCTTTTGATGTTGGAATTGGAGGTATCAGTGTAAATTCATGGTTTTAAAATATAATGACAGATACAGAAGTATATATGTTTAGATATTTTCTATCTCTGTCCACTGAGATGACCTCAGCACAATGCACTCTAATACTAATAAACATCCCTAGCACCCAGATAGTGGTTTCTAAATACTATTCTTCACTAAAAAGAACAAAGGATCATTAGAAAAATAACTGATTCCAGAGCTAGTGTAGCAAAAGTTCAAGTTGAAATTAGAGTATCTTTCTTGTGGTTGCCAGTAGGTAAGGAAGTACTCAAATAGTGATGGAGAAATAGCAAAAGGGCACAGGAACTAGTTTGAAGGGCTCTCACTGGCCAAATCTTAGACAATTGAGCATCAAAGTAAATAATGATAGATTAAAGTCATAAATTTTTACATATATAAATACATAAATGAATTATAAATAAAGGGGGGGTACAAGAACACTCCAACTGTAAAATATCAAATAGTAAATGTAGAAGAACGACGGAGTTGGGAAAAAAATGAATCACCACCATAGTAATAAATGTTTCTGTTGAGAATTATCAGTAAAACTAGTGGACAAAAGTATCCTGATGAGAAATGAGATTTTTACATAATCTCAAAGTATCTCTTCATAAAATACTAATTATTTTACTTAAAAAGAAAAATAGTGACTTTATCCTGACAGACATCACCATAACCTAGGAATATAGTTATGAAGGAAATAAAATAAGGTGTGATGGTGTGATAGTCTCAGAGATGTATATGTGGAGTTGGTTGGGAAAGACCTTTCTGAGATAGACGTGTGAAGTGATAACCTGAAGAATGAGAAAGAGCCAATACTTGAAGAGCTAAGAAAAAACCTCATTAAGAAATGCTTTGGATTTATAATAGATGTCAAGGTGGACACTGTATTAGTAGCCATTTCATCTACTGAAATAATATTTAGCTGAGTGCCAACTAGAAAATTATATTACAAGTTACTGAAACATGAGAAGTATAGAATATCATTGAAATGACCATTAAGTTATATGGGATCTGTTCTTTTTTACCACTATGTGGCTAGGTTTCATATGCAAATTGCTAAAATTTTCTGACTTAATTTTATCTGTAGCAAGGGCAGTGAGTGAATAACCTCTAATGCTTCCTACACATTCAATATTTATGACTTTACAATCTTATGAAATCTCAATATTTATAATTTTATAATGTAATACATATAAATAGAGTCAAGTTGATGATAAAGAATAAACAGTGTCTTATAATCTTCCATTGTTAGCTATGAGCAGTCTCTGGGCTAGACAATACTTTGTTTTTTTGGGTTTGTTTGTTTGTTTGTTTGTTTTTAAACATTTTATTTATTTATTAGAGAGAGAGAGACAGCCATCGAGAGAGGGAACACAGGCAGAGGGAGAGGGAGAGCAAGAAGCAGGCTCCCGGCGGAGGAGCCTGATGGTGGGGCTCAATCCCAGGACTCTGGGATCACGCCCTGAGCCGAAGGTAGACGCTTAACGACTGAGCCACCCAGGCGCTCCAATACTTTGATCTTTAATAAGAAAGGTGTTATTTCCAGGACACCAAGAAACAAAAACTAGTCAAAGGGTTTCATAAACTTGTATTTCATATTAGATTCAATATTCAAACAGTACTTCAAACTTAAACAAAACTCTCCCTTTTCACTCTTAATTGATGACTTTATATCTTATTTAATGGAAAAATATGAAAATCAGGTGTGAATGTCTATACATTTCCAACAGCAAACATTCCAACTTATTAAAGTCTTTGCCAGAATTTGCTGCTTTAACTCCTATTACAGTGAACTAAATGTCCCTGCTTCTCTCTACTCTCTTAGCAACTTTCAAATATACAGTTCAGTTTAATTAACTCTATTAATCATGTTGTACATTATATCCCTAGAACTTATTCACCTTATAATGTAAGTTTGTACCTTTTGGTCATCTTCACACACTTCCCCCACTTTTACCCTCTACCTCTGGCAACCACCAATCTATTCTCTGTTATTGTGAGTTTCTATTTAGATTCCCATGAGATCATGCAGTGTTTGTTTTTCTCTGATTTGTTTGAACTAGCATAATGCCCTCAAGGTCCATCCATGTTGTTGCAAATAGCGAGATTTCCTTTTATTAAAAGAGATAATATTCCACTGTATGTATGTATGTATGTATGTATGTATGTATGTATGTATATAGCACATTTTCTTTATCCATTCAACACTCAGGTTGTTTCCATGATTTGGCTATTTTAATAATGCTACAGTATCTTTTGAAGACTGTGATTTCATTTCTTTCAGACACACCCAGTAGTGGAATTGCTGGATTGTAGATGGTGAGCCTCTTCAGGGCAGAAACCATGTTCGTTTTCTTGATATTACCACTGCATAGCACAGTACTTGGTAACTTACTAGTAGACGATCAACAGATATTTAATTAGCTAGACTTAATTAAATCCATAGGTGTTAGGATATGGAAGAATGTTAACTCATCTCCCCCCATACTAACATTAACACAATACACATAGGGAAAGGAGGCATTCTTCTATTATTAAACTCTCATCATATATCCTTAGCTTTTTTCTTGAGATATGTACCTATATAGCCTTTGCGCTGACTCAATATATTGTTTGCAGGGAGAATATGGGAGCTGGCAGGAGTCTCCCCTCAGTAGCTGGATTCCCCAGTCTGTAGCAGGTAATGGAGTGTCTGACAGAATGCAAATGAACCTGTCTGGGTGTGGCTATCTTTTCAGAGCCAATGGATACTGAAAGGATAGAATGTGGTCCATTAATTTGAAATGCATGTTAATGTGGTGATTCACGTCAAAGATAAGCTTGCTTTCATAAATAGTCCTTCTCTCCCCAGTAAACAGGCTAGAGGAGATGACTTTCTGACAGGAGTGAGACTTCAGGACTGGGGCACTCCTAGATGAAGGGGCCTATTTAGTTAATTATGGGGCCAACTTGTGAATGTGCTGCTAGAGGCTAGAAATGAATACTACCCCTTGTGCTAAAGGACCAGTAGGTGATGGTGTCAGCCAACTTCAGCCCTGTTTGAAGAGCCCACACTTCCCTGGATAATCAGCCCAACTGTTAGGCCTGTTTAATAATTAGAGAACCCACATGTTGGTCAGAGCTAACAAGGAGAAGTGGAGCGGGGGGTTGATTTTTTTTCCTCTCTTTCAAAAGAGAATGTCATGAGTATATGTATGTTCTGGGTTGGGAGGCAGACTTGTGTCCGGAGGATTAGGAAGGTTCTACTCCAGGATATCCAAACTTAGATTACAGTTCAGCATATGGCATTCTAGCTCTGTGTTCTGTTCACAAATTTTAAGGAAATAATATAAACCAAAATTTCTATAGGACTTGACATTTCCTACAGAAAATTCCATATTTAGGACACATAAAATCAATGTAAGGAATGACATTAATGGAGTACTTCATCATTCTTTCTTATTCATTCATTACCTTTTACCCAATACTTACTAAACACTGGTAGGAATCTCCATTATTCTTTTTATTTTAATTTTTTTATTATATTATGTTAGACACCATACAGTACATCCCTGGTTTCTGATGTAAAGTTCAATGATTCATTAGTTGCGTATAACACCCAGTGCAACCGGCAATACCTGCCCTCTTTACTACCCATCACCAGTCTATCTCATTCCCCCACTCTCCTCCCCTCTGAAACCCTCAGTTTGTTTCTCAGAGTCGATAGTCTCTCATGCTTCATTCCCCCTTCTGATTACCCCCCCTTTCTTTATCCCTTGCTTCTCCTACCGATCTTCCTAGTTCTTATGTTCCATAGATGAGAGAAATCATATGATAATTATCTTTCTCTGCTTGACTTATTTCACTTAGCATTATCTCCTCCAGTGCCATCCATGTTGCAGCAAATGTTGAGAACTCATTCATTCTGATAGCTGAGTAATATTCCATTGTATATATGGACCACAACTTCTTAATCCATTCATCTGTTGAAGGGCATCTCGGTTCCTTCCACGATTTGGCTGTTATGGACAATGCTGCTATGAACATTGGGGTGCATATGGCCCTTCTCTTCACTACGTCTGTATCTTTGGGGAAAATACCCAGTAGTGCAATGGCTGGGTCATAGGGTAGCTCAATTTTTAACTTTTTAAGGGACCTCCACACTGTTTTCCAGAGTGGCTGTACCAACCTGCATTCCCACCAACAATGTAGGAGGGGTCCCCTTTCTCCACATCCTCTCCAGCAATTGTTGCATCTTGCCTTGTCAATTTTTGCCATTCTAACTTGCGTAAGGTGGTATCTTAGTGTGGTTTTGATTTGAATTTCCCTGATGGCTAATGATTTTGAACATTTTTTCATGTGTCTGTTAGCCATTTGTATGTCATCATTGGAAAAGTGTCTGTTCATATCTTCTGCCCATTTTATGATGTTTATTTGTTTCTCGTGTATTGAGTTTGAGAAGTTCTTTGTAGATCTTGGATACCAGTCTTTTATCTGTAGCATCATTTGCAAATATATTCTCCCATTCTGTGGGCTGCCACTTAGTTTTTTTGACTGTTTCCTTGGCTGTGCAGAAGCTTTTTACCTTGATGAAGTCCCACAAGTTCATTTTATCTTTTGTTTCTCTTGCCTTTGGGGATGTATCATGAAAAAGGTTGCTTTGGCCGATGTCGTAGAGGTTGCTGCCTATGTTCTCCTCTAGGATTTTGATGGAGTCCTGTCTCACATCGAGGTCTTTCATCCATTTGGAGTTTATCTTTGTGTGTGGTGTGAGAGAGTGGTCAAGTTTCATTCTTTTGCATGTAGCTGTCCAATTTTCCCAGCACCATTTATTGAAGAGACGGTCTTTTTTCCACAGGATGTTTTTTCCTGCTTTATCAAAGATTAGTTGCCCAAAGAGCCGAGGGTCCATTTCTGGGTTCTCTATTCTGTTCCATCAGTCTATGTGTCTGTTTTTGTGCCAGTACCATGCTGTCTTTGTGATCACAGCTTTGTAGTACAGCTCAAAATCCGGCATTATGATGCCCCCAGCTTTGTTTTTCCTTTTCAACAGTTCCTTGGCGATTCGGGGCCTTTTCTGGTTCCATACAAATGTAAGGACTATTTGTTCCAGTTCTTTGAAAAATGTCATTGGTATTTTGATCGGGATAGCATTGAAAGTGTAGATTGCTCTGAGTAGTATGGACATTTTAACTATGTTAATTCTTCTGATCCATGAGCATGGAATATTTTTCCATCTTTTTGTGTCTCCCTCAATGTCTTTCAAGAGTGATTTATAGTTTCTAGAATATAGGTCCTTTACGTCTCTGGTTAAGTTAATTCCAAGGTAACATATGGTTTTTGGTACTATTGTAAATGGGATGGATTCCCTAATTTCTCTTTCTTCAGTCTCATTGTTCGTGTATAGAAATGCAACTGATTTCTGAGCATTGATTTTGTATCCCGCCACATTACTGAATTGCTCTATAACTTCTAGTAGTTTGGGAGTAGATTCTTCTGGGTTTTCCATATAGAGTATCATGTCATATGCGAACAGAGACATTTTGACTTCTTCTTTGCCGATTTGAATACCTTTTATCCCTTTTTGTTGTCTGATCGCTGTTGCAAGGACTTTTAGTACTATGTTGAATAATAGTGGCGAGAGTGGGCATCCTTGTCGTGTTCCTGATCTTAAGGGAAAGGCTTCCAGCTTTTCCCCATTGAGAATGATATTTGCTGTAGGCTTTTCATAGATGGTTTTTATGAGATTGAGGAATGTACCCTCTATCCCTACACTCTGAAGGGTTTTAATCAGGAAAGAATGCTGTATTTTGTCAAATGCTTTTTCGGCATCAATTGAGAGGATCATATGGTTCCTGAGTCTTTTCTTGTTGATATGATGTATCACGCTGATCGATTTGCGAATGTTGAACCACGCTTGCATCCCAGGTATGAATCCCACTTGGTCATGATGGATAATCCTTTTATGTACTGTTGGATTCTATTAGCCAGGATCTTGTTGAGGATTTTGGCGTCCATATTCATTAGGGAAATCAGTCCGTAATTCTCCTTTTTGATGGGGTCTTTGCCTGGTTTGGGGATCAAGGTAATATTGTCCTCATAGAATGAGTTTGGTAACTTTCCTTCTGTTTCTATTTTTTGAAATAGCTTTAGGAGAATAGGTATTCTCTCTTCTTTGAATGTTTGGTAGAATTCCCCAGGAAAACCGTCCGGGCCTGGAGTTTTGCTTTTTGGAAGGTTGTTTATCACTGACTCAATCTCTTCATAATTAATTGGTCTGTTTAAAAAATCAATTTCTTCCTGTTTCAGTCTTGGTGGTTTATAGGTTTCCAGGAAGGCCTCCATCTCTTCCAGATTGCTTAATTTATTAGCATATAGTTGTTGATAAAAGTTTCTAATAATCCTTCCAATTTCATTGGTGTTGGTTGTGACCTCTCCTTTTTCATTCATAATTTTATTAATTTGGGTCCTTTCTCTATTCTTTTGGATAAGTCTTGACAGCGGTTTGTGAATTTATTGATTCTCTCAAAGAACCAGCTTCTAGTCCTGTTGATCTGCTCTACTGTACTCCTGGTTTCTAATTCATTGATTTCTGCTCTAATCTTGGTCAGGTGCTTCTTCATGCGTGGATTAGGCCTGTTCCTCTGTTGCTGTTCCAGCTTCTTGACGTGAGAATATAAAAACTGCATTTTAGATTTTTCTCTTCTTTTGAGTGAGGCTTGGATGGCTATGTATTTCCCCCTTAGGACTGCCTTTGCAGTATCCCATAGGTTTTGGACCATTGTGTTTTCATTCTCGTTGGTCTCCATAAATTGTTGAAATTGATTTTTGATTTCCTGGTTTATCGAATCATTCCTGAGCAGGATGGTTCTTAGTCTCCAATTGTTTGAGTTTCTTCCAAATTTTTCCTTGTGGTTGAGTTCCAATTTCAGAGCGTTGTGGTCTGCGAATATGCATGGAGTAATTTCAATCTTTTGGTATCAGTTGAGACCTGTTTTGTGGCCCAGAACATGGTCTATTCTTGAGAATGTTCCATGGGCATTAGAATAGAATGAGTATTCTTTGGTACTGGGGTGTAGTGTTCTATATATGTCTATGAGGTCCAACTCGTCAAGTATGGCATTCAAAGCTCTTGTTTCTTTGCTGATTTCTTGCTTAGGTGATCTGTCTATTGCTGATAGTGGAGTGTTGGGGTCTGCTACTATTAGTGTATTTTTATCTATATGTCTCTTTATTGTGGTTAAGAGTTGGCTGTGTATCTTGCTGCTCCCCTGTTGGGGGCATATATATTTATAATTGTCATATCCACTTGTTGCATACATCCTTTAAGAATAATATAGTGCCATTCTGTGTCTCTAACTATAGTCTTTAGTTTAAAATCCAATCTGTCTGATATGAGAATTGCTACCCCAGCTTTCTTTTGAGGTCCATTGGTGTGAAAGATGGTATTCCATCCCTTTACTTTCAGTCTGGATGTATCTTTAGGTTCAAAATGAGTCTCTTGTAGACAGCAAATGGAATGGATCCTGTCTTTTTATCCAATCTGCAACCCTGTGGTGCTTTATGGGAGCATTTAGGCCATTTACATTGAGACTGATTATTGAGAGATATGATTTTAATGATGCCATGTTGCCAGTAAAGTCTTTGTTTCTATAGATTGTGACTTTCTGTTCTGTATCACTCTTGGGGCCTTTTTACCTTTATAGAACCCCCCTTAATATCTCCTGTAGGGCTGGTTTCGTGCTTACGAATTGGTCGATGACTGGCGATTCTGGAAGGTCTTTATTTCTCCATCAATTCTGAATGACAGCCTTGCTGGATAAAGGATCCTTGGCTGCATGTTTTTCTCTGAAAGAGCTTTAAAAATGCCCCCCCCCCCAACGCTTTCTCTCATTCCAGGTCTGTGTAGACAGGTCTGACGTAATTCTGATGCCTTTGCCTTGGTACGTGAGAAATTTCTTTGCCCTGGCTGCTTTCAATACTGTATCCTTGGATCTAATATTTGCGAATTGCACTGTGACGTGACATGGCATAGGTTTGTCGTGGTTGAGATTGGGAGGGGTCCTCTCTGCCTCTTGGACACGAATGCTTGTTTCCTTTGCTAGATTAGGGAAGTTTTCTGCTACAATTTATTCAAATATCTCTTCTAGACCTCTGTTTTTCTCCACCCCCTCGGGGATGCCGATGATTCTGAGATTGGAACGTTTCATTGAGTCAGTAATCTCCCGTAACCTACATTCTTGAGATTGGATTTTTTTGAGCCAAGTTTCTATTTTAGCTTTCTCTTCTATTAACCCAACCTCCAATTCGCTGATATGTTCTTCTGCCTCATTCACCCTGGCCATCAGAGCATCTAGTTTTGACTGCATTTGATTCATAGCATTTTTAATTTCTGCCAGATTCGCTCTCATTTCCGCCCTTAGAAATTCTATATTCTCATTAATATTTTTGTTAATACTTTTTTCAAGTCTACATATCATCTTGACCATTGTTACTCTAAACTCCATTTCTGATAATTTGGTTATATCCATATCCATTAGTTCTGTGGCAGAGGCCACAGACTCATTGTCTTTTGTTTGCTGGGGGGATTTCTCCTTCTCGTCATTCTGATGAGGAGAGGTTGCGGGGTTGTCCAGAGCCCAAATTATTGACCAGGACCCAGGCAGTGTGCACTTGTTTTGTAGGGACCTTAGGGATGTGGGCTTCTTGATTTTTCAGCCTGCCTTCTGGGGGAGGGGCCAGCCACGCTGATACTCAGGCAACCCTGTTTGGGTAGAGTCTCCGCGTCCCCTGTGAGGGGGGATGGGGATGGGCACACTGTGAGCCGGTATTTCCGGCTTTTGTTCTCTGGCGGCTTTCCCTGGCGGTTTGCTGTGCCTCTTCTGAGAGTCAGAGCAGCAGTGGCCAAATCTCAGCATCTGTCTCAGAACAGAGGGATTGCAGACCATTCTCCACTGATGTTCTGGCCACTTTAACTCTGTTACTGTTGGTGCTGCTCAACCCTGCAGCGTCCTGGGATGTGCGCCCCACACCCGGCATCCCAGCCCTCACTTCCAGGGCCGGCGCATCTCTGTCCTTTGTGTTTCTAACACCGCCAGCCGCCAGCCCCCCCGAGCGCTCCTGGATCTCCTGGTCTCAGTCTGGTTCCAGTGAGCACACCGGAGTTCCAGAGTTCCGTGAGAAGTCTGGGGCTGCGTGCTCCCTGCTCACGGTCTCAGTCTGCTCTCTCGCGGGTGCCGTCCTCGAGTCCGCCCACTCCCCTGTGCAGGTAGCTACCGCTTCCTGGCGCCCGAACGTGGCGGCTCCCTCCCCCTTCTGTTTATCTTCCGATATCTGTGCGCGGTTTCATGGCTCCCCGCTTCGTACCTCAATACTCAGGACTGGAGATGTTCATTTGTAGAGATCCAGATGTATCTTCCTGTGTCTCAGGCTGATTCCGTGGATGTTCAGGCTGGTCTGGTACCTATCCAGCTTGACTCAGGGGACTGGCTGAAAAAGGGGTCCCCTACTCCTCCGCCATCTTAACTCCCCATCCGAATCTCCATTATTCTTATATCCAGTTCTCAATTTCTGTCGATTGTGCTGCTTAAGGTAAAAAATGTGGGCCATAGAGTCAGAATACCTGCATTTGAATTCTCTTTACACATTTATGTGCTCTCAGATTCTTTATGTGTAAAATCATATCTACTTCCTAGGGATGATGTGAAGAAAGAAACGTGTTAGTATGTATTAGGCATGTAGGCATGTAGATCAGTGACTAGCATACTGTAAGTAATAGCCAATCCTCCTGAACCTATCCTATTTTATTTCTCTTTGCTCCCTTAAAATTTCACTGTTTTTCTTGGATTACAGTTCTTTCCACAAATCTCCTAGCCTCTAGTGTTCCTTCTCCCTGCATAACTACCAGAGTACAAGATTTGAAATGCAGATCTGAGCATGTCATTCCCCTAGTTATATTTGAACTCTCCAACCTGATATACAAGGCGCCCTTTTTTCCAACCCAAATCTCTTTTCTGTTCCTCCCATTTTGTTCTTCCACAATGCTGAAAGGCTCTCAGTAACCCATCACAGCAGACTCTCTTATGCTTCTATGACTCTAATATATTCTTTTCCCTTCCTACCCACCTGGTGGGTATTCTTCAGACTCCTCCTACCTAGTATTTCCCTTCTGTTGATAACTTTTTGTAACAGCCCTTCATCTGTGACTGAATGAATCGCTTCCTCCTCTGTATTTCTTCTATTTATTGGTTATAATTCTATTATTTCACATACTCTACTGTATTGTGACTTCACATGGAAACAGGATAGTTGTTTTAGCTAAGTATCCAAAAAGATGGCAGTATACTCTGCTCAGGTGGAGTGTACTGTTTACTTAGGAAAACAGAAATATTCTAATGCCCATGGAAAATTCTCAAGAATAGACCATGTTCTGGGCCACAAAACAGGTCTCAACTGATACCAAAAGATTGAAATTATCCCCTGCATATTCTCAGACCACAACGCTCTGAAATTGGAACTCAACCACAAGGAAAAATTTGGAAGAAACTCAAACAATTGGAGACTAAGAACCATCCTGCTCAGGAATGACTCGATAAACCAGGAAATCAAAAATCAAATTAAACAATTTATGGAGACCAATGAGAATGAAAATACAACAGTCCAAAACCTATGGGATACTGCAAAGGCAGTCCTAAGGGGGAAATATATAGCCATCCAAGCCTCACTCAAAAGAAGAGAAAAATCTAAAATGCAGTTTTTATATTCTCACGTCAAGAAGCTGGAACAGCAACAGAGGGACAGGCCTAATCCACGCACGAGGAAGCAGTTGACCAAAATTAGAGCTGAAATCAATCAAGCAGAAACCAGAAGTACAGTAGAGCAGATCAACAGGACTAGAAGCTGGTTCTTTGAGAGAATCAATAAAATTGACAGACCACTGGCAAGACTTATCCAAAAGAAAAGAGAAAGGACCCAGATTATTAAAATTATGAATGAAAAAGGAGAGGTCACGACGAGCACCATTGAAATTTGAAGGATTATTAGAAATTTTTATCACCAGCTATATGCCAACAAACTAAGCAATCTGGAAGAGATGGAATCCTTCCTGGAAACCTATAAACTACCAAGATTGAAACAGGAAGAAATTGATTTCTTTTTTTTTTTTTTTATAATGATTTTTTATTATATTATGTTAGTCACCATACAGTACATCCCCGGTTTTCGATGTAAGGCTCGATGATTCATTAGTTGTGTATAACACCCAGTGCACCATGCAATATGTGCCCTCCTTACTACCCATCACCGGCCTATCCCATTCCCCCACCCCCCTCCCCTCTGTAGTCCTCAGTTTGTTTCTCATAGTCCATAGTCTCTCATGTTTCATTCCCCCTTCTGATTAACCCCCCTTTCTTTATCCCTTTCTTCCCCTACTGATCATTCTAGTTCTTATGTTCCATAGATGAGAGAAATCATATGATAGTTGTCTTTCTCTGCTTGACTTATTTCACTTAGCATTATCTCCTCCAGTGCCATCCATGTTGTAGCAAATGTTGAGAACTCGTTCTTTCTGATAGCTGAGTAATAGTCCATTGTATATATGGACCACAACTTCTTAATCCAGTCATCTGTTGAAGGGCATCTCGGTTCCTTCCACGATTTAGCTATTGTGGACATTGCTGCTATGAACATTGGGGTGCATATGGCCCTTCTCTTTACTACGTCTGTATCTTTGGGGTAAACACCCAGTAGTGCAATGGCTGGATCATAGGGTAGCTCAATTTTTAACTTTTTAAGGGACCTCCACACGGTTTTCCAGAGTGGCTGTACCAACTTGCATTCCCACCAACAATGTAGGAGGGATCCCCTTTCTCCACATCCTCTCCAACAATTGTTGTTTCTTGCCTTGTCTATTTTTGCCATTCTAACTGGCGTAAGGTGGTATCTCAGTGTGGTTTTGATTTGAATTTCCTTGATGGCTAATGATTTTGAACATTTTTTCATGTGTCTGTTAGCCATTTGTATGTCTTCATTGGAAAAGTGTCTGTTCATATCTTCTGCCCATTTTTTGATTTGTTTATTTGTTTCTCGTGTATTGAGTTTGAGAAGTTCTTTGTAGATCTTGGATACCAGTCCTTTATCTGTAGTGTCATTTGCAAATATCTTCTCCCATTCTGTGGGCTGCCTCTTAGTTTTTCTGACTGTTTCCTTGGCTGTGCAGAAACTTTTAATCTTGATGAAGTCCCATAAATTCATTTTATCTTTTGTTTCTCTTGCCTTTGGGGATGTGTCATGAAAAAGTTTGCTTTGGCCGATGTCGTAGAGGTTGCTGCCTATGTTCTCTAGAATTTTGATGGATTCCTGTCTCACATCAAGGTCTTTCATCCATTTGGAGTTTATTTTTGTGTATGGTGTGAGATAGTGGTCAAGTTTCATTCTTTTGCATGAGGCTGTCCAATTTTCCCAGCACCATTTATTGAAGAGACTGTCTTTTTCCCACTGGATGTTTTTTCCTGCTTTATCAAATATTAGTTGCCCAAAGAGCTGAGGGTCCAGTTCTGGGCTCTCTATTCTGTTCCATTGGTCTATGTGTCTGTTTTTGTGCCAGTACCATGCTGTCTTTGCGATCACAGCTTTGTAGTACAGCTCGAAATCTGGCATTATGATGCCCCCAGCTTTGTTTTTCCTTTTCAACAGTTCCTTGGAGATTCGGGGTCTTTTCTGTTTCCATAGAAATTTAAGGACTATTTGTTCCAGTTCTTTGAAAAATGTCCTCGGTATTTTGATTGGGATAGCATTGAAAGTGTAGATTGCTCTGGGTAGCATGGACCTTTTAACTATGTTAATTCTTCCGATCCATGAGCAGCAATTGATTTCTTAAACAGGCCAATTAATTATGAAGAAATTGAGTCAGTGTTAAACAACCTTCCAAATAACAAAACTCCAGGCCCGGACGGTTTTCCTGGGGAATTCGACCAAACATTCAAAGAAGAGAGAATACCTATTCTCCTAAAGCTATTTCAAAAAATAGAAACAGAAGGAAAGCTACCAAACTCATTCTATGAGGCCAATATTACCTTGATCCCCAAACCAGGCAAAGACCCCCTCAAAAAGGAGAATTACAGACCGATTTCCCTAATGAATATGGATGCCAAAATCCTCAACAGGATACTTGCTAATAGAATCCAACAGTTCATTAAAAGGATTATCCATCACGATCAAGTGGGATTCATACCTGGGATGCAAGCGTGGTTCAATATTCTCAAATCAATCAGCGTGATACATCATATCAACAAGGAAAGACTCAGGAACCATATGATCCTCTCAATTGATGCCGAAAAAGCATTTGACAAAATACAGCATTCTTTCCTGATTAAAACCCTTCAGAGTGTAGAAATAGAAGGTACATTTCTCAATCTCATAAAAGCCATCTATGAAAAGCCTACTGCAAATATTATTCTCAATGGGAAAAAGCTGGAAGCCTTTCCCTTAAGATCAGGAACACGACAAGGATGCCCACTCTCGCCACTATTATTCAACATAGTACTAGAAGTCCTTGCAACAGCAATCAGACGACAAAAAGGGATTAAAGGTATTCAAATCGGCAAAGAAGTCAAAATGTCTCTCTTCGCAGATGACATGATACTCTATATGGAAAACCCAAAAGAAGCCACTCCCAAACTATTAGAAGTTATAGAGCAATTCAGTAATGTGGCGGGATACAAAATCAATGCTCAGAAATCAGTTGCATTTCTGTACACGAATAACGAGACCGAAGAAAGAGAAATTAGGGAATCCATCCCATTTACAATAGCACCAAAAACCATACGTTACCTTGGAATTAACCAGAGATGTAAAGGACCTATATTCTAGAAACTATAAATCACTCTTGAAATTAGAGATCCAAGCAGACAATAGTTATTGAACACTCACTGATACTGAAATAGCTATGTTACTAAGTTATGTTCTCTTTGATAGAATAAATGTAGAAATCTTTACTTACACCTCATGATATTTGAAAATAGATATATCTAAAATGTCTACTGTGAACTATAGAATTAAATAAGATAAAGCCAGTGCAAAAGTTGGAACAGGATCTGTCGTTTGATTTACAGTATTCATGTTACAGAGATTTCTGGTTGCATATAAATTCCATTTTTCTCTTCTTCCTGGGTATATGTAACTGGAGTCCCAGAAGAAGATGAGTGGGAAGGATCACAGAAAGAATATTTGAAGAAATATTGGAGGAAATTTTTCCAAGTATGATGAAAACTCTAAAGCAACAGAAACAAGTAGAACCCAAGTAGAAGAAAAAATGTAGGCTATCCTAATCAAATTGCCTATAGCTAGTGATAAAGAGACTATCTTAAAAACAGTCGGAAGGAAAATGATGTATTATATGTTAAGGAAAAGAGAATGACAGCAGAGTTTACCTGGACAACAACAATGCAAGCTAGAGGACAGTGGAGCAATATCAAAGGTATTATAAGGAAAGGAAACTTTAGGCCAATATCTCTCATTAACATACATGAAAAAAATTTAATTTTAGCGAATAGAGTCCAACAATATATTGAAAAGTTAATATATCATAATCAAGAGAGGGTTATCCCAGAATGCAAGACTGGTTTAGCATTTCAGAATCAATCAGTATAATTTATCATATTAACATTTTAAAAATAAAGAGTCTTTAATATCTTAAATAAAGGCAGAAAATATATTTTATAAATTTCAACATCCATTCCTGATAAAACTCTCAGCAGACTAGAAGTAGAAACAAAATTTATGAACCTAATGAAAGACATATGAAAAACCCAGGACAGATCTTATTTAAAAGTGAAAGATTAAACGCTTTCCTTCTGTGATCAAGAATGAGGCAAATGTTATTAACTCTCGCCATTTGTATTAAACACTTTACTGGAAATCCTAGCAAATGCAATAAAGCAATAAAAATATTAAAGACATATGTAATGGAAAGGAAAAATTTAATACTGACTTTATTTGTAGACAAATGATCATCTAAGTAGAAAATCTTGAGTAATCTACCCCAAACCGATTAGAACTAGTAAATGAGTTGAGAAATGTAGAATATTTTATATACTATCAATGGACACGTGGAAAATGAAATTAATTTAAAAAAACTATTTACCATTCCATAGTTTGCCTTTTAGTTTTGTTGACTGTTTCCTCTGCTATGCAAAAGATTTTTATCTTGAAGTCCCAATAGTTCATTTTTGCTTTTGTTTCTCTTGCCTCTAGAGTCTTGTCTAGCAAGAAGTTGCTGCAGCCAAAGTCAAAGAGGTTGCTGCCTATGTTCTCCTCTAGGATTTTGATGGATTTCTGTCTTACATTTAGGTCTTTCATCCATTTTGAGTTTATTTTTGTGTATGGTGTAAGAAAGTGGTCCAGTTTCATTCTTCTGCATGTGGCTGTCCAATTTTCCAAACACCATTTGTTGAAGAGACTTTCTTTTTCCATTGGCTAGTCTTTCCTGCTTTGTCAGTAAGATTAGTTGACCACAGAGTTGAGGGTCCATTTCTGGGTTCTCTATTCTGTTCCATTCATCTATGTGTCTGTTTTGTGCCAGTACCATACTGTGTGTATTGCAGCTGTAATACAGCTTAAAGTCTGGAATTGTGATGCCTCCAGCTTTGGTTTTCTTTTTCAACATTACTTTGGCTATTTGGGGTCTTTTCTGGTTCCATACAAATTTCAGAATTGTTTGTTCCAGCTCTGTGAAAAATGCTGGTATTATTTTGATAGGGGTTGCATTGAATGTTTAGGTTGTTTTGGGTAGTATAGACATTTCAACAATATTTGTTCTTCCAATCCATGAGCATGGAATGTTTTTCCATTTCTTTGTGTCTTCCTCAATTTTTTTCATAAGTGTTCTATAGTTTTCAGAGTACAAATTTTTTACCTCTTTGGTTAGGTTTATTCCTAGGTAGCTTATGGTTTTTGGTGCAATTGTAAATGGATTCAATATCTTGATTTCTCTTTATTCTGCCTCATTTTTAGTGTATAGAAATGCGACTGACTTCTGTACATTGATTTTATATCCTGCAATTGCACTACTAGGTATTTATCCAAAGGATACAAGCATAGTTATTCAAAGGGGCACATGCACCCTAATGTTTATAGCAATAATGTCCACAATAGCCAAAATATGGAAAGAGTCCAGATGTCCATAGACAGATGAATGGATAAAGAGGTTGTAGTGTACACACACACACACACACACACACACACACACACACAGGAATATTACTCAGCCATCAAAAAGAATGAAATCTTACCATTTGCAATGATGTGGATGAACCAGAGGGTATTATGCTAACTGAAACAAGTCAGCCAGAGAAAGACAATTACCATATGATTTCACTCATATGTGGACTTTAAGAAACAAAACAGATGAACATAGGGGAAGGGAAGGAAAAATAAAATAAGATGAAATTGAGAGGGAGGCAAACTGTAAGAGATTCTGAACTGTAGGAAACAAACAGAGTTGCTGGAGGAGAGGTAGGTAAAGGAAGGGGTAATTTGGTGATGGGCATTAAGGAGGGCACTTGATGTAATGAGCACTAGGTATTATATGTAACTGATAAATCACTAAATTCTATCTCCGAAACTAATAAAAAATAAGATAAATTAAAAAATAAAATAAAGAGACTAAAAAACATAAAGTCTATAAAGAACAACAAGAACAACAAAAATTGTTTACTATAGCATCAAAACCATGTAATACCTTGTGATTATTTTGACAAGAGATGTGTGAGACCTATATACTAAAATCTATGAAATAATGGAGAGAGAAATTACAGCCCTAAACAGATGGAAAAATATGATCTATTCATGTATCCAAAGACCCAGTATTATTTAGATGTCAGTTCTCTTCAAATTTATATGTAGGTTCTGTACAATCCCAAACAAAATATCAGCAGAAATTAGAAAATGACAAAATAATACTAAAATTTATGTGGAAAGGCAAGGGACCTAGAATAGCCCAAATAATTTTTCATTGTTGTTTGTTTGTTTGTTTGTTTAAATTCTAGTTAGTTAACACACAAAGCAATGTTTCAAGAGTAGAATTCAGTGATTTATCACTTACATACAACACACCCAGCGCTCATCATAACAAGTGCCCTCCTAAATACCCATATACCACCCACCTCCCTCCATTACCTCTCAGTTTGTTCTCTGTCATTAAGAGTCTCTTATGGTTTGTTTCCCTTTCTCTCTCTTTTCTCCCCTTCCCATATGTTCATCTGTTTTGTTTCTTAAATTCTACATATGAGTGAAAATCATATGGTATTTGTCTTTCTCTGACTGGCTTATTTTGCTAAGCATAATACACTCTAGTTCCATCCATGTCATTGCAAATGGTTAAGATTTCATTCTTTTTGATGACCGAGTAATATTCCATTATATATATTTAAAAAATCACATCTTCTTTATCCATTCATCAGCCAATGAACATTTAGCCCAAATAATTTTTAAAAAGAAAACCAAAGTTGAAGGATTTATACACCCTGATTTTAATATCTGTTATGAAACTATGGTAATAAAAAATATAGCCTAAGCACCCAGATCTCAGTTTCTAAATACTATTCAATTAAAGGAGCCAGTGCTCCTTGGAGAAATGAATGATTTCAGGCTAGGCAGGGAGAATACGAGATTACCCTGGAAGATTGTATAGTACCAGAAAGTTAGGAAATACTCAGTAAACAAAAGGATGCCAGAATACCAAAGGAACATAGAAGCCACGTGAAAGAGCTTTCAATGTCCAAAGCTGGAATAATGTGGCAAAAAAATTAAATAACAGTATTGGATCATAAGTCAAAATATAAAATAATACACAAGTCCATACTGATATGAATAAATGATTAAATAAGTACATAAATAGGAGAGAAGAAGCAAATCTTTCTTACAGAGTTCCAAATAATGTATGTAAAAATGCCTTCTTCCATGAGGTGGAACTTACTTCTTGCCCTTCCTTTTCTTGAGGGTGGGCTAGTCATAGTGACTTGGATTCAAAGAATAAAGTAGGAAAGGAAAATATAGTAACTTTTACAGTGGAGAAACCTGGCATACGTCACATAAGTGATGAAGATTAAAATCACCAGTGGTATCACATATAAAGGAAGTGATATGAAGTGTTGAGACAGGCACTTCACTTCACAGGCATTCTTTCCAAAAGCCCATTAACTTCTGTCTAATGGTGAGAAAAAGAACACAAAATGCAAATTTTGGGGGAGTGGGTGGAGCATTTTACAGGATACCTGGCAGTACAGTTCAAAACTATCCTGGTTATTAAAAACAAGGAAAGACTAAGAAACTATAACAGTCCAGGGGAGAGATGACAACTAAAAGCAATGTGAGGAGAGTATGTGTTGTAATGAGCACTGGGTATTATATAAGACTGATGAATCACAGACCTGTACCCCTGAAACAAATAATACATTGTATTTTAATTAATTGAATTTAAATTTTAAAAAAAGCACTGTGGTACTCTCAATTGGATCTTGGAACAGATAGAGGATATTAACGGAAGAACTTGTGAAATCCAAATAAAGCCTGGAGTTCAGTTACTACTGATGTACTAACATCAGTTTCTTAGTTTTGACAAATGTACCATTGTAATATAAGGTGTTAACAATGGGTGAAGCTAGGTGATGGGTATATGGGACTTCTCTGTACAATCTTTCAACTTTTTTGTAAATGTAAAGTTATTCACAATAAAAAATCTATTAATAAAATGTAATTTTTTACTATTAAAGTACAGATGTTTTGAAATTATTTGCATTTTATAAAAAATGTGATAGTATAAAAATAGACCTATAGATCAATAGAAATAATTGAGATTCAAGAAATATTCAGTGCATATATGGCCAATTGATTTTCAACAGAGTTGCCAAACCATTCAATTGAAAATGGGTGTTCTTTTCAACAAAGGTGCTAGGTCAATTGATTGGGTATAAACAAACAAACAAAAAGAGCCTTGACCCATACCTCACACCATATATAAAAATTAACTCAAAATGGATCAGAGACCAAAGTGTAAGAATTAAAACTATCAAACTTTTAAAAGAAAATATAGGAGGAAAGTGCCAGTACCATACTGTGTGTATTGCAGCTGTAATACAGCTTAAAGTCTGGAATTGTGATGCCTCCAGCTTTGGTTTATTAAATAAGACATAAAGATTTATTAAATAAGACATAAAAAGTACAAACTAGAAAAGAAAAAAATGATAGACTACATCAAATATAAAAACTTAGGTTCTTCACAACACTGTTACAAATATTAAAAACCAAACCACAAACTGGAGAAAAGACTTGCAAAATATCTATCCAATAAGGAAACTGTATCTAGAATATGTAAAGAACTCTTACAACTTTATGAGAAGACAAAAAACAAGCAGTAAAAATTGGGCAAAAAATATGAAGACTCTTTAGCAAGGAAAATAAACATATAGTAAATGAGTACAAGAAAAGATGCTGAACATCATTAGTCATTAGATATATATAAAATGGAACCCCAATGAAATACCACTATATTCCCATTGAATGGCTAAAAAAGACTGACCATACCAAGTGTTGGTGATGATGTGGAGTAACTGGAACTCTCATTCACTAATGCTGGTAATTTTAAATGGTACAGACACTATGGAAAATATTTTGAAAGTTTTTTTTTTTTTTACATTGAGGTGAAGTTCATGTAACATAATATTAATGCGTTTAAAGAGTATAATTCAATAAGATTCTTTAAATTTTTTTCTTTTGAGTACAGTTGACACAATGTTACATTAGTTTCAGATGTACAAAATAATGATTCAACTTTCCTATGCATTATGCTGTGCTCACCACAAGTGTAGCTACCATTTGTCAGCATACAACACTATTACAGTATCATTGACTATATTCCCTGTGCTGTGCATTTTATTCCACAGTGGCTGCAGTATTTTATATTCCCACCAACAATGTAATAGAGTTCCAGTTTCTCCATATCCTCATGAAAACTTATTTTCCATTTTTTATTATAGTTATCATCTTGGATAAGAAGTGGCATCTCATGGTGGTTTTGATTTGTCTTCCCAGCATTTAAAAAAAAAAGTTACATATACACCTGCCATACCCTCTAGCCATTGCAATAATGTACATTCCCCCAAAGGAAGTGAAACCATTTATTCACACAAAGACTTGAACAAGAATGTTTGTAGCAGTTTTATTTGCAATAGACCAAACCTAGAAACAACCCAATATGTCCATCAATAGGTGAATGGATAAACAAATTGTAGTATATCCATATATTGGAATACTACTGAGCAACATGGATAATTTGTAAAATATTGCTGATTAAAAGAAACCAGTGTATTTCATTTACATAAAATTCTAGAAAATCAATCTATGGTGACAAGAAAGCACATTAGGTGTTCTTAATAGTTGTAGGTTTAGGGGTGAAGAGAGGAAGGGGTTACAGAGGGACTTGAGGAAGTGATGGATATGTTCATTATCTTGGTTATGATGATGATTTTATAGGTGTATATGTATAACCAAACTCATAAAGTTTTCCACTTTAAATATGCACAATTAATTCCACATCAATTCTCAAAAATGCTACTTTAAAAAAGACTTTTAAAAAGCAAAGCCATAGGCATCATGATCGGGTGTCTAGGAATATATGTGAAAAGTTTGGAGAAGTCCATAAGGTACAATCATCTAGTTATAAAATAAATAAGACATGGAGAAATAATGTAGAACATAGGGAATATAGTCAATACTACTGTAACAACTTTGTATGGTGACAGATGTTAACAAGACTTATTGTGCTAAAAGATTAAACTCAAAATGGATGAAAGACCTAAATGTGAGACAGGAATCCATCAAAATCCTAGAGAAGAACCCAGGCAGCAACCTCTTTGACCTTGGCTGCAGCAACTTCTTGCTAGACACATCTCCAAAGGCAAGGGAAACAAAGGCAAAAATGAACTATTGGGACTTCATCACGATAAAAAAACTTTTGCACAGCAGAGGAAACAGTCAACAAAACTAAAAGGCAACCTACAGAATGGGAGAAGATATTTGCAAATGGCATATCAGATAAAGGGCTAGTATCCAAGATATATAAAGAACTTATCAAACTCAACACCCAAAAAACAAATAATCCAGTCAAGAAATGGGCAGAAGACATGAACAGACATTTCTCTGAAGAAGGCATACAAATGGCCAACAGACACATGAAAAAATGCTCAACATCACTTGGCACAGGGAAATACAAATCAAAACCACAATGAGATACCACTGTACAGCAGTCAGAATGGCTAAAATTAACAAGACAGGAAACAACAAATGTTGGCGAGGATGTGGGGAAAAGAGAACCCTCTTACACTGCTGGTGGGAATGCAAGCTGGTACAGCCACTCTGGAAATCAGTATGGAGGTTCCTGAAAAAGTTAAAAATAGAACTACTCTAAGACTCAGCAATTGCACTACTAGGTATTTACCCCAAAGATAAGATGCAGTGATCTGGAGGTGCATCTGCACCCCAATGTTCATAGCAGGAATGTCCACAATAGCCAAACTGTGGAAGGAGCTGAGATGTCCATTGACAAATGAATGGATAGAGAAGATGTGGTATATATAAATACAATGAAATATTACTCAGCCATCAGAAAGGATGAATACCTACCATTTGTATCAATGTGGATGGAACTGGAGTGTATTATGCTAAGTGAAAGAAGTCAATCAGAGAAAGATGATTATCATACGGTTTTACTCATATGTGGAATATAAGAAACAGAGGATCAGGGAGGGAGGGAAAACTGAATGGGAAGAAATCAGAGAGGGAGACAAAACAAACCATGAAAGACTCTTAACCCTGGGAAACTGAGGGTTGCTGGAGGGGAAGTGGCGGGGAGATGGGATAACTGTGTGATGGGCAGTAAGAATGGCATGTGAAATGGTGAGCAGTGGGCATTATATGCAACTGATAAATTATTGAACACTACATTTGAAACTAATGATGTACTTTATGTTGGCTAATTGAATTTAAGTTTTAAAAAAGACTTGTGCTATTTCATAATATATGAAAATATTGAATCAATATGTTGTACACCTGAAACTAATACAATATTATATGCTGATTATTCTTCAATAAAAAAATTAAAAACTTGTTTAAAAAACTTTTAAAGTTTGGAAAATAACTTTTAACATGTAAAAACTGGAATTATTAATAGTAAGCATTCCTTCTAATTAATTCTAATATTGTTTTGGTTGGTTGGTTGGTTTTCAACTTTCTGTGCCTTCTTCCAAGTTAAGGTCATAGTTTTCTCTTTCTCTGCATATTATAACAACTTCTTAATTATATATTTTTTTTCATAAAGTTTCTCAGATAAAAGAAATCTGTGTTCTCTTAAGCCAGAAGTCAGAAATCTCTGTTTCTTCTGTCACAATGGAATCAGAGCTAGTTTTCTAATACTCACTCTGAAACTCAGTTATTTAAAATAGCAATCATTTAATATTTCTTCTGTGTCAATATGTTCCATGGGGGTTGGCTCTAGGCTTGGGTTATCTGGAACAGTTTGCCATTTGTCTTTCATCTTCATTAGACTGGTGGATAACCCAGACTTATTTTCACAGCAATGGCTGAGATTTCAGTACATATTCAGGAACATCCAAGGCCTCTTAAGGCCTGGTTTACATATAGTACACTGTCACATCCCTCTCATTTTGTTAGTCAAAGGAAGTTACCTGGTCAAACTCAAATTCAAGGAATGGGGAAATAAATATCACCCCATTAGTGAGAAGAACTCATAACAAATGATACACTACAGAAGGGGTGAGGTATTAGGCACAATGATGTAATCTGCAAACACCAGATTAAATCATGTAGTCTTTCCCCTTTCCTCATTCTTACTAGTGAATATACTCTATCCCTTCTAGCAAAGCATTTCAAGTCTTCACTGGAATAGTTCTGAACTAGCTTTTTAAGCTTCAGCATTCTTTATATCTCTTTAAAGATTTTATATTCTATTCCATGTGTGGATGCCCTTCTGATGCTATGCTCTCCTGCCTCTTTTTCTTCCTTCAGTGTCTTCTGTTGAAATCCTCCCAGATTAATCACAAATGTCTTTTTTATAAAGGCAGTGTAGTTTTAGGAAAGAGAAAGATGATGTGATAAGAAAGGCTGGTTCAAATCCCAATCTACCGCTTGTTACCTTTTGGGAAAATTACATAAATGTCTCTCAGCTTCAGTTTCTTAATCTATAAAATTGAGAGGATGTCATTTTTCTTAACTTTTCTGTAGGTCAATGAAAACAGCATTGAGATTTTTTAAAATTCTTCTTCTCCGTCCTTTTCATTTTCTCCAAATTTATTTGATACTTTCTCTGTGATTCCACAAAGGGAGACTTCTAAAAGTTTGTTTCAGATAGAGAATTAAAGGAAGTTTGTGGATCCTGCCCAAACATAAGTTCTGAATTTATTAATGAAAAGTAGAACTCCCATAAACCAACCAGTCAATAAATAGAAAAACTACTGGCTTTTAACATTTCCTTTTTTAAAAATTTTGCTTAATTATTTGAGAGAATGAGAGAGAGCACACAAGCAAGGGGAGCGGCAGGTAGAGGGAGAGGGAGAAGCAGACCCCCACCGAGCAGGGAGCTCAATATGGGGCTCAATCCCAGGACCCTTGAGATCATGACCAGAGCCAAAGGCAGACACTTAACGACTGAGCCACCCAGGTGCTCCACTTTTAACATTTCTTGCATTTTGTGTAGGCCTTTATGCTGTAAACACACAGAACAATTACTTGAGGAGGTTGAGTGAATGAGAGAATGAAAATTGAATGACATATTGTTGAATAGATTCAGAACAAAAACCTTCATCTGTGTAGATTCTGGGTCAAATGGAAAAGCAGACACAATTATTTTACGTTAGAACTCTTAAATAGAAACTTTTTAAAGGCATTTCAACACATTTCACAGAGTTAACAACTATTGAATGTTGATGTGAGTAAAAGAAGTGGTTATATTTTTCATCAGGTTAATTAGATTTCATCAGTATTTTCATAGCTCAGTGAAAGCTTATTTTATCAGTGGAGAGTCTATGCAAATTAATAAAAATAATAAAAAATTTTTTCAAATACTTGCACTTTTATGTGACAAAGACCTGCTATACTATTCAAGATACACTATATTATGTTGTGAAAACAGATTATCTCTGAAGTCTCAAGTGACTTAACACATTGGAATTTTATTTCTCACTCATGTTACATGTCTAACACTGGTTAGAAGAGCTATGATCCAAATAGTCACTCACTGTCTGAGGCTAACACACACTAGTATCTCAGTACAGGACCTCCATAATTTTTACATTAGAAATGAGAGAACAGAGAAGTCATGCCCTCTCTTATTTGCCCCATCTTAGAAGTGTTAAAGATCTTTTCTACTCTATAGTCCATTGGGCAGAACTCATCACGTGTCCCCACTTAACTGCAGTGGTGCTAGGAAATACGGAGAGCATATGGATATTCAGTGAGCTATAAATATCTCTACCATGCTTGTAATAGAATCTAAACTCATCCAAGGTAATTATTAGGATATACAAAAAGAGGTTTAAAACAAGGAATTTATTTAAGTTACAACATCCTTGGAATTTGATCAGAGGTTCCCTCTGAGTATTTAAGTAAGATTAAATGAATCCTATCCATAAGATGTGTATTCCTTTTTCATGAATGTTGTTGGTATGCAGTTCTCCTTGGGTATCTTATGTTTCTACACATCTTGCAAACAGAACTAACTTCTTTTATTCTGGGCTATCTCTCCAAAGATATTTGTACAGTGAATAACCTTAGAAAGATATGTGTCTCACTGCAGAGCGAAGGGTAGGCATGCTGACTCCCCAGTATAAAAACTCTGGGTTTCCTAAGCTCAGGGTTTCCCTCCTGTAAGGCAACCCATGGGCATTCATTGGTACGCATTTGTGTTGCCCTTGTGGGACTTCAGGTAAGGGAAACCAATGCAAAAAGTGCTGGTACTCTGGCTATTGCTATTGCTGTAATAATCTGCACTTCTTCTCTGCCCTGGACTCTTGTTTTCTTCCACCAGCAACTGTGAGACCAGTGAGTGAACTTATTACCTTGTGGGTAGAGTAAAATCTCAGACCCTTCCTGATTCTTGACAAATGTGTATAGTAAACACATCTAATACACAACCAAAAATAGTTAATAAGAACTCTAAAGGTTCGTTTATTTAACAGATACAAGTTGTATACCTAGTATGTGTGAGATATGATACCAGGTATTAGAGAATGTAAAAATAAAAAGTTAAGGCCTTTGTACTCAGGTTGCTTATTTTCTATTTGGAAAACATATATGGAAACATTATTACTATACACTATCAGAACCATAGTAATAAAGTGACATACAAAATACAATAAGATTCTAAGGATAAAGAGAAGTTAAGTCCTCTGGGAGACACTTTACATTGAGGAGACAGTATTTTAACCGAAGTGTGAGATGAATACAAGTTCACCTGATTGTTCAGGCTAGGACTTCCAGTACTATGTTGAACATCAGGGGTGAGAGTGGACGTCCCTGCCATGTTCCTGACCTTAGGAGTAAGGCTCTCAGTTTTTCCATTTTTGTTTAGTCTCATCTCTGGCAGCTTTTTCACCCTTGATACAGTAATACTAACTGCTTTAGTAAAAACTAACTGCTTGGAGTTGTTCCCCATACAAACCATTCTGCGTTCTCTTTGCTAATACCTGTCACAATTCCTCCAGTATCCTTTTGGTTCTTACTGGCTTGTCTTGCACTGAGTCATCCTTTAAAACCTGTATAGGTTTTACCTCTCTGAGGACGCCCAGCCCCACCCAAAGTGGGATTAGCGCCTCTCTTCAATGCTCTCTAGTGCCCTGATTGCATCACTATCATAGACTTCACAAGAGAGTAGAAATTTTCTTTTGATGGCCTCCTGTGGCCTCAGTAGATGATTCTTTAATTCAAATGAGGAGTTCTGTTGAGTCTTCTCTAATCTTCATTGTCCTCTGCCTAAAGCTCTTTGTAAACATTTCTATCATCTCTCCCCTCTCTTCCCTTCTCTCAGGGATAATGATCATCTTTTCAAGAAATAATAACTGGATCATGACTTATTTCTTGGTGTTTTGGAAAGTAAACATTTACTTGGCTAGCCTAAGTGCCTGTTGATTCTGACTGCCAGTAGCAAGGAGTTAAAAATGGAACTACGTAAACTAGCTAGAGAAAGAATCTCTGTTCTTTGGGTTTTCTGATAGTTCAATTGCCATGGAAACAGCCTTCCCCCTGTGTTAGTTCATTAGGGTTTTTTTTCCTTAAATAGTTTGGAGTACAGCCATGTTCCACAGTAGACTACTTCATGGGAAAGATCATACTTGACATCCCCTTCCTTATGCTAAACTCTGTACCAAACAGAAAAGCAGCATTCCTTCAACATAACACACTCCATTTTAAGATTGAATTATTACATCAAGTAATTCATTTGACTTGAAAAGAAATACTTCTCGTTGGAGTGTGTATATGAAGTAAGAACAGGAATACATTTATAAATCAAAACCATTCTAATAGATCTTATTAATCTATTTGGTTATAATCTTAGTTTATATTTATATCAGATACAAGTACCACATCTTAAAGGGGGAGAATCAGCTTTCCATGATATTGTTCAAGGAAGTAAATTCTCTGTCCCTTGGTAATCTATGAGATGAAATACAGAAATATTTTTATAGATGACTGAAGTTATGTTTTCAGCTAGTTTTGGGGGACTTTTCCTCCTGAAATAGGAAGAGTCACAGGACTGTGTTAAAAGTTTTCACCTGACTTTGATCAGGGCAGAGTGATCAAAATGGATTCATTTAAATTACAAGCTTTATTTCTATGGAGAAAGCTCTAGAATATTATGGTTTCCCACCAAAGGAATTAGAAAAATTTATCCCTCTTATTTTGTGAGACAGAGATCAGTAATAACTTGATTACAGCTGATTTCAAATATGTCTATTTGACTTTGAAGTTCAGCCTGCCATGGACAAACCTGCAGATTTGGTAAAGGGGCCTCCCCTTTTATAATTTCCTTAGATTGAATAATTAGGTCCTAGTTATTTCTTTTTTAAATTTAATTTAATTTGTCAGAGAGACAGAGAGAGAGCGAGCACAAGTAGGGGGAGGGGCAGGCAGAGGGAGAAGCAGGCTCCCCAACATAGGAGCCCGATGTGGGACTTGATATCAGGACCCTTGGATCATAACCTGAGCTGAAGGCAGACACTTAACTGACTGAGCCAACCAGGTGTCCTTACTCATTTCTTTCTTTATTAAAGGTTATTCTTAGGAAATTATCTGAAACTCTTTCAACAAACTGAAGCCCAGATGATTGCTAATAGAGCATTTTGACTTGATAAAAATCAACATTTTTAGTTTAAACTGAAGTAAAATTCAGGTAGGAGAGAAGCAGCTACACTCTCCCTTAGCTATAAGTGATAATTATGCTTCTAAATTTGTGATATTTAGAAATATAAATAGAAGTTATTTGTTATTTATTGTTTTAAAAAATTATTATTCTGAATTCACTTCATTTCAAAAGAAGTTTGGATTTTCATAGAAATGTGGTAGCCTTTCTGGTCAATAATCCTTCTCTAAGCAACAGGTGAATTATTAAGAAAAAGGAGTTTATACGGGGTGCCTAGGTGGCTCGGTTGAGCGGCTGCCTTTGGCTCAGGTCATGATCCCAGGGTCCTGGGATCGGGCGCTGTGTTGGGCTCTCTGCTCAGTGGGAGCCGGTTTCTCCCTTTCCCTGCCACTCCCCCTGCTTGTACTCTCCTTCTCTCTGTCAAATGAATAAATAAAATCTTTTAAAAAAGAAAGGAAGAAAGAAAGAAAGAAAGAAAGAAAGAAAGAAAGAAAGAAAGAAAGAAAGAAAGAAAGAAAGAAAGAAAGAAAGAAAAAAGAAAAAGGAGCTTATGAAGTTGATTAGAATAACTTTGACCACCTGTTTTGGCAAATGAACCTATGGAGCCATCTTATAATGAGTAGTTTAGAAAGAATATTCAGAGCTGAAATTCAAAGAGCCCATCTGGCAAAGACTAAATTTATCAATTACTAAATCAATTAATAACTATTGCTAAAACATTGATTTTTTCCAGCTTTGAGACATAATTGACATATTACATAGAAAACATTAACTTTTCAAAACAAATGTCATTTATTCAGCATTAAAAAAAAAAAACAACATTGGTTTTATACTTACTGAGGTCCCGCTACTCAGCTAAGTGTTAAGAAACAAACATGAATAAGGCTTACAGAGCTCATTGTTCAAGAGAGGAAATAGAGAAGAAAATAATTGCAATAAAAGCAGTGATAGAGACTTGCCAAGAATACTAAAGGCCAAGTTTTATTTAGCAGAAAAGAACCAGTCCAGGAAGAGATACTGCTTTGTAAGGTATTTTATCTACAGAAAATAGTCAATAATATTTATAGATGCTTATGATAGTGGAACTAAGCACTAACTGGAATCTGTTACTCTTTCTTTTTTATTCTTTCTTACATTTCCAGGCTTAAAATAAAAGTTGCTTTGGGCGATATGAAATATATATAAAAGTACCTTATGATTTATAAAATGGGATGCAAATATATGGCATGATCGATATTTACAAACATTATTTACCTTTTTTAATGCTACAGTGCTAGACTAATTTTGGAGACTTGCCCAGAGTGATCATTTTTTCTGCAGATGCACAACAGTGACCATTATTAATAGACACAGTCAGGCAAGAGAAGATATTTATCAAATGCAGTGATCCAGATGTACCCCAATGTTCATAGCAGGAGTGTCCACAATAGCCAAACTGTGGAAAGAGCCAAGATGTCCATCGATAGATGAATGGATAAAGAAGATGTAATATATATATATATATATATACACACACACACACACACAATGGAATATTACTCAGCCATCAGAAAGGATGAATACTTACCATTTACATTGACTGGAGGGTATTATGCTGAACAAAAGGTCAATCAGAGAAAGACAATCATCATGTTTCACTTATATGTGGAATATAAGAAACAGCACAGAAGATCATAGGAGAAAGAGGGAAAACTGAATGGGAAGTCATCAGAGGGAGAAAAACCATGAAAGACTTCTAACTCCAGGGAATAAACTGAGAGTTGCTGGAGGGAAGGTTGTGGGAGGATGGGGTAATTGGGTCGATGGGCATGTGATGTGATGAGCACTGGGTATTGTACATAATTGATGAATTATTGAATACTACATCTGAAAATAATGACGTACTATATATTGGCTAATTGAATTTAAATTTAAAAAGGGTATTTATGTAATAAATATAAAACCATTTCTGGTAATTCCCTGCCTTTTGAACTGTTCTTTTTCTGACATAGACACTTGTTTTTCTTCAGCAAGGAGACTACCTCACCTCATCAATACCCAGCTTTTACTTAGCTAGTAAATTAAATAGAAATTTTGATTCTTGGGGTCCCTGGATGGCTCAGTCGGTTAAGCATCTGCCTTCAGCTTAAGTCATGATCCCAGGGTCCTGGGATTGAGTCCCACGTCAGGCTCCCTGTTCAGTGGGAAGTCTGCTTCTCCCTCTGCCTGCCATTCTCTCTCTCTCTCTCTGACAAATAAATAAATAAAATCTTAAAAAAGAAATTTTGATTCTCAAATAATATAATCTTGTTTGTCATCATAGAACTTATATTTTTGAATGAGTGTTGTTCTTTTAAGATAGTCATTTTTAGAAATTATACCCTTATTCCACTGCTCAAAATGATTTGCAAAGTCATGTTTCAGACTGTCTTTCAGACATCTTGAAATGTTTTATTTAAAAACAATATGCAGTATATTCTAGTGCCATGGAGATGTAAATTCATTATAGAATATGTGAAATTTTAATAAGCAAAATAAGAAAATTTGAATCCTTTTCCCATCTCCTAGAAATAATAACCGTGAACATTTCAGTTTATATTCTTCTACTTTTTAAGAGAAAGGTAATTCTTTTTTATAAATGGGATCATATGCTGATATTGCTTTGAATTATTTCCCCCCATCTGCAATTTATTACATAGATATAATGTATTTTATCTAACCTATTTTCTATAGTTGGACACACATTGTTTCTCTTTTTTTCTATTAGAAAGAGCACTATGCTGAATTTGCTTATAGGGAATCTTCATTCCCACCAAAATTATTTCCCTAAAGCAACTTACTAAAAGTAAAATTGGCTAAACAAAGAGGATACATATAAATTGCCCTCCAGCAGTGTATGCCTGTTTCCCTAATCCTTTGCTAAATTTAAATATTATTTTTAAGTCTTTATCAGTTTAGGAAGCAAAAAGAAATGCTATTTCATTTTCAGGAGCACTATATTTTTGTTATTAATGGGGTTAACCTTATATTTACTGGTCATTTTATTTCTTTCATCAATTGCCTTTTGGCATCTTTACTTACATTTCTGTTGATGAGTTTTTTTCTTTATTTATTGGAAGATTTTATATGTTAAGGCTAGTATACATATACATATACAGTATACAGAGTATATAAGGAATACGTGGTATACAAAGTATACATGTGTTGCAATTACCTTAACTAATATTATTTGTCTTTTTGTAATATTTATGCTATATTTTAGCATAAAATTTTATTTTTAAATAATTATTTCAATCTTGGCATCTTCATTATTTTAAAATATTTATTTGGATCTTTAGACAGGAAGATTTCATATGGAAGAAAACAGCAAAAAGTATTTGATACTAATATTGAGAATAAGATCAATATTGTAGTTGGGCAATGCTATTTGGAATTTTGTTAAATTAATTGATAAGAAGTATTGAGATAGCTGCTGTAGGGCTAATCAATGTTTTTTAATTTATTAATTTTATTTTATTAATATGTTATAACATATATTAAACCCATATGGTTAAGACTCACATAAGCCTTATTAGTATTTAAAAGAAACTATTACGGTTACTTTTGCTAAAAATCCTAGACGTGTGCTTCTGTTTTAGAGTCATCTGGGATCCTTATCATGTGATCTTGCTGTGTGGGTTCCAGACTGGGGCCTCTCCTGGGTTCTGTTGGAAGTGTTGGGTCCAAGCTGCTCATTACTAAAGTCTCACTGTGCTTGCCTTTCTTTCTCAGTCCCATTTGTATTATTTAGGGTTAGTTGTGGGTAGTGAGGCTTCCTGTTCTTTCTCTGTCATAACCCAGCTCATTAAACAGCATTAAGCTTTTTGCTTTCATGCTCCCAGGCAGAGATCCACTGTTCTTCTGCCTTGGCAGGTATGCACTCTAAATGTATTGTCTGTAAGACACAAAATTCGTATTTACATATTCAGTCTTTAGATACAGATCTTTGTAGTTGCAGAATACCCTGCTGATAACTTTCTCTGAGAACCTAATCTAATTTTAATCTCCCTTTTCCAAGAGTAGTGCCAACTCAATCCCTCCTGACTTTATCATTTATGTACTTCAAACTTCATCATGCACTTCTTGTTGAGTTCATCTCTCCCTTGCGTAATGTAGCCACAAGAAATAAGTAATGTTATTTTTGCTTTGAGAATATGTTAGAAAAGGGTTTGCCTCAAGACCATTAGCTAGCTAGTTACTTCTGTGTCTAGTTATATAGCAGCCTTCTTAACCATTTAAGTGAATAGAATAAAAAAGCAGGCTCTGTTTATAAAGTGAGCTGAATGATGTAATAACTGACAATAAATATAAAAGGAATAAAGTAGGTTGGAATAATATGGAAAGCTTCACAAAGGAGAACAATTTTGAGATACACTTTGGAGTATGTTGCATACTCTGTACACAAACCTTCCTTCCTTCCCTTCACCATGAATCCTGGTTTCCCCTATGACAGGATTATACTTGCATGTCCCATTGATGTTGGGCTTTGTCATGTTAATTTCGTTCACTCTGAGATGTAGGCGGAAGTGGTTGATTTAGTGCTAGTTCTGAACGCCTGAAGAGGAATCATGTGTTTCTTTTTACTGTCTTGTGCTTCTGCCATTGCCATGAGAAGAACAGTTCACTGAAGGCTGAATGAGTTATCTAGGACAGACCGGAATCACCTGGCAACTCGAAGCCAAAGCCACCTAAGCCTAACAGAGACCAGCCAGACCCCAACTGACCTACAGACTTGTAAGAAAAATAAGTGTTGTTATAAGCCACTGAATTTGGGCATTATTTGGAACTTGGTATTATTGCAGCAAAACCTGACTAATGCACACATATTGTAAGAAATGGTTAGGTCATGAACCGGTAGCATCTTTCTTTCTGTTTCCACCATCACTGCCTCAGTTCAGACTTTTATTCTGCCTTCCTGTATTGTTTAAAAACTTCCTATTTCTTCCCATCTGCATTAGTTAGGGTAGCCCAATAGCTATAAGCAGTTGATCCAAAATTTATAGTGTTTCAAACACAGTACAGGTTTACTTCCTGCTCACACTTCTGCACTATTATCAATAGGTGGTTGAGGATCCTCCTTCCACATAGTCATTCAGGGACCCAGACTGATGGACGCTTTTCTGCCTTTTTTTTTTTTTTTAACATGTATTTTGCAAGAGGCATGCAAGAAAGCCTAGAAAATGTAGTTTGGCTGTGGGGACAAGAAAAAAATTGGTAACATTGATTATGATGAGGAATTTATAGTCTCTGCTATCCTATCACTACTTTAACATGCTTTAATCTGGAGTTATTAGTCCTAAAAATTCAATGTGATATTAACAATCTCCCTAAAATCTATGGTCCTGATTGCTTACAGTTTCAACATCAAATTTAGCATATGATATCCATATAGACAGCTTTTGTTTTCATCCAGGAATAACACTGAAGAACAGCTGAAGCCAATACTTCTTTGATTTCCTCAATACATAATCCTGTCATACCAAAACATTAACAAGCAATGTAGAAGTTACCTACGATTTCATGGGAGACGTAGAGGTCATTCACTGTATGGCAAACAACTCAATAAATTCTCATCACAATTTCATTCTCTTCTAGTTTTTTTCAGCCGTATGACCATTTACGGTCACTTTTTTTTTTTTTTTTTTTTTTTTTGCTATTTTACCATTTTTTACCTTTTTTTTTTTTTAACCCGGCTAGCATGAAGGACCTAAATCTTCCCAGTTCCTCTCTTCTGTGCCTGTAACTCTCTCTACCCATTCCCTTTCTTATATATCGTATAATAAACCAAGTATACCAAACATTTATGGTCACACTCATCACCTCATTCAAGAAAATGAAAAATTCACCTGCAATTGCTGATCCCACCACCCTCAGAAAGTAGTGAGGGATCATAAATTACATTTTCCCGTGATACAAGCAAGACCTCTCTGGCTGGCTCATTTCCACTTTAAAAATTTTTATCACTAGTTTTTCCCTTCATGCCTCCTATATTCCAGTCATGCCGAGCTCCTCACTGTACCTTGAACACATTTTGGTTTCTTTCTATTTCTGGGGCCTTTGTGAAGAGTATGTCCTCTGCCCAGAAGCCTTCTTCTGCTCTGCATATCAAGATAAATGTTTTAAAGGGATAGCTCAAGTATCTCCTTCACTGTGGAGTCTTACCTACCTTTATTCCACTGGCCCACCTTCACAGAATTCACTGTTCTTCTGTGCTCTTGTAGAATTCTATACACTTTTCTACTGTAGTATTTATTACATTGTTTAATATGCTAGTCAGTAATCTAGTTTTCCAGAGTAGGCACCTCGTCATCTCTGAATTCTTAGTGTAGTACCTAACATGTAGCTTGAAACACAGTTTCTCGGTAAATGTTTTTTGATGCAAGAGAAACTCTTCTGAGAGGTGGAAACCTGGCCAAGAGACAGGAGGCTCTCAGCTCATGACCAAAGCTTTAATAACTAGTCTGGAACACAGAGCAGTCCCATGAGGGAAGCTTTCAGGGTAACTTTAATTCTTTACCCCAAAGTGCTATCGTTGAAGGGGGAAAAATTTGGAGCATTTTAATATGTTAGTTTCTTAAATTGTGCTTTCTGTGAAGAGAAAGCTGAAAGAGGGAGGAGATTGAATGAAAAGAGAATACTGAGCCAGAAGCTAAGGACATTCCAGAAATGTTATAAGAATTAAAATGTGTAACTTTCCCCTCTTAACTTCTGGGTTTACATGCATTTAAATATAGCTTGACCTATTGAACTTATATCTTGGATTTACCTGTAGAGTCTGTCTCTTTCAGGCCAAATGTTCTGTCTAATGTAGCAGATAGAAAAATAATCATGTATCCCTACCAGCTCAATGAATGTTTTTGAATTAATAAAATAATGCAGGACCTGTATTTTCTAGCATTAGTAACAAACAGCACCATGAATCTTTGCACAGAAGAACACTTTGAATGGGTTGTCAGTGTCTCAGTTTCTTTCTTATCATTTTGGCCTTGATATTGAAGCTGACCAGAAATAGGTGAGTAAAATAATATCCTCATAAAACTCTACAGAGCAATTGTAATACATCCTCCAGAGAATTAGGCAATAGAGACATAGACAAGGTATAAGGAAACCCTCTTCTTATACTAACTGGAATGGTAGTCAGAATATTACTTAAGGTAACTCTACTGCTTTATACAAAAATTTCCAGATCTCAATTGTTTAACACAAAAGTGTATTTTTTCCTCATGTTGGGCAGTACACCTCCAAATAATAATTGAGAGATAATGTTGTCCTGGCTTTCTTTCAATGGTTTCTCCCATCCTGTAACTCTGGAAATTTCACATAGGACTCCCAAAATTAACATGTCTCCCAAGACAACCCAACATAGATTGTCTCCATCCCCAGCAGTGAGAAAGGGAGAAGTTCACAGGGAATCTTGTGTGGAGGCTTTTATGGGCCAAGTCTGGAAAGGGTGCATATTACTTCTGTGTCCATACCTTTGGCAAAAAGGTTATCTTCATAAGGCCATGCCTAACTCCAATTAAAGGTAGAAATGTGGTCAAAGACTATCCTTTCAGGAATCACCGTTACAGTTTGTTACTAGAAATGTAGTCTAACTCTTGTAAGGAAAAGGAAACAGCTATATTATGCTATAATCCATTGATAAAAAAAGGGATAAGAAAAACTTAGCAAATTCTCATTTCACGGATACATATTTATAAATTTGCATACTTACTAAAATTTGCATGTAACCCCAAAATCAAAATTTTCAGTGCTTTCACAGTCATTTGTGGACATGCACATAGCAGAAAAAAATTTGAATCACCCAACTCTGCACATCACCAGCTGAGGCTGAATAAGGTGATGCTCTGCCTTCTTGTTTCAGCCCTCCTATTTTAAACAAGTATCCTTTTTATAGTCTGTTTAGTACCAAAGTTTTTTCATTTCACTGTTTCGAATGGCCCTGAAGCATAGTTCTGAAGTGCTATTTAGTGTTCTAAGCATAAGAAGGATATGATGTGCCTTGAGGAGAAAATATATGTGTTAGGCAAGCTTTGTTTAGGCACGAGTTGTGCTGTTGGCTGTGAGTTCAATGTTAATGGGTCAACAATATGTACTAAATAAAATATCTTTAAACAGAAGCTCACATAAAACAAGATTGTGTATTGATTGGTTGACAAAAATGTTACCTCATGACACTCTACAGAGCAATTGCAATACATCCTCCAGAGAATTAGGCAACAGAGACATTCTCACAAAAAACACAAAAACCTAACCCTGTATTTCTTCTAGGAGCAATGGTTCAGTATTTGCTAATTGAATCTTGAATTCATGTTCATGGTGACTTTATTTAATGTAAGTGCCATAAATAACAAGAATCAGCTGTGTGTGTGTGTGTGTGTGTGTGTAATTTTTTAAAATTTTTTATTATGTTATGTTAGTCACCATACAGTACATCCTTAGTTTTTGATGTAGTGTTCCATGATTCATTGTTTGCGTATAACACCTGGGGCTCCATGCAATATGTGCCCTCCTTAATACCCATCACTGGCCTATCCCAGTCCCCCACCCCCCTCCCCTCTGAAGACCTCAGTTTGTTTCCCAGGGTCCGTAGTCTCTCGTGGTTCATTCCCCCTTCTATTTACCCCCCCCCTTCATTCTTCCCTTCCTTTTCCTACCGATCTCCCTGCTATTTCTTATGTTCCATAAATGAGTGAAACCATATGATAATTGTCTTTCTCTGCTTGACTTATTTCACTTAGCATAATCTCCTCCAGTCCCGTTCATGTTGCTGCAAATGTTGGGTAATCGTTCTTTCTGATGGCTACATAATATTCCATTGTATATATGGACCACATCTTCTTTATCCATTTGTCTGTTGAAGGGCATCTCGGCTCCTTCCACAATTTAGCTATTGTGGACATTGCTGCTATGAACATTGGGGTGCATATGGCCCTTCTCTTCACTACATCTGTATCTTTCGGGTAAATACCCAATAGTGCAATCGCTGGGTAATAGGGTAGCGCTATTTTTAACTTTTTGAGGGACCTCCACACTGTTTTCCAAAGTGGCTGTACCAACTTGCATTCCCACCAACAGTGTAAGAGGGTTCCCCTTTCTCCACATCCTCTCCAACATTTGTTGTTTCTTGCCTTGTCAACTTTTGCCATTCTAACTGGCATAAGGTGGTATCTCAAGGTGGTTTTGATTTTAATTTCCCTGATGGCTAATGATTTTGAACATTTTTTCATGTGTCTGTTAGCCATTTGTATGTCTTCATTGGAAAAGTGTCTGTTCATATCATCTGCCCATTTTTTTATTTGATTATTTGTTTCCCATGTACTGAGTTTGAGAAGTTCTTTGTAGATCTTGGATACCAGTCTTTTATCTGTAGAGTCATTTGCAAATACCTTCTCCCATTCCATGAGCTGCCTCTTAGTTTTTTTGACTGTTTCCTTGGCTGTGCAGAAGCTTTTTATCTTGATGAAGTCCCACAAGTTCATTTTTTCTTTTGTTTCTCTTGCCTTTGGAGATGTGTCATGAAAAAAGTTGCTGTGGCCGATGTCAAAGAGGTTGCAGCCTATGTTCTCCTCTAGGATTTTGATGGATTCCTGTCTCACATCGAGGTCTTTCATCCATTCGGAGTTTATCTTTGTGTGTGGTGAGAGAGAGTGGTCAAGTTTTATTCTTTTGCATGTAGCTGTCCAATTTTCCCAGCACCATTTATTGAAGAGACTTTTTTCCACTGGGTGTTTTTTTCTGCCTTGTCAAAGATTAGTTGCCCATAGAGCCGAGGGTCCATTTCTGGGGTCTCTATTCTGTTCCATTGGTCTATGTGTCTGTTTTTGTGCTAGTACCATGCTGTCTTGGTGATCACAGCTTTGTAGTATAGCTTGAAATCAGGCAACGTGGTGCCCCCAGCTTTATTTTTCCTTTTCAACATTTCCTTGGCGATTCAGGGCCTTTTCTGGTTCCACACAAATTTAAGGGCTGTTTGTTCCAACTCTTTGAAAAATGTCATTGGTATTTTGATCGGGATAACATTGAAAGTGTAGATTGCTCTGGGTAGCATAGACATTTTAACTACGTTTATTCTTCCAATCCATGAGCATGGAATGTTTTTCCATCTTTTTGTGTCTTCTTCAATGTCTTTCAAGAGTGATCTGTAGTTTCTAGAATATAGATCCTTTACCTCTCTGGTTAATTCTGAGATATCATATGATTTTTGGTGCTATTGTAAATGGAATAGATTCCCTGATTTCCTTTTCTTCAGTCTCATTGTTCGTGTATAGAAATGCAACTGATTTCTGAGCATTGATTTTGTAATTTTAACTTTCTTTCCCACTCATATTTTTTTGGTTTACATATTGTGTCAGCCACAGCCTGTTACCTGTCTCAAAAGGCATTCTCCCTGATGTCATGGTTTTGTATACTAACAAGACCCTGATTTTTTTCAGCTATCAGGCAGAGTAACTTGATCTCAGTTAAAGTTAGCCCAGAATCAAGGATAGATTTTACTTAACTGCAGGTCTAGCTGATAAAATAGAAGAGGTCTATTTTGCCCTGCCTTCCATTTTCTCCTACCTCTCATATGGTATTAGGAAGTGATACTTTGAGCTGTTCCAACCATCTAGCAACCATGAGATGAGGTCTAAGAGAGCTCCCCAAATGTTAGCTTAATTAAGCCTCTAGATCAATGACAGCAGCTGTTTGTCTCCAGACTTGATATTTGTGTAGTAAGTAAGTCCCTATTTTTAAACTATTGTCAGTTTCTTTTCTTACCTACAGAAGTGCCTATGGTATCAAAAGTATTGCTACTTATTCACATAATATTTAATCCATCAACAAATGCTTGCTAAGTGTTTACCATGTGCAAGCACTGTTAAAATAGTGGATATTCAGCAATGAACAAAACAGATAAATTCATGACCACATAGATAGGGAAAGACAAAAAAAATGGATGAATCTATTTCATGTGCTTATTGGCCATTTCTATATCTTCTTTGCAAACATCTGTATTAAGAATATTTGCCCATTTTAATTGGGTTTTTGTCTTTTTTTAGTTATGAGTAAGACTCGTTATATATTCCAAATAGAAATCCCTTACCAAATACATGATTTGCAAATTTCTTCTCTCATTCTGTGGGTTGCCTTTTCATTTTCTTGAATAAAATGTTGAATAGAAGTGGGGAGAGCTGACATCCTTGTCTTGTTCTTTATCTTAAGGAGAAGCATTTAGTTTTCACCATTTAGTATGGTATTAGCTGTAGATTTTTATTTTTCTACATTCATAAGTGATATTAAGGTCAGTAGTTTATTAAAGTATGAGATTTATGGTGATATAAAGGTCAGTAGTTTTCTTATCTTATGATGTCTTAGGTTAGATTTCATATCAAGGTGAGAGCAGCTCAAAGAATGAGTTGGAAAGTGTTCCTCCTCTTTTTAATTTTGGAAGAACTTGTGAAAATTTGTTATTAATTTTTCTTTAAACATCTGGTAGAATTCACCAGTGATATCATCTGAGCCAGGGCATTGGCTTGTTCTAGATCTATCTAGAATTTTCCTTTTCTTCTGGAGTTACTTTAGTACTTTATGTTTTTTTTAGGAATTTGTCCATTTCACCTAAGTCATCTGATTTGTTGGCATGTAACTATTCATAGTAGTTCCTGATAATCTTTTTTATTTCTAAAGAATCAGTGGCAATGTCCCTTCTTTGATACCTAATTTTATAATTTGTGTCCTGTCTTTTTTCCTTGGTCAGTTTTGCTAAAGGTTTTCAATTTTGTTTTGTTTATCTTTTCAAAGAACCAACTTTGGTTTTGTTGATTTACTATCTCTTTATTCTGAATTTATTTCCACTACAATTTTTATTATTTTCTTCCTTATTTTTTAGAAGAGAGTATTAATATTTACTGGTAACATTTAAGTAGAAGCATATATTAAAATGAAGTTTTAAAACTATTTTTTAATAATTTTTTTATTTTTAATTTTTATTATCGAAGTACAGTTGACATAGAATGTTACAGTAGTTTCAGGTATACAACATAGTGATTCAATAATTATGTACCTTACTCAGTGCTCATCATGATAAGTATAGTCACCATCTGTCACCATACAACATATTACAATATTATTGATTGACTATATTCCCTATGCTGTACTTTTCATTTTTGAGACTTATTTATTTTATAACTAAAAGTTTGTAATTTTAAACCTTTAACCTATTTTGCCCATCACTCCAACCCCTTTCTTTTTGCAAACCACCAGTCTGTTCTCATACTTTTGAGTCTGTGTCTGTTTTCATTGTTTCAGTTGCTATAAACATCTCTCTGAGAACTACTTTTGCTGTATCCTAAAGATTTGGGACCACTGTGTTTTCACCTTTTTTTGGTCTCCATGTATTTTTTAATAGCCTCTTTGGTTTCTTCGTTGACTCTTTGGTTGTTTAGTAGCATGTTGCTTCACCTACATATGTTTGTGCTTTTTACAGCACAAACTTTTGCTCATTTTTTTTTCTTGTAATTGATTTCTAGTTTCATACTGTTGCAGAGAGAAAAGAAGCTTGATATCATTTCAAACTTCTTAAAATTATTGACACTTGTTTTGTGGCCTACCATCTGATCTATCCTGGAAAATGTTCCATGTTTATTTGAAAGGAATGCATATAAGTGTATTCTCGGGGCACCTGGGTGGCTCAGTTGGTTAAGCATCTGCCTTCAGCACAGGTCACGATCTCAGGTTCCTGGGATCAAACCCTATGCCTGGCTCCCTGCTCAGTGGGGAGTCTGCTTGTCTCTCTCCCTCTGCCCCTCTCTGCCCCCCTCTTTCTCTCTCTCCCCACCCTGCCACGTGCGCACACTCTGTTTCTCAAATAAATAAATAAAATCTTAAAAAAAAAAGAATGTGTATTCTGCTGTTTTTAGATGGAATGTTGTGTTTATACATATTAGGTTCGTTTGGTCTAATGTGTTGTTCAGAGTCACTGTTTTCTTGTTGGTTTCTGTCTTGATGATCTATACATTAATGTAAGTGGGATGTTAAAGTCCCTTACTATTATTTTGTATTACTGTCAATTTTCCTTTTATGCTTGTTAATATTTGCTTTATGTATTTAGGTGCTCCTACATTGGGAGCATAGATATTTACAACTGTTTATCTCCTTGTTCAATTGATACCTTTATCATTATGTAATTCCCTTTTTGTCTCTTGCTACAGTCTTTGTCTTAAAGTCTATTTTGTCTTATATAAGCATTGCTACCCTACCTTTTTTTTGTTGCTTCCATTTGTATGGAATATCTTTTACAGCTCTTCAATTTCAACTCGTAAGTGTCCTTAGGTCTGAAGTGAGTCTCTCATATGCAGCATAGAGTTTGCTCTTGTTTTTTTTATCCATTAAGTCACTCTATGTCTTTTGACTACAGCACTTAGTCCGCTTACATTTAAAGTAATTATTGGTAAGTATACACTTATTGTCAATTTGTTCATTGTTTTCTGGTTGTTTTTGCAGTTCTTCTCCATTTTTTTCATCTTGTCTTGCTCTCTTCTTTTGTGGTTTGAGAGCTTTCTTTAGTGTTATGCTTGGATTCCTTTCTCTTTATTTGTTTTATATCTATTATAGGTTTTTGATTTGTGGTTACCATGGGGTGTTTTTATAACATTCTTTGTGTATAGCTGTCTATATTAAATTGATGGTTACTTAAGCTTGAACACATTCTAAAAGCACTAAATTTTTACTCCCCTTTTCATGTTTTATGTATATGATTTCTATTTTACATCTTATTTGTATATCCCTTGACTAATTTTTGTAGATATAATTGATTTCATTAGTTTTGTGTTTTAACATCCATACTGGCTTTATAAGTGAGTAATATACTACCTTTACTATATGTTTTCTTTTACCAGTGAAATATTTTCCTTTCATAATTTTCTTACTTCTAGCGATATCATTTTCTTTCCACTAAAGAATTTCTATTAACATTTCTACTAAGACTGCTGTAGTGAATTCCTTTAACTTCAGTTTGTCTGGGAATTTCTTTATCTCTCCTTCTATTCTGAATGATAATCTTGCTGTGTAGAGTATTTTTGGCCAAAGGTTTTTTTCTTTTCAGCACTTGGAATATATTCATCGTCCTCCCTTCTGGCCAGCAAAGTTTCTGGCAAAAATTGGCTTGTAGTTTTATGGGTTTTCCCTTGTATGTAACTGTTTGCTTTTCTCTTGCTGCCATTAAGATTCTCTATTATTAATTTTTGCCATTTTAATTATGTGCTTGTTGTGGACCTCCTTGGGCTCATTTTATTTGGCACTCAGTGTGATTCTTGGACCTGGATTTCTGTTTCCTTCACCCAGGTTAAGGAAGTTTTTAGCTATTATTTCTTTATATAAGTTTTCTGCCCCCTTGTCTCTGTCTTTTCCTTCTGGGATCCCTATAATGCAAACGTTATTCTTTTGATGTTGCAGAGGTTTCTTAACCTATTCTCCTTGTTTATTATTCTTTTTTTTTCCTTTTGCTGTGTGGCTTGGTTGCTTTCCATTACCTTGTCTTCCAGATCACTGATCCATTCTTCTGCACCCTCTAATCTACTATTGATTCCTTCTAGTGTATTTTTTATTTCAGTTATTGTATTCTTCAGCTCTGACTGGTTCCTTTTTATATTTCCTATCTCTTTATTGAAGTCTCACTGAATTTGTCCACTCTTTTCTTAAAAGTAGCATGTATCTTTATAATCATTACTTTGAATTATTTATCAAGCATATTGCTTATCTACATTTCATTTAGCTCTTTTTCTGTGACTTTGTCTTACTGGTTCATTTTGGACATATTCCTCTATCTCCTCATTTTGTCTAACCCTCTGTGTTTGTGTCTTTGTATAGGTAGGTCAGATATGTCTCCTGGTCATGAAAGTAGTGATCTTGTGTAGAAGAGTTCCTATGATGCCCTGTAGTACAATGATCCCTGGTTACCAGAACCAGGCACTCTAGGCACTACTTTGGACCCACTGATGGGTGGGTCAGGCACTGTGCCTAGCTGTCCACAGTTAGCCTCTATGACAGCTGCAGGCACACCAAATGTCAGGGCTTGCTCCCTGAGAAGCCAGCCAGAAGTCCCAGCTGCAAGAACTCTGGGCATACTAGTGTGTGGGGTTATCTCCTCCCCTCTTCGGGGCAAGTCACTTTGGATGGGTAATGGTCCTGTCCAGGTCTGCCTACTGGGTGTGACAGGGCAGGAACCACTTTGGGGGTTGCTTGCTGCCTTCTGAGGCAGGTGGATTGAGTGGGGAGGATCTGCAGAGGAATACCAGAATGGGGCATGCCATGCTAGCAAGGTTGATGGAGAATGTTAGAACTGGTCCCCATGAGCGTCCTGTTATCTAAGCTGGGAGAGGGCAAGAAAAATGGTACCTACCAGCACTTTTGTTCCTGGAGAAATCTGCAGATTCTTGCCCCTCTGGCATACATCCTAAGACTGGTTAATAAATCTCTTTCACCCCAGGTGCTTTTATTTATTTTTTAAATTTTTTTAATTTTTAATTTTTTTAGTTCCAGTATAATTAATATACAGTGTTATATTAGTTTCAGGTATAAATATAGTGATTCGACAGTTGTATATATTACTTAGTGCTCATCACAGTAAGTGCACTCTTAATCCCCTTCACCTGTTTCACTCACAATCCCACTAACCTCCCCTCGGTAACCACGAGTTTGTTCACTATATATGCCAGGTGCTTTTCAAAGTGCTTCTTCTGTGCTGTGTCTCAGGCAGAGTCATTTAGTGTGCTGGCCCTCTAAGGGCAGAGACTCAGTTTCCTATCACCCTCCAACTCTCCCACAGTTAAGCCCTGCTGATTTTTAAAGCTCCCAAAGTTAAGCGCCAGTGAGAAAAGCTGAGAAAAGAAGAAAAAGTATATATCTGTAGAGTTTGTTATGCTGACCTTTTATTTACCATTAGTTCCTATGAATTCAGGTTACCTTCCTGTGTTATCTCCTTACTTCAATACAACTTTGGTCCCACCTACCTCCTTTTTGCTGTTATTGTCAATAATTGAATTTCTATATGTTATAGACTCAACAATATGCATATTCACTTATAAAGTTGCTTTTTAAATTAGTTTTTGTTACTTTTATAGCTACATTATTACCTTTGCTAGCACTCTTTATTTTTTCATATGAAATCAAATTACCACCTGGAGTACTTTCTTTAAACTGGAAGAAATTCCTTTAGTATTTTTTTGTAAGATAGGTCTGCTAACATGGAATTCTCTCAGTTTTTGTTTATGTGGGAATATCTTTATTTTGTTTTCACTTTTGAAGGATTATTTTGCTGGATGTAAAATTCATGGTTGACTTTTTTTTCTTTCCCCATTTAATATATCTTCCCCCTGACTTCTGGCCTCCATTATTTATGATAAGAAGCCATCTGTCATTCATACTAAGGCTCCCTTGCACAGATTACCTCTCTTTTCTTGTGCTGCTTCAAGATTTACTCTTTGTCTTTACACAGTTTCATTATGATGTGTTTACATGTGGATCTTTTTCATTTTATTGGATGTATAAATTAATATTTTTCAATAATTTGGGAAGTTTTCAACTATAATTTCCTTGACTATTCTGCTCATTCTCTCACTCCTCTCCTTCTGGTACCCTCATTATGCATATGTTGATGTGCTTAATGGTGTCCCATATTTATCAAAAGCTCTATTCATTTTTCTTCATTCTTCTTTCTGTTCTTCACACTGCATAATATTTGTTAGTCTTTCTTCAAATTCACCAATTCTTTCATCTCTCAGTTCAAATCTACTTTTCAGGCTCTCTCAGGAATTTCTCACAATGTTTCTTGTACTTTTGGCTTTAGTCTTCCTGTTTGGTTCTTTGGTAGAAGTAACACCTTTTGTTGATATTCTTTATTCAATAAGACATTGTCACTAGAACTTCTTTTACTTCTTTGAGGATGATTTCCTTTAGTTCTTTGAAAATAGTTATAGTGGTTTTCTTCAAATCTTTGTTATGTTTAACATCTTGGCCCTCTCGTAGGATATTTTCTTGCCTGCTTTTTTCCTGTGTAGGGATCATAGTTTTCTCTTGTTTTTAATGTCTCAATTTTTATTGAAAGTGGACATTTCAGGTAGTACATTATAGCAATTCAGACATGATTTCCCTCCATCCCCTACAGGGCTTCTTTATGTTGTTGTTTTTTCATTTACTTGTTTAGGGACCTGGCCAAGCTATTTCAGAGAAGTCTATTTACCCTGCAGGGTGAAACTTCTGATGACACTCTGCAGAGGGTACCGCCTCGGGCATATGCATACTCACCCTGGCGTGACAGTGGCTTTGGAGGGTTCTTCTTTGACTATCTCCTTCCCTAATCTTTGTTGTTAAGCTGTCTCATATGATATCACACTCAGCTATTTGGCTCCACTCATTTCAGGCAGATTGTCATTTTTCTTTTTTTTTTTCCCCAGAATTTTCCAGGGTATAAATTGCTCCATTGTTAGATTCAGTTGTATTTGGGGAAGGCTAGTTTTTGAGACCAGTGTGAGGTTTTTTTCTGACCCAGGAAGGTTCTCAGCTGTCTCTTTTCCTACTTCTCTCTGGTAAACTAGCTGGCTTTTTAGTTTCTTGCTTTTATAGAACTCTCAGTCTCCTTTTAACTGCTTGCCATCAAAATCCCCATTGTTTTCAAGAGTTCCCTTAGGCTTGAACTTCCTCATACTCTGTTCTTCCAAAAGCAAGTTCTTTTGGGAATAGCTTCAGAGTTCACCATTGTCATGGGCTCCCTCTCCCATTAAGTAAAATCTCTGACCCACTGCTCCAGATGATTTATTGTGGCAGTGTATTAGTTTCCTAGAGTTGTTATAACAAAGTACCATAAACTGAGGGAACAACAGAAATCTATTGTCTCACAGTTCTGAAGATCAGAAGTCTGAAATCAAGGTGTCATTAGGGTCTGTGAAGGTTCTAGGGAAGGATCTGTTCCAGGCCTTTCTCCTAGCTTCTGGTTGTTTCTTGGCTTGTGGCAGCATAATTCTAATCTTTATATGGTATTCACTCTGTGTGCTTATGTGTCTATCTCTTCATATGTCATTTCTTATAAGGACATCAGTCATATTGGATTAAGGGACACCCTAAAGATCTCATCTTAACTTAAATATGTGTGCAAAAAACCTATTTCCAGATAAGGTCACATTCACAGATACCAGAGGTTAGGAATTCAACATATCTTTTTGCAGAGATGCAAAATCCATAAAGCAAGAGAACTTAGAGAATGCAGTCTGTAGGGATCAGCATCTTCGTGCACAAAGCAACAAGAGGAAGGTAGAGAGTGGACCTGGTGGAGGAGGAGAGTGGTTGATGCAAATGGAGACTAACCAGCCTAAACCCTTTCCTAGAGGTAGCAGCACTAGAACCTGAAAATTAGAGTCCAAAGGTAATAATTTGACCGTATGCCTTCAACACTGTATAGAATATAGGTTACCATGACCAGTGCCCTCAAATTTCCCTTTTCCTTGGCAGTGTTACTTCCCTAGTAGAACTATATCATAACCTATTGTCCCTACAAGGCATTATAATCATTAAATAAAAACTTGTTTATTTAGTGATATATTGATTTATTTTACTTCTCCTTAATTCATGTTCGGCAAACTGATTATAATTTGCCTTTTCATACAGTATTTCCATAAGAAAAAAGATATGCTGACTACCTTATTAAGATGTTCTGGTCTAAGAAATTGTTCTTATTCCTACTATAAATTGGCATTTTGTGTGCTGATCTATTTAAAATATTGATTCTTCTGGATATGAAAAGTTGAGGAGGATATTGGCTCTTTAATCTAATTTTTACCCTACAGGTTATTGCCAGAGGGGTTATGTAGTTTACAAAGATGACACCTCTGCTTCTTATTTACAATTATTATAATTAGTTATTACATGAGTACTCACTTAAGAACTGAAGTTTATTGAGTACTTACCATGTGCAATGGAATATGAGGCTCACTTACTCAAGTCTCATAATCCGGTGAAGTATCCCCATTTTACATCTAAGAAAACTAAAGCAAAGAGAGAACAACTGCAGTGTCCCCCAGTTAGTAAGTTGTAAACTGAGATTTGAGCTCTGGTCTTTATGGTGCCAGACCTGTACTATTTCCTTTAAAACATGCTGCCTTCCAGCTACTGATCTCATAGACCAATGACCAATGGATGTTCATGATAATTCAATTAAATGGTCTCTAGTTAGCACCTAATTATATTTTGTATTTTGATAGCTGTTGTGGGGAATATAAAAGAATTTACCAAACATAACTCTGCTTCTGGAAGCTTGTAATCTAATTCTTAAAGGAATTAAATAATAATGTGGCAGTACATAATTAAGTCCCAGAATAACAATCTTGAGTTATAAATGCTGCAGGATGTGAAAAAGCAGTAAGGTGAGTGCCTGGGTGGCTCAGTCGTTAAGCATCTGCCTTCTGCTAAGGGCGTGATCCCAGAGTCCTGGGATCGAGCCCTACATCAGGCTCCTCTGCTGGGAGCCTGCTTCTTCCTCTCCCACTTCCCCTGCCTGTGTTCCCTCTCTCGCTGGCTGTCTCTCTCTCTGTCAAATAAATAAATAAAATATTTTTTTAAAAAAAAGCAGTAAGGACTTTATATGGATATGGATAGCTTCATGGAGATTGAATAAGTTATACAGAGGGATGTTTTAGGCAAGATATCTACCATTGGTGAACATATTTGGGTGAGAATGAGTATAACATATTTAGGATAAAGAGAAGACAGTTGTGTATAGAAGAGAGGGGAAGTGGAATGAAACAAAATAGTAGCAATGAGTACTCAGAAAAGACCTCAGACCATCAACATCCAATTAATGTGTCTGAACTTGGTTTTTCAGGCATTGTAGAAGTATGGAAGAGTATTATACAATAGTGATTTAGAAAAAAGAAAGATGATATGCTGAAAATAAGTCTGTCAAGGCTATGTGGAAAGCCAAAGATCAAATATAAGGGTTCATTTCTTTGGTTCAGAGATGCTAGCCAAAGGTTATCAGCTTGCATTCCCTAACTAGGTCAGTGCTATAGACCTTGAGAGCAGCAGCACTTGCCACAAGCAGCCTTTATGCTTCTACTTTGGAGTTGGGAATATTCTGATGCTGGCCGTTTTCTAATCTATGACACTAAGCTGTGTAAGCTCTAATGAGAGTGGTGGTGTTTACAGATGCACATGTTCAAGGATTTTATCCCTTTTAAGCAAGCAGTTTAGTGAGTTTTGGCATGGGCTTGTTATGAAGATCCAGGCTCCCTTTAGTATTAAAAGCATTTTGGAGGAAAGGTGCTATGCAAATTGCATTGATGCTATTTATGACTGCTTTGGTTTTATTCTAAGTGTCTGCAATGTCTGCTCAGAGATTACTACCTTGAGGGCTCAAAAGGCATGCCCAAAAGACCTTGCCACAACTGGTAGCTCTATCAACATCCAGTTGGGAAAAATAGAACAGGATTCTGTCACTATTAGGAGAGCTCATGCTATTTATATCACATAAAAAGGTGGCCCAAAGTTATCACTCATACAGTCTTGGTAAATTCATCACAACATGTGGTTTTCCTTAATAGCTGATGAAATGTCTCCTTTGGTGACACTTAGCAGCAAAGTTCAAACTCTTAAACTTGTATTCAGTATCCTTTACAATGCTTTGCTTGCTTTGTTTTTACTACTTACCTACAAGAATCCCTGCTCTGATCAAACAGCCCTACTCACTGTTGCCCCAGATTTTACTTTCTCACTATTTAGAGATGGTTCCCTCCATCTAGAATATTTCCCCTGCTTTTCCCCTTATCCTTCCTACCCGTCTATTTAAATGCTGTATATCCTTTTAGAGGCAGTATAAATTCTGGTCCTCCTTGAGGACAGCTTCATAGAGATTGTGGGCAGTCCACTGTTTATTCTTATGGTGGTGTTCTCAGTATAGATTCCTTTATACATGTTGATCCCAGGTTCCCCTGAAGAATATGTATAAGTGTGTAAAGTTTATAATCATTATTAAGGTGCTTCATCATGAGTGGCTGGTGTGGTAGTGGGGGAGTGAAGCTAGGTTAGGCTAGCCAACCAAGATTCTCAAACTAAACTTTTATAATCTTTCCTCTGGTCATAGAAAAATGATCTTATCCAGCTAAACATAACTTTTCCACAAGTGCCTAATCTTTCTGGAAAGCTGCAGGTAGCTAGCAATGTATTCCTGTTTTACTGCCTGGTATTATAGTTTTTGCCAGATAATATAATCTTTCACAACAACTGTGCCAGCATCATGATTACTATTATAGCACTCTTCCTGGTGATTCAGATTTCTTTCAGCAGGAGTGGAAGATACTCCCACTGTCACTGAGAAAGATAAGCATGAGCACCATATACTGACATAAGGCCAGTAAAAACTAGAAACTTTCATCAGTCATTGAATTCATCAGTAATGACTTAAGTATATATTCAACTTCCTTTTATTTCGTATGTTTCTCCCCTCACACCCCCCTTTTTTTTTGGTTTACCCAACACTTTTGGCTATAATGAATCAGAATTGCACTATGCACAAAAAGTGGGGTGCTGCCATTTTTATGAATGCTTTGGATGAAACAAGTTTGGCATATAAGTGTTTTTCCACCTGATGTTGTAACTGGTTTATAGGAGATGCTGCTTTTGAGATTGAAATTCTTATAGTCTTCTCCCTATGGCCTATTCAGATAGCAAATCCAGTGCCTTAATGAATGAAACAACTATCTAGAAGACCTGAAATGCCAAATGCTGTATGGGCCCATCTTTAGCAACTAATAAGCTAAAATGTAGATATAACACTTTCCTTTTTTGATTTTTTAAACAATTTTATTCTGTCTTGTAGCAATATGTGATAAGGATGGTAGAAACACATACACATTCGACTCTAAACCACCAGGGATTTTTGGTACTTGGTTTTGGAAAAGATCCATAAAACGATCACCACCAACTCATCATGCACTATGAAGCATCAGGCCTGGTAATAGGAAAACACTTGAAGAGGTTAGACTATACATAAATATTTGCACCCTGCTGGGGTGTTTTCCCAATTGTAAAAATGTTAGAGAAAATATGAAGAAAATGTGCACCATTTGCTTAGAGAAAGAATTCTTTATATTCTATGCCAATGTCTCTTTCTTCTTTTACTTTCTTACTTTTTTTTTTAGTACTAGGAATTAAAAATATTTGGTGCAGCCTTAGGTAGAATACGATCCAGTGACAAAATATAATTGTGAATTTGTCTAGCTTCTAATCTGTTTTAACTGTTTTCTTTACCTCTGTGCACAATTGGCTCCTGGGTAAAGAACTTCTCTTGTTACCACCCACCTTCTTGATTGGTATTGACTAAATCATAATATGGGTCCTCCTGGGGGATCTTCTTTTGAGTAAAGTTATTTCCTTTACTGGATCCTTCCCAGTATGGTGTCTGTAAAACATTCTGAATTTTTTGGTTATCAAAACAGTCTCCTAAGCTTCAGTCTGCATTCTGATTTGGATTGGAGAGTTGGTTTCATAAGGATCAAATGAATGTGCATTTCTGGAAGGAAGGAACATTTTTTGTGGTCATGGCAAATGCCACTGGACAGTACCAGTTTTAGACCTAGGGGCATCTGAGAAGAATGTGATATTTTCCCATATATTAGCTTTTTGCTTTTTGAAGCTAGGTTCCTTGAGTCAGTGGCATGTTCTTATACTGGATTGATTTTTTTGCTTAGTGTGATTATAGATATACTTGGTCATACTTTGGCTCCCAATATTTGGGAGTTTCCTGAATTAAATGTGTATACTGAATCTGGCATATGTAGTTGTTGAAAATGAGAAATTGGATACAGATGTATACAGTCTCTGCTCAGATTCAGGCACTACTCTTAAAGTTAAGAAGGGAACAAAGGGAAGATATGCATAAAGACAATTCGCCAAAAATCAGGGTGCATTTTTTTTTCTGTGTCTGGTTTTTCTTGAAAGAGATAAATGGAAATTCTGGGGGAAAGCATGGATGATTTAGTGGTGGAATACGGAGAAAGGAATAAAGATAAATGAGGACATAGATTAATTTGGTTGTGAATCAGGAAACTTCGGTAGAGGGTATACATTTCTAAGAACCTCTTTTTTTATTATTTTTGAAATTATTGAAATAACTTCAAACTGGGTGAAAAATTACAATAATACAAAAAAAAACTTCCATATTCTCTCACACAAGTTCTCCAAATGTTAACGTTCTACCACATTTGTTCTCTCTCTCTCTCTTTTTAATCCTCCAGTGCGTATTTTTCAAAAACCAAGAATACTCTCCTACATAACTAAATGCCAACATCCAAAGAAGTCAATAGTCAGAAAACACAGTTATCCATCCCACAGGCTCTATTTGGATTTCATCAACTGTACCAATTTTATCTCTTGTTCCTTTCTGGTCTAGCATCCAATATAGCTCATAAGCTACATTTAGTTGTCATAGCTCTTTAGGCTCTTCAATCCAGAACAGTTCCTTAGTGTTTCCCTGGTTTTCATGATCTTGCCTTTTTTAAAAAAGATTTTATTTATTTGAGAGAGAGGAGAGAGAGAGATAGCACGAGCAAGAGGAAGGGGTAGAGGGAGAGAGAAAGGGAGAAGCAGACTCCCTGCTGAGCAGGGAGCCCAACACAGGGCTCAATCCCAGGATCCTGGGTCATGACCTGAGCTGAAGGCAGACATTTAACCAACTGAGCCACCCAGGTGCCCCTGATCTTAACTTTTAAAATAGTAAACACTTTGATGTTGAAGGGTTTTGCTCAGCCTGGGGCCATCTGATGTTTCCTTGGGACCAGTATTAGGTCCTGCTTTCTTGGCAGAAATACTACAGAAGTAAGGCTGTGCTCTTCTCTGTGTGTGACATTAGGGGTATGCACAGTACCTACCCATCCCTCACCAGGCAGGTTATTGTCTGCTAGTTTGCTCCAATGTAAAGTCACTGTTTCCCCCTTTGGTAATTCCCCCAAGTATTTGGGGTTTGGAGAGGCATTCTAAGTTTATGTTAATATCCTTTTCTAAAGCAAAGCTCCATCTAGGAGCCTTAGTATTAACCCAAGAATCTCTTAATAAACCACCACTATGTTGCCAGATCTATATTTATTATTTGGCATCCTATAGTAAGGTGTTCCTTTGTGTTGGTCTGGCTTCTTCAGGGAAACAGAGTTGCTATAGACTAAATATTTGTATCTCCCCAAAATTCGTATCTTGGAACCCTAATCCCCAGTGTGATGGTATTTGGAAATGGGACCTTAAGGAGATAATTACAGTTATATTAGGTCATAAGAGTAGGGCCCTCATGATGGTATTAATAACCTCATAAAAAGAGGAGGAGACATGGGATCTCTCTCTCTCTCTCTCTCTCTGTGCACACATCAAGGAAGGGCACCTGAGGACTTCACCAGGAAGAGAACCCTAACCATCCTTATCTCAGACTCCTAACCTCCAGGACGTTTGTTATTTAAGCAGCCCAGTCTATGGTATTCTTTTACAGTGATAACCAATTAAGACAGGAACAAATACATATAAAAAGGCTCATTACAAGGAATTGACTCATGTGGTTATGAAGGCTGAGAAATCTGCTGATCTGCAGTCAGCAATCTGGATACCCAGAAGAGCCAATGGTATATATAGTTCCTGTTGGAGTCTAAAAGCCTGAGAACCAGGAGAGCTAATGGTGTAAGGTCCAGTCTGAATTCAAAGTCTGGAGCCAATAGTATAAGTTCTAGTCTAAGTCTGAATCCAAAAGCAGAAGGCCATTTCCCAGCTCAAAGACAGGCAGAGAAAGTAAATCTTCCCTTCTCTATCTTCTTTGGTCTAGTCAGGCCTCCAACAAATTGGATAAAGCCAATCCACATTAAGAAGGGCAGTCTTTTTGATTCATTCTGCTGATTCAAATGTTCATCTCATTCGGAAACACCCTCACTGACACACCCAGAATAATGTTTAACCAAATATCTGGGCACACTGTGGCCAAGTCAAGTTGACACATAAAATTAACCATCATAAGTCCAACCCTTGTCAACTTGGAACCCATGCACATCTCCTTAAACCATACTGAATCTCCAAATAAAGACAATAACAAGGTCTAAATCCCACCTAACATAGTACACCTGTCCTGCATACAACCAAAACCACACTAACCACTTTCTCAGAAGAGGAGGTAGAGTCTTTGAGTGATGTTTACTCTTCTTGATAACTAGTAATTTAAACATGATACTTAACAAAGGGGATGCCTGGGTGGTTCAGTTAGTTGAGCGTCTGCCTTTGGCTCAGATCACCATCCCAGGGTCCTGGGATCGAGTCCCGCATTGGGCTCCTTGCTCAGCAGGAGCCACTGAGCCTGCCACTCCCCTTGCTTCTGCTCACTCTCTCTCTTTCTATATCACAAAAAATAAATAAAATCTTAAAAAAAATACTTAACAAAATATTACTATACAAAGTTAATAATACCTAATTGCTATGATATAAACTCAAAAATCTTATAAGGGCATAAAAGAGGGAAGAAAAGAAAGATTTTGTATAAAAATACATTCATAATAAAATGAAGAAAAACTCATGACAATCATAGTCCTCATTTCTATAACTGCTCACATGGTCATGGTTGATATTTATAATTAACTTCTTCCACTACCCAGTCCACTACCTCTGCCATCAGCAAGCACGTCAACTGGTTATGGTTTGCTACCTGATGGAGTGACTCAAACTTTCATTCCTGAAGAGTCTAGGTCATTAGTCAGTCCTGCCGGGATTGGGTTGTTATAGTTTTCCACTAACCTTACTCACAGGTAATGGTCATACTAAGAAATGTCCTAATGGGTCTCTCATATTCCAGACATACTCTTCCCTACCCTACCTCTGTTGTGGACCAACAGTCCAATTTTCCTTTGGTAATCAGGATCAATCACCCCAAACAGCACAGTAACTGCCTATTCTTTGCCTACTGATTCGCAGTGAGAAAGCCCAAAGGGACTAGATGACAGTCTTAACTTCGAATTCAATGGAATCATTGCTATGTCCCCTGGTAGAAGCATCTGTCCCTTTGGAACTAAGACCTCTAGGCCAGCAGAGCATAATATCATGGGAAGAGGAAGCAAAAGTTTTGCTAGTGGGTGAGTCACTTGGAGTAATAGAAGTTCCACTCCCACTTCCACCCCTTGACTCCTGGACCCATATACTGAATGCTGACTCAGAGCATATATAGCCTTCTGGAGAACCTTGCTCCAGCCCTGCAAGTTATTTCCACTTAACTGGTGTTGAAACTGAGTCTTCAAAAAGTCGTTTCAGGGGCGCCTGGGTGGCTTAGTCGGTTAAGTGTCTGCCTTTGGCTCAGGTCAGTATCCCTGGGTCGTGGGATAGAGCCCCACGTCGAGCTCCCTGCTCAGTGGGGAGCCTGATTCTCCCTCTCCCTCTATACCCCAGCTCATGCTCTCCCTCTCACACTCTCTCTATCTCAAATAAATAAATAAATAAAATCTTTTTTAAGAAAGCCATTTCACCATTTCTATCAAAATAGCTGCTTCAGGGTAGTGAGAAAGATGGTAAGACCAGTGAATTCCATGAGCATGGGCCCATTGCTTTGCTTTGAAGTGAGTTCTTTAATCAGAAGCATGCTATATGGAATACCATGATAGTGGATAAGGCATTCGGTAAATCCATGGATGGTAGTTTTGGCAGAATAATTGCATGCAGGGAAGGCAAATCCATATAGAGTAAGTGTCAATCCAAGTAAGAATAAAATGTTCCCCTTTCATGATAAAAATGGTCCAGTGTAATCAAGCTGCTACCTGGTAACTGGCTGATCACCCTGGGGATTAGCACCATATCAGGAGCTCAGTGTTAGTTGTCGATGCTGGCAGATTGGACACTCAGCTGTGGCTGTGGCCAGGTTGACCTTGGTAAGTGCAAGTCCACTTTCCTAAGTCCATGCATAACCTCCATCCCTGCCACCATGGCCACTTTGTTCATGAGCCTGTAGTACAATGACAGGAGTAGCTGGGGAAAGAGGCTGGCTGGTAGCCATAGAATGAGCCCTCCTGTACACTTCATTGTTAAAAATCCTCCTCTGCTACAGTCACCCTTCAGTGAGCATTCACATGGGACACAAATACATCTTCATGTTTTTTTGCCCATTCAGAGATGTTTATCCACATTCCCTAAATTTCCTTGTTACAAATTTTCCAGTCATGTTCCTGCCAACTCCCTGGCCATCCAGTCAAATCATTGCCTACATCCCATGAATCAGTATACAATTACGTACCTGACCATTTCTCTTTCTGAGCAAAGTGAACAACCAAGTGCACTGCTCAAAGTTCTGCCCATTAGGAAGATTTCACTTTACCACTATCCTTCAGGCATATCCTAGAAATGGGCTATAATGCTCCACTTTCAGATGGTACCTCTATATCATGCAAAATCATCTGTAAACCAGGCCCAAGTCTTCTCTCTGACATCAGTTGAATGTAAGGAACTCCTTATAAGGTCATAGGTACAGACTGGGATACAGAAGGCAATGTAGCAGGAATGGGACCATGAACATTTGGGTCACTTATTCGTGTAACTTATTTGTGCCTTCAAGGCCTGCTTGAGCCCTGTCACATATATATCACTTCCATTTGATGATGGAATGCTGCTGTGCATGCCCAAATTTATGTCTTAGTGAATCAGATAACACTGAGATCATGACCCAGCTTGCGTAGTAATTTTGTGGCCCATGGCTAGGCATTTCGTCTCTACTAAGGCCTAGTAACAGGCAAGAGCTGTTTCTCAAAAGGAGAATGGTTATCTGTGGAGAATGGCAGGACTTTTTTCCAAAATCCTAAAGCCCTATACTGCATTTCATCTATTGGGACCTGTCAAAGGTCACAAACAGCATCTCTATCTGCCACTAACACTTCAATCATTGGATTTGCAGGATCATAGAGCTCTAGTGGCAGAGTAGCTTGCACTTCAGCCCAACCTGTTGTAAAACCTTCTCTTGTTCTGAGCCCCAATCGAAATTGCAACTTTTCGGGTCACTCAGTAAATGGGCTGAAGTAACAACACCCAAATGAGGAATACATTGCCTCCAAAATCCAAAGAGGCACACTAAGTATTTTGCCTCTTTTTTGGTTGTAAGAGGGGCTAGTTGCAACAACTTATCCTTCAATTTAGAAAGGATATCTTAACATATCCTATACTCCTAGACTCCTAGAAATTTCATTGAGGTAGAGACCCCTGAATTTTTGTTGGATTTATTTGTTTTATTTTATTTATTTATTTTGTTTATTCTCTGTTATGCACAAGTTTTACCAATAAATCTAAAGCAGCTGCTACTTCTTGCTGACAAGGTCCATTCAGCCTAAAGTGTAATAGACCAGTGTGGTATCTTATGGAAGGGGAAGGCAATCAAGATCCCTGAAAACTGAATTATGACACAGGGCTGGAGAGTTGATAAACCCCTTAGGTAGGACAGTGAAGATGTATTGCTGGCCTGGCCAGGTGAAAGCAAACTTCTTCTGGTGGTCCTTATTGATTTGTAGGGAGAAAAAAAAGGATTTGCATGTGAGGTAAAAAGGGATATAATGAAGCCACATCTGATACAACAGCTGCAGTTGGAGTCACCACCTGGTTAAACTTAACGATAATCCATGGTCATTGTCCAAGATCCATCCTTCTACACAGACCAAATAGGTGAATTGAATACGGATGTGGTGGGAATAACCACCTCTGCATCTTTCAAGGTCTTGATGGCGGCACTAATTTCTGCAGTCCCTCCATGAATGTGGTATTGCTTTTAGTTTACTGCTTCCTGAGGTGGAAGCATTTCTAGAGACTTCCCTTGGCCTTTCCCACAATAATAGCCCTAACTCCACAGGTCAGGGAAATAATGTGGGGATCCTGCTAGTGGCTGAGTATGTCTATTCCAATTATGCATTCTGGAACTGGGGAATTAACCACAGGTTGGGTTTGGGGACCCACAGAGCATACTATGAGATGGACTTGAGCTAATACTCCATTGATCGTTTGATCTCCATATGCCTCTATGCTGACTGGTGGACTACAATGATGTTTATATCTCCTGGAATTCATGTCAGTTCAGAGCCAGTGTCCAGTAGTCCAGAAAGGCTTTATTATTTACTTTTCTCCAGTGAGTTACCCTGACAAAAAGCTGTAGGTCCCTTTGGAGAGGGATGGGAGAAATATTAGCAGTATAAATTTTTGTCAGGCCTCCCCTTCATTCAGGTTTTGGATTGATAAACTGGCTCAAGTCTGGGAATTGATTGAGGGGCTGTGACTCTGTTTTTATGTTCAGATTAAACTTTTGTTCATTTGACCTAGAATTTTTCTGCTTGTACAAATCAAGTAGAATTTAGATGTTTTTTTTTTAATATTTATTCCGCTTTCAGGAACACCACAATCAAATACTCAATGCCGTAGGTTTATGTAAATCAGACTATTCTAATTGCCCCTTTGTTTCTGTCACCCATTACCATAACCATGCCAACCTTGCCTTTGGTGATTGAGTGCCACTACTTGGCCCCTGCCTCCCTGAAACCCAATTACTCCCATTGTATTTTGATTTCCTAATTCAGTAACTAATTCCCACTGTAACGTCTAATCTATAGAGAACTATCATAGAGTTCTTCAAGGATGCCAGGATTCTCCTTACCAATTTATTTCTCATAGTAATGGTGAAAGGCATGCCTTTAAAACCTTCCCAGTGTGAGTGAGTAGGTCTTAAATGACAAATTTACTCTAACATTCCAATATTTCTAAGCCTTTGAATCCTTTTCCATTAAGCCAAGTCAGGTCTGGCATTTCTAATTTGTTCGCTATAGGCCGCCTTTTAGTCCATGTTTCAGCCAACCAAACAAACAAACTGTGAGAGCCCTTCCTAACTCCCTAATTTGCAACATTAAATGCAGAATCTCTGCTTAGTGAGATTTTATCAATAAATTTAGCCTGATCCAAATTTATGTTCCTTCTAACATTATCCCACACCTTCAATATTGTTTTACACACATACTCCACATATTTCTGTCTATATACATTAGGAAACGTAAGTAGTTCTTTTGGAATATAGTATACTTCCTTGTGAGTTATACTTCATACCTCACTTTTAGGGGCCTGCTGCAATGAGTCTAGTTATAGCCTCTTTTCATGTCTAGTGCAGCCATGGCTTATGGTCCCAAGAAGCATCTGAAGCAGGTAGCAGCTCCAAAGCATTGGATGTTGGATAAACTGACGGGTGTGTTTGCTCCTTGCTCACCTACTGGTCCCCATAAGCTGAGAGAATGTCTCCCTCTCATCATTTTCCTAAGGGTTAGTAAGTATGCCCTAACAGGAGATAAAGTGAAGAAGATCTGTATGCAGCATTTTATTAATATTGATGGCTTCTTTCACTGCCAAAGAAGACTCATTAGAATTTAGGGGATCTATGTCCCTAGCTTCATTAGTCTTCCCACACATCTTTATTCCAACTTACAGGATCCCACCCTGTGAGAGTGGGTGTTCAACTTGTAGTGTAATTCAGCCAGATGCAGAATGCGATTATGTGTTTGATTTTCAGCAGTCTCAGTCCTGCAACTATTGGAGATAGGGATCTCTTTTCAGGACACCCAGAGAAGCTTTCAGGTTTTTATGCTTGAGCTGAGAATTTGAATCCCTGAGTTCATCCTTTTCTTTCACTATTTTGTCCAGCTAATTGGGAGCAACCAGAAATCTCAATATATTTTTCAGTTTTCCAGTAATGTTCAGAAGTATCATATGCACAGTTTCTCAGCCCCTTACTTCTTATAAATGGTTGATTAGGAGTATCCTATAGTATCATGGACTATCGGTGCCATCCTTACTTCCGGAAATAGAGTCATTAGTGTCACCAAATTTAATCAGGTTAGAGATGCAATTCTGGAAAGCCTAGAACCAATCTAGGAAAATCATCCTTAAACTTCTGTTCTAGTCTGGGTTCTCCAGAGAAACAGAACCCAGTAGGATGCAAGACACACACACACACACACACACACACACACAGATATAAAGAGATCATAAGGAATTGGTTTATGTTGTTATAGAGGCTGAGAAATCCCACAGTCTTCATTCGGTAAGCTTGGAGACTCAGTAGAGCTCATAGTAAAATTTTGGCCTGAATCTAATTGCTAATGGTGTAAGTGCCAGTCCAAGTCCTTTCTCTTTTTCTAGTCAGGCTTCCAGTGGATTAGATAAAGCCCATCCACTTTAGGTAGAACAATCTGCTGTCCTCAGTCTACCAATTCAGATACTAATTTCATCCAGAAATGCCCTCATAGACATACCCAGAATAATGGTTGGCCAAATATCAAGGCACTCTGTGGCCCAGTCAGGTTGACACATAAAATTAACCATTATGTTCCCTCTCTCTCATTCATTTATATCAGTATGGATGCATAGATTCTTGTTTTTTCAATGGATTTCATGTATATATTACTATCATTATTTTGGTGCACAGATTGTCTCATATTTCGTTTGTGACCGCTACTTTAAAACTGATACTTGTGTCACTTGACATGCTTGCATTTTTCTTTTACGGACTTTTTTTTTCTGGCTTAACAAGCTATCCCAGGCTCACTTTATACTTTCTCTCCCTAGCCCTGAAATTTAGCTGTTTCTCTAAGAAGGTCTGATTTCTTTTAGCAAAAGATGGTGTTTAGAATTAAAGATCTTGGTGTTTAACATGCTTACTGTTACTGGGGTGGTATTGTTGCTAGATCCACTCAGCAGAAAGAGGTAGGAAAAGTATATGTGTATTTACATACACATATATCTGTGCTTTTAAATCTCCCTATGTATGTGTGTATTTATGTGTATGTGTGTGTGTTTTAAAAAATGAGTTTCCGCCAGCAAACCAATACTCTCAATTCCCATCTAGCTCCTAAGACACTGACCTAAGAATTTTCCAACACTCTTCCTTTCTATATTTGTAAATCCCTTTCTCTAGCCTCAAAATATTTACCAACATGCTCAGTTTCACCTGTATTTAACCAGTCTTCCAATCATACCAACCACGTCCTCAAGACCTTAGCCTCACTGCTGCTTTTTCGGGTTCTCTGCCATCTCATTGAGCCCTTGGGCATGCTGCCACCTCCACATCTCATGGTCAAACTGCCACCTCCAAGGGGAGGGAACAGAAGGGAGCTTCAACAACTCCTTAGTATTGTGTTTTTAAATATAGTAAACACTTGGAATATATGGATTTAATATTCACAGATTCAGATATTCATAAGAATTCTCCAAGGTCTTCCTAAGAGTTGGTAATTCTCCTGAGGCATGAATTTACATTAAACATGCAGGGCTGTGGTTAACAGAAAGTCACTTACTGTGGTAGTTTTAAAATATCCACAAATTCTTTGCTACTCTGAAGTGGAATCTAATTCTTCCCATGAATAAGGGCTGGCCTTAATGACTTGCTTTTAACAAATAGAATATGGCGGAAATGACCCCTCATTATATTCAAGGCCAGATGCTATAAGGTGATCTGTCTCTTTTCTTCTTGGGATGCTTTCTTTTGGAACCCAGCCCCATGCTGTGAGGAATCCCAGGCCATATGGAGAGTCCATGTCTAGGTGTTTTGACCAGTATCCGAGCTGAAGTCTCAGCCAAAGGCCAGCATAAACTACCAGACACATAAGATGACTCCAGTCCCCAGCCATTGTCTGACTGTAACCACATAAGATACCCTGAGCAGAAACTGCCTAGCTGAGTGCAGTCAACCCTGAGGCTCATGAGAGAGAATCATAATGAAACCTTTGGGTTTCCTTTCAGCTGCTGAGTTTCGGATGGTTTATTACACAACAGTAGATAACCAGAACATTTATCTAATGACTGTGTCTATCCACTTGTCTAGCATCTGATCTCAACACAGATTTGCCTTTTATATTTTAGTATAGTAACTTATTTAATTCTTCTAACAACTCTGTTAAGTAGACAATAAAATCCCCAGTTTTTAGAGTTGAAGAGTAATGTGTTATCATGGAAACTTGAGAAATTAAGTCTTAGACACTGTTAAGGGTCTGCTGCAGTTCATTTTTGTTTTTGTTTTTTTCAGGATCTTAACCTTGATTACCTCAAAGACTTTTTCAGTCATTCCCTTTGACTTTTATGCAGCATTTGGAGCCACATAGCATCACCTTCTTTAAGAAATTTTCCTCTTTTCTAGCTTCCACAACATTACAGTGGTCTATTTTTTTCATTCACTTCTTCAACAACTTCTTTCCTGCTTTCTTGGCTCTTCTTTCTGCCCCCGATTTCCCAAGTGACATTTTCCAAGGTGCAATTTGAAATATTCTATTCTCTTTACAGTCTTTCTTAGAAGTCTTCTTCTCTCACTATAATTATCATTTCTGAATAGATAAATTTCTCTCTCTGTATTGATAGCCCTGATTTTTTTTCTGTATTTTTATTTTCCAGCTCATCATTTCCTCTGTAAAACCTCAGTGTCATCCCAAAATACAATTAGGACAAGAACCATACTTTCAACTTTCTCATCAAAAATGACTCTGTCTTTTGACATACTTATTCCAGTCTTTGGCAGCATTACTTTCTTAATATATTCAGTTTAAACTTCATAGTGCTTTGATTATTCCCTTTTCTTTTTCTTTTTTTATAGTGAGTCATGAAGTCCTGATTCTTTTGATCCTTTCTGTTATATTTGACGTTACCTCTACCTGAGCAGTCGCCTGCTAACTGGTTGCTAGGCTTCCAACCCCCTTCTTCCCTAAGCTGTCCTATTTATTAGTACCAGTTCATATCACTAAAATATTTTCATATTAAATCCTGATTGAAAACTTACAAATGTATTTCATTATATAGGAATAAAGATTCTCCAGAACTGGACCAAAACTGTTTTACTAATTTGTCTCATCCTCACCTCTCAAATGTAATTCCAGCATCAGTCGGATGGGTCTATTCACTGTCCCTTAAACGTTTCTTGTCATGCTTACCTCTTCAGCTTTGTTTCCTTTGCTTCCCTGGTGTTCTCTCATTTCTTGTATTTGTTCAACTACAACCCTCAATGCATTCTTATCAGTCGTAGTGGTGATAAAGGGCTTTGAAGAAAAATAAAACAGTATGAAAGGGTGATACGTATGTGCGAGGGGTGGGAAGTACTATTTCATATACAATGGCCAGGGGATTCCTCTGTCATAGAGGAGATCTGGAAGAAATGAAGAGAGATCGACAGACATATCTGAGAGAAGATTATTCTAAGCAGAGGAAACAGCAAATGCAAAAGCCTTACAGCAGAATGTGCTTGGTGTGGTCAAGAAACAAGGAAGACCACAGGGCTAGAATAGAATGAGCAAGGTGAAGGATTTGGAGATGAGATCAGGGAGGTTGCTATGCAGCTCTTCCAGAATGGTGATGGTCATTCTAAGGACTGTGGCTTGACTCCATGTAAGAAAATCATTGGACTGTAGGCTTTGAACATAATGTCATCTGGTTTATGTGTTAGATCAGAACTTTGATTATCATGGTATCCTTTCTCTGGAAATGCCAGGAATCTGGCAATTCTTTATAAAATCAGAAAAACCACCTTCCTTTTAAAGAAACCCATTTAACCTATGGGTTATTTTACTATAAGTTTAAATCATAGTATATTCAATATTTGGAGATTTCAAAATTTTATGAGCTTGTTTCTTAATTTTGTTCTGCTTTTCTTTTCTTTGATTTTACTGTTTTGTAACATAATTTTATTCTTCAAAGTAATACATCCACATAGTTTAAAAGACAAATATTGGTACAAGTTTATAAAAAGAATGGTGTTCCTTTCCCTTCCCTTTCCTACCTGACTCCTGTTCTCCAGTAGTAACTACTTTTAATTCTTTTATCTATAGTTATAGTATACCTAAGTAATATGTTTATACTGCCACTCTGGATTTTTTCCCCAGTTTTAGATATTATCTGTTTATTTCCTCCAGAGAGTGTAATGATACAACTCTATCATGTACCTCTCTTGTGAGCTACATATGTGTTCTTATTTCCCTTCCACCTTTTCCCTATATAGTTTTTTCAGTTTTTGGATGGATCAGTATTCAGTGTTTATATTATTATAGCCATGAAAATATTGTTGAACTATGTTGTATACTATGATTATTTTCTTTGCTTATATAACTTTTCTTTCTCATTTCTTTCTCTCTTTTTCTTTCTTTCTTTCTTTTGTTCTTTTCTTTTCTTTCTTTTCTTTCCTTCCTTCCTTCCTTCCTTCCTTCCTTCCTTCCTTCCTTCCTTCCTTCCTTCCTTTCTTCCTGTAATTATTCCTATTTGGTTCTTTTGTAGTTGCCTATATACCTATATCATTAGTTCTTTTCAAACTCTCCAAACGCCCTTTAAAAATCAGTCCTACTGATTTTTGGTGCAGTCGTTAAGCGTCTGCCTTCAGCTCAGGGCGTGATCCTGGCGTTACGGGATCGAGCCCCACATCAGGCTCCTCTGCTATGAGCCTGCTTCTTCCTCTCCCACTCCCCTTGCTTGTGTTCCCTCTCTCGCTGGCTGTCTCTGTCAACTAAATAAATAAAATCTTTAAAAAAAAAAATCAGTCTATACATTTTTTTTTTTCTAAATGGTCAAATGCATCAGGTAAACTGTCAGTTCTAGGTTTTTGTTTTTTGTTTTTTTTAATTTGCTTTCTTGAAAAACGATCCCTTCTAGAATTCCCTGTCCTTTTTCTCCAATCTGGACAAGGTATTCTCTAGACCTGTTGCCTCTTGTCACCTTGGACTTCCTCACCTTTCTGGCACTTCACTATACCATCATCCCAGAAATATGCCCTTTAGCTCTCTCTTATACTATAGCCCCTATTTCTTGGGCCCTTTCTTCCTCTTTCTTTCTATTCTATCTATCTATCTATCTATCTATCTATCTATCTATCTATCTATCTTAATATGCCATATCTTCCATTAGCTTCCTAAGAAAGATATCATTGAAGGTAATTTTTTTTTACCTTATATATCTGAAAATATATTTATTCCACTGATAATTCAGTTTTGAGCTCTGGTTACAGATTTCTTTTTTTTTTTATCCTTAGTTAGAAAGGCATTTCTCTGTTATCATCTAGCTTTTTACCCAGTTGAGAAGTTTGATATTTGATTTCTAATCTGTTATTATATTCTGGTGTTTAGTTAGCATGAAGCAACAGACTTTATTCAAGCTGTCAACTAATCCTGTTCTAGGACATTCCCTGCTTTCATAGATATCTTGTATCTCTAATTTCTGACCATTTCTAGATTTTGCAGCATAACTTATCCTGCTCTTATTTGGCATTGCTTTCTGTTGGTACTTAAATTTTAACTTATCTGCTCTGTTAAATAGGGACCACTCAATTACCTATTTTCCATCTTCCAAAATTATGTTTAAATCTTGTTTTCTTTATTTTCTCCATTCTTTTTTCTTGTTGGGTTTATACTTCTTAGAAACTTCTTTGTATTGATTTCTGGACATTGCAGGGATTAAATATGTGTTCAAAATGCCATGTTTAACAGGAAGTTAAGGATTTCAGAATTTTAAGAAGCAAACCTATCTTTCTACCTTTGTTTAAAGAGCTTCGATTTCCATATACAGTCTACTATAAAGCAAATTCCCTAATAGTGCAAAGTAACATCTGCTAATAGAAAAATGCTAGATAGGAACTGAATTCATGAAAATCAAATCAACACATTAGTCAAGGTCTAACATAACAGTAGTAGGCATCAAGAGGATATTAAAGAAGTATATGATATGGTCTCTTCTTTTAGGGTGCTTACCATCTTGTTGGGATGATAAGGTACACACGCTATCATATGAGAGAGTTAAAGATTTCATTTGAAATATAAAAAAAAATACTAGAAATGGACTCAAACAAAAAGTGGATGATTTAATTAAGTGTAATAGATACGGTAGGTGCTTCTTAAGAATGGGAATATATGAGTAAAGGTATGAATATAACATAAAAATGTTCTAAAAATAAAATACATTCACAACACTGACAGTTTCCTACCTACTTTGTCCATTTTACATAATCTTTTTTGGGGGGTGGGGGAAGTTTGAAGGTAGTAGCAATAGTTAATTTCAAAGAAATGTTAGTGACTTTAATTATTTAGTCATTTTAGGCCTCAAAATGGGTTTTTCTTCAGACTTCTTTGAGTCTTGCTGTTTCAGCTACATGGTTCAAAGTGGAGATCAGCCCCTGTGTCTGGCAAAGCTAGACTTAATTGGATTAGCAAATGCAAGTCTAGAATTTTAAATACCAAATTTGTGCACATTCTTGGCATTCTACACCCATTGGAGGCATTTCGGAATGCTTAAAAGTCTCCAGGGGTCCAGACTAACCAATCTACCCACTCTGGCAAAATTTTCAACCTAAGGAGGCCACATTTTCATTTTAAAATGTTTTCCAGTTTCTCAGTATACCACTGCAGTTTAGCTCCTTGCTTGTGAGCCTAAGTGTATCAGAGAATATACCTCCTATTCTTTTTTATTCTATCACCCTAGATATTTGCTAGGCCTTCATTTACCCATTTGCCATTTCCCCCATTTGATAAGTGAATGCTGAATATAATTTTTGTATTTAAACATCTGAGTTCTCATCCAAATGTCCTCAGTGAGGCGAGAGAATGTTAATATCCCTTTCTCCCTTCCTTATCCTCATCTTTACAATCCTGGGAGTTTAACTAACTTGCTTTTATGAAGTTTAACTCTGCTGATAGCCTTCAATCTTCTTCAATGTTTAATTCAAATCTACTGCTCTGCCATAAAGCCTTTCCTAATTCTAATATATATTTAACCCTGTATCACATGAATTGTATTTTATTTACCACAGACTCAGACATTTTAGCATGTACTATTTCTCTAATAATATGATGCGTATTTGATGTGAGGAGTCCCCCTAGATTGATCAAGAAATAAATTTCAAGGGGCACCTGGGTGGCTCATTTGGTTAAGCGTCTGACTCTTGATTTTGTCTTAGGTCATGATCTCAGGTCCTGAGATCAAGTCCCATGTCAGGCTCCATGCTCAGTGGGGAGTCTCTTTGAGATTCTCTCTCTCCCTCTTCCTCCGCCCCCCCATTTGCGTGCACTCTCCCCTCCCAAAATAAATAAATCTTTAAAAAAAAAAGAAATTTCAAAGATGTCATATTACATATAGCATATGATTTTGCTGATCATTCAATCCTCTATGGGACATACACACATTGGATCAATTGGCTTTACTACAACTGATTGTAACCAATTTTAACCATGTTTCAACTGCAGTAATCTTAGTTAAAAATAACCATCTTTCAAGACATGTATGTTTCCCTAAAAATATACATTCTGTAACTAGATTTTTGAATGTGAAAGGTATTTCCACCTCAGAAGTTAATTTTCCACCCCAGAAAAATATTTCCATTTCGGGTATCTTGATATTTATGGATAAAATATTTTCAGTTCAGAACTATATGTTTGGTGAATGGAGTTTTACAAAGAGAAAATGAACATCAAAACTTCAGCTTAATCTTCAGCAGTTCTTTGCACAAATCCTCCCCTTGTACCCTAACTTGACTTTGAAGTGGCTGGATCTAAGGGAAGACTAATCAACACATGTATCATGCCTTTGCATTCTTACTTTCAAACACTGTCTCGGTTTTATGTTACTCTGGATCTGAAGACCAGTCTCTCTGTACTTTTTACCAAAAAAGCAATAGACAAGGGAAGGAAAGAAGGGAGGGAAGGCAGGAGGGGTGGGAAAGAGAAGGGAAATCACTCAAGTCATATTTTTCATTGTCTGTAGTTTTCCTAAAGATGGTTATGGAGGAGGGGTTAGATTTTGAGCTTGGAGCCTTTTCTGTCTTCCAGTTCATTCCTTCTTCATTTTTCTGAAGTCATCAGCAAGTGTTTCCTCTTGTCTTATCTGAAGCACATCTATTTCTCATTCAGGTGCTGGAAGCACAGCTTCTCCTCTGAATGGACTTTAAAAATCTTGTCTTCAATAAAGGTAGCCCTCTTCTTGCATGTGAATTTTCTATCAGCTGCCAAGAAAATTGAAGTTTCTTGATATCCCTAGAATTTAAGATTCCTTAGCTTCTTTTGAACATCCTTAGAAATAACCTGGACACCCAACCTTATAAACTTATATTAAAGTAAAAGACACTTGGTCCTTGATTCCATGAGACATCTTGTGATATGTATACCTTTAACACCTCAAGATGAACCATCATAAATATGGCCTTGTGTGACAGAAAAAAAAAAATATGTTGGGAAACTTGGTAACTTTGAGAACATTGCTTTGTGTTTAAAATATTGTTTATTTTTACTATAGTAGTTAACATTTATTAAACCCGTACTTGGGCTATATACGGGTCTATCTCCATTTCCTACAAAGATCCTGTAAGGTCATTTTATTTGTTTTCTGCTCTAACAAATTACCATAAACTGAGTGGCTTAAAACTCACCTATACTTCGTAGTTCTAGAGGCCAAATGAAGGAAACAAAGAGATCTGCAGGGCAGTGCTCTCTTTGAAGATTCTAAGTGAAATATCTTTCCTTGCCTCTTTCAGCTTCCTGTGGCTCAAGCATTTCTTGGCTTGTGGAATAATTCCAGTCTCTACATTCATCTTCACATGGCCTTCTCTTCTCCCTATGTGTCTCTCCTCTGTGTGTCTCTTATGAGGACACTCGTCATTGGACTAAGAAAATCCTGAATCATGCCTCTAGATCTTTTAACTTAATTATATCTGCAAAGACCCCTTTTCCAAATGAGGTCACATTCACAGATTATGGGGGTAAGAACATGGACATATGGGAACTACCATTCAACCTACTACTGTCATTGAAGCTTTATTTAATGGATGAAGAAACCAAAGTTCAGAAAATTCACATAACCTGGTCAAGATTAGATAAACAAAATTTAATCTGGATTAATCTCTCACCAAAATCTGTGCTATTTTTATTACACTGTCTCTTATGTGAAGCTCTAGATTGCATGTGTATTTTGAGTAGAGTCGGAAATCTATAAATGTGAATCTCATTCTCTTTTCATACTAGGCATGCTATTATCATACTAGTGCCCCTCCAAGTAAACCTATCTTTACCAGGAGACATGCCAGTGGAGCTCTTTTTGAGAATATGCCTGAAGCATACTTTTCCCAACTATCCCAAGTTAAAATACTAATAAAGAACATCAATTTCCCAGTGAACCAATCACTGCTGTAAGTGGCATTTATATCATTCTCTTTCATATCATCAGAAGAAGGAGATGGCTTAAGTCATATAATTGGGGTATCAGCAGGACACAATTTTCTACACATGAATGTGAACAGCACTTTTAAAAACATAATTTTTATGGCATTGCCAGGAATGGCCAACAATTCCTGTACTGATGGATGAAAGATTACTCCAAACTTTTCTGTGAAAGAGAGAAGGCAAGGGGGTCAACACTCAGAGACAAAGACTCTTTGCCCTTCTTTTTCCCACCTTTATTGGTCCTTCAGGATAATCATAAATCTTTATCACTGTTTCTTAAGCATGTTATCTGTGACAAGGGGTCTTACTGGAACTAGGAGGATCTATTTATGGAGAAAGATACTATATGCTAATCTACTATGCTAATCTGTGTGTTCTACGAGTGCTGTTAAATTTAGCCTAGGGGACAATGCATATATCTCTTAGCTCACAGGGCAGCTTTTTGGGCTAAGAAAGCTTTGGGGAAAGCAACTCCCAGCGGAATTCCTCTGGCAGAGTTGTCACAGCAGAGTGGTCACGTAGGCCTCGGCATTCCAAAGGCCTGCACCCTTCTCCCAAACCTTCCCTTACCCCCAGAAGCCTCCGTGTTACATTTTAGCAAGCCAGGTATCATGGATGATTTCATGCTCTACATTAACCCCAGCATGGCATGTTTTAATCTTAGTGGTTCTTTATCACCAAAAATTCAGAAGACACCTTTAACTTGGTACATATGACATGTTGACCTAAACCCAGACGTTCTGAGCTCACAACCTTTCCGAAGATTTTGATTTTACCCTCAGCTGCCATTTTTTTCTGACCTCTCAAATAGAGTTATCTCAAAATAACAGATATTTTGTTTCAATCTTTGACCTAAGAATAGTAAATTTTCATCATTTTTTTTCATATTATAAGTTTATTATTTCCTAATTCATTTCCCTCAGGAGTTGCATCAAAGTGCATTTTCAGAGAATTTCATGGTCCTTTTTTTAATGAAAATTAATTCAGTGTTGTATGCTTTTGATTGTTACAATTTTAGTCCCATTTTATGGCTGGGGAAGTTGGTTCAGAGACAAATGACTTTTCATAAATTATAAAGCAAGTTCTCATCAGAGACTTGCTGGCTATTGTTCTTAGGACTATGACTGACCTTTGTCAAAAGTAACCCATATAAAAATAGACTCTGATTTTATAACTTATAGTCTTTCCTGTCCTTGCAGTTGTCACTTTCCTCAGCATCTGCTTAGCCCTTCAGGAGTTTCCCTGCAGTATGTTAATTTCACGATTACTTATTTCATGATTTTATGTCTTTTTCAGATTCCTTATCTAGATTTTAGGCTAAGAAACTTTTCTGCTTTGAATCCCTTTCCTTATCCCCCCAAATGCCTGTGTTATTATTCTATTCCCACTAGCAACCCAGAATGTTTTCTGATATTAGTGTCTGGAAAGGGAAGTGTATCCTTTTCAGGCACATGAAGTGAAGGTCGCTCATTTCTGCTACTTTAGTCTAGGCTTCTCTGCCATGGCATTATATGTATTAAAGATCATAGACTCTGGAGTCAGGCAACCTGGGTTCAATTCCAGCTCTACTATGTACCTTGGTCAAATTACTTATCCTCTGTGTCCCTTAGTTTTCCAGTCTATAAAATGGAGATAATAATGGTACTTATATGACAGGATTTGTAATGTTTAAATGAATTAATACTAAAACAAGAATGATGCCTAGAATGTAATGAACACTACATATATATTTATTAAAAAAGTAATTTTTCCCCAAGATTTGTGCCTCTGCCACATGTTGTGTTTCTGCCCCTGATCTTGTTCCCCACCGATTCACTTGTGACTGCAGTCAGAGTGACCCTTCTAAAGTACAAATAGGATACTCTACTTCTCTGCTTAAATATCTAAATAGAGTTTCAGCTTCCAGCTGTCATGGAGTAAATGGTACTAAGCTAGACTTTTTGCCATAAACATCTCAAAACTGGACAAAACATGTCAGGCAACTGCTTTTTAAGCAACGCACAGCAGCCAGTTTACACCTGTGATCCTTGAGGAGGGAAACTCACAAAGTGAGCCTCGTAATTGCCCAGTTCTGAATTACTGAAGCAGTTAGAATGTGGTGGGTAGGGCATCGTAGAAAAGAGAGCCGTCCCAGAAATCTGTGTGATGGACCTGATATATGTTCAGGGCAAATCACCCAAGGCTTCATAGCTACCAGCTGCTGTAAGTTTGAGAGCTGAACAGAGATCATGGAAGTGAAGCAATACCTGCAGACATTGAAGTTCCAGCCTTGTTAGAGTAGAGAGATTTTCTCTGAAGCCTCATTAACACCCCTGGCATCCAACTGAGACACCAGAAATGCATCTTAGGAGTAAGTACAATACCTTAGAGTAAAACCTACTATAGAATTGCCGTAGGAAATTCCAATGCCGAGCTCTAACAAGATCCATAAAGCAACTGCATTTGGAGATTGAGTCCCACTAAGTTAGAGGGGCTGGCAAAATACCTTGAGCTTTCCACAGTTCCTCACTAATAAAGCATAAAATCAAGCCCATACAAATTCTGAGGGATTAGCCAGTAATTGAACTTGTTGCAAAAAGAAAGTGAGGAAGATAGTAGAATCCTAATTCTCTACAATGCATTATCCAAAGTATTTAGTATTCAATCAAAAAAGAAACATAGAAATGTAATATATAGTCAAGAAAAAAAAGTCAATAGAAACAGAATTGATTTTCTACAAGGTAATTCAATGGGAATTTCAACTCTTACCTCACACCGTATACAAAATTAACTCAAAATGGATTATATACCTAAATGCAAAGATGAATAAATCTTGTAGAAGCAAACATAGGAAAACAGAAAGACAAGTAACCATAAAAGAAAATATCGATAAATTGGACTTCCCCGAAAATTCAAACCAATTGCTTTTCAAAGGAAAAACTCAAGTGAAATGGCAAGGTACACTAAAAGAAAGTACTCATAACACATATGACTGATAAAGAACTTGAATATAAAGAACTCTTACAACTTAATGATAAAACAATAAACCAAATTATTAAAAAGATTTATTTTAGAGAGAGAGTGCACATGCACACATGTGAACACAAGCAGGAGGAGGGACAAAGCTAGAGGGAGAGAATCTCAAGCAGACTCACCACTGAGTGAGGAGGAACCCTACCAGGGGGCTTAATCCCACAACCCTGAGATCATGACCTGAACTGAAATCAAGAGTCAGAGGCTTAACTGATTGAGCCACTCAGGCGTCCCCAATCAACCCAATTCTTTAAAATGGCAAGTGAGGTAAACAAATTTTATAAAAGACAAAATACAAATGGCCAATAATCATGTAAGAAGATGTTCAACATTACTGGTCATTGCTAGAAATACAAATTAAAATCATAATGAAATACCATTTCATAACTATAGAATGACTAAAATTAAAAGAACTGGTAATATAAAGTATTGGCAAGGATGGAAAAACAAGAATTTTCACACATTTATGGTGAGATATAAAATGGCATGACCACTTTAAGAACAATTTGCCAGTTTCTCTAAAGTTAAACATACTTATACGGTGACCTAGCAAATCTTTTCTTGGGTATTTCTGCAAAATAAGTGAAAACTTACAACCATAAGAAGATTTGTACATAAATGTTCATAGCCACTTTATTTACAGTGGCCAAACAACCCAAATAATAATGAATTCTAGTAAATGAGTGGATAAACAAATTATAGTACATCATAAAATCAACTACTACTCAGCAAAACAAACTATTGATACATACAACATGGAGGAATTTCACAGATATGCTGAGTAAAAAAAAAAAACAGGAATTCATATGAAAAAATTCTATTTATATGAAATTGTAGAATAAGTAAAACCAAACCATAAAAGTGATTAAAAAGCAGAGCAATTTTTACCTGAGTCAGAAGGTGGGGGGAGCAAGAGAGGAGATGACTACTTTTCTAGGAGATGGAAATGTTCTATATTTCGATTGGAATGTAGGTTACACATGTATTCATTTGCCAGAATTCTTTGACCTTAAATGTATGCATTTTATTGAATGTAAATTCAATTCAGCTCATTAAAAAAATTAAATCTTTCATATCCTAACTTCCACCCGCCTCTGGGGCCTACTCTGATGTTTCATCTTGAACTTTAAGTTTTCTCTATTTGGGATACTTCTTGCCTTCAAGTTTTTGCATAAACTGTCCCCACTACTTGATAATCTTTCCACTCCTTCACCTTGAGGAAAGTGTTTCTTTCTAACCCCAGATTAGTTAAGTACTCTTCCCATCTGTTTCCAAAGCACTATAATATAATGCTCAATAGACAATATATTCTGCACATGTTTTTACATGTTATTGTTTTTGCTTGTTTAATTGTCTGTCTTTCCTGTTATAGTGTAACCTCCCTAATATAGGAATTGTGTTTGCTTTGTTTGCCACCATACCTATCCTGGCTTGTAGTTGGCACTTAATATATATTTGTTGAATGAGTAAATGAATGAACCAATAAATGAACAAATGAGCTTATATAAACCTTCTGAAATCTTTAGGTAGATTCTCAGTGATTACAAAGTTCTGTTCTCTAAGTAAAATTAATTGAGGGCTTCCCCCTCTAAGTGAGTGTTATTTTTGGTATTGCACCACACATTTTATTATAGGTATTTTCTTCTAAATTGTATTTCTCAGAAGCCACCGTTTTTGTAGGAGCAGTGAGTCACAAAAATGCAATTCTTGGCTCTACTTTTCCCCACCATCCCGTCCCCCCAGCTAGCCAGACCAAACATTCCATATTAACCATGTTTTTGATTGTCTACAGGATTTCTGTCTGATTTAGATTGTCTATCAAGATATTTTGTAGTCTTCTCCCACTCTGAAGTATAGCATGTTTTTCTCTTCTTATAATGTTCTCTACCTTTTTGCAAATGGTTTTAAAAAATAGGTGCCATAGATATATATATATATATATATATATATCTCCCAAAAATAGGTGCCATATATATATATCTCCCAAATATATATGAACAATACAGATGAAGCCTAGTGAGATAGATTCTTATTTACTCTGCCATTGTTTTTTGTGTCTTTTATTCTATTTTAACATGTAGTTTCAAAGTTTTTAGGAAAAACTGTGCTACCGTTCAGTCAATTCAAAGTATCAGAGAGAAGTATTAGGGTCCCCTTCTCAAATAGCTCAAAGTCTAGTGGGGACTTAGAAATAAACAAACCATTGTCTACTCTATGACTCAATAAAGTCATGTCCAGGCACTCAGTGGAGGTTGGAGTCTGCAACTCTGTACATTATATCTAGTTGTTAAACATTCTTGTAAGTTAGGCATTAATAGTCTTACTTTATATAGGACAGTAGTGTTTTCAAGATCACATAACTAATAAGTGGCAGAACCAAAATCTAGGCCAGTCAAAATTTTAAGCCTATGTCTTTTTATGTATGCCACATTGCTCTCCTAAGAGTAGGGAGGAAAGAAAATTATGGAGTCAAGAATGAACCACAATTTTCCAGCTAGATAGACTGGGTAGCAAGTGGTGGGATCCATATTCTGAGACCAGGTATGCAGTTAAACAAGTTTGGAGGAGAACATGGTATATGGAGATATTTGAAGATTAGTGTTTGATGACGTTGAGACAGTAATGCCTGTAGGCCATTAAGTTCAGCTACTGCAGGCAATGGAAATGAGACTTTGGAGCACAAGCTACAGGCTTGGGTTGGAGATGAAGATGTGAACACCATAGTACCTATACAGTGGTTGAAACTTTGGGTATGTATTGAATCACCCAGGAGGAGTATGCAGATTGAGAAGAGGCTTAAATGTCCATCTTTGATTTGTTGGTCTCTAGATTTCTCTTGTATATCTTATATAAAAATCTCATGCATGTATCAGGGCTTAATTAAACTTTGACTCACTCATTGAATAAATATTTATAAAGTTACTGAGTATCAGTTTTTTGTGTTGGGCTCTATAGGGAACAGAAAGGAAGAAGATAAAATTTCCCCTCTCTAGGATCCTGCAGTCTGGCTGGCAAGTCAGAGAGTATTTATATGCCAACTACTAGAAGTCATAATGTATAATCTAGAGTGTGGACAGGACCAGCATGTTTTATGTTTGTGGATATGTTTCAGGGAACCCTTGGGCACCTCATAGTAAATCATTGTAAGACATCCAAAAGATATTATATAAACATCATTATATAAGCTCCTCCCACTTTACTACTTCTGTTTCTGTTCTTCTTTGGAAGCTATTCATCACTTAACAAATAATAAAACTTCTTTCTTGAACATGTTATGCTTTAAGCCCATTCCTTTAATGCTGAATAATACAAGTGGACCTCAGGAAGCCTGGAACTTAGAATTAGAAAGCTGTAGGGTGAGCCATGGATGACCTCACTCCATTTCCCATCCCTGTTTCTCACTGCAGATCTGGTTCATCTTCTCTCTGAAGACGCTCTCTCTGCTCCTAAAGCTGCCTGAAAAAATACGACCACCCAGAATCGAATATGGTTACTAAGCGTTTTCTTAGCCTTGAGTTCATCTTGGTTTTTCTTTCTCAACACTGTGCCTGTATTATTTTTATCCTTACAACAACCCTTCAAGACTGAAATTATTCTTTCTACATTATAGATGAGGAGACAGAAGCTGAGAGAGACTGTGGCCTGCCAAGTCACTGTCAGCTGCTGGGGATGCCGAAATGAAAACATAAGGCCCCTGCCTTCATGGACTTCACAGTACATGGTGAAGCAGATATTTATCATTATAGGTATAGACATCAATTAATTATTACAAAATTCTGTGAGAAGTGCTGTAATAGATGTGTAAACACATTGTAGTTAACACAAAGCATGATGCCTGGAGAAGCAGAGAGAGCACTGTAGAAAGGACATTTGAACCTAACTTGGAAGAATGTGCAGCTCTCCGGATACAAAAGGCGGGGGAATGACATTTCAGGTTTTAGAGGCACATGAGTATTTATTATAAATAGGAAAAGCAGTGCTGTCCATGTTTCTCTTTGAACCCATGGCTCACCTTCTGAGCTGGCAGCCCAAGCTCAGGTGTGCTTTATGTGAGCTTGGCTGTAGGGCCTACTGAAATGGTTCAAAACAATCTGATTTCCAGTAAGCCAGAGAAGAAAACACTTGAGACCAATATTTGTTATAAAAATTCAGTCTCTCTCTTACTTCTTTAGTTTTCTCTCTTTTTCTCTTCCCTGCACCCTGCCCTGACCACAATATAAATCAGCACAGACAACAAAGTGGATTTAGCAGTAATTGCTAATAGTTTGAATAATGAATACATACCAAGAGTTGGGTATTACAAAAGCTGTTGTGTTGTACATTATACTTTTTTTTGGATATCCTCAGGTATATTTGTGTTTTTTCTATCTTATAGCCTATATCATATCGCTCTGCATAGAACTTTTGGAATATCCCACCAATAAGATGATTCTGGATTCTGTATAGACTTATTTGGCAAGGCATGGGTTACAGAGTCTTGCATATGTCTCTTCAGAAATAGGTTGAAATGTAGGTGCTGTTTATACACAGAACAGCTGAAGACTGTCTCTAACTTGCTATAAATGAAGAAAAGTACTGACAATTTTCACTACTTATGAGGTGCATTTTCTCATAGCTAAGTATACCCTCAGAGATGTTTAGTAAAAAGTTTTTCCTTAAGCCATAAGAAATCTTAATAAGCAAGAAAGGTTTATTACATAAAACATTATATTTAAGTTTCAGTAGAATTGTACCTGAACCTATAAACTCATTCTATTCCTTAAGCTCTAAAGAAGATTGGTGGGTATTTCTATGGAATGCTCTTTCAGCTTAGCATTTGTCAGTAGGACAATTCAACTTGAATGTCTTTTCCACATGGCATTGTTATCAGAAATAGCCCTATTTTTTTCGAACACCAGGTCTTGCTGGTTCAGAACATAAAAAATATTTCATATACTAAAAACCTCATTTTATCTATTGTAACTAAAAATCGACTAGTCCAGAGGGACTCAGGTAAAAGCAAACACAAATGTATTTAAGTATGTTGCCCCATTAGCCTTCACCACTAATGGAGACAGTATATAATGATGGCATATAAATTTTTAAACATTTTTTGTCCAGGTAATTTTATGTATATGTAATAAAAATAAAAATATGTAAAATATATATGGTAAGGTGAGAGTAAGTCTTCCCATTACCCCCAGCCATATAGCACCATCTCCAGGGGCAATTACCAGATCCAAACTTTCTCTGTCCTACCAGAGATATCATGTACATGTGTGAGTGTATGTACATGCTCGTTGCTTTGATTTGACACAAATGGTGGCAGCTAATGCACACTGTTTTGCATCTTGCTTTTTCATTTAATATATCTTGGAGTTGTTGCGTATCAGCTCACGTAGATCTGCCTCATTCCATTTAACTGCTTCTTAGGATTCCATTATTTTCATTGCACCGTAATTTATTTGCCAGATCTCTATAAATGGAATTCATGTTATCTCCAGTCTTTTGTTAATACAGACAATGCTTCAGTGAATAGACTTTAAGTATGTATGAGAATATTTGTCAGATAAATTTCTGGGAGCAGAATTGCTGGGTTAAATATAGGGAATGGAAATAAAGGCATTTTTGAGTAAAAGTTCAGAAATGATCAGAGATTTTGTGCCTTAGCTTAGCTCCATGTCTGTCTTAGTTTTGTCTCTTTCCTAGGGATTCCTTAGCTGAGACTATAGTACATCTCATTCTACTTTATTTGTAGTACTCTGAATTCTTTTGTCTTTTTATTCTGTCTGTTCCATCAACCATCAAATCTGGACCAACTAAAACATCTGCCTTCTTCACTACTACACCTAGACTGCCAACTGTTTGGGGGAGACACATGTAATTTGGCTCTATTACAAACTTATGTTTCCTAACATTTAGAGACTCCATCATACTCAAGAATCTTTCACTTACACCTATCTAATTGTCTGCCTACTTCCAGTATTGGCCATTCCACTAGCTGACTATATTTATAACTTTCTATCTTACTTGTACCACCATAGGAAATGGCTTGGTTTCCCACTTCTTAGAGAAACATAGCTCACTAGCTAAGAACCCCCCCTTAATTCCTCTTTTAACCCTCAGAATTTCTACTTGAAATTCTCAGATGATCTCAAAACAAGAGTTTTCCTTTCACTATCCAGTGCTAATCTTGCAAGGTACTCCTTATTCCCACTGCCTCTGTACTGATTTTTTTTACTCTCTGGTATAAATAAATTCTTAAAAATAAAAATCCACTCTTCTACCTTTATTCTCCTCCAGTGATTGCTTCCCATTTCTTCCCAAATAGCATTCTTAAGAGAGCAGGACAAAGAATAGATATTGGTACCAATGTTTAATTTCCAGCCTGCTTGCCCATTCACTAAAGAATAGGTCCTGCCTCTACCACAACATTGAAACTATGGTTGCTATGATCTCCAGAGAATGTCAAATTTCCAAGACTTTTGAGCAGTCTTGGGCATCATCATACTTGAATTTTCTCCCACATTTGACACCTGATTCGCCCTGAAGCTCAACCCCTCCAGCAAAATTTCCGTTGTTTTCCATTATAATTTCTCTTCTTGTTTTCCTTTCCTTTTTAAAAGTAAATTATTTTGATTTCTTTCTGATTTTAGGACTTTAGGTCTATGTTCCCTAGGATTAAGTTCTCATCAAGCTTTTCTTCTCACTTTTTTTTTATTGGTTTCCTGTTATTATAGCATGAAGTCTAGATTCTCCACTCTAATTTTTTTAATTAAAGTATACTTGACACACAATGTTACATTAGGTTCAGGTGTACAGCATAGTGATTTCACATCTGTACATTATGCTGTGTTCACAAGTGTAGCTACCATCTGTCACTGTACAACACTACAAAATTACAATATCATTGACTATATTTTTTATGCTGTACCTTTCATCCCCAAGACTTATTCATTCCATAACTGGAAGCCTGTACCTCCTACTCTCCTCTGCCCATTTTGTCTGTCCCTCCAACCCCTCTCATTTGGCAACCACCAGTTTGTTCTCTGTATTAATGGGTCTGTTTCTGCTTTTTTTATTTGCTTTGTCTTTTTTTTTTAAGATTTTATTTATTTATTAGAGAGAGAGTGTGTGAGCTAGAATGAGCAAGCGGGGAAGGGCAGAGGGAGAAGCAGACTCCCCACTGAGCAGGGAACCCCCAATGCGGGGCTCCATCCCAGGACCCCAAGATCATGACCCGAGTCAAAGGCAGACAGTTAACTGACTGAGCCACCCAGGAGCCCCTGCTTTGTCTTTTAGATTCCACATATAAGTGAAATCATATGGTATTTGTCTTTCTTTGTCTGATTTGTTTTATATATATATATTTTATATATATATATATGTATATGTATATGTATGTGTGTGTGTGTGTGTGTGTGTGTATGTGTGTATGCTACATATTCTTTATCCATTCATCTGTTGATGGACACTTAGGTTACTTACATATCTTGACTCTTGTAAAGAGTGCTGCAGTAAACATAGGGATACATATATATTTTCAAATGAGTGTTTTCATTTTCTTTGGGTAAATATCAGTGGTGAGCCCTTATTTTAAAAACCTTGTCCCTCTCTTTTTAGCTTCCTGACTCAATCATCTTCTGCACTGAGCCAATGGCTAAAGATGATGATGATGATAGCAAAGTAAAGGAGGAGGAAGACTTAACCTGAGCAATAGGAAATTTCAAGGTACAGAGGTTCTTCTTTTCTTTCGTGGATGTTGTCATGAGGAATGTGAATTTTGGAAACATTGAACATATTCATAAACAGAGATAGAGAAAAGTTGTTGCTCCTGTATCCCAAAGTATGAAGGGAACATGTGGTCACCAGATATAATGAAGTAGATCTCCAGGTTCTCACTATTTTCAACTTTTGAACCTGTCTTTTGTCCCAATCCATCAGCTCTGTTTTGCATGTTACCCCTCCCAGAATATACCCCACACCATTTCCAAGACCATGTATTTAGACTCATGGATATATCTTCTTTTTTTTAGTCTTAGCCATTTGGAACAGAGCTCCAATTTACAAAAGTTGTGAAGTATTTGGGGGTAATAATTTTGTCAGTTATTATTTGTCTATTCAGCTTTCTCAAACTTGAAGAAAATAAGCAGTTATAAGATAATAATAAGTTTATAAGATAATAAAATATATATTATCTTCACCAGCCACTGCTTGACTTTCCTCTCATTGGTTGTTCTGGAGCTCCAGGCCCAGTTCAGGCTCCTTTCCTGCTGAGTCTGTGTGTATCCCCGGCTTTGGTCTCACATGCTGTAGACCATGTGCCCAGCTCCACTGTTCCTTTTGCCAGGTGCAGCCAGTTTTACAAATGAAATTATACACTTGAACCAGATGAGTTTGGCTTAGTGATTGGCCCTGTGCATAGTCTACAATTTGGGTCAGACTTATGAACAGTTTGGTGAATTTGGCATCATCTTTGAGGAAGTGTGGATTGTCTTAAAACTCCAGAGAGAAAGCTTTAGGATCTCAGACATTCCATCTTTCGTGGGCTTCCAGAAAAGGCCACCCTCAGCTGGCATGGGAGAGAGGGCTTATTTTCAAACTATTCAAGTCATGTTGTGACTAGAAGTTGAAGTCTGGTGCAAAACTATGAAAACTGAAGAGATAATTTGCACTGATCCTGGGATAAGCAGCTTCACTCTACTGTATACTGACTCTGGTGTAGATGGTCCAGGAAGATATTTCTACCACTGAACCATAATTTTATGAAAGAGTTTACGTAAGCTATTTGTATTCCTTAGAATAAATGTCATTTCTAAAATGTGAGAAAAAGTAGGTCCAAGTTAGTTAGTTGAGGGAAAACAATGACCTGATCCCTTGTATCAATTAAAAGAGATCTATAGTTTCCAAGTACGGGATACCTCTGTGCTGCTGCTTCTTGTTGGCTTTGGGAGGAATGAGACTTCAATTAGGATCTCAGTGCTAAGGCCTGAGAATTTTTTCCATCCCAGATTTTTAAAGAATCATAAAGCAGCTTGACAGAAAGCCTCACTCACTCACCCTGAAACCTCCACTGAAAAATAAATAATCGAAACCATAGCTAGTATGATTAATGAAGATACATTATAATAATTTATTATACTGTTTTTGGAGCGCTGTTTTTCCTCCATTTTTTCTCATCTGTCTCCTATATTACTTCTGCTACTACTCTGGAGACTGAGCAAAATGCAGATGTTAAGAACATAAAGATATCAAAAAGTTAGTTTTGGCTGAGTTAGCAGTGACCACATTACAGATCTCAGATTTTCCCTCCTTTCATGTGGCTTTTTTGTAGGTTGGACAATAAATTTGCTAGTATGAAGTTACTTCATATATGATCCAGACACACTGCATTGGATAAAAGGGAGTAACTGTGGATAGGTCTGCAGGGAACTTCTAGATCAGACTCAAGTATGGATGGAGGGACCCTCAAATTTAGACGAAACTTTTCAAGTCCGACAAATGCATCGCTAAAGACATTTATAAAATTCTTAAAACAAATAACAGAAAGCCCTCCTTGTGCCTAATTATCACATACATTTTCATACAGGAAGTCTCATAAAGTAATTATAGTTCATTAATGCTGGTTCTATTCACCTGACTATATCTCTACCTTTTGGTTGTGGTATTGCTTTTTAACATTAAAGAAACTTCTTTTTTTTTTTTAATGATTTTTTATTATATTATGTTAGTCACCATACAGTACATCCCCGGTTTCCGATGTAAGGCTCGATGATTCATTAGTTGTGTATAACACCCAGTGCTCCATGCAATACGTGCCCTCCTTACTACCCATCACCAGTCTATCCCATTCCCCCACCCCCCTCCCCTCTGAAGTCCTCAGTTTGTTTCTCATAGTCCATAGTCTCTCATGTTTCATTCCCCCTTCTGATTATCCCCCCTTTCTTTATCCCTTTCTTCCCCTACCGATCATCCTAGTTCTTATGTTCCATAGATGAGAGAAATCATATGATAGTTGTCTTTCTCTGCTTGACTCATTTCACTTAGCATTATCTCCTCCAGTGCTGTCCATGTTGTAGCAAATGTTGAGAACATTAAAGAAACTTCTAATTGCACCACCTACCTCTTGGATTTATAAAGCCTTGATGTTTAAAAGTGTTTAATTTCATACAGATGATTTAAATTCATCCTAAAACTCTGCGCTAAAATGGTGTTTCTTCTTTAAATTGTTAAAGTTTTCGTCTAACAAAGAAGAGCCTCTGTAGTTTTATCTCAAAAGAGTATATTTAGAACAATGATTCTCAACCTTTGCTTCACACTAGAATCACCTGAGGAGCTTTAAAATATTCTGATGAGCAGGCTGTATCCCAGACCACCTCAGTCAGAATTTTAGGACACGGTACCAGTACATTCCCTAGATGACTTCAGGGTGTAGAAATCATCCCTAGATGATGTCAAGGTTGAGACTACTGATTTAGAAAGGTAGCACATCGTGATGAAAAGAGCAAGGGCTTTGAAATCAGCCAGTTCCTTGGTTGGCATTCCATTTCCAGCAGTAAATTAAGTCATTCAAAAATATTTGAACATCTAATAAAAAAAATGCCTCATATACACTGGTACATTCAATATATGGGTGGAATTATTATAGTAATGATAATATCTATTAATAAAATTATTCTCTGAATGGCATTATATACATACAGAAAACAGATGTATTAGTTGAGGAAGGTTGCATTTTAAGTGCCTTGCTATGCTGCACAGTTATGTACACTGCATTCATAAGGGTGACAGAGCCAAACAGACATATCTCACCCGCCTTTGAGCACTTTTAACACCTTGTACTTCCCTTAAAGTGACTATTTTAATTTTCCTTTGGATTATATATATATTATCTTTAGCATGCAGGGAAAATGTTCTTCTTTGGTACCTGCTAAACTCTAAGCTTCTTGAAAACAGAAAGTGTTTTCTTACTCATGCTGGCATTCTTCTTTTAGCATGGTGCATCACTCTCCATGATACTAGCATGTAACCTGTTTTCTGAAACCAGTGTTATAAATCTGTTGCATTATATTAGTTTGGCCATATTTGGGAGGTGATTAAAGATAGGATATTGGATGAATTATAAATTGCACATCCATATGGGTGTGTGTGTGTGTGAGTGTGTTTGGAAAGAGAGATTTTCTATTAAAGGAAACTGTGCTTAGCTTCGTTTGTTCCTTGGCTCATGGTCTCTTGTAGTAGGCATTTTCCTGAGGATTGTCAGAAGACTGATCTTGTGGGTGGTCTGCCATACTGAATTTGGGAACTAAGATCTTAGATCCAAGGCCCTCATCCCCCATAATGCCAGCAGACGGTACAGTCCATCAACGCCTAATTACTTCCTAGTAGTTTGAACCCACAATCTTTTTTGGTTTGGTACCAGAATCAACTTCAGAAGATGTTGAAGAAAGAATGTCTGGAATTGGGAGCCTAAGAGCCTAAATATGTAGACTTTCCTTTGGGAGGTGATTGATCAGAAGAACATTTGTTATCCACAGTACTTTCAAATGACAACTTTGAGGAGGAAAAGTTTCTGACCTCATGGCAACCTTTGTTGTCCACTAAAATTTCTGCCCTGATTGCTTTTTGCCTTACCAACTATTTTTAATAAGAATCTGAGATGGAAACCAGTTAATTAAAAATATATAGTCCTTTTAACTATCAGTTGGTTGTACATCTAACCACACTGCCCCAGACTGTACTTGCAGCTAATGCCTCCACAGAACTGAATTCCCGATATGTTGTAAAGTAACTTAGGGGAAAAGTAAAACAAGGGTAGGGAGTGTTTCTGAAAATGGTCTTTTAAAACAGAGAAAATATTTCTTTACAGAGTGATGAAATACAAGAGCATCCATAGTTTTTGCTTTTCTGTAATAAATTTATAGTCATGTAGAACAAGATATAAAAATGCTAGGAGCTATAAATGGGCTAAATTATTTTATTCTGCTATTAAGGGGAAATCACTCTCAACAAATTTTACATACTAATTAATATCACAACTCCCACAACGCCCACAAAGACAAAAGCTGTGTAAATCTATTTAGGAGGCAGAAGCAGAAAAATAGTGGTATGTAGATGACAATTTCCTCCTTCTCTTAATGCCCTCAATGCCTTAAGGAAACATATTGGTTTCCTACAGAGGGACTAACTAGCTTTCTTCTAATATGTATTATTTATTTTATTAAAGTTCTGCTTTACAGAGTAATATGACTATGTATAAAATTGTGCTGGAGATATTTCACCATTGCCAGAGGGGATCTCGGTCCTAATCAGTATTAACCCTAAGTGTATATGATCATCTTCTAGTAAAACTAAGTTAATTTTTGAAAGGAAAAAGGTACATTTAATCATGATTCTTAAAGCTAATTTAAAGAATAAAATTCCTTTAGGTCTGAAAAGTAATACTGATTGTCCTATAATATTGTTAATTTGGAGGTGTTACATGGGGTAGGGGACATTGAAAAAGGAAGAAAGGAATCTGAAGTTTCCATACCACAAATATCAATCATATTTAGAATTTGAATATATCAGAATTCCAAAATAATTCTTCAGTCAGTAGTTTCTGGTATATATCTTACCTGAGGAAAGAGAAGGCAAGAGCCTGTTGGTACTATTTCCCATCCCCACCCAAATACCTCTGTGAAGACCTATCCCTTCTTCACAGCGGTAATCAGACACCTCTGATGTACAAAGATTTTTGCATTCACATAACAAATTTCTCCTGGTTTTCCCCCACTATTAACCAGCTACTCCTGATTTGCTGCTGTCACTCAAATACTGCATCATTAATACATTTGCAATAAAAGTGTAATACATTTTGTAGTAAAATTTTGTTAAATCCAAAAGATCTTGTTTATCCCTGTATGATGGAAAAAAACCTGCCTTTTAGAGGGTCATTCTAACTACGTCTAAGAACACCCCACTTGACATTGTAATACAAATATTTTTTGAAAACCACAGTTTTTAAAAAACAAAACCCAATTAATGCTATAACTGAAGAGTCACAAAGCAAAATGCAAGCCAATGCAAGACACATCATTTTTTCTAAAAGAGTTGGAAAATTCACTCAGAAGAATATTTTAAATGGTGTTTTAAGGTTTTTAAAGTTAGCCTTGGGTTTTCCTCTAGACTTTATAATATATATTTTGTAAGCTATTTCCTCTGTCACCCTCATCTTTCCTCACATTTAGAACTAATTTAGATTATTTGGAATGGAAAGTTTCCCTTTCTTTGAACAGATCTTTCTAGCAGGGAAGTTTCACTGGACTCCCTTCCTAATTGGTAAGAGATACTATACAATTCTTAGTACTCCCCACCAAGAATTTTACTAGCATGATTGATACATTTGGCATTAAACTTCTTTACTCTTCTTTGTGATCTAGCTTATGATGGGGCAGTGCCTGAGAAAGCCATAGCACCAGTTTCTACCATAGAAACTTCCTCTTCTAAGTTTCTCTTATAAAGTTTCTCTTCTGAAGTTTTCAAGTTCAGCTTCTTACTGTTTGTATGAAAACAAAATATAGCTGACCCAGAGATATTCTAATTGCACATCCTGGGAAGACCAACTAGCCAAAAACATCATCTGATGTTCATTTTGTTCCCTAGTTTTAGGAGAGAAAAGCAAATCACACCTTATATGTAACGCCATAAATGTGCTTTCTTTGGTCGATTATGAAGAGCGGCATTGGATTTTAACACGTTGATCTTTGACTTTTGGGGGTGAGACATTTTATAATCATCTGATCACCTGGTTTGCTTCCAGTATAATCATTTAATTAAGATATAAAAACATAATGAAGGCAACATGGAAAGTATTAATATTAATATATCATATTTATTGAATGTCAGCATTGCCCCGGGAGTTGTACAAAGCACAAAAGTAAAGTGCCTGCCAGTTAGCTTAGCATACATCTGCCAAATTTTTTAAGCAATTATAAAATTTTTCAAAAGACCTGAAAAGTGTCTTTATAACCAAGAAGATTTGGCTAATACTTTCACCAAAGTCCATTATCATTGATCTATTTTAATAGTAACTGCTTAGAAATACTACTTACTTGCCCCATTGTCTTAATAAGTGTGCCAGAGTGAGCTGGAATAACTAAATCTTCCTGTCAAATTAGCAATGGAATATGGGCTGGGGGTGGATAAAAAACCCTAACAAAAACTAATTTTAGGGGCGCCTGGGTGGCTCAGTCGGTTAAGCATCTGTCTTCAGCTCAGGTCATGATCCCAGCGTCGTGGGATCGAGTTCCACACCAGGCTTCTACTCAGCAGGGACCCTGCTTCTCCCTCTCCTGTTCCCCCTGCTTGTGCTCTTTTTCTGTGAAATAAATAAATAAAATCTTAAAAAAAAAACTAATTGTAATCTTAAGAACCAACTAAAGGAGAGATTGTGTCTCATCCTAATGAGCCTTGGCGTAAGTTACTGTATGTTACTGTATGTTCGCTAGCTGAAACAGATTGTGAGCATCAGACTGATTTTGAATTCTGCAGTGATTTCGTTGGCCACATACATAGTCACAAAAATGGAAAGCCAATAGCTATTCTTGCAAATACTTTCTGTGCTTTTAAAGTACAGAAGTCCTATCTCACTTTTTCCATTTATGACTAAACTGATCCAAAAAAAAAAAAAAAAAGAAGGGGGGGGGGAATGGGGAAGAGGCAGAGAAGTCAGTCAGTCCACGTATGCTACCTGCTTTTCTTCACCACTCACTCTTCTTACTTCCCACCTTGACATTCACTCTCACTACTCAAGAGAAGCTCTTAAAAATCTCTTGTAACCCCTGATTACCAAATCGAAAGGCTTTTACGTAGTCTTTACTTTTTTTACTTTTACTGAGTCCTTGTTTTCATGCAGAATATGAGACAGTTGACACTCAGTTGATACTGCTGAACAGCCTCTTTTACTAAGAGGCTGTGACACTGCTTTCTCCTGGGGACTCATTGCCATCTTCGTCAATATGCTTTCTACCTCCTTGTCTTTCTCCACCCTCTAAATGGAGGCATTTCTAGAAATTCTATTCTTGATATCTTACTTACTTTGTCTTCAGCAACTCCTTTTATTCTTGTGCTTACCATATGAATTTAACTGTGAGGTCTAGTCCACACCTCTGTGATCTCCCTCTTGTCCCTCTGCTCCAACCACACTGGACTTTTTGGCATATCTTGTATTTGTTAACCCAGCTCTCACCTCAGAGGTTTTGCATTTGATGCTCTCTTTACTTGGACTTTTCTTCCCCCAAGTATCTGAATGGCTTGTTACCTTATCTCCTTCAGCTCTCTGCTGAAATGTTACCTTACAGGTGAGGCTGTCCTATATCACCCCATGTAAAATAGTAATTCCTACTCTCCATGCTCACTTTCCTGTCTTATGTTTCTCTATGCTAATTAATACTATAAGACATGTACATTTTTTGTTTGCTTATCATCTGTCTCCCCATCCTGTAATATGTACCACATAAAGGCTGGGATCTTTATCTGTTTTGTTCATTGCTATATTCTCAATGCTTAGAACTGTGCCTGGCGCACAATAGGCCTCAGTAAATGTTTGTTGCATGAATGAATGAGTTAGCAGAGTTATAAGAAAGTCAAAACTCTTCATAGCTGATGCCGTAGGGATGATGGCAGTGGGGCATCTTTATGGGTCACCTTTCAGACTATGGTATGAAGATTTGTGTGGAAGTGATTTATGAAGGCCCTTCTCTAGAGATAGTGCTGGAGAAGACAGAAATAATTAGGCAGGAGATAGCCCTGAAACTGATGCCAGTGCTTTTGCCTGAAAGCCCCTTACTGGTGAGATAAGTTAGTCAAACATCAGTTTTATTACAGTCTTGAGTTCAGCTGAATTAACTACTTTGTATCATCAATAATTTGAATCGTATTAATATGGCCAAACACAGTTTATTGAAAAAATCAGTAATGTATGGAAGCCAAGTAAGATTTTAAAGTTTCATGGTCTTGGCAGGTCATTTTACCAATAACCAAATGATATGCCACTACAAATCACAAAGGTTCTTATTTTGAATTTTCACTATATTCATATTGGACTCTTCTAAGACCAGCATATGGTCTCCCCATTATTTTTTATGTCCATAGGCCCATAAACCCCATTAAACAAAAAAAGTCTTCATAAAAATATTCTGTCAAAAGGCTTTCTGTTAACAAAACTAAGTTTTTTTACACTCCTGAAAATTTGTCGTAAAATTCAGAACTCTCTGAAGTCTGGTTAATTCACAGAACATTAGCTTGCTTTCAAGAAAGCAAATATCACAGTGAGTTCAAAGTAAAATGTTCGGGCACAAGAGTATATAGCCATGTCAGAAAAGGCTTTATTTTAAAATACTTCCTTTGAGGAACATTTGTCTAGACATGTCTTCTTGCCTCATGTGAAATTAATAGCTTAAAAAGAACTCTGTGAATGGTTCCAAATGCAAACTTTAAAATTGTTGAATAACTTAATAAGGATGCATTTCATTCCTGGTTTACCAAATATGGTTTTGACAATGTTTCCAACAGTCAAGATGGTTTCTATAATGGAAAATGCCACATTATTTAATAATAATGGCACCCTAAAAGGAGGACTGTAAATGCTCTTTAAGATATTACCTGCACAGACCGTCTATGTAGTATTGGAGAAATAAGTTGATGAGAGTGTCCTTTGAGATCATTAACGGAGTAGAAAAAGGGTTTCTAACTTAGAAAAAGTCCTAAGTCAAAGAAAAAGTCTGAGCCTCTCCTCTATTAGCAAATAGAACTGTTCGTCTGTGCAAGAATTGGTGAAATAGCATTGGTCTTTATGAAGTGGGCACACAGTTTGATGGAGAAAGTAGACTTACTGAGATTCTACACACGGTATCTGTGTCTCAGATACTCTTGCATATCTTGTTTTATTCAGTCCTCAAAAACAACCTTGTCAGATAGGGATAATTATGTGTATATTACTCATAAAAACAAACAAACAAAACAAAACAAAACTTTTATAAGAGATTCAGAAACTTGTGGCCAAACTGGAATTTGAACCCAGGTCTTATGACTCCGTAGCCAGTGTTCTTTCCCCTAAATCATGCTATCCCATGAGTCTATCCAGTTATCTGAGGCAGAAATGGCATTCATAATCCCTTGGTCAAAAAATATCATTAGCACTGTCACAGATTTTGGTCTTCCACCCATACTCCTTCAGAAACTTCTCGCAAAAATGTTTACATTCTCTCTGACTGTTCCAGATCCTATGGCTGTGTAACAAATTACCCCACAATTCAGTGGCAGAAGACCAACCACTTATTATGCTCATGGATTCTGAAGTTCAGGAGTTTGAACCAGGCATGGCAGGGACAGAAAGGCCTCTGCTGACAATGTCTGGGGCAACAGCCAAAAGGAATAAGAGATGGAATCCTTGGAAATCCACCTTATTCACATGTCTGTGGTTGATGCTGGCTACAGGCTTAGATCTTAGTTGGAGCTGTCAGCCAGGCATCTCCGTGTGGCCTGGGCTTCCTTGTTACATGGTACTTCAGTTCTAAGGGCAAGACTAGTCCGAGAGGAGTCAGAATCAGTCGGGTATAACACCTTTTTGAAGCTAGCCTTGGAATTCACAGTGTTGGTTCTGCTGCATTTTGTTCATTAGAAGTGAGTCATTTGGGCAAGCCCTATTTAAAAGAAGAAGAATTTGGCTCCCTTTGTGGGAAGAGTGTTGGAGACTTTGTAAAGATTTAAAATTTTTAAATTACCACAGTGCTCCTCCCCCTGGCTCTGGAGTACATTTGCTTGCAAGAGCCTGCCCTGTGACTCTCCCCTGGAGGACTACCCTCAGGTCGAGTCACTTTGTTCCCAGGCCAGAAGTACCTGAAAGTTGACACGAGGAAACCCTTTTTCGCAGGGTGGAACATAACTCACATTCTGATCCTTCAGATTAAAAAAAAAGCTACCCTCCGTAGAACTTTGCTTAAAAACACACCCTTGTTTGGTTTCTTTTTTTTTTTTTTCCCTTAATACATTTTTGTACACAAATTTTCATCTCATAGTCCTTTCCCTGGGAACTCAACCTATGACAGGGATGACTAGCATTCTGCAAAATGATTCTGACTCAGAAAGGCAAATTCTGATGGTACCATCTTTGCGTCCCTAATCTGCCCCCAACATGTAGTACATAGTCGTTTATTCTAAAGGGTTTTGCCAAGATTTATTAATTCACAGACTCTGATCATCACAAAATACTTGGAAATACTTTATATTTTAAAGACCTGAGACTCTTGATTATTGAGAGGTTCAACATGTACTTTTATTAAGCTTTCTTCTCTGGTTAATTTCTTAAAGACATATTCTCTTTGTAATAGAGCTTTAGATTTCTCTGAGCAATTAATTGGGCATTTTCCCAGTAATTGTATTCACATACATTATTTGTGCATTAAAGCAGAGAAAAAATATGTTCAACAGAATTTCCTTTGAAAGGTAGTGGATATGACAATGTGGATTATAGGTACCATCACTAAGGCAGAGATGCAGTCATATGTAGTGAATATTTATGGAAGAAACAGCATGAAGAAGGGAGAGAGAGCAGAAGGAAAAGGGGAAGTGAAAGAGCAGGAGAGAAAGTGGAGGGGAGAGTGAGGAGAGACAAGAAGGGAGTGGGGTAGCAAAGAGAAGGTGGCAGTATATTTTTCAGTGTGATTTCTTCACGGTGATCTCAGAATTTTTTGTTCAATCTACAAATCATAATGTGGTTCATGTGTTTGGGTTTCCTGCAGAAGCAGGAATGGAGAAAAATTTTGTGTTCAGTTTGTGCAAGATGCTGAATCTAATTGATGCAGGAATGAAAACAAAAGATCCACTAGATGTTTGTCAGATACTCGCAGAGGTCACTGGGAGGCCACTGGACATTCCGGGTTCTGAAACTGGGGATTTGGCAAACTTTATAAGGGTCAGGGCAGTCCCAAGTGACATCTGGGTTACATTTGTTTTTTCCCAATGAAGGGATGAGAGCAAAATGCCTTGTCATCACTGGAACTGCCACAGAGTAGCCTGGCATAATGGTAAATATTTTAATCAACTTTATGAAGGTGGTTCAGTCTGGATGTCTCTCGGGATTGTTGCCTTCAAATTTTTAATTTAGTGAAAACCTATGGCAACTCACAATTTCTGCTTAAAGCAGCACTTGTGGTTCAATGAGTGAGAAGTTTTCCTAAACTAAATTTTCTAGAATCTTCATTATTAAGTGGCAGTGTTGTAGTATAGATTGAGAATACCCCCTATTTCTTGTGCTTTCAGAAATATCTAGAAGGCAGGTTAAATCATGTTACTTTGCCCATTTTTAATGAAATTTAATTTTCACTTGCTGGTGATTCCAGAACAAACCCCTGAACAAACCAGTACTTCATACTTCTAAGAGCAATGTAGAAGCAGTGTGGAATTAGAAGTTAAATTCAGAGACGTTCATTTTGGTGATACCAGGCCTACCAGTCAGAGTTCTACAGGAAACAAATGACATAGTCAAAGGGGTTGAATTGAACAAATTTTGGAAGAGATTATTTACAGAGGTGTAAGCAGGGCCAGGGCAACCAGAAAGGTGTGACTGAAGTACACGGGGACTATTAACAAGAAATCATTGTCACTGCAAGGCCTCAAGAGGCAACAACAGAGGACAGTTCTACTAACAAAGGCTGATGAGAACTAAAACTGTAGGAAAAGGCTATCTGAGAGGAATTGTGGCCTTAGGGGCTGAGCAACTACCAGAACTGTAGTACAACAGGGACAGAACAAGGGGAATGAATATCTCAGCCTTTCTCCAATCTCCTACTGGTGCTGCTCATTGGCACAACCTAAAAGAAAGCCCAGAAATAAAGGACCTTGGTTAACTACTCCATAGAGGTCAGCCTCCCACCCCAAAACAAGGCAGAAAAGCTGAGAAATGAGGGGAAGGAGTTTGCTAGCAAATGGAAAATAGCCAACATATCAGGTTTAGAATATCATTAGAATTGACTGTGTTGCGTTTTTCCAAAGCTGTAGGAAGCTCTCATTTCTTTTAAACTGACCAACTACTTTTAACCTACCTGAGTTTTACCAGGTTGAAATAAACATGAAACTACAGGACAAAATTGAATAGAACTATATTGTTAGGGAAAAAAATCCTAAAATAACTTATAGACTTATAAGCTCCTTACTTGAAGCTTCAGAAGTGGAAATAACATGCAAATAGAAACTGAATGCAGAAGAAAGTTCTAGCTCTATCTAGAACCTAAAACCTAGGCCTCCAGTCAGATTTTTGAGGGACCTCAGAACACACCATCCATCTCCCTTGTTCTCCAGAAGCCAGCATGATCTGAACATGTTGCACAGCGAGAGCTATTGAATTTTAATACCTCTTGTGTTACACTTAGTAAAGGAATACTCTCACCTCAAAATGCAGACATGTATAAGTTTAAAATTCCTACATGCAGTACTTTGGACAGCTTATACAGTAAGATACTGTTGGATCTACTAGATACGTGTTTTTAGAAAAATGCAGACATTTTTACTATCAGAAGAATCTCATTTCTTTCAGAAGAATGGTTACATTTAGATGACAGTTATAAACATTTTTCTCTTATTTTTTATTATAATATTTTTTAACTTACTGCTGGTTTCTGAACTTCTAGCTTTCTTTTTTGAAAGCATAAAAACAAGTACTTCACCACCTCATTCCTGTATAGTTTAAATTATATTGATCATTACTAGAGTGACTTTATAATTTATCTCCCAAGCCAAGATACACTTGAAAGTAAAAGGAGTTGCTAATATTATTAAAATTCTATAATTTTTGAAATGTTTGTTGACTGAAAAATAAATTTTACACAATTGGTAGAACTACAAAATGGTTCTATTCCCAGACTATATCCAAAATCAAAGTTCTAGCTCCAAGAGGTGAAAATAACATATCCATGGGTATTAAAGCAAAAATTTTAAAAACTTTCTATTGATTGCCTGAACATCAAAAATTACATGAACAGAATAATTATCCTCAATTCAGTTAATATACTTTAATCTGTTTCTTAACCATATCCATCTCTATACTGTGTCTCTGACTTTTTTTGAAGAGTATGTTTTAATATGGCCTTATTTAAAAAAAAAAAACCTCTTTCATAAAATTGGTTTGATCAAGTCTTCAAAACTACATTTTTGAGTATTAAATTTGACATTGTTAAGCTCATAAATTGACATTTCTCTGTATGAGAAGCTTACTTAAATGCAAGTATTAATGATAATGCTTCATTAAGAGATTAGAAATCTGAAATGCTAAACCAGAAGGGATGCTGGAACTAAAGGTATAAACTAAGACTTACAGTCATGCCTGTATTCACTAGAAGGTATAATTCCTCAAACTTATAATTATCAAAATGACAAATACACAGATATTCTTTACTCTTTGACCATGTCCACACATTAAATCCATGTGCCAAATGGGAGTCCTTTTTTATTGTTATTATAATGGTTGATCATTAATATTTGATCAGATATGTTTGAAAAAATAAAACAGCTCTACATAGTATGTCATCAGGGAAATATACATTAAAACGATGATGAGGGGCGCCTGGGTGGCACAGCGGTTAAGCGTCTGCCTTCGGCTCAGGGCGTGATCCCGGCGTTATGGGATCGAGCCCCACATCAGGCTCCTCCACTGTAAGCCTGCTTCTTCCTCTCCCACTCCCCCTGCTTGTGTTCCCTCTCTCGCTGGCTGTCTCTATCTCTGTCAAATAAATAAAATCTTTAAAAAATAAAATAAAATTAAAATAAAACGATGATGAGATACCACTATATGCCTATTAGAATGGCCAAAATCTGAAACACTGACAAAACTAAATACTGGTAAGGATGGGGAGCAACAGGAGCGCTCATACTTTGCTGGTGGGAATGCAAAATAGTATAGCCATTTTCAAAGACAGTTTGGTGGTTGTTTTTTTGTTTTGTTTTGTTTTTTTACAAAATGAGAAATTCTTACTATATGATGCAGCAAATGCACTTCTTAGTATTTACCTAAAGGAGTTGAAAGCTTTTGTCCATACAAAAACCTACACACAGATGTTTATAGCAGCTTTGTTCATAATTGCCGAAGCTTGGAAACAACCAAGATGTTTTTCAGTGCGGGAATGGATAAACTGTAGTACATACAATGAAATATTATTCAGCACTAAAAATAAATAAGCTATCAAGCCATAGAAAAGACACAAAGAAAAGTTAAATGCACATTACTAAGTGAAAGAAACCAATCTGAAAAGGCTATATACTGTATGATTCCAACTATATTACATTTTAGAAAAGGCTAAACTATGGAGATAGTAAAAAGATTACTGGTTGCCAGAGCACAGAGGATTTTTGGAGCAGTGAAAATACTCTGTTATGATATTATCTATAGAATGTCTATAAGTATGAAATAGGTCAAGATGGTTGATAATGTTGTTCACATCTTTATAATCTTACACATTTCATGTATGTATGTTTGAATAATTGCTGAGAAAAGAGAGTTGAAACCTGCAGCTGTAAGTGTAGACCTGTCTTATTTCTCCTTTCAGGTTTATCATTTTTTACCTCATGAATTTTGAAGCTCTGTTATAGGGGATGTACACATTTAGAATTACTACCTTTCCTGGCCCATTTTTAATTAACCTATTTGTCATTTTGAAACATATCTTTTTATCTCTGATAATATACCTTATTTGAAATCTATTTTGTCTAATGATAAAATAGCCACTGCAGCTTTCTTTCTACTAGTTATCATGGCATCTATATATCCATCATTTTACTTTAAATCTATCTGTGACCTTATGTTAGAAGTGGTTTACTTATAGACAGATATGGTAGAATCTTGCTGTTTTATCAGCTGTTTTATCCATGAGGACAACCACTGCCCTTTACTTGGAGTATTTAGGCCATATCATTTTAATGTAATCATCAAGGTTGTTGAGTTTAGAACTACCATCTTTCTTTTTATTTTGTTTTTTCCCAATTTTTGCCCTTTTCCTGCCTTTTTAAAAATTTAAGTATTTTCTAGAATTCAGTTTTATCTCTACTACTGGCTTATTCATTTTTAGTGGCTTCTATAGGTTTTACAATATGGTTTTTTAATTTACCTATCACATTCTACCATCAAATAACATTGTACCAAATATGTATAAGAACCTCACAACACTACATGTATATCCCCCCATCCCTTTGCTCTTGTTGTCATCTATTCTGCTTCTATGTGTTACCAAATCTCAATAAGTCATTATTTTTGCTTGAAACAATTATCTTTTAAAGATAATTTTAAATGCTAAATATCAATTTCTTACCCACATTTTTACTATTTGTGGCACTGTTCATTCCTTCACGTAGATATAGTTCTATTTGGTGTCATTTTCCTTCTACTTGAAGAATATCTTTTAACATTTCAAATGGTGGAAGTCCTCTGATAATGAATTTACTGGTACTGCTTTTTCCTTTAGGTTTGAAAGAGTTATTATTTTTCATTTTAGAGGGATATTTTTGCATAGAATTCCATGTGGATAGATTTTTTTTCTTTGAACACTTAAAAGAATCTTCTTATTTTACTTTGGCTTACATAGTTGAAGCAAGCATTCTATGAATCCTTATCTTTGTTCCTGTCTATGTTCTCTTTGTTCCTTTTTTGGTCTTTTTTTTCTTCAGTTGCTTTAAAATTTTTCATTTCAGTGCCTGTTTACAGCAATTTGTGATTTGCTTTGATATGGTTTTCTTTTTGTTTATCCTGCCTGGAACTTTTAGATATACAAGTTTATAGCTTTCATCAAATGTGGCAAATTTGGGGCCATTATTTTTTTAACATTTTTTTAGATCCCTTTCCCCCTCCTTTTGTAACATATACTACAATTATGATAGATCCCTCACATTACTATTTATTTTATATTTATACATTTTTAAATATATTTTTATACTTATATTTTTAATCTTTTTCTCTGTTGGGTATCTTTAATTTTTTTATTTATTTCATTATGAATGAAAATAAACACTTTTTTAAATGGTTATAGATTTTTTATTACAGATTCTCTGTTCATATCCTTTATTATCTAATTAAATTGCTCATCTTTCCTTGTACATTAGTCCATTGTCCTTGTACAATTAGTCTATTGTCATTTATATTGAAAATATTTTTATCCATTCTTTATTTATTTTACTTGTAGAATGTCTATGTATATTTCCATACAGAAATCTATAATTTTTTAAACATATGTATTCAAATTGATTATTTTCCTTTATGAATTTTTTGTTTCCCATTCTACTTAGAAAGACTTTGAAAAGTGAAGTAGCAAGAGTTTTTCCTATATACATAGTTGGTTTCTCTAATACTGCTTACTGGATAATCCATCTTTCTACCCACTGATCAGACTCATCATCTGAATCAGGATTAGGTTTACCTATTGAGTTAGATACTAAAAATAAAATTGACACGCACAAGAAAAAGTGTATTTCTGCTTTACAGTAGAGGCCTATATTCTGGACTTTATAGAGTGGCTCTGCTCAATTAAATCCTCAGAGGCACACGCTATCTCACTGACCTACTACCTCTAAAATGTGCGGCTTTGGGGTCCAAATCAAATGGGAGTCAAAATGTGGTGCTTTTTGGTTCACATTGGTTTCATTTGTATGCTAAGCAGCAGGATGAAGGATAGGATGAAGAAGAAAACAAGAAAGCGTATAGAGATTAATTATTTTTTAAGGCAGTTTCCCAAAAGCTGCTATATAACACTTCAGCTTAAATTCGTTGACCAAATATTATTCTCTTAGATACACATTCTGCAAAAGATGCTGGAAAAAGTATTCTTCATTTTGAGCATGCATGTGCCCACTATGATAGAACTATGGGAAAAGTCGACAAAAGACTATTAGGGGCAAACTGGTGGTGTCTGCCAAACTCCCCATTATGGTATCATCAATCCCAATAGATTCTTCATATCTAGATTCTTGCTTTTTAGTCCCCTCACTATGAGTTTTCTCTGTGCCAGTGCTATTCTTTTCTAATTAACATACACTTACCAGCTTTGTATCAGGTAAGAGCAGGCCCATTATCCTTTTTTTCCCCCAGATTTTTTTGATTTGTATTGAACAATCCATAATAATGTAAGATTTTTATATACAGAATTTTTATTTAAGAGATATTCAGTGCTTTGAAGGAAATACCTTAATATATTTCCTAAGAGGTACCGAAGTCACTGTGGACACCAAGACATCAGAAAAGAAGGTTACCACTGTATGACACAGAAGAAGATCATGGACTTTGGAAGGGAAAATTCAATCTGAGAGGGATTGAATATAAAGCATTTACATTGGTGGGATGTAAGTCCTTCTTCTGCATGCTGTTCTTCTGATTTTAGTTTAAGTCTTCTGAATATACTACTTCTTGAAGAGACTAGTTCAGTTGCAGAAACTAAATAGGAGCTGAGTATCAAAGTGAGATCAGTGTGCTGTAGGGAAAAAAAAAAAAACCTACTCAAAGATATAGGGCCCCCAAACAAAAAGATCATGGGATATATAGATCCCAGAGATTTACAGAAATCTTAGGAAGGGTTTAGGACTTTGTTAGATTATGAAATTAACAGGTGGAGGCAATCCTAAAAATATCTCACTAGTTGAGGAAACTCTTAACTGATATCTGGGTTTTGAATCATTTTGTCAAATCCCCCCACCCCATGTACAAAATACAATAAAATCCCAAGGCATTTATTAGTATTTTACTCAGCAGCTATTAAATTTATAGATTAATTTATGTGAATTGACATCTTCACAACATCTAGACCTTTCTTAAACAAGACACATATTTTTACTAATTGAAGAAGAAAACTGAAACATTTTAATTTTCTTTTTTCTAAGATTTACTTATTTTAGAGAGAGAGAGAGAGAGAGAAAGCATGCATGAGAGTGGGGAGAGGGGCAGAAGGAGAGGGAGAGAATATCAGGCAGACTCCCTGCTAAGTGCAGAGCCAGACATTGGGCTCAATCTCATGACCTTGAGATCATGACCTGAGCCAAAATGAAGAGTGGGACACTTAATTGACTGAGCCACCCAGGCACCCTATGAAGCATTTTAATTTTCTTCTTATAGAAGAAATTTATTACTGGGTATTTTCTCTCTGTAGTTGCAATTGTGAAAGGCATATTTCCATTATATTTTTTGTAATTGTTTAAGCATAGAAGAACCATTGATTTTTGGATCAATTTTATAAATAACTTTTTTGGAATTATATTTATTAGCTAAACTTTGCCACAGCACAACAAATGGGTTCAAGAATTTCAACTGTATACAATGTGTGAGATACTATTGTGAGGTTAATGAGGCAGGTCTATATAGGTGGCCAGTTGGGAGTTCTAATGTCCACATATGAAATCCAAATCCATATGAGATGGCAGTTGCCATTCTCACTTAAATATCAGTGAAGAAAATTCTGAATCTGATGACTGGCTGGAATTTACAGCATAGCCAGCAGTGATTCCAAATTTCTTAGTTTTTTGGTATCTCTTTTGTTAGCCAGATCTGGGAATATTGGCCCACAAGAATTATGAGGACATAGGGACTCACATTGTGTTTCTGTGTGTCTTTAGACACAGGGTTTCCTGCCATATACCTGCCTGACCCTCCACTCTATGCCCCACCCCCCACCATAAGATGAGAACTACCCCCATGTGAGAGTGAGAATTAGAACCAGTTGCCAACCATATGATATCTGAATTTGGGTGATTCTGGGTGAGCAAATGACGCAGTTTTCTTTGCTGTAATTGGAGTTATTACCTGATTAAAATTATGATAATTATAAGTTGTCTGTCATTCTCAAGATCTATCTGTGTTCTGCACAGGCCAGCTAGTCAATTTGAAGAGAGATGTGGTGGGCACTAATCTCTGTAATCCTCCAGGAACATAGTATTGCTTTGGATTTACTATTTTCAAACTATTTTTTAAATTCATTCAAGGGAGGGAGAGAGAGAAAGAGAGAGAGAGCGCATGAGTGGGGGGAGGGGCAGAGGGAGAGGGAGAAGCAAACTCTCCCTGCTTAGCACGGAACCCAGTGTAGGGATCTATCCCAGGGCCCTGAGATCATGACTGAGCCGAAGTCAGATGCTTAAGCGACTGAGCTGCCCAGATGCCCCAAGAGTTGACTGTTTTCATAGATGGAAGCAGTTCTAATGGTTTACATTTGACTTTTTCTACCTTAAAAGCTCTATTCCATGGGTCAAGGAACCACTGTGGCTCCTCTGCCAATGGTTGAGTAATGTTCTTCCCATTATGCATCCCAAAACTTAGGAAATAACCACATGTGAATCCAGGGACCCACTGGGCTCATTCACTGTACAGTAGACCTGAGCCAAAACTCCATGGGTCATCTGATAGGAGCACAATGATGTTTTGGTCTCCAGGAATAGTGTCATTTGAGTCAGTGTGGCCAGAGTGATAGGGCTGCTTCTACTGGAAAAGATAGTTTGAAGGAATTTAGGTATTCAGAGACCCCAGCTTTATTAGAATCTGCCCAACCATCCCATAATGATTTTCAGAATCCCACTTCTTCCCAATCAGCATCTTAACTTTAACAAATGAGACTCTATGAGTTTGAGAATTCAATTTGTTTTGTAATTCAGCTACACATAGGATTGGACTTTGGGTTTGGTTTTCAGAAATATCAGCCTTGCAACTACAGGATATAGGAGTTTCTTTCAGAGTCATCATAGAAGCAGTATTTTGAGCTGGGAATTTAAAGCCTTGCTTTCATGATTGTCTTTCCTTAAATTTTCCAGCACACTTAGAAGCAATCAACCAACTCCATTATACTTATTTTCACTAACTTTTTCTGTGGCAGAAAATATTTTGTAACCCAAAGCCTTGCCTTCTATAGGCACATTATTATAGACGTCTCCAGGTAATAATTTGAGTAACTGTTTTGCCACTGCATGCCATCAACTACCAGTATTGCCTTTACTGCTAGAAATATTCATTAATGCCTTTAAATCTAACCAGATCAGAGAACCAAAAACCCCAGAATCAATTTAGGAGCTCATGTTTAAGATTACGTTCTTTAAGAACTGCTTTTCATACTAAATTCTGTAACATTCGGGGTTAATCAGGGAAGCAGAACCACTAGGACTGTGTGTGTGTTTAGGGGTGTGTGTGTGTGTGTGTGTGTGTGTGTGTGTGTGTGTTAAGAGAGGTAATGCAGCTACTCCAGTTTTAGGTTTTCTTGAGACTTCTTCATTGATCCAGGTGTTACTTAAAAGTTTGTTGCTTAATCCTCAAATACTTGGGGGATTTACAGCTATCTTTCTTTATAGCTATCTTATCTTGTTATTGATTTCTAGTTTAATTCCACTGCAGTCTGAAAACACTTTGTAGGAGTTCTGTTTTTTAAGATTTCTTTTATGTCCCAGAGTGTGGTCTATCTTGGTGAATGTTCCATGTGAGCTTAAGAAGGATATGTATTCTTCTGTTGTTGGTTGGAAGATTCTGTAAATGTCAGTTAAATCCAGTTGATTGATGGTGCTCTAACAGTCGGCTCTTTCCTTACTGATTTTCTTCCTGCTTGATGTATCCATTTCTAAAAGAGGGGTGTTGAAGTTTCCAACTATAATAGTGGGTTTGTCTATTTCTCCTAGAGGTCTGTTAGTTTTTGCCTTGTGTATTTTTATGCTCTATTGTTCTGTACACACTGGTTAAACATTATGTCTTCTTGGAGATTTTACCCCTTGCTTGCTTTGTCTCTTCAGACTGTTTTTTTTTTCTTGCCTGTTATCATAACTTGTGATTTTTGTTGTTGTTGAAAGCTGGACATGATGTATCAGGTGATAGAAACTGAGGTAAATATGCCTTTAGTGTGAGGCTTTATATTAATCTGGTTGGGAATTGGATTGTGTCTAATGTTTGTTCTAGGTGTAGATGCCAGAACCTTCGATTTCCTCTGCTGTCCTTGCTTTTGTCTCTCCTATTATCTTTGGGTTTCCCTAAGAATCCCTTTTATGAATAAAGTTTGCTATTTGCAGCTCTTTCATCTATAATCCACTGTTATCATACTGGAGCCCTGTCAATGTTATGCAAAAATCTGGGGGTAAAGTTCTATAATACTGTGATTAAATCTGGCTTTTCATAAGTTTATATCCCTGGGTTGTGACCTTCACAAGTGTTTCTTGGTTTTTTCCTCTTAGGTGAGTCTGGAAGTCTAGAGGGGGCTGGAGTTGGATAATTGCCCTTCCCCCGCCCCTCCCCCAAGTGAAATAAGGCTATGGTAATCTTTTGTTTTGAAGAATAGGCCTTTTTATGGAGAATGGTCTGAGTATGTTTCAAAATGGTTACTTTTCACCTCCCACTGCCAGAAATACTAGGGGATTTTTATTGTTCTTCACCTGAGAATTGGTGGGATTCCTGAAGTAAAAGCCATGAAAGGCAGGTTCCCCCTTAGACTGTGACCCCCCAGGAATTTTTCATTCATGCTAGTCCACACTAAGGAGTCAGCAGTTCATCAGAATTACCGCTTAAGTGTTCCTACTGATTATGGTTTGGTATATAGGTGAGGTTTGGTAGGGTAAGGTCCAGAACTGACAACCAAGAAAGAATCCTTGAGACGTCTTTGGTGCAAAACGGTGGTTTCATTAAAGCACAGGGACAGGACCTGTGGGCAGCAAGAGCTGCTGCCCCAAGGTTATGAGGGGTGGCTGATTATATACTTGGGAGTTAGGGGAGCTAAGGAAAAGGGAAGTTTCAAAAGGATTTTCATATGTTAAAGAGTCACAGGATACAGAGGCCTTGCCATTGTCAAGTTAAGGTTGTTTTTCCTTCTAGCAAGGCATTAACCTTAAGATAGTTGGAAGTTTCCTAGAGGAATGTCATGTATCCCACCCAGCTTGTGCTTTGTCCTTAGCTAGTCTTCTGCTCCCTCGTCACTACCAGTTTGTGACTTTAGCAGTCTCTGTTCAGGTAAACTGATCTCAGCTGGGGTCCTCTGTACTTGCCTGTTGCTGCAGAGGGTGTGGTTAGTAGTTTGCCCTGTGACTTCTTTCTCTAATAGGCTCAAGGAGTGTCATTGATATGCAGTTCGCTCAACCATTTTCTTGTTGTAAGGACAGGAGTGATGACTTTTAAGCTCTTTACTTGTGGAGCTAAAACTGGAAGTTGGATTTTTTTTAATACTTTAAGTCCAGTCTTTTCAGTAGAATATGTCTCAGTAGTGATCGTTTTCTGTGAAATTATCCTAGAACAGTATACTGCACTTGCAAATGGCAAATTCAGTTCTTTCATTTTATCTTTGAAATTTTTTCTCTGTTCCATTATTTCTGTACACTCTACCTCAAGGACACCAACTTATTTATATATAATTGGTCTCTGTTGTCTATCACCATAGCTCCTCTTTGCTTCCTTTTATCATTTTGTCTATTTTAACTGCATTCTGTAACATTTTCTAGAGCTCTTCATCAGCTTTGGTCTTTTGCTGTTCTCATTCATTAATTGCTATTAATAAATAATTAATTGGTTTTAATATAATTTTGCCTCCAGTTCATTCTCCAGTCTCATTTTTACCTTATTTTGTTGTCATTATTTCACCAAGGGTTTCTTCTTCCAAAAATTTCATCTTTTCTTTAATTTTATTTAATTCATAAAGATTTTTTTGATTACTGGTGTCTTCATCCAGAGTGAATTATTTTTCTGGGTTGCAAAATATGTGCTTACATTTTGTTTGTTTGTTTGTTTTTATTTTGCTTTGTGTTTCTGTTTTGTTTTGATATAATGGCTCTTTTTCACTTTTCCATCTATTTTCCCAAATATATGGATAGTTTCTCCTTGCCAACTTTCTACTTTATCTGGTCTTTTTTGTAATCTCCTTCAACCTTTGCCTCAATTCTATATTTGGCTTTTAATTTACCTAGAGAAGGAGAGTGGTAGGGTTGAGGTGAGAGAAAAGAGCTAGAGGTGTGCCATGATTCAAATGACATAGTTTGTCTTTAATCTCTAAGTTTGCTAACAAACTTAGAAGTTTGTTAAACATCTTTTGCCAGATTTTACTCTTTGGGGGGCACTTCCAGATCCATGATGGTATTGGACTATCACCCCATTTTTAGAGTGAGTCCTTCAGTTTAGCTTCATTAAGTCTTTGGCTATCTGAAAACACCACTACTTAACTCACCATTCCCCATCCATTTTTCTTCCCTGCCCACAGTTGTGGTTATTTTGGGGAAAAACTCAAAATTCAGAAGTTCTTCCAACAAATTAATGTGATGCTTTTTAGCTACTATGGAAAAGTATCCAGTGGTTTGAGGAGTGGTATTTTCCTTTTATTCTCATCTTTTATTTTGCCAAACTTGTATTTATTATAGACAGTTCATTCTGGACAATTCTTCCTGAGGTATTTCTCTCATGTTGCTCTAGCCAGAAAAAAAATTAAATTCTGACTTTTTTTAGTAATTTAGCTTCTCATTCACCTACCTTTCAGTTCTTTCCCCTGGGCCATCAAGGGACTTTTCAGGAATTTGTCCACTCACTTTCCTCCCCATAATACAGCTCTGCTTGTTTTCTCTTTTTCTCAGTGTGTGTGTGTGTGTGTGTGTGTGTGTGTGTGTGTGTGTTATATTTGGAGGGGGAGGTAGTCGGTAGGGAAATGTTGCATTCTTCTCAAAATCTCCATTATTCAAAGATACTCTATAAAATTTAGAATTCATGTTAGAGTACTATTCTTGTTAGAGTACTATTTTTCTTGTTAGAGTACTATTTCTGTTTTCTTTGTTCCTGTTATTTATATTCATTAATGGTTTAGGGTGGAAGCTTCTGTAATCCTACATTGACTCTGTTGTCTTTCCAATAAGTCCTTTAATATAATTCAGTATCTCATATTGATCAAGCAAACCTGGATTTCTTAGGGGAAAACTGCTAGGAAGATGAGCATAATGAACACAAACCTTAATGTGAGTGTCTTCCAGTGTGGTAATTTGAATAATTGGAAAGAGAGACTGAGTAATTGAAATCCACTCGTGTATTGGGGTACTGAATGGATTTTAGTCATTACTGTCAGTTTTTTCCATGACTAAATTTCTAGTGGTCTCATTGATTGTGCTGAATAAATTACAAAGACACAGATGAGAGGTATGAGGGTCAGATAGGGAATAAAGAGAGGACTGTGTAATCCACACATCTGATGGCACCACTCTCCTACCATTCCCTATCCCTATGTCCAGATAAATATATACATGAAAGCTTACCTCAGTCTCTGAAATGACAACTTACCCAAAAAGACATTTCATCTTGGAGATTAGGCATCTTTAAAACAGATGTAGTGATGTTGAATCCAGGCAAAACTATGAGATAGGTGAAGTTAATTGTCTGAGTCTCTTAATCCTTTGTTTCTTGGATGACAGGCTTCTCAAGATCCTTGTATCCCACCATTATTCCCTTTGGCAAAACCTGTCTCAATTATTTTTTTACTCTGAGGAATAAATAACTGGTGAGGGACCTCAACCAGGGAGTAGTTACATTTAACCGGGATTAAATCCTTAAGTAAAAGAGTTAGATTGTGGAATATAGGACTTGAGGAATCAGCAAGCTTATAGAAAGGATTTCTTTTCATGTTGAGGCCTCTTGAGCCCCTGAAGTCATGTTACTTGGCTAATGCTTAATTCTATTCTTTACATAAAGAAAACCCCCAGTGGTAATTAATTGCTTCCCAGGTTTTCCATTCTGCTGAAATTGAACAAATATCAGCAAATATCAACTTACTGATATTTATTTATTTATTTGTATTTGTATTTATTCAGCAAATATCAACTTACTGATATTTCTTTAACACAGTAGTGGAGAAAAAGTCAGAACTACTTTTCAACAACTTTATCATTTTATTGGTTTTGGTCTCCAGGTTATGTGAGGCCTTATATACTCTACTACTTTTTAAGACCTTATACATTAAAATATTTAAAATGAGGCTGAAAAATATAGCCTGGGAGTTTTTTTGACTGACCATTTGCCAAGACTAGATAGAACATATTGAATCGTCCGTGGCTTCTGCTATGAAGTCTGTCTCCTTTACTCATAGTTCTTGAAACCTAACCTGTGACATTGGCTCAGATTTCAGCAAGCTGTAGTGTATACTTTGTTCTTGGGATAAGCTCTGGCCCTGAGCAATTTCAGATAATCTACTGATAATATTTTTATGAAAGAGGCCTCTCTTTGGTTCTCCCAGCTTCCAGGGACATCTCTAGAATCCCTGTAACTCATTTCTACAGAAAGGGCTCAAATGTTTCCTTGATTTCAAATTTAAACCCCTTGGCACTAGGCTACTCTGAATATATTTAAAACTCTCTGGTTCAAGCTAGGGAACATTTATATATCCCTCCCAAGTACTATCAAGTCAAGTACTATGAAGAAGACAAAAAAAAGTAGACTTCTTTCTACCTTTGACAATTGCTTATGTCTCTTCATAGTCCTGTGAGCATGATAGATCTTTTATTATAGTGGGGATGGTGGTATAAGCAGGAGAAGACTAAACTAAATGTAAAATGTGTCATATGGTCATAAGTGCTATGGAGAAAAGTGAAATAGAGAAGTGGGTTGAGAATTCTAGGGTGGGGGAGATTGCAATTTACTAGAAGGTAGACAGGAAAGGCCTTATTGAGAAGGTGACATTTGAAGATTGGGACTGAGCTGTACCGATATTTGGAGGAAGAGTGTACCAGGAAGAGTAAACAGCAAGTGCAAACACTGTTTAGAGGTAAAAGTGTACCCAGTTTGTTTTAGGCATGGTACAGAGTTTGATGTTAGCAGAATGGATAAAAGAGGAGGTGGTAAGAAATGATGCCAAAGAATTAAGAGAGTGGATGGGCAGATCTTGTAGGCCATTTTAAGAATTTGACTTTCTCTAGTTTGAGTGAAATAGGAGGCTATTAGACATTCTGAATAGAAACCTGACATGGTGTAATTTATATTTTTCAAATGTTCACTTTCATTTCTGTGTAGAAATGAAGAGAGTAAGGGTGGAAGCAGCAAATCCAGTGTAATATTCCAGGCAAATGATGGTTAAGACTCAGACTGTGGTGGTAGTATTAAACAGTAAGAAGTCGTAGGATTCCAGATAGATGCTGAAGGAAGGTCTTAAGATTTGCTGAAGGTCAGGATGTTGGTCATGAGAAAGAAGGGAGTTAGGGATATCACCAAGATTTTTGAGCTGCAACTGGTAAGAAACAAGTAACAGCTGATATGGGGAAGACTGTAGGAGGAACAGAAATGGGTGGGGGGACAGGAGCTCAGGTGCTCAGTTAGGAGATACCTAGTAGAAACTGAAATTCAGTTCATTGAACTTAGATTTAAAAGAGTCCAAATAAAAACCTGGCAGTCACCAGCATATAAATAGTATATAAAGAAAAGAAATCCAAGCACTCCAGACAGCATCGCCCATGCTTCTTATTGGTTTTGGCCAATGGGAGTCACTTGTAGGAGAGCAGAGAGGAGAAAAGCAAGATCATGGGTTTGGGGAAGTCCCCCAGCTCATGTCCATGTCAGGCAGCCCCTCTGGTATTCTAAATGGTTTTACCAGGCTCTGGTCACTGCTCCTTCCCTGGCCCTCTAGACCTAGGAATGATGGTCTGACAACTGCTTCTCACTATTACCAGTCCCGAATGCTTTACCACCTCTTGTTGATTCCCTTGATTCTGTCCACTCTATTTAACTCCGTTCTTTTACTGCTTTAGAGTATGCCATCTGTTTTCTGCCAGGACCCTAATGATATAATGGTAGCTCTAGTAAAAATAGATTAGAGTAATAGCACTTAAACCCTGAGGTCTAATCTGTTGCCAATTAGTGATTATTGATAATTATAATTTCTACATAGTCATTAAAATTATTATAATTTCATTTGCTCTATTTTATTCCATCTTGTAATCAAATGGATTAGAAGCATATTACAAAGAAAAAACAGCTTTGACTTGTCCTTAGAATAAGTCATGTTACTTTTCTGAACTTCAGTTTCTAGATAAGTTGACATGGTAACTACTGCCTTTGCTTCTAGAAGTCCTTAAATAATGAGTTTGTATCTCCTCTGGGGTCTTGGAATAAAGTTGTTAGAGGAGAACAAAGGCTGATTGCTTACTGTTAAATAATGCTACTGGTACATAAAACACACAAGTGCTAGCTAGAATTAGAAGAGATGGATAGGGACGGGGGAAGACTGTCAGTACCTGCAAGGACAAAATGCATGTCAGCTCAAGATGTGTTCAGTAATATTTTGTTTATCAGAATAGATTCTTTTGGTAAAGCCACATGACTAAAGAAGAAAACAATCTAAAGACTTTGGAATGACAAGTCTAAATATTGATGGTTACCAGCATGGTTTCCTCTAGGTGTCCTTGCTGAAAGCTACATCCAGGAATGACACACAGTCACGCAGCCCTGGAGTTTGGCAGCTGAGCACCTCTGCTCCTCTGGCCTTCAGCACCCAGAGTATAATTCCTAAACCTAGAAACTGTCTCGTGCAGCATTTTCCCCCTCTTCTTCAAATAGTATCCAGTTACTGAGTGCTGTGCTGGGAGAACCTGGGGAAATGCTAGAAGGAAACACAGCTGAGAGCCACTGTGGTTTGACAACTCTCCAGCTACTTTGAAGATATTTTGGCAAAAACAAGATTTTAAGTAAAACTGTTTCCTTTGGTAACATACCCAAAACTGCAGGTTTTACATTTTCAATACTATGATTTGAGCCAAAAGGGGGAAAAGAAAAGAAAAAAAGGGGGGGGCAGTTTTTCTAGAGGGTGGAAGTTAGAATCTAAGGAAATAGGGAACACTTTGCATGAGATGCAAGAATGAGGGCAAGGAGGAAACATATGGAGACATATTTAACATTCTCTCCTTACTTCTTTTCTCTACTGAGGAATTTCCCCCTGTCAAAACACAGTGTTCTCTTTTGCCCCCAGATGACCTGGAAGGGATTCTCTGGGGATGAGCAGGCTAGGATTTGTATTACTGCTTATTATATAGGGTGATGGATAGTCAGTTGGGGAAGGTAAAACCACATGTGGCCCTCTCACACTACAGCAGACATGGGAGGGGATGAAATGGAATGATTTTCATCTGCACCCACTAGTTGGTTTTTAGAGGATATGCTTATCTTTTTTCACTTCATTTTCTCCCTGGTCACAACCACACATGAAATCCCTCACTACTATACAGGTTCTTTCCTATCTCACAGCTTTTGTAAATGCTAGTTTCTCTACCTAGAATGCTCTACTCCCAGCCTCCAGCACTCTTTTTCAGAGAATACCCCCTTTACTCTCCAGATGATGCTAGCTTCTGGTGTTCTCTTTGTGGCTGTCTGTTTACATATTCTGTAATCATCTGTACATTCTACAAGGGCTTGTGCATCATCATATCCCCAGGCTAGCATACTGTGGATGTTTAATTTAAAAGTATCAACTGGTTGACTGAACCTATTTACCTTTACCTTCTATTTCTTACTGTACTCCTTTCCTAATAACCTACTCCTCCTCTACGTTTATTTCCCCTTATATTTCTCTCTCTTTTTTTCCCCGAATGTGCTTTCTCCCCCTCCATAGTTTACAACCCAGTGTAAAGCATGGAAAGTAGAAAATATACCCTAAACTATAGAATATTAATGCTAGAAGGTGCTTCACAGATTATTTAACTCAGTGCCTCCTGTTGTATGATTGTGCTCAGTTGTTCAAGGTCACACAGCTAGTTGAGAACAGAGTTTAGATTAGAATCTTGTCATCTTGACTATATGTAGTCTTCCTTTCATTATTGTCATGCTCTATGAAGTGTTACAGGGGATCCAGGACCCCTGAAATACTAGTCATTTCTCTACAACACACGTTTCTTTTCATCCAACCAATAGGTCTTATTGGAGAGAAAAAAAATGCTTCCTAAGTCCTTCTTAAATATTTGCTGTTCTGAGAATAAAACTTAGGGTCCAACTCTGTCTTCAATTATCCTCAAATTCAAGAAAATGCATCTCTCTTGGAGTGCTAAGGGGAAGAGTCAAGTTCGATGTTCAGCTCCTAAAATAAATGCTTATGTGAAAATGGACCCAAAGATCTAAGACACTGTTAAAAGAGAGAGAGAGAGAGAGAGAGAGAGAGAGAGAGAGAGAGATGGTGGTCCTCATCAATAATAAGGATAAAATAGCTAACTGACATTTATTACTATGTCTCTGGTACTGTTCTAGGAACGTGTCCTTAATGACATGTATTTATTCATTTATTCCCCCAACACTGTGAGTTAAGTACTATTATCTCTACTTTATAGATGAGAAATCTGTGGCATAAAAATATGGAAAAACATATTAACCAGCTTTAGCTAGTTAAATGGAAAGCTGAGATTTGAACCTGATCAGCATACTACAAAGCCAGCAGCCTGTGGAACACCTCAGATAAGGCTTCTAGCCCAAACACAAAGAGTTAAGAGCCCAGAACTGTGAAAAATAAATTTCTATTGTTTATAAACTGCCCAGTAATTGGTATTTTGTTATAACAGCCCAAACAAGCTAAGAAACTGAAAAAGGAGAAATGTACCTGGCTCTGTAAGAGAAATATCAGATAATTGAGAAACAAGATAAGAAACAGGAGTAGGAGTAGGGATGAAGAGTGGGGATGAGGAAGAGCATCTCCTTTTTAACCTGATGCAGAGTTTAATCTGGAGATCATTTCTATTAATCCTGACTGCCATGGAACAATCACAGTCTAAGCATCAGTGTTAAGGAGTATACATCAAGCTTGGGCCAATTAGCCAGTTACCAACTTCTGACCATGCAGTCAAAAACCACAAATGTTGTAGGGTGTGGTTGCATTTTCCTTGATGTAGTGAAATTTTTAATGATGTTTTATGAGATAGCTTTATCTAAATTCCACCTGTTCCTCACGTAAACCTTGTTCTGCAAAACTCAGAATTGCTGATTTTCAAGCAAGTTTTGTTATAAATTTCAGAAAGTAAATTAATACAACTATAACTTTTAGGCAGCAAAAGGTATATTAAACTATTAAGTATTTTCACTCTTAAATATGGAATAAAATATGTATTAGATTTATTCAAAGAAGACCTTGTTGATAGTTAACAAATTTAGCAAGATTTGAAACATATTTCAGGACAGTCATTAAGCAATCTGGAGACTATATTCTGCCCTAGACACTGTATTCAGATTGACTTTTTAAATTAGTTGCACAGTGTGAGAGACTTTTCTAAGATCCAATCACAAAGCAGCCTGGGATATATAAAAACCAGCTTAGGTGATCTTGATTTATGGCAGGGTTTCTAAACCTCAGCTCTACTACATTTGAGGTTGATAATTCTTTGTTGTGGGGGACTCTCTGGTGCATTGTTGAACGTTTAACAACATCTCTGGCCTCTACCTACTAGATGCCGGAGGCACCCCATTTCCCAGTTGTGACAAAAAAAAATTTTTCCAGACATTGCCACATGTTCTCTGGGGAAAATTTGCCTCCTGTTTATAGAGTAGGTAAAGAAGCTTTCCAGGTATCCAGGATTTAGGAACACAACCTTGTTCATTATCCAAACCTCAGAAAACTGTACCTAAGAACCTGGCCTGTTTACTGCTTCTAAAAACGGACTCATGTCCACTGACTTGGTTTGTTGAAACTCAACAGTGGTAAGTATATAATATACATATACCATGTAAAGTTTAATTCATATCAGGTCTTTGGAGAGCATACATCTCCTCATTCTGGCTCCATTTGGTGCTTTGTTACCTTTATTTATTTCATTCTAAATTCCTTGTCAAACTGTTTCTAGAAGGATGAGAACTTGGTTTACTATCACATTTTGCAGTTATAACTGCTTTGAAGTTACTTGTAATTATATGACGTTAGAAATCTCACCATCAAGTTACCTAAGGCATATTTTTAAAGCTCAATGAAGTTGAAGTCCTTTAGCCAGTCTTACTGTTTTCAGTGTTTCAACCCTTCCAACCCAACTGTGTTCAAAACATACAAAGACAAAAAATAGTTAAATGGTCATTTTCTAAGCAATTCACATTACCCAATATTTATTCATTTTAAAAATGGTTGGAAGCACAGTAAGACTAATCTCAAACACAGAGTGATAACCTCAGAATAAATTTATTGATTTATCATGAGATATCATGAGACTCTGTTCATTTTATGAGTATATCAAAAATTTCTTCTTTACATTTATATATTTATCTTTGAAAGTATGTTCCACAGGGTATCAATCCTCTCATTCCTTAGGGATTCCAAACATGGCCCCATCAGACCATCTGCCAATCTTGGTCACCACAGATAATTAACCCCACTATGAAGTATTTAAAATATGTAAAGGTTAAAAGATCATAAAAATAAGACCATATGTCCAAACATACCACGTGTGCTTTGGCAAGGGAAATGTACGTGTTAAGACAAATCTTAACAAGCCTGCCAGGGAACGAGATCAAAACCAGGACAAAAAGATTCTTTTCATATAAGCTAGGTATTTCCCCAGCACTTACCCTGAGGTTAGCCAAGATGAGGAAAACCAATATACCCATATATCTGCCTGGCAAAGCTATCTTCCTTAATGGCTGAGAAGATAAAAGGCCTAGAATCCTGTGTTTGGGGAGATGAACTGCCCTGGTCCAAATCCTGGCTCCACAGTTAATTCTGTCAACATCTTACTATGTTGGCAAAATACTTAACATCTCTGAGCCTCAATTTCCTCATCTAGAAAATGGAAATGATTATATCTTTCTTCTGGAATGTTTCAAGGATTAAATAATATAAACTGAAGAATTTTTCCTGTCATATAATGAAGGTTGCTGTTCTTTTTTTTTTTTAATAATAATTTTTTTTATTATATTATGTTAGTCACCATACAGTACATCCCTGGTTTTTTGATGTAAAGTTCCATGATTCATCAGCTGCATATAACACCCAGGGCATCATGCAATACGTGCCCTCCTTACTACCCATCACCAGCCTATCCCAATCCCCCAACCCCTCCCCTCTGAAGCCCTCTGTTTGTTTCCCAGAGTCCATAATCTCTCATGCTTCATTCCCCCTTCTGATTAACCCCCCTTTCTTTATCCCTTTCTTCTCCTACCGATCTTCCTACTTCTTATGTTCCATAAATGAGTGAAACCATATGATAATTGTCTTTCTCTGCTTGACTTATTTCACTTAGCATTATCTCCTCCAGTGCCGTCCATTAAGAAAACAAATGTACATCCAGTGTCCTTAGGACCGCTAACATTTTGGTGTTCACTCTTACTTATTTTAGATAATTCTCCAAGGAAACACCGTATCTGTAAAGATGCATCCAGTTTTGTGGCACCTGGGTGGCTCAGTTGGTTAAGCATCCCAACTCTTGATTTTGGCTCAGGTCATGATCTCAGGGTTATGAGATGAAGCCCTGAGTCAGGCTCATGCACTAGGCACGGATCCTGCTTGGGCTTCTCTCTCTCCTTCTCCTTCTGCCCCTCCCCACCTTTCTTTCTAAAAAGGAAAAAAAATAAAAAAAACGCATCCGGTTTTGCTAGGTGGGTCTACCACCAAAGCCAGATTGAGGAAGAGTATATATTGTCAGAATCTAGTATTGCACAAGGCTTTGCATTCCCAGAGTGCACCATATGCACTGGTATGGGGTTTATCTCACTGATGAGAAATAGCCAAAGGAGTCTTCTTGAAGATCACCAGAAAGACAGTAAAAAATGGGAATGTTGGATAGACTTCAACCCATGCATTATACATATTCAGTTAGTAAGAATAGCCTGTACCCTGCTTATGCTGGTTGAATGAGTAGACTGTGAAACTGTGAAAACCTAGAAAGAAATTACTTTTAGATAACCAGTAGTTGGGCTTGTCCATGTCACACTCACCATACTTTAGAACTGATCATTTAATGTTGATTACACCACTGTGTGCCAAATTGTTAAATTAAGAATTGTTAAAATAAAAAATTTAAAATTGTTAAAATAAAAACTCACCCATTAGATAGCTAAGTAAATGATAAGTAGTTTATATAACCCTCAAGAGGAAAAATGTAGTTTCCCATGCCTTTAAGCCCTTTTAGAACTTAAAGAAAATAATGAAATATTCTAGACATACAAAGAATAATAAAGCAGACTTTACTGGGGCTATAGGGCTGCAGGAGTCCCAGCATTAATCTGAGGTCTCAGTTCTTACTTGCTAGATCTCCTCCCGGCCTTTAATACCCAAGCCTCTGGACATAGAGATTGTCAAATGCCTAGAACAGCTAAAGATTTGGTTGTCAAGTTTCCCATCTACTTTCTCTGTGAGTTTCAATAAGCTACAAATTTAAGGAGAATGTAAAATACTTCATTCAGCACTCTATATGTTTTTAGTGGGAAATTTTTTTCAGTATACCTAGCCCCTTCATTATTTTTTATCAGAATGTATTCACTCTTATGAATTAGAAATTTTTTAAATTTCATTTTATTTATATATTTGTGTTTGTAAGAGGTGAATTGTTAAGATATTGTTAAGATATGAATGACAATAAAGACAAAATGACCATGAACAGTATTGGTATGCTATAAAAATTATTTTAAGGACACAGTTTTCCATGGTAGAGAGTAATTTTTTTATTTGAATTTCTTTTCAGTAGTTCCAAAATAATAACTAAAAGAGAGTCATTTTGTTGTTAACGCAGTGAATGTGAACTCTAAACCCAAACTATCCTGTCTCTTTCCAAAGGTCTTCTAGGATATTTTCCCAACTTATAAATTCCCCCATTGTAATGTAAATTGTCCTTAGAGAATGGGATGTGAGTGCTAGCAAATCCATTGAACTGTCTCAGGCTCACCTAAAATCTGTTGAATTAATGAGGAAA